>NC_092723.1:64777788-67177788 GCF_047496885.1 Scyliorhinus torazame | reverse complement strand
GGGGCCCACAAACACACTGCGAAAGGGGAAAGCGCTGGAGCTTATCCCAGGATCTTCCACCAAGACTCTGGCAGTGACCAATTCTTCTGACTCCAGTCTTCCTGACACTAGACATCTTGGGGGCAGCGGACAGAACATGTCACACGACTACACCAGACCCATCCAAACGTCAGCTGAGTCCCTCCAGGTCCAGCCCCTCTAGAGGATGCCTATCAAAGGCAACAAGGGGTGGAAGGCAGCAGGACGGTTATACCTCTGATGTGCATCCTGGGAACACGCCTGGACGTAATGGGACTGCTCCCAAGATGAAGGGGTTTTGGCAACACAGAGTGGGCACGGGTGAAGTAAGGCACGGGGAGTTAGGGCTCAAAGTTATTTTCCGTAATCAATATTCATTTCATTAAAAGCTATTGTCCTCACAACCTTAATGCTGCTCTGCCATTGAACCTACTCCCAACAGAATAGGTCCTCACCAAATCTGTGCACTGCTATTCCCATCAACTTTCAAAGCAAGGTGAGCAATGAGGCCCACTCAAACCGACAGTAACAAACATCCTGGATGGACTCTGCCGTTATTCAGTGAACCCTAGACGCTAGCCCCTTTTCTCACTCTGGAGCAACGGAATCATAGAATTCATAAAATCCCTACAGTGCAGAAAAAGGCCATTCAGCCCATCAAGTCTGTGCCGCCGCTCCGAAAGAGCATCCTATCAAGGCCCACTGCCCACTCTTTCTCCGTAACCTTGTAACCCCACCTAACCTTTGGCCACTAAGGGGTAATTTAGCATGGCCAATCCACCTCACCTGCACAAATTTGTACAAAGGGATGTGCCCTGACCCTCACTCAAACATGAGCTGGGGAGTCAGTGTGCAGTCAGCAGACAGGTAGGAGTCAACATAATCAGAGGCTGGAACCATACAGGAGGCACGAAGACACAGAAGGAGACCATGGATGTACACGAGCCGAGTGTCCTTCATGGAGCTGTCAGACAACATGTGCTGTAGGAGCCTCCACCTTACCAGGCAGCCTGTGCAGTACCTGTGCCAGATCCTAATGGACTTGGCGCCACGTGGCATTGGAAGGCACCCGCTCCCTGTGGCCATGAAGGTCATGGCAGCCCTCAACCTTTATGCAACAGGGTTGTTCCAGGCTTCATGGATGTCTTGTGTGGCATCTTGCAGGCATCTGTCCATGAGTGCATCTCAGTTCCCTCCTGAGGTCCCCAGTGTCACAGATACCAGTGTCCAGCCAACACGATTCACTCCAGGTGATGTCAAGAAATGGCTGAAGGCGCTGGATACTGCAATGACTATGGGCCGTGACAATATTCCAGCAGTAGAAGACCTGTGCTCCAGAATTTGCGGCACCCCTCACCAAGCTGTTCCAGTACAGCCACAACACTGGCGCCTATATGGTAATGTGGAAAATTGCCCGGGTGTGTCCTGTACACAAGAAACCGGACAAATCCAACCCAGCCAATTACCGCCCTATCAGCCTACTTTCCATCATCAGCAAAGTGATGGAAGAGGTCATCAACAGTGCTATCAAGCGGCACTAACTCAACAATAACCTGTTCACGGACACTCAGTTTGGGTTCCACTCAGCTCCTGACCTCAATGCAGCCTTGATTCAAATATGGACAAAAGAACTGAATGCCAGAGGTGAGGTGAGAGTGACTGTTCTTGACATCAAGGCAGCATTTGACCAAGTATAGCATCAAGGAGTCCTAGCAAAACTGGAGTCAATGGGAATCAGGGGGGAAACTCTGTGCTGGTTTCAGTTATATCTAGCACAAAGAAGATGGTTGATGGTTGAAGGTCAATCATCTCAGCTCCAGGACATCACTGCAGGAGTTCCTAACAATAGTGCCCTAGGCCCAACCATCTTCAGCTGCTTCATCAATGACCTCCCTTCCACCATAAGGTCAGAAGTGAGGATGTTCACAGGTGACTGCACAATGTTCAGCACCATTCACGACACCTCAGATAATGAAGCAGTCTATGTCCAAATGCAGAAAGCCCTGGAAAATATCCGGCTTGGGCTGACAAGTGCAAGTTACATTCGCACCACACAAGTGCCAGACAATGACCATCTCCTATAAGAGAGGATCTAACCACCTCACCTTGACATTCAATGGAATTACCATCGCTGAATTTCCCACAATCAACATCCTGGGGGTTACCATTGATCAGACACTGAATTGGACTAGCCATATAAATACTGTGGCTACCAGTGACGGTCAAAGGCTAGGAATCCTACGGTGAGTAACTCATTTCCTGACCCCCAAAGCCTGTCCATCATTGACAAGGCACAAGCATGGAATGTGAGGTGCCAATAGCGGAAAAGTCCATTCGGATCTGACACAGGTACTTACCTGGATGAGTGCAGTCCAACAACACTTAAGAAGCTCAACACCATCCAGGACAAAGCAGCCGCTTGATTGGCACCCCTTCCACAAACATTCAATCCCTACACCACCGACGAACAGTGGCAGTCAAGTGTCCCAGCTACAAGATGCACTTTAGGAACTCGACAAATTTCCTTAGACAGCACCTTCCAAACCCATGACCACTACCATCTAGAAGGACAAGAGCAGTAGATCCTTGGGAGACCCGCCACCTGGTGTAGCCATCTGGGATGGCCACTTACAATAAGGAACATGGACGGTCGCAAAGCATAACGGGAAAAACGGACAATGTAAGGCTCAGGCAGGCTCAGAGCCTGAATGTATATTTGTGAGCGAAGAATCCAGACGGTATCGAAACCCCCAACCGATTAGCATTTTGATGGCCCATCTCCTTCAGACAAAGGACTGATACTTGAGCGACCGATACAATCCCAGACATTTCGGCGCCACTCCCTGTACTCAGGAAGCGTAAACAACAGTGTCAATGACCGCTTAAGACACGCCCAGCCATCAAGGCACCCGCCCCTTTATTGGTTCGAATTGAACACAGTGATCAAGAATTACCCAATTAGTGGGGTCCAAACTGAAGGACCGCCCAAAAGAGCACGAAACTCCCCAAGGATAAAGAGAGAGACCACCATGTGTTCGGCCTCTCTTGGACCTGGCGCTCCGGCGATGTCTACTTCCAAGTGCAGCACCACCAGAAGCAAGTTCAAGTTCAACGCCCGCTACTAGAGGGATGAGCCCAGCTGAGCAGCAGTTACTTCTACAGACCCGATAGACCCAGATTCGAACAACGGCCACTGTTCCTCTGACCTAAACCGGGTGCCTGAAGTTAATTATAGGTTGTCATAGTTGATAGGTGTAGTTTAACTAGTAGGTTTATGTTGCACGATAATTGTGTGTGTCAATAAAGTACCCTTGGTCTTGAACTAACTAACTAACTGGTGTTTGGCTCTTTGATCGATACCCGGTTGAACCATTTGATACCTGGTGACTCTGAGCAATATAATAGCGATATCCAAAGAAAGAAGGGCAACCTCATTGATTGGCATATTTACAGTAGGTAAAAAAGGCAACACTGGAGGTTCCCCTCCAAGTCACACACCAGCCCGACTTTGAAATATATTGCCGCTCCTTCACTGCCACTGGGGCAAAATTCT
Organism: Scyliorhinus torazame; assembly: GCF_047496885.1. Classification (NCBI taxonomy): domain Eukaryota; kingdom Metazoa; phylum Chordata; class Chondrichthyes; order Carcharhiniformes; family Scyliorhinidae; genus Scyliorhinus; species Scyliorhinus torazame. The sequence continues at coordinate 67,174,217 of NC_092723.1, read as the reverse complement.
GACATCCCCTCCCTAACAGCACAGTGGGTGTAGCTACACCACAAGGACTGCAGCAGTTTAAGAAGGCAACCCACCACCACCTTCTGAAAAGCAATTAGGAATAGTCAATAAATGCTAAAACATACCCCGTCCCGCCGCAGGACGTTGTGATCCCCTCTGTGACCAGGGGATGTAGGTTACAGAGATCTTACTCACCAGGGTGCTGGGAAGTCCTTGAGTACCTGCTGCCCAGTCAATACAGGAGAGCACTGATGACCCACAGTGATAAAGGATCTATGATGTTTCTCAGCTATTGCTTATATCTGACTCCTGTCCGTGGGCAGTGGGACACTGCTGGTACTGGTCAAAACGCTAACTCCCCGGCTCATGTCCGTGTGAGGTTTTGCCCTACATCCTTTTGTCCCTTAGCTCTAGAGGGGGATTAGGGGCGAAGGTCCAGGGTTCACTGAATCATGCCTGAGTTCTATCACTGCGAATGAAACATTCGCAATGAGAGGGCTTAACTGTCTTCCTGACATCAAGGGCCAGTGAGACGAACTGTGTTGGGGAAAAGCGCTAAGCCATTGGGACAAGAATGTGAGGCGTTAAGTGTGCAGATGTTACAAGTGATAGTGACCCCCAGCTACCTGTGCCTTACTTCACCCATACTCATCCGGTGCCCCGACAATTCCGTACACTTGTGAACCCTCCAACTACATCTCGGTGTATTCCCATATTGGACATCAGAGGTGGAGATGGCCTGCTGCCTTCCGCACTCTGTTGCCTGGGATGCCTTTTGTGGGCATCCTCTAGAAGGTCGGGACCTGGAGGGCCCCGGCCTACTTCCAGATGGCACTGGTGTTACCATGTCACTTTGTTCTGTCCGCTGCCCCTCAGTTGCACCAGTCTCAGGAAGAGGGGATTCACATTGGCTGGTCACTCCCAGGGTCTCCTGATGTGCTCCAGTGGATCCTTCACCTTCCTGATGCTCCTGGATTATTCCGTGGGACGGAGAGGCAGCTGGAATGAGCTCCAGAAGCCTCAACGTCATCTGATACCACCAATCCTGGAGGCCCGCCATTGCCTGAACCATGCAGTTGAAACCCTCAGCCATGATCCTCAGAGTTATGGGGAGGTTGCAGGAAAATGGGGATGAGAAACATATCAGCCATGACTGAATGGTGGAGCAGACTCAATGGGCTGAATGGCCTAATTCTGCTCATATGTCTTGTGGTCTAAATTTTTTAATATGGATGGTGAAAATTGTGTCTGCAGTGGGTCACACACAGGCTAAACACTGGCTACTCACCTCTAGAATCTCAGTCCAAACCCACCCCATTGTGGTGGGATGAAAGTCTCCTTGTTTTGCTAAGTGAGAAAGCCCCAAATGAAGTTGGGGCAGAAGGAATCCTGTCCATTCTAATTTACACCCCGTCACTGCCTCAGAACCCATCGGGGGATGGCAGGAGTGTAAAATTCTGAACCTGGAATTCAGGCATGAATCCTGATGAGTGCAAGATGAAAGCTTTGGCAACAGCTTTCTCCTTCCAGCAAAATGGTACAGATGTTGGCCACTTTCCAATATCGCATCCAGGTTTTAAGCTTTATTGAGCAGTTCTGCCAGTTTTCTGGTGGATTAATAGCAGGATTTGTAGGGGGTGAATGAGCTCAGTCCCCACGTAGTGTTTAGCACTGCTGCCTCACAGCATCAGGGACCCGGGATCGATTCTGGCCTTGCCTGGCTGTGTATGTTGATTGTGCACGTTCGCCCCGTAGGTTTTCTCCGGGTGCTGCGGTTTCCTCCCACAGTCCAAAAATGTGCAGGTTAGGAGGATTGGCCATGATCAATGGGGTTACGGTGATAGGGAAGGGGATTAGCCTCGGTAAATTGGTGTTCCGGAGGGCTGTTGAAGACTCGATGGGCCCAATGGCCTCCTTCTGCACGGTAGGAATTTTATGGTTTCTATGGAAACATGACCTTTGCCATATTTGTGGCATTTGACCGGTTTGAACAATGGATGCCCGAGATGCAGGTATGCTGTGAAAGATCTGCTCCCCAGGAGTTGTTGCAATTGGAAAATCCAAATCCTCAGTAGTAGTGAACTATTGCACTCCAACGCCATTCTCCCTCAATGACCGTATACAACTCCCCACTGGTATCCTGATCTAGATCAGCTACCTTCGCAGAATTCTGAGGTTTGAACATGGGGCAATACTAACCTGTATTGTTTAATATCACAATGTGTAGTGTCTTGATAAGAAATAGGAACAGGACTAGGCCTTTAGCTCTTGCAATCTGTTCTTCCATTCAGTAAGATCATGGCTCGTTTGAAACCTAACTCCCCTCACCGGAAATTTGATTTGAACGATCGTTCATTGTGATCAATGATAGAAATACAAAAGTAAACTGGAAATCTAAAATAAAATGCTCGAAATACTCAGCAGACCAGGCAGTATTTGCGAAGAGAAATAGAACATTAAACACTTCAGATTGATGAACTTCTGCTGGAGTTCTGATGAAAGATTATTGGCCTGAAATGTTGGGTGGAAGTTAGTGAGATTTGAAATTTGGGGTTGAGAGGTGAGGGTTGGACATAATGGGCAGGGAAGCTTGGGTGAAGAGCCTGTCACCTTCTCAATTTTCTCTGGTTACATCCGGGATTTGAAGGAACAAGGAAGACCTTCCCAATTCTAGGCCGGTTGGGGTCAATTGAGGTAACATAACAGTGACAGGGGTGGCCTGGGTTAGAATACTAAAATCACGCTTGTTAACTGGAACAACTCCCTCTTCAAACACTGCCAAAGGTTCCTTTAGGTGAACAAAGAACAATACAGCACAGGAACAGGCCCTTCAGCCCTCCAAGCCAGTACCAAACCTTGGCCAAAAACCTCAGCACTTCCTGGTTCTGTATCCCTTTGTACCCATCCTATCCATGTATTTCTCGAGATGCCTTTTGAATGCTGTTAATGTATCTACTTCCACAACCTTCCCTGGCAGCGCATTCCAGGCACTCACCACTCTGTGTAAAAAACCTGCCTCGCACATCTCCTCTAAACTTTGCCCCATGGACCTTAACCTATGTCCCCTCTACCGTGGGGAAGAGTAATCTTGTAGATCTCTATCAGGTCAACCCTCAATCTCCGTCATTCTAATGAAAACAGTCCGAATCTATTCAGCCTCTCCGCATAGCTAACACACTCCAGACCAAGCAACATCCTGGTAAACCTCCTCTGCACTCTCCAAAGCCTCCACATCCTCCTGTAGTGTGGCAACCAGAATTGTGCGCAATATTCCAAGTGTGGCTTTACTAAGATTCTATACAACTATAGCATGACTTGCCAGTTTTTATACTCGATGCCCCATCCAATGAAGGTAATCATTCCACGTGCGTTCTTGACAATCCTTTTCACTTATGTTGCCACTTTCAAAGACCTGCGGACCTGTATGCCCAGATCTCTCTGACTTTCTATATTCCTAACAGTTTTGCCATTTACTGTATACTTCCCCTCTATGTTAGACCTACCAAAATGCATTACCTCACATTTGTCCAGCTTAAACTCCATTTGCCATTTTTCTGCCCAAGTCTCCAACCTATCTATGTCCTGCTGTATCCTTTGACAGTCCTCAATACTATCTGCCACTCCACCAACCTTGGTGTCATCCGTGAACTTACCAATCAGACCAGCTACATTTTACTCTAGTCACACTTTCTATTCAGAAAACACCCTTCTACTGCTACCCTCTGCCTTCTGTGACCCAGCCAGTTCTGTGTCCATCTTGCCACCTCACCTCTGATCTCGTGTGACTTCACCTTTTACACCAGTGTACCATGAGGCACCTTTACTGAAGTCCATGTATACAACATCCACCCCCCTCCCCTCATTAATCACCTTTGTCACCTCTTCAAAAAACTCGATCATGTTAATAAGACATGACTTTTGCATCACAAAACCACGCTGTCTATCGCTGATGAGTCCATTTGTTTCCAAATGGGTATCAATCCTGTCCCTGAGAATTCTCTCCAATAATTTACCTAAAACTGACGTGAGGCTCACCAGCCTACAGTTTCCTGGATTATCCTTGCTACCTTTCTTAAACAGTGGTACCACATTAGCTATCCTCCAGTCCCCTGGGATCTCACCTGTAGACAATGAGGATACAAAGATGTCAGTCAAGGTCCCAGCAATTTCCTCCCTTGCTTCCCTCAGTATTCTGGGGAAAATCCCAGGAGGCTTTTCTACCGTCATGTTGTTTAAGACACAAAATACCTCATCCGTTTTGATATCAACATGACCCTGACTATCCACACACCTTACCCAAGAATAATCTTCCACAAAGTCCTTTTCTTTGGTTAACACTGATGCAAAGTACTCACTTAGTACTCGTCCATTCTCCCTGGCTCAACACATAGATTCTCCCCACTGTCCTCAAGTGGTCCAATCCTTTTCCTGGCCACCCTCTTGCTTTTTACATATGAATAAAAAGCTTTGGGATTCACCTTAATCCTACTTTCCAAGGACTTTTCATGACACCGCCTCGCCCTCCTAATTTCCTGCTTAAGTACCTTCCTACTTTCTTTCACAGCCTTCCTGGATACACTTCACAAACTATGCCCCATCCAAGTCCCTGGTACTAAGTGAGTCCCAGTCAATATAGGGGAAGTTAAAAACCCCTCCCACAACAGCCCTGTTACTTTTGCACCTACCCAAAATCTCTCTACCTATCTGCTCCTCTATCTCTCGCAGTCAGTTGGGGGGCCTTTAATAAAGCTCCAACATTGTGATTGCCCCCTTCTGGTTCCTGAGCTCTACCCAGATTGCCTCTACCCAGCAGCACGGCTATAATATTCTCCTTAACCAGTAATGCTACTCCCCCACTCCTTTTATATCCTGCTCTATCGCTCCTGAACATCTATATCTTCCAACATTCAGCTGCCAATCCTGCTCTTCCTTTAACCACGTTTCTGTGACAGCCACATCATCATAGGTGCACCAAAGAGAGAAGGCAAAAATGTCTCACCTGAAAGACGGCGTCGATTACAGTACACCACTCCTCCAGTACGACACTGGAGTGCAGTTTGAGGCTCCAGAGGAGGGCTTGAATCCGCCACTTCCTGATTCACAGATGGAAGAGTGAGACATTTTTAAAATCCCAGATCAAGAATAAACAAAATGTGGAGATATTTAAGTTCCGGCTCAGGATAATTTGTGCCAAAATAAATTGCATAAGAAGATAAAGTTATGAATGGAGAAGAAAGCTAATGGATTTAAGGAAATAACAAGCATTTCATTGTGCTGCAAGGGCTGTTTTTGTGTGATATGGTCTAGATATACCACGGGAGATGTGATAAAATGCTCAATAATGTAAGTCTTATGTACGATAATGATAAGACTAAATAAATGCAATATTAAGCTGGTAAGTTGCTGATTGCTGCAGCTGCCTGGATGTTGTTTAAACAGTGTGTCTATTGTACCTGCCCAAGTGAAAAGTAATTCCACCTATTTCCCTGCAATAATTTACATTAAAATAACACCACATCATTACAGATAACAGCAAATCACTATAAATGCATAGGAGGTCTTGAAAAATGAAAATCGCTTATTGTCACAAGTAGGCTTCAAATGAAGTGACTGTGAAAAGCCCCTAGTCGCCACATTCCGGCGCCTGTTCGGGGAGGCTAGTACGGGAATTGAACCGTGCTGCTAGCCTGCCTTGGTCTCCTTTCAAATCCAGCGATTTAGCCCTGTGCTAAACCAGCCCCTAGTTATTGTGGCACAGTGGGTAGCATCTCTGCCTCTGAGTCAGAAACTCCGGGTTGAGGCCTATCCCAGGACTTGATGGCCAAGGATGGTGCATTCATCGCCTGGCTGAACAGGTTGAGTGTTAACCTAAATCCTTCCAACCACGCCAATAACTGGCGGTAAGAATGGGAGAGAACGCTGGTCAGCCACGCTTAATATGGAGTGGCGCGTTATCAAGTTTGAGGTTAAACTTAAGTCCCTGGCGGCAGATTAGCGACCTGTTCTGGGATTTACTAGCTATGGAAACAGGTAAAATGCTGCCTTACTGCACCACTGGCTGTGGGAAGAGAATTGAAATTGGCATATAAACACAGAAAAATCACATGTTTATTCAGCAAAGTCATGTAAAGTATCACACGTGGCTTCATGATTATGAAGGGTTATGGTACTGGATAAATGGTGATGGAATCAAGAGAGAAATCTCTACCCTGGTTGGTCGCACAAAGGAAGATGGCTGTGGCTATTGGGCCCAATCATCTCAGCCCCAGGACCGCACCACAAGAGTTCTTTAGGGTAATCCCCTGCACTTTCCTTCCATCATAAGATCAGGGGGGGTGGATGCTAGTTGGGAATCCAAAAGCTCAGTTCATTCACAAATCCTCAGATAATGAAACAGCCCATGTCAGCCATGCAGCAAGACTCTATGCGAGAGTTGGTATGTAAATAAAACACTTCTTGCACAACAATCAGCAACAGTTTATAATGAGTGAGAATGGTTTTTCTGTGTGGAGCCTCTGTAGCAGGATAACACATAGTTTACACTGGGATTATAATGAGAAAGAACTGGTTAATTAAACAGAATGGAGGAGCTATGATGTGGCTCAGTGTAGATTTGACAAATGGCAACAGATTTGTGCTACTAAGTGCGAAGCAAAGACCATTTCAAACAACAGAGAACTTAACCATCTCCTCTTGACATTCATCAGAAATACCATTGTTAAACATCTTGCATATCACTACTGACCAGAAGCCTAGCTGGTCCAACTACATAGGTACATGTCAAATACGTACTGTGGCTACAAGAGCAGTTCAGAGGTTGGAAATTCTGTGATGAATAACCCATCTCTTGACCCCCTAAAAGCCTGTGCACTATCTTCAAGACACAAGTCAGGAATGCAATGTACCCACTTGCCCGGATGAGAAGAGCTTCTCAACACTCATTAACCTTGACGCCATTCAGATCAAAGTGGCTCCTTGATTGGCGACCCATCCATCACGTTCAACATCCACTCTCTCCACCATTGACATGTGCGCAGCCATGTGTACTATCTAGAAGAAGCACTGCAACAACTTGCTGAGATTTTATTGAGAGCACTTTACAAACCTATGACACTTACCACCTAGAAGCACAAGGGCAGCAGATACATGGAAACACCACGTCCTGCTAGTTCCCTTCCAAGCCACACACTATTCTGACTTGGAAATCTATCACCGTTCCTTCACTGCGGTTGGTTAAAAATCCTGCAACACTTGTAGTGTCCCCCACCCTTCCACCTCCTCTAACGTAAGGGGTTGAGTGAATATCAGGTAAGCTCTTTCTTTCTTTCTTTTTCTTGTTTTATCTGCAAGTTATCTAGAGGGGATGGCGGAAGGGCAGTGCAATGTTCCTCCTGCAGAATGTTTGAGGTGAGGGACACCGTCAGTGACCCTGCTGATTTCACCTGTGGGAAATCTCCAGCTCCTCAGAAATCGCGTCAGGGAACTGAAGCTGGAGCTGGATGAACTTTGGATCATTCGGGAGGCAGAGGTGGTCATAGATAGAAGCTTCAGGGATGTAGTTACTCCGAAGAATGAAGATAGATGGGTGACGGTGAGAGGAACTGGGAGGAAGCAGTCAGTACAGGGATCCCCTGTGGTTGTTCCCCTTAGCAACAAGTATACCGCTTTGGATACTGGTGGGGGGGATGACTTACCAGGTGTAAGCCATGGGGTACAGGTCTCTGGCACAGAGTCTGTCCCTGTTGCTCAGAGGGGAACGGGGGAGAGGAGTAGAGCATTAGTCATTGGGGACTCCATAGTTAGGGGGACAGATAGGAGATTCTGTGGGAACGAGAGAGACTCGCGGTTGGTGTGTTGCCTCCCAGGTGCCAGTGTCCGTGATGTCTCAGATCGTGTTTTCGGGATCCTTAAGGGGGAAGGGGAGCAGCCCCAGGTTGTGGTCCACATTGGCACCAACGACATAGGTAGGAAAGGGGATGGGGACGTAAGAATGATATTCAGGGAGCTAGGGTGGAATCTTAGAGCTAGAACAAACAGAGTTATTATCTCTGGGTTGTTACGCGTGCCACATGCTAGCGAGATGAGGAATAGGGAGAGAGAGCAGTTGAACACGTGGCTCCAGGGATGGTGCAGGTGGGAGGGATTCAGATACCTGGATAATTGGGGCTCATTCTGGGGTAGGTGGGACCTCTACAAATGGGATGGTCTACACCTGGACCAGAGGGGTACCAATATCCTGGGGGAGAAATTTGCTAATGCTCTTCGGGAGGGTTTAAACAAATTTAGCAGGGGGATGGGAACATGAATTGTAGCTCCAGTGTACAGGAGGTTGAGAGTAGTGAGGTCATGAGTAAGGTTTCATGGTCGCAGGAGTGTACCGGCAGGCAGGAAGGTGGTTTGAAGTGTGTCTACTTCAACGCCAGGAGCATCCGGAATAAGGTAGGTGAACTTGCAGCATGGGTTGGTACCTGGGACTTCGATGTTGTGGCCATTTCGGAGACATGGATAGAGCAGGGACAGGAATGGTTGTTGCAGGTTCCGTGGTTTGGATGTTTCAGTAAGCTCAGGGAAGGTGGTAAAAGAGGGGAAGGTGTGGCATTGTTAGTCAAGGACAGTATTACAGTGGCAGAAAGGACTTTTGATGAGGACTCGTCTACTGAGGTAGTACTGGCTGAGGTTAGAAACAGGAAAGGAGGGGGTCACCCTGTTGGGAGTTTTCTATAGGTCTCCAAAAAGTTCCAGAGATGTAGAGGAAAGGATTGCAAAGATGATTCTAGATAGGAGCGAAAGTAACAGGGTAGTTGTTATGGGGGACTTTAACTTTCCAAATATAGACTGGAAACGCTATGGTCCGAGTACTTTAGATGGGTCAGTTTTTGTCCAATGTGTGCAGGAGGGTTTCCTGACACAGTATGTAGATAGGCCAACAAGAGGCGAGGCCAAATTGGATTTGGTACTGGGTAGTGAACCAGGACAGGTGTTAGATTTGGAGGTAGGTGAGCACTTTGGTGATAGTGACCACAATTCGGTTACGTTTACTTTAGCGATGGAAAGGGATTGGTATATACCGCAGGGCAAGAGTTATAGCTCGGGGAAAGGCAATTATGATGTGATTAGGCAAGACTTAAGATGCATAAGATGGGGAAGGAAACTGCAGGGGATGGGCACAATTGAAATGTGGAACTTGTTCAAGGAACAGCTACTGCGTGTCCTTGATAAGTATGTACCTGTCAGGCAGGGAGGAAGTGGTCGAGCGAGGGAACCGTGGTTTACTGAAGTAGTTGAATCACTTGTCAAGAGGAAGAAGGAGGCTTATATAAAGATGAGACGTGAAGGTTCAGTTCGGGCGCTTGAGAGTTACAAGTTAGCCAGGAAGGACCTGAAGAGAGAGCTAAGAAGAGCCAGGAGGGGACATGACAAGTCTTTGGCATGTAGGATCAAGAACAACCCTAAAGCTTTCTATAGGTATGTTAGGAATAAAAGAATGACTAGGGTAAGAGTAGGGCCAGTCAAGGACAGTAGTGGGAAGTTGCGCGTGGAGTCCGAGGAGATAGGAGAGGCGCTAAATGAATATTTTTTGTCAGTATTCACACAGGAAAAAGACAATGGTGTCGAGGAGAATACTGAGACCCAGGCTACTTGACTAGATGGGATTGAGGTTCATAAGGAGAAAGTGTTAGCAATTCTGGAAAGTGTGAAAATAGATAAGTCCCCTGGGCCGGATTGGGATTTATCCTCGGATTCTCTGGGAAGCTAGGGAGGAGATTGCAGAGCCTTTGGCTTTGATCTTTATGTCGTCATTGTCTCCAGGAATAGTGCCAGAAGACTGGAGGATAGCAAATGTTGTCCCCTTGTTCAAGAAGGGGAGTAGAGACAACCCCGGTAACTATATTGATTTTAGTAAAGCGTTTGATAAGGTTCCTCACGGTAGGCTATTGCAGAAAATAGGTATTGAGGGTGATTTAGCGGTTTGGATCAGAAGTTGGCTAGCCGTAAGAAGATAGAGGGTGGTGGTTGATGGGAAATGTCAGCCTGGAGTCTAGTTACTAGTGATGTACCACAAGGATCTGTTTTGGGGGCCACTGCTGTTTGTCATTTTTACAAATGACCTGGAGGAGGGCGTAGAAGGATGGATGAGTAAATTTGCGGATGACACTAAAGTCGGTGGAGTTGTGGACAGTGCGGAAGGATGTTGCAGGTTACAGAGGGACATAGATAAGCTGCAGAGCTGGGCTGAGAGGTGGCAAATGGAGTTTAATGCAGAAAAGTATGAGGTAATTCATTTTGGAAGGAGTAACAGGAGTACAGAGTACTGGGCTAATGGTAAGATTCTTGGTAATGTGGATGAGCAGATGGTGTCCATGTACATAGATCCCTGAAAGTTGCCACCCAAGTTGACAGGGTTGTTAAGAAGGCGTACGGTGTGTCAGCTTTTATTGGTAGAGGGATTGTGTTTCGGAGCATGAGGTCATGTTGCAGCTGTACAGAACTCTGGTGCGGCCGCATTTGGAGTATTGTGTGCAATTCTGGTCGCCGCATTATAGGAAGGATGTGGAAGCATTGGAAAGGGTGCAGAGGAGATTTACCAGGATGTTGCCTGGTATGATGGGAAGATCTTATGAGGAAAGGCTGAGGGACTAGAGGCTGTTTTCGTTAGAGAGAAGATGGTTAAGACGTGACTTAATAGAGGCATACAAGATGATCAGAGGATTAGATAGGGTGGACAGTGAGAGCCTTTTTCCTCGAATGGTGATGGCTAGCACAAGGGGACATAGCTTTAAATTGAGGGGAGATAGATATGGGACAGATGTCAGAGGTCGGTTCTTTACTCAGAGAGTAGTAAAGGCGTGGAATGCCCTGCCTGCAACAGTAGTGGACTCGCCAACATTAAGGGCATTTAAATGGTCATTGGCTAAACATATGGATGAGAATAGAATAGTGTAGATGGGCTTTAGAGTGCTTTTACAGGTCGGCGCAACATCAAGGGCCGAAGGGCCTGTACTGCGCTGTAATGTTCTATGTTCTTTGTTCTATGTTCCCTCCCTAACAGCACTGTGGGTGTACCTACACTCCAGGCTCTGCAGCGGTACAAGGCAGCAGCACACCACCATCTTCTCAGGGGGTATGAGGGATGGGCTATAAATGTTAGCTTCGCCAGTAATGCCTACATAGAATAATTATAGTGCAGAAGGAGGCCATTTGGCCCATCAAGCCTACACCGGCCCTTGAAAGAGCACCCAACATAGGCCCACTCCCCCGTCCGATCCCTGTAATCCCACCTAACCTTCTGGGTTCTCAACCTGGAATTGAACCCGATATTGGTGTCCCCAGATCTCAACAAACTCCAAATCATCAGCTCCATTTCTGTCAGCTCTGCAGGAGTGCCCATTCCCGACTTCCAATGCCATTTTCCCAATTTGTTGTGACTCGCAGGCCCGCGAGGGTTGGTATGTAAATAAAACACTTGCACAACAATCAGCAACAGTTTATGATGGATGAGAATGTTTTTTCAATCTGGAGCCTCTGTAGCAGGATAACACATAGTTTACACTGGGATTATAATGAGAAAGAACTGGTTAATTAAACAGAATGGAGGAGCTATGATGTGGCCCAGTGTAGATTTGGCCTACACAGCCATGCATCACATGGTCAAATGATAAATGTGAAATAAGTATTTGTCAGTTTTAAATCAGTGAGCTTCCAGGAAGAATACTTGAATCCAAGAATAAAATCCTAATATGCAAACATATCTCCATCCTGTCTCAAATAATAATATTACCATCTTGCAATATTAGTTGTTGATGAGATGTGATGCCTCTGTAAAGCACTTTGGGATGGATTATTATATTAAAGGTGATGTATAAATACAAATTGTTCTTGTGATGCAGATAGACAGATTGTTTGTGGCTTGCTATTCAGGAAACAATATAGTAAGCTGTCCTGAGGTAACTCTCCACGGAGGCATCTAGCTTAGACTCATGGGGTAACTGAATCAGAAATTACATCATTTCCTTGAAGTATTGCTGTCTGCAGGGTCACTGACAGTGGGGAATAAGATGAAGCAAAGGTCAGTGCCACTGAACTGAATCACAGAAGAGCTTTCACAGCAGCTGAAATTCCAGCGTAGCATTTTAAACTTTCGCCAGGTGATATGAGCCAACTTAACAAACATTAACATACCATAGTGGACACAACATCCAACAGAAATTAAATAGCATGGAATTTAACGCTTAAGTAGTGAACAACCAACATTCCAAAGTAGGTCATGGGCGGCACGGTAGCACAGTGCATTGTTGCTTCATGGCTCCAGGGTCCCAGGTTCGATTCCTGACCTGGGTCACTGTCTGTGTGGAGTCTGCACATTCTCCCTGTGTCCGTGTGGGTTTCCTTCGGGTGCTTCAGTTTCCTCCCACAAGTCCCGATAGATGTGCTGTTAGATAATTTGGGCATTCTGAATTCTCCCTCTATATACCTGAACAGGTGCCGGAATGTGGCGACTAGTGGCTTTTCACAGTAAGTTAATTGCAGTGTTAATGTAAGCCTACTTGTTAGAATAAAGATAATTTTTAAAAAGGAGACTTGCTTGTGGAGTCTGTGTGGAGTTTGCACTTCCTCCGCATGCCTGCATGGGTTTCTTCCGGGTGCTCTGGTTTCCTCCCACAGAAGTGAAGGTTAAGTGGATTGTCCATGCTAAATTACCCCTTAGTGTCCAAAGATGCACAGGTTAGGTAGCGTTGTGGGGTTATGGGGATAGGGCAGAGCAGTGGGCTTGGCTGGGGTGCTCTATCAAGAGGGTGTGTGCAGACTCGATGGGCTGAATGGTCTCCTGCACTATAGGAATTCTATGGTTCTAGGGTTTCTTGTGTTGTTGATATTCCAATTGCTCAGGAGCAATACTGGGTAATGACGGTGAAATTGCCAATACTCGCACTCATTACTCCTCTGAAACTGACAACAATTACACGTGCAGTTAAGCTTAGAATTCTAGAAGTTGGTGTTTGTGATTCCATGGGGTGCGTTGATGAAATCACCATAGACCGCAGACAATTAGAAATCATTGATCTGATGGGCACTTCCACTTTTACACTATTCGCCTTTCTGCGAAAACCCTTAAAATGTGATATAAAATCATGGAATCCTTACAATGCAGAAGAAAGCCATTCAGCCCATTGAGAGTGCATGGACCCTCTGAAAGAGCGCTCTACCACAGGTCAGGCCCCATCCTATCCCTGTAACCTAGTAACCCCACCTAACCTTGTTGGATACTAAGGGGCAATTCAGCATGGCCAATCCACCTATCCTGCACATCTTTGGACTGTATGAAGAAATCGGAGCACTTGGAGGAAACCCCCACAGACACGGGGAGAAACTGCAACCTCCACACAGTCACCCGAGGCCGGAATTGAACCCAGGTCCAATGTGCCACCATGCCACCCCCTTCCTATTATGCCACCTCCTATACATTGTTTTGAAGGAGGTGTAACTGGATTTTTAATAGCATATTCAGTTTGTAATTACTGCTGAAAACCTTCTCTGGTTTGGAAAAGCTGATTTTATATTTGCAAATTGTCAAATTTTATAACAACTTATAGCAGGACAATGCTTTCCAGACGTAGTGCAACTCGTTATTAGAATGTCATCATTTGACATAGAAATCTCAGAAACTATATTTCTTTTTTCATAAATGTTTTTTATTGGGTTTTTGTGAAACTATATTTCTAAATGGATCACAAATTGGCTGTCTTATTGAAGCAACAAACCTTGGGAGTGAGAGCAACAATTCTGCATCCGCCTTTCCTGTCATATTTAAAGAGAAAGTAAATCTAAATCCCAGGACTGTGTGACTCCAAATCGATCCTGGTTAAATTTCTTCACAATTCGAATTCAAATTGCTTTTGAATACAGCATGATAAAAACAGAAAATGCTGGACTAGCTCAGCAGGCCTGGCAACATTAGATAGAAACAGAGTTAATGTTTTGGATCTTACTGATCCTTCTACAGACCTGCTGAGTTTATCCAGCATTTTCTGTTTTTACTTCTGGCTTCCAGCACCAGCAGTATTTTCCTTTCATTTGAATAGAGCAGTCATGTGATGCTTGGAAGTACTCCTTGCTGTTGTAATGATCTATGAGGTGAATAGAGGTTATATCTGGCTGTGCCTGCTGGGATGTAGTGAGGCCTGAGTTTAGGGACCAACGTTATCCATCTCAGGCTGACTGAAGAACATCTGACCCAAGATTGAGATGGGCCATTTTCCAGGCATCCAGGTGGTTGGCTAAGTTGACTATTTGGTTCCTCACAGAGAGGACTGAGGAGCCTTGCACCTGAATTAGGATCCCTTGGGGAAACGGGGATATCCAGACATCAGGCCTGCTCTGCTGCCGTTTTCCAGACATGGGCATGGCTTAGCTAGAGATACATGTATTTAATTTAAAATTTACTTGCAGCCATGAGAGCCCCACCTGGCTCCATGGAACCCCTGCAGGCCGTAATCGACCCAACACTCTCCCCCACCTTCCCCAGCCTTACTGTTCTGATTCCTCCTCATCCTGGAACCTACTTGAGAGCATCTACCTCCAAGGCAAGCAGCCTGAATTTAATGACTTTAGTGGGTGAATGTGTTCAGCTGGATTTCCGCAGCTCATTCTCTGCCAGTTCCGTCCCAGTGGCCGGCAACCTGACATCCTCCTGTCTATTAATGGCTGGTCCTCTGTGCTCCATAGGAGTCATTGCCAGCGGATGAGTGCCAGGCTGTGTTGAAGAGGCTGTCAACTTTGCTCAAAACTTTGTTCAAAAATTGCTGCAGGTGTCAGAGTTGACACCCTAATCTCGGAGCGTTGATGGACTGGAGGGGTTCATAGAGATAGGGAAAGGCAGAGAGGGATTTGAATTAGAGTTTTAAATTTGAGACATTAGCGGAATTGGAATAGGTCAGCGAGCACAGGAGTGATAGGTGTTCAGTACTTGGTTATGACTTAGGGCCGGTTTAGCTCAGTTGGCTGGACAGTTGGTTAGTGCTGCAGAGTGAGGCCAGCAGCACGGTTTCAATTCATGTCCCGGCTGAGGTTATTCATGATTGTTCCACCCTCTCAACCGTGCTCCTCACCTGAGGTGTGGTGACATTCAGGTTAAATCACCACCAGTCAGCTGTCTCCCCTCAAAGAGACAAGCAGCCTATGGTCATCTGGGGCTTCGACGACTTTATTTTACTTTTGACTTAGGATATGGGCAGCAGAGCTCAAGCTTACTGTGTGTGGTAACAAAGCTCTGAAGCCTGGTAGAAAGCAAAGCTCCTAAGATACCATTGTCGTGTTGGGTGTTCTGATGCACAAATTATCCAACACGGCTGTAGATGGTACAACTCTGTTTTATTGTCTAATCAACGGTAACAACTAGCTACTGGCTTGGGTACGTGCTTCACCAGCTAACCTGTGGACCCAGCCCTATCACTATCTTGGTGAGGCACTCAGCACATTGTCTATGTCTGAGTGGCGCGCTGTGAGCTCTGCGTTCTGAGCTATCTCCTGGTAGAATGAGCGGGAACTGTGGTGTTCCCTGTTTTATAGTGCGTGTGCTCTCACTGGTGATTGGCTGCGATGTTATGTGTGTGCTGGTTGGTCCAACTGCCTGTCCATCAGCGTGTGTGTGATTGCACCATGATATGCTGATCTGGATATCATGACATCCCTCCCTTTCACAAAGGGTATGTGCCTACATGATAATAAATAGAAATGTGTACTGAGTGCATCTGAGTATGTTTGTGCAATATTTACAACATGTACATGAGGCTAAACTATATACAGAGGAAGGTGTCAGGTGCAACAGAACAACGACATTGTACCAATAAAAGAACAAACGCAATCAACAAATGACGAGAGAAAACTTCTGGAACAATGAACGACAAGAAAAAAAATAACTCGTCAACAGTACTGTAAAACAATTCAGTGAGTCCCATGTGCTTACAGGCTCATAAGTCAAGTCTCTCAGGTGGGTGACGAATTTGGCTTGACCGTTAGGGTGGCACACCACTCATCGCCCGGATCAATGCTGTGCACTGGCAGCGGCTGGTGGTTCCGACTTGGGGACATCCGGTTCTTGTGGATTACCGCAACGCGGAAGGGCTCCTTGTCTTCGGTATCGCTGGTCTGCATACTATCTGGATATGACTCAGTGTAGGGGGGCTGAATCGCCCGCACGTCCCTGCGAGGCTGGCGGAATTGTTGGGAGTTGGCAGGTTGAGCTGCTCGACAGCAGGCAGCATAGTGGCCCATCCTGCCACATCGTTGGCATTGTCGCGCTTTGGCCGGACATTGCCGCTTTAAGTGGGTGGAGCCACAGTTGCCGTACGTCGTGACGTCATGGCGTTCGTTGTGCCACCACACATACGCGGTGCGGTTCTGCATAGAGCGCGCCTGCGCATCACGTTCCTCTGCGTCAACGTCCCCTCTTTTGGTGCGTACAAGCATGGGAAGCCTCAGAAAGCTCGCGAAATGGCCGCCTTCGTCTGGGCCCCGGGCCGGGAGGAACTCGATCGACTGGACCCGCTCCGCCTTGTGGGACCCGTGCCATGCCGTTTTGGCCGCCTGGATTTGGGAGTACCGGCTGGTCGCGTTCTCATGGAGGACACAGGTCTCGATGGTAGTCGCTCGGGTGAGTCGCTTTATTTTATGGAGCTGCTGACATAGGGTGTCCGAGATGATCCCAAAAACTATCTGATCCCATATCATGGAGTCGGAGGTGGCCCCATAGCCGCAGGACTGCGCGAGGATTCGAAGGTGTGTTAAGTAAGTTTGGATAGGCTCGTCCTTACCCTGCAGGCGCTGCTGGAAGAGGTACCTCTCGAAGCTCTCATTGACTTCCACGCTGAAGTGTTCATCGAACTTCAGAAGCACCGTCTTATATTTTGTTTTGTCCTCGCCTTCCGCGAATGCCAGGGAGTTATAGATGTGGATGGCCTGTTGCCCTGCCGTGGGGAGGAGGAGGGCTATCTTCCTGGTGTCCGATGCATTCTCCCTGTCTGTGGCTTCGAGGAAGAGCTGAAAGCGCTGTTTGAACAGCTTCCAGTTTACGCCGGGATTACCAACGATTCGGAATGGATGCGGCGGGCTGATGTTTTCCATGGAGCAGGATGACGGATTTCTGAAAGGGTGCAGGTCGGTCTCATAGTCGCTGGTTTGCGTCCACAACTGGTATTGTGTCGTGTTGGGTATTCTGATGCGCAAATGATCCAACACAGCTGTAGATGGTACAACTCTGTTTTATTGTCTAAACAACGGTAGCAACTAACTGCTGGCTGAGGTTCGTGCTTCTCCAGCTAACCTGTGGACCCAGCCCTATCACTATCTTAGTGAGACACTCAGCACATGGTCTATGTCTGAGTGGCGCGCTGTGAGCTCTGTGCTCTGAGCTATCTCCTGGTAGAATGAGCGGGAACTGTGGTGTTCCCTGTTTTATAGTGCGTGTGCTCTCACTGGTGATTGGCTGCGATGTTATGTGTGTGCTGGTTGGTCCAACTGCCTGTCCATCAGTGTGTGTGTGATTGCACCATGATATGCTGATCTGGATATCATGACAACCATCATGATTTAAATGCAAGTCCTGTGTTGAGGAAAGCTTTTGACTGAAACTATGAGTGCACGGAACAGTTGTTATTCATAATTCGAAGCACAGTTAACAGATTTGTCAGAGGGCTCAAGCGAAAATGATCGAAACTAAAAAACTCAGGATGGTCACACAGAAAACATGGAAACTGCAATGAATTAGGCTGTGAACAAATTTCACCCGTCGAGCATGCGTCCTTTTGAAATATGTATTCCCACAGTTTTCTTGGAGGAGGACTGACAGAAGAATTGCTTGTGTGCAGAATTGACCTTCACCAGTTGTCCTTCAATTAGCTGGCCTCACCTCAATAAATAAGATAACTACTGTTTAAAATCATTTTTGCAATGATTTGTATATCATGCTTGTGTCTCTGGAGAGTATTTATATCATAGCCCCAAATTTGGTCAACCTGCCACTGATCTTTTTAAAAAGCATCTGTTTTATTATGTTTGGTTTAAAACACAGCATCCTCCTAATTGTACACAAGTATCAGGCACTTGTTAAGTGCTGCTTTGCCTCAGGCACATTAAGATAGGAGTCAATGTGCAACCTAGTTCTATTTGTGAAATGCCTTGGAAGTCTCTTTTTACATTGAAAGTACCAGATGAATGCAAATTGCTGCTGCCGAATAAAATGTTATAGAATAGAGTGTTACCGTCCCCTTGGAATTCTAAGCTAACTTCGCAAAATAGCATAATGTTCCAAAGTGCTTCAAGAGCAAGGAGGAGGTTAGGCGAGTTGGAGAGAAGATTGAAAACATGGTCAAAGACGTCATTTTTGGAGACTTGTGAAGGTGAATAGAAATAGAGTAAGGCAGAGGGACTTAGGAAGAGAATTCCACCAATCCTGGTTTGAAAATTAAGATTTTTCTCGCCGGTAGTCAAGGGGGGAGGGATTATGTATAAATACTTATTGCAAAGGAACCCAATTCGAATAATCTCCAGAGACTGAATGCAATAAATTGATGTCAGTTTCGCTTTACCAAGGGGAATTTCTGCCAGATTTATCTAAAGCTTTTGAGGATGCATTGGGATGGAGGAACAAAAGTAATACAATCTTTATTCCATTTTCAATTTTACAACATTTAACATGATTCCTGAAAGAAGTCCTGAAGATGAAATAAAAGTTGTGATAGTCAAAGGACAAGTTTGAGTTGAACAGGAAATCGGGTTTGTAATAAATGTGGGTTGTTGTTGTATTGTGTGAATGCTCACTTTAAGAATCTAGCCACGTCATAGCCCGTGATGTCATCGGCTACTTTGCAGATTTTGCCTTTGTCCAGATCAAGCCTTTGTACAGTTCACAGTCACCCCACGTTCAACTCTAGGTGCGTCGCCGTTTACTATCTTTTATCCTGCAGGTGCAATACACAACAGGATAAAAAGAAAACTGGCGACAAGAGTGGGATCAGAAAAAGTATTTTCTGAAGAGAAAAAGAAAAGCAAAGCTTGCGACGTTTGATGTTGAGGCAGACCAACAGTCGGCCAGCGATTACACCTCACAGCTGCCGGACCAGTAAGGTTGTTGGGCACAAATTAAAAAGGAAAGGTCTATCCCTTAAAGTTAAACTATCACCTCGAAGAGTGCCAGCTGCAGAGATCGTAGCGTGCAGTAGAGTAAGATATGGAGGTAGAGTGGTGCAGAGAAAGAATTCTGACATTGCAAGCTGCTACAATTGACTTATTCAGCATTATTAAGTAGACCATTTATATAAGGGAAGTTGAGAGCAGATCCCAGTATCACTGGAAAACAGCAGGAAAATTTGGTGCCATGGGCCCAATTGAGGGAGAATCTGAAAAGTCAAAGATCGGAAGATTTCACTACTATATCCTTGCAACATCTGCACATTGACTTTGCTGGTTCATACGAGGGGCACATGATCATGTTCATAGTAGATGGATGCACATTCCAAGTGGCTTGAAGTGGTCCATTTGAAGTCAACAACCGTGGAACAAACCATTGAATAGTTTGATGAAATTTTCACCAGATTTGGGAAACTAGACCAAATCATGAGTTACAACAATCCATAGTTTACGGCTCAGGAGTTCGAGGACTATTTAAAGATGAGTGGTGTCCAACACATGAAATCAGCACCTTACCATCCTTCTATGGTTAGCCGAAAGCTTTGTCCGGTCCTTGAAGCACACACTGCAAACCTCCAAGGATCAAGGTTCATTACACCGTGGCTTAAACTGTTTTTTGACAATGTATCACAAAACCACAGGTGTGACCACACAGAGTTCCCCAGATTTACTACTAATGAAGGGGAACCTGAGAACTACATTTGATTTGCTCTTATCGCAGGAAACGTCTGAGATAGTAGAACACAATCAGCAGCCGCAGGTCATAAGGAGAGAAGATAATTCAAGAAGATGCTTGTTTAAACAAGGAGAGCAAATGTTGGCACACAGCTGCACCACTAGGTTCTTGCAACTGTATTGGCGCAAACCGGCCCAATCTCCTAGATAGTGCAAACTGAAGATGAACTAGTGTGAAGGCGACACACAAATCAGTTGTTAACTACACGTATCAATGTGCCAGTACCATATATGTTCGAGCGACCTCAGGAGGAAACATCACCAACACAACTAGACTGCGACTTCTGGTCAATCCACTGAAGCAGAGATTGCCAAGGAATTCCCTGTTGCTACTAGTCTTCCTTCTGTAAAAGAGACTGTAATGCCTTCCAGGGTAGAAACATCCACTGATGAACCTGAGAATACGTCTAAGGTCAAGAGAAATCAAATCCGTGAAGTGCACAGGCAACCAGTACAGAATGGACGCCCACCAGATCATCTTTCCTATTGACTGTGTTATCACTGTGTAATGATTTAATGTCTGCCCTCTGTAAGGATCATCCTGTTAATCTCTGTTTGTCCATTGTTAATTCCCTTTATTTTCTTTTGTTTTGGCTTTTATCACTTTTGTACCAAGACAAAACTTTGACTATGCCTTTAAGATGGATTTCACCTTAAAAAATGAACCTCCAGCAGGCTGTGCTGTTGTTCTGACATCAATAATGACACATCTTGATGGACTTGGCTGTCGGTTTTTAGTTTCATTTTGAACTCAAAGCCTCTTCTAAATTTCCCTCTCCCCAAAAAGGGTAAATCCCTCTCAAATACCCTAGTTGCAGGCTCTGTTTTCTCCTCAGCCAAACTGCTAGACATTCTAGTAAGATTGCACACAATGTAAGAATAAGAACCAAGCTGAGAGCTGTTTTTGAAGGGAGACAACCAGTACAGAATGGACGCCCACCAGATCATCTTTCCTATTGACTGTGTTATCACTGTGTAATGATTTAATGTCTGCCCTCTGTAAGGATCATCCTGTTAATCTCTGTTTGTCCATTGTTGATTCCCTTTATTTACTTTTGTTTTGGCTTTTATCACTTTTGTACCGAGACAAAACTTTGACTATGCCTTTAAGATGGATTTCACCTTAAAAAATGAACCTCCAGCAGGCTGTGCTGTTGTTCTGACATCAATAATGACACATCTTGATGGACTTGGCTGTCGGTTTTTAGTTTCATTTTGAACTCAAAGCCTCTTCTGAGTTTCCCTCTCCCCAAAAAGGGTAAATCCCTCTCAAATACCCTAGTTGCAGGCTCTGTTTTCTCCTCAGCCAAACTGCTAGACATTCTAGTAAGATTGCACACAATGTAAGAATAAGAACCAAGCTGAGAGCTGTTTTTGAAGGGAGACAAGGAATCTTAAGGATCCAATCCAGCCACTAGCTGAAAGTGGGGTCAGTTGTTAAAAAAACCAACTCGCAATCTCATGTGCAGAACTCTGTTCTTATCTCAGAACTGCTGTTAGACATCCTGGTGGAGCTGGAAGCATCTAAAAATTACACAGATCTGAGGCGTGAAGGCCTCGGTTAATACAAATTAAATTGACTCCCCAGTGGGAATCCTACAGCCTGGGAATTCCAACTGAGGGTTCGAGCCAGAGGATCCCTGTTAGCAATCCAACCGGTGTTTTCCATTACTCCGCATCATAGAATGATAGTCTGGTGCTGTCAACGATTTCAACATCCGAAGCAAGGACACTTATCTTCCATTTTGTATTAATCCTTTTTATACTTCCCCTCCCCCTCCCTCTGCATGTGTTTGTCATGTTTGCTTGGGTAGAGAGTGGGACGGTAAAAGAGGGGGGAGTAGTAAATTAGTTGGCCTTTATTGTATTATAATTATTGCAAGTCTTACCTCTATTGTTTTTTTAAATAAGTTTAGAGTACCCAATTTTTTTTTTCTCCCCAATTAAGGGGCAATTTGAGCGTAGCCAATCCACCTAACCTGCACATCTTTGGGTTGTGGGGCAGAAATCCACGCAGATGCAGGGAGAACGTATCTCTATTGTTGTTATAAATAAACAGTTGTTGTGTTTCACTTACAAATCTGGTGCATCTAAGTCAATAGAGCAGTCAAGGGCCAAAGATCTCAGAAACTTTATATGAATTAGTGGTTAATTCACTTGTGTTGGGACGCCAGGGCCTGTGGGATTGGAATTGATCACGCACTGGCCCAGGGTGTCGTAAAAACTTGTATGCATTTGTTTTAATGACTATGTAAACATACTACAGTTATTTGTTGTATTGAACCTTCGAAGTAAAGGGAGAGGGATGTATTTGGATTGTTGTTGTGGTTGTGGCATGATCACTTTAATAGTTTAGTCAAGTGATGTCACCGGTTACTTCATGAGCTTTGCCTCAGCCTAGATTAAGCCTTTGTACAGTTCACAACCCTCTAATGAACCTCTGTTTATTATTGCGTTCAACCCCACGTGTTCAACATTTCCATTCTTTTATTCTGCAAGAACAATACACAACAGGTTTGATGCCGAATTACTGAGGGAGGTTCAAACAGCTAAGAGTTACCTCAGTTTGGAAGCATTGTTCAATGTGAATAAAAATAGAAAATGCTGGAATTGCTCAGCAGGTCAGGCAGCATCTTTGGTGGGAGAAATAGACTTAAGACCAAATGTTCTAAGTCTGCTCAGGGACGGTGTGCACATGATGTTCAGGTCCCAACTGAACTGTGTAGATCAGGCAATGCTGTTTTGAGATGTTAATGCTCTAATTGGGCTAGAGTGAGCTCAGCACCCAATTGGTGGCATTAAACATCACAAGGAGGTGGGAGCATCTGCAGATCCCAAGCATCAGGGGCAGATGGCAGCCATAATTGGGTCTGCCGCTCCCTTGCCAGAGGGAGCAGACAGCATCTCAGTGAGCCAGCAGCCTAAATGCACATGACAGAGGTCAAAAGGATAAATGAGGGGTAATGTGCATGATCTGATGGACTTTTCACCACAGAAAAAGAAACCTTTCACTTCTGCCCCTATTCCACCGCCTGTTAACAAGCTCCTCTCGGAGGTTTATGGACTATTAATTGGAGGTGAGCAGGTTTTCGGGCCCCCCTCTCGCTTTGAAGATCGGAATGTGTCCAAGAGGCATCAGGATCCAGAGGAGCAATTTTACATTTGCGCACTGACCCTGTCAGCAATTGAAAATTCGGCACAATGTTTCACCAGAACATTTAAAAAGGTGCAGATGTAACAGGTTTTAAGCACATTCAGTGGGGGAAATTTGCTAGAGCTGGTAGATATGGCTGAGGAATGGGAAGGATAACATATAAACATATACGAATTAAGAGCAGGAGTTGGCCATTCGGCCCCTCGAGCCATTTCCACCACTCAATAAATTCACGGCTAATCTGATTATGGCCTCAACTCCACATTCTGCCAGCCCCCGATAACCTCTGATAAACTTGATAATAGTCAGGTTCCTGTTCTTTGAAAATCCTGAGCATGAAATTTTGCTGAGTTGGGACAGCAGGGTATAATTATTTTCTCATGCTACTTTGCCCTTTATCCTGTTTTAAAGTATTGAGATATATGAATTACTTTGATGTATGGTACCTGTTGTTATATCGGTATGGGCAAAATTACAGCCTAAACATTTAGGCTACACTTGATGTTTTCCATAAATTGGTGCAATTGTATATCCAACTTTTTGTCTTCAAAGATGTTAGAACCTCTGCACATAATGACATGTTTCCTGTGCATTTTATAATATAATAATAACAATCGCTTATTGTCATGAGTAGGCTTCAATGAAGTTACTGTGAAAAGCCCCGAGTCGCCACATTCCGGCGCCTGTTCGGGGAGACTGGTACAGGAATTGAACCTGCGCTGCTGGCATTGTTCTGTATTACAAGCCAGCGATTTAGCCCACTGTGCTAAACCAGCCCCTGGCTTAGCACAGTGGGCTAAATCGCTGGCTTGTAACAGTGATGACAACACTTGTAACAGTGTCTGGTATTTTCTTTATGGGATGTGGGCGTCGCTGGTTAGGCCAGCATTTATTTCCTATCCCTTGTTGCCCTTCAGAAGGTGGTGGTGAGTTGCCTTCTTGAGCCGCTGCAGCCCCACAGTGCTGTTAGAGATGCCACGAATCTGTTCCTGAAGGGTTGGTAAAATACAGTCCTGTGTCTGTCTATCGGAATCAGTCTTTATAGATGGATAGCTTTTTGTTCTATACAACAAACATGTTTTCATTGAATTAGATGATGAATGTTTTTAATAAATAGTCTACCATGTCTTTGCCAATTATCCTGTTTTGATAAGTAGGCTGCCTAATATTTTAGCAACCGCTCAAGCTTGTTGGATTTTAAGTGCCAGCCAGAATACTAAAAACTCCAACAATAAGCAATATGCTTGGGGGAAACATATGAGGGGGGCGATGTTTATATGGTATCCTGTGTAGGAGAACTTTTGTCTTTTCTTATTGCAACAAAAGATTAGTGCGTGGGTAAAACTGCCATGACAAGTTGAGATTTAATTTAATTTTGCTCCACAGGTCACCAGATATTTAAACACCTCAGGAAACAGAATTCAAAAAATGTTAATGAGTTTGTGAAAGCTGCATGAAGCCATGAAGTATTGAGATTGCTGGGAACGCAATAGTCTCATCAATGCAAATTCCTCAAGATCAAACTTCAGGGATAATAAGACATTGCAATTGAGACTTGTTCCATCAAATTGTTTTAAAATTGTGTCATTGTTGATAGGGTGAAGAGCTTTATGTGACTCATGCAGAATAATGATTGGATTTGAGTGTGTTACAAGGTTGTGATACCTTCCGTGTGGGCCACATGAGCATGAGACTGAAATCTCAAGCAGTTTAAGATAGAATTTGAAATAAGAATGCATATTTCAAGTTTGCAAGAGTTGCGTAAAGGAAACTTAAAGCACTATGTACCATCCAATTTAGCCAGGCTGCATGGTTGAATCAATTGGATGGATCAAGGTTTTCAAGTATTTCAAATATAAATCACGTTCATCAAGCCATAAGAAACGTGTTGGGAATGCCCTTTTTTGTTGTAGTCTGTAGGCCAAGGCAGGAGTCCTAATTATGTATTATTAATGAGTTTTAAACAATGGATTTAAAGTCATTGAAGGTTTCCAAAGGATTATTTACACCAGTGAACAGTCAACATCTCGATTACAAAACTCAAAGCAAATTACTTTGGATGCAGGAAACAATAAACACATGGATGTAGCCATGAGGAGGTTAGAAGCACTCCAGATTATTATTTTTTGGCTGTAGTTATAGCTTTTCACATTGTAAGGGCTTGGGTGCCAATCTGCAGCTGCACCTGATCTTAGGTGAGTGGCGTCGGAATTCTTGGACTAAGCTTTTACCAATGAAGTTTTCAATCCTGACATTGCATCAGCTGGGTGGTGGCTGCACAGCGTTGGTTCAACTGCTTTGGTGCACATAAGGAATGTCTGCCCTGATGCCGCACAGGAAGTAGCTGGCAGTAAGGCTCACACCAAATGAGGGGCGCAAGGTTTTTGCCGAATCAGGTTTATGCTGTTGATATTTACAACACGTCAAATCACGCAGAACTTACCCCATAGAATCTGGCCGTTCAGCCCAATTGTGTCATTCTGGTATTTATAGTCCACACCAGCCTCCCCCAACTCTTCATGAGTAAAACTTTCCCTTCTTTGCTTCCACGTGTATTTTTCTAGCATTCCCTTAGCTTCACCTTTGCTATTTGCCAAAACTACTCATTGTTTTAGTGAGTTCGACATTCTGGGTAAATAATGTTTCCCTGAATTCCCGACTGTGTTTAATGGTGACTATCATTTATTGATGATCTTCATTTCTGGACTCCTCCACATGTGGAAAATATATAAGGCCTGATCTTCCGGACACGGTAGCCGTGCCCCTCCCCTGCCCCCATCACTGGTGGCATGATGTCATGCCAGCACGATTGTAAGTTGTAGCAAACTCATCAAATGACCAAAAATGAACTGGACATGTTGGGAAAAGGACATTCCATTTCAAAAGGACAGATTGCTGTACAAACCATGTCTGCAGGCAGACAACTGAATCAAGACAAACAGGCCATGAGTCACGAAACAGCCCGATCTCATTCAAAGAGGGGCAGTTGAAATGCAAATCACTTGCTGCCCTGGCCAGACGGAACCACAATAAGACCATAAGACATAGGAGCGGAAGTAAGGCCATTCGGCCCATCGAGTCCACTCCACCATTCAATCATGGCTGATTTCAACTCCATTTACCCGCTCTCTCTCCATAGCCTTTAATTCCTCGAGAAATCAAGAATTTATCAACTTCTGTCTTAAAGACACTCAACGTCCCGGCCTCCACCGCCCTCTGTGGCAATGAATTCCACAGACCCACCACTCTCTGGCTGAAGAAATTTCTCCTCATCTCTGTTCTAAAGTGACTCCCTTTTATTCTAAGGCTGTGCCCCCGGGTCCTAGTCTCCCCTGCTAATGGAAACAACTTCCCTACATCCACCCTATCTCAGCCATCCATTATCTTGTAAGTTTCTATTAGATCTCCCCTCAACCTCCCAAACTCCAATGAATATAATCCCAGGATCCTCAGACGTTCATCGTATGTTAGGCCTACCATTCGTCGGATCATCCGTGTGAATCTCCGCTGGACCCGCTCCAGTGCCAGTATGTCCTTCCTGAGGTGTGGGCCCCAAAATTGCTCACAGTATTCTAAATGGGGCCTAACTAATGCTTTATAAAGTTTCAGAAGTACATCCCTGCTTTTATATTCCAAGCTTCTTGAGATGAATGACAACATTTCATTTGCTTTCTTAATTACGGACTCAACCTGCAAGTTTACCTTTAGAGAATCCTGGACTAGGACTCCCAAGTCCCTTTGCACTTCAGCATTATGAATTTTGTCACCGTTTAGAAAATAGTCCATGCCTCTATTCTTTTTTCCAAAGTGCAAGACCTCGCACTTGCCCACGTTGAATTTCATCAGCCATTTCTTGGACCACTCTCCTAAACTGCCTAAATCTTTCTGCAGCCTCCCCACCTCCTCCATACTACCTGCCCCTCCACCTATCTTTGTATCATCGGCAAACTTAGCCAGAATGCCCCCAGTCCCGTCATCTAGATCGTTAGTATATAAAGAGAACAGCTGTGGCCCCAACACTGAACCCTGTGGGACACCACTCGTCACTGGTTGCCATTCCGAAAAAGAACCTTTTATCCTAACTCTCTGCCTTCTGCCTGACAGCCAATCGTCAATCCATGTTAGTACCTTGCCTCAAATACCATGGGCCCTTATTTTACTCAGCAGTCTCCCGTGAGGCACCTTATCAAAGGCCTTTTGGAAGTCAAGATAGATAACATCCATTGGCTCTCCTTGGTCTAACCTATTTGTTATCTCTTCAAAGAACTCTAACAGGTTTGTCAGGCACGACCTCCCCTTCCTAAATCCATGCTGACTTGTCCTAATCTGACCCTGCACTTCCAAGAATTTAGAAATCTCATCCTTAACAATGGATTCTAGAATCTTGCCAACAACCGAGGTTAGGCTAATTGGCCTATAATTTTCCATCTTTTTCCTTGTTCCCTTCTTGAACAGGGGGGTTACAACAGCAATTTTCCAATCCTCTGGGACTTTCCCGGAGTCCAGTGACTTTTGAAAGATCACAACTAACGCCTCCACTATTTCTTCAGCTATCTCCTTTAGAACTCTAGGATGTAGTCCACCTGGGCCCGGAGATTTATCAATTTTTAGACCTCTTAGTTTCTCTAGCACTTTCTCCTTTGTGATGGCTACCATATTCAACTCTGCCCCCTGACTCTCCGGAATTGGTGGGATATTACTCATGTCTTCTACTGTGAAGACTGACGCAAAATACTTATTTAGTTCCTCAGCTATTTCCTTGTCTCCCATCACTAGATCACCAGCGTCATTTTGGAGCGGCCCAATGTCATCTTTTGCCTCCCGTTTGTTTTTAATGTATTTAAAGAAACTTTTACTATCATTCCTAATGTTACTGGCTAGCCTACCTTCATATTTGATCCTCTCTTCCCTTATTTCTCTCTTTGTTATCCTCTGTTTGTTTTTGTAGCCTTCCCAATCTTCTGACTTCCCACTACTCTTTGCCACATTATAGGCTTTCTCTTTTGCTTTGATGCATTCCCTAACTTCCTTTGTCAGCCATGGCTGCCTAATCCCCCCTCTGATAACCTTTCTTTTCTTTGGGATGAACCTCTGCACTGTGTCCTCAATTACTCCCAGAAACTCCTGCCATTGCTGTTCTACTGTCTTTCCCACTAGGCTCTGCTCCCAGTCGATTTTCGTCAGTTCCTCCCTCATGCCCCTGTAGTTACCTTTATTTAACTGTAACACCTTTATATCTGATTCTACCTTCTTTCTTTCAAATTGGAGATTGAATTCTACCATATTATGATCACAGCCTCCTAAGTGCTCCCTTACTTTAAGATCTTTAATCAAGTCTGGCTCATTACATAACACTAAGTCCAGAATGGCCTGTTCCCTCATGGGCTCCATCACAAGCTGTTCCAAAAAGCCCTCCTGTAAACATTCAATGAATTCCCTTTCCTTGGGTCCACTGGCAGCATTATTTACCCAGTCCACCTGCATATTGAAGTCCCCCATGATCACTGTGACCTTGCCTTTCTGACATGCACTTTCTATTTCGTGGTGCATTTTGTGCCCCCGGTCCTGACCACTGTTAGGAGGCCTGTACATAACTCCCATTATGGTGTTTTTGCCTTTGTGGTTCCTCAACTCTACCCACACAGACTCCACATCATCTGACCCTATGTCATTTAGTGCTATTGATTTAATTTCATTCCTAATTAACAAGGCAACCCCGCCCCCTCTGCCCACCTCCCTGTCTTTTCGATAGGTTGTGAATCCCTGGATGTTTAAATGCCAGTCCTGAATCCCCTGCAACCATGTCTCTGTGATGCCTACCACATCATACCTGCCAGTCACAATCTGGGCCACAAGCTCATCTACCTTGTTCCGTACACTGCGCGCATTTAAATATAGCACCTTTAATTCTCTATTGACCGTCCCTTTTTGTTTTCTTAGTGTGGTGGACCTTGGTTTACTGAGACTTTCCATACACTGTGTCATATTTTGTGGGATGGGGACTATCGTAACCTCTCCTGAGTTTTGTCTTTTCGTGCTTTTTTGTATTCCTAAGCAGCTACTCTTCCCACTGATTACTTCACCTCTTGGTTCCCTGACTTTCCCTCCCCCCCCAATCTTTAGTTTAAAGTCCTATTGACCACCCTATTTATTCTTTTCGCCAGAACACTGGTCCCAGCTCGGTTCAGGTGGAGACCATCCCAACGGTATAGGTCCCCCCTGTCCCAAAACTGATGTCAGTGTCCCATGAAAAGGACACCTTAATGGGATAACAATTAAAGTTGTCTCCAGCGACCATTGTCAAGCGACCAGCAGAAACCAGAGACATTGCAAGCTTTTGTAAGGGCACTGATTAAAATCAACTCACATTATGACACCTTTTAGTTGGGGAACTTAATCACTTCCATCCTGTCAACAATCAGAAAGGCTTTCTTTGTCCTGGAACTCACCTGTGGAAGGGTCAGTATTTGACCCATTCAGGGTTTTGCCCTTAAAATGACAAGTCTGAGGAACTGTTTAGGAACTCTACTCTCCTGCCTGACACATGCTTCGCCTTGCTGAAAACAGACCACGAGAACCGGAGGAACAACAGCAGCAAGGACCGGCCAGCTTGGAAGAAGATCTAAAGAAATCTGTGCCAACATTTTTTGAACTATCCTGTCCCTGGGGCGGTGAGTATATTCCTCCAGCTCACAGAAAACTCTCAATTAGTAAAGTTTGTTGAGGTTTGGGGTGGGTGAGTGAATATATCTGTGTATCTGTGTTTGCGGGCGCTAAAGTAAATCTGTGTAAGCTGTAAGAATTCTCGATGTGCCATTTAGTCTCTTGTTTTACACACAGTATTTCATAATCGGTGTTTGTGTGTGTGGGTTAATCTGAGTTGCAGAAGACTTAATTTCTCATGAATAAATCAATTATTTTAAAACTACCATTATTGTGGTCTCACCTTCCTTTCACTGTCCGCTCTGGCCAAGTCACAATAATTGCCAGGACATAATCCCATAGTCAAGGAACAGAAAAGGGGATCTGAGTGCTTCAAACATGCTCACTCAAGAGAGGCTACTGGTCAGTAATAAACAGTGGCCCCTCTTTCTCTCTCTCTTGTGAAGTTGCACTAGTGGGACACTTCCAGGTAACAGTTCACCATCACAGGAGAGAGACTCACACAGGCGTAGGTGGCAGTCAAGGTAACTGGTGTGGCATAAGGACAACCTCACTGATTAGGTATAAACAATGAGACTTGTCCCCTGTCTCTGGTGAAGCTGTCCCAGTGCGACACTTCTGGGTCGTGGTTTCAACACCTGCAGGAGAGAGACACCCACTGTTATCTGTGACACCCAATACCAGCCTGTTGTGGAGTAAAGGAAGCTCTTCTCATTACACGATTCACTACTGGTTTTCAAAATTGAATTCCAGTCGTGATGACCACACCGGGGGTACAGAGGTACCTGGAGGCCTCAGGGCTGAGGGCGAGGTTAGACATTGCTCCTGGGGGGGGGGGGGGGGGGGGGGGGGGTCCTCCATGGCTGTAGGGGTGCGCAAGGCAGTTTATTTCTTTCACAAACCGGAGCACCCTTTAAAGGTAGCCCCCTGATCTCTGTGGAGCCCGGCTTGTCAACTCCAGGGAGATGGTGCAAGCTGATTGTTTTTGACAGTGGTCAGAAGTTCTGGTCTGAAAACCTGTCTGTGTTTCTGCAGAGAAACACATCGGTTTTCAGTCAGAACCCTACACTTCGCCATTTTGTTTTGGAAAATTCCACCTCTAGTATCTTCCCAGTGACTCTATATATAGCTGTCATTCTTGTAAAGATTCATATTTTGTATCTCTTCAATTTTTTTCACAGCGAAAATCAACTTAGTCACTTGAGTCTCAGTCCCTTCAAAGATAGAATTTTCAATCTTCTATGAATTCTTTCAAATGTATCCAACCCCTTTTTGAGGTGGGCTGTCCAGAATTTCACTGTCTATTCTAGAATTGGCCTTAACATTGAACAGTATAATTTGCAACCCAATGCCCTCTTTGATTAATAGCTGCTTCGCCATGGCTGGACATTTCTTTAGTCTGATCAATGATCACTTCTAAATCCTTTTCCTTACCTATTGGTTATTCTGTTGCATGTGCATTAACTGTTACCTGTCTTTAATACCTTACCTTGCATTTATCAATATTAAAACTCATCTGCCATATCTCAGCCCATCTCATCGTTGATTCAAATCCCTCGGAAGCCAATCAATCTTCTTTCTACTTATTAGTTGTCCACATGACATGATGTCAGCAGCAGATTTAATAATATTGAAACTCTCCTGTTCCTTTTCATTTGCAAAAAGATTTGCGTACCAGCACAGATCCCTATGGAATATCACAGCTTGAGTTTTCCTGGCATAGCGTTTTCCAATCTTCTTCGCTCTTCATCTTCTGTTGGCAAAACCAATTCTCAAAAAATGTTTCCCTTCATTCCATTGCTTCAAGATCTAAAACAGATGAGGGGGTTGAGAGATGGGATTAACCCACGGTTGTTACTGTCGACACAGTTTTGTGCTGGCTGCTCATTTGAAATGATTGTCGTGTACACCAAGCTTGCCATTGAGTGTCTGCGTGCATGAGGAGGGGGGTCACAAAATTGGGAGAGGCTAAAGTTAGCCTGCATGTCTTAAAGCCAGCCTGCACCTCTTAAAGGGGCCTTTGTCTGGAACAACTGCTGAAAATAAGCCTAAAATAAGTTTGACAAAGGAATGCACAACATGGAAGGGAATGGATGCCTAGATTATACTCCACTGAAAGCTTTGGTTGAGGAGATGCAGTGTGGGAGACATTTCATTTGTCTACAGGGAGCCAGGAGTCCCTTCAAACATATTCTCAGAAGTGAGCAGGCCCAGATAGTTAAGCTGTTCACTGCGAGGAGTCTAGCCCCGAGGAGCTAGAAGTCCTATCAGCTCACACATGTGGTCATTGAGATGGGACGCGCTCCCGTTGTCATTAGCTGGGAGGGTGCAGACGGTGAAGATGACGGCCCTCCCGAGATTCCTGTTTGTGTGTCAATGTCTCCCTATCTTTATTCCGTGGTCCTTTTTTAAACGGCTCAACAAAGTGATCACTGGCTTTGTTTGGGCGGGCAGGACCCCACGAGTCAGGAAGGTAATGCTGAAGTGGAGGCGGGCTGGCACTGCCAAATTTTAGTAACTATTACTGGGCGACGAATATAGCCATGATCAGGAAGTGGGTGGTGGGGGCGGGGTCGGCATGGGAGCATACAGAGGCGCTTCATGCAAGGGCACCAGTCTGGGAGCGTTGGTAACTGCGTCTCTGCCGTTCCCGCCGGCACGGTACTCCACCAGGCCCATGGTGGTGGCAGCCCTGAGAGTCTGGGGGCAATGGAGGAGACATGTGGGAGAAGAGGGAGCATCAGTCTGGTCTCCAATCTGTAATAATCACCAGTTTGCCCCGGGAAGTATGGATGGGGGGTTCTGGATATGGCGGAGAGCAGGGATTGAGAGGATGGGGAATATTTTTATAGAGGGGAGCTTTCCAAGTATGAGGGTGCTGGAGGAGAAGTTTGGGTTGGCGAGGGGAAACAAATTCAGGTATTTGCAGGTGCGGGACTTCCTTCGTAAACAGGTGTCAACCTTCCCGCTCCTACCGCTAAGGGGGATTCAGGACAGGGTAGTTTCCAGAGGGTGGGTCGGAGAAGGGAGCGTCTCTGACATTTACAAGGAACTTATGGGGTCAGTGGAGATGCAGACCGAGGAGCTGAAGCGCAAGTGGGAGGAGGAGCTGGGAGGAGGGATAGAGGAGGGTCTATGGGCGGACATGTTGAGTAGAGTCAACGCGTCCGCAACATGTTCCAGGCTCAGCCTGGTACAATTTAAGGTCGTTCACTGGGCTCTTTTGACAGTGGCCCGGATGAGCAGATTCTTTGGGGTGGAAGACAGGTGTGCAAAATGTGCGGGAGGACCAGCGAACCATGTCCACAAGTTCTGGGCAGGTCCGAAGCTTAGGGGATTCTGGCAGGGGTTTGCAAATGACATGTCCACTTTGTTAAAAACAAGAGTGGCACTGAGTCCAGAGGTAGCGATTTTTGGGGTGTCGGAAGATCCGGGAATCCAGGAGGAGAAAGGCAGACGTTCTGGTCTTTGCTTCCCTGGTAGCCCGGAGATGGATACTATTAGCTTGGAGAGACTCAAAGCCCCCGACGACGGAGACCTGTCTATCGGACATGGCTAGCTTTCTCTGTTCGTCGACATCTTCGCGGAAAATTAATCGTCAGCAGAAGGGAGGGGGGGGGGGGGGTTAGTTTAGCTTAGAGTAGGGGGTTAATAAAGGTGGGACCTGTAAGGGAGGGAGACGGCTTTTGCACTATGTTTATAGTTTCATGTACAATGTTTATTTTGTTGTTGTTATAATACCAAAAATACCTCAATAAAATGTTTATGAAAAAAAATATACCACATAGAATCAGTACTGTGCAGAAGTAGGCCAATCGGCACATCGAGTCGCACTGGCCCTCTGAAAGAGCACGTTGCCTAGGCCCATTCCTCCACCCTACCCCTGTAACCCCACCTAACCTGTACATCTTTGGACACTAAGGGGCAATTTAGCATGGCGTATCCACCTAACCTGCACATCTTTGGACTGTGGGAGGAAACCGGAGCACCCGGAGGAAACTCACGTAGACACAGGGAGAACGTGGAAACTCCGCACAGTCACCAAAGGCTGGAATTGAACCCGGGTCCCTGGTGCTGTGACGCCACCCTATAAAAGTATTTTGTGTCAATACTGTATTATCATAGAATTCCATAATTCGCCTGACGAGAATCTCCATTAATATGTGATTACTGTGGTGAAGTTGGTGGAATATGGTATAACATTGTAAGTATCACCTTGCCCTCCCGCACTAAACCTCACAGCCTCATCTCAAAACTAACATACACTGGCAGCTAGTCAATCATGTCAGCCATGGCACCTAAACATATGACATCACTGACATGCTCCCCACGCTCTTACAAGACCAGGTCACGCATACCCGGCATCAACGACACTGAATCACCACGCAGAGCTACCTGTCCTTACCCCAGTGGAGGAAAGACTCTTTGCAGTTGGTGGACTGACCATTACTGAGGTTGAACTCAGCACTGGAGCTGAGAGCATTGAAGATGATGGTAAGATCATACATATTCCTACTTTTTACATTCCATTTTCTCCTTAATACACAATCCTTTCTGATTTACAAGCTGGCCAACATCAATTTCTCTACCTAGAGCTCCATATTTCCACCACACTTTGTGCGTAGAAGTGCTTCAGAATTTCCTCCCTGAAAAGTCTAGCTTTAATTTTTAGACTACACCTGAGGGCACCATGGTAGCTCAGTGGTTAGCACAGTAGCTTCACAGCTCCAGGGTCCCAGGTTAGATTCCCGGCTTGGGTTCCTGTCTGTGTGGAGTCTGCACGTTCTCCCCGTGTCTGCGTGGGTTTTGTCCGGATTCTCCAGTTTCCTCCCACAGTCCAAAGATGTGCAGGTTAGGTGGATTTGCCATGATAAATTGCCCCTTAGTGTCCAAAACGTTTAGGTGGGGTTACTGGGTCATGGGGATAGGGTGGAGGCATGGGCTTAAGTAGGGTGCTCTTTCCAAGGACCAGTGCAGACTCAATGGGCCGAATGGCCTCCTTCTGCACTGTAAATTCTATGATTCCATGACCTCCCAGTCCAACACGCCTCAGTGGAAATAGTTTTTCTCTATCGCCCCAACCCTTTCATAGCTTGAAAACATCCATCAAAATGCGCCTAAACATTCTAAGTTGCAGGGAATACAATCCTCATAATTTTAGCCCTGGAATCCAGGTATCATTCTGATGAATCTAACCTGCACTCACTCCATGACCAATATGCTTCCTGAGGTGTGGTGCCATGACTGTTCACCAGGCACTAGGTGTTGTTTAATCAGGGCTTTGTAGAGCTGAAGCATGAAATCTAGTTCCTCGTATTCTAGTCCTCGAGTTAGAAAGACCACCATTCTACTCGCCGTTGATCTTGCGGGCAGGGGCATGGGAGAGGTCTGTCCCTTGTCTTCATCTGCTCAGTCATTTTCCTAACCTAGTCAATTGCCATCAATTCAATCAGCCAACCTTAGCTAAAAGTCTCTTGTGAGGGCCATTGAAAATGGCTTCTGGAAGTCCTCAAAATAACCCTGTTCACTAGTTTAGTCACCTCTTCAAAATATACACTACACATACTTTTGGGAATAGCTTAGGAATGGGATCCATGTAGCGTGAGACATTGGGAATGAGGGGCTGCAGTCAGGCAGCAGAGGGTAGCACAGGCGCTAGCGGGTGAAGTCGCATGAGGTTCAGTTGAAGAAGACTAAGGTGAGGCATTCAGGGAGTGACAGACAGCAGACAGATGAATGTACACAGGATGCGCACAATGAAATGCTAGGTGCCTTGGGAGGCCTGCCATTAATACGGCGAACAATGTCAAGCATGACCTTCTAGGGCCCGAGCAGATATCCTTGGGAGTGATTTTCATCCTGCTCCGCGGCATGTTCTGCAGCAGCAGAGGGTATTCTCATCCCGCCATTGTCAACGGGGTTTGCCGTCGAACACACTCCTCGCTGCTGTGAAACCTGCAGTGGGGGTGCGTTGTCGGCGGGTCTGTAAGATCCTGCCAGCGTGAAAGGCCAGAAGATCCCACCACTAGCCAATGAAACTGAACAGTTTTTGAGCAGGCATCCTGTAGACTGCGGTAACATTGTGATGAACCACTGAAACAGGCAAAGACTGGGGTTACACTGTGATGAAAATCTGAAACAGACAAAGACTGGGATTACACTGTGATGAAACTCTGAAACAGACAAAGACTGGGGTCACACTGTGATGAAACACTGAGACAGACTAAAAAACTGGGGTTACACTGTGATGTGTCATGAGAATTTCACTTTAAGAAATGTTTGGCTGCTCATGTTACTGCAGTGATGTCAGAGTGTGGGTGGAGCTGAGCTCTGGATCTGCTTTTTAGTTTCACTTTGAGAAAAACTTGGGTGTGTCTGACTTTTTTGGTTTTGTTTCAGTGTTGGAGCTGAAGCCAGACAAATCAGTGTACTGTTGTTCTCTCTTCCATGAAAAGACTATCTCTTGAAAATTTAGTGAATTCAGAATTATAAATGTTTTCAGTAGTGAATTTAAACCTGATGTACTTCTGTTAAAAGGTGTTTCTTTTCTCTTCTGGATGTTGTTTGGGAATTTATGAAGGATTACTTATTGTTGTATTCTTTGGGGGTTGTATTTGACTTAATGGTTGCTAAGATGTTCACTGTATGTTTTAAAAAGGTTAACTTGAGTTCCTAGAATAAACATTGTTTTGCTTTAAAAAGTACTTTTCGATTTCTGCTGTACCACACCTGTAGAGTGGGCTGTGTTCTCCCCATACCACAATCTAGTAAAAGTTGTGGGTCAGGTGAACTCCATGCTACACTTTGGGGTTCTCTGAACCCTGGCCAATATCAAATTAGGGCTCGAGGGGGATAAAAGTCTAACTACTGGATTGGCTTAGTGAACTTACAAAAGGTGAGGGGTGAGCATATTGTGGTTGCTTTTCAAGTGCGGTATTCCAGCTTAAGAGGGGAGTGTGTTGTGGACAATGGCTCTTTCAGAGGCTCTGAAGATTTTGGGGTGGAGACGGTCACACGCAGTACCTTACGGACAGAGAGTAAAAATAGACTGTTAGATTTGGCAAAAACATTGTAGTTAACATTACCTGACAGAATGCAAAAAGATGAGGTAATCATGGCGGTGGTTAAGCATTTAAAGTTGCCTGAGATACAGTTTGACTCATTGAAAATGGCAAAAATTCAGTTACAACTTAAACAAATGGAGCATGAGAAAGAATTAAAGCAGCGTCACTACAAGAGAGATAGAGAGGAAAAAGAAAGTGAGAGAGAAGAAAGAAGAAAAGAAAGAATAGCTCTAGCAGAACAAAAAGAAAGAGAAAGGGAGATACAGATCAGGGAAAAAGATAAACAGAGAGAGTTTGAACTTCAGTAAATGGCCATGAAACATGACAGTCAGTTAAAATTGGCAGACGTAAAGGGAAACGTACCGTTGGATGATAGTGATGAGGATAGTGAGAATGAGCGTCATAGTCGAAGGCTTGGTGGGGATCTATTTAAATATGTCCAAGCATTGCCAAGATTTGATGAGAAGGACGTAGAAGCTTTTTTCATTTCATTTGAGAAGGTGGCTAAACAAATGAAATGGCCACAGGACATGTGGGTATTACTGATTCAAACAAAGCTGATAGGTAGGGCTGTGACGTGTTTGCATCATTACCGGAGGAGGTATCTGGCATGTATGAGGAGGTGAAAAAATCCATCTTAGGTGCATATGAACTAGTGCCTGAAGACTACAGAGACAGGTTTAGAAATTTAAGGAAAGAATTTGGTCAAACATACATGGAGTTTGAAAGGATCAAACAGAGTAATTATGATAGGTGGATAAGGCTTTGAAAATAGACCAAACGTATGAAGCTCTCAGAGAAATTATGCTTTTGGAGGAGTTTAAAAATTCAATTCCTGATGCAGTGAGAACTCATGTGGAAGAGCAGAGGGTTAAATCTGCGAGATTAGCAGCGGAAATGGCAGATGATTAGTTCATAAATCAAAGTTTGGTTTCCGACATCCGTTTCAGCCTGTGAAGGATAGAAACTGGCGACATGAGAAAAACTCAAGTGGTAAAGGTAAAGGTGATCTGATGGGAGATAATAAGGAGAGTGTACCTCAGATTAAAGAAGAAATCTAGGAGGGTGGAAAAGAAATGAAAAGTTTCAGATGTTTTCACTGTAATAAACTAGGCCATGTAAAGTCACAGTGTTGGTGGTTGAAGAAAATCACTTGGAAGGGTGATGGGGTTTGCTGAAGTGATCAAGGAAAGCCCAAGTGAAGCGAAGGAGGTGCAAAAGATTGTACAGCCTGATCAAGAGGTGATTGATCAGAAGGTGCCAGGTCTCTTTAAAGAATTTACTTGTGTGGGTCAAGTTGACTCATGTGTATCAGAAGGAGCAGGTAAATAAGTCATAGTTTTAAGAGATACGGGAGCTAGTCAATTTTTAATGGTAAGAGATGAGGAGTTATGTAGTTTGGGAAGAATGTTGCCAGAAAAGGTGGTAATATGTGGAATTCAGGATGTGAGGAGTAGTGTTCCATTCTATAAGGTAAGGTTGGAAAGTCCAGTGAAGAGTGGTGAAGTGGTAGTAGGAGTAATAGAGAAACTATCTTGTCCAGGAATACAGTTTATCTTGGGTAAAGATGTAGCTGGATCAGAGGTGGGAGTGATGCCTACTGTGGTTGAGAAACCAGTGGAAAATCAGACAACTGAAGTGTTGAAGGACGAATATCCTGGGATTTTTCCAGATTGTGTAGTAATAAGGTCGCAGAGTCACACGTTAAGACAAGAGGAGAAATCAAAGAGTGAGGATGAAGTGGAAGTGCAATTATCAGAAACGATTTTTGACCAAATGGTTGAAAAAGAACAAGAACAGGTGGAGGATGATGCGGATATTTTTGGTTCAGGAAAATTGGCGGAGTTTCAACACAAAGATGTAGAAATAAAACTGATCAGAAAGCATATACGGAAGAGGAATCTGAGTGTATACCAGAGTGTTATTACCGTAAAAATGATGTCTTGATGGGAAAATGGAGATCTTTAGATATGCAGGTGGATGAAAAGTGGGCAGAAGTTCATCAAGTAGTATTGCCGGTAGGGTATAGAAAGGAGGTATTGTGAGTTGCACATGAGGTACCAGTGGGAGGTCATTTCGGAATAAGGAAAACTCAAGCCAAAATCCAGAAATATTTTTATTGGCCTGGACTACATAAAGATGTAGTTAAATTTTGTCAATCATGTCACACATGTCAAGTGATAGGGAAACCTCAAGCAGTGATAAAACCAGCGCCCTTATTACCCATTCCAGCATTTGAAGAACCTTTTACAAGCGTCCTAATTGATTGCGTAGGACCGTTTCCTAAAACGAAAAGTGGGAATCAATATCTTTTGACTATATTGGATGTGTCTACTTGGTATCCAGAGGCCATTCCAGTGCAAAATTTTATAACTAAAAAGATTGTGGAAGAGTTACTTAAATTCTTTACTAGATCTGGACTATCCACAGAAATACAATCGGATCAAGGATCGAATTTTACCTCAAGGTTATTCAAAGAAGTTATGGATAGCTTAGGAATAAAACAATTTAAATCAACTGCGTACCATCCAGAATCGCAGGGACCGTTAAAAAGGTGGCATTAGACATTAAAGACAATGTTGAGGGCATTTTATCACAATTATCCAGAGGATTGGGATAAAGGAATTCCATTCGCACTGTTTGCAATTAGGGATGCACCTAATGAGTCAACCAAATTCAGTCCTTTTGAACTAATTTATGGTCATGAGGTAAGAGGACCACTTAAATTGATTAAGGAAAAGTTGGTGAGCGAGAAATCGGAAATTACATGATTGGATTACGTGTCAAATTTAAGGGAACGATTAAATAGAGCAGGTGAATTGGCTAGAAAACATTTAAAAGTTTCACAAAATGTGATGGAACTGGTAGTGAACAAGAAATCCAAAGTTCATAGTTTTGCCTATGGAGATAAAGTTTTAGGATTGTTACCAGTGGCAGGTGAACCTTTAAAAGCAAGGTTTTGTGGACCTTATCAAATTGAAAGGAGATTAAGTGAGGTGAATTATGTGGTAAGAATGCCAGATAGAAGGAAAACTCACCGAGTGTGTCATGTGAATATGCTTAAAAGGTACTTTGAAAGGGAAGGAGAGAAAAAGGAGATTTTAATGATTCTAACGCAAAGTGACGAGCCAAATCCAGATGACTGTGAATTTGACATACCTCAAATTAAATTGGAAAATGAGGATGTTCTTAAAAATTGGGATGAATTGTTAAGTTACCTTCCAGAGGAAAAACAAACTGACTTGAAAGAGTTATTGATATCACATGGGCAAGTTTGTGGAGATAAATTGGGAAGTACTAAAATGGCTATACATGATGTATATGTGGGAAATGCTGTTCCAATCAAACAGCATCCATATAGACTTAACCCTTAAAAATTGGCACAGGTTAACAAAGAGATTGAGAGTATGCTTAAAAATGGCATAATTGAAGTGTGTTGCAGCCAATGGAGCTCACCCAAAGTGATGGTACCAAAACCGGACGGTACCCAACGGTTGTGTGTGGACTATAGAAAGGTTAATGCAGTTACAAGAACAGACTCTTATCCTATCCCACATTTGGAGGATTGCATTGAGAAAGTGGGAGAATCAGCTTTCATTTCTAAACTGGATTTACTTAAAGGTTTCTGGCAGGTACCTTTACCCGAAAGGGCAAAGGTGATTTCAGCTTTTGTGACTCCAGGTGGTATATACCAATTCAAAGTTATGCCATTTAGCATTAAAAACGCCCCAGCCACATTTCAACGGTTAACTAGCAAAGTTGTTTCAGGATTACCCAATTGTGCGGTATACATCGACGATCTGGTAATATTTAGCCAGACATGGACAGAACATTTGAAGTATCTGATGGAGTTATCCGATCGACTTCAGGAGGCGGGTTTGGTGATAAAACTTGCCAAAAGTGAATTTGGAAAGACCCAAGTCACTTTCCTTGGCCCTACAATTGGACAGGGTCGAGTGGTCCCACGGGATGTGAAAACAAAAGTTATTGCGATTTCTTGGCATGAGTGGATTTGATCGAACCTTTGTGCAAAGGATTTGTAGCATGGTTTCTCCACTGATGGACTTGCTGATGAAACGTCAAAAATTTCAATGGACAGCGGACTTTCAACAGGCATTTGACTACCTGAAAGCTGTGGTAACCGATACTCCTGTATTGGAGAATTGCAAGGGACTGTGTGATCAGATTGAACTGAAGTATTTAACTTTAAAGAGAAATGCCGAGGCATAGACGAATGGATGGATCATGCAGAGACTTTCTTGTTCAAAGAGACTGTCAATCGAGAAGGATTTTGGTTGGAGGAAGAAGAACGGGGAAAAAATTGACTATATTATTATACCTGTTTGCGCGTATTGTTTTTTTTTGAACCGGTAATGTATTTTTGCTGTGTGCATTTCTTAATTGATGGTGCAAAGGTGAAAAATGAAACCATCTTGAAGTTGATCGGGTTTTTTTTCTTGGGGGGAGGTGTCATGTGAGAGTACCTTTAAGAAATTGGTGTTTAAGAAATGTACTTTTAAGAAATGGAACTGCTCATGTTACTGAAGTGATGTCAGGGTGTGGGGGGAGCTGAGCTATACTTCTGCTATTTGTTTGAGAGAGCAGCTTGGGTGTGTGTGTGTGTGTTTCCAGTGAGCTGCATGAAGAAAACAAAGGGGCTGTAGCTGAAGTAACCAAAAGCAACAGCACGGTTGAACCCTTTCTCACTAAATAATTGAATGTAACCTAATGTGCTCCTGTTTGAAGGTTGGTTAAGTCTTTTGGATGTTAAAAGGACAGCTGAAATGATTACTTAGTCTTTGGGGGTTATCTTTGATTTAATGGATGTTAAGATATTCAATGGTTGATTTAAAAAGGTTAACTTGAGTTGACAGAATAAACATTGTTTTGTTTTAAAAAAACACTTGTCCATTTATGCTGTATCACACCTGTAGAGTGCGCTGTGTGCTCCCCACACCACAATCTATTAAAAGTTGTGGGTCAGTTGAACTCCATGCTACACTTTGGCGTTTGCTAAACTCTGACCCATTACACGAATAAGAGATTGGGTCCGATCAAAGTTTGAGATTGAGCTTATTGCAAAACCTGGTTCGTGCACTTTCCAATACAAACAAAAGAAACAGAAACGCAGCAGGGCAAGCGAAAGAAAACAGTGCAAAGAGAACAAAAGGAGAGAGAACAAAGAGAGAAGGCACCATGTGCTCGTTTCCCTGCACTTACTGGTACTGCCCCCTCTCTGCCCCTAATTGGCTTACAAGCTTTGAATTGTGGCTTTTGAACAGTGCTGCATACCATCACTCACACTGGTATCTAACTTACTGGCTCTGCACATTTGCAGTCAGAATCCTGAAAGGCTGGTGTAACATTTCACTTTTATCACCACCAATCTGCAAATGTATAATCTGACCTTGACTCAGGACAATACAAGCTTGTATTACATCGACAACCCAACTAATTCTTTATTTTACTTCCCCACAGTTACAATATTTTCAAAACAGGGAATACAACGAAGACAACACAAAATTACTTTGACGAAAATGATTCCTCACAGAAGTTTGTCAAAGATAGAATCTGGCAGAATTCTGTGAACTCCAAGACTGAAGATGATTCTAAGAATGAGGAGTCCAAATTTAATAGTAATAACAGTGATGAGGATTTGAATTAGAGTTCTGAATCCGATTTGGATTCTGATAATGTAGAAGTGATAAACAACTAATAGACCTGTCACCAGCTGATCTTGAACAGATGGCAAGTAATACTTCCAAAGCGAAGGAAGAAAACAGCAAATCAGAAGAAGAAAGTGAATTGGACTTTTCTAAAAGTAACTTATTACAGCCTCTTGCAGTAAACCCCTTGCCATCTGTGATGAAAGGCAAACTATCATCTGTATATAATATGAATTGTTCATCATCACTGTAAATTCTATGATCTGCATATGTATTATTAGTTATATGTTTTACTGTTTTTGCATCCGTCCAGCAGGTGGGGCGAGTACGGAGTCTTGGGTCCCGGATGCACCTTCAGAAGGTGTTTGTGAGGAGTCGTATATTAGATTAGCTCTGTAGCATCTTAGTGTAAGTTAGTGTTATACATTTATTTCCAACTGTATTCATCTTAGACATTTTAGTTATCCATTAGTGTAGTGTAGTTCATAAAACAAAGTCAAATTGTTCTTTGTTCACACGGCAATATTGAGACTCGACGTCAGCCCAATTACACCATCCACTTCAGGTGCAAATCTTTCCCAGACCATATCTGTCTTGAAGATAAATATACATCATAGCATGGCATCAGCTATTCAGAATGAAGCAAACAACTGATTAACCCGCCTCCAATTTAAAGACATACAGTGCCTCTTCAAGGTAAAGGAAGCAAATAGCAAAGGAGGTGAAATAATTAGTGATAAATTCTTTTTGAAAATGAAGAGGAAGGTGAATGAAGATCCATACAGGGATTCTGCAACCACATCTGTTCACAAAAAACAGAAAGTTCATGGAACCAACCACATGTGTTATCCTCTGATTCTGATAATGGTGTGAAGAGTAATTGCGGGTCACCACCATTTAAAAGAACACTGGGTGGGGTTCTCCAATAATGGGGCTATGTCCGCATGCGCGCGAAAGAATGTGCGCGAATCACTCTGAACTTACCTGGAGAAAGTCCAGAGTGATTCTCCGATTTGCAGGGGGCCAGCAGGGCCCATGAGTTCTCCTCGCAGCTCTGGCTGCCGATACGGGGCCCTGCACTTCCGGTCGGGGGTCCGCGCATGCACACGGCGGCGGCCTATGTCGGCCGCCCTGCAAGACATGGCGGACTCACACCGCGGACTGGCACCAAGAAAATAGGCCCCCCCCAGATCGCGCATGCCCGCAGATCAGTGGCCCCCGATCAGTAGCCTGGCCATCCTGGAGGCCCTCCTCATGAATGATCCCCCCGCCCCCCACTAGGGCGGCCGCAGACTGAGTCTGCAGCCGCCACGCTGAGTGCCCGCCGGGTGGAAGCATGCGTCAACCACACCGGCGGGAACTCGGCCAGCTGCAGTCGGTGAATCGCTGCAGGGGCCTCTTTAAATGGCCCCCGACCGGCGCTGTGTCAACCGCGCGCGTCCGATTGGTGGCATTACGGGAGCAGCGTCGCGCCCGATCTCGGGTTTGACGGCCATTCTCCAGCACCGCGCGAT
This sequence comes from Scyliorhinus torazame, assembly GCF_047496885.1. Lineage (NCBI taxonomy): Eukaryota > Metazoa > Chordata > Chondrichthyes > Carcharhiniformes > Scyliorhinidae > Scyliorhinus > Scyliorhinus torazame. The sequence continues at coordinate 67,130,236 of NC_092723.1, read as the reverse complement.
CGCGATTGCGGCGCGTATGCTCGGAGAATCCCGTCCAATGTCTCTTCAATTCAACACATCCACCATGGATGGTCCTAGCTACAGGGTTCGCCTTGGTATATCTGAATGTAGGGCAGAAAAGTTGAAATCTAGAAAACATAATTTGTATAATTCTATATTACACAATGGAGAAAAAAGGTGTGAATACGAAGACTGAGATGTAGGAATACAGAGGCCAGTGGGATGTTTATTTCAATAAGTCCGTTGCCAAGGAAGTATTCCACTGTTGAGAAGCAAGCTGCAGCATTGGTATTAGCCCTTCAGCATTTTGAAGTATATGACCGGAATGACAATGAAAAAAGCTTAGTTTATAACCTGTAATGCAAGATTATTCCGTTGGAGTTTAATATTATGTTATGGGCGAGGCGTTTTCAGAACCCCAAAATGTATCATGGAGTTCAACCAACCTCTCCCTTTAATGGATTTGTTGCTTTTCCTAGCACACGGCTTTTTCCCTAAGTGTGGGATTGCAATTATGGATTGTGGGTTTTTAGACACAAAACACTGTTTATTCCATGAACTCAACTTAACATCGTAAATAAACATTGGATCTCTTAACACCCCTTACTTCAAAGATAACTCAGAAAATATTGCAACAGTAAATGATTCCTTAAAATGTTTCTTCAAACTTCCGAGGGACATAACACCTTTAAACAAAATCACACCAGGTTAAATACTTCACTACTATAGGTTTAAATCACCCAAATGATCCAGAGATAGTCTTTCATGGCAGAGATCCAGCTCACTGCAAAACACAGACACACACCCAGCTCTTTTCATCCAAACTGCAAAACTAAACTGCAAAATGGCTGACCTGACCTCAGCAGCACCAACTCTTTGACATCACTGTTTTCTTAAAGGTATATTGCTTAAACATCCATGTCTTAAAGGTACTCTGACATGACACCTCCGCCCCCCCCAAAAATAAACCATCAACTTCAAGATGGTTTCATTTTGCACTATCCACTAAGAAATGTACACAGTAAATATACCTTTTCGTTTAAAAAAAAAAACAACACATGCAAACAGGTATAATAAGTTAGTCCATTTTTCTTTGTTCTTCTTCCTCCAACCGAAATCCTTCTCGATTGACAGTCTCTTTGAACGAAGTCTCTGCACGATCCATCCATTCCTCTACTTCTCGGCATTTCTCTTTAGAATCAGATACTTTAGTTCAATTGCTATTCTCCAATACAGGAGCATTGGTGATCACAGCTTTCGGGCAGTCAAATGCCTGTTGAAAGTCCGCTGTCCATTGAATTTTTTCCCGTTTCTTCAGCAATTCCATCAGTGGAGTAATCACGCCACAAAACCTTTGCACAACTGTTCGATCAAATCCACTCATGCTCAGAAATCGCATTATTTCTCTATGTCTTGAGTGTATCGGAAACTCTTCAAGGAAATTGATTCGGGTTTCTCCAAATTAGCTTTCAGCTAGGTTCATCACCAAACCCGCCTCCTGAAGTCGATCGAAGAACTCCATACGATGTTTTAAATAGTCTTTCCATGTCTGGAAGTTGGAAATAAAAGCAGATTGTCCCACTTTCTCCATGCAATCCTTCAATGGTGGGACAGGATAAGAGTTTGTTCTTGTAACTGCATTCACCTTTCTATAGTCCACACACAACCGTTGGGTACCATCTGCTCTAGGTACCATCACTATGGGTGAGCTCCATTGGCTGCAACCCACTTCATTCTTCATTCACATGCCATTCTTCAGCATACTCTCAATCTCTCTGTTAACCTGTGCCAATTTTAAAGGATTAAGTCTATATGGATGTTGTTTGATAGGAACAGCATTTTCCATATCTACATTATGTATAGCCATTTTAGTACTTCCCAATTTATCTCTACAAACTTGCCCATGTGATATCAATAACTCTTTCAGGTCAGTTTGTTTTTCTCTGGAAGGTAACTTAACAATTCATCCCAATTTTTAAGAACATATTCATTTTCCAATTTAATTTGAGGTATGTCAAATTCACAGTCATCTGGATTTGGTTCGTCACTTTGAGTTAGAATCATTAAAACCTCCTTTTCCTCTCCTTCCCTTTCAAAGTACCTTTTAAGCATATTCACATGATACACTCGGTGAGTCTTCCTTCTATCTGGTGATTTTACCACATAATTCACCTCACTTTATTTCCCTTCAATCAGATACGCTCCACAAAACCTAGCTTTTAAAGGCACCCCTACCACTGGTAACAACACTAAAACTTTATCCCCACTGGCAAAACTAGGAACATTGGATTTCTTGTCCGCTACCCATTTCATCACATTTTGTGCAACTTTCAAATGTTGTCTAGCCAATTCACCTGCTCTATTTAATCGTTCCCTAAAATTTGACACGTAATCCAATAGTGTAATTTCCGATTTCTCACCCACCAATTTTTACTTAATCAATTTAAGTGGTCCTCTTACCTCATGACCAAAAATTAGTTCAAAAGGACTAAATTTGGTAAACTCATTAGGTGCATCCCTAATTGCAAACAATACAAATGGGATTCCTTTATCCCAATCCTCTGGATAATCTTGACAATACGCCCTCAACATTGTCTTTAATGTCTTATGCCACCTTTCTAACGCTCCCTGCGATTCTGGATGGTACGCAGTTGATTTAAATTGTTTTATTCCTAAGCTATCCATAACTTCTTTGAATAACTTTGAAGTAAAATGTGATCCTTGATCCGATTGAATTTCTGTGGGTAGTCCATATCTAGTAAAGAATTTAAGTAACTCCTCCACAATCTTTTTAACTGTCATATTACATACTGTAATAGCCTCGGGAAACCTAGTAGACACATCCATTACAGTCAAAAGATATTGATTCTCACTTTTTGTTTTAGGAAGCGGTCCTACACAATCAATTAGGACCCTTGTAAAAGATTCCTCAAATGCTGGAATGGGTATTAAGGGTGCTGGTTTTATCACTGCTTGAGGTTTCCGTATCACTTGACATGTGTGACATGATTGACAAAATTTAACTACACATTTATGTAGTCCAGCCCAATAAAAATGTTTCTAGATTTTAGCTTGAGTGTTCCTTATTCCCAAATGACCTCCCACTGGTACCTCGTGTGCAACTCGCAACACCTCCTTTGTATACCCTACTGGCAATACTACTTGATGAACTTCTGCCCACTTTTCATCCGCCTGCATATGTACAGGTCTCCATTTTCTCATCAAGACATCATTTTTACGGTAATAACACTCTGGTATACTCTCAGATTCCTCTTCCATATATGCTTTCTGATATATCCGTTTTATTTCTACATCTTTCTGTTGTAACTCTGCCAATTTTCCTGAACTAAACATATCCGCCTCATCCTCCACCTGTTCTTGTTCTTTTTCAACCATCTGATCAAAAATCGTTTCTGATAATTGCACTTCAACTTCATCTTCACTCTTTGATTTCTCCTCTTGTCTTAACCTTTGACTTTGCGACCTTGTTACTGCTCAATCTGGAAAAATCCCAGGATATTCGTCCTTCAACACTTCAGTTGACTGATTTTCCACTGGCTTATCAACCACAGTAGGCAACACTCCCATCTGCGATCCAGCTGTATCATTACCCAAGATAAACTGTATTCCTGGACAAGATAGTTTCTCTATTACTCCTACTACCACTTCACCACAATTCACTGGACTTTCCAACCTTACCTTATATAATGGAACACTACTCCTCTCACCCTGAATTCCACATATCACCACCTATTCTGGCAACATTCTTCTCAAACTATATAATTCCTCATCGCTTACCCTTAAAGATTGAATAGCCCGTGTATCTCTTAAAATTATGACTTCTTTACCTGCTCCTCCTGATACACATGAGTAAACTTTACCCACACAAGTAAATTCTTTAAATATATCTGGCACCTTCTCAACAATTGCTTCTTGAACAGGCTGTACAATCATTTACACCTCCTTCGCTTCCCTGGGCTTTCCTTGACCACTCTAACAAATCCCACCGTCTTATCCTGTTTTACCACATCAGCCTTCCCAGTGCTTTTCTTCAACCACCAACACTGTGACTTTCCATGGCCTAGTTTATTGCAGTGAAAACATTTGAAACTTTTCATTTCTTTTCCACCATCCTGGCTTCATTTTTTAATCTGAGGTACACTCTCTTTATTGTCTCCTATCAGATCACCTTTACCTTGACCACTTGAGTATTTCTCATGTCCCCAGTTTCTATCCCTCACCGGCTGAAACTGATGTTGGAAACCAATCTTTGATTTATGAACTAATTCATAATCATCTGCCATTTCCGCTGCTAATCTCGCAGTTTCAACCCTCTGTTCTTCCACGAGTTCTCACTACATCAGGAATTGAATTTTTAAACTCCTCCAAAAGTATAATTTCTCTGAGAGCTTCATACGTTTGGTCCATTTTCAAAGCCCTTATCCGCCTATCAAAATTACTCTGTTTGAGCCTTTCAAACTCCATGTATGGTTGACCAAATTCTTTCCTTAAATTTCGAAACCTTTGTCTGTACGCTTGAGGCACTAGCTCATATGCACTTAGGATGGATTTCTTCACCTCCTCATACGTTCCAGATACCTTCTCCGGTAGTGATGCAAACACTTCACTAGCTCTATCTACTAGCTTTGTTTGAATCAGTAACACCCACATGTCCTGTGGCCATTTCATTTGTTTAGCTACCTTCTCAACTGAAATGAAAAAGACTTCCACTTCCTTCTCGTCAAACCTTGGCAATGCTTGGACATATTTAAATAGATTCCCACCAAGCCTTCGACTATGATGCTCTTTCTCACTATCCTCATCACTATCATCCAACTGTACATTTCCCGTTATGTCTGCCAATTTTAACTGATTGTCATGTTTCATGGCCATTTTCTGAAGTTCAAACTCCCTCTCTTTATCTTTTTCCCTGATCTGTATCTCCCTTTCTTTTTCTTTTTGTTCTGCTAGGGCTATTCTTTCTTTTCTCCTTTCTGCTCTCTCCTTTTCTTTTTCCTCTCTCTTTCTTGTTCATTTTCCCCTCTCTCACTCTCGTATGCAAGCCACTTTAATTCTTTCTCATGTTCCATTTGTTTAATTTGCTATTCTTTCTTTTCTCCTTTCTTCTCTCTCCTTTTCTTTTTCCTCTCTCTCCCTTTCTTTTTCCTCTCTCTCACTCTCGTATGCAAGCCGCTTTAATTGTTCCTCATGTTCCATTTGTTTAATTTGCAACTGGATCTTTGCCATTTCTAATGAGTCAGACTGTATCTCAGGCAACTTTAATTGCTTAACCACCGCCATAATTACCTCAGCTTTTCACATTTTGTCAGGCAATGTTAACTGCAATGTTTTTGCCAAATCTAACAGTCTGCTTATCATTTCTGTACTACGTGTGACATTCTCCACCCCCAAAAACTTCTGAGCCTCTGAAAGAGCCATTGTTCACAACACTCTCCCCACTTAAACTAAAATACCACACCGGAAAAGCAACAATCCTTCACTGTCTGTAAGTTCACAAAAGCCAATCCAATAGATAGACATTTATCCCCCTCAAGCCCCCAATTGTTATGGGCGATGCGTTTTCAGAACCCCAAAATGTATCATGGAGTTGAACCAACGTAAATATTTCCTTAAAATGTTCCTTCAAACTTCCAAAAGACTTAACATCTTTAAACAAAATCACGGGCGTCATTCTCCGACCCCCCGCCGGGTCGGAGAATCGCCGGGGGCTGCCATGAATCCCACCCCGGTTGTCGAAGTCTCCGGTACCGGATGTTCAGCAGGGGCGGGAATCGGGCCGCGCCGGTTGGCGTGCACCCCCGCTCGATTCTCCGGCCCGGATGGGCCGAAGTCCCGCCGATAAATTGCCTGTCCTGCCGGCGTGGATTAAACCACCTTTTGTGTGGGCGGGCTCCGGGGTCCTGGGGGGGGGGGGGGGCGATCTGGCCCTGGGGGGTGCCCCCACGGTGGCCTGGCCCGCGATCGGGGCCCACCAATCCGCGGGCCTGTGCCGTGGGGGCACTCTTTCCCTTCCGCCTCCGCTACGGTCTCCACCATGGCGGAGGCGGAAGAGACTCCCTCCACTGCGCATGCGTGGGAAACTGTCAGCGGCCGCTGACACTCCCGCACATGCGCCGCCCGGGGATGTCATTTCCGCGCCAGCTGGCGGGGCAACAAAGGCCGTTTCCGTCAGCTGGCGGGGCGGAAATTCCTCCGGCGTCAGCCTAGCCCCTCAATGTTGGGGCTCGGCCCCCAAAGATGTGGAGCATTCGGCACCTTTGGGGCGGCGCGATGCCCGTCTGATTGGCACCATTTTGGGCACCAGTCGGCGGACATCGCGCCGTTTCGGGAGAATTTTGCCCCCCATCAGGTTAAGGCTTCACTATTATAAGTTTAAATCACCCAAATGATCCAGAGATAGTCTTTCATCGCAGAGATCCAGCTCACTGCAAAACACAGACACCCACCCATCTCTTTTCCTCCAAACTGCAAAACTAAACTGCAAAATGGCTGACCTGACCTCAGCTCCACCCTCTCTCTGACATGACTGTTTTCTTAAAAGTACATTGCTTAAACATCCATGTCTTAAAGGTACTCTCACATGACAATTACAATAGTTTAATGTTAAAATTGTACACACCCCTGCAAAGGATAATGTGATAGCGGATACTTTGTCACAGGATTAAGAGCCGGCTAGTTACCAATGTAGAGACCGGGAAGGGGACGTATATAATGGGGATGGATATGTGTTTGTGATTTGTGTCTTGCGTTACCTCTTTCCTTTTAGGGAGGGAGGTCGGTAAGGGTCCTTCCTGCTGATTCCCTTATTTCCCTTTTCTTTATTTTGGCAGTGCCTGGCAAGGGGTGAGGCCTGAAGGCGGAACTGTGTGTGTGTGTGGGGGGGGGGGGGGGGGGGGGAAGTGGGGGCTGAAGGGGTGTGGCTTGAAGGGGAGAGGAACTTGAAGATGGGGGCCTTTGGCGAACCCATAGCAGTGTGTTGCTCGCTGTGGGGATGTCCTTGCCAGTGATTGGCAGATTCTGAGGTTGTACGTCTGGATCTCTGAGGTTCCGGCTTTGCCAGCTACTTAAAGTCCCAACTCCAAAAAACTTCTGAAGTGTGGGTGGATTGCAATCTGTATCATGCCCATCCACCTGACGAGAATCGCATCTCCTTTCCCGCCAGAGATCACACTTAGAAATATTTGGGGAGAATTCTGCCGAGCATTAGAAATTGGCCCCAAATGGTTTCGTTGATGGATTCTTTAAGTATTGAAATATATTTTGCCCTTTGGTTTTCGACTTGTTTTTTGGAAGTTGCTTCGAACCTGCAACTTTTACACATTGTCCAAAGTTAAATAATTGGTTCTTATATCATTCCAGTATTAACGTCCAGGAGGTCTGCCTTCCCAACGTTTTGCTTCTGCTCCCTTTGTGAATCACTGGAATAATTTACAGCTTTCACGTTGCCTTTGGTCTAATAAGCTTTGTGAAATGTCTCCCATCGCATCGCGTATTTCTATTTTAATTTTATTTCCGTGCTTTCAGCTGGTTGTAATACTTTATGAAGCTCCGGGTGCTTTGATTTATTGCCGAACTTTCTGCAACTGGGAACATGTCTATCTCATGCTGGCAGGAGCCTGGGCATATTTGCAGCTTCACATCCAGTAGTTTCTCCTTCTGTTTGGAGTCTTTCTTAGAGACATGTTCTGAAAGCCAGTCACGTCTCCTGCAGTGTCGAAAGAACTGCAAATCTAATGCGGACATTGCTTTCAGGGGGTATATTTGTAAATTTCAGCAGCGATGCTGACATCCTGAAGACTCCTGATTTATTTTGATCATTTGTTCCTCTGTATATTCAGCCGGGGTAATTGAATTTGCGCAATATTACACACCTGGGGTGCATTTCTCCAGGTCAGGCACTGAGTAAAATTCCTCTGTGCTCTATTTTATCCGGGTCGGCAACCTAATTATTTGTTCAGGTAATGACCACATTAAAGGACTTCTCAAAGGAGCTTGAGCACATTAATCCAGCAACCTTTCAGAGGGCATTGAACTCCACAGTCTTGAACATTTTCCCTTGTTCCCTTTTCCAATCTGCATTCAGTCTCTCGACGACATTCTGTCAAAATATGGGCCTGAATTTCCACCCTTGTGAGAGAACGCGATCGGCGGGAACGAAATGGATGTGAAATCCACTCCCACCCGTGATCAGCTCCCGAAGTCAATTTCACGCTGGCTGGCTAATTAACTGCTGGCCAATGTGAAATATGTACCGACAGAAGCTCGGCGCTGCCTCCACTCCGGTGGCTGACGGAGCGGAAGGTTGTGGCTTCCAGGGTGACCAGGATCGGGGAGGAGCTGGGTGTGTTGGGTGGACTGGGTGACATCATACGCGTTAGCCGAACACACAGCGGTGACCGTCCGGCTCATGGCCTATGTCACCCAAGGCCTCAAAATAGTTGTGCTCGGACCTGAGGGCACTCACTGTCTCGTAGCGATGCATGTGTGCGGTGGCCTCCCGTCTAAGCGGACTCCTGCCCGGACGGAATTCCACATTGGCCCCAAGACCCGAACCCTCCCTCGGGAGCGTGTCCCACAATCCTGGCGGAAATACCCTCTGTGTCTTTTCGCACTGTGCAGAGGGGTTTCCTGTACCGGCTGCTGCAGCACACCTTTCACCTCTTTGCCTCCGCCCGCCATTGGGCCCCGCCTTGGCCTTCTTCATTTGTTTCTGATATTCTGTCTGCATTCTATAAAAAGGGCAGCACGGTAGCATTGTGGATAGCACCAATGCTTCACAGCTCCAGGGTCCCAGGTTTGATTCCGGCTTGGGTCACTGTCTGTGCGGAGTCTGCACATCCTACCCGTGTGTGCGTGGGTTTCCTCCGGGTGCTCCGGTTTCCGCCCACTGTCCAAAGATGTGCGGGTTAGGTGGATTGGCCATGCTAAATTGCCCACAGTGTCTAAAATTGCCCTTAGTGTTGGGTGGGGTTACTGGGTTATGGGGATAGGGTGGAGGTGTGGACCTTGGGTAGGGTGCTCTTTCCAAGAGCCGGTGCAGACTCAATGGGCCGAATGGCCTCCTTCTGCACTGTAAATTCTATGATTCTATTAAGTTGATTAACACAAAAGATCGGCTCAGTACTGCCAGCGGGAATGGGAAGAGGGCATTTACTGGGAACAGGAAGGGCATGGTGGGGCGAGGGGGAGGGGGTGGGGGAGGAGGTTAAAGTGGCACTCCCTCAAGGTTGGAAGTCAACAATGAGACCCTCAGATGGTTGCTTTGGAACTCTAAATTTTTTGTCTCCTAACTCGATTTAGAATGCCACTACTGTGTCTGTAATGGCCTTGGTGCCCAGAGGATAAGCCAGGTATGACAGAAATAACTGGAGGCAGTTTTTTGGATGAGTGCCTTTGGGTTTCATTGGAGGTGGTCACTGACCGTCCTGACATCCTGCTCTCATGGAGGGATAGCAAACGGAGGCCACCTCATGTGCCAAAGAAGACGTGGACAGGGTGGTGTTCACAGAACCTGGATTCAGTGTAGTAAAAGGTTCAATGACCTTCTGCACTCTGCCAGGGTGAGTACTGACTCCAGTTGGAACCTTGGGTAAATGTCTTTGTGGGTGGCAGCACTTGTTGGTGCTCACAGTTGTGAAGTGTCTTATAATCCTCTGCCATGATAGACCATGGCTGGCTTGTATGTCAGGGTGATGTGCCACAATGTGAGGGGCAAGTGAATCAGTGCCTCTGGTGGGTCAAGAGATTGGAATTTCCTGACATGTTGAGGGGGCTAATGAAAGAGTTTTTGTCCTTAAAGGGGAGGGGAGTTACAATGTGCAGGAGGAAGGACATGTGAGTAGCGGGATACCAAACCTTCCTATCCTAAGTTAGGTAGAGGAGCAAACCCTGGAAATGTCCTGCGAACATGGACCCAGGTTTACAGGCTGTGGACGGCCAGGGGTCTCGGTGGAGGGTGAGAGTCCAGTTGAAAGGGAAGAGATTGGTGGAGGGTATAAGAAATATCGGGCAACAGTCGAGAGACTGATATGAGAAATCCAGTTATTCCCATTGCTCATCCAATCAGAAGTCTGATTGTTTGATATTTTTGCTTCCTCTGTCAGATGGCTCTTTTCTACCCCAAAAGGACCAAGGGCCCTCCCTTGACCCCTGAGGATGACCAGCTGCCAGATACAGCCATATCACATCCTCCCTCTGCACCATACTGATACAGGTGCTTCATTGGGCAGATGCACATCGGAGAAGGTGGTTGTGCCCAATGGTGAAGGCACTGAGGTGTTGGTGTAGGTAGAGCATCACCCAGCTGCTGGTAGTCAGAGGATTGCTGCAGACAAGGATGCTGTTGAACCCGAGACCGATGATGAGCCTCTGGCATCATCCATGAGGCAACACACCCTGTATGTACAGCAGGATGCATGGGAAGATCAGGCAGAGAGTCGCTAAATTGACAGACTGCTTACCAGGTGCTGAATAAATGGAAATTTCCTCCAATTAAATATTGGGAAGACCAGAGCCATTCACAATATAAGATTTAATTTCTGAGAATTTAGAAGAGCTAAGTGATGATTTGTCAAATTATTTTGATACAGTAAGGAGAACTGATAGCACAGGTGGAGAGAGACTATTTCTGCTGTTTGGGAAATATAGGACTAGATGAGCTAAAGTTTTAAAGAATGAATTAGCAAAGACTTGGTTCCAAGAATTTAATTTATAGTTCATATGTTTTAAAATATAACATTTAGTCTTAGGGGCTAAAGCTTTAACAGTAGATAAATTGGCTATTTGGTTGAGAAATGGGTGAAGCCAACTCTGATGGAAATGAAAGTCAAACAAGCCTGGATTTATTACATATGAAAATTAGCTTGTACTTATCTCACAAAACAGAGTTAAAAGTGAAAAACAAACCTTAAACAATGGATGATCCATCTCTGGACCTTTGACTGTAGCCAGGGAGCCTGGGGAGAAGGCAATAATATTCCTTAGACATTTTATTCATGTGGGTTGCAGGATCAAAGAGTTGTAGTGAAGATAAAACATAATTGATTTGCATTACTGTTTTGGGACATCTCAAAGCATGCCATGTTGTCATAGAGATGGGCTGTGGGGGTTCGACGGAAGTTTTATTTAATGTATCTGTGTGTGTTTGCTGACAGTAGCAAGCAGTTCATTTTGGAAAACAGGGAGGCAGTTGCAGTTTTACTGTGGTGCGGACTGTATGTCATTATATTTGGAGAACCCACAGGAAATAATAATAATGTTAGACCTGCACTTCAAACAAAGGGTGGGGCTCAATCTCAGTTTGGATTTTATAAGGGAAAAGTAGTTAGAAGATTTACTGTAGCTCTCTTCTAGTGAAATTAAGTTACAGTGGTCCTCAGAGACCCTTGTAGAAGACAGCAGTCAACAAAGTTAGGTTCAAAAGCTGTGGGAAGGCAACTGGGTATCTGCAGGTAACCCAAAAAAGGAGCTGAGACATCCACAGTCATGAAGTCTGCAAAGAAAAGGTGGAGGGTCACAAAGCCTAAAAACTAATGGGAGGATCCCCATAGAATCTGACCCGAGAGGATATCTGTAATGCTGAAGAGAATTAAAGTGAATTCTAGGGTGCTGTGGCTTACCATAACATCCCTCTAGAAACGTGAATGCATTTTCAAGATTGTTGTAATATATAAGGGAATTCTTAGGTGAAAGTATAAAGTAAAACTGAGTTCACAGTATATGTAATTGTAAACTATAGTGCTTACTTTGTTTAATTCAAGAATGAAAATCCATGGACCTGGGTCACAGATCAGCCATGATCTAATTAAACAGAGGAGCAGATGTGAAGGGCTAAGTGGCTTAATGCTCTACCTATGCAGTGGTGTTTGGTGCTGTTTTATACTAGTAATGGGTAATGATGTGTCAATGTATCACCAGTGGGCAAGAATCTCCCATGCATTGGTGTTGGATTACAGTTCATCCATGCATTGCTGGATATAGGTGTGCCTCAGGCTCTGGTTACAAATGCGCAAGAATATATTTGTACACCAGTGGTTAGGAGGAATTTCAAAGGAGGGTCTTAAAGAATGGCAGACTTTGGAGAGAATTCCAAGGCATTGCCATCAATGGTAGGACTAATTAAGGACTATATGCAGAGATCAGGTGGAGCATTTGGCAATGAGTGAAATTCTTTCTGCACCCCATCAACATCATGGGCCGTTGTTCCTGTGCAACAGAAATATGAACCTTCCCTGAGGTAAGTTAAATGAAACTGGAGTCCATGTCACACCCCGAGTGTTGGCCATCCATTCTCCATCAGCTGCAGAATGACAACTTTCACCGGCTGGCACGATCTTGAAGAATTTAGTGAGATAATTTGCAAAATGAGCCATGCTTTGTAAATCATTGCAGGCTACCACATCATTAGATTATTGGAGTGTTCTTCAACTATACTGCAGAATTTAAACATGGGTACTATGTGCATGTACTGGAGTATAAAAACGAGGAGGTTATTCTGAACTTGAATAAAACACTGAAAGTCGCCAAAGACCACAGGCTGCTTTCCTCTTTGAGAGAGAGCTGAATGGTGGTGATTTAACTTGAGGATCACCATACCTCAGGTGAGGTTCAAGATGGAGAAGGCGGGGCCTTCGTGAATAACCTTAGTCTGTACAGGAATTGAACCCACGATGTTGACGCTGCTCCACATCACAAACTAGCCATCTAACCAACTGAGATAACTGACACCCTGAATAAGATACTAGTTAGACCTCAGATGGAGTATTGTGTACAGTTCTGGATGCCACACTATAGCAAGGAGGTGAATGCATCGGAGAGAATGCAGAAGAGGTTGACAGGAATGGCTCCAGGGATGAGAAACTTCAGTTTTGAAGATGGATTGGCGAGGTTGGAACTGTTCTCCTTATAGAGAAGAAGGCTGAGAGGAGATAGAGATGTTCAAAATCATGAGGGAGCTAGAAAGAGATAGGGGAAACTGTTCTTGCTTGTAAAAGGATCAAGAATGAGAGGGCACATATTTAAAGTGTGGTGATATGCATGTACACATCAATGTATATAATTGTTTATCAAAGTATATAATTATAGGTATGACCTCCGACCAGCAGGTGGCGATAAAGATCCACCATGTGACTTGGGACACCAGGCAGTCGGTTGTGAGTCGTACAAGAGAATAATCACACTTTTAAAAAAAATAATCTTTATTGTCACAAGTAGGCTTACATTAACACTGCAATAAAGTTACTGTGAAAAGTCCCTAGTCGCCACATTCCGGCACCAGTTTGGGTATACAGAGGGAGAATTCAGAACGTCCAAATTACCGAACAAGCACATCTTTCAGGACTTGTGGAAGGAAACCGGAACACACTCATAGACACGGGGAGCATGTACAGACTCCACACAGACAGTGACCCAAGCCGTGAATCGAACCTGGGACCCTGGTGCTGTGAAGCAACAGTGCCAACCACTGTGCTACCATGCCGCCCTGTATTTGAGCCACACACCTTGTACTGAAATAAGTTATGGGGTAAAATCCAACTTTAATGGCAGAACAAAACAAAAGTATCACTCATTGTACACCCTGCCTGATTTCCTTTCTCATTCAAGCTGAAATATAAATATCAACGCAACTTAAAACAAAGACTGCTATCTGAATGTTTATTTTTTCCTGTAACCTCACTGCTATTTTAATCATTTGTTGTACTTATTTCACCTAATCTGATTGCACCCAATCTAAACACCTTAAACCTGATTGACAGAAGGAAACACTTATCAGTTTTGCTTTCCCTCTGGCTCCCGTCATCTATTTTGACAATGATGTAGGGCTTTGAAAAATCGAGTGAAGGCAGGGTTGGAGTTTTACTTGGCTCAATAAGTACCAAAGATGCAGAGAGTGCTGTTGAAGGTCCACTTAACCAATCTCTGATCAACATTCTCAAATGGGAAATGCCTGTGCCCCAGAACCCTTTCATGCTTGGAGAGGTTAGCCTGTCTGTTGTGGACAGAGCCAAGGACTCCACAAGGGGCCATGCTGACAGGATACAACTCTCTTCATTCTCACACTAGACAGATACAACAATCACGCCTCTTCACTCCCCATAGGGTGTGGTCGGAGTTTATATCCTGCGGGGAGTTCCTGCAATTGGGAGGAAACTCTGCAACCTAGTCACCTGGGTAGTTCATACTCTGAGATGTAGGAGGAGAATCGGATGCAAAACAAGTTCTGCCCTGTAGGGGACCATAATACCTCTCCCCCCACAAGTCCAGAGAAATGTCCATGTCCTCAGGCGAAGAGTCCTGTGGCTGCTTGGGTTGTGGGCAGAGGTCCAGGTGTCGTACAGCTGGCCCAGGAGGTGTGTAGCGCATCAGTAACTACCACGTCCGTGAGGATCGTCCTTACTGGCACGGTTCAGCCAGCAAGGCTGCCGGTCAATCGGTGCTGGCTTATAGTTGCCAGGCAGGCCAATTTCCATATCGGAATCCGCGTCGCCGTCTATGACGTAGCTGGTCAGATCCGTGGGTGCCTCAGGCCACCCGGCACCCTGACGTGCAACAGGAGGTGGAAAGGGCGAGTGGGGTTCTGGCTCCTCTCTGGCCTTGGCAATGCTCCTTGGCCAGATGAGGGACGGAGTCTGGCTCCTGCGTGGGGTTTCCGGACCTCCTACCAGTGGTTCCTGGTGGCGTCGTCATATATGGTCCAGGTGGCGGAGTGCCTCAGTGCCCTGTACCTGGAACGCATACTGGCCCCGTAGCTTGGAGTACTACCCCAGGGATTCATGTAGCTCCGGTTCCAAAGTTTCTCATGTAAACCGTGTCGCCTGTCGCGAAGGTGGACACTTGTGGGCGGCGGTGAGAGTCTGCCTCCGGTCGGCCCTGCAGCTGGTGGACCTGCGCTCCAATATCTGAGTTGTGTCTGGGGTCGCCGCCCCATGATTAGCTCTGCCGGCGCGATCCCGGCCGTGGCGTGAAGCCTTGTCCAGTAACCAAAGAGAAATCATGCCATCCATGTCTCCCAAGATCCCGAGATCATCTTCTTCATGGCCCACTTAAATGTTTGAACCCTCCCTCGGCGAGATCGTTGAGGGCAGGTAGTACTGGGCCGTCCATACGTGCCTGATGCCATTTGTTGCCATGAATGATGCAAACTCCTGGCTCGTCAATGCTGCTAAATTGTTGGACACCAGGACTTTTGGCAGTCCGTGTGTGCTAAAAATGCCTCGCAGTCTGTCCATAGTTGCTTGTCTGGTCGCCATGGGGACCTGGTGTATTTCAAGCCACTTCGAGTGGACGTGCACTAATATGAGAAACCTGGCCCCCTGAAACGGGCCTGCAAAATCGATGTGTATCCAGGACAAATGGTTCCTGGGCCACTCCCAGGGATGCTTCGGGGCTGCCAGTGGGGCCTTCTAATGTTCCCGGCGTGGGGTGCAATTGCGGGCCACCTGCTCGATCTCGGCATCCAGTCCAGACCAACAAACGTAGCTGCATGTCAACATTTTCATTTTGGCGAACCAGGGTGCCCATTATGTAGGCCTTTTTACAGGGGTGCGCGCCCCCATTCGGGTACGACCACCACATTCCCCATAGGAGGACGCCATCTTCGACACTCATTTCGGGTAGCTTGGTGTAGGCCCTCAGCCCGCCTGGCATCGTCCTATGTCGGGCCCCGTATTGGACCATATGTAGGACCCTCGTTAACTCAGCTCAGGGTTGGTCTGGATCCACTCTCTGATGTGTGCTTCCATTACTGGCAAAATGCCCATGAAATGGAGGGTGGCTATCACCTCCAAGGCTTTGAGGGGAGCTGACGACTTTGTGGGTAGGGGCAGGTAGTTCAATGCGTTTGGGTGCGGGATTCTTGCGTCTGGGCGATGCTTTACAGTATACTCATAGGTGGACAGAAGTAGGGCCCACTGCTGAACCCGGTAGATTCTATCGGTGGAATCATCCAATCTTCCTTGAATAACCTCAACAGGGGCTTGTGGACAGTATATACTGTGAACGCATATCAATAACCGTACTGGTGAAATTTCCTCACTGGTGAAATTTCCTCACCACGAACACAACGGTCAAGCCTTCCTTTTCTACCTGTGCATAGTTCTGTTTTGACGTCCGCGAGTGTGCGGGATGCAAAAGCTATTGGTCGCTCGGAGCTGTCAGGCATTCGGTGTGCCAGGACCACCCCGACACCATATGGTGAGGCGCCGCACGTGAGGAGCAGGGGTTTGTCTGGATCGAAGTGACTCAGCAATTCAGCTGACAGATACCGCTTTACTTCTTGACACGCCTTTGGGCTTGGGGGGGCCGCTGTCCCATTTCTGCCCCTTCTTCAGAAGTTGGTGGAGTAGGCTGAGCAATGTGGCCATCCAGGGTATGAATGTCATAGTCATAGAGTCATAGAATTTACAGTGCAGAAGGTGGACATTCAGCCCATCGAGTCTGCACCGACCCGTGGAAAGAGCACCCTACTTAAGCCTCATGCTTCCACCCTATCCCCTTTATCCCCGTAACCCAGTAATACCATCTTCCCTTTTTGGACACTGAGGGCAATTTAAAATGGCCAATCCACCTAACCTGCACATCTTTGGACTGTGGGAGGAAACTGGAGCACCCGGAGGAAACTCACGCACACACGGGGAAAACATGCAGACTGCACACAGACAGTGACCCAACCCGGGAATCGAACCTGGGACCCTGGAGCTGTGAAGCAACTGTGCCAACCACTGTGCTACCATGCTGCCCTAATAGTCCCATAATAATTCACCAAGTCTAGAAAAGAGCGGAGCTCCATTTGATCATGAGCGATAGGGGCCTGGAGAATTGCTCTCACCTTGTCCTCCAATGTATGGAGGCCTCTCCTGTCCACTTGGTAGCCTAGATTTGTACCTTCCGGCTTGTGAAAAACAGACTTCTTCCACCAGAGGCGGGCCCCGGCCAGAGCAAACCGCTCGAGGACTTTGGATAGGTTCTCCATGTGTTCCTGATGTGAGGTTCCAGTGATGAGAGAATTGAGCAGGTAGACGGCCTCCCTCAGCAGCACTTGCAAAATATTCTCCATAACCCTCTGAAATATCGCACAACCCGAGGAAACTCCGAATGGCAACCATGTATATTCGTACAGTCCCTGATGGGGACTCCAACAGAGTCAACTCAATCACTTCGACTGTACTGTGGGTAGCCGAAGAACTGGGGCTGGATCCTACCAAAATGGGACTATGTTCCCACGCCGGCGTAAAAACGCTGGTGTTTCACTCTCAAGATTCTTGTGAAAAAGTGGTGCCGATTCACTGACCTGCGGGGGGCTAGCAGGGACTCAGAGTGATTCACACAGTTTTAGCTGCGGAAAGGGGCCCCCACACCTCTGCATTTGAGTCCGCACATGCGAGCGGCGGCGGCCTCCAGTGGCTGCGCCGACGCCCCATGGCGGACTCGGGCCACGGAGGCAGATGAAGAATTCAGCCTCCCTCAATTGGCCGCGCGCCCAAAGATCCGACTGTGCCAATCTGTCCCCAGCTGCCTATAAACCCCCCCCCCCGATGTCTGATCACCTTGCACCCCACTAGGGGGGAGCATCCCACGCGAGCATCCCGACCTGCAATAGGTGGTTAGAACCACGCCGTCGGGAACCCAGCTGGTCGGGAGCGGAGGATCGCTGGGCGGGCCTCTGGCAATGGCCCCCCCAGCCGTGCGGAGTACTCCGCAAAGACAATGATTCTCGGGTCCCGGAGAATCGCCGGACTGGCGCTGGTCCTGATTTCTGCATGAAATTGGATTCTCTGCCCCGTGCCGAACGAGATTTTGGTGCTGGACTGCGGAGAATCCGGCCCCTAGTGTCAAGGAACGGATAAGCCAGAAACACTATGGCCGGGATTCTCCAAGCCTCCGCGCCGCGATCGCGCTCGGTGTGGGGGTGGAGAATGGGCGTCAGACCCGCGGTCCGGTCCGATGCTGCTCCCATGATTCATCGCCACCAATCGCGGGGTCAACGCGGCGCCGGTCGGGGGCCATTGAAAGAGGCCACCGCGGCGATTCTCCGCCGACAAGTGGCCGAGTTCCCGCCGGCGTGGTACACTCATGGTTCCACCCGGCGGGAGCTCAGAGTGGTGGCTGCGGACTCAGTCCACGGCCGCCCTGCTGGGGGGTGAGGTGGTCCGTCATCAGGGGGGGCCTCCAGGACGGCCAGGCTCACGATCGGGGACCACCGATCGCCGGGCGCGCACGATCTATGGGGGGCTATATTGTCGGGGCTGGCCCGCGGTGTGGGCCCGCCATGTTGTGCGGGGCTGCCACCGCAGGCTGCCGCCGCGCACATGCGCGGCCCCCGTGGCCGGAAGTGCAGGGCCCCATATCGGCAGCCGGAGCTGCGAGGAGCACTCCGGGGCCCTGCTAGCCCCCTGCAAAACAGAGAATCACTCTGAACTTTCCACAGGTAAGTCCAAAGTGACCCGTGCTCATTTTCTCGCGGGCGTGGGGACATAGCTCCCTTGTCAGAGAGTTAGTGTTTCCCACCCTCCCTTCTCCTCTAGCCAAAATAAAAGCACTGTGAGGACGACAAGGAAGAGGGCGGCAGAAAGATGTCAAAACATCCAGCAGAGGGCGGCAGAGACGTCACTGATGTGCATTGTGGGAGCAGTCGGCACTATCACCCTGATTGAACAGCGGATGCCGGAAGAACTCGGTGTCAAGGTGTACAAGACATTACATTACTGTAGTTTTTCCATCCTTCCTCCCTTCTGTAACCAATGTTGCCTTTTCTGTGGCTCTGCTCTAACTACGGCAATCTGTGGGTTTGCCCTCCTTTCTTTTGATATCTATATTCTAATGCTCAGAGTTGCCAGGTATCAAATGATACCACCATAAGGTTCAACCGGCTATCGATCAAAAAGCCAAACACCAGTTAGTTAGTTCAAGGTCAAGGGTACTTTATTTACACACAATTAGTCATGCAACATAAACATTGATAGTTAACTATACGTATCGACTAAGACAACCTGTATGTAACTTCAGGCACCCGGCTTAGGTCAGAGGAATAGTGGCCGTTGTTTGATTCTGGATCTATCGGGTCTGTAGGAGTAACTGCTGCTCAGCTAGGCTCATCCGTCTGGTAGTGGGCGTTGAACTTGGACTTGCTTCTGGTGGTGCTGCACTTGGAAACGGACCTAGCCGGGGCGCCAGGTCCAAGAGAGGATGAACACATGGTGGACTCTCTTCTTCTGCTTGGGGTTTTTCGCGCTCTTTTGGGTGATCCTTCAGTTTGGACCCCACTAATTGGGTGATCCCCGATCACTATGTTCGATTTCTAACCAATAAATGGGCGGGTGTCTGGATGGCTGGGCATGTCCCAAGCGGTCACTGACCCTGTTGTTTACGCTTCCCTAGAACAGGGAGTGGCGCCGACATGTCTGGGACTGTACCGGTCGCTCAAGTACCAGTCCTTTGTCTTGGTGGAGATGGGCCATCAAATGCTAATCGGCCCATCAAAATGCCAATTAGTCGGAGTTTTGATACCGTCTGGACTCCTTGCTTGCAAATACACATTTCAGGCTCTGAGCCTGCCTGAATCTTGCTTTGTCCATTTTACCCGCTAGACTTTGCGAGTTTCTCTGTCCCTAGTTGGAAGTGGCCATCCCAGATGGCTACACCAAAAGAAAATGAGAGAAAGATTGAGAGAGGCTTCTAGAAAATTTGTTGTAGTCTAGAAGGTACCTGAAACGTGACTGCAGCTGTAAGGAACAAATTGAACCATGACATCACAGCCAGCAGCTAAGTGATTGGTTGGTGACTAGTAACTATTTTTATTTTTATTTTCTATTTTCTTTTCTTGCATTCTCTCTTGGCGTGGCTGGAAAGTTAACTTAGGGGTTAAGTTTTGGTAGGAGATCCCAGATGTGTGTCATGCTCCTCCTGTGTGATGTGGGAATTCAGGGACTCTTCCAGTGCCCTTGACTCCTTCATGTGCTGGACGTGTGTCCAACTGAGCTCTTGTCAGACCGCCTGATGGCTCTAGAGTTGTGATACTGAGGAAATCGTGGACAGTACGTTCAGTAAGTTGGTCACTCCTCAGGCAAAGATTACTGGGGAAGATAGGGGATGGGTGACCACCGGACAGAAGAAGAGTAGGAAGGCAGTGCAGGGATCCCCTGTGATCATCTTCCTCCAAAACAGATATATTGGTTTGGATACTGTTTGGTGAGATGGCTCACCATGGGAAGGCAACAGCAGCCAGGTTCATGGTACTGTGGCTGGCTCTGTTGCATAGGAGGGCAGGAAAAAGAGTGGCAGAGCGAAAGTGATAAGGAATTCAATTGTAAGGTCAATAAATAGGTGCTTCTGCGGCTGCAAACGAGACTCCAGGATAGTGTGCTGCCTCTCTGGTGCAAGGGCCAAGGATGTCTCGGAACGGCTGCAGGGCATTCTGGAGGGAGATGGTGAACAGCCAGCTATCGTGGTGCATATAGGCACCAACGATATAGATAAAAAGCAGGATGAGGTCCTACAAGCTGAATTTAGGGAGTTAGGAGTTAAACTAAAAAGCAGGACCTCAAACGAAGTAATTTCAGGATTGCTACCATTGCCACGTGCTAGTCAGAATAGGAATGGCAGGATAGCCAAGATGAATACGTGGCTTGAGGGATGGTGCAAGAGGGAGGGATTCAAATTCCTGGGAGCTTGAAACTGGTTCTGGGGAAGGTGGGACCTGCTCAAACTGGACGGTCCGCATCTGGACAGGACCAGAACCAATGTCAAAGGGGGAGCGTTTGCTAGTGCTGTTGGGGAGGGTTTAAACTAATATGGCAGGGGGATGGGAACCGATGCAAGATGTCGTAGGAAAGTAAGGTGGTGTTATGGGCGCGGCGTTTTCAGAACACTAAAACTTTATCCCCACTGGCAAAACTACGAACTTTGGATTTCTTGTCCGCTACCCGTTTCATCACATTTTGTGCAACTTTCAAATGTTGTCTAGCCAATTCACCTGCTCTATTTAATTGTTCCCTACAATTTGGCATATAATCCAATAGTGTAATTTCCGATTTCTCACCCACCAATTTTTCCTTAATCAATTTAAGTGGTCCTCTTACCTCATGACCAAAAATTTTGTTCAAAAGGACTAAATTTGGTAGACTCATTAGGTGCATCCCTAATTGCAAACAATACGAATGGAATTCCTTTATCCTAATCCTCTGGATAATCTTTACAATACACCCTCAACATTGTCTTTAAAGTCTGATGCCACATTTCTAACGCTCCCTGCGATTCTGGATGGTACGCAGTTCATTTAAACTGTTTTATTGCTAAGCTTTCCATAACTTCTTTGAATAACTTTGAAGTAAAATTCATTCCTTGATCCGATTGAATTTCTGTGGGTAGTCCATATCTAGTAAAGAATTTAAGTAACTCCTCCACAATCCTTTCAGCTGTAATATTACGTACTGGAATGGCCTCTGGAAGCCTAGTAGACACATCCATTACAGTCAAAAGATATTGATTCCCACTTTTTGTTTTAGGAAGCTGTCCTACACAATTGATTAGGACCCTTGTAAAAGGTTCCTCAAATGCTGGAATGGGTATGAAGGGCACTGGTTTTATCACTACTTGAGGTTTCCCTATCACTTGACATGTGTGACATGATTGACAAAATTTAACTACATCTTTATGTAGTCCAGCCCAATAAAAATGTTTCTGGATTTTAGCTTGAGTTTTCCTTATTCCCAAATGACCTCCCACTGGTACCTCATGTGCAACTCGCAACACCTCCTTTCTATACCCTACAGGCAATACTATTTGATGAACTACTGCCCACTTTTCATCCGCCTGCATATGTACAGGTCTCCATTTTCTCATCAAGACATCATTTTTACGGTAATAACACTCTGGTATACTCTCAGATTCCTCGTCCGTATATGCTTTCTGATATATCCGGTTTATTTCTACATCTTTCTGTTGTAATTTTCCTGAACTAAAAATATCCGCCTCGTTCTCCACCTGTTCTTATTCTTTTTCAATTGTCTGATCAAAAATCGTTTCTGATAATTGCACTTCAACTTCATCTTCACTCTTTGATTTCTCCTCTTGTCTTAACCTGTGACTTTGCGACCTTGTTACTACACAATCCGGAAAAATCCCAGGATATTCGTCCTTCAACCTTCAGTTGACTGATTTTCCACTGGCTTATCAACCACAGTAGGCAACACTCCCACCTGCGATCCAGCTATATCATTACCCAAGATAAACTGTATTCCTGGACAAGATAGTTTATCTATGACTCCTGCTACCACTTCACCACTCTTCACTGGGCTTTCCAACATTACCTTATATAATGGAACGCTACTCCTCTCACCCTGAATTCCACATACCACCACCTATTCTGGCAACATTCTTCCCAAACTACATAATTCCTCATCTCTTACCATTAAAGATTGACTAGCCCTTGTATCTCTTAAAATTGTGACTTCTTTACCTGCTCCTCCTGATACACATGAGTAAACTTTACCCACACAAGTAAATTCTTTCAAGACATCTGGCACCTTCTTAACAATTACTTCTTTCTCTTTCTTTTTCCTCACTCTCACTCTCAGTGATCGCTGCAGTTAATTTTTCTCCCGGCCGTTCAGGGAGTCCAGTTTCCTCCTGCTTTTTGATGTGCCCATTTTTTTCTCATCAGGATCATTGGAAGATCCAGCATTCCCGAGGTCCAAGGGGCCGTTTTAAAACTTATTTTCTTTTAAACAGGTGGAGGTCTTCTCCCCACCTTCAAAACTCCAGAATGTTGTCACCTGCAGTCCCTCAGTGCAGGGAACTCGCGAACGGACCATCTAGCATCGACCCAAGCACCGGAAACGACAAAGGCAAACCCAGCCCTGTCGACCCTGCAAAGTCCTCCATACTAACTCCTTTGGCTTGTGCCAAAGTTGGGAGAGCTGTCTTACAGACTAGTCAAGCAACAGCCTGTTGTACTCACAGAATCATACCTTACAGACAATGGGCAGGATTGTCCCCTACCCGGCAGGGCGGGGCGGTCCCGGCATGATGGAGTGGCGGGAACCACTCTGGCATCGGGCCTCCCCAAAGGTGCGGAGGTCTCCGCACCTTTAGGGGCCAAACCCTCACCTTGAGGGGCTAGACCCACGCCGGAGTGGATTCCGCTCCACCAGCTGCCGGGAAAGGCCTTTGGCGCCACGCCAGCCGGGGCCGAAAGGTCTTCGCCGGGCGACGCGGGTCCGCGGCTGCTGACGTCATCGTGCAAGAGGGAAAAACATACTTGACCTCATCCTCACCAGCCTGCCTGCTGCAGATGCATCTGTCCATGAGATTATCGGGAGAAGTGACCACTGCACAGTCCTCGTGGAGACAAAGTCCTGTCTTCACATTGAGGATACCCTCCATCATGTTGTGTGGCACTACCACCGTGCTAAATGGGATAGAGTTCGAACAGATATAGCAACTTAAGACTGGTCATCCATGACGTACTGTGGACTATCAGCAGCAGCAGAGTTATACTCAACCCAACCACAACCTGCAACCTCATGGCCCAGCATATCCCTTACTCTACCATTACTACCAAGCCAAGGGATCAACCCTGGTTCAATGAAGAGTGCAGGAGAGCATGTCAGGAGCAACACCAGCCATACCTAAAAATGAGGTGCCAACCTGGTGAAGCTACAATACAGGACTACTTGTGTGTCAAACAGCAAAAGTAGCAAGTAATAAACAGAGCTGAACGATTTCGCAATGAACGCATCAGATCTAAGCTTTGCAGTCCTGCCACATCCAGCCGTGAATGGTGGTGGACAATTAAAAAGCTCAATGGAGGAGGCGGCTCCACAAATATCCCCATCCTCAATGATGGAGGAGCTCAGCTCATCTGTGTAAAAGACAAGGCTGCAGCATTCAGCCAGAAGTACCGCGTGGATGATCCATCTCGGCCTCCTCTGGAGGTCCCCAGCATCACAAATGTCAGTCTTCAGCCAGTACGATTCACTCCACGCGATATCAAGAAATAGCTAAAGGCACTGGATACGGCAAAGTCGATGGGCCCTGATAATATTCCGGCAATAGTACGAAGACTTGTGCTCCAGAACTTGCTGCACCCCTAACCAAGCTGTTCCAGTACAGCTACAACACTGGCATCTACCTGGCAAGGTAGAAAATTGCCCAGGTGTGCCCTGTACACGTGAAACAGGGCAAATCCAACCCAGCCAATTAGGGCCCTATCAGTCTATTCTCCATCGTCAGCGATGTGATGGAAAGAGTCTTCAACTGTGCTATCTTGCAGCACTTCCTCAGCAATAATCTGCTCATGGACACTTAGTTTGGGTTCTGCCAGGGTCACTCAGTTCCTGACCTCATTACAGCCTTGGTTCAAACATGGACCAAAGAGCTGAATGCCAGAGGTGAGGTGAGAGTGACTGCCCTTGACACCAACGCAGCATTTGACCGAGTATGGCATCAAGGAACCCAAACTAAACTGGAGTTAATGGGAATCGGGGGAAAATTCTCCACTGGTTCGAGTCATACCTGGCACAAAGAAAGTTAGTTGTTGGGGTTGGAGGTCAATCATCTCAGCTCCAGGATATCGTTGCAGGAGTTCCTCCGGGTAGTGTCCTGAGCCCAAACATCTCCAGCTGCTTCATCAATGACCTCCCTACCATTATAAGGTCAGAAGTTGGGAGGTTAGCAGATGATTTCACAATGTTCAGTACCATTTGCGACTCCTCAGATAATGAAGCAGCCTATGTCCAAATCCAGCAAGACCTGGGACAATGTCCAGTCTTGGGCTGACAAGTGGCAAGTTACATCCGTGTCACACAAGTGCCAGGCAATGACCATCTCCTACCAAAGGGGATCTAACCATCACTGCATGACACTCAATGGCATTACCATCACTGAATTCCTCCACTATCAACATCCTGGGTGTACCATTGATCAGAAACTAAATTGGACTAGCCACATTAATACTGTGGCTACCACGGCAGGTCAAAGGCTAGAATTCCTATGGTGATTATCTCACCTCCCGACCCCCCCAAGCCTGTCTACCATCTACAAGACACAAGTCAAGAGTGTAATGGAATACTCTCCACTTGCCTTGATGAGTGCAGCTCCAACAGTACTCAAGAAGCTCGACACCATACAGGACAAATCAGCCTGCTTGATTGCTCCCCCTTCCAAAAATATTCACCACAGGCGAACAGTGTCAGCCATGTTTACCATCAACAAAATGCACTGCAAGAACTCACCAAGGTTCCTTAGGCAACACCTTTCAAACCCACGACTACTACCATCCAGAAGGTCAAAAGCAGCAGCTATCTGGGAACCCCACCACCTGGAGGTTTCCCTCCAAGTCACTCACCACCTGACTTGGAGATATATCGCTGTTCTTTCACTGACGCTGGGTCAAAATCCTAGCACTGCCTCCCTAACAGCTCTGTGGGTGTACCTGCACCTCAGGGACTGCAGCAGTTCAAGAAGGCAACTCACGACCACCTTCTGAAGGGCAACTAGGGACGGGCAATAAAAGATGGCCTAACCAGCGCCGCACACCTCCCATAAGTTACTTCTAAAAAAAGGTTGCGTTCTGATCGGAAGCCAAGAATCTCAGCCTCTTTATTTTTCCGTGCTTTCGTGACAGGTCTTGCAGTTCCCTGGGGCATTTTTCCCCTTTCCACTTTACTGCACTCTGTGCTCTCCTCTCTCTTCAAAAAACCTTTCAACAACTGCTACTTTTTCTTTTCCTTTAAACTCAAAATCACAGCTCTTGCTTCTGGGGGTTATTATTTCTTATTATTTTCTGATATATTTTTAAACCTCCAACTGCACCGGCCAATCCACATGTGCTCTATGTCCGTCCGTCAAGGTCTGGCTGTATCTCAACATCTGAAATGGGTCTATTCGCCCAAAGAAGGTATCCGGGAGAGTATTCCTTCCTTCAGACTATGACCACAACAGGATACTCACAGGTGTCGAGCCAGAGGCCGTGTCATCATAATCCCATTTTATCCTCATCGCCAAATGTAATGATGCACATTCACAGGCTTCATTCGGAACAGGAAAGGTATTTATTAATAAGAACATGTCTACAGAGGCCAGCAGCCTCATAGCTGCCCCAAAGCAGTCCACCGGCTGCCCCCTCCCCTACATGCCTGTCTGTCGAAGAGAGGGATCCACTCTCTGGGGTGAATACCCACTCTCCGTCCCAATGGGTCCCTCAGGACAGATGACCCTCCTCTGATGTTTCATCCTTGAAGGGACAATCACCTCAGTCACCACAGAAGCTCAACCATGATTTCTAGCCAACTTTGACAGCCTTGCCTGAAGAATCCATAGTTGGAAATAACTCACAAAGTGGAGGAAGAAAACGTCCTTCATTCCATTTGCAAAAGTAAGAGAACTCCTTTTAACTAAAAATATAAAACCTCTTATAATCCCTTTTATGCCCTATTACTTTAAGCTCCACCACCATGTTTTGCCTATCTCATGGTTTTATCATTTAAATGGTTTTCATCTGGAATTGTCAGGAAAGGCAATCTCCTTGCCATAAAACCTAGCTGTCAGGCTCCAGAACACACAGTTCCTCGTGCTATATATTCCTTTTATAGCCCATCTCGGTTCCCTGAATTCGAATCCCAGGACTTGCATGTTATCAACTCTGCTCCCAATTTATCAGGAATTGACCTAATGATTGATAAGCACTCTTAGAAGCCTTAGTCACTGCCTGTTGAAGGGATGACTCGCTCTCGGCAATATCATATAATGAAAACATTTTCTCAGAGTTGCTTCATGCGTGATAACAATGTAAAAATAATAATTTCTGTGCAATTAGGAATCGATTTCTCAAGAGCGAGATTACTCTTTTAGTTAGAAAAATGTAAATGGTGGCCTATTTCTGTCAACTGCTCAACTTAATGAAAGGAGAGACACAAAACTTTAGCTCCAGGGTGAAAAAATGCCAGTTTAAATTTAGCTCAGGGTTGCTGGAGTTGAATGGTTGACTGAACATATAAAGAAGCCAAAAGAAAAATATTGCTGTTCAAGGTTTACAAAGACCATTGCTTGTTAGTACAGTGTTGAGTGAAGCCTACGTGTCAGCCTGGCCATCCATTGGACACTAATTCATGGCAGAGACTATTAGATGTAGCTCAGGAACAAACTTAATAGAGTTTCTGAAGCCCTGATGGTGTAAAGCTCTGCTGATGCTGAGGAGCCTGGCTAAGAAGGATTGTGCATCATGCAAGAGAGTGTCCAAGCCTATAAACCCAATTCACAAGGTGCTGCATTTCACAGTAAATTAAACATGAGCAATTAGCGACTGTTGGTGACTAGCTTAAGTCTTATTCTCATATCTAAAGTATTAGAAAACAGCTTCTGTACTGAATTTCATTTCTTCTGGTGAGCTTTGCCCAGGGTACCCACTGTGGCCTTGCCAAATGGGCACAAGATTAATCTACCGGCCTGGTTTGGAACCATTGGTTTCCTTGTCAGCTGTTGCCCATTGGATAGTTAGAACATAGAACATGGAACAGTACAGCACAGAACAGGCCCTTCGGCCCTTGATGTTGTGCCGAGCATTGTCCGAAACCAAGATCAAGCTATTCCACTCCCTGTCATTCTGGTGTGCTCCATGTGCCTATCCAATACCCGCTTGAAAGTTCCTAAAGTGTCCGACTCCATTATCACAGCAGGCAGTCCATTCCACACTCTAACCACTCTCTGAGTAAAGAACCTACCTCGGACATCCCTCCTATATCTCCCACCCTGAATCTTATAGTTATGCCCCCTTGTAACAGCTACATCCACCCGAGGAAATAGTCTTTGAACGTCCAGGTAATTTCTCCAGTTCCACGAGAACATCACTGGGCTCTTCCTCGGGGTAGTTTACTGCAGCATTGCTTTCATCCGTAGCAATATCATTGACAGGCATAGGAGGGGCGGGCTACCCCACTGGTTCTTCTTCTCAAATGGTCCATGTGTTTCTTCACCCTTTTTCCTTGGATATCTATCTCATATGACACTGGACCTGTTATGACCATGACCGTTCCAGGGATCCAATTTGGACCAACACCAGAATTCTTTACATCTACCAAGTCATCCACCTCAAATATTCTCTCAGGTTTTCTCAAGTCGTGAGCTGGAATTCTCCATTTGGGAGAGTATTCCCACCCGAAACCCATCCGTATCGCTGTTTATTTTTTGTGGTTCCCCAGTTGGCTCTGTCTGGTCTTGCATTTTCACCTAATGTGTCTCCTCCCATTGCATGCATAACATGTAGCTTCCCTGAAATTATATCGCTCCTGGGGCTGATCTCCCCACTTTGGTAACATTCTTTATAACTCCTGGTCTGTGGTTCTTTGCTCATTACTTCCTGCGCCTTCATCCCTGTGCCATAACTGCCAGCACAGTAGCAGAGTGGTTAGCACAGTTGCTTCACAGCTCCAGGGTCCCAGGTTCAATTCCCGGCTTGGGTCACTGTCTGTGCGGAGTCTGCATGTTCTCCCCGTGTCTGCATGGGTTTCCTCCGGGTGCTCCGGTTTCCTCCCACAGTCCAAAGATGTGCAGGTCAGGTGGATTGGCCATGATAAATTGTCCTAGTGTCCAAAAAAGGTTAGCTGGGGTTACTGGTTTATGGGGATAGGGTGGAGGTGCTTAAGTAGGGTGCTTTTTCCAAGAGATGGTGCAGACTCGATGGGCCGAATGGCCTCCTTCTGCACTGTAAATTCTATGAAATCTATGAAATCTTCCTGCCAAACTTGGTGGACTTCACCTGCTTGCAGGCTCTGCAGGTCCATTGTCCCCCTTTCCACAGCCTGGGCCACCTTCTTTAAGTTAATCTCTGCTTCTGTTAACAATTTCTTTTGTATGACCGTGTCGTTAAAATCAGACTAAGATTTCTCTCAACATGTCGTTGACTGTGGTCCTTGTCATGTTATTCACTCTGGGGTAACACGGACTGCAACAGGATACAGATGAATGGTAAAGCATACACCAAACGTCGGCGTTGGTTCAATACGATTTATTGAACTTCTGTAACAATGCACACAGCTGGCTGTGGGTTGACACTCTACTACTCTAAGTGTACTAATTCTAACTTACTAGACCAGGCTAGCTCTGATCCACGTGTAGAAGGTGCTGACTGATATATACACCCTGACTGTCACTACAGTTGTCACCAGTGGAAAGAGGCGGAGTGCTGATGCCTCGTGTGTTTTATAGTTGGAAGCCCCCCTCTGGTGTTCTGTCTGGTGATTGGTTGTGTTCTTTCCTGTATGTTGATTGGCTAACCTGGGTGTCTGACACTGCCTGTTTTTACCTCATGATGTGCATGGGTGCATATTATGACAGTCCTGAGCTCACACTGCTCAGCCACTTGTTCTCGGCGTGCCACGAATGCCACTATAGTCTCCCGGGGGGTTCTTGGCATCAAATTAAATTTGTATCATTGGATTATCACAGAGGACTTCAGGTGATTATGTCCCTTGTCTAATTCCACAAGCTTCTCAAAGGTTTTGCAGCCGGGTGCGTCTGGAGAAGCCAGACTTCAAATCAAGTTAGAGGGTGGGCCCCACAGGCTGATAAAATGATTGCCCACTGATTCTCTTTACCCCCCCCCCTCCACAAATAGTTTGACATATAGCGTCCACTGCTCCATGTTAGGATGGAATGGCTCAGGCTTACCAGAAAGGGGCATTTTGACACTCAGACTGCTGAACCAGTTTGCTTCAAAGGAAAGGTTTCCACACGAGGTTTGCTCTCCCCATTCCTGGAGCACTGGGAAGGCACTCCGTTTGATCCTCGTCACCAATGAGATATCTTCAAAGGCTGGCGACCACCAAGTAGATTAACAAATAAACTGTTTATTAAGGCAAATAACTATTGAGAGAATGTGAGATAAAGGCGACCATACTCCACGACTCCAAGCTACTCACGAACTGTAAAACCCACACTCAGCCCCATGGTTGCCGCATTCCGACCCGATTGGCCCCATGGGTTACATGATCCTCTGAGAAGACGTAGAAGGGCACACATTAATAATAAGCTTTATTGTCACAAGTAGGCTTACATTAACACTGCAATGAAGTTACTGTGAAAAGCCCCTTATCACCACATTCTGGCGCCTGTTCAGGTACACAGAGGGAGAATTCAGAATGTCCAAATTACCTAATAGCATGTCTTTTGAGACCAGTGGGAGGAACCCGGAGCACCAGGAGGAAACCCACGCAGACACGATGAGAATGCAGACTCCCCACAACCCTATTTTCCAATTCTGGCCTGACCACTTGCAAAACTCCCCCATTTATGTGCACATTGACAGGGCACAGATCTCATTCTTTGTATTTAAAGGGAGCATGCAATATTTACAGGTCCGTCCTGTTTGCCATTTAAGTTTGTTGATTAAATTCTAGACATGTTTTAGGCTGTCTTACCACTCTGGAATGTTCACTTTGTTTCAACAAAATAAGTATTTCCTGGTGTTGCAGCATTGATGATTACTTTATAATCAGTTTAACTGCAGTCACAATTGGTTTGGTGCTTCTGGGACTGGAGCATGAGAGAGAGCAGCAAGGAAGGCAGGAGGCAACGGAACCAGCTGCCACAAGAGGGAGGAGCATTAGGTTGGAACTGTTCAGGAGGCTATAACCACAAGGTGTTCAGGGAGCAGAACTCCTAACTCAATGTCACTGAGAAGCAATATATGAGGGATCTTTGCTTCCGAAAAGATGTCAGTGCGGGTCTGTTCTGCCGCAAACGACCCCGCTATCTAACTGCACTCTGGGGGGTCTTCGGGGCCGCACTCAGTCTCATTTCCTGTGCTGAGGAGCTCCGTCGCCAGTGCAGGAAGAGATCAGGGCACCAATTTTAAATTGCTCTCAACCACCTGACCTGACCTCCAGACTCCCCTAATGCCCAACTCACCTGTTGGGGGGTTCTTGAGCCCATCGGACACCACCTCATATGAGCAGGGCATCCCCAGGCCTGATACCCACTGTGGATAAAATGTCACCTGGGCATCTTGGTACTGCCAGCCTAGCACCCTGGCAATGCCAAGCTGGGAGTGCCACAGTGCCTGGGTGGCATCAGCAGTAATAGGTACCACCCTTTCCAGATACCAAACACACATGGCCTTTGATAGCCCCCCCCCCCCCCCAACCAAGTGCCATTCTGCCTGGTCCTCGTTTGTTGGCTAAGCCGGTTGATCCCGGCTGTCGGTTGGATCTGGCGTTGGCAAAGTTAAGTGGGTGTGATCCAGATTGTGATGTCTCACGAGATTTTGTTAGATCTCGTAAGGCATAATGCCCGTCGGGGAACCTCTTGAGGGATCTTCCGGCTGCGTCTCATCCTGATTCTGGCAGGACACGGCAGTAAATCAGGCCCGTCGTCATTGAGCTCTGCAACTGTTGGAACCCTAACTTGAACCTCAGACTGCCTGTTGCTGCCAAGGTCACAATGCCCATTTCTGACAGACAACTTCCAGGATGTAGCAGGTATCAACCGCAGCTCCCTGCTCTATCAGACAGATTACCAAGGCTGTACACAGCAGGACGAACACAAGTGAATTTGTTTCCCCCTATTTGTTCATGGGACATGGGCATCGCTGAGCGGACCAGCATTTATTGGCCATCCCTAATTCATCCTTGAGGGAGTCAACCCCAATTCTGTGAATATGGAGTCACATGTCGGCCAGACCAGGTAAGGTCGACAGATTTACTTCACTAATGGATATTAGTAAATCGGGTTTTTACAACAATTGACAATCGTTTCATGATCAGCATTCATTGAATTCAAATTTCACCATACGCAGTGCGGGATCTGAACCTGGGTGCCCAGAGCATTTCTCTGGGTCTCTGGATTACTGGTCCAATGACAGTACCACTATGTCATCAACTCCCCTAAATTGTTAGCAATTGGAGAACAAGCTGAAGGCGGCCTTCGTCAGGATGACAGTATTGAGGTTTGGAGGCACTGGTCCTCGGGAAGAGAACAGTTGACAATATCTATGCACATTCATGAGGGAGATATTAGTGATGAATCCCATCGGAAGATGTTGTTTATCAACTCATTTTCATACAGGTATTTTTCCATTTTGTTTCTGATTTTTCATGTTGTTAATTTAACACTTACTGAAGTTAGGCTTATGTGTCTGCAAGCAACAGGCCAGACGATGTGAGTTTTCACTAAGTTTGGATGCATTGCACTGTTTTCAAAACACCTGTCATTACTTCACAGCTCTCTTCCGTTGTCTAATAAAGGATCCTACATTATATTCCATCTCTCACAGGAGACTTGTTGTTCACAGCTTCAGGAGACGATCTAGAATCTTTGTATGCAGAGTGTCGAAGCCCTGGTATGTACGTATGTTCAATATTTGATGGCATATTGTTGGCATTCTTTGTGAGAACTAATATAGCTTGTTCAAATGGATTCCATAAGGTTAAACATCACTAATATCTTGCTAAAGTACTGTACAATCTTTTGGTCTTTTGTATTGTCTTCTGCTAGGCCCCAGTGGGCAGCTCCTCTTGCTTCTATATACCCTAGTGCTTAGCTCAGCTTTTTCTTCTATAATTTTTCGTCATAAGTCCTTTTTCATTTCCCTACTGATCCATTTCAGGATCATTTTAAGAACATAAGAACTAGGAGCAGGAGTAGGCCATCTGGCCCCTCGAGCCTGCTCCGCCATTCAATGAGATCATGGCTGATCTTTGTGGACTCAGCTCCACTCTCCGGCCCGTACACCATATCCCCAAATCCCTTTATTCTTTAGAAAGGCATCTATCTTTTTCTTAAAAACGTTTAAAGAAGGAGCCTCAACTGCTTCACTGGGCAAGGAATTCCAGAGATTCACAACCCTTTGGGTGAAGAAGTTCCTCCTACACTCCATCCTTAATCTACCTCCCCTTATTTTGAGGCTATGCCCCCTAGTTCTGCTTTCCCCGACCAGTGGAAACAACCTGCCCACATCTATCCTATCTATTCCCTTCATAATTTTATATGTCTCAATAAGATCCCCCCGCATCCTTCTAAACTCCAATGAGTACAGTCCCAGTCTACTCAACCTCTCATCATAATCTAATCCCCTCAACTCTGGGATCAACCTAGTGAATCTCCTCTGCACTCCCTCCAGTGCCAATATGTCCTTTCTCAGGTAAGGAGACCAAAACTGAACACAATACTCCAGATGCGGCCTCACCAACACCCTATACAATTGCAGCATAACCTCACTAGTCTTGAACTCCATCCCTCTAGCAATGAAAGACAAAACTCGATTAGCCTTCTTAATCACCTGTTGCACCTGCACACCGACTTTTTGCGACTCGTGCACCAGCACACCCAGGTCCCTCTGCACAGCAGCATGTTTTAACATCTTACCGTTTAAATAATAATCCATTCTGCTGTTATTCCTCCCAAAATGGATAGCCTCACACTTGGCAACATTGAATTCCATCTAGCCCATTCACCTAACCTATCCAAATCCTTCTGCAGACTTCCGGTATCCTCTGCCCTTTTTGCTTTACCACTCATCTTAGTGTCGTCTGCAAACTTTGACACATTGCACTTGGTCCCCAACTCTAAATTGTCTATGTAAATTGTGAACAACTGCGGGCCCAACACTGATCCTTGAGGGACCCCATTAGTTACAGGTTGCCAACCAGAGAAACACCCATTTATCCCCACTCTCTGCTTTCTGTTAGTTAACCAATCCTCTACCCATGCTACCACTTTACCCTCAATGCCATGCATCTTTAGTTTATGCAGCAACCTTTTGTGTGGCACCTTGTCAAAAGCTTTCTGGAAATCCAGATATACCACATCCATTGGCTCCCCGTTATCTACTGCACTGGTAACGTCCTCAAAAAAGTCTACCAAATTAGTCAGACACGACCTACCCTTTGTGAACCCATGCTGCATCTGCCCAATGGGACAATTTCCCTACAACCGAAGTTAAGCTTACCGGCCTATAATTACCCGCTTTCTGCCGACCTTAAACAGTGGTGTCACGTTTGCTACTTTCCAATCCTCTGGGACCACCCCAGAGTCCAGTGAATTTTGATGAATTATCACCAGTGTGTTTACAATTTCCCTAGCCATCTCTTTTAACACTCTGGGATGCATCCCATCAGGGCCAGGAGACTTGTCTACCTTTAGCCCCATTAGCTTTCCCAATACTGCCTCCTTAGTGATTACAATCATCTCAAGGTCCTCACCTATCATATCCTTATTTCCAACAGTCACTGGCATGTTATTTGTGTCCTCCACTGTGAAGACTGACCCAAAAAACCTGTTCAGCTCCTCAGCCATTTCCCGTCTCCTATTATTAAATCTCACTTCACATCTTCCAAAGGACCAATATTTACCTTAGCCACTCTTTTTTGTCTTATATATTTGTAGAAGCTTTTACTATCTGCTTTTATGTTCTGAGCCAGTTTACTTTCATTGTCTACCTTACTCTTCTTTATGGCTTTTTTAGTAGCTTTCTGTTGTCCCCCGAAGACTTTGTTAAACCTTCGCCGACTGCATGTGTCTCCAGAATGTAAACCTTCTGCTGACCAGTAAGGTTTCACATGTCCATTATTTACTTTAGATTTTTGTATATGCAGAAAACAATAGTGGCTGGTGAACTTACCAGCTGTGTCTTCCAAATTGAATTGTCAAAGTGAATAAAACAGAAACATTACAGCAAGGACATTGAAAGCCAGCAACTCCAGTTGAAAAACCTATGTGGGAAGTGTTAAAAAATTGAACAGTTTCAAGACACTGCAGCTAGTAGGAAACAAATTAACTGCTCACGGGGTTTCTACTATGTTTGTGTTATGTTTCAGAGAATATATCCCTGCTGGCGAAGCATCACACGATCTCAGCGGTGTTTTGTGCGGGCTTCAGTTCTCCATCTTAGATTGTATGAGCAACATCCCTAATTAAATCTTTCACTGTGTTTGTAAGAATTCAGAGTGTGGGCACCTCCATACCTTTTCTCTTTGCTGCATAATAAAAAGGAGAAAGCTGGCGACAAGGATTGAGGCAAGAAAAGAAATTGCGAAAGAATAAAACCATGCACAAAAACAGCGGAGACGGCGCCGAGTGCGGAGGAAGATTCTTGGGACCGGACACACGCATAACTCGGACAAAGCAAGCCGCCGATGCTGAAGGTTAAAAAAAAAAACTTGGCCTAACCATGAGTGAAGAAGAACGACAGTTCGAAAACTTACTTGCAGTTGAACCATTGGAATCTGCATTAGAGGTACCATACACGTGGCGAAGCTGAATGGGCTGCGTAGATGGGAATTTATAAATTTTCCAACTCTGTACAGGTTACTCCTAGGGATTAAGTCAAACCACAGTCAGGCTAAAAGGAAACATGACAAGTTACTTTGCGGATAAGGGGATTGTTTGTGCCACACATCCAAGAGAATTGGAAGGGAGGAAATTGGTTGAATTATAGACTCTAGCATCCGGGATGGTGGAAAATGGGCGCCATGGATGCATTTGACTGAGGGGG
This sequence comes from Scyliorhinus torazame, assembly GCF_047496885.1. Taxonomy (NCBI): domain Eukaryota; kingdom Metazoa; phylum Chordata; class Chondrichthyes; order Carcharhiniformes; family Scyliorhinidae; genus Scyliorhinus; species Scyliorhinus torazame. The sequence continues at coordinate 67,094,733 of NC_092723.1, read as the reverse complement.
GATATGACTGAGATGTATAAAATTATAAAAGGCATAGATAGGGTAGAGAGGAAAAAACCTTTCCCCTTGGTGGAGGGCACAGATTTAAGATAAGGGTTAGGAGATTTAGAGGGGACGTGAGGAAAACCTTTTTCACCCAGAAGGTGGTGGGAGTCTGGAACTCACTGCCTGAAAGAGACCCTCATAACATTTAAGAAGTATTTAGATGTGCACTTGCGATGCCACGACATTCAAGGCTATGGACAAAGTGCTGGAAAATGGGATTAGAATAGTTAGGTGGTTGTTTTAATCTGGCACAGACACAATGGGCTGAGGAGCGTTTTCTGTGCTGTAGACTGCTAAGATTCTATGACTCTTAAGTCTTACAGTGAATGAATGAAAATCTTAGAAGGGCCTTTCTCACCTAAACCGTTGTTAATCACTGAAACATTTCAGTTCCACCACTGTAGTTAAGTAGAAGGTAAAAGTATTTTAAAATTCAATGGGACTTTAAGAAGGTTAACAAAATACTTTGAGTTTGGAGCAATACTTGATGATATACTTCTTTGATTGGCTGGTTGGCGGACTCCGCTGTGAAGGTACTCAGTGAAAGCTGCTTATTGTGACGTAACTCTCATAGCTGCTATGGAAGCTACTATATCTATGGAGCTTGCAACAAAAGAAACTTCACAGATAGGTGCTGTGGTGAAGATCCCCAAAATTGAGACCAAAAGGAACTAGGTTGCAACGGGACACCATGTCACTGATGTACACAGATTGGATACTCAGTGTGGGAATGCTGGAGTAGGGAAAATAAGTGTAAGTACTGTCGAAAAGGGCCATATTGTCAAAGCATATTGGATTCAGAAATCCCCACCAGCACCAAGGACTTTTCCACTTTTCCACATTGTATTTCACTGGCCACTTCATTGCCCACTCTCCAAGCCTGTCCAAATCCCTCTGCAGCCCCCTTCCTTCCTCAATACTACCTGTCCCTCTACAGATCTTTATATCATCTGCAAACCTAGCAACAGTGCCTTCAGTACCTTCTTCCAGATCATTAATGTATGTTGTGAAAGAGCACTCTACCTAGGCCTACTCACCCACCCTATACCCGTAACTCCACCTAACTGGCACATCTTTGGGCTCTGGGAGGAAACTGGATCACCCGGAGGAAACCCACCAGACATGGGGAGAAAGTGCAAACTCTACATTGACAGTCACCCAAGGCCAGAATTAAACCTGGGTCCCTGACGCTGTGAAATAGCAGTGCTAACCACTGTGCTACCATGCTGCCTTTGACCGACCTCAAGTTCAGTGATACATAAGAACAAATCCAGTGATGTGGAAGGTGATGAACTGGTCCAAAAAGGAACGATGACAGACATTCACCGTAAAAATCCAGACCTCAGGTTCCTACATCACCAGAAGACTTGACTTGATTGGACGGAATGGAGTTTTATTATGGAGAATCCAAGTGATTATTCCTGTGTGCTTATGTAATAAAATATTTGATCAACTGCATGAGCGATATCCTGATGTGGTGATGATGAAGGAACTGGCTCAGAGTTATTTTTGGTGGCCAGGATCACATACTCAGTGTCAGTCCTGTGCAAAACTAAGAAACACTCACTACTGCATCCCTTACATCCGTGGCAATGGTCAACACGGCCATGGAGAGAACCCACATAGACCAGGCTGATCCAGTGGAGGGTCACATCTTCTTCGTGATTGTGGAAGCTCACTCTAAATGGTCACAAGTAGTGATTATGAAACCCACAACCGTAGAACAAACCATTGAGAAGCTGGGACAATATATTCTCAAGATTTTGAACATCGAAGCAGATTGTAAGTGACAATGGCACTCAGTTCACTTCGAAGGAGTTTGAGGACTACTTGAAGGGAAACAATATACATCACATGAAGTCTGCTTCATACCATCCTGCAACACATGGATTGGCAGAACCTTTTGTTCAATAACTGAAGCATTCCATCAAGTCATCAAAGAACCAGGGGACATTGGCAAGAAGAGTGAACAAATTCTTGATGTCTGACTCGAACACCACAGATGCAACAACACAGAGTTCACCAGCAATGTTCAAAGGAAACTGAGAACACAGTTTGATTTGTTGATTCCACCGGATACTTCAGAGATTGTCAAATGATAACAGAAGCACAGATTGCCAGGAATGTGCAAAACTCAAAAAAATGAGTATTCGCTCAAGGAGAGCGAGTGCTAGCCAGAAACTACACCACCAATAAGAAATGGGTATCTGCTGTGATCCTAGCAAAGGAAGGTTCAATATCATACACCATACAGGCAGATGATGAAAGAGTTTGGCAATGTCACACTGATCAGCTACTAGCATCATAGATCATAGAATTTACAGTGCAGAATGAGGCCATTTGGCCCATTGAGTCTGCACCAGCCCTGGGAAAGAGCACCCTACTTAAGCCACATGCCTCCATGCCATCTCCGTAACCCCACCTAACCTTTTGGACACTAAGGGGCAATTTGGCATGGCGAGTCCACCTAACCTGCACATCTTTGGACTGTGTGAGGAAACCAAGACGCCCGGAGGAAACCCACGCAGGCACGGGGAGAAGGTGCAAATTCCAAACAGTCACCCAAGGCTGGAATTGAACCCAGGTCCCTGGAGCTGTGAGACAGCAGTGCGAACCACTGTGCCATCGTGCCACAAAGTGAAATCGCTGAACTGAAATCACAAAGTGAAATTGCTGAAGCTTCTCAAGAAGTCGTTCCCTTGAAAAATATAGACAGCAATATTTTAGAACAGAGAGCAAACACAAAGATAAGTTCAGATTCTGTTTCTGAGGACTTCCCAGTACCTATACAGCTGGACACTGGAGTAACTTCCCAGGAAGTGCCACTTACTGAAGGGACAGAGGACATTTCCAAGGCCTCAAGTCGCCAGGTTTCCGAACGATGAATGCAACCCAAAAGTAATTGATGTCTTATTAAGTTGTATATATGTATAGAGAGAATGTATAAGTGGGCCTTCTGTATAAATGTGAAGTCATTGTTGCTGTACTAAAGCAGTAAGGGGTGTTCTGGATCAGAGAATACACTCCTGCTGGTGGAGCATCACATGATCTGTAATGAAATCAGTAGAGAGTGTTTGCACGGGTTTACAGTTTTCCATCTTAGATTGTATGATCAACATCCCTAATAAAACATCTCATCGTTATTGTAAGAATCCAAACTGTGGGCACCTCCATACCTTTTGGACGGGATTCTCTGGCCGCGTTCGCCCGACGACTGGAGAATCCTGCCCGAGGTCAATGGATTTTTCCATTGTCGGCGTCACGGCTTTCTTACGGAGAGCAGAGCGGAAGAATTCAGCCCTTTCTCTTTTCAAAAACATCTTTCTTTTTTAGATCCCTATTTACACAAAATAAACTCAATGTACAGAGCCTTATTACTATGGGTGCAGTAAGCAGGCAGCCTTGGAATCTACCTGAGCCAGAACAGGGATTGAACCCTGTACTATTGGCAAACTCAGGGATACAATAATTTGAAACATATTTAAAGTGTGGGGAATCCATCGAGTTTCTTAAAAGTTTTTTTATTCATCAAACAACATTAACTACACAGGGACGGCATGTTGCGCAGTGGTTAGCACTGGGACTGGGGCGCTGAAGACCCGGGTTCGAATCCCGGCCCTGGGTCACTGTCCATGTGGCGTTTGCACATTCTCCCCATGCCTGCGTGGGTTTCACCCCCACAACCCAAAGATGTGCTGGTTAGGCGGATTGGCCACGCTAAATTGCCCCTTAAATGGGAAAAAAAAATAATTGGCTACTCTGAATTTATAAAAAAAACATTACCGACACGAGGCTCTGTACACCTCATCGGGTTCCCTCTCCTTTCTGGTCAGCCCCACACTGGCTGAACTTTTATATCAGGGCTAATAAGCTACCCGCCCATAGTGGGGGAGCTCGCAGCACCAATGAGCACAGGAAAACAATCATCCCAGCTGGATGTGCCCCATGCAAGTTATAACATCCATCCCCTGAAGTCCGAAGACCATCCGAAAGGAAGGCAAGAGGAGGAGACGACGAAGGGGAAAAGATTGAGGAAACAGAAGAGGACAACAACTGGTGCAAACCAGCAGCGGCCGGATGACAAAAGGAAAAAACAGTGTTTCAGTTCCAACAAGACGCTAATAACCGGGGAGCAGGATGGGCCAGCGTATATGCCACTACATCATTATGTCTGGGCTGACACCCTCACTAGTCACACAAGGGGGAGAAGGTGCCAGCAGGCGAACCCAGGGATGACGTCAACACGGCATCTGACCCATCAACCCAATCAGCACGACAGTCCTTCCCGCTAGAGATGGACTAGGTGGGGGTGCAAGGGGAGTGGGGGTTGGAAACAGGAAATGTCCAGCTCGACAACCCGGTGCACCTGAGCATCCGACACAGCGCCAGTGCCGAAAGAGGGAACCTACAGCACTTTCCCAAACGCCAGGGGAACTGTCGCCCCAAAGTTCTTCGTGTATGTGTTACATAATTATATAAAACCACAGTTTTAAAAAAACCGCAGGGTCCCTCGCACGCCACCACAGGCTCAACACTCCCGTATGAATGCCCAGCCAACACAACGGCAATGTGATACATCAACATGAGCACCCGCACACCGCGCTGGTCCATAGCATACAACCCGCCAGTGTCACTAGCCATCAACTATCAGCCGCAGGCAACCGTCAGCTCTCGGGTACAATCGCTGTAGCACAACTGTCCGACCAACTGGTACCGCTGCCGACCAATAGCAGGTCGCCTCTCACCACCAAGCAACACGCCATGGGGAAGCCAGAGAATCTTGTGGATCCAAGAAACTGTTCCCATTGGTGGAAGCAGAGGACACCAATTTAAAGTGATTGGCTAAGGGAGCAATGATGACACAAAGAAAAGCCTTTTCATACAGTGACTGGAATGTACTGCCTGAGAGCATGGGTGGGGGCAGATTCAATTGTTTCTTTCAAAAGGAAATTGGATAAGCAATTGGGACTTGCTGAGTTGCTCTTGTAGAGAACTGACATGACTGTGAAGGGCCAAAGATCTCCTATGCTGTAACCGTTCTATGATTATATTCTATAAATATGCCACCATATTTTGCTCATTGTCAAAGTGATAATGCACACCTCATCAAATACAAAGCGTAAGCTATATTGTGCGAGTCCGTGTCCCATTTCAAATTATTACTTGAGCACTTTGTTGGCTAAAACCTGTAAGGCTAATACTGCCAGTTTTTGGGCTGAAATTCAAGTCTTCTGTATTGTAAAAAGAGACCTTGCATTAATAGGGCACTTTTTATCATTTTGAGATGTACCCAAGTCCTTCAGAGCCGATGAATTATGTCTGAAGTGCAGTCAGTTTTGTTAAGTATGTACCATTGCCAATTTGTTCACATGAAGGACCCAGAAGCAGCAATGTGATGAATGACCAGTTAATGTATTTTGACAGTACTGATTGAGGGGGAAATGGTGATCAGTTTGCCAGCAGACTTTATATACTGGAAACTGGATCTTTTATGTCTTCTTGAACAGACAGTCAGGGCTTCACCTTAACCTCTCATCCAAAAGTCAGAACCTCCGGCTGAGCAACACTCCCTCAGTGTTGTGGGACCACTGCCATTTGGAGTTCAGAGGTGGTTAAAGTCGGAAGTTTTATTACAAGCGTGCAACACGCTTTATTACAAGTGAACAATGGTGAGTCAGAATACAGGAGGGAGATAGAGAACCTAGTGGAGTGGTGCAGTGACAACAATCTATCCCTCAATGCCAACAAAACTAAAGAGCTGGTCATTGACTTCAGGAAGCAAAGCACTGTACACATCAACGGGGCCGAGGTGGAGATGGTTGACAGCTTCAAATTCCTCCATGTGCACATCATCAAAAATCTGTCCTGGTCCACGCACGTTAACGCTACCACCAAGAAAGCACAACAGCGCCTATATGTCCTCAGGAAACTAAGGAAATTCAGCATATCCACACTGACTCTTACCAACTTTTACAGATGCACCATAGAAAGCATCCTATCTGGCTGCATCACAGCCTGGTATGGCAACTGCTCGATCTAAGACCACAGGAAACTTCAGAGAGTCGTGAACACAGCCCAGTCCATCAAACGGACCTGACTCCCATACATTGACTCTATCTACACCTCCCGCTGCCTTGGGAAAGCGGGCAGCATAATCAAAGACCTCCCTCCCACTGGCCTTATTCACTCTTCCAACTTCTTCCATCGGGAAGGAGATACAAAAGTCTGAGAACACGCACGAAGAGATTCAAAAACAGCTTCTTCCACACTGTTACCAGACTCCTAAACGACCCTCTTATGGACTGACCTGATTAATACAAAACTCCTGTACGCTTCACCTGATGCCGATGTCTATGCATTTACATTCTGTACCTTGTGTTGCCCTATTATGTATTTTCTTTTTATTTTATTTTATTTTCATGTACTAAATGATCTGTTTGAGCTGCTCGCAGAAAAATATTTTTCACTGTACCTTGGTACACCTGAAAATAAACAAATCCAATGGGGAAAGATTCAATCTGCAGAATCTGTCAAAGGGCAGCTACAATAACACCCACTGATACACAATACATGCACGAGAGTGTTTTGTCTGCTCATGGCCTTCATATGTTCCTTGTAGACGCGTCCTATCATAGTCTCACAGATAAGGGAGCTAGTGGGATAGTATGTAAGTAAAGAAAAATAGAAACCATTTCAGGCTTACCAGCTACAATGACTTCATTTCTAACAAAACACACCTAGAAAAACCAGGCCGGGTGTATAAGCTAAGGGTTATGGACATACAAAATAAAATTGCTTCATAAGTACAAATCATAGTAATCATAACAACTCTTCAGTTGCACTGAAGTGCCTTGTGTACATGCTTAAGTCTCTGGAGTGTGACCTTTGACCTTTTGTGTCAGACGCTAGCATGAAACCATTGCGCCAAGGAAACAATTTCTAAGTGGGACTGGGGCCTTACGAAGTTTGCTTTTCTAGACTTCATTCTGACTTTGAGAGAAGGCATAATTCATTCAACCCATTTTAAAGAATAACTGGACTGCCTTAGCAGAACAAGCATTTGTGCCCCAGGTAAATGCATGTTTGAGATGACATGTTCCATTTTAAGGAAAACCTCTCCCCGGTTTATCAATTGATTTTGTTTTGACTATTTGAAGACAGTAAATCCCTGTTAAAATTGGATTGTCTAACTCATAACCGGACCTAACTCCACTTTTAATCAATTCAAATAAGGAATAAACACATTCTAGGCTTCCTTCAGACTGTCGCAATTTGCCTTTGACGCCTTACAATTAACAGAAATGTATTTACCAGAAACATTTTAATGATTATTGAGAAGGCAATTTTCAGATTTAAATTACAATTAATTTTGTGAACTTTGACTGCATTCCAGCTCTCATTATTACCTGTCTGATTGATTTTTCTGAATCTGTAATTTTCAGTGCGATTGCTTGGCACAACAGACCATGTGGTATCAATATGAGGCAGAATGTGACAAAGGGAACTGAGCGAGTTAGGTTGCTGTGCATTGGTGTCCCAGCATGCTGCCAAACAGGAGCAGATCCATGGGCTGCAACTTATCTGAGTCAAGCTATCAAGAGAGGCAAATCCAAGTATTTATTTACTCAGAAAAATAGTCAGCTTGAACCACTGCCATGGATCTCTCAGTGAGTTCATAAGTAGCAATGTCGTCAGCTGTCACTGAATGGTTGGCGGTCCCCTATTTTCCTGAAAAATGCAATGTAAATAAGAAAAAACAAATTTAGCTCTTATGATTATGGCCCATTAATGCGTGCCTGTTCATTTGATTAAAGAAGCTGCAACCTATCCATATTTTGACAAAGAGTCGCTCAGACTCGAAACGTTAGCTCCCTTCTCTCTCCACAGATGCTGTCAGACCTGCTAAAATTGTCCAGTATTTTCTGCTTTTGTTTAAGATTCCAGCATTCGCAATAATTTGCTTTCATTGACTTATCCATATTGTTTGCTGTAACCATTCAATCTATGACGTTTCCAGCTGACTGACATGGTGCTTAACATTGCAGTGGATCTCCTATAGCAAACTTACAGTGAAACATTTGATAGGCTGTTTTGGAGGGTCAGGAGTGTTATAAAATCTAATGCACACTGAAGTATTGTGATTGTGAATTACTGGTGGTATTAGCACACAGTTATTTTACCTTAAGAACAAGCAAATAGTCTGTCTCATAGTCAACAAAATTGAAGTGCTCAACAAACAAAGTTTATTTAAATAGCACACTACAGCAACTAGTCTACCCAGTCTATTTAAAGAGCCTCTATGAACTAGAGGAAATACTCAGACCAAAATTACCACAACTTCAGAAAAAGGCACAATGATTTCTCCAGCGAAATACAGTGAGTGGAGAAGAGTTACAGATTGCAAATGCCTAAAATCAATCTCAGTCTCTCACACTGCAATCACCAGGTGTGATTGATGGAGTAATTACTCAATCATCTCCTACCTGGCTGGCAATAGGAGTGTCGCTATTGTGGTTGAGCAGCCCTAGCAGACTTTATTGTTCATTTGAGCTGGGCTCAAAGAGCAAAATTGAGCAAACTCGCAATCCTAATTTGAGATGCTGTTTTGGCATTTATTGAATAAATTCTCATAGCGGAGGGTTGATTTATGAATTTAGGGTCAAAGCTCTTTGAGAAAAGTGGAGAGTGGACACTGTTCCTGAATATAACTCACCTCGTTTGAGAAATCCTAATCCTGACGCTGGATACAATAAGTGGAAAGGCCCTCATTCGCTAGTAATGATGCCCAGATTTTGGAGACGGGAGTACCATGGAGTACATTTGGATAGAATTTAATAGAATTCTTACAGTGCAGAAGGAGGCCATTCGGCTCATCAACTCTGCAACGACACTCTTAAAGAGCACCCTACCCAGGCCCACCACCCCCCCCCCCCCCACCCCCCCCCCACCCCCACCCCCCCAACCCATAGCCCCACCTAGTGTGCACATCTTTGGACACTAAGGGTCAATTTTAGAATGGCCAATCTACCTAACCTGCACATCTTTGGACTGTGGGAGGAAACCGGAGCACCCGGAGAAAACGCGCACAACACTGTGGGAATGTGCAAACTCCACACTCCACTTGGCCAGTCACCAAGGACATAATTGAACCGGGGTCCCTGGCACTGTAAGACAGCAGTGCTACCCACTGTGCCACCAGCAGCCACACCCAGTGTAGCATGGTGGCATGACACTGGACTAGCAATCCACTATATCTGCACTCGTAATCCAGAGTCATGCTTTCAATTTGCACCACGACAGCTGGGGAATTTAACTTTGGTTTATAAATAAAGCTGGAATTCGTTTTCTAAAAAAAGAGCTGGTTTCAGTAATGATGACTTTGATAACTGCTGTTATAAAAGTGAGCAGTCTGATTCACTGATGCCCTTTAGAAAAGTGAATCTTCTGCCCTTACTCCATCAGGCCTCCAGTCTTACACTATGGTTGACCCTTATCTGCCCTCTGAAATGGTGTATAAAGTCATATATTGCCCCACGACCTCCGAGTATCGGCAGAAAGCCACGGCCTGCTGATTCTTGAAGAGAAGACTGTGCACTTACCTGCCCTCAGAAACCGCGCTGAACCTTCCGGTTCCAGCAGCAGCCTTGGGCCTCCAGCGCGACAGTCTGCGCAGTTTTAATGTAGCCACACCTCCTTGTGATGCAGCCACTGTGGGAAGGCCCAATGAGGACAGGCATTTAAACTGCACTTTATATTGAAGACAACAGACAAGTTTTAACAAGTGTTTTAAAGGTATGTAGAAGTTTTTTTAACAGTTACTTTTTGCTCTTTCTTTTTTCCAGACATTTCCGTTGTTATTGGTTCATTTAAATAAATTTGTAATTCTTTTTATGATTAAATGTGATTATTATTTGTAAGCGAACATAGATTTTGTTATTTGTTTTAAATCTGCAAAACTATTTAAGTGTGCAGTATATTGTTATTTCACTTTACATGTGACATGCTTAAAAGTGTTTATATGTTTTAATTTAGATTATGGTCATAAAATGCCCCAGGGTTTTTTGCTGTCACTGTCCTTGTAACATCCGATTTTTGGGGGGTCTGTCTTTATAGAATCACAGAATTACTACAGTGCAGAAGAACGCCATTTGGCCCATTGAGTCTGCATCAACGTTCCGAAAGAGCACCCTACCCAGGCCCATGCCCCTGCCCTAGCCCCGCAATCCCACCTGACCTGTGGACACTAAGGGACAATTTAGCAAGGCCAATCCACCTAACCTGCACATCATTGGACTGTGGGAGGAAACCAAAACACCCAGAGGAAACCCTGCAAACAGGGGACAATGTGCAAACACCACACAGTCACCGAAGGTCCGGATTGAACACAAATCTCTGGTGGTTATGAGGCAACAGTGCCAACCAGTGTGCCACCGTTTTACGTGTTACTACGTTTCTGCCTCACTTACTTCAATTATCTTATTCATTTATAATGATCTCATAATTAAATGTTGCATTTTGATGTTTCAGTAAAACATTTGCAGAGCTTGTAAAGGTGAATGGAAAACATTTATTAACAAAGATAATTTTAGAAATAACAAACTTAGAAACCAGTTAATATTTAACTTAACGTTTAACTTTATCAGCTGAACAATGACATAAAACTACCTCAGGTTTTGCAAATTTCTTGCAATAAAATGTATTTTCTCACTTAAATACAATGGTCAATAAAATATATTTTTCCACATAAACACAACGATTTTGTCCATTTGTAAAGGGGAGGGGAGAGAATAGGAGACAAGGGGAGGGAATGGGGAAAGGGAAGGAGGGAGGGAAGGGGAGGCAAGGAGGGAAGACGGGGCAAGGGGATAGAAGGAGTGGGGAAGGTGTCATAAGTCATACTCTCAATGGGTATCCCTTATCACCCAGTAACTATCCTTTATTCCTGTTGGTTTGTCATGGACCGGTGTAATATTGAGCTTTCAAGGACAAATGAGTCATGGGTACTTCCCCCATTGTTTGCTTTACAGGGAAGATCCTCATTTGTGCATCACAAAGTATCATCTGATTTAAAGAATGGAAACCCCTTCCTGTTGGTGAATGAAACAGTGTAATTCCTTGGTGCCTTCAATGCAATATGTGTTCCATTGACAGCCCTGATTACTTTTGGGAAACCAGCAAACCTGTAGAATGCGATGGGCCTCTCCTTCATCTTCACAGGGTATGTGTCAAAAGATAATAAGCTCCGAAGCCTCATGATAAATTGCATTCATTACTTGGGGAATGCAGGTCCTGGCAGCATTCTGTGAAATATTACATATGTCACTAATGCCATGTTGAAAGGACCCAAACTCAAATAACTTCAGTGCTTTTTTGAGTTTCATTTCCATTGTTAAGGTAGTGCGGCAGTTACAGTTTGACTTCAGGTCTTCCTTCAACATTTCACCAAGGCGTCCCATTGCTTCTTTACTGAAGCGCAATCTCCTGGCATACATCCCCTCTGACACAATATCATATGATGCCCTTTGCCTGTACACGCTTAGGGGTGGGTAATTGATTTGCTTCTTCGCCAGGCGGAGATGATGCCTGCCTCTTCCCTCACGATCCCTGCGCCTAACTTGAAGCCTCAAAAGAAGTCCAAGAAGTTTAAGAAGCCAAACTATAAGTGTGATGCCGCAGCGGAGGTGAAGCATGACTACGGATTTTAAATCTGCACTGGACTCTGCAATAGCTGTCAGAGAGATAGTTCACATTAGCTTACAGGAGGCTTGCATGCATCAACTAAGGCATTAACATTTCTTAAAGCATTTGAAGTAATTACTGAGGCTTGTAAGGATGAACATTACATCAAAGAGATTCTTAACCAACACAGCTTAAAATACATTGCAAAATCCAAATGTATTTTACCTTTGAATCAGCTGGGGGGTCAGGCGTGCTAACATTAATGTCCTTGAAGGAGTCAACAGCACCAGCATCGAGGCTCCATGATCATCCGAGACCAACTCCTCTGGGCCATCCGTCTGCTTAGGATGGCACAGTCCTGACTGCCAAAGCAAATCGTCTTCACCCAGCTCAAGGAAGAATCCGGAACAAGAGGAGAACAAAGGAAATCCTTCAAAGACACCTTGAAGGCTTATCTCAAGAAATGCAACATAGATGCCAATGCCTTGGAGACCCTTGTTCAGAAGAGGTCTACTTGGAGGAATATCTTGATTGACGGGTCACAATTCTTCGAGAAGACTTGACGGCACGAGGAGGCCCAGAAAAGGAGCCTGGGAAAAGAATACCCATGACCTAGAGTCCAAGGACCGATCCCACCTTTTGGAAACCCATGGCAAGTTAGTGATTGAAAATGCAGCTCTAGGGTCAGGTTCATCAGCCATGAAAGGACCCACAGAACCCGTGACCAGTATCTTAGGTGGACAATCATACTTGTTAGTGAGTGGTCGCTGAAGATTACATATGCTCCAAACCCATTCTAGCCATTATAGTTCCTTTAATGGAATAACATCCTCAAGACAAACCAAAGTTAAACAAAAATCTTTCTTTCACTTTCGGGACTCTTAACTAACTTTATACAGTAAAGTACCTTTATAATGGAATTAACAGCCTCATGACAAACCAAAGTTTAAAAAATATATATCTACCTTTCATTTATTTGCATTTTAAACATAGTTATAAATTTATCACTAACAATATAAAACATTAACCCACCAAAAAAATGTCCCCCGAAGTCTCTTGCTCGATGATTCTAGACCGAGAAAAAAAACACAAATAAAGAAGTATCAAAACTTACCCAACATCAGGGCAAGCCGACCAGGTTAGCGCTGTCCCTTGATTTTTCATCTGTCTTTTGAGCGCAGCGGGTTATGTAAAGCAGGTGAAAAAATTGCACCTGCAGTTTAAATATGGCTCACTTCCAGTGCGCATGCCCGTGCATTTAAATTTCCAGCTGGCCGCGCAGCGAATGTGCAGCAGACACTCGACTTAAGTCCAAGAACGGACAGGAAGTCACGGGCCATTATATTCGAGAGAGCAGCTTATCATTGCCTACCAAGGGCAATTAAGGATGGACAAGAAATGCTGACCTTGCCAGCGGTGCCCATGTCCTGCAGCTGAATTACAAAGACTGATTATCACAGGAGTTTGTGAAAGTCAAACACAAAACATATTGGCTGCGAGTACCTGATGCAAAAATGTAAGTCACATTCTAACTTTTTTGACACTCCTTGCAATTGACTGTGTTGTTACGACTGACCCATTTAGCCCTCCTGACTCAACAAACAAGGAATGGTTTTGCAAGCACATTTTTTGCAGATAATTTTTTAAGGACTTCCATAAAATAGGTAATAACTCATTCTTATATGCATGAGCATGGTGTCACCTGCACCAGATACCACTTTATTTTAATGGGAAAAGGGCTTTCCTACTTCCTAGAACCCACCCATCAGGTGCTCAATGTAAATGACAACTGGTGATTCAGTTAGCAGGAGAATTCTGTCACCACGTTAAATGTACCAGCTCATTGCCTAAGATTCCCATTAACCTCCTAAAAGTTCTTCAGCCTCACAATCTAAGATGCTGACACTTTGGGCTTACTGCTTTGAAAGTGACACAACTATTGGGTTTTTCAACATTGAAGTCTTCACCTATAACCCAGGATTTATTTGGACACCATAGAACATAGAACATAGAACATAGAAAATACAGCACAGAACAGGCCCTTCGGCCCACGAGGTTGTGCCGAACCTTTGTCCTAGATTGATCATAGATTATCATTGAATTTACAGTGCAGAAGGAGGCCATTCGGCCCCCTGAGTCTGCACCGGCTCTTGGAAAGAGCACCCCACCCAAACTCAACACCTCCACCCAACACCAAGGGCAATTTTGGACACTAAGGGCAATTTATCATGGCCAATCCACCTACCCTGCACATCTTTGGACTGTGGGAGGAAACCTCATAATAGCCGGATTACATTGCTGCCCCCACAGTTTCCACCCCCAAGGGTCTACCGTGTGCTACTCAGGTGCCTACAGCTGTACAAGGCTATCCTTCTGAATAACTCCGCCAAGGCCAGGCTTCATACAAACTCTAGGGACGTGATGTTCCGACTATGCTGTGCCAGAAATGCAGCTCATGCAGCGCAGCGTGGTTGGTGAAAGCTGGGAGACCACACTCCCGGAATCTACCCGGCGCACAACGCCTCGCGAGACGTTGCAAGGAGAATCCCTCCCACAATGGGCGGGATCACTTTTGGAAAATCTGCATATTAGAGCAAGGCAATAAGCCTTACTCTAATCTACAGATTCCCGAGGTACCTGAGGCTTTGAGATTCAATCCCTTTGTCTCGGTGACCACGGGTGGGCGCCGTTTGGTACTGGTCCCCACAACGGGGACCAGATGGAACGGCACTTGTGTGGGCCTTGAAGGGGATCGGAGGTCCTCAGCTGCATGCCCTTGGGCAGGGTGGTGCCCTGGCACTGCTGGTGCAACCTGGGTGCCAGCCTGGCACTGCCAAGTTGTCAAGGTGGCACTGCCATCTGGCAGGGACACTGCCAGGGTGACAGCTTGGTGGTGCCAAGCAGGCATTATTTGCGCGCATGCGATTGGGCCGGGGTTGCCCACCGTGAGTTTTGGGGGGGCTGTGGGACCCTCCCATGTTGTGTTCGGGCTGTGGGGAGGTCAGGGATTTTTTGGAGGGACTCAGAGAACGGGACACCAGCTCTCCATTGGAGGAATTAGGCTATGTGTGGCCTCAGCTACGCATTCCCCGGTTAGGCCCCTTATTCAAAGCGAGTAGCGTTGAATAGCCATGTGTTTCTCGGCACTGCGAGTGCCAGGAAACACGCAGCTAAACATGCTCCCTAGGGGACTTTGTTCCCTGTTGGGAAGAGCGCACCACCTATTATTCAGATAACAAAAAGGGCTGCAGCCACGGCATGCAATGCTTGTGTCCCAGCCCATGGACCGTCGGGAATGCCTGTCCGAGTCTGGACTGCAGGTTTTAAACTCCCGCCGAATGGTTCGTATTGGGCGAGTCTCCGCCTACTCAATAGAGGAACTCATATTCCACGAACCTCATGGGAACATCTATCAACAATCCCCTGTGGCCTTTGTCATCGTCATGATATCCTTCCCCCCCTCAAGTCTGTTTCACCCTTGATGCTTCCACGGTGAGGAGGTCTTCTCTGCCTCATCGTACTCGGCCTCAAACTCTGTGGCAGGTGGCACTGGATTGGAGTATCTGAAGCGGATCATCGATCATCGCTTCCGCAGGGAGCACCTAAGCCTGACTGACATCGGTTCTTTTTCGGTATTGGCTATCTGGAAATTCCTCAGTCTCCATATCTGAACCAGAGGCCTCACAATTGGGAGAGACAGGCATGGGGTCCTCTACGGGCGGTAGCCCTGCGCCAGTGATAGCCACCACTGGGGTCAGAGGCAAGACCTCAGCGGCGGCAGGCTCCCTACTTCTGATGTGGCAGGTTCTTCCTCAGAACTTTGTCATGGCCTTTTACCTTGCAGGCCCCTTTTTTCTAATAGGACTCCAGGGACCCAACAGGAGCCATCTCTGAAATTCCATATGTAGTGCGTCACCAGTCTTAAACACTCTGCTGAAGTTTCTGAATTGAGGCATGGGATATACTTCCATCCACTTGGACTGCACAGCCACCAAGATCAGGAACATAGAAGGCATGAAAGGCCCGGTGAAGTCTCCATGCACCTGCCTGGCCACTCCCATGCATGTAGGGAGGCCGAAGGGGGAAATGTCTGGTTTCCTTGGCGTAAGTTACATTGTTTTACCAAGTTCACGATATCTGCGTCAAGCCTGGGCTACCAAATATAGCACCTAGTGAGCATTCTCATTTTAGAAACTCCAGATGAGCCGTTATGTAACTCCATTTAAATTGGGCACGCCCCTGGGTGAGAACAAGCACCCAGGATCCCCACAGGATTATGCCGTCTTCGCCACTAAGTTCTTCTCACTTTGTGAGATGTAACTTCATGTCATCAGAGAGTTGTCCACGGATCCCACCGCTCACAATCCTGTATTTTAGTTTTGATAATGCCTGGTCATTTTGCGTCCAAGCCTTCATTTGTTTCGCCAATAACGGTAGGGTTTCTAAGAAATTTAAGGTCATCGTAACCTCTTCTAACTCAGCAAAAGGAGCCAGGCCTGTGAGCAGTGAGAGATTATTCAGGGTATCAGCATTGACTATTCACAATCCAGGGTGATGCCTAAGGAATGCTCGTAAGCTTCCAGTAACAAGGCCCAACACTGTATCCGGACAGTGGCGATAGGAGGGATTGCCCTTTAAAAAGGCCCGATAAAGGCTCGTGGTCTGTCGCTATCACAAAATTTCTGCCACAGACGTACAAATTAAAGTTTGTTATGCCAAATTTGACCACCAAGCCTTCCTTCTCAATCTGTGAGTAGCGCCGCTCTGCACCCTAAAGAGTCTGGGCCGCGTAAGCAATAGGTCTTACTGTGCTGTACTTCCTTCAAAGCAAGAATACTGCCCTGACTCCATACAAAGAGGTGTCACACGCCATCACCAACTCCTTCTTGGGATCCATAATGAACCAGTAAATTAGACAATAGTAGCTGCTGTTTTACTCTTTCAAAGGCCTCTTCTTGTATCATCTCCCAAGACCATTTCTGGTCTTTCTTCAATAACAGATGTTACAGCAAGGATGGTAAGTTCAGGATGAACACCCCATTGTAATTGACTAGGCCAAGGAAAGGTTTCAATTCTGAGCGCTGCAGGTTTTAAACTCCCACTGAATAGTTCCTAAAGGGCAGGCCTCCACCCGCTCACTCGGGGAACTGATATCCCATGAACCCCACGGCGTTATTAACCCCGTTACCCTGGGCTAAGTTATTAACCCCATATGATTCCACGGTAAATGATCATTTAGAAACCTCAGATACAGAACATGGAGAAGAAGCCCATAAAGTAGACCAGAAGACTGTAGCTGCAGGCAGAGAAAGTCTCAGTTCACAGAGTTAAGTTTGGATTCAGCAGTTCTGCCTAACCAAAATAATAGTGTCAGCAAATCCTACTTATTCTGATTTAATCAAATCCGGTGGAAAGGAATATTCTTTCTTCCTTAGGGAAAGTGATGGAGTGGTTCATTTTCTTCCTTTTGGAAGGCAGAAGTGATGTTCCAGTGCAGTATTTTGTTGCAGCAGCAGTTTCATAATGTGTCCTGCACCCAGTTCGATGATCCTTCATTATTTATTCCTTGGCAGAAGAGCAGGAATGTTTCTCAGGAACTTAGCAGTGATTTTTTTTGTTCGCTTCTGTAAACATTGAGATTATCTTGTCGCAAGTGAAGATAGCTCACCCCCATGGCCATTGATTGATATGAGTGTTACAAACAAAAGTGTTCAATGGAAAACCACTCCGTCAGGGAGGGTTTTCCAGTGAGGAATGGAAAACAATTAGTGCTGTCTTTAAATATTTCTACCCCATGAATTACCAATCCCCTGTAGGGTTGCCAACTCTGGTTGGAGGTATTCCTGGAGATTTTAGCACATTGCCTATCCTCTCCAACCACCCTGTTAAACAATCTTTTATGCTGACTCCAATACTTTTACCCTCAATAAAATAAGCTGATTTTAAAAAATGAACAAAATAGCACAATGGCTGAATGGTCAACATCTGCTGCTAAGTCCTACGTTCCTATTTGTCAGTGGCTTTGAATTCAGGCACAGTATTTGCATCTGACTTCCAGGTTTCCCCAACCAGTTAAAGCAGCTGGGAATTATGACATTTTCATAGAATCCTTACAGTGAAGGAGGCCATTCGGCCCATCAGGCCCACTCCAAGCCTCTGAAAAAGCAGCCTACATTGGCCCAATCCCCCGCCTTATCCCCGTAACCTGATGCATTGATCATGGACCGTCCACCCACATGCACATCTTTGGACTGTAAGAGAAAACCGGAGCACCTGGAGGAAACCCACGTAGACACGGGGATAATGTGCAAACTCCACACAGACAGTCACCCAAAAATCAAACCCAAGTCCCTGGCGCTGTGAGGTAACAGTGCTAACCACTGTGCCACCTTGACGCCATTTTGTATCAGTCTGTTTCAGCTCCACTATTTAAAGGGATGGGGGGCAGAATTGAAGCATCGCTCTCAGATGTGCCCCTCAACATCATGCTGGGGGCCATCAGAGCCCAGAGAGAGATTCTATTCTCTGCAGATGGGAGGAAGGCAACCGCCTCAGAATACCAGCAGGTTTGGCAATGGAGATTTCAGCAGCAGCAGTGTGATGCCTCGTTCCAAGAGTGTGTGTGTGGGCCAGGGGCGGGTAGACGGAGAAAGGAAAGGCAGAAGTGCGACACTTGCACAAAGCACTCCCCTCCTTAGCCCTTATTCCACACTCTGTCCAAGCCCCACTAATTAAAACAATTCAGGATTTAGGCATCACTGGCTCGGGCCAGCATTTATTGCACTATCCATGTTCCCATTGAGAAGGTATGGTGAGCTGCCTTTCTGAACTTTTGCAGTCCCTGAGGTGAATGTACACACACTGTGCTGCTAGGGAGGGAATTCCAGGATTTAGACACAGAGACAGTGAAGGAACGGCGATATATTTCCAAGTCAGGGTGGTGAGTGACTTGGAGGGAACTTACAGGTGATGATGCTCCCATGTGTCTGCTGCCCTTGTCCTTCTAGATGGTAGCGAAATGGGTGTAGGTAGTGCTGCCGAAGAAATGTTGGTGAGTTCCTGCAGTGCATTCTGTAGATAGTACACACACGGCTGCCATTGTGCGTCAGTGGTGGGTGGATTGGATGTTTGTCGAAGGATAGCAATCAAACGGGCTGCTTTGTCTTGGATGATGTCAAGCTTCTTGAGTGTTTCTGTAGCTGCATTCATTCAGGCAAGTGGAGAGTACTCAGTCAAACTCTTGACTTGTGCCTTGTGTAAGGACCCTTCCTGTTGATTCCTTTATTTCCCATTCCCTTTATTTTGTCGTTTTGATTTTTTGATCCTTGGATATTTAATGGACATGTACCTTTAAGTCGAGTGGAGGAAGTGAGGAAGTGAAAAGTTACAGGATAGTTCACTGTGCTATGACGATTTAGATTTTGAACAGAAGAATTCAGACTTTCTGGCACCTGAAAGATCGGAGGGATTCAGTTCGAATTGGTTGGTTGGTCGCTGTCATGTGAGAGTACCTTTAAGAAATGGGTGTTTAGAAATGGGTGTGTATATAAGTATCTGTAGTGAGAGTACCTTTAAGAAATGGGTGTTTATTACTGCAGTGATGTCAGAGAGTGGGTGGAGCTGGGCTGTCTGTCAGCTTTTTACTTTTGTTTTAGGCTGTTTGCTGCAGGGTGTGTTTTAGTTTTGTTTTCAGAGCTGGATAGCTGCAGTCACAGTCAGAAGGTGTATTAGAGTCTCTCTCTGTAATCTAAAGACTGTAAAACAATCCTGGTGATTTAAAACTAATAACAGTAGTGCCTTAAACTGATGTGATTCTGGTAAAAGGTGTTTTAAGTCTTATCGATGTTAAAAGGAAAGCTTAAAGGATTACTTAGTGTTGTATTCTTTGGGGGTTGTATTTGAATTAATGGTTGCTAAGATGTTCACTATGTTTTAAAAAGGTTAACTTGTGTTCATAGAATAAACATTGTTTTGCTTTAAAAAATACTTTTCCATTTGTGCTCTACCAGACCTGTAGAGTGGGCCGTGTGCTCCCCATACCACAATCGATTAAAAGTTGTGGATCAGGTGAACTCCATGATACACTTTGGGGTTCTCTAAACCCTGGCCCATAACAAATTGGGGGCTCGAGGGGGGTAAAAGTCTATCTATTGGATTGGCTTAGTGAACTTAAAGACAGTGAGGGGTGAGCATATTGTGGTTGCTTATCAGGTGTGGTATTCTAGTTTAAGTAGGGAGTGTGTTGTGGACAATGGCTCTTTCAGAGGCTCAGAAGTTTTTGAGGATGGAGACGGTCACACGCAGTGCCTTCGGACAGAGACTAAAAGCAGACTGTTAGATTTGGCAAAAACATTGCAGTTAACATTACCTGACAAAATGCGAAAAGATGAGGTAATTATGGCGGTGGCTAAGCATTTAAAGTTGCCTGAGGTACAGTCTGACTCATTGGAAATAGCAAAAATTCAGTTACGAATTAAACAAATGGAACATGAGAAAGAATTAAAGCAGCTTGAATACGAAAGAGAGAGGAAAAAGAAAGAGAAAGCGAGAGAGGAAAAAGAGAGAGAAGAAAGGAAAACAGAAAGAATAGCCCTAGCAGAACAAAAAGAAAGAGAAAGAGAGATACAGATCAGGGAAAAATATAAAGAGAGAGAGTTTGAACTTCAGAAAATGGCCATGAAACATGACAGTCTGTTAAAATTGGCAGACGTAAAGGGAAACGTACCGTTGGATGATAGTGATGAGGATAGTGAGAATGAGCGTCATAGTCGAAGGCTTGGTGGGGATCTATTTAAATATGTCCAAGCATTGCCAAGATTTGATGAGAAGGACGTAGAAGCTTTTTTCATTTCATTTGAGAAGGTGGCTAAACAAATGAAATGGCCACAGGACATGTGGGTATTACTGATTCAAACAAAGCTGATAGGTAGGGCGAGTGAAGTGTTTGCATCACAACCGGAGGAGGTATCTGGCATGTATGAGGAGGTGAAAAAACCCATCTTAGGTGCATATGAACTAGTGCCTGAAGCCTACAGACAAAGGTGTAAAAATCTAAGGAAAGAATTTGGTCAAATATACATGGAGTTTGAAAGGCTCGAACAGAGTAATTTTGATAGGTGGATAAGGGTTTTGAAAATTGACCAAACGTACGAAGCTCTCAGAGAAATTATACTTTTGCAGGAGTTTAAAAATTCAATTCCTGATGTAGTGAGAACTCATGTGGAAGAACAGAGGGTTAAAACTGCGAGATTAGCAGCAGAAATGGCAGATGATATGAATTAGTTCATAAATCAAAGCTTGGTTTCCAACATCAGTTTCAGCCTGTGAGGGATAGAAACTGGGGACGTGAGAAATACTCAAGTGGTAAAGGTAAAGGTGATCTGATGGGAGATAATAAGGAGAGAGTACCTCAGATTTAAAAAGTAATCCAGGAGGGTGGAAAAGAAATGAAAAGTTTCAAATGTTTTCACTGCAATAAACTAGGCCATGTAAAGTCACAGTGTTGGTGGTTGAAGAAAAGCACTGGGAAGACTGATGTGGTAAAACAGGATAAGACAGTGGGGTTTGTTAAAGTGGTAAAGGAAAGCCCAAGTGAAGCGAAGGAGGTGCAAAAGATTGTACAGCCTGATCAAGAGATGATTAATAAGAAGGTGCCATATCTCTTTAAAGAATGCACTTGTGTGGGTAAAGTTTACGCGTGTGTATCAGGAGGAGTGGGTAAAGAAGTCACAATTTTAAGAGATACGGGAGAGAGCTTCATACGTTTGGTTTATTTTCAAAGCCCTTATCCACCTATCAAAATTACTCTGTTTGAGCCTTTCAAACTCCATGTATGTTTGACCAAATTCTTTCCTTAAATTTCTAAAGGTTTGTCTGTAGGCTTCAGGCACTAGTTCATATTAAGAGATAAGAGAGTCAATCTTTAGTGGTAAGAGATGAGGAGTTATGTAGTCTGGGAAGAATATTGCCAGAAAAGGTGGTAATATGTGGAACTCAGGGTGAGAGGAGTAGTGTTCCATTCTCTAAGGTAAGGTTGGAAAGTCCAGTGAAGAGTGGTGAAGTGGTAGTAGGAGTAATAGAGAAACTATCTTGTCCAGGAATACAGTTTATTTTGGGTAATGATATAGCTGGATCGCAGGTGGGAGTGATGCCTACTGTGGGTTGATAAGCCAGTGGAAAATCAGACAACTGAAGTGTTGATGGATGAATATCCTGGGATTTCTCCGGATTGTGTAGTGACAAGGTCATAAAGTCACAGGTTAAGACAAGAGGAGAAATCAAAGAGTGAAGATGACGTTGAAGTGCAATTATCAGAAACGGTTTTTGATCGGATGGTTGAAAAAGAACAAGAACAGATGGAGGATGAGGCGGATATTTTTAGTTCAGGAAAATTGGCGGAGTTACAACAAAAAGATATAGAAATAAAACGGATGTATCAGAAAGCATACATGGAAGAGGAACCTGAGTGTATACCAGAGTGTTATTACCGTAAAAGTGATGTCTTGATGAGAAAATGGAGACCTTTACATATGCAGGCAGACGAAAAGTGGGCAGAAATTCATCAAATAGTATTGCTGGTAGGGTATAGAAAGGAGGTGTTGCGAGTTGCACATGAGGTACCTGTGGGAGGTCATTTGGGATTAAGGGAAACTCAAGCTAAAATCCAGAAACATTTTTATTGGCCTGGACTACATAAAGATGTAGTTAAATTTTGTCAATCATGTCACACATGTCAAGTGATGGGGAAACCTCAAGCAGTGATACAACCAGCACCGTAATACCCATTCCAGCATTTGAGGAACCTTTTACAAGGGTCCTAATTGATTGTGTAGGACCGCTTCCTAAAACAAAAAGTGGGAATCAATATCTTTTGACTATAATGGATGTGTCTACTAGGTTTCCAGAGGGCATTCCAGGACGTAATATTGCAGCTAAAAAGATTGTGGAGGAGTTACTTCAATTCTTTACTGGATATGGACTACCCACAGAAATACAATCGGATCAAGGATCAAATTTTACCTCAAGGTTATTCAAAGAAATGATGGATAGCTTAGGAATAAAACAATTTAAATCAACTGTGTACCATCCAGAATCGCAGAAAGGTGGCATCAGACAATAAAGACAAAGTTAAGGGCTTATTGTCAAGATTATCCAGAGGATTGGGATAAAGGAATTCCATTCGTATTGTTTGCAATTAGGGATGCACCTAATGAGTCAACCAAATTTAGTCCTTTTGAACTAATTTTTGGTCATGAGGTAAGAGGACCACTTAAATTGATTAAGGAAAAATTGGTGAGTGAGAAATCGGAAATTACATTATTGTATTACGTGTCAAATTTTAGGGAACGATTAAATAGAGCAGGTGAATTGGCTAGACAACATTTAAAAGTTGCACAAAATGTGATGAAATGGGTAGCGGACAAGGAACCCAAAGTTCATAGTTTTGCCAGTGGAGATAAAGTTTTAGTGTTATTACCAGTGGTAGGTTTTGTGGACTTTCTCAGATTGAAAGGAAATTAAGTGGGGTGAATTATGTGGTAAAAACACCAGATAGAAGGAAAACTCACCGAGTGTGTCATGTGAATATGCTTAAAAGGTACTTTGAAAGGGAAGGAGAGAAAAAGGAGGAGGTTTTAATTATTCTAACTCAAAGTGATAAACCAAATGCAGATGACTGTGAATTTGACATACCTCAAATTAAATTGGAAAGCGGGGATGTTCTTAAAAATTGGGATAAATTGTTGAGTTACCTTCCAGAGGAAAAACGAACTGACCTGAAAGAGTTATTGATATTACATGGGCAAGTTTGTGGAGATAAATTGGGAAGTACTAAAATGGCTATACATGATGAAGATGTGGGAAATGCTGTTCCAATCAAACAACAGCCATACAGACTTAACCCTTTAAAATTGGCACAGGTTAACAAAGAGATTGAGAGTATGCTTAAAAATGGCATAATTGAAGTGAGTTGCACCCAATGGAGCTCACCCATAGTGATGGTACCTAAACCAGATGGTACCCAACGGTTGTGTGTGGACTATAGAAAGGTTAATGCAGTTACAAGAATGGACTCTTATCCTATCCCACGTTTGGAGGATTGCATTGAGAAAGTGGGACAATCAGCTTTTATTTCCAAACTGGATTTACTTAAAGGTTACTGGCAGGTATCTTTATCCGAAAGGGTGAAGGAGATTTCAGCTTTTGTGACTCCAGATGGTACATACCAATTCAAAGTTATGCCATTTCGCATGAAAAACGCCCCAGCCACATTTCAACGGTTAACTAACAAAGTCGTTTCAGGATTATCCAATTGTGCGGTATACATCGACGATCTGGTAATTTTCAGCCAGACATGGAAAGAACATTTAAAACATCTGATGGAGTTATTCGATCGACTTCAGGAGGCGGGTTTGGTGGTAAACATAGCCAAAAGTGAATTTGGAAAAGCCCAAGTCACTTTCCTCAGCCGTACAATCGGACAGGGTCGAATGGTCACACGGGATGTGAAACCAACAGTTATTGAGGAGTTTCCAATACCCTCAAGATGAAGGGAAATAATGTGAGTTCTTGGCATGAGTCAATTTGATCGAAGATTTGTGCAAAGGGTTTGTAGCGTGATTGCTCCACTGATGGACTTGCTGAAGAACGTAACAAATTCCAGTGGACAGCAGAGTGTCAACAAGGCATTTGACTGCCTGAACGCTGTGATAACCAATGCTCCTGTGTTGGAGAATTACAAGGGACTCTGTGATCAGAGTGAACTAAAGTATCTGACTTTAAAGAGAAATGCCGTGGCATAGAGAAATGGACGGATCGTTAGAGACCTTCTTGTTCAAAGAGGTTGTCAATCGAGAAGGATTTCAGTTGGTGGAAGAAAAACAAAAAAAAATGGACTATATTATTATACCTGTTTGCGTGTGTTGTTTTTTGAAACGAAGAAGTATATTTTGCTGTGTGCATTTCTTAAATATAGTGAAAAGGTGACAAATGAAACCATCTTGAAGTTGATGGGTTTTTTTTCTTGGGGGGAGGTGTCATGTGAGAGTACCTTTAAGAAATGGGTGTTTATAAATGAGTGTGTATATAAGTATCTGTAGTGAGAGTACGTTTAAGAAATAAGTGTTTATTACTGCAGTGATGTCAGAGAGTGGGTGGAGCTGGGCTGTCTGTCAGCTTTTTACTTTTGTTTTAGGTTGTTTGCTTCAGGGTGTGTTTTAGTTTCGTTTTCAGAGCTGGATAGCTGCAGTCACAGTCAGAAGGTGTATTAGAGTCTGTCTCTGTAATCTAAAGACTGTAAATCGATCCTGGTGATTTAAAACTAATAACAGTAGTGACTTTAACCTGATGTGTGATGCGACCATCAATTCACACGAGACGATTAGTAGAAGTGAACAGTGGTTTTAATAAGCTAGATCTGTGCCTGCCTGCGACTGCTCTGTACTGAGTGCCACCTACAGGCTGCAGGTTTTTATACCACCCCCGAGGGGGCGGAGCCGCAGGTGGAGCCCACAGGGGCATCAGCATAGTACAGTTCAATACAGTGGTGAATTGCAGTATCAATACGTTCATCACATTCACCCCCTGTTAAAAATTGAAGTCCAGCGGGGGTGAAGTGGGCTCACATATCGAGTCTGTCCGGAGCCTTAATCGTTCTCTGTGATCGTCTCAGCTCCGGCTTCGCTGTGGGCATGGGTGTTGGACTCATTGATAATGGGAGCATGTCATCTAGAGCTTCATCACGGTGTGTCGACGATGGGGGAAGGGGGGGTATAGGCCGTGTAGGGGTGGGGGCGGTGTTCAAGATCCCCAGGGGGGCAGCTGGTAGCCCGCCGTGAGGGATTCGGTTGGTGGTGATAGGCGGTGTAGGGGGGTGCATGTTGGTGATTGTCGCTGGGGAACCGGCGGGTGCCAGATCCCGGAGGGAGACTGTATCCTGTCGTCCGTCGCGGTGCGCCACATAGGCATACTGAGGGTTGGCATGTAGGATCTGGACCCTCTCGACCAGGAGGTCGGACTTATGGCTCCTCACATGCTTCCTGAGGAGGACAGGCCCCGGTGTTGTCAGCCAGGACGGAAGCGAGACCCCGGAGATGGACTTCCTGGGGAAGACAAATAGACGGTCGTGAGGGGTCTCGTTCGTGGCTGTGCAGAGGAGCGCCCGAATGGAGTGGAGCGCGTCGGGGAGGACCTCCTGCCAGCGGGAAACCGGGAGACTTCTAGACTATAGGGCCAGAAGGACGGCCTTCCATACCGTCGCGTTCTCCCTCTCCACCTGTCCGTTTCCCTGCGGGTTATAGCTCGTAGTCCTGCTCGAGGCAATGCCCTGACCGAGCAGGTACTGACGCAGCTCATCGCTCATAAAAGAGGAGCCCTGCTTACTGTGGACGTAAGTGGGGAAACCGAACAGGGTGAAGATGCTGTGCAGGGCCTTAATGACAGTGGCCGCTGTCATGTCGGGACATGGGACGGCGAAGGGCAAATGGGAGTACTCGTCAATGACGTTGAGAAAGTACACGTTGGGGTCAGTGGAGGGAAGGGGCCCTTTGAAATCGACGCTGAGGTGCTCAAAGGGAGGCCTTCACCAGGTGGGCCTTGTCTGGCCAATAGAAGTGCGGCTTGCACTCCGCGCAGACTTGGCAGTCCCTGGTCATGGCCCTAACCTCCTCAGTGGAGTCGGCAGGTTGCGGGCCTTGATGAAGTGGAGAAGCCGGGTGACCCCCGGGTGACAGAGGTCTTTGTGGATGGTCCGAAGTCGGTCATCTTGCGCGCTGACACATGTGCCGCGGGACAGGACATCTGGGGGCTCATTGAGCTTCCCAGGATGATACACAATATCGTAATTATAGGTGGAGAGTTTGATTCTCCACCTCAAGATCTTATCATTCTTGATCTTGCCCCGCTATGTGTTGTTGAACATAAAGGCTACCGACCGTTGGTCGATGACGAGGGTGAACCTCCTACCGGCCAGGTTGTGCCTCCAATGTCGCACAGCTTCCACAATGGCTTGAGCTTCCTTTCCGACAGAGGAGTGTCGAATCTCGGAGGCGTTGAGGGTATGGGAAAAAAAGGCCACGGGCCTGCCTGCCTCGTTAAGGGTAGCGGCCAAGGCGACCTCTGATGCATCGCTCTCCACCTGGAAGGGGATGGACTCGTCCACCGTGTGCATCGCGGCCTTGGTAATGTCTGCCTTGATGCGGCTGAAGGCCAGGCGGGCCTCAGTCATCAGGGGAAAGATGGTGGCTTTGATAAGTGGGCGGGCTTTATCCGCATAGTTGGGGACCCACTGGGCATAATATGCGAAGAACCCCAGGCATCTCTTCAGGGCCTTGGGGCAGTGGGGTAGGGGGAGTTGCCCTAGGACTCCGTTTTCCACGGCATAGCCGAGGATGGCTAGTCGGGTTGTGCGGAAAACGCATTTCTCCTTGTTGTAGGTGAGATTAAGGGATTGGGCGGTTTGGAGGAACTTCTGAAGGTTAGCGTCGTGATCCTGCTGATCATGGCCGCAGATGGTGACATTATCCAAGTACGGGAACGTGCTGGTCAACCATTCGGTCCATCGTTCTTTGGAAGACCGAGACAACATTGGTGATGCCGAAGGGGACCCTGAGGAAGTGGAAGATGCGGCCGTCTGCCTCAAAGGCTGTGTAGTGGCGGTCTTCCGGGCGGATCGGAAGCTGGTGGTATGCGGACGTCAGATCTACCGTGGAGAAAACCCGGTAGTGTGCAATCTGATTCACCATGTCCGCTATGCGAGGAAGGGGGTACGCATCGAGTTGCGTGTACCGGTTTATGGTCTGGCTATAGTCTACAACCATCCGGTTCTTTTCCCCGGTCCTGACGATCACCACTTGGGCTCACCAGGGGCTATTACTGGCCTCGATGATCCTTTCCCTCAAGAGCCGCTGGACCTCCGACTTGATAAAAGTCCTGTCCTGGGCACTGTACCGCCTGCTCCTGGTGGCGATGGGTTTACAGTTGGAGGTGAGGTTCGCGAAGAGCGAGGGAGGGGCGACCTTAAGGGTCGCGAGGCTACATACGGTGAGAGGGGGTAGGGGTCCGCCGAACTTCAGGGTCAGGCTTCTGAGGTTGCACTGGAGATCCAGTCCTAAGAAGAGAAGAGCGCAGAGATGGGGAAGGACATAGAGTTTAGAATTGGCGTGCCCGGTGCCCTATATCGCGAGGTTCGCGACACAGTACCCCCGGATCTGCACTGAATGTGATCCGGAAGCAAGGGAGATTGTTTGAAACGTGGGGGAATTCTGGAGGGAGCAGCGCCTTATCGTGTCCGGATGGATGAAGCTCTCCGTGCTCCCGGAGTCAAACAGACAGGGCGTTTCGTGCCCATCGACCCGGATGGTCGTCATGGAGTTCTTGAGGTGCTTGGGCCGTGACTGGTTGAGAGTGACCGCGCCGAGCTGTGGGTAGCCGGAGTGGTCGGTGGTAGCGAGGGGGTCCCAAGATGGTGGCCAAGATGGCGGCCAAAATGGCGGCCCCCATGAGTCGCACGAGTCGGGCGGAGTTAAAGATGGCGGCCCCCACAGATAGCACGAGGCGGATGATATGTCAGAAGGGGGCATTACCGGCAGGTATTCAGCCACACTGCGGGGTCTGCGGGCCTGTGAGTCGGGCCTGCGATTTTGGAACTTTGGGTCGGGCCAAGCAGCCTTCGGCAAAATGTCCTTTCTTACCACAGTCGCTGCAGGTCGCGTTCCGAGCTGGGCAACGCTGCCTGAGGTGCTGGTTCTGACCACAGAAATAGCAAGACGGCCCCCCGCGTTGGGCGAGCAGCTGCACAGGCATGGAACACCCTCGGATGCCTCCGGCACCCACGAGGAAATCGCGTGGTTGGAGGGGAGAGCATTTAGGCTCTGGAAGGCTACCCCTAACGAGGTGGATAGTTTGACCGTCTCTTCTCGGTCGAGGGCACCCTTTTCGAGCAGGCGCTGTCTGACATAGCTGCGGATTCCAGTCACATAGGTGTCCCGGATGGCGAGTTCCATGTTGCTGCGAGGCCATGACATCCTTGTAGTTACAGTTCCGAGCGAGTACCCTCAGGTCACGTAGATATTCCTCCAGCGATTCCCCGGGGCATTGACGACGTGTGGTGAGGAGATGCCGCGCAAACACTTCGTTCACCAGCCTCACGTAATGTATTTTCAGGATCGCGACCGCGTCTGCGTACGTGGTCGCATTCTCGATTAGTAAAAAGATTCTGTGGCTCACACGGGCATTGAGGAGACTCAGATTGTGTGCCTCGGTGATGGCGGATGAGGAGGAAGAGGCGAGGTAGGCCTCAAAGCATCGGTGCTAATGTGAGAAGATTCCTTTGGCTTCAGCTGCCAGTGGGTCGAGTTCCAGTCGATCAGGTTTGAGGGCGACTTCCATTGCGATATCTTAGCTTATTAAATTGATGCGACCATCAATTCACACGAGACGATTAGCAGAAGTGAACAGTGGTTTTAATAAGCTAGATCTGTGCCTGCCTGCGACTGCTCTGTACTGAGTGCCGCCTACAGGCTGCAGGTTTATATACCACCCCCGAGGGGGCGGAGCCACAGGCGGAGCCCACAGGGGCATCAACATAGTACAGTACAGTTTCAATACGTTCACACAATCTGCTTCTGGTAAAAGGTGTTTTAAGTCTTATCGATGTTAAAAGGAAAGCTTAAAGGATTACATAGTGTTGTATTCTTTGGGGGTTGTATTTGAATAAATGGTTGCTAAGATATTCACTGTATGTTTTAAAAAGGTTAACGTGAGTTCATAGAATAAACATTGTTTTGCTTTAAAAAATACTTTTCCATTTCTGCTCTACCACATCTGTAGAGTGGGCCATGTGCTCCCCATACCACAAACTATTAAAAGTTGTCAGTCATGTGAACTCCATGATACACTTTGGGGCTCTCTAAACCCTGGCCCATAACAGTGGCCAATGGATTGGCCGAAGACTGTTTTCTGCCTGGCGACAGACAGTAATTGGGCCCAGCCCAGGGAGGGGTATTCAGAGGACCCAGGAAACAGGACACGCCTGGACACCAAGAGAAGAAACTGTGAGTTGCTCCCTCGTTCTTTTTTCCAAAACGGTTTCCTGCCTGATGGTTTCTGAATCTGCGATGTCTTGAGATCCTGATAAATGTACAGTGACACCCATTACAGACAGAAAGCAAGAACTCCAACTGAAGGCTTAGACTAAAGGATGTACTGGAAGATGTCCATCTGAAACAGAGACTTCTGTCCTTTTTACTTTTCCTATTATTTTCCCTCTTAACCAGCTGAGTATTTAATTATAATTATGGGCATTAATAAAAATTGTGTTTAAATTTACACACATGGGGCGAAATTCTCCGACCCCCCGCCAGGTTGGAGAATCGCCGGGGGCTGGCGTGAATCCCGCCCCCGCCGGTTTGCCGAAGTCTCCGGCACCGGATATTCGGCGAGGGCGGGAATTGCGCCGTGCCGGTTGGCGGGCCCCCCCGCTCGATCCTCCGGCCCGGATGGGCCGAAGTCCGCCGCTAAAATGCCTGTCCCGCCGGCGTAAATTAAACCACCGACCTTACCGGCGGGACAAGGCGGCATGGGCGGGCTCCGGGGTCCTGGGGGGGCGATCTGGCCCCGGGGGGTGCCCCCACGGTGGCCTGGTCTGCAATCGGGGCCCACCGATCCGCGGGCGGGCCTGTGCCGTGGGGGCACTCTTTCCCTTCCGCCTCCGCCACGGTCTCCACCATGGCGGAGGTGGAAGAGACTCCCTCCACTGCGCATGCGCGGGAATGCCGTCAGCGGCCGCTGACGCCCCTGCGCATGCGCCGCCCGGAGATGTCATTTCCGCGCCAGCTGGTGGGGCACCAAAGGCCTTTTCCGCCAGCTGGCAGGGCGGAAATTCCTCCAGCGCCGACCTAGCCCCTCATTGTTGGGGCTCGGCCCCCAAAGATGCGGAGCATTCCGCACCTTTGGGGCGGCGCGATGCCCGTCTGATTTGCGCCGTTTTGGGCGCCAGTCGGCGGACATCGTGCCGTTTCCGGAGAATTTCGCCCCTGGTGTCTGTAATTATTGGGCAGCCAGAGACCAAAGACTTTGAGTGTTTTTTAAGAATGAATTGTTAATTTCAATTGTGTTGTGACTCTGGGCCAAGAGGGGCTGGAATTGATAGTGCACTACCTCAGGGTGTCGTAACACTTGTAGGTAGTGGAGGCTTTGGGGAGTCAGGAAGTGGGTTACTCGCTGCAGGATTCCTAGCATTTGACCTACTCTTGTAGCCACAGTTTTTGTATGGCTAGTCCAGCTCAGTTTCTGGTCAACGGTAACCCCCAGGATGTTGATATTGGTCATTCAGTGATGGCAATGCCATTGAATGGCAAGAGGCAATGGTTAGATCTTCTCTTGTTGGAGATAGTCATTGCCTAATACTTGTGTGGCCTGAATGTTATTTGCCACTTGTCAGCCCAAACCTGGATATTTCCCGGGTCTTGCTGCATTTGGGCATGAACTCCTTCAGTACCTGAGGAGTCGCGAATGGTGCTGAACATTGTGCAGTCACCAGCCGACGTGACTTGTAAATGCAAAGAGTTGTGGGGAGTTGATTGCTGCAGAATGAATGCATCAAAGTAGCTTGCTGTGTATGTTGCACAGACAGACATGCTGAACTTTTGACTGGTCTCATCAGGAATGAAATGCCTGCCCTGGCAAACGTAACATTGGTTATCTGGAAGTTGGATGTGTGTGCGGCAGATTTTCTGATTCTAAAAGTGTCACCAGAAGATCTAAGGAAGGAGCCAGAGGCAAAGAAATTCAGGATGTGTGGTGACCTTCACGGTCACTTGCAATATCCATCCAGGCAGAGGGCCTTCTTCGATGAGATTGCAAATATCGGAAACTGCCAAACAGGGAAGTCTGATGTCCAGATGTACAGTCATGTCCAGAAAGCTTTGTATGTAAACCCCATGTTGGTGTTCTCACCTTCTATGAGATGGAGCTCTGTATCCACCCCTTCTGTCCTGTGGAGTGGCAGCTGGTTGAGGGGAAGGTGGTCATCCTGTTGCTGCCCTAGCTCCTAATCAAAGATCCAAAGTGCAGTTGCACAAGTGGCTTCCATGCTGCTGAGAAGGCCGACAGCTGGAAAGTGCACATCTAAGGAAAAAAAAAACTGCAAGCTAGCAGAAATGACCTTCAAAATATTAGAAATCAACTCCAATGCAATGAACACACACTCTCAGAACACATCCTGTGAGATAAAACTTTTCACTTTGGCAAAGTATGAGGCATCAGGGGCGAAATTCTCCATTATCGGCGCAAAGTCCGCCGATCGGCGCAAAAAACGGCGCAAATCCGACTTGCGTCACGTCGGAAAAATGGGTCGAATGTCTCCAGCCCGAAATGGGCTAGCAGTGACGTAACGGGATCCGCGCTTGCGCACGTGGTTGACGCCGTGCAGCGTCATACGCGCCGCACGGCGTGACGGCTCATAAGGCCGCGCTGCTCCCCCCCCACCCGACCGGAACACCCGACCGGAACACCCGACTGGATGGCTGGCCGCCGCTCAGCCCCGAGGTTCGAGCCACGGGATGTGGAGGCGCTCCTGGATGCGGTGGAGCAGAGGAGGGACTCCCTGTAACCCGGGCATGGCCGCAGAGTTGCCCCACGCCACAGCCGGCGTCTGTGGAGGGAAGTGGCAGAGGCCGTCACCGCTGTGGCCCTGACACCACGGACAGGCACCCAGTGCCACAAGAAGGTGAACGACCTCATCAGAGCAGGCAGGGTGAGCCTCCCCATATCCCCCCTCCTCATATCCCCCCTCCCCATATCTCCCCTCCCCATATCCCCCCTCCCCATATCCCCCCTCCCCCATATCCCCCCTCCCCCATATAACCCCTCCCCCATATCCCCCCTCCCCCATATCCCCCCTCCCCCATATCCCCCGCCCCATATCCCCCCTCCCCCATATCCCCCTCCCCATATCCCTCCTCCCCATATCCCCCTCCCCAATATCCCCCCTCCCCCATATCCCCCCTCCCCCATATCCCCCATATCCCCCCTCCCCCATATCCCCCCTCCCCCATATCCCCCCTCCCCCATATCCCCCCTCCCCCATATCCCCCCCTCTCCCATATCCCCCCTCCACCATATCCCCCCTCCCCATATCCCTCCTCCCCCATATCCCTCCTCCCCCATATCTCCCCTCCACCATATCCCACCTCCCCCATATCCCCCTCCCCCATATCCCCCGCTCCCCCATATCCCCCCTCCCCCATATCCCCCTCCCCATAACCCCCTCCCCCATATCCCCCCTCCCCCATATCCCCCATATCCCCCCTCCCCATATCCCCCCTCCCCCATATCCCAACCTCATCCATATCCCCCCTCCCCGATATCTCCCTCCCCATATCCCCCCTTCCCCCAGATCTCCCCTCCCCCATATCCCCCTCCCCCATATCCCCCTCCCCATATCCCCCATATCCCCCCTCCCCCATTTCCCCCCTCCCCCATATCCCCCCTCCCCATATCCCCCCTCCCCCATATCCACATATCCCCCCTCCCCCATATCCCCCTCCCCATATCCCCCCTCCCCATATCTCCCCTCCCCATATCCCCCCTCCCCATATCGCCCCTCCCCCATATCCCCCCTCCCCATATCCCCCCTCCCCATATCCCCCCTCCCCCATAACCCCCCTCCCCCATATCCCCCTCCCCATATCCCCCCTCCCCATATCCCCCCTCCCCCATATCCCCCTCCCCCATATCCCCCCTCCCCCATATCCCCCATATACCCCCTCCCCCATATCCCCCTCCCCCATATCCCCCCTCCCCCATATCCCCCATATCCCCAAGTGAATCCAGCCCTAACTTTAACCTCTGCAATGCACGCGCAACCGATGGCGTGCATTCATATACCTGCTTAACAGTGTTGCCTTTTACCCCTGCTACCCCCCCCTACCCCCCCCACCCCCACAGGAGAAGCGTGCACACAACAATAGGGAGCATGTGAGGACTGGAGGAGGCCCCGCTGATGAGAGGCCACTGAACGAACACGAGGAAAGGGCCCTGGAACTGGCTGGCGGACCTGAGGACCGGGAGGTTGCTGATGCAGAGGTCGGGGGCGTACTAGCAAGTGAGCCACCGACAGCCCGTCCCCATATCCCCCTCCCCTATATCCCCCTCCCCCATACCACCTGATCACTGCCTGCATTCTAACCATGCATGCTTCATTGTGTATCGCAGGACCAAACGTCCAGGCACCCATCCCCGCAGATGCAGACCACCCGCAGGATGCCCCTCGGAGGCCACGGGAGACAGAGAGACCCGGGCCCTCCAGCATGCGACGCCCGCAGGATGCCCCTCGGAGGCCACGGGAGACAGAGAGACCCGGACCCTCCAGCATGCGACGCCCGCAGGATGCCCCTCGGAGGCGACGGGAGACAGAGGGACCCGGACACTCCAGCATGCGACACCCGCAGGATGCCCTTCGGAAGCCATGGGAGACAGAGAGATCTGCACCCTCCAGCATGCGACGCCCGCAGGATGCCCCTCGCACACCACGGGAGACGGAGAGACCTGGAGCAACAGGGAGACGACACCCCCGTCACGTGCGGGAGCGACCACCCAGCGACGAGGGGGGCAGCCACAGGCCCCCGTCACATCCGAGCCAGGACACCACTACCCAGGACACCACTACCCAGGACACCACTACCCGGGACAGCACTACCCGGGACAGCACTGCCCAGGACACCCCTACCCGGGACAGCACTACCCAGGAAGACGAAATACCGGACAGTGACTCAGAGTGGATGGATGGAGACGAACCCCCACCCCAAACTGCCATGGACTCAGAGTGCGACGAAGAGCACGACACAACGCCACTGCTGTCACCAACACCCTCCACCATCGCAGAAACACTCACCACGGTTGGGCACTTTAGTGATGAGGTGTCTGGTACACTCACTGGTGCGCACGACACAGCCGTCCCGGTACAGCAGGTGGAGGTAGGAGCAGCAGAGGGGCCGGGCGGTCGGAGGGCAGCCAAGCGAACAGCTGCCACCCAGATGGATCCCGGGTTCCTGGAGTTTCCACACCCACACATAGATCCGATGCAACCACCGACCCGGAGACGAGCGAAGAGGGTGACGGCCGGCTTGCGGCGGCTGCAGTCACAGGTGGAGGAGTCCACCCGCGTCCAGGAGCTGGAAGTGGTGCCGGTCATGCGTGCCACCCAGGCCGACACCGCACGGGTGGTGTCCGCGGTGGAGGCAATGGGTGCGACGGTGTCAGACATGGGGAACGGTTTGCGAGGCCTGGGGCTTTCCGTGCAGGCGGCGTCTGTGGCCCAGGACACGGCTGCCCTCTCACAGGAGGCCATGAGCCAGTGCCAGCACCAGATGGCAGAGGCGCTCAACGCCATAGCCCAGTCTCTGCAGGCCATGGCCCAGCCTCTGTAGGCCATGGCCCAGCCTCAGCAGGCCATCGCTGAGGGCATCGGCGCCAGTGGCCATGTGCGAGCCGGCGTCGCACTGTCACAGACAGGGTTTGCCAACCCCCTGGGCTCCATGGCTGCAAACCTGCAGACCCCTGTCGATAGCAGCACGGGCCTCCAGGACTGGCAGCGCCAGATGTCGGGGGGGTGTCGGATGGCCGGTCCGTTCGCATCCCCCACCCATGTAGAGGCCTGGGGGCCATCGGGCACCCCGAGGGAGGAGGAGGTGGTGCGGTCCGTCCTGGCTCCCCCTGTAGGGGAGGTCCCAGAACACCGCGACACCTCGGACTCCCCCCCTTCCGTCCCAGGTGCATCGGGTGGGCAACGGGCAGGACAGGCTGGCAGCTCGCCATCCCAGTCGCCCGGGCCGCAGCCTGTCGCATCTAGTCCAGGACGCCCCAGGAAACGGCCGCCAAAGGGATCCAGTGTCAGAGGGCAGGAATCACAGGAGTCCACCTCCAGTTCTGCTGTACCGTCTGGGGAACCATGTAAACGTAGTCAAAGGGCTCGTAAGGCCAAACAATTAGACACTGAGTAAGTTGGCCTTTGTGCTCTGTCCAAAGCGTGCAGGGGTGTCATGTACGTTGAGCGCAAGTGTGTGTGTGAGGGGTGGTGTTACCTCAGCCCCAGGTGAGTCTTCCCCGTTCCCCCTGGGCCGCCATCAACATTATCCCGGGCAGAGGACAGGACCGTGCGCTGCAGTGTCACAGCCGCATGCAGGGATGGTCCGGGTGGATGGTGGTACTGTGGCCATGGGTCAGACAAAGTCCAACGATGTGGAGCCAGGAGCTCACCGCAGGGCGGGTTGTCATCATCCTCCATGGCCTGCAATAGACATGCGTCCACCCGCAACTGTGTGAGCCCGGCCCGTTGTGCCGCAGGTGGATCGGCAATGGGGGGGGGTGGTGTGCATGCGGGTGGGGTGGGTGGGGTTGGGGATGGGGGTGAGGGTGCTGGGTGGGTAGATGGGTGGGGGGTGTGGGTGGTCGGCTGTTGCCATGGTGTGCGGTCTGTGGCCATACTACCCGATTCCCACGCCCATCTAGTCAGTGAAGCGGGCGGCTATCAGTCTGTCCCGTGCCCGCTGGGCCAGCCGGTAACGGTGGACAGCCACCCGCCTGTGTCTAACCCGTCTGCCCTGACCATTGCCCCCATCCCCCTCATCTGGGGAGGACTGCGCCTCTTCCTGCTGCTCCTCCACTCCGCCCTCCTCTGCCTGCGGCACATCGCCCCTCTGCTGGGCTATGTTGTGCAGGACGCAGCACACCACAATGATGCGGCCGACCCTAACTGACCGATACTGGAGGTCGCCCCCAGAGAGGTCCAGGCACCTGAAACGCATCTTCAGCACGCCAAAGCACCTCTCTATCACTCCCCTTGTCGCTACATGGGCATCATTGTAGCGATTCTCCGCCTCATTGCATGGCCTCCGTATAGGCGTCATCAGCCACGATTGCAATGGGTAGCCCCTGTCGCCCAGCAACCAGCCCCTCAGCCGGGGATGGCGTCCCTCGTACATGCTGGGGATGGATGACCGCGACAACACGTATGAGTCGTGTACACTGCCTGGGTAATGGGCGCAGACTTGCAGGATCATCATGCGGTGGTCGCAGACCACCTGTACGTTCATCGAATAGGTCCCCTTCCTATTGGTGAACACGGCCCTGTTATCTGCAGGTGGCCGCACGGCGACGTGCATCCCATCAATCGCGCCCTGGACCATGGTTAACCCGGCCATGGCAGAGAAGCCCACGGCCCGGGCATCTTGGCTGGCCCAGTCCACAGGGAAGCGGATGTAGCGGTGCGCCATGGCATATAGGACGTCTGTCACTGCCCGGATGCACCGGTGCACTGATGTCTGCGATATGCTGGACAGGTCCCCACTCGGTGCCTGGAATGACCCCGTTGCATAAAAGTTCAGGGCCACCGTAACCTTGACGGACACGGGGAGAGGGTGTCCCCCGCCAGTGCCACGCGGTGACAGGTGTGCCAGCAGGTGGCAAATGTTTGCCACGGTTTCCCGCCTCATCCGGAGTCTCCTCCTGCATTCCCGGTCCGTGAGGTCCTGGTATGACTGCCGGGGCCGGTACACACGGGACGGCCTAGGGTGCCTCCGTTGCCGTGGGGCCACGACGTCCTCCTCCCCCCTCCTCGTCCTGTCGGTCAGGTGTCCCTCCAGCCTGGGCGGCTGCCGCCTGCCCCTCTGCGGCAGCCTGCGCCGCCTCTCTGGCACGCACCTCCTCCTCCTCCTCCTCATCCAGGGCAACATAGACATTAGCGGCTGCCGCCACGGCGGCCAACATCGCTGGATGATCGGAAAACATGACGGCCTGGTGGGGCGGTGGGGGTGGGGGGGGCACGACGACATGTCATCATTGCCCATACCCCCTCCTCCCCCCAGCCAGGTCGCATGGACCGCATGGGTCCAACTGTTGGAGGCTGGCACCTGGCCAGGTGGACCAACTCACTTGGCCTCGCACCCCCCCTCCCCGGCACGGGCCCCCCATCCTCCTCCCTGGCACGGACCCCCATCCTCCTCTCCGGCACGGACCCCCCCCATCCTCCTCCCCGGCACGGACCCCCCTATCCTCCTCCCCGGCACGGACCCCCCATCCTCCTCCCCGGCACGGGCCCCCCATCCTCCTCCCCGGCACGGACCCCCCCCATCCCCCTCCCCGGCATGGATCCCCCATTCCCCCTCCCCGACACGGACCCCCCATCCCCCTCCCCGACACGGACCCCCCTCCCAGCACTCGCCCGGAGCCCATCCCACTCTAACCCCCCCCCCCCGCCGCACACACACACAACCCGAGACACCCCTCTCCCCACACATTCAGACTGCGGCCACGCCATCGCCTGCCCAGCGGCCAACCCCCCAGGCCGTCACTCACCTCCACGCTGGTCGGCGTGAACCTGGAGCACAGGTTCATGCCGATGAAAAGGAGGTTTGATTTACGTCGACGTGAACGGTCATCACGTCGACGGGACTTCGGCCCATCCGGAAGGGAGAATATCGGCAGGCCGAAAATCGGCTGCCTTGCGCAGACCCGTGCCAATCTCCGACGTCAGCGACGCCATTAACGCCCCGCCGACTTTTCTCCCTTCGGAGACTTCGGCAACCGGCGGGGGCGGGATTCACGGCGGCCAACGGCCATTCTCCGACCCGCTGGGGGGTCGGAGATTGATGCCCCAGATCTCAGTATTTAAAACATTGCTCAGACCTATCAAATCCTGCTGATCTCCAGTCATGTTTTACCTGATGAATTACAGAAAGCATTGGAAACTCATGCACTCGGTGTTCAAGACAGAATCCTGGGTTAAAACTCCAGTCAGTGTCGATTTAATACACTTGAACCTCAGACTGGCCTGTTGCACCGGGGTTCCTGATGGGGCTACCGAATGCAATCAGGTTAATTATGGGGAGTCAGTGGGCTCCTGAAAGTTCCTCAACATATCGTCGCTGGCTGTCTTTGAACCTACTGCCCACACAGAAACCCGCCCACCCAGACAGAATAAAATTCCTCCATAATCTCTTGATGAAAGGAGGATGGGGGTAACATGGGGAGATGTTAATGGGGGGGGGGGGGGGGGGGGGGGGCGGGGAGAGGAATAGATGGCAATGGAGGCATACATCGGGCGCTTTCTTCATTTCCTCGGAAAGTGCTGAGTAGTGGGTGGTTAGAGCAGAAAAGAATTGCGTCTGGCCTCCAAGCCTAACATCCACTCTCTTTTTAAATTGAGGAGGTGATTCAAGGTGTCACTGGAGGATAGGTTACAACAAGTGAAGATAAGAGAGTGACTGAAGACGGCCTGCATATAGTGACTAAAGCAATTGAAGTTGAGAGGTGAGAAGATAGCGAAGGCAAGAGCATGACTGAAATTAAAAGAGAAAATTCTGGAAAAGCTCAGCAGGTCAGGCAGAATCTGTGGAGAGAGAAACAGAGTTAACGTTCTGAGTCTGTATGACTCTCCTTCAGAGAATAACCCTGAACATGGGCAGGAAGATTCATGTGGGGGGAGAGGGTAAAGAAGTATGGTGGCAAACAGGACCTCAGATTGAACCACGGAAAATGAGAAGTTGCTTTGTGCAGAGACTGAAGGAGAAAAGGAATGTAGAAATCTGGAGGAATGTTAGAGAACAAAGATTTAACAGGAGATTCAAAATGAAGTACTGTTCACAAAATAGGGAAATTGTCAGAGGGGTGTGATTGAGTATTTGATGATAAGAACATCATGGTAGTTTGGGCAGGATGGGGGATGAAAGATATTCCAGGTAGGGTGGCTTTGGTAGGGTTATTCCAGGAAAGGTTTAGTCAGGTTATTCCAGGAAGGGTTTAGTTGGGTTATTGAGGGAAGGGTTTAGTCAGGTTATTCCAGGAAGGGTTTAGTCGGGTTATTCCAGGAAGGGTTTAGTCGGGTTATTCCAGGAAGGGTTTAGTCGGTTATTCCAGGAAGGGTTTAGTCGGGTGATTCCAGGAAGGGTTTAGTCGATTATTCCAGGAAGGGTTTAGTCGAGTTATTCCAGGAAGGATTTAGCCGGGTTAACCCAGGAAGGGCTTAGTCGGTTATTCCAAGAAGGGTTTAGTCGGGTTATTCCAGGAAGGGTTTAGTCGGGTTATTGAGGGAAGGGTTTAGTCAGGTTATTCCAGGTAGGGTTTAGTCGGGTTATTGAGGGAAGGGTTTAGTCAGGTTATTCCAGGAAGGGTTTAGTCGGGTTATTCCAGGAAGGGTTTAGTCAGGTTATTCCAGGAAGGATTTAGCCGGGTTAACCCAGGAAGGGCTTAGTCGGTTATTCCAAGAAGGGTTTAGTCGGGTTATTCCAGGAAGGGTTTAGTCGGGTTATTCCGGGAAGGGTTTAGTCGGGTTATTCCAGGAAGGGTTTAGTCGGGTTATTCCAGGAAGGGTTTAGTCGGGTTATTGAGGGAAGAGTTCAGTTGGGTTATTTCAGGAAGGGTTTAGTCGGGTTATTCCAGGAAGGGATTTGTCGGTTATTCCAGGAAGGGTTTAGTCGGGTTATTCCAGGAAGATTTTCGTCGGGATATTCCAGGAAGGGTTTAGTCGGGTTATTCCAGGAACGGTTTAGTCAGGTTATGCCAGGAAGGGTTTGGTCGGGTTATTCCAGGAAGGGTTTAGTCGGGTTATTGAGGGAAGGGTTTAGTCAGGTTATTCCAGGAAGAGTTTCGTCGGGATATTCCAGGAAGGGTTGAGTCAGGTTATTCCAGGAACGGTTTAGTCAGGTTATTCCAGGAAGGGTTTGGTCGGGTTATTCCAGGAAGGGTTTAGTCGGATTATTGAGGGAAGGGTTTAGTCAGGTTATTCCAGGAAGGGTTTAGTCGGGTTATTGAGGGAAGGGTTTTGTTGGGTTTTTTCCAGGAACGGTTTAGTCAGGTTATTCCAGGAAGGGTTTAGTTGGGTTATTCCAGGAAGGGTTTAGTCAGGTTATTCCAGGAAGGGTTTAGTCGGGTTATTGCAGGAAGGGTTTTGTCGGGTTTTTTCCAGGAACGGTTTAGTCAGGTTATTCCAGGTAGAGTTTAGTCAAGTTATTGAGGGAAAGTTTTAGTCGAGTTATTCCAGGAAGGGTTTAGTTGGGATATTCCAGGTAGGGTTTAGTCGGGTTGTTCCAGGAAGGGTTTAGTCGTGTTGTTGAGGGAAGGGTTTAGTCAGGTTATTCCAGGAAGAGTTTCGTCAGGTTATTCCAGGAATGGTTTAGTCGGGTTATTGAGGGAAGGGTTTAGTCAGGTTATTCCAGGAAGAGTTGCGTTGGGATATTCCAGGAAGGGTTTAGTCAGGTTATTCCAGGAAGGGTTTAATCAGGTTATTCCAGGAATGGTTTGGT
Source organism: Scyliorhinus torazame (assembly GCF_047496885.1). Lineage (NCBI taxonomy): Eukaryota > Metazoa > Chordata > Chondrichthyes > Carcharhiniformes > Scyliorhinidae > Scyliorhinus > Scyliorhinus torazame. Next base: position 67,053,712 of record NC_092723.1, on the reverse strand, counting down.
TGGGTTATTCCAGGAAGGGTTTAGTCGGGTTATTGAGGGAAGGGTTTAGTCAGGTTATTCCAGGAATGGTTTGGTCGGGTTATCCCAGGAAGGGTTTAGTCGGGTTATTGAGGGAAGGGTTTAGTCAGGTTATTCCAGGAAGGGTTTATTCGGGTTATTCCAGGAAGGGTTTAGTCAAATTTTTTCCAGGAACGGTTTAGTCGGGTTATTCCAGGTAGAGTTTAGTCGAGTTATTGAGGGAAGGGTGTGGTCAGGTTATTGAGGGAAGGTTTTAGACGAGTTATTCCAGGAAGTGTTTAGTTGGGATATTTCAGGTAGGGTTCAGTCGGGTTATTGAGGGAAGGGTTTAGTCGGGATATTCCAGGAAGGGTTTAGTCGAGATATTCCAGGAAGGGTTTAGTTGGGATATTCCAGGTAGGGTTTAGTCGGGTTGTTCCAGGAAGAGTTTAGTCGGGTTAATGAGGGAAGGGTTTAATCGGGTTATTGAGGAAAGGGTTTTGTCAGGTTATTGCAGGAAGGGTTTAGTTGGGATATTCCAGGAAGTGTTTAGTCGAGATATTTCAGGTAGGGTTCAGTCGGGTTATTGAGGGAAGGGTTTAATCGGGTTATTGAGGAAGGGTTTAGTCGAGATATTCCAGGAAGGGTTTAGTCGAGATATTCCAGGAAGGGTTTAGTTGGGATATTCCAGGTAGGGTTTAGTCGGGTTGTTCCAGGAAGGGTTTAGTCGTGTTGTTGAGGGAAGGGTTTAGTCAGGTTATTCCAGGAAGAGTTTCGTCAGGTTATTCCAGGAATGGTTTAGTCGGGTTATTGAGGGAAGGGTTTAGTCAGGTTATTCCAGGAAGAGTTGCGTTGGGATATTCCAGGAAGGGTTTAGTCAGGTTATTCCAGGAAGGGTTTAGTCAGGTTATTCCAGGAATGGTTTGGTCGGGTTATTCCAGGAAGGGTTTAGTCGGGTTATTGAGGGAAGGGTTTAGTCAGGTTATTCCAGGAAGGGTTTATTCGGGTTATTCCAGGAAGGGTTTAGTCAAATTTTTTCCAGGAACGGTTTAGTCGGGTTATTCCAGGTAGAGTTTAGTCGAGTTATTGAGGGAAGGGTGTGGTCAGGTTATTGAGGGAAGGTTTTAGACGAGTTATTCCAGGAAGTGTTTAGTTGGGATATTTCAGGTAGGGTTCAGTCGGGTTATTGAGGGAAGGGTTTAGTCGGGTTATTGAGGAAGGGTTTAGTCGGGATATTCCAGGAAGGGTTTAGTCGAGATATTCCAGGAAGGGTTTAGTTGGGATATTACAGGTAGGGTTTAGTCGGGTTGTTCCAGGAAGGGTTTAGTCGGGTTAATGAGGGAAGGGTTTAATCGGGTTATTGAGGAAAGGGTTTTGTCAGGTTATTGCAGGAAGGGTTTAGTTGGGATATTCCAGGAAGGGTTTAGTCAAGTTATTCCAGGAAGGGTTTAGTCGGGTTATTCCAGGAAGGGTTTAGTCCGGTTATTCCAGGTAGGGTTTCGTGGGGATATTCCAGGTAGGGTTTAATCGGGTTATTCCACGAAGGGTTTAGTCGGGTTATTCCAGGAAGGGTTTAGTCGGGTTATTCCAGGAAGGGTTTAGTTGGGGTATTTCGGGTTATTCAAGGAAGGGTTCAGTCGGGTTATTCCAGGAAGGGTTTAGTCGGGTTATTCCAGGAAGGGTTTCGTCGGGATATTCCAGGTCGGGTTTAATTGGGTTATTCCAGGAAAGGTTTAGTCGGGTTATTGAGGGAAGGATTTAGTCGGGGTATTCCAGGTAGGGTTTGGTCGGGTTATTCCAGGAAGGATTTAGTCAGGTTATTGCAGGAACGGTTTAGTTGGGTTATTCGAGGAATTCTTTAGTCGGGTTATTCCAGAAAGGGTTTAGTCGGTTATTCCAGGAAAGATTTAGTCAGGTAATTCCAGGAAGGGATTAGTCGGGTTATTCCAGGAAGGGTTTAGTCAGGTTATTCCAGGAAGGGTTTAGTTGGGTTATTTTGGGTTATTCAAGGAAGGGTTCAGTCGGGTTATTCCAGGGAGGGTTTAGTCGGGTTATTCCAGGAAGGGTTTAGTCGGGTTATTCCAGGAAGGGTTCAGTTGGGTTATTCCAGGAAGCGTTTAGTCGGGTTATTCCAGGAAGGGTTTAGTTGGGTTATTCCAGGAAGGGTTTAGTCGGGTTATTCCAGGAAGGGTTTAGTTGGGTTATTCCAGGAAGCGTTTAGTCGGGTTATTCCAGGAAGGGCTTTGTCGGGTTATTCCAGGTTGGGTTTAGTCGGGCTATTCCAGGTAGGGTTTTGTTGGGTTATTCCAGGAAGCGTTTAGTCGGGGTATTCCAGGAAGGGTTTAGTCGGGTTATTCCAGGAAGGATTTAGTCAGGTTATTGCAGGAACGGTTTAGTTGGGTTATTCCAGGAATGCTTTAGTCGGGTTATTCCAGAAAGGGTTTAGCCGGTTATTCCAGCAACGGTTTAGTCAGGTAATTCCAGGAAGGGATTAGTCGGGTTATTCCAGGAAGGGTTTAGTCAGGTTATTCCAGGAAGGGTTTCGTTGGGTTATTTCGGGTTATTCAAGGAAGGGTTCAGTCGGGTTATTCCAGGTAGGGTTTAGTCGGGTTATTCCAGGAAGGGTTTAGTCCAGTTATTCCAGGAAGGGTTTGGCAGAGTTATGCCAGGTTGGGATTAATCAGGTTATTCCAGGAAGGGTTTAGTTGGGTTATTCCAGGAAGGGTTTAGTCCAGTTATTCCAGGAAGCGTTTAGTCGGGTTATTCCAGGAAGGGTTTAGTCGGCTTATTCCAGGAAGGGTTTAGTCGGGTTATTCCAGGAAGGGTATAGTCCAGTTATTCCAGGAAGCGTTTAGTCGGGTTATTCCAGGAAGGGTTTAGTCGGGTTATTCCGGGAAGTGTTTGGCAGAGTTATTCCAGGTTGGGTTTAGTCAGGTTATTCCAGGAAGGGTTTAGTCGGGATATTCCAGGAAGGGTTTAGTCCATTTATTCCAGGAAGCGTTTAGTCGGGTTATTCCAGGAAGGGTTTAGTCGGGTTATTCCGGGAAGTGTTTGGCAGAGTTTTTCCAGGTTGGGTTTAGTCAGGTTATTCCAGGAAGGGTTTAGTTGGGTTATTTCGGGTTATTCAATGAAGGGTTCAGTCGGGTTATTCCAGGAAGCGTTTAGTCGGGTTATTCCAGGAAGGGTTTAGTCGGGTTATTCCAGGAAGGGTTTGGCAGAGTTATTCCAGGTTGGGTTTAGTCAGGTTACTCCAGGAAGGGTTTAGTTGGGTTATTTCGGGTTATTCAAGGAAGGGTTCAGTCAGGTTATTCCAGGAAGGGTTTAGTCGGGTTATTCCAGGAAGGGTTTAGTCAGGTTATTCCAGGAAGCATTTATTCGGGTTATTCCAGGAAGGGTTTAGTCAGGTTATTCCAGGAAGGGTTTGGCAGAGTTATTCCTGGTTGGGTTTAGTCAGGTTACTCCAGGAAGGGTTTAGTTGGGTTATTTCGGATTATTCAAGGAAGGGTTCAGTCGGGTTATTCCAGGAAGGGTTTAGTCAGTTTATTCCAGGAAGGGTTTAGTTGGGTTATTCCAGGAAGCGTTTAGTCGGGTTATTCCAGGAAGGGTTTAGTTGGGTTATTCCACAAAGCGTTTAGTCGGGTTATTCCAGGAAGGGTTTAGTTGGGTTATTGAGGAAGGGTTTAGTCGGGATATTCCAGGAAGGGTTTAGTCGGGATATTCCAGGAAGGGTTTAGTTGGGATATTCCAGGTAGGGTTTAGTCGGGTTGTTCCAGGAAGGGTTTAGTCGGGTTATTGAGGGAAGGGTTTAAGCGGGTTATTGAGGGAAGGGTTTTGTCAGGTTATTGCAGGAAGGGTTTAGTTGGGATATTCCAGGAAGGGTTTAGTAAAGTTATTCCAGGAAGGGTTTAGTCGGGTTATTCCAGGAAGGGTTTAGTCCGGTTATTCCAGTTGGGTTTCGTCGGGATATTCCAGGTAGGGTTTAATCGGGTTATTCCAAGAAGGGTTTAGTCGGGTTATTCAAGGAAGGGTTTAGTCGGGTTATTCAAGGACGGGTTTTGTCGGGTTATTCCAGGAAGGGTTTAGTCGGGTTATCATCATAGAATTTACAGTGCAGAAGGAGGCCATTCGGCCCATCGAGTCTGCACCAGCTCTTGGAAAGAGCACCCTACCCAAGGTCAACACCTCCACCCTATCCCCATAACCCAGTAACCCCACCCAACACTAAGGGCAATTTTCGACACTAAGGTCAATTTATCATGGCCAATCCACCTAACCTGCACATCTTTGGACTGTGGGAGGAAACCGGAGCACCCGGAGGGAACCCACGCACACACGGGGAGGATGTGCAGACTCCGCACAGACAGTGACCCAAGCCGGAATCGAACCTGGGACCCTGGAGCTGTGAAGCAATTGTGCTATCCACAAGGCTACCGTGCTGCCGTGCTGCCCTGCCTGGTTATTCCAGGTAGGGTTTAGTCGGGTTATTCCAGGAAGGGTTTAGTCGGGTTATTCCAGGAAGGGTTTAGTCGGGTTATTGAGGGAAGGATTTAGTCGGGGTATTGCAGGAACGGTTTAGTTGGGTTATTCCAGGAAGGGTTTCGTCGGGATATTCCAGGTAGGGTTTAGTCGGGTTATTCCAGGAAGGGTTTAGTCGGGTTATTCGAGGAAGGGTTTGGCAGAGTTATTCCAGGTTGGGTTTAGTCAGGTTATTCCAGGAAGGGTTTAGTTGGGTTATTTCGGGTTATTCAAGGAAGGGTTCAGTCGGGTTATTCCAGGAAGGGTTTAGTCGGGTTATTCCAGGAAGGGTTTAGTCAGGTTATTCCAGGAAGTGTTTAGTCGGGTTATTCCAGGAAGGGTTGAGTCGGGTTATTCCAGGAAGGGTTTGGCAGAGTTATTCCAGGTTGGGTTTAGTCAGGTTATTCCAGGAAGCGTTTAGTCGGGTTATTCCAGGAAGGGTTTAGTCGGGTTATTCCAGGTTGGGTTTACTCGGGCTATTCCAGGTCGGGTTTTGTTGGGTTATTCCACGAAGCGTTTAGTCGGGTTATTCCATGAAGGGTTTAGTCGGGTTATTCCAGGTAGGGTTTAGTCAGGTTATTCCAGGTAGGGTTTAGTCGGGTTATTCCAGGAAGGGTTTAGTCGGGTTATTCCAGGTAGGGTTTAGTCGGGTTATTCCAGGAAGGGTTTAGTCAGGTTATTGAGGGAAGGATTCAGTCGGGGTATTCCAGGGAGGGTTTGGTCGGGTTACTCCAGGAAGGATTTAGTCAGGTTATTGCAGGAACGGTTTAGTTGGGTTATTCCAGGAATGCTTTAGTCGGGTTATTACCGAAAAGGGTTTAGTCGGTTATTCCATGAAGGGTTTAGTCAGGTAATTCCAGGAAGGGATTAGTCGTGTTATTGCAGGAAGGGTTTAGTCAGTTTATTCCAGGAAGCGTTTAGTCGGGTTTTTCCAGGAAGGGTTTAGTCAGATTATTCCGGGAAGGGTTTGGCAGAGTTATTCCAGGTTGGGTTTAGTCAGGTTATTCCAGCAAGGGTTTAGTTGGGTTATTTCGGGTTATTCAAGGAAGGGTTCAGTCGGGTTATTCCAGGAAGGGTTTAATCGGGTTATTCGAGGAAGGGTTTAGTTGGGTTATTCCAGGAAGGGTTTAGTCGGGTTGTTCCAGGAAGAGTTTAGTTGGGTTATTCCAGGAAGCGTTTAGTCGGGTTATTCCAGGAAGCGTTTAGTCGGGTTATTCAAGGTTGGGTTTAGTCGGGCTATTCCAGGGAGGGTTTTGTCGTGTTTTTCCAGGAAGCGTTTAGTCGGGTTATTCCAGGAAGCGTTTAGTCGGGTTATTCCAGGTAGGGTTTAGTCGGGTTATTCCAGGAAGGGTTTAGTTGGGTTATTCCTGGAAGGGTTTAGTCAGGTTATTGAGGGAAGTATTTCGTCGGGGTATTCCAGGTAGGGTTTGGTCGGGTTATTCCAGGAAGGATTTAGTCAGGTTATTGCTGGAACGGTTTAGTTGGGTTATTCCAGGAAGGGTTTAATCGGGTTATTCCAGGTACGGTTTAGTCGGGTTATTCCAGGAAGGGTTTAGTCGGGTTATTGAGGGAAGTATTTAGTCGGGGTATTCCAGGTAGGGTTTGGTCGGGTTATTCCAGGAAGGATTTAGTCAGGTTATTGCTGGAACGGTTTAGTTGGGTTATTCCAGGAATGCTTTAGTCGGGTTATTCCAGAAAGGGTTTAGTCGGTTATTCCTGGAAGGGTTTAGTCAGGTAATTCCAGGAAGGGATTAGTCGGGTTATTCCAGGAAGGGTTTAGTCAGGTTATTCCAGGAAGGGTTTAGTTGGATTATTTCGGGTTATTCAAGGAAGGGTTCAGTCGGGTTATTGCAGGTAGGGTTTAGTCGGGTTATTCCAGGAAGGGTTTAGTCGGGTTATTCCAGGAAGGGATTGGCAGAGTTATTCCAGGTTGGGTTTAGTCAGGTTATTCCAGGAAGGGTTTAGTTGGGTTATTTCGGGCTATTCAAGGAAGGGTTCAGTCGGGTTATTCCAGGAAGGGTTTAGTCGGGTTATTCCAGGAAGGGTTTAGTTGGGTTATTCCAGGAAGCGTTTAGTCGGGTTATTCCAGGAAGGGTTTAGTTGGGTTATTCCAGGAAGGGTTTAGTCGGGTTATTGCAGGAAGGGTTTAGTTGGGTTATTCCAGGAAGCGTTTAGTCGGGTTATTCCAGGAATGCTTTAGTCGGGTTATTCCAGCTTGGGTTTAGTTGGGTTATTCCAGGTCGGGTTTTGTCGGGTTATTCCAGGAAGCGTTTAGTCGGGCTATTCCAGGAAGGGTTTAGTCGGGTTATTCCAGGAAAGGTTTAGTTGGATTATTCCTGGAAGTGTTTAGTCAGGTTATTCCAGGTAGGGTTTAGTTGGGTTATTCCAGGAAGGGTTTAGTCGGGTTATTCCAGGAAGGGTTTAGTCGGGTTATTGAGGGAAGGGTTTAGTCGGGTTATTGAGGGAAGGGTTTAGTCGGGCTATTCCAGGTAGGGTTTGGTCGGGTTATTCCAGGAAGGATTTAGTCAGGTTATTGCAGGAACGGTTTAGTTGGGTTATTCCAGGAATGCTTTAGTCGGGTTATTCCAGAAAGGGTTTAGTTGGTTATTCCAGGAAGGGTTTGGTCAGGTAATTCCAGGAAGGGATTAGTCGGGTTATTCCAGGAAGGGTTTAGTCAGGTTATTCCAGGAAGGGTTTAGTTGGGTTATTTCGGGTTATTCAAGGAAGGGTTCAGTCGGGTTATTCCAGGTAGGGTTTAGTCGGGTTATTCCAGGAAGGGTTTGGCAGAGTTATTCCAGGTTGTGTTTTGTCAGGTTATTCCAGGAAAGGTTTCGTTGGGTTATTTCGGGTTATTCAAGGAAGGGTTCAGTCAGGTTATTCCAGGAAGGGTTTCGTCGGGTTATTCCAGGAAGGGTTTAGTCAGGTTATTCCAGGAAGCATTTAGTCGGGTTATTCCAGGAAGGGTTTAGTCGGGTTATTCCAGGAAAGGTTTGGCAGAGTTATTCCAGGTTGGGTTTAGTCAGGTTATTCCAGGAAGGGTTTAGTTTGGTTATTTCGGATTATTCAAGGAAGGGTTCAGTCGGGTTATTCCAGGAAGGGTTTAGTCGGTTTATTCCAGGAAGGGTTTAGTTGAGTTATTCCAGGAAGCGTTTCGTCGGGTTATTCCAGGAAGGGTTTAGTTGGGTTATTGAGGAAGGGTTTAGTCGGGATATTCCAGGAAGGGTTTAGTTGGGATATTCCAGGTAGGGTTTAGTCGGGTTGTTCCAGGAAGGGTTTAGTCGGGTTATTCCAGAAAGGGTTTCGTCGGTTATTCCAGGAAGGGTTTAGTCAGGTAATTCCAGGAAGGGTTTGGCAGAGTTATTCCAGGTTGGGTTTAGTCAGGTTATTCCAGGAAGGGTTTAGTTGGGTTATTTCGGATTATTCCAGGAAGGGATTAGTCGGGTTATTCCAGGAAGGGTTTCGTTGGTTTATTCCAGGAAGGGTTTAGTCGGGTTATTCCAGGAAGGGTTTAGTCGGGTTATTCCAGGAAGGGATTGGCAGAGTTATTCCAGGTTGGGTTTAGTCAGGTTATTCCAGGAAGGGTTTAGTTGGGTTATTTCGGGCTATTCAAGGAAGGGTTCAGTCGGGTTATTCCAGGAAGGGTTTAGTCGGGTTATTCCAGGAAGGGTTTAGTTGGGTTATTCCAGGAAGCGTTTAGTCGGGTTATTCCAGGAAGGGTTTAGTTGGGTTATTCCAGGAAGGGTTTAGTCGGGTTATTGCAGGAAGGGTTTAGTTGGGTTATTCCAGGAAGCGTTTAGTCGGGTTATTCCAGGAATGCTTTAGTCGGGTTATTCCAGCTTGGGTTTAGTTGGGTTATTCCAGGTCGGGTTTTGTCGGGTTATTCCAGGAAGCGTTTAGTCGGGCTATTCCAGGAAGGGTTTAGTCGGGTTATTCCAGGAAAGGTTTAGTTGGATTATTCCTGGAAGTGTTTAGTCAGGTTATTCCAGGTAGGGTTTAGTTGGGTTATTCCAGGAAGGGTTTAGTCGGGTTATTCCAGGAAGGGTTTAGTCGGGTTATTGAGGGAAGGGTTTAGTCGGGTTATTGAGGGAAGGGTTTAGTCGGGCTATTCCAGGTAGGGTTTGGTCGGGTTATTCCAGGAAGGATTTAGTCAGGTTATTGCAGGAACGGTTTAGTTGGGTTATTCCAGGAATGCTTTAGTCGGGTTATTCCAGAAAGGGTTTAGTTGGTTATTCCAGGAAGGGTTTGGTCAGGTAATTCCAGGAAGGGATTAGTCGGGTTATTCCAGGAAGGGTTTAGTCAGGTTATTCCAGGAAGGGTTTAGTTGGGTTATTTCGGGTTATTCAAGGAAGGGTTCAGTCGGGTTATTCCAGGTAGGGTTTAGTCGGGTTATTCCAGGAAGGGTTTGGCAGAGTTATTCCAGGTTGTGTTTTGTCAGGTTATTCCAGGAAAGGTTTCGTTGGGTTATTTCGGGTTATTCAAGGAAGGGTTCAGTCAGGTTATTCCAGGAAGGGTTTCGTCGGGTTATTCCAGGAAGGGTTTAGTCAGGTTATTCCAGGAAGCATTTAGTCGGGTTATTCCAGGAAGGGTTTAGTCGGGTTATTCCAGGAAAGGTTTGGCAGAGTTATTCCAGGTTGGGTTTAGTCAGGTTATTCCAGGAAGGGTTTAGTTTGGTTATTTCGGATTATTCAAGGAAGGGTTCAGTCGGGTTATTCCAGGAAGGGTTTAGTCGGTTTATTCCAGGAAGGGTTTAGTTGAGTTATTCCAGGAAGCGTTTCGTCGGGTTATTCCAGGAAGGGTTTAGTTGGGTTATTGAGGAAGGGTTTAGTCGGGATATTCCAGGAAGGGTTTAGTTGGGATATTCCAGGTAGGGTTTAGTCGGGTTGTTCCAGGAAGGGTTTAGTCGGGTTATTCCAGAAAGGGTTTCGTCGGTTATTCCAGGAAGGGTTTAGTCAGGTAATTCCAGGAAGGGATTAGTCGGGTTATTCCAGGAAGGGTTTAGTCAGGTTATTCCAGGAAGGGTTTAGTTGGGTTATTTTGGGTTATTCAAGGAAGGGTTCAGTCGGGTTATTCCAGGAAGGGTTTAGTCGGGTTATTCCAGGAAGGGTTTCGTCAGGTTATTCCAGGAAGCGTTTAGTCGGGTTATTCCAGGAAGGGTTTAGTCGGGTTATTCCAGGAAGGGTTTGGCAGAGTTATTCCAGGTTGGGTTTAGTCAGGTTATTCCAGGAAGGGTTTAGTTGGGTTATTTCGGATTATTCCAGGAAGGGATTAGTCGGGTTATTCCAGGAAGGGTTTCGTTGGTTTATTCCAGGAAGGGTTTAGTTGGGTTATTCCAGGAAGCGTTTAGTCGGGTTATTCCAGGAAGGGTTTAGTCGGGTTATTCCAGGTTGGGTTTAGTCGGGCTATTCCAGGTAGGGTTTTGGTGGGTTATTCTTGAAGCGTTTAGTCGGGTTATTCCAGGAAGGGTTTAGTCGGGTTATTCCAGGTAGGGTTTAGTCGGGTTATTCCAGGAAGGGTTTAGTTGGGTTATTCCTGGAAGGGTTTAGTCAGGTTATTCCAGGTAGGGTTTAGTCGGGTTATTCCAGGAAGGGTTTAGTCGGGTTATTGAGGGAAAGATTTAGTCGGGGTATTCCAGGTAGGGTTTGGTCGGGTTATTCCAGGAAGGATTTAGTCAGGTTATTGCAGGAACAGTTTAGTTGGGTTATTCCAGGAATGCTTTAGTCGGGTTATTCCAGAAAGGGTTTAGTCGGTTATTCCAGGAAGGGTTTAGTCAGGCAATTCCAGGAAGGGATTAGTCGGGTTATTCCAGGAAGGGTTTAGTCAGGTTATTCCAGGAAGGGTTTAGTTGGGTTATTTTGGGTTATTCAAGGAAGGGTTCAGTCGGGTTATTCCAGGTAGGGTTTAGTCGGGTTATTCCAGGAAGGGTTTAGTCGGGTTATTCCAGGAAAGGTTTGGCAGAGTTATTCCAGGTTGGGTTTAGTCAGGTTATCCCAGGAAGGGTTTAGTTGGGTTATTTCGGGTTATTCAAGGAAGGGTTCAGTCGGGTTATTCCAGGAAGGCTTTAGTCGGGTTATTCCAGGAAGGGTTTAGTTGAGTTATTCCAGGAAGCGTTTCGTCGGGTTATTCCAGGAAGGGTTTAGTTGGGTTATTGAGGAAGGGTTTAGTCGGGATATTCCAGGAAGGGTTTAGTCAGGATTTTTCAGGAAGGGTTTAGTTGGGATATTCCAGGTAGGGTTTAGTCGGGTTGTTCCAGGAAGGGTTTAGTCGGGTTATTGAGGGAAGGGTTTAATCGGGTTATTGAGGAAAGGGTTTTGTCAGGTTATTGCAGGAAGGGTTAGTTGGGATATTCCAGGAAGGGTTTAGTCGGGTTATTCCAGGAAGGGTTTAGTCGGGTTATTAAAGGAAGGGTTTAGTCGGGTTATTCAAGGAAGGGTTTTGTCGGGTTATTCCAGGAAGGGTTTAGTCGGGTTATCATCATAGAATTTACAGTGCAGAAGGAGGCCATTCGGCCCATCGAGTCTGCACCAGCTCTTGGAAAGAGCACCCTACCCAAGGTCAACACCTCCACCTTATCCCCATAACCCAGTAACCCCACCCAACACTAAGGGCAATTTTCGACACTAAGGGCAATTGATCATGGCCAATCCGCCTAACCTGCACATCTTTGGACTGTGGGAGGAAACCGGAGCACCCGGAGGAAACCCACGCACACACGGGGAGGATGTGCAGACTCCGCACAGACAGTGACCCAAGCTGTTATCGAACCTGGGATCCTGGAGCTGTGAAGCAATTGTGCTATCCACAAGGCTACCGTGCTGCCGTGCTGCCCTGCCTGGTTATTCCAGGTAGGGTTTAGTCGGGTTATTCCAGGAAGAGTTTAGTTGGGTTATTCCAGGAAGGGTTTAGTCGGGTTATTGAGGGAAGGATTTAGTCAGGGTATTCCAGGTAGGGTTTGGTCGGGTTATTCCAGGAAGGATTTAGTCAGGTTATTGCAGGAACGGTTTAGTTGGGTTATTCCAGGAAGGGTTTCGTCGGGTTATTCCAGAAAGGGTTTCGTCGGTTATTCCAGGAAGGGTTTAGTCAGGTAATTCCAGGAAGGGATTAGTCGGGTTATTCCAGGAAGGGTTTAGTCAGGTTATTCCAGGAAGGGTTTAGTTGGGTTATTTTGGGTTATTCAAGGAAGGGTTCAGTCGGGTTATTCCAGGAAGGGTTTAGTCGGGTTATTCCAGGAAGGGTTTCGTCAGGTTATTCCAGGAAGCGTTTAGTCGGGTTATTCCAGGAAGGGTTTAGTCGGGTTATTCCAGGAAGGGTTTGGCAGAGTTATTCCAGGTTGGGTTTAGTCAGGTTATTCCAGGAAGGGTTTAGTTGGGTTATTTCGGATTATTCCAGGAAGGGATTAGTCGGGTTATTCCAGGAAGGGTTTCGTTGGGTTATTCCAGGAAGGGTTTAGTTGGGTTATTCCAGGAAGCGTTTAGTCGGGTTATTCCAGGAAGGGTTTAGTCGGGTTATTCCAGGTTGGGTTTAGTCGGGCTATTCCAGGTAGGGTTTTGGTGGGTTATTCTTGAAGCGTTTAGTCGGGTTATTCCAGGAAGGGTTTAGTCGGGTTATTCCAGGTAGGGTTTAGTCGGGTTATTCCAGGAAGGGTTTAGTTGGGTTATTCCTGGAAGGGTTTAGTCATGTTATTCCAGGTAGGGTTTAGTCGGGTTATTCCAGGAAGGGTTTAGTCGGGTTATTGAGGGAAAGATTTAGTCGGGGTATTCCAGGTAGGGTTTGGTCGGGTTATTCCAGGAAGGATTTAGTCAGGTTATTGCAGGAACAGTTTAGTTGGGTTATTCCAGGAATGCTTTAGTCGGGTTATTCCAGAAAGGGTTTAGTCGGTTATTCCAGGAAGGGTTTAGTCAGGCAATTCCAGGAAGGGATTAGTCGGGTTATTCCAGGAAGGGTTTAGTCAGGTTATTCCAGGAAGGGTTTAGTTGGGTTATTTTGGGTTATTCAAGGAAGGGTTCAGTCGGGTTATTCCAGGTAGGGTTTAGTCGGGTTATTCCAGGAAGGGTTTAGTCGGGTTATTCCAGGAAAGGTTTGGCAGAGTTATTCCAGGTTGGGTTTAGTCAGGTTATCCCAGGAAGGGTTTAGTTGGGTTATTTCGGGTTATTCAAGGAAGGGTTCAGTCGGGTTATTCCAGGAAGGGTTTAGTCGGATTATTCCAGGAAGGGTTTAGTCAGGTTATTCCAGGAAGCGTTTAGTCGGGTTATTCCAGGAAGGGTTTAGTCGGGTTATTCCGGGAAGGGTTTGGCAGAGTTATTCCAGGTTGGGATTAGTCAGGTTATTCCAGGAAGGGTTTAGTTGGGTTATTTCGGGTTATTCAAGGAAGGGTTCATTCGGGTTATTCCAGGAAGGGTTTAGTCGGGTTATTCCAGGAAGGGTTTAGTTGGGTTATTCCAGGAAGCGTTTAGTCGGGTTATTCCAGGAAGGATTTAGTTGGGTTATTCCAGGAAGGGTTTAGTCGGGTTATTCCAGGAAGGGTTTTGTTGGGTTATTCCAGGAAGCGTTTAGTCGGGTTATTCCAGGAAGATTTTAGTCGGGTTATTCCAGGTTGGCTTTAGTCGGGCTATTCCAGGTAGGGTTTTGTCGGGTTATTCCAGGAAGCATTTAGTCGCGTTATTCCAGGACGGGTTTAGTCGGGTTATTCCAGGTAGGGTTTAGTCGGGTTATTCCAGGAAGGGTTTAGTTGGGTTATTCCTGGAAGGGTTTAGTCAGGTTCTTCCAGGAAGGGTTTAGTCGGGTTATTCCAGGAAGGATTTAGTCGGGTTATTCCAGGAAGGGTTTAGTCGGGTTATTGAGGGAAGCGTTTAGTCGGGTTATTCCAGGGAGGGTTTAGTCGGGTTATTCCATGAAGGGTTTGGCAGAGTTATTCCAGTTTGGGTTTAGTCAGGTTATTCCAGGAAGGGTTTAGTTGGGTTATTTCGGATTATTCAAGGAAGGGTTCAGTCAGGCTATTCCAGGAAGGGTTTAGTCGGTTTATTCCAGGAAGGGTTCAGTTGGGTTATTCCAGGAAGCGTTTAGTCGGGTTATTCCAGGAAGGGTTTAGTTGGGTTGTTCCAGGAATGGTTTAGTCGGGTTATTCCAGGAAGGGTTTAGTTGGGTTATTCCAGGAAGCGTTTAGTCGGGTTATTCCAGGAAGGGTTTAGTTGGGTTATTCCAGGAATTGTTTAGTCGGGTTATTCCAGGAAGCGTTTAGTCAGGTTATTCCAGGAAGGGTTTAGTCGGGTTAATCCAGAAAGGGTTTAGTCGGGTTATTCCTGCAATGGTATACTCGGGTTATTCCTGGAAGGGTTTAGTCGGGTTATTCCTGGAAGGGTTTAGTCGGTTATTCCGGGAAGGGTTTTATCAGGTTATTCCTGGAAGGGTTTAGTTGGGTTATTCCAGAAAGGGTTTAGTCGGTTAATCCAGGAAGGGTTTAGTCGGGTTATTCCTGGAAGGGTTTAGTCCGGTTATTCCAGGAAGGGTTTAGTTGGGTTATTCCTGAAAGGGTTTAGTTGGGTTATTCCAAGAAGGTTTTAGTCGGGTTAATCCGGAAAGGGTTGAGTCGGGTTATTCCAGGAAGGGTTTATTCAGGTTATCCCAGGAAGGGTTTAGTCGGGTTATTCCAGGAAGGGTTTAGTCAGGTTATTCCAGGAAGGGTTTAGTCGGGTTATTGAGGGAAGGGTTTAGTTGGGTTATTCCAGGAATGGTTTAGTCGGTTATTCCAGGAAGTGTTTAGTCTGGTTATTCCAGGAAGGGTTTAGTCGGGTTATTGAGGGAAGGGTTTAGATGGGTTATTCCAGGAATGGTTTAGTCGGTTATTCCAGGAAGGGTTTTATCGGGTTATTCCAGGTAGGGTTTAGTCGGGTTATTCCAGGAAGGGTTTAGTCGGGTTATTGAGGGAAGGGTTTAGATGGGTTATTCCAGGAATGGTTTATTCGGTTATTCCAGGAAGGGTTTTATCGGGTTATTCCAGGTAGGGTTTAGTCGGGTTATTCCAGGAAGGGTTTAGTCAGGTTATTCCAGGAGGAGGTTAGTCAGGTTATTCCAGGACGTGTTTTATCAGATTATACCAGATTGGATTTAGTCGGGTTATTACAGTTAGGGTTTGGTAGAGTTTAGCTGAGTTATTCCAGGCAGGGTTTAGTTGAGTTATTCCAGGCAGGGTTTAGTTGAGTTATTTCAGTATGGTTGAGTTGGCTTATTCCGGGTAGGGTTTTGTTGAGTTATTCCAGGTAGGGTTTAGTTGAGTTATTCCAGTTGGATTTGGTTGGATTATTCCGATTAGGGTAGCATCGTCATTCACACGTCAAATTTCTATAAAATCTGTCATGTAAATGCAATTATCCATGATATCATCAGTGTATATTTTGAAACTGTATTTTCAGATGATGCTGCAGAGGGGCAGAATGTAAATCAGAACTAAGAGATTAGAAGGATAAATCCCAAAGGTAATGATGCAGGCACAGGAAGAGAGTCTTTTAAGGTGATTGTCTGTGGTGGTTAGATGATCCTGTGGGGATTAGAATGCAGTCCTACCTGGCTGGCCAACAGTGGAGTGGTGTTGGATAAGCATGGAGTGGTCAAACATATCAACAGCTGTAGATATGTCAAGAAAGACAAGGAGGGAGAGATTATCTTTGACACAATCGCATAGGAAGTCATTTGTGACTTTGATAAGAAACATTTGTAGCAGGGAGGAACTTGATTGGAAGGATTCAAACATGGAGTTCAGATAATGATGAGTGCTGATTTAAGAGATTGTTCAAGCTCTTTAGAGTAAAATGGGAAGTTGGAGATGGGGTGTTTATTGGCAGGAACAGTGGGGTTCAAAGATTATTTTGAGTATTGATGACAGATTTAAAGGAGAGAGGGTTAGCATCTGAAGAGTGCGAGAACAGTTAACAATATCAGCTAACAATGGCACCAGGAGGGGAAGCTGGTTGATCAGTAGCTCAGTAATAGTGTTGAGATAGCAGGAAGTGGGTCTCATGAACAAGATGAGCACAGCGAGGGCATAAAGGGAGATGTGGAGAAACTAGAGAAATATGAACATTCCAGGTAAGGGTGCGGATCATTAAAGGAAGCTTGGTCTGAGAGAGGTGGCAGTGACAGTTGATTGGATGTCCTCTATCTTAATGAATCTTTCAGCTCACACTTATTGTTGGAGGTGAGGGTGGAAGATGCAGCGGAAAGAGGTTTAGCATGACAGTTTTCACTAGAGAAAATAAGTCAGAGGTCATTTTTGCATTCCAGGATGGTCCTGGAATAGTGAACAGTTCTGGCAGATGGGTGGCAGGCCCAACAGTGCTTAAAGCGTTCCAGCTTGATCTGGTAAATGTCTAAAGCAGTTGACCGCCTTATCAATCAAGTCTGCATTCTTTGAACTTTATGGAGTGGGGCTGAGGGTCTTAAGAGGTAGAAACGGCCATGGTCAAAGGGAGACTAATGTTTAGTGCAGGCTAGGGAATCAAAAGTGGAAGTGGTGGAGCGGCCAAGTAAATCAGTGGCTGTAGAAAGGCGTGAGAATAGAGGGACAAATGCTATACCTGTTGGGATTTCCAAAGTGAAGTTGCAAATTAATTGGAAGATGGCTTCTTTCCAAAGGCCACACAGAAGGAAGTAGGGTTGCATGGGAAAAATTATGTAATTGGCGACTGATAAATGAAGCGATCAGAAATGGGCGGCACAGTGGCACAATGGTTAGCCCTAATGCCTCACAGCATCAGGGACCCAGGTTAAATTCCAGCCTTGGGAGGCAGTCTGTGTGGAGTTTGTACGTTCTTCCCATGTCTGCGTGGGTTTACTCCGAATGCTCCAGTTTCCTCCCAAAGTCCAAAGAGTTGCAGGTTAGGTGGATTGACCACGGTAAAATTGGCCCCTTAATGTCCAAAGATGTGTAGGTTCAGTGGATTGGCCATGCTAAATTGTCCCTTAGTGTCCAGGGAAGTGTTGGTTAGGTGGGGTTATGGGGCTACAGGGATAGGGCGGAAGCCTTGTTAGGGTGCTTTTTCAGAGGGTTGGTGCAGACTCGATGGCCTCCTTCTGCACTGTAGGGATTCTATCTATAGTTGATCCAAAGGGAGCAAGGCAAGGCTAAGGGGGTAACCGAGAATATGGGATGGGGAGCTTACTTGGAGGGGAGATTAAGAGAGAGTCACAGGGGAGTGAACTGAGAGGAGAGAGGGCATGAAAGGTTGAGATGGATGTTGTTGGGCCAGAAGCAGAGGGATGAAAGCAGTTAAGATACCTGAGTAAGAAATTGTTTGCAAAACATGATTGAGCATGTTTAGTTGATAACTTTATATCATTCACTGAGATGGAATTGCAGTCTTGAAACTTTCCTGACAACTAAACACATCATCATTGTCTCGTGAGAGACCCATTCAGTCCTTCAGCATCGCTCTCCGTTCAGCTAAGCTGATTGATCGGTATCCAAGGTATCCACATTCGCTGCTGCTTTTGTTCTTGAAATATTCCCACTGCTGCCCTTACATCAATTCCTGTTTCCAATGGTACATTCTGAATGGGACTCTAGTGATACCACGGAACACCTGGCGTTCCATAAAGATTTGTAAAATTTTACTTTCCAATTTGTCTTGGGAGGCTTTTATGGTTCAAAATGTGTTTCTTTATTTGTGCTCCATTTGAAAGAAGCTGTCAAGCTGAGGATGCATTTGCTTATTTCCTGATAGGCTTGGATTTGATTCTATGGTTGCTACAGGTTTCAAGCTGAGATCTCACTGCTTTGTACTCTTTGTATTCTGAGTAACTACAAGGCCGATAGCGTTCAGTATTATTTAGAGCCTAATGGTTCAGCAACTTCAGGCGAGGAGCAGAAGTGTGATGTGATGGGAACATGCAAAAGTGGTTGTCCAAGTTTCACCGTTTGGCTGTTCGCTTTATGAAACATGACATTCTCACCATCGAACTCGCCACAGAAAGCTAGGCCTAGTCATTAAAAGCCTGAGTATCTGATTTAAAGACCTGACACATGCTAATGACTTCCAATTACCTTCTCTGGCATCGAGATTAATTATTACAATTGTCAAATTAATTTCTTCAGGTTTTAAATTTTCTGGGAGATTTTAGAAATGCCAAAATCAAAAACTTTAATTTGGTTTTACTTTTCCTTTCTGTCTCTTTTTTTCTCTCTCAATCCAACCTTTCTTCCCCCCCCTGTATCTGATTTGTCATTGAACTTACCTCGTTTATTCACCCTGGGCGGGATTCTCCGGTCGCTGCTGGCGAAATTGGGTTCGGCGATCGGCCGGAGAATCCCCGTTTGCTCCGAAATCGGGGGCGGCGGCACTTTTGCGATGCTTCGCCCCCTCAAAATTGGGGTACCGAACGCCGCTGGGACGGCCTCAGGACGTCACCTGAGGCTCTCCCCCGATGCTCCGCCCCTGATGGACCGAGTTCCCGACGGCGTGGAACGCTTATGCTTTTTTCTTTCATTGACCCCGCAAGGCTGCTGCGGACTGAGTCCAGTCCAGTGATGCCACAATCGGGGGGGTGGGGGGGGTGGGGGAGAGAGCAGTTTCACAGGCAGGGGGGGGCCTTCGTCAGGGGCTGGGGGGACTGGTGGGGGGGTGGCCCAGGGATGGCGAGGGGGTTACAGGGGGGCAGTTTTTGGCAGGCTGGGTTCGTGCGCAGCCGGCGCCATTTTGCACAGCGCGGCAGCTGCAGGCCGTCACCGTGCGTATGCACGGCCATGGACCCAGCAATTGGCCGGCCGTATCTGCAGGTAAAGCCGGGAGCCTTATGTTGTCCGGCTGCTAGCCTCCCATCGGACGGAGGATCGGTGCAACTTTTGTGCCGTTTTTTCTGGCGTAAAACACCACTGTTCACACGCCATTGACATCACTTAGT
The DNA here is from genome assembly GCF_047496885.1 of Scyliorhinus torazame. NCBI lineage: Eukaryota > Metazoa > Chordata > Chondrichthyes > Carcharhiniformes > Scyliorhinidae > Scyliorhinus > Scyliorhinus torazame. Next base: position 67,035,310 of record NC_092723.1, on the reverse strand, counting down.
CTGCAAACCGGAGAATCCAGCCCCGTGTCTCTCAATCCTTACTGTGTTTATTTTTCAATCCTTCATCCTCACCAGTTAAGGAGATACCCAGTCCACCCTCTTCCTCTGTTGCCCCACTGAGTCGCTAACAACTCGCACGCCCAGTGACTTTGTGGTCGGAATATATTCAGCTGAATATTTACAGGGGTAAATCTAACTCAAGACAGGGTGTTGGATTTCCTGCTGCAGAAACATCTGCTCCCTACACTAATCCGCTGTTTTCACTCTAATAGCTTTAGAAACGCTCAATGGAGTTGACTGCACAACCAAGAAGATGTGTCTTCATGATAGAAAATGAGATGTTACATTTATTAAAAACCATCCCACTAAAATAGTTACTACCGATCTTCTTATTCTCGACATTTTAGCTTAATGCTGCCCACTACCCAGTCATGAACAGATTTTTAGATCCCAGTGAGGCAACATTCTTGGTGGGAGCCACAATGAAGGAACGAGAGCTGGTTAAACTAATTCCCCATCCATACATCCCTGGAATTACAGTGTAGCATCGCAGGTGTCAGCAGTAGCTCAGTAGTAGCACCGTTGCCAGTGAGAGATGGTTGTGAAGGAAGCCATTCGGTCCATTGAGTCTGCACCAACTATTCGAAAGACCACCCTACACAAGCCCAGTCCCCGCCCAATCACTGGAACCCCACTTAACCTTTGGCCACTTAGGGGCAATTTAGGATGGCCAATTCAACTAACCCGCACATCTTTGGACAGTGGGAGGAAACTGGAGCACCCGGAGGAAACCCACGCAGACACGGAGAGAATGTGCAAACTCCATACAGACACCCGAGGTCAGAATCAATTCTGGGTCACTGGTGCGGTGAGGCAGCAGTGCTAACCATTGTGCCACCTTGCCTCTCTCTACACTGTATTGGAGGGGGTGGAGCAGCTGGAGCAGAGTAGAAGATCAGTGATTTGTGGAAGTTAGGAGAGATTTTAATAAAGATGTGTAGATCACAAAACAGAATAAGTGTTTATAGCAGGAGGAGGTGCGAATAGTTGCATAAAGGTAAGATATTAGAATGCGTTAACGGAAGAATAAAGGTCAGTGCTGAATGAAAGCAATACGAAAAAACATGTGATAGAAGAAGGCCAAAGGCCTGGACTAATGATCTGAAAACATAAATTCAAAGTCCACCACAGCAACTGCGGAATTTAAATTAAATTAAATTGGGAAAAAAAGCAAATGGCGACCACAAATCTACCGAATTTCAGTAAAATCCATTTGGTTCACCAATGCCCTTTTGGGGAAGAAAACCCGCTATCCTTACGCAGTCTGAGGTAAATGTGATTCCAGATCCTCAGCAATGTGATTGACTCTTAATTGCCCTCTGAATTCACCTTGCAAGTTGTATTCAAGAAGATGGCTTGCCAGCACTTCCTAAAGGGCAATTAGGGATGGGCAATAAATGCATGAATGAATGAAAGAACCTGCTGTCGGATATGGTGACAAGGGCTATACATTTTAAAATATTTTGTTTCTTTGAACTAAATATGTTACCTCCTGAACTGTGAGCAGATAGGAGAATTTTTTAAAAAATACATTAAGTATCTGAAACAGAAAGTGCTGGAAAAAACTTGGCATCATCTGTGGAGAGAGAAACAGAGGTAACATTTTGAGTGCATTATGACTCTTCTTTCGAACTGAATCGGTTCTGAAGAAGCGTCCTATCAGACTCAAAATATTAACTATGTTGGGCATGCCATAGGACCGGTAATCCAGCAATCCAGGCGATTGCTCTGGGGACAGACACGCTTAATAAATTGTAGCACACAAAGACTCCGAGAGACGAATAGAGTGAAGTCGATGAGGCTGCTAGGGCCCGTGCCTCTGAGAGTTCTAGCGACTCTTTTTCTAGAAGTCTTTGGCGGATTTGGGAGGAATTCATACCTGCCACAAAAGCATCGCGCATTAACATGTCCATGTGTTCATTTGCGTTCACCGAAGGGCAGCTGCAGGCTCGTCCCAAAATCAGCAGCGCGGCGTAGAATTCGTCAATCGATTCTCCGGGACTTTGCTGTCTCGTCGCGAGCTGGTAGCGAGCGTAGATTTGGTTAACTGGGCGGACATAGAGACTTTTCAGTGCTGCGAACGCCGTCTGGAAATCCTCCGCGTCTTCGATGAGGGAGAAAATCTCCGTGCTTAACCTCGAGTGCAGGACCTGTAGTTTTTGGTCTTCTGTGACCCGGCCGGTGGCCGTTCTGAGGTAGGCCTTGAAACAAGTCTGCCAGTGCTTGAAGGCTGCTGCCGCGTTCACTGCGTGGGGGCTGATCCGACGTAGCTCTAGCGGCCACCCTTAACCAAGCGGGCAGACCCATGGCCTTTTTCTCCCGAACCCTCCACGCTTCAGAAATCCGCCACTCCTCAGTGGAAAAGGAAGCCCAAGCCATAGTGGAAGCTGTGCGACATTGGAGGCATTACCTGGCCGGCAGGAGATTCACGCTCCTCACCGACCAACGGTCGGTAGCCTTCATGTTCGATAATGCACTGCGGGGCAAAATCAAAAACGACAAGATCTTAAGGTGGAGGATCGAGCTCTCCACCTTCAACTACGAGATCTTGTATCGTCCCGGAAAGCTGAACGAGCCGTCCGATGCCCTATCCCGCGGCACATGTGCCAACGCACAAATTAACCGCCTCCAAACCCTCCACGAGGACCTCTGGCACCCGGGGGTCACTCGGTTTTTCCACTTTATCAAGTCCCGCAACCTCCCATACTCTTTAGAGGAGGTCCGTACAGTCACAAGGGACTGCCACATCTGCGCAGAATGCAAACCGCATTTTTTCAGGCCGGATGGTGCGCACCTGATTAAGGCTTCCCGCCCCTTTGAATGCCTTAGTCTGGATTTCAAAGGGCCCCTCCCCTCCACCGACCGCAACACATACTTCCTTAATGTGGTGAACGAGTACTCCCGCTTCCCATTCGCCATCCCTTGCTCTGACATGACCGCGGCCACAGTCATTAAAGCCATGAACACCATCTTCACACTGTTCGGTTGCCCCGCATACGTCCACAGCGACAGGGGGTCCTCTTTCATGCGTGACGAGCTGCGCCAGTTCCTGCTCAGCAAGGGCATAGCCTCAAGCAGGATGACCAGCTACAACCCCCGGGGGAACGGGCAAGTAGAGAGGGAGAACGACACGGTCTGGAAGACCGTCCTACTGGCCCTACGGTCCAGGGACCTCCCAGTTTCACGGTGGCAGGAGGTCCTCCCGGACGCTCTCCACTCCATCTGGTCGCTATTATGTACGAGCACTAATCAAACGCCTCATGAGCGTCTCCTTGTCTTCCCTAGGAAGTCCTCCTCTGGAACGTCGCTGCCGACCTGGCTGGCGGCCCCAGGACCCATCTTGCTCTGAACGCATGTGCGGGCACACAAGGCGGACCCGTTGGTCGAAAGGGTTCACCTCCTCCACGCGAACCTGCAGTACGCTTACGTGGAGTACCCCGACGGCCGACAGGACACGGTCTCCCTGCGGGATCTGGCGCCCGCCGGCAACACACACACACCCCCGACACCATTCACCCAACCCCCCCCCTTCCTGCCACCGCCGCACCCCGCGACTGCCCCTTCCCAGGAGGATCGGTTCCCCTCCCCTCAGGCCCGACCAAGAATAAAGCCCAAGCTGAAACCGTAAGGCTCCCGGAGACGACAACACCGGCACAAGCACCACCACCACCACCGGGGCCGAGGCGATCGACACGGACGACCAGACCGCCCGACCGACTCGTGGCGTCGATCTAAATCAATATATGGACTTTTCACAAGAACATTTTGCTTTTTCTCCCGATACCTTCTGTAAATAGTTGAAAGAGGACAAAATTGTACATACTGTATTGCCATATGAATGTTTTCCTCCCAGGACCAGCCCTGTAAACCCTTACCACCATGCGAAGCATCACCCCGCCGGGTTCATTTTTGACAAGGGGTGAATGTGGTAGTATGTATTAGGGGTCATGTGGGACTGGAAGCCCTAGTGTCATTGGCTGACAGATCCCGGGTCCTAGTTGGCCGTTGACCTCTAGCTCCGCCCTGAAGGCAGAGTATAAGAAGCCGGAGTCCTCCCCCGCAGGCCATTCTACTATCGAGCTGCGGGGGAACAGACACGCTTAATAAAGCCTCATCGACTTCACTCTATTCGTCTCTCGGAGTCTTTGTGCACTACAGGGACTTTGGCCCATCGTGGGCCGGAGAATCGGCGGGGTTGGGCCCACTGACCGGCGTGATGCGATTCTCGCCCCCGCCGACTGGCGCGGCGCGATTCCCGCCCCCGCCGAATCTCTGGTGGTGGAGACTTCGGGACATGGCGGGGGCGGGATTCACGCCAGCACGGTAGCATTGTGGATAGCACAATTGCTTCATAGCTCCAGGGTCCCAGGTTCGATTACGGCTTGGGTCATTGTCTGTGCGGAGTCTGCACATCCTCCCCTTGTGTGCGTGGGTTTCCTCCGGGTGCTCCGATTTACTCCCACAGTCCAAAGATGTGCGGGTTAGGTGGATTGGCCATGATAAATTGCCCTTAGTGTCCAAATTTGCCCTTAGTGTTGGGTGGGGTTACTGGGTTTTGGGTATAGGGTGGAGGTTTTGACCTTGAGTAGGGTGCTCTTTCCAAGGGCCGGTACAGACTCGATGGGCCGAATGGCCTCCTTCTGCACTGTAAATTCTATGATAATCCCGCCCCTGTTTTTTTTATAAATTTAGAGTACCAATTCATTTTTTCCAATTAAGGGCAATTTAGCTTGTTCAATCCACCTACCCTGCACATCGTTGGGTTGTGGGCGCAACCCACGCAAACACGGAGAGAAAGTGTAAACTCCACACGGACAGTGACCCAGAGCCGGGATCGAATCTGGGACCTCGGTGCCGTGAAATTGCAGTGCTACCACTGTGCTACCATGCTGCCCTTACAAACCTTCCCCACAGAATAACACAACAGTATTAAAGACAATAAAATCTTTTGTCCCGTCAGGCCAGAACTCTGAATAATTATTTTCCTCTCCGAAAGGTAATTGTGAACCTGCACACAACACATCTGATGAGATGGATTCCTCTGAGTCTGAATTGTAATCCTTTTTGGGTTTGCTGGAGTGAGCTGCCCCTTCTGCTCAACAAAGGTGCTTTTCATATGATTTGAGACCCAGCTCATGCCTCTGGATTGCTAAGAAGAAAGTCAAATAAAAACCGCCACAACTCCTGGGGACTGGGTGCCAGGAAGATCTATTCTTTCAGCAGGTCCTCTGGGCTATACTGAGGCCTGTTGTTTGGAGTTTCTGCTTCAATTTGTGTTGCTTCAACCAATAACCTGACTTGAAACTTGCGCTCTGGCAAAATATTAAAGGCGACGGGATATCTGCTATGACCCAGCAGCAAAGTTCAGTCTCTGTTCCTGCGGCTTGAATTGAACTCTGCAGTTATTACTCTTGCATTGTGGTGACACCAAGTGCTTCTGGCATTTATCATTGTTTTTTTCCCCTTGCCATTCATCAGGCCAGTGGAAAATGTTTCCATCTCTCTTTGGTGGACCATATTTAGCTTGTTGGTAATATTTTCTTCTCAAGAGAAAATGCTTGTGAGCTGAAGTCCCCTGCCACCGCACCACAACCCGCCCAGGCTCATTGACTGTAGGTTGAAATTTTAAGCGCAGTTTTAATTGAGTTGTGTTGCCAAAGGTGCAGTTCTTACAGATCCAGCTGCCTGTTTGAACAGATAAGAATAATCAGTTTCACTTGCTTCCTGCCCTCCCTGAACAAACTTTCTTCTGTTACCATCAAAAATAGATTGGCTGACCATTTGTGGGATTTTGCAAGTGTCTGTTGTGTTTACCTTCATTTCAGAATGATGAGTTGAACATGGAACATTTGGAGGATGAGCTAAGTCACTTACATAAAGACACGCTTTATTCTTATATAGAGCGTTTTGTCCTCTCCTGCCTCTTCAAAGATCAGCACTTGGGCAAATGGTAGCATATTATATCGTAAGGAGGATTATGTCATGTTGGGTGTTCTGGTTCACAAACAAGCCAACAATGCTGGAAGTGGTGTAACACTATTTTATTAACTGTTCAACTATGCTAATATACTGTAAACGTGGGTATAAGCAATACCAGCTTAACTGTGAACCCTTTCCTATCACTAGCTCTGGTGAGGCACTCAGCACATGGTGAATGTCTGTGATGCAGGCTGTGAGCTCTGTGCTCTGAGCTGGCTGCTGCTAGAATCAGCGGGAACTCTCCTGTCCCCTGTCTTTATAGCGCATGTGCTCCCACTGGTGATTGGCTGCAGTGTTATGTATGCTGGTTGGTCCTACTGCATGTCCATCAGTGTGTGTATGTGATTGCACCATAATGTACTGATATATATTATGACAGATTACAGTTCAAGGGTTTCACTGGAGGGTTGGCTGAGGGAGAGCAGTGTGCGACTTTTCCAAAATTATGCACCATCGTGAGGTTTGTGCTTTCCTAGTCTCCTGCAAGGCACATAGGGCCTTGAACAGCTTTCAAAAAAAATCTAGGCCGGAATTCTCCAGCCATTGGGAGTCCCTGATCCCGCTGGCAGTGCAACCCCACCCATGGATTTCCCAGCAGCATGGGGTGGTTTCAATGGGAAATTCATTGACAAGTGGCGGGAAGAGAGAAGCCCGCCACCAGTAAACGGCGCGCCGTCGGAAAACATGTAGCTGGGGAATCGGAGAATCTAGCCCCTAGTGTTGAACAGCTGCATTGTTGATTGTATCTTAATCAAAGGATATGGGAGAAGTTGGGGTTAGGCTATTGAGTTGGATGATCAGCCGTGATCAGAATGAATGGTGGAGCAGGTTCGAAGGGCTGAATGGCCTCCTCCTGCTCCTATTTTCTGTGTTTCTATGTTAATTATATTGAAATGGGTAAGTATTAACGAGGGGATTCCTGTGTAAACAAGAACAGAGTAAAACTGGCTGTTGCGTTGAGAGGTGCATCAGAGGTTTAAGTGATGTGCATCTCTTTTGTAAATAAATGCTTATAATAGGTAAAGATTGACTCTAGTTCTGTTCTTCACCACTGGGCTTTCTGGAATCTAACATAAATTACCATTTAAATGGTGAACATTGGTTTTCCAACATTTTGGAATGTGTTTCTGGGAGGTCTGTAAGTATTCACTAGGGCTGTCGGTGTATATCAGTATTTCCAGAAGGAATTCAATGCATGGAAAAAATTGAAAATCTCTGCAGTGGAAAACATCTTGGGCGGGATTCTCCGCTTCTGAGACTAAGTGCTGACACCAATGCAGAATCCATGGACTTTCACGACAGAAAGACTGGCACCGCACCTGGACCGATTCTGTTACCGTTAAGGGGCTAGCACCGGTGTCACGTGTAACACAATCGATTCCAATGAGAAATGGGGCCGGATTTGCCGGATTCATGATTGATACTCAGGAGACTGACAAACTGCAACTGCATATACACACTGCATTCCCTGCACACACCATCCCAGCCACCAAGATGGCAGCAAGGAGAGCATCTCCACGCTTCACCGACGCTGAACTGGAGACCCTCCTGGACGCCGTGGAGGAAAGAAGGTGGACCCTGTACCCCAGGCCCACGATCTAATCATGTGTCTTGCCTTGAGTCTTACCGGACCTGCTGGAGATGGGGCGCCCCCTGCACCCAGCCGGTGCCACAGCCGGAGCCCCCCCCCTGAGCCGTGCAGTGGTCTTGAGAGCAGCTCAGACACCAGCCCTCCGTCCAAGACTAGGGAGACCCTGGAGCTCAGCTCGGAGGATGACAGTGATGTTCTCTCACAGCTGTCTCCAACACCCTCCTGTTCCTGCGCTGAATTGTTATTTGTTCTATCCCAGAGACACTCATCTAGGTTGGGCCCTTTAGTGAAGAGGCTCCTGGGATACTCTCTAGTGCTCACCACACACCAACTCTGGTGCAGCAGGTGGAGGTAGGAACTGCCGAGGGGGGCGGATGGTCGGAGGGCAGGCAGACCCGAGGAACAAGCTGCTGTCCAGAGGGGTCACAAGCTTCTGGAACAGGTAGTCTCATCCATAGAAGAGAGGCAGTCACAGAGTCAGGGATTACATGAGGGGTAGCCAGCGAGCATCCAGTACCTGCAGGCGCAGTTATAGGAGTCCAACCGCGTGCAGGAGCAAGAGGTGGTGCCGGCCATGCATGCCATCCAGGCCAACACTGCACGGGTGGTGTCCACGGTGGAGGCATTGGGGGCAACCGTTTTGGCTGTGGATTAGCATGTCCAAGGCCTGGGGCATTCTGTGCAGGCTGAGGCCCAGGACAGGGTTGCTGTCTCACTGACGACCATGCCCCAGAGCCACCTGGAAATCGCAGTGGTGTTGCTGAACATGGCCCAGTCACAGCAGGTCATGCTGGGAACGTGCAGATGCAGAGTCTGCATGTTCTCCCCGTGTCTGCGTGGGTTTCCTCCGGGCGCTCCGGTTTCCTCCCACAGTTCAAAGACGGGCTTGTTTGTTGAATTGGGCATTCTGAATCTCCCTCCGTGTACCCGAGCAGGCGCCGGAGTGTGGCGACTGGAGGGTTTTCACAGTAACTTCATTGCAGTGTTAATGTAAGCCTACTCATGACATTAATAAAGATTATTATTATTACTTTGCCGGACTGTCAGCTGATAATCTATGCTGATTGGTGCTGACCTTTCCGGAATGTTTTGCAAAGGGCAGGAAGGCTACATCTGGTTTTAGTTTCTGATTGAACTCAGAGCTGAACTCTTTGGAGCTTTCTCTCTCCCAAATAAGGGTAGAGTTCTCTCAAACACTTCAGCTGGAGTTCACTCCAGGTAAACGGCACAGCCAGATTTCCCTCTCTATCCAGCCTGTGAGTGTTTAATGCCTGAAGACAGAACTGGAGGAAATCCTTTGTGTTTCACTCTCTTAATGGTCACCAGACCTCTCTAACATGTTTTGGAAGCTGCTTCTCTGATATTCCGTTCATCTTAGACAAGCTGTTGGTCATTCTGGTGGAGAGAGAAACAAATAAGATTACACAATCTGAGGCTGTGGTGGAAAGCCTGTAGCCCAGGAGTTCTGATTGAATGCACCTGCCAGAAGAACCTCATTAGAAATCCAACTGTTGGTTTCAACACTCCACATCCTGGGAAGATAGCCAGTGGTAACCATTTCAGTATCAGCAACAAGGATATTCATCTTTCTTTTTTCCATTTAATCCCTATTATTTTACGCCTTTCCCTTCCTCTGCATATGTCTGTCCTGTGTATGGTGGGGTAGAGGGTGGAAGGGGGTGTAGTAGATTGGCTGGACATTATTCTACTTTAAGTACAGCATGTCTTGTCTCTATTTTTGTTATAAATAAACAGTTGCTGTGTTTCACTTACAAATAGGGGGTGTCATTCTCCGCCGGGTCGGAGAATGGCCGTTGGCCGGCGTGAACCCCGCCCCCGCTGAAGTCTCCGGTACCGGAGATTGGGCGGGGGCGGGAATCGGGCCGCGCCGGTTGGCAGGACCACCCGCTCAATTCTCCGGCCCGGATGGGCCGAAGTCCCGCCCAGAAATTGCCTGTCCCGCCGGCGTAAATCAAAGCTGGTATTTACCGGCGGGACCAGGCGGCGTGGGCGGGCTCCGGGGTCCTGGGGGGGCGGCACGGGGCGATCTGACCCCGGGGGGTGCCCCCACGGTGGCCTGGCCCGCGATCGGGGCCCACCGATCCGCGGGCGGGCCTGTCCGTAGGGGCACTCTTTCCCTTCCGCCTCCGCCACGGCCTCCACCATGGCAGAGGCGGAAGAGACTCTCCCCACTGCGCATGCGCGGGAAACTGTCGGCAGCCGCTGACGCTCCCGTGCATGCGCCGCATTTCCGTGCCAGCTGGCGGGGCACCAAACGCCATTTCCGCCAGCTGGCGGGGCGGAAATCCCTCCGGCGTCGGCCTAGCCCCTCAATGTTGGGGCTCGGCCCCCAAAGATGCGGAGCATTCCGCACCTTTGGGCCGGCGCGATGCCCGTCTGATTGGCGCCGTTTTTGGCGCCAGTTGGCGGACATCGTGCCGTTGGGGGAGAATTTCGCCCCTGGTGCCTGTAAGTCATCGAAGCAGTCAAGGCAAAATATCTCAGAAATTTGATATGAATTATTGGTTAATGCACTTGTTTTGGAACTCTGGAGCTTGTGGAACTGAAATTGACCACACACTCGTCCAGCGTGTAATAGCAACAATATTCTGCCTGGCAACTGACATCGATTGGTTCCCGTCAGGTGGGGTTTTTCGGAAAGAATCCTGGAGAAGCCATGATACCCTCAAGGTGGAAACAGCTCTCTCTATCTCTGCTCTGCTGCCTACTGTCTGAAGGCAGAAGCTTCTCGACCTTGAAAGAAGAATCTCTCTTGCTCGCTTGAATGCTAGCTGCCTGCTATTTCTGTGAGTGTACAGTGAAAACCATTACAAGCTGAAAGGTTAGATGACAGCCATCTGAAAGCCTAGACTGGAAAAAATAAATGAACTGGAAGACGTACAGCAAACTCTCACCCTTTTACTCTCATCATTATTTTATCCCTCTCTTTCCCCTCTGTGTTTGTCTTTCTGTGCGTGTGTAGAGGGTGGGATGAGTTAAAAGGGGTGGGGGGGGGTGGTTAGAGATTAGATAGTAGTTAACCAGTTACATTTGTTACCTCTTTCATTATAGTTACTGTTAATAATAAAAAGTTAATTGTGTCTAGCCCGCAGTTATTGGGCAGCCAAAGGCATCGGGTTGTTAAAAATAAAAGTTTATTTCAACCGTGTTACGACTCAGGCTCAAATGGGGCTGGAATTGATCATGCACTAGCCCAGGGTGTCATAACAATCTGGCTTACCATTATCCTATGTGGTGCGATCTCATACTTTTATTTTACAATGCTCCGATGAAGTGTTGTGGGATATTTCATTATGTTAAAGGTGTTATTTAAATGTAAATTGCTGTTGTTGTTGTTAAGCAGTCAGCATCTTTTGCTCAGTATAGACAGTTACCTATGGTAACTATGGATCAGTTGCCAGTATCATTGACTGCTGATTCTGGCCAACATTTATCTCTCTGCCAACATCACTAAAGCCAGATGATCACATTGCTTTTTGTGAGATCGTACTGTGCGCAAATTGGCTGCCATATTTCCTACATTACAATGGTCGCTACACTTCAATAGCATTAATTGGCTTTACAAGTTCTGGTATGTCTTGAGTTTATAAAAGACATTTGCCTTCCTTCGAATGTTGGGCCATATTGAAGAGTTAATAATCCCTAGGAGATAGAATGCTTGTTTCGTCCCATGTCCAATGAATAATAAAGATCGAAGTGTGCAACACGAGTATAAATTACTGGATTAATTGGACTCCAGTGTAATACGCAACCTTGAATATGTGTACTTCCAGCCAATGTAATAAATACTGAGGAATTCTTATTCCAAAAAAATCGAAGGACTCTGTATTTTATTGAAATGACTCTGGGGCGCAGAGCGATTCATCAAGAGAACCTTTAAAGAGACCTTTCCTCAAATTTGTATCTTTGGCATTTTCTTTCCCTGCGAGAGATGTGCAGAATGAGACTGGAGGAAATGATCAGCATTTACAAAGCTGTGCTTTTCTCTTTGCAGTCTCAGATTGATGGAGAGCGACGTTTCTGAAGAATGTAATGTGCAGAAAATATTTACTTGCCTTAAACTCCAGCGGGCTTTGAGGTGGGAAGATCTGCCCGTAATATACCAAATAGTCAGGCGGTGGCTGTGTGCAATGCAGTGTGTTTTCGTGTCCTTTCATTTCTGTTTTAGCTCAGCCTCGGCTGAGGAAATGTATGTGCTTGTTCTCTGTTCTCCTGTCAGATATGGGTCACAGCGGGAATGAGTTCCAGTACTTATGCCAGATCTCCCAGTGGGCAACAATTCATGAGTCAGAACTGCCCTGAATTCGGTAATTGCTATAAAGTCAGTCACCCTGTCAGGGAGGAGGAGAGTTTTGGGCAGAGGACTATTAGGCAGTATTATATTTGGGAGGTAATTGTCATACCTAACAGGTTTGAGAAATCAACTCACAACCAACTTCACCATCAGCATTCCATCCAGAGAATTGACACAATTTTAATTCTACCTGAGATCTTTTTTCAGTTGAATGTTGGCGACATGTCAATAACGCAGACTCAGCGGGAATGTATAAACTCAGTTGTGTGACAAAGAGTAAAGTGGATAGAATCTCTACAGTGCAGAAGGAGGCCATTCAGCCCATCTGGTCTGGACCGGCTCTCCAAAAGAGTTTGCTACCTCGACACAACCCCCCTCCCTGCCCTATCCCCGTAACTCCACCTAACCTTTGGACACTAAGGTGTAATTTAACATGGCCAATCCACCTAACCTGCACATCTTTGGACTGTGGGAGGAAACTGGAGCACCCAGAGGAAACCCACGTAGATACAGAGAGAACGCGCAAACTCCACAGTCACCCAAGTTCGGAATCGAACCTGGGTCCCTGGTGCTACGAGAGAACCACTTGCCATTTGGGCAGCATGGTAGCATAGTGATTAGCACAATTGCTTCACAGCTCCAGGATCCCAGGTTCGATTCCCGACTTGGGTCACTGTCTGTGTGGAGTCTGCACGTTCTCCCCGTGTGTGTGTGGGTTTCCTCCGGATGCTCCGGTTTCCTCCCACAGTCCAATGATGTGCAGGTTAGGTGGACTGGCCATGCTAAATTGCCCTTAGTGTCCAAAATTGCCCTTAGTGTTGGGTGGGGTAACTGGGTTATGGGGATAGGGTGGAGGTTTGCGGTTGGAAAGGGTGCTCGTTCCAAGAGCCGGTGCAGACTCGATGGGCCGAACGGCCTCCTTCTGCACTGTAAATTCTATGTCAGCAAGGATGGGGTGGAGGGGGTGGAGGGGGGAGGGGGGGGGCTGGTGGGGGGGGGGCAGAAAAAAGAAAGTTGTGTATTTATAGAGCACCCTCTACCACCTCAGGATGCTCGAAAGTGCCTTATGGCCAATTACATTTTTGAAGTATAGTCTCTGTTCTAATGTGGAGAACAGTAGCAGTTAATTTGCGTGCATCAAACCACCCACAAATAACAATGAGTTAATGATCAGATATGTGTATTTTTATAGTGATGTTAAGCTGTGAGATAAATATTGGCCAGCGCACCAGAGATAATTCCCCTATTCTCTTTTGAAATAGTGCCATCCGATCTTTTATTATCTCCTGAAATAGCAGGTGGAATTTTGATTTAGCATCGCATCCCAAAGGTAGAATCTCCAGCAGTGCATGGTGCCTTCAGGTTTGACAGCCTGGGTTTTGTTCTCAAATCTCTGGAGTGCAACTTGGACCCACAACCTGCGGACTCAAAGATGAGAGTGCTACCTTCTGAGCCACGACAGACCCCTAAATCGGGTGGTCAGTCATTTAGAGGGAATAGGGTCAAGAAAAGAGAGAGGGGGACAAGATGAGCTTGGAGATGCCCAATGGAGAAAGGAGAGAAATGTAGCTTAAGGTTAGGGCAAAGGTGAATTTGGGGTTTGGAGGTCAAGTGGAAGAGAGCAGATGCCAAAGTGGCAGCTGAATGGATGGTCTCAATTTATTTTATTCATTCAAGGAATGTGGGCAGTGTTGGCTAGGCCAGAATTCATTGCCCATTCCTAATTGTCTTGCAGAACGTGGTGGCAAGCTGCCTTCTTCAACCGCAGCAGTCAACATCATTTAAATACACCCACAGTAGGAGGCACGGTGGCGCAGTGGTTAGCACTGTTGCCTCAGCGCACTGAAGAGCTGGGTTCGATCCCTGCCCTGGGTCACTGTCTGCATGGAGTTTGCACATTCTCCCCATGTCTGTGTGGGTTTCACCCCCACAACCAAAAGATGCGAAGGGTAATAAACACCCTGAATCGCTGGTTGCCAGCATTAGCTTTTGCAGCTACTTCGATGTATGGGGACAGCCATCCTGAGGAGCTGAACAGTGAACCGCGACTGCTGATAACACCAAGAAGAAGAGAGATTGCCAAGGGGGCCAAGAAGGTCTGATCAACTCGAACAGGACTCCAGAAGCATGATCTTTTTCTTGTTGTAAAAACAGTGATTTTATCTTTAGAAACAAAATAATGTAAGTTAAAAATTTACTCTAACCTGAAGCAGTTGTTATTACAAAATAGTCAAAGTCTACTTTACTGTACCTCAACAAAGCAGGACCCAGGATCGAAGCTACTGAGTGGTAAGTAGATAAAATCTTCTTTACAGATATAGGTTATACCGGGAATAACTTGAAATATTAGTTTGTCTTGAATAGCACCTATTTAAGTCTGCAAAGGAGTCAAGGGGGCGAAAATCCTTGTACACCATTTAAAGAATCCTTTTGATCCTTTTTAGTTTAGGGGGAGATTTCTAAAAAAAGTGGTGATAAAAATACATGGTAACCAACTCCCTGAAAAAGGCGATGTAAGGCTCCCACCTCGAGTAGAAGCCTTCCACCGACCCCCTCATGGTGTACTTAACCTTCTCCAGATACAAACTTTTCCAGTAGATCACCCAGCCAGGCCGAGGCACTGGGTGGTACCGGGGACCTCCACCCGAGCAGGATTCTCCTCTGGGCTATCAACGAGCAGAGGCGAGGTCGTCCACCTTCGCCCTGGTCTACAGCACCAGCGAGTCCAATACATCAAAAATACCCATCAACAGGGCAGCACGGTGGCACAGTGGTTAACACTGGGACTACGGAGCTGAGGACCCTGGTTCGAATGCCGGCTCTTGGTCACTGTCCATGTGGAATTTGCACATTCTCCCCGTGTTTGCGTGAGTTACGCCCCCACAACCCAAAGATGTGCAGGTTAGGTGGATTGGCCACGCTAAATTGCCCCTTAATTAAAAAAAAGAATTGGGCACTCTAAAGTTTTGAAATAATACACCCACAATGCTGTTATGGAGGGAGTTCCAGGATTTTGACCCAGCGACAGTGAAGGGACGGTAATATATTTCCAAGTCAGAATGGTGTGTGGCTTGGAGGGGAACGTCCAGATGGTGTGTTCCCATGTGTCTGCTACCCTCATCCTTCGAGATGGTAATGATTGTGGTTTTGGAAGGTTCTGCCTAAGGAACCTTGGTGAGTTCCTACAGTGTATTTTGTAGATCAGTAAGAAGTTTTACAACACCAGGTTAAAGTCCAACAGGTTTATTTGGAATCACTGGCTTTCGGAGCGCAGCTCTTTCATCAGGTGAGTGATATTTTGTAGATGGTACATATGGCTTCTGTGGTGAAATGGTGTTGAAGAGCATGAATATTTGTGGGCAGCTTTATCTTGAGTGTAGTTAAGTTTCCTGTTTTGTAGGAGCCGCACTCATCCAGGCAAGGGGAGAATATTCCATCACATTCTTGACTAGAGCTTTGTAGATTGTGGACAGGCATTGGTGGTCAGGAGGTGAGTTACTCATCTTTTACTGACAAATAGGTCCACTTGTGTTGAAGTTGAGGGTGGATGGGGGCAAGGTAGTACGGTTTGAGGATATGGTAGTGGCCAAAGAAATCAAGAGGTTATCATTGCAATCCAGGACAATCTTTAAGTATTGAACAGTTTTGTCAGGTGAAGAACAGGACCTGATAGTAAGCCACCCGAACAGCAAATGAGATGAATGACTAGGTGGTTTGCTTTCCGTTGAGGGGGAAAAAGCAGCCAATACATTGAATGGGTTTGTCTATCTTCTCTGAAGTGCCACATGATTTCTTTTGCATCAACTCGAATTGATAGATGGGGCCTTGCTTCATCATCTGATCAAATTGTACTTAAATGTTGTGAGTAGTAGCATTGTGAACAAACTGAAGGTGGAACAAGAGACACCAGCTGAGTGAGAAATGATGGCGGGCTCACGGGCACAGGGGTGGTCAAGGCTCTGGAGGGGGGGGGGGGTTGCTTGTCGGTTTTGGGGAGTCATGACTTCGGGGAGCTCACAGGTTCAGTGGGCTCGCTGATTCTTAGCAGTTTGGGAGGGGTCCATGGGAATGGGGGTTTGTGAGTCCTCAGAGGTCTTCACCAGGGCACTGTGTGGGACTGTCAACCAATAAGCTGGCAGTCTTGCAGAGAGGAGATGGAGGAGGCTCTGGAGTGATCATCCAGTGTTTCAGTGTCAGATGGGCATCGTTGTCTCGGCAGCACTTTATGGAGTAATCTTAATGGCAGCAGGGAGGCACAAATAGAGTGCAGAAAAAGAGAGTGCAAAAAGTGAATTTTAATACATTGACAGAGGTATTTGCAGACACACATGTGCTCACCAGCTACAAATGCCTAAAAACATCCATGCCCACAGTCTACAACGATACTTTCTTCACCTTTCTAAACACTCAGCCCTGTTGTATAGCCAGGATCCACAGCAGACGTGAAGGAAGCCTGCTGTCTGCCACACCTTGGGCGCGATTCTCCGACCCCCCACCGGAGATTCGGCGGGGGCGGGAATTGCGCCGTGCCGGTCAGCGGGAATCCCCCGGCGACTCTCACCGCGGTCCGCGATGGGCCGAAGTCCCGTCGCTGTCAACCCACGCCAGCCGGCGTGGATTGAACCACCTTTGGGACAGCGGGACACGGCGGCGCGGGCGGGCTCCGGGGTCCTGGGGGGGGGGCACGGGGCGATCTGGCCCCAGGGTGTCCCCACGGCGGCCTGGCCCGCGATCGAGGCCCACCGATCTGCGGGTGGGCCTTTGCCATGGGGGCACTCTTTTCCTTCCGCCTTCGCCATGGTCTCCACTATGGTGGAGGCGGAAGAGACCCCCTCCACTGCACATGCGCAGGGATGCTGTGAGCGGCCGCTGACACTCCCGCGCATGCGCCTCACGGCAAAGTCATTTCCGCGCCAGCTGGCGGGGCACCAAAGGCCCTTCCCGCCAGCTGGCGGGGTGGAAATCAGTCCGGCGCGGGCCTAGCCCCTCAGGGTGAGGGCTTGGCCCCTCAAGATGTGGAGAATTCCGCACCTTTGGGGCGGCGCGATGCCGGACTGATTTGCGCCGTTTTTGGCGCCGGTCGGCAGACGTCTTGCTGATTGCAGAGAATCCCGCCCCTTGTACTGGAGGGCTGAGACTTGGAGGGCCCCAGTCTGCTTTCACAGTGCTGTGGTAAGGTGGTGCCATTGTCTTTGCTATGTGAGGTTGAAACATCCACGGTCACAGCAAGAGGGGAGTCAGATGGGCTGGACGCTTCCATCATCTCCTGGGTGGAAGGCTCTTGGCTATGTACCAGATTCATCTCTTCCCTTTGGTGCACGAGGGTCCCTGCCTTTGTCCTTGGGTTGGAGGGGCAACTGGAGTGATGTTAAGAAGATCTGCCATTCTCTGCTGCTGGTATTCGTGGATCCCCACAAGTGCCTGCACCATGGAGTTCACACCCTGAACCATGGAGTGTATGTCCAGCGCCATAGAGCGATCATCCTGCACCAAGGTCTGTACTGCAGCCACCACCCTCGCAGTGTTGACCATTGTGGTAGCACAGCCCCTTTAATAGGCATGTCCTTGTGTTCTACATGACTGGCTCCAGGCCCAGCATGTGGGAGCACGTGAACTCTGACCAATGAGCAATCCGTGCAGGTCCTGGAGACTGGGGTTTTGGTTAGAGTGAACCTGAGGATCAGAGTGTTGACACCTATATGGAAACTCTGTGCCTGAGTATAAGCTACCCTTGTTAGTTGCCAATATATGCTTTCTCTTCATTAAGGGCAGCACGGCGATAGAGTGGTTAGCACTGTTGCCTCACTGCACCAAGGAATTGGGTCACATTCTCCCCGTGTCTGCGTGGTTTCCTATGGGTGCTCCAGTTTCCTCCCACAATCCAAAGATGTGCAGGTGAGGTGGATTGACCATACTAAACGGCCCCTTAGTGTCCAAAAACGATGTGTAGGTAAGGTTCAGGGGTTCTTGAGATGGGGCAGGGGAGTGAGCTTGCATGCAGTACTCTTTTAGAGGGTCGGTGCAGACCCAGTGGGCCAAATGGCCTCCTTCTACCCTGGAGGGATTCTATGATTCATTACTACTAGCTACTTAATATTGTCTCGAGCCACTATAATTGTGAGGAGTATAAATCGGATTGATCGCAAGCCACAGCCCATCGAATTCGGAGGGGAGAAGGCAAGTTTCCAAGATGAAAGCGTCGACAATACCAGAGAACATTGAGTGAAAAATACTCATGATTGGGAAGTTAGGCCTATTTGACCAGAAGCCGAAGACTGGAGCCAGTATATTGAGCAGCTTTGGTACTTCTTCACGGCAAATGAAATAACAGAGAGGATAAACAAAGTTATCCTATTAACAATCTGTGGGCCAACAACCGACAACCTTATAAGAAATGTGACGTCTGCGGAGGCTCCTGAAACAGTCATTTTTCACAGTAACTTCATTGCAGTGTTAATGTAAGCCTACTTGTGACAATAAAGATTATTATTATTTGACCAGTTGGTGAATCTGGCCAGGGAACATTTCAACCCCAAACCTCAACATACCAGAGCAATACAAGTTCAACTCGCCTGTCAGGGATCCAGATGATGCTATCTTCATCTCCGTTGCAAAACTCAGGCAAATGGCCAAGCACTGCGCATTTGGTATAGCACTGAGAGACATGTTCTGCGATCGTTTCGAATGCGGTATTAACAACGTAAGTATGCAAAAGAAGTTTCTGGCTGAAATAAAGATTACCCCAGACAGAGCGATTGAGTTCACCCAGGCGACCGAATGCGCTGAAAGGGGCGCGTCAGACCTTCAAAGCATGCAAGAGGCGAGGTGTGGGGTGATACGGTTGCAAGGCATGTAACCAGGTCAACAGACACAGAAGAAGCTCGGCCACAACCCCTTGGCCTATGCAATATTTTGATGCACAATGGAGAGTCTCCTTCAGGGCATCCCAAAAGCTGTAGTCCACCTGGATGATGTCCGAATAAGAGGAACATCACACGGGAAGCACCTGGCAAGTTTAATAGAGGTACTGAGAAGATTTTGAGATGCTGGAATGCGCCTCAAGCATGAGAAGTGCACTTTCCAGGCTGGTGAAGTCACTTACCCACGGTTCAAAGTGGACTCAAAGGGTCTACAGCCACTTGCAGACAAGGTGAAGGCATAAGAGAAGTCACGGAGGTGAACGGGCATGGAACACCGTTGCCGCAGCTGGCAAGGCAGCCATGCAGCTGCGCACACTGCGAACAGCCCACTTTGAACTTCATGCCACGGGTTGAATAGGTGTCCCCCTGGGTGCCCTCTGGAGCCAACCGACCCATCAGCTATACGGGCTCACTCCAGCACAACCTGTGCCACCTTGTTGGCTGGAATGAGTGTGTGTTTCGAGTGTAATGTGTAAGTGCGGCTGCAGCTTGTCAGCCTCCCGAGTGTCAATCGCAGACTGGGCGACTCCCACACCGTTTTTCACTGGATTCGATTGTGTTCCACGCGTCACCGGTGCTAGCCCCTCAATGGTAGCGGAATCGGCCCAGGAGTGGTGCCAGCTTTTCTGTCGTGAAAGTCCACGAATTCTGTGTTGGCGTCAACATTTAGTCTCAGAAATGGAGAATCACGCCCATGATTTTGCCTGGGTGGCAGCGCAGCAAATCTGACCAATTACGAGTGTACGTCACTCATGATGAACTGAGTTGTGAGGAAGGAGTCAGACATTGGGGATCCCGAGTAGTAGTACCACCCCCAGCCAGAGAGTTCTTGTTGCAAGAATTACACACTGTCCATCAGGGCCAGACAAAAATTAAAATGTTTGTTTGGAGCTATATCTGGTGGCCTGGCAAAGACAAGGACGTGAGAGCATGGCGTGACCTTTGCCAGGCACAATAGACACTGCCCCCTACATCCAACCTCCACCCTTGGGAGAGGCCTGGACAACAATGGATGAGGGTATAACCTCGGATCCGGGCGCAACGGGCGAATCGCATGTGAGCCCCAAATCAAGCTCCGCACAACCCAATCGCGAGTCACCTGGCTCGTTCCGCCTTGCACAATCTGGATCCCGCTCTCACTGGGCAAGATCTAAATCTGAATAAATGGCTCATTTGACTACCCGGAAGCCGGATTCACCTGGCACCCAGGGCTCACCAGCTGTGCCTGGGAGACCTGGCCAGGGTGCCATTAAGTACTGCTCCACACAAACGTGGACCAGGCGTAACCGCACCAGGAGGGTCTCCCAGGACATTACAGACCCCTGGGTGGTCAGGGACAGGGCAGGGTGGCACCACGGCACCCCACCTGGCACCTGGGATCCCTGGCACTGCCAGGTTGCCAGCGTGCCCATGTGCCAGGTTGGCACTATCAGGGGTCGGACCCAGGCAGGGCATTGCCAAGTAGAGGGGGAGGTAGGCAGGTGGTTCCCGTTGGGCCTCCCCAAGATTGGCAGGTGAGCGGGGTCACAAAAGCGGGGTGGGGAGCCCTGAAAGGGCGGAGAGGAGAGATCGGGTCTGTGGGACAAAACATAGTCTCTATCTGTGAGCAAACTTTCCTGCTGGCGGGCTTCAG
The DNA here is from genome assembly GCF_047496885.1 of Scyliorhinus torazame. Classification (NCBI taxonomy): domain Eukaryota; kingdom Metazoa; phylum Chordata; class Chondrichthyes; order Carcharhiniformes; family Scyliorhinidae; genus Scyliorhinus; species Scyliorhinus torazame. The sequence continues at coordinate 67,014,812 of NC_092723.1, read as the reverse complement.
CCAAGAAAAATGAGGTGAAGGTGGAGGGAAGAGTTCACAGTCTGAAGTTGTTGAACTCAGTGTTAAGTCCGGAAGGCTGTAATGTGCTTCATCGGAAGATGAGGTGTTGTTCCTCCAGTTTGTGCTGGGCTTCACAGGAACATTGCAGCAGGCCAAGGACAGACATGTGGACATGAGAGCAGGACGGTGAGTTGAAATGGCAAGCGACAGGAAGGTCTGGGTCCTGCTTGCAGACGGGCAGAAGATGTTCTGCAAAGTGGTCAACCAATCTGCGTTTAGTCTCTCCAATGCAGATTAGACCTCACTGGGAGAAGCGAACGTAATAGACCAGATTGAAGGAGGTGCACATGAAGTTTTGCCTTGCTTTCTATACCTACGTCGTCCTGTCCCATAGTGAACACAGATGCAAAATACCTTAATACCTCACCTTCATCTTTTGGCTCCAGACACAGGCTGCCACTTTGATCCCTAATGGGCCTTCTCTTTCCCTGTTTACCCCCTTGCCTTTAATGTGCCTATAAAACTCCTTAGGATTCTTGTTTATTTTCTCCTCTTCGCTTTCCTGATTTTTTTTTTTAAGCACCCCACTGCACTTTCTATCGTCCACTAAGGCATCCACTGTTTTCAGTCGATTGTATCTGCCATATACCTCTGTTTTTTCCTGATCCAATCCTTTATTTCCCTTGACACCAGGGTTCTCTGGACCTTTGGTCCCACCCTTTACCTTTACAGGAACATGATGGCTTTGTACTCTCTCTATTTCCTTTTTGTATGACTCCCACTGCTCTGATGTAGATTTTCCTACAAGTAGCTGCTCCCTGTTCAATTTGGCCAGATCCTGTCTTATCCTATTAAAATCGGACTTCCTCCAATTCAGAACCTTTTATTTCCAGTCCATCTCTGTCCTTTTCCATAATTGTCTTAAATCTTACTGAGTTATGGTCACTATCACTGAAATGCTCCACCACTGATACTTCTATCATTCATTGCTTCTCACAGTGGCTCTCGAACCTGATTGGCCAAGGTTGCATCATTACCATTTAAGTTAGTCAGGACTTCTCCAGAAAAGGTTCTTATAGTCACTCACACACTTCTATCAAAGCATAAAGGCACTGGTTCACCTGCAAACAATGTCACCTAGCGTCTCTTCTTCATTTTTGCTGTACTCTCTGTCTCACTCCTCATGACATCAATTTCTCTCACTCTTCTTAATTGGTTCTCTCTCTTCTGCTCCTCTGTTTCTCTCCAGTCTGTTCCCTTTTGCTTTTCTTTCTTTCCCATCTCTTTACTACTAGCTTGTTCTCTGCTGTACAGCTTATTTCCCCTTTGCGCCTCCTCACTTTCAACCCTTCCTTCTCCACACGGTGGCACAGTGGTTAGCACTGCTGCATCACAACACCAGGGACCCGGTTCGATTCCGGCCTTGGGTGACTGCCTGTGTGCAGTTTGCTTGTTCTCCCCGTGTCTGCGTGAGTTTCCTCCGGGTGCTCTGGTTTCCTCCAACAGTCCAGAGATTTGCAGGTTAGGTGAGGTTACAGGGATAGGACGGGTGCGAGTGGGCCTAGGTAGGGTGCTCCTTTGGAGGGTTGGTGCAGACTCAATGGGCAGCACGGCCTTCTTCTGAACTACAAGGTTTCTATGGATTTAAATTATCTTTCCCTTCCCCAACAAGCAGCCACTGATAAGCAAGAGGCTACTAACATGGACCAGGCAGAGATTGTGAAGTATTCGCATGAGAAAGTGGGGATCGAGTTCAGGATGTTCATAACCTCAGCAGAGGATGTTTTGAAGCTTGACTAAGAGGGGGCGGGGGGCAGGGGGGAAGCTGTTGAAGAACCTTTCTTACAGGGTTGTTTTGTCTGGTGCATTTTTTTCACATTAAGTTGTGCTTTAAAGTACATTTAGAGGAATTGTGGACATGTGCCAAGGCTAGGAATATGGAAAATTAATGAGGTTGAAAGTGAATTTGAGATGAAAACTAAAGAGCTGACAAGTTTCAAGACTAACAGGCATCTAGAGAAATAATAAGATGCAATTTTCCCAGTAACAAGATTAGCAGACATCTGGGGATTTTGAGGTGCAAATGACCATATTGTTTACCAGAGATCAGTGGGGCTACACAAATGATAACTTCTCAAGACAAGGAATTTAAGAGATGTAGACAGCCAAATCCACAGAGTGGAATATCAGAGACTGAACAGTATAATTTCTAGCACCCTCATTGGGGAAGCAGGCTAGTGCTCCATCAAACAGTCTGACAGGCCAGTTGCATCTGTGATCCGAGCTATGGAGGCCTGTTCAATCTAAAATTTAGAGCTAAGGCAGATTGCAGGTATTCTCCTCTAAAAGACGCAGTTTCATGTCTTTGCTGCCCCAGGAAAAGACGTTTCCCAGTCTTGAGTGTATTATTAATTGCTTGCACAATGACTGGTCTGGTTCCTCACTGGGTTGTACATTGTTCCTCACATTATTCCAAATAAATATCCACTGCTAAGTGCTTCAAGTTATCCTGCAGGGTTTTGAGACACTCTCGCAGGTAACATCAGCGGCCTCTTAACAAAATTTGGGGCTCTTGGCCGGGATAAAAAGCATAATTCCTTTTGGATTGAGGGGATTCGTGACTTTGTAAATGAGAGTGAGGAATATGTGGAACCAAATGAGAAGGTGCTATTTAAAATAAGGTGGCTGCAAAGATGGCTCGTGCTCAAACCCAGGCTTATTTGGAAGTAGACAATATAACCTTAGCAAATATGAAAAGTGTACGCAAAGTTAAATGGATGGAATTGGCAGATAAATTGGAATTATTTACAGGGGATAAGAAAACTGAAGCAATTGAAAGCATAGCAACCCATTTAAAGATGCAGGCAGTGTCAGACAGATCAAGTACTTTGAGAGATGGGGAAATTGAATCAGCTGAAATGCAGTTATAAAGTGAAATAGAAGTGAAGAAATAAGAAATGCAAGAAAAAGAGAGACCTTTCCAAAGGGAATTGGAAATGCAGAGGTGGCAGAAAGAAAAAAGAAGAAAGATAGAGAACATCAAATTAAAATGCAGTGAATTGAAGCTGGGACAACAGAGTTGGTTGAGGAAGAAAGTAGATGTGAACCCTGTGGGGCCATGTTTAGATTTGTACAGGCACTTCCAAACTTTGATGAAAGGGAAGCAGAGGCATTTTTAGCGCCTTTGAGAAATTAGCTAAACAGAGGAAATGGTCACAAGAGATTTGGTCGCTGATCGTAGGTAGGGCTAGTGAAGTCTATGCATCTTTTTCAGAGGAAAGGTCTGGGGCGTAGGGGATGGTTAAGAGTATCCGAGGCTTATTGACAAAAGTTTGGAAATATTAGGAAACAGTCTGGGCTGACTTATATTGAAATTGAAGGTGCTAAACAAAGTAATTTTGATAGGTGGGTTTAAAAAAAATTTCTTTATGGGCTGTAGGCGTTGCTGGTTAAGCCAGCATTTATTGCCCGTCTCTAGTTGCCTGTCAGAAGGTGGTGGTTAGTTTCCTTCTTGAACCACTGCAATCCTTGAGGTGTAGGTACACCCACTGTGCTGTTAGGGAGGAAATTCCACGATGTTGCTGCAGAGACAGTGAAGAAACGGCGATATATTTCCATGTCAGGGTGGTGAGTGACTTGGAGGGGAACCTCCAGGCTGGGGTTTCCAGGTATGCTGCTCTTGCCCTTCTAGATGGTAGAGGTCATGGGTTTGGAAGGTGCTGTCTAAGGAATCTTGGTGAGTTACTGTAGTGCATCTTGTAGATGGTACACACGGCTGCCACTGTTCTTCAGTGGTGGAGGGTGTGAATGTTTGCGGAAGGAGGAGCAATCAAGTGGGCTGCTTTGTCCTGGACGGTGTCGAGCTTCTAAGGGTTGTTAGGGCTGCACACATCCAGGCAAGTGGAAAGTATTCTATTACACTCCTGACTTGTGCCTTCTAGATGATGGATAGGCATTGGGGGGTCAGGAGGTGAGTTACACGCTGCAGGATTCCTAGTCTTTGGCCTGTCCTGGTGGGCACAGTATTAATGTGGCTAGTCCAGTTCAGTTTCTGATCAATGGTAACCCCCAGAATGTTGATTGTGGGGGATTCAGAGACGGTAATGCCATTGAATGTCAAGGAGCAGTGGTTGGATCCTCACGTGTAGGAGACGGTTACTGCCTGGCACTTGTGTGCCGCGAATGTATTAAAAATAGAAGAAACCTATGATGCCCTTAAAGGAATAATTCTGTTAGAAGAATGCAAAGACTCATCACCTGCAATGATAAGGACTCATGTGGAGGAACAAAGAGTCGAAACTGCAAGACAGGCAGTAGAGCCTGCTGATGATCATGAATTAGTTCATAGGTCAAAGCCTTTCTATTGACACTCTTAAATCTGAGAAAGATAGAAAGTGGGAAGGTGCATGAAAGGTCAGTCAAACAAGTGAGGAACTGGTTGAAACTTTCAAGGAGATTTCAGCTCACAATAAAAAACGTAGTGCTGAGGGGTTAAGAGAAATTAGGAACATTAAACTGGGCCACACCAACTCGTTATGTTGGGGATTAAATGAAAAGCCGGCTGGAGTTATAAATCTTAAAAAAGGAAATATGAAATCAGAGCTGGAGAACAGGAGAAGCAGGTAGGATTCATACACAGAGGAAAAGAGCAACCAATAGGAAAGAAAATGTGTGCACGAATAGTACAGGAGCACAGTGACCATTGGTGGCTAATGCATTTAAGGATTTTGTGTGTGAAGGTTAAGTATATAATAATCTTTATTAGTGTCACATGTAGGCTTACATTAACACTACAATGAGGTTACTGTGAAAATCCCCTTGTCGCTGCACTCCGGCACCTGTTTGGGTAAATAGAGGGCGAATTCAGAGGGCGGGATTCTCCGACCCCCCGCCGGATCGGAGAATCCCCGTGGGGCGGCGTGAATCCTGCCCCGCCGCTCCGATGCCAGCTGCCGTATTCTCTGGTGCCGGCTTTCGGACGGGGGCGGGATTTACGCCACACCGTTTGAAGCGGCCCCCCCAGCAATTCTCCGGGCCCCGATGGGCCGAGCAGCCGTCAGTTCCTGGCCAGTCCCGCCGGTGTGAAATGGACATGGTCCCACATGGCGGAACCTGGCTGGTAGGCCGTCTAGTGGAGTCCTTGGGTGGGCGCGGGGGGAGCCGGCCCCAGGGGGGGCCCCCATAGTGGCCTGGCCCGCGATCGGGGCCCACCGATCTGCGGGCGGGCCTGTACCGTGAGGGCACTCCTACCTTCTGCGCCGGCCTCTGTAGGGCTCCGTCATGGCGGCGCGGAGAAGAACCCCCCCTGCGCATGCGCAGGAAGACGCCGGCCGGTCTGTGCATGTGCGGAACCACACCGGCGGTTCTGCGCATGTGCCAACTCGCGCCGGCCCTTCAGCACCGGTTGGCGCGGCGCCAACCCCTCAGCCACCGGCCTAGGCCCTGGAAGTGCGGAGGATTCCGCAACTTCCGGTTGGCCCGAGCCGGAGTGGTTCGCGCCGTTCTTGGCGCCGCCGTCGGGCCATCCCGCCAATTGTGGGAGAATCCCGCCCAGAATGTCCAAATCACCTATCAAGCACGTCTTTCAGGACTCGTGAGAGGAAACCGGAGCACCTGGAGGAAACCCACGCAGCCATGTGAAGAACGTTTAGACTCCGTACAGACAGTGACCCAAGCCGGGTCCCTGGCACTGCGAAGCAACAGTGCTAACCACGATGCTATCATGTAGACAGACTAGAATGTAGAAATATATTAAAATTTTGAGAAATATATGTGTGAGTCAATCGCCAATGTTGTGGGATAAAGATATTTGTTGTCCAGATGCGATATTGATGGAAGAGGTTCTGGTCAGCAGTATTCATGATGAAACAAGAAAAAGTTCATTGCTAAATAAAACTACAGGAGTCGCTTGAAGATGGAAGAAGTGTTTGTAGGAATGGTAGAAACATTGTACATTGCAGGGATTCATTTCAGCCTCGGCAATGGTATAGCAGGATCAAATATTGTAGTGGTGCCTACTGTGGTTGAATAGGGATTAGAAACCTCAGCGGCAGAGAAATTACAAACAGACCATCTGCTGGTTGTTCTGGATTATGTAGTTACAAGATCACAGGATCATAAAATAAGACAAAAGAGGGAGGAGTTGTGACCACAGAATGAGACAAGTGAGATCAGGTTAGCTGATATGATCTTTAGAAAGATGAATGAAGACGAAACAGAGAAAGGGAAAGAGACGGATGTGTTGAATTCAAAGACATTGATAGAATTACAACGATTTGAAATGAAAACAAATCTATCAGACAGCTTACTCAGCACTGGAAACTCAGTGTATTCCTGAGTGTTATTATGTCAAGGACCAAATACTAATGAGAAAGTCGTGCCCACCGCATGTTTGTGCAGAGGACAAATGGGAAGAAAGTCAAATTGTGTTACCTGCTGAGTATAGGAAAGAGAATGTTAGGGTAGCTCATGAAATATTCCATGAAGGCGAATAAAGAAAACCCAAGCAAAGTTCCCAAAACAATTTTACTGGCCCAGACCACATAAAGATGTAAGTAAATTGTGTCAAATCTGTCAGACTTGTTGGGTAATAGGGAAACCACAAACTGAAATAAAGGTGAGAAGAGTGTCCCGGCTGGACAGAGGAGGTCAATCATCCTCTTGCTGCACCGGATGCGAGTCTTCTTGTGCAGCGACTGGCACCTATCAATGCTGCCACCGCCTCCCAGATGGGGTTGGTGACCTTGCTGGAGGGTCTTCTCCCCGCCTGAGGGTACAGGAATATGCTGCTTCCTCTCCGCTGCGACCAGCATCCAGGTCAGGGCTCCCTCTGAGAATCTTGGGTTGGACATTCTGCTCAGTGGACTTGGAGCAGGTGCTGAGGAGGTGTTTAAATGGAGCTCCCCAGTATCTGAAGTACTCAGCTGACCAGCTGATAGTGGAACGGGCGAATCAGATTACACCCACCACAGAGGAGGCGTGAAACCTGTGAGAAAAGTTTTTTTTTAAAATACGATGGGAAGACCATCCAACCCCCCTGCCAGGAATGGGCTAAACCCCGGTTTTCCCACCCAATGTGACACTTAGCCAGAAACGTGAAATTCTGCAATCGTACTTTGGAATTTAAAATGTTTAGATGCTTACTGGCATGGAAGCAAATATGTTTCTCTCTCTGAGTTGAATTATTTTTCATGTCCTACCGTTGCAGCATTTCCACACAGAGATTTGGCTGTGAATGCATACAGCGCTTGTGCATATCCTTCATCTAGTTTCTCATTGCGATGACTGCGCGCTCTATTCCTTTGCCTGTGCTGTTGCCTGGAAGCAGTTCTGTGTTGCTTGAGCGAAGGGCGTCCGCCAGGAACTGCATTTTAAAATTGTAACACAAAACTAGCTGTCCTATGCGGGAGGGGGAAAGTTGAACATAAGAACTAATTTGACAAGTTCAATTCTTAAGAGATTAAACTTGCTGGTTTGTATTAATGGCTAGATTTGGAGTGAGTGATTGCAGGGTGCTGCTCCTCTAACTTTACTTTCAAATTGTGCACATAAAATGGCCGTGCCAAACTGGGCAGTGCACGCATGCAAGATTGGATCTTGATATCATCAACCAATTACAGAGGAATATCATAGAATCCACAGTGCAGAAGGAGGCCATTCAGCCCATTGAGTCACACCGGCCCTTGGAAAGAGCACCCTCCATTCTATCCCCGTAACCCAGTAACCCAACCCAACCTTTTTGGACACTAAAGGCAATTTAGCATGGCCAATCCACCTAACCTGCACATCTTTGGACTGTGGGAGGAAACCGGAGCACCCGGAGGGAACCCACGCAGACACGGGGAGAACGTGCAGACTCTGCACAGACAGTGACCCAAGCCGGGAATCGAACCTGGGACCCTGGAGCTGTGAAGCAACTGTGCTACCGCGCTGCCCTAATATAAGTTGGTCTTTAAGCCCATGGAACTGTTCAATCATTTAATTAGTTCATGGTGATCTGCACCTGAACACTACATACTCTCCTTTGCTCATCTGACTGTCTTACCTAACGAAAAGCCTTCTGATCTTGGTCGTGAAAGCTTCAATTTTCCCAATGTCCAAGTTACTTTGTGTTGCTGCAGCTGTACCGATGCGGGCAACTAACTGAGGGGTACTCCCGGTGCACCCCTGCCCCATGGATGCTGGAGGGCACTGCACAGAGGAAAGAGAAATGGGGGACATGCAAGCTCCATAAATGGTGCTAAAATGGTTAAGTGGTGAATCTGAAAGAGATCTAGGAGCTTTTGAGACTCAAAAATCAATCTTACCTAATTAAAGCAGCAATCAATGTATTGAAACAAATAGCCAAACCCTTTGGAATAGAGATACAAGTATGTCTTGATCAAAAGCAAATTACTGCGGATGCTGGAATCTGAAACTAAAGAGAAAATGCTGGAAAATCTCAGCAGGTCTGGCAGCATCTGTAGGGAGAGAAAAGATCTACCGTTTCGAGTTCGATGACTCTTTGTCAAAGCTTTTCTCTCCCTACAGATGCTGCCAGATCTGCTGAGATTTTCCAGCATTTTCTCTTTCGTTACGTCTTGATCAAGCTGCACAGTGCTCTGGTCAGAAAGCAGGACATTGCATCCAGTTCTGGTTACCGCTCACAAGGGAAACATTCAATTGCTGGAAGCAGTGCAGAGAAGTGCCACAAGGCCAAACCATCATATTGGAGGTCAGAGTTATAATAAAAGACTGGGAAGCTAAAGCCTTTGCATTCATCGGCATGGGTATATAAGAACTAAGTCGAAAAATGACTTTAAACTGCAAACAAGAAAAGTGGACAAGTTCAGACCATTGAAGAAAAATAATTGGACTGATATCAGCAAATCCTACACACAATGAATGATCAACACAGTTTCAGGACTCCTCAATAAAATAGTGGAGACAAAGAGTCTTTGGAAATCGCTAAGAATGAATTGGATGTGGCATTGAAGAGGAAGAGCAGAAGCGGACTTCAACATTTGTTTCATTCTTTCATGGGATGTGGCCATTGCTGGCAAGGTCACCCATCCTCCCTTGAGAAGGTGGTGGTGAGCCTTATCCTTGAACCGCTGTGGTCCATGTAAATTCCAGATTAGCCGAATGGTCTTCCTCATCGGTAAACTGACAATATTGGGCGGGACAGTGGTTAGCACTGATGCCTCACATTGCCAGGGAGCCGGCTTCTATTCTGGTCTTGGTGACTGTCTTTGTGGAGTTTTTACTTTCTCCCGTTGTCTGTGCGGGTTTCCTCCTGGTGCTCCGGTTTCCTCCTCCAGTCCAAAGATGTGTAGGTTAGGTGGATTGGCCATGCTAAATTGTCTCTTAGTGTCTAAAGGTTAGGTGGGGTTACAGGGATAGGACAGGGGATTGGGCCTCGATGGGGTGCTCTTTCGGAGGGTCAATGCTGACTCACTGGGCCGAATGGTCTCCTTCTGTACTGTAGGGATTCTATTCTCTCCTGTTCTACATTAGTGATAAGGCATCAAGCTGTTGTGATGTTGAAAGTTGCTCTTATCCTCATGTGAGTGTTCTAAAATAACTTCCGTGATGCCTCCATCAATAAAATTTTGGTTTTGGAAAAACTCCTTCAGGTATTTATGTAAGCAAGGTAGCTAAGAATTGCAGTAAACTTTCAGCTGTGTTGTTCAGGAGACATATAACACTTTGATTAGAAATGATCGAGACAGCCCTATCAATTCCTATGCAAAGTTTTCCATTGTCCTTCAGCACAGTAATTCACATAAACAGCACTCATGAATAAAATCCAATTAAGAAGCTTCCTTTAACTTTCTTTGTTTCCAATTTTAAATGAGCCACTGTGCATACAATAGCAAACTTCAAGCATATCCCCATAGCTCTGTGTTGGCAGAAGTGCACCACAATGGGCAACACAGAATTCAATTTAATTGCTTCAAACAAACATTCCCAAATTCAATCGGTTGGAAAGCAGTGACATTTTTAAATGGTCTCTGGTTAATTTACTTCATATTGTTCCTTTTTTTTTGTTGGGGTTGCCAAAAGACAACAGAAGGGCTGGCGTCATGCAATGCCCTAGTTCTCGTTGCAGCTCTGAATTCTTCCACAATTTCACTCACTATAGCGGAGGCGGATTTACAATGAAACACACAGCAGTGCAGCATGGTTCCCTGGCCAATAGGGGGCCCCATATTGCGAGGTGGCTGCGCGAGCACAGATCAGGGGCGAGATTCTCCGACCCCCCGCCGGGTCGGAGAATCGCCGGGGGCTGGGGTGAATCCCGCCCCCGCCGGTTGCCGAATTCTCCGGCACCGGATATTCAGCGGGGGCGGGAATCGCGCCACGTCGGTTGGCGGGCCCCCCCCCCGCGATTCTCTGGCCAGGGTGGGCCTAAGTCCCGCCGCTAAAATGCCTGTCCCGCCGGCGTAGATTAAACCACCTACCTTACCGGCGGGACAAGGCGGCGCAGGCAGGCTCCGGGGTCCTGGGGGGGCGCCGGGCAATCTGGCCCCGGGGGGGTGCCCCCACGGTGGCCTGGCCCGCGGGTGGGCCTGTGCCGTGGGGCACTCTTTCACTTCCGCCTCCGCCACGGTCTCCACCATGGCGGAGGCGGAAGAGACTCCCTCCACTGCGCATGCGCGGGAATGCCGTCAGCGGCCGCTAACGCTCCTGCGCATGCGCCGCCCGGAGATGTCATTTCCGCGCCAGCTGGCGGAGCACCAAAGGCCTTTTCCGCCAGCTGGCGGGGTGGAAATTCGTCCGGCGCCGGCGTAGCCCCTTAAGGTTGGGACTCGGCCCCCAAAGATGCGGAGCATTACGTACCTTTGGGGCGGCGCGATGCCCGACTGATTTGCGCTGTTTTGGGCGCCAGTCGGCGGACATCGCGCCGATACCGGAGAATTTCGCCCCAGAGTCTGGTAGCTCTGAATTTGCTGATGGACTCAAGAAATTCGAGCAACGGGCAATACAGAACAACATCGGGCTCTGATTGGTGGACTCTGCTTTAGAGCAGGAAAAAAATGTCTTATACGAGGTGGTGGCACGGTAACACAGTGGTTAACACTGTTGCTTCACAGCGCCAGGGTCCCAGGTTTGATTCTCGGCTTGGGTCTCTGTCTGTGTGGAGTCTGCACGTTCTCCCCATGTCGGTGTGGGTTTCCTCCAGGTGCTCTGGTTTCCTCCCACAAGTCCTGAAAGACGTGCTGTTGGGTGAATTGGACATTCTGAATTCTCTGTGTAACAGGCGCCGGAATGTGGCGACTCAGGGATTTTCACAGTAACCTCATTGCAGTGTTAATTTAAGCCTACTTGTGACACTAATAAAGATTATTATTATTATAGGAGGTGGAGACTTGAGAGCAGTTCAGGCAGATCTCCTGATTGTCTGGTGTGAATTCTCTGAGCTTTCCCTTAGTGAAGCAGCAGCCAGGTTTCTGACACTTAAGCTAAGCAGCCTGAGGCAAGAGTGAGGTCACTGAGCTTACATCAAGGTACGGACCTGCAAAGCCTTCAGAGAGGACTGAGGAGGAGGCACTGGCCAACGGCCACTGAAGGGAGCAACGGGGTGACCCTCAAGCTCCAGGCCAGGGATGAGGAGGGCTGGCAGGCAACCAACCAAAGAAAGAACAGAGGCCAGACTAGGGGAGGCCAGAGAAAGCCAACAGCAGCCAAGCAGGTAGCCAGGGGAATGGTCAGTCATTGAGGCTCGAGGCCTGGTCACCTGCGCGACAGGTGAGCAACTGGGAAGTGCAAGGCTCAGGCAGGCGCCAGCATGGTTTTTGGGGAGCAGCGGGGTGACCCAACCAGATGACAGGACTGAGAGTGAAGGAGCTTGGGCAGCAACTGGACTGACGAGAGCGAAGACGCCAACCGAGGGTGAGACCAAAGGCCAGGGAAGGACAAATAATTCCAGCAGCAGCCTGGAGCACAAGTGGTCGTCGAGGCTCGAGGCTACCCGAGCAAGAGGTGTGAGCAGTCCGGACGTGCGAGGGACTGGCAGATGCCGACGTGGTTTCCAGGGAGCAGCTGGGTGACTCGACCAAAGGTCAGAATTGGGAATGAGGAGGGAAGCTGAGTGCAGAGGTCAGGACAGAGAGACAGCAGTAGCAGCCAGGCAAAAAGACAACTTACTTTAAAAGGTTTGAAGCATTGCGCAGTGCTCATTCTCAAACAACAACATCCACTAAAGGTTTTGGTGACTTGTCTGATGGCTTCACCCTGCTGATTTCCGGAGACAACACACTGCCTGGAAAACCTGAACCAGGGGCGAGATTCTCCGACCCCCCGCCGGGTGGGAGAATCACCGGGGACTGGCGTGAATCCCGCCCCCGCAGGAAGTCTCCGGCACCGGATGATTCGGTGGGGGCGGGAATCGCGCCGCGCCGGTTGGCGGGCCCCCCCCCGCGCGATTCTCCGGCCTGGATGGGCCAAAGTCCCGCCGCTAAAATGCCTGTCCCGCCGGCGTACATTAAACCACCTACCTTACCGACGGGACAAGGCGGCGCGGGCGGGCTCCGGGTTCCTGGGGGAGGCGCGGGGCGATCTGGCCCCGGGGGGTGCCCCCACGGTGGCCTGGCCCGCGATCGGGGCCCACCGATCCGCAGGCGGGCCTGTGCCGTGGGGGCACTCTTTCCCTTCTGCCTCCGCCACGGTCTCCACCATGGCGGAGGCAGAGGAGACTCCCTCCACTGCGCATGCGCGGGAATCTGTCAGCGGCCGCTGACGCTCCCGCGCATGCGCCGCCCTGAGATGTCATTTCCGCGCCAGCTGGCGGGGCACCAAAGGCCTTTTCCGCCAGCTGGCGGGGCGGAAATTCGTCCGGCGCCGACATAGCCCCTTAAGGTTGGGGCTCAGCCCCCAAAGATGCGGAGCATTCCGCACCTTTGGTGCAGCGCGATGCCCGACTGATTTGCGGCGTTTTGGGCGCCAGTCGGCGGACATCGCGCCGTTTCCGGAGAATTTCGCCCAAGAAGTGGATTCTGAAATGGGACAGCAACTACAAGATGCTGCTCAAGCTCATTGTTCAAGTGCTGAAGTGAGGGAAGAAACCTACCCTGGTTGGGTAGGTTTGCCTTATGGCCAAAATCTGTCCACTGGGTATGATTGAATATTTCACAATAAATAGACCAAAGAATATAAGTAATGTGGAAAAATTGACAAAAGAGTTTGAGGTTCCTGGCTGAAAGCATTATCGGCTCAGTTTGAAAAGGAGTGTTCCTACTGGAGGAAAGCGCTGAGATGTGTTGCTGCAGTCAAACCGATGTATTCCTTGGGACTACCTCAAAGAGGACATGATGAGTTATCAATGTCAAGTCGAAGAGGTAATTTTTTAACCTGCCAGGAATATCGCAGTAAATTTGACAAGTTTCTCATAGAGCATTTAAAAGTTACCAATATTCATAGAGTCATCATAGAATCCTGACCGTGCAGAAGGAGGCCATTCAGCCCATCAAGTCTGTACCGACCCACTGAAAGAGCACCCAACTCAGGCCCACTGCCCCACCCTTTCCCTGTAACCCCATCTAACCTTTTGGACAGCAAAGAACAATTTAGCATGGCCAATCCACCTAACCTGCACATCTTTGGATTGTGGGAGGAAACCGGAACACCCGGAGGAAACCCATGCAGACTCACGGGGAGAAAGTGCAAACTCCACACAGTCACCCAAGGCCAGAATTTAACCCGGGCCCCTGGCGCTGTGAGACAGGGACGCTTCCCTATGACTCAGGGAAGACTACTTTTAACTTTTTAACACACAGAACCTAAGAAGACTTCATCACTATAATAGCAGAGTGGCTCATGAACCAATTCACTAATTGGATTGTCAATTAGATAGAAAACATGTTTTCCCATAGGTAGAAGAGTCTAGAACTCGAGGGCATAGGTTTAAGGTGAGAGGGGAGAGATACAAAAGAGACCAGAGGGGAGATTTCTTCACACAGAGGTTGGTGAGCATCTGGAACGAGCTGCCAGAGGCAGTGGTAGAGGTGGGTACAGTTTTCTTCCTTTAAAAAAGTTAGACAGTTGCATGGGCAGGATGGGTATAGGGGGATATGGGCGAAATGCGGGCAAGTGGGACTAGCTTAGGGGCAGCACGTGGCACAGTGGTTAGCATTGCTGCCTACGTCGCTGAGGACCCGGGTTCAAATCCCGGCCCTGAGTCACTGTCCGTGTGGAGTTGCACATTCTCCCCCTGGCTGCGTGGGTTCACCCCTCACAAGCCATAGATGTGCAGGTTAGGCGGATTGGCCACGCTAAATTGCCCCTTAATTGGAAAAAAAAAAATTGGGTACTCTAAATTTTTTTTTAAAAGTGGGACTGGCTTATTGATAGAAACTGGGCAACATGGACAAGCTGGGCCAAAGGGCCTGTTTCCATGCAGTAAACTATGAGTCTATGATTAATGAAGTCAAAGATGCCAAATACTATTCCATAATAGTTAATTCAATACCAGGGGCGAAATTCTCCCCCAACGGCGCGATGTCCGCCGACTGAGCGATTTCTCTGTTTTGTCCAGCTACAATGCCACACTTCTGAGTGTCAGGAGAAAACTGTTTCGGAAATCATTGCAAATTTAAGTTTGGACACCAAACATTCTGGGGGGGGCAGAGCTTTGATATTGCTGCAAATATGTCAGGCAAATATTCATGTCTACAAGCATTATTCATCCCATGTTCCAGTCACTCCTTGAATTTAATCGGCAACGCAGCAGCTGAATCATGTGAGGCACCTGTACATTTTTATGACTTTGTTCAAAACCTGTATGCGTTTTTTTCAGTTTCCACACGTCGGTGGAATATGCTGCAATCACGCTTGGAGCAGGCATGTGGAAAATACTTGATGGTCAAAAGAATTTGTGACAGTAAGTTGTCACATACAGGTGCCGTTTTGGCTTTGAGCCTGAACTTCGTTGATATAAAGGAATGCCTATCAGATATTGCCACATCAAAGTCAGAGGAACCACATGTAAAACCTAAAGCAAAATCCTTAGCAGAGAAGCTTCAAACGTACAATGTTGTTTTTTTAAATTGTTTTCATAGAATCATAGAATTTACAGTGCAGAAGGAGGCCATTCAGCCCATCGAGTCTGCACCGGCCCTTGGAAAGAGCACCCTACTTAAGCCCACAGCTCCATCCTAGCCCCGTAACCCAGTAATCCCACCTAACCTTTTTGGACACTAAGGGCAATTTAGCATGGCCAATCCACCTAACCTGCACATCTTTGGACTGTGGGAGGAAACCAGAGCACCCGGAGAAAACCTATGCAGACACGGGGAGAACATGCAGACTCCGCACAGACAGTGACCCAGTTCAGGAATTGAACCTGTGACCCTGGAGCTGTGAAGCAACCACTGTGCTACCATTCTGCCTACTGTGGAACCAATTACTTAAAAGAATTAATGCCATTAGCAAATTGCTGCAAAATGTTAAAATAACTTTATTGAATGCTTTGCAATTGTTAGCCTCAGTTCGAAGTTTTGTCATGGAATTTCAAAATGACTCTGCTTCAGTGGAATCAGAGGCACTAACATTGACAAAGCATATAAATCATCTGATGAAAAGCGTATAAAACACAGGGGATGTAATTTTTTGATGAAACTGGAGACAATGAAATCACTTTAAAAGAGAAAGAGAAGATCATCATTGACAATGTCAATGTTATTTGTGACAAAATAATGGTGTAATTGCAGAGAAGGAATGAATCTCTGGAGAAAACTGTTGAATTACTTTGCGTGCTTTTCAACAAAAGTTTGGGTGAGAATGCTAAGAGCCGCTGATTTAAGAGATTAACTGAATTCTACTGCGAGGCCAGAGAATAGAATCATAGAAAAGTTACAACACAGAAGGAGGCCATTCGGCCCATCTTGACCATAATAGCCTGAGGACACTCAGTCCCTTTCTAATCCACTTTCCTGCACCATCTCCGTAGCCCTGTAGCTTAAGGTGCAAATTCAGGACCTTTTAAAAGAGTTTAGGGTCACTAGACTAGTAATCCAGAGACCCAGCGCAATGCTCTGGTGACCTAGGTTCAAATCCCACCATGGCAGATAGCAAAATTTGAATTCAATAAAAATCTGGAATTAAAAGTCTAATGATGACCATGAAACCATTGCTGATTGTCGTACACACACATCGGGAAGGAAATCTAATGTCCTTACTCTATCTGGCCTACATGTGACTGCAGATCCCCAACAATGTGGTTGGCTTATAATCGCCTTGAGGGGTGGGCAATAAATGATGGCCCAGCTAATGAGTCCCATATCTCACAAACAAATAAAACAGAACTGCACACAATGGGCGGGATTCTCCGACCCCCCGCCTGGTCGGAGAATCGCTTTGGGGCGGCGTAAATCCCGCCCCCACCGTCCGCTGAATTCTCCAAAGGGTGAAAAGTCTGCGGGGCGTCAATCGCGCCGCCCGCCTCGGAGAATGGCAGGGGCGGGCGCGAGACAATGGACTCCGGGCTGCCCATTTCTCCCAGCCGGATGGGCCGAAGTCCCGCCGACGTGACTACGGGTCACGTCGGCGTGACTACGGGTCACGTCGGCGTGACTACGGGTCACGTCGGCGTAAATCAAAACACTTTTTAACGGCGTCAACCAGTGCTGATGGTTGACGCCGTCCAGCGTGGAGGTAGGTCACGGCGTGGAGGGTGGCCGCAGGAGAGGTCATGGCGTGGCCGCAGTCTGTGTGTGTGGGGGAGAGGTGTGTGTGGGTGTCTGTGCGGGGGGGGGGGGGGGTGGGCTTCGAGGGAGTGCCGGGGAAGGGGGGGGGGGTGCCGGCGAGGGGGACGGGGGGGATGAGTGCCGGGGACGGGGGGGTGAGTGCCAGGGACGGGGGGGGGTGAGTGCCGGGGACGGGGGGGGGTGAGTGCCAGGGGGGGGGGGGGGGGGTGCCGTGGACCATGGGGGGTCTGTGCCGTGGATGAGGTGTGGTGAGTGCCGGCGACGGGACGGGGGGGATGAGTGCCGGGGACAGGGGGGGATAAGTGTCGGGGACGGGGGGGCGGGGGGGTGTCGGGGGCGGGGACGGGGGTGAGTGCCGACGAGGGGGACGGGGGGATGAGTGCGGGTACGGGAGGATGAGTGACGGGTACGGGGAGGGTAAGTGCCAGGGGCAGGGGGGGGGTGAGTGCTGGGGACGGGGGGGTGAGTGCCTGGGACGGGTGTGTGTGTGCCGGGGACGGGGGCGGGATGAGTGCCGGGGGGAGTGAATGCCGGCGAGGGGGACGGGGGGGGATGAGTGTCAGGTACGCGGTATGAGTGCCGGGTACGGGGGGGGTGAGTGCCGGGGACAGGGGGGTGGTGAGTGCCGGGGACAGGGGGGTGAGTGCCGGGGACGGGCGGGTGAGTGCCGGGGAGAGGGGTGCGAGAGCAAGGGAGTTTGTCCGCCTGGCCAGGTGCCATCCTCCAACAGTTGCACCCATGCAGCCCATGCCAACTGGCCAGGGGGAGGGGGGTACGGGCAATGATGACATGTCATTGTCCCGTTCCCCCCCCCCCCCCGCAGGCCGTCATGTTTTCTGATCAGCCAGCGACGTTGGCCGCCGGGGCGGCAGCCGCTATTCTCAATATTGCCCTGGAGGAGGAGGAGGAGCGTGCCAGAGAGGCGGCGCAGGCTGCCGCAGTGGAGCATGCCGCAGAGGGGCAGGCGGCAGCTGCCCAGGCTGGAGGGACACCCGCCTGACAGGACGAGGGGGAGGAGCAGGGGGAGCACGTAATGGAGGAGGAGCACGAGGAGGGGGAGGTGGACGTCGCAGCGCCACGGCAACGGAGGCACCCGAGGAGGCCCCGTGTGTACCGGCCCCGGTTGTCGTACCAGGACCTTGCGGGCGAGGAATAGCAGGAGGAGACTCCGGATGAGCCGGGAAACGGGACACACATCTGCCACCTGATGGCACACCTGGCACCGCGTGGCACTGGGGGGGGGGACACCCTCTCCCCGTGTCCGTCAAGGTTACGGTGGCCCTGAACTTTTATGCCACGTGGGTCATTCCAGATGCCAGGTGGGGACCTGTCCGGCATCTCGCAGACATCGGTGCACCGATGCATCCGGGCAGTGACAGACGCCCTATATGCCATTGCGGACCGCTACATCCGCTTCCCTGTGGACCGGGCCAGCCAGGATGCCCGGGCCGTGGGCTTCTCTGCCATGGCTGGGTTTCTCATGGTCCAGGGCGCGATCGATGGGATGCACGTCGCCGTGCGGCCAGCTGCAGATAATAGGGCCGTGTTCACCAATTGGAACGGGACCTATTCCATGAACATCCAGGTGGTCTGCGATCACCGCATGATTATCCTGCACGTCTGCGTTCTGTACGTGGGAAGTGTACATGACTCATACGTGTTGTCGCGATCTTACATCCCCGGCATGTACGAGGATCGCCACCCCCGGCTGAGGGGCTTGTTGGTGGGCGACAGGGGTTACCCGTTGCGGTCGCGGCTGATGACGCCTAAACGGAGGCCACAGAATGACGCGGAGAACAGCTACAATGATGCCCATGTAGCGGCAAGGGGAGTGATAGAGAGGTGCTTTGGCGTGCTCAAAATGCGTTTCAGGTGCCTGGACCTCTCTGGGGGCGCCCTCCAGTATCCGTCAGATAGGGTCGGCCGCATCATTGTGGTGTGCTGCGTCCTGCACAGCATAGCCCAGCAGAGGGGCGATGTTCCGCAGGCAGAGGAGGGCGGAGGGGAGGAGCAGCAGGAAGAGGCACAGTCCTCCCCAGATGAGGGGGATGGGGGCAATAGTCAGGGCAGACGGGCTAGACATGGGCAGGTGGCTGTCCACCGTTACCAGCTGGGCCAGCCGCCCGCTTCACTGACTAGGGAGCGTGGAAATCGGCGAGTATGGCCACATACCGCACACCATGGCAACACCCGAACACCCTCACCCCCCCCACCCATCCACCCAACCAGCACCCTCACCCCCCCCCAACCACACCCACCCCACCCGCTTGCACACCACCCCCCCCCATTGCAGATCCACCTGCGGCATGACGGCCGGGCTCTCACGGGCGCTGGTGGAAGCGTGTCTATTGCGGGCCATGGAGGATGATGACAACCCGCCCTGCGATGAGCTCCTGGCTCCACATTGTTGGACGATGTCTCACCCATGGCCATAGTACCAGCATCCACCCGAACCATCCCTGCATGCGGCTGTGACACTGCAGCGCACGTCCTCTGCCCGGGGGGATGGTAAGGGCGGCCCAGGGGGAAGGGGGCAGACTCACCTGAGGCCGACGTAAGACCACCCCTCACACTCACACTGGCGCTCAATGTACATGACACCCCCCGGATGCTTCGGACAGAGCACAAAGGCAGCTTCTGTAGGTGTTAAAGTGATTTTAATAACAAACAGTGCATACACGTGCCCTAGCCCCTAAAACTCGCCTGTGCCCTGCACCCGTGCCAACTTACTCAGTGCCTAATTGTTTGGCCTTACGGGCCCTTTGACTATGCCTAGGTGGTTCCCCAGACGGTACAGCAGAACTGGAGGTGGACTCCTGCGATTCCTGCTCTCTGACTCGGAATCCCTTTGGCGGCCGTATCCTGGGGCGTCCTGGCCTAGATGGGCCAGGCTGCGGCCCAGGCGATTGGGATGGCGAGCTGCCAGCCTGTCCTGCCCGTTGCCCACCCGATGCACCTGGGACGGAAGGGGGTGAGTCCAAGGTGCTGCAGTGTTCCTGGACCTCCCCTACAGGGGGACCAGGGACGGGCGCCAGCAACTCCTCCTGCCTCGGGGTGCCCAATGGCCCCCAGGCCGCTCCATGGGTCGGGGGTGCGAATGGACCGGCCATCTGATGCCCCTCCGACACCTGGCACTGCCAGTCCTGGAGTCCCGTGCTGGTATCAACAAGGGTCTGCAGGTTTGCAGCCATGGAGCTTAGGGAGTTGGCAATCCCTGTCTGTGACTGTGCGACGCCAGCTAGCACATGGGCAATGGCGCCGATGCCCTCAGAGATGGCCTGCTGAGACTGGGCCATGGCCTGCAGGGATTGGGCCATTGCCTGCTGAGACAGGGCCACGGCGTTGAACGCCTCTGCCATCTGCCGATGGCGCTTGCTCATGGCCTCCT
The DNA here is from genome assembly GCF_047496885.1 of Scyliorhinus torazame. Taxonomy (NCBI): domain Eukaryota; kingdom Metazoa; phylum Chordata; class Chondrichthyes; order Carcharhiniformes; family Scyliorhinidae; genus Scyliorhinus; species Scyliorhinus torazame. The sequence goes on along the minus strand of NC_092723.1, from coordinate 66,994,739 downwards.
GTGAGAGGGCAGCCATGTCCTGGGCCACAGACGCCGCCTGCACGGAAGGCCCCAGGCCTCGCAAACCGTTCCCCATGTCTGACACCGTCGCACCCATTGCCTCCACCGCGGACGCCACCCGTGCGGTGTCGGCCTGGGTGGCACGCATGACCGGCACCACTTCCAGCTCCTGGACGCGGGTGGACTCCTCCACCTGTGACTGCAGCCGCCGCAAGCCGGCCGTCACTCTCTTCGCTCATCCCAGGTTCGGTGGTTGCATCGGATCTATGGGTGGGTGTGGTAACTCCAGGAACCCGGGATCCATATGGGCGGCAGATGTTCGCTTGGGCTGGGCTGCCCTCCGACCGCCCGGCCCCTCTGCTGCTCCTACCTCCACCTGCTGTACCGGGACGGCTGTGTTGTGCGCACCAGTTAGTGTACCAGACGCCTCATCACTAAAGTGCCCAACCGAGGTGAGTGTCTCTGCGATGGTGGAGGCTGTTTGAGACAGCACTGGCGTTGTGTCGTGCATATCGTCCGACTCTGAGTCCATGGCACTTTGGGGTGGCAGTTCATCTCCACCCATCCACTCTGTGTCACTGTCCGGTATTTTGGTTTCCTGGGTAGGGGTGTCTTTGGTAGGGGTCTCCTGGGTAGGGGAGTCCTGGGTAGGGGTGTCCTGGGTAGGGGTGTCTTTGATTAGCGGTGCCCTGGGTAGGGCTGTCCTGGGTAGTGGTGTCGTGGGTAGGGCTGACCTGGGTAGGGCTGTCCTGGGTAGTGGTTCGTGGCTCGGCTGCGACGGGGGCCTGTAGCTGCCCCCCTCGTCGCTGGGTGGCACATGCCTGCGTCGCCTCACCTGCACGAGACGGGGGGGGCGTCGTCTCCCTATTGCTCCAGGTCTCTCTGTCTCCCGTGGTCGCTGTGGGGCATCCTGCGGGCGTCGCGTGCCAGAGGGTCCGGGTATCTCTGTATCTGGTGGTCGCCCAGGGGCATCCTGTGGGCAGTTGGCATCTGCGGGGATAGATACCTCGACATTTGCTCCTGTAATACACAATGAAGCATGCATGGTTAGACATGCAGGCGGTGATCAGGTGATATGGGGGAGGGGGGATATGAGGGAGGGGGGATATGGGAGATATGGGGGAGGGGGGATATGGGGACGGGCTGTCGGTGACTCACTTGCTGGTGGGCCCCTGACCTCTGCATCGGCAACCTCCCGGTCCTCAGGTACGCCAGCCAGTTCCAGGGCCCTTTCCTCATGTACGGTGAGTGGCCTCTCATCAGCTGGGCCCCCTCCAGTCCTCACATGCTCCCTATTGTGTGCGCGCTTCTCCTGTGGGGGGCGGGTTGGTGGCAGGGGTAAAGGGGAATAGTGTTAGACAGGTATAGGAATGCACGCCAGCTGTTGCACGTATATTGCAGAGATTAGGGTTAGGTTGGTTTCAACTGGGGGTGTGCCGCACATCAGGCAGGGAGGCGGCGGGGACTCACCCTGGCTGCCCTGACAAGGTCGTTCACCTTCTTGTGGCACTGGGTGCCTGTCCGTGGTGTCAGAGCCACAGCGCTGACGGCCTCTGCCACCTCCCTCCACAGATGCCGGCTGGGGTGTGGGGTAACCCTGCGGCCGTGTCCGGGGTACAGGGACTCCCTCCTCTCCTCCACTGCGTCCAGGAGCGCCTCGATGTCGCGGTCCTGGAACCTCAGGGCTGCGCGGTGGGCGGCCATCTTGTCGGATCTTCCGGTGTGGGGGGCGCGTCTTTTGAGCCGTCACGCCATGCGGCGTCACTGTCCACGTCGGGTGACGCCATCGCGAATGGCGTCACGCTGCTGCTAGCCCATTCGGGACCAGAGATTTGCGCTGTTTCGGGGGGGGGGTCCAACGCCGGAGTGATCCGCACCGTTTTTGGCGACGGGTCCCGGACATCGCGCCAGTTTTCGGAGAATCCTGCCCAATATTCCAGTTATGGCCTCACCAGTGTTTTATACAATTCTAACATTATCTCCTTACTTTTATATTCTATACTTCTGACAATGAAGGAGAGCATTTAATATGCTTTCTTAACACCTTGTCTACTTGAACTGCTGCCTTTAGGGATCTGTGTACCTGTAAACCAAGATCTCTCACTGCATCTACCCCTCTTTGTACATTCCCATTTATTGTGTACTCCGTATAACTGTTTGACCTCCCTTCATGCGTGAACTCACACTTCTCTGTGTTAAATTCCATCTACCACTTTATCGCCCACTCCACCCATCCATCTATATTGTTTTGAAGATTATAGCTATCCTCTACATGTCCACCACTCGGCCAATCATTGTGTCATCTACAAAGTTTCCAATCATGCTCCTCACGTTCACATCCAAATCGTTAATATGTAACACCAACAGTAAGGGTCCCAATACCGAGCCCTGTGGAACACCACTTGAAACAACTTTCCAATTGCAAAGGCAGCCACCGACCCTTTGTTTCCTGTTACTAAGCCAATTTTTTATCCTTCCCTCCCAGAATGCCCTGCAGCCGCTCCATGACATCCCAGACTCTGGCATCAGGCAGGCAACATGCCATCCTTAATATCACATTTGCGGCCACAGAAGCTGAGCTCTGTGCCCCTAAATATTGAATCCCCTATCACTATAGCCCTGCCATTTGTTTTTCCCATACCCATCTGAGCAGCAGAGCCACCCATGGTGCCCTGGATTTCATTGCTGCTGCTTTCCTCTGAGAAGCAATCCTCTCCAACAGTATCCAAAGCAGTATATCTGTTTGAGAGGGAGATTACCACAGAGAACTCCTCCACCATCTTCCTGAGTCTTTTACTGTTCCTGATGGTCATAGAAGCAAACCTTTTTGAAGATGAAGTGAAACATTCATTCATTCATTCGATAATGATGAGCTCTGCATTTCGCAATCACCCGCTGCTTTGTACAGACTTGTATATGATCATTTACAGGCAACCTTTATAAACGTGGAAACAATTCCAGAAATATTTTTAACAATACCTGTCACAAATGCTTCTGGTGCCCAAAATGCTTCTATATTGAAAAGAGCGAAAAGTTGTCTGCAAAGTAAAATCAGGCAGGAACACTTGACAAGTTCAGCAGTACTGACAATTGAAACTGCATCCTTACAAGATTTTACCTATGATGATGTGATTGATGATTGTGTGAAGAGAAAATGCAGAAGAAAAGCGATTTAAAATTGCTGTGGAATGAATTCATGAAACAAGAACATGTAAAATAATCTGTCCCTCTACCATGTTCTCCAGTCTAAATTCTGTTCTTCAAGAGAGAACATATCCTGATCTGATATAATGGCTGCTGGTCACAAGCAGACAGTTGTAACCGGTGAGTCGCTGTTATCCTCTATCGCTCTTTACTGGCCTTCTGAAAGTCTCTTCTGGACAAAGAACAGAATCCTGCCAGAAAAAACACTGACGTTAGGCTTGGACTGGGCGCTCAACTTCATTGGGGTATTTGCTCCTGCACTAGACTTTTTCTGGCTCATTTTGTCCTGTACTGGCCTGTGCAGTGCTACAGTCATATCGTCAGCTGATTTCTCCATCCCTTTGCTCATCAGCCAGGACTATATTTGCTTGCCTCAAGACACAGACCACAATATTGATCATCTCTACCACCATGCTGACAACAGGTAGAGATGGATTACAATTAATCAATTGCAGGCTTGTTTTCATAAATTAAAAGAGCTAAAGCAGTTAAGCAGTGATTTGTGTACTTTTTTGTGTTTTTGTGGCTTGCATTGTGTGAGCTGGGGGTGGGCGAGGTCAGGAGGGAATTGACATCATTGGGGCAGGGTTTGATATAATTTGGGGTGGTCTTGACATCATTTCGGGTGGGATGCCATATCACCATCGGGTGGGTTGTGATGTGGAGACCCCTCAAAGAGGGAGACTGCGAGTCCCCCGAAAGGATAAGTTCTGCCCCTGCACTACAGAAAACATTTAGTAGCATAACAGCCAGAGAATAACGTCTGGTGCACTCAGCTATCTCTATTTGTTGAGATAAGGTGAACAAAACCAAATTTCTGTAGCTTGGAATTCCCTCGATCGGGGCCCACTGATCAGCGGGCCGACCTCTTTGGCTGGGGGCCTCCTTTCATCCGCCCTGCGCCATGTTGCGTCGGGGCCGGCACGTTGAAGGGAGCCACTGCACATGTGCGCGTTGGCGCCAGTGCCACTGCGCATACGCAGATCCTGCGGTGCCCAGTTCACACTGGGATCAACAGCTGGAGCACGTGAACCGCTCCAGTGCTGTGCTGGCACCCTGCAGGGGCCAGAATTGCTGATCCTGAGGCCGTGTTGACGGCGTCGAGAAACGCGATGGCGTTTCCGACGGCGTCAACACTTAGCCTCAGGATCAGAGAATCCCACCTGACATATCTGGGTTCAGAGTGCAGCCCACCAAACATTTTGTTGGCCATTGTCCATGTGCAGGGTTTGCCACATTGCACTGTTTTCCGTCCATGTTGTCTTTTTCCAACAGGTATAAGTGATCCATGCATAAGGTAAGGGTAATTGAAGTGAAGTGGGTGTTGATTGCTCACAACATTGACTGTGAAAGCTGTCCGCTCCCGATGCATCCAAAGTGTAAATTTTTCTTTTTTTTCCATTTGAAGTTGATGGTAGTTCTATTTATGGTTAAATGATTAAGCATTTTCTATAACTCATCATGAAACATTCCAAATGTCAGGCTGCACGGCGCACAGTGGTTAGCACTGTTGCCTCGCAGTGGCAGTGTAGAGGGTTCCATCTCTGCTACTCCACTACTGGGCCGATATCTGGGGTTTGAGTATCTGTGTGTGTCTCTCTCCAGCTGGCACTGAAACTTCAGAGGCCAGGGGATGCCGCACTGGGACACCTCCACGGAAGAGAGCACTGAATCAAGCCTGCCGTTTATCCCTAACCGGAAGCCTGAGGCTTATATCACACAGATATCCAGACCCCCACCAATGCCCAGGTGATTCTCTCTCTTGCCGGTGGTGCAACACCCACCCGGTTCCTACTTCGCTAGAGTAGCTTTCCCAAGAGAGAGAATAGGACACTGCTGTTTATTACCTAACCAGCAGCCTGTCCTGAGTGAATCGTTCAAGATGACCCTAGATTCTCTACCCCGGAATTAAGGTGAGGAATATCTTAACAATGACTTGGTCAGAGATCGCTGGTGAGAGATTGAAGAATTGAAACGACTCCAATTATCAGCAAATCAAGGTTTATTGCAAAACCCAGGTCAAAATCATCAAACAGAAGAAATTATAATAAAATCTTAAACTCTAACACAAACTAAGTCTATTCAGGAAGTACTATAACGGACACAACGTAAAATCTTATTGTTACACAATTTTAGCAATGACATGGAACACAAATCAAGTCCCCTTCCCCAAAGCCTCAACCACTATCAAAGTCAAGGGAGTTTCGCAAGCTGCTGCAGGGTACTTACGGTCACAGGCTGCGAGAGGTCAAGTCGAAGGTGGAGAGGTCAAGCCAAGAGACCCTCAATCGAAACACAGCCCCTTTTATATCCGTTTTACCTGGCTTTTTCCTGTGTTCGGCCAGCCCCTTTTGCATTGAATCCATAAGGTTTAAAGTTCCCGCTGGTCCTGCCCCCTTTGAGCCGGTCAGACCTGTCAAGATGGAGTACCTCCCCTAGGTCCGCCTCCAGTCTGCTTTTTGAGATAACGAGGTTGAGCTCCCTTGTGAAGATTTTCAAAGTCTTCCATCTGCTCTGGAGATCGCTGCTATGTTGATGGGGTGTTGATTGGATTCTGCTCTGGTGGAGGCAAAGTCATTTACATCTGCATGGGGCTATGACCATCCCATTGTCCTGCTTGCAGGCAGGCCCCTTACAGCATTACCATGCCCCTTTGTCTCTGTGTTTAATCTTATCTAGTTGTCTGGCTCCTTCTTCCTTGTAGCTCCTGGGGGGGGTTTGTAAATACCTATGCCCCTACTCAGCTCAGTGGACCAAGCCTGCTGGGAAATTTGGTTACGTTCCTTTGGCTGAAAAGTGTCCAGTTTAGTCTCTGGGTTTTATTCTTGGGCAGTCCAAAAGGGCCGAATTGCCCGAAAACCTTACAGCAGGGACGTGGATTCAATCCTGGCCTTGGGTGACTGCCTGTGCCGGGTCTGCACATTCTCCCTGTGTCTGTGTGGGTTTCCGCTGGGTGCTCAGGTTTCCTCCCACAGTCCAAAGATGTGCAGGTTAGGTGGATTGTCCATGCTAAATTACCCCATAATGTCCAAACTGTCTAGGGAGGGTTATTGGGAATAGGGTAGGATGTGGACCTAGGTACAGTGCTTTTTCAGAGGGTCAGTGCAGACTGGATGGGTCAAATCTTCTGCACTGTAGGAATTCTATGATTCTATGTATTCAATTTTATTTGAAGGGTCATGGTTAGTGAACAAGCCTGATTTCAATCTTTCGGCCCACTGAGATGAATGAGGGCAAATCATGTGACCCTCTCAGTAGTCTAGTTTGCTCATGCATTGCTCAAGGCTGGTGTAGGTTAGCACTGGAGGAGGGCAGAAGCACTGACACGGAGCATGCCCAAGCATGCAAAATAGCTACAAATGATTATGTAAGACCTGGCTGGTCTTCTGATCTAGTTCATTAAAATGAGCACAGTAAGAAGTCTTACAACACCAGTTTAAAGTCCAACAGGTTTGTTTCGAATCACTAGCTTTCGGAGCACAGCTCCTTCCTCAGGATTCACCTGAGGAAAGAGCTGTGCTCCGAAAGCTAGTGATTCAAAACAAACCTGTTGGACTTTAACCCGGTGTTGTAAGACTTCTTACTGTGCTCACCCCAGTCCAACACCGGCATCTCCACATCATTAAAATGAGCACAGAGCACAACTAATAATTATTATATTAACTAATATCAACAATTTAAAACCAACGTGGGATTGCTGGTGTTTATTTTTTTCCCTTATTCCTGATGCCATTTCGAACTGCTCAGAGTATGTGTTTGTGCTCTTCTGAAAAATTAATGAAAATCTGGAGTTCTTCTTTCACACTGTGTACTTTCGCCTGTTTCTCTCAATTCTCCAGGCAAGAGTCATTATGGAGAAAACACGCACTATTTGAACACTAGTGCATGGTATGGAGAATGTACAGGAGCTGATTTTCTTCATATTCATGATTTTCTTTTTCCTTCCACCCCCATGGACTTTGCTGAAAAATTTCAAGCAGCTCTTCTTATGGTACCGGACCAGAAACCAAACTATTTTAGGAAACCGGATGATACCCCAACAAATTTTTAATTTGTAAAATTGTGAGGAAAGAATATTTTGCTCCAGGAGTGATTCCACTGACAGATAGGGATGTTTTATATTAAAGCAAACTTTATTCTTAACACAGGAGTAACCACATTAACATCACTGAAAATAGCTTTCCAATTAACAGCTAAACAATTCTCAAATCAAAGGAAACACTATTAACTTTTATCTTCTCTATCTCCAATTAAGCAAAGCTCATTACAGATCAAAAACCATTGGTAAATACAGTTAGCTAACACAGGGATACTTGCTGTACTATTCTGTCAGGCTTTCCTGTCAGAAAAGGAGGGTGACCTTTTCAGGCACGAACCTGCAAGTCTCTCTGTCCTTGTTAGAATCCTGCTCAACCTGACAGCATTTGGCTAAACTGCTGTGCAAGTTCTAAAACTCCTAGCAGACTATTACACCTATATCAAACTACAAAACTAGACATATCTGGCTCCTCCCATTCATTATATCGGGCTGGATTTTCCAATTTTGAGGCTATGTCTGGAGGATCCGTGGCGTTTTACGTGGGAAAAATCGGTGCCGCCCCAACACTGATCCTCCGACTAGTGAGGGGCTAGCAGCTGCACCATGTAGAAGTCCTGCTTCTACAAAAGAAATGGTCAGAGAATTGCTGGGTCCGTGGCCGCGCACGCGCTCAGCAACGACCTGCAGCAGCCGCGCCGTACAACATGGCACTGGCCATGCGCGGACTCGACCTGCCAGATACCGCTCCCCTGGGCACCCCCTGGCCACCCCATGGCCACCCCCTACCAGCTCCCCAGCCCTCGCTGAAGCACCCCCAGCCACCAGCAGGGCTCCCGCACGACTGTGGCGGCGCTGGACCCAGTCCGCAACTGCCACGCCGGGTTACCGACTGCTGAGACCACACATCAACCGCGTGGTCAGGAACTCGGCCAATCAGGGGCAGAGCATTGGGAGAGGGCCTTCAGGTGACGTCCTGAGGCCTGCCCAATGGCTTACGGTGAGCGCCGTGATGACGCCATTTTGGAGGGGACGGAGCATCCGCAACCTGCGTAAAACAAGCGCCGCCCCTGACTCGGTTGTAAATATGGATTCTCTGCCCAATCGGCAATTACAAAATCGGCATCAGGAAACGGAGAATCCCGCCCATCATCTTTATCCCACTCAGAACGCATGACTTGCTTACCTGGGCGAAATTCTCCGTTATCGGCGGAAACTCCGCCGATCGGTGCAAAAAACGGCGCAAATCCCACTTGCGTCACGTCATAAAAATGGGCCGATAGTCTGCGGCCCGAAATGGGCTAGCAGCGACGTAACGGGATCCGCGCTTGCGCAGTGGTTCACGCCGTGCAGCGTCATACGCGCTGCACGGCGTGACGGCTCATAAGGCCGCGCAGCACCCCCCCATCCGACCGGAACACCCGACCGCAACACCCCGACTTGATGGCTGGCCGTCGCTCAGCCCCGAGGTTCGAGTCACGCGATGTGGAGGCGCTCCTGGACGCGGTGGAGCAGAGGAAGGACGCCCTGTATCCCGGGCACGGCCGCAGAGTTGCCCCACGCCACAGCCGGCGTCTGTGGAGGAGGTGGCAGAGGCCGTCACCGCTGTGGCCCTAACACCACGGACAGGCACCCAGTGCCACAAGAAGGTGAACGACCTCGTCAGAGCAGGCAGGGTGAGCCTCCCCCATATCCCCCATATCCCCCCCCTCCCTATATCCCCCATATCCCCCCTCCCCATATCCCCCATATCCCCCCTCCCCCATATCCCCCTCCCCCATATCCCCCCTCCCCCATATCCCCCATATCCCCCCTCCCCCATATCCCCCCCTCCCCCATATCCCCCATATCCCCCCCTCCCCCATATCCCCCCTCCCCCATATCCCCCCATATCCCCCCTCCCCCATACCCCCCCTCCCCATATCCGCCCTCCCCCATATCCCCCCTCCCCCATATCCCCCTCCCCCATATCCCCCATATCCCCCCTCCCCCATATCCCCCATATCCCCCCTTCACCATATCCCCCCTCCCCCATATCCCCCCATATCCCCCCTCCCCCATATCCCCCCTCCCCCATATCCCCCATATCCCCCCTCCCCCATATCCCCCCTCCCCCATATCCCCCATATTCCCCCCTCCCCCATATCCGCCCTCCCCCATATCCCCCTCCCCCGTATCACCTGACCACTGCCTGATGTCTAACCATGCATGCTTCATTGTGTATCGCAGGACCAAACGTCCAGGCACCCATCCCCGCAGATGCACACCGCCCACAGGATGCCCCTCGGAGACCACAGGAGACGGAGAGACCCGCACCCTCCAGCATGCGACGCCCGCAGGATGCCCCTCGGAGACCACGGGAGACGGAGAGACCCGCACCCTCCCGCATGCGACGCCCGCAGGATGCCCCTCGGAGACCACGGGTGACGGAGAGACCCGCATCCTCCAGCATGCGACGCCCGCAGGATGCCCCTCGCACACCACGGGAGACGGAGAGACCTGGAGCAACAGGGAGACGACACCCCCGTCACGTGCGGGAGCGACCACCCAGCGATGAGGGGGGCAGCCACAGGCCCCCGTCACATCCGAGCCAGGACACCACTACCCAGGGCACCACTATCCAGGACACCCCTACCCGGGACACCACTACCCAGGACACCCCTACCCGGGACAGCACTACCCGGGACAGCACTACCCAGGACACCCCTACCCGGGAAGACGAAATACCGGACAGTGACTCAGAGTGGATGGGTGGAGACGAATCCCCACCCCAAAGTGCCATGGACTCAGAGTGGGACGAAGAGAATGACACAACGCCACTGCTGTCACCAACACCCTCCACCATCGCAGAAACACTCACCACGGTTGGGCACCACCACTTTAGTGATGAGGCGTCTGGTACACTCACTGGTGCGCACAACACAGCCGTCCCGGTACAGCAGGTGGAGGTAGGAGCAGCAGAGGGACCGGGCGGTCGGAGGGCAGCCCAGGCCAAGCGAACATCTGCCGCCCAGATGGATCCCGGGTTCCTGCAGTTACCACACCCACACATAGATCCGATGCAACCACCGACACGGAGACGAGCGAATAGGGTGACGGGTGGCTTGCGGCGGCTGCGGTCGCAGGTGGAGGAGTCCACCCGCGTCCAGGAGCTGGGAGTGGTCCCGGTCATGCGTGCCACCCAGGCTGACACCGCACGGGTGGCGTCCGCGGTGGAGGCAATGGGTGCGACGGTGTCAGACATGGGGAACGGTTTGCGAGGCCTGGGGCCTTCCGTGCAGGCGGCGTCTGTGGCCCAGGAAATGGCTGCCCTCTCACAGGAGGCCATGAGCCAGTGCCAGCGCCAGATGGCAGAGGCGCTCAACGCCATAGCACAGTCTCAGCAGGCCATGGCCCAGTCTCAGCAGGCCATGGCCCAGTCTCAGCAGGCCATAGCCCAGTCTCTGCAGGCCATGGCCCAGTCTCTGCAGGCCATGGCCCAGTCTCAGCAGGCCATCGCTGAGGGCATCGGCGCCAGTGGCCATGTGCGAGCTGGCATCGCACTGTCGCAGACAGGGTTCGACAACCCCTGGGCTCCATGGCTGCAAACCTGCAGGCCCCTGTCGATACCAGCACGGGCCTCCAGGACTGGCAGCGCCAGATGTCGGGGGTGCGTCGGATGGCCAGTCCGTTCGCATCCCCCACCCATGTAGAGGCCGGGGGCCATCGGGCACCCCGAGGGAGGAGGAGGTGGTGTGGTCCGTCCCGGCTCCCTCTGTAGGGGAGGTCCCGGTACACCGCGACACCTCGGACTCCCCCCCTTCCGTCCCAGGTGCATCGGGTGGGCAACGGGCAGGACAGGCTGGCAGCTCGCCATCCCAGTCGCCCGGGCCGCAGCCTGGCCCATCTAGGCCAGGACGCCTCAGGAAACGGCCGCCAAAGGGATCCGGTGTCAGAGGGCAGGAATCACAGGAGTCCACCTCCAGTTCTGCTGTACCGTCTGGGGAACCACGTAGACGTAGTCAAAGGGCCCGTAAGGCCAAACAATTAGACACTGAGTAAGTTGGCACGGGTGCAGGGCACAGATGAGTTTTAGGGGCTAGGGCACGTGCATGAACTCCTTTGGTTATTAAAGTCAATGTTACACCTACCGAAGCTGCCTTTGTGCTCTGTCCAAAGTGTGCGGGCGTGTCATGTACGTTGAGCGCAAGTGTGTGTGTGACGGGTGGTCTTACCTCAGCCCCAGGTGAGTCTGCCCCCTTCCCCCTGGGCCGCCATCAACATCCCCCGGGCAGAGGACGGGACCGTGCGCTGCAGTGTCACAGCCGCATGCAGGGATGGTCCGGGTGGATGGTGGTACTGTGGCCATGGGTCAGACATAGTCCAACAATGTAGAGCCAGGAGCTCATCGGAGGCGGGTTGTCATCATCCTCCATGGCCTGCGATAGACACGCGTCCACCCGCAACTGGGTGAGCCCGGCCCGTTGTGCCGCCGGTGGATCGGCAATTGGGGGTGGGGGGGTGGTGTGCATGCGGGTGGGGTGTGTGGGGTTGGGGAGGGGGGTGAGGGTGCTGGGTGGGTGGATGGGTGGGGGGTGTGGGTGGTCGGCTGTTGTCATGGTGTGCGGTCTGTGGCCATACTACCCGATTCCCACGCCCATCTAGTCAGTGAAGCGGGCGTCTATCAGTCTGTCCCGTGCCCGCTGGGCCAGCCGGTAACGGTGGACAGCCACCCGCCTGTGTCTACCCCGTCTGCCCTGACCATTGCCCCCATCCCCCTCATCTGGGGAGGACTGCGCCTCTTCCTGCTGCTCCTCCACTCCGCCCTCCTCTGCCTGCGGCACATCGCCCCTCTGCTGGGCTATGTTGTGCAGGACGCAGCACACCACAATGATGCGGCCGACCCTATCTGACCGATACTGGAGGGCGCCCCCAGAGAGGTCCAGGCACCTGAAACGCATCTTCAGCACGCCAAAGCACCTCTCGATCACTCCCCTTGTCGCTACATGGGCATCATTGTAGCGGTTCTCCGCCTCATTGCGTGGCCTCCGTATAGGCGTCATCAGCCACGATCGCAATGGGTAGCCCCTGTCGCCCAGCAACCAGCCCCTCAGCCGGGGATGGCGTCCCTCGTACATGCCGGGGATGGATGACCGCGACAACACGAATGAGTCGTGTACACTGCCTGGGTGACGGGCGCAGACGTGCAGGATCATTATGCGGTGGTCGCAGACCACCTGTACGTTCATTGAATAGGTCCCCTTCCTATTAGTGAACACGGCCCTGTTCTCTGCAGGTGGCCGCACGGCGACGTGCATCCCATCGATCGCGCCCTGGACCATGGGGAACCCGGCAACGGCAGAGAAGCCCACGGCCCGGGCATCTTGGCTGGCCCGGTCCACGGGGAAGCGGATGTAGCGCTGCGCCATGGCATAAAGGGCATCTGTCACTGCCCGGATGCACCGATGCACCGATGTATGCGATATGCCGGACAGGTCCCCACTCGGTGCCTGGAATGACCCCGTTGCATAAAAGTTCAGGGCCACCGTAACCTTGACGGACACGGGGAGAGGGTGTCCCCCGCCAGTGCCACGTGGTGACAGGTGTGCCAGCAGGTGGCAGATGTGTGCCACGGTTTGCCGGCTCATCCGGAGTCTCCTCCTGCATTCCCGGTCCGTGAGGTCCTGGTATGACTGCCGGGGCCGGTACACACGGGGCGCCCTCGGGTGCCTCCGTTGCCGTGGGGCCACGACGTCCTCCTCCCCCTCCTCGTCCTGTCGGTCAGGTGTCCCTCCAGCCTGGGCGGCTGCCGCCTGCCCCTCTGCGGCAGCCTGCGCCGCCTCTCTGGCACGCTCCTCCTCCTCCTCCTCCTCCTTCTCATCCAGGGCAACATAGACATGAGCGGCTGCCACCACGGCGGCCAACCTCGCTGGATGGTCTGAAAACATGACGGCCTGGTGGGGGGGAGGGGAACGACGACATGTCATCATTGCCCATATCCCCTCCTCCCCCCAGCCAGGTGGCATGGACTGCATGGGTCCAACTGTTGGAGGCTGGCACCTGGCCAGGTGGACCAACTCATTTGCCCTCCCATCACCCACCCCAGCACGGACCCCCTCCCCAACCCCCTACCTCCACCCCAGCACGGACCCCCCCCCCAACCTCCACCCCGGACGGACCCCCTCCCCAACCCCCAACCTCCACCCCAGCACGGACCCCCCCAACCTCCACCCCGGCACGGACCCCCTCCCCAACCCACAACCTCCACCCCAGCACGGACCCCCCCCCAACCTCCACCCCGGCACGGACCCCATTCCCCAACCTCCACCCCAGCACGGACCCCCCCCCCCAACCTCCACCCCGGCACGGACCCCCTCCCCAACCTCCACCCCAGCACGGACCCCCCCCCCAACCTCCACCCCGGCACGGACCCCCTCCCCAACCCCCACCCCGGCACGGACCCCCTCCCCAACCTCCACCCCAGAACGGACCCCCCCCCCAACCTCCACCCCGATACGGACCCCCTCCCCAACCTCCACCCCGGCACGGACCCCCTCCCCAACCCCCAACCTCCACCCCAGCACGGACCCCCCCCCAACCTCCACCCCGGCACGGACCCCCTCCCCAACCCCCAACCTCCACCCCAGCACGGAACCTCCCCCAACCTCCACCCCGGCACGGACCCCCTCCCCAACCTCCACCCCAGCACGGACCCCCCCCCCCCAACCTCCACCCCGGCACGGACTCCCTCCCCAACCTCCACCCCGGCACGGACCCCCTCCCCAACCTCCACCCCAGCACGGATCCCCCCCCAACCTCCACCCCGGCACGGACCCCCTCCCCAACCTCTACCCCAGCACGGACCCCCCCCCCAACCTCCACCCCGACACGGACCCCCTCCCCAACCTCCACCCCGGCACGGACCCCCTCCCCAACCCCCAACCTCCACCCCAGCACGGACCCCCCCCAACCTCCACCCCGGCACGGACCCCCTCCACAACCCCCAACCTCCACCCCGGCACGGACCCCGGAGCCCAGCCTACTCTAACCACCCCCCCCGCCGCACACACACACAAGCCGAGACACACCTCTCCTCACGCAATCAGTCTGCGGCCACGCCATTTCCTGCCCAGAGCCAACCCCCCAGGCCGTCACTCACCTCCTCGCTGGTCGGCGTGAGCCTGGAGCACCGGGTCACGCCGATGAAAAGGAGGTTTGATTCACGTCGACGTGAACGGTCATCACGTTGACGGGACTTCGGCCCATCCGGAAGGGAGAATTTCGGCAGGCCGAAAATCGGCTGCCTTGCGCAGACCCGTGACATTCTCCGCGGCAGCGGCGCCATTAACGCCCCGCCGACTTTTCTCCCTTCGGAGACTTCGGCGCGGGCGGGGGCGGGATTCACGGCGGCCAACGGCCATTCTCCGACCCGGCGGGGGGTCGGAGAATGACGCCCCCTAAGTCCAAACACGGGGGGGGGGGGGCGAGATTCTCCGACCCCCCGCCGGGTCGGAGAATCGCCGGGGGCTGGCGTGAATCCCGCCCCCGCCGGTTGCCGAATTATCCAGCACCGGAGATTCGGCGGGGGCGGGAATCGTGCCGATTGGCGGACCCCCCCCCCCGGCGATTCTCCGTCCCGGATGGGCCGAAGTCCCGCTGCTAGAATGCATGTCCCACCGGCGTGGATTAAACCACCTCTCTTACCGGCGGGACAAGGCCACGCGGGCGGGCTCCGGTGTCCTGGGGGGGGGGGGCGCGGGGCATTCTGCCCCTGGGGGGGGCCCCCACGGTGGCCTGGCCTGCGATCGGGGCCCACTGATCCGCGGGCAGGCCTGTGCCGTGAGGGCACTCTTTTCCTTCTGCCTTCGCCATGGTCTCCACCATGGCGGAGGCGGAAGAGACCCACTACACTGCGCATGCGCGGGGATGCCGTGAGCGGCCGCTGCCGCTCCCGCGCATGCGCCGCCCGGCAATGTCATTTCCGTGCCAGCTGGCGGGGCACCAAAGGCCTTTCCCGGCAGCTGGTGGGGCGGAAATCAGTCCGGCGCAGGCTTAGCCCCTCAAGGTTAGGGCTCAGCCGGTCAAGATGCGGAGGATTCCGCACATTTGGGGCGGCGCGATGCCGGACTGATTTGCGCCATTTTTGGCACCGGTCAGCGGACATCGCGCCGTTAACGGAGAATTTCGCCCAATATCTCAAATTATCTACTCTCCAGGAAATCGCCAGGAACCATAACAAAGTTCCATTAGGCATCCCTTTGTAATCAAGTACATGGTTGGAATGACTGATTATCTCACTTTTAAGACATCTTAATTGCACCTTTTTCAGACACACTGCCTGCCTGTATATTAAACCAGGATTAAGAAAAATATTGCAACAGACATATATGTATATTCCATAACCCAGGCTTTTATTAACATTATTACAACAGATATATGTAATATAATTCATATAAAAATTCCCTACATCATCACATTCTCCTCACCGATCTGACAATGCTTCATCTCAGGGGAGTATATAGGGGTTTCCACATGGCCAATTCCTTCGTGCTGCACTTCCATGTCAATGTCTTCAAGGTTGCGCTCTAGAACAACATCACAGAAGTCTTCAAAGGACACATCATTTGCAAGGGCTGATTTGGACATCCTGTTGTGAAATAGGATTGGCAACTGTGATTAAATGTATTCCTGGAGACCGTAAGAAATAGGAACAGGAATAGGTCATTCGGACCCTCAAGCCTGCTCCGCCATTCCACAGGATCATGACTGATCAAACAGTCCTCATATCCACTTTCTTGCCCTTTCCCCTAACCCTTAGTTTCCTTACTGGTCAAGAATGTATCTATGTCAGCCATAAATATGGATTCTGCCACCACAGCTCTCTGTGGCAAGGAGTTCCAAAGACTCACAACCCTCAGAGAAGAAATTCCTCCTCATATCGATCTTGAATTGACAAAATGAGGGTCCACCACAGCTCCCACCCATGGACAATGTGACCCCTACAGACATAGGCAACACCTCCAACCCCCCGATCCTCGAGGAACCACCTCCACCCCATTTCTAAAAGTTAGTATGAGCTGCCCAACACCCAGGAATGAGGGCGACGCTGCCCACGCGAATCTATCCTTGTAGGCATATGGACCCCGCCCCATGCCCAAGTGAGCATATCTTACTATGGGGTTGCTGAGGGTCCCCCACCTTTAAGGCTCCCCCTTTCAGGACCCTCCTCACCCTCCCACCCTTCTTCTCCGCCTTCATCTCATCACCCTTCATGTGAGGGCATGATCCAGATTGTCTAGGCATAGCGAGCCGGATCATATCATTGTGAAATTGATTTTACTAGGCTGTGATTGACAGCTCCCATACACACACCCAGCTGGCTGCATTATTTAATTCATCTCGCTTCACACGCGAATGGCTTTCAAGTAGTCAACTGTGAAACTAACCAAATAACTGCTTTAATTGCTCTCAATTCCTCTTTTTCTCTGCACAAAGCACTTATCTGTCTTTGATGTGTTATATGAGCAGTCAATCATAGCTAGATGTTCAGCAACGTTACGGTTAGTTTCACAGCTGACTACTTGAAATCCACTCAAGCGTGAAGAGAAATGAGATTAAACAATCCAGACAGCTGGCAGCCTGTGGAAGCTGTTACTCACAGCCTAAAAAAATACATTTCACATTGATATTAATGAAAGCCTTGGAGATCAATGATCTGACCGGGTTTAAACCCAGCTGATATGGTTTTCCCTTTCTAGGTATTTACAGGTGCTGCTTCTTCTGCCTGAGCCAGCAGGTTTATTGCACAGCTGAGTGATTTCTTTTCACTGTCTCTGTCTGGACTTCTCCCTAGCTTCCAGGGAGGAGTGTCTGTAATGGGGGCTTCCAGGCAGAGACCTCTAAAACTAGGGGCTTCCTGGTGGGGTTTTCTGTAATGGGGGACTTTAAGGCAGAGATCACTCTTATGGGAGATTTCTGGTGGGGTTGACTCTTACGGGGATCTCTCATGGCGTCTCTGTAATGGGGGTCTCTGTTGGGGAGGTCAGTGGGGGGGGGGGGTTTGGGTCACCCCTTGTACTTTGAAGGGGGCAGAATTACATTGCAGGGGGAGTGAGGGGACCCAGCCACCAGACCTCACTACCGGGCGGCCCATTCAAAATGGACACAGGCCACACAATATGTGGTGAAAATGTTTGAGATGCTGTGGAGGAGGCGGTCTTTGACTGGCCTCCTGAGGTGTTCGAGCGCACAGGTCGCTAAGGAGTAAGCCGAAAGCAGGTGAGCTGCCAAGTGCAATCATGGTGCGGTTGCATTATTTGGACAAAGAGAAGATTCTGTGGTGGGCGAACGAGCCAAGAGAGCGTACTTGGAAAGGCCATGTGGTGCGTATTTATCAGGACTTGGGAGCAGAGTGGGCCAAGCAATTGGGCGGGTTTAATCGGGTCAAAGCGGCGCTATTCAGCAAAGACGTGAAGTTTGGTGTGCTGCATTCTGCTCGCTTGTGGGTCACGTTCCTAAATCAGATATGTCGGAGGAGTAAGTTTATGAGAGACCATGTACTGGGGACTTGTAAGAACATTGGATTTGGGAAATACCTGTGAAGTATTGCGTTTATGCCAGTTTGTGTGTCTGCTGTTGCTGCTTTATCCACTGTGTTTAATTGATTACTGATGTGGTAAATTTATTATGCGATGTCCCTGCCCGTGGTTGGGATCTGAAATCGGTATGTCTGTGGTAGGGGGATGGGCCATGGATGGGGAAGGTCCTTAAAGACGGTTTCACACTTCTGGCCCACGCCCTGCCACCTCTGAGGGTGACTTCAAGTGGAACATTCACCTGTTCGGGGGGGCTCTAACCCGTATAGTCCTCCAACACCCACACCTCACAACACCAAACTCTATTCCCAGCCCAGCCCATCCCTCCAACCTTCAGACAGAGGATTGAGGCAGATCAGAATGTTGGTGACTGTATACATTACTATGCCTACCTCTAACCTATGTGCTGCACTCGTGCCAACTTGGCTGGTGTCTGATTTTCATTTCTTACATGCTCCAATGCTCCTTTGAGGTGTGACCGCAGAAAGCACATCAGATGTGGAGGGCGGCCTGCTGCGTATCTCGCCCTCTGACCTGAGGTGCCTTTGGCGGCCGTCCTCTGGAGGGCCTGGACCTGGACGGAGACAGCCGATGTTCGGGTGTCACGAGGTGCCACCCTGTTCTTCTTGCTGCCATGAGGTCTGCCAGTGTCAGGTGGGGAGAATTCAGAAGCGCTGAGATGTTCCAGCAACTCCTCTGTGGGAGGCGATGGCGTGGGCCCCATAACGTTCTCCTCCCTCGGGGTGCATGATGGACCCCGGGCTGCTCCATGAGATGGAGTTCAGGCCGGAGTGAGCTCTGTAGGCTTCACCCTCACCTGGTGCTGCAAGTCCTGGAGGAAAGCCCTCATTGGAGCCATGGTATTGATGCTCTCAACCATGGAGCACTGAGACTGGGCCATGTCCCTCAGCGAGTGAATCATGTCCCTCACTGCCTTTGTCCTGTCCCTCTGGAACTGTGCCATGTCCGTCTGTGACTGGCCAATGTTCTCAATGCCCTCAGCCATGACCCTTTGTCAATGGGCCAAGTTCTGGAGTGTCGCAGTAATATCCATGTGGGTCCTGTACATGACTGCCTGTGACTGGGCTGCCCTGACCTGAGCCTCAGCCATCGACCACCCAGATTGTTCCAAGCCTTAGACATCTTGACCCATGGCTGTGACATTTTGACTCAAGGCTTCCACCGCGGACACCACAAGTTCAGTGTTGGCAATGGAACCACGTATTGCTGACATGACTCCTTCACCTGAAGGTGGTTGGACTCCTCCAGCTGCACCTGCAGGCACTGAAAAGTTGCTGACACCCCACCTGTAAACGCTGGCTATATGTCTGCATCTCTACCAGTGATGGAATGATACTTTCTAGCAGCGCTATACCTGTCCAGGCTGCAGCTCATTCCTGGGATCAGGCAACCCTCCGACTGTCCTCTCCCTCAACACTAACATGAATAAAGTGTTGGAGTCAAGGTGAAAGGTGATTCGAGCTGCTGTCATTTTAAAATAAAAATCGTGTCTCTTTAAACCATTAGGAATTTGAATCAACTGCTAACTGCTAAATATCTCTGTTACTCTGAACCATTGATTATACACTGTGAGGAGATTCAGCTTCCAGCGGTCTCATCACTTCTGCTTCATGGATTCTCTTCCGGGAAAGGCTGTTATAATTACAGATAGTGCAACTCCCAAATGCAAATCTCTCTTCTTCTATTCATAAACTTGACGAATGAGCATATTTATAGCCAAGCTGGTAACAGCAGTAACGATGCTAGGATAAACCATAGATTCAGCAGATGAAGGAATATTCCCAACTCTGGAATGTAGTATTTGGCGTCAGGTAGTTTTGATCAGTTGGCCTGAAAGGTGATGACTGCAAATCAAGTGATCAGTTGGTCGGAAAGCACTTTGGGACATTGTTAACACAATTTGTTATTTCTTATGTTCATGAGATAAAGGGAAGCCATCAGAGGGAGAGCTGAGCGATGGTAATGGAATGGGGGCATGTGTCCGGTCTTGTTTGTTCTTGTTGCTTACACCACTGGAGTGTCCAAAGTCCAGAGAAGAATCCCCAGCAGGTGTGCTTTGTGGCACTAGTCACACGTACATAACTTTGCTGGTGTGTTAATGGGTGGGCGATGAGTGCCTGCTGAAAGCACCCAGACCAAACAGGTCATGATGGCGATCAATGTGTTACTCTGATTTGATGTCAGCAGTGCTATTTTGGAGCTCAATGCTCGAGCAAATTTTTAAATTCATTTCCGGAATGTGGGTGTCGCTCGTTAGGTCAGCATTTATTGCCCATCCCTAGTTGCCCTTCAGAATGTGGTGGTGAGCTGCCTTCTTGAACCGCTGCAGTCCTTCAGGTGACTACATGCCCACTGTGCTGCTAGGGAGGGAGTTCCAGGATGTTGCCCCAAAGACAATGAAGGAAGAGCGGTACATTTCCAAGTCAGGGTAGTGCGTGAGTTGGAGGGGAACCTCCAGGTGGTGGGATTCCCAGGTATCTGCTGCTCTTGTCCTTCTCGACGGTAGTGGTCATGGGTTTGGAATATGTTGTCTAAGGAACCTTGGGGAGTTACTGAAGGGCATCTTGTGGATCGTACACATGGCTGCCACTGTTCGTCGGTGGTGGAGGTTTGAATGTTTGTGGAAAGGGTGCAATCAAGCAGGTTGCTTTGTCCTGGATGGTCTCAGGCTTCTTGAGTGTTGAAGCTCCACTCATCCAAGCAAGTGGAGGGTATTCCATTACACGCCTGACTCGTGCCTTGAAGATGGTGGGCAGGCTTTTGGGGGGTCGGGAGGTGAGATACTTGTCATAGGATTCCGAGCCTCTGACCTACCCTGGTAGCTATAGTATTAATGTGGCTAGTCCAATTCAACGTCTGATCAATGGTAACTCCCAGGATATTGATTGTGGGGGATTCAGCGATGGTAATGTCATTGAATATCAAAGGGTGGTGGTTAGATCCTCTGGTGTAGGAGATGCTCATTGCCTGGCACTTGTGTGGGGTAAATGTAACTTGCCACTTATCAGCCCAAGCCTGGATATTGCCCAGGTCTTGCTGTATTTGGACATGGACTGCTTAATTGAAAATGAAAAGAAAATCGCTTATTGTCACAAGTAGGCTTCAAATGAAGTTACTGTGAAAAGCCCCTAGTCGCCACATTCCGGCCCCTGTTCGGGGAGGCTGGTATAGGAATTGAACCGTGCTGCTGGCCTGCCTTGGTCTGCTTTAAAAGCCAGCGATTTAGCCCAGTGTGCTAAACCAGCTTCTTCATTATCTGAGGAGTCATGGATGGTGCTGAACATTGTGCAGTCATCCGCAAACACCCCCACTTCTGAACTTATGATGGAAGGCAAGTCATTGATGAAGCAGCTGAAGATGGTTGGGCCTAGTGCACTTCCGAGGAACACCCCTCTTAACGTTTCTTGACCTCACACAACTGAACTACATTTAGTTAATCTTTTAAATTGCAAATGTCCACGGGGTGTTGCATGTTAAGTGCTGAAGAAGCTTTTGCTGACTTCAAAGCTTCTGCACAAACCGGTTGCTACCAGTAATATGCATTCTCTTTGAAATATAGCATTACATGGAGAGAATCACAAGCTACTGGAAGAGGGAGGAGGGTGAGCACGGTCCACTCAGGATATTTAGGGAAAAAATCGGTTCCCTGAATCTCAAGGGGGAACAATAAGTGAGATGTCTGTGCTTCAGTGGGTGGCACAGTGGTTAGCACAGCGTCAGGGACCTGGATTCAATTTCAGTTTTGGGTGACTGTCTGTGTCGAGTTTTCACATTCTACCACAGTCTAAAGATGAGCAGGTTAGGTGGTTTGGTCATTCTAAATTGTCACTTATGTCCGAAAGGTGAGGTCGAGTTATGGGGATAGGGCGGAGGAGTGGGCCTAGTAGGATGCTCTTTCCCGTACCAGCCTCCCCGAACAGGCGCCGGAAGGTGGCGACTAAGGGCTTTTCACAGTAAATTCATTTGAAGCTTACTTGTGACGATAAGCGATTTTCATTTTCATTTCATTTCATTTCAGAGGGTCAGTGTCGACTCGATGGGCCGAATAGCTTCCTTCTGCACTACAAGGATTTATGATGACCACACTGAAATCTATCACCTGCTTCAGCCACAACTGCAACCTCAGAATAGTGCAGGATTGCATTGTCAGTATTCCTGGAGGTGACTGTGGCGTATGTAGTGGCATAGTAGGACTGTGGGCAGCATGGTAGCACAGTGGTTAGCAGAGTTGCTTCACAGCTCCAGGGTCCCAGGTTCGATTCCCGGCTTGGGTCACTGTCTGTGCGGTGTTTGCGCATTCTCCTGTGTCTTCTTGGGGTTTCCTCCGGGTGCTCCGGTTTCCTCCCACAGTCCAAAGATGTATAGGTTAGGTGGATTGGCCATGCAAAATTGCCCTTTGTGTCCAAAAAGGTTAGGTTGGGTTACTGGGTTGCGGGGATAGGGTGGAGGTGTGGGCTTGAGCGGGGTGCTCATTCCGGAGGCCGGTGCAGACTTGATGGGCCGAATGGCCTCCTTCTGCATTGTAGATTCTATGATTCTATGATTCTCTGTATTCTTTCAGGCTGAATCTGGAGTTACCTGCAACAGTTTACCGTCCACTGCGGCATAGAGGCAGTGACTGGGACTCTCTCTGCTTAACGAGAGCTAACTACACTTAATTATTTCTTGCCTGAGACAAGCAGATGAAGTGAATAAGTAGCTCTGGTAGGATTGCAGGTATCCCCATGGTTCAGGGTGTCTTTGGTTGCACACATATTGGTTTGTGAATGCTACCTCTGAACTTGTCTCTAAACTGTCAGTGAAAGGGATTTGACTCCCTCACTATCTAGTTAGTGTACGACCGTAGGCATTGAACTGTGCAGGTTGGTGCCCAGTGTCTTGGCAGCAGTCATGATGCCTCCGTTCTGTGGGAGATAGTTGTGCCGGCTATATAAGATTTCCAACATGAAAGCAAAGTGTGACAAGGGTTATCTGCTGACCACATAGCCGATACCTTCAGTGTGCAGCCCTGGCACACATACACAACATGCCTGCAATGAAATCTGTGATGCTGCATGAAATGTGGAGCAAACCACTGTGCTGCTGAAACAATGCTTCTGCTGCCTGTACCACTCTGGAGGAACCCTGCAATATTGCCAGAGCACGTGTCAAGAATAGTTATTCTGCATGACCTTGCCATCCTAACCCAGAGACAGCTGTTGACAGAAGCTGCACACCAAGCAGCTCAGGAATAAGATCATGAGGAAGAGCAGAGAGAAGCATAGAGGGAGAAGGGAAAGGGTGGGAGGCAGCCGAGTCCCTTTCTGAAAAGGTTGTCCATGAAGATTTAATCCATGTGTGATATCAGTTAATGCAACCCAAGTTCTCCATTCACTAATGTGAGGTGGATGTACCTTTAAGAAATGGGTGTTTATCAAATAGCTGCAGTGATGTCAGTGTATGGGTGGAGCTGGGCTGTCTGTCTTTCACTTTTGTTTTGAGCTGGAAGCTGCAGCATGTTATTGGTTTCGTTTTCAGAGTTGGAGAGCTGCATTCAAAGCAAGCAGCTGTGTAATGATCTCTCTCTCTACAAGCTAAAGAATGTCTTCAGCTCATTGATTATTTCAAAGTAATACCTGTTTCTGTAGAGAATTTAAATCTGCTGTCTTTATTTAAAAAGGGTTTAACTTATGGATGCTGTTTGGGAAGTTATTAAGGGTTATCTATAGAGTACTGTATCTTTTTGGGAGGTTGTCAGGGTTGGTAGTTGCTAAACTGTTTACTGTGTGTTTATAAAATGTTAACTGGATTCATAGAATAAACATTGTTTTTGTTTAAAAATTACTTTTAGTTCTCTGATGCATCACACCTGTAAGGTGGACCCTTGTGCTCCCCATAACCAAAATCTATTAAAAATTGCGGGTCAAGTGTACTCCATGATACACTTTGGGATTCTCTAAACTCTGGCCCATAATACTGGTGTGTATGTTGGAGGTAAGCACAGGCCAACAGCCTCAGGATAAGGACTGATGGGGCCTCAAAAGAGTTGTGAATCTTTCGAATTCTCTACCACAGAGGGCTGTGGATGCTCCATCATTGAATATATTTAAGGCTGGGAAAAGCAGATTTTTTTGATCTCTCAGGAAATTAAGGGATAGACAGAATGGGCGTAAAGTGGAGTTGAAGCCGTAGATCAGCTTGGGTCATGTTGAATGCCAGAACAGGCTCGATGAGCTCGATGGCCTACTGTTGCTCCTGTTCCTTATGTACCAGTGAATCAAAAGATTATAGACTTAGGAAGTGACAAGCCTATATTCCAGAGTCTTTATCAGGCAACATCCGCCGATTATCCAACACATCTCAAAGTTAAAAACTATAAAGACTTGGAAATGACATTCCAAAAATGGTTTTATCCAACTGCTGTCATTAATTAGGCAGGGTGAGTGGGTCCTGGTTGTCAACTTCCTGCAATCTGTTGTTTTATTTGTAACAACCAGAGTAATTTATCCTCATATCTTCTGCAAAACGCCACTTCATTAACAGAGCTTGAAATTTACACATTAAAAAAAAATCTCCTTGTTCATGAATAGCCCATTCTTAGTTCTTATTAATAATTGAACACTTCCATTTATTTAATTCCTTCTAATGTAGAAAGTCCTAAAGTGTTTCACATGGTGAGCTATCATCTCAGTGCCAGTACCTGTTGTTATATTGGCAAACACAACAGCATCCTGCGTGAGTCAGCCCTCGCAAACAGCAAAGAGAGGGCTGACAGGGTAAGCGGTTTTCGGTCGAGGTAGGAATGTTGGCTGGGATTTGAGAGAACACCCTTCCTTACTTAGAATAGTTCCTCTTTCACACAATAAGACAGAATGTGGCCCCATTTTAACGTCTCATCTATAGGGTGAGACACTTCAGTTCCCCTCGTCCTACACCGGAGTGTCAGCATAATTTACACGTTTGTTTCCAGCTGTCATATTGCTTGTTTTCCACATGAAGTTACTTCCAGCCATTTAAGTGCCCTGTTGCATGCACAATGGGGCAGACCTTGACATCGGGTCAAACGATTATGGGTCCCACTCTGGAGGCTTCAGGACAAAAATTTAGGCCGACAATTCAGCGTGTTACTGAGGGAGTGCTTCACCTTGCGAAGTGCCTACTTTCAAATGAAGCGATAAACCGAGGCCCCATTCACAGTCTCAGGCAGACAATAAAGATCCCATGACTCAATTTTGAAGAAGAACAGGGGATTCCATCGCCCCCCCCCCCCCCCCCCCCGCCCCCCCCCCCCCCCCCCCCCCGCTGCACATTTATTATTCGTTATTTATTGGGATACATGGCTTGCGCTATGTCCCTGGTGGATCCTGTGTTTTACGAAAAAAGCTGAGATAAATCGTAAAAATTCTCATTTGATCATGGTGGTCGGAGTGGGCTGGGGCGGACACTCTCCAGGATCTCTCAATGATTCCAGTGATCGAGGCACAAAATCGGGGAATCGCCTCCCACCTCTCGCCAGGGACCGGGTTCACGGATTCTCCTTGCATGGTCCCTACCTCTGGCATCGTTGCTGGTGAGCGGGTTTTCTCCCTGGCGTGCTGCATGCATCCGGATAATGGCCGCCATTGAAAATGCTGTTCTGGTTAAGCATCTTGGCCCTGTGGTGCAGGTCATTAGAGGTCAGTTTGAAGGTATGCGTAGGAAAATGGTGGAGGCGCATGAGAGTTCTTGGGCGGGATTCTCCACTCCCGCGCCGAAGTGCCCACGCCGTCGTGAACACCTTTGAGGTTCACAATGGCGCGAAACAGCCCCTATCCCGACTGATTCAGGGCCTGATAATGGGCTAGGAGCGGGGCCGCATCATCTACACGCGCCAGGCCTTGTCGCCGCGTAAAGGCGGCGCCACATACATGACGCGGCTGGCACCGCATAACTGGCGTCATCCGTGCATGTGTGGTTGCCGTCCTCTCCGAGTCCGCCCCGCAAGAAGATGGCGGACGGATCTTGCGGGGCCGCGGAAGGAAGGAGGTCCTCCTTCAGAGAGAGCGGCCCGACGATCGATGGGCACCGATTGCGGGCCACCCCACATTTGAGGTACCCCCCGGTGCAGGATTCCCCCCCCCCGCCGGCCGCCCCCCCCCCAGCATTCCCGCGCTGTTCCCGACGGCAGCAACCAGGTGTGGACGGCGCCAGGGGTAACCCGCCATTTTGGGCTGGCCGCTCGGCCCATCCGGGCCTGAGAATAGCAGGGGTACCGGTGAATCGCCATTTTGGGTGCTCGGGCGATTCTCTGGCCTGCGGCCTGCGGAAATCGACGGGGCCATTCCCGCCGCTTGGGAGAATCGTGGGAGGGCGTCGGACCGGGGTCGTGGGAAATTTTGGCGGCCCATGCGATTCTCCCAACCGACGCAGGAGTGGAGAATCTCGCCCCTTGCATTCGAAAGGGCACTTGCTCTGGTTAGGGCCCGCCTTGGTGTCATTGAGACCATGCTGCAGGGTATGTTGTCTATCCTGACGGGTTCCAGAGGTAGGGGCCATGCAAGCTGAGTCCGTGAACCCGGTCCCTGGCGAGAGGTGGGAGGCAAGTTCCCAATTTCGTGCTTCGATCATTGGAATCATTGAGAGATCCTGGAGACTGTCTGCTGATCCTGTCTTAGCCTCTGCCTTCTTGGGAAACATAGATGGTGTAATTATCCTGCAATTCTCCTGGACATTATTCCCTTGTGATTATGTTGTTGATTATTTATTGCTGTCTTTTCCTGCAAGAGCGTGCGAGATGTAAGCACAAGGGTGAGTGTCGTCGATTATCCTGTTCTAGCAAAATGAAATTGAGTTCATTCTGTGAAATGTGGTCTGTCCACAAATTTATTCCTTTTTGCCATCGTCCTTGTGGCTATGGGAGGGGAGTGCTCTTTGTCGCCCCCTACCTGGTTTATAATGAAGATGAGTGGAGCTAGGGCGGGGTGAAGGCTGGATGGGTGCAGATGGTGGGGTTAGTTAAGTCCTCGCTGAGATTGAGGTTGCTCCCCAGTTAGAGCTAATCTGTGTCAGCTTTATTTGGATTTATTTTTATGTTACTTTGAATTTAAGAATCTGCGCTTTTATCCTTCGATGGTCTGGACAGATGATATATCCTGGAGAGGACTGACTTCCTTCTGACTCTTCTTTGATGTTGAGTTTCTCCTTTGGGTCTCTTCTTTCCTCTTTCGAGCTATCAGAATGAGAAAATTGAATAATGGCACAGCCTGAGGTGAGGTCGGTAAATCTGTGGTTGCTTTGTTGAGGAGAGGGATTGTTTTTGGTATCCTCTCTGTAATGGCGGAGGTAGTGGATGTTTATGGGTGGGTTCAGTCATCCATTCCTTGGGGGATATTTTCTTTTTCTCTTCATCTGGGTGAGCAGGGTGCTGTTGCTAGTCCAGTCCAATGTTTTAGGGGTCCCTGGTTGTATCGGGGAGGAGGAAATCGGCCCTCCCTCCCATTGTTGAGTGTCTTGTTGATTCTTGTCTTTGGTGATTGTGAGTCCCTGGTTGGCGCAGACCTAATTATTCATTTTTCTTCTTGGTGCAATGCGCTGGATGCAGTTGGAAAAGTGCAGCGTGCTGGAGGGTCTGGGAGTATTGATTCCTGTGTGTTGGGGTGTGCGGTGCTAGGCCAGATGTGGTACTGTGGTTGGTATTCTGTTGCACTTAAAAAAATCATAGTATGATCAGACAGAGTCAACATGGTTTTTACTCGAGTTTTTTGAGGATGTAGGGCAGATAAAGGAAAACCAGTAGATGACTTTCTATAAGATATTCAATAAGCTGTGCTACAGGAGACTATACACAAGATAAGGACTCATGGAGTTGGGGATGATATATTGGAGTGGTTAGAGGATTGGTTAACGGGCAGGAGGAGAGAATAAGGGTAAATGGGACATCTTCAAGTTGGCAGGTTGTGACTCAGTGGTGGGAAGCCCGCAGCTCAGGGGCCACATGTAGCCCATCTGGGTTCTGAGTGTGGCCATTGATACACTTTTGTTGACCATTGCCCATGTGCAAGGTTGTCACATTCCGCTGATTTTCATCTGCACCATTTTTTCCCCTCTCGGTATGAGTAAAGTGATATACACATAAAGCTAGAGCAAGTCAAGTGAGGTGCAAACTAACTGTGCAACATTGACTGTGAGAACTATGTGGTCTCTTTGTGTCCGAATTGTAAACATTTTGTTTTTACTATTTGAAGTTGATGCTAATTATACTAATATATAAATGATTTAGCATTCTCTATAGCTTATTATGAAAGATTTGGCATGTATTAAATATTTCAAACCTTATTCATGGTATCATGATGAGGGAACAAACCCGATTTCAATCTTGCAGCCCACTGAGATAAAGGAGGGCCACTCATGCAGTCTACTTACTAGCACAGTGTCAATTCCTGCAAGGGATCCTGCAACTACTTTGACTCAATTTTTTGGGAGTCATTATTGACTATAATAGAGACATACACATGGAATTCAGGTAGATGCTAAAATACAAATAATAAACTTTAAAATATATGTTATTTTAAAAAAAAGGTCATTCCTTATCATAAAGGTGATATTTGATATTCCACAATTGAAAAATTATTCTTTCAGGCCCGGTCAGGGTATTGAGCAACAATTAGGAACTTGGTACCCTGTTAAAATCCTAGTTCCAGTTCATTTAACAGAAATATTTTAATGATATTTATAGTGAGACTAAATGCTTAAAAGAAAGCACTTGTCAGTTGCATGATTGCTAATGGGATTGCAGTCTGTGTTCACGAGTTGGGTGATTATTTGAAGATTTTATTATTTAGCCTATCTGTAGCGATACAAAGTGCCTGTTAACAACAAGAGTTCTACTGTAGCCAAGCTCAATAGCTGGGTATCGCTATTATCACAAAATGGATGCACCCTGATGCACCCTTATCCTGCCTGTCACCATACTTAGCCTCCAGAATGGAAAATTCATCCAACATTTCTACAGAGGGAAAAATAAGTAACCGCTACTTTTGAACTTGTGATCAGCATGGGATTAAATGCCTTTTCACACATTCCTTTCAATCAGTACAGTCATGACCAGACTGTGAGCTCTCAATGATTCAATAAAGTTATGAAGATGAATAGCTAATATAATTCAAGATTTATCCAAATGGTCATGAAGTTACAAACTTGTAATACCTTGATGGTTTGAAGGGTGTGTTAAGTATGTTGGCAGCTTTGTTGTAGCTTTAATCTGAATCATAGAATCCCTACAGTGCAGAAAGAGGCCATTAGGTAAATCGAGCCTGCACCGACCATCCGAAAGGGCACGCTAACCGCGGCACATTCACCCGCCCTATCCTTGTAACCCCACCTAACCTGTGGGCATTAAGGGTAATTTAGCACGACCAATCCACCTAACCTGCACATGTTTGTGCTGTGGGAGGAAATCAGAGTAAACCCATGCTGACACAGGGAGAACGTGCAAACTCCACGGACAGTCACCCAAGGTCAGAATTGAAGGTGTGTCCCTGTGCTGTGAGGCAGCAGTGCTAACCTCAAGGACCACACACTGTGTATAATACGAGTCCTTCACACAGTTACTCGTGTCAGCGTGCTTTGTGGCATCTGCTGTCTCCTTGAGCGTGCCGTCACTGAGTTTGCGGCGCTCCCCGTCTGGAGTCATGTCCGGCTTACTTGAATCAGCTTTGGCTTGTGGATGCTCCCCGTCTGGAGTCTGGTCCGTTTCACCTGAGTCAGTTTTGGCTTGTCAATGCTCCCCGTCTGGAGTCATTTCAGGTTCACTTGCATCTTCTGAGGTCTCTTGATGCTCCCCGTCCGGAGTCAATTCAGGTTCACTTGAATCTTCTGAAGTTTCGTGATGCTCCCCATCCGGAATCAAAACAGTCAGGAATGCAGTTGCTTGCGGAGAGGCTCGAGCGAGTGAGGTTTGAAGTAACGTGCTGTCACTGGAGTCACCAGTAGTCTCACTGTGATTGTCGAGTGCCTCTGTACATTCTAGCTGAGGTCTGTCACGTTGTACATCTGGTATGGGAAGTGGGATGTCGTTGTCACTTGTCTCACATACAGTGGGTAGAGCCTTAGTGTCTTCTTGTCGTTCACTTGAGCTGGATAGACCATCAGAGTCTTCTTCTGGTGGCTCAAATAATCTGGGTGGACAGTCATAGTCTGCTTGCTGTACACATGAGTGTGGTAGACTGTCAGAGTCTTCTTCTTGTTCACTGGAGCGTGGTAGACTGTTATAGTCTGCTTGCTGTACACTTGAGCATGGCAGACTGTCATAGTCTTTCTGTTGTTCATTTGAGCGTGGCAGACTTGCATCGTCTGCTGCTGGTTGCTCAGAGGAGGTTGCTCGACCCTCATGGTCTTGTTCATGCAAGGACTGCGCTTTGGAGTCTTGCGTTGCTTCTGTCGTGGAGTCTGTCCACGAGCTCGCTGTGGAGGCTTGTGGCACTGGAGTCACTTGTGTGGAGATGTGCAGTTGTCTCGCTGTGGAGTCTTTCATCGTTTTCTGTGTGGAGGCTGGGACCCTTTGTGGTGTGTGGACCACTCTCTGTGTGGAGTCGGGAGCCCTTCGCAGTGCGTGGACCACTCTCTGTGTGGCAGCAGGCCGCTCTCTG
Organism: Scyliorhinus torazame; assembly: GCF_047496885.1. Taxonomy (NCBI): domain Eukaryota; kingdom Metazoa; phylum Chordata; class Chondrichthyes; order Carcharhiniformes; family Scyliorhinidae; genus Scyliorhinus; species Scyliorhinus torazame. Next base: position 66,964,299 of record NC_092723.1, on the reverse strand, counting down.
TGGGCTTGTACCGCTCTCTGTCTCTTGGTGTCAGGCCACAGCATAATTCTGCACTCACGAGTCGGGATGTCACATATGCTGGGCTGAAGATCCTCAAATCCGAAGAACACATCCGCATCTGTGTCGGATTCTTCACTGTAGAGCACATCTCGTTGCGGTTCGGATTTGGTACTGGGGTCGCCATCTCCAATGATGAAATCATCGTCTGAATCGTAGTCTTCTAGGACCATATCATCACGTTTTGTGTCGGAGCTGGCATTGGGCTCGCGATGTCCAAAGAAGAATTCAAGGTCGGAGTCGTATTCTTCAAGGACTGTACCATCTCTTTGGACGGTGCTAACTGCTTGTTGCAGGGTTCTGCGGAGGTTACTTTCAGCTACTGGTCGAATTTCAGGCATTGTGCTGTCGTTCCAGGTGAAAGAATCTTGTTTGGAGGCTTAAAAATGTTTTTTCTTGTTTTGGGACATTTCCCCTTTAAGTGGGCGTGGCCCAGGGCCTCTGACATCACGCAGCGTGTGATGTAGAGCGTAGGAATGGATTGCGCATGCGCAGATTGCTGTTCCTTTACTTTGCGCATTTCTCTCAACTGCACACGTGCGGTACCTTTTCCAAGATGGCCACCAATCAAACTTGTCGTTCGTTGCTCCGGGACCTCGGCCTCGTGGTGAGTGCTGGCACCTCTCTTACCGTTTTCTGTTGGTTTGTTTGTGTTTTCCTCGCAGTATTGTTGGAATTTGTCAAAGACTGCCTGGAAGTCGCTCCTGTTTTGCCCTTTGGAGAACTTGAATGTTTTGAAGATTTCTTCTGCTCTGGCACCCGCAATGGTGAGCAGAAGCACTGTCTTTTCAGCATCAGCCACGTCTTGTAGATCGGCTGCTACCAGGAAGATCTCAAACCTTTGCCTGAATGCCTGCCAGTTTGCACTGAGATTGCCGTGGCACCTGAGCCGCTGTGGAACCGGAATCTCGATCAACTTGCTTGGGTGTTGTTGCTGGTTATCACTGTTTGCTGAGTTGTAACTAAATGGATTTAAACAGTTGCTCACTGGTGCCATGTTTTGCTATGCTCTTGATGTGGCATAAGCTGCTTCCTTGATGTGCACTCTGACAAAGGAAGGTTCAGACTTGGAGATAGCTTTAACATGTTTATTAAACTGTTAACAATTCTCCTACTTGGATTCGACTCTCCTGTTAATCCTGCTATAGCTACTCAGACTGATGAACCAGCGTTCTACAATCCACGTGGTGGGTGTGATGTTCAATCAACCCTGTGTCTGTACTCACTGAGTGTTTCCACTGGAAAGAGACTGAGCATGTGTGCTGTGTCCTTGTATATGGGTTGGTGTAATGCCCCCCTGTGGTAGTGTCACCTCTGTGTGTATCTTGAATGCCCATTCGCTGTGTCCTACCTTACTGACCTATTGGTTGACTCTCTGTGTGTCATGACTCTGGTGCTCCCTCTAGTGTCCAGATAGGTGTAGTGTATGTACATTAACACTTTGTGTACTTACAGTAATGTATATCACCACAGTCTGTTCCTCCCACAACCTATTGGATTGAAATTGGATGCTTGACAGAGCTTGATCATTTCCCCAGTTACCTCTCCCACCCTTCCCATCCTTCTTACTATCCAGGATTATCATCTAGTTGGTTTTCCACAGATGAAGATTTCTTAACAGGTCGCAGGTTGTCAGCTGATGATTCTCACGCACAACATACAGGACAGGAGTTTATTATATGATCACCAGCTGAAGGAGTCAATCAGCAAATCTGGCACCAACTAAAACAGCTCAGTCGGAAACTAGGGTATTGGTCGTCATTTATGTTGTCCACCCAAGGGATTCATGTGCAGAATGAGCCTGATTTTATGAGCACTGCCTTTTGAGGAAGATCGTTCCAGATTCTCACCACTCTCTGAGTGGAGGAACCATACTGGGTGACCTGGCGCAGGAACTTCTTTTATGTACTCCCAAGTTATTCAAATCTTAGAAATAGGACCATGTGTGGATGTTTCCACTTGTTGGAGAATTTAGAACTAGAGGTTACTGTTTACAAATAAAGAGTTAAGGCAGGGATGAAGAGAATTCTATTCTCTCAGAGGGTCATGAGAATCTGGAACTCTCTTCCTCAAAAGGCAGTGGAAGCAGAGTCTTTGATTATCTTTACGGTAGAACTAGATATATTCTTGATTAGTGAGGGGGTGAAAGGTTATTGGGGGATAGGCAGCCTTGTGGGGTTGAGGTTACAATCTGATCAGCCATGATCTCATTGAATGGTGGAACCGGCTCGAGGGGCCGAGTGGCCTACTCCTGCTTCTAATTTGTATGTTTGTTTGTATATCCATAATAGCTGGATAATAGGTAGAGCAAAGTCAGCTTTCACTTTTTAACCATGATTTCACCATTCTTCTGCCTTTTTCCACAGACAGGAAGGTAGAGGAGGGGATGTCGGTCTTGTGGCACTGTGGTAGCTTCCCTACCTCTGTACCACAAATTCGGAGTTCACGCCCCACCTCAGGACCTGGTGGCTGTAGAAAGTTTGTTCACAATGTGGCCCAAACAGGTTGATTATTCCTCCAATACGCCTGATGGCAGACGGTAAGAGTGGGAGAGTTTCCTGGTCAGCCATACTGCAGATGGCAATGAAATACCGCTGCAGTGCTTTGTCCCAGCATAATCACAGAGAAATCCAATGGAAGTCCATGGTTGCCACGATCTTCTCTGGGGCACAGTACCTGAAGGAGGAAGGGAAGTAAGCCATTTATCCCCTTCTGTTCCACGATTCAATGAGACACTGGCTGATCTGTGACCTACCTCCCTTTACCCACATTTGCCCCATAATGCTTAACAATTTGGTTACCAGAAATCTCTCAGTATCGGATGTCGGATTAATAAATTATCCAACATCAATTATTCTTCATGGAAGGAGTTTTAAACTTCCCCCATTCCAAATTCTTGACCACTTGGATGGCTGGCAGCTCTGCAATCCCAGCTGTGTCAGTTTGAGAGGCTGGATTTGTGGGAACCGTCAGCTGTTTGGGTGGGGGAGGATAACCTTGCCGATATTGAAATCCATTTATTACGGTTTTGCCCAGACACTTAATCTATTCATGTTGAACAGTTGTTTTACAAGTGGGAGGAAGCTATACAGTGGGATTCGCAAGGGATCTTTACCACTGGTTCTTTTGATCTCTGTTATGCTCTTTGTTGTAGCCGCAAAGACAAAGAGTCAGGTGGCACACGTCAAGTTTGTATAACATAGTGCAAGGGGTTTATTTATAAGATGTTGCTCAAACAGGGTACAATGGTGAACGCCACAAAAGCCTGGGAAACACCCCAGTGATGTAATTGTGTAACACGTGCCATTACAACAGCCAATGGTATTACTCTGATACATAAACCCCTCCCTCTTTACTCCTTTCGTGTCCCCGACAGTTTTAGTTAATCAAACACTTAACACTGTGAGGATCCCTTCTGTTTGTTTCCTGTTTATGACATTATTTCCCCTTTCTTTCATTTTTGCTATTGCAATTTTCATCAAGGAATGAGTAATGGATGTGTGACCTTAATGCAACCTGTATCTTTAACTCAAGCAGAAGCAATGGCCTGTATCTTTAACTCAAGCAGAAGCAATGGCCTGTATCTTTAACTCAAGCAGAAGCAATGGCCTGTATCTTTAAATCAAGCAGAAGCAATGGCCTGTATCTTTAAATCAAGCAGAAGCAATGGCCTGTATCTTTAAATCAAGCAGAAGCAATGGCCTGTATCTTTAACTCAAGCAGAAGCAATGGCCTGTATCTTTAAATCAAGCAGAAGCAATAGCCTGTATCTTTAAATCAAGCAGAAGCAATGGCCTGTATCTTTAACTCAAGCAGAAGCAATGGCCTGTATCTTTAAATCAAGCAGAAGCAATGGCCTGTATCTTTAACTCAAGCAGAAGCAATGGCCTGTATCTTTAAATCAAGCAGAAGCAATGGCCTGTATCTTTAAATCAAGCAGAAGCAATAGCCTGTATCTTTAACTCAAGCAGAAGCAATGGCCTGTATCTTTAAATCAAGCAGAAGCAATGGCCTGTATCTTTAAATCAAGCAGAAGCAATAGCCTGTATCTTTAAATCAAGCAGAAGCAATGGCCTGTATCTTTAACTCAAGCAGAAGCAATGGCCTGTATCTTTAAATCAAGCAGAAGCAATGGCCTGTATCTTTAACTCAAGCAGAAGCAATGGCCTGTATCTTTAAATCAAGCAGAAGCAATGGCCTGTATCTTTAACTCAAGCAGAAGCAATAGCCTGTATCTTTAAATCAAGTGGGAAGAATCCAGCAGGCATCAATGATGACTCGCTTTTGTTGACTTGGCTGGTGGCCAATGAATTTGCTCAAATGTCTGCCCTGCCCAGTGGACAGTGGTGATTGGTTCTGGTCTCACTGACATGTTCTCAGTGCCACAAGGCTAGAGTTCATTTCACTTGGTTCTGCAAGCTGGATAGAGGAATCTAACCAACTCACTCCAGAAATATCCAGTTAATTCTCAGCAAAAGGCCACTGTGAGAATCTGGTTACTCTCTCTCTGCAGAAAAGGTTGATATGAAGCAGAATCCAGAACCTGATGAGACTCTTTCTGCATAACAGGCTGTTGTGAAGCCAGAACCATCTCCTGGAAAAGCTGTGAGTAAGATATACTGCTGAGCTTGAAAGAAGATCATTACAAGCTATAAACCAGAGACTTTAAATCACACTCATACTGTGAAGGAGGTGCTGCAAAGATCGCATCCTCTGAAGCAAGAACTCTTACCATTTAACCTTAATCCTTATTTTTTTTAACCACTTTCCACCCCTCTGTGTTTGTCTGTCTTGTGCTTGTGGGTAGAGGGTAGGACAGATAAAAGGGGTAGTAGGTTAGCTTGCTTGTTATCCAGTTGTAATTACTGCATATTTCACCTTTCTTCCTGTTATAAATAAACAGTAATTGTGTTTCAACTTACAAACCTGGTGACTGTAATTGTTGGGCAGCCAAGGGACAAGATTTGGGTAATTTTTATAAGAATTATTGGTTAATTCACTTGTGTTATGACTCTGGGATGAGTGGGACTGGAATTGACCGTGCATTTGCCCAGGAGGTCATAACAATACAGATCCAGCACACTATGTCATAACAAACATTGTTATGCTACGGATACATATGTACAATAATAAGACAGTCTCTTGGGTTGACGTCTGTCTCCATTTTGGCAGAACACGATGTTCAGGAACTTGGCTCTTAGGGGTACCAGGAGTGCCTTCCTATACACTGGTCGGTGTTACATCTGACAAAACCAACTCAGGAACTGTCTCTGGTTGTGTGGATGATTCTGTTGTAACAGATTCTGTAATTTCGTCCTCAAGTCGTGCATGACACTGTCCATACTCCCTGTTGTGAAAACAGCTGGTACAGATTCTCTCCTCTCACTACATGCAGACAATAATTGGTGAGCATGCCGATGCCAAATTCATTCATCGTCAGTTTGCACAGTATATGAAATCAGACTCGTTTTGGCCAGTACAATTGCTGGAGTCCATTTTTCGCTTGTAGTGTAATTTCTCACAAGAATATGTTCCCCACAGTTGAAGGCTTCTCTTTTAGGCTGTTGTTCCCTTCCAGCCACTTGCGTCAGATGTTGTTGCCTGACTATCTCTAAAGTTCAAGGGGGAGTCAAAAGGTCGAACTGCGAGCGTAGTTCCCTTTTGAACATCAGTGTAGCCATAGAATTCCTACCATGCATAAGGAGACCATTCGGCCCATTGAGTCTGTACTGACCCTCCGAAAGAACACCCTACCTAGGACCATTGTTCCCACCCTATCCCTGTAACCCCAACTAACCTAGATATCTTTGGACACTAAGGGGCAATTTAGCATGGCCAATCCACCTAACCAACACATCTTTGGACCATGGAAGGAAACCAGAGAACCCGGAGGAACTCCACACAGACATGGGGAGAACGTGTAAAGTCCACAGAGACAGTCACCCAAGGCTGGAATTGAACCCGGATCCCTGGTGCTGTGGGGCAGCAGTGCTAACGACGAAAGCTGATGAGCTTTGTGTTGTAGACTGCGCAGTGTTTCTGTATGTCATTAGAAAGCACTTGACACATTTAGGTAGAGAGCATTTATCCCTCAAAACCTTGACTGCGTGCTTGAGCGATTGCATGAAACGTAGCTAAGCACTGATAGCTGGATGGGAGGAGGCCGATTTGACATGACAAATCCACACCGCTTTTGGTAGTCTTCAAATTCAACAGATGTGAACTGCGTACCATTATCATTCATGAGTTGTTTTGGTTGCCTGAATATTGCACTTACCTCGTCAAGCCTTTCTATGTTCCGTTCCATTGTTGTTGATCTCGTGATGGCATCCTCCAGTCACTTTGAATGTGCACCAACCATGACCAAGAACATATGTCCTTCAACTGGTCCCACATAATCGACATGGATTCTTTGCCATGGCCTGGTAGGCCATTCCCATGGATGCAAAGGTTGTAGCGGAAGTACATTTCTCAATGCAGTGCAGGATTGGCAAAACCCCACCTTCTCCTCTATTTGGGCATCCAACTTGGGCCACCAGAAGTAGTTTCTCGCCAGCTCCTTTGTTCTAACTACAACAGGATGGCCCTAGTTCAGCTGTCCTAGGATTCTACTCCTTAGAATGATTACTCTAATGCCCCACAAAAATACTCAATGTTTTACTGTCGACTCAAGATGCCTGGTAAAATAGGGTTTAAGATCTGGATTCTTTCCACATTCTTATGTTGGGAGTGCCTTTCTGAATCATGTCTAATACCTTCCCCATCACCGGATCTGTTCAGGTACATTTTTGCAGCTGAGCAGATGTTTCCGGAACATTTTCCACGTGAGACAGATAGAATATGTCATTGAAGTGTTCATCAGGATCGTGCTTATCTTTTTGGTCTTGTTGATCTTGCAGTGACCATCTGGACAAAGTGTCCATGTTCGCATGATGTTCAGACCTATGATATTAGATGACATAATCATGTGCCGACAAGATTAATGCCCAATGTTGTCACCGACGAGCAGCGAGTGACGGGATCCCCTTATGTGGTCCAAATATTGTCGCTAAGGGACGATGGTCGCTCAGTGGAGTAAATCGACAGCTAAAAAAATAGTGGTGGAACCTTTGAATACTAAAGATATTGCTGAGAGCTTCTTTATCAAGTTGGCCTCAGCGCAAGTCAACGTCTTGGAAGAAAATGCTGTTGGTCATTCTTCGCCTGAAGTTATTATATGCGAGACAACTGCTCCAACCCCATGGGGTGGTGCATCGCAAGCAAGCTGCAGCAGCAGTTTTGGATTATAATGGACCGATAACACCAATTCCTGTAATATTTGTTTGACACTTTGATAAACGTCCTCACAATCTTTCGCCCAGAGCCACATTTGTTTCTTACAAAGCAACGTTTGTAAAGGTTTCAACCTTGTTGGTAAGTGTGGTACAAACTTTCCATAATATTTTAATAATCCTAGAAATGACCTTAACTGAGTCACTTTGTGCGGCTGAGGAATTCCAGGATCTCCAGTGTTTTCTTAGGTTCTTTGTGAAGACCATCTTGGTCCAAGATAGTGAATAAAAAATGTAAAAATTCGTACTTCATTTTCTTGATTCTGAGATTACGTAGTTGCAGCCTTGCAAGAGTAGCTTTTAGATTCTTTACATGTATGGTAAACCACTGTTGCACCTATATTAGGTGATGTATGGTAGGACCTGTACTACAGGTACGACGGTAGTCCCTGCCTGCTGGCTCCGCTCAGTAGGTGGAGTATAAATATGTGTGTCCTCCGTGCTGCAGCCATTTCGCCAGCTGCTGTGGGAGGCCACACATCTTAGAGCATTAAATCCTCAGTTGTATTCAACTCTCGTCTTTGTGCAATTAATCGTGCATCAATTTATCGCTCTAAGATTTTCAGAAGATGGACCTCCGCATCAAGCCGGATCGCCTGCAGCTGGAACTGCAATCAAGCGACGCCAAAAAGGACTTTCAGCCCTGGCTAGCTTGTTTCGAGGCATACATCAACTCTGCGCCCAGCCCTGTTCCGGAGGCTCAGAAAATACAGATACTGTAGTCGAGGTTAATTTCAAACGTCTTTCTGCTGATCCAGGACGTGCCAAACTACGCCAAAGCCATGACGCTACTCAAAGGAAACTACGCCCAGAAGACGAACACGTTTTACTCGCCACTCGCTCTCAACTCCCTGGTGAGTCCATAGAAGACTTCTGGCGGGCCCTAATCCCACTAGTCCAGGACTGTGACTGTCAGGCCGCTACAGCCACGGAACATTCAAACCTCGTTATGCGGGACGCTTTTGTTACGGGGATTGGGTCGGACCTCATACGCCAGCGACTTCTAGAGGGGCCACGCTCGATCTCACAGGGACAAATAAGCTAGCGCTCTCTATGACGGTCGCCTCGCGCAATATCCAGGCCTACACCCCCAGCCGTGCGGCCCACCCCTCCTACGCATCGTGGACCCCACAGACGGCTGCCCCAGCGGGGGCCTTACCCAGCCAATACGCCTGTGCCATGCGCCAGCCAACGAGCCCTGGGAGTCCTGGTGTTACTTTTGCGGACAGCAGAAACTCCCCGCCAACACTGCCCGGCCCGCGCTGCCCTTTGTAAGACTTGGGGTAAGAAGGGGCACTTCGCCGCGGTGTGCCAGGCCCGTGCATTCGACGCAAACGCCCCCACCCCCCTCGTTTACGGACAATGGGCGCCGCCATCTTCACCTCCCCGGACCACGTGCGGCCAGTGGGCGCCGCCACCTTCTCCCCATCAGACCACGCGCGGCCAGTGGGCGCCGCCATCTTCTCCCCCTCAGACCAAACACGGCCAGTGGGCGCCACCATCTTCCCCTCCGCGCAACATGTGCGGCCCATGGGCGCCACCATCTTTTTCAACCCCCGCCACGTGCGGCCCATGGGCGCCGCCATTTTGTCCTCCCCAAGATCTTCTAGTGCCGCCATCTTGTCTCCCCCACGGCACATAGGCACCACCAGCGTTCCAGGACCCGGGCACCCCAACATCCGAGACCAGCGACGACCAACCACGACTCGCCTCAATGACCATCGACCAGTCTCGTCCGCACAACTTGGCTACCGCATCGACCAGTGTTAACATCGATGGACACGTGACCTCTTGCCTGCTGGACTCCGGGAGCACCGAAAGCTTCATCCACCCGGATACGATAAGGCGCTGCTGCCTCGCGGTACACCCCGCCAATCAAAGAATCTCCCTGGCCTCCGGATCCTATTCCGTGGCGATCCGGGGGTACTGTACGGTCACACTCACGGTTCAGGGCGTAGAATTCAGCAGCTTCCGCCTCTACGTCTTCCCTAATCTCTGCGCTCCCTTACTACTCGGCCTGGACTTCCAGTGCAACCTCCAGAGCCTAACCCTGAAATTCGGCGGGCTCCTACCACCCCTTACTGTGTGCAGCCTCGCGACCCTAAAGGTCGATCCACCTTCCTTCTTCGCAAATCTAACCCCGGATTGCAAACCTGTCACCACCAGGAGCAGGCGGTACAGCACCCAGGACAGGACCTTCATCAGGTCCGAGATCCAGCGGCTGCTTCGGGAAGGCATCATCGAGGCCAGCAACAGCCCCTGGAGAGCCCAAGTGGTAGTAGTTAAAACTGGGGAGAAACACAGAATGGTCGTGGACTACAGGCAGACCATCAATCGGTACACGCAGCTCGACGCGTACCCCCTCCATCACATATCTGATATGGTCAATCAGATTGCACAGTACCGGGTCTTCTCAACTGTAGACCTCAAATCCGCCTACCACCAGCTCCCCAGCCGTAAAGCGGACCATCCACACACTGCCTTCGAGGCAAACGGTCGCCGCTATCACTTCCTCAGGGTTCCCTTCGGCGTCACCAACGGGGTCTCGGTCTTCCAAAGGGAGATGGACCGAATGGTCGACCAGTACGGTTTGCGGGCCACCTTTCCGTACCGAGACAATGTCACCACCTGCGGCCATGATCAGCAGGACCACGATGCCAAACTTGCCAAATTTCACCACACCGCCACTCTCCTAAACCTCACCTACAACAAGGAGAAGTGCGTGTTCAACACGAACCGCTTAGCCATCCTCGGCTATGTGGTCCAGAACGGAGTTCTGGGGCCCGGTCCCGACCGCATGCGCCCCCTCATGGAGCTCCCCCTCCCCCAAGGCCCTCAAATGCTGCCTGGGGTTCTTTTCATACTAGGCCCAGTGGGCCCCAAACTATGCGGACAAGGCCCGCCCACTCATACAGTCTACCCATTTTCCCCTGACGGCCGAGGCTCAACAGGCCTTCGCCCGTATCAGAGCCGATATCGCCAAGGCCGGGATGCACGCAGTAGACTAGATGCTGCCCTTTCAAGTGGAGAGCGACGCATCAGATGTCGCCCTAGCTGCCACCCTCAATCAGGCAGGCAGACCCTGTCATAATATACATCTATGTATACAATGGAGTGCAGACAGGCAGTGATTGACACACAGGATGACCAGTAAGCACACAGAACAGAGCAGCCAATCACCAGACAGGACACAACCACTATAAAGCCAGAGGGCACCAGTTTTCCCGCTCTCTCGGGACCCGGCCTCTGAGGCAGTCGGAGCTCGTGAGCTAGTCGGTGCCTACACCATCTGGTAGCTAAGTTACTCTGGTCAGGCTAGTGTCAGGTCTCCAGTCAAGTCAGCATAGTGTCGACCCACAGTTGAACATGTATAATAGTTTGGATGTTGAATAAAATCGTGTTCCATTTTATCAAGTGTTGGAGGTCTGTCTCTCGCTACACTGCATTAAGTGCAGTTTACCTCGACCCAGCCTACCCAACACATCAGACCCGTGGCATTCTTTTCCCACACCCTGCATGCCTCATAGAATTCGGCACTCATTCATCGAAAAAGAGGCCCAAGCTATCGTTGAAGCTGTCCGGGGAAACGGACAGGTAGAGAGGGAGAATGGGACGGTATGGAGGGCCGTCCAACTGGCCCTACGGTCCAGGAACCTCCCGGCATCCCGCTGGCAGGAAGTCCTCCCTGATGCACTACACTCCATTCGGTCACTACTGTGCACCGCCACTAACAACACACCCCATGAACGTCTATTTGCCTTCCCAGGAAGTCCACATCCGGGGTGTCGCTCCCGACTTGGCTCGCAGCTCCAGGACCCGTCCTTCTCCGTAGGCACGTCCGAATCCACAAGGCGGACCCGTTGGTGGAGAGGGTGCAGTTGCTCCATGCGAACCCCCAGTATGTCTACGTGGCGTACCCCGACAGGATACTGACTCCCTCAGGGACCTGGCACCAGCAGGTTCCCCACACACCACCCCCCTCCAGCCCGGAGCCACCCTCCCCTCCCCCGGCGCTCCCAGCAGCAACCCCCCAGGACCATCTGTCCTCCCCCTGCCCACGCCCGAGGATGAAGAGGATTTCGGAACGCTCCCGGAATCACCGAAGACCAGACCAGAATCGGCATCACCGCCACCACTGCGTCGCTCCCAGCGGCACATCAAGGCCCCGGACCGGTTAAACCTCTAACTGGGCCACTGGATTTCAAAAGAAATTTTTTTTCTCACAAAGAATTGTACATGTAAAATTCAGTTGTTGTATATAATTCTCCACCACCCCCGCCGGACTCAATTTTAACAGGGGGTGAATGTGGTAAACCACTGTTGCACCTATATTAGATGATGTAAGGTAGGACCTGTACTACAGGTACGACAGTAGTCCCTGCCTGCTGGCTCCGCCCAGTAGGCGGAGTATAAATATGTGTGTCCTCCGTGCAGCAGCCATTTCGCCAGCTGCTGTGGGGGGCCACACATCTTAGAGCAATAAAGCCTCAGTTGTATTCAACTCTTGTCTTTGTGCAATTGATCTTGCATCAACATGCTCTAAGGGCAGCATGGTAGCACAGTGTTTAGCACAGTTACTTCCCAGCTCCAGGGCCCCAGGTTCGATTCCCGGCTTGAATCACTGTCTGTGGGGAGTCTGCACGTTCTCCCTGTGTCTGCGTGGGTTTCCTCCTTGTGCTCCGCTTTACTCCCACAGTCCAAAGATGTGCAGGTTAGGTGGATTGGCCATGATAAATTTGCCTTAGTGTCCAAAAAGGTTAGGTGGGGTTATTGGGTTACGGGGATAGGGTGGAAGCGTGGGCTTAAGTAGGGTGCTCTTTCTAAGGGCTGGTGCAGACTCGATGGGACGAATGGCTACCTTCTGCACAAAATTCTCTGATTGATCTACATCGTTTGAACCTGTAATAAAATGTCATCCAGGTAGCATTGAACACCCAATAGCCCATTCAAAATCTGATCCATTGATCATTGGAAGAGCACTGATAATGATGTTATGCCGATTGGAAGCCTCCAATGCCGAAACAGACCTTGTGTGTTACATTGGCTAGTGTCGGTTGAGACTCAGCTACATTCACTTGCAGTTAGGCTTGCAAGAAATCAATTTTGCTAAATTTCTGTCCAGCTGAGAGTCTGACCAGCTGAAAGTCCAGCAAAATGATCTTTGTCCTCGTCCCCCCGGCCCGGGCAAATGCCTCCCCCAGCCTCCCTGCTTGCGGCAGGACCGGCAGCCAACGGCTACGCCTTTGGGAACAGATCCGACCTCCGCTCTCTCCCCCAGCAGCCATGGCGCCTGTTTCCCGATTTTAAATACTGCAAAGCGAATCTCACCATCAGTAATTCCTCCTGGCGGAGAAGTTGTCCTCATTCCCTCGACTGTCAGATCACAACATGTTTGATAGGTTGCTCTTGCCAGATGAGTTGTGGGATGGGGGAATTGCGGACATATATGGATGGCTGGTGGACACAGGGACAGCACCAATCGAGGAGATCAAACAGAAGTGGGAGGAGGACGTGGGTATGGAGTTGGGATGGGGAGTGTGGAGTGAAATTATGCGCCGGGTGAATGCTACATCTTCATGTGCTAGGATGAGCTTGATACAGTTCAAGGTGGTGCATAGGGCCCATATCATAGATCATAGAATCACTACAGTGCAGAAGGAGGCCATTCGGCCCATCATGTCTGCACCAACCTTCTCTCAAAGAACACCCTACCTAGGTCCACAGCCCACCCTATCCCCGTAACCCAATAACCCACCTAACCTTTTGAATCCTAAGGTGTAATTTCTCATATCCAATCCACCTAACCTGCACATCATTGGACTGTGGGAGAAAACCGGAGCATAATGCAGACACGGGGAGAATGTACAAACTCCGCACAGACAGTGACCCAAGGCAGGAATTGAACCCGGGTCTCTGGCGCTGTGAGGTAGCAGTGCTAACCACTGTGCCACAGTGCCGCCCTCTGGCACAGGTGCCAATGAATGGGTTATTCGCAGGGATAGAGGACAGGTGTAGAGGGGAACCAGCTACCCACATGTTCTGGTCATGGTCACGTTTGGTGGGGTTCTGGGGGTGAATTAGGGGAGAAAAAGGAAAAAGTATCAAATTGGGGTGATTGTAGTTTTTTATTGAATGACTATACGTTATGTATTCCCTGATTTGAATCAAAATAATATTTAAAAAAATTTTACTGCATGAAAAGCACATGCTGACTGGTTGGTAAGTGAACTTTGATTGGTGGAGACATTGCCATGGAGAATGCAGAATGGAACAGTTAACTGCTCAGCTTTGTTCAAATTCAATTCAGGCAGGTCGTCTCTGGTTTGTCAAGGCATTTTCCCAGGGAATGTTTAATTGAAAAAGGCACCATGTGTGGACAACTTCCTTCAGTCTGCAAAGGACAGGGCCCTGTGTGTAGATTATATATTAATTTGAACTTTTCTACCTTGTCATTAAATATATTTTCAACTTGTTCATAAAAGGCGTTCTGATGCCAATGCTGACTTTTACTCCAGTGTGTTTCACATCTTTAAAACTGCCAGTTACTCATGCCAGCTTGACAGGGCCAGCAGTTCCTGTCACACTCTGCTCTGATGCCCCTGGCAGACCCAAATGGTTTAATGATAGCTTGGAATACAAATGGAATCACTGTTAGATATCACAGTACTCAAAGACAACTCAATATTTTTCAAGTCAATAATAGTGCCCTCATTGTGCACCAGGGCATAACTTTTCCCATTAGGAGAAGGACTGGCAGTCTGCGAGGGTGGATTGGCTGTAAGAAAATGGCAAAATAAAGAACTTTGATTTTTATTGTGATCGTAAAAATGCTTGTGGCTGCCAACTTGTGTCAGCTCTCACAGGGTCTGACTGTAGGTCTCTAATTAATGTTGTTCAGGAAGTGATTAAGTGGAGGAAGTTTGAACATTTCAAAGTTGCGTCACCATGCCATTGGTGCCATTAGAACTGTCAGATAGGCAAGAGAGATCACGTCACCAAATTGATGCCGGATCTTTAGAAGAGTTTTCGTACATTTCTGTCTCGATGGGGATTTTGTTTGGTGTCCACATTTCCTATTGAAATCTATTATGAGCCACCAACATCCCTCACACAGCATGTTCTCAAAGCCTCAATGCACTCCTGAGAAGAGAATTGACTAGCTGCATGTGTCTGTTGTGAGAGAAAGCTTGTGGACAGGTCCCCTGTAAGAAATGGGAAAAAATAGCATTCTGCTTGGTTACTGGAAGCTGTTAGTTCGTATATAGCACTCAAACCGATTGCAATATTTTACCTGACAGCTTTTGTATTCCAATCGAGTTGAAAGTTTAGTAAGACTGTAGCAGTTTAACTCATTATATCATATATTAACCTTGAATATTGTAGAAAACTTACCAACTTTTACAGATGCACCATAGAAAGCATCCTATCGGGCTGCATCACAGCCTGGTATGGCAACTGCTCGGCCCAGGACCGCAAGAAACTTCAGAGAGTCGTGAACACCGCCCAGTCCATCACACGAACCTGCCTCCCATCCATTGACTCCATCTACACCTCCCGTTGCCTGGGGAAAGCGGGCAGCATAATCAAAGATCCCTCCCACCCGGCTTACTCACTCTTCCAACTTCTTCCATCGGGCAGGAGATGCAGACGTCTGAGAACACGCACGGACAGACTCAAAAACAGCTTCTTCCCCACTGTCACCAGACTCCTAATTGCTGGCTTTGAAAGCAGACCAAGGCAGGCCAGCAGCATGGTTCCATTCCCGTACCAGCCTCCCCGAACAGGCGCCAGAATGTGGCGACTATGGGCTTTTCACAGTAACTTCATTTGAAGCCTACGTGTGACAATAAGCGATTTTCATTTCATTTCACCCTCTTATGGACTGACCTCATTAACACTACACCGTGTATGCTTCATCCGATGCCAGTGCTTATGTAGTTACATTGTATACGTTGTGTTGCCCTATTATGTATTTTCTTTTATTCCCTTTTCTTCCCATGTATTTACTGATCTGTTGAGCTGCTCGCAGAAAATGCTTTTCACTGTACCTCGGTACATGTGACAATAAACAAATCCAATCCAATCCAAATGATAAAACAACATTCTTTTTTTAAACACTCCTTTAGAAACTTTGTTTATATCACACTTTTCAAGAAAGGGGTCATCAATTATATCTTCCCATGTTTCACTATTTTAATGAGGATACAATTCCAGTTGCAGGCAGAATAATGAAACCTGTGTTAACTTGTTACAAAAGCATCGATTCACAATGTCAACTGCATCTCACATCTGGGGCGAAATTCTCCCGAAACGGCGCGATGTCCGCCGACTGGTGCCCAAATCGGTGCCAATCAGACGGGCATCGCGCCGCCCCAAAGGTGGGGAATACTCTGCATCTTTGGGGGCTGAGCCCCAACATTGAGGGGCTAGGCCGACGCCGGAGGAATTTCCGCCCCGCCAGCTGGCGGAAACGGCCTTTGTTGCCCCGCCAGCTGGCGCGGAAATGACATGTCAGGGCGGCGCATGCGCGGGGGTGTCAGCGGCCGCTGAATGTTTCCCGCGCATGCACAATGGAGGGAGTCTCTTCCGCCTCCGCCATGGTGGAGACCGTGGTGGAGGCGGAAGGGAAAGAGTGCCCCCATGGCACAGGCCCGCCCGCGGATCGGTGGGCCCCGATCGCGGGCCAGGCCACCGTGGGGGCACCCCCCCGGGGTCAGATCGCCCCGCGCCCCCCCCCAGGACCCCAGAGCCCGCCCACGCCGCCTTGTCCCGCCGTTCAAAAGATGGTTTAATCCATGCCGACGGGACAGGCAATTTATCGGCGGGACTTGGGCCCACCCGGGCCGGAGAATCCAGCGGGGGGGGCCCGCCAACCGGCGCGGCCCGATTCCCGCCCCCGCCGAATATCCGGTACCGGAGACTTCGGCAACCGGCGGGGGCGGGATTCACGGCAGCCCCCAGCGATTCTCCAACCCGGCGGGGGGTCGGAGAATGACGCCTCTGATCCTTAACTAACAGAGAGGGGATTGTCATGGTCTCTCATTGACAAAAAGCATTAGCTTGGTGTTTGATCATGTTTCTGGGGAAATCTATGAAGTATTTTTTCCTGTTGACCAACACCATTGTTCAACAAAGTTATACATACCAACAGGTGCTGTGTGCAGTTTTGGTGCCATTACCTTAGGAAGGTTACTATTGCCACAGAGGGAGTGCAATGAAAGTTCCCCAGACTTGTTCTCAGGATAGTGAGACTGTTCCATGAAGAGCGATTGGGCAAGTTGGGCCTGTATTCTCTAGAGTTTTGAAGAATGAGGGGTGATCTCATTGAAACCTAGAAAGCACTTAAAGGGATACACAGGATAGCTGCACGCAAGATGTTTCCCTTGGTTGGGGAGGCCAGAACCAGGGGACACATTTCAAAATAAGGAGGAATCCACTGAGGACCAAGGTGAGGAGAAATTATTTTACTCAAGAGTGTTGTGAATCTTTGGTATTCTCTACCCCTGATGGTGATTGCAGCTCAGCCACTGAGTCTGATTAAAGCAGAGAATGACATATTTCTAAATACCAATGGAGTAAAGGGATATATGGGGCTAGTGTGTGAAAACAGCATTGATGTGAATGATCATGGTAGCAAAGTAGTTAGCACTGCCTCTTCACAGTTCCAGGGTCCCAGGCTCGATTTCCGGCTTGGGTCACTGTCTGTGTGGAGTCTCCACGTTCTCCCCGTGTCTGCGTGGGTTTCCTCCGGGTGCTCCGGTTTCCTCTCACAGTCCGAAGATGTGTAGGTTAGGTGGATTGGCCATTCTAAATTGCCCTTAGTGTCCAAAAAAAAAGGTTAGGTGGGGTTACTGGGTTACAGGTGGAGGTGTGGGCTTAAGTGGGGTGCTCTTTCCAAGGGCTGGCGCAGACTCGATGGGCCGAATGGCCTTCTTCTGCACTGTAAATTCTATGATTCTATGATCAGCCATAATCGTATTGAAAGGTGGAACAGGCTCGATGGGCTGAATGATCCACTCCTGTTCATATGTACCTTTCCTAAAATGGTTATCCCTTACTTTGGCACTATTTACCCCTCAAAGATCAATTTCAAGGTTAAATTTGAAGCTGCATTTTTTGGGCTGTGAAACAGAGAAGTATATATGAATAGACTACCGTCTAGGAATTATGTAGCAACACCTTCAAATTGGACAAAGATCAGATTCACCTGATGTCGAACATACATATTCTGGGCCCTTGGACTGAATTTTGTCTCGTCCTTTTGGCCTAACTGCAAATTTCCTAAATACCAATTTGGTCTCCAGTGAGTTCCATTTTTATACAACATTAGGTTTGTATCCCAATCCTAAGCACGCCATTGGAAATAGGTGGCGAGTGAAAGCAGAGTTTCCTGAAGGTTTGGGGCAGCAGTAGAGCTGGTACCAGCTATAAGCTGAATTCTGCTTCCCTCAGCCAGGAACAAGCAGGGTTCTGGTGAAGGAAGAGTCCAACAGCGGGGGAGAATGCATAACTTAAAATGTTCCCGATCAAAAGCAAAGACAGACTTGCCGAACATTTGGTCATTCTGTAATAAAATTGGTACGGTAGCCACGTGATTGATGTTACCATCCAAAACAGCCAGCAGTACCAAATTCTTGAGAGAATAAGTCAAAATTCAGTGAAATTTGTTTATCATTTGTCAGACAGGTGAAAGAAAGAGCCACTCTGTTCCGATACACAGCAAAAGATTAAATGCATTTGTGAAGAATGTGTTCACTATCTTATTATGTGTAGTAGTCCGAGGAAATCTCCTCCAAACATTCACAAAAAGCCCCTGTTTGGTCTCATTCTCTATTGGGATTTACCAGGTTGAAGAATATGTGTTGGGGGTACATTTTAATTTGTCCTCAACAACAATATCAGTTCACTCTATTTCTCCAAACCATAGATGAAGCCACATCAATTCACTGAAGTGTTTTCACCTCTGCCCAGGCAGGAAAGCAACTGGATCTTTGACTGTACAGTACAGGGATGGGGGGAGGGGATGCGGGGGGCGGGGGGTGGTTGGAATATGGTGCAGAGTCCTGTTCAGGAGTCAGTTCAAGCGTCTTCGGAAATAACAATTCACATACTCAGGGGGAGGCTTCTTTACAGAAGGCGAATATTTGATTGATCACAGACGTTGCGTGGAAGGTATTCTGATTCTCTCATTCTCTCCTATATCTGTGTGGGCGTAATGAGGGACATCATCAGCTTTCCGTCCTGGTGATAAAAACAAGCTACAAAATCAGAATCTGTAGCCACATTCACCTAGTCTGCAGATTTAGGAGTGGAGGTTCATTGGAGGTTCAGGAGCAACCATGGTGTTCAAGAGCCTGACATGAACAGAGAGCACTCTGTGTACCACAATATTGTGCCCAGAGAGGCGTCCACACGTGAGGCTTAGAGAAACTGGTTATTTATTGTACATTTAACTATTTACATGTTGTACACAGGTCCCAGTCAGGACTTCTCTGCTTGGCTCCCAGTCGGGCTGAGCTTTTATACGTTGTGTCCATAGCTCCGCTGATAGGGGGCCCCGCCCCTCAGCAATGAAGCTCATACTCAACGAGACTCGGGGGGACGGGACGAATTGGTCCGACCCTGTAGGCCGTGCAGGTTATAACACAAAATGTGACATTTTTATTCCCCTGCAAAAAGATACAAAATCAAACATCAAAATAATTTTTAAACTGGGAGGTGACCAATCGCGCGCTGAGCTAGCTCTCTCATTCTGTGGGCCAATGTGGTTACTTCCCGAGTTATTTCCACTCCTGTAACCATCTCCAGAAACCATTGACTCACACTGGGATCGGCTCCCACATCACTCTTTTGTCTCATTGCAGCAAGCAAGAGGACAGATCAGGCCCATCAGCTTTGGCTCAATTAAAGTGCTCTCACCTCTCAATCACAAGGTCCAAGCCCACTCCACAGTTAAAGCTGACAGTTGAGCACAGTACTGAGAGATCACTGAACTGTCGGCGGTTCTGCCTTGGATGGGATGTTAAACCAAGGTCCCATTTGCCTTATTAGGCAGAGGTAAAAGATCCCATGGAACTATTTCAGAGCGGGGGTGTTGTCCCTGGTGTCCCGGTATCTCAATCAACCTCAGAAAAAATAGATTATCTAGTCATTATCCCATCAACATTTATAAATGTTGGCAGAATGTGGATGTTACTCTGTGATGCCAACACAACCTAAGCAGAAACATGGATTAGGGAGAATTTATAGGCTAGTCCGTGACCGGGTTTGGGAGAAGGATGGAAACAGGCTCTTAGTAGGATAGAGAGAAGAATGAAGATGGGACTGGTGACTCATCAAGGCAGACATAGGGAGAATGACAGGGACCCATTAGAGCTGTGATCAAGGAAGGATAGGGACTAGTCAGGCAGGGAATGAGGAAGAAAAAATGGAAAGTCAGGGCAGGACAGATGGAGACAGATCAGGGGCGAAATTCTCCCCCAACGGCGGGATGCCCGCCGACTGGCGCCAAAGCCGGCGCCAATCAGACGGGCATCGCGCCGGGCCAAAGGTGCGGAAGTCTCCACATCTTTGGCGGCCTAGCCCCAACATTGAGGGGCTAGGCCGACGCCGGAGGGATTTCCGCCCCGCCAGCTGGCGGAAATGGCGTTTGTTGCCCCGCCAGCTGGCGCGGAAATGCGGCGCATGCGCGGGAGCATCCGCGGCCGCTGTCAGTTTCCCAGCGCATGCGCGGGAGCGTCAGCGGCCGCTGTCAGTTTCCCGCGCATGCGCAGTGGGGAGAGTCTCTTCCGCCTCCGCCATGGTGGAGGTCGTGGCGGAGGCGGAAGGGAAAGAGTGACCCCGCGGCACAGGCCCGCCCGCGGATCGGTGGGCCCCGATCGCGGGCCAGGCCACCGTGGGGGCACCCCCCGGGGTCAGATCACCCCGCGCCCCCCCCCCCAGGACCCCGGAGCCCGTCCACGCTGCCTGGTCCCGCCGGTAAATACCAGGTTTGATTTACGTCGGCGGGACAGGCAATTCCTGGGCGGGACTTCGGCCCATCCGGGCCGGAGAATCCAGCGGGGGGTCCCGCCAACCGGCGCGGCCGGATTCCCGCCCCCGCCCAATCTCCGGGAGCGGAGACTTCGGCGGGGGCGGGGGCGGGATTCACGGCGGCCAACGGCCATTCTCCAACCCGGCGGGGGGTCGGAGAATGATGCCCCAGGGTTTTGATAGGATATTAGTATTGCTATGTACTATTGTTTTTATCTCAAGCCCAAGTCAATTCATTGTTCAAGGAGCTGCACTCCAAAATTTAAAGAAAATGTGAATTTGCCCACAGATCCTTAATCTATAGTTTTTTTAATCAGCAGGAATTTCTCCATAAAAATGCTGATTCCATTGTGGATAGGATGTGAACAGTCAGAAGTGGGAAAAGGCAGTGGCATGGAGGCACTGTTGCTTCACAGCTCCAGGGTCCCAGGTTCGATTCCCGGCTTGGGTCACTGTCTGTGTGGAGTCTGCACGTTCTTCCTGTGTCCACGTGGGTTTCCTCCGGATGCTCCGGTTTCCTCCCACAAGTCCCGAAAGATGTGCAGTTAGATAATTTGGACATTCTGAATTCTCCCTCCATGTACCCAAACAGGTGCCGGAGTGTGGCGACGAGGTGATTTTCACAGTAACTTCATTACAGTGTAAATGTAAGCCTACTTGTGACAATAAAAAGATTATTATTATAAGGTCAGGGTTGGGTTAAGGAGCATCATGGAGATGGTGGTGATCGATTGAACAGCGATCAGGGGAAAGGCAAGTGTCAGAAGATAATGGAGCAGAGATGGTCATAGCCAACTCAGACTAGAAGTAGTTAAAATGTGATTCCAAAGAATGGAAAGTAAACCAATATCTGACAAACATCATAAAAGAAGCGGGTGACACCTTAGACCTTATGGCTCACTAAATCAGCTAGTTTAAAAATAATGTTTTGAAAATGTGTGACCTATTGTGGCTGTGCATGAATATTAAAATCACTATGGAAGATGAGAATTCAGCCCAACAGTCTTTGAACAGTCCCATTAGATTCGTGAGAACCATGCCAAAATTTAATTGCCCTTGTTTTCCCACAGGTGAAGACTTCTCTTCCGGCCTGGCTGATTCTTTATAGTTTAACTTCCACAGCATCAAACAGAACAGGCACTGCATGAGCTTGTGGTAAAAATAACTAAGAAAGCTGTGTGCTGGTGAACTAGAAGTGTAAATTACAGGCATAACAACCACAGTGAGAGTCAGTAGATTGTCAGACAAAGCAAGCAGAAAACAAATACCATAAATTGATAGAGGCAGATTTATTCAGAAGGTATTTAATTCATAACAATGTCAGCTCATCATTAGCACAAAATGATTGCAATTAATTTAGCTGTTTTGTATATTTTACATTATAGCCACAATCTATTTCAATGTGTACAAAATCTGCAAACATTTGATACTTAGGTCTGTGAAATTAATCATGCCTTACTGATTTACAGGATTGAACAGGATTATTGCACCAATAAATACATTAATAGCATTACATCAGGAGAGTTATATCATGCCCTGATTGCCACTTATGACGATCCTTTGCCCCACCGGTGGTCCCCAGGGAGTTAGTAGTCTCTGGCTCTGTATTCACGGTGTGTGTGCAGTCTTTGGACGCCTGAGGAACAGAGTGTTCGAAGACCGAGACCTCAAATCTAGCACCAAGCTCACGGTCTACAGAGTATCCATGGTCCCCGCCCTCCTGTATGCATCAGAAACATGGACAATATATATGGAGGGATATCTGCAAAATCCTGCAAATCCACTGACAGGATAGGCACCCCAATTTAAACGTCCTCTCCCAGGCCTATATCCCCAGTATTGAGGCACTGGTCACGCTCGACCAGCTGCTCGACCAGCTGCAATGGTTGGGCCACATTGTTTGCATGCTCCGACACAAGACTTCTAAAACAAGTGCTCTACTCCGAGCTCCGCAAAGACAAAGCGATCACTAGGAAGGCAGAGGAAATGCTACAAGGACACTCTGAAAGCCTCCCTAAATACATGCAACATCCCCCATTAACATGTTGAAATCCCTTGTCTTAGAACGCACAAATTAGTGAAGGAGCATTGGCGAAGGCGCCAATCAATTCAAACTTTGTAGGGTGGAGCATGCGGAGGCACAGAATCCCGAGTATCCCACCAACTCACCTCATCAAGCAGCACCTGCCAAACTTGTGGCAGAGTCTCTGGGTTCAGGATTGGATTATTCAGCCGCCGCAGAACCCACCTCCCCGGAGACAAAGCAAGTCATCCTCGATGCTGAGGGAACGCCCAAGAGAAGAGAGGATATGACAATTTGATTCAACTTGGGTTCTTTACTATTGCCATTCCTTATACTCTGCAACAAAGGAAAGCAAGAGAATGCGATCAGAAGACAGAGATGTCTCATCCTCCATTTCACAAAGGCGAGCCAATACACACACAAACACAAACACATATACACACACCAGATACACACGCACATATATACAAACGCACACATACACACACATGCACAAACAGATACATGCACATACATACACATACATACATACTTCCATACACACACATTAGCACACACATTCACACACATAAATACACAGATACATACATACACACATCCATATACACACGCATATATACACACACAAATAAAATAGTACTGTTTTTGAACATTGGAATGATATTCTGGTATTCAGAGAGCTGTATAATCTCATTTTTATACTTTTTTTTGCACGCTCATCTTTTATCCAGATGTTTATTTTATGCGACTGGAATACTCAGCCTCTGGGAGGCAATTCCACATCTATGGCCTGGATCCAGCACTTTCTGTGCTCTGCATATGTCTCGCTTTCTGTTTGTGTTTTCCTGTATTACAGATACCCTCTTTGCCGGCATCTCTCCTGTCTTAGACTATCTGCAGTTGTACCCATGGGCGGGATTCACCGTCCCCCGACGCCGCTATCGGAATCGGCGATTGGGCGGAGAATCCCTTCCGGCACCCAAATCGCCGGTTTCACGCCGGTTTTCTGTGGTCTGCTCCCTCCAAAATGGCATGATCGCGTCGCACGGCGCATATGTTGGAACGCGTTGGCGTGTCACCTGAAGGCCCACCCCGATGCTCCGCCCCCAATGGGCCGAGTTCCTGACCGCGTGGGGACGTGTGGTCTCAGCGGTCGGGAACCCAGTGTGGCAGCTGCGGATTGTGTGCTGGCCGGGGGTGGGGCTTTCACGAGGGCTGGGGGGACTAGTGGGGGGTGGCCAGGGAGTGGCCAGTGGGGCACTATTTGGCAGGTCGGGTTCGCGCACAGCCGCACCATGTTTTATGGCGACCGCTGCAGGTCAATGCTGTGCGCATGTGCTGCCATGGACCCAGCCATTCTGCAGCCGTTTATATCGTGGCAGCCAGGAGTTTTACTCGGCGCAGCTGCTAGTCCTTCACCGGTCGCAGGATCGGTGAGGGTTTGGCGCTGATCTTGGCGTCGTAAAACGCCACATTCTCACTCCGGCTTCAGCACTTAGCCTCAAAAACGGTGAATCCAGCCCCATGACTTTATTCTTTGTTCTGTAACCTATCATAATTTTCTCTCTAAGATTTCAGTAGCTATCTTAAAAATGTATTAACTTGCAATGCGAGTGAATCCGTCATGGTGACCATCTATGTTCCAGCATGATAGTCCTCGGAGAATTTAGATTTTGTAAAAGTTCTTATGAGGAAGATCCCTCAGGCTTCCCCCAGTATCACCATTGGTACATGGTGATGTTACGTCAGTGAGGTTTGAACATTCAGTGAGGAGGGAACCATGTGGCGGAGGTGCTCGAGTATTACATTCAAATCTATTCTCAGAATTCCACAGAATCATAGAATCTCTACAGTACAGAAGGAGACCATTGAGTCCATCGAGTCTGCACCAACGCTCTGAAAGAACACCCTATTTAGGCCCACGCTTCTACCCTATCCCCATAACCCACCTAACCTTTGGACACTAAGGGCAAATTTAGCATGGCCAATCCACTTAACCTGCACAGCTTTGGACCGTGGGAGGAAACCGGAGCACTCGAAGGAAACCCACGCAACACGGGGAGAATGTGCAAATTCCACACAGACAGTGACCCAAGGCCGGAATTGAACCCAGGGGCGTTATTCTCCGACCCCCCAGAGGGTCGGAGTATGGCCGTTGGCCGCCGTGAATCCCGCCCCCGCCGGTTGCCGAAGTCTCCGAAGGGAGAAAAGTTGGCGGGGCGTTAATGGCGCCGCTGCCGCGGAGAATGTCACGGGTCTGCGCAAGGCAGCCGATTTTCGGCCTGCCGATATTCTCCCTTCCGGATGGGCCGAAGTCCCGTCGACGTGATGACCGTTCACGTCGACGTAAATTAAACCTCCTTTTCATCGGCGTGACCCGGTGCTCCAGGCTCACGCCGACCAGCGTGGAGGTGAGTGACGGCCTGGGGGGTTGGCTCTGGGCAGGCAATGGCGTGGCCGCAGTCTGAATGCGTGAGGAGAGGTGTGTCTCGGGTTGTGTGTGTGTGTGTGCGGCGGGGGGGGGGGGGGTGGATAGAGTAGGCTGGGCTCCGGGGGAGTGCCGGGAGGGGGTTCGTGCCGGGGTGGAGGTTGGGGGGGGGTCCGTGCTGGGGTGGAGGTTGGGGGGGGGTCCGTGCCGGGGTGGAGGTTGGGGGGGTGGGTCCGTGCCGGGGTGGAGGTTGGGGGGGGGGTCCGTGCCGGGGTGGAGGTTGGGGGGGGGTCCGTGCCGGGGTGGAGGTTGGGGGGGGGGTCCATGCAGGGGTGGAGGTTGGGGGGGGGGGGGTCCGTGCTGGGGTGGAGGTTGGGGGGGTCCGTGCCGGGGTGGAGGTTGGGGGGGGGGTCCGTGCCGGGGTGGAGGTTGGGGGGGGGGTCCGTGCCGGGGTGGAGGTTGGGGGGGTCCGTGCCGTGCCGGGGTGGAGGTTGGGGGGGGTGTCCGTGCCGGGGTGGAGGTTGGGGGGGGGGTCCGTGCCGTGCCGGGGTGGAGGTTGGGGGGGGTCCGTGCCGTGCCGGGGTGGAGGTTGGGGGGGTCCGTGCCGTGCCGGGGTGGAGGTTGGGGGGGGTGTCCGTGCCGGGGTGGAGGTTGGGGGGGGGTCCATGCTGGGGTGGAGGTTGGGGGGGGGGTCCGTGCCGTGCCGGGGTGGAGGTTGGGGGGGGTCCGTGCCGTGCCGGTGTGAGGTTGGGGGTGGGTCCGTGCTGTGGAGGAGGTTGGGTGGGGTCCGTGCCATGCCGGGGTGAGGTTGGGGGGGGTCCGTGCTGGGGTGGAGGTTGGGGGGGGGTCCGTGCCGGGGTGGAGGTTGGGGGGGGGTCCGTGCTGGGGTGGAGGTTGGGGTGTGGGGTCCGTGCTGGGGTGGAGGTTGGGGGGGGTCCGTGCTGGGGTGGTGGTTGGGGGGGGTCCGTGCCGAGGAGGGGGATGGGAGGGCAATTGAGTTGGTCCACCTGGCCAGGTGCCAGCCTCCAACAGTTGGACCCATGCGGTCCATGCCACCTGGCTGGGGGGAGGAGGGGATATGGGCAATGATGACATGTCGTCGTTCCCCTCCCCCCCCACCAGGCCGTCATGTTTTCAGATCATCCAGCGATGTTGGCCGCCGTGGTGGCAGCCGATCATGTCTATGTTGCCCTGGATGAGGAGGAGGAGGAGGAGCGTGCCAGAGAGGCGGCGCAGGCTGCCGCAGAGGGGCAGGCGGCAGCCGCCCAGGCTGGAGGGACACCTGACCGACAGGACGAGGAGGGGGAGGAGGACGTCGCGGCCCCACGGCAAGGGAGGCACCCGAGGGCGCCCCGTGTGTACCGGCCCCGGCAGTCATACCAGGACCTCACAGACCGGGAATGCAGGAGGAGACTCCGGATGAGCCGGGAAACCGTGGCACACATCTGCCACCTGCTGGCACACCTGTCACCGCGTGGCACTGGCGGGGGACACCCTCTCCCCGTGTCCATCAAGGTTACGGTGGCCCTGAACTTTTATGCAACGGGGTCATTCCAGGCACTGAGTGGGGACCTGTCCGGCATATCGCAGACATCGGTGCACCGGTGCATCCGGGCAGTGACAGATGCCCTATATGCCATGGCGCACCGCTACATCCGCTTCCCCGTGGACCGGGCCAGCCAAGATGCCCGGGGCGTGGGCTTCTCTGCCGTGGCCGGGTTCCCCATGGTCCAGGGCGCGATCGATGGGATGCACGTCGCCATGCGGCCACCTGCAGATAACAGGGCTGTGTTCACTAATAGGAAGGGGACCTATTCGATGAACGTACAAGTGGTCTGCGACCACCGCATGATGATCCTGCACGTCTGCGCCCGTCACCCAGGCAGTGTACACGACTCATTCGTGTTGTCGCGGTCATCCATCCCCGGCATGTACGAGGGACGCCATCCCCGGCTGAGGGGCTGGTTGCTGGGCGACAGGGGCTACCCATTGCGATCGTGGCTGATGACGCCTATACGGAGGCCACGCAATGAGGCGGAGAATCGCTACAATGATGCCCATGTAGCGACAAGGGGAGTGATCGAGAGGTGCTTTGGCGTGCTGAAGATGCGTTTCAGGTGCCTGGACCTCTCTGGGGGCGACCTCCAGTATCGGTCAGATAGGGTCGGCCGCATCATTGTGGTGTGCTGCGTCCTGCACAACATAGCCCAGCAGAGGGGCGATGTGCCGCAGGCAGAGGAGGGCGGCTTGGAGGAGCAGCAGGAAGAGGCCCAGTCCTCCCCAGATGAGGGGGATGGGGGCAATGGTCAGGGCAGACGGGGTAGACACAGGCGGGTGGCTGTCCACCGTTACCGGCTGGCCCAGCGGGCACGGGACAGACTGATAGACGCCCGCTTCACTGACTAGATGGGCATGGGAATCGGGTAGTATGGCCACAGACCGCACACCATGGCAACAGCCAACCACCCACACCCCCCCACCCATCCACCCACCCAGCACACTCACCCCCCCTCCCCAACCCCACCCACCCCACCCGCATGCTCACCACCCCCCCCCCCCCCCATTGCCGATCCACCTGCGGCACAACGGGCCGGGCTCACACAGTTGCGGGTGGACGCGTGTCTATCGCAGGCCATGGAGGATGATGACAACCCGCCCTGCGATGAGCTCCTGGCTCTACATCGTTGGACTATGTCTGACCCATGGCCACAGTACCACCATCCACCCGGACCATCCCTGCATGCGGCTGTGACACTGCAGCGCACGGTCCTGTCCTCTGCCCGGGGGATGTTGATGGCGGCCCAGGGGGAAGAGGGCAGACTCACCTGGGGCTGAGGTAAGACCACCCCTCACACACACACACTTGCGCTCAACGTACATGACACCCCCGCACGCTTTGGACAGAGCACAAAGGCAGCTTCGGTAGGTGTAACATTGGCTTTAATAACCAAAGGAGTTCATGCACGTGCCCTAGCCCCTAAAACTCATCTGTGCCCTGCACCCGTGCCAACTTACTCAGTGTCTAATTGTTTGGCCTTACGGGTCCTTTGACTATGTCTACGTGGTTCCCCAGACGGTACAGCTGAACTGGGGGTGGACTCCTGTGATTCCTGCCCTCTGACACTGGATCCCTTTGGCGGCCGTTTCCTGGGGCGTCCTGGCCTAGATGGGCCAGGCTGCGGCCCGGGCGACTGGGATGGCGAGCTGCCAGCCTGTCCTGCCCGTTGCCCACCCGATGCACCTGGGACGGAAGGGGGGGAGTCCGAGGTGTTGCGGTGTACCGGGACCTCCCCTACAGAGGGAGCCGGGACGGACCACACCACCTCCTCCTCCCTCGGGGTGCCCGATGGCCCCCAGGCCTCTACATGGGTGGGGGATGCGAACGGACTGGCCATCCGACGCCCCCCCGACATCTGGCGCTGCCAGTCCTGGAGGCCCGTGCTGGTATCGACAGGGGTCTGCAGGTTTGCAGCCATGGAGCCCAGGGGGTTGGCAAACCCTGTCTGTGACAGTGCGATGCCGGCTCGCACATGGCCACTGGCGCCGATGCCCTCAGCGATGGCCTGCAGAGACTGGGCCATGGCCTGCTGAGACTGGGCCATGGCCTGCAGAGACTGGGCCATGGCCTGCTGAGACTGGGCTATGACGTTGAGCGCCTCTGCCATCTGGCGCTGGCACTGGCTCATGGCCTCCTGTGAGAGGGCAGCCATTTCCTGGGCCACAGACGCCGCCTGCACGGAAGGCCCCAGGCCTCGCAAACCGTTCCCCATGTCTGACACCATCGCACCCATTGCCTCCACCGCGGACGCCACCCGTGCGGTGTCGGCCTGGGTGGCACGCATGACCGGCACCACTCCCAGCTGCTGGACACGGGTGGACTCCTCCACCTGCGACCGCAGCCGCCGCAAGCCGCCCGTCACCCTCTTCGCTCGTCTCCGGATCGGTGGTTGCATCGGATCTATGTGTGGGTGTGGTAACTGCAGGAACCCGGGATCCATCTGGGCGGCAGATGTTCGCTTGGGCTGGGCTGCCCTCCGACCGCCCGGTCCCTCTGCTGCTCCTACCTCCACCTGCTGTACCGGGACGGCTGTGT
The DNA here is from genome assembly GCF_047496885.1 of Scyliorhinus torazame. Classification (NCBI taxonomy): domain Eukaryota; kingdom Metazoa; phylum Chordata; class Chondrichthyes; order Carcharhiniformes; family Scyliorhinidae; genus Scyliorhinus; species Scyliorhinus torazame. Next base: position 66,935,335 of record NC_092723.1, on the reverse strand, counting down.
TGTGCGCACCAGTGAGTGTACCAGACGCCTCATCACTAAAGTGCCCAACCGTGGTGAGTGTTTCTGCAATGTGGGGGGTGTTGGTGACAGCAGTGGCATTGTGTTGTTCTCTTCGTCCCACTCTGAGTCCATGGCACTTTGGGGTGGGGGTTCGTCTCCACCCATCCACTCTGAGTCACTGTCCGGTATTTCGTCTTCCAGGGTAGTGCTGTCCCGGGTAGGGGTGTCCTGGGTAGTGGTGTCCTGGGTAGTGGTGTCCTGGGTAGTGGTGTCCTGGGTAGTGGTGTCCTGGGTAGTGGTGTCCTGGCTCGGATGTGACGGGGGCCTGTGGCTGCCCCCCTCGTCGCTGGGTGGTCGCTCCCGCACGTGACGGGGGTGTCGTCTCCCTGTTGCTCCAGGTCTCTCCATCTCCCGTGGTGTGCGAGGGGCATCCTGCGGGCGTCGCATGCTGGAGGGTCCGGGTCTCTCTGTCTCCCGTGGTCTCCGAGGGGCATCCTGCGGGCGTCGCATGCTGGAGGGTCCGGGTCTCGCCGTCTCCCGTGGTGTGCGAGGGGCATCCTGCGGGCGTCGCATGCTGGAGGGTCCGGGTCTCTCTGTCTCCCGTGGTCTCCGAGGGGCATCCTGCGGGCGTCGCATGCTGGAGGGTGCGGGTCTCTCCGTCTCCTGTGGTCTCCGAGGGGCATCCTGCGGGCGGTCTGCATCTGCGGGGATGGGTGCCTGGACGTTTGGTCCTGCGATACACAATGAAGCATGCATGGTTAGACATCAGGCAGTGATCAGGTGATACGGGGGAGGGGGATATAGGGGAGGGGGGATATGGGGACGGGCTGTCGGTGGCTCACTTGCTAGTACGCCCCCGACCCCTGCATCAGCAACCTCCCGGTCCTCAGGTCCGCCAGCCAGTTCCAGGGCCCTTTTCTCGTGTACGGTCAGTGGCCTTTCATCAGCGGGCCCTCCTCCAGTCCTCACATGCTCCCTATTGTTGTGTGCGCGCTTCTCCTGTGGGGGGGTGGTGGCAGGGGTAAAAGGCAACAGTGTTAGGCAGGTATATGAATGCACGCCATCGGTTGCGCGTGCATTGCAGAGGTTAAGGTTAGGGCTGGATTCACTTGGGGATATGGGGGATATGGGGGAGGGGGGATATGGGGGAGGGGGGATATGGGGGAGGGGGCATATGGGGGAGGGGGGATATGGGGGAGGAGGGATATGGGGGAGGGGGGATATGGGGGAGGGGGGATATGGGGAGGGGGGTATATGGGGGATATGGGGGAGGGGGGATATGGGGGAGGGGGGATATGGGGGATATGGGGGAGGGGGGATATGGGGGATATGGGGGAGGGGGGATATGGGGGAGGGGGGATATGGGGAGGGGGTATATGGGGGAGGGGGGATATGGGGGATATGGGGGAGGGGGGATATGGGGAGGGGGGTATGGGGGATATGGGGAGGGGGTGATATGGGGAGGGGGGATATGGGGGAGGGGGGATATGGGGGAGGGGGATATGGGGGAGGGGGGATATGGGGATGGGGGATATGGGGGAGGGGGGATATGGGGGATATGGGAGGGGGGATATGGGGGAGGGGGGATATGGGGGAGGGGGGAGATGGGGAGGAGGGATATTGGGGAGGGGGGATATGGGGGGATATGGGGGAGGGGGATATGGGGGAGGGGGGATATGGGGGAGGGGGATATGGATATTGGGCAGGGGGGGGGAGGCTCACCCTGCCTGCTCTGACGAGGTCGTTCACCTTCTTGTGGCACTGGGTGCCTGTCCGTGGTGTCAGGGCCACAGCGGTGACGGCCTCTGCCACTTCCCTCCACAGACGCCGGCTGTGGTGTGGGGCAACTCTGCGGCCGTGCCCGGGATACAGGGTGTCCTTCCTCTGCTCCACCTCGTCCAGGAGCGCCTCCACATCGCGTGACTCGAACCTCGGGGCTGAGCGACGGCCAGCCATCCAGTCGGTTGTTGCGGTCGGGTGTTCCGGTCGGGTGGGGGGGAGCAGCGCGGCCTTATGAGCCGTAACGCCGTGCAGCGCGTATGACGCTGCACGGCGTGAACCACTGCGCAAGCGCAGATCCCGTTACGTCGCTGCTAGCCCATTTCGGGCCGGAGACTATCGACCCATTTTTCCGACGTGACGCAAGTCGGATTTGCGCCGTTTTTTGCGCCGATCGGCGGACCTTCCGCCGATAACAGAGAATTTTGCCCCAGGTCCCTGGCTCTGAAAAGCAACAGTGCTAACCACTGTGCCATATTAAAATGAAGCCGGGAATTCTCCAGCTGTTGCAAATCATTTTTCCAGACTGGCAGCGCACACCGACCCGTGAATTTTCTGGCAGAGTGGAATAGCTTCAATGGGAAATTCCATAGACAAGCGGCCAGAGTATAGAATCCCGAGAAACATGTGGCTTGGGGACCGGAGAATCCAGCCGGAGGTTCTCACCCTTTGTGGACTTAAATCTTGTGATGTCACCAGTAAGGCGTGTGGAAAATTGGGAAATACGATTCTCTCTAGAGAGATTATGTTTCCTGATTGCGATCCTGCGCGCAGCTAACAAGGGCTCAAAATTGCCTCAGTGATTCCAGATCAGCAAGGTGGTTGACTCTTAAATGCCCTCTGAAATGGCCTAGCAAACCATTCAGTTAATCCTGCTCCATGCCCATCTACTCCTTCTGCCTCTTATTTCCTTTTATTCATTTCTGGGGTGCGGGCATCACTGGTAGATTCATAGAATATTCATAGAATCCCTACAGTGCAGAAAGAGACCATTCAGCCCATCGAGTCTGCTCTGACCCTCAGAAAAAGCTCTATATCTAGGTCCACACCCCACCCTATCCCTGGAGTTCCACCCAACATACACATCACTGGACATGAAGGGGCAATTGATCACAGCCAATCCACCAAACCTGCACATTTTTGGGCTGTGGGAGGAAAAGGAAGCATCCGGTGGAAACCCACGCAGAAATGGGGAGAATGTGCAAATTCCAAACAGGCAGTTTCAAGGCCGGAATTGAACCCGGGTCCCTAAGGCAGCACAGTTAACCACTGTGATACCGTGCTGCACTAAACTCAGCATTTATTGCCTATTCATAACTGCTCTTGAGAAGGTCTGGTAGCCGCAGTCTGTTTTGCGATGGTGCTCCCAGCGTGATGTTTGGTAGGGAATTCTTCACTTCTGAACCAATGACAATGAAGAGAAAGTGGTATACTTGCAAATCAGGATGATGTGTGATTGAAAGGGAACTTGCAAGTGGAGGTGTTCAGATGTGCCAACTGCTCTTGTTCCTGTGGGTGGTAAGATCTTAGGTTTGTCAGTTACACTCAAAGAAAGCCTTGGCGAGTTACTGCAGAGCAACCTGTGGATAGTGCACCCTGCAGCATTCCCCAAAGGTTGTCCCCAGCAAGCTGTGTGTTCAGATTGTTAATCTTGACAAAATTTTAGCAAAAAACACAGCATCATATCGAGAACTAGGATGTGCCTATGTACATCTGTCAGGTTTGTTTCATATTATTCATCATGTGATATGTACAGAGGATAATTAAACAAGGAAAAAAACATTTTAGTGCTTTGAACACTGAAACAATGGGTGCAATCTTTCGGTTGCACCTGCCCTGAGACGGTAAATTCCAACCTGAGGGCAACGAACCTTTAAATGGTCCGTCAAATCTCCTGTCCTGCCCGGTGCAATTCCTGCAGCGGGCGGGAACAAAATATTTATCCCAATATTCTGGCATTCTGGTGGAGGAGTGAGTAAATGGTTACGGTGGTACTGGATAGAGTGCCAATGGAAGTTGCTTTGTCCTCGATGGTATTGACCTTCTTGAGTGTTTTTGGAGCTGCACTCATCCAGGCAAATGGAGAGCATTCCCGATTTGCGTCTTGTAGATGATAGGAAAGGCGCTGGAGAGTCTGGAAGTGAGTTCCCTGCTTCTGAATTCACAGCATCTTAAAAGAGATCTTCCGTATCCTGACTGAACAGGATGGGTGGCACAGTGGTTAGCACTGTTGCCTCACAGCGCTAGGGACACAGGTTCGATTCCAGCCTTGGGTGACTGTCTGTCTGGAGTTTGCACGTTCTCCCCGAGTCCATAAGACCATAAGACATAAGAGCGGAAGTAAGGCCATTCGGCCCATCGAGTCCACTCCACCATTCAATCATGGCTGATTTCAACTCCATTTACCCGCTGTCTCTCCATAGCCCTTAATTTCTCGAGAAATCAAGAATTTATCAACTTCTGTCTTAAAGACACTCAACGTCCCGGCCTCCACCGCCCTCTGTGGCAATGAATTCCACAGACACGCCACTCTCTGGCTGAAGAAATTTCTTCTCATCTCTGTTCTAAAGTGACACTTTTATTCTAAGGCTGTGCCCCCGGGTCCTAATCTCCCCTGCTAATGGAAACAACTTCCCTGCGTGTGTTTCCTCTGGGTGCTCCGGTTTCTTCCTGCAGTTCAAAAATGTGCAGGTTAGGTGGATTGGCCATGCTAAATTGCCCTGAAGTGCGCAGGGATGTGCAGGTTAGGTTGCTGGGTGGGGGCGTGAATCTGCAGAGAATGCACTTTCGATGGGCCAAATAGTCTCTTTCTTCACTGTAAGGATTTTATGAACAGACGGATGGAAATTTGGGTTGAAGTTGTAACAAAAGGCAACCTGGATTTGTATTTTACTCACTGGAGCGACTCTTGAACCCATGATCTTATGACTCTGAGGCAACACTGCTATCACCAAGGCTGGCACTTAAAGAGGCATTGCTCTAATCCTGGGCCTGAAACATTCCATTCAAAGAACAGCCAGTATCTACGCTTCAGCCAAAACACTAAACACAGGGTAAGTGATCAGGCACTGTTCATGGATCATTCTGTCTGCAAACATTCCTGACATTCTAAAATAATTTATTACATGTGCTTATGTCTCACATTCGAACATTTCTCACTGTTGCACGTGCAAGGTTTATTTGTGTCCAAGACTTTCATTCTCTTCCTAACTATCATTGAATTTTACTCTGCCAAAAGGAAATCATAGAATTTACAGTGCAGAAGGAGGCCATTCGGCCCATCGAGTCTGCACCGGCTCTTGGAAAGAGCACCCTACCCAAGGTCAACACTTCCACCCTATCCCCATAACCCAGTAACCCCACCCAACACTAAGGGCAATTGTGGACACTAAGGGCAATTTATCATGGCCAATCCACCTAACCTGCACATCTTTGGACTGTGGGAGGAAACCGGAGCACCCGGAGAAAACCCACGCACACACGGGGAGGATGTGCAGACTCCGCACAGACAGTGACCCAAGCCGGAATCGAACCTGGGACCCTGGAGCTGTGAAGCAATTGTGCTATCCACAATGCTACCGTGCTGCCCTCTATTCCATTGATAATCTCTCCATGACCTTTTGCATTGCTTTAAGCGTTTCGCTCTTGTTTATCCCTTCTACCAACTTTTGCTTTTCTATTAAACTCCAGGCTTTGTGATTTGAAATTATGCATGTGGTATTATCATGACTATCAGCATGACAAGGGTCAGTGTAGTGTCGAGAGTAGCCACTAGAGGGAGCTACAGATACAACTAAATAAGGCAGTGATGCTAGGCCTCAGGGGAGGTGTGTATGCAGGAGATAGCTAGTGAAGGTCATAAGAGCAGACAGTGTGAGCAAGGTTAGATTATAGTTAATACCAGGAGTGAAAGTAGCAGTAGATGCGTGTAGTTAGATTTTATTGATCAGTTCTGTGTTTTTAAAGACTAAGTGTCGAATCCCAGTTTTAGTAGTGCAAATAAAACCATAGCTTTGTTTCACTAAAAGCTATTCAGTGGCCTCTGTGGACCACTACGCCAACTATACTGAAATAAGCAACACAAAGAACATCACAATGCCTATTCTGAATGGCATTTGTTTCAATTGTGTCTATTTCAATTACTGTCATGATGTCCGTTTCCGTTTCCTACAGTGCACAGTTCCTAGTCCTTCCTGACTATCAGTACTTATCAGATTAGATATTTCTATGCTATTGATTTTAGACCTTCAAAATACAAGGTCTACACGATTCAACTAGCGAATGCCTTTAGCCGAGTGTTTCCCTGCGCTTGCAGTGCCAAGAAACATATGGATGTTCAAAGTGACTTTCTTTGTATAAGGGGCCTCAGCAGGGATCGCACGGCCGAGGCCACACACGGTCCCGTTTTGTGCACTGAGGAGCTCTGTTCGCCGGAACTCCCCAGTGTAGCGAGAGATCGGGACACCATTTTAAAATGTTGTCACAATCTCCATGGCTTCCAAAGCAATCCCCAACCAGCCCCCAACCACCCCCCAACCTGAACGCACTACGGGAGGGTCCCCAGACTCCCCGCACTTCCCCCCCGAACACCCACGCAGGGCACCCCCAAAGCTCCAGGTGCCCCCAGGGCACCCCCAAAGCCTCAGGCACCTCTGGTATCTGCACATTAGAGTGAGACTAACTGTCTTATTCGAATATGCAGATTTACTAAACCATGATCCTGCTCACAATGGGCAGGATTTACATCATAATGTTTCGCATTAGATCTTCCGAGGCATTGCGAGCCGAGGAGAACTCAGGAACAGGGTCTCCCGGCTTTTACCAGCCACGCTGCGCCACGGCATATCAGAGGTAGAGGCCGTTGGATCACACCGAAGGTTTCATAATAAGTAACCACTATATGGTAGCATCTCTAGGTTACACTTTTCTATTTCCTGTGCCTATAGTAGGACAGAAAAGAGTTAAATTGAAGATAAGCTGGCACAATGGGTGCTTAACCTGTAGATAAACCTCACTATGGATACGTGTGGGACAGTACATCTTGGTAGGAAGAATATGGCAGCTATTTGCTCCTTTGAAAATAAGTGTGTCAATGGAATAGAGTAGCAGAGGGATCGGGGAAAGAGAAGCACATATCATTAAATGTCAAAATGCTGATTTAAGGCCATAAACAGGGCAAATGAAGCACTGGGAGTCATTTGTACACACATCAAGTTAAAATTAGAGAAGATCTGTTAATCTTGTATACCACCTTTGGTTAGACCACGCTTGGGGTACCTTCAGGAGTTCTGACCTCCATATTGTAAAAAGCTTATAGTCACTGGAGAACAGTCAAAAACGATGGATTAGAATGGAAGATTAGATTGAGCAGACTGGATTTCCTTTATCCTGATCAAGGATGGATCTCCTTTACCCTGATCGAGGCTGAATGTCATTTATCCTGATCATGGCTGGGTCTCCTTTATCCTGATTGAGGCTGGGTCTCCTTTATCCTGATTGAGGCTGGGTCTCCTTTATCCTGATTGAGGCTGGGTCTCCTTTATCCTGATCGAGGCTGGGTCTCCTTTATCCTGATCGAGGCTGGGTCTCCTTTATCCTGATCGAGGCTGGGTGTCCTTTATCCTGATCGAGGCTGAATGTCCTTTATCCTGATCGAGGCTGAATGTCCTTTATCCTGATCGAGGCTGGGTCGCCTTTATCCAGATCGAGGCTGAATGTCCTTTGTCCTGATCGAGGCTGGGTGTCCTTTATCCTGATCGAGGCTGGGTCTCCTTTATCCTGATCGAGGCTGAGTGTCCTTTATCCTGATTGAGGCTGGGTCTCCTTTATCCTGATTGAGGCTGAGTGTCCTTTATCCTGATTGAGGCTGGGTCTCCTTTATCCTGATCGAGGCTGAGTGTCCTTTATCCTGATTGAGGCTGGGTCTCCTTTATCCTGATCGAGGCTGAGTGTCCTTTATCCTGATTGAGGCTGGGTCTCCTTTATCCTGATCGAGGCTGAGTGTCCTTTATCCTGATTGAGGCTGGGTCTCCTTTATCCTGATTGAGGCTGTGTCGCCTTTATCCTGATCGAGGCTGGGTGTCCTTTATCCTGATCGAGGCTGAGTGTCCTTTATCCTGATTGAGGCTGGGTCTCCTTTATCATGATCGAGGCTGAGTGTCCTTTATCCTGATCGAGGCCGAGTGTCCTTTATCCTGATCGAGGCTGGGTCTCCTTTATCCTGATCGAGGCTGAGTGTCCTTTATCCTGATCGAGGCTGAGTGTCCTTTATCCTGATCGAGGCTGAGTGTCCTTTATCCTGATCGAGGCTGAGTGTCCTTTATCCTGATCGAGGCTGAGTCTCCTTTATCCTGATCGAGGCTGAGTGTCCTTTATCCTGATCGAGGCCGAGTGTCCTTTATCCTGATTGAGGCTGAATGTCCTTTATCCTGAGCGAGGCTGGGTCTCCTTTATCCTGATTGAGGCTGGGTCTCCTTTATCCTGATCGAGGCTGAGTGTCCTTTATCCTGATCGAGGTTGGGCGTCCTTTACCTTATTGAGGCTGGGTCTCCTTTATCCTGATCGAGGCTGAGTGTCCTTTATCCTGATCGAGGTTGGGTCTCCTTTATCCTGATTGAGGCTGAGTGTCCTTTATCCTGATTGAGGCTGGGTCTCCTTTATCCTGATCGAGGCTGAGTGTCCTTTATCCTGATCGAGGTTGGGCGTCCTTTACCTTATTGAGGCTGCGTCTCCTTTATCCTGATCGAGGCTTGGTCTCCTTTATCCAGATCGAGGCTGAGTCTCCGTTATCCTGATCAAGGCTTGGTCTCCTTTACCCTGATCAAGGCTTGGTCTCCTTTACCCTGATCGAGGCTGAGTGTCCTTTATCCTGAGCGAGGCTGGGTCTCCTTTATCCTGATTGAGGCTGGGTCTCCTTTATCCTGATCAAGGCCGAGTGTCCTTTATCCTGATTGAGGCTGGGTCTCCTTTATCCTGATCGAGGCTGAGTGTCCTTTATCCTGATCGAGGCTGAGTGTCCTTTATCCTGATCGAGGCTGGGTCTCCTTTATCCTGATCGAGGCTGAGTGTCCTTTATCCTGATCGAGGCTGAGTGTCCTTTATCCTGATCGAGGCTGAGTGTCCTTTATCCTGATCGAGGCTGAGTGTCCTTTATCCTGATCGAGGCTGAGTCTCCTTTATCCTGATTGAGGCTGAGTCTCCTTTATCCTGATCGAGGCTGAGTCTCCTTTATCCTGATTGAGGCTGGGTCTCCTTTATCCTGATCGAGGCTGAGTGTCCTTTATCCTGATCGAGGCCGAGTGTCCTTTATCCTGATTGAGGCTGAATGTCCTTTATCCTGAGCGAGGCTGGGTCTCCTTTATCCTGATCGAGGCTGGGTCTCCTTTATCCTGATCGAGGCTGGGTCTCCTTTATCCTGATCGAGGCTGAGTGTCCTTTATCCTGATCGAGGTTGGGCGTCCTTTACCTTATTGAGGCTGGGTCTCCTTTATCCTGATCGAGGCTTGGTCTCCTTTATCCAGATCGAGGCTGAGTCTCCGTTATCCTGATCAAGGCTTGGTCTCCTTTACCCTGATCAAGGCTTGGTCTCCTTTACAGTGATCGAGGCTGAGTGTCCTTTATCCTGAGCGAGGCTGGGTCTCCTTTATCCTGATTGAGGCTGGGTCTCCTTTATCCTGATTGAGGCTGGGTCGCCTTTATCCAGATCGAGGCTGAATGTCCTTTGTCCTGATCGAGGCTGGGTGTCCTTTATCCTGATCGAGGCTGGGTCTCCTTTATCCTGATCGAGGCTGAGTGTCCTTTATCCTGATTGAGGCTGGGTCTCCTTTATCCTGATTGAGGCTGGGTCGCCTTTATCCTGATCGAGGCTGGGTGTCCTTTATCCTGATTGAGGCTGGGTCTCCTTTATCCTGATCGAGGCTGAGTGTCCTTTATCCTGATTGAGGCTGGGTCTCCTTTATCCTGATCGAGGCTGAGTGTCCTTTATCCTGATTGAGGCTGGGTCTCCTTTATCCTGATTGAGGCTGTGTCGCCTTTATCCTGATCGAGGCTGGGTGTCCTTTATCCTGATCGAGGCTGAGTGTCCTTTATCCTGATTGAGGCTGGGTCTCCTTTATCCTGATCGAGGCTGAGTGTCCTTTATCCTGATCGAGGCTGAGTGTCCTTTATCCTGATCGAGGCTGGGTCTCCTTTATCCTGATCGAGGCTGAGTGTCCTTTATCCTGATCGAGGCTGAGTGTCCTTTATCCTGATCGAGGCTGAGTGTCCTTTATCCTGATCGAGGCTGAGTGTCCTTTATCCTGAGCGAGGCTGGGTCTCCTTTATCCTGATTGAGGCTGGGTCTCCTTTATCCTGATCGAGGCTGAGTGTCCTTTATCCTGATCGAGGTTGGGCGTCCTTTACCTTATTGAGGCTGGGTCTCCTTTATCCTGATCGAGGCTTGGTCTCCTTTATCCAGATCGAGGCTGAGTCTCCGTTATCCTGATCAAGGCTTGGTCTCCTTTACCCTGATCAAGGCTTGGTCTCCTTTACCCTGATCGAGGCTGAGTGTCCTTTATCCTGAGCGAGGCTGGGTCTCCTTTATCCTGATTGAGGCTGGGTCTCCTTTATCCTGATCAAGGCTTGGTCTCCTTTATCCTGATTGAGGCTGGGTCTCCTTTATCCTGAGCGAGGCTGGGTCTCCTTTATCCTGATCGAGGCCGAGTGTCCTTTATCCTGATTGAGGCTGGGTCTCCTTTAACCGGATCGAGGCTGAGTGTCCTTTATCCGGATCGAGGCTGAGTGTCCTTTATCCTGATTGAGGCTGGGTCTCCTTTAACCGGATCGAGGCTGAGTGTCCTTTATCCGGATCGAGGCTGAGTGTCCTTTATCCTGATCGAGGCTGGGTCTCCTTTATCCGGATCGAGGCTGAGTGTCCTTTATCCGGATCGAGGCTGAGTGTCCTTTATCCTGATCGAGGCTGGGTCTCCTTTATCCGGATCGAGGCTGAGTGTCCTTTATCCTGATTGAGGCTGAGTGTCCTTTACCCTGATCGAGGCTGAGTGTCCTTTATCCTGATCGAGGCTGAGTGTCCTTTATCCTTATCGAGTAGAGTGTCCTTTATCCTGATCGAGGCTGTGTGTCCTTTACCCTGATCGAGGCTGGGCGTCCTTTATCGAGATCGGAGCCGGCTGCACTGTGGGTATTAAAGGGCCTCTGGAAGTTAGGGGGGAGAAGAGTGGGAGTCCTGGAAGCTGGGGGTTTGAAAGGGGGCATGGGAAGACCTGAAAAGGGGAGACTTTAGCGACCGCATTGTGGGGTGTCATCACTTGGTTGACCCATGTGTGTCAGCCGGGGGCGGGGTGAAATTGCCTATGGTTGGGAACCCATAAACCCTCTTACAGATCGGGGCAACCTTTCAAACTGGTGGCCTGATCTCTGAGGAGCCAATCTGGCCAGCAAGTTCAGCTCCCCAGTGATGAAAATAATTTTAAGTGTGAGCCTGATGGGGATAAACTTACCAGGGCCCAAACAAAAGACCTAGGACACGAGCCAATGGCCATGTTGTGCCTGAAAAGCAGCAAGCCATGGTGCAGTGAGGCCGATAAAAGCCGAGAGAACCTGATCCCGGGATCTACCCAGCTCACAGCGCAGCGTCTTGCGAGATTGAACGTAATCTCGTGAGACATTGCGATGTAAATGCATTGTGGGTCCATTGTGGCCGGGATCACTTTTTGGCAAATCTGCATATTTGAGCGAGACGGTTAGTCTCACTCTAACGTGCAGATTCCCCAAGTACCTGAGGCTTTGGGATTCATCCCCTTTGCCTTGGAGACCTCGGATGAGCTCCGTTCAGCGCTGGTCCCCACAAATGGGGACCAGACAGAATCTCACTCATGGGGGTCTCCCAGGGGATTGGAGGCCCCCAGCTGCATGCCCTTTGGGCAGGGTGGTGTCCTGGGACTCCTGGTGCCACCTGGTCACCCTGGGCAGGGTGGTGCCCTGGGACTCCTGGTGCCACCTGGTCACCCTGGCAGTGCCAGCCTGGCACCTTGGCAATGGCAGATTGGCATCCTGGCAGTCCCACCTGTGTGCCAGCCTAGCACCGCCATTGTACCCATGTGGCACTGCAGCTGGCAGGGGCATTGCCAGGCTACCAGATTGGCATTGCCAAGCTGGCATTTTTTGAATGTGCATAATCGGGCCTGGGTGGGTGTTGGGGTGGGTATGGGCAGGGGGCTGGGAACCCTCCCATAGTGCATTCAAACTGGGGTCGGGAAGGGTCAGGGACAGTGATTGAGTAAGGACTCCGATGTGTTCAAGAACAAGTGTTAAGCTGGCGAACAGTGTCAATGGATTGGGAATTTCTCGCAAAGAGCTGGAAGTCAAAGTTGGAATACTAATGGAGCAACATTTACAGGAGACAAATGGCCGAAGAGTAAAACTTACACATGCCTAGAAGGAGATTCAGAAATCAAGGAGAACAGCTTAATCATCGGATAGTTGGAGGAACTGAATTGGAACAAATTCAGAAAAAGTTTGAAGGCTGCGATCACTGACGGAACTCTTTTAACAAAGAGGGGCCAGTTGAAATTGTTAGGTTATTCAAGGGTAGTTCAGATGAATATCAAGATAAAGGGAAAGCGTTATTAAAAAAACAACTGGGGGCAGCATGGTGGAGCAGTGGGTTAGCCCTGCAGCCTCACGGCGCCGAGGTCCCAGGTTCGATCCCGGCTCTGGGTCACTGTCCGTGTGGAGTTTGCACATTCTTCCCGTGTTTGCGTGGGTTTTGCCCCCACAAGCCAAAAATGTGCAGGCTAGGATGATTGGCCACACTAAATTGCCCCTTAATTGAAAAAAAGATGAATTGGGTACTCTAAATTTATATTAAAAAAAAGAAAAACAACTGGGGCAACACAGTGGTGCAGTGGTTAGCACTGCTGTCTCACGGCGCTGAGGTCCTAGGTTCGACCCTGGCTCTGGGTCACTGTCCGTGTGGAGTTTGCACATTGTTCCCCATATTTAAGTGGGTTGTGGTCCCACAACCCAAAGATGTGCAGGCTAGGTGGATTGGCCACGCTAAACTGCCCCTTAATTGGAAAAAATGAATTGGGTACACTAACTTTATGAAAAAAAACTGGGAGATGGCAATGGAGCTGGAACAGGCTCAGACCAAACTGCAACTGATGGAGACAAAGCGCAAAAAACAACTTCAGGGTGGAGGTGGAAGCAAATGTATGGAATAAAGAACTCTTCATGGCCGAGCAGAAGATGAGTTGATGCAGACGATGAAAGGAAAAGATTCGAAAATGAAGCCACTAAGCTGTGAAAGTTGTGCCTGTGAGAACTAGACAAAGCAGCAATTCAGGCAGAGAAGGAAACTGAGATTACGTGCCAGAACAAGATTGCTGAAATGGTCACACTAAAAGAAATGCTACAAAGAGATAGAACTTTAACACACGACTGAGAGAAATAGAGTACCGCGACCATTTCTTTCACAAGTGACAGACCAAGTTTGTGAATGAGCTGCCAAGATATAAGACTGTTGTACTGTGATGATGGTACCTGCATGCATTGTAGAATAAAGTGCTTGACAGAGAAAAAGATCAATGGAGGATGGGAGAGTAACGCTGTCTGCAGTAAAGTATGTCGCCCCCGGTCAGCGCAGAGTCTAGAACCGAACTCGGAAAGCAGCAAGCTGCATGGAAGAGCCCGATGCAAGACTATATTTGGAACTGTGCATAATCGAAGCCTGCTAGTAGAAGTGTTATGTTAAATGCAAGCCTCACGATCTCACCATCGAACAATCATTACATCGACCTATAAATCAAACTTGTGTGTATAATGTTTATTTAGAATTTGGGTTTAAGTAGATTAATTTTGAAGATCGTATAAAAAAGTTAAAAGGGAGAGATGTAGTGATTGTGATGACGATCTCTTTAAGACAGCAGAGCAGAAGAGGATCACCTGTGCTTGAGGGACCAATGGGGACCGAGAATGGGTGATCACCCAAACTGTGGGGCAGAAGACATGTAGTAACTGGGTACAGTCAATGGACTGCTCCAGAGCATCCTGAGGGATTGTTAGCCTCTGTACAGTTTTTCCTTGTCAATAAATACCCTTTGTGTTCCTGATGAAGTCTGTAGCGTGCAATCTCCCTCCCCATAACAAATATTGTTTGATTTTAAATTGTTCAAACCAACAAGCAATAACACCCCACAGACATTCTGATTCTGCAGGAGTCCAAGTTATTTGATCTGATCTAAGGTTCATCATTACATCCCACCTTTTCAAGACAATTGTCAAGGCTGGAATTCAATATTATGACATGCATATGAACCATATTTAAAAGTTTATGTACAAAGTCCGTGCTCTCGAAGTAAAACGCTAGGCTTCCAAAGTTTGTTGAAAATTAGGAATTTAGGAATATAAAGAAATGGCCTGCCAATATTTTTCACCCAAAGCATTTAATAGGATTGTGACACCATTGCCTGGGAGCAACATTAAATGGACATTTTAAATGGATTCTAAAGGTAATTAGATGGGATTCCATATAGAGAAGTGTGTGAGAGGGGAAATAAGTTAGGAACTTGCCTATCTGTCAAAAGGGGAAATGCCTTTTGGGCCTAAAAAAGGCCTTTTTCTGTTGCTAAAAGTACTGAAACCAAGTCAATAATGTCTATTCCACTTACCATCTAATTAAACATTCATGTATTAATGAAAAACAGAGACTGCAGAACATGTCACTAACTTGCTACTATTAAAAGATAACAGACTTTAATTAGGGTTTATAACAAATCAAGCACTAGTGTTTGAAAATGGAGGGTCCCCAGATGTTTAGGTATATAATTACTCTACGTCTAATGAGACAGATTCAGTATAGAAGCAACTTTTGGCGAAGAAAGATTAGGCATTGCAGGTTTTTCAGGCTTCAAGTGGGTGCTATAAATCTATTTAATTAGCACTTCTGATGCTGTCCTCGGAGGAAAATGCCTGTACTTGGACTGTCTTTGAATGGGAGGTTTGTTTGGAAGAGGGGCACCTCATAATGACCCTTAGTTAAGATCACAATGAAGTTAACTAGACTCCTGTGGACCCGGAATGTCTGTGTGTAGTTATTGCTCGTTGTGTTGAGTGATTTGAAATCTAACAATATTTGCCACGGGGAGCTATTTGTTAACATTTAGATAGCCACATTTCTCACCGTGTTTGTCTGTAAATTGTGAGATTGCTGTGCTACGCAGGGGATAAATATGACAGAATGGCCTCTCGTTGATTTCCACATGGTATGTTGGTGAGCAAAGCTGTGAATGTTCTCTCCCATGTGCAGGAATGCCCAAATATTGTCAGTTTCTCATTAACCTCCTCATCATTCTCCTTCAGTACTCTTGGATGAAGGCCATCAAACCCTGGGGATTTCAGCTTGTCTAGAGCTTCCGTCTCATGTATGTTGAAGTTTTGAAGTATGCCTAGATACTATTGTATTTTGCGGATAGTGGGCATGTCATTCATGTTCTCTCTTGTGACTATGATCACGGGATAATTCAGCTCATCTCCAGTTTCAGACCAGTTTGCATATTCTTTGATAGCCATGTTGCTCGGGTCGTACTGAAGGAATTGTCAGCTGTTGTATTTTGCGTCTGTGGTTATGCTTTTCCTCACTCTTTGTGCGTTTGAATTTGTTTCGACAGTAGCCTCTCTCCATCCCAGTTTGCGCCTTCTCAGGGTAAGCGGGAATGTGGAATTGAGGCTACAATCAGATCAACCATGATCTTATTGAATAGCAGAGCAGGCTCGAGGGGCTGAGTGGCCTACACCTATTCCTAATTCGTATGTTCACGTGTAATTATTGTATCGTAGGATCATACAGCAGGCCATTTGCGCGTTATGCCTCTGCCGGCTCTTTGAACACACTATCCAATTAGGCCCCTGTCCTTTCTCTGCAGCTTATCAGGTTTTTCCTTTTGAATGATATCTCTAACTACCTTTTGAAAGTTAATATTGAATCTCCTTCCAACATCCTCTCGGGCAAAACATCCCAGATCAGAACAATCTGCTGGATAAAAAAAGATTCCTCAGCTCACCTCTGTAGTTTTATCAATTATCTTACCTCAGTGTCCTCTCCCCTCTTGCCACTGGACAGGTTTTCTTGATATTTTCTCCGTCAAAACATTTCATGATTTTCATTTCTCCTTCCTGTTTTTTCCTTGTGTTAAATATCACACTAATTGTTTGTACAACCCTTTGCTTTTTCATTTGACTTGTAAGCGCCACAAATAAAAAGCGCGGTTTCCCTGGTTCCCCACATCTGTTGTGCCTCTGGGCATTGTTCACGGTTTCACAGGCTCTGCATTGTCACCCGAGGAGGTGGAATTCGCTCCATTGATGAATCCACTCGGCAATTGTTCGGAACTCTGAAGGATGAACTAACACAATGTACCTCAACAGCAGGTATAGATTCAAGAGCGGAAAAAAAAACTACATCCCTGCAGACAGGAGATGCAGAGAGGAATCAAAAGAAGGCACCGAAGCTTGAACACGGGTGAAATACAAACAGGAAATATCCACAAATATTGCCTGGATAATTCGGATAAATCTGTCCAGATTAAGTGAATGTAAATTTTAAATTACAGCCATTGAGGGTGGCGGTAGGAAGCTCTTCACAGAAAGAGAAGTGGGAATCTGGAACTCTCTCCCATAAGGAATTGTTGAGACTGAGTCAAACAAAAATTTCAAGGCAGAATTTGATAGATTTCTGTTCGATAAGGATGTTAAGAGATTTAGGCCGGACGTTTCCAGCTATTCCCGCTGGCAGGATCTTCCGGTCCTGCCGATGGTGAACCTCCTCCATGGGTTTCCTGGTGGCGGTGGGGGAGGTGGGCACATATAATGGGAAACCCTGTTGACAACGGCAGGACCAGAAAGTCCCGCCACTGCATGCCCCCTGCCACTGCGGGCACTCCGCCACTGTGAAACATGCTAGGTGGGGGGCGGGGGGGGGGGGGGGGGGTGCAGATAATCCCCACCCTCAGAATCAAAATGGAGTTGTACAGATCAGTCACGATCCAAGTGCGGCTCGATGGACCTAATGGTTTCCTGCTGTTCCTATTTTTCTCTGGCTGGAATTTTCCAGTCCTTCACCCGGTCTCACAGCTGTTAATGGAGTTTTAAATGGAGAGGGGGGATGGCAGTGGGTGGTGAGGGGTTCTGGAATATTCCACCCCATGTTACCGTATCAAATCAGTTCTCCATACCAAACTTCGATGGGCGCGATCCAACGGCCACGCTGCACCTCAAAAGCAGCTTGCCGCAGCGCAGTATGGCCAATAAAAGCCAGGAGACCCTCCATCGGGATCTACCCAGCTCACAACAGCACGCGAGGTCCAACGTGATCTTGCGATGTAAATTCTGCCCATTGTGGGTGAGGTCACTTTTTGGCAAATCTGCATATTAGAGCAAGACAGCTAGCCTCACTTTAATGTGCAGATTCCCACGATACCTGAGGTTTTCGGATTCATCCTCTTTGACTCAGAGACCTTGGGCGAGCGCCGTTCAACACTGATCTTCACAAAGTGGGACCAGATGGAACCGCACTTGTGGGGATGTCCCAGGGGATCAGAGGCCCTCAGCTGAAACTCTTTGGGCAGGGTGATGCCCTGGCACTGCAGGTGCCACCTGGGCAGTCTGGCAGTCCCACATGGGTGCCAGCCTAGGATTACCCAGGTGGCATTTACTGCTGGCATAGGCACTGCCAGGGTGCCACTTTGGCACTGCGAAACTGGCGTTTTTGAGCACACGCGATCCGGCCAGGGGTGCCCTGAGTAGGTGATGGGGGTGGGTGTGGGGGAGCCGGGAACCCTCTCATTATGTGGTCGGGCTGGGGGGTCAGGGATTGCTTCGGGGGCCTTGGAGATCGGGATGCATTTTAAAATCTCTCACTACACTGGGGAGTTCCGGCGAGTGGAGCTCCCCAGTGGACAAAATGGGATTATGTGCAACCTCGACTGCATGTTCCCTGCTGAGGCCCCTTATACAATGTGAGTCGCGGTGAATAGCCATGTGTTTCTCAGCGCTATGAGCGCCGGGGAGCACGTCGCTAAACGTGCTCGCTAGGGCACTTTGTTCTCATTTAGTTGAATTGAGCCCAGAGTTGATTGCTTTATTATTCTATGGAAATGATGCTAAGATCATAAGATTATATCTCTACATTAACACGAATTCTCGTTTTCAGGTATTATTCAATAATGTCTTTTGTAAAATGCCTT
This sequence comes from Scyliorhinus torazame, assembly GCF_047496885.1. Lineage (NCBI taxonomy): Eukaryota > Metazoa > Chordata > Chondrichthyes > Carcharhiniformes > Scyliorhinidae > Scyliorhinus > Scyliorhinus torazame. Next base: position 66,917,315 of record NC_092723.1, on the reverse strand, counting down.
CATTGCAGATTAACTGCTTAGTAGGTTCCACATTAAATTAATAATAATCGCTTATTGTCACAAGTAAGCATCAATGAAGTTACTGTAAAAAGCCCCTAGTCGCCACATTCCGGCACTTGTTCGGGGAGGCCGGTACGGGAATTGAACCCACACTGCTGGCAATGTTCTGCATTACAAGCCAGCTGTTTAACCCACTGTGCTAAACCAATTGGAACACAATCTGTGACCATCACAAAGGGCACCAAATCCGTTATGTGGAGATGCCGGCGTTGGACTGGGGTGAGCACATTAAAAAGTCTTACAACACCAGGTTAAAGTCCAACAGGTTTGTTTCAAATCACTAGCTTTTGGAGCACTGCTCCTTCCTCAGGTGAGTTATGGGCAGCACGGTAGCACAAGTGAATAGCACTGTGGCTTCACAGCGCCAGGGTCCCAGGTTCGATTCCCTGCTGGGTCACTGTGCGGAGTCTGCACGTTCTTCCCTGTCTGCGTGGGTTTCCTCCGGGTGCTCCGGTTTCCTCCCACAGTCCAAACATGTGCAGGTTAGGTGGATTGGCCATGATAAATTGCCCTTAGTGATCAAAAAAGGTTAGGAGGGGTTATTTGGTTATGGGGATAGGGTGTAAGTGGGTCGGTGCAGACATGTTGGGCCGAATGGCATCCTTCTGCACTGTATGTTCTATGTTCTATGTTCTTCTGGGTTGGGACTAGGGGATTATGAGAGGGTGGGATCTTGATACAAGTGGCCACAGTGTAAGGAGGCTACTTCCAATAAATCATGATTCTGTTCTCCCTATCTCTAAGGAGCTGGACTTCGATCCCCAGGTGGGATTAAGTTGCATACATAGGGCTGGATTTTACTGCGGGCTGCAGGATTCCAACATTAGGCCGAAAAGCATATCCTAAGCTTGCACATGCTGACATCGGGACTGCCTTGACGATTTTATAGCAGGTGGTCTCCTACTTGGTCACTTGCGGGCCAGCCGTTCAATATCAGGATGGTGGTAGGCCCAATCAGAGGGCTGGCAGCTCTGAATCCTCAGCAACCCCACTGGTTAAGGCGGATATTACTGAAGAAGGCAGGTGATCTCTGGGCACCTCAATATAGAAATTACTTCATACAGAGTTAAGTACAAATTAAAATTCAAGACGTTTAAGGAGGAAGGCTCTGCTGATCGCAAGGAAAATCCCTGTAGGAGCATCATTTGGACCATATTGGGTGCCTTTCCAGCCTGTGGTCCTTGCTGTTGGGGTATGGAGCCTCTGGATCCAATATAGACCCGGATTGCCACAGGGACACCATCTCCATGAAACTGGTGACCAAACTGAGAACCTGACAACAGGAAACTCCCTTGCCTCCCCTACCTCCCTTATTGGGATCCAGCAAGCAAATCTGCCAGGCATTTTCAGGCTCCCTGCATGTTAGGTTGCCGCCTGCCACTGGAAAAATACCAATGGTGGCATAAGGCCCTTGAAAGTGGGAATTCACTGCCCCCTTAAGGGTCACATTTGGCAACGGGGCAAGGGTATCCACGGACCTGTCTGCCATGGACTTTAATTGGGGCAGTAGCAGGAAGGCAGTAGGGCCCTTCTTGCCCCCAAACCCACCACGGGGGATGATATTAAATTCCAACCTATGTTACTAATCCACAAATTGGAGGGGGGTGGGGGGGGGGGGGGGGCGCATGGAGGGGAATACACTTGACAGCCTTTATATTGTATGAAGATTTCTATCAAATGATATAACGAATTGAACCTATCAGCTCAATCATTTGAACACCAGTCGTCCTGCCTATTTCCCGGGTGGTTTGCTTATTTCAAAGTCCATTGTGTTCTGATAGATATGAGAAACTGATGTTCTAGATCCTGCTTGAAGCATATGACAGATTAGTGCTCAGTGTTCTGTTTGAGCTTGTCTCAGAGACAACACTAAGTAGAATAATCATCTCTGTCAGCAAATATGGGCTGCTCACTGTCAACCACATCAAAATATCAATTAAGTGCTATTGTAGATAGTCAGTCAAATCAGGTACATGTAGTGACTGAATAGCAAATTGGAAACAGCAGGGAATCATAGATTAACAGTTTACTTGTACTCTCCTGTTTTTAAAACTGTAACCTTATTATTACAGATTTGGAAGCTTTGCATAAAAATTGAACCTGAGCTGTTAACCTATGGTTGGAATACGTAAATATTGCCAGCATTTCTTGAGATGCACTTATATCTAGCCCATTAAATATCAAGGCACAAGTCAGGAGCGTGATGAAATATTCTCCGCTTGCCTGAGTAACAGCGTCTCCAACAACACTCAAGAAGTTTGACACCATCCAGGACAAGGCAGCCCGCTGGATTGCCACCCCCATCACCAAACATTCACTCCCTCCACCACCAACGTATCGTGGCAGCCGTGTGTGCCATCTACACAAAGCACTGCGGGAACTCCTAAGATCCAAAGTAAAGACCTTTCTCTCTCCACAGCCACATTGAACTGCAAATAAGTTCAGCCCAGCCACCAGCTGCGGCCACGGTCAGTTGTTTGAAAATGCTTTTTAAATTCACATGTGGGGAACTCTGTTCTTGTCTCAGAATGGCTGTTGGTCATTCTGGTGTAGTTGGAAACAAGATAATAATTATACAGGCCTGAGGCTGTTCTTCTGAGTGAAGGACAAGGGTAATATAAGTTAAAGTGACTCCCCCAGAGGAAACCCTACAGCCTGGGTGTTCTGACTGAACGCACCTGCCAGAAGCTGCTTGTTGGCAATCCCACCCGTATCCTGGAAGGACAGCTTGCAGCTGCAATGACTTCAACAACCGAAGCAAGGACACTCATCTTCCATTTCATATTAATCCTATTAGATTTACCCCCACCTTCCCTCTGTGTGTGTTTGTCTTGTGTGTGTTTAAGTGGAATGTGGGATGGTAAAAGTGGGAAGTAGTGAATTAGCTGGCCGTTATTTTAATATAATTGCATACCTTACTCTATTTTTGTTTTAAATAAATAGTTGTTGTGTTTCACTTACAAATCTGGTGCCTGTAAGTCATTGGAGTAAGTCACTGGTCTGATTAGTAAGTTTGCAGACGACACAAAGGTTGGTGGAATTGCGGATAGCGATGAGGACTGTCTGAGGATACAGCAGGATTTAGATTGTCTGGAGACTTGGGCGGAGAGATGGCAGATGGAGTTTAATCCGGACAAATGTGAGGTAATGCATTTTGGAAGGGCTAATGCAGGTAGGGAATATACAGTGAATGGTAGAACCCTCAAGAGTATTGAAAGTCAAAGAGATCTAGGAGTACAGGTCCACAGGTCATTGAAAGGGGCAACACAGGTGGAGAAGGTAGTCAAGAAGACATACGGCATGCTTGCCTTCATTGGCCGGGGCATTGAGTATAAGAATTGGCAAGTCATGTTGCAGCTGTATAGAACCTTAGTTAGGCCACACTTGGAGTATAGTGTTCAATTCTGGTCGCCACACTACCAGAAGGATGTGGAGGCTTTAGAGAGGGTGCAGAAGAGATTTACCAGAATGTTGCCTGGTATGGAGGGCATAAGCTATGAGGAGCGATTGAATAAACTCGGTTTGTTCTCATTGGAACGAAGGAGGTTGAGGGGCGACCTGATAGAGGTATACAAAATTATGAGGGGCATAGACAGAGTGGATAGTCAGAGGCTTTTCCCCAGGGTAGAGGGGTCAATTACTAGGGGGCATAGGTTTAAAGTGAGAGGGGCAAAGTTTTGAGTAGATGTACGAGGCAAGTTTTTTACGCAGAGGGTAGTGGGTGCCTGGAACTCACTACCGGAGGAGGTAGTGGAAGCAGGGACGATAGGGACATTTAAGGGGCATCTTGACAAATATATGAATAGGATGGGAATAGAAGGATACGGACCCAGGAAGTGTAGAAGATTGTAGTTTAGTCGGGCAGTATGGTCGGCACGGGCTTGGAGGGCCGAAGGGCCTGTTCCTGTGCTGTACATTTCTTTGTTCTTTGTTCTTTGTTCTAGTCAAGAGCCAAAGATTGTAGGAACTTTGTACGCTTTATTGGTTAATTCACTTGTGTTGGGATGCCGGGTCGATGGGGCTGGAATTAACTACACACAGGCCCAGGGTGTCTTGATATCTTCTCATCTTTAATGATGGCAGAGCATAGCATGTCAATACAAAAGACAAGGCTGATCCATCTCACCCTCCTTCTGAGGACCCTGCCATCAAGGATGTATTCTTCAGCTAATTTGATTCATTCGGCATTGTATCGAGAGATGATGGAGTGCATTGGATGCAGAAAAGGCGCAGAGCCCTGCCGACACCTGGTTGAAGACACTGAAGAGTTGTGCTCCAGTACCTGCTGACCCCATAGCCAAGCTGGTCCAGTACAGTTAAACACTGGCATCTACCCACCAATGTGGGAACCGGTCAATTATGCATTTTCCACAGAAAACAGGACCAATTCAATCCAAACGATTACGGCCGAATCAGAAAACTCAAAATCATCAGAAAGTGACGGTCGTGAAGATGAAAGCAGTACTTGCTCACCAATACCTACTCACCAATACCTACTCACCAATACCTGCTCACCAATACTTACTCACCAATACTTGCTCACCAATACCTACTCACCAATACCTGCTCACCAATGCTCAGTTAGAACCACTAGAACCACTTGGCTCCAGACCTCATTGCAGACTTCATCAAAATATGGACATATGGGTTGAGGTGAATTGGCTCCTGTTGATATCAAGGCAGCATGTGACCGAGTGTGGCATCAAGGAGCATTGGAAAAATTGAAGTCCATGGGACACAGCAGGAAAACCCTTCTGTTGCTGGGAGTCATAATACGGGAAGATTACTCTGGCTGTTTGGAAATCAATCATCTCAGCCTCAGGACAAGTCTGCAGGAGTTTCTTAGGGTCATAGCCGAGACCTAATTATCTTCAGCTGCTTCAATAATGAACTTCCTTCCAATAATGAACTTCCCTCACGGGATGGCACAGTGGTGCAGTGGTTAGCACTGCTGCCTCACAGCGCCAGGGACGCAGGTTCGATTCCCACCTTGGGTGACTGTGGAGTTTGCACTTTCTCCCCGTGTCTGCGTGGGGTTCCTCCGGGTGCTCCGGTTTCCTCCCACAGTCCAAAGATGTGCAGGTTAGGTGGATTGAACATGCTAAATTGCCCCTTAGGGTGAAGTTACAGGGCGGGGGATACGGCCCAGGTATTCTGGTCTTTCAAAGGGTCGGTGCAGACTCGATGGGCCAAATTGCTTCTTTCTGTACTGTAGGGATTCTCCGATTATATGATTCGAAGTGAGAATCTTTGCTGATGGTTGTACAACACTCATCTCCATTTGAGACTTCTCAGCTACTGAAGCAGTCTGTGTCTGCATGCCGCAAGATGTGGACAACATTCAGGTTTGGACTGATACGTATAAAGTAACATGTGTACCACACAAGTGCTAGGCTTTGACCATCACCAATGAGACAGAATCTCAGTACCTCCCCTTGACATTCCATTACATTGCCATCTCTGAAACCCCCACCATCAAAGTTTTTGGCGTTGCAATGGGCCAGAAACTAAACTGGATCAGCCACCAAAGTACTGTGGCTACAAGCACAGATCAGAAATTGGGTATTCCACAGTGAATTCACTTTGGGACTCCCCAAATATTTTCCACCATCTGTAAGGTATAAATAATGAGTGTGTGGATTGTGCTCCACCCACCTGTATGGGTGCCGACAACACTCTAGAAATTCAACGTCACCCAGGACAAAATGGGCTGCTTGAGTGGCACCTTAAACTGCACTGCAGAAACTCGCCAAAACTCCTTCCAAACAGCTGACTGCTCTCACCAAGGATAACTCAAGGGAGGCAGGAAAATGTAAAGATCACCATCTGCAAGCTCTCCTCCATCTTGACTTGGAAATATATCGTTTTTCCTTCACTGTCACTGTGTCAAGATCCTGAAAGTCCCTCCATGAAGGCACTGTGGGTGTACCAACATCACACAGACTGCAGCGGCTCAGTAAGGTGGCTCACCACCACCTTCTCTAGAGTATTTATGGATTGATAATAAATGTTCACATCCCATGAACTAATATTTGAGAGAAAAAAAAATCAAGTTTCAAGCAACTTTGTAGTAAATATCGGGGTGGATTCTGCCTGAAGGCCCAAATGTTCTCCCCTTCACAATGCTCCACCTCACACAGCTGGGAGCCACATAGGTGTGAATTGGTGCAAGTATCTATAAGCCAGCCAGGACCAGTAACAATGGCCATTGAGGGGGAGTAAGGAGGTAAGTGAACTTCGTAAACATGTCGGGCTTTCTGCAGGGTGTATGTCTGGACACTGGGGATTGCGGAGGATTGACTTTGTGGCAAGTGCGTGGACACGGGGTGCCCCCCTCAAGACCAGGGTGCCTTGGCTGAGCCCCCATTGTTGCTATACATTCACATAAACCCAACCACATAGCTGTAACTTCCAGGCTCCTGGCTATTCACACTGCTGACCACTCACAGGATCCTGGAAATGCTCTGAGGGCCACTGGTCTTGTGGTGACCCATCCAGCCTGCCAATCGGGACACCTCCACATCCCAGCAGTGTAATCAAGAGTATGGGCGTAGCTACACTCAATGCCCAGCCCACCAGGTGTTGGCACTCCTCAGGGCACCCCTTGGAAGTGCAACTGTAGCCATCTAAGATGGCCACCTACAAAGGACCATGGGAATTATGGCCAACCCAGGACTCAGAAAGGTACACAGCCTATGTGTATCTAAAACACAGGTAACCAGACCTGATCGAAACCCCGCTCGTTAACATTTTAATGGCCCATTTTCCCAAGACACTAGAACTCCAATCAAGCAACCGGTACAGCCACAGATTGATCGGCGCCACTCCCCTTGCTCAGAAAGCACAACTGCCAAGGTCAATGACCGCTAAAGATCCGCCCAGATACCAAGGCACCCGCCCCTTTATTGGCCGAAATCGAAGACAGTGATCAGTGCCCTGTCGAACTATTGGGTCCAAGGTTAAGGAACGCCCCAAAGAGCACAAAATCCCAGGGGGATAAAAGAAAGCGCATCCATGTGTTCTGTGTCTCTTGGATCCGGCTGTGCCTAACCCAATTGCAGCAGGAACAGCCAGCTAAGTTCAAGACCAACAATCGCTACCTGACGGGTGAGCCCAGCAGAGACAGAGCCACTTTCCTCAAACCAGCCAAGTGAAATCCAGATAAAGGCGTTTATCCATTTGCACAGTGCTGGTCGCCCTGGAGTTAAGTATAGGTTCTTGTAGCTGATAGGTGTCGTTTAACTCATAGTAGATATTATGTTTGCATGTTGAGATAACTCTTGTGTATGTAAATAAACCATCTTTTGAACTAACTAACTGGTTGTGTGGTCATTTGATCGATACAAGGGAAAGGCTTGTGGTTCACCAAGATAAATAAATAGAGCAACATTATTGGCGAACTCTGCCGGGACACGATTAGAAGTGAATTTGTCACTCCAAGAGAACCCACAAACTTTGAATCCAATTGCGAGAAAAAGAAAGAACCACAAGTGCAAGTCCCATATCGACCAAATAACCGAAGTTCGGAAGTGTGTACTAACCCGCATGCGTACCTAACAGGAAGAGTAAGGTAAACTCATTAGAATTGTTTGCAACTATCGAGGGATTGTGAGCCGGAAAATAGCTTAAGCCATACCTGCTGTTCAAATCGCTGCCTTATTCCCCTGTCCCAAATTAAAAGTATGGAAAGAGATAAGAGAAGTAATGGCCACTAAAGCAATGGAAAGATTGATGAATCCACAGGAACCCAAGGTCGCAGCGACCAACAGAGCAGAGCAATGCCCATATGGAAAGAAGAGTTAAGGAAATACTTAAAGGGGACAGGGTGGCCCATTTGGTCAAAATTTTGCGTTAATGATGAGTCAGGTCCAGGAAAGATAGGTCAGACTTGGTGGGAGGACCTAAGCGAGGTTCACAAGAAAAACGTAGGGAAAGTCAGAAAGCCGATGGCAATAGTGTCCTGTTTGGCACAGTTGTGAGGCACAGAGAAGGTTGTGAAGACACTCCGTAGGCAGTTAATTGAGAAGGAAGAAAAGAACGAGGGAAACAGTAAGGAAAGCGAGAAGATAATTGAGCAACTCCGGGAACAGGTAGCAGCTAAGGACAAGGAAATGGCCGATGTAAAACGCGCACATCAATCTTGTTTAGTTCACCTTAGTAAATTCCAGACCCGATAAAGCCTACCAAGATTCACAGCGCGCAGTCCTGGTAAGAGAAGAAACAGAACAACAGGGGCGAAATTCTCCCCCAACGGCGGGATGTCCGCCGACTGGCGCCAAAGCCGGCGCCAATCAGACGGGCATCGCGCCGGCCCAAAGGTGCGGAAGGCTCCGCATCTTTGGCGGCCTAGCCCCAACATTGAGGGGCTAGGCCGACGCCGGAGGGATTTCCGCCCCGCCAGCTGGCGGAAATGGCGTTTGTTTCCCCGGCAGCTGGCACGGAAATGCGGCGCATGCGCGGGAGCGTCAGCGGCCGCTGTCAGTTTCCCGCGCATGCGCAGTGGGGAGAGTCTCTTCCGCCTCCGCCATGGTGGAGGCCGTAGCGGAGGCGGAAGGGAAAGAGTGCCCCCATGGCACAGGCCCGCCCGCGGATCGGTGGGCCCTGATCGCGGGCCATGCCACCGTGGGGGCACCCCCCGGGGTCAGATCGCCCCACGCCCCCCCCAGGACCCCGGAGCCCGCCCACGCCACCTGGTCCCGCCGGTAAATACCAGGTTTGATTTACGTCGGCGGGACAGGCAATTCCTGGGCGGGACTTCGGCCCATCCAGGCCGGAGAATCCAGCGGGGGGTCCCGCCAACCGGCGCGGCTGGATTCCCGCCCCCGCCCAATCTCCGGGAGCGGAGACTTCAGTGAGGGCGGGGGCGGGATTCACGGCGGCCAACGGCCATTCTCTGACCTGGCGGGGGGTCGGAGAATGACGCCCCAGGTCTCCCAGCTAACTAGCAAATGCGCAGATTTAAAAGCAGCTTTGAGAGCGCTCCACAACTCCACGAAGGAACAGAGGCAGAGTACCGTTGACCATGCTAAATGCCGACAGAAGATAGAAAAGGTACAGTCGCTACTCACAGCACAGAATGGCTTCAGGTACACTTTCGGGCAGGATTTAGATGAGGAAGATGCTCCCGATTGGCAAGAGTTAAACGAAAGCGCCCACAAATACGTAGAAGACACGGGAAATCAAAATCAAACCCCCCACACCCGAAAAATAAAAGCACCCGCAGCACCGACTGCACAGGCAGCACACACCCCCACTCATAATTCGACCCCCATGAATCCGGTTACCACAGAACGCAGGTCATCAGACCAGGAGGAGCCTGGTATCGTTTACACCCCACCCCACTATCCATAACCCAATTAAGAGACGCTTGCACGAAAGTTATTCCATTCCAGCCCTCCGCAGACCCACACAGCTTCTTTGAAGAGGTGCGCCAACAAAAGGTTATGTACGGCCTAGATGAGAGGGAGGAAGTAAAGCTAATAGTTATGAGCCTTAGCCAGTCCGTAAGCTCAGCTTTGCCAGAAACCCAAAATGTAGCAGGAGGAACCCTACAGGAAATGAAAATAGCCATATTAGATGCCATCGGGTATAACAAAGGAGATCCAGTCGAGGGTTTAAATCACTGCAGGCAAAAGAAGGGAGAACACCCGACCGCGTTTGCTGGTCGTCTATGGATTCATTTTATGGCAGTCTACGGACAATTGAACTGAAAAATGAAAATGAAAATCACTTATTGTCACAAGTAGGCTTCAATGAAGTTACTGTGAAAAGCCCCTAGTTGCCACATTCCGGCGCCTGTTCGGGGAGGCTGGTATGGGAATTGAACCGTGCTGCTGGCCTGCTTGATCTGCTTTAAAAGCCAGCGATTTAGCCCAGTGTGCTAAACCAGCCCCTAAATGTGGACACCTAAATGAGCAGGACACCACTAAATGGTCCCGCACCTTAGTCTCGCATGCCACAGACACAGGTCAAAAGGCTTGTGTAAACTACGACCCCGCAGACCACACACACAATGAGGTTTGGGTACTTAAACGACTTTCTAGAGCATGGGAACAAACCCTGCACCGACGGTCAGATCAGGACGATATAGAAGCAAACATGCACAGTTAGGACTAGCCAGGACCCAGCATGGATAAACGAGGGTAAACATGAGGAACAGCTCCCCAGAGCACAGACACCATGAGGTTGTTACAATTGTGGCCACGTAGGACATTACACCCGCGATTGCTGACAAAACCCGCCGAACCATCAACGATACCAAGAACCAAACCCCCCACCTAGGAACAATGTTAGGCCCATGCATAATGTTAGCACCCGTTCAGACGACTTTGTGTTTAACTCCCTAGATTGACGGTGTTCGGACTCCCCAACTTGGGCCTGTGACACACGCTGGGACAAATCATGCAGACCAGTAGTTACAGGCACAGTCCAAGGACATACAGTCGATTTTTTGGGGGACACAGGAGGATCCCGCACCACTTTAAACTCCTCCACCATGTTTCAACAGGACAAATGGCCCACCACAGACACCATCACCCTGAGTGGATTCACAGGCCACATGCAACAATGATATATCACAGCTCCCATACCCATCCAGATAGGGAACATTAGCACCAAACACCCCGTCGTTTTAGTTGATTTACCCCAAACCGCAGAACACATCTTGGGCATTGGCTTTATGAACTCTCATAACGTTTCGTTTGACGCAGCAAACAAATGTGTCTGGTGGATGGCTAAAACAGCTAGGGCTCCCGCTACGTTCACAGTAGGGGATTATGAAAACAGGATTTGCTCAGTAGGGGACTATTGGTTTAATCCGCAAACAATTAGTGCAGACCAGACAATTAGAGAGGTCCTCATAAATCACTAAGCTTCATTCGCACAATACAAACACGATTGTGGGAAGATCCCAGGTACAGTGAAGATTTTGGGTCCCGATCCAAAGCCTCAAAAGCAATATGGTTTCCCACAGCAAGCCGAGGGTGAGATTTTGAAGGTTATTAACAGTTTGTTAGACCAAGGAGTTATTCGACCCGTAGCTCCCACAAATAATGCCCCAATTTGGCTCGTAAAGAAGCCCAATGGTTCATGGCGACTAACGATCGACGACCGAGAACTTAATAAGGCAACCCCTTTAGTAGGCCCCACTGTTGCCATGAGTCCCACGACCATGCTCAAACAGGGAGTCCAGGCAAAGTATTTCACAGTGCTGGACATCAGCAACGGCTTTTGGTTCATCCGTTAGACAGTGCCTGCCAATATAAATTTGCATTTACGTTTCAAGGGCAGCAGTACACGTGGACATTCCTGCCACAAGGATTACAGAACTCCCCCTCCATTTTCCACCGACAATTGGCCAACCGACTTTCTAAATTTTCCCGACCAAATGCCTAATACAATATCTAGATGATCTGCTCTTGCAAATGGACACAAAAGAGGAACACGTAGAACTCTTATCGGAATTACTGGGTCTAATGCAATCAATCAGATGTAAGGTAAACCCCAAAAGGCCCAGATTTTAAAGAAAAAGGTTCTTTATTTAGGCACCATCATCACCCACGGAAAGAGAGAAATTAAGCAAAAACAGATCAAACCCATTGTTAAATTGCCCCGCCCCAAAATGTCACTGCACTCCGGTCATTCCTAGGTTTGGTAGGATATTGCAGAAATTATATAGATGGTTTTGCCACCAAAGCAACCCCACTCTCAGAGCTCCTTAAAAAGAACGCCCCATGGAATGGCTTCCGCAACACACAGACGCCATTGACGATTTAAAACGCATCCTCGGCACAGCCCCCGCTTTACAAGTTCCAGACCCAGACTTGCCCTATGCCATAGAAGTAGCAACCACCGACCGAACCCTATCAGCAGTGCTCCTGCAAGAAAGACACGATCACTTAGGACCCGGAGCCTATGAGTATTAGACCCGGTATTAGACCCGTAGAGCAAGGATTCTCAGCCTGCGAATGGCACTTGCTTGCAGTCTTTTGGGCAGTACAGTATTTTGAGTACATCACAGGCCTCAACCCAGTCACGATCTTGACCGAGTACACCCCTACGCAATATTGCTAGACGGTAGATTAAAGGACGGTTCAGTCAGCCAAAGCAGAGCAGCTTGCTGGACACTACTGTCACAAGGCAGGGGCATTACAGTACAACGCACCAAAACCCACACATTTCTGCCCGACAATCTCCAATATGCAGGGACCCCACATGAGTGCCAGATCATAGCAGCCCAACACCACACAGGAGCCTTTATGAAATGAAAAATGAAAATTACTTATTGTCACAAGTAGGCTTCAAATGAAGTTACTGTGAAAAACCCCTAGTCGCCACATTCCGGGCCCTGTTCGGCAAAGTCACTACACCCACGAGCAGGCAGTAAAACACAGAATTCCCAAACCACAGGGGATACTTAAAACAATTATGTAGACGGTTCTTCCACAATCGAAAATGGAGTTAGAATCACTGGTTGTGGAATTTACGTGGAAGACGCGCAGGGACGCCCACTAGAAGAGATCTCTTTAAAATTGCCCGGCCACCTAGGTTCACAAGCAGAGCTCGCAGCCATAGCCTATGTAATGGAGCACCCTGACTCTTTTCCAACCCCCACAGACATACACTCAGTATGTGTGCAACAGTTCAACAGAATTTCTACCGGGCGAGATTCTCCAACCCCCCGCCGGGTCGGAGAATCGCCTGGGGCTGGCGTGAATCCCGCCCCTGCCGGTTGCCGAATTCTCCGGCACCGGAGATTCAGCGGGGGCGGGAATCGCGCCGCGCCGGTTGGCGGGCTCCCCCTAGCGATTCTCCGGCCCGGATGGGCCGAAGTCCCGCTGCTAGAATACCTGTCCCGCCGGCGTGGATTAAACCACCTCTCTTACCAGCGGGACAAGGTGGCGCGGGGGGGCTCTGGGGTCCTGGGGGGAGTGTGGGGCGATCTGGCACCGGGGGGTGCCCCCACGGTGGCCTGGCCCGCGATCGGGGCCCACCGATCCGTGGGCGGGCCTGTGCCATGGGAGCAGTCTTTTCCTTCCGCCTTCGCCACGGTCTCCACCATGGCGGAGGTGGAAGAGACCCCCTCCACTCCACATGTGCAGGGATGCCGTGGGCGGCCGCTGACGCTCCCGCGCATGCGTCGCCCAGCAATGTCATTTCCCCGCCAGCTGGCGGGGTGGAAATCAGTCCATCGCGGGCCTAGCCCCTCAAGGTTAGGGTTCGGCCCCCCAAGATGCGGAGGATTCCGCACCTTTGGGGCGGCGCGATGCCGGACTGATTTGCGCCGTGTTTGGCGCCGGTCGGCGGACATCGCACCGATTACGGAGAATTTCGCCCATGGTTTCATGAAAGTAAGAAGCCATCATCGCTCCTTCCCACCCGGTAATGTAAAGGCAGTCTCCTTAGCTAAAGCAGGATCATGCCTTGGTCACTTCTGGCAGCCACCCGAAAGTGAGCCGATACACTCAGTCCGGGTTTCCCAGACCAATATTGATGATCTATCTCAAGCCCAAAAAGCAGACAACACCCTCAAACAGGTTTTAGACAAGCACCTTCACAGCCCTCTATGATAAATGGAAGGACGCACTGACTGTACAGGACGGCATAGTTTTAAAAAACAGAATTTATGTGGTCCCCACCCAGGACAGAAATCAGGTGCGGGATTCTGCGGGAATCGGCGGGGCGAGCAACTCCAGCGCCGAGGAGTGGCGTGAACCACTCTGGCGTTGGGCCGCCCCAAAGGTGCAGAATCCTCCGCACTTTCAGGGACTAGGCCGGCGCCGGGGTGGTTTGCCGGCCTACCAGCCGGCCACCAGCCGGTGGGGAAGGGGCTTGGCACCATGCCAACCGGCCGCTGCGAGTTGCCGCATGCGCGGGAGCGCCAGCGTGTGCTGGCGTCATCCCAGCACATGCGCAGAGGGATTTGTCTCCGCATCGGCAATGGCGGACCGGTACAGCCGCCGGTGCGGAGGAATAGAGTGCCCACACGGCACAGGCCCGCCCGCGGATCGGTGGGCCCCGATTACGGGCCAGGCCACTGTGGGGGCACCTCCTGGGGCCATGTACCCCCGCGCCCCCCCCGAGGCCCCAGAGGCCACCCGTGCAGCCAGGTCCCGTCGGCAAATACCTGGTGGGACTGGCTGAAAATGGGCAACCACTCGGCCCATCGCGGGCTGGAGAATCGCCGGGGCGGCACAATTCCCACCCCCGCCAAATCCCCGGCTCCAGAGAATTCGGCAGCCAGCGGGGGCAGGATTCACGCCGCACCCCGGCGATTCTCCGACCCGGTCAGGGGTCGGAGAATCCCGCCCCAGCTCATTTCCCAATTTCATGACGGACACGGACATCAGGGGCTAGCTCCTCTCAGTAACAGCCTCACCAGTGACACTATCAGCTAGCCCACCCCTGAGGATCACGAGATGCCCACCGTGCCCTGATCCCATCCATCTCACCCCAGCAAGGCACCCTGACAAGTTCCCCTGTCACAACCTTGGTGAAACACTCAGACTCCACACAACACAGCAGCTCAGCTATCAGAAAACTCACATACCCCTCGCTAACCCCAATCTGTAAGACCTGCACAGAAGCTAGCATGGAGACAAATGGCTTCACACTATGAAGGTCTCCACCATGCAACCAGATGCCACCCTTCTGGCAGGAGAGCACAAGGCTGACGTAGTGAGGAGGCCCACGGTAGGCCCCACTGGGATACACAGGACAGGAGCCACAGAACCTCTCACTAAAACCGGTTGCAGCAGCCACCATTGTCACAGTCGGCAGGGATGGGTGGTGCAGATACAGGTTCACAGAGAGGTAGCACAGGCTACATCATCCTGAAAAGGACGGTGCACATGCTGAGTGTGGTGCAGCAGGAGAATTCAGGGTGACCATGTAACCTGGTGGCATTAGATGGCCAAGGGAATCTCCAACTTGCTGACATTCTGTGTCAGAGACCATGGATATCGGATTTCAGCCAGCTATGAGAGCCGTCCACCTCGTTGATGAGACCGCTGCAGATGCATGAGCACCAGGGCCAGCCCAGGGAGAATCCTGCACAAGAGGATCCTGCGCGAGAACAGCAGGGGCCAGCCGGTGAGGCTCAAGTGCTAGTTGTCCAACAGGCTGAGTACGAAGACTGAAGGAGGGGCTGCATTAGGCCACATGTGTACCATCGGAGCCTGAATTCCAGACCGCGTGTGCCCCAACAATTCCGGCTCACCTGTTCCAGATGGTGGCGCAAGTGGCACTGTGGGGATATGGAGGAGGACACCTGCTCCAAGTGGCCGTCAAGGTGACGGTCGCTCTGGCTCAGCCCAGGGCTCGAGTGGGAATGTGTGTGGAATATCGTAAACGTCTGCATCCACATTGGTATGGATTCCCTATGCACCCAGGCATTGGACTCCACAACCTTCCATCTGGAGCAGGCAGGATTTGCCGCCATCACTGACATGCCTCAGGTGATTGATGACACACATGTTACTCTCCGAGCACCGACTCGACAGGGAGTGCCCTTCATCAATTGGAGGGCTTCCACTCCCTGAATGTGCAGTTGGTGTGTGACCACCAGCTGTACATCATGCACGTCTGTGCCGAATACCTAGGCAGTGTGCATGACGCATACATCCTGTCACACTCGGAGGTTCCAGGGACGTTTAGAGCTGGCTCTGCGATGAGGGGTTGGCTAGTGGGTGACAAGGAATACTCGCTGAGTCATGGCTAAGGGTACCTGTGCGGAGGCCGCACACCATGGTGGGAAACTGTTATAATGATGCCCATGTAGTAGCCAGGGCATGACTGGCTGACTTGCTCAAGATGCGTTTCCAATGCCTGGACTGCTCTGATATAGTCTCAAGAGAATAATGAGCATTGTGATGGCCTGCAGCGTGCTCTATAACAAGGCATAGCAGACGGGTGGCATGATGGAGGTGGAGGAAGAATGCCAGGCCTCGTCTGATGATGAGGAGAAGAGGATATCCAGGAAGACCCGGGCGTGGAGTCACCCAACATGTGATCCAGGATCATCGCGCATAGAATAACCTCATCACCTCCGAGTTTACCAACTAGGAGGCCTGGCCACCGGCAGTTCTATCCCCCGACTTCAAATGCCCCCTCCCCACCCCACACATAATCCACCTTCCCCTGAGCCTATTACCCCTTCCCTCTCCCTCAGTCCTTCACTCCCCCAGCCCATTAGTCTTCCACTCCTTCCCACTACCACAGTGCCCGCTCTGAGAGTCATACCACAGGGTGTTGGCCCTGGGCAGGCAATATCAACGGGTCTTGCCCATGGGACAGAGGATGATGACAACTCACTGAGAGATGAGCTTTGATGCTCCTCATTGTCTGACAAAGTCTACTATCTCCGTGGGTGGTCCCTGCATATATGCAGGCAATTCCTTCTCACCTCCAAAAATATTGGGGTGCTGGTGGTGGGTGGCCGGGGGATGGCGATTGGTTGGGGCTCAATCACTGGGGATGCTGTCATACAAGATGGGCTCACACTGCTGAGAGGCTGGCAGGGTTCAGGTTCGACATCGCATGGGTAATTCAGGAGTCTTTCAGCTCTCCTCATTGCTCAGCGCTAGACAGCTTTTGTCTCTGCATCAGGAGGTTGTAGGAATTTTAATGTAAATCCAACTTTTGGGAGGAGTGTTACTTGGCAGAGCTGCTGCATTTGCCATCACATCTGAAACACCTCAGATGTCCTGTGGAGATAAAAGGCGGAATACTGATTCAACCCTTTCCTTCCTTCAGGCCATTTTGCATTAATATTGTAAACTGCAATTAACGATTGGCCTAATAGCTCTTGTGCTGAACCAGTGAACTGTGGGCTGATTTGAAAGTATGAAATGGGTTCATTTTTCAGGAGTAGATTATGGGGCAGGCAGACCCCTTCAAAAAGAGGCTCTTTGCCAAATGGGGCCCAGATGTTCTCATCACTGGTGATCAAAATGTGTACAGTTCACTGTTGTGCAAGGACTGGTACAGTTTAATCAACATTTTGGAGACAAATCGCAAAGCACATTTCCTTGGCGCTGTAGGTTTGAGCTGATAATTAGGGTGGAATAGAAGGTCAGAGGCTGCATCAAGTCTTCATGTGTTCCTTTCAGAATACTTCATCAGGATTGTGTTTGGATCAGTGAATCGTTCCTGCTTTATACTGACACACTTTCGGAATGCACACAACTGTTCATTCCACCGAAATTAAATATCATGTAAGAATAAAAAAATGAAGGGGCTAGTTTCCCCTTTTTTAGATCCTTCGAGGATCTTGGAGGTTGTGCAAAATAAACTTGCAATTTGCTTTTGTAAAACAACCACAAGAGCATATCCCTTCAACGATATGGGAAAGCACATTAGAATGCAATGTGCAATCTGGTTTAGTAACCCTCTGTACAGTCAGAGGGTTACCAATCTCTGCCTTAATACCATGGAGAACACCTCCCCTGCCCCGCTCAGCAAACTGCAGATGAACTCACCTTTGTATGTTCTCATGCTCCTGGCAAGCACTTCCAAAACAGCTGGTGCAGGCCTGGCAGCTGCACAAGCTATGGCTTGCGTAAAAGAAGAATATCTTGCCTCAAGGAAAGCAATTCAGCGATGGCTGAGCCTGATCAGAACATCATGCACTCTGTTCAGGATCTCAAGTAAACGACTTACACGTTAATTGTTATCATTTTTATTTCCATTAGGTCATGGATTTCAACTAATTAGCAAACGAATCTGAAGTAAGCTGAGGAGAATTAATTGTATGAAGCCCATAATGATCTGGGACGCATTACCTGAAAGATCTCATGGAAGCAGATTCAACATGGCACAGCAGCGCAGTGGTTAGGGACCTGGGTTCGATTCCGGCCTTGGGTGACTGTCTGTGTGAAGTTTCCACGTTCCCCCCTGTCGGCTTGGGTTTCCTCCGGGTGCTCCGGTTTTCTCCCACAGTCCAAAGGTGTCCCGGTTAGCTGGATTAGCCATGCTAAATTGCCCTTTAGTGTCCAGGGATGTGCAGATTAGATCGGATTACGGGGATAGAGCAGGGGAGTGGAACTGGGTAGTGTATTCTTTTGGAGGGTCGGTGCAGATTCAATGGGCCAAGTGGCCTCCTTCTGCACTGTAGAGATTCTACGATTTTATGGTGGTTCTATGAATAACTTTCAAAAGGAATTTTGATTAGTAGATAAAGAGGAAAACTGCAAGGCTGTAGGGAAATCATGGATAATGGGATTATTTGAATAGATATTTTTAGAAATGCTGAGAGTACTCAGCTGGCCTGGCAGTGCGCACCTGTGGAGAGAGAGAAACAGGTCATGTGAATGACCTTTAATCAGAACTGATTTATGAACGACGAGGAGATTTGATTGAGATGTACAAAATTGTGAGAGGTCTGGATAGAGTTGATGGGAAGGACCTATTTACTTTAGCAGGGAAGTTAGTGAGTAGGGGGGCATGAATTTAAAATTATTGGTAGAAGGATTAGAGGCAAGATTAGGAAATCTTTTTTCACCCAGAGGGCTGTGGGGGCCTACAGCTCTGCCTGAAAGGATAGTCGAGGCAGAAACCTGAACCCATTTAAAGGGTGACTGGATAAGCACCTCAAGTGTCATAACTTGCAAGGCGTTGGACCAAATGCTGGAAAGTGGGATTAAGCTGGGTGGCTCATATCATAGCTGGCACAGATACAGTGTGCCAAGTGGCCTCTTCCTGTGCCGTAAACCTTCTATGATTTCCAAAGTTAGAGATCTACCAGATTTTTGTCAAATACAGAGGCAGAAAAGGGGCAAATTCCAACACTTGCCCTTTAACTCCACCTCCAAATATTCAGATGAAAGAGCGATTTACTTGTACTCCCTTCAATTTGGTATGTTGAATTCACTGCTCTCCATGAGGCCACCCCTCGCCTTCCCTACACCCGACACACTAAATTCAGATTGGGCGAACCTTTTTGCAGAAAACTATCGTCCAGTTCACAAGCATGACCCCGAGCTTTCGGTTTGCCTGACATTTTAACTCACCGCACTGTTCCCACTTTGACCTTTCTGTCCTCGGAATTCCGACTGTCATGTTAATCACCCTGGGGTAACACGGACTGCAACTGGATGCAGTTGTACTGGAAAGTAGACTCCAAACTTTGGTGTTGGTTCAACACGCTTTATTGAACTTGTTAAGCAGTGCACACAGTCCGCTGTGGGTTTGACACTCTACTAATCTATGCGTGCTTACTATAACTAACTAGACCAGACTAGCTCTGAGCCACGTGTAGAAGGTGCTAACTGGTATATACACCCTGACTGTCACTTCAGTTGTCACCAGTGGAAAGAGGCAGAGTGTTGATGCCTCATGTGTTTTATAGTGGGAGACCACCTTCTAGTGTTCTGCCTGCTGATTGGTTGTGTTCTGTCCTGTGTGTTGATTGGCTGTACTGGGTGTCTGTCACTGCCTATCTGTATCTCATTATGTGCATGAGTGCATATCATGACACCGACAGCGTTACAATGAAGTTTAACACATGTCCCAGGAAAAGCACCACCTATCTTTTGTGATGGTGCATCTCCATCTTCCGGCCTCAGCATTGAGTTCAACAATTTTGTATCATAAAACCTTCTTCCATTTATTTATTTATTTTGAGGCAGCAGCTTTTGGCAATGTCATTTCACTGTTAACATTCACAGCCACTCTGGATCTGTCTTTTGTTTCTTTACTTGTCTCATTTCCATTTGTTTTAGCTTGTACCATCATCCCATTTGTTGTTTAATCTTACCTGACTTGCACCTTCTCTTAGACCTTCCCATTAATTATTTTCCCCTATCCCCTTGCTCTCTAATGTTTTTCTAATTCAGGTTATAGAAATGAAATGCTAACTTTTGTTTATCTCACTTCACAAATACTGCTAGATCGAATGAGCTTTTTCAACATTTTCTGTTTTTATTTTAGATTTCCAATATGCGCTTTACATAGAACATAAAATATAGAATTCCTATAGTGTAGAAGGTGGTCCTTCAGCCCATCGAGTTGGCACCGACCCTCCGAAAGAGACCCTACCTAGGCCCACTCCCCCGTCCTTTTCCCATAACCCCACCTAATCTTTGGACACGAAGGGGCAATTTAGCATGGCCAATCCACCTAACCTGCACATTTTTGGAATGTGGGAGAAAACCAGAGCACCGAGGAAATCCACACAGACAAGGGAGAACTTGCAGATTCCAAACAACCAGTCACCCAAAGCCGCAATTAAACTTGCGTCCCTGATGTTGTGAGGCAGCAGTGCTAACCATCCCATTTTACTTTTCGATCGGCTTTTTCAATGGGCAGACACATGCACGATGGGTTGAATGGCCTCTCCCTGTGCTTTATCATTCTATTATTCTTATCTGGTGCCTGTGTCCGTGGGCATGCTGAGTTCAGCTGTATAGCAGGGAGGTTCAGCTATTGGGTACCGTCTACCAACTTTTCAACAGTGTATTTGCAGAGAACAAGAAATAACTGCTTTGAATGGCAGATTGATAGGCAGGCAATGGGGCCGGAACTTCTGAGCTCCCCACACTCAGATTGGGGGGGGGGGGTTATCTCAAAGATGCACTGGGGAAACCCTGTTGAGACTTCACAGGTGAGGGTTTGCATGGCAATTGCCCAGAAGCGCAAACTTAGTCTGGGTAATTGCACTGCGCTGGAAATTATCCTAAAATATGATTTATATCACAAATCTCAGATGGTTCTGGCAGAGTTACATTGAGAGTTCCTTAGACAAAATTAGAAGAATTAAAACCAATTCTAACTTCTGGGTACCTATTGGAAAGAAGCTGAGGGAACTCCACATGGGGCTTCCATCACACACTAAATGCCCCAGGGGATACCCCTCACCCCCTGACTAACTACCCCCCATCTTCAGAACCCCCATCCCCCCCCGCCCCCCCCACAAGGAGTTCTGCAAGCCCTACTCTCACCTTCACACCTGGCTGAGGTCCAACCCCCATGACCAATAACCGCACCCCCCCTGGCCCGCCCCAAACCCTCCTCCCCAACCCCAACCCCATCACCCCACCCAGAGGCCCCAATCCAAACCTCCTCCCCGCATGACCTGACCCCACCTGGCATCCCCTCCTTCCCCCCAAAATCCCCACCTCCCACCAACCCAACCTGACATGACCGGAAACTCCCTTGCAAGCTCAACCCGATCCAACTCACCTGACCTAAAAATGACTCCCACACACGGGCCCAACCCGACCTCAACTCTTCGAGATCCCTTTCCCAACCAACCCCACCGCAAGGTCCAACTGGCCCCAGCCCACCCGAAAGGTACTAACTCCCCCAGCTCCTGAAATACCATCATTCCATACCCCACAACCCACCCCTGGGGTTTGAGTCCCCTCATCAGCAGCCACATCCCTCTCCCAAGTTATGTCCACACCACCTCACTCTTCCCGCCAACCCAGCCCCAAGATCCGACCCTCCCTCACCCCACCCCTAAAGTCCTTTAAACCAGCTGGTTAGTGGCAGCTACTGCCATAAAAAAGGGGTTTATTCTACTTGGCTTCAAGGCAGCTGCAGCTGAAGATTGACACTGGGTATTGAGGACTGCTGCACCCCTTGGATCTCACCCGGTCTAGGTCGGCAGGATGGGGAAGACAGGTAATTTAGTGTAAATAGTTGGAAACGCCACTCCAAGGAGATTGTGACCCAATATTTTTATGATCCCCATAGGGTTAGGTTTGTATATTCAGTTGTATGATATGGGCCCTGCCAGCAAGGCTGACATTTATTGTCCTTGTGAAGATGCTGATGGACCTTCTTCCATGTGAAAAAATTGTCCCACACTGCTGTTAGATACAGAGTTCGAGGATTTTGATCAGCACATTGATTGGACCACCACGTGTATTGAAGTTAGGATAGTGTATGACCTAGAAGGGGTTTTGGAGGGTATGATGTGTTATGATCCTTGCCAGACCCCCAATTTGTTAACAGAACCCATTTAGTGACCAAAAACGTTTTGTTTAAAGTCGACAAAGTTTGAAATTTAAGACACTTGCTCAGTGAAGAAAGCCACACATGTTTGAACAAACAAAAATAAACTCTACTAAACCTTGGAATAAAAATAAAAACTATTTACATTATCTATCCGATATTCTAATATTTGGGCAGTAAGAAGTCTTACGACACCAGGTTAAAGTCCAACAGGTTTGTTTCGAATCACTAGCTTTCAGAGCACTGCTCCTTCCTCGGGTGAAGGAGCATGTGTGCACTGCTTAACAAGTTCAATAAAGCGTATTGAACCAACACCAAAGTTTGGAGTCTACTTTCCAGTACAACTACAGAGTCCATGGATTTCTCAACAACCCACCCAAACATGAGTAACACTGTAAACCCATCAATCTCACTGAAACCCTGGGCGGGATTCTCCGACCCCCCACCACTGGCGTGAAACCCGCCCCCGCCGTGTCCCGAATTCTCCGCCACCAGAGATTCGGCGGGGGCGGGAATCGCGCCTCGCCGGTCGGCGGGGGTGGGAATCGCGCCGCGCCGGTCGGTGGGCCCAACCCCGGCAATTCTCCGGCCCGCGATGGGCCGAAGTCCCACCGCTGTCAACCCTCTCCCGCCGGCATGGATTAAACCACCTTCCTTACCGGCGGGAGCAGGCGGCGCAGGGCGATCTGGCCCCGGTGGGTGCTCCACGGTGGCCTGGCCCGCAATCGGGGCCCACCGATCCGTGGGCGGGCCTGTGCCGTGGGGGCACTCTTTTTCTTCCACCTTCGCCAGGGTCTTCACCATGGCGGAGGCGGAAGAGACCCCCCTCCCCTGCGCATGCGCAGGGATGACGTCAGCAGCCGCTGATGCTCCCGCGCATGCGTGGATTTACGCAGACCGGCGAGGTCCTTTCGGCCCTGTCTGGCATGGCGCCAAAGGCCTTCCACGCCAGCCGGTGGAGCGGAAACCACTCGGGCGTGGGCCTAGCCCCTCAAGGTGAGGGCTTGGCCCCTAAATGTGCGGAGTCGTCCGCACCTTTGGGGTGGCCCGACGCCAGAGTGGTTCTCGCCACTCCATCACACCGGGACTCCCCTCCCCGCTGGGTAGGGAAGAATCCTGCCCCCTGTCTCTCTCATGAAGGATTCCCATGTTCACCCTTGAGGATCCAACCTGATAATTCTCTCCAAAGGTCGCCCAACTCAGACAGGAGTAACAACAGCCCACCTTGCAAAATCTCCATCTCGTCTCCCGAGATTCCGCTTACCCTGGATTCTCAACGTTCACTCAAACACCAACTCGCAAGCCCAATTTTAGCTCCTGGAGAATGCAAAGCAAAACACGACCGCTCCAAAGGGGCATCTTTGCCCCAACAGCCCAAAGCATGGAGTCACTAATCTTTGGCTGCCTTCTTCCGTGGCATCTGCTCCCGCAGCCCTTTTCCTATTTGGACCCTGTTTCTCTGCTCCTCTCTTTTTAGTTGAATGGTGCGCTTTCCTGTCCTTCCTCTGGAACTCTTCTTTTGGGACCTCTCCCTGTCCGCTCTCTCTTTGGAAACTCCACCTGTCCCCTCCCTGTCCCCTACTTTGGGACATTCTCGATGGCGCCACTCCAAGTCACCTGGCCTGGATTGTTGCACCATTTTTCTTATACGTAAGCGCACTGGGCCTAAAAGAACGTATTAATGCCTATCTGCCCATGTGCAAAGGTTTTGCGGCCTGTTGGGAGTCAAAGCTCCCAACCTCCATGCTCTCTAACGAGATGAGTTTGTGTTTCATAACAGGTGTGCCTATAAATCTGTTCTCAATGTCCTTCTAGATCACAGGTCAGCAACTTCTTTTATTTGAAGAGTAATTATTTTAAAAATGCCTAAACTAAAAGCCATTTGGAGCCTCTAGATGAAAATTTTGCATTTCTGACTCAAAAACTTAGCAAATTGCCAAATGTCTGGTGGAATGCGTAATTTACATACATAATCAATATGATATATGTATTGAATTTACATGCCAAAAGAAAAATAAACCTCACTCTGAAATATCACATTTTCTTGATGTTTTCCGAATATTTGTCTGTAAAGTTATCTTTTAAAACAAACTTTAACTTAAGATGCATAGAATTAAGATAGCTTTTCTGGCCGTTGATTCTCATGGTTAAAAATAGCATTTAATAACACATTCAGAATAATATTTCAGCTCAGCTATATTAGAAATCATAATGACACAACCATAAATTTCATCCATCGAACCAAATAATGATTCATAACTGCGCTGTAGCTCAAACCAGTTTATTCAGAGCGCAATTGCTTTTTATTAAAATAATCATCTTAAACCATGAGGTGCATCAAAATGTTTTTTATCCCCCCAATATAAACATGGCTCTTACTTTTCTTGACGTAATTGTCTTCAGGCTTTTTGCAAGGTTGAAACTGCAGATGAGATGTTAAGGAGCCTGGTCCAGATACAGAGCCAGATGTCGCAGATGGTGGAAGTGAGGGATTTGGGAGTGCTGTGAAAGAAACCTTGCTGAGTTTTTACAGTGCGTCCTGTAAGATAACACACAGTTGCACGCACAATAGAGATCTAAAGATAAGCTGAGAACACATTGTCACATTCCCTTTCCTCCTGTGATGTACCTTCGATGTACGTACCCACTTTTGATGGAAAGGTGGGATCCATTTTAAATGCCAGGGCAACATCGGTCAAGAAACCAATAGCCACAGGAGAGACCTGACCAGCATTCTGTGGCTATTACTTATCATGGCGTTCACTGCACACTAAGTTTGTATGAGCTCCGACCCTGGAGTATTGGGATCTGGAGGCCACCCTTTCCACAATGGTTGGGTAAGTGAGTCAAAGACATATCAAGGGGGCTGCTTTGTCCTGGATAATGTCGAGCTTCTTGAATCCTGTTGCAGCGGCACCTGTTCGGGCAATTGGAGAGTATTCCATTGAGCTCTTGATGTGTGCCTTGGAGATTGTGGAGAGGATCTGAGCAACCAGGAGGCAAGCCCCTTGCTGCAGAACGACCTGCTCTCATGGCGATGGCATTCAAGTTCTTATCACCTGACTGATGATGACAGAATTATACATCTATAAGGAGCTGCATTCCCTTGATGCAAAAGTATCTTCATTCTTTTTGGTCAGTGCGACTGTTTTTAATTAACATTATTTAAGAGCTAATTAAAGCACAAAGAGATTGCTTCATTCCAATTTACGAAGCCTTAGAGAAATATAACACCCCAAATTTGTCAGTAATGATCTGATACATAAAACGTAGGAGGAGTAATTATAGTTTAGCAAGCATAACCAAACTACAGACCCATTTACAGGCCCAGAGCCTGAGTTATAGCAAGAAACATTTGTGTGCATTACTTACAGCCAAACATTCACAACAAAGGTGCAAGGAGCAACATTCTGAATTATTGAAATTGTAATGGCACTTAACGTTTTCAGCATTTCAATCATTCAAAATGGTAATTATCATCCATCACTATTTTTTCAGACAAATCTTTCTTAATTACTGCCTGACTTCTATCAAGCTAAAAAATACCTGAGGTGAATTTATAGTTCTGAGCCATGTTAGTGCTTCTTGCAAGTATGGTAAAGCACTGACAAATTTTCTGTGCCACTGCTCACAGTCACCAAAAGCAGTCGTTTTCAAACTCAGGGTCGTGACCCGTGGGTGGATCGCGGAGAGATGTCGGGAGGTTCGCGTGGTCATCAGTCGCGGCGTTCCCGATCGCGGGTACAAGTGCCCAATGGCTGCGAACGTTTTTTAAAAAGGCAGGCCGCAACTGGTTTTCAGAATACTGGCCGTCCATGCATGTTACCCCCCACCCCCTCTCAGCAGTGCGCAGGCCTGGAGCTCAGAGGGGCAGATCGCTTCCTCCTGACACCAGCGCGCTGACCCAGGAGCAGACTTTTAAAATAAGATCGATGGAGTCTTGCCACCTGAAGCGGCAGATAGCAAGTCACGTTCCCCGTATACTGATGGTACATGCTCTGGGTGCGAGGGAGAAGGCCAGAGACACAAACAGGCCAGGATCCCACAACTAAATCTGCTGGAGAGAGATGCACAGGAGAGTCCACGGCAGGACAAAGCGATGCTGGTGTGAGCTCCAGTGCCCCTCGTGAACAATCCATTAAGAACGGGGTAGCACGGTAGCATTGTGGATAGCACAATAGCTTCACAGCTTCAGGGTTCCATGTTTGATTCCGGCTTGGGTCACTGCCTGTGCGGAGTCTGCACATCCTCCCCATGTGTGCGTGGGTTTCCTCCGGGTGCTCCGGTTTCCTCTCACAGTCCGAAGACGTGCAGGTTAGATGGATTGGCCATGATAAAATTGCCCTTAGTATCCAAAATTTCCCTTAGTGTTGGGTGGGGTTACTGGGTTATGGGGATAGGGTGGAGGTGTTGACCTTGGGTAGGGTGCTCTTTCCAAGAGCTGGTGCAGACTCGATGGGCCGAATGGCCTTCTTCTGCACTGTAAATTCTAAAAAAATAAAAGAAGATGCTGAAATCAGGAACAAAGTAGTAAAAAGATGATTTCTTGAGGTATGGCTATATTAATTGTGCCAATGCAAATCAGGATGCAAAGTCCATGTGCGTTATAGAACCTACAGTGCAGAAGGAGGCCATTTGGACCATTGAGTCTGCACCGGTCCTTGGAAAGAGCACACACTTAAGCCCACTGCTCCACCCAATCCCCATAACCTAGTAACCCCACCTAACCTTTTTTTTGGACACTTAGGGCAATTTATCATGGCCAATCCACCTAACCTGCACATCTTTGGAAAGTGGGAGGAAACCGGAGCATCCGGAGGAATCCGACGCAGACACGGGGAGAACTTGCAGACTTCGTACAGACAGTGACCCAAGCCGGGAATCAAACCTGGGACCCTGGAGCTGTGAAGCAATTGTGCTAACCACTGTGTTACCGAGCTGCCCTTATGTTAAGTGCAGGAAGTACTGGCAAGTGAGATTATAAAACCTTCACAGCCTCAATGGTATTTGAAGATTAAGCACGGCGAATTTGAGGTCAAACCTCTTGACTTTTTTCAAAGGATGCAGCGAGAAATTAAATCATCAGCTGAAGTCCTTAGCAGAAATGTAACATTGAGAGACCAAGCAGGCACACTTGACGCATTAAAGGTAAGCATTAATTATATGCCGCGAAGGTCGGCTGGCGTGGATTGTGAAGGTCGGCCAGCATGGGTTGCCAAGGTCGGCCGGCATGAGTCGCCAAGTTCGGCCGGAATGGGTCCTGAAGGACGGCCGGTTGGCAAAAGTGGGTCAGAGAAAAGAAGTTTGAAAAACATTAAGCTAAAGGGAGAGCCCGTTGTCCCAAGTGCTACAACATGTCACCATTTATTAAACTGTTGCTGAGATTCAACAGTATCCTCTGTGTGTACAAGGCCACCACTGCAACAACTGACAGGTTTGTGGCGCTTTTCGTATATGCAGACACATCTCAGTGTGTCAAACAGGGCAGAACGTAACAGGAACATATTGAGCATGTGTGCGTGAGGGGGGAGGAGACAATGGAAGCTAGGTCAGGAAGGCAGTGTGGGGAGTGGCAAGATGGATATGCTGAAGGACAGTGTTCCAGACAAGGGTGCACAATGACTCGGTGATCACAGCTGATAATGGAGTGGAGGAAATAGGGATCTCGGAGGAACAAGGAGTTATTGGAAGTTGGAGAAATTGCAAAGTTAAAGGCAGTGCAAGGACCGGCACTACAGAAGAACACATGGGAAGCCTAGAGGAAGTGGTCAAGAGGTTTTGGGTGGGGGGGTCCGCCTAAAATGCAGAAAATGTACTTTCCAGGTCTCAGAAGTGATGTACCTAGGATTTCACGTTGATGTGACAGGGTTGCACCCCCTGGAGGAATAGGTCAAGGCTATTTGAGACGACTCTGCACCCAGAAATGTTAGTGAGCTTAAATCCTTCCTCAGTATGGTCAATTATTACGGTAGGTTCATTTCGAATTTGGCCACAACATTGGCACCATTGCACCAGCTGCTAAAGAAGAATCAGTGGTGGCAATGGAGGGAGCCCCAAGAAGAAGCTTTATGAGTCGTGAAGCAAACATTACAGTCATCAAACCTTTTGGTGCATTTTGACCCAGGAAAACCAGTTGTGCTGACTTGTGGCCCTTACGGTATAGGACAGTTTTACCCCACAAACTGGGAGATGGTTCAGAGCTCCCTAACACCTGTACCTCAAGGACCCTTTCAGAAGCAGAACAAAACTATGCCCAGATTGAGAAGGAGGCTTTGGTGGTTATATACAGTGTGATGATGAAATTTCACCGATATGTATACAGTTGACGGTTCAACATAGTGACTGACCACAAGCCATTATTGGGCCTTTTAAGGGAAGATAAGCCCATACCACCCATAGCCTGGGCCTTAATGCTGGTGGCCTACCACTATGCTTTCCAGCACTGGTCTGGGATGCAAGTTGCTAATGTGGATGCATTAAGTTGCGTATCCCGACCAAAGAGCATTCCACTGCCACCAGTGTCTCAGGAGATCATTCTGGCTTTTAAATTCCAGGACATTCTGCCAGTGTCCGCTGGGCACATCCGCAACTGGACCCAAAGAGACCCTGGGCGGGATTCTCTAGTCTACCAGCCATGTTTTCCTGCACTGCATGGCCTTGCCTGCAGTGGGATCCTCCATTCTGGCAGCCGGATAATGGGATTTCCCATTGTGACCACACCACGCCAGCGGAAACCTCTGGCGTGGGTGCGCCGCTAGTGGAGGGGAGGATCCCACCGACAAAGAATTCGGCTGCCTATTATTTCAAAGGTTAAAAGAAGGATACAGGCTGGCGGGCTATATGAACAACTGAGGCCCTACTTCCCCCATCAGGACGAGTTGGCATGTGAAGATATGATTCCGTGGAGATCACGATTTCCGCCTCCTGCTGGGGGTGGGGGGTGGGGGGGGCCTCCTTTAAGAGCTACATAGCGCCCACTAGGGCAGATAAAAGTGAAGTTCTGGCACACAGCTATATCTGGTGGCCAAGCATTGACATTGAAGAACGGGTGCAGCAGTGCCACCTTTGCCAAATGCAGCAATTCTTGCCGCCTTCCGCCACTCTTCACCCTTGGGAATGACCAGGTCAGCTGTGGACATGGGTTCACATTGACTACGCGGGCCCTTTTATGGACAAGGTGTTTTTAGTCCTGGTGGATGCCCACTCTAAGTGGCTATTGGTTCAAGACATATGGATGCCTTGCAATGAGTGTTTGCCATTCATGGGCTTCCAGAGTCAATCATTTCAGACAATTGGTACCCCTTTTACTGGTGATGATTTCCAGGATTTTGTGTGAGCAAATGGCATGACACACGAGGACTGCCCCCTATCACCCAGCGCTAGCAGATTAGCTGAGAGGGCCGTTCAGCCATTCAAAAATGTGATGAGAAAGCAATCTGATAAACCACATTGCAGCGGTTGGCTAATGTTTTATCGTTGTACAACTCAACCCCTTATTCCACCTGCTGAGCTGCTCATGGGCCGTCGTTGAGAACCCAATTGGATCTTGTGTTTCAAAATTTGCCGAGGGTGCCGAGGAGGGTGGAGGAATGTCAGCGCCCCCTGAAAAATCAGCAGTCAGAGCAGAAGGGCGATAGGTTATTCCAGGCTGGAGATCCGGTGTTGGTCCATAATTTTGCTGCAGGTTAACAGACAGGCTTGTGGCCCACCATCAGACAGCATGTCGACCATTTGAGGTGTCTAGGGGTGGCGACCCCTAGCTTAGAGTTACCAAGGCCCACCAGCATCCTGAACACTCCTGTTATCTGAATCTGCGCAACCAGCTTCACCTGTCATGGCCGGTGAGGCCAGTTTACCTGTTGTTGAGGTGGTGCCTCGTAAGGGGACATCGATTGTTGACAATTTGATTGCCCAGAAGGTGCTGAGATTGTGGCAGGGCTACAGAGGTCTTGGAGGACCCAGAGATCTCCAGACTGATTGACTTTTTGATGGACTCTCTTTTCTATGTTGTCTCTTTCAACATTTGTAACTTCTATATATAGTTTATTGGGTGGTTGGAATAAGGGACCTAAGGGGGTAGGGATGTGGTACCATGGCCCATTTAAGAGGACAGACTACACGGACCACATGATCGGCTCGAGACCAATCTCGCTGGAGCATGTGAGCCCCGGTCAAAGGGAGTTTGCATGGGGACCTGGGAGCAGGACCTCGGGCAGTGCGGACCAGGGAGCTGAAGTGTTTAGACGTTTTGTATTGTGTTCTTTGCGCTTTATCAATAAACCCCTTTGTTAACTACTGGAAGCCTCCAGTGTAAGCCTCGAGCCACCACAGTCTCAGATGGATTAGCCAGAATATTTGCTCCAGCAGACCACTGGTTAAATAAAGAGACTTGCTTGTTCTCGATTTTCATTTTCAGATAATTAATTGTTTTGGAGCTTAGCCTGACTTGCACTGGGTAGATTGCAAAATGTTCTACAAATCAGTGTGTCTGACGAGTGTGATATAAAATAGTTAGTTTAAATATATTAGTTACAGTAATGTAGATGTAGGCCAGTCTAATTCCAGTGAGTTCACAGACAAAGGATTTCAGAGAGCCTGGCAAGGAAGCGGGGAGGGGTGTCTGGTGGAGGAGGAGAAAAGGATGCTGGGTAACAAGAGGCCCAGGGTTAAGGAATGAGAAGTGAGCCAATTAGGATGTATGGCCAGGTCAGGAGGGGTATAGGATGACCTATGGGAATGGTGTATGTGAAACTTGATGCCATTTGAATGTATTTGTAGAGATTCCTTTGTCTCCAATAGCACTCGGTTCGGAAGACCCAGGAGGCAGCTTGTGTTCTGGGTTTTTGTGAAGCGAGTCAGACTTGCAAGTTGGTTAAAAATAAATTATACTATGCCTACAAATCCATCTCGAGTTTTATTGAGGCCAGACTGACGGGTAAAGAATTCAACATTTGTCATTTGGTGCCGGAAACCCGGGATTTCTCCAGACGGTTACCGACCAACTGCGAAATCAGAATTAGACTGATTTTGGACAAGGAAAGTGGAAAAGTGCCCACAATGTGTAGCTGGAAAATGACGCGCATTGATTTTCCCCTCTTCTTATGGTCTGGTCACTCGCGGTTGGTACGGGAAGATTGTCTCGACGAAATCAAAGGTCAGTCTGGGGATTCGAAAATTTAACTGATAGGATATCATAATTGATAGTTCGGTTTTGGGTTAATTTTGGAATTGATGGGACATCAAAATTGATGGTTTAATTCTATAAGTGTGTAGTTTTCGGATTGATGGGACATCGAATTGATGGTTTAATTCCATATGTGTGTAGTTTTGAGATTGATGAGACATCGAATTGATGGTTTAATTCCATATGTGTGTAGTTTTAGAATTGATGGGACATCGGATGATGGTTTAATTCCAGGTGCGTGTGTTTTGGAATTGATTTAATTCCACGTGTGAGTGTTTTGGAAACTATAGTTGATTAAGCTAAAATTGTATCTTTGGACTGTAGTGGCGAGAAACGCAGTCTTACGGATTAGTTAGAGATTATGGGGAATTGCTTGGATAACACAAATGATCCAGGCACGCCATTGCAAATATTATGTGATATTTATCCAGATAAAGCAAGAGATTTTAGGAAAATGTCAGCAACCTTAAGGAAGAAATTGGGTGACGAATGGCCACTAGGGGGCACTAAAGACCTGGACATCATGAAGAAAATTCAGGGAAAAATCTGGAAAAAGAGCCAAAGTATGAAAGCAAAAGAATTAATTGGATTATGGAGACAATATTGTCAAGAGGAAAGGGATAAGATCATGTTATCAAGTTGGCACGAAAATGCCCTTAAAATGGGGATTCCAATTAGTGAAGGGGGGAACCACAAAACTCTGGAGATCTTGAAAAAGGAGTGTGCATTCTAAAAACGCGCAAGTAAAGAGAGGGTGGACTCGAGTTTTAAAAATGGGCTACGTAGCTCAATGGCTGGCCTTGCATTGACAGAAGGAGATGAGGACCTAGAAAATTGGACCATAGAACATAGAACATTACAGCGCAGTACAGGCCCTTCGGCCCTCGGTGTTGCGCCGACCTGTGAAACCACTCTGAAGCCCATCTACACTATTCCCTTATTGTCCACATGTCTATCCAATGACCATTTGAATGTTCTTAGTGTTGGCGAGTCCACTACTGTTGCAGGCAGGGCATTCCACGCCCTTACTACTCTCTGAGTAAAGAACCTACCTCTGACATCTGTCTTATATCTATCTCCCCTCAATTTAATGGTATGTCCCCACGTGCTAGACATCACCAACCGAGGAAAAAGACTCTCACTGTCCACCCTATCCAATCCTCTGATCATCTTGTATGCCTCAATTAAGTCACCTCTTAACCTTCTTCTCTCTAACGAAAACAGCCTCAAGTCCCTCAGCCTTTCCTCATAAGATCTTCCCTCCATACCAGGCAACATTCTGGTAAATC
Source organism: Scyliorhinus torazame (assembly GCF_047496885.1). Taxonomy (NCBI): domain Eukaryota; kingdom Metazoa; phylum Chordata; class Chondrichthyes; order Carcharhiniformes; family Scyliorhinidae; genus Scyliorhinus; species Scyliorhinus torazame. The sequence continues at coordinate 66,884,828 of NC_092723.1, read as the reverse complement.
TCCTCTGCACCCTTTCCAATGCTTCCACATCCTTCCTATAATGCGGCGACCAGAATTGCACGCAATACTCCAAATACGGCAGCACCAGAGTGTTGTATAGCTGCAACATGACCTCATGGCTCCAAAACTCAATCCCTCTACCAATAAAAGCTAACACACCGTACGCCTTCTTAACAACCCTCTCAACCTGGGTGGCAACTTTCAGGGATCCATGTACATGGACACCGAGATCTCTCTGCTCATCCACACTGCCAAGAATCTTACCATTAGCCCAGTACTCAGTCTTCCTGTTATTCCTTCCAAAATGAATCACCTCACACTTTTCTGCATTAAACTCCATTTGCCACCTCTCAGCCCAGCGCTGCAGCTTATCTATGTCCCTCTGTAACTTGTAACATCCTTCCGCACTGTCCACAACTCCACCAACTTTAGTGTCATCTGCAAATTTACTCACCCATCCTTCTACGCCCTCCTCCAGGTCATTTATAAAAATGACAAACAGCCGTGGCCCCAAAACAGATCCTTGTGGTACACCACTAGTAACTGGACTCCAGTCTGAACATTTCCCATCAACCACCACCGTTTGTCTTCTTCCAGCTAGCCAATTTCTGATCCAAACTGCTAAATCACCCTGAATCCCATGCCTCCGTATTTTCTGCAGTAGCCTACCATGGGGAACCTTATCAAACGCTTTACTGAAATCCATATACACCACATCAACTGCTTTACCCTCATCCACCTGTTTGGTCACCTTCTCAAAGAACTCTAAAAGGTTTGTGAGGCACGACCTACCCTTCACAAAACCGTGTTGACTATCTCTAATCAAATTATTTCTTTCCAGATGACTATACATTCTATCTCTTATAAACCTTTCCAAGATTTTTCCCACAACAGAAGTAAGGCTCACTGTTCTATAGTTACCGGAGTTGTCTCTACTCCCCTTCTTGAACAAGGGGACAGCATTTGCTATCCTCCAGTCTTCTGGCATTATTCCTGTAGACAAAGATGACTTAAAGATCAAGGCCAAAGACTCAGCAATCTCCTCTCTAGCTTTCCAGAGAATCCTAGGATAAATCCCATCCGGCCCAGGTGACTTATCTATTTTCACACTTTCCAGAATTGCTAACACCTCCTCCTTATGAACCTCATGCCCTTCTAGTCTAGTAGCCTGAATCTCAGTATTCTCCTCGACAACATTGTCTTTTTCCTGTGTGAATACTGACAAAAAATATTCATTTAGCACCTCTCCTATCTCCTCGGACTCCAAGCACAACTTCCCACTACTGTCCTTGACTGGCCCTACTCTTACCCTAGTCATTCTTTTATTCCTGACATATCTATAGAAAGCTTTAGGGTTATCCTTGATCCTACCTGCCAAAGACTTCTCATGTCCCCTCCTGGCTCTTCTTAGCTCTCTCTTTAGGTCCCTCCTAGCTAACTTGTAACTCTCGAGCGCCCTAACTGAACCTTCATGTCTCATCTTTACATAAGCCTCCTTCTTCCTCTTGACAAGTGTTTTGACTGCTTTCGTAAACCACGGTTCCCTCACTCGACCACTTCCTCCCTGCCTGACAAGGACAGACTTATCAAGGACACGCAGTAGCTGTTCCTTGAACAAGCTCCACATTTCCATTGTGCCCATCCCCTGCAGTTTTCCTCTCCATCCGATGTATCCTAAGTCTTGCCTCATCGCATCATAATTGCCTTTCCCCCAGATATAACCCTTGACCTGCGGTATATACCTATCCCTTTCCATCACTAAAGTAAACGTAATCGAATTGTGGTCACTATCACCAAAGTGCTCACCTACCTCCAAATCTAACACCTGTCCTGGTTCATTACCCAATACCAAATCCAATATGGCCTCGCCTCTCGTTGGCCTAGCTACATACTGTGTCAGGAAACCCTCCTGCACACATTGGACAAAAACGGACCCATCTGATGCACTCGAACTATAGCGTTTCCAGTCAATATTTGGAAAGTTAAAGTCCCCCATAACAACTACCCTGTTGCTTTCGCTCCTATCCAGAATCATCTTTGCAATCCTCTCCTCTACATCTCTGGAACTTTTCGGAGGCCTATAGAAAACCCCTAACAGGGTGACCTCTCCTTTCCTGTTTCTAACCTCAGCCCATACTACCTCAGTAGACGAGTCCTCATCAAACGTCCTTTCTGCCACCGTAATACTGTCCTTGACTAATAATGCCACCCCTCCCCCACTTTTACCACATTCCCTGAGCTTACTGAAATATCTAAATCCCGGCACCTGCAACAACCATTCCTGTCCCTGCTCTATCCATGTCTCCGAAATGGCCACAACATCGAAGTCCCAGGTACCAACCCATGCCGCAAGTTCACCCACCTTATTCCGGATGCTCCTGGCATTGAAGAAGACACACTTTAAACCACCTTCCTGCCTGCCGGTACACTCCTGCAACTTTGAAACCTTACTCATGACCTCACTACTTTCAACCTCCTGTATACTGGAGCTACAATTTAGGTTCCGAAGCCCATGTCGGGTAGACTCCCGACTGCACCAGTAGCAATGGTGGAGGGCGTACATACCTAGCCTCTTCACTCCCAATAGAGACTCCCGGTCGTACGAGAATTGTTTCAGCAGTGACTGGTACGGTTGTTTGCTGGTAGAGGTGGAAACGAATATAACATGTCTGTTCCCCACCTGTACGGACAGGAGGTGTCATATCACTCAGGCGTCTGGCCAATGCGTTTGTTACAACACCACCTGCGTTCCATTGAACGCCGGCCTCCAGCTCCTTTGTGGCTGGGCAAATGCCTCTCATATCACTGTTGGGACTAGGGCTTTCCGCATTGCTGGGAGGCCCGAATGGGCGTTCCAAAGCTGGATAAACTGGGCTACTGGGGGATCCCTATGCAACCGATATACTGATTGTGATGCTAGCCTGTACACGGAGCAAGGATACTACTTTTTTTTTAATGGCACAGCGACCAATGTTTTGTCACCCCCATTTGCTGCCAAATTGCAATCGGGACTCTAGTCCCTACCACAGTCCCCTGCCCCTCTGCGTGGGTACTGCATGATCAGTTAGCACGCCGGGCAGTCTCAGCTGAGTTCTGCGAGAACTGGAAAAAAACCTCTGGTTCTCGCACCCAACCGGGGCCACTCAGCCGGGTGGGGAATTCTGAGCGTCTTGACATTGGGAGGTGTGGGGGGTTCCTTGGCGGTCAGCAATCGAATTATTTTATTTGTGGCCTTACCATCCTGGGAAACGAAACCTTGGGACCTCTCGGGGCAATAACCAAGGAATTGTCTCAGCTGTGGTTGTTTGCAATGCAGAACCGGTATGCTCTTTACTATCTTCTGGCCCGTGAGGGTGGGGTATGCGCCATAGTGCAGGGCAAGTGTATCATGGGAGTTCAAGCCCTAACCGCTAACATCACTAAATTTATGGATCGCACACGGGATCACCTGGATGGAATGCAGGACCCTGGCTCTTGGGGTAACTGGGGACTTGGAGCTTGGAAGGACTGTTTGATAAATATGGCCATGTATTTAGCAGTGGCACTCGGCTGCATCTTTGTGGCCCTGGCCATCCTTAAATGCGTGATGGGTAAAATGTAGGGTGCACTGGAACAGATAGACGCCCCTAGAATCTTGGCTGTTAGGATCCACGAGGGTGCAACGGATGACGGGGTGCTGCAACAGGAATTGGAAATGCAGCGACAAATCTTCTTAGCTGAGGGGCCGTAGCTACGGATTGAATAGATAGGTTATCCTGAAATGATAAAAGGAGGGAATGATGAATGTGATAGAAAATAGTTAGTTTAAATATATTAGTTACAGTAATGTAGATGTAGGCCGGTCTAATTCTAGTGAGTTCACAGACAAAGGATTTCAGAAAGCATGGCAAGGAAGGGGGAGGGGTGTCTGGTGGAGGAGGAGAAAAGGATGCTGGGTAACAAGAGGCCCAGGGTTAAGGAATGAGAAGTGAGCCAATTAGGATGTATGGCCAGGTCAGGAGGGGTATAGGATGACCTATGGGAATGGTGTATGTGAAACTTGGTGCCATTTGAATGTATTTGTAGAGATTCCTTTGTCTCCAATAGCACTCGGTTCGGAAGACCAAGGAGGCAGCTTGTGTTCTGGGTTTTTGTGAAGCGAGTCAGACTTGCAAGTTGGTAAAAATAAATGATACTATGCCTACAAATCCATCTCGAGTTTTATTGAGGCCAGTCTGACGGGTAAAGAATTCAACATTTGTCATTTCTACAGATGCTCATTTGTGAGCAATGTTCAAGGACATCTGCTCCTCTGTAAAACTGACTCCTGCAATAGTAATCCTTCTTCCTCTAAGTAACGTCCTTGATTTGAGGGTCCCCGAAACCTGGTATATGTCATGATTTTACCCGCCGGGAGGTCCCAGGTCTAGCTCAACCAGAACAAGGATCAAACCCCATGCTGTTGGCATTACACTGATCCACACGCCAGCCATCTAGCCAACTGAGCAAACCAGCGCCCCAGCTATCCCCCCAGCTATCTAATTAAATTTCTATAAAATTGAGGTAAAGGGGGAGCTGTGGGGAGAATCATGTGAAAATGCAGCGAGCTGTTGAAACGTCCATTGACTTCAGCGGGAACGGAAGATCCCAGAAAAACTCTGCCCGTGGCCTCTCTTGTTGGGATGTGTCTAGAAGCCCAAACAGTCATGTATGTGGAGTTTCTCACATGCCCCCATTGCAGACAAAAGGGACATGAATATTATGACATGGTTCCAGTCACAATGCCATGTCTAATCTCGTACACTCAAGAAAATTACATGGAGAAATTAGCTTTTTGACCGGTGATTATGTAAAGAATGAATGATTAGTGTGCTCCGTTGAAATAGAGACCCCCCAGCTGCGTGTTTTGTGTTGGCACGCCATTCGCTGGTAGCGATGGGATTTCCCATTGAAGGTGCCCCACGCTGCCGGGAAACCCACGGACGGGGGTGCAGTGTCAGCGGGAATAGAGAATGTCAACGGCCGGAAAATTGCAGCCATACTTTTTAATGTCACAACCACATGAACTTTTTAATCAATCCCATTTTCTCTGTAAAATAGTTGTATTGTTAGATAAGAGGTGTGTGTGGGGGGGGGGGGGGAGAGAGAGAGAGAGAGAGAGAGACCCCCTGTCCGGCTAATAATTTGGAATGTAAGGGGTTAAGTGGCCCACTAAAAAGATCACGGATGTTTGTGCACCTGAGAAGTTTGAAGGCGGATGTGATGTTTTTACAGGAGACCCATTTGTGGATGAATCACTAAACAAGGTTACAGTAGGGCTGGGTGGGACAGGTATATCATTCGGGCTTTGATGGTAAGGCTCAGGGGGCTACAGTTCTGATCAACGTAGAAGTTTTGGCTCCTTATCAGGTTATCAGCTGAATCTGAACAAAAGTGAATACATTTCAGTGAACCCCTCAGTGAGGGGAGCTGATCTGGGGAAGTTGCCGTTTTGCCTGGCCAGGATTAGCTTCCATTATCTGGGAATCCGGGTGGCCCACGATTGGAACGCGCTTCACAAGCTTAACTTTGCTAGTCTGGTGAATGGGGTTAGGGCCGACTTGACAAAGTGGGACAACCTTCTTCTGATCTTGATGGGCAGGGTGCAGACTGTAAAAACGAATATCCTCTATTTGGGCGGGCAAGACTTTATGGATTCATTGGACGTTTCTACAGAGAGAGAGAGCGAGTTGGAGGGCTTGACGCTGCCTAATTTTAATTTTATTACTTGGCTGCAAATATTGAAAAATGCACGGGTGGCTTCGGAATCCAGATTCTATATGGGGATGAATGGAGGCTGGTTCATGCAAAGGTTCAAGTTTAAGGGCCCCGCGTCAGTATTTCCCAGCAAAATTTACCTCAAACCACTCTGAGGATTTGATGGCAGTTTTGGCAGAATTTTCAGCTGGGCTCCATGTTGGCCCATATTTGCAGGAACTATTTGTTTGTGCCGTCTGGCTTGGACTCGTCTTACAGAGTATTGAAGAAGGATGGGTTGGAGAGATTTGGGGACATGTTTATTGAAGGGAGGCTCACCTGTATGGAGGAATTATTGTATGGAGACGTTCCAGCTTCCAAAATCAAATGTATTTAGGTATTTGCAGGTTTGTGATTTTTTGAGCAAGGAGATTCCTTCATTTCACCTGGCACCATCGCCCTCGCTCTTGGATAGGGTCCTGTCTCTGGCTGAGTTGGGTGAGGGGAGGATTTCAGATATCTATGGCCGGTTCCTGTCGCCGAAGCAGGCTTCGTTGGAGGAATAAAGAGTACGTTGGAGGATGAACTAGGTTCAATTTGTGATGGGGAGGGCGGGGTTGAAGTGAGGCTCTTCACAGGGTCAACTCCACCTCCTCGTGCTAGGCTCAACTTGATCCAGTTCAAGGTGGTGCACAGGGCACACTTGACCAGGGCGTGGATGAATGCTTTCTTCTCAGCGATGGAGGATAGCTGCAAATGATGCGCTCGGGGACCGGCGAATAATATGCACATATTCTGGACTTGCTCCAAATGTGAGCTTCTGGGTCTCCTTTTTCCACACCATGCCAGGGATTCTGGATATTCAGCTGGAGATGTGCCTGTTGATGGCTATTTAAAAAAAATGAATTTCGAGTACGCAATTATTTTTTTCTAATTAAGAGGCTGTGGTAGTATGTATTGGGGGTCATGTGGGACTGGAAGCCCTAATGTCATTGGCTGACAGATCCCGGGTCCTGGTTGGCCGTTGACCTCAAGCTCCGCCCTGAAGGCGAAGTATAAGAAGCCGGTGTCTTCCCCCGCAGGCCAGTTTACTATCGGGCTGCTGGGGAACAGACACGCTTAATAAAGCCTCATCGACTTCACTCTATTCGTCTCACGGAGTCTTTGTGCGCTACAATTTATTAAGCGTGTCTGTTCCCCAGCAGCCCGATAGTAAACTGGCCTGCGGGGGCTTCTTATACTTCGCCTTCAGGGCGGAGCTTGAGGTCAACAGCCAACCAGGACCCGGGATCTGTCAGCCAATGACATTAGGGCTTCCAGTCCCACATGACCCAAAGAGGCAATTTAGCGTGGCCAATCCACCTACCCTGCACATCTTTGGGTTGTGGAGGGCGAAGCTCACCCAAACACGGGGAGAATGTGCAAACTCCATATGGACAGTGGGGATTTGAACCTGGGTCCTCAACGCCGTAGTCCCAGTGTTAACCGTGCTGCCCTGTTGATGGGTATTTTTGATGTATTGGACTCACTGGTGCTGCAGACCAGGGCGAAGGTGGACGTCCTCGCCTCTGCTCATTGATAGCCCAGAGGAGAGTCCTGCTCGGGTGGAGGTCCCCGGTACCACCCAGTGCCTCAGCCTGGCTGGTTGATCTACTGGAAAAGTTTGTATCTGGAGAAGGTTAAGTACACCATGAGGGAGTCGGTGGAAGGCTTCTACTCGAGGTGGCAGCCTTACATCTCCTTTTTCAGGGAGTTGGTTACCGTGTATTTTTATCACCACTTTTCTTAGAAATTTACCCCTATACCAAAAAGGGTCAAAAAGATTCTTTAAATGATGTACAAGGATTCTTACCCCGTGACTCCTTTGCAGACTTAAATAGGTGCAATTCAGGTCAAACTAATATTTCAAGTTATTCCCGGTATAACCTATATCTACAAAGAAGATTTTATCTACTTACCACTCAGTAGCTTCGATCCTGGTTCCTGCTTTGTTGAGGTACAGTAAAGTAGACTTTGACGATTTTGTAATAATCATTATATCAGGTTGGAGTAAATTTTTAGCTTACTTTATTTTGTTTCAAAAGATAAAATCACTTTTTTTATAACAAGTAAAAGATCTTGCTTCTGGAGTCTCGTTCGAGTTGATCAGACCTTCTTGGCCCCCTTGACAATCTCTCTTCCTCTTGGTGTTATCGGCAGTCGCGGTTCGCTGTTCAGCTCCTCAGGATGGCAGTCCCCATGCATCGAAGTAGCTGCAAAAGCTAATGCTGGCAACTAGCGATTCAGGGTATTTATTACCCTTCTAGAAGCCTTACTGATTACATCTGGTGTTAAACATGAGGATGCTGTACTGTTAACATGAGGGTGCTGTACTGTTAGCATGAGGATGCTTTGGTGTAAACCATAACCTTGGTTTGTCAGACTTTAATACATCTAGTTGCTGTAGTGTCTGACATGATAATGCTTTAATGTTAACATTGTGGTGATATGCATCACTGTAAATACACAAGGGGTTAATGCAAATACACTAAGACTAATTAAACACTAGAGGGAGCACCAGAGACATCATGACATGCAGACATAGAGCTAGTGAACACTTAGAATAGGACACGACCAATGGGCAATCAAGACACCCAGAGGTGACACTACCACAAGGGGGCAACCCATATAAAAGGAGAGGGCACACATGCTCTTTCTCTTTTCCACAGGCGACACTCAGAGAGAGGCACAGGGGCAGATCAGAAGCATTACACCCACCGCATGCCTTAGACTGGTTAGTTAGACTGAGTTACTATCGCAAGATTAGCAGGAGAGTCGAACTCAAGTGGCAGAATTGTTAACTGTTCAATAAATGTGTTGAACCTATCTCCTAGTCTGAACCTTCCTTTCTCAGAGCATACATCAAGGAAGCAGCTTATGCTACGTGAAGAAGCAGAACACAGCAAACATGACCTTAGCCTCTCAGACTTTAACTTAAAGAGAACACTGGCAGGGAAGCTTCCTGCTAATTATTTTGTTGTATTTCAGCCTTTCAACCCCTTATCATTTTTAAGCATTGCATTTTCTCATATTCCTTTCAAATGTTTCAAATGACATTCTTCCCATTTTACAATTTTACAAAAGTGTTGGCTGCTTTTTGAGAAGAAGCAGTTAGCTGTGGTGAATTGTACCGTAGCAAAGTCAACTGTCATCTCCAGATTTCTATCATTTACAAATAAACATTATTTCAAGTCATTCAAACTTAAGATTCTGGCAATTCCAATAAATTTCTTGCTAAAATAATTAACTTCGATCAAAGGGTGGAGAACTTGTTCCCTTTATGCAACTTGGATGGTAGGAAAGTGGAATCCACGTGCCAACCTCCATTTATGGTCTGGGATAGTCTGCCTAATCTTTTTACACCTGCATGTTCGGGTCATGGTGGGATTTGTGTTGCTGGCATTATCTACAAAACTATGCAGGACCAGTACCAGGACCAGTAGCCCCTCCTGCTTCTCTGGCCCGGGGTTTGCGAGTTTACCCGTGCTGGAGGAGTTTGCTCTCTCCAGCCTTGCTCCGTGGCAACATTGGGCACCTTTCCACTCTTGTGAGGCTGCTTCCGGCACCCGGGTTGGGGGTGGGGGTGGGGGATGCGGGAGGTGGTGTGCTGGTTCAGATGCTGGTGGTTTTGTTTTCTTATTAATCGCTTATATTTATGGTGTAAAGTTAGTATTGCCCGGAAGTTCGCGGCAGTTCCCGCACGCTACCACACTTCAAAACTTTTCCCTTAAATTGCACCCCTAATCTCTGGCCTCTTTTCTCTATGGCAAACCATTTGCTTAAACATCTCTCCCCCGCCTCCTCTAATGAGAAATGTGAGAAGCTCATGAATTTTGTCACAAAGATTGAGACCATTCGATTAGCTACAGTGTCAACTCCACCCGTCACCAGCTCTGAACTTGTATCTTTACCTAGTTTCTCTCCTATCTCCCCTTGTGAATTTTTCAAGCTCATTTTGTCCATGATACTCACCTCCTGCTTTCCTGACCCTCTTCCTTCTAAACGACTGGCATCTAACCTCCTTCCCCTCCTGTCCCCCATGTTGGCTGATTCTGGTCCTCTCTCCGCCAAATCACCATCTCCTCAAACACTTAACCTTTCCCTTGCAAACCGCCAGCCAATCTCCAACATCCCTTTCCTCTCCAAGGTTCTTGAAAGTGTGGTCACCTCTCAAATCCATCCCTGTCTTTCCCTCACCCCAAGTTTGAATTCCTCCAAGCAGGTTTCCCCCCCACCCACCCCCGCCATTGTACTGAAACAGTTCTTATCAAAGTCTCAAATGACATCCAATGTGTTCCTCTCTCCATCAAATCACCATCTCCTCAAACCCTCTCTTCTATACCTGTCTGCAGCCTTTGACATAGTAAATTATACTTGTGTGGAGTGATAATGCCACTGAACGAGTAACCCAGAGACCCAGGATAATGCTCTGGGGATGTGGGTTCAACTCTCACCATGGTATCTGGTGAAATTTAAATTCAATCAATCAAAAAATAGACTTAGTAATGGTGATCATGACAACTGTTATTAATTTCCATTAAAAAAACACCAGTTTCCCTAATGTCCTTGAGGGTAATATCCTTGAGACTTCAAACCCACGTCAATATGGTTGACTCTTAACTGCCCTCGCAAATGGCCCAGCAAGCCACTCAATTCAAGCATAATTAGGGATGGAAAACAAATGCTGACCTTGTCAGCGACGCCTATGTCCCATGAAAAATATACTTTTAAAAAATGTCTCTCTTGCACTGTTGTCAGCTGGGTGGAACCGCACTCACTTGACTTCATTCTTAGCTATTTTATTGCAACCTGAATATCACCCACAATAAAAACAGAAAATACTGGATAAACTCAGAAGGTCTGGCAGCATCTGTGGAGAGAAACAGAGTTAACTTTTCTAAATAACTCACATACCAATGACCTATCGATTTGATATCCAGCATCCGCAGTAATTTCCTTTCGCGTTCAATGGTTTCTCTCCTGGTTCCTGCACTCTTCCTCTGCTATTTCCCAAGGATTTATCCTTGGTTTCGTCATATCTCTCAACTTCCATCGACAACATCAGTTCCTCGGAGCGGCACCAGCGTCAGCCTTGCCCAATTACTTACAATAAATTTCTTCCATGCCTGTCTCACCCAACTTTCCAATGACTCAGGCCGGGTGAGATCCGGGCGTCGCATCAATCCTGGAGACCCAGTGTGAAGTCCAACTCCATCGATGTGAAGGAGGACAGGCCCTCTTTTTTTACAGCGCTAGCTGCTGCCAACCAGTTAATTTTAAATGTCCATCGAAAGACAGGCCAAGGTGAAGGTAAGTGTCTAAGGTAAGTGCATGGGATTTGGGGGTCGGGGTGGGGTCGGACCATGGTGAGGTAGGGTGTTGGGTGTTTGGAGAGATGGGTGTGGGGGGCTTTGGAGTTGGCATTTTGTCGATGTTGGGGAGGGGGCTGTGGCAGGCAAACGTAATGTTGGCTAGTGAATGGGAGCAAGGTGGGTGGAGGATGTTGGAACCTGTATAGGCAGGTTTTGATGGGCCTGGCAGGTGTGAATGGAGGGGAGGGGGATGATATTGGTTGAGGTGTTTTCGAGAGGAAGTGATGGAGGGGTTTCGGGGAAGGTGAGGAGAGGGGTGTGGTGACGGCGACTAGGGCTGGGGCTGGGTCTCATCTGCTAGGTGGAGCCTGGGGGAATAGCCATGGTGGGTAGGAAGGGTTGGTAGGGGTGAGGACCGATGGTCAGGATGGTGACGTGGAACGTGCGAGGGTTGGGGGGACCAGTGAAGAGAACGTGAGTTTTCTCGCACTTAAAGGGCCTGAAAGCAGATGTGGCTCTGTTACAGGAGACCCATCTGAAGGTGAAGAACCAGATGAGGCTGAGGAAGAGCTGGGAGAGGCAGGTGTTCCATTCAGGCTTTGACAGCGGGGCCTGGGGGTGGCGATTAAGGTGGGTAAATGGATGAGGTTCCAAATGGAGAAGGTGGCGGCGGACTGGGGGGACAGGTACGTGATAGTGACGGGTGCATTGAAAGGGAGGCGTTGAAAGCAGCAGTGAGGGGCGAGGTCATTTCATTAAAGGTAAAGGCGGATAGGGAAGCATGGGAGGAACAGCAACGGTTGATAGAGGAGATTTTGGAGGTTGATGGAAGATATGTGGAAGATCCTGAGCTGGCACTTTTGGTGAGAATGAAGGAGCTGTAGGCCAAGTTTGATCTTCTATCCATGGGGAGGCCTATTGGGCAGCGAAGGAGAGCGAAGGGGCATGTCTGAGCATGGTTAGAAGTTGGTTGTTGGCTGGCCAACTCCATTGGCAGGCAGCAGCGAGGGAGATCATGTGGATTAGGGATGGAAAGGGTGGGCTGGTGGTGGCGCTGGAGCAGATGAATAAGGTGTTTGAAGACTTTTATAGGGTATTGTTTAAATCGGATCTGCTGAAGGAGGATTCGGAGATGAAGGAATTTCTGAAGCGACTAGAGTGTCTGGAGGTGGGGGAGGAGTAGAGAATGGAATTGCAGGAACTAATGGGTTGAAGGAAGCAATCGGGAAGATGCAGTCAGGTAAGGCACCAGAGCCGGATGGGTTCCCGGTGGAATTTTACAACAAAATGTACGAATAAGGTGGCACCATTGATGGGAGAAATGTTTGAGGATGCGATGGTTAGGGGAATATTGCCAGAGACGATGGAGGAGGCATCCATCTCATTATTACTCAAGAAGGAGAAGAATCCGGTAGAGTATTGGTCGTGCAGGCCCATTTCTGTACTGAACGTGGATGCTAAGATATTGGCCAAGATGTTGGCGGTGAGGTTGGAGGAGTGCCTTCCGAAGGTGGTGGGGGAGGATCAGATGGGGTTCATCAAGGGCAGGCAGTTGGCATCGAATATGCAGTGGCTGCTGAATGTGGTGCTTTCTCCGGCAGAAGGAAGGGAGCTGCAGGTGGTAGTTGCACTAGATGCGGAGAAGGCATTTGACAGAGTGGAGTGGAGTTATTTATTTGGGGTGCTGGAGAAGTTTGGGATTGGGCTTAGGTTTGTGGCATGGGTGAAATTGTTATACAAGGACCCAACAGCATGTGTGTGGATGAATGGTACCAACTTAGGGTACTTTCCACTATTTTGGGGAACAAGGCAGGGATGCCCCATGTTCCCCTTCTGTTCGCGCTGGCGATTGAGCCCTTGGCCATTGCACTGAGGGCCTCGGCTTTATGGAAGGGGACAGTGAGGGTGGGTGGAGCATAGGGTGTCTCTATGAGCGGACAATCTGCTGCTGTACATCTCGGACCCAAGCTTGTCGGTGAGGGACATAATGGAGTTACTAAGGAAATTTGAGACATTTTGGGGATATAAGTTAAATTTAGAGAAGAGCGGGTATTTTGTGGTGTCTTCTCCAGGTGCAGGGGCGGGCGTGGGAGGGTTGCCATTCTGGGTAGCGACAACTCATTTTAGGTATTTGAGGTGCAGTTGGCGCTGGACTGGACACAGCTTCGCATGAGCCTGGTGGGGAGGGTGAAAGAAGACTTGGTAGATTGGATAGCCGCCCCTTGTCGCTAGCAGGCTGGGTGCAGGCAGTAAAGATTAACATTTTACCAGTATAAATTAACTTTCTGTTCCAGTGTCTGCCAGTTGTTTTGTCAAAGTCATTCTTCCGAGCGGTGGACAGGCTGGCCTCATCATTTGTGTGGGTAGGGAGGGTAGCCAGGATAAGAAAGGCAGTGCTCCAAAAGGGGCGGCCGTCAGGGTTTTGGCCCTTCCCACCTTGTTACACTGTTACTGGGCAGCGATATTGGAGAAGGTGTGGGCTGGAATAGAGAGACGGAGGCTTTTGTGGGTGCAGATGGAGGCAGGTTCTTGTAAAGGGTCGGGGTTGCAGGCGCTGGTAATGGTACTGCTACCGTTCACCCTGAGGAAGTAGGCAGTTAGTCCTGTGGTGGAAGCCATGCTGAAGATTTGGGGGCAATTCCGACAGCACTTCAAGTTGAGGGCAGGTTCGAGGGTGATGTCAATAAGAGGGAATCGCGGGTTTGAGACGGGGAGGATGTATGCGTGGCTCGGGATGGGAGGAGAAAGGGGTGAAAGAGATGAAGGATCTGTTTTTGGAGGGGTGGTTTACAAGCTTGGAGGAGCTGGGGGTGAAGTATGGGCTCCAGCGTGAGGAGGCCTTCAGGTATATGCAAATGCATATACCTTTCGCAAGAAAGGTCATCCTGAATTTTGTGGCGGCATTGTCCTCCTCATTGTTAGAGGAGGTGCTGTCGGTGGGGGAGCTGGAGAATGGGGTCATTTTGATGATTTACGGTAGGATCATGGTGGAGGCCAAGGAGTCTATGAAAGGGATTAAGGCCATGTGGGAGGAAGAGTTGGGGAGGGAGTTGGAGGAAAGATTATGGTGCAAAGTGCTGCGAAGGGTCCATGCCTCAACCTTGTGTGTGAGGCTGGGGTTGATTCAATTAAAGTGTCAGAGGTTCCACACATAGATTTGGAGCCGGGGCTCCTGGAGGCCATATTTGGGGTGTCAGACCTGCCGGAGTTGCAGACGGGGGCGGGGGTAGATGTTTTAGTCTTTGCCTTGTTGATTGCACACAGACAGGTCCTGTTGGGGTGGAGGGCAGCTTCTCCCCCAGTGCCTTGGCGTGACTGGAGGATCTAATGGAGTTCCTATATTGGAGACGGTCAAATTGGCTCTTAGAGGGGCAGATGAAGGGTTCCACCAGAGATGGGTTTCTTTGTCTTACATTTGGGGGATCTGGCTGCTGTTGAGGTGTGTGGGGGAGAGGGGTAGTTGAGGGGGCAGGGTGACTTTGAGGTTGGCATTTTCTGTTGTAAAACTGTTAAAATGTGGAACATTTGAGTAAAAATATATTTTTAATAAAATAAACTGCCTGGCTTTGAAATTGCTCCTATCCTGATCAGAGGCAACTCTTCAATTCACTGTGGTGAGATCAGCTGCATAGTCAAATCCTTAACTGAGTGTTTCTCCAGAAACCGCTAGTCTGTATAAAGACAGACCTAAGGGATTAAGAGTATTGAGAGCACGGCTTCTTGTCTGTTCACATCCCAATTTTAAACTAAACTTCTTTAATCTGCAACCTGAACACCTGACTGCTTCAGCCCCTGGCTTTTTCCATTAACTATATCATCTTACTAAAATTAAACTGAAATGTCTTTAATTATCTGCTGCCCAGGGAACCGTCTCTTTCTATATGCAACCCTCCAATCACCCAACCAACCTTTACTTGTAGCCCCAAAGCCTAGTTGTCTTGCAAACCAGGATTTTTAAAAACATGGCTGCAGCAGTCGCACACACTAACCCAGGTTTTTAACCCTTACTGCACCAAATGCATATAATACAACATATTTGAGATTCCAATATTCATCACAACTCCTGACTTGTACTTTTGGGGATCAAGAAGTGAGTTACTTGCCACGGCATTGTCCTCCTAACTCATGCCAAGTCGTCCACCCCACCATCCCTGTGCTCATTGAACTACATTGGCCTCAAGGCGGCACACACTGGCATAGTGGTTAGCACTGTTGCATCACAGTGCCAGGGACCCAAGTTCAATTTCGGCCTTAGGTGATTGTCTGTGTGGAGTCTGCACGATCTCCAGTGTCGGCCTGTGTTTCCTCCTGGTGTTCCGGTTTCCTCCCACAGTCCAAAATGTACACGTTAGGTGAATTGGCCAGGTTAATTTGCCCCTTAGTCTCCAGGATGTGCATGTTAGGTGGGTTACGGGGATAGAGTGGGCCTAGATGGGGCGCTCTTTCAGAGGGTCAGTGCAGACTCGATGGGCCGAATGGCCTCCTTCTGCACTCAAAGGGATTCTATAGATGAAGCAATGCTTCAAATCTAAAATTCATTTTGTTTTTCAAATTCCTCCATGGCCTTTTTCTAACCCCACAATCATCCAGTATATCTGTGCTCCTTTAATTCTCATCTGGAGTATTCCCAGTTTTATTCATGCCACCATCAGTGGTCATGCCTTAAGCTGATGGTCCTAAACACTGGAATGTCCTCTGAAGCCTCTCTGCCTTTTTACCTCATTTCCTGCTTTAAGACATTACTTAAAACCTACCTCTTTGACTGAGCTCTTGGTCACCTCATCGAATATCTTCTTATGTGCCTTGATGTCATATTTTCTTTTGTAATGCCCCTGGCAAAGCACCTTGGGATAATTTGATGTGTCGTCATTAACCTGAAATATTAACCCTTTTCCCATCTGCACTGAGATGGTGTGGTGGTTTCTACAGCCTTTTGAAGTTGTACAATTGCCTGAAAATTGCAAAGTGATTGCTTCAGTCCTCTTAATGGTACACTCAACAACCCTGGTGCTGCCTGTGGGCTCCAGACTGATAGTAAAATGGTCGTCACTGGAAATAGGGGTAGGAATTCTGGTCCCAGGTTCTGGAGGCCATTTGTCAGCCTGCCCAATTTGACATACCAATTTTATGTACAGATAGGGAAGGTCGAAAAATAATTGAGACAGATTAAAGAGTGGGCAACAGTCAGGCAGATTGAATGAACAAGAGCGAGTAAGGGGAAAGCCGATAGAATCATTATCCTGGGCATGGAGAGAGTCGGAGTGGACTGCCATGTTATGTACTGACTCTCTGGGAGAATAACCCAGCACTGGGACTTTGAAAATCTCACTGACTCTCTTGTGACTGTAGAAACCAAATTAATTTTTGGCTGTCGTATAACTTTTGCGGATGTAGGCACTGAAACTTTGGGGATAAGAATTCCATCCACTTATAATTCCATCCCCATTGTAGACTCAAGTGGAAAATTGACTGTCTGATTGGAGGGAGTGATTTGTCGATGGTGGAGATAGGGAATGGAGAAATGGGACTGGTTTTGGTGGCTCATTCGTCTTGTTGGCTCAGCCATGAGACTGGGAGACCTACTCTGCTGTGTGATTCTGTAACTTGTCACAAAGGCACCGGCCTCTGGAACAAACATATGCAACATACCCTCTTATGTGTAAGGTTAACATTGCCCTTTCAAGGAAAATGTGAGAAGTTCATGAGGGGACATTGGCAGTTATAGAATCATAGAATTTACAGTGCAGAAGGAGGCCATTCGGCCCTTCGCACCAGCTCTTGGAAAGAGCACCCTACCTAAGCCCATACCCCACCCTATCCCTGTAATCCAGTAACTCCACCTAACCTTTTTGGTCACTAAGGGCAATTTAGCATGGCCGATCCACCTAACCTGCACATCTTTGGACTGTGGGAGGAAACCGGAGCACCCGGAGGAAACCCACGCAGACACGGGGAGAAAGTGCAAACTCCACACAGACAGTGACCCAAGCCGGGAATTGAACCTGGCACCCTGGAGCTGTGAAGCAACTGTGCTAATCGCCAGGGAATGTTTGCTTATTGGGAAGTGTTGGGAGCAACGCTGGTCTCCGACACCAATTGCACAGAGGTAATTTTTGCTGTGAATCAGTCACGTTTCTTTGTTTTACAAAGGTGGCATTTCTAGAAGGTGGGACAGCACCATGCAAGGTTAGGGGGAAGAGCTTGATGGGACCGATGTAGTTTATCTTCCAATACTGTTTTTACACGCCTGTTTGTGCAGATTTGGGGTAATTCGACACATTGCCTGGTGGGTTCAGAGATTGTGGTAAACCACTGTAGTATATAATATGTGTATTGTGGTAAATGGCTACTGTATTACATGTTATGTGGTAAAACACTGCCCGATGGCTCCGCCTCCCCTCGGGCCCGGTATAAATGTGGCTGGACTCCGCCTCTGACCCAGTTTGGGATCAAGCCATGAGGCTTTCTGTTTAGTTTATTAAAGCCTCAGTTACGTTCACTACTTGTTTTGTGTTCATTGATGGCACATCAATTTAATAAACTAAACTTCTAAACCTGATCGCCTGGAGCTGGACCCACAGGCAGCCGACACCACTGCAACATTCGAGCACTGGCTAAGCTGCTTCGAAGCGTACCTCGGATCCTCCACCGAAGACTTCACCGACCTCCAAAAGAAGCAGGTCCTCAACGCACGGGTGAGCCCGCAAGTTTTCCTTCTCATCAGGGACGCCCCCTCATGTACGGAGGCGATAATGCTGCTGAAAGGACAATATGTAAAGTCTGTAAACGAGGTTACGTTCACTACTCGTTTTGTGTTCATTGATGGCACATCAGAGATGTCATTCTGTCAGTGGCCAAAACGAGAGATAACCCTCGTTCCCCCCCAAATGGAGAATTCATCTCTACACCTTTCTGTTCCTTGCTATCGCCCGTGCACAAATCAGAAACCACACAGTAAGTTTAGTTCAATTACTTTCCAGATTTATTTCCAGATGTTAAAATTCAAGCATTTCAGCCAATTAAAGAATGTGATTTTATAATCAATGAAAAGTGACGGAGTAGACCCCATTGGGAATTCAGTCTGTCCCACACAATTGTGAATACGCTAGTGCATCACAATAATGACACTTCCCATCCCATCCCACCACCCCAGACTATGTGATCTCCTGGGAGAGGCGAAAAACCAGATCAAAAACCCGGGCCAATTTGGGGAACAAAATCTGGGAAATTCCTCTCCGACCCCATTTAGGCGATCAAAACGAGTCCAGGAGATCACACTGGCACTCTTCATGACAAGGGAACTGCTTGACCCAACGACTGTGCATCAGGATTAGGGCAGCACGATGGCACAGTGAGTTAGCCCTGCTGCCTCATGGCGCCGAGGTCCCAGGTTCGATCCGGCTCTGGGTCACTGTCCGTGTGGAGTTTGCACATTCTCCCCATGGTTGTGTGGGTTTCCCTCCCACAACCCAAAAGATGTGCAGGGTAGGTGGATTGGCCAAACTAAATTGCCCCTTAATTGGAAAAAGTGAATTGGGTATTCTAATTTAAAAAAAAAAACTATGCATCAGGATTCTGATGTACAATTTCCAGACTGTCCCCGCTTGGTGCAAAAGGCTGACCACTGGCTGAATTTTACTGGAGACGGTCAACTAACAGGCAAGGTCGTCTCTGTCTTCACTATCCAGTTAAAGGTAGTAGTGGATTTGTGGAGACAGAGGAACAGCACACTGTAATCCATTGCAATTGGTCGCCCGCACCCTAACCGGTGGGAGCACTGCTCAGGTCCCAATAACAGGAGCAATAGGTAAACATTGGATCGTCTATCAGGGAGGTGGCTGAGACCTCTTGAGCCTCATGGAGATCGGAAACATTTATCTCCACGAATTCCACACCCACGGATAAGGCTGTGAGATGAGAAGACAGTCATTTTCTGCTTATTCTTCATCTGGAATGTCGTCTCCACCATCCAAAAGTGCAGCCTATATTGACACTTGTAAAATTACTTCAGTTAGTATTGTCAAGTGGCATAATTAGTGTGTTTGGCAACATAGAACTTGTGTATTGCTGGGACAAAGAATGAAATGCTTCAATGGTATGTCTCTTTTCTCGTCAATACTTTGATTGCATTCTTACCAAAAAGGCAAGCTGTACGGTAACCATCAGCAACATCCTCTGGCACAAATCCCGCTCTGGCTCTCTGGGAAAGTCCTCGAAATGTTGATGAGATGATTCACAGGAATATAGGACCTAATTATCGTGAGTAATGGCACAATTTGTCAGGTGACAATCTCTCAAGACTTGACATCTCTCCAACCTTGGAGAATGTATCCCTCACGTGTGTTCCCTCTCTGCACGTATCTCGCACCCTGCCCCACCCCCGGTCCAGGATTAATCTTTAAACCCAGTACCAAAGTCAGTTTATTGCCGCACAAAGCAACACAGAAACAAGGAAAACAAACATTCCCAACACTCCCTCCAAGGCTTAAAGAACAACCAAGTGGGTGCCGTGCTATACTGTGCCACTTGAAAATCGAAGACTTGACAAGGGAGCAGCTTCCGATGGATTGGCTGACAAACAGAACTGACTTTCGGGAATACTGATCCTGGGCACACTGGAAAAAATGGGAACACCCCACAAAAGGCACATTGCTGGAATATCCTAATCTGCCAGTGTGGTGATGTGCATCAATGTAAATGCATGTAGGCTAGCTAGACACTAGAGGGAGCACCAGAAACATCACACACACACACTCAACCAATAGATCAGTTAGATAGGATACGACCAATGGACATTCATGATACACAAGGAGGTGACACGACCACAGGGGGGCATTAAAACCAACCCATATATAAAGGACACCACACACATGATCTGCCTCTTTCCAGTGGAGACAGTCAGTGAGTACAGACACAGGGTTGATTCAATATTACACCCACCAAGTGGATTGCAACAGCTGGTTAGTCAGTCTGGGTAGCTATAGTAGGATTAGCAGTAGTGTCGAACCCGATTAATAGAAGTGTAAATAGTTTAATAAACGTGTTGAAGTTATCTCCACGTCTGAACCTTCATTTGTCAAGTGCACCACAAGGAAGCCACTTATGTTACATCTACAACATAACAAATCAGCCAGAAACTGGGAAGATTCAGAACTGGATCCTGATGGTTCAGTATTCTTTAGATCTGTAGCTGTCACTCGGTTAATACAAATTCCTTTGATCTGTCTGCCGTGGGAGCCAGAACAAGCATTGCTCAGGAGCCAATGGCAAGCAGTGATATTCTATCTAAGCAGAGGGATAGAGGATGGAATACCGGATTACTCATATATTAGTTGTGTGAAGATAGACTTGTTGCAGGGTTAACCAGTCTTACAGTAGATTAAATCCGATTGTATCTTTCACATTCCAAGCCTGAGGATAACAGAGTTGAATTATTTCAGGTCCATGTGCCAGAGCCACCTGGAAATCGCAGCGGCGCTTCTGAGCGTGGCCCAGTCACAGCAGGCCATGGCTGGGAACATCGGCGGTATAGCCCAGGCGTAGGCTGATGTGGTGCAGATGCAGAGGGAGGTGGCCCAGTCCCAGAGGGAGATGGCACAGGCACTGGCTGATGTGACACAAACCCAGAAGGTGGTGGCACAGTCGCAGCGTGATGTAGCGCAATCCCAGGCGGAGATGGTCCACTCCCTGTGCTCCATGGCCGCGAGCGAGCGGACCCTGGTCAAAACCAGTGAGGGCCTCCAGGACTGGCAGTGCCAGGTGCCAGGGGAGCCTTAGGGGATAGCTCCTCTCACACCCCCCTCCCATGGAGTAGCCTGGGGACCATCGGGCACCCCGAGGGAGGAGGTGATGGGGCCCGTGCCGGGAACTCCCACAGGGGAGGTGCCGGAACACCACAGCACCTCGGACTTCCCCTCTCCTGACCCTAATGCATCTGTGGGCAGCGGGCAGAATGGGATGGCACCACGCCACTCAGGACACTCAAGCAGCAGCCTGGCACAACCAGGCCCAGTCGCCCCAGTACTCACCCACCAATGAGGACCCAGGTTGCAGGGCAGGAATCACAGCAGGCCACCTCCACTCCTGCTTTACTGTCTAGGGATCCACCTAGGGCCCATAAGGCCAGAAAGCTGGATGCTAGTTACATTGGCACAGGTGCAGGGCACAGTTTAGTTCTAGGGGCTACGACTCAAATCTGTAAATATCCGTTCACGTTAAATACCTGTTGCCACTCTTTCAACCTGCCTCGGTGCTCTGCCTGATGGGTGTGAAGAGTGGGCTGGTCTGTGCTGGCCTGGAGTGGGGTGGGGGGAATGGGTGGACGTTGGCGGGGGGGATGGGCAGACCCTGTAGGTGGCCTGGGTTAGCCCCCCTGCCCCCTGATCGCCCCCACCACCACCTCCCCAGGGTTTCGATGGGACCGTGTGATGGAATGGCCAGCTCGCATGCAGGGATCACCCAGGTGGATGGTGGAAAGTGCTACCGTGAGCAGGCGTCAGACATTGTCAAATGATGTGGAGCACCAGAGCTCATCGCAAAGCAGGTTGTCATCATCCTCCATCCCATGGGCCAGACCCGGTGTTACTGTCAACCCAGGGCCCGCACCTGTAGTGCGACAGGTATGTATCACAGAGGGAGTTGAGGATGAGGGGTGACTGGAGCGCCCCGGTGGGGGGTGGGAAATGAGGGAGTGAGGCGTTTGGATGCTGTGTCTGTGCCCCTGGCCAGTTCTACCCCTTCGCCCCCCCACCCCCAGTTGATGAACCTGGAGGCAATCAGAGTGCCCCGTGCGCGTTGGCCCTGGCGCATACGTCATGCAGCTACCCATGCCTGCCTGGGCTCCATGTCCTGCCCACCCGCACCCTTCCCCGAATCATCCTCGTCAGACAAGGTCTGGCATTCATCCTCCTCCTCCAACACATCGCCCCTCTGCAGCAGGCTGCCACAATGCGGGCGACACTCTCAGCATCAACCTGGAGGACCAGTCCAGAATGGTCCAGGCATCTGAACCGCATCTTCAGGAAGCACCGCCTGATCATGCTCCTGGTTGCTGTTTCGGCTATTGACTTGGATGTTGCGGTTGTAGGCAACTCTGAGACTGACCCCGAGGAAAAGCTGATGACAATTTCATTATGCAGCTCCACAGACACTCACACATTTGTGGGTTTGACCAAGGTGACCCCATGCCTGGATCAGCTCAACCAGAGAGCATTGCCTTCTCGAGTGACAAAGAGCAAGGGAGTAATGCTCCAGTGAGCCAAGAAGGGGCGGCGTCTGTAGCCCCAGTTCCAACCTTAACTCAGGCACCAAACACCTTGGCGCTCCAACATGTCGGTGAGGCCGCAGAAGTGGGGGTGGTCATACCACCCAAAGATGATGCGACGCCTGAAACCCTGCGGACCTCTCAGCACACGGTAACAACCAGCACCATGCCACAGGCTGCTACGCCATAAAAGCAAGAGACACAAAAGAATACATCATCGTGTTCTCAAAATAAAGAGGAGAAAGAGGCGAAGACTAGGAGAGCTAGCTCATCCCACCAACAAATCAGCAACGGAAACAGCAGCAAGTTGCAAACAGCATCACACAAGGGAGCGAAAAAGAAAGAGACTGGTGACACAAGTATG
The DNA here is from genome assembly GCF_047496885.1 of Scyliorhinus torazame. Lineage (NCBI taxonomy): Eukaryota > Metazoa > Chordata > Chondrichthyes > Carcharhiniformes > Scyliorhinidae > Scyliorhinus > Scyliorhinus torazame. Next base: position 66,862,135 of record NC_092723.1, on the reverse strand, counting down.
GCAGTTATGGACACAGGCCTTCCAAAGGCACAGAGCAAAGAGGAAGAGAAACAAGAGGCCGGCATATAAACCAGTCATCGAAGAGGCTGGCAACAGCTCAAATGATCATAGAGGTGAACCCATGAGGAAGGCACAATGATCTGTGTAAAAGAGATGGACATTGGCCAGGCATATCATGATTATGGACATTCTAGTTAAACTTATTCACATTGTTTGACAAATATCATGTTTGTATAAAATTAAAGATCAATGTTGCTTGTAAGCATAACTTAATGTTTTACGAGAAGGGGGATGTGCTGATATGCCTGTCAGCAATATGATGGATGGTGTGCAAACTCAAACCAGCAGGTGGCAGTGCAGCCACACCATGCGGTCTCAAGACTGGGGTCATGTGACCAGGGATTCTCATATAAGTGGCGACACATACGCCCATTGACAGAAGATCGCAGATGGTAGGAAGATAAACAAGTGAATAGTCGATGCTAGATGTAGTTCCAAAGGAGTAATAAGGGGGCTCCATGATAACGTGCTCTGTAACAGATTGCTATCTTACCACACGAGACTCAATAAAGATCCTGGTTTGGACAAGCCAAGGTGTTTGGTGAATTCCTTTGCAAGGTATAGAAGACCGTGGGTGGCACGGCAACACAGTGGTTAGCACTGTTACTTCACAGCACCAGGATCCTCCCGCAAGTCCCGAAAGAAGTGCTGTTAGGTAAATTGGACGTTTTGAATTCACCCTTACTATGCCCGAACAGGCGCGGTGTGTGGCGACTAGGGGCTTTTCATAATAACTTCATTGCAGTGTTAATGTAAGCCCACTTGTGATGATAATAACGATTATTATTATTATTATTAAGGCCAAACACGATATCATAGAATCATAGAATTTACAGTGCAGAAGGAGGCCATTCAGCCCATCGAGTCCACACCGGCTCTTTGAAAGAGCACCCTACCCAAGCCCACACCTCCACCCCATCCCCATAACCCAGTAACCCCACCCAGCACTAAGGGCAATTTTGGACACTAAGGGCAATTTAGCATGGCCAATCCACCAAACCTGCACATCTTTGGACTGTGGGAGGAAACCGGAGCACCCGAAGGAAACCCACGCACACACGGGGAGAACATGCAGACTCCACACAGACAGTGACCCAAGCCAGGAATCGAACCTGGGACCCTGGAGCTGTGAAGCAAATTGAGCTGACCACCATGCTACCGTGCTGCCCAAATATCTCCCTCTCTTACTCTTAAGCTCACTCCCACTCTCTTCTCTCCTCCTCTCTCCCCCTCGCTGTCTCTCCCACTTTCCCTCCCCTTACTCCCTCCCTCCCTCTCCCCTCGATCTCCTCTTTCTCCCTCTCACCCCCTCTCAATCTCACTCACACTTTCCCTCTATCCATCTGTCTCTTACTTTTCTACCTCCCTCGCTCTCCTTTCCCTCTTTCTGTCTCCCCCTCACTCTCTCCCTGTCTCTCCCTATCTTCTGCCCTCTATCTCTCCCTCTGCAACTTCCTCTGTCACTCCTTCTTTCCATCCATCTCTCCCTCCCTCTCTCTCTGTCTCCCTCTCCTCTCTCTCTCTCTCCCTGTCTCATTCTGTCACTCTCACTCTCCCTTTCACTTTCCCCTCACTCTCCTCTCCACTTTCTCTCTCTCCCTCTCTCACTCTATCCCTCTCACTCACCCTCTCACTCATCCGCTCAGTCTCAACCTCTCTCCTCCACTCTCCTCCTCTCTTTATCTTTCTTTCTCCCTCTCGTATCCCCCTCGCTCTCTCCTTCTCTCCCCCTCCCTCTCTCTTTCTCCTCTCACTCTTTCTGCCTCCCCCTCTATCTTTCCTTCTTTGTCTCCCTCTTTCCCTCTCACTCTCTCCTTCCAGCTCTCCCCGTCCCTCTCCTTCCATCCATCTCTCTCCCCCTATCTCTCCCATTCACTTTCGAGCTCACTTCCCCTCATTTTCCCTCTCCTTCCATCTTTTGCTTCCTCTCTCCCTCCATCTCTCCTTCTCACTCACTCCCTCTCTCTCTCCCCGTCTCTCTCAACCTCACTCACAATCTCTCTGCTGCTCTCCCTCTCCCTCCTTCTCCCTCTATCTCTCTTTCTCACTCATTCACTTATGGTAGTCACCACTAATTGTATTAGATGTATATTAGATGTATTACGGTACGGCTCCTGTACTAGAGGTTCATGGATAAATCCCTGCCTGCTGGCTCCGCCCAGTAGGCGGCGTATAAATGTGTGTGCTCACCGGTGCTGCTCCCATTCTGGTAGCAGCCATAGGAGGCCACACATCTTTGCTCAATAAAGCCTCGATTATTCACTACTTAATTGATAGTGCATCATCAACCCCCCCTCTCTCTCTCCTGCTCTCCCTCTCCCCCTCTATCCCTCAATCTCCCTCCATCACTCTCTCTGGCTCTCACTGTCAATCTCACTCTCGCTCTCTCTCGACATCTCTCTTTTCTCCCCATCTCCCTTACTATCTCTCTCTCACTCTCTCTCTCTCCCCCTCTCTCCTTCCTTCCCTCTCTCCCCTTTCTCTTTGTGCCTTCCCCCTCGCTCTCTCCCTGTCACACCCTCTCTCTCCCTCCTTCCCTCCCTCTCCCTCTATCTCTTTTTACCCCTCTCACTCCCTCTCTCTCTCCCCCTATCCTTCTGTTTCCCCTTCTCTCTCAATCTCCTTCTCTCCGTCTGACTCTTTTTAAAAAAAGTTGATAGTACCCAATTAATTTTTTCTTAGTAAGGGGCAATTTAGCATGGCCAATCCACCGAGCTTGCATATTTTTGGGTTGTGAGGGCGAAATCTATGCAAACACGGAGAGAATGTGCAAACTCCACATGGACAATGACCCAGAGCCGGGATCGAACCTGGGACCTCGGCGCTGTGAGGCTGCAGTGCTAACCCACTGCGCCACCGTGCTGCCACTATCTGTCTCCTACTTCCTCCTTCCCTTCCTCTCTTTCCTCTCCCTCTTTCTGCCTCCCCCTCACTCTCTCTCCCTCTCTTTCTCTCCCTCTGTTATTCCCTCGGTCTCTCCCTTGGTCTCTCCCTCGATCTCTCCCTCGGGCTCTCCCTTGGTCTCTCCATCCGTCTCTGCATCCGTCTCTCCATCCATCTCTTCATCCATCTCTCCATCTGTCACATCATTTGCCTCTGCATATTACTCTCCATCCTTCTCTTCTTCCTTCTCTCCATCCTTCTCTCCATCCTTATCTCCAGCCTTCTCTCCACCCTATCTCCATCCGTCTCTGCATCCATCTCTTCAACGTTCTTGTTATCCTTCTCGGCATCCGTCTCTGCATTCATTTCTGCATCCATCTCTCACAATCTCTCCCCCTCTCTTTCCCTCTCCTATCGCTCTCTCAGTCCCTCGCGCTTGCTTTCTCTCCCTCTCCCTCACTCTCAATCACTCTCCCTCCCACATTCAAACTCACTCACACTCTCTCTCCTCTCTCCCCCTCTCTCCCCAACTCTCCCCCTGCCTTCCTCTCTCCACTGTATGTCTCATCCATCTCTCCCTCTATCCCATCTCTTGCCGATATGCCTTTGTTTAAAATTCAATTGCGGGATGTGGTTAGGCCAGCATTTATTACCCATCCCTAGTTACCCTTCAGATGGTGGTGGGGAGTTGCCTTCTTAAACTGCTGCAGTCCTAGTGTGTAGGTATACCCACGGTGCTGTTCAGGAGGGAGTTCCAGGATTTTGATCCAGCGACAGTGAAGGAACGGTGATATGCTTCCAAGTCAGGATGGTGAGTGACTTGGAGGGGAACCTCCAGGTGGTGAGGTTCTCAGGGAGCAGCTGCTCTTGACCCTCTAGATGCTAGTGGTTGTGGGTTTGGAAGGTGCTGTCGAAGGAACCCTGGTGTGTTCCTGCAGTGTTTCTTGGAGATGGTACACATGACTGCCACTGTTTGATGATGAAGGGTTTGAATGTGGGAGGAGCAATCAAGCGGGTTCCTTTGTCCTGGATGGTATCGAGCTCCTTGAGTGTTGTTGGAGCTCCACTCAAACAGCTCCCTCTCCCTCTTCCCATCCCACTCCCTCTCTCCAACTTCCTTTCCTTGACTCTCCGCACCCCACCCCCTCTCTCTTTCACTCCTTCTTGGCCTTCATAGTGAGAGGATTTAAGTACAGGAATAGAAATGTTTTACTGCAATTGTGTAGGGCATTGATGAGGCATATTGCGTGCACTTCTCTCCACTGTCTGCCAGACCTCTCTCTCTCATTCTCTCCAATGACTGTCTCACTCTCCCCTCTCTGTTCCTTCACTCCACTGTATGACTCACCATATTCTCACCCTTTCTCTCTCCCTCTAACTCGTTCACTCCCCCATGCGTAATTTCTCCCTCTCTCCCTCCCTCTCACTTTATCTCTTTTTACCTCTCTCACTCCCTCACTCTTTTCACACTCCTCCTGTTCCCTTTCTCTCTCAATCTCCTCTCTCCATCTGTCTCCTACTTCCTCCCTCCATACCTTTCTCCTCTCCCTCTTTCTGCATTCCCCTCACTCTCCCACTCTCTTTCTCTCCCTCTATCTATGTCTCTGTCTCACAATCACTCTATCACTCCCTCTGTCACGAGGGGCTGGTTTAGCACACTGGGCTAAATCACTGGCTTTTAAAGCAGACCAAGGCAGGCCAGCAGCACGGTTCAATTCCCGTACCAGCCTCCCCGAACAGGTGCAGGAATGTGGCGACTAGGGGCTTTTTACAGTAAATTCATTGCAGTGGTAATGTAAGCCTACTTGAGCCAATAAAGATTATTATTATTCTTTACCTGCTCTCCATTCTTTTCTTCATTATTTTATCCATCCTTCTCACCATCCATCTCCTTCAACCTTCTCTCCATCCTTATATCTCGCCTTCTCTCTATCCTTCTCTCCATCCATCTTTGCATCAGTCTCTGCATCCACCTCCGCATCCGTCTCTGGATTCATCTCTGCACCCGTCTCTGGATTCATCTCTGCATCCGTCTCCGAATCCGTCTCCGCATCCGTCTCTGCATCCGTCTCCGCATCCGTCTCTGCATCTATCTCTGCATCCGTCTCTGCATCCGTCCCCGCATCCATCTCTGCATCTATCTCTGCATCCGTCTCCGCATCCGTCTCTGCATCTATCTCTGCATCCGTCTCTGCATCCGTCCCCGCATCCATCTCTGCATCTATCTCTGCATCCGTCTCTGCATCCGTCCCCGTATCCATCTCTGCATCTATCTCTGCATCTGTCTCTGCATCCGTCTCTGCATCCGTCCCCGTATCCATCTCTGCATCTATCTCTGCATCTGTCTCTGCATCCGTCTCTGCATCCGTCTCTGCATCCGTCTCTGCATCCGTCCCCGCATCCATCTCTGCATCTATCTCTGCATCCGTCTCTGCATCCGTCTCTGCATCCGTCTCTGCATCCGTCCCCGCATCCATCTCTGCATCTATCTCTGCATCCGTCTCTGCATCCGTCTCTGCATCCATCCCCGCATCCATCTCTGCATCTATCTCTGCATCCGTCTCTGACTCCGTCTCTGCATCCGTCTCTGAATCCGTCTCTGCTTCCGTCTCTGAATCCGTCTCTGCATTCGACTCTGCTTCCGTCTCTTCATCCGTCTCTGCATCCGTCTCTGCATCTGTCTCTGCATCCATCTCTGCTTCAGTCTCTGCTTCCGTCTCTTCATCTGTCTCTGCATCCGTCTCCGCATCAGTCTCTCCATCTGTCTCCCCCGCTCCCTCTCTGTATCCCTCTTACGCTCTGTCTCAGTCACTCGCCTGCATGCATCATCTAATTCTCCCTCTCCCTCCTCCCATCCTACTCCCTCTCTCCCATTTGCTCTCCTTCTATCTCTCCCCCCTCTCTTTTTCTCACCCTCTCATTCCTTTCTGTCTCTGTCTACCTCTCTATGCCTCAATTTTGCCCTCTCTCTACCCACTTCCTTCCAACATCGCTCCCTCCCTCTGTCTCAAATTCTCTCTCCCACTCTCTCCCAGTCCCTCGCTCTCTTTTTTCGTATCTCTCTCACTCGCTCGCCTACTCTCTCTCTCCTCTTTAAGGATATCCACTTTGGTTGGGAAAAGGCAGATTATTATTTGAATGGGTTTAAATTGAAAGATATTACTCAATGAGACCTCAGTGGCCTCATATGACAATAAGACCAGAATTAGGCCAATCGGCCCATCGAGTCTGCTCTGCCATTCACTCATGGCTGATATTTTCTCACCTGCATTCTCCTGCCTCTCGCCCCCCCACAACCCCTGATCCCCTTATTAATCAAGATCCTATCTATCTCTGTATTAAAGACACTCAGTGATTGCCACTCCTGCATCGGTCGCTGAAATTAAGTGAGTGGGTACCGTAGGCAGTAAAGGCAAATGGTATTTTGGCCTTCGTAGCGAGAGGATTTGTGTATAGGAATAGAAATGAATTACTGCAATTGTAATTGTAATAGGGCATTGGTGAGGTGTATTGCCTGCAGTTTTGGTGCACTTCTGAGGAAGGATATTCTTGATATGGAGGTAGTGCAGCAAAGGTTTACCTGGCTGATTCCTGGGATGGTGGGACTGTCATACGAGGAGATACAAAATCGCGCAGGATTATATTCATTGGAGTTTAATCTGTTTTTTAAATAATGTTATTGTCACAAGTAGGGTGACATGAACACTGCCATGAAGTGATTGTAAAAAGCCCCTAGTCGCCGGATTCAGGCTTTGTTCAGGTACATGGAGGGAGAATTCAGAATGTCCAAATTACCTACCAGCACGTCTTTCTGTAAATGTGGGAGTAAACTGAAGGACCCAGAGGAAACCCACGCCAATACAGGGAGACCATGCAGACGCTGCACAGACAGTGACCCCAGCCGGGAATCGAACCTGTGACCCTGGCGCTATGATGCAACAGTACTAACCACTGTGCTACGATGCTGAGGGGGATCTCATGGAAACTTATGAAATTCTAACAGGATTACACACTGTAGATTCAGAAAGAGTGTTCCGCCTCTGTTCCTCCCGCCCTCTCATTCTATGCCTTTTAGGACTAAGTTGAGGTGGCTCGGCAGCACTGTGTGTGGCACTGTTGCTTCACAGCACCAAGGTCCCAGGTTCGATTCCCAGATTGGGTCACTGTCTGTGCAGAGTCTGCATGTTCTTCTTGTGTCTGAGTGCATTTCCTCCAGGTGCTCCGGTTTCCTCCCACAAGTCCCGAAAGACGTGCTGTTAGGTGGATTCGGACATTTGAACTCTCCCCCCGTGTACCTGAACGTGCGCTGCAATGTGGCGAATAAGTAATTTCAAGAATGAATCCGATATAGCTCTTGGGGCAAAAGTGTTCTAAGGATTTGGGGGGAAGGTGGGAACAGGGTATTGAACTTGATAATTAGCCATCATCATAACAAATTGCGGAGCAGGCTCGAAGGGGCAAATATCCTCTTCCTGCTTCAATTTTCTATGTGAGATTCTGTATAACTCTCTCCACTGTCTGCCAGACCTCTCTTTCTCATTCTCTCCACTGTCTGTCTCACTCTCCCCTCTCTGTTCTCTCACTCTACTGTATGCCTCACCTTACTCCCACCCTTTCTCTCTCTCTCTAACTCGTTCACCCCTCTCTATGCCTAACTTCTCTCTCTCAGTCTCCCTCTCTCTCCTTCACTCTTCCTCTCAATCTCAGTCTCACTCACATCAACACTCTCGCCTCCTCGCCCATATCTGTCCCCCCTCTCTCTCACTGTTTCATTATCTCCCTCACTCTCACTCTCCGTCGCTCAGTTGTTCTCTCCCACTCAAGCTCACTCAATCTCATTCACACACTCTCCTCCACTCCCTTCCTCTCATTCTACTTTCTCTCTTTGTGCCATCCCCACACTCTTCCCCTGTCTCTCCCTCTCTCCCCTCCCTCCCTCTCGCTCTGTCTCTTTCTCCCTCTCTCACTCCCTCACTTTCTTCACACTCCTACTGTTCCCTTTCTCTCTCAATCTCCACTCTCCACCTGTCTCCTACATCCTCCCTCCATATCTTTCTCATCTCCCTCTTTCTGCATTTCCTCACTCCCTCCCTGTCTTTCTCTCCCTCTATTTTTCCCTCTGTCTCTATCTCTCACTCCCTCTATCCCTCCCTCTGTCACACCCTTTGCCACTCCCTCTGACAGTCTCTCTGCCACTCTCTCCGTCCCTCCCCTCCGTTTCTCCATCCATCGCTCCTTCCGTCTCTCCTTCCGACACTCCATCCATCTCTCCATCGTTCGCTCTCCATCCTTCTCGCCATACTTCTCTCCATCCTTCTCACAGTGGGTACCACTGTTGCTTCACAGCTCCAGGGTCACAGGTTCAAATCCAGCTTGGGTCACTGTCTGCATGGAGTCTGCACTTTCAACCTGTATCTACGTGGGTTTCCTCGGGATGCTCCAGTTTCCTCCCACAAAACCCGAAAGATGTACTGTCAGGTTATTTGAACATTCAGAATCCTCCCTCTGTGTAACTGAACAGGTGCCGCAATGTGGCGACTGGGGGCTTTTCACAGTAACTTTATTGCAGTGTTAATGTAAGCCTACTTGTGACAATAAAGAATATTATTATTGTCCTCTCAATTCTTCTCTTCATTATGTTATCCAACCTTCTCACCATCCATCTCTCCAACCTTATCACCACCATCTTCTCCAACCTTCACTCCATCCTTTTCACTCGCCTACTCTCTATCCTTCTCACCATCCATCTTTGTATCAGTCTCTGCATCCGTCTCTGTATCAGTTTCTGCATCCTTCTCTGGATCCGTTTCTGCTTCCGTCTCTGCTTCCATCTCTGCATCCGTCCCTGCATCTATCTCTGCATTCGTCTGTTAATCAGTCTCTTAATCCGTTTCTGAATCCGTCTCTTACTCCGTCTCTGCATCCGTCTCTGCATCTGTATCCGCATACGTCTCTGAATATGTCTCTTTATCAGTCTCTGCATTCAACACTGCATCAGTCTTTGCATCCGCCTCTGCATTCGTCTCTGCATCGGTCTCTGCATCCGCCTCTGCATCCATCTCTGCATCTATCTCTGCATCCGTGTCTGCATCCGTCTCTGCATTCACCTCTCCATCTGTCTGTCCATCCGTCTCTCCATCTGTCTCGCCCTTTCCTTCTCTCTCTCCCTCTCACGCTCTATCTTAGTCACTCGCCTGTATGCATCACTTATTTCTCCCTCTCCCTCTTCCCATCCCACTCCCTCTCTCTCCCACTTCCTCTCCTTGACTCACTACTCCCCTCTCTTTCTCTCTCCCTCTCATTACTTTCTGTGTCTGACTAGATCTCTCTGCCTCAATCTTTCTCTCTCTCCCCCCCCTTTCTTCCAATATTTCTCACTCCCTCTTTCTCTCATTCTCTCACCCACTCCCTCGCTCTTCTTCCGTATCTCTCTCCCTCTCTTGCCTTCTCTCTCTCTCTCTCTCTCTCTGAGGATATCCACTTCAATTGTAAAAATCGGAAGGCAGATTATTATTTGAATCGGTTTAAATTGAGCGATATAGATACTCAACGAGATCTTGGTGTCCTAGTGCATCAGTGGCTGAAATTAAGCCTGAGGGTACAGCAGGCAGGAACGGCAATTGTTATTTTGGCTTTCATAGTGAGAAGATTTGAGTATAGGAATAGAAATTTTTTACTGCACTTTTGTCAGGCATTGGTGAGGCATATTGCGTTCAGTTTTGGCGCATTTTGAGCAAGGATATTCTTGATATGGAGGGAGTGCGGCGAAGGTTTGCCTGGCTGATTCCTGGGATGATGGGACTGTCATACGAGGAGATATGAAAGCGCTTAGGATTATATTCATTGGAGTTTAAACTATTTTTAAAATAATGTTATTGTCACAAGTCAGCTTACATTAACACTGCAGTAATGTACTGTCCGTGTGGAGTTTGCACATTCTCCCCGTGTTTGCATGGGTTTTGCCCCCACAATCCAAAGATGTGCAAGGTAGGTGGATTGAACACGCTAAATTGCCGCTTAATTGGAAAAAATAAATTGAGTTCTCTAAATTTAAAAAGAAAACACTGCAATGAAGTGACTGTAAAAAGCCCCTAGTCGCCAGGTTCAGGCTCCTGTTCGGGTACATGGAGGGTGAATACAGAATGTCCAAATTACCTACCAGCACGTCTTCCGGTAATTGTTGCAGTAAACCGAAGCACCTTGAGGAAACCCAAGCAGATCCACGGAGAACATGCAGACTCTGCACAGACTGTGACCACAGCCGGGAATCGAACCTGGGACACTGGCGCTGTGAAGCAACAGTACTAACCACAGTGCTACCATGCTGAGGGGGACGTCATGGAAACTTATGAAATTCGAACAGGATTACACATTGTAGATTCAGAAAAATTGTTCCGTCTCTCTTCCTCCCTCCCTCTCACTCTATGTCTTTTAGCCATGATGTGGAGATGCCAGCGTTGGACTGGGGTGAGCACAATAAGAAGTTTTACAACACCAGATTAAAGTCCAACAGGTTTGTTTCGATGTCACTAGCTTTCGGAGCGCTGCTCCTTCCTCAGGTGAATGAGTCTTTTAGGAATAAGTTGAGGTGGCTCGGCAGCACTGTGTGTGGCACTGTTGCTTCACAGCGCCAAGGTCACTAGTTTGATTCCCAGCTTGGGTCACTGTCTGTGCAGGGTCTGCATGTTCTCCCTGTGTCTGAGTGCGTTTCCTCCAGGTGCTCCAGTTTCCTCCCACAAGTCACGGATTAGGTGGATTTGGACATTCGGAACTCTCCCTCCGTGTACCTGAACATAGGCTGCAATGTGGCATATAAGGGCACAGCAACTTCATTGCGGTGTTAATGGAAGCCAACTTGTGACAATAAACATCATTATTATTTAATTTGTCACCCAGAGAGTGGTCAATCTGTGGAATTCACAAATATAAAAAGTAGTTGTTGTAATTTCAAGAATAAATCCGATATAGCTCTTGGGGCAAAAAGTGTTCAAAGGATTTGGGGGGAAGGTGGGAACAGGGTATTGAACTTGATGATTAGCCATCGTCTTAACAAATTGCGGAGCAGGGTCGAAGGGGCAAATATCCTCTTCCTGTTTTAATTTTCTATGTAAGATTCTGTATAACTCTCTCCACTGTCTGCCAGACCTCTCTTTCTCATTCTCTCCACTGTCTGTCTCGCTCTCCCCTCTCTGTTCTCTCACTCTACTGTGTGCCTCACCTTACTCCCACCCTTTCTTTCCCTCTCTAACTCGTTCACCCCTCTCTATGCCTAACTTCTCTCTCTCAGTCTCCCTCTCTCTCCTTCACTCTTCCTCTCAATCTCAGTCTCACTCACATCAACACTCTCGCCTCCTCGCCCATATCTGTCCCCCCTCTCTCTCACTGTCTCATTATCTCCCTCCCTCTCACTCTCCGTCGCTCAGTCGTTCACTCCCACTCAAGCTCACTCATTCTCACTCACACACTCTCCTTCACTCTCTTCCTCTCATTCTACTTTCTCTCTTTGTGCCATCCCCACACTCTCCCCCTGTCTCTCCCTCTCTCCCGTCCTTCCCTCTCACTCTATCTCTTTTTCCCTCTCTCACTCCCTCACTTTCTTCACACTCCTACAGTTCCCTTTCTCTCTCAATCTCCACTCTCCACCTGTCTCCTACATCCTCCCTCCATATCTTTCTCATCTCCCTCTTTCTGCATTTCCTCACTCCCTCCCTGTCTTTCTCTCCCTCTATTTTTCCCTCTGTCTCTATCTCTCACTCCCTCTGTCCCTCCCTCTGTCACTCCCTTTGCCACTCCCTCTGACAGTCTCTCTGACACTCTCTCCGTCCCTCCCCTCCGTTTCTCCATCCATCGCTCCTTCCGTCTCTCCTTCCGACACTCCATCCATCTCTCCATCGTTCGCTCTCCATCCTTCTCGCCATACTTCTCTCCATCCTTCTCACAGTGGGTACCACTGTTGCTTCACAGCTCCAGGGTCACAGGTTCAAATCCAGCTTGGGTCACTGTCTGCATGGAGTCTGCACTTTCAACCTGTATCTACGTGGGTTTCCTCGGGATGCTCCATTTTCCTCCCACAAAACCCGAAAGATGTACTGTCAGGTTATTTGAACATTCAGAATCCTCCCTCTGTGTAACTGAACAGGCGCCGCAATGTGGCGACTGGGGGCTTTTCACAGTAACTTTATTGCAGTGTTAATGTAAGCCTACTTGTGACAATAAAGAATATTATTATTGTCCTCTCAATTCTTCTCTTCATTATGTTATCCAACCTTCTCACCATCCATCTCTCCAACCTTATCACCACCATCTTCTCCAACCTTCACTCCATCCTTTTCACTCGCCTACTCTCTATCCTTCTCACCATCCATCTTTGTATCAGTCTCTGCATCCGTCTCTGTATCAGTCTCTGCATCCTTCTCTGGATCCATTTCTGCTTCCGTCTCTGCTTCCATCTCTGCATCCGTCCCTGCATCTATCTCTGCATTCGTCTGTTAATCAGTCTCTTAATCCGTTTCTGAATTCGTCTCTTACTCCGTCTCTGCATCCGTCTCTGCATCTGTCTCCGCATACGTCTCTGAATATGTCTCTTTATCAGTCTCTGCATTCAACACTGCATCAGTCTTTGCATCCGCCTCTGCATTCGTCTCTGCATCGGTCTCTGCATCCGCCTCTGCATCCATCTCTGCATCTATCTCTGCATCCGTGTCTGCATCCGTCTCTGCATTCACCTCTCCATCTGTCTGTCCATCCGTCTCTCCATCTCTCTCGCCCTTTCCTTCTCTCTCTCCCTCTCACGCTCTATCTTAGTCACTCGCTTGTATGCATCACTTATTTCTCCCTCTCCCTCTTCCCATCCCACTCCCTCTCTCTCCCACTTCCTCTCCTTGACTCACTACTCCCCTCTCTTTCTCTCTCCCTCTCATTACTTTCTGTGTCTGACTAGATCTCTCTGCCTCAATCTTTCTCTCTCTCCCCACCCCTTTCTTCCAATATTTCTCACTCCCTCTTTCTCTCATTCTCTCTCCCACTCCCTCGCTCTTCTTCCGTATCTCTCTCCCTCTCTTGCCTTCTCTCTCTCTCTCGCTCTCTGAGGATATCCACTTCAATTGTAAAAATCGGAAGGCAGATTATTATTTGAATCGGTTTAAATTGAGCGATATAGATACTCAACGAGATCTTGGTGTCCTAGTGCATCAGTGGCTGAAATTAAGCCTGAGGGTACAGCAGGCAGGAACGGCAATTGTTATTTTGGCTTTCAGAGCGAGAAGATTTGAGTATAGGAATAGAAATTTTTTACTGCACTTTTGTCAGGCATTGGTGAGGCATATTGCGTTCAGTTTTGGCGCATTTTGAGCAAGGATATTCTTGATATGGAGGGAGTGCAGCGAAGGTTTACCTGGCTTATTCCTGGGATGATGGGACTGTCATACGAGGAGATATGAAAGCGCTTAGGATTATATTCATTGGTGTTTAAACTATTTTTAAAATAATGCTATTATCACAAGTCAGCTTACATTAACACTGCAGTAATGTACTGTCCGTGTGGAGTTTGCACATTCTCCCCGTGTTTGCATGGGTTTTGCCCCCACAATCCAAAGATGTGCAAGGTAGGTGGATTGAACACGCTAAATTGCCGCTTAATTGGAAAAAATAAATTGAGTTCTCTAAATTTAAAAAGAAAACACTGCAATGAAGTGACTGTAAAAAGCCCCTAGTCGCCAGGTTCAGGCTCCTGTTCGGGTACATGGAGGGTGAATACAGAATGTCCAAATTACCTACCAGCACGTCTTCCGGTAATTGTTGCAGTAAACCGAAGCACCTTGAGGAAACCCAAGCAGATCCACGGAGAACATGCAGACTCTGCACAGACTGTGACAACAGCCGGGAATCGAACCTGGGACACTGGCGCTGTGAAGCAACAGTACTAACCACAGTGCTACCATGCTGAGGGGGACGTCATGGAAACTTATGAAATTCGAACAGGATTACACATTGTAGATTCAGAAAAATTGTTCCGTCTCTCTTCCTCCCTCCCTTTCACTCTATGTCTTTTAGCCATGATGTGGAGATGCCAGCGTTGGACTGGGGTGAGCACAATAAGAAGTTTTACAACACCAGATTAAAGTCCAACAGGTTTGTTTCGATGTCACTAGCTTTCGGAGCGCTGCTCCTTCCTCAGGTGAATGAGTCTTTTAGGACTAAGTTGAGGTGGCTCGGCAGCACTGTGTGTGGCACTGTTGCTTCACAGCGCCAAGGTCACAGGTTTGATTCCCAGCTTGGGTCACTGTCTGTGCAGGGTCTGCATGTTCTCCCTGTGTCTGAGTGCGTTTCCTCCAGGTGCTCCAGTATCCTCCCACAAGTCACGGATTAGGTGGATTTGGACATTCTGAACTCTCTCTCCGTGTACCTGCACATAGGCTGCAATGTGGCATATAAGGGCACAGCAACTTCATTGCGATGTTAATGGAAGCCAACTTGTGACAATAAACATCATTATTATTTAATTCGACACCCAGAGAGTGGTCAATCTGTGGAATTCACAAACATAAAAAGTAGTTGTTGTAATTTCAAGAATGAATCCGATATAGCTCTTGGGGCAAAAGTGTTCAAAGGATTTGGGGGGAAGGTGGGAACAGGGTATTGAACTTGATGATTAGCCATCATCTAACAAATTGCGGAGCAGGCTCGAAGGGGCAAATATCCTCTTCCTGTTTCAATTTTCTATGTAAGATTCTGTATAACTCTCTCCACTGTCTGCCAGACCTCTCTTTCTCATTCTCTCCACTGTCTGTCTCGCTCTCCCCTCTCTGTTCTCTCACTCTATTGTATGCCTCACCTTACTCCCACCCTTTCTCTCTCTCTCTAACTCGTTCACCCCTCTCTATGCCTAACTTCTCTCTCTCAGTCTCCCTCTCTCTCCTTCACTCTTCCTCTCAATCTCAGTCTCACTCACATCAACACTCTCGCGTCCTCGCCCATATCTGTCCCCCCTCTCTCTCACTGTCTCATTATCTCCCTCCCTCTCACTCTCCGTCGCTCAGTCGTTCACTCCCACTCAAGCTCACTCAATCTCACTCACACACTCTCCTTCACTCCCTTCATCTCATTCTACTTTCTCTCTTTGTGCCATCCCCACACTCTCCTCCTGTCTCTCCCTCTCTCCCCTCCCTCCCTCTCACTCTATCTCTTTCTCCCTCTCTCACTCCCTCACTTTCTTCACACTCCTACTGTTCCCTTTCTCTCTCAACCTCCACTCTCCACCTGTCTCCTACATCCTCCCTCCATATCTTTCTCATCTCCCTCTTTCTGCATTTCCTCACTCCCTCCCTGTCTTTCTCTCCCTCTACTTTTCCTCTGTCTCTATCTCTCACTCCCTCTGTCCCTCCCTCTGTCACTCCCTTTGCCACTCTGACAGTCTCTCTGCCACTCTCTCCGTCCCCCCCCCTCCGTTTGTCCATCCATCGCTCCTTCCGACACTCCATCCATCTCTCCATCATTCGCTCTCCATCCTTCTCGCCATACTTCTCTCCATCCTTCTCACAGTGGGTACCACTGTTGCTTCACAGCTCCGGTGTCACAGGTTTAAATCCAGCTTGGGTCACTGTCTGCATGGAGTCTGCACTTTCAACCTGTATCTACGTGGGTTTCCTCGGGATGCTCCAGTTTCCTCCCACAAAACCCGAAAGATGTACTGTCAGGTTATTTGAACATTCAGAATCCTCCCTCTGTGTAACTGAACAGGCGCCGCAATGTGGCGACTGGGGGCTTTTCACAGTAACTTTATTGCAGTGTTAATGTAAGCCTACTTGTGACAATAAAGAATATAATTATTGTCCTCTCAATTCTTCTCTTCATTATGTTATCCAACCTTCTCACCATCCATCTCTCCAACCTTATCACCACCATCTTCTCCAACCTTCACTCCATCCTTTTCACTCGCCTACTCTCTATCCTTCTCACCATCCATCTTTGTATCCATCTCTGCATCTATCTCTGCATTCGTCTGTTCATCTGTCTCTTAATCCGTTTCTGAATCCGTCTCTTACTCCGTCTCTGCATCCGTCTCTGAATCCGTCTCTGCATCTGTCTCCGCATACGTCTCTGAATATGTCTCTTTATCAGTCTCTGCATTCAACACTGCATCAGTCTTTGCATCCGCCTCTGCATTCGTCTCTGCATCGGTCTCTGCACCCGCCTCTGCATCCATCTCTGCATCTATCTCTGCATCCGTGTCTGCATCCGTCTCTGCATTCACCTCTCCATCTGTCTGTCCATCCGTCTCTCCATCTGTCTCGCCCTTTCCTTCTCTCTCCCTCTCACGCTCTATCTTAGTCACTCGCCTGTATGCATCACTTATTTCTCCCTCTCCCTCTTCCCATCCCACTCCCTCTCTCTCCCACTTCCTCTCCTTGACTCACTACTCCCCTCTTTCTCTCTTCCTGTCATTCCTTTCTGTGTCTGACTAGATCTCTCTGCCTCAATCTTTCTCTCTCTCCCCCCCTTTCTTCCAACATCTCTCACTCCCTCTTTCTCTCATTCTCTCTCCCACTCCCTCGCTCTTCTTCTGTATCTCTCTCCCTCTCTTGCCTTCTCTCTCTCTGTGAGGATATCCACTTCAATTGTAAAAATCGGAAGGCAGATTATTATTTGAATCGGTTTAAATTGAGCGATATAGATACTCAACGAGATCTTGGTGTCCTAGTGCATCAGTGGCTGAAATTAAGCCTGAGGGTACAGCAGGCAGGAACGGCAATTGTTATTTTGGCTTTCATAGTGAGAAGATTTGAGTATAGGAATAGAAATTTTTTACTGCACTTTTGTCAGGCATTGGTGAGGCATATTGCGTTCAGTTTTGGCGCATTTTGAGCAAGGATATTCTTGATATGGAAGGAGTGCGGCGAAGGTTTGCCTGGCTGATTCCTGGGATGATGGGACTGTCATACGAGGAGATATGAAAGCGCTTAGGATTATATTCATTGGAGTTTAAACTATTTTTAAAATAATGTTATTGTCACAAGTCAGCTTACATTAACACTGCAGTAATGTACTGTCCGTGTGGAGTTTGCACATTCTCCCCGTGTTTGCATGGGTTTTTCCCCCACAATCCAAAGATGTGCAAGGTAGGTGGATTGAACACGCTAAATTGCCGCTTAATTGGAAAAAATAAATTGAGTTCTCTGAATTTAAAAAGAAAACACTGCAATGAAGTGACTGTATAAAGCCCCTAGTCGCCAGGTTCAGGATCCTGTTCGGGTACATGGAGGGTGAATACAGAATGTCCAAATTACCTACCAGCACGTCTTCCGGTAATTGTTGCAGTAAACCGAAGCACCTTGAGGAAACCCAAGCAGATCCACGGAGAACATGCAGACTCTGCACAGACTGTGACCACAGCCGGGAATCGAACCTGGGACACTGGCGCTGTGAAGCAACAGTACTAACCACAGTGCTACCATGCTGAGGGGGACGTCATGGAAACTTATGAAATTCGAACAGGATTACACATTGTAGATTCAGAAAAATTGTTCCGTCTCTCTTCCTCCCTCCCTCTCACTCTATGTCTTTTAGCCATGATGTGGAGATGCCAGCGTTGGACTGGGGTGAGCACAATAAGAAGTTTTACAACACCAGATTAAAGTCCAACAGGTTTGTTTCGATGTCACTAGCTTTCGGAGCGCTGCTCCTTCCTCAGGTGAATGAGTCTTTTAGGACTAAGTTGAGGTGGCTCGGCAGCACTGTGTGTGGCACTGTTGCTTCACAGCGCCAAAGTCACAGGTTTGATTCCCAGCTTGGGTCACTGTCTGTGCAGGGTCTGCATGTTCTCCCTGTGTCTGAGTGCGTTTCCTCCAGGTGCTCCAGTTTCCTCCCACAAGTCACGGATTAGGTGGATTTGGACATTCTGAACTCTCCCTCCGTGTACCTTAACATAGGCTGCAATGTGGCATATAAGGGCACAGCAACTTCATTGCGGTGTTAATGGAAGCCAACTTGTGACAATAAACATCATTATTTAATTTGTCACCCAGAGAGTGGTCAATCTGTGGAATTCACAAATATAAAAAGTAGTTGTTGTAATTTCAAGAATAAATCCGATATAGCTCTTGGGGCAAAAAGTGTTCAAAGGATTTGGTGGGAAGGTGGGAACAGGGTATTGAACTTGATGATTAGCCATCATCTTAACAAATTGCGGAGCAGGCTCGAAGGGGCAAATATCCTCTTCCTGTTTCAATTTTCTATGTAAGATTCTGTATAACTTTCTCCACTGTCTGCCAGACCTCTCTTTCTCATTCTCTCCACTGTCTGTCTCACTCTCCCCTCTCTGTTCTCTCACTCTACTGTGTGCCTCACCTTACTCCCACCCTTTCTCTCTCTCTCTAACTCGTTCACCCCTCTCTATGCCTAACTTCTCTCTCTCAGTCTCCCTCTCTCTCCTTCACTCTTCCTCTCAATCTCAGTCTCACTCACATCAACACTCTCGCCTCCTCGCCCATATCTGTCCCCCCTCTCTCTCACTGTCTCATTATCTCCCTCCCTCTCACTCTCCGTCGCTCAGTCGTTCACTCCCACTCAAGCTCACTCAATCTCACTCACACACTCTCCTTCACTCCCTTCCTCTCATTCTACTTTCTCTCTTTGTGCCATCCCCACACTCTCCCCGTCTCTCCCTCTCTCCCCTCCCTCCCTCTCACTCTATCTCTTTTTCCCTCTCTCACTCCCTCACTTTCTTCACACTCCTACTGTTCCCTTTCTCTCTCAATCTCCACTCTCCACCTGTCTCCTACATCCTCCCTCCATATCTTTCTCATCTCCCTCTTTCTGCATTTCCTCACTCCCTCCCTGTCTTTCTCTCCCTCTATTTTACGCTCTGTCTCTATCTCTCACTCCCTCTGTCCCTCCCTCTGTCACTCCCTTTGCCACTCCCTCTGACAGTCTCTCTGACACTCTCTCCGTCCCTTCCCTCCGTTTCTCCATCCATCGCTCCTTCCGTCTCTCCTTCCGACACTCCATCCATCTCTCCATCGTTCGCTCTCCATCCTTCTCGCCATACTTCTCTCCATCCTTCTCACAGTGGGTACCACTGTTGCTTCACAGCTCCAGGGTCACAGGTTCAAATCCAGCTTGGGTGACTGTCTGCATGGAGTCTGCACTTTCAACCTGTATCTACGTGGGTTTCCTCGGGATGCTCCATTTTCCTACCACAAAACCCGAAAGATGTACTGTCAGGTTATTTGAACATTCAGAATCCTCCCTCTGTGTAACTGAACAGGCGCCGCAATGTGGCGACTGGGGGCTTTTCACAGTAACTTTATTGCAGTGTTAATGTAAGCCTACTTGTGACAATAAAGAATATTATTATTGTCCTCTCAATTCTTCTCTTCATTATGTTATCCAACCTTCTCACCATCCATCTCTCCAACCTTATCACCACCATCTTCTCCAACCTTCACTCCATCCTTTTCACTCGCCTACTCTCTATCCTTCTCACCATCCATCTTTGTATCAGTCTCTGCATCCGTCTCTGTATCAGTCTCTGCATCCTTCTCTGGATCCGTTTCTGCTTCCGTCTCTGCTTCCATCTCTGCAGCCGTCCCTGCATCTATCTCTGCATTCGTCTGTTAATCAGTCTCTTAATCCGTTTCTGAATCCGTCTCTTACTCCGTCTCTGCATCCGTCTCTGCATCTGTCTCCGCATACGTCTCTGAATATGTCTCTTTATCAGTCTCTGCATTCAACACTGCATCAGTCTTTGCATCCGCCTCTGCATTCGTCTCTGCATCGGTCTCTGCATCCGCCTCTGCATCCATCTCTGCATCTATCTCTGCATCCGTGTCTGCATCCGTCTCTGCATTCACCTCTCCATCTGTCTGTCCATCCGTCTCTCCATCTGTCTCGCCCTTTCCTTCTCTCTCTCCCTCTCACGCTCTATCTTAGTCACTCGCCTGTATGCATCACTTATTTCTCCCTCTCCCTCTTCCCATCCCACTCCCTCTCTCTCCCACTTCCTCTCCTTGACTCACTACTCCCCTCTCTTTCTCTCTCCCTCTCATTACTTTCTGTGTCTGACTAGATCTCTCTGCCTCAATCTTTCTCTCTCTCCCCCCCCTTTCTTCCAATATTTCTCACTCCCTCTTTCTCTCATTCTCTCACCCACTCCCTCGCTCTTCTTCCGTATCTCTCTCCCTCTCTTGCCTTCTCTCTCTCTCTCTCTCTCTCTGAGGATATCCACTTCAATTGTAAAAATCGGAAGGCAGATTATTATTTGAATCGGTTTAAATTGAGCGATATAGATACTCAACGAGATCTTGGTGTCCTAGTGCATCAGTGGCTGAAATTAAGCCTGAGGGTACAGCAGGCAGGAACGGCAATTGTTATTTTGGCTTTCATAGTGAGAAGATTTGAGTATAGGAATAGAAATTTTTTACTGCACTTTTGTCAGGCATTGGTGAGGCATATTGCGTTCAGTTTTGGCGCATTTTGAGCAAGGATATTCTTGATATGGAGGGAGTGCGGCGAAGGTTTGCCTGGCTGATTCCTGGGATGATGGGACTGTCATACGAGGAGATATGAAAGCGCTTAGGATTATATTCATTGGAGTTTAAACTATTTTTAAAATAATGTTATTGTCACAAGTCAGCTTACATTAACACTGCAGTAATGTACTGTCCGTGTGGAGTTTGCACATTCTCCCCGTGTTTGCATGGGTTTTGCCCCCACAATCCAAAGATGTGCAAGGTAGGTGGATTGAACACGCTAAATTGCCGCTTAATTGGAAAAAATAAATTGAGTTCTCTAAATTTAAAAAGAAAACACTGCAATGAAGTGACTGTAAAAAGCCCCTAGTCGCCAGGTTCAGGATCCTGTTCAGGTACATGGAGGGTGAATACAGAATGTCCAAATTACCTACCAGCACGTCTTCCGGTAATTGTTGCAGTAAACCGAAGCACCTTGAGGAAACCCAAGCAGATCCACGGAGAACATGCAGACTCTGCACAGACTGTGACCACAGCCGGGAATCGAACCTGGGACACTGGCGCTGTGAAGCAACAGTACCAACCACAGTGCTACCATGCTGAGGGGGACGTCATGGAAACTTATGAAATTCGAACAGGATTACACATTGTAGATTCAGAAAAATTGTTCCGTCTCTCTTCCTCCCTCCCTCTCACTCTATGTCTTTTAGCCATGATGTGGAGATGCCAGCGTTGGACTGGGGTGAGCACAATAAGAAGTTTTACAACACCAGATTAAAGTCCAACAGGTTTGTTTCGATGTCACTAGCTTTAGGAGCGCTGCTCCTTCCTCAGGTGAATGAGTCTTTTAGGACTAAGTTGAGGTGGCTCGGCAGCACTGTGTGTGGCACTGTTGCTTCACAGCGCCAAGGTCACTAGTTTGATTCCCAGCTTGGGTCACTGTCTGTGCAGGGTCTGCATGTTCTCCCTGTGTCTGAGTGCGTTTCCTCCAGGTGCTCCAGTTTCCTCCCACAAGTCACGGATTAGGTGGATTTGGACATTCTGAACTCTCCCTCCGTGTACCTGAACATAGGCTGCAATGTGGCATATAAGGGCACAGCAACTTCATTGCGGTGTTAATGGAAGCCAACTTGTGACAATAAACATCATTATTATTTAATTTGTCACCCAGAGAGTGGTCAATCTGTGGAATTCACAAATATAAAAAGTAGTTGTTGTAATTTCAAGAATAAATCCGATATAGCTCTTGGGGCAAAAAGTGTTCAAAGGATTTGGGGGGAAGGTGGGAACAGGGTATTGAACTTGATGATTAGCCATCGTCTTAACAAATTGCGGAGCAGGCTCGAAGGGGCAAATATCCTCTTCCTGTTTTAATTTTCTATGTAAGATTCTGTATAACTCTCTCCACTGTCTGCCAGACCTCTCTTTCTCATTCTCTCCACTGTCTGTCTCGCTCTCCCCTCTCTGTTCTCTCACTCTACTGTGTGCCTCACCTTACTCCCACCCTTTCTTTCCCTCTCTAACTCGTTCACCCCTCTCTATGCCTAACTTCTCTCTCTCAGTCTCCCTCTCTCTCCTTCACTCTTCCTCTCAATCTCAGTCTCACTCACATCAACACTCTCGCCTCCTCGCCCATATCTGTCCCCCCTCTCTCTCACTGTCTCATTATCTCCCTCCCTCTCACTCTCCGTCGCTCAGTCGTTCACTCCCACTCAAGCTCACTCATTCTCACTCACACACTCTCCTTCACTCCCTTCCTCTCATTCTACTTTCTCTCTTTGTGCCATCCCCACACTCTCCCCCTGTCTCTCCCTCTCTCCCCTCCCTCCCTCTCACTCTATCTCTTTTTCCCTCTCTCACTCCCTCACTTTCTTCACACTCCTACTGTTCCCTTTCTCTCTCAATCTCCACTCTCCACCTGTCTCCTACATCCTCCCTCCATATCTTTCTCATCTCCCTCTTTCTGCATTTCCTCACTCCCTCCCTGTCTTTCTCTCCCTCTATTTTTCCCTCTGTCTCTATCTCTCACTCCCTCTGTCCCTCCCTCTGTCACTCCCTTTGCCACTCCCTCTGACAGTCTCTCTGACACTCTCTCCGTCCCTCCCCTCCGTTTCTCCATTCATCGCTCCTTCCGTCTCTCCTTCCGACACTCCATCCATCTCTCCATCGTTCGCTCTCCATCCTTCTCGCCATACTTCTCTCCATCCTTCTCACAGTGGGTACCACTGTTGCTTCACAGCTCCAGGGTCACAGGTTCAAATCCAGCTTGGGTCACTGTCTGCATGGAGTCTGCACTTTCAACCTGTATCTACGTGGGTTTCCTCGGGATGCTCCAGTTTCCTCCCACAAAACCCGAAAGATGTACTGTCAGGTTATTTGAACATTCAGAATCCTCCCTCTGTGTAACTGAACAGGCGCCGCAATGTGGCGACTGGGGGCTTTTCACAGTAACTTTATTGCAGTGTTAATGTAAGCCTACTTGTGACAATAAAGAATATAATTATTGTCCTCTCAATTCTTCTCTTCATTATGTTATCCAACCTTCTCACCATCCATCTCTCCAACCTTATCACCACCATCTTCTCCAACCTTCACTCCATCCTTTTCACTCGCCTACTCTCTATCCTTCTCACCATCCATCTTTGTATCAGTCTCTGCATCCGTCACTGTATCAGTCTCTGCATCCTTCTCTGGATCCGTTTCTGCTTCCGTCTCTGCTTCCATCTCTGCATCCGTCCCTGCATCTATCTCTGCATTCGTCTGTTAATCAGTCTCTTAATCCGTTTCTGAATCCGTCTCTTACTCCGTCTCTGCATCCGTCTCTGCATCTGTCTCCGCATACGTCTCTGAATATGTCTCTTTATCAGTCTCTGCATTCAACACTGCATCAGTCTTTGCATCCGCCTCTGCATTCGTCTCTGCATCGGTCTCTGCATCCGCCTCTGCATCCATCTCTGCATCTATCTCTGCATCCGTGTCTGCATCCGTCTCTGCATTCACCTCTCCATCTGTCTGTCCATCCGTCTCTCCATCTCTCTCGCCCTGTCCTTCTCTCTCTCCCTCTCACGCTCTATCTGAGTCACTCGCTTGTATGCATCACTTATTTCTCCCTCTCCCTCTTCCCATCCCACTCCCTCTCTCTCCCACTTCCTCTCCTTGACTCACTACTCCCCTCTCTTTCTCTCTCCCTCTCATTACTTTCTGTGTCTGACTAGATCTCTCTGCCTCAATCTTTCTCTCTCTCCCCACCCCTTTCTTCCAATATTTCTCACTCCCTCTTTCTCTCATTCTCTCTCCCACTCCCTCGCTCTTCTTCCGTATCTCTCTCCCTCTCTTGCCTTCTCTCTCTCTCTCTCTCTCTGAGGATATCCACTTCAATTGTAAAAATCGGAAGGCAGATTATTATTTGAATCGGTTTAAATTGAGCGATATAGATACTCAACGAGATCTTGGTGTCCTAGTGCATCAGTGGCTGAAATTAAGCCTGAGGGTACAGCAGGCAGGAACGGCAATTGTTATTTTGGCTTTCAGAGCGAGAAGATTTGAGTATAGGAATAGAAATTTTTTACTGCACTTTTGTCAGGCATTGGTGAGGCATATTGTGTTCAGTTTTGGCGCATTTTGAGCAAGGATATTCTTGATATGGAGGGAGTGCAGCGAAGGTTTACCTGGCTTATTCCTGGGATGATGGGACTGTCATACGAGGAGATATGAAAGCGCTTAGGATTATATTCATTGGTGTTTAAACTATTTTTAAAATAATGCTATTATCACAAGTCAGCTTACATTAACACTGCAGTAATGTACTGTCCGTGTGGAGTTTGCACATTCTCCCCGTGTTTGCATGGGTTTTGCCCCCACAATCCAAAGATGTGCAAGGTAGGTGGATTGAACACGCTAAATTGCCGCTTAATTGGAAAAAATAAATTGAGTTCTCTAAATTTAAAAAGAAAACACTGCAATGAAGTGACTGTAAAAAGCCCCTAGTCGCCAGGTTCAGGCTCCTGTTCGGGTACATGGAGGGTGAATACAGAATGTCCAAATTACCTACCAGCACGTCTTCCGGTAATTGTTGCAGTAAACCGAAGCACCTTGAGGAAACCCAAGCAGATCCACGGAGAACATGCAGACTCTGCACAGACTGTGACAACAGCCGGGAATCGAACCTGGGACACTGGCGCTGTGAAGCAACAGTACTAACCACAGTGCTACCATGCTGAGGGGGACGTCATGGAAACTTATGAAATTCGAACAGGATTACACATTGTAGATTCAGAAAAATTGTTCCGTCTCTCTTCCTCCCTCCCTTTCACTCTATGTCTTTTAGCCATGATGTGGAGATGCCAGCGTTGGACTGGGGTGAGCACAATAAGAAGTTTTACAACACCAGTTTAAAGTCCAACAGGTTTGTTTCGATGTCACTAGCTTTCGGAGCGCTGCTCCTTCCTCAGGTGAATGAGTCTTTTAGGACTAAGTTGAGGTGGCTCGGCAGCACTGTGTGTGGCACTGTTGCTTCACTGCGCCAAGGTCACAGGTTTGATTCCCAGCTTGGGTCACTGTCTGTGCAGGGTCTGCATGTTCTCCCTGTGTCTGAGTGCGTTTCCTCCAGGTTCTCCAGTATCCTCCCACAAGTCACGGATTAGGTGGATTTGGACATTCTGAACTCTCTCTCCGTGTACCTGCACATAGGCTGCAATGTGGCATATAAGGGCACAGCAACTTCATTGCGATGTTAATGGAAGCCAACTTGTGACAATAAACATCATTATTATTTAATTCGACACCCAGAGAGTGGTCAATCTGTGGAATTCACAAACATAAAAAGTAGTTGTTGTAATTTCAAGAATGAATCCGATATAGCTCTTGGGGCAAAAGTGTTCAAAGGATTTGGGGGGAAGGTGGGAACAGGGTATTGAACTTGATGATTAGCCATCATCTAACAAATTGCGGAGCAGGCTCGAAGGGGCAAATATCCTCTTCCTGTTTCAATTTTCTATGTAAGATTCTGTATAACTCTCTCCACTGTCTGCCAGACCTCTCTTTCTCATTCTCTCCACTGTCTGTCTCACTCTGCCCTCTCTGTTCTCTCACTCTATTGTATGCCTCACCTTACTCCCACCCTTTCTCTCTCTCTCTAAGTCGTTCACCCCTCTCTCTGCCTAACTTCTCTCTCTCAGTCTCCCTCTCTCTCCTTCACTCTTCCTCTCAATCTCAGTCTCACTCACATCAACACTCTCACGTCCTCGCCCATATCTGTCCCCCCTCTCTCTCACTGTCTCATTATCTCCCTCCCTCTCACTCTCCGTCGCTCAGTCGTTCACTCCCACTCAAGCTCACTCAATCTCACTCACACACTCTCCTTCACTCCCTTCATCTCATTCTACTTTCTCTCTTTGTGCCATCCCCACACTCTCCTCCTGTCTCTCCCTCTCTCCCCTCCCTCCCTCTCACTCTATCTCTTTCTCCCTCTCTCACTCCCTCACTTTCTTCACACTCCTACTGTTCCCTTTCTCTCTCAACCTCCACTCTCCACCTGTCTCCTACATCCTCCCTCCATATCTTTCTCATCTCCCTCTTTCTGCATTTCCTCACTCCCTCCCTGTCTTTCTCTCCCTCTATTTTTCCCTCTGTCTCTATCTCTCACTCCCTCTGTCCCTCCCTCTGTCACTCCCTTTGCCACTCTGACAGTCTCTCTGCCACTCTCTCCGTCCCCCCCCCTCCGTTTCTCCATCCATCGCTCCTTCCGACACTCCATCCATCTCTCCATCATTCGCTCTCCATCCTTCTCGCCATACTTCTCTCCATCCTTCTCACAGTGGGTACCACTGTTGCTTCACAGCTCCGGTGTCACAGGTTTAAATCCAGCTTGGGTCACTGTCTGCATGGAGTCTGCACTTTCAACCTGTATCTACGTGGGTTTCCTCGGGATGCTCCAGTTTCCTCCCACAAAACCCGAAAGATGTACTGTCAGGTTATTTGAACATTCAGAATCCTCCCTCTGTGTAACTGAACAGGCGCCGCAATGTGGCGACTGGGGGCTTTTCACAGTAACTTTATTGCAGTGTTAATGTAAGCCTACTTGTGACAATAAAGAATATTATTATTGTCCTCTCAATTCTTCTCTTCATTATGTTATCCAACCTTCTCACCATCCATCTCTCCAACCTTATCACCACCATCTTCTCCAACCTTCACTCCATCCTTTTCACTCGCCTACTCTCTATCCTTCTCACCATCCATCTTTGTATCCATCTCTGCATCAGTCTCTGCATCCGTCTCTGTATCAGTCTCTGCATCCTTCTCTGGATCCGTTTCTGCTTCCATCTCTGCTTCCGTCTCTGCAGCCGTCCCTGCATCTATCTCTGCATTCGTCTGTTCATCTGTCTCTTAATCCGTTTCTGAATCCGTCTCTTACTCCGTCTCTGCATCCGTCTCTGCATCCGTCTCTGCATCTGTCTCCGCATACGTCTCTGAATATGTCTCTTTATCAGTCTCTGCATTCAACACTGCATCAGTCTTTGCATCCGCCTCTGCATTCGTCTCTGCATCGGTCTCTGCATCCGCCTCTGCATCCATCTCTGCATCTATCTCTGCATCCGTGTCTGCATCCGTCTCTGCATTCACCTCTCCATCTGTCTGTCCATCCGTCTCTCCATATCTCTCGCCCTTTCCTTCTCTCTCTCCCTCTCATGCTCTATCTTAGTCACTCGCCTGTATGCATCACTTATTTCTCCCTCTCCCTCTTCCCATCCCACTCCCTCTCTCTCCCACTTCCTCTCCTTGACTCACTACTCCCCTCTCTTTCTCTCTCCCTCTCATTACTTTCTGTGTCTGACTAGATCTCTCTGCCTCAATCTTTCTCTCTCTCCCCACCCCTTTCTTCCAATATTTCTCACTCCCTCTTTCTCTCATTCTCTCTCCCACTCCCTCGCTCTTCTTCCGTATCTCTCTCCCTCTCTTGCCTTCTCTCTCTCTCTCTCTCTCTCTGAGGATATCCACTTCAATTGTAAAAATCGGAAGGCAGATTATTATTTGAATCGGTTTAAATTGAGCGATATAGATACTCAACGAGATCTTGGTGTCCTAGTGCATCAGTGGCTGAAATTAAGCCTGAGGGTACAGCAGGCAGGAACGGCAATTGTTATTTTGGCTTTCAGAGCGAGAAGATTTGAGTATAGGAATAGAAATTTTTTACTGCACTTTTGTCAGGCATTGGTGAGGCATATTGCGTTCAGTTTTGGCGCATTTTGAGCAAGGATATTCTTGATATGGAGGGAGTGCAGCGAAGGTTTACCTGGCTTATTCCTGGGATGATGGGACTGTCATACGAGGAGATATGAAAGCGCTTAGGATTATATTCATTGGTGTTTAAACTATTTTTAAAATAATGCTATTATCACAAGTCAGCTTACATTAACACTGCAGTAATGTACTGTCCGTGTGGAGTTTGCACATTCTCCCCGTGTTTGCATGGGTTTTGCCCCCACAATCCAAAGATGTGCAAGGTAGGTGGATTGAACACGCTAAATTGCCGCTTAATTGGAAAAAATAAATTGAGTTCTCTAAATTTAAAAAGAAAACACTGCAATGAAGTGACTGTAAAAAGCCCCTAGTCGCCAGGTTCAGGCTCCTGTTCGGGTACATGGAGGGTGAATACAGAATGTCCAAATTACCTACCAGCACGTCTTCCGGTAATTGTTGCAGTAAACCGAAGCACCTTGAGGAAACCCAAGCAGATCCACGGAGAACATGCAGACTCTGCACAGACTGTGACAACAGCCGGGAATCGAACCTGGGACACTGGCGCTGTGAAGCAACAGTACTAACCACAGTGCTACCATGCTGAGGGGGACGTCATGGAAACTTATGAAATTCGAACAGGATTACACATTGTAGATTCAGAAAAATTGTTCCGTCTCTCTTCCTCCCTCCCTTTCACTCTATGTCTTTTAGCCATGATGTGGAGATGCCAGCGTTGGACTGGGGTGAGCACAATAAGAAGTTTTACAACACCAGATTAAAGTCCAACAGGTTTGTTTCGATGTCACTAGCTTTCGGAGCGCTGCTCCTTCCTCAGGTGAATGAGTCTTTTAGGACTAAGTTGAGGTGGCTCGGCAGCACTGTGTGTGGCACTGTTGCTTCACAGCGCCAAGGTCACAGGTTTGATTCCCAGCTTGGGTCACTGTCTGTGCAGGGTCTGCATGTTCTCCCTGTGTCTGAGTGCGTTTCCTCCAGGTGCTCCAGTATCCTCCCACAAGTCACGGATTAGGTGGATTTGGACATTCTGAACTCTCTCTCCGTGTACCTGCACATAGGCTGCAATGTGGCATATAAGGGCACAGCAACTTCATTGCGATGTTAATGGAAGCCAACTTGTGACAATAAACATCATTATTATTTAATTCGACACCCAGAGAGTGGTCAATCTGTGGAATTCACAAACATAAAAAGTAGTTGTTGTAATTTCAAGAATGAATCCGATATAGCTCTTGGGGCAAAAGTGTTCAAAGGATTTGGGGGGAAGGTGGGAACAGGGTATTGAACTTGATGATTAGCCATCATCTAACAAATTGCGGAGCAGGCTCGAAGGGGCAAATATCCTCTTCCTGTTTCAATTTTCTATGTAAGATTCTGTATAACTCTCTCCACTGTCTGCCAGACCTCTCTTTCTCATTCTCTCCACTGTCTGTCTCGCTCTCCCCTCTCTGTTCTCTCACTCTATTGTATGCCTCACCTTACTCCCACCCTTTCTCTCTCTCTCTAACTCGTTCACCCCTCTCTATGCCTAACTTCTCTCTCTCAGTCTCCCTCTCTCTCCTTCACTCTTCCTCTCAATCTCAGTCTCACTCACATCAACACTCTCGCGTCCTCGCCCATATCTGTCCCCCCTCTCTCTCACTGTCTCATTATCTCCCTCCCTCTCACTCTCCGTCGCTCAGTCGTTCACTCCCACTCAAGCTCACTCAATCTCACTCACACACTCTCCTTCACTCCCTTCATCTCATTCTACTTTCTCTCTTTGTGCCATCCCCACACTCTCCTCCTGTCTCTCCCTCTCTCCCCTCCCTCCCTCTCACTCTATCTCTTTCTCCCTCTCTCACTCCCTCACTTTCTTCACACTCCTACTGTTCCCTTTCTCTCTCAACCTCCACTCTCCACCTGTCTCCTACATCCTCCCTCCATATCTTTCTCATCTCCCTCTTTCTGCATTTCCTCACTCCCTCCCTGTCTTTCTCTCCCTCTACTTTTCCTCTGTCTCTATCTCTCACTCCCTCTGTCCCTCCCTCTGTCACTCCCTTTGCCACTCTGACAGTCTCTCTGCCACTCTCTCCGTCCCCCCCCCTCCGTTTGTCCATCCATCGCTCCTTCCGACACTCCATCCATCTCTCCATCATTCGCTCTCCATCCTTCTCGCCATACTTCTCTCCATCCTTCTCACAGTGGGTACCACTGTTGCTTCACAGCTCCGGTGTCACAGGTTTAAATCCAGCTTGGGTCACTGTCTGCATGGAGTCTGCACTTTCAACCTGTATCTACGTGGGTTTCCTCGGGATGCTCCAGTTTCCTCCCACAAAACCCGAAAGATGTACTGTCAGGTTATTTGAACATTCAGAATCCTCCCTCTGTGTAACTGAACAGGCGCCGCAATGTGGCGACTGGGGGCTTTTCACAGTAACTTTATTGCAGTGTTAATGTAAGCCTACTTGTGACAATAAAGAATATAATTATTGTCCTCTCAATTCTTCTCTTCATTATGTTATCCAACCTTCTCACCATCCATCTCTCCAACCTTATCACCACCATCTTCTCCAACCTTCACTCCATCCTTTTCACTCGCCTACTCTCTATCCTTCTCACCATCCATCTTTGTATCCATCTCTGCATCTATCTCTGCATTCGTCTGTTCATCTGTCTCTTAATCCGTTTCTGAATCCGTCTCTTACTCCGTCTCTGCATCCGTCTCTGAATCCGTCTCTGCATCTGTCTCCGCATACGTCTCTGAATATGTCTCTTTATCAGTCTCTGCATTCAACACTGCATCAGTCTTTGCATCCGCCTCTGCATTCGTCTCTGCATCGGTCTCTGCACCCGCCTCTGCATCCATCTCTGCATCTATCTCTGCATCCGTGTCTGCATCCGTCTCTGCATTCACCTCTCCATCTGTCTGTCCATCCGTCTCTCCATCTGTCTCGCCCTTTCCTTCTCTCTCCCTCTCACGCTCTATCTTAGTCACTCGCCTGTATGCATCACTTATTTCTCCCTCTCCCTCTTCCCATCCCACTCCCTCTCTCTCCCACTTCCTCTCCTTGACTCACTACTCCCCTCTTTCTCTCTTCCTGTCATTCCTTTCTGTGTCTGACTAGATCTCTCTGCCTCAATCTTTCTCTCTCTCCCCCCCTTTCTTCCAACATCTCTCACTCCCTCTTTCTCTCATTCTCTCTCCCACTCCCTCGCTCTTCTTCTGTATCTCTCTCCCTCTCTTGCCTTCTCTCTCTCTGTGAGGATATCCACTTCAATTGTAAAAATCGGAAGGCAGATTATTATTTGAATCGGTTTAAATTGAGCGATATAGATACTCAACGAGATCTTGGTGTCCTAGTGCATCAGTGGCTGAAATTAAGCCTGAGGGTACAGCAGGCAGGAACGGCAATTGTTATTTTGGCTTTCATAGTGAGAAGATTTGAGTATAGGAATAGAAATTTTTTACTGCACTTTTGTCAGGCATTGGTGAGGCATATTGCGTTCAGTTTTGGCGCATTTTGAGCAAGGATATTCTTGATATGGAGGGAGTGCGGCGAAGGTTTGCCTGGCTGATTCCTGGGATGATGGGACTGTCATACGAGGAGATATGAAAGCGCTTAGGATTATATTCATTGGAGTTTAAACTATTTTTAAAATAATGTTATTGTCACAAGTCAGCTTACATTAACACTGCAGTAATGTACTGTCCGTGTGGAGTTTGCACATTCTCCCCGTGTTTGCATGGGTTTTTCCCCCACAATCCAAAGATGTGCAAGGTAGGTGGATTGAACACGCTAAATTGCCGCTTAATTGGAAAAAATAAATTGAGTTCTCTGAATTTAAAAAGAAAACACTGCAATGAAGTGACTGTATAAAGCCCCTAGTCGCCAGGTTCAGGATCCTGTTCGGGTACATGGAGGGTGAATACAGAATGTCCAAATTACCTACCAGCACGTCTTCCGGTAATTGTTGCAGTAAACCGAAGCACCTTGAGGAAACCCAAGCAGATCCACGGAGAACATGCAGACTCTGCACAGACTGTGACCACAGCCGGGAATCGAACCTGGGACACTGGCGCTGTGAAGCAACAGTACTAACCACAGTGCTACCATGCTGAGGGGGACGTCATGGAAACTTATGAAATTCGAACAGGATTACACATTGTAGATTCAGAAAAATTGTTCCGTCTCTCTTCCTCCCTCCCTCTCACTCTATGTCTTTTAGCCATGATGTGGAGATGCCAGCGTTGGACTGGGGTGAGCACAATAAGAAGTTTTACAACACCAGATTAAAGTCCAACAGGTTTGTTTCGATGTCACTAGCTTTCGGAGCGCTGCTCCTTCCTCAGGTGAATGAGTCTTTTAGGACTAAGTTGAGGTGGCTCGGCAGCACTGTGTGTGGCACTGTTGCTTCACAGCGCCAAAGTCACAGGTTTGATTCCCAGCTTGGGTCACTGTCTGTGCAGGGTCTGCATGTTCTCCCTGTGTCTGAGTGCGTTTCCTCCAGGTGCTCCAGTTTCCTCCCACAAGTCACGGATTAGGTGGATTTGGACATTCTGAACTCTCCCTCCGTGTACCTTAACATAGGCTGCAATGTGGCATATAAGGGCACAGCAACTTCATTGCGGTGTTAATGGAAGCCAACTTGTGACAATAAACATCATTATTTAATTTGTCACCCAGAGAGTGGTCAATCTGTGGAATTCACAAATATAAAAAGTAGTTGTTGTAATTTCAAGAATAAATCCGATATAGCTCTTGGGGCAAAAAGTGTTCAAAGGATTTGGTGGGAAGGTGGGAACAGGGTATTGAACTTGATGATTAGCCATCATCTTAACAAATTGCGGAGCAGGCTCGAAGGGGCAAATATCCTCTTCCTGTTTCAATTTTCTATGTAAGATTCTGTATAACTTTCTCCACTGTCTGCCAGACCTCTCTTTCTCATTCTCTCCACTGTCTGTCTCACTCTCCCCTCTCTGTTCTCTCACTCTACTGTGTGCCTCACCTTACTCCCACCCTTTCTCTCTCTCTCTAACTCGTTCACCCCTCTCTATGCCTAACTTCTCTCTCTCAGTCTCCCTCTCTCTCCTTCACTCTTCCTCTCAATCTCAGTCTCACTCACATCAACACTCTCGCCTCCTCGCCCATATCTGTCCCCCCTCTCTCTCACTGTCTCATTATCTCCCTCCCTCTCACTCTCCGTCGCTCAGTCGTTCACTCCCACTCAAGCTCACTCAATCTCACTCACACACTCTCCTTCACTCCCTTCCTCTCATTCTACTTTCTCTCTTTGTGCCATCCCCACACTCTCCCCGTCTCTCCCTCTCTCCCCTCCCTCCCTCTCACTCTATCTCTTTTTCCCTCTCTCACTCCCTCACTTTCTTCACACTCCTACTGTTCCCTTTCTCTCTCAATCTCCACTCTCCACCTGTCTCCTACATCCTCCCTCCATATCTTTCTCATCTCCCTCTTTCTGCATTTCCTCACTCCCTCCCTGTCTTTCTCTCCCTCTATTTTACGCTCTGTCTCTATCTCTCACTCCCTCTGTCCCTCCCTCTGTCACTCCCTTTGCCACTCCCTCTGACAGTCTCTCTGACACTCTCTCCGTCCCTTCCCTCCGTTTCTCCATCCATCGCTCCTTCCGTCTCTCCTTCCGACACTCCATCCATCTCTCCATCGTTCGCTCTCCATCCTTCTCGCCATACTTCTCTCCATCCTTCTCACAGTGGGTACCACTGTTGCTTCACAGCTCCAGGGTCACAGGTTCAAATCCAGCTTGGGTGACTGTCTGCATGGAGTCTGCACTTTCAACCTGTATCTACGTGGGTTTCCTCGGGATGCTCCATTTTCCTACCACAAAACCCGAAAGATGTACTGTCAGGTTATTTGAACATTCAGAATCCTCCCTCTGTGTAACTGAACAGGCGCCGCAATGTGGCGACTGGGGGCTTTTCACAGTAACTTTATTGCAGTGTTAATGTAAGCCTACTTGTGACAATAAAGAATATTATTATTGTCCTCTCAATTCTTCTCTTCATTATGTTATCCAACCTTCTCACCATCCATCTCTCCAACCTTATCACCACCATCTTCTCCAACCTTCACTCCATCCTTTTCACTCGCCTACTCTCTATCCTTCTCACCATCCATCTTTGTATCAGTCTCTGCATCCGTCTCTGTATCAGTCTCTGCATCCTTCTCTGGATCCGTTTCTGCTTCCGTCTCTGCTTCCATCTCTGCAGCCGTCCCTGCATCTATCTCTGCATTCGTCTGTTAATCAGTCTCTTAATCCGTTTCTGAATCCGTCTCTTACTCCGTCTCTGCATCCGTCTCTGCATCTGTCTCCGCATACGTCTCTGAATATGTCTCTTTATCAGTCTCTGCATTCAACACTGCATCAGTCTTTGCATCCGCCTCTGCATTCGTCTCTGCATCGGTCTCTGCATCCGCCTCTGCATCCATCTCTGCATCTATCTCTGCATCCGTGTCTGCATCCGTCTCTGCATTCACCTCTCCATCTGTCTGTCCATCCGTCTCTCCATCTGTCTCGCCCTTTCCTTCTCTCTCTCCCTCTCACGCTCTATCTTAGTCACTCGCCTGTATGCATCACTTATTTCTCCCTCTCCCTCTTCCCATCCCACTCCCTCTCTCTCCCACTTCCTCTCCTTGACTCACTACTCCCCTCTCTTTCTCTCTCCCTCTCATTACTTTCTGTGTCTGACTAGATCTCTCTGCCTCAATCTTTCTCTCTCTCCCCCCCCTTTCTTCCAATATTTCTCACTCCCTCTTTCTCTCATTCTCTCACCCACTCCCTCGCTCTTCTTCCGTATCTCTCTCCCTCTCTTGCCTTCTCTCTCTCTCTCTCTCTCTCTGAGGATATCCACTTCAATTGTAAAAATCGGAAGGCAGATTATTATTTGAATCGGTTTAAATTGAGCGATATAGATACTCAACGAGATCTTGGTGTCCTAGTGCATCAGTGGCTGAAATTAAGCCTGAGGGTACAGCAGGCAGGAACGGCAATTGTTATTTTGGCTTTCATAGTGAGAAGATTTGAGTATAGGAATAGAAATATTTTACTGCACTTTTGTCAGGCATTGGTGAGGCATATTGCGTTCAGTTTTGGCGCATTTTGAGCAAGGATATTCTTGATATGGAGGGAGTGCGGCGAAGGTTTGCCTGGCTGATTCCTGGGATGATGGGACTGTCATACGAGGAGATATGAAAGCGCTTAGGATTATATTCATTGGAGTTTAAACTATTTTTAAAATAATGTTATTGTCACAAGTCAGCTTACATTAACACTGCAGTAATGTACTGTCCGTGTGGAGTTTGCACATTCTCCCCGTGTTTGCATGGGTTTTGCCCCCACAATCCAAAGATGTGCAAGGTAGGTGGATTGAACACGCTAAATTGCCGCTTAATTGGAAAAAATAAATTGAGTTCTCTAAATTTAAAAAGAAAACACTGCAATGAAGTGACTGTAAAAAGCCCCTAGTCGCCAGGTTCAGGATCCTGTTCAGGTACATGGAGGGTGAATACAGAATGTCCAAATTACCTACCAGCACGTCTTCCGGTAATTGTTGCAGTAAACCGAAGCACCTTGAGGAAACCCAAGCAGATCCACGGAGAACATGCAGACTCTGCACAGACTGTGACCACAGCCGGGAATCGAACCTGGGACACTGGCGCTGTGAAGCAACAGTACCAACCACAGTGCTACCATGCTGAGGGGGACGTCATGGAAACTTATGAAATTCTAACAGGATTACACATTGTAGATTCAGAAAAATTGTTCCGTCTCTCTTCCTCCCTCCCTCTCACTCTATGTCTTTTAGCCATGATGTGGAGATGCCAGCGTTGGACTGGGGTGAGCACAATAAGAAGTTTTACAACACCAGATTAAAGTCCAACAGGTTTGTTTCGATGTCACTAGCTTTAGGAGCGCTGCTCCTTCCTCAGGTGAATGAGTCTTTTAGGACTAAGTTGAGGTGGCTCGGCAGCACTGTGTGTGGCACTGTTGCTTCACAGCGCCAAGGTCACTAGTTTGATTCCCAGCTTGGGTCACTGTCTGTGCAGGGTCTGCATGTTCTCCCTGTGTCTGAGTGCGTTTCCTCCAGGTGCTCCAGTTTCCTCCCACAAGTCACGGATTAGGTGGATTTGGACATTCTGAACTCTCCCTCCGTGTACCTGAACATAGGCTGCAATGTGGCATATAAGGGCACAGCAACTTCATTGCGGTGTTAATGGAAGCCAACTTGTGACAATAAACATCATTATTATTTAATTTGTCACCCAGAGAGTGGTCAATCTGTGGAATTCACAAATATAAAAAGTAGTTGTTGTAATTTCAAGAATAAATCCGATATAGCTCTTGGGGCAAAAAGTGTTCAAAGGATTTGGGGGGAAGGTGGGAACAGGGTATTGAACTTGATGATTAGCCATCGTCTTAACAAATTGCGGAGCAGGCTCGAAGGGGCAAATATCCTCTTCCTGTTTTAATTTTCTATGTAAGATTCTGTATAACTCTCTCCACTGTCTGCCAGACCTCTCTTTCTCATTCTCTCCACTGTCTGTCTCGCTCTCCCCTCTCTGTTCTCTCACTCTACTGTGTGCCTCACCTTACTCCCACCCTTTCTTTCCCTCTCTAACTCGTTCACCCCTCTCTATGCCTAACTTCTCTCTCTCAGTCTCCCTCTCTCTCCTTCACTCTTCCTCTCAATCTCAGTCTCACTCACATCAACACTCTCGCCTCCTCGCCCATATCTGTCCCCCCTCTCTCTCACTGTCTCATTATCTCCCTCCCTCTCACTCTCCGTCGCTCAGTCGTTCACTCCCACTCAAGCTCACTCATTCTCACTCACACACTCTCCTTCACTCCCTTCCTCTCATTCTACTTTCTCTCTTTGTGCCATCCCCACACTCTCCCCCTGTCTCTCCCTCTCTCCCCTCCCTCCCTCTCACTCTATCTCTTTTTCCCTCTCTCACTCCCTCACTTTCTTCACACTCCTACTGTTCCCTTTCTCTCTCAATCTCCACTCTCCACCTGTCTCCTACATCCTCCCTCCATATCTTTCTCATCTCCCTCTTTCTGCATTTCCTCACTCCCTCCCTGTCTTTCTCTCCCTCTATTTTTCCCTCTGTCTCTATCTCTCACTCCCTCTGTCCCTCCCTCTGTCACTCCCTTTGCCACTCCCTCTGACAGTCTCTCTGACACTCTCTCCGTCCCTCCCCTCCGTTTCTCCATTCATCGCTCCTTCCGTCTCTCCTTCCGACACTCCATCCATCTCTCCATCGTTCGCTCTCCATCCTTCTCGCCATACTTCTCTCCATCCTTCTCACAGTGGGTACCACTGTTGCTTCACAGCTCCAGGGTCACAGGTTCAAATCCAGCTTGGGTCACTGTCTGCATGGAGTCTGCACTTTCAACCTGTATCTACGTGGGTTTCCTCGGGATGCTCCAGTTTCCTCCCACAAAACCCGAAAGATGTACTGTCAGGTTATTTGAACATTCAGAATCCTCCCTCTGTGTAACTGAACAGGCGCCGCAATGTGGCGACTGGGGGCTTTTCACAGTAACTTTATTGCAGTGTTAATGTAAGCCTACTTGTGACAATAAAGAATATAATTATTGTCCTCTCAATTCTTCTCTTCATTATGTTATCCAACCTTCTCACCATCCATCTCTCCAACCTTATCACCACCATCTTCTCCAACCTTCACTCCATCCTTTTCACTCGCCTACTCTCTATCCTTCTCACCATCCATCTTTGTATCAGTCTCTGCATCCGTCACTGTATCAGTCTCTGCATCCTTCTCTGGATCCGTTTCTGCTTCCGTCTCTGCTTCCATCTCTGCATCCGTCCCTGCATCTATCTCTGCATTCGTCTGTTAATCAGTCTCTTAATCCGTTTCTGAATCCGTCTCTTACTCCGTCTCTGCATCCGTCTCTGCATCTGTCTCCGCATACGTCTCTGAATATGTCTCTTTATCAGTCTCTGCATTCAACACTGCATCAGTCTTTGCATCCGCCTCTGCATTCGTCTCTGCATCGGTCTCTGCATCCGCCTCTGCATCCATCTCTGCATCTATCTCTGCATCCGTGTCTGCATCCGTCTCTGCATTCACCTCTCCATCTGTCTGTCCATCCGTCTCTCCATCTCTCTCGCCCTGTCCTTCTCTCTCTCCCTCTCACGCTCTATCTGAGTCACTCGCTTGTATGCATCACTTATTTCTCCCTCTCCCTCTTCCCATCCCACTCCCTCTCTCTCCCACTTCCTCTCCTTGACTCACTACTCCCCTCTCTTTCTCTCTCCCTCTCATTACTTTCTGTGTCTGACTAGATCTCTCTGCCTCAATCTTTCTCTCTCTCCCCACCCCTTTCTTCCAATATTTCTCACTCCCTCTTTCTCTCATTCTCTCTCCCACTCCCTCGCTCTTCTTCCGTATCTCTCTCCCTCTCTTGCCTTCTCTCTCTCTCTCTCTCTCTGAGGATATCCACTTCAATTGTAAAAATCGGAAGGCAGATTATTATTTGAATCGGTTTAAATTGAGCGATATAGATACTCAACGAGATCTTGGTGTCCTAGTGCATCAGTGGCTGAAATTAAGCCTGAGGGTACAGCAGGCAGGAACGGCAATTGTTATTTTGGCTTTCAGAGCGAGAAGATTTGAGTATAGGAATAGAAATTTTTTACTGCACTTTTGTCAGGCATTGGTGAGGCATATTGTGTTCAGTTTTGGCGCATTTTGAGCAAGGATATTCTTGATATGGAGGGAGTGCAGCGAAGGTTTACCTGGCTTATTCCTGGGATGATGGGACTGTCATACGAGGAGATATGAAAGCGCTTAGGATTATATTCATTGGTGTTTAAACTATTTTTAAAATAATGCTATTATCACAAGTCAGCTTACATTAACACTGCAGTAATGTACTGTCCGTGTGGAGTTTGCACATTCTCCCCGTGTTTGCATGGGTTTTGCCCCCACAATCCAAAGATGTGCAAGGTAGGTGGATTGAACACGCTAAATTGCCGCTTAATTGGAAAAAATAAATTGAGTTCTCTAAATTTAAAAAGAAAACACTGCAATGAAGTGACTGTAAAAAGCCCCTAGTCGCCAGGTTCAGGCTCCTGTTCGGGTACATGGAGGGTGAATACAGAATGTCCAAATTACCTACCAGCACGTCTTCCGGTAATTGTTGCAGTAAACCGAAGCACCTTGAGGAAACCCAAGCAGATCCACGGAGAACATGCAGACTCTGCACAGACTGTGACAACAGCCGGGAATCGAACCTGGGACACTGGCGCTGTGAAGCAACAGTACTAACCACAGTGCTACCATGCTGAGGGGGACGTCATGGAAACTTATGAAATTCGAACAGGATTACACATTGTAGATTCAGAAAAATTGTTCCGTCTCTCTTCCTCCCTCCCTTTCACTCTATGTCTTTTAGCCATGATGTGGAGATGCCAGCGTTGGACTGGGGTGAGCACAATAAGAAGTTTTACAACACCAGTTTAAAGTCCAACAGGTTTGTTTCGATGTCACTAGCTTTCGGAGCGCTGCTCCTTCCTCAGGTGAATGAGTCTTTTAGGACTAAGTTGAGGTGGCTCGGCAGCACTGTGTGTGGCACTGTTGCTTCACTGCGCCAAGGTCACAGGTTTGATTCCCAGCTTGGGTCACTGTCTGTGCAGGGTCTGCATGTTCTCCCTGTGTCTGAGTGCGTTTCCTCCAGGTTCTCCAGTATCCTCCCACAAGTCACGGATTAGGTGGATTTGGACATTCTGAACTCTCTCTCCGTGTACCTGCACATAGGCTGCAATGTGGCATATAAGGGCACAGCAACTTCATTGCGATGTTAATGGAAGCCAACTTGTGACAATAAACATCATTATTATTTAATTCGACACCCAGAGAGTGGTCAATCTGTGGAATTCACAAACATAAAAAGTAGTTGTTGTAATTTCAAGAATGAATCCGATATAGCTCTTGGGGCAAAAGTGTTCAAAGGATTTGGGGGGAAGGTGGGAACAGGGTATTGAACTTGATGATTAGCCATCATCTAACAAATTGCGGAGCAGGCTCGAAGGGGCAAATATCCTCTTCCTGTTTCAATTTTCTATGTAAGATTCTGTATAACTCTCTCCACTGTCTGCCAGACCTCTCTTTCTCATTCTCTCCACTGTCTGTCTCACTCTGCCCTCTCTGTTCTCTCACTCTATTGTATGCCTCACCTTACTCCCACCCTTTCTCTCTCTCTCTAAGTCGTTCACCCCTCTCTCTGCCTAACTTCTCTCTCTCAGTCTCCCTCTCTCTCCTTCACTCTTCCTCTCAATCTCAGTCTCACTCACATCAACACTCTCACGTCCTCGCCCATATCTGTCCCCCCTCTCTCTCACTGTCTCATTATCTCCCTCCCTCTCACTCTCCGTCGCTCAGTCGTTCACTCCCACTCAAGCTCACTCAATCTCACTCACACACTCTCCTTCACTCCCTTCATCTCATTCTACTTTCTCTCTTTGTGCCATCCCCACACTCTCCTCCTGTCTCTCCCTCTCTCCCCTCCCTCCCTCTCACTCTATCTCTTTCTCCCTCTCTCACTCCCTCACTTTCTTCACACTCCTACTGTTCCCTTTCTCTCTCAACCTCCACTCTCCACCTGTCTCCTACATCCTCCCTCCATATCTTTCTCATCTCCCTCTTTCTGCATTTCCTCACTCCCTCCCTGTCTTTCTCTCCCTCTATTTTTCCCTCTGTCTCTATCTCTCACTCCCTCTGTCCCTCCCTCTGTCACTCCCTTTGCCACTCTGACAGTCTCTCTGCCACTCTCTCCGTCCCCCCCCCTCCGTTTCTCCATCCATCGCTCCTTCCGACACTCCATCCATCTCTCCATCATTCGCTCTCCATCCTTCTCGCCATACTTCTCTCCATCCTTCTCACAGTGGGTACCACTGTTGCTTCACAGCTCCGGTGTCACAGGTTTAAATCCAGCTTGGGTCACTGTCTGCATGGAGTCTGCACTTTCAACCTGTATCTACGTGGGTTTCCTCGGGATGCTCCAGTTTCCTCCCACAAAACCCGAAAGATGTACTGTCAGGTTATTTGAACATTCAGAATCCTCCCTCTGTGTAACTGAACAGGCGCCGCAATGTGGCGACTGGGGGCTTTTCACAGTAACTTTATTGCAGTGTTAATGTAAGCCTACTTGTGACAATAAAGAATATTATTATTGTCCTCTCAATTCTTCTCTTCATTATGTTATCCAACCTTCTCACCATCCATCTCTCCAACCTTATCACCACCATCTTCTCCAACCTTCACTCCATCCTTTTCACTCGCCTACTCTCTATCCTTCTCACCATCCATCTTTGTATCCATCTCTGCATCAGTCTCTGCATCCGTCTCTGTATCAGTCTCTGCATCCTTCTCTGGATCCGTTTCTGCTTCCATCTCTGCTTCCGTCTCTGCAGCCGTCCCTGCATCTATCTCTGCATTCGTCTGTTCATCTGTCTCTTAATCCGTTTCTGAATCCGTCTCTTACTCCGTCTCTGCATCCGTCTCTGCATCCGTCTCTGCATCTGTCTCCGCATACGTCTCTGAATATGTCTCTTTATCAGTCTCTGCATTCAACACTGCATCAGTCTTTGCATCCGCCTCTGCATTCGTCTCTGCATCGGTCTCTGCATCCGCCTCTGCATCCATCTCTGCATCTATCTCTGCATCCGTGTCTGCATCCGTCTCTGCATTCACCTCTCCATCTGTCTGTCCATCCGTCTCTCCATATCTCTCGCCCTTTCCTTCTCTCTCTCCCTCTCATGCTCTATCTTAGTCACTCGCCTGTATGCATCACTTATTTCTCCCTCTCCCTCTTCCCATCCCACTCCCTCTCTCTCCCACTTCCTCTCCTTGACTCACTACTCCCCTCTCTTTCTCTCTCCCTCTCATTACTTTCTGTGTCTGACTAGATCTCTCTGCCTCAATCTTTCTCTCTCTCCCCACCCCTTTCTTCCAATATTTCTCACTCCCTCTTTCTCTCATTCTCTCTCCCACTCCCTCGCTCTTCTTCCGTATCTCTCTCCCTCTCTTGCCTTCTCTCTCTCTCTCTCTCTCTCTGAGGATATCCACTTCAATTGTAAAAATCGGAAGGCAGATTATTATTTGAATCGGTTTAAATTGAGCGATATAGATACTCAACGAGATCTTGGTGTCCTAGTGCATCAGTGGCTGAAATTAAGCCTGAGGGTACAGCAGGCAGGAACGGCAATTGTTATTTTGGCTTTCATAGTGAGAAGATTTGAGTATAGGAATAGAAATTTTTTACTGCACTTTTGTCAGGCATTGGTGAGGCATATTGCGTTCAGTTTTGGCGCATTTTGAGCAAGGATATTCTTGATATGGAGGGAGTGCGGCGAAGGTTTGCCTGGCTGATTCCTGGGATGATGGGACTGTCATACGAGGAGATATGAAAGCGCTTAGGATTATATTCATTGGAGTTTAAACTATTTTTAAAATAATGTTATTGTCACAAGTCAGCTTACATTAACACTGCAGTAATGTACTGTCCGTGTGGAGTTTGCACATTCTCCCCGTGTTTGCATGGGTTTTGCCCCCACAATCCAAAGATGTGCAAGGTAGGTGGATTGAACACGCTAAATTGCCGCTTAATTGGAAAAAATAAATTGAGTTCTCTAAATTTAAAAAGAAAACACTGCAATGAAGTGACTGTAAAAAGCCCCTAGTTGCCAGGTTCAGGCTCCTGTTCGGGTACATGGAGGGTGAATACAGAATGTCCAAATTACCTACCAGCACGTCTTCCGGTAATTGTTCCAGTAAACCGAAGCACCTTGAGGAAACCCAAGCAGATCCACGGAGAACATGCAGACTCTGCACAGACTGTGACCACAGCCGGGAATCGAACCTGGGACACTGGCGCTGTGAAGCAACAGTACTAACCACAGTGCTACCATGCTGAGGGGGACGTCATGGAAACTTATGAAATTCGAACAGGATTACACATTGTAGATTCAGAAAAATTGTTCCGTCTCTCTTCCTCCCTCCCTCTCACTCTATGTCTTTTAGCCATGATGTGGAGATGTCAGCGTTGGACTGGGGTGAGCACAATAAGAAGTTTTACAACACCAGATTAAAGTCCACCAGGTTTGTTTCGATGTCACTAGCTTTCGGAGCGCTGCTCCTTCCTCAGGTGAATGAGTCTTTTAGGACTAAGTTGAGGTGGCTCGGCAGCACTGTGTGTGGCACTGTTGCTTCACAGCGCCAAGGTCACAGGTTTGATTCCCAGCTTGGGTCACTGTCTGTGCAGGGTCTGCATGTTCTCCCTGTGTCTGAGTGCGTTTCCTCCAGGTGCTCCAGTTTCCTCCCACAAGTCACGGATTAGGTGGATTTGGACATTCTGAACTCTCCCTCCGTGTACCTGAACATAGGCTGCAATGTGGCATATAAGGGCACAGCAACTTCATTGCGGTGTTAATGGAAGCCAACTTGTGACAATAAACATCATTATTATTTAATTTGTCACCCAGAGAGTGGTCAATCTGTGGAATTCACAAATATAAAAAGTAGTTGTTGTAATTTCAAGAATAAATCCGATATAGCTCTTGGGGCAAAAAGTGTTCAAAGGATTTGGGGGGAAGGTGGGAACAGGGTATTGAACTTGATGATTAGCCATCGTCTTAACAAATTGCGGAGCAGGGTCGAAGGGGCAAATATCCTCTTCCTGTTTTAATTTTCTTTGTAAGATTCTGTATAACTCTCTCCACTGTCTGCCAGACCTCTCTTTCTCATTCTCTCCACTGTCTGTCTCGCTCTCCCCTCTCTGTTCTCTCACTCTACTGTGTGCCTCACCTTACTCGCACCCTTTCTTTCCCTCTCTAACTCGTTCACCCCTCTCTATGCCTAACTTCTCTCTCTCAGTCTCCCTCTCTCTCCTTCACTCTTCCTCTCAATCTCAGTCTCACTCACATCAACACTCTCGCCTCCTCGCCCATATCTGTCCCCCCTCTCTCTCACTGTCTCATTATCTCCCTCCCTCTCACTCTCCGTCGCTCAGTCGTTCACTCCCACTCAAGCTCACTCATTCTCACTCACACACTCTCCTTCACTCCCTTCCTCTCATTCTACTTTCTCTCTTTGTGCCATCCCCACACTCTCCCCCTGTCTCTCCCTCTCTCCCCTCCCTCCCTCTCACTCTATCTCTTTTTCCCTCTCTCACTCCCTCACTTTCTTCACACTCCTACTGTTCCCTTTCTCTCTCAATCTCCACTCTCCACCTGTCTCCTACATCCTCCCTCCATATCTTTCTCATCTCCCTCTTTCTGCATTTCCTCACTCCCTCCCTGTCTTTCTCTCCCTCTATTTTTCCCTCTGCCTCTATCTCTCACTCCCTCTGTCCCTCCCTCTGTCACTCCCTTTGCCACTCCCTCTGACAGTCTCTCTAACACTCTCTCCGTCCCTCCCCTCCGTTTCTCCATTCATCGCTCCTTCCGTCTCTCCTTCCGACACTCCATCCATCTCTCCATCGTTCGCTCTCCATCCTTCTCGCCATACTTCTCTCCATCCTTCTCACAGTGGGTACCACTGTTGCTTCACAGCTCCAGGGTCACAGGTTCAAATCCAGCTTGGGTCACTGTCTGCATGGAGTCTGCACTTTCAACCTGTATCTACGTGGGTTTCCTCGGGATGCTCCAGTTTCCTCCCACAAAACCCGAAAGATGTACTGTCAGGTTATTTGAACATTCAGAATCCTCCCTCTGTGTAACTGAACAGGCGCCGCAATGTGGCGACTGGGGGCTTTTCACAGTAACTTTATTGCAGTGTTAATGTAAGCCTACTTGTGACAATAAAGAATATTATTATTGTCCTCTCAATTCTTCTCTTCATTATGTTATCCAACCTTCTCACCATCCATCT
The DNA here is from genome assembly GCF_047496885.1 of Scyliorhinus torazame. Taxonomy (NCBI): domain Eukaryota; kingdom Metazoa; phylum Chordata; class Chondrichthyes; order Carcharhiniformes; family Scyliorhinidae; genus Scyliorhinus; species Scyliorhinus torazame. Next base: position 66,817,554 of record NC_092723.1, on the reverse strand, counting down.
CTCCAACCTTATCACCACCATCTTCTCCAACCTTCACTCCATCCTTTTCACTCGCCTACTCTCTATCCTTCTCACCATCCATCTTTGTATCAGTCTCTGCATCCGTCTCTGTATCAGTCTCTGCATCCTTCTCTGGATCCGTTTCTGCTTCCGTCTCTGCTTCCATCTCTGCAGCCGTCCCTGCATCTATCTCTGCATTCGTCTGTTAATCAGTCTCTTAATCCGTTTCTGAATCCGTCTCTTACTCCGTCTCTGCATCCGTCTCTGCATCTGTCTCCGCATACGTCTCTGAATATGTCTCTTTATCAGTCTCTGCATTCAACACTGCATCAGTCTTTGCATCCGCCTCTGCATTCGTCTCTGCATCGGTCTCTGCATCCGCCTCTGCATCCATCTCTGCATCTATCTCTGCATCCGTGTCTGCATCCGTCTCTGCATTCACCTCTCCATCTGTCTGTCCATCCGTCTCTCCATCTCTCTCGCCCTTTCCTTCTCTCTCTCCCTCTCACGCTCTATCTTAGTCACTCGCTTGTATGCATCACTTATTTCTCCTTCTCCCTCTTCCCATCCCACTCCCTCTCTCTCCCACTTCCTCTCCTTGACTCACTACTCCCCTCTCTTTCTCTCTCCCTCTCATTACTTTCTGTGTCTGACTAGATCTCTCTGCCTCAATCTTTCTCTCTCTCCCCACCCCTTTCTTCCAATATTTCTCACTCCCTCTTTCTCTCATTCTCTCTCCCACTCCCTCGCTCTTCTTCCGTATCTCTCTCCCTCTCTTGCCTTCTCTCTCTCTCTCTCTCTCTGAGGATATCCACTTCAATTGTAAAAATCGGAAGGCAGATTATTATTTGAATCGGTTTAAATTGAGCGATATAGATACTCAACGAGATCTTGGTGTCCTAGTGCATCAGTGGCTGAAATTAAGCCTGAGGGTACAGAAGGCAGGAACGGCAATTGTTATTTTGGCTTTCAGAGCGAGAAGATTTGAGTATAGGAATAGAAATTTTTTACTGCACTTTTGTCAGGCATTGGTAAGGCATATTGCGTTCAGTTTTGGCGCATTTTGAGCAAGGATATTCTTGATATGGAGGGAGTGCAGCGAAGGTTTACCTGGCTTATTCCTGGGATGATGGGACTGTCATACGAGGAGATATGAAAGCGCTTAGGATTATATTCATTGGTGTTTAAACTATTTTAAAAATAATGCTATTATCACAAGTCAGCTTACATTAACACTGCAGTAATGTACTGTCCGTGTGGAGTTTGCACATTCTCCCCGTGTTTGCATGGGTTTTGCCCCCACAATCCAAAGATGTGCAAGGTCAGTGGATTGAACACGCTAAATTGCCGCTTAATTGGAAAAAATAAATTGAGTTCTCTAAATTTAAAAAGAAAACACTGCAATGAAGTGACTGTAAAAAGCCCCTAGTCGCCAGGTTCAGGCTCCTGTTCGGGTACATGGAGGGTGAATACAGAATGTCCAAATTACCTACCAGCACGTCTTCCGGTAATTGTTGCAGTAAACCGAAGCACCTTGAGGAAACCCAAGCAGATCCACGGAGAACATGCAGACTCTGCACAGACTGTGACAACAGCCGGGAATCGAACCTGGGACACTGGCGCTGTGAAGCAACAGTACTAACCACAGTGCTACCATGCTGAGGGGGACGTCATGGAAACTTATGAAATTCGAACAGGATTACACATTGTAGATTCAGAAAAATTGTTCCGTCTCTCTTCCTCCCTCCCTCTCAATCTATGTCTTTTAGCCATGATGTGGAGATGCCAGCGTTGGACTGGGGTGAGCACAATAAGAAGTTTTACAACACCAGATTAAAGTCCAACAGGTTTGTTTCGATGTCACTAGCTTTCGGAGCGCTGCTCCTTCCTCAGGTGAATGAGTCTTTTAGGACTAAGTTGAGGTGGCTCGGCAGCACTGTGTGTGGCACTGTTGCTTCACAGCGCCAAGGTCACAGGTTTGATTCCCAGCTTGGGTCACTGTCTGTGCAGGGTCTGCATGTTCTCCCTGTGTCTGAGTGCGTTTCCTCCAGGTGCTCCAGTATCCTCCCACAAGTCACGGATTAGGTGGATTTGGACATTCTGAACTCTCTCTCCGTGTACCTGCACATAGGCTGCAATGTGGCATATAAGGGCACAGCAACTTCATTGCGGTGTTAATGGAAGCCAACTTGTGACAATACACATCATTATTATTTAATTCGACACCCAGAGAGTGGTCAATCTGTGGAATTCACAAACATAAAAAGTAGTTGTTGTAATTTCAAGAATGAATCCGATATAGCTCTTTGGGCAAAAATGTTCAAAGGATTTGGGGGGAAGGTGGGAACAGGGTATTGAACTTGATGATTAGCCATCATCTAACAAATTGCGGAGCAGGCTCGAAGGGGCAAATATGCTCTTCCAGTTTCAATTTTCTATGTAAGATTCTGTATAACTCTCTCCACTGTCTGCCAGACCTCTCTTTCTCATTCTCTCCACTGTCTGTCTCACTCTGCCCTCTCTGTTCTCTCACTCTATTGTATGCCTCACCTTACTCCCACCCTTTCTCTCTCTCTCTAACTCGTTCACCCCTCTCTATGCCTAACTTCTCTCTCTCAGTCTCCCTCTCTCTCCTTCACTCTTCCTCTCAATCTCAGTCTCACTCACATCAACACTCTCGCGTCCTCGCCCATATCTGTCCCCCCTCTCTCTCACTGTCTCATTATCTCCCTCCCTCTCACTCTCCGTCGCTCAGTCGTTCACTCCCACTCAAGCTCACTCAATCTCACTCACACACTCTCCTTCACTCCCTTCATCTCATTCTACTTTCTCTCTTTGTGCCATCCCCACACTCTCCTCCTGTCTCTCCCTCTCTCCCCTCCCTCCCTCTCATTCTATCTCTTTCTCCCTCTCTCACTCCCTCACTTTCTTCACACTCCTACTGTTCCCTTTCTCTCTCAACCTCCACTCTCCACCTGTCTCCTACATCCTCCCTCCATATCTTTCTCATCTCCCTCTTTCTGCATTTCCTCATTCCCTCCCTGTCTTTCTCTCCCTCTATTTTTCCCTCTGTCTCTATCTCTCACTCCCTCTGTCCCTCCCTCTGTCACTCCCTTTGCCACTCTGACAGTCTCTCTGCCACTCACTCCGTCCCCCCCCCTCCGTTTCTCCATCCATCGCTCCTTCCGACACTCCATCCATCTCTCCATCATTCGCTCTCCATCCTTCTCGCCATACTTCTCTCCATCCTTCTCACAGTGGGTACTACTGTTGCTTCACAGCTCCGGTGTCACAGGTTTAAATCCAGCTTGGGTCACTGTCTGCATGGAGTCTGCACTTTCAACCTGTATCTACGTGGGTTTCCTCGGGATGCTCCAGTTTCCTCCCACAAAACCCGAAAGATGTACTGTCAGGTTATTTGAACATTCAGAATCCTCCCTCTGTGTAACTGAACAGGCGCCGCAATGTGGCGACTGGGGGCTTTTCACAGTAACTTTATTGCAGTGTTAATGTAAGCCTACTTGTGACAATAAAGAATATTATTATTGTCCTCTCAATTCTTCTCTTCATTATGTTATCCAACCTTCTCACCATCCATCTCTCCAACCTTATCACCACCATCTTCTCCAACCTTCACTCCATCCTTTTCACTCGCCTACTCTCTATCCTTCTCACCATCCATCTTTGTATCAGTCTCTGCATCCGTCTCTGTATCAGTCTCTGCATCCTTCTCTGGATCCGTTTCTGCTTCCGTCTCTGCTTCCATCTCTGCATCCGTCCCTGCATCTATCTCTGCATTCGTCTGTTAATCAGTCTCTTAATCCGTTTCTGAATCCGTCTCTTACTCCGTCTCTGCATCCGTCTCTGCATCTGTCTCCGCATACGTCTCTGAATATGTCTCTTTATCAGTCTCTGCATTCAACACTGCATCAGTCTTTGCATCCGCCTCTGCATTCGTCTCTGCATCGGTCTCTGCATCCGCCTCTGCATCCATCTCTGCATCTATCTCTGCATCCGTGTCTGCATCCGTCTCTGCATTCACCTCTCCATCTGTCTGTCCATCCGTCTCTCCAACTCTCTCGCCCTTTCCTTCTCTCTCTCCCTCTCACGCTCTATCTTAGTCACTCGCTTGTATGCATCACTTATTTCTCCCTCTCCCTCTTCCCATCCCACTCCCTCTCTCTCCCACTTCCTCTCCTTGACTCACTACTCCCCTCTCTTTCTCTCTCCCTCTCATTACTTTCTGTGTCTGACTAGATCTCTCTGCCTCAATCTTTCTCTCTCTCCCCACCCCTTTCTTCCAATATTTCTCACTCCCTCTTTCTCTCATTCTCTCTCCCACTCCCTCGCTCTTCTTCCGTATCTCTCTCCCTCTCTTGCCTTCTCTCTCTCTCTCTCTCTCTGAGGATATCCACTTCAATTGTAAAAATCGGAAGGCAGATTATTATTTGAATCGGTTTAAATTGAGCGATATAGATACTCAACGAGATCTTGGTGTCCTAGTGCATCAGTGGCTGAAATTAAGCCTGAGGGTACAGAAGGCAGGAACGGCAATTGTTATTTTGGCTTTCAGAGCGAGAAGATTTGAGTATAGGAATAGAAATTTTTTACTGCACTTTTGTCAGGCATTGGTAAGGCATATTGCGTTCAGTTTTGGCGCATTTTGAGCAAGGATATTCTTGATATGGAGGGAATGCAGCGAAGGTTTACCTGGCTTATTCCTGGGATGATGGGACTGTCATACGAGGAGATATGAAAGCGCTTAGGATTATATTCATTGGTGTTTAAACTATTTTTAAAATAATGCTATTATCACAAGTCAGCTTACATTAACACTGCAGTAATGTACTGTCCGTGTGGAGTTTGCACATTCTCCCCGTGTTTGCATGGGTTTTGCCCCCACAATCCAAAGATGTGCAAGGTCGGTGGATTGAACACGCTAAATTGCCGCTTAATTGGAAAAAATAAATTGAGTTCTCTAAATTTAAAAAGAAAACACTGCAATGAAGTGACTGTAAAAAGCCCCTAGTCGCCAGGTTCAGGCTCCTGTTCGGGTACATGGAGGGTGAATACAGAATGTCCAAATTACCTACCAGCACGTCTTCCGGTAATTGTTGCAGTAAACCGAAGCACCTTGAGGAAACCCAAGCAGATCCACGGAGAACATACAGACTCTGCACAGACTGTGACAACAGCCGGGAATCGAACCTGGGACACTGGCGCTGTGAAGCAACAGTACTAACCACAGTGCTACCATGCTGAGGGGGACGTCATGGAAACTTATGAAATTCGAACAGGATTACACATTGTAGATTCAGAAAAACTGTTCCGTCTCTCTTCCTCCCTCCCTCTCAATCTATGTCTTTTAGCCATGATGTGGAGATGCCAGCGTTGGACTGGGGTGAGCACAATAAGAAGTTTTACAACACCAGATTAAAGTCCAACAGGTTTGTTTCGATGTCACTAGCTTTCGGAGCGCTGCTCCTTCCTCAGGTGAATGAGTCTTTTAGGACTAAGTTGAGGTGGCTCGGCAGCACTGTGTGTGGCACTGTTGCTTCACAGCGCCAAGGTCACAGGTTTGATTCCCAGCTTGGGTCACTGTCTGTGCAGGGTCTGCATGTTCTCCCCGTGTCTGAGTGCGTTTCCTTCAGGTGCTCCAGTTTCCTCCCACAAGTCACGGATTAGGTGGATTTGGACATTCTGAACTCTCCCTCCGTGTACCTGAACATAGGCTGCAATGTGGCATATAAGGGCACAGCAACTTCATTGCGATGTTAATGGAAGCCAACTTGTGACAATAAACATCATTATTATTTAATTCGACACCCAGAGAGTGGTCAATCTGTGGAATTCACAAACATAAAAAGTAGTTGTTGTAATTTCAAGAATGAATCCGATATATCTCTTTGGGCAAAAATGTTCAAAGGATTTGGGGGGAAGGTGGGAACAGGGTATTGAACTTGATGATTAGCCATCATCTAACAAATTGCGGAGCAGGCTCGAAGGGGCAAATATCCTCTTCCTGTTTCAATTTTCTATGTAAGATTCTGTATAACTCTCTCCACTGTCTGCCAGACCTCTCTTTCTCATTCTCTCCACTGTCTGTCTCACTCTGCCCTCTCTGTTCTCTCACTCTGTTGTATGCCTCACCTTACTCCCACCCTTTCTCTCTCTCTCTAACTCGTTCACCCCTCTCTATGCCTAACTTCTCTCTCTCAGTCTCCCTCTCTCTCCTTCACTCTTCCTCTCAATCTCAGTCTCACTCACATCAACACTCTCGCGTCCTCGCCCATATCTGTCCCCCCTCTCTCTCACTGTCTCATTATCTCCCTCCCTCTCACTCTCCGTCGCTCAGTCGTTCACTCCCACTCAAGCTCACTCAATCTCACTCACACACTCTCCTTCACTCCCTTCATCTCATTCTACTTTCTCTCTTTGTGCCATGCCCACACTCTCCTCCTGTCTCTCCCTCTCTCCCCTCCCTCCCTCTCACTCTATCTCTTTCTCCCTCTCTCACTCCCTCACTTTCTTCACACTCCTACTGTTCCCTTTCTCTCTCAACCTCCACTCTCCACCTGTCTCCTATATCCTCCCTCCATATCTTTCTCATCTCCCTCTTTCTGCATTTCCTCACTCCCTCCCTGTCTTTCTCTCCCTCTAGTTTTCCCTCTGTCTCTATCTCTCTCTCCCTCTGTCCCTCCCTCTGTCACTCCCTTTGCCACTCTGACAGTCTCTCTGCCACTCACTCCGTCCCCCCCCCTCCGTTTCTCCATCCATCGCTCCTTCCGACACTCCATCCATCTCTCCATCATTCGCTCTCCATCCTTCTCGCCATACTTCTCTCCATCCTTCTCACAGTGGGTACCACTGTTGCTTCACAGCTCCGGTGTCACAGGTTTAAATCCAGCTTGGGTCACTGTCTGCATGGAGTCTGCACTTTCAACCTGTATCTACGTGGGTTTCCTCGGGATGCTCCAGTTTCCTCCCACAAAACCCGAAAGATGTACTGTCAGGTTATTTGAACATTCAGAATCCTCCCTCTGTGTAACTGAACAGGCGCCGCAATGTGGCGACTGGGGGCTTTTCACAGTAACTTTATTGCAGTGTTAATGTAAGCCTACTTGTGACAATAAAGAATATTATTATTGTCCTCTCAATTCTTCTCTTCATTATGTTATCCAACCTTCTCACCATCCATCTCTCCAACCTTATCACCACCATCTTCTCCAACCGTCACTCCATCCTTTTCACTCGCCTACTCTCTATCCTTCTCACCATCCATCTTTGTATCCATCTCTGCATCAGTCTCTGCATCCGTCTCTGTATCAGTCTCTGCATCCTTCTCTGGATCCGTTTCTGCTTCCATCTCTGCTTCCGTCTCTGCAGCCGTCCCTGCATCTATCTCTGCATTCGTCTGTTCATCTGTCTCTTAATCCGTTTCTGAATCCGTCTCTTACTCCGTCTCTGCATCCGTCTCTGAATCCGTCTCTGCATCTGTCTCCGCATACGTCTCTGAATATGTCCCTTTATCAGTCTCTGCATTCAACACTGCATCAGTCTTTGCATCCGCCTCTGCATTCGTCTCTGCATCGGTCTCTGCACCCGCCTCTGCATCCATCTCTGCATCTATCTCTGCATCCGTGTCTGCATCCGTCTCTGCATTCACCTCTCCATCTGTCTGTCCATCCGTCTCTCCATCTGTCTCGCCCTTTCCTTCTCTCTCCCTCTCACGCTCTATCTTAGTCACTCGCCTGTATGCATCACTTATTTCTCCCTCTCTCTCTTCCCATCCCACTCCCTCTCTCTCCCACTTCCTCTCCTTGACTCACTACTCCCCTCTTTCTCTCTTCCTCTCATTCCTTTCTGTGTCTGACTAGATCTCTCTGCCTCAATCTTTCTCTCTCTCCCCCCCTTTCTTCCAACATCTCTCACTCCCTCTTTCTCTCATTCTCTCTCCCACTCCCTCGCTCTTCTTCCGTATCTCTCTCCCTCTCTTGCCTTCTCTCTCTCTGTGAGGATATCCACTTCAATTGTAAAAATCGGAAGGCAGATTATTATTTGAATCGGTTTAAATTGAGCGATATAGATACTCAACGAGATCTTGGTGTCCTAGTGCATCAGTGGCTGAAATTAAGCCTGAGGGTACAGCAGGCAGGAACGGCTATTGTTATTTTGGCTTTCAGAGCGAGAAGATTTGAGTATAGGAATAGAAATTTTTTACTGCACTTTTGTCAGGCATTGGTGAGGCATATTGCGTTCAGTTTTGGCGCATTTTGAGCAAGGATATTCTTGATATGGAGGGAGTGCAGCAAAGGTTTACCTGGCTTATTCCTGGGATGATGGGACTGTCATACGAGGAGATATGAAAGCGCTTAGGATTATATTCATTGGTGTTTAAACTATTTTTAAAATAATGTTATTGTCACAAGCTAGCTTACATTAACACTGTACTGTCCGTGTGGAGTTTGCACATTCTCCTCGTGTTTGCATGGGTTTTGCCCCCACAATCCAAAGATGTGCAAGGTAGGTTGATTGAACACGCTAAATTGCCGCTTAATTGGAAAAAATAAATTGAGTTCTCTAAATTTAAAAAGAAAACACTGCAATGAAGTGACTGTAAAAAGCCCCTAGTCGCCAGGTTCAGGCTCCTGTTCGGGTACATGGAGGGTGAATACAGAATGTCCAAATTACCTACCAGCACGTCTTCCGGTAATTGTTCCAGTAAACCGAAGCACCTTGAGGAAACCCAAGCAGATCCACGGAGAACATGCAGACTCTGCACAGACTGTGACCACAGCCGGGAATCGAACCTGGGACACTGGCGCTGTGAAGCAACAGTACTAACCACAGTGCTACCATGCTGAGGGGGACGTCATGGAAACTTATGAAATTCGAACAGGATTACACATTGTAGATTCAGAAAAATTGTTCCGTCTCTCTTCCTCCCTCCCTCTCACTCTATGTCTTTTAGCCATGATGTGGAGATGCCGGCGTTGGACTGGGGTGAGCACAATAAGAAGTTTTACAACACCAGATTAAAGTCCAACAGGTTTGTTTCGATGTCACTAGCTTTCGGAGCGCTGCTCCTTCCTCAGGTGAATGAGTCTTTTAGGACTAAGTTGAGGTGGCTCGGCAGCACTGTGTGTGGCACTGTTGCTTCACAGCGCCAAAGTCACAGGTTTGATTCCCAGCTTGGGTCACTGTCTGTGCAGGGTCTGCATGTTCTCCCTGTGTCTGAGTGCGTTTCCTCCAGGTGCTCCAGTTTCCTCCCACAAGTCACGGATTAGGTGGATTTGGACATTCTGAACTCTCCCTCCGTGTACCTTAACATAGGCTGCAATGTGGCATATAAGGGCACAGCAACTTCATTGCGGTGTTAATGGAAGCCAACTTGTGACAATAAACATCATTATTTAATTTGTCACCCAGAGAGTGGTCAATCTGTGGAATTCACAAATATAAAAAGTAGTTGTTGTAATTTCAAGAATAAATCCGATATAGCTCTTGGGGCAAAAAGTGTTCAAAGGATTTGGGGGGAAGGTGGGAACAGGGTATTGAACTTGATGATTAGCCATCATCTTAACAAATTTCGGAGCAGGCTCGAAGGAGCAAATATCCTCTTCCTGTTTCAATTTTCTATGTAAGATTCTGTATAACTCTCTCCACTGTCTGCCAGACCTCTCTTTCTCATTCTCTCCACTGTCTGTCTCGCTCTCCCCTCTCTGTTCTCTCACTCTACTGTGTGCCTCACCTTACTCCCACCCTTTCTCTCTCTCTCTAACTCGTTCACCCCTCTCTATGCCTAACTTCTCTCTCTCAGTCTCCCTCTCTCTCCTTCACTCTTCCTCTCAATCTCAGTCTCACTCACATCAACACTCTCGCCTTCTCGCCCATATCTGTCCCCCCTCTCTCTCACTGTCTCATTATCTCCCTCCCTCTCACTCTCCGTCGCTCAGTCGTTCACTCCCACTCAAGCTCACTCAATCTCACTCACATACTCTCCTTCACTCCCTTCCTCTCATTCTACTTTCTCTCTTTGTGCCATCCCCACACTCTCCCCGTCTCTCCCTCTCTCCCCTCCCTCCCTCTCACTCTATCTCTTTTTCCCTCTCTCACTCCCTCACTTTCTTCACACTCCTACTGTTCCCTTTCTCTCTCAATCTCCACTCTCCACCTGTCTCCTACATCCTCCCTCCATATCTTTCTCATCTCCCTCTTTCTGCATTTCCTCACTCCCTCCGTCTTTCTCTCCCTCTATTTTACGCTCTGTCTCTATCTCTCACTCCCTCTGTCCCTCCCTCTGTCACTCCCTTTGCCACTCCCTCTGACAGTCTCTCTGACACTCTCTCCGTCCCTTCCCTCCGTTTCTCCATCCATCGCTCCTTCCGTCTCTCCTTCCGACACTCCATCCATCTCTCCATCGTTCGCTCTCCATCCTTCTCGCCATACTTCTCTCCATCCTTCTCACAGTGGGTACCACTGTTGCTTCACAGCTCCAGGGTCACAGGTTCAAATCCAGCTTGGGTCACTGTCTGCATGGAGTCTGCACTTTCAACCTGTATCTACGTGGGTTTCCTCGGGATGCTCCATTTTCCTCCCACAAAACCCGAAAGATGTACTGTCAGGTTATTTGAACATTCAGAATCCTCCCTCTGTGTAACTGAACAGGCGCCGCAATGTGGCGACTGGGGGCTTTTCACAGTAACTTTATTGCAGTGTTAATGTAAGCCTACTTGTGACAATAAAGAATATTATTATTGTCCTCTCAATTCTTCTCTTCATTATGTTATCCAACCTTCTCACCATCCATCTCTCCAACCTTATCACCACCATCTTCTCCAACCTTCACTCCATCCTTTTCACTCGCCTACTCTCTATCCTTCTCACCATCCATCTTTGTATCAGTCTCTGCATCCGTCTCTGTATCAGTCTCTGCATCCTTCTCTGGATCCGTTTCTGCTTCCGTCTCTGCTTCCATCTCTGCAGCCGTCCCTGCATCTATCTCTGCATTCGTCTGTTAATCAGTCTCTTAATCCGTTTCTGAATCCGTCTCTTACTCCGTCTCTGCATCCGTCTCTGCATCTGTCTCCGCATACGTCTCTGAATATGTCTCTTTATCAGTCTCTGCATTCAACACTGCATCAGTCTTTGCATCCGCCTCTGCATTCGTCTCTGCATCGGTCTCTGCATCCGCCTCTGCATCCATCTCTGCATCTATCTCTGCATCCGTGTCTGCATCCGTCTCTGCATTCACCTCTCCATCTGTCTGTCCATCCGTCTCTCCATATCTCTCGCCCTTTCCTTCTCTCTCTCCCTCTCATGCTCTATCTTAGTCACTCGCCTGTATGCATCACTTATTTCTCCCTCTCCCTCTTCCCATCCCACTCCCTCTCTCTCCCACTTCCTCTCCTTGACTCACTACTCCCCTCTCTTTCTCTCTCCCTCTCATTACTTTCTGTGTCTGACTAGATCTCTCTGCCTCAATCTTTCTCTCTCTCCCCACCCCTTTCTTCCAATATTTCTCACTCCCTCTTTCTCTCATTCTCTCACCCACTCCCTCGCTCTTCTTCCGTATCTCTCTCCCTCTCTTGCCTTCTCTCTCTCTCTCTCTCTCTCTGAGGATATCCACTTCAATTGTAAAAATCGGAAGGCAGATTATTATTTGAATCGGTTTAAATTGAGCGATATAGATACTCAACGAGATCTTGGTGTCCTAGTGCATCAGTGGCTGAAATTAAGCCTGAGGGTACAGCAGGCAGGAACGGCAATTGTTATTTTGGCTTTCATAGTGAGAAGATTTGAGTATAGGAATAGAAATTTTTTACTGCACTTTTGTCAGGCATTGGTGAGGCATATTGCGTTCAGTTTTGGCGCATTTTGAGCAAGGATATTCTTGATATCGAGGGAGTGCAGCGAAGGTTTACCTGGCTTATTCCTGGGATGATGGGACTGTCATACGAGGAGATATGAAAGCGCTTAGGATTATATTCATTGGAGTTTAAACTATTTTTAAAATAATGTTATTGTCACAAGTCAGCTTACATTAACACTGCAGTAATGTACTGTCTGTGTGGAGTTTGCACATTCTCCCCGTGTTTGCATGGGTTTTGCCCCCACAATCCAAAGATGTGCAAGATAGGTGGATTGAACACGCTAAATTGCCGCTTAATTGGAAAAAATAAATTGAGTTCTCTAAATTTAAAAAGAAAACACTGCAATGAAGTGACTGTAAAAAGCCCCTAGTCGCCAGGTTCAGGCTCCTGTTCGGGTACATGGAGGGTGAATACAGAATGTCCAAATTACCTACCAGCACGTCTTCCGGTAATTGTTCCAGTAAACCGAAGCACCTTGAGGAAACCCAAGCAGATCCACGGAGAACATGCAGACTCTGCACAGACTGTGACAACAGCCGGGAATCGAACCTGGGACACTGGCGCTGTGAAGCAACAGTACTAACCACAGTGCTACCATGCTGAGAGGGACGTCATGGAAACTTAAGAAATTCTAACAGGATTGCAAACTGTAGATTCAGAAAGATTGTTCCGTCTCACTTCCTCCCTCCCTCTCACTCTATGTCTTTTAGCCATGATGTGGAGATGCCGGCGTTGGACTGGGGTGAGCACAATAAGAAGTTTTACAACACCAGATTGAAGTCCAACAGGTTTGTTTCGATGTCACTAGCTTTCGGAGCGCTGCTCCTTCCTCAGGTGAATGAGTCTTTTAGGACTAAGTTGAGGTGGCTCGGCAGCACTGTGTGTGGCACTGTTGCTTCACAGCGCCAAGGTCACAGGTTTGATTCCCAGCTTGGGTCACTGTCTGTGCAGGGTCTGCATGTTCTCCCTGTGTCTGAGTGCGTTTCCTCCAGGTGCTCCAGTATCCTCCCACAAGTCACGGATTAGGTGGATTTGGACATTCTGAACTCTCTCTCCGTGTACCTGCACATAGGCTGCAATGTGGCATATAAGGGCACAGCAACTTCATTGCGGTGTTAATGGAAGCCAACTTGTGACAATACACATCATTATTATTTAATTCGACACCCAGAGAGTGGTCAATCTGTGGAATTCACAAACATAAAAAGTAGTTGTTGTAATTTCAAGAATGAATCCGATATAGCTCTTTGGGCAAAAATGTTCAAAGGATTTGGGGGGAAGGTGGGAACAGGGTATTGAACTTGATGATTAGCCATCATCTAACAAATTGCGGAGCAGGCTCGAAGGGGCAAATATCCTCTTCCTGTTTCAATTTTCTATGTAAGATTCTGTATAACTCTCTCCACTGTCTGCCAGACCTCTCTTTCTCATTCTCTCCACTGTCTGTCTCACTCTGCCCTCTCTGTTCTCGCACTCTATTGTATGCCTCACCTTACTCCCACCCTTTCTCTCTCTCTCTAACTCGTTCACCCCTCTCTATGCCTAACTTCTCTCTCTCAGTCTCCCTCTCTCTCCTTCACTCTTCCTCTCAATCTCAGTCTCACTCACATCAACACTCTCGCGTCCTCGCCCATATCTGTCCCCCCTCTCTCTCACTGTCTCATTATCTCCCTCCCTCTCACTCTCCGTCGCTCAGTCGTTCACTCCCACTCAAGCTCACTCAATCTCACTCACACACTCTCCTTCACTCCCTTCATCTCATTCTACTTTCTCTCTTTGTGCCATCCCCACACTCTCCTCCTGTCTCTCCCTCTCTCCCCTCCCTCCCTCTCACTCTATCTCTTTCTCCCTCTCTCACTCCCTCACTTTCTTCACACTCCTACTGTTCCCTTTCTCTCTCGACCTCCACTCTCCACCTGTCTCCTACATCCTCCCTCCATATCTTTCTCATCTCCCTCTTTCTGCATTTCCTCACTCCCTCCCTGTCTTTCTCTCTCTCTATTTTTCCCTCTGTCTCTATCTCTCACTCCCTCTGTCCCTCCCTCTGTCACTCCCTTTGCCACTCTGACAGTCTCTCTGCCACTCTCTCCTTCCCCCCCCCTCCGTTTCTCCATCCATCGCTCCTTCCGACACTCCATCCATCTCTCCATCATTCGCTCTCCATCCTTCTCGCCATACTTCTCTCCATCCTTCTCACAGTGGGTACCACTGTTGCTTCACAGCTCCGGTGTCACAGGTTTAAATCCAGCTTGGGTCACTGTCTGCATGGAGTCTGCACTTTCAACCTGTATCTACGTGGGTTTCCTCGGGATGCTCCAGTTTCCTCCCACAAAACCCGAAAGATGTACTGTCAGGTTATTTGAACATTCAGAATCCTCCCTCTGTGTAACTGAACAGGCGCCGCAATGTGGCGACTGGGGGCTTTTCACAGTAACTTTATTGCAGTGTTAATGTAAGCCTACTTGTGACAATAAAGAATATTATTATTGTCCTCTCAATTCTTCTCTTCATTATGTTATCCAACCTTCTCACCATCCATCTCTCCAACCTTATCACCACCATCTTCTCCAACCTTCACTCCATCCTTTTCACTCGCCTACTCTCTATCCTTCTCACCATCCATCTTTGTATCCATCTCTGCATCAGTCTCTGCATCCGTCTCTGTATCAGTCTCTGCATAATTCTCTGGATCCGTTTCTGCTTCCATATCTGCTTCCGTCTCTGCAGCCGTCCCTGCATCTATCTCTGCATTCGTCTGTTCATCTGTCTCTTAATCCGTTTCTGAATCCGTCTCTTACTCCGTCTCTGCATCCGTCTCTGAATCCGTCTCTGCATCTGTCTCCGCATACGTCTCTGAATATGTCTCTTTATCAGTCTCTGCATTCAACACTGCATCAGTCTTTGCATCCGCCTCTGCATTCGTCTCTGCATCGGTCTCTGCTCCCGCCTCTGCATCCATCTCTGCATCTATCTCTGCATCCGTGTCTGCATCCGTCTCTGCATTCACCTCTCCATCTGTCTGTCCATCCGTCTCTCCATCTGTCTCGCCCTTTCTTTCTCTCTCCCTCTCACGCTCTATCTTAGTCACTCGCCTGTATGCATCACTTATTTCTTCCTCTCCCTCTTCCCATCCCACTCCCTCTCTCTCCCACTTCCTCTCCTTGACTCACTACTCCCCTCTTTCTCTCTTCCTCTCATTCCTTTCTGTGTCTGACTAGATCTCTCTGCCTCAATCTTTCTCTCTCTCCCCCCCTTTCTTCCAACATCTCTCACTCCCTCTTTCTCTCATTCTCTCTCCCACTCCCTCGCTCTTCTTCCGTATCTCTCTCCCTCTCTTGCCTTCTCTCTCTCTGTGAGGATATCCACTTCAATTGTAAAAATCGGAAGGCAGATTATTATTTGAATCGGTTTAAATTGAGCGATATAGATACTCAACGAGATCTTGGTATCCTAGTGCATCAGTGGCTGAAATTAAGCCTGAGGGTACAGCAGGCAGGAACGGCAATTGTTATTTTGGCTTTCATAGTGAGAAGATTTGAGTATAGGAATAGAAATTTTTTACTGCACTTTTGTAAGGCATTGGTGAGGCATATTGCGTGCAGTTTTGGCGCATTTTGAGCAAGGATATTCTTGATATGGAGGGAGTGCAGCCAAGGTTTACCTGGCTGATTCCTGGGACGATGGGACTGTCATACGAGGAGATATGAAAGCGCTTAGGATTATATTCATTGGAGTTTAAACTATTTTTAAAATAATGTTGTCACAAGTCAGCTTACATTATCACTGCAGTAATGTACTGTCCGTGTGGAGTTTGCACATTCTCCTCGTGTTTGCATGGGTTTTGCCCCCACAATCCAAAGATGTAATCATCTCGATAGGAATAATATGATCAGGGATAGTCAGCATGGCTTTGTGAAAGGTAGGTCATGCCTCACAAACCTTATTGAGTTCTTTGAGAAGGTGACTGAACAGGTAGACGAGGGTAGAGCAGTTGATGTGGTGTATATGGATTTCAGCAAAGCGTTTGATAAGGTTCCCCACGGTAGGCTATTGCAAAAAATACGGAGGCTGGGGATTGAGGGTGATTTAGAGATGTGGATCAGAAATTGGCTAGCTGAAAGAAGACAGAGGGTGGTGGTTGATGGGAAATGTTCAGAATGGAGTACAGTCACAAGTGGAGTACCACAAGGATCTGTTCTGGGACCGTTGCTGTTTGTCATTTTTATCAATGACCTAGAGGAAGACGCAGAAGGGTGGGTGAGTAAATTTGCAGACGATACTAAAGTCGGTGGTGTTGTCGATAGTGTGGAAGGATGTAGCAGGTTACAGAGGGATATAGATAAGCTGCAGAGCTGGGCTCAGAGGTGGCAAATGGAGTTTAATGTAGAGAAGTGTGAGGTGATTCACTTTGGAAGGAATAACAGGAATGCGGAATATTTGGCTAATGGTAAAGTTCTTGAAAGTGTGGATGAGCAGAAGGATCTAGGTGTCCATGTACATAGATCCCTGAAAGTTGCCACCCAGGTTGATAGGGTTGTGAAGAAGGCCTATGGAGTGTTGGCCTTTATTGGTAGAGGGATGGAGTTCCGGAGTCGGGAGGTCATGTTGCAGCTGTACAGAACTCTGGTACGGCCGCAGTTGGAGTATTGCGTACAGTTCTGGTCACCGCATTATAGGCAGGACGTGGAGGCTTTGGAGCGGGTGCAGAGGAGATTTACCAGGATGTTGCCTGGTATGGATGGAAAATCTTATGAGGAAAGGCTGATGGACTTGAGGTTGTTTTCGTTGGAGAGAAGAAGGTTAAGAGGAGACTTAATAGAGGCATACAAAATGATCAAGGGTTTGGATAGGGTGGACAGTGAGAGCCTTCTCCCGCGGATGGAAATGGCTGGCACGAGGGGACATAACTTTAAACTGAGGGGTAATAGATATAGGGCAGAGGTCAGAGGTAGGTTCTTTACGCAAAGTGTAGTGAGGCCGTGGAATGCCCTACCTGCTACAGTAGTGAACTCACCAACATTGAGTGCATTTAAAAGTTTATTGGATAAACATATGGATGATAATGGCATAGTGCAGGTTAGATGGCTTTTGTTTCGGTGCAACATCGTGGGCCGAAGGGCCTGTACTGCGCTGTATTGTTCTATGTTCTATGTTCTATGTTCTATGTGCAAGGTAGGTGGATTGAACACGCTAAATTGCCGCTTAATTGGAAAAAATAAATTGGGTTCTCTAAATTTAAAAAGAAAACACTGCAACGAAGTGACTGTAAAAAGGCCCTAGTCGCCAGGTTCAGGCTCCTGTTCGGGTACATGGAGGGTGAATACAGAATGTCCAAATTACTACCAGCACGTCTTCCGGTAATTGTTGCAGTAAACCGAAGCACCTGGAGGAAACCCAAGCAGATCCACGGAGAACATGCAGACTCTGCACAGACTGTGACCACAGCCGGGAATCGAACCTTGGACCCTGGCGCTGTGAAGCAACAGTGCTAACCACAGTGCTACCATGCTGAGGGGGACGTCATGGAAACTTATGAAATTCGAACAGGATTACACACTGTAGATTCAGAAAGAATGTTCCGTCTCTCTTCCTCCCTCCCTCTCACTCTATGTCTTTTAGCCATGATGTGGAGTGCTGGCGTTGGACTGGGGTGAGCACAATAAGAAGTTTTACAACACCAGGTTAAAGTCCAACAGGTTTGTTTCGATGTCACTAGCTTTCGGAGCGCTTCTCCTTCCTCAGGTGAATGAGTCTTTTAGGACTAAGTTGAGGTGGCTCGGCAGCACTGTGTGTGGCACTGTTGCTTCACAGCGCCAAGGTCACTGGTTTGATTCCCAGCTTGGGTCACTGTCTGTGCAGGGTCTGCATGTTCTCCCTGTGTCTGAGTGCGTTTCCTCCAGGTGCTCCAGTTTCCTCCCACAAATCCCGGATTAGGTGGATTTGGACATTCTGAACTCTCCCTCCGTGTACCTGAACATAGGCTGCAATGTGGCATATAAGGGCACAGCAACCTCATTGCGGTGTTAATGAAAGCCAACTTGTGACAATAAACATCATTATTATTTAATTTGTCACCCAGAGAGTGCTCAATCTGTGGAATTCACAAATATAAAAAGTAGTTGTTGTAATTTCAAGAATGAATCCGATATAGCTCTTGGGGCAAAAGTGTTCAAAGGATTTGGGGAGTAGGTGGGAACAGGGTATTGAACTTGATGATTAGCCATCATCTTAACAAATTGCGGAGCAGGCTCGAAGGGGCAAATATCCTCTTCCTGCTTCAATTTTCTATGTAAGATTCTGTATGACTCTCTCCACTGTCTGCCAGACCTCTCTTTCTCATTCTCTCCACTGTCTGTCTCACTCTCCCCTCTCTGTTCTCTCACTCTACTGTATGCCTCACCTTACTCCCACCCTTTCTCTCTCTCTCTAACGCGTTCACTCCCCTCTATGCCTATACTCTCTCTCTCTGTCTCACTCTCTCTCCTTCACTCTTCCTCTCAATCTCAGTCTCACTCACATCAACACTCTCGCCTCCTCGCCCATATCTGTCCCCCCACTCTCTCTCTGTCTCTTTATCTCCCTCCCTCTCACTCACCGTCGCTCAGTCTTTCACTCCCACTCAAGCTCACTCAATCTCACTCACACACTCTCCTTCACTCCCTTCCTCTCATTCTACTTTCTCTCTTTGTGCCATCCCCACACTCTCTCCCTGTCTCTCCCTCTCTCCCCCTCCCTTCCTCTCACTCTATCTCTTTCTCCCACTCTCACTCCCTCACTCTCTTCACACTCCTCCTGTTCCCTTTCTCTCTAAATTTCCTCTCTCCACCTGTCTTCTACTCCCTTCCTCCATATCTTTCTCATCTCCCTCATTCTGCATTTCCTCACTCCCTCCCTCTCTTTCTTTCCCTCTATTTTTCCCTCTGTCTCTATCTCTCTCACTCCCTCTGTTCCTCCCTCTGTCACTCCCTTTGCCACTCCCTCTGACACTCTCTCTGCCACTCTCTCCGTCCATCCCCTCCGTTTCTCCATCCGTCACTCCTTCCGTCTCTCCATCCGACACTCCATCTACCTCTCCATTGTTCGCTCTCCATCCTTCTCGCTATCCTTCTTTCAAACCCTCTCACAGTGGGTACCACTGTTGCTTCACAGCACCAGTGTCAAAGGTTCAAATCCAGCTTGGGTCACTGTTTGTATGCAGTCTACACTTTCACCCTGTATCTACGTGGGTTTCCTCGGGATGCTCCAGTTTCCTCCCACAAGTCCCGAAAGATGGACTGTTAGGTTATTTGAACATTCTGAATCCTCCCTCTGTGTACCTGAACAGGCGCCGCAATGTGGCGACTGGGGGCTTTTCACAGTAACTTTATTGCAGTGTTAATGTTAGCCTACTTGTGACAATAAAGAATATTATTATTGTCCTCTCAATTCTTCTCTTCATTATGTTATCCAACATTCTCACCATCAGTCTCTCCAACCTTATCACCACGATCTTCTCCAACCTTCACTCCATTCTTTTCACTCGCCTACTCTCTATCCTTCTCTCCATCCATCTTTGTATCCATCTCTGTATCAGTCTCTGCATCCGTCTCTGTATCAGTCTCTGCATCCTTCTCTGGATCCGTCTCTGCTTCCGTCTCTGCTTCCGTCTCTGCATCCGTCCCTGCATCTGTCTCTGCATCCGTCTCTGCTTCCATCTCTGCAGCCGTCTCTGCACCCATCTCTGCATTCGTCGATGCATCAGTCTCTGAATCGTCTCTGAATCCGTCTCTGACTCCATCTCTGCATCCGTCTCTGAATACCTGTCTGCATCTGTCTCCGCATACGTCTCTGAATACATCTCTTTATCAGTCTCTGCATTCATCTCTGCATCAGTCTCTGCATCCGCCTCTGCATTCGTCTCTGCATCTGTCTCGGCATCCGTCTCTGCATCTATCTCTGCATCCGTGTCTGCATCCGTCTCTGCATTCGCCTCTCCATCTGACTGTCCATCCGTCTCTCCCTCTGGCTCGCCATTTCCTTCTCTCTCTCCCTCTCACGCTCTATCTTAGTCACTCGCCTGTATGCATCACCTATTTCTCCCTCTCCCTCTTCCCATCCCACTCCCTCTCTCTCCCACTTCCTCTCTTTGACTCACTACTCCCCTCTCTTTCTCTCTCCCTCTCATTCCTTTCTGTCTCTGACTAGATCTCTCTGCCTCAATCTGTTTCTCTCTCACCCCCTTTCTTCCAACATCTCTCCCTCCCTCTTTCTCTCATTCTTTCTCCCACTCTCTCCCACTCCCTCGCTCTTCTTCCGTATCTCTCTCCCACTCTTGCCTTCTCTCTCACTCTCTCTCTGAGGATATCCACTTCAATTGTAAAAATAGGAAGGCAGATTATTATTTGAATCGGTTAAAATTGAGCGATATAGATTCTCAACGAGATCTTGGTGTCCTAGTGCATCAGTCGCTGAAATTAAGCCTGAGGGTACAGCAGTCAGGAAAGGCAAATGGGATTTTGGCCTTCATAGCGAGAAGATTTGAGTATAGGAATAGAAATATTTCACTGCACTTTTGTAGGGCATTGGTGAGGCATATTGCGTGCAGTTTTGGCGCATTTTGAGCAAGGATATTCTTGATATGGAGGGAGTGCAGCAAAAGTTACCTGGCTGATTCCTGGAATGGCGGGACTGTCATACGAGGAGATATGAAAGCGCTTAGGATTATATTCATTGGAGTTCAAACTATTTTTTTGTCACAAGACAGCTTACATTAACACTGCAGTAATTTACTGTCCGTGTGGAGTTTGCACATTCTCCCCGTGTTTGCATGGGTTTCGACCCCACAATCCAAAGATGCGCAAGGTAGGTGGATTGAACACGCTAAATTGCCGCTTAATTGGAAAAAATGAATTGGGTACTCTAAATTTAAAAAGAAAACACTGCAATGAAGTGACTTTAAAAAGCCCCTAGTCGCCAGGTTCAGGCTCCTGTTCGAGTACATGGAGGGTGAATACAGAATGTCCAAATTACCTACCAGCACGTCTTCCGGTAATTGTTGCAGTAAACCGAAGCACCTGGAGGAAACCCAAGCAGAT
Source organism: Scyliorhinus torazame (assembly GCF_047496885.1). Taxonomy (NCBI): domain Eukaryota; kingdom Metazoa; phylum Chordata; class Chondrichthyes; order Carcharhiniformes; family Scyliorhinidae; genus Scyliorhinus; species Scyliorhinus torazame. Next base: position 66,796,607 of record NC_092723.1, on the reverse strand, counting down.
CCACGGAGAACATGCAGACTCTGCACAGACTGTGACCACAGCCAGGAATCGAACCTGGGACCCTGGCGCTGTGAAGCAACAGTACTAACCACAGTGCTACCATGCTGAGGGGGACGTCATGGAAACTTATGAAATTCGAACAGGATTACACATTGTAGATTAAGAAAAATTGTTCCGTCTCTCTTCCTCCCTCCCTCTCACTCTATGTCTTTTAGCCATGATGTGGAGATGCCGGCGTTGGACTGGGGTGAGCACAGTAAGAAGTTTTACAACACCAGGTTAAAGTCCAACAGGTTTGTTTCGATGTCACTAGCTTTCGGAGCGCTGCTCCTTCCTCAGGTGAATGAGTCTTTTAGGACAAAGTTGAGGTGGCTCGGCAGCACTGTGTGTGGCACTGTTGCTTCACAGCGCCAAGGTCACAGGTTTGATTCCCAGCTTGGGTCACTGTCTGTGCAGGGTCTGCATGTTCTCCCTGTGTCTGAGTGCGTTTCCTCCAGGTGCTCCAGTTTCCTCCCACAAGTCACGGATTAGGTGGATTTGGACATTCTGAACTCTCCCTCCGTGTACCTGAACATAGGCTGCAATGTGGCGCATAAGGGCACAGCAACTTCATTGCGGTGTTAATGGAAGCCTACTTGTGACAATAAACATCATTATTATTTAATTCGACACCCAGAGAGTGGTCAATCTGTGGAATTCACAAACATAAAAAGTAGTTGTTGTAATTTCAAGAATGAATCCGATATAGCTCTTGGGGCAAAAGTGTTCAAAGTATTTGGGGGGAAGGTGGGAACAGGGTATTGAACTTGATGATTAGCCATCATCTTAACAAATTGCGGAGCAGGCTTGAAGGGGCAAACATCCTCTTCCTGCTTCAATTTTCTATGTAAGATTCTGTATAACTCTCTCCACTGTCTACCAGACCTCTCTTTCTCATTCTCTCCACTGTCTGTCTCACTCTCCCCTCTCTGTTCTCTCACTCTCCTGTAGGCCTCATCTTACTCCCACCCTTTCTCTCTCTCTCTAACTCGTTCACTCGCCTCTATGCCTAACTTCTCTCTCTCTGTCTCCCTCTCTCTCCTTCACTCTTCCTCTCAATCTCAGTCTCACTCACATCAACACTCTCGCCTCCTCGCCCATATCTGTCCCCCCTCTCTCTCTCTGTCACTTTTTTCTCCTTCCCTCTCACTCTCCGTCGCTCAGACTTTCACTCCCACTCAAGCTCACTCAATCTCACTCCCACACTCTCCTTCACTCGCTTCCTCTCACTCTACTTTCTCTCTTTGTGCCATCCCCACACTCTCTCCCTGTCTCGCCCTCTCTTCCCCTCCCTCCCTCTCACTCTATCTCTTACTCCCTCTCTCACTCAGTCATTCTCTTCACACCCCTCCTGTTCCCTTTCTCTCTCAATCTCCTTTCTCCACCTGTCTCCTACTTCCTCCCTCCATACATTTCTCATATCCCTCTTGCAGCATTTCTTCGCTCCTTCCCTGTCTTTCTCTCCCTCAATTTTTCCCTCTGTCTCTATCGCTCTCACTCACTCTGTCCCTCCCTCTGTCCCTCCCTTTGCCACTCCCTCTGACACTCTCTCTGACACTCTCTCCGTCCCTCCCCTCCGTTTCTCCATCCGTCGCTCCTTCTGTCTCTCCATCCGACACTCCATCCATCTCTCCATCATTCGCTCTCCATCCTTCTCGCCATCCTTCTCTCCATCCTTCTCACAGTGGTTACCACTGTTGCTTCATAGCTCCAGGGTCACAGGTTCAAATCCAGCTTGGGCCACTGTCTGCATGGAGTCTGCACTTTCAACCTCTATCTACGTGGGTTTCCTCGGGATGCTCCCACATGTCCCGAAAGATGTACTGTTAGGTTATTTGAACATTCTGAATCCTCCCTCTGTGTAACTGAACAGGCGCCGCAATGTGGCGACTAGGGGCTTTTCACAGTAACTTTATTGCAGTGTTAATGTAAGCCTACTTGTGACAATGAAGAATATTATTATTGTCCTCTCAATTCTTCTCTTCATTATGTTATCCAACCTTCTCCCCCTCCATCTCTCCAACCTTATCAACACCATCTTCTCCAACCTTCACGCCATCCTTTTCACTCGCCTACTCTCTATCCTTCTCTCCATCCATCTTTGTATCTGTCTCTGTATCAGTCTCTGCATCCATCTCTGTATCAGTCTCAGCATCCTTCTGTGGATCCGTCTCTGCATCCTTCTCTGAATCCGTCTCTGCATCCGTCTCTGCTTCCGTCTCTGCTTCCGTCTCTTCTTCCGTCTCTGCGTCCGTCCCTGCATCTGTCTCTGCATCCGTCTCTGCTTCCGTCTCTGCAGCCGTCTCTGCATCCATCTTTGCATTCGTCTATGCATCAGTCTCTGAATCAGTCTCTGAATCCGTCTCTAAATCCGTCTCTGCATCCGTCTCGGAATCTGTCTCTGCATCCGTCTCCGCATACGTCTCTGAATACGTCTCTTTATCAGTCTCTGCATTCATCTCTGCATCAATCTCTGTATCCGCCTCTGCATCCGTCTCTGCATCCGTCTCTGCATCTATCTCTGCATCCGTGTCTGCATCCGTCTCTGCATTCGCCTCTCCATCTTTCTGTCCATACCTCTCTCCATCTGTCTCGCCCTTTCCTTCTCTCTCTCCCTCTCACACTCTATCTTAGTCACTCGCCTGTCTGCATCACCTATTTCTCCCTCTCCCTCTTCCCATCCCACTCCCTCTCTCTCCCACTTCCTCTCCTTGACTCACTACTCCCCTCTCTTTATCTCTCCCTCTCATTCCTTTCTGTCTCTGACTAGATCTCTCTGCCTCAATCTTTCTCTTTCTCCCCCCGTTTCTTCCAACACCTCTCCCTCCCTCTCTCTCATTCTCTCTCCCACTCTCTCCCACTCCCTCGCCCTTCTTCCGTATCACTCTCCCTCTCTTGCCTCCTCTCTCTCTTTCTCTCTGTGAGGATATCCACTTCAATTGTAAAAATAGGAAGGCAGATTATTATTTGAATCGGTTAAAATTGAGCGATATCGATACTCAACGAGATCTTGGTGTCCTAGTGCATCAGTCGCTGAAATTAAGCCTGAGGGTACAGCAGGCAGGAAAGGCAAATGGTATTTTTGCCTTCATAGCGAGAAGATTTGAGTATAGGAATAGAAATGTTTTACTGCACTTTTGTAGGGCATTGGTGAGGCATATTGCGTGCAGTTTTGGTGCATTTTGAGCAAGGATATTCTTGATATGGAGGGAGTGCAGCGAAGGTTTACCTGGCTGATTCCTGGGATGGTGGGACTGTCATACGAGGAGATATGAAATGGCTTAGGATTCTATTCATTGGAGTTTAAACTATTTTAAAATTAATGTTATTGTCACAAGCTAGCTTACATTAACACTGCAGTAATGTACTGTCTGTGTGGAGTTTGCACATTCTCCCCGTGTTTGCATAGGTTTCGCCCCCACAACCCAAATATGTGCAAGGTAGGTGGATTGAACACGCTAAATTGCTGCTTAATTGGTAAAAATGAATTGGGTACTCTAAATTTAAAAAGAAAACACTGCAATGAAGTGACTGTAGAAAGCCCCTAGTCGCCATGTTCAGGCTCCTGTTCGGGTGCACGGAGGGTGAATACAGAATGTCCAAATTACCTACCAGCACGTCTTCCGGTAATTGTTGCAGTAAACCGAAGCACCTGGAGGAAACCCAAGCAGATCCAGGGAGAACATGCAGACTCTGCACAGACTGTGACCACAGCCGGGAATCGAACCTGGGACACTGGCGCTGTGAAGCAACAGTATTAACCACAGTGCTACCATGCTGAGGGGGACGTCATGGAAACTTATGAAATTCTAACAGGATTACACACTGGAGATTCAGAAAGTTGTTCCGTCTCTCTTCCTCCCTCCCTCTCACTCTATGTCTTTTAGCCATGATGTGAAGATGCCGGCGTTGGACTGGGGTGAGCACAGTAAGAAGTTTTACAACACCAGGTTAAAGTCCAACAGGTTTGTTTCGATGTCACTAGCTTTCGGAGCGCTGCTCCTTCCTCAGGTGAATGAGTCTTTTAGGACTAAGTTGAGGTGGCTCGGCAGCACTGTGTGTGGCACTGTTGCTTCACAGCGCCAAGGTCACAGGTTTGATTCCCAGCTTGGGTCACTGTCTGTGCAGAGTCTGCCTGTTCTCCCCGTGTCTGAGTGCGTTTCCTTCAGGTGCTCCGGTTTCCTCCCACAAGTCCCGAAAGACGTGCTATGAGGTGGATTTGGACATTCTGAACTCTCCCTCCATGTACCCGAACATGCGCTGCAATGTGGCGACTGGCGGCTTTTCACAGCAACACCATTGCGGTGTAAATGGAAGCCTATTCGTGACAATAAAGATGATTATTATTTATTTCTTCTCCCAGAGAGTGGTGAATCTGTGAAATTCACAAACATAAAAAGTAGTTGTTGTAATTTCAAGAATGAATCCGATATCTCTCTTGGGGTGGAAGTTGGGAACATGGTATTGAACTTGATAATTAGCCATCATCATAACAAATAGCGGAGTACACTCGAAGGGCCGAATGGCCTCTTCCTGCTCCAATTTTCTATGTAAGATTCTTTATGACTCTCTCCACTGTATGCCAGACCTCTCTCATTTACTCCACAGTCTGTCTCACTCTCCCATCTATGTCCTTTCACTCCTCTGTATGCCTCACCTTACTCTCACCCTTTCTCTCTGCCTCATTGCTTCCTTCACCCAGGCCTGTAGCTAATTGTGCCACCTTCATCAATGTGTATGCACCAATCCTTGACTCCGATGAAGACGTTTTGGGGTGTCTAATGCCATGGTTGATTATGACTCTGATGTCTGAAGAACTGTAGGAAAAAATGCAATTAGAAATGCCAATGAAAATGGTGGTCCTCTTGCTGACCGTATGTGCTTCATTACAACAAACACCCTTTTTCTCCAGAAGGACAAATACAAAAGCACTTGGGATCCTGACCTATCCTGGATTACATCGTTGTTTGGGTCAAGTGATGTCTGTATCACTGGATCCATGTTGGGGACAATCATGCATTTCTGGACGTATCGACTTGTTCAATTGGTGATGAACACCAAACCTAGCACCAAGACAGCATCGGACCCCAGACGAAGGTCAATTTCTGAGCCCTAAAGTAGCCCAACTGAAGTGTGGGATACTTGGAATTCCAGAGCAGTGGGATTGGACCAGTGCAGGTTCGAAGAAAAGGAACAAAAATGAGCAGCCTTCATTCCCTGCCAGATTGATCCAAGGCCCTAACTCAAGAAGGCAGCCTTCCATCTGCTGAAGGCTGACACTCAAAGACAAATCCGGAAGATAAAGGACATGAGATGGGAGAAGAGATCCTCAAGAAAATCAACAATGCAAAGCATATTTGATGCTACCTGGGCCCAGCTGTAGGACCAATAGACAACATTTCCTTTGTTCAACATCAGAAAGAGCATTTTTAACAACTCCTGAACCGTGAATCCACAATGACAGCTAAGACTCTCTCTCGGCTATCCCCGGGTACCGTGAGGCAGAATTCATTGGTGAACTGCCACCAATCGGGGAGCTGCAACAAACTATCCTTAGGCTTAAAAAACACCAATGGCCTGGATGGTATTCCAGCTGAGGTTTTCAAAGGTGAGAGACCTTTTCTCACATCAAGATTTGTGCAATAATCCAATCCTTTGGATTTGGGAGGAAATACAACTGCGCTCTGACTTCAGGATTATGGCAATTGTAACTATCTCCAAGAAGAAAGTAAATCTCTGTGGAATCAATTGAGTTATTTCCCTCTTGTCCATATCAGGACTTTTCCTGATATGCCACATCAGGAAAAGTACTGACACAATCTTCTAAATCACATATTCCCTGTGGCTAAAGAAATCCTCCCACAGATGCAATGTGGCTTTAGACCTTCCAGAGGAACCTCGGACATGGGGCTGGATTCTCCACTGTCAGGATTCTCCGTTGTGTCGGCAGAGCACCCATGCCCGAGGATTTCCAGACGGCGTGGTGCTGCCCACAATGGGAAACCCCATTGGCCGGCTGGAGAAACGGAGAATCCCACCCTTGATCTTCATTGCCAGACAAATCCAAGAAAAATGTTGAGAACAACACCATGGGCTCTTCATTGCATTCATCGACCTGACCAAAGCATTCGACTCGGTAAATCACGATTGTGGTCCAGAGATCTGGATGTCCAGGAAATGTACTGCAATTGTTTCATGATGATCTGACTGCTACTGTCTTTACTGGGAGATCGGAAATGGATGTCTTCAGAATCCGGAACTGGGGTCAATCAAGGCTGTGAGATAACACCCCATTCTAATTACAATCTTTGTGACAATGGCTATTCATCTCTCCAAAGATCAGCTGGCTTCTGATGTCAACATTAAATATCATCTAGATGGAAAACTCTAACTTGCTGGACTCCCTGTGAAAACTAAACTGTACATTGGATTGGATTTGTTTATTGTTACCGAGGTACAGCGAAAAGTATTCTTCTGTGTACAGTCCAGACAGATCATTCATACATGAAAAAAAAACATGGGGCAAACATAAATACACAATGTAAGTGCCGGAGTGTGGCGACTGGGGGATTTTCACAGTAACTTCATTGTATTGTTAATGTAAGCCTACTTGTGACACTAATAAAGATTATTATTATTATTAGACACAGGCATCGGGTGAAGCGTACAGGAGTGTAGTACCAATCAGCAGAGAAGATGTGTGACAAGATCAGATCAGTCCATAAGAGGGTTGTTTAGAAGTCAGGTAACAGCAGGGAAGAAGCTGTTTTTGAATCTTGACATTTTGCCCCATGTGCCCCAAAGAACTGTGGGTCAAGAATCGATTTGTTCCGTTCTATGAAGACTTAAGGCAGAAACTGACAATCCTGACTAATGCCATCCTCAAATCGAAGCTCTCTATGACTGATGGCAAATGGCTTCGGTTGATAAGGATCCAAGATGAAAAAACAGATTGCCTTTATCCTGCTTTTGAATGGTTAAAATTCCTTTGTCATTGATGAAAAGGATTATGAAGCTAATAGAAAACTCACTGGGGTAAGGTCCTGATGGTAATTAATCTGATTAATAGACTAAGGCTTAAGAAATGAATCAATATCAAACAAAGTGGGTCCGGTATAACTTTAAATCAACAACCCCATGAAGAAAGGACAGAGCAAAGTGAATCAGTAGAACTCATGCTGGTTTAAAGTGCTGGAATAAAGTAGAGAATATATATTTTTTTTAATTTAGAGTACCCAATTCATTTTTTCCAATTAAGGGGCAATTTAGCGTGGGTAATTCACCTATCCTGCACATCTTTTGGGTTGTGGGGGCGAAACCAACGCAAACACGGGGAGAACGTGCAAACTCCACCCTGACAGTGACCCAGAGCCGGGATCAAACCTGGGACCTCGGTGCCGTGAGGCTGCAGGACTAACCCACTGCGCCACCGTGCTGCCCCGTAAGTAGAGAATATTTTAAGGATAAATAGAAGTAAGTTAAATTCCAAATTGTTCTTTATGATAGGTCTCCTACGCAGGAAGGTACTACAATTAGTTCCAATTGTTCTTCATATCTGGGTGATTTGGCTGCAGAGAGCTAAACTTTTATCAAGGCTGAGGTCTCGGATAGAAATTCACACTGAAACATTTTCATTCGGCTATCTACGACAGAGTTCAATACAGGAGATTTGAAAGAGGGCCTGAAGTAATGGGAACTGACTTATCAAACATGGCAACCAAACTATCAAGATCCATTCCTCATGATTAATCAGAACTACAAATCTTTGGATTCTGAACCGATGATAGATTAGGAGGGGTTATTGGGTTACGGGGATAGGGTGGAAGTGAGGGCTTAAGTGGGTCGGTGCAGACTCGATGGGCCGAATAGCCTCCTTCTGCACTGTATGCTCTATGTTCTATGATAGAAGTAAACGAGGCATCTTGCCCCGCAAATGTGTTCGGGGCTAAGGGTCTTGAGGAATAGAATGCAGCAAATCAAGAGCTTGATGTGGTATTGTGAGCAATCATGTCACACATGATGAAGCTATCGCAACTACAGGCCATTCACCTCGAGTGGGTACTTGGGTGACATATATTCCAGAGGTAGAATGGATAAAGGGAGCTAGTTCTGCAGGTTGCATGTTCAGAAATGAGGTCCATGGGCTTGCAGAATGGAGTGAAAGGCTGGAAAGTAACAAAACTGAGGCGAGAGGCGGCCTCAGCATCAGAAAATATTCACAAACTGGAGAAAGAGCCTTCCGATCGTGTGAGTGGGAGATTGCAGACACAAAGTGGAAGTAGAGGCAGTAACTTGAATAGATTAGACAATGAAATAAAGGTGACAGAACAGTCACATAAAAAAAAAAGAACTGGACGTCCTCACTATGGCTGTCAATAAACTTGAGGATAAACTAATATGAATGGAAAAATTAAATGTGAGATGATTTTGAAGTTTATCCTGCGATATTACTGATCTTCTACTGATATCATGAAGGAAAGCCACCTGGCAGCTTTTACAAGGCATGGCAGAATTTGAGCGAATTTGAGAACTTGATAGTGTGATTATAAAATTAGGCTTACAAAGGAATCTTTTAAATACATCAGTTTAAATATTATACAAAGTAGGTCCGGTATAACTTCAAATCAACAATCCCATTTCAAATGTTACTCCCACAAACTGGTTATTCATGCTAGGTTCTCGCCGAAAAAGTATGTTATATCGGAAGAAAGGACAGAGCAATTAAGAAGTTTGGTCAGTTGAACTCATGCTGGTTTAAAGTGCTGGAATGAAGTAGAGAATATTTTAAGGATAAATAAAACATTAAGTAAATTAAATCTGGATAATTACTTACTGTTTCCGATGTTAAAGGCACGATACAAATGAATTTTTTTCTTAAGTTCCTAACATGAGATGATCCAAAGAGCATGAATCTAGTCAGTTTTCAGAATGGTTCACATATTAATCTTTCTAGTATTCTAGTGCACCTGAATGTCTTATGGTGGAAATGGGAAACTAATTGTCCTTTAGCTTGGGAAGTTACAAAATAAAAATAAAAGTTCATAGTACCTCAGCTGCTGAAACACTAGTCTTGTGTGGGGGGGGGGGGGGGGGGTGGGACAGTTAATTCCATGCATCAAAATATTTAAGTGAGGTTCTCTACAGTGGGCATACTGAAGATAGTGCATTCCATTGAATGTGATGTAAATAATCGTATATGTGGAATCATCCATACGTAAGGTTGGTGACTGGGAATAGGTTAGAGATTGACTTTACTGGATTGAAACAGATGCTGGGGAGAAAGAAAGGCAATCCCTAAAATTGAATAACTGGATGCATATCAACAACTGTGTGTTTTACGATAGGTAATCCAGGTACAAACAAATAGAGAGGATGGGGATACTCACAGTGCACTACTTCATACAAAATATGGCAGTCTTTGACTTCATTTGTTTTGAAGCATTGATTGTGTGCATAAAAGTTATTTTTTTAATTTAAGAAGAGGGAAGGTGTGTGGTAATTATTTATTGAATTTAATTGTATACAGATGGTGGGCATTAACTCAGGGTTCACTTGTCATCCTGTGAATATGGAAAAATAGAAACTGTGGTTGTTAGGTTACAAGGTGCATGTACCAATGCAAATAAAAGCTTAAGATTGGCTCTCGTACTGTCCTTTGTCATCTGGCATCCCAGAATAGAAAACAAGGAGCTTCCTGGCACTATTAGATGCAGAAAAACCTAGGGCGGAATTTAACACAGGTTTGGCGATGGGGCATTTAATGGGCAGGAGGATGGCAGGCATGGACTCCACTGCCTTCCCCCACCTTCACTTCAAGTCAGTCCGTGGCAGGAAAGTCTGTGGGTGGCCTTCACTCCCCGATGCCATTTGAGTACCTTAAAGGAGCAGAGAATGCCTCATTGCTGTGTTGCTGGCTTTCACCCAGTAGTGGGCAGAGGCCTTGTCATATGGGGAGCATAACCAGCAAAGTCTGTATGGGATTGCTTCATGGTAAGGTGTCCCCCCATTGTCCCTCATTGCCAGGCACTCACATCTCCTGATCGAGGGACCTGGAATCAGGAAAGAAGGAGCACGCTGAAAGACACCCACTTGTCCTTGCTCCCGGCAAAGGCATACCGCTATCCAGTTAAGTACCTGAGTGGCAAATGATGTTGCAGAGATGATAGGGGGCGGGATCCCACTGGCCAGCGTATGTGAGACAAGCCCCGTAACCTCCTCGAATGGCCTATCCCTGCTCCTATTTTATATGCTATCACACCTACCTCCTTAAGCATCATTGACTGATGGCAATTCTTTATTTTTCATCTTTGTTTTCTCCTCATTTTCCACATTTTCATCAAATACAAAAAAGAAAATCAACAATAACAGTTACAATCCCTCAAATAGCATCCCCTTCAATTATACAAACCCCAACATCACCCGTACACTCCAAGTAAAAAACAAAAGAAAATTAACAGTCATCCCATAAACAATGTGCTCAACACCCCCAATAATCATCCCCCCCCCCCTCGCCCCAATGTTCGATGACAATCATTTCTTGAAACAGTCCCCATAAGTTGTAGAACCCTTCCATCCTTCCCCTCAGCTCAAACTTCACCCTCTCGAGAGTCACAAATTCCAGCAGGTACCCCCCCCCCCCCCTCCCCCACCCTGGCCATAACGAGACACAGGGCGGAGAAACTGACTTCCACCCCAGCAGGACCCGCCCTCTGGGCAATACGCGAGGTGAAGGCTGAAACATCCGCCCAAGCAGCCGCCTGCAGCCCTGGCCGGTTCATGTGGTAAACCACGTTATTGTGTTTATTGTATTATATTCACTGTGTTGTGTTGTATATGCCTGGGCTTGTCCAGGTTGGCTCCGTCTGTGGCTCCTCCCCTCGGGGCTTCTGTATAAAAGTGGCAAGTCTCTGCCTCCGGGCCCAGTTCGGGTCCAGAGGCAGGAGGCTTGCTGTTTAGTGTATTAAAGCCTCAGTTACATTTATCACTCGTCGTCTATTATTGATGGTGTATCAGTCCAACACCCCAAAAATGGCTTCTAGGGGACCAGGCTCCAAGCTCACATGTACTACCCCCAAGATGACCTTGAAAAACTCCCTCCAATACTCCAGCTTTGGGCAGGACCAAAACATATGAACTGATGCCAATTCTAAGCTCCATTTTGTGTTCATGTTTTAACTGACAATTGAGAAATAAACCTTTCCAGAAAACAATCCAGGAGCAATTGCAAATTGAAATAATCATTACCTTTACTCATCGGAAGACAGCCAACAGCTCAGGCAAACGTGTGGGATCGAACTTGCTGCTGTAGTTGTCTTTGGGCATCTTTTCCATGCTGTGATGGAATTCTCACCTCCCTCTCTGCGAACGTCTCTCTTTTCTCCTCTTCAAGAAATCCCACCTGCACGATTACCAGGGTGGATTTGTCTGCTATTTATTTCAAACATCTGGGACTACGGCTCAAAATAAACCTTGTGACATAATTTGATCAGAGACTAGTTCCATGGCTCAAATTCCAGAGCTTCTCAGATGCTCCACCTTAACGACGTTCACTCCCAGATAAATCAAAGTCAGTCTAGCTCCATTCCCTTCCCTTAAACTGGCTACGCAGCCTCCTGCCTCAACGTTACCCCAGATTAGAGAGCTCTATTGTGATACCTGATCTCACTGTGATGCTCAGGCGGAGCATGAGGCTTGCCTTGTGACTTCATAAAAGGACACAGAACACACAGGAGGCTGCCAGTTGGCCCGTCGTCTCTGTGCCACCTCTACGAAAAAACTATCCTATCCAATTCACCCGCTGAAGATTTCTCCTATGCATGGATATGTCCAAACCCCTTTTTTGCAAATCAATACCTTGTCCATTGTTGTGAGCTGTGAGGGCCAGTACAAGATTTAGTTCCAATGGGATTTCTAGGAGGAGGAACATCCAGCCCTTCAGTGTGTCCTCTTAAGGTTCAGTAAAGATCAGTACCAGTACTCCAGGTCTTGGCCCAATCCTGAGGTAAATTTCACAGGGTAAACCAACGAAGCAGTTTTGTCCACCCAGTAGAATTCGTTCAAGCTGCCTGTTGGAATGAAAGCCAGTTAACCACTGGCCATCCTAATGCATTCCCCACTGACGGCTGCTCAGTTATAGCACAAAAGATGGCCATTTGCCTCATTTACTAGTGCCCAGTGCAAGCTTAATTGATGCCAGCCTAATCCTTGCCCTGTATCCTTTTACATTCTTCCTTTTAAAGAATCGCAATTCATGACTTTAACTTTTATCTCAATGGCAACTTGTTACAGTAACCTTTCTTTTTAGAGACTGAACAAGTGCTCTCCTGTTGCCCCTCTCCCATTAAAAGCCTAGCGCCTTCTCGGGCTCTGTTAATTCAGTCCCAACAGCACTCTTCAGTGGATTATTGCACAACCTCCAGCAACAGTTTAAATAGGGAGCCTCCTGACTGCTTAAAATGGCTGTTTATGCTGACTGCATCCCACTGTTTAGATTATTGGGTCAGCTGAGCTCTCCCAAAGACAACTTGGACTGTAGCTCTCAACAAACCTTCTACAACAACACCCTTGCAATTCATCAGAAATGGCTCCATTGCTCAAACACCCTTCACAGGACGAATCTGTTCAGCTGCTCCACCTCAACTACATTTACTCCAAGACAGTAATTCCTTCTGGTTTTGCCCAACCTTCTGTTTGATGGTTACCCAGGGCAACCAGCTTATTGTGACACCTGACCTCATTGTGACGTGGAGTGTGCCCATGAGGCTTGTCCTGTGATGTCATGGTTTGACATTTCCAATTAAATAGCCTTAACTTCATGTGGCCATACTTGGTAACAGCAACTTGATGTTTCAAATGCAATAATAGGTTTCCATGTCAGAAACGCCCAGACAACATGGTGTGTGGGTGATGAGATCGTTTGCTTTCTTTCAATTATGCTAATTGGTTACACTTACAACAATATGAATCGGCTATTCATCCCCACGAGTATTATTCAACATTTTGTAACGCGAGATTTACGCACACAGACTGCACAAAGGTTTTTAAAAAAAGGTTCCTTAATTCCACCAGTATCAAAACTGTATAAACACTCAAGTCAATGCAAACCTCCAAGAAACAAACTATCTACAGGGATTATTCATCACTGATGTTCCTGATCCCTGTCCTATTTAAGGCCTTGGTTCCTCAAGTTAGTGACTCACCACACTGGCTCTGCTGCTCCAGTCCTGCTCTCTTCTCATTCCATGAGGCTTCTCAGACTCATGAGTGCTGCCAGTCAGTCTGACAAGCATATCCATTTCTCATTCCTGGCTCTTTAATCACTCTCAGGGGCCTCAAGCTGCCCTCTTTATGTCCTTGTCTCCTGCCATGCTTCCATTCACAAATCCTAAACTTGCCCTTGCAGTTTTATCCTTCGCCTCAACTTGTCAAAGACTCCTGCAGGGAGTGGCCCAGGGCCTGACCAGTTCCCCTGCTCGGTACTCTCCCCCACCATTGCCACCTGCTACACACTTCCCTGCTTGAGAATTGCCAGCCTGGTGGATCGATGGATCATGCCAAGTGCAGGCAGCAACTTGCAGGATTGCAATCACTGTTATCCGTCCAGAACGGGTTCAGCGATACCTTTGGCCCACAGCTAGATCAGGAGGATGGCCCCGATTGGCAGGAACTCAGTGAAACCGCCCAACGGTACGTGAATGAGACAGAAAATCAGAATAGAGCCCCCCAGGCCCCGAAAAGAAAAGCACCCGCACCACCGACTGCACAGGCAGCATCCAACCCAATGAACCCCATCACCACGCAGCGCAGGGTCACCACGGAAGACCAACCCGATTTTGTGTATACAACCCCATTAACCATCACCCAGTTAACAGATGCCTGCGATAAGATTGAGACTTTCCACCCCACATCAGACCCACACCACTTTTTTGAACTAGTTAAGCAACAGACCCTCATGTACGGTTTAGACGAGAAGGAAGAGGTAAAGCTCATAGTGATCTGCCTTGACCCGTCAGTTAGTTCAGCCCTTCTAGACCCACAAAATGTAGGAGGAGGTAGCCTCCAAGATATGAAAACAGCCATTTTAGACGCCATTGGCTACAATAGAGGAGATCCGGTGGAAGGATTCAACCGGTGCCGACAGAAAAAGGGAGAGCTTCCAACAGCGTTTGCTGGACGCCTCTGGATCCACTTTACCGCGGTATTCGGTGAGTTAGCCTGCGCCCGTCTATCAGCAGATGATACGGCCAAATGGACCCGTACTCTAGTATCCCATGCCACAGAGGCAGGACAGAAGGCATGTGCCAGTTACGACCCCTCACACCCGGCACACAATGAAGTGTGGGTACTGAAGCGCTTATCGAGAGCTTGGGAACAGTCAATACACAGAAAGACAGAGCAGGAGAGAGTAGACGCCACAATGAATCCAGTAAGGGCACACCAAGACCCCACATGGGTAAATTAAGGCAGAAGTAGCGCACAGCACCCTAAAATGCAGGAATGTTATAATTGCGGACAGAAGGGACATTACGCACGAGAATGTCAAGCCCCCCCGAAACAGCAATGGAATCAGCACACAAATGCCCCCCCCCTAGAAACAATGCCAGACCCATCCACAGTGTTAGCGCTCGAGCGGATTATTCGGCCATAAACGGCACCGATTGACGGTGTTCGGGCTCCCCAACTTGGGTCTGTGACACCCTTTGGGATAAGTCCGGAAGACCAGTAGTTGCAGGCACACTCCAAGGACACCCCGTAGAGTTCCTTTGGGACACAGCAGAGTCCTGAACCACGTTAAACTCCTCTGTGATGTACCAGAGAGAGATATGGCCCATTACGGACACCATTACCCTTAGTGGCTTTACACGTCACCTCCAGCAGGGATACATCACAGCCCCTGTGGACGTACAGCTTGGCAATATTCAAACAAAACATTTGGTCGTTTTAGTAGATTTACCCCAGGCAGCAGAACACATCCTGGGCATAGATTTCATGAGTGCACACAATTTTTTGTTCGACCCCATTAATAGATGTGTATGGAAAATGGCTAGAGCAGCGCGAGCCCCTGCCACGCTCACAGTAGGAGACTATGCACACAGAATTAGCTCAGCTGGAGGGTACTGGTTTGATTCACAAACCATTACCACAGACAAAATGGTTAGAGAGGTCTTGAAAAGGCAGAAAGCATCGTTTGCCCAGCACAAGCACGATTGCGGCAAAATCCCAGGAGTGGTTAACATTACAGGTCCCGATCCTAAGCCCCAGAAACAATACGGTTTCCCCCAGCAAGCCGAGGGAGAGATAGCCAAAGTAATCCAAAGTTTGTTGAACCAGGGAGTGATTCGACCCATAGCATCAACGAACAATGCCCCTATTTGGCTAATAAGGAAACCAGATGGTTCATGGTGACTGACCATCGATTATAGGGAATTGAACAAAGTGATTCCACTAACAGCCCCCACCGTTGCCACGAGTCCCGAGACCATGTTAAAACAGGGACTCCAGTCAAAAATTTTCAGGTATTGGACATCAACAATGGCTTTTGGTCCATATCACTGGACAGAGCATGCCAGTACAAATTTGCCTTCACCTTCCAGGGACAGCAGTACACGTGGATGTGCCTTCCACAAGGCTTCCACAACACCTCCTCCATCTTTCACAGACAATTGGCGAACGGCTTATCTAAATTTTCCCGCCCTGAATGCCTTGTTCAGTATGTGGACGACTTGCTGCTACAGACTGACACCAAGGAAGAGCACATTTAGCTTCTTTCAGAATTATTAGGACTCCGAACAAAAATTGGATGCATAATTAATCGCAAAAAGGCCCAAATTCTCCAGGAAAAAGTCACATATTTAGATACGGTCATCACGCATGGTAAGCGTGAAATAGAACATAAATGCATAAATTCAATTGTAAAATTGCCCTTGCCCCAAAACGTTACAGCACTCCGGTCATTTTTAGGACTGGTCGGTTATTGTAGAAACCACATAGACAGTTTTGCCACAAAAGCAGCCCCGCTTTCCGAGCTCTTTAAGAAACAAGCCCCATGGAAATGGCTTCCACAGCACACAGATGCCGTGGATGCATTGAAATGTGCCCTAATCACAGCCCCCGCTTTGCAAGCCCCAGATCCACACTCCCCATATGCGATAGAGGTAGCGACCACCGACCGAACCCTTTTGGCCGTACTCCTGCAGGAAAGGCATGATCGTTTAGGACCCTTAGCCTATGCCTCACGGGTTTTAGGTCCAGTGGAGCAGGGATTTTCAGCCTGTGGGAGGCACCCGTTAGCAGTTTTGTGGGCTTACAATACTACTCGTACATAACCGGACTCAACCCGGTAACCATTCTGACCGAGCACACCCCGACACAGCTTTTATTGGACGGCAGACTAAAAGACGGCACAGTAAGCCAAATTCGAGCAACGCACTGGACCCTACTCCTACAAGGACACGACATTACCGTAAAACGGACAAAAACGCACATATTTCTGGCTGACAATTTACACTATGCAGGAACTCCACATGAGTGCGAGATTATAGCACCCAAGCACAGCACAGGCCCCTTTGTTCCTAAGTCAGTGCCGAAAAAGACAGGCATCCGACGACAGACGACACAGTCACAGACAAAGCTTTGAAAATTTATGTAGATGGCACCTCCACAGTTCTGGATGGAAGAAGAATCACGGGATGTGGAATTTATGTAAAGGACACGCAGGGATGCGCTTTAGAAGAGATCGCATTAAAGTTGCCTGGACACTTAGGTTTGCAGGCAGCTGAGTTAGCAGCCATCGCTTACATTATCCAGCACCCAATTCGTTCCCGTCCCCAGCCGACATATATTCAGACAGTTTGTACGTCTGCAACAGCCTAACAGAATTCCTGCCCCTGTGGGAATCTAGAGGATTTATTTCCGCCGATGGAAAACCCCTACCCTCAGCGCCACTGCTCAAACATCGTTCCTCCAGACAGCGAAAGGTAGAAAGTACGGGCTAGTTAAAGTTAGAAGTCACCATCGTTCCTCCCCACCCGATAACGTGAAAGCTGACGCCCTCACGAAGGCAGGCTCACGACATGGCCAATTTTGGCAACCCCCCCGAGAGTGCCCCAGTACACGCAGTCCAGGTCTCACAGACCAACATTCAAGACTTAGCCCAAGCACAGAAGGGAGATGAGACGTTAAAGGAACTTTTAAAAGGAAACTTCCCAGCTCCCTGCGAAAAGTTTTAAAATTCTTTAACAATCCATGAGGGAATCGTTTTAAAAGATAGCATTTATGTAGTCCCCGCACAGGACAGGAATGAGGGGCGGGATTCTCCCCTGCCCGGCGGGGCAGGGGGTCCCGGCGCCAAGGAGTGGCGTGAACCACTCCAGCGTCGGGCCGCCCCAAAGGAGCAGAACACCGCACCTTCAGGGGCTAGGCCTGCCCTGTAGTGGATTGCTCTGCGCCGGCCAGCGGGGAAAGGGCTTGGCGCCACGCCAATCGGCGGCGAAGGGCCTCCGCTGGGGCGGCGTGATTTGGCGCATGCGCGGGAGCGCCAGTGTGTGCTGGCGTCATCCCAGCGCATGCGCAGTGGGGTTCATCTCTGCGTCGGCCATCGCAGAAGACCGCAGCGGCCGATACGGAGCAATAGAGTGCCCCCACAGCACAGGCCCGCCCATGGATCGGTGGGCCCCGGGGCCAAATCCCCCCGCGCCCCCCCCGAGGACCCCGGAGGCCACTCGCGCAGCCAGGTACCGCCAGCAAATACCTGTTATAATTTACGCTGGCGGGACAGGCCAGAAACGGGCGGCCACTCTGCCCATCGCGGGCCGGAGAATCACTGGGGGTGCTGCTGCCAGCGGCCACCGACCGGCATGACGAGATTCCCGCCCTCGCCAAATCCCCGGCGCCGGAGAATTTGGCAGTCAGCGGGGGGGATTCATCGTGGCCGTGCTTTTCTCTGTCTTTAAGAATCTCCGTATCTTCCTGGGGGTTCAAGCATAATATCTGTTATTACCTTGTTGCTTAATATCTCGTTTGTCTGTTTGTTTCCCCTTATCGTCAATTTCCCATTTAGAATCGTCACCATATGTGACTCCCTCATTTTTTTTTTTTAAACAACCATTTTGGAGACAAGACATCTGGGAAAAAAATTCTGTCACAGTGCGAGCACTCTTGCAGCCTGTGTTTGATGGGCTGAGTGGGCGGACAATTTCTCCGTCCTCTGCAAACTCGTTTTTTAACCAAGTAATTCGAACATGTAAATAGCAGGTGGGGGAATAGCAACCGAAGGGTCGCCAGGAAGGGGCAAAAGTTGTGGCAAAAGTGCATTCTTTAAACCACAGATGTCAAAAGAATAGCAAACGAGTTTCGAAACAATTCTCCAAATGGGGTGCGTATGATCCGCGGCAGGGCAAGAATGGGTGGAATCCCCAGGTAGGGCGGTGATCAGTGAAGTTACTCCACTACACGAGCTTGGCTGACCAAATGTATAGAGGGTCCTCAGGCAGGGCGGGGATCAGTGCCGTTACTCCACTGCCTGAGCGACCTTCCAAGAGTGGTAAGAATTTGGGGATATATGGGCTCCAACAAACTTGTTTCTTTAACTGCCATGTGGTGTCAGAAGAGTAGTCATTACTGTATCAAGAAATTATTCGTGAGGCTGACACACAAAATCGCACAAGAGAGAACGTACAACATTAAAACAAACTAAAGAAGAAAAGCGGGCAGGTTCCATCAGAGTACAGGACACCGTAAATCTCAATCGGTTCCTTTCTCTCATCATCTGGACACCTCAAGGTTCCATTTCAAAAAGGGTCTCAAAGGGTTTACCATGGTGGGAGTCAGACTCGGAGTCATCACCTGATTGTAAGAATCCAGAGTGCGGGCACCTCCGTACCTTTTCTCATTGTGGCAAACTCAAGAATTTGAAAAAAGAGGAAACTGGCGATGAGGATTGAGGCAAGTAAACGGAATTGCTTAACAAAAAAGATTCTTGACTAATTTGGTGGAAAAGGAGTCGAGAGCAGAGAAAGGTTCTCTGGGCTGGACTCTCACATGTACACGTTGGGTGAGTAAAGAAGAACGACAGTTCAAAAACTTGCTTGCTGTTAAAGTGGTTACCGGAACTGTGACGGTGACGAAGCTGAATGGGCTGCGGAGACGGGGACTCAGAAGTCTTCCAAATTTGTACAGGCCACTCCTCAGGAAAAGGTAAACCCACAGTCAGATAAAAAGAAAACATTCTGAGCGGGATTCTCCGTCGGCTGACGGCGGAATCGGGAAACGCAATTGGACAGAGAATCGGTTTTGATGCTAACATCATGCCGGGAGTTGGTTTCACGCAAAATTGCAATTCTCTGGTGCAGCAGCATCAATGCATCCCACACCATTGGCATATCATTAGCGGGCCTGACTTGATGTTCTCCGACGCCTTCATGAATCCCCGCTACCATCAGGACGCATTCCCGATGGCAAGGTTCACTTGTGCTTTTAAAAATCGTGAAATAGGCGCCTTGGCTAATGGGTGAGAGCGAGGAGGTAGGATACAAAGAGGTCCTGATACTGACCAGGCAAGGAGTGGCAGGGGGGTGGTGCCGGGGGTAGGGCTGTGGGGCCGCGATGAACGCCACAGGTCTGCGACGGTGCCCAGGCACGGAAGACCCCATTGACTGGCTGGCGTAACGGAAAATTCTGCCGGCCTTTCGGAGCAGAAATGTGGCGTGGCGGGGCGGAGAATCCCACCCCCTGTATTTCACATTCGTAGATATTGTACCTGTGATTTCATCATAAGTTCAGAGATACACAAGAACCAATCAAGATATGGGGAAGGTGATGGACATGGTCTAAATAGGAACAATGGGCAAAGATTCATCGTAAACATCCAGACCTTAAGCCCTTCATCAGACTTGCTTGAGAAATAAAGTCCTTGACCAATTACATGAGGGGCATCCTGGTGTGGTGATGATGAAGGAACTGACTCGCAGTTATTTTTGGTGGCCAGGATTAGATGTTCAAATCAAAGAGGAAGCCGTGCAAAATTAAGAAGCACTCCACCATTGCAACCTTAACATCCGTGGGAATGGCTCTGACACAGCCATGGCAGAGAATACACATAGATTACGCTGCTCCAGTGGAGGGTCACATGTTCCTCATGATTGTGGATACTCACTCTAAATGGCCAGAGAGACGTTATCATGAAATCCATGATGAATGATCAAACAAATGAGAAGCTAGACAAATATTAGCAAAATTTGGAACACCAGAGCAGGTCACAAGTGACAGTGGTACTCAGTTCACTTCGAAGGAGTTTGAGGACTACCTGAAAGGGAACGATATACAACACATCAAGTCAGCTCTGAACCATCTTGCAACCAATGGATTGGCCAAATATTTTGTACAGTCACTGAAACATTCCATCAAGATATCAAAGGATATGGGGACATTGGCAAGAAGAGTTAACCAATTCTTGATGTCTGACTCGAACACCACACACGCAACAACACAGAGTTCACCAGCAATGCTGCTTCTCAGAAGGAAACTGAGAACACAGTTTAATTTGTTGATTTCACCTGATACTTCAGAGATTGTCAAACGTCAACAAGTACAGATTGCCAGGAGATAACAAAACTCTAAAAGGCAAGTATTCACTCAAGGAGAGTGAATGCTGGCAAGAAACTACATTACCAATGAGAAATGGGTACCTGCTGTGATCCTGGTAAAGGCAGGTCCAATATTATACACTGTACAGGGATGATGCAAGAGCTTAGCGACAGCATACTAACCAACTGTAGCTTCATCAAATGAAATCGCTGAAACATCTCAGTAAGTATTTCTCTTGGAAGCAGTGATACTTCTGAGCAGAGGTCAAACACAGAGATAGGTTCAATTTCTGTTTCTGAGGACTTTCCAGTGCCTATCGAAAAAGATGCTGGAGTAAATTCCAAGGAAGTACCAGCTAGTGAAGGAAGAATGGACACTTCCAAGGTCTCGAGTAGCCAGGTTCCAGAACATCGAATTCAACGAAAAAGGAATAGATGTCCACCTGAGTCTTATTGAGTTGTATATATATATATATATATGTGTATAGAGATAATGCATAAATTGTATAAATGTTAAGTCGTATACTAAAGAAATAAAGGGGGAGGGGTGTTATATATCAGAGATTACAACCATGCTGGTGAAGCATCACATAATCTGTAGTGGCATCAGTAGAGTTTTTGCGGCGGCAATCAGTTCTTCATCTTAGATTGTATGAGCAACTTTTCCAAATAAAATCCCTCATCGCGTTTGTAAGAAAGCCAGAGTGTGGGCACTTCCATACCTTGTCTATTTGCAGCAAAATCAGATACGACAGTGGTTAATACATGATGATGAACATTGCTGGGCAGGAGGAGTTGCTTCACCTCTCCCCTGTTGTCAAGAATCAGTCAATAGAGAATTCCACTCTCCTCCCAGATCCTCTTCCAACATCTCAGCAGTTTTCCTACTCATTTGGATTCCTTCATTAGACAATGTCGGGTCGGTGGACGTTTCGTCTTCCTGTGGAAGCGAAATTTCCCGATGTTGTCATCGTCTAGTTTAAGCTGCATGAGGTCCACTATCCAGATTGATGGTAGAGGAGAAACTGTACATGGCTGTGCCCCGCGGATTGGGTTTCGATCTCTCTCATAAAAACATCAGTGGTACTTTGATAACTCTCGCAGAGGTCTGGGGTTGAAAGATCCTCTTGTCTCTTAAGCAGGATAAGGCACTCAGTCCGCTTGAAGAGATACATACACAAAGCACTCTTCATTTTCAATAATTCACTTGTTACATTTGCACAAAATTAAATCGAAAAACTTTTGTGAGTACATTGAAAAGTCGATGAGATATTGAAGAGTGAAAGAACAGGGGCGAAATTCTCCGGAAACGGCGCGATGTCCGCCGACTGGCGCCCAAAACGGCGCCAATCAGACGGGCATCGCGCCGCCCCAAAGGTGCGGAATGCTCCTCATCTTTGGGGGCCGAGCCCCAACATTGAGGGGCTAGGCCGACGCCGGAGGAATTTCCGCCCCGCCAGCTGGCGGAAACTGCCTTTGTTGCCCCGCCAGCTGGCGCGGAAATGACATCTCAGGGCGGCGCATGTGCGGGAGTGTCAGCGGCCGCTGACAGTTTCCCACGCATGCACAGTGGAGGGAGTCTCTTCCGCCTCCGCCATGGTGGAGACCGTGGCGGAGGCGGAAGGGAAAGAGTGCCCCCACGGCACAGGCCCGCCCGCGGATCGGTGGGCCCCGATCGCGGGCCAGGCCACCGTGGGGGCACCCCCCGGGGCCAGATCGCCCCGCCCCCCCCCAGGACCCCGGAGCCCGCCCACGCCGCCTTGTCCCGCCGTTCAAAAGGTGGTTTAATCCACGCCGGCGGGACAGTCAATTTATCGGCGGGACTTCGGCCCATACGGGCCGGAGAATCGAGCGGGGGTGCCCGCCAACCGCGCGGCCCGATTCCCGCCCCCGCCGAATATCCGGTGCCGGAGACTTCGGCAATCGGCGGGGGCGGGATTCATGGCAGCCCCCGCCGATTTTCCAACCCGGCGGGGGGTCGGAGAATGACGCCCCAGGTTTCAAAATAATTGTAATTCAGAAAAAGCTACGAAATAGAAGTCATTTCAACTGCAGGCTTTTTAAAAGTAATTTTCACGAATGCTGCAAGAATCTCAGAAGGCTAAATTTCTTATTCTAATCAGTCACATGGATCACATTCTTAAGATAATCTGTATCTCTGGTTTTGCCCCTTATTTACTTTCATTGGTTCTAACTCTCAGCTGAGGCTTTCTGATTTATTCAAACAACTGTCTGTCACTTAGAACACGATTTGTTATTCAGGCATTGGTCATTACTGAAAATTCACTAATGTCCATCAAATTAATTAAATGTGCATCTGCCACATGTATGCCATTTCTACAAAGAGAAGGGACTGAATTCTCCGCCATCGGGATTCTCCGTTTTGCCGGCAGCCTGGGGCTTTCCCGACGGCGTGGGGCTGCCCCACAATTGGAAACCCCATTGACCAGCCGGCGAAATGGAGAATCACGACGGCGTGCTACACCAGATGGAGAAACCTGCCCAAGGTGCTTGCGCTAACTTTGCTTTTGATACATTTTTATCACTAAATGTATTGTGCAACAATAGTCTATTCATTACGAAGGCCTTGTGAAAGTGTCTTTTGAAAAAATATTAGCTTTGTACAGCAATTTGCATATTGTTTGATCTGAAACCATGACTTTGGCTTTGTGGATATTCCATTTTCTGTCTAATAATAATAATAATAATAATAGCTTATTGTCACAAGTAGGCTTCAATGAAGTTACTGTGAAAAGCCCCTTGTCTCTACATTCCGGCGCCTATTCGGGGAGGCTGGTACGGGAATTGAACCTATGCTGCTGTTTTTGTTCTGCATTCCAAGCCAGCTGTTTAGCCCACTGTGCTAAACCATCTATCCCTGTGATCCGAGTGATGATATCTTGCGCGGCCAAGAAGGATAGTCAGGGTCTATCACTGTTAAGTGTCCTCAAATCCCTCCTGACATCTTCATCCATTTAAACTAGATGATTTTTCAGCTCCATGTCCTTGTTCAATTTGAAGGAGCGATCCAGGAAGACAATATGGTCCAACAACTTCACCAGCTCCAGGAATACAGGGACTAGGTCCTCTTCGGCTTGCTAGTGTGGTGATCTCTGTATATCAATATACATGATCAATGTGTGTAAATTTGGAACAGTAAATTCAACACTAGATGTCTCACTATCAGATGGTATAAGAACGACTTTCCCGCTCTTTCTGAGAGAGTGTGCATCAGGAGAGTGAACAGACAAGACATAGAATAGCTAGAGAGAGAGAAGTTATAAGTTATTTCATTGTTACATTGTGTAGTTAGTTGGTTATCTTTACTGTATTTTATTTCTTTTACTAGCTGAGTATTAAGTACAAAGGACTGACAAAACATTATTTATATTACTCATTAAATTAGTTCATCTTTAAAAGAAGACTATTGTTTATTTCATCAACTCGGCTGGTTCAAAGAGTAATATATATATTACGTAAAGGAATATAACAGCTCGTACCCCTAATACCTCTGTTGCAGCTGCGATAGACTACTGCGGTCTCCCAAGAACCTGTGCCAGGATCACACAAATCCTCCACCGACTTCTTTGAACATCTGCACCTCTCCCTAGCTTTCCCACGCAAATATTCCATCAAGAATCCTGCCTGCCCCCTCTCATCGAGACCCCTGAGTGCCGTGGCCAGCTGTGCGCCCTCGGTCCAGTCCTCGACCGCCAGGTCATTTGATGTCTCCTAGTTTACCCCTAATCTGTCCATTGTCAGGTAGAGTATCCATGATGGGGTATTGCGTCCTTCTCCTGCTTTGTTAAAATAAGTCGCACTGAAAGTGGCTTCCTGGTTAATACTTTGATGCTCAGCTTCATCCTGTAACTACTTCAGGTTCCCTCACTGACAGGGCCAGCTTGAGTTCTTTCACTATCTGTTCCAACTTGGTCAGGCCCCTTTCCAGTTTGTCCACCATGATTCTACAGCTGGGCTGTAGAATCCCATTCCTGACACCAAAATGTAATAAGCAATTTAAGCACACAGACTGCACAAAGGTTTAAGATACAAGGCTCCTGGTTGCAGTCTCTCTCTCTGTCTCTGTCTCTCTCTCTCCATGAGGCTTCTCAGATGCTGCTGCCAGTCAGTCTGATTTGGGTTTTCTAATTCTCCTTCTTGGCTCTTTATACACCCTCAAGGGCTTCATGCTACCCCATTAATAGCTTTGGATCCCACCATAAGTTCTAGACATGTCCTTTCTGCTTTCTCCCTCGCCTCAGCTTGTCAAAGACATATCTCCCTGCAATGGGGGACAACCAGTTTCAAAGAATCCATAGAATCCCTACAGAGCAGAGGGAGGCTGTCATAACCCACCACACAGGACTTACGGGGTGGGGATGATTGTGTTTGCCATGTCCCTCACGGAGTACAAGCTCCCTTGTTAAGGGGGTTGGGTAAACCCTATCCAAATTCTATATAAGGTTGGCAAGGTCGGCACCGCCCATTAGAACCAATTGGGATCTACCGGGAGCCTTGTAAATAAACCTACGTTTCTTTAATACAACTTGGTGTGGACTCTCCGTGACTCATAAAAGAGGCCATTTGGCCCATCTGGTCTGAACCAACCCTCTGGAATAGCATCCTACCTAGGTCCACTCCCCCGCCCATTCCCCGTAACCCCACACAACCTGCACATTCCTGACACTCAGGGGCAATTTAGCATGGCCAATCCACCTAACCTGCGCACCTTTGGACTGTGGGAGGAAACCGGAGCACCCGGAGGAAACCCATGCAGGCACGGGGATACCGTGCAAACTCTGCACAGGCAAGGCCAGAGTGTGAGGCAGCAGTGCTATCACTGTGCACCCCTGCCATCGCCATGTGCTGACAAAGGCCCCACTACAATTTCATGAGATCAATTGCAAAATCGTAATGGCAAGATCATCTTTTTTTGGTGTAGGTTAGGGGGTAAATTTTGGCAGGACATTGATTTGGAGAACTCCTCTATTCTTTCAAATAATGCCAAGTGACTTTTACAACCACTTGGGAGGATAGGCAAGTCACCTGTTCAATTGCTCCAAAAGATGTCACCTCAAACACGACAGCACTCCTTTAGTAAATAAATGATCAGTTTATCCAATTTATAGAACATAGAACATTACAGCGAAGTACAGGCACTTCGGCCCTCGATGTTGCACCGATCTGTGAAACCACTCTAAAGCCCATCTACACTATTCCCTTATCGTCCATATGTCTATCCAATGACCATTTGAATGCCCTTAGTGTTGGCGAGTCCACTACTGTTGCAGGCAGGGCATTCCACGCCCTTACTACTCTCTGAGTAAAGAACCTACCTCTGACATCTGTCTTATATCTATCTCCCCTCAATTTAAAGGTATGTCCCTTCAAGCTAGACATCACCAGCTGAGGAAAAAGGCTCTCACTGTCCACCCTATCCAATCCTCTGATCATCTTGTATGCCTCAATTAAGTCACCTCTTAACCTTCTTCTCTCTGACAAAAACTGCCTCAAGTCCCTCAGCCTTTCCTCATAAGATCTTCCCTCCATACCAGCCAACATTCTGGTAAATCTCCTCTGCACCCTTTCCAATGCTTCCACATCCTTCCTATAATGTGGCGACCAGAATTGCACACAATACTCCAAATGCGGTCGCACCAGAGTTTTGTACAGTTGCAACATGGCCTCATGGCTCCGAAACTCAATCCCTCTACCAATAAAGACTAACACGCTGTCCACAACTCCACCGACTTTAGTGTCATCTGCAAATTTACTCACCCTTCCTTCTACGCCCTCCTCCAGGTCATTTATAATAATGACAAACAGCAGTGGCCCAAAAACAGATCCTTGTGGTACACCACTAGTCACTGGACTCCAGTTTGAACATTTCCCATCAACCACCACCCTTTGTCTTCTTCCAGCTAGCCAATTTCTGATCCAAACTGCTAAATCACCCTGAATCCCATGCCTCCGTATTTTCTGCAGTAGCCTACCGTGGGGAACCTTATCAAACGCTTTACTGAAATCCATATACACCACATCAACTGCTTTACTCTCATCCACCTGTTTGGTCACCTTCTCAAAGAACTCAATAAGGTTATGAGGCACGACCTACCCTTCACAAAACTGTGTTGACTATCTCTAATCAAATTATTCCTTTCCAGATGATGATACATCCTATCTCTTATAAACCTTTCCAAGATTTTGCCCACAACAGAAGTAAGGCTCACTGGTCTATCGTTACCGGGGTTGTCTCTACTCCCCTTCTTGAACAAGGGGACAACATTTGCTATCCTCCAGTCTTCTGGCACTATTCCTGTAGACAAAGGTGACTTAAAGATCAAAGCCAAAGGCTCAGCAATTTCCTCCCTAGCTTCCCAGAGAATCCTAGGATAAATATCCCATCCGGCCCAGGGAACTTATCTATTTTCACACTTTCCAGAATTGCTAACACCTCCTCCTTATGAACCTCAAGCCCTTCTAGTCTAGTAGCCTGAATCTCAGTATTCTCCTCGACAACATTGTCTTTTTCCTGTGTGAATACTGACAAAAAATATTCATTTAGCACCTCTCCTATCTCCTCGGACTCCAAGCACAACTTCCTGCTACTGTCCTTGAGTGGCCCTACTCTTACCCTAGTCATTCGTTTATTCCTGACATATCTATAGAACGCTTTAGGGTTATCCTTGATCCTACCTGCCAAAGACTTCTCATGTCCCCTCCTGGCTCTTCTTAGCTCTCTCATTAGGTCCTTCCTAGCTAATTTGTAACTCTCGAGTGCCCTAACTGAACATTCATGTCTCATCTTTACATAAGCCTCCTTCTTCCTCTTGACGAGTGTTTCGACTGCTTTAGTAAACCATGGTTCCCTTGCTCGACCACTTCCTCCCTGCCGGACAGGTACATACTTATCAAGGACACGCAGTAGCTGTTCCTTGAACAAGCTCCACATTTCCATTGTGCCCATCCCCTGCAGTTTTTCTCTCCATCCGATGCATCCCAAGTCTTGCCTCACTGCATCATAATTGCCTTTCCCCCAGATAAAACTCTTGCCCTGCAGTATATACCTATCCCTTTCCATCACTAAAGTAAACATAATGGAATTGTGGTCACTATCACCAAAGTGCTCACTTACCTCCAAATCTAACACCTGTCCTGGTTCATTACCCAGTACCAAATCCAATATGGCCTCGCCTCTCGTTGGCCTATCTACATACTGTGTCAGGAAACCCTCCTGCACACATTGGACAAAAACAGACCCATCTGAAGTACTCGAACTATAGCGTTTCCAGTCAATATTTGGAAAGTTAAAGTCCCCCATAACAACTACCCTGTTGCTTTCGCTCCTATCCAGAATCATCTTTGCAATCCTTTCCTCTACATCTCTGGAACTTTTCGGAGGCCTATAGAATACCCCTAACAGGGTGACCTCTGCTTTCCTGTTTCTAACCTCAGCCCATACTACCTCAGTAGATGAGTCCTCATTAAACGTCCTTTCTGCCACCGTAATACTGTCCTTGACTAACAATGCCACCCCTCCCCCTCTTTTACCACCTTCCCTGAGCTTACTGAAATATCTAAACCCCGGCACCTGCAACAACCATTCCTGTCCCTGCTCTATCCATGTCTCCGAAATGGTGACAACATGGAAGTCCCAGGTAGCAACCCATGCCGCAAGTTCACCCAACTTATTCCGGATGCTCCTGGCATTGAAGAAGACACACTTTAAACCACCTTCCTGCCTGCCGGTACACTCCTGCAACTTTGAAACCTTACTCATGACGTCACTACTCTCAACCTCCTGTATACTGGAGCTACAATTCAGGTTCCCAAGCCCCTGCTGAACTAGTTTAAATCCTCCCGAAGAGCATTAGCAAATTCTCCCCCCAGGATATTGGTACCCCTCTGGTCCAGGCGTAGACCATTCCGTTTGTAGACGTCCCACCGATCCCAGAATGAGCCCCATTTATCCAGAAAGCTGAAACCCTCCCTCCTGCACCATCCCTGTAGCCACGTGTTCAACTCCTCTCTCTCCCTATTCCTCGTCTCGCTATCACGTGGCATGGGTAACAACCCAGAGATAATAACTCTGTTTGTCCTAGATCTAAGTTTCCACCCTAGCTCCCTGAATTCCTGCCTTACATCCCTATCCCTTTTCCTATCTATGTCGTTGGTACCTATGTGGACCACGACTTGGGGCTGCTCCCCCTCCCCCTTAAGGATCCCGAAAACATGATCCGAGACATCATGCACCCTGGCACCTGGGAGGCAACACACCAACCACGAGTCTCTCTCGCTCCCACAGAATCTCCTATCTATCCCCCTAACTATGGTGTCTCCAATGACTAATGCTCTACTCCTCTCCCCCTTCCTTTCTGAGCAACTGGGACAGACTCTGTGCCAGAGACCTGGACCCCATGGCTTACCTCGGTAAGTGTCCCTCCCCAACAGTATCCAAAGCGGTATACTTGTTACTAACGGGAACGACCACATGGGATCCCTGCACTGTCTGCTTCCTCCTAGCCCCTCTCACCGTCACCCACCTATCTTTATTCTTTGGAGTAACTACATCCCTGAAGCTTTTATCTATGACCACCTCTGCCTCCCGAATGATCCGAAGTTCATCCAGCTCCAGCTCCAGTCCCCTAACACGGTTTCTGAGGAGCTGGAGATGAGTACACTTCCCACAGATGAAATCAGCAGGGACACTGACGGCGTCCCTCACCTCAAACATTGCACTACCTTCCCTGACATCCCCTCTAGATAAAAAAGGAAAAAGAAAGAAAGATCTTAAAGAAATTTAGTGGTATTGGTTGAGAAAGAAAAATTGACCATGATACAGGGTCCTGCTCTTCTTCGAATAATGCCAGAGAATCATTAGATGTCCACCTGAGCAGGTAGGCAGAGCCACATTATAACAGCTGGCCCGGTAACATCTGGTCCAGTCATATTGGTGTCTCATTCAGCTGGGCCGAAACTTCCAAAAAAACTTTTCCTGAATTTATTGGCAGTCCGAGAGTTCAATATATCTAAGCTTTCTTAACGTATAGATTACACTACCCATTCAGTATTTAAGTGGTGATAGAGCTCAAAACAGCAAGTTGTTGTTGAAACTCCTTTTCTCTCACTGGAGCACCATTAAAGAGTGGCAGTGGGAAATTGTCAATTTAATTAGAGAGGAGCCAGTTACTTCAGCTGAAAATGCTAATTACACTCTCTGATTTGTTATGGGCCAGGGTTCAGAGAATCCCAAAGTGTATGGAGTTCACCTGACCCACAACTTTTAATAGATTGTGGTATGGGGAGCACACGGCTCACTCTACAGGTGTGGTGCAGCAGAAAATGGACCAGTGGTTTTTTGAAACAAAACAATGTTTCTTCTATGAACTCAAGTTAACCTTTTTAAAACAATCAGTGAATATCTTAGCAACCAGTAAACGAAATACACCCCCAAAGAATACAACACTAAATAACCTGTATGCTGTCATTTTTACCATCCAAAAGACTTAATAAACCTTCAAACAGGAGCACATTAGATTTATATTCAATAGTAAGACAATTTTACAATTCTGAGTTCTCCAAATGATCCATAGATAATCTTTGGATGGCAGAGATCAACAGCAGTGCAGCTCACAGAC
Source organism: Scyliorhinus torazame (assembly GCF_047496885.1). NCBI lineage: Eukaryota > Metazoa > Chordata > Chondrichthyes > Carcharhiniformes > Scyliorhinidae > Scyliorhinus > Scyliorhinus torazame. The sequence continues at coordinate 66,766,348 of NC_092723.1, read as the reverse complement.
ACACCCAAGCTCTTCTCAAACTGAAACTAAAAAAAGTAGAAGTAGAGCTCAGCTCCACCCACACCCTGACATCACTCCAGTAACATGAGCAGCTCCATTTTGTAAAGGTACATTTCTTAAACACCCATTTCTTAAAGGGTAATCTCACATGACACCTCCCCCCCCCCCAAGAAAATAAAATAAACCATGAACTTCAAGGTGGTTCCATTTTTCAGCTTTGCACTATCCTTTAAGAAATGCACACAGTAAATATACTTGTTCGTTTCAAAAAAACAACACACGCAAACAGGGATAATAATATAGTCCATTTTTCTTCCGTTCTTCGTCCTCCAACTGAAATCCTTCATGATTGACAGTCTCTTTAAAAAAGGTCTCTGCACGATCTGTCCATTGCTGTACACCTCGGCATTTCTCTTTAAAGTCAGATAATTTAGTTCAACCTGATCACAGAGTCCCTTGTAATTCTCCGACACAGGAGCATTGGTTATCAGTTTTCAGGCAGTCAAATGCCTGTTGAAAGTCCGCTGTCCACTGAAATTTTCAACGTTTCTTACGCAAGTCCATATGTGGAGCAATCACGCTACAAAGTTTTTGCACAAATGTTCGATCAAATCCACTCATGCCAAGAAATCGCGTTATTTCCCTTTGTCTTCAGGGTATGGGAAACTCCTCAAGGAAAGTGATTTGGGCTTTTCCAAATTCACTTTTGGCTAGGTTTATCACCAAACCCGCCTCTTGAAGTCGATGCAATAACTCCATCAGATGTTTTAACTGTTCTTTCCATGTCTGGCTGAAAATTACCAGATCGTCGATGTATACCGCACAATCGGGTAATCCTGAAACAACTTTGTTAGTTAACCGTTGAAATGTGGCTGGGACATTTTTCATGCTAAATAGCATAACTTTGAATTGGTATATACCATCTGGAGTCACAAAAGCTGAAATCTCCTTCGCCCTTTCAGATAATGGTACCTGCCAGTAACCTTTAAGTAAATCCAATTTGGAAATAAAAACTGATTGTCCCACTTTCTCAATGCAATCCTCCAAACGTGGGATAGGATAAGAGTCCATTCTTGTAACTGCATTAACCTTTCTATAATCCACACAAGACCGTTGGGTACCGTCTGGTTTAGCCACCATCACTATGAGTGAGTTCCATTGGCTGCAACCCACTTCAATTATGCCATTTTTAAGCAGACTCTCAATCTCTTTGTTAACCTGTGCCAATTTTAAAGGGTTAAGTCTATATGGATGTTGGTTGATTCGAACAGCATTTCCCACATCTACATCATGTATAGCCATTTTAGTACTTCCCAATTTATCTCCACAAACTTGCCCATGTGATATCAATAACTCTTTCAGGTCAGTTTGCTTTTCCTCTGGAAGATAACTCAACAATTTATCCCAATTTTTAAGAACATCCTCATTTTCCAATTTAATTTGAGGTATGTCAAATTCACAGTCATTTGGAATTGATTTGTCACTTTGAGTTAGAATCATGAAAACCTCCTTTTTCTCTCCTTCCCTTTCAAAGTACCTTTTAAGCATATTCACATGACACACTCGGTGATTCTTCCTCCTATCTGGTGTTTTTAACCACATAATTCATGTCACTTAATTTCCTTTCAATTTGATAAGGTCCACAAAACCTCGCTTTTAAAGGCTCACCTGCCACTGGTAACAACACTAAAACTTTATCTCCACTGGCAAACTACAAACTTTGGATTTCTTGTCCACAACGCATTTCATCACATTTTGTGCAACTTTTAAATGTTGTCCAGCCAATTCACCTGCTCTATTTAATCATTCCCTAAAATTTGACACGTAATCCAATAATGTAATTTCCGATTTCTCACCCACCAATTTTTCCTCAATCAATTTAATTGGTCCTCTTACCTCATGACCAAAAATTAGTTCAAAAGGACTAAATTTGGTTGACTCATTAGGTGCATCCCTAATTGCAAACAATACGAATGGAATTCCTTTATCCCAATCCTCTGGATAATTTTGACAATAAGCCCTCAACATTGTCTTTAATGTCTGATGCCACCTTTCTAATGGTCCCTGCGATTCTGGATGGTACACAGTTGATTTAAATTGTTTTATTCCTAAGCTATCTATTACTTCCTTGAATAACCTCGAGGTAAAATTTGATCCTTGATCCGATTGTATTTCTATGGGTAGTCCATATCTGGTAAAGAATTTAAGTAATTCCTCCACAATCTTTTCAGCTGTAATATTACGTACTGGAATGGCCTCTGGAAACCTAGTAGACACATCCATTATGGTCAAAAGAAATTGATTCACACTTTTTGTTTCAGGAAGCGGTCCTACGCAATCAATTAGGACTCTTGTAAAAGGTTCCTCAAATGCTGGAATGGGTATTAAGGGCACTGGTTTTATCACTGCTTGAGGTTTCCCTATCACTTGACATGTGTGACATGACTGACAAAATTTAACTACATCTTTATGTAGTCCAGGCCAATAAAAATGTTTCTGGATTTTAGCTTGAGTTTTCCTTATCCCCAGATGACCTCCCACTGGTACCTCATGTGCAACTCGCAACACCTCCTTTCTATACCCTTCTGGCAATACTACTTGATGAACTTCTGCCCACTTTTCATCCGCCTGCATATGTAAAGGTCTCCATTTTCTCATCAAGACATCACTTTTACGGTAATAACACTCTGGTATACACTCAGATTCCTCTTCCGTATATGCTTTCCGATACATCCGTTTCATTTCTATATCTTTTTGTTGTAACTCCGCCAATTTTCCTGAACTAAAAATATCCGCCTCATCCTCCACCTGTTCTTGTTCTTTTTCAACGATCTGATCAAAAATCGTTTCTGATAATTGCACTTCAACTTCATCTTCACTCATTGATTTCTCCTCTTGTCTTAACCTGTGACTTTGCGACCTTTTTACTACACAATCCGGAAAAATCCCAGGATATTTGTCCTTCAGTTGTCTGATTTTCCACTGGCTCATCAACCACAGTAGGCATCACTCCCACTTGCGATCCAGCTATATCATTACCCAAGATAAACTGTATTCCTGGACAAGATAGTTTCTCTATTACTCCTACTACTACTTCACCACTCTTCACTGGACTTTCAATTCTCACCTGATATAATGGAACGCCACTTCTCTCACCCTGAATTCCACATATTATCACCTTTTCGAGGAACATTCTTCCCAAACTACATAACTCCTCATCTCTTACCATTAAAGATTGACTAGCTCCCGTATCTCTTAAAATTGTGACTTCTTTACCTACTGCTCCTGATACACATAAGTAAACTTTACTCACATAAGTAAATTCTTTAAAGACATCTGGCACCTTCTTATCAATCACCTCTTGATCAGGCTGTACAATCCTTCACACCTCCTTCGCTTCACTTGGGCTTTCCCTCCCCACTTTAACAAACCCCACTGTCTTATCCTGTTTTACCACATCAGCCTTCCCAATGCTTTTCTTCAACCAACACTGTGACTTTACATGGCCTAGTTTATTACAGTGAAAACATTTAAAACTTTTCATTTCCTTCCACCCTCCTGGATTTCTTTTTTAATCTGATGTACACTCTCATTATCTCCCATCCGATCACCTTTACCTTTACCACTTGAGTATTTCTCATGTCCCCAGTTTCTATCCCTCACAGGCTGAAACTGATGTCGGAAACCAAGCTTTGATTTATGAACTAATTCATAATCATCTGCCATTTCTGCTGCTAATCTCGCAGTTTTAACCCTCTGCTCTTCCACATGAGTTCTCACTACATCAGGAATTGAATTTTTTAACTCCTCCAAAAGTATAATTGCTCTGAGAGCTTCATACGTTTGGTCTATTTTCAAAGCCCTTATCCACATATCAAAATTACTCTGTTTGAGCCTTTCAAACTCCATGTATGTTTGACCAAATTCTTTCCTTAAATTTCTAAACCTTTGTCTGTAAGCCTCAGGCAGTAGTTCATATGCACCTAAGATTGATTTTTTTCACCTCCTCAGACGTCCCAGATACCTCCTCGGTAGTGACGCAAACACTTCACTAGCTCTACCTACCAGCTTTCTTTGAATCAGAAATACCCACATGTCCTGTGGCCATTTCATTTGTTTAGCTACCTTCTCAAATGAAATTAAAAAGGCTTCCACTTCCTTCTCGTCAAACCTTGGCAATGCTTGGACATATTTAAATAGATTCCCACCAAGCCTTCGACTTTGACGCTATTTCTCACTCTCCTCATCACTATCATCCAACTGTACGTTTCCCTTTACGTCTGCCAATTTTAACTGATTGTCATGTTTCATGGCCATTTTCTAAAGTTCAAACTCTCTCTCTTTATCTTTTTCCCTGATCTGTATCTCCCTTTCTCTTTCTTTTTCATCTGCTAGGGATATTCTTTCTTTTCTCCTTTCTTCTCTCACCTTTTCTTTTTCCTCTCTCTCACTCTCGTATTCAAGCCGCTTTAATTCTTTCTCATGTTCCATTTGTTTAATTTGCAACAGATTTTTTGCCATTTCCAATGAGTCAAACTGTATCTCAGGCAACTTTAAATGCTTAGCCACCGCCATAATTAATTCATCCTTTCGCATTTTATCAGGAAATGTTAACTGCAATGTTTTTGCCAAATCAAAAGTCTGCTTTTAGTCTCTGTCCGTAAGGTACTGCGTGTGACAGTCTCCACCCCCAAAAACCTCAGAGCCTCTGAAAGAGCCATTGTCCACAACACACTCCCTACTTAACTGAACTACCACACCTGAAAAGCAACCACAACATGCTCACCCCTCACTGTCTTTAAGTTCTCTAAGCCAATCCAATAGATAGACTTTTATCCCCCTCGAGCCCCGAATTGTTATGGGCCAGGGTTTAGAGAATCCCAAAGTGTATCATGGAGTTCACCAGACCCACAACTTTTAATAGATTGTGGTATGGGGAGCACACTGCTTACTCTACGGGCAGCACGGTGGCCTTGTGGATAGCACAATTGCTTCACAGCTCCAGGGTCCCGGGTTCGATTCCGGCTTGGGTCACTGTCTGTGCGGAGTCTGCACGTCCTCCCCGTGTGTGCGTGGGTTTCCTCCGGGTGCTCCGGTTTCCTCCCACAGTCCAAAGATGTGCAGGTTAGGTGGATTGGCCATGATAAATTGCCCTTAGTGTCCAAAATTGCCCTTAGTGTTGGGTGGGGTTACTGGGTTATGGGGATAGGGTGGCGGTGTTGACCTTGAGTAGGGCGCTCTTTCCAAGAGCCGGTGCAGACTCGATGGGCCGAATGGCCTCCTTCTGCACTGTAAATTCTATGATAATCTATGATAATCTACAGGTATGGTACAGCAGAAACAAAACAATGTTTATTCAGTGAACTCAAGTTCACCTTTTTAAAACAAACAGTGAATATCTTAGCAACCAGTAAATCAAATACACCCCCCAAAGAATACAACACTAAATAACCTGTATGCTGTCCTTTTTACCATCCAAAAAAATTAACAAACCTTCAAACAAGAGCACATTAGATTTTTATTCAATACTGAGAACATTTGACAATTCTGAGTTCTCCAAATGATCGATAGATAGTCTTTGGATGGCATAGATCAACAGCAGTGCAGCTCACAGACACACCCAAGCTCTTCTCAAACTGAAACTAAAAAAAACAGATGTGGAGCTCAGCTCCACCCACACTCTGACATCACTCCAGTAACATGAGCAGCTCCATTTCTTAAAGGTACATTTCTTAAACACCCATTTCTTAAAGGGTACTCTCACATGACAGAATTATTCATATTGACAAGTTGACAAGTTCAAAGTCTAAATAGTTGGACTACTGTCGCTTGCACGTCTACCAAATATAACCTTGTGAAAACTGAATGCATAAACACAAAATCACTAAATCCTAAGAAAATATCTCAGCGACTCCATTATCCCTGGCTCTCTGACAGGTTCCCACATTTTCCCCTCTCAGGTTCATTTACCAGTTTTTCCTACGTTCTTCATTCAAGATTCCGATTCAATGGAGGACAAGGATTATGAGACTCCTCCTTTGCCCTCTGAAATTCCACCTATTTGCCTAGACAGTGCATTTAGGCTGTCTAGAAAGGCTTTGGGTTAAGCCAATGCTTTTCTGAATTTGACAACATCATTCCCTTGGGTGGTTGCCCCTCAAGTGGTTGCCCTCCTTTTAAGGGGGGACGGTGGGGGGGGGGGAGGGGGAGCTCATTTAATTGATCACGAGGTGTAGTAAAACCGATCTGTTCTCCTGATTTCACTGCTTCCTAAAGTATGAGGTTCCCTTTCACGTGGCCACACAAACATATTTTTCAGCAGTTAGCCACTCAATTAGGTGGAATCCGTAGAATCCCCACCAGGCAGAAGGAGGCCATTCAGCCCATCAAGTCTGCACTGACACTCTGAAAGCACACGCTACTTCGGCCCACTCTCCCACCCTTTTGCCACAACCCCCACCTCACTTGCACATCTTTGGACATGAAGGGACAATTTTAGCACGCCCAATCCACCTAACCGCACATCTTTGGAAAGTGGGAGGAAACTGGAGCACCCGGAGGAAACCCACACAGACAGGAGGAGAATGTGCAAACAGTCACCCAAGGCAGGAATCAAACCCGAGTCCCTGGCGCCGTCAGGCAGCAGCACTCGCCACTGTGTATAAACAACTCCCATATTCCCTCTTTATCTCAGAAAGACTGAAACCAATTGAGACTGTTTGGGGAAAAAAGTGGTGCCATGTTAGTGCCTGAGCAATAGTTATCCAGAGACCTAGGTTAACCCTCTGGGGACCGGGATTCAAATCCTACGATACCAGCTGGTTCAATTTAAATTCAATGAATAAAATCTGGAATTGAAAGCTCGTCTTAATAATGCTGGCCGTGATTGACCAAAAACCCACCTGGTTCACGAATGTTGTTTCGGGGAAGGAAATCTGCCATCCATGCATGGTCTGGCCTCCATGTGACTCCAGAGCCACAGAAATGGGATGAACTCTTAACTGTCCTCTGCAATGTTCTAACAAACCATTCAATTCCGGGGCAATTCAGGATGGGTAACAAATGCTGGTGACGCTCACATCCTGTGGAAGAATAAACTTTTACATAAGAACATAAGAACTAGGAACAGGAGTAGGCCATCTGGCCCCTCGAGCCTGCTCCGCCATTTCATGAGATCATGGCTGATCTTTGTGGACTCAGCTCCACTCTCCGGCCCGAACACCATATCCCCTAATCCCTTTATTCTTTAGAAAGGTATCTATCTTTTTCTTAAAAATGTTTAAAGAAGGAGCCTCAACTGCTTCACTGGGCAAGGAATTCCAGAGATTCACAACCCTTTGGGTGAAGAAGTTCCTCCAACACTCTGTCCTAAATCAACTTCTCCTTATTTTGAGGCTATGCCCCCTAGTTCTGCTTTCCCCGACCAGTGGAAACAATCTAGGTACAATTGTAATACTTCCGCTGTCACCCTGGCTAACACCAGCACAGACCAGAGAGAAAACCTAAGACTTTCCACTGCATTTTAAGTCTGCATCACAGCGTGTGGTACATTTAGGCATTAACCCAGCAGGGGAGTCAATACGTGCAAAATTGCAGGAAGGATTTGTACATTCTGCAATTAAAGATTTTTCGTTTGGCAGACGTTAAATAAATACACATTGAACTAAGGAAGTTTGTTATTGGGTGTCTGCAGAAGTTCAGAAAGAAACATTTGACTGGAAACAAATATTTGCAAGGAATAAGGTGGCATTTTCGGTTGTATTTTCCAGAGACGGTTCACCATTGGCTTCCTGCAGGATCTTCCGGTCCCATTGATGTCTATGCCATTTTGCCTGGCTTGCTTTTTCCACTGCCAGGGAACCCATCACAGGGGGCAACCTTCGGGCAGGACAGGAAGATCCCATTGGTGGGAAGGGCCAAAAAATCTCACCCTAAGTGTTTACACTTTGCTGCATGATATTCAAAGAAACATAGAAAATCGGAGCACGGAGAGGCCATTGAGCCCTTCAAGCCTGCTTGGCCATTCATTATGACCATGGTTTATCATCCAACTCAGTAACCTGTTCCTGGTTCCCCCCGCCCCCCTCACATAGCCTTTGATCCTTTGCACCCCAACATCTATATCTAATTGCTTCTTCACCCAACATCTATATCTAACTCCTTCTGACCCAACATCTATATCTAACTCCTTATTGACCCAACATCTAGATCTAAATCCTTCTGACCAGACATCTGTACTTACTCCTCCTTGACCCAACATCTATATCTAACTCCTTATTGACCCAACATCTATATCGAGCTCCTTATTGACCCAACAACTATATCTAACTCCTTATTGACCGAACATCTATAGCTAACTCCTTCAGACCCAACATCTATATCTAACTCCTTTAGACCCGACATCTATATCTAACTCCTTCTGACCCGTCATCTATATCTAACTCCTTATTGACCCAACATCTATATCTAGCTCCTTATTGACCCAACAACTATATCTAACTCCTTATTGACCGAACATCTATAGCTAACTCCTTCAGACCCGACAACAATATCTAACTCCTTCAGACCCGACATCTATATCTAACTCCTTCTGATCCGTCATCTATAATCTAACTCCTCCTTGACCCAACATCTATATCTAACTCCTTATTGACCCAACATCTATATCTAACTTTTTATTGTCCCAACATCTGTATCTAACTTCTTCTGACCTAACATCTATGTCTTACTCCTTCTGACCCAACATCTATATCTAACTCAATATTGACCCAAAATCTATCTCTAACTCCTTATTGACCCAACATCTATATCTAACTCCTTATTGACCGAACATCTATATCTAACACCTTCAGAACCGACATCTATATCTTACTCTTTCTGACCCAACATCTATGTTTAACTCCTTCTTACCCGACATCTATATCTAACTCCTCCTTGACCCAACATCTATATCTAACTCCATATTGACCCAAAATCTTTATCTAACACCTTATTGACCGAACATCTACACATAACTCCTTCACACCCGACATCTATATCTAACTCCTTCTGACCCGACATCTATATCTAACTCCTTCTTGACCCAACATTTATATCTAACTCCTTATTGCCCCAACATCTATATCTAACTCCTTATTGCACCAACATCTATATCTAACTCCTTCTGACCCGACATCTATACCTAACTCCTTATTGACCCAACATCTATATCTAACTCCTTCTGACCCAACATCTATATCTAACTCCTTCTGACCCGACATCTATATCTAACTCCTTATTGCACCAACATCTATATCTAACTCCTTCTGACCCGACATCTATACCTAACTCCTTATTGCACCAACATCTATATCTAACTCCTTCTGACCCAACATCTATATCTAACTCCTTCTGACCCGACATCTATATCTAACTCATTATTGATCTAACATCTCTGTCTAATTCCTCCTTGGCCCTACTTCTATATCTAGTTCCTTATTGACCCAACGTCTATATCTAACTCCTTCTGACCCGACATCTATATCTATCTCCTCCTGACCCGACATCTATTCTAAATCCTCCTTGACCCAACATCTATCTGTAACTCCTTATTGTCCTAACATCTATATCTAACTCCTTATTGACCCAACAGCTATATCTAATTCCTTATTGACCGAACATCTATATCTAACACCTTCTGACCCGACATCTATATCTAACTCCTCCTTCACCCAACATCTATATCTAACTCCTTATTGACCCAACAACTATATCTAACTCCTTATTGACCGAACATTTATAGCTAACTCCTTCAGACCCGACAACAATATCTAACTCCTTCAGACCCGACATCTATATCTAACTCCTTCTGATCCGTCATCTATAATCTAACTCCTCCTTGACCCAACATCTATATCTAACTCCTTATTGACCCAACATCTATATCTAACTTTTTATTGTCCCAACATCTGTATCTAACTTCTTCTGACCTAACATCTATGTCTTACTCCTTCTGACCCAACATCTATATCTAACTCAATATTGACCCAAAATCTATCTCTAACTCCTTATTGACCCAACATCTATATCTAACTCCTTATTGACCGAACATCTATATCTAACACCTTCAGAACCGACATCTATATCTTACTCTTTCTGACCCAACATCTATGTTTAACTCCTTCTTACCCGACATCTATATCTAACTCCTCCTTGACCCAACATCTATATCTAACTCCATATTGACCCAAAATCTTTATCTAACACCTTATTGACCGAACATCTACACATAACTCCTTCACACCCGACATCTATATCTAACTCCTTCTGACCCGACATCTATATCTAACTCCTTCTTGACCCAACATTTATATCTAACTCCTTATTGCCCCAACATCTATATCTAACTCCTTATTGCACCAACATCTATATCTAACTCCTTCTGACCCGACATCTATACCTAACTCCTTATTGACCCAACATCTATATCTAACTCCTTCTGACCCAACATCTATATCTAACTCCTTCTGACCCGACATCTATATCTAACTCCTTATTGCACCAACATCTATATCTAACTCCTTCTGACCCGACATCTATACCTAACTCCTTATTGCACCAACATCTATATCTAACTCCTTCTGACCCAACATCTATATCTAACTCCTTCTGACCCGACATCTATATCTAACTCATTATTGATCTAACATCTCTGTCTAATTCCTCCTTGGCCCTACTTCTATATCTAGTTCCTTATTGACCCAACGTCTATATCTAACTCCTTCTGACCCGACATCTATATCTATCTCCTCCTGACCCGACATCTATTCTAAATCCTCCTTGACCCAACATCTATCTGTAACTCCTTATTGTCCTAACATCTATATCTAACTCCTTATTGACCCAACAGCTATATCTAATTCCTTATTGACCGAACATCTATATCTAACACCTTCTGACCCGACATCTATATCTAACTCCTCCTTCACCCAACATCTATATCTAACTCCTTATTGACCCAACATCTATATCTAATTCCTTATTGACCGAACATCTATATAAAACACCTCCTGACACAACATCTATATCTAGCACCTTCTGACCCGACATCTATATTTAACTCCTTCTGACCCGACATCTATAATCTATCTCCTCCTGACCCGACATCTATTCTAAATCCTCCTTGACCCAACATCTATATGTAACTCCTTATTGTCCCAACATCTATATCTAACTCCTCCTTGAACCAACATCTATATCTAACTCCTTATTGACCCAACATCTGTATCTAACACCTTCTGACCCGACATTTACATCTAACTCCTTCTTCACCCAACGTCTATATATAACTCCTTCTAACCCGACATTTACATCTAACTCCTTCTTCACCCAACATCAATATCTAACTCCTTATTGTAGAAACATCTATATCTAACTCCTTCTGACCCGAAATCTATATCTAACTCCTTATTGATCCAACATTTATATCTCACTCCATATTGACACAAAATCTATCTCTAACTCCTTATTGACCCAACATCTATCTCTAACTCCTTATTCACCCAACATCTATATTTATATCCTCCTTGACCCAACATCTATATCTAACTCCTTATTGCCCCAACATCTATATCTAACTCCTTATTGCACCAACATCTATATCTAACTACTTATTGACCCAACATCTATATCTAACTCCCTATTGACCCAACATCTATATCAAACTCCTCCTTGACCCAACATCTATATGTAACTCCTTCTGACCCGACATCAATATCTAACTCCTTATTGGCCCAACATCTATATCTAACGCCTCCTTGAACCAACATCTATATTTAACTCCTGATTGACCCAACATCTATATCTAACACCTTCTGACCCGACATTTACATCTAACTCCTCCTTGACCCAACATCTATATCTAACTCCTTCTTGACCCAACATCTATATCTAACTCCTTATTGACCCAACATCTATATCTAACTTCTTCTGACCCAACATCTATATCTAACTCTCTATTGACCCAACATCTATATCTAACTCCTCCTTGACCCAACATCTATATCTAACTCCTTCTGACCCAACATCTATATCTAACTCCTTCTTACCCAACATCTAGATCTAACTCCTTCTGACCCAACATCTATATCTAACTCCTTCTGACCCGACATCTATATCTAAACTTACCAATCCACCCTTCCACTTCCTCATCCAAGTCGTTTATAAAAACCACAAAGAGCAGAGGTCCCAGAACAGATCCTTGCGGGACACACTGGTCACCGACCTCCAGGCGGAATACTTTCCATCCACTACCACTCGCTGTCTTCTTTCGGTCAGCCAATTCTGTATCCAGACAGCCAGATTTACCTTATCCCATGTCCCCTAACTTTCTGAATGAGCCTACCATGTGGAACCTTCTCAAATGCTGAAATCCATATGCACCACATCCACTATCCGACCTTCATCAATGTGTCTTGTCACATCCTCAAAGAATTCAATGAGGTTTGTGAAACATGACCTGCCCCTCACAAAGCCATGCTGACTATCTTTAATCAAACTGTGTTTTTCGAAATAATCATAAATCCTATCTCTCAGAATCCTTTCCAATATTTTGCTCACCACAGACGTAAGACTGATGGGTCTGTAATTCCCATGGATTTCCCTATTCTCTTTCTTGAACAGGGGAACAACATTCGCCTCCCTCCAATCATCTGGTACTACTCCAGTGGAGAGTGAGGATGCAAAGATCAATGCCAACAGCACTGCAATCTCCTCCCTCACTTCCCGTAGAAACCTTGGGCATATCCCGTCAGGCCCAGGGGACTTATCTATCCTGATGCTTTTCAAAATTTCCAGCACATCCTCCTTCTTAATATCAACCTGTTCAAGTCTATTACCCTGGTTCACACTGTTCTCATGAGCAACAAGGTCCTTCTCTCTAGTGAATACTGAAGCAAAATATTCATTTAGAGCCTCCCCTACTTCCTCAGACTCTAGGCACAAGTTCCCTCCACTATCCGTGATCGGCCCTACTCTCACTCTGATCATCCTCTTATCTCTCCCATAAGTGTAGAACGCCTTGGGGTTTTCTCTAATCATCCCGCCAGGGCTTTTTCATGCCCCCTTCTAGCTCTCCTCAGTCCATTTTTCAGATCCTTCCTGGCTACCTTGTAACCCTCTGGAGCCGTGCCTGATCCTTGCTTCCTCAACCTTACGTAAGTTTCCTTCTTCCTCGTGACTAGAAGCTCCACTTCTCTTGTCATCCAAGGCTCCTTCACCTTACCATTCCTTCCTCGTCTCAGTGGGACAAAACTATCCAGCACTCGCAGCAAGTGCTCCTTAAACAACCCCACATTACCGCCAAATAGGAGCAGAATTATGCCACTCGGCCGATCGAGTCTGCTCCGCCATTCAATCATGGCTGATATTTTCTCATCCCCATTCTTCTGCCTTCTCCGCATAACCCCTGATCCCCTTTTAGTCATGAACCTATCTATCTCTGTCTTAAAGACACTCAGTTAATTGGCCTCCACAGCAAAGAGTTCCACAGATTCACCACCCTCTGGCTGAAGAAATTCCTCCTCATCTCTGTTTTTAAGGATCATTAGTCTGAGATGGTGTCCTCTGGTCCTAATTTTTCCTACAAGTGGAAACATTCTCTCCACGTCCACTCTATCCAGGCCTCGCAGTATCTTGTAAGTTTCAATAAGATCCCCTCTCATTCTTCTAAACTCCAACGAGTACAGACTCAGAGTCCTCAAACGTTCCTCATACGACAAATCCTTCATTTCAGGGATCATTCTTGTGAACCTCCTCTGGACCTTTTCCAAGGCCAGCACATCCTTCCTTAGATACGGGGCGCAAAACTGCTCACAATATTCCAAATGGGGTCAGACCAGAGCCTTATACAGCCTCACAAGTACATCCCTGGTCTTGTATTGTAGCCCTCTTGACATGAATGTTAACATTGCATTTGCCTTCTTCGCTGCCGACTGAACTTGCACATTAACCTTACGAAAACCGTGAACAAGGACTCCCAAGTCCCTTTGTCCTTCTGATTCCCGAAGCATTTCCCCATTTAGAAAATAGTCTATGCCTAAATTCCTCCCTCCAAAGTACATAACCTCACACTTATCCACATTGTATTTCATTTGCCACTTCATTGCCCACTCTCCTAGCTTGTCCAAGTCCTTCTGCAGCCATCTTGCTTCCTCAATACTACCTGTCCCCCTACCGATCTTTGTATCGTCTGCAAACTTAGCAGCAGTGCCTTCAGTACCTTCTTCCAGATCATTAATGTATATTATGAAAAGTTGTGGTCCCAGCACAGACCCCTGAGGCACACCACTAGTCACCGGCTGCCATCCTGAAAAAGACCCCTTTCTCCCCACTCTCTGCCTTCTGCCAGTCAGCCAATCCTCTATCCATGCAAGGATCTTACCCTTAACACCATGGTCTCTTAACTTATTTAACAGTCTCCTATGCGGCACCTTGTCAAAGGCCTTCTGGAAATCTAAATAAATCATGTCCACTGGTTCTCCTTTGTCTAACTTCCTTGTTACCTCCTCAAAGAACTCTAACAGATTTGTCAGACATGACTTCCCTTTGACAAGGCTGTGCTGACTCTTTCCTATTTTACCATGCACTTCCAAGTATTTTGCAATCTCATCTTTAATAACAGACTCTAACATCTTACCAATCACCGAAGTCAGGATAATAAATTCCCGTCTTCTGCCTCCCCCCCCTTCTTAAACAGTGGTGTTACATTAGCTACCTTCCAGTCCTCTGGGACCCTTCTTGCCTCCAGTAATTCCTGAAAGATCGTCACTAATGCCATCACAAACTCATGTTTGTTTCAAACTCGTATCGTGTTCACTGTTTATCCTGAGACTTATAAAGAGGTTAACAGGGGCTGGATAAATAGCACAGTGGGCTAAGGAGTTGGCTTGTAATGCAGAATCAAGGCCAGCAGCAAGGGTTCAATTCCCATACCGGCCTCCCCGAACAGGTGCCGGAATGTGGCTATCAGGGGCTTTTCACAGTAACTTCATTGAAGCCTACTTATGACAACAAGCTATTATTATATTCGTAAAATGAATAGTTAATATTCACGTAACAATGAGGTGAAAATCTTCGAATGATCACATCAGCAATGCTCAAATCACAAACTGTCCACATTTTCACTACTCTCAAGCCACATCTGGAGTCCAGCAACTGCTTGCTTTCAGTTGAATTTAACACAGTCATGCCCCCCCCCCCCCACCCACCCCACAGGCCTCCATACATCTGTAGGAGACTGGGTTATTCAGGATATCGTCTTTGTGGTGTTATCATAACTGTCAGTATTGCAAGGGTTAATAAAGTCTCGAGAGTAGCCACTAGAGGGAGCTACAGTTACAACTACATAAGACAGAGAGGCTAAGCCTTGTGGGAGGGTATGTGCAGGAGTTAGCTAGTGAGAGTCAGAAGTACAGAAAGTGTAAGTGAGAGCAAATTATAGATTAAAACAGTAGTGAGATTAGCTTTAGATGAGTATTGTTTAGGTGTTATTAATCAACTGCGTATTATTTAGGGATATGTGTTGAATCCAAGTTAGTAGTGTTAATAAATTTATAGCTTTGTTTAAGTTCAAGCTATTTTGTGGTCTTTGTGAACACTATGCCAACTATCCTGAAATAAGCAACATGAAGAACTCCACAGTCTTTGCAAGACAACAGAGAATTGATTTTCAGACAAACATATGAAAGAAATTGTCCCAGAAACCTCAGCAACTAACAAAGTACGAATTTGCACAGATCTACCCGTCTGCCTGTTTTCTCTCCATGTTGTTCGATCTCTTCCCTCTACACATTGACTTGACCCTGAACCAATTTAAATTGTCCATTCTGGATGTTACTTATTCATAAACGCTTAAACCGTCAGTCACTCCAAGGAGTTTCCCTGTGGTTGACCATTATTTTGAATATTATTTTTATTAGTGGAGTGAACAGACTATCCCTCAGGGAATTGTACCAGGAAAGAAAAACAAATGTAATACACTGCAGATATATAGTCAATAAAGAATGGAGGATAATTCAGCGGCAGTATCTTGCAATGAATTATTAATGGAATGGGAAATGCTGTGTATTTTAAGCTAAAAGAAGACAGAAAGGAAATTTACTATGCTCAGAATATTTCTTGAGATGAGTAGAAAAGGAAACTAATTTTCCACACAGTGTAAATCTATGGAATTAAATGCATTCAACTCCCTCCATGACCTCTCTTCCCTTCCTCTCTCTGCAGCCTCTGTTTCAAATCTCCAAGGTCTCTTTGCTCTTCCAATTTAGGCCTCTGACAAGTCCTCGATTTCCATCAGCAAAATTTATGGTGTTGTGGGTTGGCTTCTTCCGACTGACCACAGGAGACCCAGGGACAGAATATGATCGTTCACTTAAGCATCATGCATGGAGGGCATGCTCCCCGACAACCTCTGAAGCAGCTCTCCTCGAATTCAGCACTCTCTGCTCTGAGACACAGATATAGCAACGAGATTGTACCACAAACAAAACAAGTGCAATCATCAAATAGAACTCCTGGAACGACAATAAGAGAAACACGCTGGTTATACACAGAACATGGTTTAAGTTTCCAATCTTGTCTACATAGATTTATTATTAAACAATCACCTAGAGCAGTACTTGCTATTGCCCCCGCGTGTTGGGTGTTCCGATATACAAATGAACCAACACGGTTGTAGATGGTACAACTCTGTTTTATTATTCTGTATAATAACAACTGTTAACTTCTGGCTGTGGTTCGTACTTCACCAGTTAACCTGTGGACCCAGCCCTAGCACTATCTTAGTGAGGCATTCAGCACATGGTGTATGTCTGAGTGGCACGCTGTGAGCTCTGTGCTCTGAGCTATCTCCTGGTGGAAATGAGCGGGAACTGTGGTGTTCCCTGTTTTATAGTGCGTGTGCTCTCACTGGTGATTGGCTGTGATGTTGCATGTGTGCTGATTGGTCAATCGACCTGATCATCAGTGTGTGTGTGTGATTGCACCATGATATGTTAATGTGGATATCATGACATCCCCCCTTTTGACAAGAATATGTGCCTACATGGTAATAAATATTGGTGTGTACTGAGTGCGGCTGAATATGTGTGTGCAATATTTACAACATGTGCATGAGGCTAAACTATATACATAGGAAGGTGGCAGGTGCAACATAGCAATGAGATTGTACCACAAACAAAACAAGTGCAATCATCAAATAGAACTCCTGGAACGACAATAAGAGAAACAGGTTAACATTGTTGCACAACAATTCAGTGAGTCCAATGTGCAATCAGGCTCATAAGTCCAGCCTAGTAGGTGGGCGACAAATTCGGGTTGACCGCCTCAAGGGTGGGTCAGGATCCACTGGCTGAGGAATGTGCCTGGCCCTGGGCGATAGAGGAATAGAAGAGTGGCAGGGAGCTCCACAAAGTTGACATCAGGGACAACAGGAGGGCATGGCACCGGTGCATGATCACGTAGCGAGCGTGGAACCAGGCAAAGTGCCCGCCGATTACGCCGGAGAATGGAGCCATCAGGCATGCGAACCAGGAACGAGCAGGGAGCCACGCGGCAGAGAACCTCGGCAGTTGCCGACCAGCCACCCTCTGGTAGGTGTCTGCGGATGTTGTCTCCAGGCGCCAGGGCAGGAAGATCAGTTGCCCGAGTGTCATGTGCTACCTTCTGCTGAGCACGCTGCTGTCGCATCCTTTGCAGTACTGGAGCATGGTCGGGTTTAGGAACATGAATGGATGGCGCGACCCATCAACAGCTGGGCTGGTGAGAGGCCTGTGGACAGTGGGGACGAGCGATAGGCCAGCAGGGCTAAACAGAAGTCAGATCCGGCATCAGCAGCCTTGCAGAGGAGCCGCTTGTACGATATTCTTTACGATATGTACGCCCTTTTCCGCCTTGCCATTTGACTGGGGATGCAGAGGGCTGGACGTCACGTGTGTGAAGCCATATGGAGCGGCAAAAGAAGACCATTCTTGGCTCTCAAAACAGGGCCCATTGTCCGATATGACGGTGAGCGGGATTCCATGGTGAGCGAAGGTTTCTTTACATGCTCTGATTACAACTGATGATGTCAAGTCGTGCAGGCGTATGACCTCCGGATAATTGGAAAAATTGTCAATTATTATGACGTAGTCCCTGCCGAGTGCATGAAAAAGGTCCACACCCACCTTTGCCCAGGGCAACGTTACCAACTCATGGGGCTGAAGCGTCTCAGGGGGTTGCGCCGGCTGAAACCTTTGGCAGGTAGAGCAGTTGAGCACCATGTTGGCGATGTCATCGCTGATGCCCGGCCAGTACACAGCTTCTCGGGCCCTCCGCCTGCACTTTTCAACACCGAGATGGCCTTCGTACAATTGTTCGAGGACAATCCTGCGCATGCTGTGTGGAATCACAATCCGGTCCAAATTTAGGAGGATACCATCAATGACGGCCAAGTCGTCCCGGACATTGTAGAATTGTGGGCACTGCCCCTTGAGCCACCCTTCCGTCATGTGGCGCATCACACGTTGTAGAAGGGGGTCAGCCGCAGTCTCACGGCGAATATAGGCCAGACTTGCATCAATAGCTGGCAGATTGGCTGATGTGAAGGCTACATGTGCGTCGACCTGACAGACGAAGCCCCCGATTCAGGCGGTGTGCTCACTGATCTGGACAGGGCATCCGCGATGATGAGGTCCTTTCCCGGGGTGTAGACCAGTTGGAAGTCATACCTCCGGAGCTTGAGCAGAATGCGCTGGAGGTGAGGGGTCATCTCATTGAGGTCCTTTTGTATGATGCCGACCAGGGGGCGGTGGTCGGTTTCCACGGTGCACTGAGGGAGAACATACACATAATCGTGGAATTTACCTATGTTGGTTAACAAACCCAGGCTCTTCTTCTCAATCTGCGCATAGCGCTGGTCTGTGGGGGTCATGGCCCGCGAGGCATAGGCGACCGGGGCCCATGATGCAGTGTCGTCCCGTTGCAGGAGTACCGCCCCAATGCCGGACTGGCTGGCATCAGTCGAGATCTTTGTATCTCGAGTAGTGTCGAAGAACGCCAATACCGGGGCTGCGGTGAGCTTAATCTTGAGCTCCTCCCATTCCTTCTGGTGTGCGGGCAGCCACTGGAATTCCTTAGTCTTCTTCACCAGGTGGCGAAGAGCCGTTGTGTGGGAGGCAAGGTTGGGAATAAACTTCCCCAGGAAGTTGACCATCCCGAGAAAGCGTAGCACTGCCTTCTTGTCTGCCGGCTGCGGCATGGCTGCAATAGCTGCTACTTTGTCTGCACCCGGACGCACCCCTGACCGGGATATGTGGTCCCCCAGAAACATTAGCTCAGTTTGGCCAAAAGAACACTTGGCTCGGTTGAGGCGCAGGCCGTGTTCTCGTATCCGAGCAAAGACACGCTGGAGACGACTGATGTGCTCCTGTGGTGTGGTGGACCAGATGATGACGTCATCAACATAGACGCGCACCCCTTCGATGCCCTCCATCATCTGTTCCATGATTCGATGAAACACCTCGGATGCCGAGATGATGCCAAACGGCATCCTATTGTAGCAGTATCTGCCAAAGGGAATGTTGAAAGTGCACAGCTTCCTGCTGGACTGATCCAGTTGAATCTGCC
The DNA here is from genome assembly GCF_047496885.1 of Scyliorhinus torazame. Lineage (NCBI taxonomy): Eukaryota > Metazoa > Chordata > Chondrichthyes > Carcharhiniformes > Scyliorhinidae > Scyliorhinus > Scyliorhinus torazame. The sequence continues at coordinate 66,746,707 of NC_092723.1, read as the reverse complement.
AAAAACCCTTTGAGGCATCAAGCTTGGTAAAAATTTTAGCCCGGGCCATTTCGCTCGTGATCTCTTCCCGTTTGGGTATGGGTAGTGTTCCCTCATGATGTTATTGGTCAGGTCTTTCGAGTCGATGCAGATCCGGAGTTCGCCAGAGGGCTTTTTTACGCACACCATGGAGCTGACCCATGGCGTAGGCTCCGTGACCTGGGAAAGCATTCCTTGGTCCTGCAGGTCCTGCAGCTGCTGCTTGAGGCGGTCCTTGAGTGGTGTTGGGACTCTACTAGATGCGTGAATGACCGGGGTGGCGTCCGGTTTGAGCTGTATTCTGTAAGTGTAGGGCAGTGTGCCCATGCCCTCGAAAACCTCTTGGTTGTGGGCGAGGAGCGAGTGGAGCTGTGCCCTAAAGTCTGTATCCAGGAAATCGGACGTGCCTTCCGGAGACAGAGTGTGTACCCGCTGAACAAGGTAGAGAACCTTGCAAGGCTGTGCGCCTAGCAGGGAGTCCTTCGAGGATCCAACTATCTCAAAAGACAGTGTGGCTGTGTATGAATTGTGTGCAACCTCGAGCTGGCAAGACCCCATGGCCGGGATAACATTACCGTTGTAATCGACCAACTGACTGTGGGATGGCCGAATCGGTGGTTTGACCTTCAAGGCGTAGAAGGCCGACCATGCAATGAGATTGGCGGAGGCACCAGTGTCTAAACGGAATGTGATTGGTGATCGGTTGACCGTTAGCGTGGCACACCATTCATCGCCCTGATTAACGCTGTGCACTGGCATCAGCTGGTGGGTCCTACTTGGGGACATCCGATTTCTGTCTATTACCGCAATGCGGAAGGCTTCCCGGTCGTAGGTATCACCGGTCTGTACGTCGTCAGGGTATGACTTGGTGTATGGAGGCTGAATGGCCCGCACGTCCATGCAAGGCTGGCGGAATTGCGGAGCGTTGGCAGGTTGAGCTTCTCGACAGCAGGCAGCGTAGTGGCCCATCTTGCCACAGCGGAGGTATTGTCGAGTTTTGGCTGGACATTGCCGCTTTAAGTGTGCGGATCCACAGTTGCCGCACGTCGTGACGTCATGCCGTTCGTTGCGCCACCGTGCATGCGCAGTTCGGTGCTGCGTAGAGCGCGCCTGCACGTCACATCCATCTGCGTCGATGTCTCTTTTGGTGCGTACAAACGCGGGAGGCCTTGGAAAGTGCGCGAAATGGCCGCCCTCGTCCGGGAGGAACTCGATCGAGTGGACCCGCCCGGCCTCGTAGGGTCCCTGCCGTGCCGATTCGGCCGCCCTGAATTGGGAGTACCTGCCAGTCGCGTTTTCGTGGAGGACGCTGGTTTCGATGGCGGTGGCTAGGGTGAGGCTCTTTATTTTGAGGAGCTGCTGGCGTAGGGTGCTCGAGGTGACCCCAAAAACTATCTGGTCCCGAATCATGGAATCGGAGGTGGCCTCCTAGCCGCAGGACTGCGCGAGGATACGGAGGTGTGTCAAAAAAGATTGAAAAGGCTCATCTTTACCCTGCAGGCGCTGCTGGAAGAGGTACCTCTCGAAGCTCTCATTGACTTTGACGCTGAAGTGTTGCTCAAGTTTTAGAAGGACTGTCTTGTACTTCGTCTTCGCATTCCGCGAATGCCAGGGAGTTGTAGATGTGGATGGCGTGCTGCCCTGCCGTGGAGAGGAGGAGGGCAATCTTCCTGGTGTCTGATGCATTCTCCCTGTCTGTGGCTTCTAGGAAGAGCTGGAAGCGCTGTTTAAACAGCTTCCAGTTTACGCCGAGATTTCCAGCGATTTGGAGCGGCTGCGGCGGGCTGATGGTGTCCATGGCGCAGGATGGCGGATCTCTGAAGATGTGCAGGTAGGTCTCACAGTTGCTGGGGAGTTTCCAACCCTGGTATCATGTCGTGTTGGGTGTTCCGATATACAAACAAACCAATACAGTTGTAGATGGTACAACTCTGTTTTATTATTCTGTACAATAACAACTGTTAACTTCTGGCTGTGGTTCGTACTTCACCAGCTAACCTGTGGACCCAGCCCTAACACTATCTTAGAGAGGCACTCAGCACATGGTGTATGCCTGAGTGGCACGCTGTGAGCTCTGTGCTCTGAGCTATCTCCTGGTGGAAATGAGCGGGAACTGTGGTGTTCCCTCTTTTATAGTGCGTGTGCTCTCACCGGTGATTGGCTGTGATGTTGCGTGTGTGTTGATTGGCCCGTCAACCTGTCCATCAGTGTGTGTGTGTGATTGCACCATGATATGTTAATATGGTTAGCATGACAGCTATCTCCTCCGAGTTAGAGGTTATCTGCTCTGACATATTAATAATAATCTTTATTAGTGTCACAAGTAGGCTTACATTAACACTGCAATGAAGTCACTGTGAAAATCCCCTAGTCGCCACATTCCGGCGCTTGTTCGGGTACACAGAGGGAGAATTCAGAATGTCCAAATTACCTAACAAGCACGTCTTTCTGGACTTGTGGGAGGAAACCAGAGCACCAGGAGGAAACCCACACAGACACGGGGAGAACGTGCAGACTCCTCACTGATACCGAATATGCCTCTGTTCAGTTGTTTCGTAGGACAGTGTCTCTGTTTCTCCACAGCCATTGGTAAAAGTCCTGGACCTTCCTGTCCAAGAACACATTGGGAGCATTTTCATTACATGGACTCCAGTGGTTTGAAGGGCATCCACCAGGCTCTCAAGGGAAACTATAGATAAGAAATAGATACCAGTGGCTGGATTCTACGGTCAGCGACACCAAAATTGCATTCGGTGCTCCACCGGAGAATCCATTTTTACTCTGGAATCGGAAGCACTGCCGTTATTCCAATGTTCCGCCCCTTCAAGAACGGCGTACCAAAGGAGTACACCGCATGCCGTCGGTCACCAAAGACGTACACCACAGGATGTCACTTGATGTCCTCCCCAATGCTCTGTCCCCGAAGGGCCAAGTCCCCGACGGCGTGGGACATGTGTCCTCACAATTTTCGGGGACCTCGCGTCGCGGCTGCGGACTGTGTCCAGCACTGCCCCAGTCGGAGAGGGAGCTGTTCCGCTGGCAGGGGGGGCTTTGGCGGGGGGTGGGAGGACTGGTGGGGTGTGGTCCGGAGGCAGCGAGGGAGTTTACAGGGGGGAAGTTTTTCGCAGGCCGGGTCCGCTTGCGGCTGGCACATGCTGTACGACGCAACTGCCACAGGCCGCTGCCGTACGCATGGGCGGCCACAGACCCAGCCATTCTGCGGCCGTATCTGCAGGTAAAGCCGAGCGCGGCACAGCTGCCAGCCCCCCACCGGGCGGAGGATCGGTGCTGGGGCGCCGCCGACTTTTCGGTCGTAAGGTCAGATGGATCCTGCGGACATAGCCGCAGAATTAGAGAATCCAGCCCGAGATTTCCCTGTCCAAACTCCACATCCCGAGAATTAATAGTGTTTTATTAAACTGCAGCAGATGGAGTTCAATGAGGGAAAATGTGAATTCTGTCAATTTGGACCTGAATAAAATATATCAGAGTAGTTTCTAAATGGCAAGAAGCTAGAAGCTGTGGATGACCAGAGAGATTAAGGGCCCAAGTACAAAAATAACTGAAAGCTCATTGACAAATGCGCAAAAAAAATTCCAAGAGGCTGGTGAAAGTGTTGGTCTTTATCTCAAGCGGGCTGGGAAACAAAGGGGTGAAAGTCATGTCACATCTGTACAAACCAGACTTCAACTCAGGACTGTGTTTCGTTCAGGGCTCCCACGCCTCAGAAAATACATTTCTTGGGGGGATTGCTGTGCAGAATGAGGAGATCAGGGGCGAAATTCTCCTACCCGCCCCGCCACATTTCTGCCCCGACCGGCCGGCGGGAGTCTCCGTAACACCGGCCGGTCAATGGGGTTTCCCATTGTGGGGCAGCCCCACGCCGTCGGGAAACCCCCCGGTGCCGGCAGAACGGAGACTCCCGCCAGCGGAGAATGACGCCCCAGGACTCAATATGTATAGTTGGTGTTGCTATCATTCATCCAAAAAAATGTCTGCCAAGTACACACTTCATCTCTGGTGAAGGCATTGCTGTTGTTACATGTTTTGTCCAGCCCTCCTGTACCTCTGTTAACTATCCATTCTCTGGGTGTGAGCTGATGTTTATCACAGGGCTAAATCGCTGGCTTTGAAAGCAGACCAAGGCAGGCCAGCAGCACAGTTCAATTCCTGTAACAGCCTCCCTGAACAGGTGCCGGAATGTGGTGACGAGGGGCTTTTCACAGTAACTTAATTTGAAGCGTACTTGTGACAATAAGTGATTTTCATTTCATGTAATGAGTGATTCTCATTTATTTAAATATAGCCACATCATGGGGAGACCACCTTCAGCCATCACTGGATAGAGATCCGTTAGCAGAAAACCTGGTTGATTCTTTTGTTGCGCATGAGGATCTCAGGGTACAAATCTATCTCCGGTGCTGCTGCAAAGCAGCCGGTATTGGATTGGCCACGCATTCATAAACAGAGGCAGCCAATGGGCCGGACTATCAGCCATTGAATAACTTGATACCAACTGAGTTGAGCCATCCCCTGAGATGCAGCAGCTCTGCTTCCACCCGATCGGAGATCAGTTCATCTGCTCACTATCCTGCCATTGTTGATTGTTGAGGGGCGGTGGGTTCGGTCCACCAGTGTGGACAAAGCCCACCAGGATGCCCAGGCAGCAGGGTTCACCATCATAACCGAGCTGGCCCAGGTCCGGGGGGTGATCAAAGGGGTGCATGTCGCCATATGAGCACCGGCACATGAGAGGCCGGTCTTCACAAATTGAAAGGCCACAGACTGACGCGAAGACCGGCTACAACGACACCCATGCGTGACCAGGGGCGTGATCGAGCGGTGCAGTTCAGGTGTCTGGCTCTGGAGGGGTCCTCCAGTATAGCGCTAGAAGAGTCTCCCATATCATGGTGGCCTGTTGCGATCTCCACAACGTCGGGTAGCAGAGGGGCTGAACACCAGTTCTCATCCAATGAGGAGGATGCGGGGAGTGTAAGGATGAGGAGGACATGGGGCACGGGCAGGCACGGGAGGCATCACAACGTGTACATTTGAGCCCGCGCGCAGGCGACGCTCTAATCACCTCCAGGTTCATCGACTAGGGGGCCTGGCCATTGGCACGAATACCGCATCCCATCTCCACACGCCCCCCCCTCCCCTCTGGCTGGCCACCCCCTCCCATAAACACCCCCCTGCCTTTGCAACCCCCTCCATGATTCCTACCTTCGTCACTTTGGAGTGTGGGCCCTGGGTTGGCAGCAACAGCGAGTCTGGTCCATGGGATGGAGGATGATGACGACTCACTCTGGGATGAGCTCTGGTGCTCCGCATCATTCGACAACGTCTGACTCCTGGCAATGGTAGCACTTTCCACCGCCAACCTAGGTGATCCCTGCATGCAAGCTGTCCATTCCATCACATGGTCCCATCGAATCTTTGTGGTAGCGGAGGTGGGGGTGGGATACCGGAGCGGTGAGGGCTGGCTGAACTGCGGTTTCTGCGCCAAGTCCACCCACAACGTCCGGCAATCACTCCCCCTGCGTCCCCTCTGCAGTCAGCCCAGACCAGTCCATCCCATCGCTCATACCCATCTGACAGAGTACTGCGGTATGTTGTAACATTGTCAACGTGTTTAGTGTGAACAAGTGAACATATATATATTCCAGGTTTGTGCCCTAGTCCCGATTGCTGTATTGTGCCCTGCACCCATGCCAACTTAACTGACGTCTGGCCTTACGGGCCCTAACACTACACCTTGGTGGATCCCCAGATGGTATATCAGGAGTGGAGGCAGCCAGCTGCGAATCCCGCCCTGTGACCTGGGTCCCCTTCGACGGCCGTCTTCTGGGATGACCAGGCTTGGATGGGCCTGGCTGCTTCTAGGGTGTCCCTGGTGGCATGGTACCACCCTTTACTGCCCGCTGCCCACCAAATGTACCAGGGACAGGACGGGGGATACGTCCAAGGTGCTGTGCTGTTCTGACATCTACCCTGCGGGAATCACCGGCCCGGGCCCCATCACCTCCTCCTCCCTCAGGGCACCCAATGATTCTGGGCTACTCCATAGGATGGGGATGCGAGTGGAGCTAACCCCTGTGGCTCCTCCGCCACCTTGCACTGCCAGTCCTGGAGGCCCACGCCCACCCCAACAAGGATCACGATGTTCATGGCCATGGAGCACAGGGAGTGGACCACGTCCCTCTGGGACTGCGCCACATCATGCTGGAACTGTGCCACCACCTTCTGGGTCTGTGTCACATGAGTCATTGACTGCTCCACCTCCCTCTGGGTCTGTGCCACGTCGGCCAGTGCCGCTGACACGCTCAGCAATGACCCACTGTGACTGGGCCACGCTCTGGAGCACCGCGGCAATGTCTCGGTGGCCCTGGTACATGGCTGCCTGTGACAGGGCAGCCCTGTCCTGGGCCTTGGCTATTGCCCGCACAAAGTGCCCCCGGCCTTGGACATCCTGACCCATGACCGAAACCTTCACCCCCCAAGGCGTCCACAGTGGACACCACCGATGCGGTGTTGGCCTGGATGGCTTGCATGGTGGACACCACCTCCTGCTCTTGCAGGTGCTGGATGGTTGCCGACACCCCTCATGCAATCCCTAGCTCGGCGACTTCATCTCCACTATCGATATGGCCACCCTTTCCAGAAATCCGAAACCCATCTGGGTGGCAGCTGGACCCTGGTATTGGGCTGCCCTGCGACAATCCACCACCTCGGGGGTTCCTACCTCCACCTGCTGTACCACGGCACATGTGTGATGTACACCATATAGTGACCCAGGAGCCTCTTCACTAAATTGCCCAACTGAGGTGAGTGTCTCTGGGATGGAGGAAGATGTTGAAGACAGCTGTGACAGGAAGTCAGTGTCCTCTCCGGACTGGTGCTCCAAGGTATTTTGGGGTCTGGGTCCATAGCTCCCATCAGTGTCCTCCACCTCCTTGCTGCTCTCCTCCTGGGGTGGGGCTGTGGCTGGGGTCGGGGCACCAGAAGGTCCCACCTCATCTCCAGGTGATCCTGCAAGACACAAGGCAAGATGCACGATTGGACCGCGGGTTGGGTTGGCAGGTGGTGGTGGAGGGGGAAGTGTGGAGGGTGGTGGATGTGGGGGTGTTGTGGGTGTGGAGGTGGGAGGGGGGATGGCGATGGGTCTGGAGGTGGGGGAGGTGACACACATGCCATGGGGAACCGCAACTCAGCGTGGTCTAACTTGCTCACCCGATACCGACCTCTGCCTCGGTCAACCCCCTCACCCCAGGCCCACCAATCGGCTCCAGAGCCCACTGTGCAGCTGGTGAGGGGCCGCAGGTCCAGCAGTCCCCCTCAGCTTTTCTACCTCTCACGGCGGTTGTGCGCCAACTCCTCCTGGGGGGTGGAGACAGAAAGCGCGCAGTGTTAGACAGTTGGACGCATGCAGCATCTTGGGTGGCTGGTGGCCTTTTTGGCCAGGATACCAAACCATGGTGGCCGGTATGGGTGCTAGCAGGTGGTGCAGGGTGGGGTGTCGGTTGCCTCCCCGGGTGGGAGGGGAGTGGTTGAGTTATGGGTGTTTGGGTCAGGGGTTAGTGCCAGAGGCAGAGTGCTGCCTACTCACCCGGAGAAGGTCATGCAGTTTTTTACCGCACGGCTAGCCGGTCCTGGCAGTGTTGCCCATGGCACACATGACCTCTCCCACCTGCACCCAGTCCCAGTAGCCGGGTGGGACCTGCCTTCTCATCCCGTAGTATAGGGGGGTTGGATTCTCCAATCCCCGACGCTGAAATCGCGCTTGGTGAGAAGGCGGAGAATCCGGAGAGGCGCCGCTTTCGCGATGCTCTGCCCCCTGAAAAGCGGCGTACTCCTTGAATGGCCTCAGGTCATTGCCCGCCCCGTGATGCTCCGTCCCCGACCGGCCGAGTTCCCGACGGCATGGGACACGTGTGGCCTCACCCGTCGTGAACTCAGCGTGGCGGCTGCGGACCCCCCCCCCCTGCGGGAAGGGGGTCTTCAATCAGGGATTGGGGTAATGTGGGGGGCTTGATCCGGGGTGCACAAGCGGCAGAAGGGGGGTACTATTTTTAGGGTCCGAGTCCGCGGACTGAGCCCGCCATGAAGCACGGCGCGGCCGCTGCAGGCCACCAACCTGCGCATGCGCAGCCTCGGACCCGGCAGTGCTCGGGTCGTATCGCCAGCTAGAGCTGGGAGTTCCATGTTGCCTCCCTTTTAGTCCCCCCCGGAGCAGGGAATTGGTGGTCGTTTTGCGACAGTTTTCCTGGCACCACCGTTTTCACACCGGCGCGGGGTCTTAGTCCCCAAACGGAGAATCTAGCCCAGGCGTTCAACAGGGTCTTGAATTCATCATCGGTGTACCACGTTGCTGTTCTCCTTGCTGCCATCTTGTTGGCTGGGATGGTATGTGTGGGAAGCAGAGTGCTTACATGCAGCTGAAATTTGTCAGCCTCTCAAGTGTCAATCCCGACTGCGGTGAATCAGACAACACCACTGTAGAACACCACCGATAATGTCCTGGCATCAGCACTTAGTTTCTGAAACGGAGAATCCCGTCACCAGTCTTTGATCTCTTCTTGTGGCCATGATGTACAGTTGATCCTGTTGCGTTTCTGGTCAATGATAGCCCTAGGATATTTAAGATTCATAAATAAATTATCAAGGGAGTTAACAACATCACAAAACATTTACAGCAAGCGAGGTGCCCATTCAGCCATCATGTCTGCAGTGGCTCTGTGAAACTGCAGGTCACCTGGTGCCAACGCCCTGCCAGCCTTGAAGATTCTTCCTTTTTAAATAATCATGGTCCAGTTCCTTCAAGAGTTTTAAGGGGCATCTTGACGAATACACGGAGGGGGATTCTCCATTCCTGAGACTAAGTGCTGACCTGGGGCAGGGTTTGTGGACTTCTACAGCAGCAAAACTGGTGCTGCACCTGGACCAATCTAGCGTCACGTGGAACACAATTGATTCGCCGGATCCCTGATTGACACTCAGGCTGCAGCCGCATGTACATACTGCACTCCCCACACACACTCATCCCAGCCAACAAAATGGCACTTGTTGCGCTGGAGCATGCCCATCTCTTTGATGGGTCAGCTGGGCCAGACGGCACCTAGGGGGAGTGGCCTGTGGGACACCCACACAACCCATGGCACTAAATTCACAGTGGGCGGCGTGCGCAGCTGCATGGCTGCTTTGCAGGCGGCGGCAATGGTGTTCCGTGCCTGTCCACCCTGACCCCACAGCCCACCACCTGGTCTCCCCCGCTACACCCCAAGGCCCTGGCAGAAGCCTCCCCAGACAGTGGCACAACTGTCAGCACACTAGGCAATGTTGGACACTTTCCATACCCAGTCTGTCTTTCCCTCAGCATCCATAGCGCCTGTTTCATGATTTTTAAAACCACAAGTGAACCTTGCCGCTGGGAATTCCTCCCAGTGGAACCGTGGAATCGCGGAGGCCCCGGAAAATACCGGGTCAGGCCCGCTAATGATATGCCAAGGGGGTTTACTGTAGGTGCGGAGTAAGACGCACAAACGCCACTGCCGTGGCATCGGAGAATTGCGATTTGGCATGAAGCTGGCATCTGCCCCGATATCGGTGTCAAAGCCAACTCTCTGCCCAACCGCCTTTCCCGATTTCAACGTCGGCTGATGGAGAGCCCCGCCTATGAATACGATGGGAATAGAAGGATGAGGACCCGGAAGTGCGGAAGGTTTTAGTTCAGACATGCATCATGATCAGCTCAGGCTTCACGCTTGGAGGGCTGAAAGGCCTGTTCCTGTGCTGTATAGTTTTTGGTTCTTTGTTCTTTGAATGCCTCAATTGAACTGACGTCCACCACACTTTTAGTCTGTGTATCCCAGATCCTAACCACTTGCTGCGTGAAAATTTTCCATCGTTTTATTATTGTTTCTTTTCTCGATTATCTTAAATCTGTGACCTCCAGCCCTTGGCCTTTCCACCAATGAGAACAGTTTTTCCCTATCTACAGCAGTGTTGGGCAACCTAGGCGAGTGGGTGGACCACATGAGTGACACTCCTTCATCTCAGTGGGCCACAAGACTGAAATCGGGCTTGTTCACTAACCAGGCCCTATGAATAAGATTAAATATGCTTCACACGCTGACTATTTCCATAATGAGTTATAGAAAATGATTAAACGTCAGTGTTAAAGAGTAATGGTTTTACTGGAGACTATTTAACATATTTGTACAATGCTTTACTTATTGCTCTAAGGAAGCTGCTGATCCACTTAAAAACCATGAGCTAACAACAGTTCTAAATTAAAAGCTGGTGGAATGCCACTTTAAGGAGGCACATGCTGCTATTACTAACAATATTTGCTAAATTTAGAGCCACTAAACAGGTTTGCTGTTTAATATAATTTCTGAATAAAGTGAAAAAATAATCATTTTAAGAGCTTAGTGCTTGTCTTTTTTTCAGTTCAGTGCATTTTCCCTGCATGAACTAATATAGAGTGAGGAGTCACAGATTTGATTGGAGGGCCCAGTATCCAGCCTTCAGGATCTAAGCATTGACTCAGAGGATGACACATTAACTGTTTGAGAAAAGGAAACAGTTACTTTGTGCAGAGCTGGAAAATATTGAATTTTATTAAAACACACAAATAATTCAACATCTGAGACGGCAGTTAACTGAGGCATAATGATGTTTGGATGCAGAAGATTGGAGAATGTTATTTTTCTGAGAGCTGGGGAAAGCTAAAGGTTTCCTTAGCAACTGTGTCAAATGTGGAGTTCGGTGCTCTGGTTTTGACTTGTGTCGGACTCTGGTTTCTGTTACTCTCCATGCTTTATCTGATAGGTGGTTTGGCGAGAAGGGTATTGTCTGGGGCTCCAAGATGGCATTTCGACTTCCTCAAATTCCTACTGCTGTATGATTTACATATTTAATGGTCACTCTAGCCGCAAGCACAAATCCCGTAATAGTCATTAAATCTCGTGAGAGGCTGGAAACAGGATTTAGCCGGCGATATTTCAGTTTGAGATTTTTCACAAACCCATTCTGATGATGCAAGCAGGTTCATACCCAGGAAGGGCGCGACCCCGATTTGCATATATTAGCACATATTAAAATATTATTAGCGGGCTTGACGCCGCTAGTTATGCCCTTAATGCACATCCCACCCTGCTAGCATAGCGTTACCCCGCTGTGAATCACTACTGGTTTTCAAAAATGATGACAACGCCCGGGGTACACGGATATATATAAGCCCTGCACTGCCCCCTGGCACCCTGGCAGTGCCAGCCTATATATGCCAGGGTGGCAGTGCCGATGCCTTTGGGGGGAAAGTGCCCCAATTCGTTTAGGGGCGGGATAGTGCCCTGGTGTCTTTGGGGGGAGGGGGGGCCCGATGCTTGTGGGGGGGGGAGAGGGGGGGATCGCCCCGATGGTTGTGACGGGGGTCAACCCAATGCTTATGGGGGAATCCTCCTTGCCCATGGGGGTTGTGAGGGGCGCCCTTTAATCATAGAATTTACAGTGTAGAAGGAGGCCACTCGGCCTATTGTGTCTGCACCGGCTCTTGGAAAGTGCACCCTACTTAAGCCCACACCTCCACCCTATCCCCGTAACCCAGCAATCCCACCGAACCTTTTTGGACACTAAGGGCAATTTAGCCTGGCCAATGCACATCTTCTGACTGTGGGAGGAAACCCGAGCACCCGGAGGAAACCCACGCAGCCACGGGGAGAACGTGCAGTCTCCACACAGACTGTGACCCAAGCCGGGAATCGAACCTGGGACCCTGGAGCTGTGAAACAACTGTGCTAACAACTGTGTTACCGTGCTCCCTACATGGTCCCAGATCTTTGTGGAGCTGGTCTTGGCGGCTCCATGAGGCCCTGTCAGAATGGTGGCGGAAACCACGCCCCTAGCTTCCCTGTGCATCAAATGCCAGAGGATCTGAAGAGAACACACAGCTGTGCGGCTGGAGAGATACTCGCCAGTTGTCAGACTGAAACAAGCACTGACAAATTTTGGGAAGATTTCACCCCAAATCTTTCAGGGCCTCAGGACATACAACGTGCTTTATCGCCAATAACATACGTCTGAAGCACAGTAACTCTTTTAATGTAGAAAATGTAGCTGCCAATTTGTGGAGAGCGAGGTCTCTAATAAACAGCAATAAGTTAATGGCCACATAATCTGTTTTGTTGATTTTGGTTGTGGGGTGAATATTGCCCAAGTATTCCCCCTCAAGAATACCCTGCTCTTGTCTAAAATAGTGCAATGGCATCTTCTATATCCACCTGCCAGGAAGGCATTTCTTTAAACATCTCGGGCAGGATTCTCCGATGCACACATGATGATCCAGTGGACTCTTTTACCGTTGCAAAGTTTAATAATTATGGCGGTGCCTTCAGTGATTTTTTTTTTTCAAAGAGGCTTTTGGTGGAAACGGAAGGGGCAAGCAGGTGACATGGACTGGGAGCAGCTCCCTGAAAACAAGGATTCCTCTTGCCTTGTCTCCCGGGTTGACATCTCCTCACTAAGCTTTCACAGCAACAACTGGCATCCAGATTGTGCATGTAACATGGAAAAATATCCCAAGGCATTTCACTCATCACCATCAATGAAGGCAAAACTAACTATCACCTTCCACCAAAAAAAGAGTGGGGTGGATGTATTTTTAAAAAATTAATTTAGAGCACCCAATTCATTTTTTCCAATCACGGGGCAATTTAGTCTGGCCAATCCACCTACCCTGCACATCTTTGTGTTATGGGGGTGAAACCCACGCAAACACGGGATGGATATCTAGTTAATAGGTCAGCCCACATTGTGGAGGAAAGTGACAGAGGCATCATAAAGGCTGTGCAAAACATTGTTCAATGCGCTGTACAATACCCCGCACCCGATTGTGCCGCCCCCCCCCCAACCACCTTGGGCTCCATCGCCAGCACCCACCCGACTCCCTACCCCGGTGCCCTCAGTGATGCTCAACATGCCTGGCCCTCCTAGCTCTACCACTATGTCTTGGTGTTTCCCCAGGATGCACATCTGAGGTGGGGGCAGCCAGCTGCTTACCTGTGGCCTTCGATGCCCCTGGCAGGCGTCCTGTTGGAGCTCTGGAGCCGGAGGGCCCCTGCTCACTGGTCGGCGGCGGCACATGCACAGACGTGCCACCCTGTCCCGAGGGGTGGAACTCGGGGGAGCTGGTCCATGTGACGGGTCCGGGTTGGCACTCAGCGCTCTCTCTTCTCGATCGGAGCCCATAGGACCCTGGGGTTCACTTTGGGACAGAGGGGCAGTTAGTTTGAACCCCGGCTGCCCATGCATTATCTGGCTCTGCCAGCCCTGGTCCGCACCATCACGTTGACACCCTCAGCGATGCTCCTCAGTGACTGGATCACATCCCCCAGTGACCGGGCCATGCTTGCAGAGCCTCAGCCATGCCCACCTGCAGCACCTCGGCCATTCCCATCTGAGAGGGGGACATGTCCCGCAGAACCCCATCAAGGTCGGCCTGATACTGGGTGATACTCACCAGCGAGGCAGATATACCGCTGAGACCCTCAGACATGACCGTCACCGACTGCGCGACGCCTTGGACACCTTCACTCATGGTGCCAACATCGTGCACCAGGCTCTCTACTGCGGTCGCCACCCCAGCAGTGTTGGCCTCGATGCCACTCATTGCTGGTGACATCTCCTGCGCCCCTAGCCTCTGGACTCCTCCAAGCGACTATGGATCTGCTGCCATCTCCCTCTGAATGTCCTGGCCACTCCCTAACGTCTCCAGCAGCTCTGGGAAACTCTGTGCCAGGGTCGCAGAATCAGGCTGGGACCCAGCTGGGTCCTGGGATCCAGCAAACCTCCGACTGCTGTCTTGCCTGGGGGTTCCTGCCTCCACCAGATGTAGATCAGCAGCTGTGTGGTGCTCAACAGATTGTGCCCCCGAAGCCTGACCACTAACATTTCCCACTGAGGTGTGTGTATCTGCGCTGGTGGAGGGTGGGGATGTCAGCTATGCCGCGACTATAACAGTTGCATCCTCGGAGCTCTCCCAGTGTTCTCCCTGGAGTCAGGAGAGGTGCTGCTCGGGGTGAGCCGGCGCCGTCGGCTGGAGGACTTGCGGGAGAATGGACATGTGGTCAGTGGGAGGGATGGGTCAGTCAGTAATGTAATCACTACTCACGTTTGACAGGTTCTCCTGGTGGAGCCCGGTCGTTTCTCACCTCTGCGGTGTCCGCCAGCCTCCGCATGGATCACCGCGGTGTCCTCGGCCACACCGGTCACCGCCAGGGCACGCTCCACGAAGGTGGTGAGGATTCTCCAGTCTGGCACCCCACCGCCAGTCTGGGCCCTCACCCGCCGATTATGGGGGAGCTTTTCCTGAGGGGACACAGAGAGGGCACCGTTAGCCAAACACGTGATTCGCAGTTGTGGGGGGTTGTGAAGGGAGGGTTGGGGTGGAGGGAGGGTTGAAGGAGTGGGTGGAGGGAGTGTTGAAGGGGGATGAGGATGGAGGGAGGGTTGAGGGCCGCCTGGGGGGGTTACCCCCTTGGGGGTTGGAAGTTGGGACGTTGGTATCTACTCACACTGGCCGTCTGGTGTAGGTCGTTGACCTGCTTCTGACACTGGAGGTCAGTCCTCCTGGTCGCACTGCCCAAGCAGATTGTTCCCGTCACCTCACCCCAGGCAGCACTGGCTGCCTTGTGGCTCATCCTCCGTGATCCTCGGGGGAACTGGACAGCCCTCCTGGTCACCACTGTGTCCAGGAGCCTCCCCAGGTCAGCATCCCCGAATCTTGGGGCCGGTCTTCTCGGTGCCATTGTTGTGAGCTGGCTGGGGTTGGCTGAGCAGGTACAGCCTAAGTGCTGCTCGACCTTGTTTTAGCGCATGTGGGATGGTGAGCGTGGTCCCGGCGAATCAGCTGGTGAGCCGGCATTTGGAGTGAGAAGCCCGTGAGGCCCCATTAATTGGACCTATTAACGTTGAATAGTGTTGCCGGCCTCACCGGACCGAGTGCCAAGGAAACACGTGGCAATTCCCGCTCGCTACAGTACTTGGAAATGTTTCCACAGAATCGGGCCCATTCATATAATCTGTGAATCTCTCCAAGGTTAGATCATTGGATTCTAATATGTGGAATCAAATCAGCCCGAGCTGAATTATATAAATTCTTATGTTAAAATCATCCCAGAAATTTATTTTCACTGCCTTTGGGGTGCATTGTAATCTACCTCAGCAATGGAGTCCATGATAGTGGAGGTTTGGTATAATTGTCATGGGAATGTCACTTTAAGAAATGTTTATCTTCCTGGTACTCCGGTTTCGTCCGACAATCCAGGTTAGATGGATCGCCCATGCTAAATTGTCCGTTAATGACCAAAGATATGCAGGTTAGGTGGGATTACGGAGATCGGGCGGGTAAATGAGCCAATGTAAGGTGCTCTTTCGGCGCAGACTCGATAGGCCGAATGGCCTTCTTCTGTGCTGTTGGAATTCTGCTCTATGTTCCCATTGCATATTTTAAAGGGAGAAAAAAGTCGAAAGGAATGTATCTTCTGTAAAACAAAAACAAAGCCAGGAATCAATGGGTATTTATTTCCTCAGTTCTAATGTGAGAATGTAAGCTGGTTGGTGAATGCAGAACCTTGTCTCGTGGTCAAATTAATCTCACTAAGTTGCAGGCTCGGATAACATATTACAAATCTTGCTCCAGTCATCCGAACATGAAACTGTCCAAATGAGATAAACCTGCATTTGGGTTTTCCATCGATTGTTGACTTGATTCCAGCAATTGAAGCTATTTTCCTACTGTCTGCATGTGTCATTTTGAAGGTCTGTGGTTGCAATTGCCATTTGTGATGTATTTTTGAAACCACTTCAATGAACAAGGTCACCCAGCTGATAGCAAAATGATTCACCCTGGTTTTAATCCAAAAGGCTTTACCAGGTGTTGACTTCAATTGTTGAACAATCCCCTCACTGAGAACAGTTTATTTTATTGAGGAATCTCAGTGAAAAGCCACGATCTATTGGACACACCTCCCAGGTTTGAAGCAGTGTTCACTTTCTAATTAAGACTGCCAGGAGAAGCAGAAATGATGGATTTTCCTCCTTAACTAGTTCAGAGATAACTGGGGGGTGGGGGGCGGGGGGGGGTGAAGTTGGTTCACACCAGTTAGCAACTGGGCTCATGTTGAATTACTCTCCCATGTGGTGATATGCCTGTCGATAATATTACATGTACTCAGCAGTGTGACCTCCCGCCAGCAGGTGGCGTCAGACCATCAGTCAGGTGACACCCGGCTACCAGCAGAAGGTTGTAAGGTGTACACGAGGACAGTCGCACATAAGGGGAGTTCTGGGAGAGTCTAATCTAACTCTATGATAACTTGGGTCTGTATAAGATTCTGATCATTACCTTACCACATGTACATTAATAAATCATCATTCTGACTAAGTCACTAACAGTTCTGTAGAATCATTACAAGACAAGATCACGGAATACAACAACACAGTGCAATGGGGGTGGGGGGATGGGGGGGTGGAGATTGCGTGAGAAGGGAGGAGGACTTCCTTGTAAGCCTGCTCCTGGGTCAGACCAAGATGACCATTAACAGGTCCAGGCAGTGGGCGATCGAAGGGGGTCGTCCGGCCTGAACGTTTTGCCTCTTTTCCGTAGCCATGTTCATGGTTGAGTGCCCCTGAAGAGGCAGCATATGGTATCCACTGGTACATGTGAGGCCCTCCCTCATCAGCCCCAGGAATTATATTTTAGTTTGATTTCCCTTTGTAGATGTTATTTTTGTCATAGCGCCCTTTAAGGAGCGATCAAATTAATTTGTTATTTTATTGATTTATGGTTTTATTAAAAGGGCATATTGAATCGGCAGGTGACTTTCCACCATGCCCAATCTTGAATTGAAGTTCAGAGCAGCAGATCAAGCCCTTTATTGAAAATTAAAAAGTCTTGGCAATATTTTACAAGTCAATGGAAAATTTTAAAACATTGGCGCTGTGAAAAGCAAGCTGTCAATTCACTACTAAGTCGTTTTGCACTGCTGGTATTATTGGGATTTCACTCATACATTTAAAAAAAAATTAGAGTACCCAATTCACTTTTTTTTGCTCAATTAAGGGGTAATTTAGTGTGGCCAATCCATCTACTCTGCACATCTTTGGGTTGTGGGGTGAGACCCAGACAGACATGAGGAGAATGTGCAAACACCACGCGAACAGTGACCCGGGTCCCCAGCACCGTGCGGCAGCAGTGCTAACCACTGCACCAGCATGCCTCCTTTATTTTACCCATACTGAGTCCAATTGTGGCAGTGTTATCCCAGCCCAGGAGATCCACACACCCATCATAGGCCAGGAATCTGGGGCGAAATTCTCCCCCAACGGCGCGATGTCCGCCGACTGGCGCCAAAGACGGCGCCAATCAGACGGGCATCGCGCCGGCCCAAAGGTGCGGAATGCTCCGCATCTTTGGTGGCCTAGCCCCAACATTGAGGAGCTAGGCCGACGCCGGAGGGATTTCCGCCCCGCCAGCTGGCGGAAATGGCGTTTGTTGCCCCGCCAGCTGCCGCGGAAATGCGGCGCATGCGCGGGAGCGTCAGCGGCCGCTGTCAGTTTCCCGGCGCATGCGCGGGAGCGTCAGCGGCCACTGAAAGTTTCCCACGCATGCGCAGTGGGGAGAGTCTCTTCCGCTTCCGCCATGGTGGAGGCCGTAGCGGAGGCGGAAGGGAAAGAGTGCCCCCATGGCGCAGGCCCGCCCGCGGATCGGTGGGCCCCGATCGCGGGCCAGGCCACCGTGGGGGCACCCCCCGGGGTCAGATCGCCCCGCGCCCCCCCCCCCCCCCAGGACCCCGGAGCCCGCCCACGCCGCCTGGTCCCGCCGGTAAATACCAGGTTTGATTTACGCCGGCGGGACAGGCAATTTCTGGGCGGGACTTCGGCCCATCCGGGCCGGAGAATTGAACGGGGGGGCCCGCCAACCGGCGCGGCCCGATTCCCGCCCCCGCCCAATCTCCGGTACCGGAGACCTCGGCGGGGGCGGGATTCACGGCGGCCAACGGCCATTCTCCGACCCGGCGGGGGGTCGGAGAATGACGCCCAAGATCCAGGAATTTGTAATTTGATGATTTCGTATTTCCATGAATTGTGTTTTTGATTATTAACTCTTTAGAGGTATGCTAAGAAGAAATGTTTGTTTTAGGCCAGCACGGTGGCAAAGGTGCCTACGGCGCTGAGGGCCTGTGTTCAAATCTTGGCCCTGGGTCACTGTCCGTGTGGAGTTTGCTCGTTCTCCCTGTGTCTGCGTGGGTTTCACCCCCACAACCCAAAGATGTGCAAGGTAGGTGGATTGGCCACGCCAAATTGCCCCTTAATTGGAAAACATAATTGGGCACTCTAAATTTATAAGAAAAAAGGTACGTTTTTAAGCAGGTTTTAGAAAGAAGGAATAATTTGAACCTTGATATTTGACTCCCGTGAGGGTGACCCGTACATTACTTTATGATACACATTGGAAATGTTTTAGTCAGTTTGAAATCTGACTTTATTGGCCCAGGTAATCTGAGATCCTGGTGGCAACATAGGGATTAGACTGTCACTGCCAAAGCTGCGAGGGGCTGCAGAATCACTGGGAAATCAGGCAATCTGCATGAGGGGGCAGGAGACAGGAGCTAACATCCCTGGCCTAACCTTTGGACACATTCGCTACATCTCAATGATGTCAGTCTCACAGCCGCCTCTCGCTGCCTCCACACAGCTCCAGTTAATCAGTCATGGCGGACACATCACCCAAACACAGTGCAACAGTATCACTGACATTCCTCCCTTTCTCTTGTAGGACAAGGTGGCACAGAGCAGAATGAGCAGGGCAGAAGCAGCAGGACACAGGCACACCTGTATCTACTAAGTCCCATAGAGAAGATAGTTTTCTGCCTCTCAGATCCAGGTGCGACAGGCCATTGCATGCAGCATCACAGAACATTGAGGATGATGCACTGACCCTGATGCCCCTTCTCAAACCCCACCTCAGCCACATTCTACTACATGACATAAAGTAACCACTTTGGCTTTCAGGCCAGCCATTAAGGCCCCCACGCCAAAATCCTGATCAAGTAGGGAGTTCAAAGGTATTGCTTGGAAGATACAGGAGCATAACTTGTTGTAAACTGTCCTACATGCAACCTTCCACCACAGTAGATATCCATCAAATTGCTTCAAGGGAATCTCTGAGACTTGGATTGGCATCTGCTGAAAAGTTATCTCTGAAGGCTAGATTAACTCATGTGATATATTTATGCAGGATTTATAAATTGGCTGGGATTGAGTTAGGATTTATAGAATCCCCACACTGCAGAAGGAGGCCATTCAGCCCATTGAGTCCGCACTGACCATCCAAACAAGCACTCTACCTAGGCTCATTCCCCACCTACCCCCATAGCCCCACACATTGATTATGGCCAATCCACCTAATCTGCACATTTTTGGACACTTAAGGGGCAATTTGGCATGATCAACCAACCTAACCTGCACATCTTTGTAATGTGAGAGGAAACCGGAGCACCCGGAGGAAACCCACACAGACACAGGGAGAAAGTGCAAACTCCACACGGACAGTCACCCAAGTCCGGAATGAACCTGGGTCCCTGATGCTGTGAGGCAGTAGTGCTAACCACTATGCCAGTGTGCCACCCCTTGTTGAGGGGTTCCTTCATCCCATTCAAATATGATTCAAAGGGGCATGGTGTGTAATTAGTTGTGACCAAATGGGTGCTGGAAACTGGTCTGAGCTGCATCTTTTTACCTTGGACTGTAGATGAGGAACGTAGTCCATAGACAAACTCTAGGCATATTCTAGTATCTGTTTTACACTGCTCTATTAGTTCTACATCTAAACAGGTTACAGAGAAGTCATGTTGCTCCTAGATATAATTCCAACCTCTCTCTCTCTCTCTCTCTTACGTTGGTCCCTGTAACAAATTTAGTAATACCAATCCCTCATTGAAAAACAATGGAAAGATTTCCAATGCTTTATGCCATTGAACTGCCTGATGTTAACTTGTTAAACACCAGCAGATCTCCTACAAATGAAGATGTGACTGTTAATAACCTGTGCCGATGTTGTCCGTCCCTCTGCGGGGGAAAGTGTATGTCTTAGGTAAATGGCAAGTCCATCAGCATGGGTTCCTCATTCGTTTAGGATAAGCATGCTGGTTGGTTCACTGGGCGTGTGTGTCCAACAATCAGCTGCCTCAAAGAATTCCCTTTTAATTCACCAGGCATCAGATAATTGCCAAAGAACACGGGCAAACAGACCTGGTTTGTTCAGAAGATGATACGAACATGTCACTATTCAGCTGTCATTTTTCCAATTCTGAACCAGAAGTCCACAGGTTACAACACTGGCTCGACTGAGATGCATTCTCCCTGTTCGCTGTACCCCTATCATTTACACTTTGTGGGATGCGTATACCCTCTGTTGTAGTCCTGAGTCATTGTGTAGCCGGTATTAGGGGTATTACGGTACCTAGGTTGGAGTACCTGATGATGTAAGATCATTGGTGTTGGAGGTACCTGATACTGTAAGATCATTGGTGAAGCCTGCCTGCTGGTTCCGCCCATTAAGGCGGAGTATAGGAGTCTGTGTTTCTCTAGCTGCTGCATTCTGTACCTGCACTGCTGGGGGAAACATCTAGTTCAATAAAGCCTTCAATTGTCCTACAATCTCGATTCGGGAGTTATTGATCGTGCATCAATTTATTGAACTAGATTTGGAGCTCCGCATCAAGCTGGAGTGTCTGGAACTTGGGCCCCATGCAGCAAACTCAGCAGCGACCTTTAAACACTGGCTAGTGTGTTTCAACGGATATATCAGGACGGCCACAACTACATCCACAGAGGACCAGAAACTGCAGGTTCTCCATTCAAGGGTGAGCCCAGAAATCTACACGCTCAAAGAGGACGCGGACGGTTTTGCGGCCGCGATGACCCAGTTGAAAGAACATTGCATTCGCCCAGTAAATCATGTTTACACCCGACATCTTCTAGCTACCAGACGACATATTCCGGGGGAATCGCTAGACGAATTCTACCGTGCACTGCTGGTACTAGGTAGGAACTGTGACTGCCCGCAAGTTTCAGCCAACGACCACACCGAACCTTTAATCCGGGCCGCCTTCGTTGCAGGTATGCTGTCCTCCCAGATCCGCCAGAGGCTGCTGGAAAAGGAGACGCTTGGCCTCAAGGAGGCACGGGCCCTCGCAAGCTCCTTAGACATAGCCTCCCGCAACGCCCGAGCGTACGTCCCTGACCATGCGGCAGCCCCATGGGCAGCGTGGACCCCACCCGCAGCCGATTCCGGCGCATCCCCAACCCCCCACAAGCTTGTGCCGTGCAGCTGCCAGGCAACCCCGGAGGGCCCCGATGTTATTTTTGCCGGCAAGCCAAGCACCCCCGGCAACGCTGCCCGACCCGCTCCGCAACTTGCAAGGGCTGTGGAAAAAAGGGGCATTTTGTGGCGGTATGCCAGGCCCGGGTGGTCGCCGCTGTCTCTGGGGGCAAACCGGGACACCGCCATTACCCTCATCGCAGGCCACATGCGGCCCGTGGCGCTGCCATCTTCGATCCCGCGAGCCACGTGGGACCCCGGGTGCCGCCATCTTGTTCCTCAGAGACCAAGTGCGATTCGTGGGCGCCGCCATCTTGCCCACCCTCGGCCATGTGCGACCCGTGGGCGCCGCCATCTTGGCTGGAGTCGCAAGACCCCAATTCGGATGACCGCACACCGCCCGAGGAAATCCATCAGCTTCTGCCACGACTCGCCTCGGTGACTCTGGACCAGTCTCGGCCCCAAACCCTTTCGACCGCTACAACGTCTGTACTCATCAACGGACACAAGACATCCTGCCTGATCGACTCCGGGAGCACAGAGAGCTTTATACACCCCAACATGCTAAGGCTGTAGCGGGTTCCATTCTTGCTTTACTCCACTACTGGGCCGATATCTGAGGTTTGTATATCTGTGTGTGTCTCTCTCCAGCTGTCACTGAAACTTCAGAGACATGGGGATGCCGCACTGGGACACCTCCGTGGGAGAGAGCACTGAATCAAGCCTGCCATTTATCCCTAACCGGAAGCCTGAGGCTTATATCACACAGATATCCAGACCCCCACCTATGCCCAGGTGATTCTCTCTTTTGCCGGTGGTACAACACCCACCCTGTTCCTACTTCACTGGAGTAGCTTTCCCAAGAGAGAGAATAGGACACTGCTGTTTATCACGTAACCAGCAGCCTGTCCTGAGTGAACGGGTTCGAATCGTTCCAAGATTACCCTAGGTTCTCGACCCCGGAATTAGGGTGAGGAGTATTTTAAATGTGACTTGGTCAGAGATCGCTGTTGAGAGATCGAAGAATTGAAACGGACTCCAATTACAAACAAATCAAGGTTTATTGAAAAACCCAGGTCAAAATCACCAAAACAGAAGAAAATGCAATAAAAACCTTAAACTCTACCAAAACTATGCCTATCAAGAAATTGCTATAACGGACACAATGTAAAAGCTTACTGTTACACAGTTTCTTAGCAATGTTTCAAAACAATTAATAAACAAGTCAAACCCCCCTTTCCCCAGATTCTCAACACCTATGAATCTCTCGGGAAGCTTCGCAAGCTGCTTGAGGTACTCACAGTTTAAAAGGTCCGATTTCTCAGCAGACTGTAGACACAAAAACGGCAGGAGCGTAGAATCAGGAGCATTTAGAACTGAACTGTTCGCTCAACTGAACTTGAGTTACTTAGCTGAACTTGAGTCACTGGAACCACTTGATTGAACTGAAAAATGGCTGTCCTGGCCCCTTACTTTATAATATGATTTCAAAGCTCCCGCAGTCTCTGCCCACTCTCCAACAGGCAACGTTCCTATGACAAAAGCCACTATCTCTTTATCTGCAAGATAAAAGGACTTCTTAACAGCCGTTCCTTGTTTCTCCGGAGATTCTGAACTTACTTCCCCATCATGGTAATGGGTATCTCCTTACCCTGAGATAAGGCCGTTAGCACCTGTATTGAAGTCCAGTTTCTGTGCTCTGACCTCCTGCTGGTTGGGTCCAGGGCCATTATTACCTGTATTGAAGTCCAGTTTCTGTGCTCTTGACCTCCTGCTGGTTGGGTCTGGTGACATCATTCACTCCATTGTTCTGTTGGTTGAACTAATCAGTGGCTGTCTGGCATCTTGCAGTTTGTCAATTCAAAGGCTGGGGTTTCTCACACACACACACACACACCCACCGTTGCATGCTGAGCCTACTGGGAGATTTGGTCAGGTTTTGCAGCCAAACGTGGCCAACTTTCACAGTTCCTTGATTTCAATCCTCTCCCAGCTCAGAGAAAAGCCTGAGTTGCCCGAAAAACTTACAAGGCGCTGCTCCCTGCCTATACACCCAGTTAACCAGAAATTCTCCCTGGCCTCCGGGTCTCACTCTGTAGAAATCAAGGGGTACTGCATAGCTAACCTCACAGTCCAGGAAAGAGAATTTAACAATTTCTGACTCTATGTCCTCCCTCACCTCTGCGCTGCCACACTCCTGGGCTTGGACTTCCAATGTAACCTCCAGAGCTTAACCTTTAAATTCAGCGGCCCTACACCCCCTCTCACTGTCTGCAGCCTCGCGACCCTCAAGGTCGACCTGCCTTCCCTGTTTGCAAACCTCACCCCTGAATGCAAACTGTCGCCACCAGGAGCAGATGGTACAGTGCTCAGGACCGGACCTTCATCAGGTCGGAAGTCCAGCGGTTACTGAAGGAAAGTATTATCGAGGCTATCAACAGCCCTTGGAGAGCTCAAGTAGTGGTTGTAAAGACCGGGGAGAAGCACAGGATGGTCATTGATTATAGTCAGACCATCAACAGGTATACGCAGCCCGACACGTACCCTCTCCTCCGCATATCTGACTTAGTCAATCAGATTGCACAATACAAGGGGCGTCATTCTCCGACCCCCCAGATGGGCCGAAGTCCCGTCGACGTGATGACCGTTCACGTCGACGTAAATCAAACCTCCTTTTCATCGGCGTGAACCTGTGCTCCAGGTTCACGCCGACCAGCGTGGAGGTGAGTGACGGCCTGGGGGGTTGGCTCTGGGCAGGCGATGGCGTGGCCGCAGTCTAAATGTGTGGGGAGAGGTGTGTCTAGGGTTGTGTGTGTGTGTGTGCGGCGGGGGGGGGGGGGTTTAGAGTGGGATGGGCTCCGAAGGAGTGCCGGGAGGGGGGCCTGTGCCGGGGAGGAGATTGGGGTCCGTGCCGGGAGGGGGATGGGGGGTTCATGCCGGGGAGGGGGATGGGGAGTCCGTGCCGGGGAGGGGGATGGGGGGTCCGTGCGGGGGAGGGGGATGGGGATCCATGCCGGGGAGGGGGGGCCCGTGCCGGGGAGGGGGATGGGGGGTCCGTGCGGGGGAGTGGGATGGGGGATCCGTGCCGGGGAGGGGGGGCCCGTGCCGGGGAGGAGGTTGGGGTCCGTGCCGGGGAGGGTGATGGGGGGCCGGTGCCGGGGAGGGGGGGCCCGTGCCGGGGAGGAGGTTGGGGTCCGTGCCGGGGAGGGGGATGGGGGGTCCGTGCCGGGGAGGGGGGTGGGGGGGGTCCGTGCCGGGAAGGGGGATGGGGGGGTCCGTGCCGGGGAGGGGGATGGCGGGTCTGTGCCGGGGAGGGGGATGGGGGGGTCCGTGCTGGGGAGGGGGATGGGGGGGGTCCGTGCCGGGGAGGGGGATGGGGGGGGGTCCGTGCCGGGGAGGGGGATGGGGGGTCCGTGCCGGGGCGGGGGATGGGGGGTCCGTGCCGGGGAGGCGGGGCCCGTGCCGGGGAGGAGGTTGGGGTCCGTGCCGGGAGGGGGATGGGGGGTCCGTGCCGGGGAGGGGGGGCCCGTGCCGGGGAGGAGGTTGGGGTCCGTGCCAGGGAGGGGGATGGGGGGGGGGTCCGTGCCGGGGAGGGGGATGGGGGGGGGGGGTCAGTGCCAGGGAGGGGGATGGGGGGTCCGTGCCGGGGAGGGGGATGGGGGGTCCGTGCCGGGGAGGGGGAATGGGGGGGGGTCCGTGCCGGGGAGGGGGGGTGCGAGGACAAGTGAGTTGGTCCACCTGGCCAGGTGCCAGCCTCCAACAGTTGGACCCATGCGGTCCATGCCACCTGGCTGGGGGAAGGAGGGGATATGGGCAATGAAGATATGTCGTCATTCTCCTCCCCCCCCCACCCAACCAGGCCGTCATGTTTTCCGATCATCCAGCGATGTTGGCCGCCGTGGCGGCAGCCGCTAATGTCCATGTTGCCCTGGATGAGGAGGAGGAGCGTGCCAGAGAGGCAGCGCAGGCTGCCGCAGAGGGGCAGGCGGCAGCCGCCCAGGCTGGAGGGACACCTGACCGACAGGACAAGGATGGGGAGGAGGACGTCGCGGCCCCACAGCAACGGAGGCACCCGAGGGCGCCCCGTGTGTACCGGCCCCGGCAGTCATACCAGGACCTCACGGACCGGGAATGCAGGAGGAGACTCCGGATGAGCCGGGAAACCGTGGCACACATCTGCCACCTGCTGGCACACCTGTCACCGCGTGGCACTGGCGGGGGACACCCTCTCCCCGTGTCCGTCAAGGTTACGGTGGCCCTGAACTTTTATGCAACGGGGTCATTCCAGGCACCGAGTGGGGACCTGTCCGGCATATCGCAGACATCGGTGCATCCGGGCAGTGACAGGTGCCCTATATGCCATGGCGCACCGCTACATCCGCTTCCCTGTGGACCGGGCCAGCCAAGATGCCCGGGCCATGGGCTTCTCTGCCGTGGCCGGGTTCCCCATGGTCCAGGGCGCGATTGATGATTGATGGGATGCACGTCGCCGTGCGGCCACCTGCAGATAACAGGGCCGTGTTCACCAATAGGAAGGGGACCTATTCGATGAACGTACAGGTGGTCTGCGACCACCGCATGATGATCCTGCAAGTCTGCGCCCGTTACCCAGGCAGTGTACACGACTCATACGTGTTGTCGCGGTCATCCATCCCCAGCATGTTCGAGGGACGACATCCCCGGCTGAGGGGCTGGTTGCTGGGCGACAGGGGCTACCCATTGCAATCGTAGCTGATGACGCCTACACAGAGGTCACGCAATGAGGCAGAGAACCGCTACAATGATGCCCATGTAGCGACAAGGGGAGTGATAGAGAGGTGCTTTGGCGTGCTGAAGATGCGTTTCAGGTGCCTGGACCTCTCTGGGGGCGCCCTCCAGTATCGGTCAGATAGGGTCGGCCGCATCATTGTGGTGTGCTGCGTCCTGCACAACATAGCCCAGCAGAGGGGCGATGTGCCGCAGGCAGAGGAGGGCGGAGTGGAGGAGCAGCAGGAAGAGGCCCAGTCCTCCCCAGATGAGGGGGATGGGGGCAATGGTCAGAGCAGATGGGGTAGACACAGGCGGGTGGCTGTCCACCGTTACCAGCTGGCCCAGCGGGCACGGGACAGACTGATAGACGCCCGCTTCACTGACTAGATGGGCGTGGGAATCGGGTAGTATGGCCACAGACCGCACACCATGGCAACAGCCGACCACCCACACCCCCCACCCATCCACCCACCCAGCACCCTCACCTCCCTCCCCAACCCCACCCACCCCACCCGCATGCACACCACCCCCCCCATTGCCGATCCACCTGTGGCACAACGGGCCGGGCTCACACAGTTGCGGGTGGACGCGTGTCTATTGCAGGCCATGGAGGATGATGACAACCCACCCCGCGGTGAGCTCCTGGCTCCACATCGTTGGACTATGTCTGACCCATGGCCACAGTACCACCATCCACCCAGACCATCCCTGCATGCGGCTGTGACATTGCAGCGCATGGTCCCGTCCTCTGCCCGGGGGGATGTTGATGGCGGCCCAGGGGGAAGGGGGCAGACTCACCTGGGGCTGAGGAAAGACCACCCCTCACACACACACTTGCGCTCAGCGTACATGACACCCCCGCACGCTTTGGACAGAGCACAAAGGCAGCTTCTGTAGGTGTAACATTGACTTTAATAACCAAAGGAGTTCATGCACGTGCCCTAGCCCCTAAAACTCATCTGTGCCCTGCACCCGTGCCAACTTACTCAGTGTCTAATTGTTTGGCCTTACGGGCCCTTTGACTACGTCTACGTGGTTCCCCAGACGGTACAGCAGAACTGGAGGTGGACTCCTGTGATTCCTGCCCTCTGACACGGGATCCCTTTGGCGGCCGTTTCGTGGGGCGTCCTGGCCTAGATGGGCCAGGCTGCGGCCCGGGCGACTGGGATGGTGAGCTGCCAGCCTGTCCTGCCTGTTGCCCACTCGATGCACCTGGGACGGAAGGGGGGGAGTCCGAGGTGTCGCGGTGTTCCGGGACCTCCCCTACAGGGGGAGCCGGGACGGACCACACCACCTCCTCCTCCCTCGGTGTGCCCGATGGCCCCCAGGCCTCTACATGGGTGGGGGATGCAAACGGACTGGCCATCCGACGCCCCCCCGACATCTGGCGCTGCCAGTCCTGGAGGCCCGTGCTGGTATCGACAGGGGTCTGCAGGTTTGCAGCCATGGAGCCCAGGGGGTTGGCAAACCCTGTCTGTGACAGTGCGACGCCGGCTCGCACATGGCCACTGGCGCCGATGCCCTCAGCGATGGCCTGCAGAGACTGGGCCATGGCCTGCTGAGACTGGGCCATGGTCTGCAGAGACTGGGCTATGGCGTTGAGCGCCTCTGCCATCTGGCACTGGCACTGGCTCATGGCCTCCTGTGAGAGGGCAGCCGTGTCCTGGGCCACAGACGCCGCCTGCACGGAAAGCCCCGGCCTCGCAAACCGTTCCCCATGTCTGACACCGTCGCACCCATTGCCTCCACCGCGGACGCCACCCGTGCGGTGTCGGCCTGGGTGGCACGCATGACCGGCACCACTTCCAGCTCCTGGACGCGGGTGGACTCCTCCACCTGCGACTGCAGCCGCCGCAAGCCGGCCGTCACCCTCTTCGCTCGTCTCCGGGTCGGTGGTTGCATCGGATCTATGTGTGGGTGTGGAAACTCCAGGAACCCGGGATCCATCTGGGCGGCAGATGTTCGCTTGGGCTGGGCTGCCCTCCGACCGCCCGGCCCCTCTGCTGCTCCTACCTCCACCTGCTGTACCGGGACGGCTGTGTTGTGCGCACCAGTGAGTGTACCAGACGCCTCATCACTAAAGTGCCCAACCGAGGTGAGTGTTTCTGCGATGGTGGAGGGTGTTGGTGACAGCAGTGGCGTTGTGTCGTGCTCTTCGTCCCACTCTGAGTCCATGGCACTTTGAGGTGGGGGTTCGTCTCCACCCATCCACTCTGAGTCACTGTCCGGTATTTCGTCTTCCTGGGTAGTGCTGTCCCGGGTAGGGGTGTCCTGGGCAGTGCTGTCCCGGGTAGTGGTGTCCTGGGTAGTGGTGTCCTGGGTAGTGGTGTCCTGGGTAGTGGTGTCCTGGCTCGGATGTGACGGAGGCCTGTGGCTGCCCCCCTCGTCGCTGGGTGGTCGCTCCTGCACGTGACGGGGGTGTCGTCTCCCTGTTGCTCCAGGTCTCTCTGTCTCCCGTGGTGTGCGAGGGGCATCCTGCGGGCGTCGCATGCTGGAGTGTCCGGGTCTCTCTGTCTCCCGTGGCCTCCGAGGGGCATCCTGCGGGCGTCGCATGCTGGAGGGTCCGGGTCTCTCTGTCTCCCGTGGCCTCCGAGAGGCATCCTGCGGGCGGTCTGCATCTGCGGGGATGGGTGCCTGGACGTTTGGTCCTGCGATACACAATGAAGCATGCATGGTTAGACATCAGGCAGTGATCAGGTGATATGGGGGAGGGGGATATAGGGGAGGGGGGATATGGGTACGGGCTGTCGGTGGCTCACTTGCTAGTACGCCCCCGACCTCTGAATCAGCAACCTCCCGGTCCTCAGGTCCGCCAGCCAGTTCCAAGCACCTTTCCTCATGTACGGTCAGTGGCCTCTCATCAGCGGGGCCTCCTCCAGTCCTCACATGCTCCCTATAGTTGTGTGCGCACTTCTCCTGTTGGGCGGGGGGGGGGGGGGGGGGGGGGGGGGGGGGGGGTGGCAGGGGTAAAAGGCAACACTGTTAGGCAGGTATATGAATGCACGCCATCGGTTGCGCGTGCATTGCAGAGGTTAAGGTTAGGGCTGGATTCACTTGGGGATATGGGGGAGGGGGGATATGGGGGAGGGGGGATATGGGGGAGGGGGGATATGGGGGATATGGGGAGGGGGGATATGGGGGAGGGGGGATATGGGGGAGGGGGTACATGGGGGAGGGGGAATATGGGGGAGGGGGGATATGGGGGAGGGGGGATATGGGGGAGGGGGGATATGTGGAGGCTCACCCTGCCTGCTCTGACGAGGTCGTTCACCTTCCTGTGGCACTGGGTGCCTGTCCGTGGTGTCAGGGCCGCAGCGGTGACGGCCTCTGCCCCTTCCCTCCACAGACGCCGGCTGTGGCGTGGGGCAACTCTGCGGCCGTGCCCGGGATACAGGGCGTCCCTCCTCTGCTCCACTGCGTCCAGGAGCGCCTCTATATCCTGTGACTCGAACCTCGGGGCTGAGCGGCGGCCAGCCATCCAGTCGGGTGTTCCGGTCGGGTGTTCCGGTCGGGTGGGGGGGAGCAGCGCGGCCTTATGAGCCGTCATGCCGTGCGGCGCGTATGACGCTGCAGGGCGTCAACCACGTGCGCAAGCGCGGATCCCGTTACGTCGCTGCTGGCCCATTTCGGGCCGGAGACTTTCGACCCATTTTTCCGACGTGACGCAAGTCGGATTTGCGCCGTTTTTTTGCGCCGATCGGTGGACTTTGCGCCGATAACGGAGAATTTCGCCCAAGGTCTTTTCCACGGTGGACCTCAAATCCGCCTACCACCAACTCCCCATTCGCCCGGACGACCGCAAGTGCACTGCATTCGCAGCAGATTCGCAGCTCTACCACTTCCTAAGGGTGACCTTCGGTGTCACAAATGGGGTCTCGGTCTTCCAACGGGGAGATGGGCTGAATGGTTGACCGGTACGGTTTGCAGGCCATGTTTCCGTACCTCGACAACGTCACCATTTGTGGCTATGACCAGCAGGATCACGACACCAGCCTCCGCAAATTTCTCCATACCGCCAGTCTCCTTAATCTGACCTTTAACAAGGAGAAATGCGTATTCAGCACCGATCGTTTTGCCATCCTTGGCTACATAGTGCACGATGGAGTCATAGGCCCCGACCCCGAACGCATGCGCCCCCTCATGGATTTTCCCCTCACACACTGCTCCAAGGCCCTGAAACGTTGCCTGGGTTTTTTTTCAAATTACGCCCAGTGGGTCCCCAATTATGCGGGCAAGGCCCGCCCACTATTCCAATCCATGGTTTTCCCCCTGTCGGCAGAGGCCCGCCAGGCCTTCAGTCGCATAAAAGCAGACATCGCAAAGGCCATGAAGCACGCAATCAATGAGTCCCTTCCCTTCCAAGTCGAGAGCGACGCATCCGACGTAGCTCTGGCTGCCACCCTCAACCAAGGGGGCAGGCCCGTGGCCTTCTTCTCACGCACCCTCCATGCCTCCAAAATCCGCCATTCCTCCATTGAAAAGGAGGCCCAGGCCATAGTAGAAGCTGTGCGGCATTGGGGGCATTACCTGGCCGGCAGGAGATTCACGCTCCTCACTGACTAACGGTCGGTAGCTTTCATGTTCGATAATGCACAGCGGGGCAAGATAAAGAACGATAAGATTTTTCGGTGGAGGATCGAGCTCTCCACCTACAACTACGAGAATTTGTATCGTCCCGGGAAGCTAAACAAGCCTCCTGATGCCCTATCCCGTGGCACATGTGCCAACGCACAAGTGGACCGACTCCGGACCCTTCACGATGACCTCTGCCACCCAGGGGTCACTCGTTTCTTCCATTTTATCAAAGCCTGTAACCTGCCCTACTCCATCGAGGAGGTCAGGACTGTCACCAGGAACTGCGCGGAATGCAAGCCGCACTTCTACCGGCCAGAGAAAGCACACCCGGTGAAGGCTTCCCGCCCCTTTGAAAGCCTCAGCATGGACTTCAAAGGGCCCCTCCCCTCCACCGACTGCAACACGTACTTCCTGAACATGATTGACGAGTACTCCCGGTTCCCGTTCGCCATCCCCTGTCTCGACATGACTGCTGCCACCGTCATTAAAGCCCTCCATAGTATCTTTACCCTGTTCGGTTTCCCCGCCTACGTCTACAGCGATAGCGGGTCCCCTTCATGAGCGCCGAACTGCATCAATTCCTGCTCAGCAAGGGCATTGCCTCAAGCAGGACGACCAGTTACAGCCCCCGGGGAAATGGGCAAGTGGAGAGGGAGAACGGAACGATCTGGAAGACCGTCCGACTGGCCCTACGGTCCAGGAATCTCCCAGTCTCCCGCTGGAAGGAGGTCCTCCCCGATGCACTCCACTCCATTCGATCACTACTGTGTACCACGATCAACGAAACACCTCATGAACGTCTCCTTGTCTTCCCTAGGAATTCCTCCTCCGGGACCTCGTTCCCAACCTGGCTGGCAGATCCTGGACCCATTCT
Source organism: Scyliorhinus torazame (assembly GCF_047496885.1). Lineage (NCBI taxonomy): Eukaryota > Metazoa > Chordata > Chondrichthyes > Carcharhiniformes > Scyliorhinidae > Scyliorhinus > Scyliorhinus torazame. The sequence goes on along the minus strand of NC_092723.1, from coordinate 66,715,109 downwards.
GCTCTGCAAACACGTGCGGGCGCACAAGTCGGACTCGTTGGTCGAGAGGGTACACCTCCTTCGTGTTAACCCTCAGTGGCGTAGCCCGACGTCGGCAGGATACGGTCTCCCTCCGGGACCTGGTGCCTGCTGGATCCCCACCCACACCCCCCTCACCAATCCCACCCATCCTCCCACCGGCACACCCCATGGCTGCCCCCTTCCCTGGGGGATCTGTCCTTCCACTGGTTCTACCCAGGGGTGATGAAACTGAAGACGCCACACTCCCGGAGTCACGGATGCCCAAGCCGTCGCCTGCATCACCGACGAAACTGTGATGATCACAGAGGACGACCAGGGCTCACGATCGACTAATAACTTCATTATGAAGTGTACCTGTAAATAAATACCTGTAAATAATTTGTGTGACATGTAAAAAGGCAAAACACTGTACCACCGACGGGTACCGCCATAACCTCCACCACTGTATAATGCAAGACCACCACCCCCGCCGGACTCTTTTTTTTAACAGGGGGTGAATGTGGTAGTTGGTATTAGGGGTATTACGGTACCTAGGTTGGAGGTACCTGATGCTGTAAGATCATTGGTGTTGGAGGTACCTGATACTGTAAGATCATTGGTGAAGCCTGCCTGCTGGTTCCGCCCAGTAAGGCGGAGTATAAGAGTCTGTGTTTCTCTAGCTGCTGCATTCTGTACCTGCGATGCTGGGGGAAACATGCTTCCTCTCCACTTGTGCGCCACAAACTTGGATTTTTTAGAAAGTTAAAATGATATTTTCATTTTGTCAGACAATATCAATAATTTAATATTGATATTGGAGGGGTGGGGGGGGGGGGGGGGGTGGGGGAGGTGGGGGCTGGCGGTGGAATCTCAGCCATATACCAGTTTTGACCCCGGTGTTCTCTGGGTTCAATTACCTAATTTCATCCTGCAGTATGACTGCTACAATTAATGGGTGGCACAATGATTAGCACTGCTGACTCACAGCATGAGGGTCCCGGGATCAATTCTGACCTTGAGTGGCTGCCTGTGTGGCGTTTGCAAGTTCTCCCCGTGAATGTGTGGGTTTCCTCCGGGTGATCCAGTTTTCTCTCACAGTCCAAAGATTTGCAGGTTAGGTGGCTCGGGTAAATTGCCCCGTAATGTCCATAGGTTGGATGGGGTTACAGGGACAGTGTGGGGATATGGGCCTGGGTCGAGTGCTCTTTCGGGGGTGTTGGTGCAGGCTCGATGGGCCGAGTGGCGTCCTTCTGCACTGTCGGTTTTCTATTAATGGGGGAAAAAAGTCATGTTTCAGCTGTAGCTAAGTCGCTCTCTAGCCACTGAGTCACACGATTCTGGCTTCAATTTCCACTCCTAGGTTCGAGCTCAAAAACCACTGGGGCAACATTCTCCGACCCCCCGCCGGGTCGGAGAATCGCCGGGGGCTGGCGTGAATCCCGCCCCCGCCAGTTGCCGAAGTCTCCGGCACCGGATATTCGGCGGGGGCGGGAATCGCGCCGCGCCAGTTGGCAGGCCCCCCCCCCCCCGCTCGATTCTCCAGCCCGGATGGGCCGAAGTCCCATCGATAAATTGCCTGTCCCGCCGGAGTAAATTAAATCACCTACCTTACCGGCGGGACAAGGCGGCGTGGGCGGGCTCCGGGGTCCTGGGGGGGGCGCGGGGCGATCTGACCCCGGGGGGTGCCCCCACGGTGGCCTGGCCTGCGATCGGGGCCCACCGATCCGCGGGCGGGCCTGTGCCGTGGGGGCACTCTTTCCCTTCCACCTCCGCCACGGTCTCCACCATGGCAGAGGTGGAAGAGACTCCCTCCACTGCGCATGCGTGGGAAACTGTCAGCGGCCGCTGACACTCCCGCGCATGCGCCGCCCGGAGATGTCATTTCCGCGCCAGCTGGCGGGGCAACAAAGGCCGTTTCCGCCAGCTGGCGGGGCGGAAATTCCTCCGGTGTCGGCCTAGCCCCTCAATGTTGGGGCTCGGCCCCCAAAGATGCGGAGCATTCCGCACCTTTGGGGCGGCGCGATGCCCGTCTGATTGGCGCCGTTTTGGGCGCCAAACGGCGGACATTGCGCCGTTTCTGGAGAATTTCGCCCCTGGGTAGTACTGAGCGAGTTGAAAGATTTTGGATGAGACCTTAAACCAAGGTGCCATCTGCCTGTTTGGCACAATGGCACTATTTTAAGGAAGAGGAGAGCACATTTTCCTGGCCAATATTTATCTCACAGTCAACACAGCAGAAGCAGATACCTCAGCTCATTGTGACATTGCTGTTTGTGGGAGCTTGCTATGATTGGCTCTCACCTATTCTAGATGACATCAGTGACCAGGCTTACTGATTGGCTGTAAAGCTATTTGAGATATCGGGCCCGTCATCAAAGGTACTATGTAATGGCACACCTTTCTTTCTTTGAGGATTTACACTTTAGATTTCTATCCAATGAACTCTATAGTGGAAGTGCACATGTGTGGATCTCAGGTGAAGATAGGGTGGGACACAGTTGCAGAAGCCCCCCTGGTTGAATTGCTTGCTTGTGTTGAGGCTCAAACATTACCAATGTGTAAGGCACAGAACACCTGAGGCGCTGTGTTGATGAAATGGGCCAAGGTCTTTAGAAGTGAGAAGAGGAAATTGGCAATATAAATAACGTGTTGTTGGAAAACGTCTGTTTGGCCACATTCCAAAATAGAAGGAACAAATGTTAACATAGGAATTTTACAAAATAAATCTTACAAACCTACTTAGAGATCAAATCAGCATTTAAATTACCTCAGGTCGGAAATGAGTTGTTCACATTTAGCATTTTAAAACATGTCTTGAGATGATGTCCTTGAGGCACCGAATGTTTAATGCCATGTTTATGTTTGTTAAATGAAGCATCCGGTTGGGGAGTGAAAGAAAGGTTTTCTTTCGCAAAATCTGCAAGTTCAGACCAGTACTCCTTTTCCCCCCATTTTTAGTGGTTTTGTTCCTACACATTGCCCATTTTCCAAATGCCAATCATCCTCCGGATCCTCCAATATGTTGGGAATAAAAGAGCATGGGCGTCATTCTCCGACCCCCCAGCGGGTCGGAGAATGGCCGTTGGCCGCCGTGAACCCCGCCCCCGCCGGTTGCCGAAGTCTCCGAAGGGAGAAAAGTCGGCGGGGCGTTAATGGCGCAGCTGCCGCGGAGAATGTCACGGGTCTGCGCAAGGCAGCCGATTTTCGGCCTGCCGATATTCTCCCTTCCGGATGGGCCGAAGTCCCGTCGACGTGATGACCGTTCACGTTCACGTCAACGTAAATTAAACCTCCTTTTCATCGGCGTGACCCGGTGCTCCAGGCTCACGCCGACCAGCGTGGAGGTGAGTGACGGCCTGGGGGGTTGGCTCTGGGCAGGCAATGGCGTGGCCGCAGTCTGAATGCGTGAGGAGAGGTGTGTCTCGGGTTGTGTGTGTGTGTGTGCGGCGGGGGGGGTGGGGGGGGGCGTTAGAGTAGGCTGGGCTCCGGGGGAGTGCCGGGAGGGGGTCCGTGCCGGGGAGGTGGATGGGGGGTCCGTGCCGGGGTGGAGGTTGGGGGGGGGGGTCCGTGCCGTGCCGGGGTGGAGGTTGGGGGGGGTCCGTGCTGGGGTGGAGGTTGGGGGGGGGTCCGTGCCGGGGTGAGGTTGGGGGGGGTCCGTGCCGGGGTGGAGGTTGGGGGGGGGTCCGTGCTGGGGTGGAGGTTGGGGGGGGGTCCGTGCCGGGGTGAGGTTGGGTGGGGGGGTCCGTGCCGGGGTGGACGTTGGGGGGGCTCCGTGCCGTGCCGGGGTGGAGGTTGGGGGGGGTCCGTGCTGGGGTGGAGGTTGGGGGGGGGGTCTGTGCCGGGGTGAGGTTGGGGGGGGGTCCGTGCCGGGGTGGAGGTTGGGGGGGGTCCGTGCCGGGGTGGAGGTTGAGGGGGGGTCCGTGCCGTGCCGGGGTGAGGTTGGGGGGGGGGTCCGTGCTGGGGTGGAGGTTGGGGGGTTCCGTGCCGTGCCGGGGTGATGGTTGGGGGGGGGGGTCCGTGCCAGGGTGGAGGTTGGGGGGGGTCCGTGCCGTGCCGGGGTGGATCTCGTTACGTCGCTGCTAGCCCATTTCGGGCCGGAGACTATCGACCCATTTTTCCGACGTGACGGATTTGCGCCGTTTTTTGCGCCGATCGGCGGACTTTCCGCCGATAACGGAGAATTTCGCCCAAAGTGTCCCTTCTTCCCACATCCATTGCAGGTCGCACTACGTGCCGGGCAGCGCTGCCTGGGGTGTTAGTTCGGCCTGCAAAAATAGCACTTGAGCCCCCCAGGGTTGGCTGGATGCTGCACGGCGCAGGCTTGCAATGAGCTGGAGTCGGCATCTGGTGGGGCCCACGATGCCCAGGAGGGTGCCGCGCGGTCGGGGGCGTATGCCTGGACATTACGGGAGGCCACTTCTAACGTGTTAGCGAGCTGCCTAGTTCCCGCAAGATCAAGCGTACCCCCATCCAGTAGCCGCTGGCGGATATGCTTTGGGCAGCACGGTAGCATTGTGGATAGCACAATTGCTTCACAGCTCCAGGGTCCCAGGTTAGATTCCGGCTTGGGTCACTGTCTGTGCGGAGTCTGCACATCCTCCCAGTGTGTGTGTGAGTTTCCTCCGGGTGCTCCGGTTTCCTCCCACAGTCCAAAGATGTGCAGGTTAGGTGGATTGGCCATGATAAATTGTCCGTAGTGTCCAAAATTGCCCTTGGTGTTGGGTGGAGGTGTTGAGTTTGGGCAGGGGGCTCTTTCCAAGAGCCAGAGCAGACTCGAATGGCCTCCTTCTGCACTGTAAATTAAATGATAATCTATGATTAATCTAGGACAAAGGTTCGGCACAACATCGTGGGCCGAAGGGCCTGTTCTGTGCTGTATTTTCTATGTTCTATGTTCTATACGCAGACCTCATGCCCATAGCGAAAGCATCTCGAATGAAAAGGTCTGTGTGCTGGACTGCCGAAACTGCCTGGCAGTCACAGTTCCTACCTAGGATCGGCAGGGCACGTAGAAATCATCCAGAGACACCCCGGGGAGTTGCTGTCTCGTGGCCAGGAGGTGCCTGGCGTATAGTTGATTTAATGGTTGAACGTAATGTTCCTTCAGGAGCTCCATCGCTTTGGAGTAAGTGGCGCATCCCGGATGAGAGGAATAATGTCAGGGCTTACCCGTGACTAAAGGACTTGGAGCTTCTGCGAGTCCGAGGGTTCCTCAGCGGATGTTCGGAGGTAGCTTTCGAAGCAGGCTAGCCAGTGCTCAAAGGCGGACGTAGCGTTGGCTGCTTGAGGGCTCAGCTGCAGGCGATCAGGTTTGATGCGGAGATCCATCGTTTTAAAAATCTTTGCTCAATTAATTGATGCACTATCAATTACCACAAGACGAGAGTCGTGGAATAATCGAGGCTTTATTGAGCAAGATGTTGTGCCTCCTGTAGCTGGAACCAGAATGGCTGCAGCACAGGCGAGCACACACATTTATACTCCGCCTACTGGGCGGAGCCAGCAGGCAGGGATTTACCCATGAACCTCTACTATACGGGCAGTACCGTAATACATGTAATGTACTACTAGTGGTGACTACCACAGCTTCTTGCAACTTTTATATCCAACATGTATTATTGGAACACACGGCAGCGTGGTCGCATAGTGGTTAGCGCAGTTGCTTCACAGCTTCAGGGTCCCAGGTCCTGCTTCGGTCACTGTGCGGAGTCTGCACGTTCTCCCCGTGTCTGCGTGGGTTTCCTCCGGGTGCTCCGGTTTCCTCCCACAGTCCAAAGATGTGCAGCGTGGATTGGCCATGCTAAATTGCCCTTAGGTTAGGTGGGGTTACTGGGTTACGGGGATAGGGTGGAGGTGTGGGCTTAAGTGGGGTGCTCTTTCCAAGAGCCGGTGCAGACCCGATGGGCCGAATGGCCTCCTTCTGCACTGTAAATTCTATGATCTCTATGAACACAGATTTAAAAAACTACATATTTTCCAGAAATAGCACACTTAAATAATTCTAGATGAGAGTGTTAGTTGAAGATGTATAATTGATTTTCCACATAGGGACCCAGAGGTAATTTCTTCACACCATGGAAACGTTGAACCCTGGCGTTTAGTTGGTGGATTTTCCAGCCGTATGGATTCTGCTGCAAATCTATCAGTGAAGCTAAAAGCCATAAAGCATTAGTTTGGATTCTCGCCTCTGAGCCAAAAGGTCATGGATTCAAATTAACTTAGCTTGGCACTTCAGTGCAGAACTGCTCTGTTGCGGGTTAAATTGCAATCTTCCTTGCATGCTGTAAAAGTTCAAAGCAGGGAGCTTTCTCAGTGTTTTCTTTTCAACATTTACCTTTTAACAAACATCATGAAAAACATTTGTCCCAAGATTATTCATCCCATTGCTGTTTGTGACACCTTGCTGCACACAAATTGTGTGTCATGTTTTCCCTATACTACTTTCCAAAGTGACTTGTGCTTGACTGGAATTCACTTTGGGGTGCGAGAAGCTATGAACGGCGCTATATACAAATCACTTCTTTCTTTGCAGGATGTAGTTTTACATTTTAAAAGGCATTTGTAGGAAGTTTTTGACCTGCCTCTCTCCAATTCAGCAGTACAGGTCAGCCCCATAAAGCAGCCTCAGGGGTGTACCGGCTGCATATCTAATGACCAGGGGTGCCTATTGGAATCCCTGTGATCTGAGCTGCATATTGTAATCCAATCTTTCCAAAGATAGGCCGAAAGACTGAGCAAGACAAAGCCAGGCAGAAATCTTTAAAACTGCTTTATTTCACAGGCAGCTTGTGAACGCAGAGTAACATGTTGCATCTTATGTCAACAAGCTGCAGAGGCCTCCTCGAGAAGAAGGGAAATGTAAGGTTCATTTAACTTCCTATTCAGACTCCTGTTTCTCATCGGCCTTGTGTGAGAGGTAGAGGAGGTTTTCCCACACTGGCCTGGCTTTCAGCCCAGATCTGGCTGGCTGACTGATCCGATGTTGTTTTATTTCTGTATTCCAAGTGAGCTGTTTTCCTCAGAACAGAGTTTAAGCGCATTTAAAATTAGGAAGGATGGGGGGGGTGGGGGGGAGTAGATAGAAAAAGATTATAATTGAGGGTAAAGGGGTGCAGATAAGATTAAATATGTAGGGCTGGATTCTCCGATTTTGAGGCTATGCCCCCACGCCGGCGTGGAAACGACAGACAAAATGGCGTAAAACAGCCACCGGTCCTCCGTTTGGCTGGGGTCTAGCATCAAGGCAGCGTAGAGACCCGGTTGTAGCTGCCGATACAGCCCGGAGAATTGCAGGGTCCGTGGCCGCGCATGCGCACGGTGCCGACATGCAGCGACCACACCGTGCAACATGGCAGCGGACGCTCGCGGACCCGGCCTGCGAAATAGTGCCACCCCCTTGGCCGGCTCGCCCGCCCTGGACCAGCCCCAACAGTGCCCCCAGCCCCTGGCAAAGTCCCCCCTATCTGCGGATTGATCCTACTCCCCACTGTGGCGGCGCTGAACTGAGTCCACAGCCACCATGCCGAGTTCCTGATGGATGAGACCACCCACGACTGACACTGCCGGGAACCCGGCCAGTCTGGGGCACAGAATCAGGGGGTGGGCCCAGGGAATGTCCTAAGGCCGTCGATACGGCGCGCGGCGTACTCTTCCAGTATGCTGCTTTGGAGGGGGCAGAGCATCGCAAAAGCGGCACCGCCCCCAATTCGGTTATGAACGGGGATTCTCCGGCCGATAACCGAATGCTATTTTGGCGTTGGTGACCGGAGAATCCCACCCATAAGGTTTGAGACAGAGCACAGATTTGTAATATGCCTTTAAGGGATAGCAGCTGAAACCACAATCACGTCATCCAGTTTTAGTTTCACTTTGACTGTGAGCAAAGTACAGCGCAGATAGCTCTGCTGCTGAGGTCTTTATGCTTTCTATCCATGTATAAGTGTTGCCATGTGCTGAATGTGATTAATTCGGAATTTTGTAATACTATAATACAATACTATATTGTATTGTAGGTATTTGTTGAAGAAAGGCTTAGAAACCTGGGTTAAAGTGTGCTGGAATGCTTAAATTATGCTTTAAAAGATTCTTAGGTTGGAAGCCAACAAAACTTACTGAAGCCATAGGTGCAATTAACCACCGTAAAAAGCTTGGGCTAATGCAATTTTGTTTTGGTTAAGAGTATTCCCTGGGAAGTTAATTAGTTTTCAGCTTGGTAAGGCGATGTCATTGCTGGGTGGAGCTAAGGCATCATGCTTTTTGAGAAAGCATTTTCAGTTCAGCTCTGATCTAGCTGAAGCTAGACAACCCTCAACACCCTGATCAGGCCGCAATGGAGTTGCAACATTGGGGGGTTGAAATCACAACATGGTGACTGTTGAACAATTTTGAAGACACAGGTCGGGCGTGTGCTAAGTAAAGACCTGGTAAACAGACGGATCCCTCAGTGCAGTGCACAGCCTGCAGGCTCCATGCATGAGACAGCACATCAAGAGGATCTTCACCAGGTTAGTTCAGTCACCTTGAATGACCAGGGTGTGGGCCAGGTCGATAGTGAATAAGGGAAGAGTCAAAACAAAACAAAAAACAATCAAAACCCTCATGAAACCCAGACCAGAGAAGGTTGCATTTAAAAGGGGATATGGTTTTGGAGTTGCTGAACAATACATTGCATAAACAAGGAGGAAGGTCATAGGGGTGTTGTTAAAATGTCCACAATTCCCCCCTATTTGAATTAGATGCTGTTGATCTATTAACCAAATTCAAAATGTTTAGACACTGTAAGGGTCCTTCCTGTTTACTCCCTGTTAATTCCCTTATTCCCCCTTTCTTTTATTATGCTGTTGCATTTTTGATCTATGGATGATTAATGGATTAATGATACGTTTTTCAGAGTCAGGTTTCATTCTGGCAGCCCTGTGAAGAGAGATCAAACTAACTCTCTCCAAAAAGATCCAGCTAATTCTCCCAAAAGGGCTCCTCTGAGGGCTGACTCTTTCTCCAGCAAGTTTGGGTGCTCGTCTCTTGAGACTGCAGAGACCTGGGGCGGGATTCTCTGACCCCCCCCCGGCGAAGCTCCGGCCCGCGATGGGCCGAAGTCCCGCTGCTGTAATGCCGGTCCCGCCGGCGTTAATTAAGCCACCTACCTTACCGGCGGGACCAGGCGGCGCGAGCGGGCTCTGGGGCCCTGCGGGGGAGGGGGCGGGGCGATCTGGCCCAGGGGGATTCCCCACGGTGGCCTGGCCCGCAATCGGGGCCCACCGATCCGCCGGCGGGCCTGAGCCGTGGGGGTACTCTCTTACTACGTGTCAGCCGTGTAGGTCTCCGCGATAGCCGACGTATAGGTGACCCCCCTGCGCATGTGCGGGGATGACTTCAGCAGCCGCTGACACTCCCGCGCATGCACGGACTTCCGCCGGCCGGCAGAGTTCCTTCGGCCCCGGCTGGCGTGCCGCCAAAGGCCTTCCACGCCAGCCGGCGGGACGGCAACCACTCTGACGCGGGCCTAGCCCCTAAAGGTTAGGGCCTGGCCCCTAAAGGTGCGTAGAAAACCTGGAGCTCATTAGCAAGGGTGCATTGACTGTCCATAACACTCCCCATTTAGGTTTAAGACCTATGACTTCCTAAATTCGCACCTTTGGGGCGGCCTGACGCCAGAGTGGTTCACGCCACCCCATCCCGCCGGGACCCCCCGCCCCCCCGGGTAGGGGAGAATCCCACCCCTGGGGCGAAATTCTCCCCCAAAGGCACGATGTCTGCCGACTGGTGCCAGAAACGGCGCCAATCAGACGGGCATCGCGCCGGCCCAAAGGTGCGGAATGCTCCGCATCTTTGGGGGCCGAGCCCCAACATTGAGGGGCTAGGCCGACGCCGGAGGGATTTCCGCCCCGCCAGCTGGCGGAAATGGCGTTTGTTGCCCCGCCAGCTGGCGGAAATGGCGTTTGTTGCCCCGCCAGCTGGCGCGGAAATGCGGCGCATGCGCGGGAGCGTCAGCGGGCGCCGACATTTTCCCGCGCATGCGCAGTGGGGAGAGTCTCTTCCGCCTCCGCCATGGTGGAGGCCGTGGCGGAGGCGGAAGGGAAAGAGTGCCCCCACGGCACAGGCCCGCCCGCAGATCGGTGGGCCCCGATCACGGGCCAGGCCACCGTGGGGGCACCCCCCCGGGGTCAGATCGCCCCGGCGGGGGGTCGGAGAATGACGCCCCTGAAGTTAAACCACGAGCAGGAAGCAAGGTTTGATGTGAAATCGTGTGTCTCTCTGCAGCAAGATAGAGGCCTGAATGTGAACCTAGAGCTGAAGGCCCAATTTGATGAGAAATAAGGGGCTGAATTCTCCGCCGTCGGGATTCTCCGTTTTGCCGACAGCCCGGGAGTTACCTGACGGCGTGGGGCTGCCACACAATGGTAAACCCCATTGAGCCTCCGGCGAAATGGAGAATCCCGACGGCGTACCACGCCAGAAATCTGGTGCGGTGGGATGGAGAAACCTGCCCACGTTGTCTCTCCAGAAAGCCTGCTGCCTGTGAGTGCCGGATTTTCCAAACTAGCGCGACCCTGAATGAATGACTCTACAAAAAAAACCATTACTGGCTGTAAACCAGAGATTTTGATCAGCAAGCTTGCTGTGAAGAAAGTGTGCTGAAGGACCACTATCTGAAGCAAAGACTCTTGAGCAGGATTCTCCATCCCGCCAATCCCGTTTTCCGAAACGGGACCGCTGTTCCAGCAGCCGGCCAAATGGGGTTTCCCATTGTGGCCATCCCACGCTTTCAGGAAACCGTCGGGCATGGGTGCGCTGTCGACGAAGAGGAGGATCCCATCGACAAAGAATTCTGCAGCTTATCTTTTGACCTTCATCCTTATTTTCTTAACCCTTTCCACCCCTCTGTGTTTATCTGTCTTGTGTGTAGGTCGAGGGTTGGACTAGGTATTAGCTTGTTGTTAACCAGTTGTATTTACTGTACATTTCATGATATAAATCCTTGTTATAAATTAAAAGTAATTGTGTGTAAACTTACAAATCTGGTGACTGCAATTATTGGGCACCAAGGGCCAAAGACTTTGAGTATTTTATAAGAATTATTGGTTAATCCATTATTTGTGTTGTGTCTCCGGGGCGTGTGGATTTGGAATTGACCATGCACTAGCCTAGGGTGTTGTAACAACAGCTTACAATACAGAGCTATAATTTCTTGATAAAGGTGCATCAGAACCAGATAAGCAACCCTTAAAATTTAGCCAAGCAATTGGGAATGAAGCTCTACACTGGCTGACCACATCAGGATTAACAGCACAAGAGCTAAATCCCCAAAAGATGTGGGGCTGTATTCTCCGCCCCGTTGAGCCACATTTCTGTTTCAGCACGGCAGCAGGATGCTCCGTTATGCTGGCTGATTAATGGGGTTTCGCATTGTGGGGCAGCCCCATGCCGTCAGAAAATCCCCGGGCTGCCGACAAAATGGAGCATCCCGCAGGCGGAGAATCCAGCCCATGGACTACATTGGATGATTGGTTCAATATCAGCTTAAACTTCCATGTTCATTGATGAGAGTTCATGTCATATTGACAGCAGCCGATAGAATCCATGGACAACTTCATCAGTAAATGCAGAGAAAAGGCTACATATTGTGATTTTTGAAATGCAGAACTAGCAGACTGAATTGTTGAGTTGGTGATATCATCTACTCCCATAATAATAATAATCGCTTATTGTCACAAGTAGGCTTCAATGAAGTTACTGTGAAAAGCCCATGGTCGCCGCATTCCGGCGCCTGTTCGGGGAGGCCAGTATGGGAATGAACCCACGCTGCTGGCCCTGTTCTGCATTACAAGCCAGCTATTTAGCCCACTGTGCTGAACCAGCACAATGGCAACATTCCGGCAAGATCTACCAGGAAAGTCCAAAACCATAGCATCGAAGAGGTACTCAACAATCAACATCAGTATGAAGTGATCTTCACAGGCCAACAAAGTTTACATGTCCTAAGTGAAATCACAATTGTTGATGCACTCACTAGAGCAACCAAGACAAGCAAGCATGTGGAAAGTGGGGTCTTCCTCCTTGCACGAAGAAAGCCCCCAGTTTTTCATCAATTCTGAAAGGCATGTGGCAGAAAGGGCCATTGGCAGTGGCAGTTCGCTGGAGCAAAGGCTGATACAGCTGCGAGGAGCTGAGCACTGATCCAAACAGACCATATACAATGGATCCCTTCAAGCAATAAGAATGACTAACTGGTATTTCACCAAAAACGTGTACATGGGTTGACTGGCAAACTGGAAAACAAGGAAAATGTGCATGATGAGACAAAGAGCAGTGAATACAGGTTTCACACCATCAATCTCATGGAAAACATAGACACCGTCACACTTTGCCAACATTTTAATTATCTGCCACAAAAAGTTGGTAACTACTCATTATTAGCTACGATTATTCGGGAAGTGCCAACATACTATTCTTATGAATTCTAAAACACATGCATCCACAGACATGGAAGGACATGGCGAAAGCTACTATTATGAAACTTTCGGCCCATAATGGTTCATGTGCAGGGTCCACAGTCCTGGAGAGAAAGTACAATCAATCCTTTTGGGTGTTACAAATGTTCTACGTTGTGGAGTCTTAAAGTCCTGTGATTGTGGATCTACTGGCCTGCTGTGACCTCACACTACTGACAATCTGTGGAATCAGTCAGACCTCCTACGGCAGATCAACTTGAGAAATCAGGCATAGCACCGCCGTTCATAACCAAACGTTGAAATATCCATAATATTTCAATAAAATTGTGAATTCAAAGGGAGGTGCAATATTACGCATGCAAAGAATGCTTGACAGTCAACTGATCTGGTACATTTTGCACAACACAAATGCCAGCAGCTACAACAAGAAATGGCAAAATATTCCACCCTACAGAAAGTGTGAAAACTATCATTGAAGGATGACCCGATTCAATTCAGCAAGCCCGTGAACACGTGAGACCACTTTAGCTTTACTGGGGCATGCTAGCCATCTCCAGGGTATCATTTTTAAAAGCAGACTGGTCATCATACTGGAGTCTTTGACCTGATATTTTTCAACGATTCCATCACTCACACAAGGGCATAGATCGGTTAAGAAGACATGAGGCGGGTGTTGAAGAAAATAATAGTCAGCACTTCAAGTTTTCATGGAAGGTCCTTTATTTAACACAAAGTTCTTGGGGGGATTAGATAGACCAAAGTCATTCCAAATGTCCCCTCTCTACAGAGGTAAGGCAAGCAATTTATATGTTACAGTGAGCAATATCTCGGACAAAATGCATTCTTTAGATAAGCAGAAAGACAGAAAAAATGAGCAGGCTTGAGTCCCTCGCCTAAGAAAAATAATAATTGCCTGCTGTCAGCAAAACAGTGTGCAGCTGTATGCTTGTTTACATTGTATGACCTTCTGGCTGTTTCATACAGAACCTCTTGACTAAAAAATAAGGCTAAATATCCATCATGCTTTGCCAAGTGCCTATTTCCATGAAATATAGTCAAGCTACCAGTTAAAATAAATACAGAGTATTAAGGCAGCTAATCCGCCAACTAAAGTCCCTTCTACAATTCCCTCCTTGTTGATCTTATGATCAACACATTGTTAGTACATTACAGTATCCTCAGCAGCAAAGGGTGGGTTATAATGTAAGGGGAATGGGCGTATGATAGGTACCTGATTGTTAAGTGGCTGGGACAATGGAGGCAATGCTGACATACTCGTCCCCATGCCCTGACAACATCCCAAGCAACACTTAAACAGTAACCATACGACGATCAAGATTACAACAATGATTATAATCCAGAACACAATCCTCTGTCCTGACGATCCTAACCACCCAAAGCCAAAGTCCCATCCCTCATTTTAATGTAATCTTGTCACCTCTCTACGAATGTGATCCACCAGATTTTCAATTTTTTCTGAGTTATCAGGGATGTACGCGCAGCAGTCACTTCCAATCAGGGCACAAGTACCTCCCTTTCCAGCTGACAGGAAATCAAGAGCCATTCTATTCTGCAGGGCAACCGCTCTTATAGCGACCATCTCAGTTTCTATCTGGTTAACAGCTTCTGCAGTGTCATTAGCTACCTGCTCAAGGATGTCTCGTAGTTTGTATGCATTAGTGGCTATTCCTAATGGTGGTATCATTATTCCCAACATTTGTGCCCATGTCATTATACTTTGTGTCGTCCTGTGATGGGAATGGTCCTGCAGTTGCTGAATGTGATGCACATAAGGGACTACCTATCCCAAATAGCAGGAGCCTTCACAATTTTCTGGTCTGGCCACAGATAAAATACGTGCCGTGATATGCGGTCAGGTTTCATTTACTATCAGTCATCATTAGTCGAATCGATCCCCTTCCCAGGAGCCTCCACTCGTTTGATTTTCAACTCTTGACCAATCAAAGATGAATTATCCTTTATCTGTAAGGTGGAACATAGGGGTTTGCCAATTCAAGGTCTGATCACACTGACTCGTACCTACTGAGTGGGTCCCATACGTTTTATGGTTCATAAAGCATATACTTCCTTTTGGGACTCCAGTATAATTGGGAAGGATCAGCCAGGGCGGTTGACGTGTTACATTAAACCTAGGCCCCCACCATTTCTCAAACCTATTCATATCTGTGGTGAATGTATTCACCATAATGCATGACACTGTAACCATTGTATCCACCTCATGTAACCTTTGACCTGGAAGTGGTGATACGAGCTGCTTCCAGGTACTGTACTGTAACCCTGGTGGGCTCCGCCTCACTGGGGCCATATATAACCTGGCCACCTACGAGTGGCACTCATCTGCACAACCGACTCTGGCTAGGCAAGTTCACGACTAATAAAGCCTTATGTTCACTCGCTCGCTCGGCCTCTTGGTGAATTGAAGGTATATCAATTTATTAGTCATTGACAGCCTGTGGAAGCCGCTCTAAAGCCAGACAGGCTCGAACTCGACGCCCGCGAGTCCGAAGCCAAGAAAATATTTGAACATTGGCTTCGATGGTTCAAGGCCTCCATCGACTCCTCCACAACGGCTCCCTCGGAGACCCTCAAACTGCGACTCCTCCACTCTCGGGTGAGCCATCGAATCTCGGTAATGATTGAGGAGGCGGTCGCAACCCTCAAGGCGCACTTTGTGAAGCCTGTAAACGAGGTGTTCGCTAGACACCTCCTCACTACTCGCCGTCAACGCGCCAGAGAATCGTTGGACGAGTACCTGGAAACACTGACTACTCGCGAGGAACTGCAGCTATCGAGATGTGACGGCGGAGGAGCATATGAACTCACAGATCCGGGACACCTACGTGGCGGGGGTCCGCTCGAACTATATCAGGCAGCGTCTGCTGGAAAACGGGACCTCCGACCTGCGGGACATGGTAAAGCTAGCTACCTCGCTAGAGGTGGCCTACCAGAACCTTAGCGTGTTCCCTGTGGGCCCGACAAACCTCTCATGGACACTATCGTCGCGGCCCCCTTCGGACCTGCCTACGTCGCAGGCCTGCGCCGCGTGTTTGCCAACCCAGCCCGGAGAACCGCAATGCTACATCTGCGGCCAGGGCCAACACCTCCGGCAGCGTTGCCCAACCCGCTCAGCGACGTGCAGCGACTGCAGGAAAAAGGGGTACTATGCGAGAGTCTGTCTGGGCCGACCTAAAGCCCAGAAATCGAAAATTCACCAGGCCCGACCTATGGACTCGCAGCCCCACAGAACCCGCAATGTGGCTGCGTGCCTGCCCGGACGCCCCCTCCAGATGCGTCATCGGCATCGTGCGAATCGTGGGGGCCGCCATCTTGGCCGCCGGCCCCAACACCGACTGACACGTGCGACTCATGGGGCCGCCATCTTGTCCGCCGACCCCGGCACTGACCGACACGTGCGACCGATGGGGGCAGCCACCTTCGATCCCGTCCGACACGTGTGACACATGGGGGGCGCCGTCTTGTGACTCCACCGACTACGCAGGCTACCCGCAGCTGGGCGCGGTGACCCTCGATCAGTCGCAGCCGAAACCGCTAAAGAACTCCATGATGTCGTCCGGGTCAACGGGCACGAGACCCCCTGCCTCTTCGACTCCGGAAGCAAGGAGAGCTTTGTCCACCCCAACACGGTAAGGCGCTGCTCCCTCCACACCTACCCCACCTCACAAACAATGTCCCTTGCCTCCGGGTCTCATTCGGTCCAGATCCGGGTATCTCGCAATCTCGCAATGCAGTGCGCGAATAATACCCGCTTTAAGCTCTACGTCCTCCCCTACATCTGCGCCCCCCTACTGCTCGGATTGGATTTTCAGTGTAATCACCGAAGCCTGACCCTACAGTTCGGCAGACCCTTGCCCCCACTTCACAGTATGCAGCCTCGTGACCCTCAAGGTCCCCCCCCCCTTCACTCTTTGCGAATCTCACTCCTGACTGGAAGCCCATTGCCACCAGGAGCAGGCGGTACAGCTCGCTAGACATGGTATTTATCAAGTCGGAGGTCCAACGACTGTTGAGTGAAGGGATCATAGAGGCCAGCAACAGATCCTGGAGAGCGCAAGTGGTGGTCGTCCGGACCGGAGAATAGAACCGGATGATTGTGGACTACAGCCAGACAATTAACCGGTTCAGTCAACTGGATGCGTACCCCCTCCCCCACATAGCGGAGATGGTGAAACAGATCGCACAGTACCGTGTGTTCTCAATGGTCGATCTGAAGTTGGTCTATCACCAGCTCCCAATCCGCCCGGAAGAGCGCCACTACACTGCTTTTGAAGCAGCCGGCCGATTCTTCCACTTCCTCAGAGTTCCCTTCGGCGTCACTAATGGGGTCTCGGTGTTTCAGAGAACGATGGACTGAATGGTGGACCAGTACGTACCCGTACCTGGACAACGTGACCATCTGCAGCCATGATCAGCAAGACCATGACGTCAACTTTCAGAGGTTCCTCCAGGCCGCCCAATCCCTCGATCTTACATACAGCAAAGAAAAGTGTGTCTTCCGTATTACCCGACTGGCCATCCTCAGCTACGTCGTGGAGAAAGGAGTCCTAGGGCCCGACCCCGACCGTATGTGCCCCCTCACAGAACTCCCCCCTCCCCACAGCCTCAAGGCCCTAAAACGATGCATGGGGCTGTTCTCCTCCTACGCCCAATGGGTCCCCAACTACGCGGACAAAGCCCGCCCACGTATTCAAAACACCAGTTTCCCCTGACATCACTAAGGCCGCAATGCACATGGTGGACGTGTCCGTCCCCTTCCAGGTAGAGAGCGATGCATCAGACGTCACCCTGGCCGCCACCCTCAACCAGGAGGGCAGGCCAGTAGCCTTCTTCTCTAGGACCCTCCACGCTTCTGAAATCCGACACTCCTTGGTCGAGAAGGAAGTACAAGCCATATTGG
Source organism: Scyliorhinus torazame (assembly GCF_047496885.1). NCBI lineage: Eukaryota > Metazoa > Chordata > Chondrichthyes > Carcharhiniformes > Scyliorhinidae > Scyliorhinus > Scyliorhinus torazame. The sequence goes on along the minus strand of NC_092723.1, from coordinate 66,697,721 downwards.
AAGCCGTGCGGCACTGGAGGCACTACCTAGCCGGTAGGAGGTTCATCCTCGTCACCGACCAGCGGTTGGTCGCCTTCATGTTCGACAACGCACAACGGGGCAAAATAAAAATGACAAAATCCTGAGGTGGAGGATCGAGCTCTCCACCTACAATTACGATATCAAGTATCGTCCTGGAAAGCTCAACGAGCCCCCAGATGCCCTGTCTCGTGGCACATGCGCCAGCATGCAAGATCACCGACTTCAGGGTATCCATAATGGCCTCTGTCACCCGGGGGTCACCCGGCTTACCCACTTCATGAAGGCCCGCAATCTGCCCTTCTCCACCGAGGAGGTCAAGACAATGACCAGGGACTGCCAAGTCTGTGCGGAGTGCAAACCGCACTTCTACCGGCCAGACAAGGCCCGCCTGGTAAAGGCCTCCCGGCCCTTTGAGCGCCTAAGTATCAATTTCAAAGAGCCCCTCCCCTTCACCAACCGTAATACATATTTTCTCACCGTCATCGACGAGTACTCCCGCTTCCCCTTTGCTGCCCCCTGTCCCGACATGGCCTCGGCCACTGCAATAAAGGCACTGCACAGCATCTTCACACTGTTCGGTTTCCCTGCCTACATCCACAGCGACCAGGGTACATCGTTCATGAGCAATGAGCCAAGCCAGTACCTGCTCAGCAAAGGCATCGCCTCAAGCAGGACTACGAGCTATAATCCGCAGGGAAACAGGCAGGTGGAGAGGGAGAACGCGACGGTATGGAAGGCCGTCCTTCTGACCCTCAGGTCTCGAAGTCTCCAATCTCCCACTGGCAGGAGGACCTCCCCGACGCCCTCCACTCGATCAGATCACTCTTCTGCACAGCCACAAATGAGACCCCTCACAATCGTTTGTTTATCTTCCCCAGGAAGTCCATCTCCGGGGTCTCAGTTCCACCTTGGCTGTCAGCTCCGGGACCTGTCCTTCTCCAGAGGCTCATGAGGAGCCATAAGACCGACCCGCTCATCGAGAGCGTCCAGCTGCTCCACACCAACCCCCAGTACGCCTACATCGCGTACCAGGACGGACGGCAAGATACGGTCTTCCTATGAGACCTGGTACCAGCTGGTTCCCCTGCCAACGCGCCACCCCCCGCTACCCGCCCCCACCCCCAGCGCACCGTACGCCCTCCTGGGTCTCCTGTACTTTCCCACACCGACACTGCCGCCATCTACCACCCCCCTGTCTACCCCCACACCCTAACCGTCTCCGACTCGCCGGACTGAGGCTCCAGCTCCAGACAAACGCCCCTGGTGTCACCACCTGCAACAACCGTGCCCGCCGCACCGCCAGAGCTGAGGAGGTCGAAGAGAACGATCTGGGCCTCCAGAGAGACTGAATATGTAATGACCCCACGTCACCCCCGCTGGACTTGATTTTTTAACAGGGGGTGAATGTGAAACTAAATTAAATGAAAATCGCTTATTGTCACAAGTAGGCTTCAAATGAAGTTACTGTGAAAAGCCCCTCGTCGCCACATTCCGGCACCTGTTTGGGGAGGCTGTTACAGGAATGCATTCACTATAATGCATGACACTGTAACCATTGTATCCACCTAATGTCACTTTTGACCTGGAAGTGGTGATACGAGCTGCTTCCAGGTACTGTACTGTAACCCCGGTGGGCTCTGCCTCTGTCTCCGCCCTCACCGGGGCCAAATATAACCTGGCCACCTGCGGGTGTCACTTATCTTCACAACCAACTCTGGCTAGGCAAGTTCACGACTAATAAAGCCTTATGTTCACTCGCTCTCTCGGCCTCTTGGTGAATTTAAGGTATATCAATATCGTATCCAGCTAATCTCCAATCTAACATATTCTGTGTATCCTTCCCATGCCATGTATTATTTCATCTTAGGGCCCACTTTACTATCTCGTTACTGATGAATGGGATGGGTCGCCCGGGGATGCCCTCCCCTCAGCATCTGGGAATTTGTGTATAAACCCAACAACTGAATTTATTTACCCTCTCTGCGTATGAGTGAGACATGTATATTAAGGTGTTAGTATGCAGTTTACCGCTACATGATGTTGGATTAATATGATAATATAAAAACATCAACGCCGTCATTCTCTTCAGGTCAGCGTTTCACTAGTATTCTCAAAGTTCGTATGATGTAGTTTACACGAGTTGCGTGGATCCTATCTGGCTTTCCTTTTACTTTAATGGCTGTTCGGGTTGTTAGCAGCACTTGGTAGGGTCCATTCCACCTAGGAGTAAAATAATCTTTGTTTAGAGTTTTCACATATACTTGATCTCCAGGTTTAAAGGGTGTGTATTTCTCTCTTTTCGATGCATCTGAGCCTGTCGCACCTTTTCATGGTTTTTTTTTCCGTTTCTTTTCCGTCAGCGGTTTCACACATGTCCTGGGCGTATTTTAGTGATGCCTCATCTGCCCATATTAAGGCTACTGCCGCTGGAGTCATTGGGGGTTTAATTCCACTTGTCATGGGACGTTCCATTAATATCTCATACAGGGTTAAACACTTATTACGATTTCTCGAATTTTGCAGGGCATACATTACTATGGGTATGCCATCTGGCCATAGCAGCCCATTATGTTGACACACTTTTGTAACTGCAGTTTTAATTATTCCATCCGCCCTTTCCACCATTCCTGAGGATTATGGCTCCTAGGCATATGCAATTTCCAATCAAATCCCATGGCTTCTTTTGGTGCTTTGGTCAATTTGCTAGTGAAATGAGTTCCCCTGTCACTGTTAATACCCATTGGTATCCCAATCCCAGGATATTCGTCATTCTACACTTCAGCCGTCGGATTCTCCACTGGCTTATCAACCACAGTAGGCATCACTCCCACCTGCGATCCTGCTATATCATTACCAAAGATAAACTGTATTCCTGGACAAGATAATTTATCTATTACTCCTACTACCACTTCACCACTCTTCACTGGACCTTCCAACCCCACCTTATATAATGGAACACTACTCCTCTCACCCTGAATTCCACATATTACCACCTTTTCTGGCAACATTCTTCCCAGACTACATAACTCCTCATCTCTTACCGTCAAAGATTAACTAGCTCCCGTATCTCTTAAAATTGTGACTTATTTACCTGCTCCTCCTGATACACATGAGTAAACTTTACCCACACAAGTAAATTCTTTCAAGAGATCTGGCACCTTCTTATCAATCACCTCTTGATCAGGCTGTACAATCTTTTGCACCTCCTTCGCTTCACTTGGGTTTTCCTTTACCACATTAACAAACCCCACTGTCTTATCCTGTTTCACCACATCAGCCTTCCCAGTGCTTTTCTTCAACCACCAACACTGTGAATATACATGGCCTAGTTTATTACAGTGAAAACATCTGAAACTTTTCATCTCTTTTCCACCCTCCTGGATTTCTTTTTTAATCTGAGGTACACTCTCCTTATTATCTCCCATCAGATCACCCCCACTCTTACCACTTGAGTATTTCTCATGTCCCCAGTTTCTACCCCTCACAGGCTGAAACTGATGTCGGAAACCAAACTTTGATTTATGAACTAATTCATAATCATCTGCCATTTCTGCTGCTAATCTCGTAGTTTTACCCCTCTGCTCTTCCACATGAGGGGCGAAATTCTCCGGAAACGGCGTGATGTCCCCCGACTGGCGCCCAAAATGGCGCCAATCAGATGGGCATCGCGCCGCCCCAAAGGTGCGGAATGCTCCGCATCTTTGGGGGCCGAGCCCCAACATTGAGGGGCTAGGCCGACACAGGAGGAATTTCCGCCCCGCCAGCTGGCGGAAACGGCCTTTGTTGCCCCGCAAGCTGGCGCGGAAATGACATCTCCGGGCGGCGCATGCGCGGGAGCGGTAGCGGCCGCTGACAGTTTCCCATGCATGCGCAGTAGAGGGAGTCTCTTCCACCTCCGCCATGGTGGAGACCGTGGCGGAGGCGGAAGGGAAAGAGTGCCCCCACGGCACAGGCCCGCCCGCGGATCGGTGGGCCCCGATCGCGGGCCAGGCCACCGTGGGGACACCCCCCGGTGTAAGATCGCCCCGCGCCCCCCCCCCCCCAGGACCCCGGAGCCCACCCACGCCGCCTTGTCCCGCCGGTAAGGTAGGTGATTTAATTTACGCCGGCAGGACAGGCAATTTATCGGCGGGACTTCGGCCCATCCGGGCCGGAGAATCGAGCGGGGGGGCCCACCAACCGGTGCGGCGCGATTCCCACCCCCGCCGAATCTCCGGTGCCGGAGACTTCGGCAACCGGTGGGGCGGGATTCACGCCAGCCCCCGGCGATTCTCCGACCCGGCGGGGGGGTCGGAGAATGCCGCCCGAGTTCTCACTACATCAGGAATTGAATTTTTAAACTCCTCCAAAAGTATAATTTCTCGGAGAGCTTCATACGTTTGGTCTATTTTCAAAGCCTTATCCAGCTATCCAAATTGGCTTGATAGCAACCTGCTTGCAGTTGTGGCTGCTGTTTGAGAGCCAATTCCTTTGCTATTTTATCAGCAAGCCTTTGCAGCATGAGACTTCATCGTCTGCGGGAGTATGTGCTTCACACAGCTATCTTGATGGGCAGCTGAACAGCATCTAGTAAATTTAAAACCAATTTAGTATGTTAAATAGGTTGGCCGAAGGAAGTTATGAATCCCCTATTTTTCCATATTTGGCCAAAATCATGTCCTACCCCAAAAACGGATCGGGAATCAGTATAAATATTGACTGTTTCATTTTCAGCTAGAATACATGCTTTAGTAAGTGCAAACTATTTGGCCGCTTGAGCAAACGTCCCCGAAGGCAGAGCAAAAGCTTCCACTATCTTGAATGGAGTTACTGTTGCAAAGCCGGCCAGGAGGGTCATATCATTTGGTCGGTTTACTGACCCATTGGTGAAAAAGATGATATCTGGATTTAAATCAGGTCGAGGGGTTGTGGTGGCTTCAACCAATTGTAAACAGTCATGATCAGACATATGTTCTGCTTCCGAGGGCGCGGGCAAGAAAGTAGCAGGGTTGACAGCTGGCACTCGCTTGCAGGTAAAGTTGGTTTTAGAGAGGATTACTTCGTACCCAGTGTGTCGAGCCGTAGTAAAATGCTGCATTGCGGATGAATTAAGCAGCAGCAAAACTGATTTTTTTTCTCCATGGCCGCTGTGGCTGCTGCTGCTCTTAAGCAATTTGGCATACCCTTTACCATAGCACATAGGGCCACCGGGTAATAGGCAAGGGGTCTTTTCCCTCCTCAATGCTCTTGCACCAGGACCCCTGTTGCAAATCCCTCTGCTTCATTCACATAAAGAGTAAAGGGCTTGCTGAAATTAGGAAGTGCCAAGGCAGGGGTGCTAATCATGGCTCGTTTCAAATTCCGAAATGCTTGCTCCCTCTTTGGGATCCAGGTAACAACTGAAGGGGCATTCTGTAGGGTAGCCTTGCGCAGTACTGCGTCCATCACCCTATAGTCCGGTATCCACTGCTTGCAATAGCCCACTATGCTGAGGAAGGTGAGGATTTCCTCTTTCGTACGCGGAGTTGGAACCCTTGCTACAGCCTGTATTCTTTCAGACCCAAGCCTCCGCTGTCCTTGCTGCAGCTGAAATCCCAAATAGTGAACTGTCTCCTGACAGAATTGCAGTTTGTCCATTGAGACCCTCTGCCCTCTTTCTGCCAGATGTGAGAATAACAAAAGTGTATTCTGTTGACAACCCTCCCTCTGAGCCTATCAATAAATCGTCATCATATTGAGAGAATGTTGAGCATGCAGACAACTGGCACTCGTCCAAGTCCCTTTTAATACTGTTAATTCCGATATGTAAAGCAAATAGATATTGGCTTTCTGGGTGCAATGGTATGGAGAAAAAGGCTGAGAAAGTATTCGTTGTTGGTGGTATAGAAGACAAAATGACATTTGTGTCCGGCATCAATGGAGCAATCGTGATAACAATTTTATTGATGGCTCTGAGATCTTGCACAAACCACCACTCGTTGGGTCTTCCTACCTTTGGAATGGGGAGTGTTGGGATGTTACAGGGGCTTTGTGTTCTCTTCAGCACCCCTTGCTGTAATAGTGCATTGATCACTCCCTCTCCCCCTTTTTCTGCTTCCGGTGCCAACCTGTATAGTTTTAAGCAGGGCAGGGCAACGCTCTTCTGTAACTGCACCCTATGCGCTGGGGCAGAATGTACTTTTCCAACATGATTTTTATGTTGGGCCCATAGATGTGCCAGTACCTGGGCCAGGATTGAAGGGAGTAAATGATGTCTCTCTCGGGGAGGTTGTTGTCTTTCAAATGTAGCGAGCCATTGCTCCTCTTTCCAGGTCACTCTGCCCTCCTGTTTGCCATAAAATTCTATCAGGCAATTTCGTCCGTCCATTTCAATATAAATCCCATGTATTACTTTTTTCCTTTGGCCTCTTTTATCACTTCTCCAATTTGCTTTGCCTTAGCGGGATGTCTTACGGCCAATGTTAAATGGGGTTCTGAAGTTAAACCCATCCTAAAAAGGTCCCTCTGACTATGGGTCAACTGTACTCACATTCCAAATCCCATAACACCGAAAAATAAAAATGGGGTGACATGCAATGAGGTCTGCTTTCCTAGATGACATTGCGCTTGTAAATTGTATATGGGCTCATCCTCACGAGCATACCAAGCCATGCAATGGTTCACGATATTCTCTCGGCTGGACACTATCAGGTGTTTTAATAGCTGTGCCCAAGGGTCATTAATCTTTTGTAAGGCTTCCTGCAGGTTTTAAAATCTTTTTTTTTAACAGCGGTACTGTAAGGGTTAACATTCAGCTGCCAGCAGACAACACAGACACATAGCGATCGGGCGCAGGTTCAGAAGTTATTGGACGTGATTCTCCGACGCCGCGCCGGTTGGGAGAATAGCCTGGCGCTCCATTTTTCCACGCGACGCCCTCCCGCGCTTCACCCAAGCGGCGAGATCGGCCCCGTCGAGTTCTGCGCGGCGCAGGCTGGAAAATTGCCCGAGACACCCAAAATGGCGATTCTCCGCTACCCCCACTGTTCTCCAGCCCAAATGGGCTGAAGTCCCGACGGCGTGACCCCAGTTCACACCGTCGCCGTTCACACCTGGTAAATAAAGTTGTCAGCCAGTCGTGCTGGCTGAAGCTGAGCAGTGAGGAGGTGAGCGGACTTTCCCGGAGCTCCTGCAGACCGGGTCGGCTTCCCCGAGAACGCTGCGGCCAACGGAGGGGGGGTGGGAGGGGGGGTGAGGGAGAGTGTGGAGTTGGGAGGGGGGGTGAGGGAGGGAGTGGAGGTGGGAGGGGGGTGAAGGAGGGAGTGGAGGTGGGAGGGGGGGTGAAGGAGTGAGTGGAGGGGGGGTGAGGGTGGGAGTGGAGATGGGGGGCGGGTGAGGGATGGAGTCGAGGTGGGAGGGGGTGAGGGACGGAGTGGGTGGGAGGGGGTTGAGGGATGGAGTGGAGGTGGGAGGGGGTGAGGGAGGGAGTGGAGGTGGGAGGGGGGTGAGGGAGAGTGTGGAGTTGGGAGGGGGGGTGAGGGAGGGAGTGGAGGTGGGAGGGGGGTGAGGGAGGGAGTGGAGGTGGGAGGGGGGTGAAGGAGTGAGTGGAGGGGGGTGAGGGTGGGGGTGGAGATGGGGGGCGGGTGAGGGATGGAGTGGAGGTGGGAGGGGGTGAGGGACGGAGTGGGTGGGAGGGGGTTGAGGGATGGAGTGGAGGTGGGAGGGGGTGAGGGAGGGAGTGGAGGTGGGAGGGGGGTGAGGGAGGGAGTGGAGGTGGGAGGGAGAGTGTGGAGGTGGGAGGGGGGTGAGGGAGGGAGTGGAGATGGGAGGGGGGTGAGGGAGGGAGTGGAGGTGGGAGGGGGGTGAGGGAGGGAGTGGAGGTGGGAGTGGGGTGAGGGAGGGAGTGGAGGTGGGAGGGGGGTGAGGGAGGGAGTAGAGGTGGGAGTGGGGTGAGGGAGAGTGTGGAGGGTGTCGTACATCCGTGGATGCCACATGTCAGCCGCCCTGATATGGCAGGACGGTGACGAGGACACGGCTGCAGGTTGTCATGTGGCTGATGGGCACAGGTGACTGGCACACTTGTGAGGAGGACGGTGTGAACTGACCGTTGGACGCAGACAGTGACCAGGTGTTAGGCTTGCTGCGTATCTTCAGCGCGACCAGGCCAATGGGGCACACAGTTATCCCATGCAACACGGCTGGCGAGGTGTGGAAGAACCTCCGTGTAACATGTCGTTTCTCTGCCCCTCACCACCCTCCTGCAGGTCACTATGTATGCCAACCAGACAGCGATGTTCACTGCCGTGGTTGGAGCCGCAGCACTGCAGGTGGCCATCCGGCAGCGTAGACTCAGACGGCCCACAGTGGCTGCAGATGCAGCGGCTTCTGCTGCAGCAGAGGGGATGGCCGCGGAGTGGCCCATCGTCGCCGTGCAGGCGCTCAGGCCCGGAATGTCCAGGTGGATGCCGAGGGGAACATTGACCCCCCCCCCCCCCCTCCGACGGCGAGGAATGCACAGGAAGCAGGCACTAATATCGAAGTGCTTGGGGGGGGAGGGGGGAGGAGGGGGAGGAGGAGGAGCCACTGATGGTGGTGCCAGGGCACCACAGGTGTCTAGCAAGGGGTACCGTGACAGAATGTCGTTCGATGCCCTACCGGACATTACATGCAGGAGGAGACTACGGTTCAGCAGGGCGACAGTCGAACATATATGCCACCTCGTGGCGCACCTCGCACCACTTGGAACGGGTGGAGGACACGCTATACCAGTCTCCGTCAAGGTGACGGTGGCCCTAAACTTTTATGCTACCGGTTCCTTCCAGGCACCGAGCGGGGACCTATCCGGGATCTCACAGGCATCAGTTCCCAGGTGCATCAGGGCCGTGACCGACGGCTTGTACGCCATCGCGGACAGGTACATTAAATTCCCCGAGGACCGAGCACAGCAGGAAGCACGGGCACACGGGCACATTGCCAAGGTGGCCGGGATACCGATGGTCCAGGGTGTCATCGATGGTGTGCACGTCCCCATGCGCCCACCTGCAGTCAACAGGGAAGTGTTCATGAACAGTAAGGGCGCATACTCCATGAATATTCAGGTGGTGTGCGACCTCCACATGAAGATCATGCACGTGTGTGCAAGGTACCCCGGGAGTGTGCATGACGCCTACATTCTGGCACAGTTGCTCATCCCCGCGATGTTCAATGGATGCCCCCCCCGGCTGAGGGTCTGGTTGCTGGGCGACAGGGGCTATCCGTTGAGGTCATGGCTGATGACGCCAATACGGAGGCCTCAGACCAACGCGGAGAGCCTATACAGCGAGGCCCATGCAGCAACCAGGGTTATGGTGGCGCGGTGCTTCGGGCTGCTGAAGATGAGATTCAGATGCCTGGACCACTCCGGAGGGGCCCTGCAGTACCGGCCCGACAGGGTCGGTCGCATAGTTGTGGCCTGCTGTGCGCTGCACAACATTGCCATGCAGAGGGGAGATGCCCTGGTGGAGGAGTCGGAGGGAGGACCCGACGGCACCGGAGCTAACGCAAACGAGGAAGAGGAGGAGGAGGAGGAGGATGGCATGCATCAGGGTGGGGGGAGGGGCGCAGGACACAGACACTGCCCGGGAGCTGGTTACGTCCAGGAGGCCGCACGACGGCACCGTCGAGGACAGCGGGCACGCGACGCGTTGGTGGCCACACGGTTCACGCACCGTGGGGGAGGGATTCGCCGAACACTGCCAGTTGCACCATCAGTCCTGAACACGGGCACCACACAGCACCCACCCCACCCCCCCACCCCCCCGCACCGCGTTCACGGCACCAATTCCACATCATCTCACCATTGCGGCACTACGGGATTGCACAACATTGACGATTGTGTAAGCGGGTGTGATCAGTGCCATGTTGAATGATGACAGCCCGCTCTGCGATGAGCTGTGAGCTCAGATTCACCAGCCGGGGTCTGACTCATGGCTATAGCTGAACCATACACTCCGGTGGTCACAGCCTTCGTAACGGACATTTCATCCCGTGCCCGTGTGGGGTAGCTGGCGTCAGAGTGCCGAGGACTATGGTGTCTGATTTTGGGAGGCAGGGAGGAAAGGGACAGCACATCCGGCACCAACGTTGAACCGCTCGTTAACCCAAGTGCCACTCGGTCACCCTCACGATCCCCCTGGCACCGGACATTGCACAGAGTCTTACAAGTTAAGTGCAACAGTGAGTTTAATTGTGACATTCACATACAGATGCCCTATCCCCTACAACTAAACTGTGCCCTGCACCCATGCCAACTTATTATGTTCCCAACTTCTTTGCCTTACAGGCCCAACCACTACGTCTAGGTGTCACCCCAGATGGTGCAGCAGGAGTGGAGGCGGACTGCTGAGAATCAAGCCCTGTGACATGGCTCCCCATTGGTAAACATTTCCTGGGGCGGCCCGGCGTCGATGGGCCAGGCTGCTCGGCGGGCGTGCTGGATGGTATGGTCCCACCATGTCCTGCCCGCTGCCCACCAGGTGCGCCAGGGACGGAACGGGGGGAGGCCGAGTGTTCAGGGACACCCCTTGCTGGCGGTACTGGGACGGGCCCCAGAACCTCCTCCTCCCTCGGGGAGCCCGGTGGCCCCGTCGCACCACCGACACCTGGCGCTGCCAGTCCTGGAGACCTGCAGCGGTATCGACCACGGTCCGAATGTTCGCAGAGACGGAGCCCAGGGTGTGCGACATTCCTGCCAGGGACTGTGCTATCTCAACCTGTGAGTGCGCTACGCCATCCATCACGTGCGCCAGGCGGTCAATGCTCTCCGCGACTGACTGCTGGGACTGTGCTATCGCCTGCTGGGACCGGGCCATGGCATGGTGAGACTCGGCCAGGGCCCGGAGAGCGGCAGCAATGCCGTGTTGGCTGTGGCGCATGGCTACCTGTGAGAGGGCAGCCCTCTCCTGGGCCATGGATGACGCGTGCACGTGAATCCCAATGCCTTGCAGAAACTGACCAATGGCCAAAACCGTTTCAACCATTGCCTCCACCGCAGAGGCCACCTGTGTGGTGTCGGCCTGGGTGGCTGCGATGAGCACCACTCCCTGCTCCTGGACGTGGGCGGGGATGATTCGCCTGCCCGCCTTCCGTCGGCGTTAGCAGGCCGTCTCATAGCGCAGGCCTGCGGGGTCAGGGGGAAGGTCTGTGGGGCTGCCGCTGCGGGGTGCCACGCAGTCCAGGGGGCCGCCGCGTGGTCGGGCGCATAGGACTGCGGGTTTTTGTAGGCAACGTCCATGGACCCTGCCAGGGCCCGTGCCTCTCTAAGTCCCAGGGTGTCCTTTTCTAGGAGTCTTCGGCGGATATCTGAGGAGCTCATACCTGCTACGAAGGCATCCTGATTAAAAGTTCCGTGTGCTTGCTCCCCGAAACTTGCGGGCAGCCACAGTTTCGGCCCAGCACCAGTAGCGCCCGGTAGAAATCTTCCAACGATTCCCCGGGGCTTTGCCGTCTAGTTTCAAGCAGGTGACGTGCGTAGACCTGATTTACAGGGCGGATATAATGTCCTTTTAGCAGTTCGAACGCGGCATCATAGTCCTTCGCCTCCTCGATAAGGGGGTAGACCCCAGGGCTGACCCTTGAGGGCAGGAGGTGCATTTTCTGTTCTTCTGAGGGTGTGCCTCCGGCCGTCTCGAGGTAGCCCTTAAAGCACGCCAGCCCGTGTTTAAATATTGCAGCCGAGTTCTCCGCGTGGGGGCTGAATTGAAGGCACTCCGGTTTGATTCAGAGATCCATCCTTCCAGTTTAAGACTAGTAGATTAAATTGATGCGCGATCAATTACACTCAAGACGAGGTGATTTCATAACTGAAGGCTTTAATCTACTAGAACCTGTTCCCCAGCAGCTTCGGTACAGAAAGTGAAGGCTGCTGGGACGGCACCGTTTCTTATACTCCGTCTGTCAGGGTGGAGCTACGTAATACAGCCAATGGTAGACTCCTGGGTCTAACCAATGGTCATCAGCCTCTTAGGTACCGCAATACCTGGTACTACCACAATGTGGTTGTGGGCTGTCTTATCCTGGGGGAGGGGAAGGGTGGGTTGGATAAAGCATCACAATTAGGCGGGTATCATCAGGGCGCGCAGATGTAGGCTACATTAATGCTGGATGGGGAGACAGTTGGAGCCACGCCATGGCACCTCTCCAGGGGGTCGCGGTGCTCATGTGGGTCGAGTACAACATTGTGCACCCTGAACCCCCCCCCTCCACTCCCCCACCCCACTTCTCCACCTCTTGCCCGGGGTGGGGGGGGGGTTTGTTGTGACCCGGGTGCACCCTCATGGCACTTACCCTGGCAGCCCGAGTGAGGTCGTACAGCTTCTTCCTACACTGCTCCCCATACCGGGCGGTGTGCCCCACAGCATTCACAGCGGTGCCAACTTCTAGCCAACTGCACCTCACCGTGCTGGACGGCTGGCGATGCCCACGTCTTGGGCAGAGGGTGGCCCTTAATTTTCAACCTCATCGAGGAGGGTGTCCAGGTCCGTGTCCCAGAACCTCGGTGCGGCTCATCGGGGCTCAGCCATCTCTCCTTCTTTTCCTCCTCCTGGGTCCTTCCGTGCGCGGATCGTGCCATTTATGGCGCAGCGCTGCTCCATTCGGGCATCGCGCGCTTACGACGCTGCTTTCACGCCACGCCCCCCCCCGGGTTCCTCGTGGCCCCGCTCCTAGCCCATTTTCGGGCCCTGAATCGATCGCGATCGGGGCCGTTTCGTGCCGGCGTGAAACTCGACAGCGTTCACGACGGCGTGGGCACTTAGTCGCGGGAGCGGAGAATCGCGGCCATTAAATTTTGCAGCTGGTGAGCTTGTATTTGAGACAGTTCTATAAACATTCCATTGTCAATGCAATGTATTACCGCTCCCAATTTGCAGAGTGTCTGTCTGCCTAATAGGGGAAGGTGTCGCTAGGTGAGGTACATCCTTCCTGGGGGTTAAATGCTTCTTGGCCCCTTGCATGATAGCTTCTTTCCCTCTATTTGCTAACCAGTGTTTGAGGGACTCATTTCCTTCATTCAAATCATTATCATTATTGGGAACCCAGGCCCATATTTATGCTGGACGAGACTGCAATCCCATCCTTCAAAGCTGGCCAAGATGCACCATAAGAGTATTTTAGAAGCAGCAAAACATCCAAGGGGAAGGGGCTATAAATACCACACATTTAAGTCAATTTCCAATGATTGATTTTCTAGGCATTAGTTATTCTTAGAGACGTATATTTTTCTTTGTCAATTCAGAAAAAGTCAACTGTCTGCTGAAATCGTTAATGTTTCCTGCAGAAATTAAGGGGCGGAGAACTTGGAATGATGCCATTTACGTATTTTCACGTAATCTAAAAAGTTATTCATATTCAATTACTTTTATTCGTAAAGGCACTTTCTTTCTTTTAAACTGATCGTAATTTCCAATGTTTCAGTTCATTAGAGAAATCTCAACAAAAATCACTTAAGTTATAGAGCGGGATTCTCCGACCCCCCCGTTGGGTTGGAGAATCGCCGGGGATCGGCGTGAATCCCGCCTCTGCCCCCGTCGTCCTCCGAATTCTCCGACCCCCAAAAATTTGGCCCCGCGTCAATCGCGCCACCTGCCTCAGAGATTGGGGGGGTCCGGCGCAACTCTATGGGCCCCGGGGCTGCCCGAATTCTCCAGGCCGGATGGGCCGAAGTCCCGCCGACATGACCACGGGTCAGGCCAGCGTAAATTGAACCACTTATATAACGCCATCAACCAGTTCTGATGGTTGACGGCGGACAGCGCGGAGGTAGGTCACGGCGTGGGGTGGCCGCAGGAGAAGTGACGGTGCGGCCGCAGTCGGAGTGGAGGGGGTGTGCATGTGTGTGGAGGGGGGGGTGTGGACGGGGGGGTGGAGAGGAGGTGTGTGAGGGGGGGGTGAGGGGGGGTGAGGGGGAGTTGTGTGCAGGGGGTTGCAGAGGTGGGGAGCGGAGGGCGAGTACCGGGTTGAGGGGGTGAGTGCCGGGGAGGGGAGGGCGAGTGCCGGGGTGAGGGGGTGAGTGCCGGAGAGGGGAGGGCGAGTGCTGGGGAGGGGAGGGCGAGTGCCGGGGTGAGGGGGCGAGTGCCGGGGAGGGGAGGGCAAGTGCCCGGGAGGGGAGGGCGAGTGCCGGGGAGGGGGGAGAGGGCGAGTGCTGGTGAAGGGGGGAGAGGGCGAGTGCCGGGGAGGGGAGGGCGAATGCCGGGGAGGGGAGCACGAGTGCCGGGGAGGGGGGAGAGGGCGAGTGCCGGGGAAGGGGGAGAGGGCGAGTGCCGGGGAGTGGAGGGCGAATGCCGGGGAGGGGGGAGAGGGCGAGTGCCGGGGAGGGGGGAGAGGGTAAGTGCCGGGGAGGGGAGGACGAGTGCCGGGGAGGGGAGGGCAAGTGCTGGGGTGAGGGGGCGAGTGCCGGGGAGGGGAGGGCGAGTGCCGAGGTGAGAGGGCGAGTGCCGGGGAGGGGAGGGCGAGTGCCGGGGTGAGGGAGCGAGTGCCGGGGAGGGGAGGGCGAGTGCCGGGGAGGGGAGGGCGAGTGCCGGGGTGAGGGGGCGAGTGCCGGGGAGGGGAGGGCGAATGCCGGGGAGGGAGTGCGAGTGCCGGGGTGAGGGGGCGAGTGCTGGGGAGGGGAACGCGAGTGCCGTGGTGAGGGGGAGAGTGCCGGTGAGGGGAGGGCAAGTGCCGGGGAGGTGAGGGCAGGTGCCGGGGTGAGGAGGCGAGTGCCGGGAAGTGGAGGGCGAGTGCCGGGGAGGGGAGGACAAGTGCCGGGGAGGGGAGGGCGTGTGCCGGGGTGAGGGGCGAGTGTCGAGGAGGGAAGGTTGAGTGCCATCAAGGGGAGGGCGAGTGCCACGGGGCGGGGAGAGGGCAAGTGCCGGGGAGGGGAGGGTGAGTGCCGGGGAGGGGAGGGCAAGTGCCGGGGAGGTGAGGGCAGGTGCCGGGGTGAGGAGGCGAGTGCCGGGAAGTGGAGGGCGAGTGCCGGGGAGGGGAGGACAAGTGCCGGGGAGGGGAGGGTGTGTGCCGGGGTGAGGGGCGAGTGTCGAGGAGGGAAGGTTGAGTGCCATCAAGGGGAGGGCGAGTGCCACGGGGCGGGGAGAGGGCATGTGCCGGGGAGGGGAGGGTGAGTGCCAGGGTGAGGGGCCGAGTGCCGGGGATGGGAGGGCAAGTGCCGGGGAGGGGAGGAGGGCATGTGCCGGGGAGGGGAGGGTGAGTGCCGGGGAGGGGAGGGTGAGTGCTGGGGAAGGGGGGAGAGGGCGAGTGCCGGGGAAGGGGGGGAGAGGGCGAATGCCGGGGAGGGGAGAGCGAGTGCCAGGGAGGGTAGGGCGAGTCCCGGGGAGGGGGGAGAAGGCGAGTGCCGGTGAAGGGGGGAGAGGGCGAATGCCGGGGAGGGGAGCGCGAGTGCCGGGGAGGTAAGGGCGAGTGCCGGGGAGGGGAGGGCGAGTGCCGGGATGTGGGGGCGAGTGCCGGGTAGGGGAGGGCGAGTGCCGGGGAGGGGAGGGCGAGTGACGGGGAGAGGGCGAGTGCTGGGGAGGGGAGGGTGAGTGCCGGGGGATGGGGGAGAGGGCGAGTGCCGGGGAGGGGAGAGCGAGTGCCAGGGTGAGGGGGCGAGTGCTGGGGAAGGGAGGGCGAGTGCCAGGGAGGGGATGGCGAGAGCCGGAGTGAGGGGGCGAGTGCCAGGGAGAAGAGGGCGAGTCCCGGGGAGGGGGGAGAGGGCGAGTGCCGGTGAAGGGGGGGAGAGGGCGAATGCCGGGGAGGGGAGCGTGAGTGCCGGGGAGGGGAGGGCGAGTGCCGGGGAGGGGGGAGAGGGCGAGTGCCGGGGAGGGGAGGGCGAGTGCCGGGATGTGGGGGCGAGTGCCGGGTAGGGGAGGGCGAGTGCCGGGGAGGGGAGGGCGAGTGCCGGGGAGGGGGGAGAGGGCGAGTGCCGGGGAGGGGAGGGCGAGTGCCGGGATGTGGGGGCGAGTGCCGGGTAGGGGAGGGCGAGTGCCGGGGAGGGGAGGGCGAGTGCCGGGGAGGGGGGAGAGGGCGAGTGTCGAGGAGGGGAGGGTGAGTGCCGGGGGATGGGGGAGAGCGCGAGTGCCGGGGAGGGGAGAGCGAGTGCCAGGGTGAGGGGGCGAGTGCTGGGGAAGGGAGGGCGAGTGCCAGGGAGGGGATGGCGAGAGCCGGAGTGAGGGGGCGAGTGCCAGGGAGGGGAGGGCGAGTGCGAGGGAAGGGATGGCGAGAGCCGGAGTGAGGGGGCGAGTGCTGGGGAGGGGAGCTAGTGCCTGGGAGGGGAGGGCGAGTGCCAGGGAGGGAATGGCGAGAGCCGGGGTGAGGGGGCGAGTGCCGGGTAGGGGAGGGCGAGTGCCGGGGAGGGGAGGGCGAGTGCCGGGGAGGGGGGAGAGGGGAGAGGGCGAGTGCCGGGGAGGGGAGGGCGAGTGCCGGGATGTGGGGGCGAGTGCCGGGTAGGGGAGGGCGAGTGCCGGGGAGGGGAGGGCGAGTGCCGGGGAGGGGGGAGAGGGCGAGTGTCGAGGAGGGGAGGGTGAGTGCCGGGGGATGGGGGAGAGCGCGAGTGCCGGGGAGGGGAGAGCGAGTGCCAGGGTGAGGGGGCGAGTGCTGGGGAAGGGAGGGCGAGTGCCAGGGAGGGGATGGCGAGAGCCGGAGTGAGGGGGCGAGTGCCAGGGAGGGGAGGGCGAGTGCGAGGGAAGGGATGGCGAGAGCCGGAGTGAGGGGGCGAGTGCTGGGGAGGGGAGCTAGTGCCTGGGAGGGGAGGGCGAGTGCCAGGGAGGGAATGGCGAGAGCCGGGGTGAGGGGGCGAGTGCCGGGGAGGGGAGGGCGAGTGCGGGGGAAGGGATGGCGAGAGCCGGGGAGAGGGGGCGAGTGCCGGGGAGGGGAGGGCGAGTGCCGGGGAGGGGAGGGCGAGTGCCGGGGAGAGGGCGAGTGCTGGGGAGGGGAGGGTGAGTGCCGGGGGATGGGGGAGAGGGCGAGTGCCGGGGAGGGGAGAGCGAGTGCCAGGGTGAGGGGGCGAGTGCTGGGGAAGGGAGGGCGAGTGCCAGGGAGGGGATGGCGAGAGCCGGAGTGAGGGGGCGAGTGCCAGGGAGGGGAGGGCGAGTCCCGGGGAGGGGGGAGAGGGCGAGTGCCGGTGAAGGGGGGAGAGGGCGAGTGCCGGGGAGGGGAGCGCGAGTGCCGGGAAGGGGAGGGCGAGTGCCGGGGAGGGGGGAGAGGGCGAGTGTCGGGGAGGGGAGGGTGAGTGCCGGGTGATGGGGGAGAGCGCGAGTGCCGGGGAGGGGAGAGCGAGTGCCAGGGTGAGGAGGCGAGTGCTGGGGAAGGGAGGGCGAGTGCCAGGGAGGAGATGGCGAGAGCCGGAGTGAGGGGGCGAGTGCCAGGGAGGGGAGGGCGAGTGCGGGGGAAGGGATGGCGAGAGCCGGGGAGAGGGGGCGAGTGCCGGGGAGGGGAGGGCGAGTGCCGGGAAGGGGAGGGCGAGTGCCGGGGAGGGGGGAGAGGGCGAGTGTCGGGGAGGGGAGGGTGAGTGCCGGGTGATGGGGGAGAGCGCGAGTGCCGGGGAGGGGAGAGCGAGTGCCAGGGTGAGGAGGCGAGTGCTGGGGAAGGGAGGGCGAGTGCCAGGGAGGAGATGGCGAGAGCCGGAGTGAGGGGGCGAGTGCCAGGGAGGGGAGGGCGAGTGCGGGGGAAGGGATGGCGAGAGCCGGGGAGAGGGGGCGAGTGCCGGGGAGGGGAGGGCGAGTGCCGGGGAGGTGAGGGCGAGTGCCGGGAGGGGGCAGAGGGCGAGGGCCGGGGAGGAGAGGGCGCGTGCCAGGGAGGGAATGGCGAGAGCCGGAGTGAGGGGGCGAGTGCCGGGGAGGGGAGGGCGAGTGCCGGGGAGGTGAGGGCGAGTGCCGGGAGGGGGCAGAGGGCGAGGGCCGGGGAGGAGAGGGCGGGTGCCAGGGTGAGGGGGCGAGTGCCGGGGGGGGGGGGTGGGTTGCCTGTGCCGGGGAGGGGAGGGCGAGTGCCGGGGAGGTGAGGGCGAGTGCCGGGCGGGGGGATAGGGCGAGTGCCGGGGAGGGGAGGGTGAATACCGGAGTGAGGGGGCGAGTGCCGGGCAGGGGAGTGCGAGTGCCCGGGAGGGGAGGGCGAGAGCCAGGGTGCGGTGGCGTGTGTCGGGGAGGGGAGGGCAAGTGCCAGGTTGCGGGGGCGTGTGCCGGGGAGGGGAGGGCGAGTGCCGGGGAGGGGAGAAAGGGCGAGTGTCAGGGAGGGTGGAGAGGGCCGTGGATGGGAGGGCAAGTGCCGGGGTGAGGGGGCGAGTGCCGGGGAGGAGAGGGCGAGTGCCGGGGAGGGGGGAGAGGGCGAGTGCCGGGGAGGGGAGGGCGAGTGTGGGGAGGGGTGGTCGAGTGCCGGGGAGGAGGGAGAGGGCGAGTGCTGGGAGGGGAGAGAGGGCGAGTGCCGGGAAGGGGGGAGAGGGTGAGTGCCGGGGAGGGGAGGGCGAATACCGGGGTGAGTGGGCGAGTGCCGGGCAGGGGAGGGCAAGTGCCCGGGAGGGGAGGGCGAGAGCCAGGGTGCGGTGGCGTGTGTCGGGGTGGGGAGGGCGAGTGCCAGGGTGCGGGGGCGTGTGCCGGGGAGGGGAGGGCGAGTGCCGGGGAGGGGATGGCGAGTGCCGGGGTGCGGAAAGAGGGCGCGTGCCGGTGAAGGGGGGAGAGGGCGAATGCCGGGGATGGGAGAGCGAGTGTCGGGGTGAGAGGGCGAGTGCCGGGGAGGGGAGGACGAGTGCCGGGGAGGGTAGGATGAGTGCCGGGGTGAGAGGGCGAGTGCAGGGGATGGGACGCCGAGTGCTGGGGAGGGTGCAGAAGCTGAGTGCCGGGTAGGGGAGGGTGAGTGCCGGGTGAGGGGGCGAGTGCCGGGGAGGGGGGAGAGGGTGAGTTCCGGGGAGGGGAGAAAGTGCGAGTGCCGGGGAGGGGGGAGAGGGCGAGTGCCGGGGAGGGGGGAGAGGGCGAGTGCCGGGGAGGGGGGAGAGGGCGAGTGCCGGGGAGGGGAGGGCGAATACCGGGGTGAGGGGGCGAGTGCTGGGCAGGGGAGGGCGAGTGCCCGGGAGGGGAGGGCGAGAGCCAGGGTGTGGTGGCGTGTGTCGGGGTGGGGAGGGCGAGTGCCAGGGTGCGGGGGCGTGTGCCGGGGAGGGGAGGGCGAGTGCCGGGGTGCGGGGAGAGGGTGGAGAAGCTGAGTGCCGGGTAGGGGAGGGTGAGTGCCGGGTGAGGGGGCGAGTGCCGGGGAGGGAGGAGAGGGTGAGTTCCGGGGAGGGGAGAAAGGGGGAGTGCCGGGGAGGGGGGGGAGTGCCGGGGAGGGGAGGGCGAGTGCCGGGGTGCGGGGAGAGGACGAGTGCCGGTGAAGGGGGGCTGAGGGCGAATGCCGGGGATGGGAGAGCGAGTGTCGGGGTTAGAGGGCGAGTGCCGGGGAAGGGATGACGAGTGCCATGGAGGGGGGAGAGGCCGATTGCCGGGGAGGGCGAGTGCCGGGGAGGGTAGGACGAGTGCCGGGGTGAGGGGGCGAGTGCCGGGGATGCGACGCCGAGTGCTGGGGAGGGTGGAGAAGCTGAGTGCCGGGTAGGGGAGGGTGAGTGCCGGGTGAGGGGGCGAGTGCCGGGGAGGGAGGAGAGGGCGAGTGCCAGGGAGGGGAGAGGGCGAGTGCCGGGGAGGGGGGAGAGGGCTGGGAGGGGTGGGAGGGCAAGGGGTGTCAGCCGCCTGGCCAGGTGCCAGCTTCCAACAGACACAACCGTGGAGCCCATGGCACCTGTCTGCGGGGTGTGGGGTGGGAGGGAGGGGGTGTACAGGCAATGCTGACATGTCGTCGTTCCCCCCCCACCCCCACCCCCAACCCCCTGCAGGTCGTTATGATCAGCCAGCGATGTTGGCCGCCATGGCGGGAGCCGCAGTTCTACATGTTGCCCTGGGGGAGCAGGAGGAGGACTGTGCCAGGGAGGCTGCGGAGGCTGCCGCAGAGGAGCGTGCCGCAGAGGGGCAGGCGGCAGCCGCCCAGGCTGGAAGGCCACCCGCCCGACAGGACAAGGAGCACGAGGAGCAGGAGGAGGGGGAGGAGGAGGTGGTGGCGCCACGGCGACGGAGATGCCCGAGGAGGTCCCGTGTGTACCGACCCCGCTCGTCGTATCAGGACCTCATGGATCGGGCATGCAGGAGGAGACTTCCGATGAGCCGACCACCGTGGCACACATCTGCCACCTGATGGCACACCTGGCACCGTGTGGCACTGGGAGAGGACACCCTCTCCCAGTGTCCGTCACGGTTACGGTGGCCCTGAACATTTATGCCCCGGGGTAATTCCAGGCACCGAGTGGGGACCTGTCCGGCATCTCGCAGACATAGGTGCACCGGCGCATCCGGCAGTGACAGACGCCCTATATGCCATTGCGGCCGCTACTTCCAGTTCCCTGTGGACTGGGCCAGCCAGGATGCCCGGGCAGCGGACTTCGCTGCCGTGGTCGGGTTTCCCATGATCCAGGGCGCTAGCGATGGGATGCACGTCGCGATGCGGCCATCTGCAGATAACAGGGCCGTGTTCACCAATAGGAAGGGGACCTATTCCATGAACATTCAGGTGGTCTGTGACCACCGCATGATGATCCTACAGCCGGTACCCGGGCAGTGTACATGACTAATTCGTATTGGCGCAGTCTTACATCCCCGACATGTTCAAGGGACGCCCCCCCGGCTGAGGGGCTGGTTGCTGGGCGACAGGGGTTACCCGTTGCGGTCGTGGTTGATGATGCCTAGACGGAGGCCACAGACTGACCCGGAGAACCGTTACAACGATGCCCATGCAGCGACCAGGGGTGTGATAGAGAGGTGCTTTGGGCTGCTAATAATGCATTTCAGGTGCCTGGACCGCTCTGGAGGGGCCCTCCAGTACCCACCAGATAGGGTCGGCCGCATTATAAGACCATAAGACCATAAGACATAGGAGCGGAAGTAAGGCCATTTGGCCCATCGAGTCCACTCCACCATTCAATCATGGCTGATTTCAACTCCATTTACCCGCTCTCTCTCCATAGCCCTTAATTCCTCGAGAAATCAAGAATTTATCAACTTCTGTCTTAAAGACACTCAACGTCCTGGCCTCCACCGCCCTCTGTGGCAGTGAATTCCACAGACCCACCACTCTCTGGCTGAAGAAATTTCTCCTCATCTCTGTTCTAAAGTGACTCCCTTTTATTCTAAGGCTGTGCCCCCGGGTCCTAGACTCCCCTGCTAATGGGAACAACTTCCCTACATCCACCCTATCTAAGCCATTCATTATCTTGTAAGTTTCTATTAGATCTCCCCTCAACCTCCTAAACTCCAATGAATATAATCCCAGGATCCTCAGACGTTCATCGTATGTTAGGCCTACCATTCCTGGGATCATCCGTGTGAATCTCCGCTGGACCCGCTCCAGTGCCAGTATGTCCTTCCTGAGGTGTGGGGCCCAAAATTGCTCACAGTATTCTAAATGGGGCCTAACTAATGCTTTATAAAGCTTCAGAAGTACATCCCTGCTTTTACATTCCAAGCCTCTTGAGATGAATGACAACATTGCATTTGCTTTCTTAATTACGGACTCAACCTGCAAGTTTACCTTTAGAGAATCCTGGACTAGGACTCCCAAGTCCCTTTGCACTTCAGCATTATGAATGTTGTCACCGTTTAGAAAATAGTCCATGCCTCTATTCTTTTTTCCAAAGTGCAAGACCTCGCACTTGCTCACGTTGAATTTCATCAGCCATTTCTTGGACCACTCTCCTAAACTGGCTAAATCTTTCTGCAGCCTCCCCACCTCCTCCATACTACCTGCCCCTCCACCTATCTTTGTATCATCGGCAAACTTAGCCAGAATGCCCCCAGTCCCGTCATCTAGATCGTTAATATATAAAGAGAACAGCTGTGGCCCCAACACTGAACCCTGCGGGACACCACTCGTCACCGGTTGCCATTCCGAAAAAGAACCTTTTATCCCAACTCTCTGCCTTCTGCCTGACAGCCAATCATCAATCCATGTTAGTACCTTGCCTCGAATACCATGGGCCCTTATTTTACTCAGCAGTCTCCCGTGAGGCACCTTATCAAAGGCCTTTTGGAAGTCAAGATAGATAACATCCATTGGCTCTCCTTGGTCTAACCTATTTGTTATCTCTTCAAAGAACTCTAACAGGTTTGTCAGGCATGACCTCCCCTTACTAAATCCATGCTGACTTGTCCTAATCCGACCCTGCACTTCCAAGAATTTAGAAATCTCATCCTTAACAATGGATTCTAGAATCTTGCCAACAACCGAGGTTAGGCTAATTGGCCTATAATTTTCCATCTTTTTCCTTGTTCCCTTCTTGAACAGGGGGGTTACAACAGCGATTTTCCAATCCTCTGGGACTTTCCCTGACTCCAGTGACTTTTGAAAGATCATAACTAACGCCTCCACTATTTCTTCAGCTAGCTCCTTTAGAACTCTAGGATGTAGTCCATCTGGGCCCGGAGATTTATCAATTTTTAGACCTCTTAGTTTCTCTAGCACTTTCTCCTTTGTGTTGGCTACCATATTCAACTCTGCCCCCTGACTCTCCGGAATTGTTGGGATATTACTCATGTCTTCTACTGTGAAGACTGACGCAAAGTACTTATTTAGTTCCTCAGCTATTTCCTTGTCTCCCATCACAAAATTACCAGCGTCATTTTGGAGCGGCCCAATGTCAACTTTTGCCTCCCGTTTGTTTTTAATGTATTTAAAGAAACTTTTACTATAATTCCTAATGTTACTGGCTAGCCTACCTTCATATTTGATCCTCTCTTTCCTTATTTCTCTCTTTGTTATCATCTGTTTGTTTTTGTAGCCTTCCCAATCTTCTGACTTCCCACTACTCTTTGCCACATTATAGGCTCTCTCTTTTGCTTTGATGCATTCCCTAACTTCCTTTGTCAGCCATGGCTGCCTAATCCCCCCTCTGATAACCTTTCTTTTCTTTGGGATGAACCTCTGTACTGTGTCCTCAATTACTCCCAGAAACTCCTGCCATTGCTGTTCTACTGTCTTTCCCACTAGGCTCTGCTCCCAGTCGATTTTCGTCAGTTCCTCCCTCATGCCCCTGTAGTTACCTTTATTTAACTGTAACACCTTTACATCTGATTCTACCTTCTTTCTTTCAAATTGGAGATTGAATTCTACCATATTATGATCACTGCCTCCTAAGTGCTCCCTTACTTTAAGATCTTTAATCAAGTCTGGCTCATTACATAACACTAAGTCCAGAATGGCCTGTTCCCTCGTGGGCTCCATCACAAGCTGTTCCAAAAAGCCCTCCTGTAAACATTCAATGAATTCCCTTTCCTTAGGTCCACTGGCAGCATTATTTACCCAGTCCACCTGCATATTGAAGTCCCCCATGATCACTGTGACCTTGCCTTTCTGACATGCACTTTCTATTTCGTGGTGCATTTTGTGCCCCCGGTCCTGGCCACTGTTAGGAGGCCTGTACATAACTCCCATTATGGTTTTTTTGCCTTTGTGGTTCCTCAACTCTACCCACACAGACTCCACATCATCTGACCCTATGTCATTTAGTGCTATTGATTTAATTTCATTCCTAATTAACAAGGCAACACCGCCCCCTCTGCCCACCTCCCTGTCTTTTCGATAGGTTGTGACTCCCTGGATGTTTAAATGCCAGTCCTGAACCCCCTGCAACCATGTCTCTGTGATGCCTACCACATCATACCTGCCAGTCACAATCTGGGCCGCAAGCTCATCTACCTTGTTCCGTACACTGCGCGCATTTAAATATAGCACCTTTAATTCTCTAATTGTTGTGGTCTGCTGCGTCCTGCACAACGTAGCCCAGCAGAGGGGCGATGTGCTGCAGGCAGAGGAGGGGGGAGTGGAGGAGCAGCAGGATGAGGCGCAGTCCTCCCCAGATGAGGAGGATGGGGGCAATGGTCAGGACAGACGGGCTGGACATGGGCGGGAGGCTGCCCACCGTTACCGGCTGGGCCAGCGGACACGGGACAGGCTGATAGCCGCCCGGTTCACTGACTAGGAGGGCGTGGGAATCGCCGAGTATGGGCACAGACCGCAATCCACGGCACCAGCCGACCACCCTCACCCCCTCCCTCACCCACCACCAACCACACTCAACCCCCCACCCACCCACCACCAACCACACTCACCAGCCACCCCCACCCACCCACCACCAACCACCCTCACCCCGCCCACCCAACACCAACCACCCTCACCCCACCTGCATGCACACCACCCCTCCATTGCACATCTACATGCGGCACAACGGCCGGGCTCACACGGTCGTCGGTGGAAGCATGTCTATTGCAGGCCATGGAGGATGATGACGACCCACTCTGTGGTGAGCTCTGGGCTCTACATCGTTGGACAATATCTGACCCATGGCCACAGTACGACCCTCCACCCGGACCATCCCTGCATGTGGCCGTGACACTGCAGCGCACAGTCCCGTCGTCTGCCCGTGAGGATGGCGAGGGCGACCCGGGGGGAGGGGGGGGCACACTCACCTGGGGCCGACGTAATACCACCCCTCACACACACACTGGCGCTCACCTCACACCACACCCCCGCACGCCACGGAAAGAGCACAAAGGCAGCTTCTGTAGGTGTGAAAGTGATTTTAATAACAAACAGTTCATACACGTGCCCTATCCCCTATAACTCGTCTGTGCCCTGCACCCGTGCCAACTTACACAGTGTCTAATTGTTTGGCCTTATGGGCCCTTTGACTATGTCTAGGTGGTTCCCCAGACGGTACAGCAGAACTGGAGGTGGACTCCTGTGATTCCTGCCCTGTGACTCGGGATCCCTTTGGCGGCCGTTTCCTGGGGCGGACCGGCCTAGATGGGCCACGCTGCGGCTCGGGCGACTGGGATGGCGGACTGCCAGCCTGTCCTGCCCACTGCCCACCAGATGCACCTGGGATAGAAGGGGGAGGAGTTTGAGGTGCCGTGGTAATCCGGGACCTCCCGTACAGGGGGACCCGGAACGGGCCCCAGCACCTCCTCCTCCCTCGGGGTGCCCGATGGCCCCCAGGCCTCCACATGGGTCGGGGGTGCGATCGGACCGGCCATCCGATGCCCCCCTGACACCTGGCGCTGCCAATCCTGGAGGCCCGTCCTGTTATCAACAAGGGTCTGCAAGTTTGCAGCCATTGGAGCTCAGGGAGTTGGCCATCCCTGTCTGTGTCTGGGCGATGCCGGCCAGCACCTGGGCAATGGCGCCGATGCCCTCAGCGATGGACTGCTGAGACTAGGCCACTGTCTGCAGAGACTGTGCCATGGCCTGCTGAGACTGGGCCACGGCGTTGAGCGCCTCTGCAATCTGCAGCTGGCTCTGGCTTATGGCCTCCTGTGAGAGGGCAGCCATGTCCTGGGCCACAGACGCTGCCTGCATGGAATGCCCCAGGCCTTGCATACTGCTCCCATGTCTGACACCGTCGCACCCATTGCCTTCACTGCGGAACCCACCCGTGCAGTTTCGGCCTGGGTGGCATGCATGACCGGCACCACTCCCAGCTCCTGGACGCGGGTGGACTCCTCTCTGCAGCCGCCGCAAGCCGGCCGTTACCGCCTTCGATCGTCCCTTGGTCCGTTACTGCATCGGGTCTATGGGTGGGTGTGGTAATTCCAGGAACCCGGCACCCGTCTGGGCGGCAGGTGGTTGCGTGCGCCGGGCTGCCCTCCGACCTCCCGGCCCCTCGGCTGCTCCTACCTCCTCCACCTGCTGTACCAGGACGGCTGTGTTGTGCGCACCAGTGAGTGTACCAGACGCCTCATCACTAAAGTGCCCAACCGAGGTGAGTGTTTCTGCGATGGTGGAGGGTGTAAGAGATAGCAGTGGCGTTGTGTCGTGCTCATCGTCCGACCCAGAGTCCATGATCCCCTGGGGTGGCGGTTCCTGTTCACCCGTCCCCTGTGTGTCAGTGTCCTGTGTATCGGTGTCCCGGGTAGGGGTGCCCTGGGTAGGGGTGCCCTGGGTAGGGGTGTCCTGGGTAGGGGTGCCCTGGGTAGGGCTGTCCTGGGTAGGGCTGTCCTGGGTAGGGCTGTCCTGGGTAGGGGTGTCCTGGGTAGGAGTGTCCTGGGTGGGAGTGTCCTGGGTAGGGGTGTCCTGAGTAGGGGTGTCCTGGGTAGGGGTGTCCTGGGTAGGAGTGCCCTGGGTAGGAGTGTCCTGGGTAGGGGTGTCCAGGGTAGTGGTGTCCTGGGTCGGGGTGTCCTGAGTAGGAGTGTCCTGGGTAGGGGTGTCCTGGGGAGGGGTGTCCTGGGTAGGGATGTCCTGTCTCAGCTGCGACGGGGGCCTGTGGCTGCCCCCCTCGTCGCTGGGTGTCGCACGCTTGTGTCGCCGCACTTGCACGAGACGGGGGCCTCGTCTCCCTGTTCCAGTCCTGTCCCAGTCCTGGGCGCCTGTCCCAGTCTCGTGGCCGCTGTGGGGCATCCTGGGAGCGTCGCATGCCGGAGGGGCCGGGCCGCTCCCTGTCTCTGGCCGCCCTGGATTGTCCTGGAGGCGATCGGCATCCGCGGGAACGGGTGCCTCGACGTTTGGTCCTGCAATACACAATACAACATGCATGGTTAGACACGCAGGCGGTGATCGGGGGATACAGGGGAGGGGGGTACGGGGGAGGGGGGATATGGGAGATATGGGGGAGGGGGGATATGGGGTAGGGAGGATATGGGAGATGGGGGATATGGGGATATGGGGAGGGGGATATGGGGGGTATGGGGAGGGATATGGGGAGGGGGATATGGGGTTATGGGGAGGGAGAATATGGGGGATATGGGGAGGGGGATATGGGGGTATGGGGAGGGGGAATATGGGGGAGGGGGATATGGGGGTGGGGGGATATGGGGGCTATGGGGGAGTGGGGATATGGGGGAGGTAGGATATGGGGGAGAGAATATATGGGGGATATGGCGGAGGAGGAGATGGAGAGGGAGGAATGGGGGATATGGGGAGGGGGGATATGGGGTTATGGGGAGGGAGATATGGGGGAGGGCGGATATGTGGGGTATGGGGAGGGGGATATGGGGGGATATGGGGGAGGGGGGATATGGGAGTTATGAGGAGGGGGGATATGGGGGAGGTCGGATATGGAGGAAGGGGGGCGGGCCGCGGAGGGTCTCACTTGGTGGTGCGCCCCCGACCTCTGCATCGGCAACCTCCCGGTCCTTGAGTCCACCTGCCAGTTTCAGGGCGCCTCTCCTCATGAATGGTGAGTGGTCTCTCATCAGCTGGGCCCCCTCCGGTCCTCTCACGCTCCCTGTTGTTGTGTGCGCGCTTCACCTGTGGGTGGCGGACAGGTGGGTGGCAGGGATAAAGGGCAACAGTGTTAGGCAGGAATATACATGCAGGCCAGCGGTTGTGCGTACATTGGTAGAGGTGCGCAGCACAGTAGGGTTAGGGTTAAGGTTAGGGCTAGGGTTAGGTTAGGGTTAGGGGTAGGGGTAGGGTTAGGGTTAGGGTTAGGGTTAGGGTTAGGGTTAGGGTTAGGGTTAGTTGCACCTGGGGATGTGCCGCACATAAGGGGGGGGTGCATTAGGGTTAGGGTTAGTTGCACCTGGGGATGTGCCGCACATGGGGGGGAGTTAGGGTTAGGATTAGGGTTAGGGCTAGGGTAAGGGTTAGGGTTAGTTGCACCTGGGTGTGTGCCGCATTTGGTGGGGGGGGGGGGGGGTACTCACCCTGGCTGCCCTGACAAGGTCATTCACCTTCCTGTGGCACTGGGCGCCTGTCCTTGGTGTCACAGCCACAGCCTGACGGCCTCTGCCACCTCCCTCCACAGGTGCCGGCTAAGGCGTGGGGCGACCCTGTGGCCATGTCCGGGGTACAGGGCCTCCCTCCTCTGCTCTACTGCGTACAGGAGGACCTCGATATCGCGCTCATGGAACCTCGGAGCTGCGTGGCGGGTGGCCATCATGACAGCTCTCCGGGGGGGGGAGGGCAGCGTTTTTTCTGCTGTGATGCCGCGCGGCGTCAATGACGCGGCGCCTCCGTGGCGGGTGACACCATCGCGAATGACATCACACCGCTACTAGCTCATTCCGGGCCAGAGACTTTGCGCCATTTGGGGGGGGCCCTTCGCTGGAGTGGTCCGCGCTGTTTTTGGCGCCGGGTTCCGGCGATCGCACCGATTATGGGAGAATCCCGCCCACAATCTCTGACTCACAATGACAGGCGATAAAAAATCCAACCCACTTCGCACTTCATGCTTTGACTTAAATTAATAGGTTAAACAAAACACACAGATTCTCACAGCTCTCACAGTTGACCGTTAGTCTTATCTCACACACAAATCTGAATTCCCTTTTCGACAGGAACCTACCTGTTATGCTTTTACCTTAATCTTCTATTTACTTTTACTCCCCTGTTTTTTTGTTTTGAGAGGGGGTCAGCTTCATTAGATTCCGATGCGGGACATATAGGTTTTCCTACCTCATTCCGTTGCTTTACGATTGTTTCTTTTCATTTTCTTACTCATTTTGACTCCATAATCTGTCCTCTTTAAGGAGTTCACCTTCTTTCTCGCTCCAGATGTCTTTACGTCATGTCAGCAAAATAGTATGCAGCTGTATGCTTATTTGCATTGTATGACCTTCTGACTGTTTCACACAGAACCTCTTGACTAAAAAATAAGGCTAAATATCCATCATGCTTTGCCAAGTGCCAATTTCCATGCAATATAGTCAAGCAGCCGGTTAAAATGAATACAGAGTATTAAGGCAGCTAATCCGCCAACTAAAGTCCCTTCTACAGCGGGATTCTCCGACCCCCCTTCGGGTCGGAGAATCCCCGGGGTGGGGCGGGGGGGGCAGTGCGAATCCCATCCCGCCGCCCCAACGCCGGCTGCCGTATTCTCCGGCTCTGTTTTTGGGTCAGGGGCGCGATTCACGCCATGCCGGTCGGGGGCCGTTGGCAGCGCCCCCCACCCCCCGGAAATTCTCCGGGTCCCGATGGGCCATGCGGCCGTCCGTTTTTGGTCAGTCATGCCAGCGCGTGGGATACGTATGATCCCACACGGTGGGACCTGGCAGGTAAGTCGGCGGTCCTCGGTGGGCCGCGGGGGGATCCGACCCCAGGAGGGCCCCCACCCTGGCCTGGCCCGCGATCAGGGCCCACCGATCTGCGGGCGGGCCTGTTCTGTGGGGGCACTTCTTTCGTCCGTGCTGACCCCTGTAGAGCTCCGCCATGGCCGGCGCAGAGAAAAGAACCCCCTGCACATGCGCCAAAATATGCCGGTCGGTCTGCACATGCGTGGAACCAAGTCTGCAGTACCACGCATGCGCAAGATCACATCGGCCCTTCGGCGCATGCGCGAACTCGCGCCGTCCCTTTGCTGCCGGCTGGAGTGGCACCAACCCCTCCGGCGTCCATCTAGCCCCCGAGACAGGTGAGAATTCATCACCTTGGGGGCCCATTGACGCCAGAGTCGTTGGTGCCGGTTTTCCTGCCGGCGTGGGAACTTAGTCCCCGAAAGTGAGGGCACCGGCCATGAAGAGGGATGGGGCTGGATTCTCCCCTGCTGTGCCAGATTTCTGGGGCGAGATTCCCGACCCCCCGCCGGATTGGAGAATCGGCAGGGGCTGGCGTGAATCCCGCCCCCGCCGGTTGCCGAATTCTCCGGCACCGGATATTCGGCGGGGGCGGGAATTGTGCCGCGCCAGTTGGCGGGGCCCCCCCAGCGAGTCTCCGGCCCGGATGGGCCGAAGTCCCACTGCTAGAATGCCTGTCGCACCGGCGTGGATTAAACCACCTCTCTTACCGGCGGGACAAGGCGGCGCGGGCGGGCTCCGGGTTCCTGAGGGGGGGCGCGGGGCGATCTGGCCCCGGGGGGTGCCCCCACAGTGGCCTGGCCCGTGATTGGGGTCCACCGATCCTGTGCTGTGGGGGCACTCTTTTCCTTCCGCCCTCGCCACAGTCTCCACCATGGCGGAGGCGGAAGAGACTCCTCCACTGCGCATGCGCGGGGATGCCGTGAGCGGCCGCTGATGCTCCCGCGGATGCGCCGCCCGGCAATGTCATTTCCGCACCAGCTGGCGGAGCGCCAAAGGACTTTCCCGCCAGTTGGCGGGGTGGAAATCAGTCCGGCGTGGGCCTAGCACCTCAAGGTTAGGACTCGGCCGCTCAAGGGGCGGAGGATTCCGCCCCTTTGTGGCGGCGCGATGCCGGACTGATTCGTGCCGTTTTTGACGCCGTTCGGCTGACATCGCGCCGATTACGGAGAATTTCGCCCCTGGTTCAGCACACCGGAGGGATGCTCCATTTCGCAGCTGGTCAATGGGGTTTCCCATTGTGGGGCAACACCACACCGTTGGGAAACCGCTGGGCTGCCGGCAAAACGGAGGATCCGATGGCGGAGAATCTAGCCCATAGTCTATTGACTGGGTATGAATAATGATACTGAAGTATGACGTCATCGTCAAGAAGTGCGAGGCATGCAAACAGCATGAGCGGGATTCTCTGCTGCCCAGTGCCGAAATCGGGAATGGTGATCGGGTGGAGAATGGCCCCGACGTCGGTTTGACTCCGGGTCGCCCCCTCCAAATCGGCATAATCGAGACTTGCGGCGGAACCCCATTGGACTATCACTAGCGGGCCCACCCATGATTCTCCACCTCCAATGGGCCAGGTTCCCGACGGTGCGGGCTATGTGTGGTCTCAGCGGTCGTGAGCCTGGCGTGACGGCTGTGGAGGGGAAGAGCGGGCATGTGGACAGTGTCCAGCACCGCTGCACTCTGCCGAGATCCGTGCCGCTGGCTGGGAGAGCTTCTTCCAGGGCTGGGGAGAGTAGTGGGAGGTGGCCAGGAGGTGGGCTGTCTGGTCGGCGTGGGTGGGTATGCGGTCCAGCACAACCGGTGCCATCTTTTCCGTCGCCGATTGGTGCGTGTGTGGGGAGTGTAGGCGGTCGCGTGGCTGCAGCTTGTCAACACTACACATGTCCAGCACGGACCTGGCGATTCTCCAACTGTTCTCCACACATTCTGCGGGTGTTTCACGCGGTGCCAGCCCCTCACCGGTCACAGAATCGGTGCAGCTGTGACACCGATGTTTCTGACGTGAAAGTCCACGGATTCTCCGTTGGCGTGAACACTTCGACTCAGAAACGGAGAATCCGGCCCCATATACCAAGTCAGCACAAAGGACCACTGATTATACATGAAGTTCCTACCCATCCTTGGTCTAAACTTGTGTCCACCTCTTTCATATCCATGGCATTGACTTCACCGTCATTGTCAACTTCTTTACTAAGTTCCACAATATTCAATAATTGCACAATTTGTCATGAACAACTGTTGCATACACCCTCAGTGCTGTTTTCAGCACTTGGTGTGCCTAGATGGATCATTATGGATAACGATCTGCAATTTATTGGTAAACCATTTCAGGATATGTTTGAGAAGTGAAATATTGAGCACACCAGTTCTTCACATCATTACCCTAGATTTAATAGTTGAGCTGAATGAATGATTCACATAGTGAAGTCCTTAATTCTCAAATGTAGACAGACAAAATGAGATCTCGACATTACAATGCAATGTTACATCTATCATAGATCATAGAATTTACAGTGCAGAAGGAGGCCATTCGGCCCATCGCGTCTGCACCGGACCTTACAAAGAGTACCCTATTCAAGCTCACGTATCTACCCTATCCTCCTAACACAGTAACCCCCACTTAACATTTTTGGACACTAAGGACAATTTAGCATGGCCAATCCACCTAACTCGCACATCTTTGGACTGTGAAAGGAATCCGGAGCACCCGGAGGAAGCCCACGCAGACACGGGGAGAGCATGCAGACTCTGCACAGACAGTGACCCAGCCGGGAATTGAACCTGGGACCCTGGAGCTGTGAAGCAACTGTGCTAACCACCATGCTACCGTGCTGCCCACGGTATCTATCTGAGAGTGAAAATTGTTTGTGCAAGTATTCCATTCCCGGCAGAACTCTTGTTTTGCAGACCAATGTGCTCCAGTCTACCTACGCTTATCCATTCTACTTTCTCAGAAACTAGAGAGCAACTTTTGAAACTGCAAGAGAAGATGACTAATGAATGTGATAAAAATGCAGAGACAGAATTTCTGAGTTTACCGTTGGGACAGTTTGTGTCCAGGATCCTACAGAAGGGTACATAGAAAGCAGGTGAGGGAACAAAGATTTGTTCGGAGCCAAGGTCCTATGAAATAATTACCCATAAAGGTGCAATAGTGAGACATAACGGAGGACAAATCAGATCCGTTTCATTTCCTCCATACAATCCTATTACATCTAAGACAAGATCCCAAATCCAAAATGAAAAACATCCAACAATGACCATCCCACAGATAACTGTGAGGAGTTAAAGACACCTTTGGGCAAGGTTACCATTAAAAGGTCTGGCAGGAGAAATAGATTACCTCTACACTTTAGAGACACATAAGTCACCAAACTTAAACACTCATGTAATGGTAAAGAAACATGAACAATATATTATGAATAGTCATATTTCTTTGGAAGAAGGGAAAGTTAAAGGGAGGGGGGATGTTGTAATGTGCCTTTAAGGGATAGCAGCTTGACATCCAGGGTTTTTAAGCTGAGGACTACACCATTGAAGTGTTGAAACTAAGACCATTAAAACATTTAAGAATAGGTTCAATAGATGGTTATAGGAAAGAAAAATAATAAGGGTATAGGATTAAGGTTATTACTCTTTTATGATCGCATGATTTCCATAGAGCTTTTGGTCTGATTCAGAGTGAGAACTTATGTGGAACTCTGGAGCACATGACTGGCAAGTGACATCTGCAATGATATCCTCCTCAATATCCATGCACAAGCAATGATCAATGAAGCATTTGAAGACACATAATCTGGCATCAATATTAGAGGTGGGCGGAGAGTCAGGGTGAATGATGACATCAGTTGGATTTGCAGATGACAAACACTTGTGGCATGCATGGAAGAAAGATTATCAGTGTCTCCACAGCACTCTGGGGTAGAGAATTGCAAATATTCACCGCCTTTCTGATCGACAAAATTCCTCCTCATCTCAATCCTAAATAGTCCACCTCTTATCCTGAGACTCAAACTGGTGAAAAATTATTTTCGGGGAAGCAAACATTAGTAGAAGTTATTCATAGGCCACCAAAGAGTAGTGCTAATGGAGGACATGGTATAAATCAGAAAATTAGAACTGCATATAACAGGGGTAATACAGTAATCATGGCTGACACCAATCCATATATAGACAGGGTAAATCTAATGAGCACTAATCCTGCAGCAGCAAATGGCTGAAGAATTCCGACCAAAGTGGGAAGACATGAAAGATGTTTTTAGTTTGGAGAAGTTGAGCTCAAAGAGATGTTGGAAGACAATGGAATCTGAGATGAAAAGGGAAAAAGATATTTTAGGAGAGATATTTAACTGCGTCATGGGGGCAATGTGGGGAAAAGGCCTGAAGACTGTGCTGAGATGGGTAAGTTATTAATTTGAAGCAGCTATCCAGTTTCAAGTCAGAAAAGTCTTTGGGTGGGATTCTCCGTTGGCTGACGCCAAAATCGTGAAACGCGCTTGGGCGGAGAATAGATTTGAGCGCTACAATTGTGGCGGGTACCAATTTGTCGCCTAGCCGCAATTCCCCATCACCTCAACGGGGGGGCGTCAATGAAGTCCAGAATGCACGCATTGTAAACACCATTTGTATGTCATTAACAGGCCCGACCCGATATTCTCCAAGGCCTCCATGATGCTCCACCTCCAATGGGCTGAGTTCCCGATGGCGCGGTTCACTTATGCTTTTAAAATCATGACACCAGCGTCATGGCTGCTGAGGGAGAGAGAGGGGGTACGGAAAGGAACCAACATCGCCATATTTGCTGACGGTAGTGCCGCTAGCCGGGGGACTTCTGCCAGGGCTGGGTGCAGTAGCGAGGGGTGGCCAGGAGGTGAGCTGTGGGGTCAGGGTGAACGGGCACGGAACGCCATTGCCGCAGTCGACAAGGCAGCCATGCAGCTGCTTAGGCCACTAACAGCCCACTGTGAACTTTGGGTCATAGCTCGTATAGGTGTCCCCCCTTGGCCACCCCCTGGGTGCTCTCTGGCCCCAGCCGAACAATCAGTTGTAGGGGCGCACTCCAACACATACAGTGCCATTTTGTTGGCTAGGATGAGTGTGTGTGGGGATTGTAACGTGTATATACGACTGCAGCTTGTCAGCCCCCCGAGTGTCAATCACGGACCCAGCAAATCCCGCACTGTTTTTCATTGGAATCGATTGTGTTCCACATGGCGCCGGTGCTAGCTCCTCCACAGTTAATGAATCGATCCAGGTTCAGCACCAGCTTTACTGTCATTAAAGTCTACAATTTCTGCGTCGGCGTCAACACTTAGTCCCAGAAACAGAGAACCCGTCCTTTGTTTTTTAGAAAACAGTTTGATTTTGAACCTTCTTTTTGGATTTAGCATCTGAGTGGGAGTATTTGAGGAGTTATGTGGTTTACCTTTATGTGATGAATGTAGGAATTTCAGATGTATTGTACTATAGGTATTTGGTGCATTAAAGGTTAAAAGCCTGCGTTAGTGTGTGTGTGACTACTGCAATCATGTTATAAAATAAATCCTAGTTTGAATGGCAAGTATATTTTGAGAGCCGGGGGTGCAATTAAACCATCTTAAAAGGCTTGGGATAATGCAATTTTGTTTGGATTAAGGGGATTCCCTGTGGAGTAATTAGATTTCAGCTTGGTACGATGCTGGGTGGAGCGAAGGCATCAGGCATTTTGCATAAAGCAGTTCAGACTTGAGCTGAATGAAGCTGTGACCAGAAGTGGTGCAGTTCGTTCTCACTGTAATTCAGTTAAAATAGGGAACGGTGTTTCAAGCAGTGCAGACTTGTCTGAGTAGAAAGAGGAGCTGAAACAAGCTGAGAAACAGCTTCTGAATTCATACAGCCCGAGTCGCTGCATGGTTATGACAGGAATCAAGTATTTTCTTTAAATCAGTGTCAAGAGATCTTTCTTTCACAAAGAACATCTCTGTAAAATATTCCTGAGTGCCAATGGTTTAACAGTGGGATGTGGGCTGAGATGTTTTTTCATATTGTTTGAATGGGAATAAAGATTACAGGTAAGTGTATTGTATTCACTGTATTGCGTAGCATTGATTAAGAGGTAATTGTAAGTTATACTCTGATGTGATGTTGATTATATTTTATTACTGTGTTAATAATAAAATTTGTTTTGGTACACCACATTCCTATTTCTTCGTATAATCACTCCTGGAGTGAGGTAGCCTTTATTCACAGTCTTACAAAATCAAAATCAAATATTAGGGTTTCTGTCCAGTACCTAGCCATTATTGGAGTCTGATCTGGGATCATAATGCTTTATTAAAGTGACAAATTCTCTGTTTTGTTTAAAATAAAGGAATTGTCATCAAGAAAGATGTTTATTTGCATATTTTATCAAGTGGGTTCTTGGGGTTGTTCTGTAAGACTTTTTTGAGTGTGTAACTTTA
This sequence comes from Scyliorhinus torazame, assembly GCF_047496885.1. Classification (NCBI taxonomy): domain Eukaryota; kingdom Metazoa; phylum Chordata; class Chondrichthyes; order Carcharhiniformes; family Scyliorhinidae; genus Scyliorhinus; species Scyliorhinus torazame. The sequence goes on along the minus strand of NC_092723.1, from coordinate 66,662,221 downwards.
ATCTTATGTGCCTAAGTATATTTCTTTTTTAATAAATCTTTTAATTTTAAAATCCCTATTATAACCCCCACGAGACCCAAGGAGATGAAGCGATTAATCTCCCCGTGAGACTCGTGGAATATGAGCTCCCCATTGAGGGGTGCAGATCCAGAAGCGGGTTATTGGACTTGGAACATGAAATATGGCCAAGTAGCAGCTGGGCTATTGTATGAAACCATGGCTGGGACTTGATTTGTTCTTGTACATAGTTTAATTTGACTATAAAACTTTTTTGTTGAACTCTCTTACTCTGTGACCACTAATTTGGCGATGAGGATGGAATCCCAATTTAGTGGTCACAGAGCAGTCTGGTTAGACCACAACAAGACATAGGAGCAGTATTAGGCCATTCGGCCGATGGGATCTGCTCCGCGATTCAATCATGGCTGACGTTTTTCTCATCCCCATTCTTCTGCCTTCCCCCCATAACCCCGATCCCCTTATTAATCAAGAACCTATCTATCTCTGTCTTAAAGACACTCAATGACTTGACCTCCACAGCCTTCGGCGGCAAAGAGTTCCACAGATTCACCACCATCTGGCTGAATAAATTCCTCCTCATCTCTATTTTAAAGGGCGTCCCTTCAGTCTGAGGCTGTGCCCTTGGGTTCTAGTTTCTCCTACAAGTGGAAACATAGGGCTGGTTTAGCTCACTGGGCTAGACAGCTGGTTTGCGATGCAGAACAAGGCCAGCAGCGTGGGTTCAATTCCCGTACCAGCTTACCCGACCGGGCGCTGGAATGTGGCAACTAGGGGCTTTTCACAGTAGCTTCATACTTGTGACAATAAAAGGCTATTATTATTATTATCCTTTCCATGTCCACTTTACCTAGGCCAGTCAGTATCCTGTAAGTTTCAATAAGATCCCCCTTGTCCTTCTAAACTCCATCGAGTGCAGACCCAGAATCCTCAACCGCTCATCATATGACAAGACCTTCATTCCGGGGATCATTCTTGTGAACATTCTCTGGACCTTTTCCAAGGTCAACACATCCTTCCTTAGATTCGGGGCTCAAAACTGCTCACAATATTCCAAATGGGGTCTGACCAGAGCCTTATATAGCCTCTGCAGTACATCCCTGCTCTTGTACTTTAGCACTCTCGACATGAACGCCAACATTGCATTTGCCTTCCTAACGGCCAACTGATCCTGCATGCTAACCTTAAAAGAATCCTGAAGTAGGACTTCTATGTCCCTTTGTGCTTCTGATTTTCGAAGCCTTTTCCTATTTGGAAAATAGTCTATGTATCTTTTCTGCCTACAAAAGTGCATAACTTCACACTTTTCTATATTGTATTCCATCTGCCACTTCTTTGCCCACTCTCCTACCCTCACCAGGTCCTTCTGCAGCCTCTCTGCTTCCTCAACACAACCTGCCCCTTTACATAACTTTATATCACCTGCAAACTTAGCAACAATGCCCGCAGTTCCTGCTTCAAGATCATTAATGTATATCGTGAACAGCTGTGGTCCCAACACTTTAAAAAAAATTTAAAGTAGCCAATTCATTTTTTTTCCAAATAAGGGGCAATTTGGCGTGGCCAATCCAACTACCCTGCTCATCTTTGGGTTGTGGGGGTGAGATGCACGCAAACATGGGGAGAATGTGCAAACTCAACACAGACAGGGCCGGAATCGAACATGGGTTCTTGCCGCCGTGGGGCAGCAGTGCTAATCACTGGGCCACCATGCCACACTGTGGTCCCAAACTGACCTCGGTGGAACACCACTAGTCATCAGCTGCCAAACTGCAGTGGTGAGGTTGGGAATGGCATTAAACAAGAAATTAGAGATGCATGTAACAAGAGAATATCGGTGATCATGGGTGATTTTAATCTTCACATAGATTGGGCAAATCAAATTCGCCACAATACCTTAGAGGAGGAATTCCTGGAGTATATACGGGATGGTTTTCTTGACCAATATGTGGAGGAACTAACTAGAGAGCAGGCTATCTTAGACGGGGTACTGTGTCATGAGACGGGGATCATTGCCAACCTGGCTGTGCGAGACCCCTTGGGGATGAGCCACCATAACATGATGGAATTTTTTATCAAGATGAAGAGTGAAGTAGTTGATTCAGAGACTAGGGTGCTGAATCTTAATAAAGGGAACTATGAGTACATGAGGCGTGAGTTGGCCTTGATAGATTGGGAAGAGTTACATAAAGGGATGACAGTGGATAGACAATGGCAAACATTCAAGGAACACATGGAGGAACTACAGCAACTGTTCATTCCTGTCTGGCACAAAAGCAAAGGGGGTAAGAGGGCCAATCCATGGCTTACAAAGGAAATTAGAAATAGTATCCAATACAAGGAAGAAGCATACAGATTGGCCAAGAATAATAATAGGTCTGAGGATTGGGAGCAGTTTAGAATTCAGCATAGAAGGACGAAGGGATTGATTAAGAAGGGGAAAGTGCTGTATGAAAGGAAGCTTGCAGGGAACATAAAGACTGACACTAAGAGTTTCTACAGATATGTGACGAGAAACAGATTGGTAAAGAGAAAGGTAGGCCCCCTACAGACAGAAACAAGGGCATGCATAATAATGGACAAAGAAATGGCTGGGCAATTGAATACATACTTTGGTTCTGGCTTCACAAATCTCGGGTGGGATTCTCCGACCCACGCCGGGTCGGAGAATCGCCGGGATCTGGCGTGATTCCCGCCCTGCCGGTTGCCCAATTCTCCGGCACCGGATATTCGGCGGGGGCGGGAATCACGCCGCACCGGTCAGCGAGCCCCTCCCCCCCGGCGATTCTCCGGCCCGCGATGGGTCGAAAACCCGCTGATGGAATGCCTGTCCCGCCGGCGAGGCTCAAACTACCTCTCTTCGTGGCGGGACTAGGCGGCGCGGGCGGGTTCCGGGGTCCTGGGGGGGCGCGGGGAGATCTGGCCCTGGGGGGTGCCCTCATGGTGGCCTGGTCTGCGATCGGCCCCGGAGCCCGCCCGCGCCACATTGTCCTGCCGTTCAAAAGGTGGTTTAATCCACGCTGGCGGGACAGGCATTCCAGCAGTGGGACTTCTGCCCATCGCGGGCCGGAGAATCGGCGGGGGTCGGCCCGCTGACTGGCGCGGCGCGATTCCCGCCCCGCCAAATCTCTGGTGGTGGAGACTTTGGGACACGGCGGGGGCGGGATTCACGCCAGCCCCCGGCGATTCTCCGACCCTTCGCGGGGGGGTTTGGAGAATCCCACCCATGATCCCAGGAATGTTGGAGAATGAAAGGTTTAGTGAGAGGGAAGAACTGAGGGAGATCAACATTCGTAGAGAAATGGTGCTAGGGACACTGTTGGGATTGAAGGTGGATAAATCCCCAGGGCCTGAGAATCTGCATCCCAGAGTGCTTAAGGAGGTGGCTCTGGAAATAGTGGATGCATTGTTGGTCATCTTCCGGGATTCTATAGACTCTGGAACTGTCCCTGCAGATTGGAGGGTGGCTCACGTCACTCCGATATTCAAAAAGGGAGGTAGTGAGAAAGCAGGGAATTATAGACCAGGAAGCCTAACATCGGTAGTGGGAAAATGCTTGAATCCATTATCAAGGACTTTATAGCGGAACATTCCGGTAGCAGTGGCAGGATCAGTCAGAGTCAGCATGGATTTATGAACAGAAAACCATGCTTGATAAATCTGTTGGAATTCTTTGAAGAGGTAACCAGTACAGTCGACAAGGGGGAGCCAGTCGATGTGGTATATTTGGACTTTCAGAAGGCGTTTGACAAAGTCCCGCAAAAGAAATTATTGTGCAAAATTAAAGCGCATGTGATTGGGGGAAATGTATGGAGGTGGATAGAAAACTGGTTGCCCGAGAGGAAACAAAGAGTAGGTATTAATGGGACCTTTTCAAATTGGCAGGCAGTAACTAGTGGGGTACCACAGGGATCGGTTCTGGGACCCCAGTTATTCACAATATATATTAATGATTTGGATGAGGGAACAAAATGTAACATCTCAAAATTTGCAGTTGATACCAAATTAGGTGAGAGGGTGAAATGTGACGAGGAAGCAGGGATCCTACAGCATGATCTGGACAGGTTGGGCGAGTGGGCAAATCAATGGCCGATGCAGTATAATTTGGATAAGTGTGAGGTTATTCATTTTGGAAGCAAAAACAGGAAGACAGATTACTACCTGAATGGTTGTAGCTTGGGAGAGGGGAGTGTGCAGTGGGACCTGGGTGTCCTGGTGCACCATTCGCTGAAGGTGAGCATGCAGGTGCAGCAGGCGGTAAAGAAGTCTAATGGTATTTTGGCCTTTATTGCAAGAGGTTTCGAGTATAGAAGCAGGGATGTGTTGCCACAATTGTACAGGGCCTTGGTGAGGCCACACTTAGAGTATTGTGTGCAATTTTGGTCTCCTTCTCTGAGGAAGGATGTTTCTGGAAATCCAAATAGATCACGTCCACTTGTTCTCCTTTGTCTATCTTCCTCGTTCCCTCCTCAAAGAATTCTAACAGACTCCCCTTGTCCAGAGTTCAACAAAACATTTTATTGTCAAAGTAAACTATGTACAAGCACAATTCAAGTCCCAGCCAGGACTGCACACAACAGCCGACCCCTACCTGGCCGGCTTTTATGTCCCATGTCCAATATCCCACTGAGGAGTCTCCGCCTCTCAACAAGGGTGGCATGGTAGCACAAAGGGTGGCACAGTAGCACTTTGGTTAGCACTGTTGCTTCACAGCGCCAGGGCCCTGGGTTCGATTCCCAGCTTGGGTCGCTGTCTGGGCGGAGCCTGCACGTTCTCCTCCTTTCTGCGTGGCTTTCCTCTGGGTGCTCCGGTTTCCTCCCACAAGTCCCGAAAGTCGTGCTTGTTAGGTGAATTGGACATTCTGTATTCTCCCTCAGTGTACTGTTATGGGTCCGGGTTTACAGAACCCCAAAGTGTTTCATGACGTTCAACCGACCCACAACTTTTAATAGATTGTGGTGTGGGAAGCACACGGCGTACTCTCCAGGTGTGATACAGCAGAAATGGACAAGTGGTTTTAAAAAAAAACAATGTTTATTTTATGAACTCAAGTTAACTTTTTTGAAACAAACATTGAATATCTTAACACCCATTACTTCAAATATAACCCCAAAAGACTGCAACACTAAATAATCCTTCAAACTGTTCCTTTAAACATCCAAAAGACTTCAAACCTTCCGAAATAGGAGCACATTAGGTTACATTCAATATATCTATAGTCTTTGCATTGCAGAAATCAACAGACCAGCTCTGTGTTTCTTCATGCAGCTCACAGCAAAACACACAGACACTCCAAGCTGCGTTCTCAAACTGAAACTCAAAAAGCAGAAGTGAGCTCAGCTTCCCCCCCACCCTCTGACATCACTTCAGTAATATGGTCAGCTCCATTTCTTAAAGGTACATTGCTTAAACATCCATTTCTTAAAGGTACTCTCACATGACAGTACCCGAACAGGCGCTGGAGTATGGTGACTAGGGGATTTTCCCAGCAACTTCATTGCTTTGTTAATGTAAGCCTACTTGTGACACTAATAAAGATTATTATTATTATACTCCACGAGGCTGATGGGGAGATTTAACGGTTCATACCCGTGGGCCAGTGGCAGTTATAACAAACCCTAAAGTATTTCTGGAATTCTATGCTTTTGGGTTCAGTAGCTCATCATTTGCAAATTACACAAAAAGGTTTACAGTCAGTAGCAGGTTTCATTTTGGGATGTAGCTTGCTCAGAAAATAACATCTACTGTGGTCATAACAACAATCATTTCTTTCAACACTGGAATGAAGATCATCAGGAACGGGGGATTCATCAACTTCCAGTCCCATTAACCTCTCCAGTACTACTTTTTCACTCATAGTACCTCATTCTCGCTAGGCCCTTGATTCTCTAGTGTTCCTGGGAGGATATTGTCTTTCTCCGCGAAGGCAGGGACAAAGTAATTGTTTAGTTTTTCTACGATTTCCTTAATCCCCATTATAAATTCTCCTCCTTCTGTTTGTAATGGGCCCACATTTGTCTTTGCTTAACATTTCCTTTCTACATACTTAGAAATGCTTTTTCAGTCGGCTTTTACTTTTCTCAAGAGCTCACATTCATATTCTATTTTCACTTTTTTAATCAGTTTCTTGGTCTTCCTTGGAGTGTTGTTTTGTTGGATGTGAGTCTTGGATCTTACAGAAAGAGGAGGCTAACTTGCTAAGTATGTTTAAAATGTGGGCATGGAGGAGAATGGGAAGTATGTGCTGGGTAGAAAAAATAACAAATAATGAGGAGAGTGAATGAACAAAGATATTTGCTGAGCGTAATTAGGAAAATGCAGAGATCCTGGGTACAGCACATCTTAGGAGCAAACAGACGAATAAGATATGTTATGGAGAGGATTTCAATGAGAAAGAGAAAGGGGAAGAGTGGGAATGTCAAGATTGGATGGCTTGAAAATTGAAGAAAGTTACTGGCAAATGGAAAGATTGACACGGGATGAAATGAAACAAAATGTCACCACAATCCCAGAGGACCATCGGCGGTTGTCCCGTTGAGTGGCAGAGAGCTGACTGATGGTGAATTACAGCACCTCAGGCAAGGAGCACGGTTAAGAAGGCAGGTCCTTCATGAACATGGTAGCACAGTGGTTAGCACTGTTGCTTCACAGTGCCAGGGATCCGAGTTCGATTCCTGGTTATGTCCCTGTCTGTGCGGAGTCTGCACGTTCTCCCCGTGTCTGTGTGGGTTTCCTCCGGGTGCTCTGGTTTCCTCCCTCAACTCACCTGTTTGTTAGGTGAATTGGATATTCTGAATTCTCCCTCTGTGTACCCGAACAGGCGTTGAAATATGGCGACTAGGCGATTTTCACTGTAAATTCATTGCAGTGTTAATGCAAGCCTGCTTGTGACACTAATAAAGATTATTATTGTTATTATTATCTCAAAATCTGCAAAGACAAAAGAAAAACCGAGACCAACATGGATGCTGTGCGAAAAACAGATAACTTCAAGATATCTGATAAATTAAGCTTGAATTGGAAAACCATCACGCAGCAGTTTGAAGTCTTTCTCTCTGCCTCTGCGCTTAACTCAGCTCCTGATGATAGAAAAATAGCTCTCCTCCTAAATCTGGCAGGTCCGCAAGCATTTGAACTGTTCAACTCGTTTGATTTCTCAGAAAATGAAGATAAAATTAGTATGAGAAAGTAATGGAAACATTTGACTCCCATTGCAAAAAACAGGTCAATGAGGTGTATGAGAGATACATGTTTCAAAAAGGGGCGCAGCTAAAAGGGGAATCTTTTGACTCTTTTCTAACTAATTTGAGGCTCTGGGAGCAGTCCTGCAATTTTTCCTCAATTACTGAATCAGTCCTGCGTGACCAAATTGTGTTTGGCATATTTGTAGAGCAAATGCAGGAATGTTTATTAAGAAAACCAAACTTAACTTTAGAAGAAGCCATCAACCTCTGTAAAGCAAGTCACCAATGACTATGCTGAATTCCGATCCCGTGAAAAGGGTGAGAACTTCAGCAAAGTGGTTGGAGCCATTGCCTTTGTGGCACAGTTTAAAACTAATCGCACTGCAGGAGGTAGCTGTTATCCGCAGACGCGGGTAAGAAAACACCACAAAACAGGTATTTGACGTTCTGCGCATGTGCAGGATTAGTTTGCACATGCACACGAGAGGTTTATGCATGACGCCACCAACGTAATGACGTGTAGATGCTGTGGACACTCCCACTTGGAGAAACAATATCCTGCATTGGGAAAAAGATGTACAACATGTAACAAACTCAATCATTTTGCTACAAAATGCCAATTTAACACATCAACACAGCAGAATAATTTAAAAAAGACATTTTAACAGCAGAAAAAAAGTTAACAGTATACAAAACATGGAAGAAGAAGAAAAATTTAAAATCAAAGATTCATCTCACTATGCCTAGTTCACTGGACAATATCATAATAGAAGCAATCACTAGAACAAATGGAAATTATACTGCTGATAAACCAATTAGGCAACTATCTGATAGAAATAAAGATTGGATAGAAACATTGATAATAAATTGATCAGAGGTACAGTTTAAATTGATCACTGGCGCACATGCTAATCTGATAACAGAATCAAATTTGGGCAAAGTAGAAACCTGTCCAAAATATAAAAAGATACATTGCAGGTTAACAGACTACAATGGAAATGAAATAGCAACAAAAGGTACATGCTACCTCATGGTTCAGAGCAGTGACATTAAAATTCCACTTGATTTTGAAATGTGGATGACACAAAATCCTCACTAATTGGAGTAGATGCATGTATCCAGCTAAACCTCATTCAGAGAATTCACAATGCTAAATCTTTCACTGATTCGCTGAACAACAACATTGAATCCATTTTGAGCAACTTCACGTATGTATTTAATGGAATGGGGACATTACCATTTACCTACTGCATCAAGTTAAAAGAGAATGCTAAACCTGTTATTCATGCTCCCAGACGAGTAACAGCACCTCTGAGAGAACAACTAAAGGAAGAACTAGATAGTATGCAGCAGAGTGGCATCATATCAAAAGTTACCGACCCAACGGACTGGGTAAGCTCAATGGTCTGTGTTAAAAAACCAGATGGCGACCTGAGAATCTGTATAAACCCCAAGGATTTAAATGAAAATATCAAACGCAAACATTATCAGATTCCAAAATGGGAAGAAATTACAGCAGAATGGTGCATACCAAGTTCTTTACCAAGCTTAACGCGTCTAAGGGATTTTGGCAACTATGTCTGAACAGGGAGAGTGAACAACTCTGCACTTTCAACACTCCTTATGGTCAATATTGTTTTAATCGACTGCCCTTCGGCATAATTTCAGCTTCCGAAATATTTCATCGCGCAATGGAAACAATCATTGAAGGCATTCCAGGTGTACCCGTGTATGTGCATGATGTCATCACATGGTCCAACACAAAGGAAGAACACTGTGAGAGACTGGTTAAAGTTCTCAAAAGAATTGACTCCTATGGACTCAAACTAAATGAAGGAAAATGCCAATTTGGCATTTAAAAACTAAAATTTTGGAGAGATGTCATCTCAAATGATGGAGTGCAACCTGACCAATCAAAGGTTGAAGCTGTTGATCATATGCAAACACCAAAGGACAAGAAATCCATATGGAGAATGCTCGGGGTTGTCAACTTTATAGGGAAATTCATTCCAAATTTATCAAGTAACCAGATAAAGAAAAATGTTGCATTAATTTGGACTCCACAACATGAAGAGGAATGGCAAGATCTGAAGTGATGATGTGGAGATGCATGCGTTGGACTGGGGTGAGCACAGTACGAAGTCTTACAATACCAGGTTAAAGTCCAACAGATCTGAAGTCACCGCACAAACAGTGACCCAGCCAGGAATCGAACCTGGGACCCTGGAGCTGTGAAGCAACTGTGCTGACCACTATGCTACCGTGCTGCCCAAAATGACTATGTTTATGGACTACTACACTTCTTCATTGAGACAGATCACCGTCCGCTGGTGAATATCATCAAGATTGAAATGACACTTTGCTGAGACTTCAACGCATGATGCTGAAGCTGCGTCGATATGACTTTGAACTAATATATACACCAGAGAAAGAATTAGTACTTGTGCATACGTTGTCCAGAGCCACAATGCACGAGGATAACAAAGTTGTTGACGTTGTACTCAGTATTGAAGCACAAGGCAATGCTACCTGTCACAGATGCTAAACTACAAATAATCAAGGCAGAAACTCTACTAGATATGACACTTCAGCAAGTGACATAATATCTACGTATTGACTGGCCAAAAGGGAAATGTGCAAACTTTCGCAACATCAAAGAAGACCTGACAATCATAGACGGCTTTCTATTGAAAGGGGACCGCATTATAATTCCATCATGGCTTAGACAAGACATTCACACACAAATCCACAAAGGACATTAAGGCATTGAGAAATGTAGAAGAAGAGCACGGCCATCGGTGTATTGGCCGGGAATCCGCAAGGATATAGACAACTACATTCAGCAGTGTTGGGTATGCCAAATGCACCAACCGGCACAATGTAAGCAAACTTTGGTGGAAAGTGAACTAGTTACTCCACCATGGGCAAAAGTTGCCATGGATATATTTTATTTTCAAGGCTGTGATTATTTGATAATCGTTGACTGTTACTCAAATTATCCGGAGGTTATCAAGTTATCCGACTCAACAACGCATTCAGTTATCAGGGAAACAAAAAATGTATTTGCCAGACATGGCATACCAGTTGGTGTTGTCACAGACAATGGACCGTGTTTTAGCAGCCTGGAGTGGTTACAATTTGCCAATGAATATAAGTTCACACATGTACCTTCCAGCTCACTATACCCGCAGGCAAACGGGAAAGCTGAAAAAGGGGTGGGAATTGTGAAGCAGCTTTTCAAGAAAGCAATGGATGACAAGAAGGAATTTGATTTAGCACTCTTAGCATACAGGGCTACACCATTGTTATCGGGGTTTTCTCCAGCATAACTATTGATGGGACGAAAATACGTACTACGTTACCAACTTTAATTGTTCCAAACAAAGATGAGCAAGTCATGCATCAAAAAATGCAGCAACTGAAGAACAAGCAAAAGGAATATTGTGACAAAAACCCCAAACCACTATCTCCTCTCAGAGAGGGTGATATTGTGCGCGTTTGTGGTCCTGAGGGTGGATGGATGGACATTGCAAAAGTACTCAATGAACTCACACCAAGATCATATGTGATCAGAACAGAATCTGGAAAGATTTTTCGCAGAAACAGAAGAGATCTCTTGAACCATAAACAACCTGTTACATTCACAGAATCAGCTACGACGAGTCAATAACTCATATTTCCTATCAATGACTTTCCAAAAGCTATATTATCAAATGTACCAGACAAGTCAAATAACAATGTTGTAACATTAAGAAGGTCTATAAGATGTAAGAAACTTCCAAATAGATTGAATCTGTAAATCTAACATTAGTTCTATCAGTGTTGACATGCTATATGATACTTTAAACAAGAAGATATATAGCCACTCAACCTTGTATGGAAAAGAAAAAAAAATGGAACATTTTGTTCTCGAAGAAAGGGGGATGTGACATTATACAGATGTACAGCATGTGAGAAGTTAATGTTATGTTAAGCCTAGCCACTAGAGGGAGCTAAGGGACAGTACTATAAATTGCACTGGCTCTTGGGCTCGGGGGAGGTGATTAGATTAGAGCTGAAGAATACAAGATTCGTAGTGTATTGCAGAGCTAGTTAAGATATAATAGTTATAGTTAGTAGATAGATATAGTGTTAGTGAGTGTAGTTCAATTCTGACATGTATGTTTGCTATTTAGAATAAGTGTCGAACTCAAATTTAGTAGTGTTCATAAAATTAGTTTCACTCTTCAAAAGAGCTCCATGTGTCTTTGTGATCACTACACCTTCCACACTGGAAACCCTCACAAAGATCACCACAACCCTCTGCACCCAGCCGATCCTTCACACTCTGAAGATGAGGCAGGTCGGAAGATCGATGAACATGTGGTTATTGGTGACAGTGGTACATACATTAACTGTGCCCTAGCCCCTAACGCTATCCTATGTGTTGCACCCGTGCCAAATTAACTGTTGTCTAACTTTCTAGCCTTAGGAGCCCTAATGCTCCTTCTAGGTGGTTCCCCCAGGCAATTGGCCTGCTGCGTATCTCACCCTTTGACCTGAGTCCGCTTTGGTGGACGTCCTCTGGAGCTGATGTTTTCCAGGTGTCATAGGTGGTGTGGTGCCACCCTGCTTTGCCTACTGCCCATCAGATGCGCCCAGGGCAGGTAGAGGGGTTTCAGAGGCACTACAGTGTTCTGGCACTTCCCATGTGGGTGTCACCGGCACGGGCCCAAGCACCTCCTCCTCCTGCATGGTGTCCTATGGTCCCTGGGTTACTCCTTGGGATGGGGGCGCAGTCTGAGCAAGCTCCTGGGGTTCCGTCATCAGCTGGTGCTGCCAGTCCTTGAGGCCCGCTCTCGTCTCAACCAGGGTCTCCGTGCTCACGGCCATGGAGCAGAGGGACTGTGCTGTGTCCTTCTGGGATTGTGCCACGCCACTCAGTGACCATGTCAGATCTGTCTGGGGCTGGATCAGGTCAGCCAGCAGCATGGCAGTGCTCTCGATGCCTGCAGTCATGGCCCATTGTGATTGGGCCGCACTCTAGAGCGCCACAGCAATGACCCTTGTAAACCTGGTACATGGCCACCTGTGACATGCCCATCCTGTCCTGTGCCTCAGCCACCGCCCACCAACTTTGCCCCAGGTTTTGGACTTCCTGACCCATGGCCAAACCTTTACACCCAAGGCCAAACCGTGGATGCCACCCATGCGGTGTTGGCCTAGGTGGCATGCATGATCAGTACTGCCTCCTGCTTCTGAAGGTGATTGGACTCCTCCAACTGCACCTGCAGACGTTGGGTGGTTGCTGACAGCCCCTCATGTTGCCCCTGACTCTGTGTCTGCATCTTCAGCATCGATGGGACTGCCCTTTCCAGAAGTGCAAGACCTATCTGGACGGCAGCTAGTTCCTTTGGTGGGGCAGCCCTCCAACCATTCGCCCTCTCGGGGGTTCTTACCCCCACCTGATGCACCGCTGCATGTAAGTGGTGCACACCAGATTGTGTCCCAGGACCATCTTCACCAACATGCCCAGCCAAGGTGAGTGTCCCTGGGACAGCGGAGGGTGCTGGTGACAACGGTGACACCTTCCATCACTTTACTGATGATTGAGGGTGGCCTTATGGGCGATAATTGGCTGGGTTGAGTTTGTCCTGCTTTTCATGGACAGTGCAATTTTCCACATTGCCGGCTAAATGCCAGTGTTACAGCTGTAATCAAACATCGTTGCTATTTCTGGAGTTTAAATATTCAGTACTACTGTCAGGGTGTTGTCAAGGTCCATAGCCTTTGGAGTATCCAGTGCCTTCAGCTGTTTCTTAAAGTGATGGAGTGAATTGAATTGGTTGAAGAATGGCATCTGTGATGCTGGGGTCCTCAGGAGGATGACACGATTGATCATCCACTCAGCAGCTCGGGTTGAAGGCAGTCGTAAATGCTACAGACTTGTCTTTTGTGCTGATCTGCTGCGCTCTCCCATCATTGAGGATGGAAATATTTGTAGAACCTCTTCCAGTTAGTTGTTTAATTGCCCACCACCATTCATAACTGCATATGCCATGACTGCAGAGCTTTAATCTAATCCGTTGGTTGTGGAATTACTTAGCTCTGTCTACTGCATGCTGCTCCTGCTGTTTTGACACACAAGTAGTCCTTGCGTTGTAGCTTCACCAGGTTGACACATGATTTTCGGTATGCCCGGTGCTGCTCTCGGCATGCTCTCCTGCACTCTTCATTGAACCAGGGTTGATCCCCCCGTTTGATGGTAATGATAGAGTGAGTGTCATTAAATTATTGTGGTCCAGTACAATTATGATGCTGGCATCCCATAGCAGCCCATGGATGGGTTATAAGTGGTAATAGCATCATTTTAGAGGCAACATTACTGATGTGGTACAATTAGACTGACCTGGAATTAGCATTTTGGTCTTAATTATTTTACAGCTGAGGCAAATGGTTTTTTTAGAACAAATTTCATCAACAGTCTTAGAAAAGGCCGAAATAAATTAAATTTCCCTGAATGCTTCCTTCACAGAATCAAATTACTTTCCATGCTATTTTACCAATATTAGTCACCCTGTGATCTTACTGGATGCAATGAGTTTTATCAAAGTAACAAACTGAAGACTCTGCTGTGAAATATTGAACAAGGAGAATGCATTACAAGGGGGACAGTTATGGAGGGTCAGTGGGCTCTAAGAAAAAGAGAGAGGATTGCTGGTGAAGTGCCCTGAATTCAGGGTGAAATGAGGGAACGGACATGGCAGCAATGAATGGGAAGTTTTAAGCTATTAAATGATGCAACTTCTTAGTGCAGAGTCACTCCCAGTTCAGGAGACCCTCTGGTGAGCATGTGATCTTTTGGAATGAACGTTGCATTTTCAGAAAAATGTCTTTCTCCAGAAGGCTGGGCAAACTTCTTCTTAACATCTTTGCTTATTACACCTCTTGAATCCAAGAATGAAGGAAGGTCTCCCTCCCTTGAAGATAGAATTAGCTTCCCACTTCAAATATTAAAGAGAATGAGAGCCCTCATACACTGGGGAATTCTCATGCTCCTCTGTTACAATCGTACTGGATGATTGACCAGAGAAACAAATGGCTGGCTGGCTGTCAACAGCCTTTTTGCTGATTCTCTAGGGTTCAATTATCTCCCACCTAAGACAGGAGACTAAGATCTTTGGTAGTATTTCACAGTCTTTGTATTACCTTTCCCCTCCCCCACACTCTCTAATTCTCAATTATTTTCTTCTGAAGAAACAAGTGCATCCTGGAAGATGGTGCAGCACAGGTCTCAGCTACCTTGTTCAGGAGAGAGATGTTCTCTGTTCCCTGCAAATGCAAGGAAGATATTACACTGTGAGGGCAATTACAACTGAGCTTGATCCTGTGCTTGCCTGATGCCAATGCATTTTTCATCGGAGCCTCTATTTAGTCAGATGCTTACATAAAGCTACTCGCTTAGAGCCACTTCAAATATTCACTCCCTTCATCACCATGAGTCCAGCGTGCACCATCTACAGAAATTCACTGCAGCAACAAGTCTTTGTCAACAACACCCTCCCAATGCATAATGGAGACACTACCACCTGCTAGGTCCCCTCCAAGTCACACGCCATCCTTACCCGGAAATGTGCTGCTGTTCCTTCATTGTAGCGGGGTTAAAACCCTGGAACTCACATCGCAAATGCACTATGGGCCTACTTATACCACAGTGATCCAAGAAGGGGACTTACCACCTTAATCTCAAGGGCAATTTGGGTTGATCATAAATGCTGGCTGAGCCAGTAACTTCCACATCCTGTGGAAATACAATTGTCTGCCCGAGGAAAGTTCCCATTTCCCCTGATCAGCCAATATTCGAAGGATTGATGGTAAAATTCCTGCTTTTAAGGATAACCTTCTCTGTCCAAGAAGGGAAAGAGAACCAGTTGGGATTTGTACTTGGGGTTCAATGGGAGTACATGGCTGCAAAGAATGGGAGAGACATTGTCAAAATAATGACAGAAATACGGGGGTACGACTATCTATAAATAATAATCTTTATTAGTGTCACAAGTAGGCTTCCATTAACACTGCAATGAAGTTACTGCGAAAATCCCCTAGCCGCCACACTCCGGCACCTGTTTCGGGTACATGGAGGGAAAGTTCAGAGTGTCCAATTCACCTAACAAACACGTCTTTTGAGACTTGTGGGAGGAAACCGGAGCACCCGGAGGAAACCCACTCAGACACGGGGAGAACATACAGGCTCCGCACAGACAGTGACCCAAGCCGGGAATCGAGCCTGGGAACCTGGTTCTGTGAAGCAACAGTGCAAACCACTGTGTTACAGTGCTGAATTGGCTGGGTCGCTTTCTCTTGAAAACATAAGTCCAAGAGGAGACCTTACAAAAATATGAAAATTATGAAGGGGTTCTACAGGATAAGCATAGAGAAGATGTTTCTATCTGTGTGAAGTGCAAAACTCAGGTCCATAAGTATAAGATGGTGACTACAAAATCCAGTCAGGAGTTCAGGAGAAACCTTTTTACTCAGGTTGAAATGTGAAACTTTCTGCCGCATGCGATGGCTGAGGTGAATAGCCACAGATGTGTTAAAAGGGAACATGAACGAGTGAAAAAATAATAGAGATAAGCTGAAAGAGGTAGATAATGCAAGTCGGAAGGGAACTTGTAAGCACCAGCATTGACATGGTGGACAAGTGGCCTATTTCTGTGCTGCAAGATTCAATACCATTTTATGTTAACGCAACTCCCAAGCTGGAATCTACTCAACAATGCTCAAACAAGTGGATCAAGGTGCCCAGGTCCTTGCTGGACCTTCAGTATCTCGCAGTGGGCATAGATCTTTTCTACGCACTGTATTGACTGAGTGTGGAAAAGATTTTAAATTGAGTATGTTGGAGGCACACAAATATGGCAGCTACATGTGGCACTTTGCTTCTTCCACCACATGAGCTCTTGTTATCTAAGTTATTTCTCAAGTGGAGGGGCTGCAAACCATCCAGGGGTAATTCATGAAACATGGCCACAACAAATGCGTCCTCATATGCGGATCATCCAATCAAAGCTTCAAATCAAGTGTATCATGGCTCAGTGGATAGCAATCTCATCTCTGAGTCAGAAATGTATGGGTTTATGCCCTGCCTCAGACCTGCGTACAAAATCCAGTCTGATACTGAAGTGCATTACTGAGGGAGAGCTGCACTGTTAGATGTGATGTCTTTTGGTTGAAATATAAAAACGAGATTCCATGTGTCATCTCAGGTAGTTGTATAATATCCCATGGCGTTATCTGATTCAGAGGAGGATGTCCTGATGAATTTAACCAACAATCAACACCTCAAAAATATAGGCAGCACGGTGGTTAGCACTGCTACCTCACGGCGCTGAGGACCCGGGTTTGATCTCAGCCCCGAGTCACTGTCCATGTGGAGTTTGCATATTCTTCCCGTGTTTGCATGGGTTTCGCCCCCACAACCCAAAGATGTGCAGGCTTGGGGGGTTGGCCACGCTAAATTGCCCCTTAATTGGAAAAGATAAGTGGGTACTCTAAATTTATTAAAAACAAATATGGAGCAAAGTCCTCTGGCCTCTCCCATGGCGTGTTCCCCGGTAGCAGGAGGAAGCCCGCTGTTAGCTGGCGGTGTGATCTTCTGGTCCCACCGCTGTCAATGGGATTTCCAATTGAATCCACCCCACGCCACCGGGAAACCTGTGGCGGAGGTGGGCCATCAGCACGACCAGGAGATTCCGCCGTTATGAACAGCTGGAAGATCGCGCCCATGATCTGGTCATTTGACCCACTGCAGTTTGTGGGGCTCTGCTGTGTGAAGTTTGGTAAGCTTGCATAGGTCATAAACACTAGCATCGATCGGTGGAGCCAATCTCCTACCTAAAATTGAGTGCACTTAAAATGCACTCTACATTTTGGGATGTCCTGTAGTGGAGAAAGGTGCTATATGGGGTGGTTATTGTGCAGCTTTGACAAGCGGCCATTTTAATGGCCTAGATCTTTTTTTTTTTAATTTAGAATACCCAATTCATTTTTTCCAATTAAGGGGAAATTTAGCGTGGATAATTCACCTATCCTGCACATCTTTTGGGTTGTGGGGGCAAAACCAACACAAACACGGGGAGAATGTGCAAACTCCACACAGACAGCGACCCAGAGCCGGGATCAAGTCTGGGACCTCGGTGCCGTGAGGCAGCAGGGCTAACCCACTGCGCCACCGTGCTGCCCTGGCCTAGATCTAAGATTTGGTCAGCAGGTAGATTTTCCCCTGGGATTAATTGCCGTAAGTGTAAAAAAGCACTGATAAATATGTGAGTCGATGAATTAATAGATGCTCTGTTGTCTGAATGGTTAAGATGTTTTATTCTGTTCACTTGAGTTAACAAGACGATATTAAAGTTAGCCATGATTTTGTAACAAAAACTAAGGTGAAGTTTACCGTTCTGGGGGTTTCTCACGAAGGAGGGTGATGGGAATTCATGCCAGAGCACGATGCTGGCCAAATTCATTATGCAATTAGCAGTTTCCCAAACATTTTGCTTGGTATGACATTCTGAAGTCTAATTGCTGGAGGCCTCCATCTTCCCTTCCAAGCTGTCCTAGGCCTTCTATGCAGGTAAGTCTGATATTTACGCACCACTTTAGTCCAGACATGTTTAGACTGCCGTGAATACCCACTGGCGGTATGGATGATTGGAAGTGGGGGGGAGGGGGAGGGGGGGGGGGGGGGGCGGTAGAAACAGATTTTTCGGCTCCCACCACATTGTTGCCCCCTCCACCCATGATTAAACCCGCCTTGCGGATGGCGTGTTCTGGAAATCCCGCCCCTAGTTTATTTAGGGGAAATTCTCAATGCTTGGCTTCCCACTGGTCTGTCCACATACGTCTTTTTTCACTCAATCACCAAGGAATTTAGGGATATTTTAATGGAACCAACCCCCTACAGCTGAGAGTAGGCGATGGGTGTGGGCTGGGAGGAAAGGAGGGGGTAGCCCTGCAGAAGTTTGAGAACACAATTATTGCAGCAGACATTGCCACAGCTCTTTAATTCAAACATAGCATTAGCATCCCACTTATCCAGACCTCTCGATCAATCACAGATTGTAGGCATGGTGACAGCTTGCACCAGTCAGTGGAATGGTTTTTAGTTAAAGGGATTGCGGCAGGGGTCAGAATGGCTGAATTCTACATTGACACTACAGGTCTGGCAACCACAGAAGGAAAGCCAGACGTGTGCACGCTGCCCTCACAGCTCCCGGTTCCCTAATTCTTTACTGGAGGATAAGGGGTGCCTCGGCGAAGGGCTTCTTCCTCAACAGAAGAAAGAGGCCAGTCCCACAGAACAAGGAACCTGACTGGGAGTTGCAGAATTAGCCTGCAGCAAGCATATGGTCTCCAGTTTCCACAGGGTGCAGGCAAGTGATGCAAGAAACTTGATCTAGTCTTGGTTTTAACACTGTAATAATCCTCATGAGACCCACAGGAACACTTCGATTGACCTCCCTTGTGGGACTCGTGCAATACGAGCTCCCCTGCTCATGGACGGAGGCCCATCAGCTGGGGCTCGTAAAGATCGCTTCATAAAACCGGGCCCGGACTGGGACCAGCGAGAACAGCAGTCACGTAGTGGGGCCTCTGTGAAGAGGATGTGATGAGTGGGGGTCTGGATTCAAGATGTTTAAAGAATGGGATGACCTTGAGGGGCATGGTGGTGCCTCAGATCAAGCCAGGTGACCCGCAAAGGGGTTCCCCCCACTTTGCCCGATGCCAGCTCGTGCAGATAAAGTTGCCATGCTACCTGCGTTGCCTACCTCCACCACAGGTTGACTACTGGCGGTGGCAGGATGAGGCTCTTTAGTGGTAATTAATTTGCCACTTAAAGGCCTCAATGGATCCAAGGGTGTGCGGGGCACCTAACTTACCACCACCCACAGGTTGCGGGGTGAATGAATAGGCGGCATTTTACATGCCCCCCCTCATCTTCAAATCACCTTCAATGGGAGATAAGCATAAGAAACAACCCATAGCTTTCCACTTTCATTTGTTGCAGAAGAAGAGCGCTCACAAATTCAGGGAGAGGCAGTGAACTAAGATGTAGTCGTTAAGTCATAGTCACCTTAACAGTGGCAGAGGAAGAGTTGAGCAGGGTGGCAGAATGTATGTGTGAAGGAGATGGAGAGATGGGGTTCACCTACTTCCAGAAATAGAGATCACACTGCCACTTGGCATATAAACGTGGTGAACCACTGTGACCACAAACTGAAATGTCAAGATCTGCACATTGTAGACATTTAATCGTTCATCAGGCACGAATCAGTGACCGCTTTGCCCCCGGCATGGATCTGGGAGCAATGGGTGAATTGTAGAAGAGCCCCAAATCAGGATACGGGCCAGGCGGCCCCCTCGCTGGGTGAGATCCAGATCTGCATATATAAATGAGGCATTCGGCTCACTTAAACTCCCCGTGGCCCCAAAAAATGGCAAAGTGCCAGTGAATAGCGGGGTGAATCTCAATGCTACAGCCACCAAGAAACACCCCGACAAACGCACCCAAAAGTGGAGTTTAACCTTTGTCCTCTCAATCGCGTTCATCATGTCAGTTTGAATTCATGACTTTCAAATCCCAGGAGTCTTTCAAAGATAACTCAGTAACAAGAGCAGGAGGAGATGAATGAGTCCTTGGAGAAGGAGTGGCATGATGGCACAGTGGTTAGCACTGCTGCCTCACAGCACCAGGGACCCGGGTTCAATTGCGGCCTTGGGTGACTGTCTGTGTGGAGTCTGCACATTCTCCCTGTGTCTGCGTGAGTTTCCTCCGGGTGCTCCAGTTTCTTCCAGTCAAAAGATGTGCAGGTTAGGTGGATTGGCCATGATAAATTCCCCTTAATGTCAAAAGGTTAGTTGGGATAGAGGGATAGGGCAAGGGAGTGGTCCTAGGTAGGCTACTCTTTCAGATGGTCAGTGCAGATTTGATGGGCCAAATGGCCTCGTTCTGCATTGTAGGCATTCTATGATTCTTTGAAGTGTGTGAACCCTGTGGAAGCAGCATTATGGAACTCATGAATTAACCCAGTCAACCCCCATCTGACAAAGTGAGAAGCTGGATTCAGTCTATCTTCAATACAGATTTATTCACAAACCTCAGGATAACATAAATGCAGATTATGCTTCCCATAACCACAACTAGAGCATGTTCCCAAACTAAAACAGAAAATACTGGACAATCTCAGCAGGTCTGACAGCATCTGTGGAGAGAGAAAGAGCTAACGTTTCGAGTCTGGATGACTCTTTGTCATGCAGAGCATGCACTCAATTGTCACAAATATTAATACCCTCCTGTAGCGCACAAAGACTCCGTGAGACGAATAGAGTGAAGTCGATGAGGCTTTATTAAGCGTGTCTGTTCCCCCGCAGCTCGATAGTAAACTGGCCTGCGGGGGAAGACTCCGGCTTCTTATACTCCGCCTTCAGGGCGGAGCTAGAGGTCAACGGCCAACCAGGACCCGGAATCTGTCAGCCAATGACATATGGGCTTCCTGTCCCACATGACCCCCAATACATACTACCACATTCACCCCTTGTCAAAAATGAACCCGGCGGGGTGATGCTTCGTATGGTGGTAAGGGTAGTATGAAAAGAACCCCAAGCAGAGTTTCAGGGCTTTTGGGCAGTGCGGGAGGGGAAATTCCATGAGTGCGCGCATACGTTCGGGGTCGGGGCCTATTATCCCATTGCGCACTACGTAGCCCAGAATGGCTAGCCGGTTGGTGCTAAAAACGCACTTGTCCTCGTTGTACGTGAGGTTCAAGGCTTTGGCGGTCTGGAGGAATTTTTGGAGGTTGGCGTCGTGGTCCTGCTGATCGTGGCCGCGGATGGTTACATTGTCGAGATACGGAACCCGTGGCCCGCAACCCATGTTGATCAACCATTCGGTCCATCTCCCGTTGGAAGACCAAGACCCCGTTTGTGACGCCAAAAGGGACCCGTAGGAAATGGTATAATCGCCCGTCTGCCTCGAAGCCTGTGTACTTGCGGTCACATGGGCGGATGGGGAGCTGATGGTAGGCGGACTTGAGGTCCACGGTGGAGAAGACTTTATATTGGGCAATCCGGTTGACCATGTCGGATATGCGGGGGAGAGGGTACGCGTCTAGTTGTGTGTACCTGTTGATGGTCTGGCTATAGTCAATGACCATCCTTTGTTTCTCCCCTGTCTTCACTACTACCACCTGCGCTCTCCAGGGACTATTGCTGGCCTGGATTATGCCCTCCTTTAGTAGCTGCTGGACTTCGGACCGAATGAAGGTCCGGTCCTGGGCGCTGTACCGTCTGCTCCTAGTGGCGACGGGTTTGCAATCCGGGGTGAGGTTCGCAAAAAAGGACGGGGGTTGCACCTTGAGGGTTGCGAGGCCGCAGATAGTGAGTGGGGGTATGGGGCCGCCGAATTTGAACGTAAGGCTCTGTAGATTGCATTGGAAATCTAATCCCAGCAAGGTGGGGGCACAGAGTTGGGGAAGGACGTTTAGTTTGTAGTTTTTGAACTCCCTCCCCTGCACCATTAGGGTAACTATGCAGAATCGCTGGATCTGTACGGAGTGGGATCCTGCAGCTAGGGAAATCTTTTGTGCGCTGGGATAGGTGGTCAAGGAACAGCGTCTTACCGTGTCGGGGTGTATAAAGCTCTCCGTGCTCCCGGAGTTGACTAGGCATGGCGTCTCGTGGCCGTTTATTAGCACCGTTGTCGTCGTCGTCTGGAGTGTCCGGGGCCGAGCTTGATCGAGCGTAATTGACGCGAGACATGGTTGTAGTAGTGGAGTGGGGTCCGTTGTTGCCGTCCAAGATGGCGTCGGGGATGGACAAAATGGCCGCCCCCATACATCGCACGTGGCTGGGGGGTCACAAGATGGCGGCGGGGGTGGAGAAAATGGCCACCCCCACGCGTCGTACAGGTCTGGGGCGGTCCAAGATGGCGGCGCCCCTCCTCCCCTCGTGGTGGCCGGGACCCAAAATGGCGGCGTCCGCGGGTCGCACATCGGCGCCCCTCCTCCCCTCGTGGTGGCCGGGACCCAAAATGGCGGCGTCTGCGGGTCGCACATGGTGTGCTGGGGGGGCTGGGGAGCACTAGGACCGCGAGCGCTAGGACCGCGAGCACTAGGACCGCGCGGAGCTCCCTCACCGGGGACAGCGGTGGTCGGGGCCGAAGTAGGTGGCGCCGGCGGGTCAGGCGTGGGGCGCGGGGTGGGGGTTAGGGTGGCGTTAGGGAAGCGCAAAACTCCCTCCTCTCCGTGGAGAGTGTTGGCCAGGACCCAAAGCGGTAGCGCCGGCGGCGGGTCATACATGGGCTGCGGGGAGGGGGGTTGGGGAGCGTAAGCGGTGTGCAGAGCTCCCAGTTCTCCCGGGACCGCGGTGGTCGGGACCCAGAGCGGCTGCGCCTGCGGGTCATACATGGCGTGCTGGGGGGGTTGGGGCACGTAAACTGCTTGCAGGGCTCCCTGTGCTCCCGGGACAGCGGCGACCTCGCGGGACCTGCACACAACCGCATAATGGCCCTTTTCCCCGCAGCTTTTGCAGATAGCTGCGCGGGCCGGGCAGCGCTGTCAGGGGTGTTTCGCCTGGCCGCAGAAATAACAGCGGGCGCCCCCGGTGCGACTTGGCGTTTGGACTGCGCAAGCCTGTGGGGTGTCCGGGGGGGGGGTAGGGGGTTTGCCGTGACGGGTACGTACGGAGCCCAATGGGTTGCTGCGCGGTCGGGGCCGTAGGCGCGGGTATTACGCGCTGCCACGTCTAGGGAGGCTGCTAGGGCCCGTGCCTCTGAGAGTCCTAGCGACTCTTTTTCTAGAAGACTTTGGCGGATTTGGGAGGATTGCATACCTGCCACAAAAGCATCGCGCATTAACATGTCCGTGTGTTCGTTTGCGTTCACCGACGGGCAGCTGCAGGCTCGTCCCAAAATCAGCAGCGCGGCGTAGAATTCGTCCATCGATTCTCCGGGAGCTTGCCGTCTCGTCGCGAGCTGGTAGCGAGCGTAGGTTTGGTTAACTGGGCGGACATAGAGACTTTTCAGTGCTGCGAACGCCGTCTGGAAATCCTCCGAGTCTTCGACGATGGAGAAGATCTCCGTGCTCACCCTCGAGTGCAGGACCTGCAGTTTTTGGTCTTCTGAGAACCCGGCCGGTGGTCGTTCTGAGGTAGGCCTCGAAGCAAGTCTGCCAGTGCTTGAAGGCTGCTGCCGCGTTCACTGCGTGGGGGCTGATCCTCAGGCATTCCGGAATGATCCTGAGCTCCATAGTCCTTTTTAGGCACGCTTAATAAATTGTAGCGCACAAAGACTCCGTGAGACGAATAGAGTGAAGTCGATGCGGCTTTATTAAGCGTGTCTGTTCCCCCGCAGCTCGATAGTAAACTGGCCTGCGGGGGAAGACTCCGGCTTCTTATACTCCGCCTTCAGGGCGGAGCTAGAGGTCAATGGCCAACCAGGACCCGGGATCTGTCAGCCAATGACATTAGGGCTTCCAGTCCCACATGACCCCCATTACATACTACCACACCCCCAAAAGCAGATATGGGCCATAACTTACTCAGAGTGGCAATCAGCATCAGGTTGCCACTCTGTACGCACTTACCTGTGCTAAAAGTCTTCTGTAGCAGGTCCTCTTGTCCAGCGGAGTCTAAAAAAATCAGAGGATAGGAGGTCATGCCCCCTTTTACATGACATTTGATGCCATAAAGGTCCCAATGAAAATATAACAGGCCAGGGAGAAAGAAGTGTCGAAGGTAAGCGGATGGGATTTGGGGTGTGCGGGTCATGAGGGGTCGGGGAATACTGTGCGAGTGTGGGTGGGGAGGGAGCGCCGGGTGTGAAGGATACTGTGTGAGTCCCATGCAGAGCTCAGTCTGGGTGTTTAAAATAGTTGTCCTGAAGTTAAAAGTTGTTTTACTTCTTCTAACTATTTAAAATAGCTGGTAGCGTAATACTGGCAGAACCATCCTGAGTTAGCGATTTAAATCGCTTTGTCAGACGGTTCCCAGTACAGTGCAATTGTCCAAGGAAGTTAGCGCTTTCTGGACAATTACTGTGTGAATACTGTTCCTCACCTGGAACCTCTGGGAGAGGCTCCCCAGCTCATCTTTTGGCTCCCCCCAAAACCTGACACTGGGAAGCCAGGAATTAAAAAAATTAACAAGTATCTTGATGGGGACTCGAGATTGTCACATGGCAAGCCATACATCCCAGTACAGCACCATTTTATACTGCCAGGGAAAGCATTGGAAAGTCCTTGTCGGAAGTCACAGAACATTCAAGTCTATTCAGTTCAATCCGCAAGGGAGTCCCCAGCATTCCACTACCCTGTCATTTTAAACTCCACACTACTCCGACTCTGACATCTCTGTCCTTGGCCTGCAGTGAAACTCAACATAAATTCAAGGAATTGGACCTCATTCTTTGATGAAGCATTTTACATTCTTCCACTTTCTGATTATAACCTCTGCCAATTTCTTTTTTTTTTGTAATGGCGACTGTTGGCGATGATTCTGCTATTTCCATTTACTTCTCTTCCAGACCCATCTTCTGTCTCTTTACTTGAGCCTTTACTGTCTTCTTTTACCTTGCACCATCATCCCGTTTGTCATTTAATCTCTCCTTTCTTCCACCCTGCCACCATCCCTTTTGTTCCCCCCCCCACCCCCCCCACCCACCCCATCTCCGTACAAGGTGGTGAAAGACGCTACATAAATGAAACTCCTTTATAAAAAATTTTTTTTAGAGTGCCCAGTCATTTTTTCCAATTAAGGGGCAACTTAGCGTGGCCAATCCACCTATCCTGCACATTTTTGGGTCATGGGGGTGAAACCCATGCAAACACGGGGAGAATGTGCAAACTCCACACGGACAGTGACCCAGAGCCGGGATCAAACCTGGGACCTCAGCGCCGTGAGGCCACAGTGCTAACCCACTGCGCCACCAGGCTGCCCTTAAATGCAATTCCTTCCTTGTCCAAATATTGACTCTGTGGGCGGGATTCTCCACTCCCGCGCCAAAGTGGCCGCGCCGTCGTGAACGCCGACGAGGTTCACGACGGCGCAAAACGGCCCTGATCCCGAACAATTCAGGCCCTGACAATGGGCTAAGATCGGGGCCGTGTCATCTACACGCGCCAGGCCTTGTCGCCCGCGTAAAGGCGGCGCCGCATAGATGACGCGGCCGGCGCCGCATAACTGGCATCATCCGCGCATGCGCGGGTTGGCCGGCGCCAAACCGCGCATGCGTGATTGCCGTCCTCTATAAGTCCGTCCCGCAAGAAGATGGCGGACGGATCTTGAGGGGCCGCAGAAGGAAGGAGGTCCTCCTTCAGAGAGGAAGCCTCGACGATCTGTGGGCACCGATCGCGGGCCACCCCACATTTGAGGTACCCCCCGGTGCAGGATCCCCCCTACCCCCCCCCCCCCCCTTGCAGGCCGCCCCTCCCAGCGTTCACGCACTGTTCACGACGGCAGCAACCAGGTGTGGACGGCGCCGGGGGGAACCCGCCGTTTTAGCCTGGCCGCTCGGCCCATCCGGGCCTGAGAAGAGCGGGGGTGCTGGAGAATCGCCATTTTGTGTGGCTCCGGCGATTCTCCGGCCCGCAGCCCGCGGAACTCGACCGGGCCGTTCCCGCCGCTTGGGAGAATCGCGCCGCTTGGGAGGGCGTCGGACCGGCGTCCCGGGAAATTTTGGCGGCCCAGGCGATTCTCCCAACCGGCGTGGGAGTGGAAAATCTCGCCCTGTATCTTTGCATTTTGTAGCGAATGTCACATTTTGACTTGTTCAGGCTCATCTTGAATTCTCTGACTGAAGCTCTGGCTGGATCGTAATTCATTAAAACCTGTCTCACTAGTTTCCCACAACCTCGCTATGTATTTGCTAGGATCATTGACGACAGAACCACCTTTGTGCTGATACTGTACTTAGTGGGATCTTTAGTTAATGTATTTGTCATTACCTCCAAAATAGATTTTGTGACAAGCTTAAAATGACAATTTCATTCACAAGCCTTGATGAATGAGATTTCACCTTGGGTTTTGTGTTTCCATTCCAGCCCAATGTGCAGACCGAATCCTTGGATCAGTAAGCACTGGAAAATCCTTGACGGAAGTCACAGAACATTATAAAGTCTGGAATAAGAAAGTTGAATAAAAGCTAAGCTGCACTGATACTAATGCAAGTGAATAACGTCCATCTCAATGTGAGAGAGCGGCAGGTTGTAATAAGCAGTGGTTCGTGATGCAGGTTTAAGATGATGATAATATTGCATTGCCTGCGGTTTATCAATAATTAAGCCGTTTACGGGGACCAGGAGCCAATTAATTTCATCCGGCAGTTTCTAAATAATTGCGTGCTAGGTTACTTGAATGTTTTCGACATTAGATCCAGTCAATATAATTGCATTCAATATGATGAATCTAGTTACCATACACTGCCTGGTAGTAATATAGAAAGCCACTGTTAGTGATCCAAGGAGGTATTATTCATCAGTACCCAGTACTGAGGAACATGCTCTGATGTGATTCAAAGCAGTACATTGCTTTATATCAGTATAATTAATATTTGAGTAGATATATGGTGTGAACTTTATCAATGTAATCCCATTTCACAGACAGGGCATGTCCACATGAATAACATATTGTCGGGAAGATTGAACCAATTCTCATCTCTAAGTCAGTACATAGTGAGCTCAAACCCCATTCCAGGCTTTGAGCAGAGATCAAAGAGGTTCATCGCCACCTTCTCAAGTGCTAGTCGGGACAGGCAATAAATGTTGCCCCAGCCAGTGATGCTCATACCCCAAGAATTAATTGAAAAAAGATAATTTAGGCTGATGATTCAGCACAGTACTGAGAGAGTGCTGCAGTGTTTAAAGTCTTATCCTTCAGATGAAAAGACAGACTTGCATTTATATAGCATCTTTAATGACCTCAGGACATCGCAAAGTGCTTCAGAAACAATGGCACACGTTTGAAATGTAGTCACTCCTGCAAGAAACACAGCAGTTAGTTTTCGCCGAGCGAATTCTCCCAAACAATGTGATTGTGACCAGATAAATCAGTTTTTGTGATCATGATTGAGCGTAAATATTGACCCGGACACTGAGGAAAACTACCCTGCTCTTCTTCAATACAGTGAGGTGGAACTTTGTATGGCCTTGGTTTGACACTTCATCCAAAAGATAGCACCTCCGATAGTACAGCACTCCCTCAGTACTACACTGGAACATCAGTTGAGATTTCTATGCTCAAGTGTTGGAAAATTGGATTAGAATAGATAGGTGTTTGATGGCCGGCACAGATGCGATGGGACGAGGGGCCTCTTTCTGTGCTATGTCTCAATGAGATTGAATCTACAATTTTCTGATGCAGAGGCAAGAAGTGTTACCACCTGAACCTCTGCTGACAGCAGGTCAGGTTTGATATTAAACCAGTGGCTCGGGGGGGACATCAAGGATTCCCTATTTGTGAAGTGGTTCTTGCATTTTCCTGCACAAAAACAATCATTATATTCAAAATCACTGCATACGATGTGCTTTGAGACATTTCTGTGATAGGATGCTGTGTAAATGTTAGTCTTTCTTTTATTTTTATTTCAAACCAGACCGCCCATTTCAGAACCAGTACATACTTAAAACTAGTAGATTTTCCCATTCCGGATGACACATTTCCTGGAATACTGAGGGAAATTAGGGAGCGAGTTTGTTGGCCATTGACATGAAGGGATCATTAAGAATTGATTAGGTTTTACAGGACTGGGAGCAAGTGAACGTAGTGTATTTATTTTAAAAGCTTGCCTAGCCAATTAGAGGTAAAATAACAAAGGTTATCCTGAATGTAGGTTGGGGGATTATTTGTTAACAGGAACAACTTGACAAAAGGTAGTCAGCACAGATTTAGAAGACCTTGCCTGGCAAATCCTAGAATCCCTACAGTAGAGAAGGAGACCATTTGGCCCATCGAGTCTGCACCGACTCTCCAAAAGAGCACCCTACCTGGGCCCATTCCCCCACCTTATCCCAGTAAGCCCACCTAACCTGGATATCGTTCGGACACTAACTGGCAATTTTATTTAGCATGGCCAATGCACCTAACCTGCACATCTTTGGACTGTGGGAGGGAACCAGAGCACCCGGAGGAAATCCATGCAGACACGGGGAGAATGTACAAACTCCACACAGAGAGTCACCCAAGGCCAGAATTGAATCCGGGTCCCTGGCTAACCACTGTGCTACTGCGCCACCCCAGAATGGTCTGATCTCATTCTGATGGGAGGAGCAAGTTTGAACATGGACATGCTGGATGACTAATTAAAGGAGGAGAGCAGGGTTGGGGGTTCACACTGGTTTACTTATTGTTGGACCTACTAAAGATGATAGTCATTTTCTGCTGTTTATAATGCAATAATGGCAGCATAGATATACTGGGCTTTCGATTTACTGAAAAATTGGCCTCCATAGATGATTTAGGATTGAGGATTTTGAAAATGAATGGGGTCTGAATGAATCATCTCACAGGAATGCTCTTACCTCATTTGGATGTTTTACTGCAGGCCAGGCTTTTGGCAGAGTCAGGCAAATTGTACTTAAAAATGCCACCATTCAGTTGCCAAGTTGCGTACGGAGATAATTATCATGCTTAAATATTTTTTTTTTAGATATACTAAATGTATGACCAGTGATGCAACAATGTCATCTCATCATTGAGTGCATCGTTTCAACATTAAAACATGGCATCCAGCAAGCCCTGTTATCATGACAATGCCACCCAACATTGGTGTAGAATGTCTTTCCTTTCTTGTTCACTCATTTAGGATCATGTCAGATTTAACCCATGAGACGCAATTTTAAGTTCAGCATAAAAACCTTTCCAACTTGTTGAGAAAGGTTGCTTCTTAGGGATGTGCCCCCGATCAGTGTGAACCCTGATTGTAGGAGCCGCTTTAATGAATATATGACCGGATTTGGAACTCAGTGCTTCCTGCAGCTACACATGGAAATGAGTCACAATGATTAATTCCATTTATTAATTCCATTCCTTGCCGTATTCATTACGGAATCATTTGACTGACCACATAGCAGGGACACTGAATATACCCTGTGTGTGTTATTTTTTGAAACACTGGATTTTCATTTATCTGCAAGTTATATAATCTCCCCATTTGAAAAAGATAGCTTGGACATTAACTCATATCTCATCAGCTTCAGGCAACAGAGTTTAGAGAATCCCAAATGGCAATATTAAAAGGAAACTAAATGTGAACAGAAGCATAAATGTGAAAACAGCTTCAAGAGCAGGTCTTTGTTCCAGCTGGAGAACGTCCACTGCTGTTTTTCTTTCAGTAAATAACGAGCAAACATTTTTTTTTAACTGTGATCTGTAAGGAGGGACGACCTGATTAGTGTTGCCAACCCACCAGAATTGCCCTAGGGTCTCCTGAAATTAAAGATTATTCATCAGGATACAACTGTGAGGAGCCCAACAGGAAAACCATAGGGACATTAAACATACTGTTTAATTGAACAATTTGGTGTTCCATTATGAAAAGGTCAGAGATGAGAGAAAGGGAAGATTTTCTAACAGACAGGGACCAGCTGTTTTGATACGGAATAGAATCATAGAGTTCCTACAGTACAGAAGGAAGCCATTCAGCTTATCGAGTCTGCACCGACCCTCTGAAAGAGTACCCTACCTCGGTGCTTTTCAAAGTTGGGGTCGGGTGGGTCGTGGGATGATGGAAAATGGGTCGCCAAAAGATCTCCAAAAATGATCCCCAAGGCCTGAGCTTTATTGACATTTTCTCCCTGGGTGAATTACACGAGGCTGATGTAGAGGCCAGTGCCGTGGACTTTCTGCCTTCCTGGGTCACTTTTATAGTCACCGCCATCAACACAACCTCCAGCAGCAACTCCCATTTCTGCAGCAGCTGATCAGCCAGGTTAGTCAATACCTGCACCTACACCTACACCTGAAGAGTTTAAGAGAAAAAAAAATCAATTCTCTTTAAATTTATTTCCTGCAGATGCTCCATCTGCACAAAGCTAGTTTCCAGCAGTGCTTTGCGCTTTTTGAAACCAGGCCTGTATCTCCCACCCGAAACCAAGTGACTGCTGACTGGAATTATATTTCCACAAGTACCCCAGTCAGTAACTCACAGCCAGAATACTCCCTTATACAGGATCAAGTAGATCATTCCTGTGTATCCTGTGAAAATCTTCCCACTTTACAATTGGTCCATTGTCACAAAGCTGATTTATCTTTGCCCCATTCTGAACTGGGTTCTGGGGCGGCGGGTGTGGGTTTGGGAACTTCTTCCATCCCAGTTGGGGGGGAAATGCATCTGTTTGTGTACAGTTCATAGCAAGCAGGGAGTCAATGATCACACAAAGGGACCGACCTCAGGGTTAACGTTCTGAATCGAATGCATGTTTAATGTCTTGCCACTGTTACCATTGTCAATTAATCTTGAATTTCTGTTACCATCAACGTTGTCAGTGTTGGTTCAATTTCTGCGACACTTAATCTTGTTGATGTCTGTTGAGTTTCAATTATTCTTAACCTTGTCAATTCGATCTATGTTTAAAGTTGTGCTGTGTGTGCGTAAGGGGTTTGATCTATATTTGAAATGGGGAGCCGCTCCCCGCTCACTTTCTGAGATCAGTCGCTCTCTCGGTGAGGATAACTTTGCGATCAAAGGTGAGTCTCCTTTTTTCCCCATCAGCCCGAACTCCAGGCGTGTTTCCCCCTTCAAAAACCTCAGGAATTCTGTGATCAAAATTCTTGAACACAGGTCTACTCAGAAATTGTTACTACAGGTCATTTAGATCTCCAAATAACAAGAGATAGAAAATATATATTCATTTACAATTGGCTATGGAGGTGGCTGTGCTGTACCAGGCTGGAACTGGGAATATTTGCAATATCTCAGTTTGCCATCTATTGTTTTGTAAGGAAGGTCACTTAATCTCTGCATTCATTGAGAGTTAACATCATTTCATACTCTCCTGCCAGAGAAAATCAGGTGGATTGAGCACACACTACTGATGGTGCAAAATGGCCAGTATCAAATTAGCCAGTATTATACTGATGATCCTTCCTTTCATGAACTTTAGTGCAAAGGAATATAGTACATAATTGGTGACTAATTCAATACAGCCTTCTTACACCATCACTGTTATAACCCACACGGAGGTCACGGGGTGTGGACAATTAGCTTCCCCGTGACCTTGGCAGAATATAAACTTCCCCGTTAAAGGGGTGGGTCTTCCCCTTTAAAAAGGAAGCCAGGCTGGTATAAAAGCCCCAGCCCAGATGTGGGCTGGGGCAGGAGTAGACTTCAGGGAGTAGAGGGTGTAGTTGTGTAATTGATTAAACCTTTTGTTTTGCCTCCAAACATTCTTTACTTGTGGTCATTCTGCTCGGATCCAACACTGGCCTCGAGGGTAAAGTGGAGCTGCTGGCAGAACCAATTTTTTCAAACTCGTCCCGCTTTACAAAGGCCTCAGGAGCCCACTTTACCAACAGCAGGGATGCCACACATTGAGAAACTCGAACCTTTTGATGCAGGTTCGAATGACTGATTCCAATATGTGGAACGAATGCAGTATTTTTTCCAAATGAATGCCATTAGCAAGGACATGCACAAGATGGTCATCCTCTTTACGGGATGTGGAATAGCCACTTACAACGTTATTTTTAAAAAAATTTAGAGTACCCAATTCATTTTTCCAATTAAGGGGCAATTTAGTGTGGCCAATCCACCTACTCTGCAGGGGGCGAAACCCACGCAAATACGGAGAGAATGTGCAAATTCCACACGGACAGTGACCCAGAGCCGGGATTGAACCTGGGACCTTGGCGCGGTGAGGCTGCAGTGCTACCCACTGAGCCACCGTGCTGCCCACTTACAGCGTATTTAAGAGCCTTTAAAAGATGCACTGGATTTATGGTCTTTGGCCGCTTCGGTAGTGTTATTGGGTGAGCATTTCAACCCCAAGCCCCCCATAATAGTCTCACATTTCCATTTTCATATGGCTGCTCAAAGTCAAAGGGAGTGCTGAGGAAACTCATGGAGTTTTGTGAGGTCGGAGTATCCTTGTCAGAAACATTTCAAGACAGATTGGTTTGTGGGATCCGTGATGCGACAACCTACAAGGAACTACTGGCCAAACTGCGCTTGGATTTGCAGAGGGCCGTTGAAATCGCATTGTCCCGTGAGAGTGCTGGTCATAATCCACTTGGCACAGTTCGTGGATTGGGTGGCTCCAGTCTTGCCTGTGCTGAAACCCGATGGCTCCATGTGCCTTTGTGCTGATTATAAGATGACGGTCAACCTGGTTTTCCGTTTGGACCGCTACCCCTTCCTGCATATAGAGGACCTCTATATGAAGCTCAGTGGAGGCTGCACCTTTAGGAAGATTCACGCAAGCCAAGCTTACCTCCATCTTATCTTGGGCTCATATTCCAGGAAATTCATGTGAATACGCACCACAGGCTGTATGAGTATACCCGTCTACCTTTCAAGGTATTGTCATCATGCAGCACAGTGGTTAGCACTGTTGCTTCACAGCGCCAGGGACCCGGTTTGATTCCCGTCTTGGGTCACTGTCTGTGCGGAGTCTGCATGTTCTCCCCATGTCTGCGTGGGTTTCCTCCGGGAGCTCTGGCTTCCTCCCACAAGTCCCAAAAGACGTGCTTCTTAGGTGAATTGAACATTCTTAATTCTCCCTCAGTATACCCGAACAGGCGTCAGAGTGTGGCGACTAGGGGATTTTCACAGTAGCTTCATTGCAGTGTTAATGTAAGCCTACTTGTGACACCAATAAAGATTATTATAGATTATTATCCTGCGCGATATTCCTGGATGAACATACTGCAGGGATTACGGAGTATCGTGATCTACCTCGACGATGTGCTGATTACCGGTTCAACGGATCAGGAACACTTACAGAACCTCAAAGAAGTCCTCCGATGTTTTGCGGCCACTGGCGTTCAACTACGCAGGGAGAAGTGTGTGTTTCACACTGCGCAAGTCACATTCTTGGGTTACTGCATAGACCCCCACAGCCTTCACCTGGCCGAGGACAAGGTACGGGCAATCCGACAGGCACCCATGCCGAACAGACCAATGGAGCTCCGCTCTTTTTTAGGGCTCATAAATTATTATGGGAAATTTATCCTGAACCTAGAAACTTTGCTGGTCCCCTTACACCATCTGGTGAAAAAAGGGTCAACTGTGGGAATGATGTCAACCACAATGTATGGCTTTTGCGGTGGCGAAAAACAACTCTTGTTCTCGCAGATGCTGACTCATTTCGACCCTGCCAAGCGACTGATACTGACCTGCAAAGCCTTATTTTACAGTGTCGGGGTGGTCTTGGCCCACAAAATGGATGGAGGCAAAGAACAACCAATCGCATTTGCTTCTTGGATGCAAATGGCCGAGCGGAACTTCACCCAGATTGAGAAGGAGGGTTTGCCAGTGGTTTTCGCAGTAAAGAAATTCCATCAGTATGTCTATGGCCAAACCTTTACAATGCTGATGGACCACAAGCCCTTGCTGGGGTTGTTTAAAGAGGACAGGGCGACTCCACCCATGTCATCACGGATTCAACGCTGGTTGTTGCTGCTGGCGGCCTATGAGTATGTGATGGAACACCGCCCCAGAGTGAGGATTCCTCATGCAGACACGGTAAGTCGCCTTCCCCTCCCAACCAGGCCGCTAACGCCCGCTTTCGCCAGTGAAGTCATAGCCGCCTTGCATTTTATGGAACATTGCCTGTCATGGCGTTCTGATGGATCCGCAGCTAGCCCATCTGCTACTAAGGGATGGGTGAAACTACGGGAAGAATAATGGTTAATGACAAGCAAAGCAGCAGGTTAGCATGTGGGGAGGAGGGTTCAAATACAGGGAAAATTATGAAAAAAGTTAAAGGGAAAAAGGAGACGTGTTAGGATTCAAAAAGAAGAAACAAAAATCTAGTATAGGGGCACTTTACTTGAATGCTCGTAGCATTGGAAACAATGTAAATGAGTTGGTGGCATAAATCATTGCGAATGAGTATGAGTATTTAGTGGCCATTACGGAGACATGGTTGCAGGGTGGTCACAATTGGGAGTTAAATATCCAGGTGTATCAGACTATTTGGAAGGACAGACAGGGAGGTAAGGGAGGTGGCGTAGCTCTGATATGTAAGGATGGCATTAGGGTGGTAGTGAGAGATGGTGTCGGTCTATGGAGAAACAGGCTGAATCCATTTGGGTGGAAATTAGGAATAGTAAGGACAAAAGGTTGCTGATAGCGGTCGTCTATCGGCCACCAAATAATAACATCATGGCCGGGCGGGCAATAAACAAAGAAATAAAGAAATAACTGATGCATGTAAAAATGGTACGGCAATTGTCATGAGGGATTTTAATCTACATTTCGATTGGGCAAACCAAGTCGGTCAAAGCAGCCTTGAGGAGGAGTTCATAGAATATATCCGCGATAGTTTCCTCAAACAGTAATGGGTTCATAAAAGGCAGGTTATGTTCAACTAATTTATTGGAATTCTTTGAGGACATTACGAGCGCAGTGGACATTGGGGAACCGGTGGATGTGATGTATCTGGATTTCCAGAAGGTATTCGACAAGGTGTTGCACAAAAGGCTGTTGCATAAGATAAGGGTGCATGGCGTTACGGGTAATGTATTAGCATGGATAGAGGATTGGTTAACTCACAGGAAGCAAAGAGTGGGGATAAATGAGTGTTTTTCTGGTTGGCAATCAGTGGCTAGTGGTGTGCCTCAGCGACCACTGTTGAACCGGTGGATGTGATGTATCTGGATTTCCAGAAGGTATTCGACAAGGTGTTGCACAAAAGGCTGTTGCATAAGATAAGGGTGCATGGCGTTACGGGTAATGTATTAGCATGGATAGAGGATTGGTTAACTCACAGGAAGCAAAGAGTGGGGATAAATGAGTGTTTTTCTGGTTGGCAATCAGTGGCTAGTGGTGTGCCTCAGCGGTTCCCAATTGTTTACAATTTACATAGATGATTTGGAGTTGGGGACCAAGTGTAATGTGTCAAAGTTCACAGATGACACTAAGATGAGTGGTGAAATAAAGTGTGTGGAGGACACTGAAATTCTGCAGAGGGATATAGATAGTTTAAGAGAGTGGGCAAGGATCTGGCACATAGAGTACAATGTTGGTAAAGTGAAGTAATCCATTTTGGTAGGAATAAAAGCAAAATGGACGACAGTAAAAAAAATTGCAGCATGCTGCTGTGCTGAGCGACAGGGCGCACTTGTGCATGAATCGTAAAAAGTTGGTTTCCAAGTGTCGCAGTCCTTCATTGTTAGAGGGATGGAGTTTAAAAGTAGGGAGTTTATGTTGCAGCTATATAGGGTGCTGATGAGGTCACACCTGGAGTACTGTGTACAGTTTTGGTCTCGTTACTTGAGAAAGGATGTACTGGCGCTGGAGGGTCTGCAGAGTTGATTCACTAGGTTGATTCCGGAGTTGAAAGGATTGGTTTATAGGGCGAGAGAGATTGAGTAGACTGGGACTGTACTCATTGGAATTTAGAAGAATGGGAGAGATCTTATTGAAACATAAATTTATGAAAGGAATACTTAAGATAGAAACAAGGAGGCGATTTCCACTGCTGGGTGAAACTAGAGCTAGAGGGCATAGCCTCAAAATAAGGGGGAGCAGATTTAGGACTGAGTTGAGGAGGAACTTCTTCACCCAAAGGGTTGTAATTCTGTGGAATTGCCTGTCCAGTGAAGTAGTTGAGGCAACCTCATTAAATGTTTTGAAGGCAAAGGAAGATAGACTTTTGAACAGTAAAGGAATAAAGGGTTATGATGAGCGGGTGGGTAAGTGGAGCTGAGTCCACAAAAAGATCAGCCGTGATCTTATTGAATAGCGGAGCAGGCTCGAGGGGCCAGATGGGCCCTCTGGGGGGTCATGCATCGTGATCCGGGTTAAGGGTCATGGCCCTATTCTACAGGACCTCCACAATGTCCATCTCGGGGTCTCGAAGATGAAGATGTTGGCCCGCAGCTATTTGTGGTGGCCAGGCATCGACGCTGACATAGAGAAGCTAGCCAACGATGCGGTCAGTGTCAGAAGCACAAGAGGTTTCCGCCGACGGTGCCACTCCACCTTTGGGAATGGCCG
Organism: Scyliorhinus torazame; assembly: GCF_047496885.1. Lineage (NCBI taxonomy): Eukaryota > Metazoa > Chordata > Chondrichthyes > Carcharhiniformes > Scyliorhinidae > Scyliorhinus > Scyliorhinus torazame. Next base: position 66,625,831 of record NC_092723.1, on the reverse strand, counting down.
GGGCGGCCTTGGTCTCGCCTTCACATTGATTTTGCACGGCCTTTCCGAGTGTCTATGTTCTAATCGTGGTCGAGGCCCACCCCAAGTGGGTGGATATCCAACGCATGCAATTCACAACTTCAAAGGCCACGATTGAACGATTCCGCCAGATGTTCAGCATCCACGGCATTCTGGAGGTACTCATTTCCAACAATGGGATGGCAGTTACCAGCGCTGAATTCACCAGTTTTTTGAGGACTATCGGGATCCGCGAGGTCTGCACCACTCCTTACCACCCGGCCTCGAACGGGTTAGCTGAGCAGGCGGTACAGACTTTCAAGCATGGAATGCGAAAGCAGACAATGGGATCCCTTGAGACACGTCTGGACCATTTTCTTTTTTGTTATAGGACCACGTCACACGCCACGAGGTGTGGCACCGTCGCAGCTACAAATGGGATAACGCCTTCGCACATGCTTGGGTTGGGTGCTTCTAGACATTAGCAACAAGGCATGTAGTGGACAGATCCGTCCGAAGAGGATTCAGGCAGACGGGCACCCCGCGACGATTTTCACCGGGCGAATTTGTTCCTTCTGGACACTCTGCATGGATCCAACAATTATCCTCAGTTAAAGTTACACATTTGGGCTTTTTGCATGGACGTAAATATTAAGCCTCTGATTTTCTGTCATATAGAAGCCTATGTAACAAATAACTTCACCATCATATTGGATTTCAAGGTGTACCCATCTGCAGCAAATTACTCACCTCCTGACTCTCCAAAGCCTGTCCACCATCTATAATAATAATTTATAATAAGCTTTGTTGTCACAAGTAGTCATACATTAACACTGAAATGTAGTTACTGTGAAAACCCCTAGTCGCCACATTTTGGCACCTGTTTGGGTACACAGAGGGAGAAGTCAGAATGTCCAACTTACCTCACTACACCTCTTTCGGGACTTGTGTGAGGAAACCGGAGCACCAGGAGGAAACCCATGCAGACACGAGAAGAACGTGCAGACTCCGCACGGACAGTGATCCAAGCGGGAATTGAACCTGGGACCCTGGTGCTGTGAAGCCATATTGCTAACCACTATGCTACCGTGCTGCCCGCTTTACAAGGCACAAGTCAGGAGTGTAATGGAATATATTCTTCACTTGTGTGGATAAGTGTAGCTCCAACAAGAAGCACAACACTATCCAGGAGAAAACAGCCTGCTTGATTGGCACCCCATCCACAAATATTCGCACCCTTCGCTACCGATGTACAGTGGCAGCCGTGTACCATCTGCAAGATGCACTGCAGGAACTTAGCAAGGTTCTTTAGGCTGTACCTTCCAAACTCATGACCACTAACATCTATAAGGACAAGGGCAGCAGACACCTGGGAACACTGCATGGGAAGTTCCCCTCCAAGCTACTCAACACCCCGACTGGGAAATATATCACCTTTCCTTCACTGTCGCTGGGTCAAAGTCACAAAACTCCATCCCTGGCAGCACTGTGGGTGTTCCTACACCACATGGACTGCAGTGGTTCAGGATAGCTCAAGGGCAATTAGGGCTGGAAAATAAATGCCAACCTCACCAGCAATGCCCACATCCTGCAGACGCACCAGAGGGCAGTAGAGCAGAGCTGCTGATTGGCCGTTGCAGGGGAAATTTGAATACGTCCGTGTGCTCACCCTAACTTGGAGGCGTACCTGAACAAGAGACCTTAGCTGTTCAAGTGAAGGAAAGCATCCAGCAGAGGACAGTATAGCGGAGCTGCTGATTGGCCATTGCAGGGGAAATTTGCATACGTCCGTGTACTCACCCTAACTTGGAAGTAGTTTGTGGAGGAGCTCTTGTCAAGTGATTCTGGATAGGAGCGAAAGCAACAGGGTAGTTGTTATGGGGGACTTTAACTTTCCAAATATTGACTGGAAACGCCATAGTTTGAGTACATTAGATGGGTCCGTTTTTGTCCAATGTGTGCAGGAGGGTTTCCTGACACAGTATGTAGATAGACCAACGAGAGGTGAGGCCATATTGGATTTTGTACTGGGTAATGAACCAGGACAGGTGTTAGATTTGGAGGTAGGTGAGCACTTTGGTGATAGTGACCACAATTCGATTATGTTTACTTTAGTGATGAAAAGGGATAGGTATATACCGCAGGGCAAGAGTTATATCTGGGGGAAAGGCAATTATGATGCGATGAGGCAAGACTTAGGATACATCGGATGGAGAGGAAAACTGCAGGGGATGGGTACAATGGAAATGTGGAGCTTGTTCAAGGAACAGCTACTGTGTGTCCTTGATAAGTATGTATCTGTCAGGCAGGGCGGAAGTGGTCGAGTGAGGGAACCGTGGTTTACTAAAGCAGTCAAAACACTTGTCAAGAGGAAGAAGGAGACTTATGTAAAGCTGAGACATGAAGGTTCAGTTAGGGCGCTCGAGAGTTACAAGTTAGCTAGGAAGGACCTAAAGAAAGAGCTGAGAAGAGCCAGGAGGGGACATGAGAAGTCTTTGGCAGGTAGGATCAAGGATAACCCTAAAGCTTTCTATAGATATGTGAGGAATAAACGAATGACTAGGGTAAGAGTAGGGCCAGTCAAGGACAGTAGAGGGAAGTTGTGCTTGGAGTCCGAGGAGATAGGAGAGGTGCTAAATGAATATTTTTCGTCAGTATTCACAGAGGAAAAAGACAATGTTGTCGAGGAGAATACTGAGATTCAGGCTACTAGACTAGAAGGGCTTGAGGTTCATAAGGAGGAGGTATTAGCAATTCTGGAAAGTGTGAAAATAGATAAGTCACCTGGGCCGGATGGGATTTATCCTCGGATTCTCTGGGAAGCTAGGGAGGAGATTGCTGAGCCTTTGGCCTTGATCTTTCAGTCATCTTTGTCTCCAGGAATAGTGCCAGAAGACTGGAGGATAGCAAATGTTGTCCCCTTGTTCTGGAAGGGGAGTAGAGATAACCTCGGTAACTATAGACCAGTGAGCCTTACTTCTGTTGTGGGAAAAATCTTGGAAAGGGTTATAAGAGATAGGATGTATAATCATCTGGAAAGGAATAATTTGATTAGAGATAGACAACACGGTTTTGTGAAGGGTAGGTCGTGCCTCACAAACCTTATAGAGTTCTTTGAGAAGGTGACCAAACAGGTGGATGAGGGTAAAGCAGTTGATGTGGTGTATATGGATTTCAGTAAAGCGTTTGATAAGGTTCTCCATGGTAGGCTACTGCAGGAAATACGGAGGCATGGGATTCAGGGTGGTTTAGCAGTTTGGATCAGAAATTGGCTAGCTGGAAGAAGACAAAGGGTGGTGGTTGATGGGAAATATTCAGACTGGAGTCCAGTTACTAGTGATGTACCACAAGGATCTGTTTTGGGCCACCTCTGTTTGTCATTTTTATAAATAACCTGGAGGAGGGCGTAGAAGGATGGGTGAGTAAATTTGCAGATGACACTAAAGTTGGTGGAGTTGTGGACAGTGCTGAAGGATGTTACAAGCTACAGAGGGACATAGATAAGCTGCAGCGCTGGGCTGAGAGGAGGCAAATGGAGTTTAATGCAGAAAAGTGTGAGGTGATTCATTTTGGAAGGAATAACAGGAAGACTGAGTACTGGGCTAATGGTAAGATTCTTGGCAGTGTGGATGAGCAGAGAGATCTCGGTGTCCATGTACATAGATCCCTGAAAGTTGCCACCCAGTTTGAGAGGGTTGTTAAGAAGGCGTACGGTGTGTTAGCTTTTATTGGTAGAGGCATTGAGTTTCAGAGACATGAGGTCATGTTGCAGCTATACAACACTCTGGTGCGGCCGCATTTGGAGTATTGCGTGCAATTCTGGTCGCCGCATTATAGGAAGAATGTGGAAGCATTGGAAAGGGTGCAGAGGAGATTTACCAGAATGTTGCCTGGTATAGAGGGAAGATCTTATGAGGAAAGGCTGAGGGACTTGAGGCTGTTTTCGTTAGAGAGAAGGTCAAGAGGTGACTTAATTGAGGCATACAAGATGATCAGAGGATTGGATAGTGTGGACAGTGAGAGCCTTTTTCCTCGGGTGGTGATGTCTAGCACTAGGGGACATACCTTTAAATTGAGGGGAGATAGATATAAGACAGATGTCAGAGGTAGGTTCTTTACTCAGAGAGTAGTAAGGGCGTGGAATGCCCTGCCTGCAACAGTAGTGGACTCGCCAACACTAAGGACTTCAAATGGTCATTGGATAGACATATGGACAATAAGGGAATCGTGTAGATGGGCTTTAGAGTGGTTTCACAGGTCGGCGCAACATCGAGGGCCGAAGAGCCTGTACTGCGCTGTAATGTTCTATGTTCTATGAATGAATTAAAAAGAGCAGACACCTTCATTATCTTGGTAGCTTCACTTTCACAGCCACATGTTCATCTTGATGTGTTTTATAAGTAATGCCAAGATGCAGCCAGCAGAGAATGTTTTCCATGGTTCTGGTGGATGGTTATCTCGCTTTTATCATGCCTGTCCAAATGTTCAGCTGCAAACCTATAATGGCTGGTAAGCTGGAGAGTGAGATTCTGATTCAGTATGTAACTTTGGAAAAATCTATTTTGTGTTCTGGCTGTGGGAAATAATGACCAGATTGTATATCTTACATTTCCCTGGTCACCCTGGAAAGATGATAGTTGACCATATCGAGTAACGTTTCACAACAAATCATGATGGGATCTGATGAACCCCCGACAGTCCAATACTCAACTGATATTTGGTCGAACAACTATGAGAAAAGTATCTGCAGCATTCATTCTCCTGCTCAGGTTTGCTCTTTCTAGGAGGTAAAATATATTATATTATAGTCTTTCCAATTGAATTAATTAGGCTACCAACTGTGCAGCATAATTGGTTTAACTTGCAAGAAAGACCTGCCTGAGCATGCCAATAATGCTGCTAGTTGCCAACCTAGTTCCATAATTGTTCTCATTCTCAAGGGCATAAGCTAATCACTAGATGGAACTTTCACACGGGGTGATCCAATAAAGCAGCCATTCCAATACTGGCTTCACTTTTTATTCTTGTCATTATTCCCATCTCCATTTTCTCCCAGTTCATTCCTGATGGTGCTCTTCTGCCAGCGTTTGCTGAGCTTCAATATCCAATTGGCTTTGGCTCTCCATCCATTCAAGAGAGGAGTTTGCACGTTCTCCCCTGGTCTGCGTGTGTTTCCTGTGGATGCTCCAGTTTCCTCCTACAGTCCAAAGATGTGCCAGGTTAGGTGGATTGGCCATGCTTGCCCTTTTGGATTGTCGGTACAGATTTGATGAGTCGAATGGCCTCCTTTCGTACTGTAGGGATTCCACAATCTCCACAGCCACCTCTTTCAACACTCTGGGATGTGGATCATCTAGTCCAGAGGATTTATCTACTTTAATCCTATTGATTTCTATAGTAACATGTCTTTATGAATATTCGTATCTCACAGTTCCTCATTTACACTCGTCCCTTGGTTCTCCATCTTTTCTCGGATGTTTTTAGAAATTTCCTCCTGTAAGTAAAGTCGCCATAGTCCCAGCTGCTTTCCCCTTTGAGGGAGAGAGCTGACTGGTGGTGATTTAACTTGAGCATCACCACATTTCAGATGAAGGGCAATGTTGAGAAGGCGGTGTCGTCATGAATAGCCTCAGCTGGTACGGGAATTTAACTCGCGCTGTTGGCCTCAATCTGCGCAGCTGTCCAGCCAACTGAGCTAAACCGGCCCTCTCTCTGTGAAGACAGACACAAAGGGCAGAATTCTCCCATTTTGAGAGTAAGTCCAATGGTGGGAGTGGGACTGTGGAGTGTTTTCTAATGCAGAAACTGGCGGGGAAAGACATCTTTCTGCCCTGACTTTATTAATTATGCAACCGGGTGTTTTGCACCATATTCTGTGATGGGGCAGGCCTAATGGTGCGTAGTCTGCCATCCTATCTGGGAACCATCCTGAAAAGCGGCTCAACATTACTGACCCAGCAGTGAAGAAAGAAGGTGGATCCCCTGTAAAAGAGGATGAATGGGCAGAAACATTCTGTGGCGGATAGATGGACACCGAATCTGGAAGATCCGTCTGCAGATGCTCCTACCACCCATTGCTGTGGTGCTCAGGGTCCAGGGTTCCTGGTAGCCTCCATCTTGAATTCTGGTGGCAGCCCCAGGCATTATTCAGATGTCCTGCCATCTGTATGCCATGTTATTCCAGGCGCGCTTGACACCTGTGTGGTTTCCTGCTGGCATGCGGAGAATTGGACGTGGGTGGTCGGCCCTTCATCTGCATCCCATTAGCCGACCTCCATTGGCCTTGTCAATCCATCATGGTGGGCACCAGCGGAAGATCCTGCTCTTTCTGCCATCGTAAACAGGTTTTAGGACTTCCCGTTGAATTCTCCCATCGCCCATCTGCCATTGATCCCAACGTTGAGCGACTTCCTCCCAATGTATTTGTTTAGTTTCTCTACCATTTCCTTATTCCATTATAAATTCTCCTGACTCTTTTTGAAATGAATCCATATTTGTTTTTGCTAACCATATCCGTTTTACATAACTATCAAAATGTTTACAATTATTTTTTATGTTTTTAACTAGCTTACCCTCATTTTCTATTTTTCCTTTCTTAATCTTTATTGAGGTCCTCTTTTGCAGAATTCTAAAATGCTCCCAACTCTCAGGCTTATCTTTTCTTCAGCAACTTTAAACACTTCTTTCGTGGCTCTAATATGCATGGTAGCACAAGTGGATAGCACTGTGGCTTCACAGCGCCAGGGTCCCAGGTTCGATTCCCCGCTGGGTCATTGTCTGTGTGGAGTCTGCACGTTCTCCCTGTATCTGTGTGGGTTTCCTCCGGGTGCTCCGGTTTCCTCCCACAGTCCAAAGACGTGCATGTTAGATGGATTGGCTATGTTAAATTGCCCTTAGTGTCCAAAAAGGTTAGGAGGGTTAGTGGATTACGGGGATAGGGTGGAAGTTAGGGCTTAATGTGGATCAGTGCAGACTCGATGGGCCGAATGGCCTCCTTCGGCACTGTATGTTCTATGTTCTGAAGTCCTTCATTTCTTTTGTTAACCACGGTTGGAACACTTCCCCAGCTGGGCTTTTATGCATTAAAGGAGTGCATTTTTGTTGTAAACTATGAATTTGTTCTTTAAATGTAAGCCATTGCCGGTCTCGCATCATGGGTGGGATTCTCTGATCCCGAGGCTAAGTGTTGACGCCGTCGTAAACGCCGTCGCTAAGGAGCCCTAAGGAGCAGCAATTCTGACCCCGATAGGGGGCCAGCACGGCACAGGAGCGACCCACGCCGCTCCAGCTGCTGATGCCGGCGTCAAATCGGCGCCGCGGATCTGCGCATGCGCACTGTGACCGGTGCCAGTGTGTGCATGCGCAGTGGCTCCCTTCTCTGCGCCGGCCTCGACTCAAAATGGCGTAGGGCTACAGGGCCCGGCGCAGAGCAAAGGTGGCCCCCAGCCCGAGAGGCCGGCCCGCCGATCGGTAGGCCCTGATCGCGGGCCAGGCCACAGCGGAGGCTCCCTCCGGGATTGGACCCCCTCCAAACCAGGCCGCTCCGAAAAGATACACGCCGAGGTCCCGCCAGGTAAGACCACACGTGGACAACGCCAACAGATTTTTGTACAGCCGCTCGGCCCATCCCAGGTGGAGAATTGCCGGGGGAGCCGCGTAGAGCAGCCCCTGACCGGCGCCATGCTGAACCGCCGGTGCCAATGGCATAGATTCTCCGCTCTCCAGCGCCGGTAGAGGTATGCGCCGACTCTCCGGCCAGATGGGCCGAGTGGCCATCAACAAAAAGCCGAGACCCGCGGGCGCCATTCTAACATCCTCTGAGCCGGCGGGACCTCGGCGTTAAAGGGCCCGGAGGCGGCCTGTGGGGGGGGAGGTGGGGACCGGCCCCGGGGGGCCTCTGTAGTGGCCCGGCCCGTGATCGGGGCCCACTGATCGGTGGGCCGGCCTCTCTGTCCCCTGGCCTCCTTTCCTCCGCGCCATCTACTGTAGCCCTGTGTCATTTGGCATTGGGGCCGGCGTGGGGAAAAAGGCCGCTCCAGTGCCGGCCTAGACCCCTGTGGGCCGCAGAATGTTACATTCCCATTTTTACTCCGGCGTTGGCACTTAGCCGCCCATTGGGAGAATCCTGCCCAATGCATTGTTTCCTTTGTTTAGATTTGAGACCAGACTATCTGATTGAAATACATCACTTTCAAACTTTTAATGTAAAACTCTACCATATTATGGTCACTCTTTCCTGAAGGCTCCTCTACAACAAGATTATTAATGAGCACTTTTTCATTGCACAATACTTGATTAAAATAGCCCACTCAGTAGTTGGTTTCTCAACATCCTGCTCCAGAAAACCATCTTGTATACAGTCCAAAAATGTGTCCTCTACAACATTAGTACTAATGCAGTCCCAGTCTATATGCAGATCCGAATCCCCCATGATTACAGTATTAACCTTGTTACATGCACCTCTAATTTCCTGATTTATACTGCATATTACCACTGCTGTACTTCACCTACATCTTGATCTTTAGAATTAAGGTCATCTCTTTCCATAGTCCCAGTGCCTTCAATGAGTCATAGAAACACCCCACCACCTTTTCCCAATTTCCTGAATGTCACATACCCTTGGATATCCAGGTCCTAGCTTTGGTTTCCTTGACTCTGTAATGGCTATTGCGTCATACATATGAACTTCTGTTTGGGCAGATAATTCATTAGTTTTACTGTGAATGCCTTGGGCATTCAGATACAGAGCTCTTAATTCAGTTTTGTTTTATTGCTTTTCTAAACGCTGACCCTTACCAGTACACACTTACATTTTCAATCATTATCCCTGTGGTAGTCACCACTGTTGTATTATATTGTAGATATGGGTATTACGGTGAGGCCCCTGTACTACAGGTACGGGGGTAGATCCCTGCCTGTTGGCTCCGCCCAGGAGGCGGAGTATACATGTGTGTGCTCTCCGAGCAGCAGCCATTTCGTAAGCTGCTGTAGGAGGCCACACATCTCTGTGTAATAAAGCCTCGATTACATTCTACTCTTGTCTCGTCATAATTGAGAGTGCATCAATCCCTTCCTGCCATACTCTGATTATCATTACCTTTATCACCACCATGATCGATTGCCTTGTCATTTCCCTTTAATTTATTCAAACAACCCCAACATGATGCCTTCTCTCTTGGTTTAGTTTAAAGCCCATGTCATGCATCTTGCTCACTGATCCCATTACAATTCAAATGAAGTCCATTGATACAGCCCCCACTTTTCCCAGTACTGATGCCAGTGCTACATGAACCAGGACCTACTTCTCCGACATGATTCTTTGAGTCAAGTGTTCTCTCTTTAATTGCCATGTGCCAATAAACACGTGGTTATCCACAGATTGTAACCTTTGCATATCTGCTTTTCAATTTAGGATCTAGCTCTTCATAGTCTCCATCCAGATCCTCTTCTCTAATTCTACCCTATGTCATTGATGCCAAAACAACTGGATCCTTCCACTCCCACTGCGAGTTCTTCTGCAGCCCTGAGCAGATATCCTTAACCCTGGCACAGGGCAGCCAACACAGCTTTCTGGATTCTCACTCTTGACTGCAGAGGGTAGTGTCTAGCTCCCTGACAATACTGTCCCCTCCTACCACTACAAGTTGCAAGATCCTTAAACTTGTTGGTAGGTTACAAGGGCTGAGACTCCTCCACTCGCACTTTCTCGATCTCCTTGCCTACCTGTCTCGCAGTCAAAGCTGACCAAAACTGATTATCCTAACCCAAGGGGTGTGAATACCTTCTGGAATAAAGTGTTACCGGCATCTGAGGACTGTTAAGGGAGAGGCGTTTTCAGAATCCCAAAATGTATCATGGAGTTCAACCAACCTCCCCTTTTAATGTATGTGTTGCTTTTCCGAGCACACGGCTTGTTCTCCAGGTGTGGTATTACAATTATGGACACGTGGGTTTTTAAACACAAAACAATGTTTATTCCATGAACTCAACTTAACCCTTTTAAATAAACATTGGATCCCTTAACACCCCTTACTTCAAAGATAACCCCGAAAATATTACAACACTAAATAATCCTTCAGTTATTCCTTTCAACATCCAAGAGAGACTTAACACATTTAAACAGGAACACATCAGGTTAAAGGCTTTACTATTATGAGTTTAAATCACCCAAATGATCCAGAGATAGTCTTTCATGGCAGAGATCACAGCAGATCCAGCTCACTGCAAACACAGACACCCCCAGCTCTTTTCAAACTGTAACTAAAAACTCAGAACTAACCTCACAACGGCCGAACTGAGCTCGGCTCCACCCACTCTCTGACATCACTGCATTTCTTAAAGGTACATTGCTTAAACATCCATTTCTTAAAGGCACTCTCACATGACAGGACCAAAAGGCAACAGGTACACGCAGCAGCCCCCATTGCCATAAGTGTTCACTCCTGCCTGGAGGGAATATATGCTTTCTATTTCCCATGCTGTGAACCCACCCACCCACACCCCCAGTCTATCACTTCTTTCATTTGATAAAAATGTCGAACTTTGGTCAAATGAGAAGCAATTTCCTGCTGTTTTTTTTTTCCAAAGTTACGAAGCAGCAGATTGAGATAGCTCAAATTAATTTCAGAGTTCTCATCAAAGAGCCCACAACTGTAAAGTTAACTCATCTATTCTCACTAATGATGACTAACCTGCTGAGTATTTCTGATCCTCTGGGTTTTCACATAGGACATTAACGGATACAGGAGGCTTTGTTCTCATCAGTCTCAGCAGGATTGAAGCCCGGGCCTTGGAGGTGAGAGGTCAAGAGGCCAAGGTTGAGTCCCCGACATCCATTACGATTTTTAATCAGATTTACTGTTTGAGACATTAAATCGGAGAACTAATTTAAAACCTCAGAGTTATACAGCTCTTTTGCAAAATCACATGGGATTTAGTCGAACGTGGAATGCTAGGATTATAATCCTACTTGTGATTGAAAACTTATGAATGAAGAGCATTTTTAGAATCCTCTTTATGTTATGAGGGTTACTTACAACACAAGCCTGGTGACTTTTTCGACCTACCGGTGAGAAATGGAATTCTTTTATGATGGTGCAAAGATGGATGAGGCTGCAAATACGCGGGGGAATAATGTTGCAAATGCCAATTAAATCGCAGACATGATTTGAAACAACCTGGTGAAACACAAGTACTGATGGTAATATCAAACATTAATCCTGCAGCAGCCAGATCCGAACAATCGTGCATGATGTCGGAGAGGGCAAGCTGAACAAGGGAGCATTTGCAGCCACAGAAAGTGGGACCACTTCAGCAACAGCAGAAGATGATGTGGATTCATTAGGATGCCAAATAGAGCATGATGTGGAGATGCCGGCGTTGGACTGTGGTGAGCACAGTAAGAACTCTTGCAACGCCAGGTTAAAGTCCAACAGGTTTGTTTCAAACACTAGCTTTCGGAGCACTGCTCCTTTCACCTGAGGAAGGAGCTATGCTCCGAAAGCTAGTGTTTGAAACAGACCTGTTGGACTTTAACCTGGTGTTGTAAGACTTCTTACAATAGAGCATGAGTTTGCTCTACCAATCAATCACACTTCAAACTTCCTTTGTACTCCACCGTCCCCCAAGAATAAAACTTGCTGACATTCTTCATGAAATAGCGTCTTGGGTTGTACCGTAGCAGTCTCCACCCCCCACCGCCCCATCTGCCCACCTCCAAAGAAATGAATGAAGAAACAACGAGAGCCCACGGCTAGAATAACTTCTCAGGCCCAAACGTATATCAGGCATGGAAAAGCTATTCTCTCCTCCTTCAGAGACACACACTGACTTCTGTGTTGATATGTTACTTTGAGTAACATAAGCCACTACTTGGTGTCCGCGTTGCTGAAGGATACTCCAGACTCTGAGGTGAATTGAACGTATTTATTGAGCGATTAACAAAGTTCCTAAATGAGTTCTACACTCTACTAATCTGACTCTAGTAACACAGTATACTCTACTAACTATATGAGCTTGCTCTAGACCACGTGCTATGGTGTGACGGTGCTGTTAACGACACACGTCTTGCTCTCTTGGTTTCTGCCGGTGGAAGGGCCTGTGTGCTTTGTCCTTTTTATAGTGGTCATGTGGTGCCCTCGTGTGGTGATGCCACCTCTGGGTGTCCTGATTAGCCATTGGTTGTGTCTTGTTCTGATGACCCATTGGTTACGTTTCTGCATATCATGACATCTCTCCCCCTCTTTTTTTTCCATATGCCTGTCTAATGTGGTAATGGGAGCTATGGTTGACAGTGTTATCGAAAACAACCTGATATTCATGACTTGTATATACAGTGGTCATAAGAAGACAAATGTTCATAAGCCCAGTCTCTGGGGTCTCCATCTTATCCTTGATGACCTCTGGAGAGGTGGCGGAAGGGATGCCGCTGTCTTGATAGATGTGTGGGAGTCACGACTGGTGGAATCGTGGTTTGTGGTGTCTTGAGGTGGCGCTTCAACAGACGGAAGTGGAGGGGGAATTGGTTGTGGGCGTATGATTTTCCGAAGTGCCCTTCGATTTCGTCGAACGATGGTGCCATCAGCCGTTTTTATCACATAGGATCTGGGCGCGGCCTGCCGAATGATGACAGCTGGGGCAGAACACCCACCATCAGGTGTTTTGATCCTGACAGTGTCTGCTGGGGATAGCGCATCCAGATCGATGGCATGTGCGTTATAGTTCTGTTTCTGACTGTCAAAAGCTGTTGCATCTTTTGTAGTACCGGTTGGTGATCTGGGTTGGGCAGTTGTCGGGATGGAAGTGTTGTCCTCAGGTCCCTGTTCATCAGCAGTTGAGCTGGTGACATGCCAGTTGATAAGGGAGTCGCTCAGTATGTTAGCAGTGCAAGGTGTATGTCGGAGGCAGAGTCTGAGGCTTTGTGGATAAGTTGCTTGACGATGTGCACCCCCTTTTCAACTTTGCCGTTGGACTGTGGGTAGTGTGGACTGGAGGTAACGTGTTTGAAGTTGTAGCTTTTAGGAAACGTGGTCCATTTTCGACTGTGGAAACACAGGCCATTGTCGCTCATGACAGTATTCGGGTTGCCATGCCGTGAGAACGTCTCTTTGCACGCTTTGATGACAGTCTTTGAGGTGAGGTCGGACAGCTTCAGCACCTCAGGATAGTTTGAGAAGTAATCAATGAGTAGGATGTAGTCACGACCATTCGCATGGAATAGGTCAATGGCGACCTTGGACCATGGAGATGTTTCCAGGTTGTATTGTTGGAGTGTCTCCTTGCTCTGAGCTGGTTGGAACCTATGACAGGTCTCGCAGTCCAGGACCATGTCCGTGATGTCCTGTTTGATGCCGGGCCAGTAGATAGCTTGCCGGGCCCTGCGTCTACATTTTTCTTGTCCCAGGTGTCCCTCGTGAATCTGCCGCAGTACCATGCACTGGAGACACAGCAGGATCACTATTCTCTCCATCTACAACAGGATTCCGTTGATCAGCGTTAGGTCATCTTTGACGTTGTAGAATTGAGGGCATTGCCCTTTCGGCCACCCATTGTTGAGGTTGTGGATGACTCGCTGCAACAGGGGGTCTTTGGCCGTCTCTTCTCTGATGAGAACAAGTTTTTCGTCTGTTGCAGGGAGGTTGCTTGCGCACATTTGTACCTGCGATTCAATATGCTGGATGATCCCCAGTGGCTCACTCGGTGAGGTGACGGAGCCGGACAATGCACCTGCAATGATCAGCTCTTTGCCAGGCGTGTACACCAGATTAAAATCGTACCTCCGGAGTTTGAGCAGAATTCTCTGCGATCGGGGCGTCATGTCATTCAGGTCCTTTTGGATGATGTGGACTAGAGGTCTGTGATCTGTTTTAACGGTAAATGTTGGCAGGCCGTACACGTAGTCATGGAATTTGAGGATGCCGGTGAGAAGACCGAAACACTCCTTTCCAATCTGCGCGTACCTGGCCTCCACCGGTATCATTGCCTGAGGACACGTAAGCTACAGGGACCCATGATGATGTGTCGTTTTTCTGTAGCTGTACTGCTCCAATGTCATCCTGACTCGCATCAGTCGAAATCTTAGTTTCTCGATCTGGGTCAAAGAATGCAAGGACGGGTGCAGTGGTGAGCTTGGCCTTCAGCTCCAACCACTCTGTCTGGTGTTCCGTCTTCCACTTGAAGGCGGTTGATTTCTTGATCAGTTTTCTTTGGGATGAATTTGCCGAGGAAGTTTACCACTCCAAGGAAGCGCAGCACTGCTTTCTTGTCATCGGGGACTTTCATTGCCTCAATGGCTTTTAATTTGTCTGTGTCCGGGCGTACACCGTGTTTCGATATCTGATCACCCAGGAACTTCAGAGTCGACGTTCCAAAGCAGCACTTGGATTTGTTTAGCTGAGGCCATGCTCATGTATGCGTCGGAATACTCTCTTTAATCGTGACACATGTTCCTCCGGAGTTGAAGACCAGATTATGACATCGTCAACGGAGACACAAGTCGGCTGCTTCTACATATATGTTGGAATTTTTGTTTAAACGAACACCAGTTAGCACTAAGATTACCGATGGTCCTGAGTTGATGAGGAGCCTGTATCTTGTCCATCGTGCCTGGATTCGGTCGCTGTTTGTCTGAGTTTGTCTCTGACCTTACTGAGATGAACTAGGGAGATTGAGTACCCACTCCTGTACCATATGTTGTTGAGTAACATAAGCCGCTACTTGGTGTCCGCGTTGCTGAAGGATACTCCAGACTCTGAGGTGAGTTGAACGTATTTATTGAGCGATTAACAAAGTTCCTAAATGAGTTCTACACTCTACTAATCTGACTCTAGTAACACAGTACACTCTGCTAACGATGTGAGCTTGCTCGAGACCACGTGCTATGGTGTGACGGTGCTGTTAACGACACACGTCTTGCTCTCTAGGTTTCTGCCGGTGGAAGAGGCAGGGCCTGTGTGCCTTGTCCTTTTTATAGTGGTCATGTGGTGCTCTCTTGTGGTGATGCCACCTCTGGGTGTCCTGATTACCCATTGGTTGTGTCCTGTTCTGATGACCCATTGGTTACGTGTCTGCATGTCACTACAACTTCAGTTTCAGGGCAGACACCATGCTCCAAGCTCTGTGTGCTGCCAATTATATAACTCCTTTTATTGCTGATGTGCAGTTCTGTCTGCCTCTGTGCACACAGAGTCCCAATCTCAAACTTTATTTACTCAGAACACAGATAACCCATGGCATAATACAAAAAAGACATTGCTTTCAAAAGCATCAGAAGTAAACTGAAAAACTTAAACCACCCTCCCCGCCCCCCGCCTCCATCCCCTATTCTATCGGTCACCTAATTGCGCAGACATATAATGGATTTGTGACAAGTCGAGACTTTGCCTTCATGATTTACAGGACGCACGTTAACGGACAAGTTTCTAAGTGTGGTAACAAGCGATAACTGCCGCGAGCTTCTCGACAGTCGACCCAGCGAGGCCATCACCGGTATCAAACGTCAATCGGACCACTTAACGGGGCCTCGCAGGCTTCACGCCGCAAATGATTGTGCTGCTGACTGATTTGCTGGAATCACGTCCACCACTAAAAGGGGGAGCAGCTATTAAACCGATCCCGCAGAACAAACACCACACAGCGTGCAACCATGCCACCAAGGAGATCAGCTCAAGATTCAGGAATGCCAACCTGGCCAGAATGTTGGAGTCCAATGGGATGCCCTGTTCCTCTGAGGGACTCGGAGGGTCAGCCACAGGGCAGTCAGTGCCATCTGGGAGGAAGTAGCAGCGGCCGACAGCTCGGGGAGTGTCCCAGTCCCAAGTGGACTTTTCTGAGGGTTGTGGAGCATATCCCAGTCTCTGGTGGTCATTGCCAAGGCACTCCAGAGCACATCCCAGTCACTGGAGTCCATGTCCTGGACTCAGGTGGACTTTGCCGGGGCGCTCCAGAGAACGTCCCAGTCACTGGGAGCATCGTTGAGGGCAACGACACCATTGTTCAAACATTTGGGAGTTGGCAGAGCTGGCAGAGCAAGGTGAGGCAGGGGCATCCGGAGCTCAATCCAGCTGCCCCACCATCCCAAAGTGACCCCCAGGACCCTACGGGCACTGACCAAGAGGAAAGGGTGCTTGGTGCCAACCCTGAGCCTCATTATGGGTGGCGACAGTGGGCATGAGCTCCCCTGAGTCCCCCCCAACCCCGGACAGTGTCAGGTCTCGGAGTCAGCCTCCGGAACCTGGTGGCACAGAGAGGTATGTTCCACCGGCACCATTGGAGGCTAGGGGCAGATGGGGGTCACAATTGTACAACATTAAAGCACGTTGCACCCGAGACATGTGAAGCCTCTGGTATATCATTCTGCAATTCGGTTAACCTCCAAGCCAGGAATGGTGGTCCTGGATTTATTCCCCCCCCCCCCCCCAAGGCATACCACATGGAGGTGATGGGTGTGAACACGCACTCACTGTCCAGGCAAGTGTCAGGCTATGGCATAGATTGAGGAGCACCAGAGCTCAGATTACAGCGGGTTGTCATTACTGCCGGTTGTGACCAGATCGCCACTGGAAATGGCTGCTTTCGTAAAATATCTTTTAGAGCAGGAGCCATTTGGTTTGAATTATAGGAGGCAGGGTGGCATAGTGGTTAGCACTGTTACTTCACAGCGCCAGGGACCTGTGTTTGATTCCTGGCTTGGATCACTGTCTGTGCAGAGTCTGCACATTCTTCCCGTGTCTGCGTGGTCTTCCTCCGGGTGCTCCGGTTTCCTCCCACAAGTCCTGTGCTAGTTAGGTGAATTGGACATTTTGAATTCTTCCTCAGTGTACCCGAACAGACACCAGAGTGTGGCGACGAGGAGATTTTCACAGTAAATTCATTGCAGTGACACTAATTACTTATGACACTAATAAAGATTATTATCTGCTGCATGAAATTGAACCCCTGTCAGTATTAGAAATCCATACACAATCCAGTAACTTGTCTGCAAGCACAGGCAGGCAGGATGTGAGTGAACTAGAGGGTGTGCAGAGGAGATTCACCAGGATGATGCCTGGACTAGAGCATTTCAGCTATGAAGAGAGGCTGTATAGGCTGATGTTATTCTCCTTCGAACAGGGAAGGCTGAGGGGGACATAATTGAGGTGTACAAAATTATGATGGCCATAGATAACGTAGATAGGAAGGAACTTTTCCCCTTAGTTGAGGGGTCAATAACCAGGTTTAATATAAGGGGAGGAGATTTAGAGGGGATTTGAGTAAAAAGGTTTCCAATCAGCAGGTGGTGGGAATCTGGTATTCACTGCCTCAAAGTATGGTAAAGGCAGGAACCCTCATATTTAGATGAACACTTGAAACACCACAGCATACAAGGTTATGGACCAGGAGCTGAAATGTGATGTGAATAGATAGGTGCTTGATGGCTGATGCAGACACGATGGGTTAAAGAGCCTCTTTCTCTTCTGTAAAAGCCTATGACTGTGACTCAGGGATCTCTCAGTCAAACTTTATCAATTTCTTATACAACCTATCATATTCCAGAATATGCTCTGCCATGGACTAATTGTCCATTTTCTTAAAAATTATAAAAGGTTGTCCACGCTTCATAGGCTTCCAAAAGATCCTCTTTCTTGTAACTCCATAGCATCATAGAAGAGCTAATCCCTCTGTAGCATCCAGATCCAAAAATACTTTACTTCCCATCTTACGTTTTCTTGGCCGTTACAACACCAAGGCCATTCAGTGCTCCCTGTTGGAGAATGAAATAACGCTAGTCCACACCTGCACTTTATTTTTCCATTACTCATGCAGTTCAGACTCCAAAAATACACAACAATGGATGATTAAAGGTTGAAATTTGCATCAGACCTCAGCCATTTCACACTGGAGGCTGCAGGAACAATGGGCTGGATTCTCCGCACCCCGACGCCGAAATCGCATCCGGCGCAGGCGTGGAGTATCCAGTTTCACGCATGGAATCGGGACCCATGCTGATTCCTCGATTCTCCGGCCCCCGAAAAGCGGCGTACTCCTGCGCCGCATATCCACCACCTGCGCCCATTGCTTGTGGCCCGCCCCGCTATTCTCCACCCCCGACCGGCCAAAGTCCCGATGGCGTATTCTTAATATGGTCCCAGCTGTTCGGGAAACTCGCAATGGTCGGAGGCGGGCCGATCGTTGGGCAGGGGTGCCTCATACGGGACTGGGGGACTGGGCCTTTATTGTGCGGGTGGTCCGGGTCGGCCGATTGGGGGCACTATTTCCGCGGTCCCGGTCCGCGGTCTGAGTCCACCATGGAGCACGGTGTGGCCGCTGGAGGCCCGAAAGTGCTGGGGGGCCGTATCTGCAGCTGGAGTTGTGAGCTCCATGACGGCTCCCTGCTAGCCCCTGCAGGCCTGTGAATCTGTGGCCTTCTGACACCAGTTTTTCTGGCATAAAAGATCACAGTTTCACGACGGCGTGGGGACATAATCCAGCCCCATTACTTTAGTCAGAAAACAGGGAGGAAAATAATTCTTATTCAGTTACAACCTACCACAGATTGATGTTAATCCTCTGCTAACAATGTGAAATATTATTAGGAACATACAGAGATAGAAACATAAATAGGAAACAGATGCAGAAGGTCATTTGGCCCTTCAGGCCTGCTCCATCATTCATTATGATCATGGCTGATCATCAAGTTCAATACCTTAATCCAGCCTTCCCCCCATGTCACTTGATCCCTTTAGCCCAACGAGTTATATCTAGGTCAGCACGGTGGCACAGTGGTTAGCACTGCCACCTCATAGTGCCAAGGACCTGGTTCGATTCGGGACTTGGGTGACTGTCTCTGCAGTTTTCTCTTTCTCCCTGTGTCTGCGTGGATTTCCTCCGGATGCTCTGGTTTCAAAAGATGTGCGGGTTAGGTGGATTGGCTATGCTAAATTGCCCCTTAGTGCCCAAAAATGTGCAGGTTAGGTGGGATTATGGGGATAAGGCAGTGGAGTGAGCATAGGTAGGATGTTCCTTCAGAGGACCGGTGCAGAATTGATGGGCTGAATGGTCTCCTTCTGCATTGTCGGGATTCTTCGATTCTAGGATTGCTGAGCGAGCACCTGGTGAAGTAAGAAGATGGAGCCACTTTGTCTTCAACATCGGTTGACTCACAAAAGCCAGTAAAAGATGCATGCAGACTTTTCCCTTCTACAGTTCCTTCACCACTCAGTGAGAAACTGGTTCTTAAATGCGTGCCCTAACTGTCATAATATACACCAGTATATTATCATGCAGACACGCACACACACACTGATGGACATGCAGTGGGACCAATCAGCATACACAACACCGCAGCCAATCACCAGTGAGAGCACACGCACTATAAAGACAGGGGACAGGAGAGTTCCTGCTCATTCTAGTAGCATCCAGCTCGGAGCACAGAGCTCACAGCCTGCAACACAGACATTCACCATGTGCTGAGTGCATCACCTGGTTAGGACTAGGCAAGGGTCAACAGTTAAAGCTGGTATTGCATTTACCCACAGTTCAAATATGTTAATATAGTTAACCTTATAATAAAATAGAGTTGCACCACTTCCAGTGTTGGTGACCTATTTGTGATCCAGAACACCCAACACATCATGTACAAGGAGTGGTTGCATACTAGCACTTCTGAGACCCACCTGCAACTAATCAGCATTCTGGCATCCTGAAGTATGGAGAACATCAACCCGCCGCCGCTGCTCTGCATCGCCGGCAATCTCGGGGTCAATTGGAAGATTTTTAAACAGCGCTTCCAGCTCTTCCTCGAAGCCACGGACAGGGAGAACGCCTCGGACACCAGGAAGATTGCTCTGCTCCTCTCCACGGCCGGGCAACACACCATCCACATTTTCAACTCCCTCACATTCGCAGACGACGAGGACAAGACAAAGTACAAGACGGTTCTCCTCAAATTCGATACCCACTTCAGCATAGAGGTCAATGAAAGCTTCGAAAGATACCTGTTCCAGCAACGCTTGCAGGGTAACGACGAGCCTTTCCAATCCTTTTTAACACACCTCCGCATCCTTGCACAGTCCTGCGGTTACGGG
Source organism: Scyliorhinus torazame (assembly GCF_047496885.1). Taxonomy (NCBI): domain Eukaryota; kingdom Metazoa; phylum Chordata; class Chondrichthyes; order Carcharhiniformes; family Scyliorhinidae; genus Scyliorhinus; species Scyliorhinus torazame. The sequence goes on along the minus strand of NC_092723.1, from coordinate 66,605,771 downwards.
CCCACCTCCGACTCCATGATACGCGACCAGATCATATTTGGTGTTCTGTTGGACCCCCTGCGTCAGCAGCTCCTCAAAATTAAGCAACTCTCCCTCGCGACTGCCATCGAGACCTGTGTCCTGCATGAAAATGCCACCAGCCGGTACTCCCACATCCAGGCGGCTGAAACGGCGCGGCAAGGTCCCCACGAGGCAGAACGGGTCCAAACAATTGAACACCTCCAAGGCTGCAGCCTGGATGAGGGCGGCCATTTCACGCACTTTTTGCGGCCTCACGCGCTTGTACGCGCCAAACGAGGGAACAGTGACGTGGAGGAACCTGATGCGCAGGCACGCACAATGCAGGACCGCACCGCGCATGCGCGATGGTGCAACGAGTGTATTGACGTCACGACGTGCGGCAACTGTGTCTCCGCCTATTTAAAGCAGCAATGTCCTGCAAAATCGTGACAATTCCTATGATGTGGCAGACTTGGCCACTATGCTGCCTGCTGTCGAGCAGCTCAGCCTGCCAATTTGCATTGCTTCAGCCAGCCTCTCAGTAACATTCGGGCATTCAACTCACGTTCACCGAGTCCGATTCCAACTTCCCGCAGATCAGTGACACCGAGGACCCGAGGGACCCTTTTCAAGTCACTGTTATAACAAAGAATAGGCTGTCCCCGAATCAAAACCACCAGCCGCTGTCGGTGCACAGCATTGATTCAGACGACGAGTGGTGTGCCACTCTGACGGTCAACCAATCCCAGATACGATTCCGCCTGGGCACTGGTACTTCCGCTAATCTCTTAGCGTGGTCAGACTTTCAGACCCTTGGGGTTAAACCAACCATTCTTCCGTCGACCTGCCAACTAGTGGACCATAATGGCAACGTCATTCCTGCTACCGGTTCATGCCAACTCGAAGTGACGCACAACTCGCGAAAAGCCATCCTTCCCATCGAGATCGTGGTCTCCTCAAAGGACTCTTTGCTCGGCGCATAGGCGTGCAAACTCCTCAACCTCGTTCAATGAGTACACTCTCTCTCTCCAGAGAACACGTCTGCCTTCCAGGATGCGGACTTCAGGGCGCAACTCAATGCCATCATCGACCAGCACCGTGACGTTTTCGAAGGCATGGGCACGCTTCCATACACTTACAAAATCCTGCTCAAACAAGACGCCACGCCTGTGGTTCATGCACCTCGCAGAGTCCCAGCACCCCTCAAGGACCGCCTCAAGCAGCAGCTGCAGGACCTCCAGGACCAAGGAGTGCTCTCCAGAGTGACGGAACCAACCGACTGGGTCAGTTCCATGGTGTGCATAAAGAAGCCTTCCGGCGAGCTCCGGATCTGCATTGACCCAACGGATCTGAATCGCAACATAATGAGGGAGCATTACCCTATCCCCAAGCGCGAGGAGATCACATGCGAGATGGCTCGGGCCAACACCTTCACCAAACTTGACACCGCGAAAGGTTTCTGGCAAATTCAACTAGACAGGTCCAGCAGAAAGCTGTGTACCTTTAATACCCCGTTTGGCAGATACTGCTACAACAGGATGCCGTTTGGGATTATATCGGCATCAGAAGTATTCCACCGGATCATGGAGCAAATGATGGAGGGCATTGAGGGTGTGCGCGTCTATGTTGATGACATCATCATTTGGCCCACCACCCCGCAGGAGAATATCAGTCACCTCCAGCACGTTTTCAAACAAATACGGGACCAAGGCCTTCGCCTCAACAGAGCCGAATATTCCTTCGGCCAGACGGAACTCAAGTTCCTAGGGGACCACATCTCCCGGTTGGGTGTGCGGCCGGATGCGGACAAGGTGGCAGCCATCACGGCCATGCAGCAGCCTGCGGATAAGAAGGCGGTCCTACGATTTTTGGGCATGGTCAACTTCCTGGGGAAGTTCATCCCCAACCTCGCCTCCCATACCACAGCTCTCGGAACCTGGTCAGGAAGGCGACAGACTTCCAATGGCTTCCCGCCTACTAGCGCGAATGGGAGGACCTTGAGACCAACGGCCCCGGTATTGGCATTTTTTGATCCCATGAAGGAAACAAAAATTTCAACGGATGCCAGCCAATCCGGCAATGGGGCAGTGCTCCTGCAACGCAATGAGGCCTCATCATGGGCCCCCGTTGCATATGTGTCACGTGCCATGATCCCCACGGAATAGTGCGACGCGCAGATCGAAAAGGAGTGCCTGGACCTGTTGACTGGGGTCGACAAATTTCATGATTACGTGTACGGCCTCCCCCAATTCACTGTCGAGACCGACCATCACCCGCTAGTCAACAATATACAAAAAGACATGGATGATATGACCCCTCGCCTCCAGCACATTCTGCTTAAACTCCGGTGGTACGATTTCCAGCTCCTATACACCCCGGGCAAGAACCTGATCATAGCCGACGCTCTGTCCAGGGCAGTCAACACCCCATGTGACCCAGAGGAGTTCATCTGCCAGGTTGACGCCCATGTGGCCTTCACGGCCTCCAATCTTCTGGCCACGGATGAACGCCTTATCCACATTCGCCGCGAGACTGCGGCTGACCCCCACTACAGCGTGTCATGCGCCACATGACGGACGGGTGGCTCAAAGGCCAATGCCCCCAGTTCTACAATATCAGGGACGAACTGGCAGTAGGCGATGGTGTCCTCCTGAAGCTGGACCGCATCGTGATCCCGCACAGCATGCGCCAGCTCGTTTTGGAACAGCTACACGAGGGCCATCTTGGCGTGGAGAAGTGCCGACGGAGGGCCCGAGAGACTGTGTACTGGCCCGGCATCAATGAGGACATCGCCAACACAGTGCTCAACTGCCCCTCCTGTCAGCGGTTCCAGCCGGCCCAACCACGTGAGACCCTACAGCCCCATGAGTTGGAAAAGTCCCATTGGTCTAAGGTAGGCGTTGACCTGTTCCATGCGCTCGGCAGGGACTATGTTCTGATTGTAGACTATTTTTGAACTACCCGGAGGTCGTACGCCTGCAGGACATCACATCATCGGTGGTCATTCGTGCCTGCAAGGAGTCCTTTGCTCGTCACGGCATCCCACTCACTGTGATGTCGGACAATGGTCCCTGCTTCGCGAGCCAGGAATGGTCCAACTTTGCCAGCAGGTACAACTTTGTGCATGTGACATCCAGTCCCCTGCACCCCCAATCCAATGGCAAAGCGGAAAAGGGCGTCCACATCGTCAAACGGCTCCTCTGCAAGGTTGCCGATGCAGGATCCGACTTCTACCTCGCTTTGCTGGCCTATCGTTCGGCCCCACTCTCCATGGGCCTGTCGCCAGCCCAGCTGCTCATGGGTCGCACCCTCAGGACCATGGTGCCGTCCATTCACGTCCCAGACCTCGACCACGTTCCGGTCCGTCAGCGGATGCAACAGTCTCGTGCACAACACAAGGCGACGCATGACGCTCGGGCGACTGATCTCCCTGCTCTGGCTCCAGATGACAACGTCCGCATCCATCTTCCGGAGGGTGGCTGGTCTGCAACTGCTGTGGTTCTTCAGCAGGTGTCTCCCCACTCGTTCCTGGTTCGTACAGATGGTTCCATTCGCCGCCGCAATCGGCGTGCCCTTCGTCTCGTTCCACGCTCGCTACGTGATCCTCCACCGGTGCCACGCCCTCCTGTTGTCCCTAACCTGGACGATGTGGAGATTCCGAATACTCTGCATCCTCCTCACTCTGCCGTGGCCCAGCCCGTTCCTCAGCCGGTGGCTCCTGACCCACCCTTGAGGCGGTCAACCAGAATTCGTCGCCCACCTCAGAAACTTGACGTATGAGTTTTACGATGTTGGACTCTTTGATCTGTTCTGTTATCCTGTTTCATCGTTCCAGTAGTTTGTATATAATGTTCATTTCGTTGTTGGTGTGACACCCTATTTCTCGGCACCAGGCACCTTCCTGTGTAAATAGATTAGCCTCATGTACATAGTCATGTAAATAACACGCACACACATAGGTACATTCACGACACAATATTTATTGTCACGCAGGCACATGTTCTTTATATAAAAGGGGGGATGTCATAATATACACCAGTATATTATGGTGCAGCCACACACACACACTGATGGACATGCAGTGGGACCAATCAGCATACACAACACTGCAGCCAATCACCAGTGAGAGCACACGCACTATAAAGACAGGGGACAGGAGAGTTCCCACTCATTCTAGTAGCAGCCAGCTCAGAGCACAGAGCTCACAGCCTGCAACACAGACATTCACCATGTGCTGAGTGCATCACCTGGTTAGGACTAGGCAAGGGTCAACAGTTAAAGCTGGTATTGCATTTACCCACAGTTCAAGTATGTTAATATAGTTAACCTTATAATAAAATTAAGTTGCACCACTTCCAGTGTTGGTGACCTGTTTGTGATCCAGAACACCCTAACCTTTCCCAATTAGTATCAGATGCTCTTAATCACAATGGGAGCAGACACTAAGTTGTCGCAGCATTTGCAATGCTAGCATGGGGAGGTTGCCAGAGCCAGAAGACCAGCCGGGTGCCCAAGGCACCTCTTCAAAGGTGCTTGCAAACATGACATGAAAGTCCTAAACATCTATTGTCACAGCTGGGAAACACCAAAGTGAAAGCAGCCACCTTGTTTTCTAATGGAAATTGGTCTGTCATTTGTTTTATTACTGCATGTTTACAGCAAACAGAGGCAGAAATTAAGACTGAAATGAACATTTGAAGTCAGTTAATCATAGGAATCCCAATTCTGTGCAGTAACATGGGCTGCATTCTCCGATTTTGAGGCTACGTCCGGAAGACGTGTCTGATTTTACAATGAAAAAGTCGGGGCCGCCCCTGCATCAATGCTCCGCCCGGTGGGAGAGTTAGCAGCTGTGCCACGTAAAGCTCCTGGCATTTCGTGGCCGCGCATTCGCACAGCAATGACCTGCAGTGGTCGCGCGTTACAACCCGGCTGGCCAAATAGTGTCCCCCTGGTCACAGCCTCGCCACCCCCTTGATACCCCCTAACAGTTCCCCCAGCCCTTGCCGGAAGCACCCCCCCCCCCCCCGCCTCACCAGCAGCACAATTCCCGCCCGACTGAGGCGGCGCTGGACACAGGGCGTAGCCGCCACGCCGGGTTTACGAAAACTCAGACCACAGGCGACCCGCGCGGTCGGGAACTCGGCCCATCGGAGGCAGAGCATCTGGGGAGGGCCTCAAAGCGATGCGCTGATGCTGTCGCAAGGTGTGCGGCGCGCGTCTCGATGACGCCGATTTAGTGGGGGCGGAGCATCTGAAAAAAGGCCGCCGCCCCGATTCGGTCACAAACAGGCATTCTCCACCCGACTTCTGAATCCGATTTTGGCGTCGGGCAACGGAGAATCCTGCCCCATGTCTTTGCACATCGAAGGAATTGATCAGTATATTCTGTTGGATAGCCTGTACACATAGTCAGCAGAAAGCCTATCATGAATTAATATAGTTTGGATTGTATGGAGCATATGTCAAAGGTTCCCAATCATAAAGTGTGGGTGAACAAAGGCTATGGAAGTTGGAGATTCAGTATAAATTATCATTCCGTGATTGCAGATCCAAAACTGCATTGTAGAAGAGTTCCCAGGTGAATTAGTGTAACCACATCAGGAATAACAATAGACAGACAATTAAAAATGAATCAACCGAACCTCTAACTGCACCAGACACTTTCCAAAGTTGAATTTGTGACTGCATCAGTTTCTTCATTGATGATTTAAGCCAAGGTTCTAGATTATGGTGGAAATTTATGTTGCTCACAGGTATTTTATTAAACTGAGCATATGTGCTTTGATCACATGCAACTGTGTTTCCAGATGATTTATCATAAGGTAACAAAATGCTCTTGGTGTGACTTAGATACCGAATGGTCAGGTCATCAAACCACACACCTAACTGCTGCTAGAGAGCTCTCTTTGATCAATTGATTGATGGAATTTATCCACATCTAAATGCTTCTGTTGGCTTTTGAAGTCTGCAGTTGAGCCTTGAACCTAGCCTTGAAAAAAAAAAATCTTTATTAGTGTCACAAGTAGGTTTACATTAACGCTGCAATGAAGTTACTGTGAAAATCCCTTTGTCGCCACATTCCGCCGCCTGTCCGGGTCCACTGTGGAAGAATTCAGAATGTCCAATTCACCTAACAGCACGTCTTTCGGGACTTGTGGGAGGAGACCGGAGCACTCGAAGGAAACCCACGTAGACACGGGGAGAATGTGCAGACTCCGCACAGATTGTGCAGGTATGCTTATTATATTCACCTGGGGGCCTATGTATGTCTGGATACAAACAAATTGCAAAGGATGCTCAAGTGATAAATAGTGTCAGTTGTTTATTTCCAAAGAATGTATATTCGTCTAAACTTAGAAATCACTATCAGTGCTGGGAGCAGATGATTAGCTAACACGGCGAGTCGGGATACCCGCTGGAGGTTGGCGAGAAATTGATTTCCATCACGTTAATGGGATGCAGATGAAGGCTTGACCAGAATCTTCCACCCATGCCTGATTGTCCGTGACGCCAGCGGGAAAACACGCCTGTGCAAAACATACCTGCACAGCGTAAAGTCGCCACAGTCCCAGGTGCCCTTTGAGTGGGGAGAGCTGACTGGTGGTGATTTAACCTGAGGTTCACTACACCTCAGGTGAGGGGCAAGTTGAGAATGTGGGCCTTCATGAATAATCTCAGCCAGTATGGGAATTGAACCCGCACTGCTGGCCTCGCTCTGCATCATGAACCAGCTGTCCGGCCAGCTGAGCTAAACTGGTCCCCAATGTCTGGTCAAAGAGATATGCAGATGCTGAGATTCCCCTGAATAATGCCATGGGCTGCTGGTGGAGTCGGGATAGAGACCACCAGAAATCCTGAGCCCCAGAACACCACAGCATTGGGGGGCCATCTGCAGGTGAATCTTCCAAATTGAATGGCCGGAATTCTCTCTCCATTTATGCCAGCGGGATTGGAGGATCACGCTGTAATGAATGGAGTTTTGGCAGAGCGCCAAGTTCTCCATTCTCACTGGCTGCAGTGGCGGGCAGCCGCGGATCTGAGAATTCCCGCCAGTGCCATCTGTCGTGTCAATCACCCTGGGGTAACATGGACTGTAACTGGGTGTAGTTGTACTGGAAAGTAGACTCCAAACTTTGGTGTTGGCTTTATTGAACTTGTTAAACTGTGCACACAGTTCCCCGTGGGTTTGACACTACTAATCTAAGCATGCTTACTACAACTAGACCAGACTAGCTCTGAGCCACGTGTAGAAGGTGCTAAATGATAAATACACCCTGACTGTCTCTCCAGTTGTCACCAGTGGAAAGAGGCAGAGTGTTTATAGTGGGAGACCACCTTCTAGCGTTCTGCCTGGTGATTGGTTGTGCTCTATCCTGTGTGTTGATTGGCTGTGCTGGGTGTCTGTCACTGCCTGTCTGTATCTCATTATGTGCATGAGTGCATATCATGACATCTCCCCCTTTAAAAAAAAAAATGGTTGGTTGCTTGGAGCATATGCGACTGTATTTACATGTAGAACTATTTACATTAAATGGCGAGTGGATGAATATATACATAAGAGGTGTCTAGCGTGCAGATACAGAACAAAATCTACGAGATAAATGTCTATAAGTCCAATCTTTGGTGCTTGCGTCTGATCCTTGTCGACCGCCTGAGAGGTGGAGGTGGGGACGACGGCGCCTTGACAGGCGGGATTGCTGCCAGATTGGTGGCCTCGTGGTGCGAGGTGTCCGGAGGAGGCACGACAACATATGGAAAAGTAGGATCTGGTGGTGGGCAGGCAACTTTGCGCAGCGCCCTTCTGTTGTGCCTGACAATGGAGCCATCAGCCATACGAACTACAAACGATCTGGGAGCAGCCTGTCGAACAACAACAGCTGGAGCTGACCAGCCTCCATCAGGTAGCTTGATCCGAACAACATCTTCCGGAGATAGCACAGGCAAATCGGTAGCATGAGCATTGTACGTCAGCTTTTGCCGGTTCCTGAGTTGCTGCACCTTTTGCAGCACTGGGAGGTGATCCAGGTCTGGTAAGTGTATGGCTGGAACAGTCGTCCGCAGGTCCCTATTCATGAGGAGTTGAGCCGGAGACATACCGGTGGATAGAGGGATTGCCCTGTACGCCAACAGCGCAATGTTGAAGTCAGAAGCAGAGTTTGCAGCATTGCAGAGCAGTTGCTTCACTATATGGACCCCTTTCTCAAACTTCCCATTGGACTGCGGGTAGTGTGGGCTTGAGGTGGTGTGGTTGAATTGGTACGACTTGGCAAAATTGGACCACTCTTGGCTGGTGGAAGCAGGGACCATTGTCACTCATGACAGTGAGTGGAACACCATGCCTGGCAAATGTCTCCAGGCAGGCCTTGATGACTGTCCTTAATGTGAGGTCTGACAGCTTCACAACGTCCGGGTAATTTGAGAAGTAATCTATGATGAGCACATAGTCACGCCCATTGGCGTGAAAAAGGTTGATTCCCACCTTGGACCACGGAGAGGTCACGATCACGTGTTGCTGGAGTGTTTATTTTGTTTGAGCAGGCTGGAAAAGCTGGCAGATCGCACAATTGAGGACCATGTTGGATAAGTCCTGGCTGATTCCAGGCCAATAGACAGCCTGCCGGGCCCTGCGCCTACACATTTTGACACCGAGGTGTCCCTCGTGGATTTGTTTGAGCACTAAGCTCTGCAGACTGTGAGGAATAACGATACGATCCAGCTTGAGGAGGTTCCCTTTGGCGACTGTCAGGTCGTCCTTCACATTAAAAAACTGAGGGCATTGCCCTTTTTGTCAGCCATTTGCGAGGTGGTGCATTACACGCTGCAGAAGAGAATCTTTGGCAGTATCTTCACGAATGCTGATCACTCTTTCATCTGAGGCCAGGAGGTTGCTAGCACACAGCTGCACCTGTGCCTCAATCTGGCGGATGAAGTCAATCTGTTCACAGGGCGAGGTGAAGGAGCGCGACAGGGCATCCGCAATTATCAGCTCCTTGCGTGGTGTGTATACTAACTCAAAATCGTACCTTCGGAGTCGAAGGAGAATGCGCTGAAGCCTGGGCGTCATGTCATTCAAGTCCTTATGAATGATATGGACCAAGGGTCTGTGGTCAGTCTCCACCGTGAATATAGGTAGACCGTAGACGTAGTCATGGAACTTTACAATGCTGGTTAGGAGGCCCAGGCACTCTTTTTCTATTTGGGCATACATCTGTTCAGTCGGAGTCATAGCACTTGACACATAAGCAACTGGAGCCCAGGACGAGGAGTCATCCCTCTGGAGGAGCACCGCACCAATGCCATCCTGGCTTGCATCTGTGGAAATTTTTGTTTCCCTGTCCGGGTCAAAAACGCTAGTAATAGAGCAGTGGTGAGCTTTGCTTTGAGCTCGAGCCACACTGCTTGATGTGTGGGTAGCCATTTGAATGCAGTGGACTTCTTCACCAGATGCCTGAGAGCCGTGGTGTGTGAGGCCAAGTTGGGAATGAATTTTCCCAAGAAGTTCACCATTCCGAGGAAGCGTAGTACCGCCTTCTTGTCTTCCGGGGTCTTCATGGCGTTAATGGCCTTGACCTTGTCCGAATCTGGTCGCACACCCTGCTGGGATATCTGGTTGCCCAAGAGCTTGATGGTTGACATGCCAAAGGAGCACTTGGCCTTGTTCAGCTTGAGGCCGTTTGCATGGACACGTCGAAAAACTTGTTTGAGGCGAGATATGTGTTCTTCGGGGGTCGTGGACCATATGATTACATCATCTACGTAGACACGCACACCCTCGATGCCCTCCATCATCTGCTCCGTGATCCTGTGGAAGATTTCAGAGGTTGAGACAATGCCGAACGACATACGGTTATAACAGTACCTGCCAAATGGTGTGTTGAATGTGCAAAGCTTCCTGCTGGACTCGTCCAGTTGTATCTGCCAGAAACCACGCGATGCATCTAGCTTCGTGAAGAATTTGGCGTGTGACATCTCACTGGTCAGTTCCTCCCACTTCGGGATCGGGTAGTGTTCCCGCATTATGTTCTGGTTAAGATCTTTGGGAACTATGCATATCCGCAACTCTCCTGAGGGCTCCTTCACAAAGACCATCGAGCTGACCCAGTCAGTCGGTTCCGTCATTTTGGAGATGATGCCCTGGTCTTGGAGCTCCTGCAGCTGCGCCTTTAAACGTTCCTTCAGAGGAGCCGGCACCTGGCGTGGTGCATGGATTACAGGTGTGGCATCAGGCCTGAGTAGGATCTTGTAACAGTATGGCAGAGTGCCCATTCCATCAAACACATCCGGATATTGAGCAAGGATGTCATCAATGTCAGCCTGAAGATCCACATTGGAAGAAGACATGGTATGGACTCGCTGTACGAGGTTGAGTAGCTTGCATGCATGGGCACCGAGCAGGGATGCCTTATCAGGCTTGACGATTTCGAATCGCAGTGTGACATTGATGGTCTTGTTGGAGACGAATAGATGACAAGATTCAAGTGCAGTTATGGCACTGACATTATAATCGAGGAGCTGGCAGGCTGGCGGAAGAATTTTGGGTTGCTTTTTAATGCGGTCAAAATCAGATTGAGAGATGAGATTGGCAGAAGCACCAGTGTCTAGCTTGAACTGGAGGCTGCATTGATGAACTTGTAAGAGAGCACGCCATTCGTCCGTGGAATCCACATTGAGGATAGATAGGCATCTTGCTGCATTTGAGGAGGCATACTCACATGTAGTGATGATGCCCACACGAGAGGGGGACTCCAGGCAGTTGTCCTCTGGATCCGAAGTGCTACCAGGATCAGAATCCAGTAAACCTTGCTGTACATATCGAACGCGCTTGTGTTGAAATTGGGATCGCTGGCCCTTGACTGGTGGTGCAGACCTGCACAAGGCTGCATAATGTCCAGGCTTCCTGCAATTTAAACATCGCCTATCTTGGGCAGCACGGTGGCGCAGTGGGTTAGCCCTGCTGCCTCACAGCGCCGAGGTCCCAGGTTCGATCCCAGCTCTGGGTCACTGTCCGTGTGGAGTTTGCACATTCTCCCTGTGCTTGCGTGGGTTTCGCCCCCACAACCCAAAGATGTGCAGCTTAGGTGGATTGGCCACACTAAATTGCTCCTTAATTGGAAAAAATGAATTGGGTACTCTAAATTTAAAAAAAAACATCGCTTATCATTTGCAGGGCATTGCCGCATTAAGTGGCCGATTTCTCGCATGCTCAGGCACTATACACGTCTCGATTGCAACTGGCAGGGTCATGTGCTTAATTTTGAGGAGATGGTCCCGCAAGGAATCGGAGTGCACCCCAAACACGATCTGATCCCTGATCATGGAATCAGCAGTTGCACTATAATTGCAGGACTGCGCTAATATACAGAGATGAGTTAGAAAGGATTGGAACGGTTCATCCTTACCCTGAAGGCGTTGCTGGAAGATATAGAGCTCAAAGGTCTTGTTTGTTTCGACTTCACAGTGACTGTTGAACTTCTCCAAAACCATCTTGAATTTGGTCTTGCCCTGGCCGTCGGTAAAATTAAGTGAGTTGAAAATCTGGATGGCTTGGTCCCCCGCAGTTGATAGGAGCTGTGCTGTTTTCTGGCATCGGACGCATCCTTGAGGTCAGAGGCCTCAACGTAGAGAAGGAACCTTTGCTTGAAGACCCGCCAGTTGGCGCCGAGATTGCCGAAGATCCGTAGCTGTGGAGGGACATGGATCTTCTCCATGCCGCTGGAAGGCACTTTCTGGTCGCCACAGAATCACTCGAGGTGAACCACTTAGAGATAGTAGACTACTGGTACCATGTCATGTTAATCACCCTGGGGTAACACACTGCAACTGGATGCAGTTGTACTTGAAAGTAGACTCCAAACTTTGGTGTTGGTTCAATACGCTTTATTGAACTTGTTAAGCAGTGCACACAGTTCGCTGTGGGTTTGACACTCTACTAATCTAAGCGTGCTTTCTATAACTAACTAGACCAGACTAGCTCTGAGCAACGTGTAGAAGGTGCTAACTTATATATACTGTCACTCCAGTTGTCACCAGTGGAAAGAGGCAGAGTGTTGATGCTTCGTATGTTTTATAGTGGGAGACCACCTTCTAGTGTTCTGCCTGGTGAATGGTTGTGTTCTGTCCTGTGTGTTGATTGGCTGTACTGGGTGTCAGTCACTGCCTGTCTGTATCTCATTGTGTGCATGAGTGCATATCATGACACCATCGAGGAGGCCCATCTTCCAGCCTCAGAATGGGAGATCGATCTTCACTTTCAGGAGGTCCATCTTCTTTCTTCAATAGTGGATCAGTCACGTTGGGTGGTTTTTATGACACCCAGACAAAACGGTGGACTATGCGCCATCAGGCCGACACCGCCATGGAATGTCATGCAAAACATCCTGTTGCAGAGTGAATGAGGTTGGGGCCAGATGGCATGGTATGGTTTCCCAACGGCTCCATGTTTCCGCCCCGGCCACGGGGATGAGGCCCAGATAAAGGAATTTTGCCCAGTGGTTCGCCCAGTACTGAGATGAGCCCGAATTTGATGCCTCTACAGTGGGGCTTAAGCCCATGGCTAGTGACCCAGAGCTGAGTGTACGAGAACTGAATCCAGGCTGACCTCCAAAACGTAGCATAAAGCCTCTGTGGAAAATAAACTATTGGTGCATTTTGTAGATTTTTCTTCACATTTTCACAATACTTGTTCATGTGCAGTCCCACACAAAGCTGCTCAGTCATGAAGATTATATCCCATGCTACCTGAGGTGTCAGCAATAGAAACTGTAGAAATTATTAAACAATTCAAGAGCTGTGAAGAATAAGATAGCTCAGAAATTATCTTTACTGTTTGACAGGGTTATTGAGCACTGCACATTCGGACCCTCAGGGCAGAGAATTACCAGTATAAATGTAATGCTGAATTGTTTTAAGAAAAATCCCGTACACAGCTTAAAAGTAAAATTTTCTTTTAGTGGCTTCTCTTAATACAATTTGCAAGAGATGAATTATGGTTATGTACGCCTAAAACAATCAGGACCAAAAATGCAATTTCACAGCCTATACATTGTAAAAGTCTCCGAATAGTTTAGTGAGCAAAATTAATGAGCTGGAAAGTTACTTAGATTGTGAGAGGCTCACCCTCAATTCCCAATCTCTTCTCAATTCACTGATCTCCAGTTTTGATAATGATAAGAACACTCACATTTACCTCCAGAGTATCTCCAGAGTAAGGGAGAGAATGATTAGCTGCGGCCCCAGCTTCTGGGGCAGGAGCCCCCTCTAGGAAGCGCAGGAAGAGTCTTTATTTGGGCATTGACCGAGGCCAGAATCATATTCAATTGTAACAAAGACAGAAAATGCAAGACAAACCTCAGCAGGTCTGACCGCATCGGTGGAGAGTGAAACAGAGTTTTCGAGTCCAATATGACCCTCTGTCATATCTTCAGATTCAACTGTCATGCCTTCTGCAAGCTAATAGACTGGCTTAGTCAGGATTAATAGAACATAGAACATAGAACGATACAGCGCAGTACAGCAGTACAGGCCCTTCGGCCCACGATGTTGCACCGAAACAAAAGCCATCTAACCTACACTATGCCATTATCATCCATATGCTTATCCAATAAACTTTTAAATGCCCTCAATGTTGGCGAGTTCACTACTGTTGCAGGCAGGGCATTCCACGGCCTCACCACTCTTTGCGTAAAGAACCTACCTCTGACCTCTGCCCTATATCTATTACCCCTCAGTTTAAAGCTATGTCCCCTCATGCTAGCCATTTCCATCCGTGGGAGAAGGCTCTCACTGTCCACCCTATCTAACCCCCTGATCATTTTGTATGCCTCTATTAAGTCTCCTCTTAACCTTCTTCTCTCTAATGAAAACAATCTCAAGTCCATCAGCCTTTCCTCATAAGATTTTCCCTCCATACCAGGCAACATCCTGGTAAATCTCCTCTGCACCCGCTCCAAAGCTTCCACGTCCTTCCTATAATGCGGTGACCAGAACTGTACGCAATACTCCAAATGCGGCCGTACCAGAGTTTTGTACAGCTGCAACATGACCTCATGACTCCGGAGCTCAATCCCTCTACCAATAAAGGCCAACACTCCATAGGCCTTCTTCACAACCCTATCAACCTGGGTGGCAACTTTCAGGGATCTACGTACATGGACACCTAGATCCCTCTGCTCATCCACACTTTCAAGAACTTTACCATTAGCCAAATATTCCGCATTCCTGTTATTCCTTCCAAAGTGAATCACCTCACACTTCTCTACATTAAACTCCATTTGCCACCTCTCAGCCCAGCTCTGCAGCTTATCTATGTCCCTCTGTAACCTGCTACATCCTTCCGCACTGTCGACAACACCACCGACTTTAGTGTCGTCTGCAAATTTACTCACCCACCCTTCTGCACCCTCCTCTAGGTCATTGATAAAAATGACAAACAGCAACGGCCCCAGAACAGATCCTTGTGGTACTCCACTTGTAACTGAACTCCATTCTGAACATTTCCCATCAACCACCACCCTCTGTCTTCTTTCAGACAGCCAATTTCTGATCCACATCTCTAAATCACCCTCAATCCTCATCCTCCGTATTTTCTGCAATAGCCTACCGTGGGGAACCTTATCAAACGCTTTACTGAAATCCATATACACCACATCAACTGCTCTACCCTCGTCTACCTGTTCAGTCACCTTCTCAAAGAACTCGATAAGGTTTGTGAGGCATGACCTACCCTTCACAAAGCCATGTCTACTTAAGGTCAGAGAAAGTATGTCGGGCTGGATTCTCCCAAAATGGGACTGTGTTCCCACGCCGGCGTAAAAAGGCTGGTGTTTCACTCCGGAGTTTCCTCAAACAAGAATAAGCAAATTCAATGCCCTGCAGGGGGCTATCAGGGACCTTGAGTGATTCACGTAGCTTTAGTTGCGGATACGAGCCCCCACACTTCCAGTTCCGAGTCCGCGCATGGCGGCGGCCTCTAGTGGCCGCGCCGAGCACCATGGCGGACTCGGACCGGGAAGGCAGCTTCGAAATGTAGGCCCCCCATCCCCCCGATCGACCGTGCGCCCTTGCATCTGACCACCCTGATCTGTCCCACGGCTGCCCAGAAGGCCCCTCCCGGTGCCCGGTCCCCCCACCCCCCATCAGCTATAATGGAGTCCGCAGCCGCCATTTAATGTTCCCTAACGGCAATAGGTGGTAAGAACCACGCCGACGGGAACTCGGCCAGTAGAGAGCGGAGGATCACTGGGCAAGCCTCTGCCAATGGCCCCCCAGCTGTGCGGAGTGCTCCGTGAACACGTCAATTCCCGGGTTCCGAAGAATCGGCGGACGGGTGCCGGGCCCTATTTCGGCGTGAAAGTTGATTATTCGCCCCAGCGTCAAATGCGATTTCGGCGCAGGGCTGCGGAGAATCCAACCCCTCGTGTTCATGGAATTGTGACTAGGCAAAGTGTTAACATCTTCAGAAAGAATGGGAGAAAGGAAGGCCTTACATTCACATAGTGCTTTTCATGACCTCAGAAGGCACAATGATTTAAGACCAACGTAACACTTTGAAGTGCAGTCACTGGTGGGGAATGCTGAAGAGCAGAAGGCAAGGGGAAATGGACAAAAATGAGCATCTCTGAGAAGTGTCCACACATCAGTCGGTAGGAGTTTCTACCATTATTGAAGCTATGGAGAGATGTCAGTGCTGCACCAGGTCTCCACTCGCTAGCTCCCGGGTCCGCCCTGCCTGGGACCCTTGATTTCAGGACCCTGGGCGTTTTCCCCATTGGTAGGGGTCAACGCGCTTCTGCGCGGTAGGCCCCAAGACAGTCACATGGATCGCGAGAGCTTGATCCTTAAAGGGGTGATGCCACCACAGTGAAGCATGAGGATAATGCAGAGAAAATCTATCAATTGTCCCAACTGTAGATGGGACCGTCAGTATCCTCACGACGCAGTTCGTAGCTGGGAACAGTTTGCCAATTTTCAAAATATGATTTTGATTGAGGGAGTTTAATGGCCGAGTGCTTATATTAGCAAAAGAGTACTGGATGTCCCATGTCATAAATAAGTGGGTAAATGGAGCTGAGGTTGAGCTAATTGAATAGTGGAGGAGGCTGAAGAGAAAAACTTGCTCCTGTTCTTAATGTTCCCAACGGCGAGTAAGTTACAAACTGTTTCCATAATTACAGCTTCACTAGCAGCAGCCATAAAGATCATAGCAAGAGCTGTTAAATTTGTTCTGTCATCGCTTTATAGATACCTTGTAGAAAGTACAGAGAGGTTAATCAAACATGCCACGGTGTTGGTTAGCTCAGTTGGCTGGACAGCTGGTTCGTGAAGAAGAGTTACGCCAACAGCAGGGGTTTAATACTGCCTCAGGTTATTCATGAAAGCCCCACGTTCTCAACCTTACCATTCACCCTCCAGTTAAATCACCACCAGTCAGTTCTCTCCCTCAAAGGGGTAAGCAGCCGATGGTCCTCTGGGACTGTGGTGACACTTTGCATACTAACGCATCGTTCAGCAGTACCTTCCAGTCATTTGTGTTATTGGCTGCAATCTGCGATTCTGTGTGCTACACCACTGTGTGGTTCGACTGCCAATACTCTTGATACCAGGGGCGTCATTCTCCGACCCCCCGCCGGGTCGGAGAATGGCCGTTGGCCGCCGTGAATCCCGCCCCCGCCCCCGCCGAAGTCTCCGCTCCCGGAGATTGGGCGGGGGCGGGAATCCGGCCGCGCCGGTTGGCGGGACCCCCCGCTGGATTCTCCGGCCCGGATGGGCCGAAGTCCCGCCCAGGAATTGCCTGTCCCGCCGGCGTAAATTAAACCTGGTATTTACCGGCGGGACCAGGCGGCGTGGGCGGGCTCCGGGGTCCTGGGGGGGGCGCGGGGCGATCTGACCCCGGGGGGTGCCCCCATGGTGGCCTGGCCTGCGATCGGGGCCCACCGATTCGCGGGCGGGCCTGTGCCGTGGGGGCACTCTTTCCCTTCCGCCTCCGCTACGGCCTCCACCATGGCGGAGGCGGAAGAGACTCTCCCCACTGCGCATGCGCGGGAAACTGACAGCGGCCGCTGACGCTCCCGCGCATGCGCTGGGAAACTGACAGCGGCCGCTGACGCTCCCGCGTGTGCACCGCATTTCCGCGCCTGCACCTTTGGCGCCCGCACCTTTGGGCCGGCGCGATGCCCGTCTGATTGGCGCCGGCTTTGGCGCCAGTCGGTGGGCATCCCGCCGCTGGGGGAGAATTTCGCCCCTAAAAACCACTCAAGATTGGGTTGTGCACAACAATCATTGTATCTCAAGATGTTGTTAATGCCTGACAGCCTTCATGAAATGAAGAGTTAGTGCAGATATACACCTGAACATTGCTGTCAATGCCCATATTTATATCAGCGTCTATTCTGCTTGACTCCTCAACACAATGAATAGTTAGCCCAAGTGGGCAATGTGTCAACTCACGTTTAATGCAGGTGGTTTGAAATCATAGAATCATAGAATTTACAGTGCAGAAGGAGGCCATTCGACCCATTAAGTCTGCACCGGCCCTTGGAAAGAGCACCTACTTTAGCCTACACCTCCACCCTATCCCCATAACCCAGCAACCCCAACTAACCTTTTTGGACGCTAAGGGAAATTTTGCATGGCCAATCCATCTAACCTGCACATGTTCGGACTGTGGGAGGAAACTGGGGCACACGGAGGAAACCCACGCAGACACGGGGAGAATGTGCAGACTCCGCACAGACAGTGTCCTAAGCCGGGGATCGAACCCTCGTCCCTGGTGCTGTGAAGCAATAGTGCTAACCACTGTGCTACCGTGTCACCCTTTTTAAAATTAATTTGTGGGATGTGTGTTGCTGGTTAGACCAGCATTTATTATCTATTCCTAATTACGCTTGAGAAGGTGGTGGCGAGCTGTCTCCCTGAATCGCTGCAGTCCATATGGTGTAGGTACACCCACGGTGCTGTTAGGGCAGGAGGTGCAGAATCTTGACCCAGCGACAGTGATGGAATGGCGGTGATATCTTTCCAAGTCAGGATGGCAAATGACTTAAGGGGAACTTCCAGGTGGTGGTGTTGGCTACGTTTATTTCGCTGCTGAAAAGGTAATACTGGCTAGTCATGCTTCTGAAGCTCCATCATTGTGTCAGCTAGAACCCTAAAGTATCATTCTCACCTTGGGGTCAGGAGACTGTGTTAAAGCCACACTCCTTACAACAGATCTGACATTGCAGTTGTAAATGAAAATGGGAAAGGAGAATGTAGTTTGGAACAAAATAAACAGAGTAAAGGAAGCATACAAAAATATAGGTAAAGGAACATACACAGAGGGAACGTCAGAGCGCTTCTTAAAAAAAAGCTTGAAGCCAGCAAGCACAGAAGAGGTTAAAAGTTTGTGAAAAACAGCAGGCATGGAAAAGGATGTTTAAGAATACTGCGAGTGTCTGAAATAGCCAGGATATAGCTGTCAATTAGTTTCAGAAGCGAAAGAGTCGTTAACATTTTTAAAAATTCTTTGAGAAAAAGGGAATAAATGAGGTTTTGTAAATCTGACAATCTTGAGAACAGGATGTGCCTGTTTTGGGAAAAATGTTACAAGTGGTTTTAAATGTACGGCAGTCTTAAGCCAGGTGCGAGATAGTGGGGTTTTTTTTGGAAATGTGCTGGAGAGGCGAATTCAAAAGTATAAAGTCTCGAATTGCCAGTGGCAAACACCCCATTCGGTACGAACTTTTTCTTCGATTCAATTCGAATCAGTTCACCGGTCCATGGTGATGTACCATCAATGACTACGAGACGAATGGTGAACAATTGAGGCTTTATTGGCTAGATGTTAAGCCTCCTGCAGCTGGAATCAGAATGGGGGCAGCGCAGGAGAGCATACACTTTTATACAGAGCCTGCTGGGTGGAGCCAGCAGGCCGGGATTTACTGTAATGACTGGAGTACAATGGCTGAGATACCCTCAATTACGACTCAGGAGAGAAGTTTGATAACACAAAGGCTTTAATAACCAGAAAACCAGACAGCTGCCAAGAAGTGTGCTCGCTGCACGCTGCCTACTGAACGTAACCTTATATACAGCTTTCTGGGGGCGGCGTCCCCCAGGGTTCCAAACCCGGTCTTAAAGGGGCCTACGCATTAAAGGTACATATGTATACAGATATCATTCATCACATTCACCCCCTGTTTAAAAAAAAAATGCATAGTCCATCGGGGGTGAAGTGGAATTACAAGTTCAGTCTTTTGGGTGGTCTGATTGCCCGTGTTGACCTTCTCAGCTCCGGTGGTGGTGCGGCGGATACAGTCGTCCTCGGTGGTGGTATATCCGGGAGCACGGTTGTCTGAGCCTTTGCCTGCATTGGGGCAAGGGGGGTATCCGGGATGACTAGGGTGATTGGTGCCGGCGCCGGCTGAGGGGAGGGGGGGCGCTATGGGGGGGGGGGGGCGCTGTCGGAGTCAACAGCCGGTGCGGGGAGGGGAGCGTCGGTGGAAGGGGGGGTGTCGGTGGGCGAGCCAGCAGGTGCCAGGTGTCGCAGGGAAACGGTGTCCTGCCTGCTGTCGGGGTGCTCGATGTAGGCGTATTGAGGGTTTGCGTGTAATAGTTGGACCCTCTCGACCAGTGGATCTGTCTTATGGCTCCTCATGTGCCCCCGGAGTAGAACTGGTCCTGGAGTCATCAGCCAACGTGGAAGCGAGACCCTAGAGGTGGACTTCCTGGGGAAGACAAACAAACGGTTGTGAGGGGTCTCGTTCGTGGCCGTACGGAGGAGCGACCTAATGGAGTGGAGGGCATCGGGTAGGACCTCCTGCCAGCGGGCAATTGGGAGACTTCTTGACCGTAGGGCTAGAAGAACAGCCTTCCAAACTGTTGTGTTCTCCCTCTCCACCTGCCCGTTTCCCCGCTGGTTATAGCTGGTCGTTCTGCTCGAGGCGATGCCCTTGTTGAGCAGATACGGACGCAGCTCATCGCTCATGAACGATGTACCCCGGTCACTGTGGATATAAGCGGGGAAACCAAACAGGGTGAAGGTGCTGTGCAGTGCCTTGATTACGGAGGCCGAGGTCATATCGGGGCAGGGGACAGCAAATGGGAAGCGGGAGAATTTGTCGATGACAGTCAGGAAGTAGGTGTTGCAGATGGTGGACGGGAGGGGCCCTTTGAAGTCCACGCTTAGTCGCTCAAAGGGCCCAGAGGCCTTTACCAGGCGAGCCTTGTCTGGTCGATAGAAGTGCGGTTTACACTCCGCACAGATCTCGCAAGCCTTGGTCATGGCCTTGACCTCCTCGGTGGAGTAAGGTAGGTTGCGGGACTTGATGAAATGGGCAAGCCAGGTGACCCCCGGGTGGCAGAGGTCATCGTGGATGGCCCGCAGACATTGACTTTCCCCGGACGATATGTAATATCGTACGTGTAGGCGGAGAGTTCGATCCTCCACCTCAGAATTTTATCATTCTTTATTTTGCCCCGTTGTGCGTTATCGAACATAAAGGCGACCGACCGTTGGTCGGTGACGAGGGCGAACCTCCTCCCAGCTAGGTAGTGCCTCCAGTGCCGCACAGCCTCCACTATGGCTTGTGCCTCCTTCTCGACTGCAGACTGGCAAATCTCCGAGGCGGTGAGGGTTCGGGAGAAGAACGCTACCGGTCTGCCTACCTGGTTGAGGGTAGCAGCCAGGGCGACGTCTGATGCGTCGCTTTCTACCTTGATGGGAATGGTTTCGTCCACCATGTGCATGGCGGCCTTGATGATATTGGCCTTGATACGGCTGAAGGCCGACTGAGCCTCAGCCGTCAGGGGAAAGACCGTGGTCTTAATGAGTGGACGGGCTTTGTCCGCATATCTGGGGACCCACTGGGCATAATAGGAAAAGAGCCCCAGGCACCGGTTGAGTGCCTTGAAGCTACAGGGGAGGGAAAGTTCCTTGAGGGGGCGCATGCGGTCGGCGTCTGGCCCTGGGACCCCGTTTTCCACAACGTAGCCGAGGATGGCTAGCCGGGTTGTGTGGAACACGCATTTCTCTTTATTGTATGTCAGATTGAGGGCCCATGCGGTCTGGAGGAACTTCCTCAGGTTTTCGTCATGGTCCTGCTGGTCATGGCCGCAGGTGGTGACGTTGTCCAAGTACGGGTATGTAGCCCGTGAGTCGTACTGGTCCACCATTTGATCCATCGCCCTTTGGAAAATGGAGACTCCGTTTGTGACACCGAAAGGGACCCTGAGGAAGTGGAAGAGCCGACCGGCTGCTTCGAGGGCCGTATAGGGGCGGTCCTCTGGGAGGATAGGGAGTTGATGATAGGCCGATTTCAGGTCGACCGTGGAGAATACTCGATACTGGGCGATTTAGTTCACCATTTCTGCTATGCGGGGGAGTGGGAACGCATCGAGTTGCGTAAAGCGGTTTATGGTCTGGCTATAGTCCACCACCATGTGTTGTTTTTCCCCGGAGCTGACTACCAGTACTTGTACCCTCCAAGGGCTGTTCCTAACCTCTATGGCCCCTTCTTTTAGTAGCTGCTGAACCTCTGACTTGATGAAAGTCATGTCTTGGGCTCTGTACCGCCGACTCCTGGTGGCGACGGGCTTACAGTCGGGGGTGAGGTTCGCGAAGAGGGGGGGCGGTGCAACTTTGAGTGTCGCCAGGCTACATACCGTGAGCAGGGGCAGGGGTCCGCCGAACTTCAGTGTCAGGCTTCGGTGGCTGCAATGAAAGTCCAGACCGAGCAGCAGGGAGGCACAGAGGTGAGGGAGGACATAATGTTTAAAACGGGCGTATTTGCGCCTTGAATAGCGAGGTTCGCGACACAATACCCCGTGATTTGGACCGAATGAGACCCAGATGCGAGGGCGATAGTTTGGGAGGCGGGATAGGTACGCAAGGAGCAGCGTGTTACCGTGTCTGGAGGGATAAAACTCTCTGTGCTCCCGGAGTCAAAAAGGCAGGGGGTGTCGCGGCCGTTGATTTGAACCTGCATCATTGAGTTTCGCAGGTGCTTCAGCCGAGATTGATCGAGCGTGATCGCTCCTAGTTGCGGGCTGTCAGAGTCCTCGGTTGAATCGGGAATCATGAGGGGTTCGCAAGGTCTGCGGAGTTCGTGCGGAGATTATGGCGGGCCGCTTCCACGGAAGAGGCGAGCATTACCGTGCCTTGGAGGT
This sequence comes from Scyliorhinus torazame, assembly GCF_047496885.1. Lineage (NCBI taxonomy): Eukaryota > Metazoa > Chordata > Chondrichthyes > Carcharhiniformes > Scyliorhinidae > Scyliorhinus > Scyliorhinus torazame. Next base: position 66,583,625 of record NC_092723.1, on the reverse strand, counting down.
CCTTCGCTCCGTCTTCTAGGAGCCGCTGCCAGATGTACGTGGATCGGATCACGAAAGCATCACGAATATGTAAGTTCATATGGACTTCTGCCGTCACCTCTTTATGGTCGCAGTTCCTGGCAAGCGTGGTGAGTCTCTCCAAGTATTCATCTCGCGTTTCCCCGGAGCGAGTAAATCTCGAGAGTAAATGTCTGGCGTGTACCTCGTTTATCGGCTTTACGAAGCGCTTCTGTAGGATTTCGACCACCGTTTCATACATCGTAGATTTCCCGATCACGGAGGATAGTCGGTGGCCCACCCGGGCATGTAGTAAGCTCAGCTTGCGACGTCCGCCAACTTCAGTCTCTGAGGAATTCAGATAGGCCTCAAAGCACCGGAGCCAGTATTTAAAAATTTCAGTGGCTTCCGACGACCGAGCGTCCTAATTGAGCTTCTCCGGCTTTAGACCGCTGTCCATCTTGATGTAGTCTGATTATTTAATTGAGATACCCTCAATTACGACTCAGGAGAGGAGTTTGATAATACAAAGGCTTTAATTACCAGAGAACCAGACAGCTGCCGAGAAGTGTGCTCACTGCACGCTGCCTACTGAACGTAACCTTATATACAGCTTCCTGGGGGCGGTGCCGGAGGCGGAGTCCCCCAGAGTTCCAAACCCGGTCTTAAAGGGGCCTACGTATTAAAGGTACATATGTATACAGATATCATTCATCACAATGGCAGTATCGTAATGCACGCAGTGTATGATCAGTGGTGTTTACCACATTCACCCCCTGTTTAAAAAAGAGTCCAGCGGGGGTAAAGCGACGTTACAGGTCGAGTCTGTCGGGGGCTTTGACTCTCTGCCACGATCGCCTCAGTCCTGGTTGTGGTGTGGGCGCCGATGTGGGTACCTGCAACTCCAGGACCGTGTTGTCCTCTCCTTCTTCACCCAGTAGTGGATCCGGTGAGGGGACGGGCGCTGCCGGGGTGGGGGTTGCGGTGATTGTCGCTGGTGGGGAAGTGAACAGCACAGGGGCAGGGTGGAAACCGGAGGGGGAGGGGACGGTACCAGGTCGGGGGTGGTGGTGATGTTGGATGGGGAACCAGCGAGTCCTGCCACCCATCATGGTGTGCCACGTAGGCATACTGTGGGTTCGCATGGAGGAGGAGCACTTTTTCGACGAGGGGGTCTGATTTATGGCTCCTCTCATGCTTCCGGAGGAGGACGTGCCCAGGAACTGTCAGCCAGGTTGGGAGCGAGACCCCAGAGGTGGGCTTCCTAGGGAAGACAAACACACGTTCATGTGGAGTGTCATTGACCAGATGGAGTGGTGCGCATCGGGGAGGACCTCCTGCCAGTGGTAGACTGGGAGACTCTTAGACCGAAGGGCCAGCAGGATGGCCTTCCAGACCGTCGCGTTCTCCCTCTCCACCTGCCTGTTTCCCCAGGGGTTGTAGCTGGTCGTCCTGCTCGAGGCAATGCCTTTGCTGAGCAGGAACTGACGCAGCTCATCGCTCATGAAGGAGGATCCCCGATCGCTATGCATGTAGGTGGGGAAACTGAACAAGATGAAAAGTCTGTGTAGAGCCTTGATGACAGTGGCAGAAGACATGTCAGGGCATGGGATGGCGAAAGGGAATCGGGAGTACTCATCAATGATATTGAGAAAGTACACGTTACGGTCAGTGGAGGGGAAGGGCCCTTTGAAGTCCATGCTGAGGCGCTCAAAGGGGCTGGAGGCCTTTACCAGGAGTGCTCTGTCCGGCCGGTACAAGTGTGGTTTGCACTCCGCGCAGACCTGGCAGTCCCTGCTCACTGTCCTGATCTCCTCGATGGAGTAGGGCAGGTTGCGGGCCTTGATAAAGTGGAAGAACCGGGTGACCCCTGGGTGACAGAGGTCATTGTGGAGAGCATGAAGCCGGTCTGGGACAGCTTGTGCGCTGGCACATATACCACGGGATAGGGCATCTGGGGGCTCATTGAGCCCCCCAGGGTGATACAATATCTCGTAGTCATAGGTGGAGAGTTTTGGAGGCATGGAGGGTGTGGGAGAAGAAAGCCACAGGTCTGCCCGCCTGGTTGAGGGTGGCGACCAGAGCCACGTCTGATGCATCGCTCTCCACCTGAAAGGGGAGGGTCTCGCTGACCGCGTGCATCGTGGCCTTGGCGATGTCCGCCTTGATGTGGTTGAAGGCCCAGCGGGCCTCAGCTGTCAGGGGGAAAATGGTGGACTTGATGAGTGGGTGGGCCTTGTCCGCATAATTCGGGACCCACTGGGCATAATATGAGAAGAATCCCAGGCATTGTTTCAGAGCCTTGGGACAGTGATGGAGGGGTCGGGCCCTAGGACCCAATTTTCCACAACGTAGCCAAGAATGGCTAAGCGGGTTGTGTAGAAAACGCATTTTTCCTTATTATAGGTAAGGTTAAGGAGTTTAGCGGTGTGGAGGAATTTCTGGAGATTCACGTCGTGGTCCTGCTGGGCGTGGCCGCAGATGGTGACGTTATTCAGATACGGGAATGTGGTCCGCAATCCGTACTGGTCAACCATTCGGTCCATCTCTCGCTGGAAGACCGAGACCTCATTGGTGACGCCGAAGGGAACCCTAAGGAAATGGTAGAGGCGGCCATCTGCTTCGAATGCAGTGTATTGGTGGTCCTCCGGGCGGATGGAGAGCTGGTGGCATGCGGATTTCAAGTTAACTGTGGAGAAGACTCTATACTGCGCAATCTGGTTGACCATGTCAGATATGCGTGGAAGGGGGTACGCGTAGAGCTGCGTGTACCGGTGTTTCTCCCCAGTCTTAACTACCACCACTTGAGCTCTCCAGGGGCTGTTACTGGCCTCAATGACCCCCTCCCGCAGAAGCCTTGGACTTCCGACCTGATAAAGGTCCTGTCCTGTGCACTGTACCGTTTGCTCCTCGTGGCGATGGGCTTACAGTCTGGGGTGAGATTCGTGAAGAGTGAGGGGGGAATCGACCTTAAGGGTCATGAGGCCACAGACGGTGAGGGGGGGCAGGGGACCGCCTAACTTTAGAGTAAGGCTCTGGAGGTGGCACTGAAAGTCGAGACCCAGTAACAGGGCAGCGCAGAGGTGAGGGAGGACGTAGAGTCTGAAGTTGCTGCACTCTACGCACTGTACCGAGAGGGTCGTGACGCAGTACCCCCGGATCTGTACGGAATGGGATCCGGTGGCCAGGGACATATTCTGGGTGATGGGGAGAACCGGGAGGGAACAGCGCCTTACCGTGGCTGAGTGGTGAAACTCTCTGTGCTCCCGGAGTCGAAGAGGCAGGTCGTCGCGTGCCCGTTGATCCTGTAGCCATCTGGGATGGCCACTTACAGAACACAAAATGGATGCTCACAAAGAATGGAGGGAAATGTGGACACTGCTAGACAACAAGCAGGCACAGTGCCTGAATGTATATTTGGGAAGCAGTTACCAGACGGAATCAAAACTCTGGGTCGATTAACATATTGATGGCCCATCTCCGAGGATCAAAGGACTAACACTCAGGTAGTTGATACTGTTACAGACATTCCGCCGCCAGAAAGACACAGACAAAGCAAGGCCAACGGCCACCTAAGACACGCCCAGCCATCAGGGCACCCACCCCTTTTATTGGTTAAGATCGATAACAATGATCGAGAAGTGGCTCAATTAATTGGGACCAAGTTTAAGGCCCGCCTAAAAGCGCGCAAAGCCCCTCCAAGTATAAGAAGGAACCCCCACGAGAGATTCGCTCTCTTGGATTTGGCTCTCAGGCGGAGAGACCCATCCACCAGCATCACCAGAAGCAAGTATGTTCAAGGTCAACGTTCGCTACCAGACGGACGACCTTAGCTGTTCTCCTGCATCTCTTTGAACCCAACAGCCTCAGATCTGAACAATGGCCATTGTTCCTCTGACTAAGTGGGCACCCGAAGTTAAGTATAGGCGTTAGCGTTCGAGAGTTTAGTTTGTAGTACTGTTGTGCATGAGTAGATCTTACTGTGTGTGTAAATAAATAGTATTGACTTTGAACTAACTGACTGGTGTATTGGCTCTTTGATCGGTATTAGGGTTGAACCTTGTGACGGTATCGAGAGATACCTGGCGACTCTGAAAGTAGAAACATAATTAGGATTAAGAAAGGTGACCATATTGACCGCCATATTTATAACCAGATAAATAGAGCAACAATCCGTACGGTCATTGTAGTGGTCGCAAGGTTGCGAGGCCAAGACTGATCGAGGGTGATAGAGGCGAGCTGCGGAAGTTGGTGGGAGGGCCGATCGGCGGTGGAGGGGTATTGGCGACCAACGGACGGCCAGGCGTCCTGGGGTGCATTCCAAGATGGCGCCGAAGATGTCAGCGCCCACGGGGAGCACATGGCGGATGACATCCAAGATAGCGGCGCCCACAGGCCGCATGTTGCGGGCGGCGGGGGAGATGGCGGAACCCTGGATCGCACATGGGGGATGTAGCGATGCTGGGCCTAGAAATGGCAGCGACCGATCGGGCCTGACAAACGGAGACGCAGTGGCCCTTCTTGCCACACCCGTTGCAGGTCGAGCTCCGTGCTGGGCAGCGTTGTCTGGGGTGCTTGTTCTGGCCACAAAAGTAGCATTTGGGGCCTCCGGAGTTAGCTGGCTGCCGCGCGGCGCAGGCTTGCGGTGCACCCAGGTCGGATGATGGTGGGGCCCATGACGCCCACGAGGGTGCAGCGGGGCCGGAAGTGTAGGACTCCAGATTGCGGGAAGCCACTTCTAAGGAGATAGCGAGCTGTACAGTCTCCGTAAGGCCGAGTGTACCCCCCTCTAATAATCGCTGCCGGACGTAATTGGACTTAATGCCCGTGACATAGGCGTGTCTGATCAGCAGTTCCGTGTGTTGGACTGCCGACACCGCCTGGCAATTACAATTTCTGCCAAGTATCCGCAAAGCACGCAGGAAATCGTCCTAGGACTCCCCCGGGAGTTGCCGCCTCGTGGTCAGGAGGTGCCTGGCGAACACCTGATTAACAGTTTTGATGTACTGCCCTTTCAGCAGTTCCATCCCTTCCGTGTAAGTGGGAGCGTCCCGAATATGGAGGAAAACTCGTGGGCTCACCCGTGCGCAGAGTATTTGAAGCTTCTGTGTGTCTGAGATGACTTCTGCGGAGGCTCCGAGATATCCTTCAAAGCAGGCTAGCCAGTGCTCGAAAGTGTCTGTGGCATCGGCTGCATGAGGGTTCAGCTCCAGGCGATCCGGCTTGAGTAAGACGTTTATCTTCAAATTATAGCACAGTAAATTGATGTACCATCAATGAGTATGAGACAAATGGTGAACAATTAAGGCTTTATTGTGCTAGATGTTGTGTTGGGTGTTCTGGATCCGTGGAACACATACAGGTCACCAACACTTGAAATAGTGCAACACTATTTTATTGAACCATTAACTGTTTAACATACTCTGACTGTGAGTTAACACAATATTAGCTTTAACTAAAGACCTTTGCCTTGTGCTAACCAGTTGATGCACTCAGCACATGGTGAATGTCTGTGTTGCAGGCTGTGAGCTCTGTCCTCCCAGCTAGCTGCAGCTCGAATGAGCGGGAACTCTGATGCCCCCTGTCTTTGTAGTGCGTGTGCTCTAACTGGTGATTGGCTGAAGTGTTGTGTGTGTTGATTGGTCCCACTGTGTGTCCATCAGTGTGTGTCGGCACCATGATATACTGGTGTATATTATGGCAGATGTTAAGTCTCCTGCAGCTGGAACCAAAATGGGGGCAGCGCAGGAGAGCGTACACTTTTATACAGAGCCTGCTGGGTGGAGCCAGCAGGCCGGGATTTATTGTAATGACTGGAGTACAATGGCAGTACCGTAATACACGCAGTGTATTATCAGTGGTGTTTGCCACACATGGGAATCAGAAGAGGCTGGATGACCAAAGAATAAGAACAAGCTACCCAGACAGAAGAAGAATTTTTAAAGAGAGTTCTTGAAGTCTGATCAACTAAAAGAGTACTTTAAATACGAAGTAATTTGTGAAGATTTTGTGAAAGCAAATAAAAATGAGGGGCAGGGTTCTCCGACCCCCCGGCAGGTCGGAGAATCGCCGGGGGGCAGCGTGAATCCCGCCCCCGCTGGCTGCCGAATTCTCTGGCGCCAGGTGGCGGGAATTGCGCCGCGCAGGTCGGGGGCCGTTGGCAGCGATTCTCCGGCCCGCGATGGGCCGAGCAGCCGCCCGTTTTCGGCCGGTCCCGCCGGCGTAAATCACAACAGGTCTTTCCCGGCGGGACCTGACTCCACGGGCGGCCTGCAGAGTCCTCGGGGGGACGCGGGGGGATCTGGCCCTGGGGGTGCCCCCACGGTGGCCTGGGCGTGGAAAAGAACCCCCCTGTGCATGCGCTGGGATGACGCCAGCACACGCTGGCGCTCCCGCACATGCGCCAACTTGCGGCGGCTGGCGGAGGCCCTTTGGCGCCGGTTGGCATGGTGCCAAGCCCTTCCGCGCTGGCTGGCACGACAGCAAACACTCCTGCCCCAGCCTAGCCCTTGAAGGTGCGACGGAGTGGTTCATGCCACTCCTCGACGCCGGAGTGGCCCGTCCTGCCAATTCGCGGAGAAACCCGCCCAAGTTTTATTTTAAATATAAACCTGAAATAGTGATTTCCCCAAAAGTCTCACCTACACATCCTCAACAGATCCAGACACTTAAAGGACATTGAGTGGTAGGTGAGTTAAAATTCTTCCTTGTAGTTTTGGGTGCCTATAATAACTTGAAATATAGTTTGAAATAGGGCAGCACGGTAGCATAGTGGTTAGCACAGTTGCTTCACAGCTCCAAAGTCCCAGGTTCGATTCCCGGCTTGGGTCACTGTCTGTGTGGAGACTGCACGTTCTCCCCGTGTGTGCATGGGTTTCCTCGGGGTGCTCCGGTTTCCTCCCACAGTCCAAAGATGTGCGGGTTAGGTGGATTGGCCATGCTAAATTGCCCTTAGTGTCCAAAAAGGTTAAATGGGGTTACTGGGTTAAGGGGATGGGATGGAGGAGGTGTGTGCTTGAGTGGGCTGCTCTATCCAAGGGCCGGTGCAGACTCGATGGGCCGAATGGCCTCCTTCTGCACTGTAAATTCTATGAATCTATGATTAGTTCCCATCTGGTATCAGCAAGGGAGTCTAAGGGATAGAAGACCTTAGAGTAGCCAACTAGTTAAGAAGGCAGAGGGTATAGTAATTCAGAATGGATTAATATCTTTATTCTTCACGAGGGTTGACTGTAGAAATACACAGTAAAGCACTCCAGGAGATGTTTGTTGAATTTTCTGCCTCTGCAGCCATGTGTTTCTTGGCAGTACGCCGTCACTAGCAGCAGGATTCTCAGGTCCCGCTGCTGGCCAATGGGATTGCCCACTGTAGCCACCCCACACTTCTGGGAAACTCGCAGACGGAACGGGGAGCCCCGCCGGTAAAGAATTCACCCCTTTCTCTTTTGGATGCGATGATAAGCCAAGGCTCTCACTCTGCACTCAGATAGTTATGACGGCTGGAATTCTCTGATCATTGCGATTCACTGTTCCCGCCGGCAGCACATTCCGCCCGTGGGATTCCCGGGGTTTGGGGTGGCTTCTGGGAAAAATCCCATTGACAAACAGCGGGAGTAGTGAATTCCGCCACCACGGAACGGCGCCCCCGAGAAACTCACGACTGGGGGACTGGAGAATCCAGTCCAAGAGGTTTTATGCACTATTTCAAAAGAGAAGAGGGGATTCTCCCCAGCAGGTCGTGAGCAATATTTATTCCTCAAGCAGCATTACTCAGACAGGTTATCTAGTTGTTTAGGTCATCGCTGTCTGTGGGAGTTTACACTGCTTAAATTCATTCCCACGTGACTAGTGTCTACATTTCTTTGGCTCAGCAGTATGTTGGGACATCCTGAGGTTACAAAAGGTGCTATACAAATGCAAGATCTCTCTTTATTGTTCAGTGGGACTAAGAAGGGCTATTGTCTGTCGAACTGAAAACAGACAAGACAAAGACAGGAAGTCTTCTCTCTGCACAAATCTCTTCCACGTGAGAGAATTGGAGCTTTAACGCTTCGATCTTTCACCGAGGCAAGTTAGAATTTCTTGTCTTAAGTAAGAGAAATTTTAAGCAAGTTATTTCCCCAGCCCAATTGCCCTGTATGTGAGGCGTGCTGGAGAATATTCTGGATTGAAAGCTTTATTTGCAGTTCAGGAGGAACAAAATAAGCTCATCTCTCCTTACTGTGTGACTTGTAATGAATAAACAGAGCTCCTAGTGACCTGTAGCTGTTTTCTCATCATGTATGCTCTTGCACGTCTCCCCGTATGATTGGCCCAGCTCTGTTGAACCATGCCAGAAACACTGTCCTTTATTTCTGCTCGGACAAATTGAATCTTACGGCGTATTTGGAGATGACCAAATCAGCTGACCTTTGCTGGCTTGACTTTGTCTGATTCAATGTGACAAATGCCCATTAAAATCACCCTTGCCTTTGCTTTCTGTCTCCTCTTGTCTCATACAAAATACAAACAACACACTGTTGTTTTATGAAATGGCAATATCTTGTTTGCTGACACAAAATTAAACAAATTGAGGGTTTGAAAATAAATGCAAGGCCCTGGCATTAATACACAGGCTTCCCATCTCCCTACTCCTGCCCTGGTTTCATCCTCGGAAAAAGAATGGCAAATGTCACCCCGTCCCACGGCTTTGAAGTTTATGGCAACTTTTACCGGTGAATCTGCAGGTAGTCATATTGATGGATGTTTGAAACATGCACAACAAAGTTTGAAATGGGAAATAGAAACGTTCTTGCTGTTGGACTGTGGCCCATGAGGATGGACCTCAGAAGTTGGGGTTGAAGACACATTGTTGAGGCAGGAGCACACACAGAAGTAAGCTAAATAAACATGAGCTTTACTCTAGGCCCCGTCAATTTGGAAATTTTTCATGGCAAAATAAGCATTTCAGCCAGAAAATTGGGCAGAAATATAAATTTCACAGCACTTATGGAAAAAAATGTGTGTGAGTACAGAGTTAGAAATTGGTATTTTGTTCGGTTTAAGTTTATCAATGAGGAATTTACCCTCATTAGTTAGAAGCTTAAAAGTAAGCTTTTGCCATAAAATTATGGACTTGACTCGGGCGGTAACTTGTTCATGAAAAGCAATATGCCAACTTTTTTTTCTGAAGTGACTGCATTTTAGTGCCTCAGATTTCATGTGAAAATGGGGCTTATGAGAGTTTCTGAGCAGTGAGGTGGTTGGGGCAGACTTCAGCTTTTGAGCAGGGGGACCATGGCCGCCATTGTTACTTCTGAACTCGTGACCCCATGACCTCAACCTGTGACCCCACAGAATGTGTGACCCGGAATTGGGAGGACCTGTTCGACATAATTGCCTTCCTCTCAATGGTGGAGGTGCGTGTAGGGTGGAGGCTGGGCAGTGTGGAGGGCAGCAGGCAGGCCTGGGAGAGGGGAGGGCATTCCCATGACAGGGGACTGGCGTGAGGAGAGTCATGTGGGGTTGGTAGTTGGGGGCTGGGATGAGTCCCCTGGAGGGAGGGAGAGTCCCATGGGGTTCGGGAGTCCCTTGGGGAGGATTAGTGGGGGAGGGGGGTGGAGAATGGAGAGTTTCTTGGTGGGAGGGAGTCTGGAGGCAGGTGGGAGGTAGTCCCATGGGGTTGGGGAGTTCCATTGGGTAGGTAGTCGGATGGGGGAGTCCCGTGGAGTGGTAGTGATGAGGAGGGTAAAGTTCCCTCGGGATTTTGCAAGTGGTGGGGTTGACTGTCCCTTTGGGGTTTTGGGGCGGTGGGTGGTGTAGTCATGGCAGGAGTCCCTGGGGGAATCAGAGTGTGGGGGGTGGTGACAGAAGACCCCTTGCAGGTCCATGTAGATTTGTATATCGGTACAATAGTTACCCAAAAACGAGAAGTGGTTTACATTCTTCTAACTTTTCCTGGCAAACTAATGATGTAACATAGCTGTAATTATCCAAAGTTTGCAATTTAAATCACATTTTATGATGCTTCCCAGTGTAGGGTAATTGTCCATCGACATTTGCAGTTCCTGGGTAATTGTCATGCAGTCTTTACCTGGAAATATCCAATGATAGTTGGAGGAAATGTTCCCCACTTCATCTTTGAGGTACTTCCCAGATACATTGCCCCTGAACTTAGAAGTTACAGCCCATTATATCTCAAAAACTAATTGACCAACTCCAACAAAACTTGGCACACAGTTACGGCACAGCCCAAGGAAGAACTGATTAGTTTTCGGCAAAGACATGGATCTTAATTCAGATCCTGGACTTTTTTAAAGGATCTGACAAACGTTGGACATTGGCAAATTGACTTTTTTAGGAATATTGTGCATTGCCTCAGCTGTTGTGGTGCAATTTGTCATAGCTGTCAAAATGTGAATAGAGTTTTCAGAGCAGGTTGTTGGATGTGGATTGGCCTGAAGCTTCCTTGGTGAGACAAAAGCTCCTCATAAGACAATTTTGTTCCAGCTTTTATGATGACAGTGTAACAACCAGGCAGGGAAATGCCTCAAGGAAGAGCTGCATAATTGTAATAATATTGGGTAGGCAGAATGGCGGAGGCATGCACTCTAATGAATGCCCCCATCACTTATTAGAGCTGCATCTCAAGCTTAAGTCAAACCAGTATTTTGGTGTTAACAGTTTTAATTATTAAGTGTTTTCATAGAGTAACGAGGAAGAAATTGTTTCCACCAGCAGGAGGGTTGGTCTTCAAAGGACACAAATATAAAGATAATTGGGAAAAGAATGAGGGCAAGTCAGGAGGCTTTTTTTAATGCAGCCTGTTACCATGATCTCGCGTGCACTGTCTGAAAGGGTGATGGAAGAGATTCAGGAGTAACTTAGCAAAATGAATTGGTTAAATGTTTGAAAAAACTACAGTAAAAAAAAGAGAGAGGGGACTGATTAAAGAACTCTTTAAAACTGCTGGGGAGGCGGTGACATAGTGGTATTGCCACTGGACTAGAAAGCCAGAGGCCCAAAGTAATGCTCTGGGGACCCAGGTTCAAATTTCGCCACTACAGATGGTGAAATTTGAATGCAATAAAAGTCTGGAATTAAAAGTCAAATGATGTGCATGAAACATGAGGTACCCTCAATAATGACACTGGTGCGGCGGGCACGGACGTCCCGGTTGAGGGCACATCCGGGAGCACAGCGGTCGGAGCTTCGGTCCGGGTCGGGGCAAGGGAACTAGGCAGGGCCAGGGGTAGCGGAGTCAGCGCCAGCGGGGTGTGTTCAAGGGGGGGCGCACGGTAGGGGCTCACCAACTGGTGATAGGGCCGGAAGGGATTGTGTTTTAGGGGGCGACGGGTCCTGCAGGGGAGCGGCGCGGGAAGGGGCGTCTGTGGTGGAGGATCCAGCGGGTGCCAGATCCCGGAGGGAAACCGTATCTTGCCTGCCGTCGGAGTACTCCACGTAGGCGTAACTGGGGTTGGCGTGGAGCAGTCGGACCTTTCCAACTAGGGGGTCCGTTTTATGGCTCCTCGCATGCCTCCGGAGAAGAACAGGTCCCGGAACCATCAGCCAAGGTGGAAGCGAGACCCCGGAGGTAGACTTCCTGGGGAAGAGAAACAATCGGTTGTGAGGAGTCTCATTCGTGGCCGTGCAGAGGAGTGACCTAATGGAGTGTAGGGCATTGGGTAGGACCTCCTGCCAGCGGGTGGTTGGGAGATGTCTCGACCGCAGGGCCAGAAGGACAGCCTTCCACACGGTCGCGTTCTCCCTCTCCACCTGCCCGTTTCCCCGCGGGTTATAACTGGTCGTTCTGCTCGAGGCGATGCCTTTGCTGAGCAGATACTGACGCAGTTCATCGCTCATGAACGATGTACCCCGGTCGCTGTGGATATAAGCGGGGAAACCGAACAGGGTGAAGATGCTGTGCAGTGCCTTAATCACCGTGGCTGAGGTCATGTCGGGGCAGGGAATGGCGAATGGGAAACGGGAGAACTCATCGATCACGGTGAGGAAATAGGCATAACGGTTGGTGGACGGGAGGGGCCCCTTGAAGTCCACGCTCAGTCGCTCAAAGGGGCCCGAGGCCTTCACGAGCCGAAACTTGTCTGGCCGGTAGAAGTGCGGTTTGCACTCCGCACAGACTTGGCAGGCGCTGGCCATGGCCTTGACCTCCTTGGTTGAGTAAGGTAGGTTGCGGGACTTGATGAAATGGACGAGCCGGGTAACCCCCGGGTGGCAGAGGTCATTGTGGATGGCTTGCAGGCGGTCCTCCTGCGCATTGGCGCATGTGCCGCGGGACAGGGCATCTGGGGGCTCGTTGAGCTCCCCTGGACGATACTTGATATCGTACGAGTAGGTGGAGAGTTCGATCCTCCACCTCAAAATTTTATCGTTTTTTATTTTGCCCCGTTGCGTGTTATCAAACATATAGGCGACCGACCGTCGGTCGGTGACGAGGGTAAACCTCCTACCGGCTAGTTAGTGTCTCCAGCGCCGCACAGCCTCCACAATGGCTTGTGCCTCCTTTTCGACTGCAGAGTGTCGAACCTCGGAGGCGGTGAGGGTTCGGGAGAAGAACGCTACTGGTCTGCCTGCCTGATTGAGGGTAGCAGCCAGGGCGATGTCTGATGCATCGCACTCTACCTGGAAAGGGATGGTTTCGTCCACCGCGTGCATGGCGGCCTTGATGATGTCGGCCTTGATGCGGTTGAAGGCCAATTGAGCCTCAGCCGAGAGGGGAAAAGTGGTGGTCTTTAGGAGTGGGCGGGCTTTGTCTGCATACTTGGGGACCCACTGGGCGTAATAGGAGAAAAGCCCCAAGCACCGTTTGAGGGCGTTGCGGCTGCGGGTGGGAGGGAGTTCCTTAAGGGGGTGCATGCAGTCGGGGTCGGGTCCTAGGACCCCGACTTCCACGACATAGCCGAGGATGGCCAGCCGGGTGGTGTGGAAAACGTATTTGCCCTCGTTATAGGTCAGGTTAAGGGCTCGGGCGGTCTGGAGGAACCTTTTGAGGTTAGCGTCATGGTCCTGCTGATCATGGCCGCAGATGGTGGCATTGTCCAAGTACGGGTATGTAGCCCGCAAACCGTACTGGTCCACCATTTGGTCCATCGCCCTTTGAAAGGCGGAGACCCCATTTGTGACACCAAAGGGAAGTGGAAGTGGAAGAGCCGGCTGGCTGCTTCGAAGGCAGTATAGGGGCGGTCTTTTGGTCGGATGGGGAGCTGGTGGTAGGCAGATTTGAGGTCGACCGTGGAAAAGACTCGGTATTGGGCAATCCGATTTACCATTTCCGCGATGCGAGGAAGGGGGTACGCATCAAGCTGCGTGAATCGGTTTATGGTCTGGCTATAATCCACGACCATCCGTTTCTTCTCCCTGGACCGGACTACCACCATTTGCGCTCTCCAAGGGCTGTTGCTAGCCTCGATGACCCCTCTCCCAGTAAACGCTGGACCTCTGACTTGATAAAAGCCATATCTTGGGCACTGTAGCGCCAGCTCCTGGTGGCGACGGGCTTACAGTCAGGAGTGAGGTTAGCGAATAGCGAGGGGGGTGCGACTTTCAGTGTCGCAAGGCAGCACACCGTGAGGGGGGGCAAGGGTCCGCCGAACTTCAGTGTCAGGCTTCGGTGGCTACACTGGAAATCCAGTCCGAGCAGCAGGGGGGCACAGAGGTGAGGGAGGATATAAAATTTGAAACGGGTGTATTTGGCACCCTGGATCGAGAGTTCCGCAATACAGTACCCCGTAATTTGTCCCGAGTGGGGCCCAGATGCGAGGGCTATGGTTTGGGATGCGGGTGGGTGCGTAGGGAGCAGTGCCTTACTGTTTCAGGGTGGATAAAGCTCTCCGTGCTCCCGGAGTCGAAGAGGCATGCAGTGTCGTGCCCGTTGACCTGGACCTGCATCATGGAGTTCTGCAGGTGTTTTGGCCGAGTTTGATCGAGGGTGATCGCACCCAGTCGCGGGTAGTCAGAGTCGTCAGCCGAGTCGGACTCGTAAAATCGCCGCCGCCGCCGGCTGCGCGTGTCGGGTCGAGAAGGTGGCCGCCGACAAGATGGCCGCTCCTATGATTCGCACGAGGCTGATGACGCGTCAGAAGAGGCCGTGTCAGGTCGGTGCGCAGCAGCATTCCGAGGCCTGCGGGCCTGAGAGCCTGATTTTCGGGTCCAGCTGTTCTTTGTTTTTCTGGCCCCTGGGTCTGGCCAGGCAGACCCTTGCAAAGTGCCCTTTCTTCCCACAGTCGCTGCAGATCGCAGAGCGGGCTGGGCAGCGTGGGAGTGGGTGCTGGCCCTGCCCGCAGAAGTAGCATGGTGTGCCCCCATGGTGAGCGGGTCGCCGCGTGGCGCAGGCCTGTAATACGGTTGAGCCTGAGGAAGTCCGGGGGGGGCTGGCAGAGTCCGCGGGGTACGTACCCAAGTTATGTCGGGCCACCTCCAGCAAGGAGGCGTGCGTTAGCGTCTCCTGGAGGTCTTTTGCCCCGTTTTCAAGCAGCCGCTGCCGGATGTAGGTCGAGCGGATGCCGGACATGAAAGCGCCCCTGATGTGCAGGTTCATATGGACTTCCCCTGTCACATCCTGATGGTCACAGTCCCTGGCAAGCGCGGTGAGTTTCTCAACAAACTCGTCGAGCGATTCCCCCGAGTGCTGCCGGCAGGTAGAGAGCAGATGCCGGGCGTGCACCTCATTGATGGGTTTGACAAACCGCTTGCGGAGCAACTCGATCGCTTCCTCATAAGTCGTCGCCTTTTCGAGTGTGGCGGAGATTCTGTGACTCACCCGGGCGTGCAGTAAACGCAGTTTGCGTGGCCCCAGGGTGGGAGTCTCTGCGGAGTCCAGGTAGGCCTCGAAGCACCGCAGCCAGTATTTAAAAATTTCCTTCGCCTCCGGCGTTCGTGCTTCCAGATTGAGCTGCTCTGGTTTTAGGCCTGCGTCCATCCTGAATCTAGTTTAGTCTAATAAATTGAGGTACCCTCAATAATGGCACTTCGAGATTAAACTGTAAAGAAGGCTTTATTCGACTAATAACTATGCTAGAGCTAGAGACGAGAGCTGACTGTTACAGACCATGAGGCAGCCCTTATGTATGGCTCCCAGATGGGCGGAGCCAGAGGTGGAGTCCCCAGGGTTACAAGCCCGGTCTTAAAGGGGACATCACCTTACATGATGATAAGGCAGTAACCGTTCATCACAAAACCACTGTCAATTGTCGTAAAATCCCATCTGGTTCACTAATGTCCTTTAGGGAAGGAAATCTGCCTTCCTTACCTGGTCTGGTCTGGCCTACATGTGACTCCAGATCCACAGCAACGTGGCTGACTCTTAACTGCCCCGTCAGTGGTAATTAGGGATGGGCAATAAATGCTGGCCCAGCCGGCGATGCCCAAGCCCCATGAACGAATAAATAAAACATGCAGAACGGACTGAATGCTGACAATTCTGTGATTTATGCCTGAATAGGAATGCCATGATTGAACAGGCAACTGCTGACAGCAGTCGAGTGATACCAAAGTAAGACCACCTCAAAGAGATGCCTATCTTCACTATGAAGCACTCGTACCGGTTTTGAGTGAAATGCATGGGTTAAACATTCACAAATTCACCTTTGGCTTCAATCTCAAGTTACATGTTCATTCATCCACATCATTGAAATATAAATTTGTTTTCTGCTACTTTCATTTATTTTGGAACGTCAAATTAGAATTTAAAAAAACGGGCAGCCAAATATCGGTCAAATGCTGGCTGTTAGCAAACTACTTGAGAGTTGTTGTTGGCTTTCAATGCATTTGTAGTTTAAAAGCTGACTTCTGGGGCGTCATTCTCCGACCCCCCGCCGGGTCGGAGAATGGCCGTTGGCCGCCGTGAATCCCGCCCCCGCCGAAGTCTCCGGTACCGGAGATTGGGCGGGGGCGGGAATCGGGCCGCGCCGGTTGGCAGGACCCCCCGCTGGATTCTCCGGCCCGGATGGGCCGAAGTCCCACCCAGGAATTGCCTGTCCCGCCGACGTAAATCAAACCTGGTATTTACCGGCGGGACCAGGCGGCGTGGGCGGGCTCCAGGGTCCTGGGGGGGGGGGGCACGGGGCGATCTGACCCCGGGAGGTGCCCCCCCGGTGGCCTGGCCCGCGATCGGGGCCCACCGATCCGCGGGCGGGCCTGTGCCATGGGGGCACTCTTTCCCTTCCACGTCCGCTACGGCCTCCACCATGGCGGAGGCGGAAGAGACTCACCCCACTGCGCATGCGCGGGAAACTGACAGCGGCCGCTGACGCTCCCGCGCATGCGCCGGGAAACTGACAGTGGCCGCTGATGCTCCCGCGCATGCGCCGCATTTCCGCGCCAGCTGGCGGGGCAACAAACGCCATTTCCGCCAGCTGGCGGGGCGGAAATCCCTCCGGCGTCGGCCTAGCCCCTCAGTGTTGGGGCTAGGCCGCCAAAGATGCGGAGCATTCCGCACCTTTGGGCCGGCGCGATGCCCGTCTGATTGGCGCCGTGTTTGGCGCCAGTCGGCGGACATCCCGCCGTTGGGGGAGAATTTCGCCCCTGAAGTCTCACAGGTGGCTTAACATAAGACATCGAGTGGCAGACATTTTGAAGCAAATTTGAACTCTGACCCTCCTGCCTGGTGCAAATAAAGAAGACAATTAAGCAGTGACTTATAAGTATGACAGTTCTGTGAAAATATGCAAATATTTCCCATTGTTACATCTTCTGGAAAATTCTGTTAATTATCAGTAAAAATGAGGCTCTTTAATGCCTCACTAAGCAGGAATAATACAGCAATAACATAATTTTGGAACAGCTTATGGTAATTACAAGCTGTAGTTGAATGAATGATAGTAATGAGATTCAAGGTCATTAAGGAGCATAAAGATTGAGCCAAATGATAGATTTTTTTTTGTTATTGGTAAGTACTAATTTCCTGAAGCTCCTAGGCTATTTTGTTTGTAGTTATTTTTCAAACTATCTAAGCTGAAGCTCCAAAAGCAATAGCCAAAGACAATACACAACAACAAATCCTCTGTTTCTATCAACTGTTGATTTTGTCAAAGTTTCCTCCTTCTTATTTAGCTAATTACTAATTTCTACATCAAATACAATATCAACTTCTGTTTACAGAGTACGTTTAATGCACTTCGACATTCCAAGTTGCTTCCGCAGAGCACGATGGAGCAAATTTGAGAGCGAGCCACAGAAGGAGATAAAGGCCTGGATCTTGTTGTGTGGCCAGGTGTTCGATGTGGCGGTTTAGTTATGTGGCTGGGGTTAGTTGTGTGGGTTTAGTCGTGTGGCTGGGGGTTAGTTGTGTGGGGGTTTAGTCGTGTGGATGGGGTTAGTTGTGTGGGTTTAGTCGTGTGGCTGGGGGTTTAGTTGTGTGGGTGTTTAGTCGTGTGGCTGGGGGTAGTTATGTTGGGTTTAGTCGTGTGGCTGGGGTTAGCTGTGTGGGGCTTAGTCGTGTGGCCGGGGGTTAATGAATGGGTGTTTAGTCGTGTGGCTGGGGTTAGTCGTGTGGGGGATTAGTCGTGTGGCTGGGGGTTAGTTGTGTTGGGTTTAGTCGTGTGGCTGGGGTTAGTTGTGTGGGGTTTAGTCGTGTGGCCGGGGGTTAGTTGTGTCATGTTTAGTCGTGTAGCTGGGGGTTTATTTGTGTGGGGTTTAAACATGTGGCTGGGGGTTAATTGTGTGGGGGTTTAGTCGTGTGGCTGTGGTTAGTTGTGTTGGGTTACGTCCAGTGGCTGGGGGTTAGTTGTGTCGGGTTTAGTCATGTGGCTGGGGGTTAATTGTGTGGGAGTTTAGTCATGTGGCTGGGGGTTTAGTTGTGTGGGGTTTAGTCGTGTGACCAGGGGTTAGTTGTGTCGGGTTTAGTCGTGTGGCTGGGGGTTAGTTGTGTCGGGTATAGTCGTGTGGCTGGGATTAGTCGTGTGGGCGTTTAGTCGTGTGGCTGGGGGTTAGTTGTGTGGGGGTTTAGTCGTGTGGCTCGGGTTTATTTGTGTGGGGATTAGTCGTGTGGCTGGGGGTTAGTTGTGTCAGGTTTAGTCGTGTGGCTGGGTTTAGTTCTGTAGGAGTTTAGTCGTGTGGCTGGGATTAGTTGTGTGGGGGATTAGTCGTGTGGGCGTTTAGTCGTGTGGCTGGGGTTAATTGTGTGGGGGATTAGTCATGTGGCTGGGGGTTTACTTGTGTGGGTGTTTAGTCGCGTGGCTGGGGTTAAATATGTTGGTTTTAGTCGTGTGGCTGGGGTTTGTTGTGTGGGGTTTAGTCGTGTGGCCGGGGGTTAATGAATGGGTGTTTAGTCGTGTGGCTGGGGTTAGTCGTGTGGGGGATTAGTCGTTGGCTGGGGGTTAATGAATGGGTCTTTAGTCGTATGGCTGGGGTTAGTCGTGTGGGGGATTAGTCGTGTGGCTGGGGGTTAGTTGTGTTGGGTTTAGTCGTGTGGCTGGGGTTAGTTGTGTGGGGTTTAGTCGTGTGGCCGGGGGTTAATGAATGGGTGTTTAGTCGTGTGGCTGGGGTTAGTCGTGTGGGGGATTAGCCGTGTGGCTGGGGGTTAGTTGTGTGGGTGTTTAGTCGTGTGGCTGGGGTTAGTTGTGTCGGGTTTAGTCGTGTGGCAGGGGGTTAGTTGTGTGGGGGTTTAGCCGTGTGGCTGTGGTGTTAGTTGTGTCGGGTTTAGTCGTGTGGCTGGAGGTTTAGCTGTGTGTGGGTTTAGTCGTGTGGCTGGAGGTTAGTTGTGTGGGTGTTTAGTCGTGTGGCCGGGGGTTAGTTGTGTTGGGTTTAGTCGTGTGGCCGGGGGTTAGTTGTGTCGGGTTTAGTCATGTGGCTGAGGTTAGTTGTGTGGGGGTTTAGTCGTGTGGCCGGGGGTTAGTTGTGTCGGGTTTAGTCGTGTGTCTGGGGGTTAGTTGTGTGGGGGTTTAGTCGTGTGGCTGGGGGTTAGTTGTGTCGGGTTTAGTCATGTGGCTGGGGTTAGTTGTGTGGGTTTAGTCGTGTGGCTGGGTGTTTAGTTGTGTGGGGGTTTAGTCGTGTGGCTGGTGGTTAGTTGTGTCGGGATTAGTCGTGTAGCCGGGGGTTCGTTGTGTGGGATTTTAGTCGTGTGGCTGGGGTTTGTTGTGTGGGGGTTTAATCGTGTGGCTGGGGGTTAGTTGTGTCGGGATTAGTCATGTGGCTGGGGTTAGTTGTGTGGGGTTTAGTCATGTGGCCGGGGGTTAGTTGTGTGGGGGTTTAGTCGTGTGGCTGTGGTTAGTTGTGTGGGGGTTTAGTCATGTGGCTGGGGTTAGTTGTGTCGGGTGTAGTCGTGTGGCCGGGGGTTAATGAATGGGTGTTTAGTCGTGTGGCTGGGGTTAGTCGTGTGGGGGATTAGTCGTGTGGCTGGGGGTTAGTTGTGTGGGTGTTTAGTCGTGTGGCTGGGGTTAGTTGTGTCGCGTTTAGTCGTGTGGCTGGGGTGAGTTGTGTCAGGTTTAGTCGTGTGGCTGGGGGTGAATTGTGTGGCGATTTAGTCATGTGGCCGGGGGTTAGTTGTGGCAGGTTTAGTCGTGTGGCTGGGAGTTCGTTGTGTCGGGTTTAGTCGTGTGGCTGGGGGTTAGTTGTGTGGGGGTTTAGTCGTGTGGCTGGGGGTTAGTTGTTTCGGGTTTAGTCGTGTGGCCGGGGGTTAGTTGTGTGGGGGTTCAGTCGTGTGGCCGGGGGTTAGTTGTGGCAGGTTTAGTCGTGTGGCTGGGGGTTAGTTGTGTCGGGTTTAGTCGTGTGGCTGGGGGTTAGTTGTGTGGGGGTTTAGTCGTGTGGCTGGGGGTTAGTTGTGTTGGGTTTAGTCGTGTGGCTGGGGTTAGTTGTGTGGGGTTTAGTCGTGTGGCCGGGGGTTAGTTGTGTCATGTTTAGTCGTGTAGCTGGGGGTTTATTTGTGTGGGGTTTAAACATGTGGCTGGGGGTTAATTGTGTGGGGGTTTAGTCGTGTGGCTGTGGTTAGTTGTGTCGGGTTAAGTCCAGTGGCTGGGGGTTAGTTGTGTCGGGTTTAGTCGTGTGGCTGGGGGTTAATTGTGTGGGAGTTTAGTCGTGTGGCTGGGGGTTTAGTTGTGTGCGGTTTCGTCGTGTGACCAGGGGTTAGTTGTGTCGGGTTTAGTCGTGTGGCTGGGGGTTAGTTGTGTCGGGTATAGTCGTGTGGCTGGGATTAGTCGTGTGGGCGTTTAGTCGTGTGGCTGGGGGTTAGTTGTGTGGGGGTTTAGTCGTGTGGCTCGGGTTTATTTGTGTGGGGATTAGTCGTGTGGCCGGGCGTTAGTTGTGTCAGGTTTAGTTGTGTGGCTGGGTTTAGTTGTGTCGGGTCTAGTCGTGTGGCAGGGGGTTAGTTGTGTGGGGGTTTAGTCGTGTGGCTGGGGGTTAGTTGTGTGGGGTTTAGTCGTGTGGCTGCGGGGTCAGTTGTGTGGGGGTCTAGTCGTGTGGCTGGTGGTTAGTTGTGTCGGGATTAGTCGTGTAGCCGGGGGTTCGTTGTGTGGGATTTTAGTCGTGTGGCTGGGGTTTGTTGTGTGGGGGTTTAATCGTGTGGCTGGGGGTTAGTTATGTCGGGATTAGTCATGTGGCTGGGGTTAGTTGTGTGGGGTTTAGTCGTGTGGCCGGGGGTTAGTTGTGTGGGGGTTTAGTCGTGTGGCTGTGGTTAGTTGTGTGGGGGTTTAGTCATGTGGCTGGGGTTAGTTGTGTCGGGTGTAGTCGTGTGGCTGGGGTTAGTTGTGTAGGAGTTTAGTCGTGTGGCTGGGATTAGTTGTGTGGGGGATTAGTCGTGTGGGCGTTTAGTCGTGTGGCTGGGGTTAATTGTGTGGGGGATTAGTCATGTGGCTGGGGGTTTACTTGTGTGGGTGTTTAGTCGCGTGGCTGGGGTTAAATATGTTGGTTTTAGTCGTGTGGCTGGGGTTTGTTGTGTGGGGTTTAGTCGTGTGGCCGGGGGTTAATGAATGGGTGTTTAGTCGTGTGGCTGGGGTTAGTCGTGTGGGGGATTAGTCGTTGGCTGGGGGTTAATGAATGGGTCTTTAGTCGTATGGCTGGGGTTAGTCGTGTGGGGGATTAGTCGTGTGGCTGGGGGTTAGTTGTGTTGGGTTTAGTCGTGTGGCTGGGGTTAGTTGTGTGGGGTTTAGTCGTGTGGCCGGGGGTTAATGAATGGGTGTTTAGTCATGTGGCTGGGGTTAGTCGTGTGGGGGATTAGCCGTGTGGCTGGGGGTTAGTTGTGTGGGTGTTTAGTCGTGTGGCTGGGGTTAGTTGTGTCGGGTTTAGTCGTGTGGCAGGGGGTTAGTTGTGTGGGGGTTTAGTCGTGTGGCTGTGGTGTTAGTTGTGTCGGGTTTAGTCGTGTGGCTGGAGGTTTAGCTGTGTGTGGGTTTAGTCGTGTGGCTGGAGGTTAGTTGTGTGGGTGTTTAGTCGTGTGGCCGGGGGTTAGTTGTGTTGGATTTAATCGTGTGGCCGGGGGTTAGTTGTGTCGGGTTTAGTCATGTGGCTGAGGTTAGTTGTGTGGGGGTTTAGTCGTGTGGCCGGGGGTTAGTTGTGTCGGGTTTAGTCGTGTGTCTGGGGGTTAGTTGTGTGGGGGTTTAGTCGTGTGGCTGGGGGTTAGTTGTGTCGGGTTTAGTCATGTGGCTGGGGTTAGTTGTGTGGGTTTAGTCGTGTGGCTGGGTGTTTAGTTGTGTGGGGGTTTAGTCGTGTGGCTGGTGGTTAGTTGTGTCGGGATTAGTCGTGTAGCCGGGGGTTCGTTGTGTGGGATTTTAGTCGTGTGGCTGGGGTTTGTTGTGTGGGGGTTTAATCGTGTGGCTGGGGGTTAGTTGTGTCGGGATTAGTCATGTGGCTGGGGTTAGTTGTGTGGGGTTTAGTCGTGTGGCCGGGGGTTAGTTGTGTGGGGGTTTAGTCGTGTGGCTGGGGTTAGTTGTGTCGGGTGTAGTCGTGTGGCCGGGGGTTAATGAATGGGTCTTTAGTCGTGTGGCTGGGGTTAGTCGTGTGGGGGATTAGTCGTGTGGCTGGGGGTTAGTTGTGTGGGTGTTTAGTCGTGTGGCTGGGGTTAGTTGTGTCGCGTTTAGTCGTGTGGCTGGGGTGAGCTGTGTCAGGTTTAGTCGTGTGGCTGGGGGTGAATTGTGTGGCGATTTAGTCGTGTGGCCGGGGGTTCGTTGTGTCGGGTTTAGTCGTGTGGCTGGGGGTTAGTTGTGTGGGGGTTTAGTCGTGTGGCTGGGGGTTAGTTGTGTCGGGTTTAGTCGTGTGGCCGGGGGTTAGTTGTGTGGGGGTTCAGTCGTGTGGCCGGGGGTTAGTTGTGGCAGGTTTAGTCGTGTGGCTGGGGGTTAGTTGTGTCGGGTTTAGTCGTGTGGCTGGGGGTTAGTTGTGTGGGGGTTTAGTCGTGTGGCTGGGGTTTAGTTGTGTCGGGTTTAGTCGTGTGGCAGGGGGTTAGTTGTATGGGGGTTTAGTCGTGTGGCTCTGGTGTTAGTTGTGTCGGGTTTAGTCGTGTGGCTGGAGGTTTAGTTTTGTGTGGGTTTAGTCGTGTGGCCGGGGGTTAGTTGTGTCGGGTTTAGTCGTGTGGCTGGGGGTTAGTTGTGTGGGTGTTTAGTCTTATGGCTGGGGGTTAGTTGTGTGGGGGTTTAGTCGTGTGGCTGGGGGTTAGTTGTGTCGGGTTTAGTCGTGTGGCTGGGGTTAGTTGTGTGGGTTTAGTCGTGTGGCTGGGTGTTTAGTTGTGTGGGGGATTAGTCGTGTGGCTGGGGGTTTAGTTGTGTGGGTGTTTAGTCGTGTGGCTGGGGTTAATTGTGTGGGGGATTAGTCATGTGGCTGGGGGTTTACTTGTGTGGGTGTTTAGTCGCGTGGCTGGGGTTAAATATGTTGGTTTTAGTCGTGTGGCTGGGGTTTGTTGTGTGGGGTTTAGTCGTGTGGCCGGGGGTTAATGAATGGGTGTTTAGTCGTGTGGCTGGGGTTAGTCGTGCGGGGGATTAGTCGTGTGGCTGGGGGTTTAGTTGTGTGGGCGTTTAGTCGTGTGGCTGGGGTTAGTTGTGTGGGGTTTAGTCGTGTGGCCGGGGGTTAATGAATGGGTGTTTAGTCGTGTGGCTGGGGTTAGTCCTGTGGGGGATTAGTCGTGTGGGCGTTTAGTCGTGTGGCTGGGGTTAATTGTGTGGGGGATTAGTCATGTGGCTGGGGGTTTACTTGTGTGGGTGTTTAGTCGCGTGGCTGGGGTTAAATATGTTGGTTTTAGTCGTGTGGCTGGGATTTGTTGTGTGGGGTTGAGTCGTGTGGCCGGGGGTTAATGAATGGGTGTTTAGTCGTGTGGCTGGGGTTAGTCGTGTGGGGGATTAGTCGCGTGGCTGGGGTTAAATATGTTGGTTTTAGTCGTGTGGCTGGGATTTGTTGTGTGGGGTTTAGTCTTGTGGCTGGGGGTTAATGAATGGGTCTTTAGTCGTATGGCTGGGGTTAGTCGTGTGGGGGATTAGTCGTGTGGCTGGGGGTTAGTTGTGTTGGGTTTAGTCGTGTGGCTGGGGTTAGTTGTGTGGGGTTTAGTCGTGTGGCCGGGGGTTAATGAATGGGCGTTTAGTCGTGTGGCTGGGGTTAGTCGTGTGGGGGATTAGCCGTGTGGCTGGGGGTTAGTTGTGTGGGTGTTTAGTCGTGTGGCTGGGGTTAGTTGTGTCGGGTTTAGTCGTGTGGCAGGGGGTTAGTTGTGTGGGGGTTTAGTCGTGTGGCTGTGGTGTTAGTTGTGTCGGGTTTAGTCGTGTGGCTGGAGGTTTAGCTGTGTGTGGGTTTAGTCGTGTGGCTGGAGGTTAGTTGTGTGGGTGTTTAGTCGTGTGGCCGGAGGTTAGTTGTGTTGGGTTTAGTCGTGTGGCCGGGGGTTAGTTGTGTCGGGTTTAGTCATGTGGCTGAGGTTAGTTGTGTGGGGGTTTAGTCGTGTGGCCGGGGGTTAGTTGTGTCGGGTTTAGTCGTGTGGCTGGGGGTTAGTTGTGTGGGGGTTTAGTCGTGTGGCTGGGGGTTAGTTGTGTCGGGTTTAGTCGTGTGGCTGGGGTTAGTTGTGTGGGTTTAGTCGTGTGGCTGTGTGTTTAGTTGTGTGGGGGATTAGTCGTGTGGCTGGGGGTTTAGTTGTGTGGGTGTTTAGTCGTGTTTCTGGGGTTAGTTGTGTGGGGGATTAGTCGTGTGGCTGGGGGTTTAGTTGTGTGGGTGTTTAGTCGTGTGGCTGGGGTTAAATATGTTGGGTTTAGTCGTGTGGCTGGGGTTAGTTGTGTGGGGTTTAGTCGTGTGGCCGGGGGTTAATGAATGGGTGTTTAGTCGTGTGGCTGGGGTTAGTCGTGTGGGGGATTAGTCGTTGGCTGGGGGTTAATGAATGGGTCTTTAGTCGTATGGCTGGGGTTAGTTGTGTGGGGGATTAGTCGTGTGGCTGGGGGTTAGTTGTGTTGGGTTTAGTCGTGTGGCTGGGGTTAGTTGTGTGGGGTTTAGTCGTGTGGCCGGGGGTTAATGAATGGGTGTTTAGTCGTGTGGCTGGGGTTAGTCGTGTGGGGGATTAGTCGTGTGGCTGGGGGTTAGTTGTGTGGGTGTTTAGTCGTGTGGCTGGGGTTAGTTGTGTCGCGTTTAGTCGTGTGGCTGGGGTGAGTTGTGTCAGGTTTAGTCGTGTGGCTGGGGGTGAATTGTGTGGCGATTTAGTCGTGCGGCCGGGGGTTAGTTGTGGCAGGTTTAGTCGTGTGGCTGGGGGTTAGTTGTGTTGGGTTTAGTCGTGTGGCTGGGGGTTAGTTGTGTGGGGGTTTAGTCGTGTGGCTGGGGGTTAGTTGTGTTGGGTTTAGTCGTGGTGGCCGGGGGTTAGTTGTGTGGGGGTTCACTCGTGTGGCCGGGGGTTAGTTGTGGCAGGTTTAGTCATGTGGCTGGGGGTTAGTTGTGTTGGGTTTAGTCGTGTGGCTGGGGGTTATTTGTGTGGGGGTTTAGTCGTGTGGCTGGGGTTTAGTTGTGTCGGGTTTAGTCGTGTGGCAGGGGGTTAGTTGTGTGGGGGTTTAGTCGTGTGGCTGTGGTGTTAGATGTGTCGGGTTTAGTCGTGTGGCTGGAGGTTTAGTTGTGTGTGGGTTTAGTCGTGTGGCTGGAGGTTAGTTGTGTGGGTGTTTAGTCGTGTGGCCGGGGGTTAGTTGTGTTGTGTTTAGTCTTGTGGCCGGGGGTTAGTTATGCCGGGTTTAGTCATGTGGCTGGGGTTAGTTGTGTGGGGGTTTAGTCGTTTGGCCGGGGGTTAGTTGTGTCGGGTTTAGTCGTGTGGCTGGGGGTTAGTTGTGTCGGGGTTTAGCCGTGTGGCCGGGGGTTAGTTGTGTGGGTGTTTATTCTTATGGCTGGGGGTTAGTTGTGCGGGGGTTTAGTCGTGTGGCTGGGGGTTAGTTGTGTGGGTTTAGTCGTGTGGCTGGGGGTTTAGTTGTGTGGGTGTTTAGTCGTGTGGCTGTGGTTAGTTATGTTGGGTTTAGTCGTGTGGCTGGGGTTAGTTGTGTGGGTTTAGTCGTGTGGCTGGGGTTAGTCGTGTGGGGGATTAGTCGTGTGGCTGGGGGTTAGTTGTGTTGGGTTTAGTCGTGTGGCAGGGGTTAGATGTGTGGGGTTTAGTCATGTGGCTGGGGTTAATTGTTTGGGTGTTTAGTCGTGTGGCTGTGGTTAGTTGTGTGGGTGTTTAGTCGTGTGGCTGGGGTTAGTTGTGTCAGGTTTAGTCGTGTGGCTGTGGTTAGTTGTGTGGGGGATTAGTCGTGTGGCTGGGGGTTTGTTGTGTCGGGTTTAGTCGTGTGGCTGGGGTTAGTTGTGTAGGAATTTAGTCGTGTGGCTGGGGTTAGTTGTGTGGGTGTTTAGTAGTGTCGGTCGGAGTTAATTGTTTGGGTGTTTAGTCGTATGGCTGGGGGTTAGTTGTGTGGGTGTTCAGTCGTGTGGCTGGTGTTAGTTCTGTCAGGTTTAGTCGTGTGGCTGGGGGTTAGTTGTGTCAGGTTTAGTCGTGTGGCCGGGGGTTAGTTGTGTCGGGTTTAGTCCTGTGGCTGGGGGTTAGTTGTGTCAGGTTTAGTCGTGTGGCTGGGTTTAGTTGTGTCGGGTCTAGTCGTGTGGCTGGGGGTTAGTTGTGTGGGGGTTTAGTCATGTGGCTGGGGGTTAGTTGTGTGGGGTTTAGTCGTGTGGCTGGGGCTTAGTTGTGTGGGGGTTTATTCGTGTGGCTGGGGCTTAGTTGTGTGGGAGTTTAGTCGTGTGGCTGGAGTTTATTTGTGTGGGGTTTAGTCGTGTGGCCAGGGGTTAGTTGTGTCAGGTTTAGTCATGTGGCTGGGTTTAGTTGTGTCGGGTTTAGTCGTGTGGCTGCGAGGTTAGTTGTGTGGGGGTTTAGTCGTGTGGCTGGGAGTTAGTTGTGCGGGTGTTTAGTCGTGTAGCCGGGGGTTCGTTGTGTGGGACTTTAGTCGTGTGGCTGGGGTTTGTTGTGTGGGGGTTTAATCGTGTGGCTGGGGGTTAGTTGTGTCGGGTTTAGTCATGTGGCTGGGGTTAGTTGTGTGTGGTTTAGTCGTGTGGCTGCGGGTTAGTTGTGTGGGGGTTTAGTCGTGTGGCTGGGGGTTAATTGTTTGGGTGTTTAGTCGTGTGGCTGTGGTTGGTTGTGTGGGGGTTTAATCGTGTGGCTGGGGGTTAGTTGTGTCGCGTGTATTCGTGTGGCTGGCGTTAGTTGTGTAGGAGTTTAGTCGTGTGGCTGAGGGTTAGTTGTGTGGGGGTTTAGTCATGTGGCTCGGGGTTAATTGTTTGGGTGTTTAGTCGTGTGGCTGTGGTTAGTTGTGTGGGTGTTTAGTTGTGTGGCTGGGGTTAGTTGTGTGGGGTTTAGTCGTGTGGCTGGGGGTTAGTTATGTGGGGGTTTAGTCGTGTGGCTGGGGTTAGTTGTGTCAGGTTTAGTCGTGTGGCCGGGGATTAGTTGTGTCAGGTTTAGTCGTGTGGCCGTGGGTTAGTTGTGTGGGGTTTAGTCCTGTGGCTGGGGGTTTGTTGAGTGGGTGCTTAGTCGTGTGGCTTGGGGTTAGTTGTGTCAGGTTTATTCGTGTGGCTGGGGGTTAGTTGTTTGGGAGTTTAGTCGTGTGGCTGGGGTTTATTTGTGTGGGGTTTAGTCGTGTGGCCGGGGGTTAGTTGTGTCAGGTTTAGTAGTGTGGCTGGGTTTAGTTGTGTCGGGTGTAGTCGTGTGGCTGGGGGTTAGTTGTGTGGGGTTTAGCCGTGTGGCTGGGGGCTAGTTGTGTGGGGTTTAGTGGTGTGGCTGGAGGTTAGTTGTGTGGGGGTTTAATCGTGTGGCTGGGGGTTAGTTGTGTCGGGTTTATCGTGTGGCTGGGGCTTAGTATTGTGGGGTTTAGTCGTGTGTCTGGGCGTTAGTTGTGTGGTGGTTTAGTCGTGTGGCTGGGGGTTAATTGTTTGGGTGTTTAGTCATGTGGCTGTGGTTAGTTGTGTTGGGGTTTAGCCTTGTGGCTGGGGGTTAGTTGTGTCGGGTTTAGTCGTGTGGCTGGGGTTAGTTGTGTAGGAGTTTAGTCGTGTGGCTCGGGGTTAATTGTTTGGGTGTTTAGTTGTGTGGCCGGGGGTTAGTTGTGTCGGGTTTAGTCGTGTGGCTGGGGGTTAGTTATGTGGGGGTTTAGTCGTGTGGCTCGGGGTTAGTTGTGTGGGGTTTAGTCGTGTGGCTGTGGTGTTTGTTGTGTGGGTGTTTAGTCGTGTGGCTGGGGGTTGTTGTGTCAGGTTTAGTCGTGTGGCCGGGGGTTAGTTGTGTGGGGGTTTATTCGTGTGGCTGGGGGTTAGTTGTGTGGGGGTTTAGTCGTGTGGCTGGGGGTTAGTTGTGTCGGGGTTTAGTCATGTGGCTGGGGGTTAGTTGTGTTGGGGTTTGTCGTGTCGCCAGGTGTTAGTTCTGTGGGGGTTTAGTTGTGTGGCCGGGGGTTAGTTGTGTGGGGGTTTAGTCGTGTGGCTGGTGGTTAGTTGTGTCGGGGTTTAGTCATGTGGCTGGGGGTTAGTTGTGTCGGGTTTTGTCGTGTCGCCGGGTGTTAATTCAGTGGGGGTTTACTCGTGTGGCTGGAGGTTAGTTGTGTGTGTGTTTAGTCGTGTGGCTGGGGGTTTAATTGTGTTGTGTTTTAGGCATGTGGCTGGGGTTTATTTGTGTGCGGTTTAGTCGTGTGGCCGGGGGTTAGTTGTGTCGAGCAGCTGGAGAAATTTATTAAAGAGGGTTTCGTCAAGCAAAAGGAGGAAGGTTTAGACCCGATCAAGGCATCGAGCTACCCCCGTCGACAGACCTTGAGGATCGTCGACCTCCCTGAGTGCTGCAAGAGAATGGATGCAAGGGCCTATGTGGCGAATATGCTTGAGAAGTTAATGGGCGATGGGGCGCTTGCTCGACCCTTGGAAGTGGATAGAGCGCACAGAACGCTTGCGAGGAGACCGCATGTGAACGAGCCACCAAGGGCGATGGTGGTGCGAATGCACCGGTTCCTGGATAAGGAACATGTGGAACGTTAGAGGGCTGAATGGGCTGGTTAAGAGGGCTCGCATCTTCGCGCATTTGAGGGGATTGAAGGCAGACGTGGCAATGCTACAGGAGACACACCTGAGGGTAACATCTCAGACCAGATTGTGGAAACAGTGGGTCGGGTGGGTATTTCACTCGGGGTTGGACTCTAAGACTAGGGGGGTTGCGATCCTGATGAATAAACTGGTGGCATTTGAGGCGGGGAAAATAGTTGCGGATATGGGGGGCAGGTATATCATGATCAGCGGGAAGCTGGAGGGATGCTGGTGGTGCTCGTGAATGTCTACGCACCAAACTGGGATGCTGTGGAGTTTATAAGACGGGTGTCAGGGAAGACCTGGATTCACACAAGCTGATCATGGGGAGGGAGTTTAATACGGTCATTGATCCAAGGTTGGACCGTTCGAGCTCAAAGACAGGGAGGGTTCCAGCAATGGCGAAGGAACTAAAGGGGTCCACGGAGCAGATGGGTCCGACCCGTTAGGGGGATGGGAGAGATTATGAGGATTTTAGGGGTACAAATTGAATATGGGGAAATGTGAGATCCAGGCAAGGGGGCAGGAGAGGAGATTGGGAGAGCTGCCGTTCAGAGTGGTGGGAAGGAACTTTTGTTATTTGGGAATTCAGGTGGCACGGGACTAGGGGCTGTTCCATAAACTAAATTGACCCGGCTAGTAGAACAGATGAAGGAGGACTTTTGAAGATGGGACATGCTCCCGCTATCACTGGCAGGGAGAGTACAGACCGTGAAAATGGTTTCTTTTTGTTTTTCAGTGCCTCCCCATCTTTATCCCAAGGGCCTTTTTTAAACGAGTAAACAAAGGGCTGGTTTAGCACAGGGCTAAATAGCTGGCTTTTAAAGCAGACCAAGGCAGGCCAGCAGCGTGGGTTCAATTCCTGTACCAGCCTCCCAGAACAGGCCCCGGAATGTGGCGAGTCGGGGCTTTTCACAGTAACTTCATTTGAAGCCTACTTGTGACAATAAGCGATTTTCATTTCATTTCAAGGTGATTTGGGGTTTTGTGTGGGCGGGTAAAACCCCGCGAGTGAAGAAAGTGTTGCTGGAGCGTGGCTGAGGGGAGGGTGGGTTGGCGCTGCCGAACTTTAGCAACTATTACAGGGCGGCAAATATAGCCATGATTAGGAAGTGGGTAGTGGGAGGTTGGGGGGGGGGGGTGGGTCGTCAGTATGGGTGCGAGTCGAGGCGGCATCATGCAAGGACACAAGTTTGGGGCCATTGGTACGGCAGCTCTGCCATTCTTGCCGGCCTGACACTCAATAAACCCAGTGGTAGTGGCGGCCCAGAGAGTCTGAGGGAGGTGGAGGAAGCACATGAGAGTAGAGGGAGCTTTGGCCTGGGCTCCAATCGGCAATAACCATCGGTTTGTACTGGGAAGGCTGGATGGGGGGTTTCGGAGATGACAGAAAGCAGGGATTGAGAGGATGGGGGATCTATTTATAGATGGGAGCTTCCCCTGTTTGAAGGATTTAAGAGGAGAAATTTGAACTGCCAGCAGGAAATGGATTCAGATATCTGCAGGCACGGGATTTTCTGCGAAGGACCTCTCCGCTCCTACCGCCACGGGGGATACAGGACAGGGTAGTTTCCAGAATGGGGGTGGGAGAGGGCAAGGTTTCGGATATTTAGAAAGAACTCATGGAGTCGGAGGAAACACAGACAGAGAAGGTAAAGTGCAAATGGGAAGATGAGCTAGGGGGGGGAGATACAGGCAGGTCTTTGGGCGGATGCGTTAATCAGAGTCAGCATGTCGTCATCATGTGCCAGGCTCAGCCTGCTTCAGTTTAAGTTTGTTCACCGGGCACACATGACGGTGGCCCGGATGGGCAAGTTTTTTGCAATAGAGGACAGGTGTGCGAGCTGTGCGGAAGGGCCAACAAACCATGTCCATATGTTTTTGGCATGTCCGAAGCTTAGGGGATTTTGACAGGGATTTACAGATGTCGGGCGAGATTCTCCGACCCCCCCGCCGGGCAGGAGAATCACCGGGGGCGGGCGTGAATCCCGCCCCCGCCGGTTGCCGAATTCTCCGGCACCGGAGATTCGGCGGGGGCGGGAATCGCGCCGCGCCAGTTGGCGGGGCCCCCCCCCCCAGCGATTCTCCGGCCCGGATGGGCCGAAGTCCCGCTGCTGGAATGCCTGTCCCGCCGGCGTGGATTAAACCACCTCTCTTACCGGCGGGACAAGGCGGCGCCGGTGGGCTATGGGGTCCTGCGGGGGAGCGCAGGGCGATCTGGCCCCAGGGGGTGCCCCCACGGTGGCCTGGCCTGCGATCGGGGCCCACCGATCCGTGGGCGGGCCTGTGCCGTGGGGGCACTCTTTTCCTTCCTCCTTCGCCACGATCTCCACCATGGCGGAGGCGGAAAGACTCCCTCCACTGCGCGGGGATGCCGTGAGCGCCCGCTGACGCTCCCGCGCATGCGCCGCCCGGCAATGTCATTTCCGTGCCAGCTGGCGGGGCACCAAAGGCCTTTTCCACCAGCTGGCGGGGCGGAAATCAGTCTGGCTCGAGCCTAGCCCCTCAAGGTTAGGGCTCGGCCGGTCAAGATGCGGAGGATTCCGCACCTTTGGGGCGGCACGATGCCGGACTGATTTGCGCCGTTTTTGGCGCCGGTCAGCAGACATCGCGCCGATTAGGGAGAATTCCGCCCCTATGTCCACGGTGTTAAAAACAAGAGTGGTGCTGAGTCCAGAGGGGACGATTTTCGGAGTTTCGGAAGATACGGGAGACCAGGGGGTGAGAGAGGCTGACGTCTTGACCTTTGCCTTGGTAGCCCAGAGATGGATATTGTTAGTGTGGAGGGACTCGAAGCCCCCAAATTCAGAGTTCTGGCTTAGTGGCATGGCTTGGTTTCTCAGACTTGAGAAAATAAAGTTTGCTCGAAGAGGGTCAGTGCTAGGGTTCATCCGGAGGTGGCAGCCGTTTGTCGACTTCTTTGGAGAATACTAACTGTCAGCAGAGGTGGGGGGGTGGGGGGAGTTAGATTATTCTTTAGAGGAGGTGAGACTCATGAGGGAGGGAGCAGGTCTTTGCACCAGGTTTATATTTGTATTTGTACTGTTTACTTTTATTATTATAAAATTATAAATGCCTTAATAAAATGTTTTTCAAAAAAAAATTGGTTCCCACCACCTGGATTTCTCTGATTTCTCAACAGAGTATGTCTCCAAACTTATTGTGGTCCAGCTGTGGATTGCACCAGGTCGCCATGGGTGCAGCTGACTGCCTGCTCTGGCTGGGGCACTAGCAGAGTGTTGATAGTGGGGGCATAACAAGATCATTTTTGTCCCAGATCTTCCAGGTGGTCATAATACCTTCATTATCCAGCAGGTCGTGTGCCACTTGCTTTTGAGAAATCAGAAAGTGACTAACGGGCAATATAGGCTATCCATTGACCAGGTGGCTTCTGACGCCAGTGTGCTCCCCAAGCATCCACAGGTATCATGTATAAAGAAAGCCATGCAGATCACTGTGATGCTTAAAGAAATCTTTCACTGGCTGTGCCACTCTGGAGGAGCCTGACAGCACTTGGCAGACAGTTCAAGATTTATCATGGTCTGCTTCACAACCTCGCCAGCATGAGGGCACAGCAGCCACAACCACAGAAAACAATTGAAGAGGAGGAGCAGGGGGATTGGAGAATCTAAACAACACAGCCTTTTTCTAGCCAGGCTCTTTGTGTTTGGATCATCCCACTGTAGTACCGAATGCAGCCCCAATTTCCCTTCCTCTGTTAGCGAGCACCGCAATGTCCTCTTGGCCGCAATGCCAAAATAAAACCGTGCACAAAACCAAGGGTGGAATTCTCCCATCTGGAACTAAGTCCTGTGGCTGGGGCGGGGATGGAGAGTGTTTCCACTGTGGGAAACTACGCCATACCTTCCTGCCCCGATCTCATGAATTATGCATCTGGGGGTTTAGTGCCGTATTCCGTGGTGAGGTGGGGCTTGATTGCGTGCACCCAGCGTCATGGCTGGGTGCCATGTTGAAAAGGTGCCCAACATCACTGGCCCAATGTTGAAGGAAGAAGATGGATTTCCCGGAACATGCTGAGGCTGGAAGATGGACCTCCTCGCTGACACTGAAGCTGGAAGATCCATCTGATAGATGCTGTGGTGTTCCTGAGTCCAGGGCCACTGGTGGCCCCCATCCCAAACTCAGGAAGCAGCTCCAGGCAGTCTATAGGTAAATCCCACCGTCTGCACACCACATTGTTCCAGATGTGTCCTGGACAGGTGTGATTTCCCGCTGCCATCTCGGAGTATTAGATGGGGGGGGGGGGGGGGGAAGATAAGCAAGATGCAAATCAGTTTCATACCTGCCATCAGTGGGTTTCCCGATCTACCATGGTGGGCACCAGCAGAAGATGCCGTGGGAAATTCATACGGACGTAAAACTGATTTTTGGGCTTTACGCCGAGTTCTCTCTCCCCCCCCCCCCCCCCCCAACCCCCACCCCCCAGCATCCGCTCCCACTCTCACCCGCCAGCCTTGAACCCACCGGCGAGGGCATGGATGAATTCTACCCAAATATTTCAAACCAAATTTATGAATCATACCACACATTCAAAAGTGAACAAATCATCCTTGTGCCCGCTCTGTGCCTTTGCCTGACCCAACGCTCCGATACAGTGCTACCCCAGTGGCTGCAGCATGGCTGGTGAAATGGCTGCTGGATTTCAGTGGAGGAATCTGCAGAGGGCTTGTGGGATGACCTTGAGCAGGTCTCGGCCTTGAGACCCTGGCATCAGATTGCATAGGCAGCAGTGGACGGGGCAGACTGGCTGGCTGGTAGGCCGCAGAATGGGCACTCCCAGGGTAGCAGTGGTGAGAGGATATGCAAAACGTCGTGCAGAAATGTTTTAGTGGAAGCTGTTCACTGCGAAAATGACTGCCAGCCCTTCCTCCTTGATCTGAGCATGTTTAAGCTCTGCATCGGCCAAAGGCCTTGATGCATATGTTACTGGCCTCTCCATCCCGTCATCCATGTGATGGGATAACATTACCCCAATTCCATATGGGGAGGCGTCACGTGTGATCAAGAGTGACCTGGAAGGGTCACAGTGCACAGGTAGGCCCGAGGATGACAGCTGTTGCTTCTCCTTGGCAAATGCTTCTTCTTGTGGCGCCCTCCATGCCCAGCCTGAGTGTTATTTTAGTCGCACATGCAGTGGTGTTAGGATGGTTGCCATGTTTGGGATGAATTTGACGTACAAAGAACAAAGCACAAAGAAAAGTACAGCACAGGAACAGGCCCTTTGGCCCTCCAAGCCTGCGCCGACCATGCTGCCCGTCTAAACTAAAATCTTCTACACTTCCTGGGTCCGTATCCCTCTATTCCCATCCTATTCATGTATTTGTCAAGATGCCTCTTAAATGTCACTATCGTCCTTCCTTCCACCACCTCCTCCAGCAGCGAGTTCCAGGCACCCACTACCCTCTGCGTAAAAAAACATGCCTCGTACATCTCCTCTAAACCTTGCCCCTCGCACCTCAAACCTATGTCCCCTAGTAATTGACCCCTCTACCCTGGAAAAAGCCTCTGACTATCCATCCTGTCTATGCCCCTCATAATTTTGTAGACCTCTATCAGGTCTCCCCTCAACCTTCGTTGTTCC
Source organism: Scyliorhinus torazame (assembly GCF_047496885.1). Lineage (NCBI taxonomy): Eukaryota > Metazoa > Chordata > Chondrichthyes > Carcharhiniformes > Scyliorhinidae > Scyliorhinus > Scyliorhinus torazame. The sequence continues at coordinate 66,549,586 of NC_092723.1, read as the reverse complement.
AGTAAGAACAAGCCGAGTTTATTCAACCGCTCCTCATAGCTAACGCCCCCCCATACCAGGCAACATCCTGATAATCTCTTCTGTACCCTCTCTAAAGCCTCCACATCCTTCTGGTAGTGTGGTGACCAGAATTGAACACTATACTCCAAGTGTGGCCTAACTAAGGTCCGAGACAGCTGTAACATAACTTGCCAATTCTTATACTCAATGCCCTGACCAATGAACGCAAGCATACCGTATGCCTTCTTGACTACCTTCTCCACCTGTGTTGCCTTTTTCAGTGACCTGTGGACCTGTACACCTAGATCTCTCTGACTTTCAATACTCTTGAGGGTTCTACCTGCATATTCCCTACCTGCATTAGACCTTCCAAAATGCATTACCTCACATTTGTCCGGATTAAATTCCATCTGCCATCTCTCCGCCCAAGTCTCCAAACGATCTAAATCCTGATGTATCCTCTGACAGTCCTCATCGCTATCTGTAATCCCACCAACCTTGGTGTTATCTGCAAACTTACTAATCAGACCAGTTACATTTTCCTCCAAATCATTTATATATACTACAAACAGCAAGGTCCCAGCACTGATCCCTGCAGAACACCACTAGTCACAGCCCTCCAATCAGAAAAGCACCCTTCCATTGCTACTCTCTGCCTTCTATGACCTGGTCAGTTCTGTATCCAGCTTGCCAGCTCACCCCTGATCCCGTGTGACTTCACCTTTTGTACCAGTCTACCATGAGGGACCTTGTCAATGGCCTGACTGAAATCCATATAGACAACATCCACTGCCCTACCTGCATCAATCATCTTTGTGACCTCTTTGAAAAACTCGATCAAGTTAGTGAGACACGACCTCCCCTTCACAAAACCATGCTGCCTCTCACTAATACGTCCATTTGCTTCCAAATAATTTACGAGTCCTACGAACAACCGTAGTTCGATCGTGTTCCCTGGCCTGGGGACTTGTTTGATGGACTGTACCTTCTCCTCCATCAGATGCAAGCCATATGTGTTGAGCCGGTACCCTAAGTACGTGACGTCTTTTGCGTGAAAAACACATTTGCCCTTTTTAAGGTGGAAGCCTGCCTCATAAAAATGGCGAGGACTTTCTCCAAGTTGCTCAGTTGCTCCTTCACGGTGGCTCTGGTGATCAGGACAACATTCAATAATAATAATAATATTTATTAGTGTCACAAGTAGGCTTACATTAACACTGCAATGAAGTTACTGTGAAAATCCCCTAGTCGCCACACTCCAGCGCCTCTTTGGGTACACTGAGGGAGAATTAAGAATGTCCAATTCACCGAACAAGCATGTCTTTCGGGACTTGTGGGAGGAAACCGGAGTACCCGGAGGAAACCTACGCAGACACGGGGAGAACGTGCAGACTCCGTACAGACGGTGACCCAAGCTTGGAATTGAACCCGGGTCCCTGGCACTGTGAAGCAACAGGGCTAACCACTGTGCTACCGTGCCTCCCACAAGCAAACTGTGACCCTTGGAAGCCCTTGGAGGATGCTTTCCAAGACTCTGTGAAAAATCGCGCAAGCTGATGATATCCTGAATGGCAGCCTTGTATATTCGTAAAGACCCCTATGGGAATCAATAGTCACGCACCTTCTGGATGGCCATGTCTTGCTCCAAACTGACTCATCAGGTTTTCAAAAGAAGTGCCCTCCAGCCTGCTTTTCATAGAGGTCCATGTTCAACATCAGGTACCCATCTAAATGAGGGGCCTTGTTCACTTGTAATCACCACATAGGTAGATGGTTTTAACTGGCTTCAGCACTGGGACTACAGGCACTGTCTACTCGCGAACTGCATAGGACGAATGATCCCCGACTTTCCAGCCGGTAGAGCTCATAGTCTACCTTCGTCAACAAGGCATAAGGAACTGGGTAGGCCCTAAAGTACCTCAGCTGTGCTTCTGCGTCTAAGTAGATTTTAGCCACGGCACCCTTTAATTTTCACAGGCCGTCCTGAGAAAACTTTCAAGTATTTCTCTAGGACCTCGTGCCCATCCTGAAAATCTGCTGCCAGGTGGAGCCTCTGCAGCAAGTCACAGCCCAACAGACTGGGTCTGTCCACTGTACCACTATCAATGGCAAACGGACAGACTGCTTCCCGGAGGCAACTGGGGTCATCGTCGTGCCCATGGTGGCCAACGGTTGTCCCGGGTACGTTGCCAAACATGCCTCAGTGTCCCTCAGGTCCAGGCATTGGATTCCTGTCTTCTCTTTCTGGAATGTTTGGCATCCTATTACTGAGACCACAGCCCCAGTGTCAAGTTCCATTACCAGTAGTTGGCCATTAACCGGGACAGTGACATTGATGGGGGCTACCCTCGGCACGTTGATGTACTTTAACTGCATGCACTCATCCTTGTTGCGCTGTGGCAGGTGGAAATCCCTGGCTCTAGGTGTGTACGTCCCCCAACCTGGGCGGCACACTTGTTGGCTGATCTGGTGTTCCTGGTCCCTCCAGTTCCACTGACCACAGACACAGCACCTATATGAGTTCTCCTCCTGGGGTTCAGGGGAGACATCTTACCAGGTTGCAAAGGCCCGCGCCAATGGGTCTGGCCCCGACGTTGCTTGGCAGTGGTTGGGTCCCAGAGGCTCTATTTGTAGGGGCACCATTCGCCTGTATGAGGGGCGTCCAGCACTATTCACCTCCACCTTTAACAAACCCTGGAGCTCCTGGACTCCCTTTTCCGTGCTTTCACGTGAGAGAGAGATCTCTATTGCCCTTTTCACGTTCAATGATTGTTCAAAAAGCAGCTCCCGCTAGTTTGCCATGTTGTTGATTCCGCACACAAGGCAGTCACTCAGCATCGCCGATCGGGATGGTACCTAATCACAGTGCTCAGCCAACTTGCGTAAGCTAGCCAAAGATTTTGTAACTGACTCCCCTGGGGTTCTCTCGGTCGTATTGAACCGGTATCTTTGGACAATGACCAAAAATTCTAGGGTCATCGTGGTCCACCACGAGCACCACCAGTTTATAAAGATTTTTGGAATCTGGGGCTGCAGGGTAGGTCAGGCTTGTAATGACACTAAAAATAGGGGCCCCACAGGCAGTCAGGAGTATCACCTTCTGGTGATCATCACCTATAATGACATTTGTCATGATATTCAAACACACACATCATGATAGACAGACCAACAGACCAATTAGCACACATAACACGACAGCCAATCACAGACAAGGACAGAGACAGTATAAGACAAGAAACACGACACCTGGTGGCCAGTCCATCTAGAGACCAGGACAAGGACAGGACCTGATTAACAACACACTCAGGGAGTCACCACGTGCAGAGTATCAAGACAAATCTGTAAATAGCAAGTTGGAATAAAACAGCGTTGTACCAATTGCAACCGTGTTGGTTCATCTGTACCTCAGAGCACCCAACACCACAACATTTGCCTTAAAAAAGTAACATATGCGCCCCGCGTACGGGCCTAGTCTTCTATATTCGCATCAAAAACATCAAGTCTTCCGGAGAGCAGCATTTTCATGTCTGTTCTAACCTTGCCCCTCTGCAGCCATGGTCTGGGCGTCCTGCTGCACCACCTGTAGTTAGGTTTTCTCCTCGCCATCAGTATTGTAATCGCGAGGAGCCCCGAAAAGGTTTGAAACAGACCACTTTATTCCGAAGCAAATTAAAGCCACAAAGCAGCAGGTGTACAACTAATTCCAGCTGGGACCATCCGAAGATGCCGGTCCCCTTCCGGGCCGGATTTTATCTGTGGACATTAACAAACCCCACTGTTGGGCTTCCGCCACTCAGCGGGGGAGCTCATTTTCCACAAGGCACATGGGGAGATCAATCAGGTCGCCCCTGTGGGTCTTGTGGGGGTTGTAACGTTCAAAATATTGAACAGTATTCTATGTAGCAGGCTATGTTTTAATGGATGGAATTGGACAGAGTTCAGTGAAGAACTAAAGGATACAGCTGTACATTAAAGAGCCTCAATTAAAACAGTTAAAACAAATACTGATGGGTAGAGTGGCAACTTTGGGAAGAGATGGATATATAAGGAAATTGTTAGTGACTAATGTGCACCTGAATGAAGGCCAAGATAACAGGAAACCTCAGAGTCAGGAAGGAAATATTGACCAGAAGGCATTTGTTTGAGACTGGATTGAGCACGCTGAAAATATGATGAGATGGCCAGGCCTGCCATCTATGGTTGAACTAAACAAAGTCCATTCACAACTGTGTCTGCCATTGAACTGTTGATTGCACATTCTATTGATCCACCTGAACTATGAATAAGATTGTACAAGGGGTCCTGGAAGGACTCTAAGGATGTATGAAATCTGGGAATGTTCTAAGTGGTGCATCATCAAGAGATGGATCCAAAGCAATAGGGCTGGTTTAGCACACTGGGCTAAATAGCTGGGATTTAAAGCAGACCAAGGCAGGCCAGCAGCACGGTTCAATTCCTTACCAGTCTCCCCGAACAGGCGCCGGAATGTGGCGACTAGGGGCTTTTCACAGTAACTTCATTTGAAGCCTACTTGTGACAATAAGCGATTTTCATTTTCATTTCATTTCAATGGCGAAGCTGTAGTGAATCAATTCAAGAAGGTATCCATCAAGAATACTCCGGTAATCCTCTCTTCCAATTTGGTCTACTGCATTCGCTGCTCCCAATGTGGTCTCCTCTATATCGGAGAGACCAAACGCAGACTGGGTGACCGCTTTGATGAGCATCTTCGGTCTGTGCGCTTTCAGGACCCTGACCTTCCTGTGGCTTGCCATTTTAACAAAAGACCCTGCTCCCATGCCCACATGTCTGTTCTTGGCCTGCTGCAATGTTCCAGTTAAGCTCAACGCAAACTGGAGGAACAACATCTCATCTTCCGGTTAGGCACACTACAGCCCTCCGGCCTGAACATCGAATTCAACAACTTCAGATGATCAGCTCTACCCCACCTCGACCCATTTGTTTTCATTTCATTTTAACTGTCTTTTACCATTTCTGTCTTTCTTAATATACATTTAATTTCGCCCCCCCGCCCCCCCCCAATCTTATCCACCTTTCCTTCACCTTTCTCCTCTTTGCTTCCCCCTTCCCCTCCCCCACATCTACAGTTCACCCTCTGATGTCAGTTTCCCTGCTGTTTGGCCTTTCACATCTTTTGTTCTCTCTGGGGACTGCCATTAGCACTCTTTCCCCTTGGTTTCTGTGGCCATTAGCACCCGATTTCCCTTGGACTCTGTGGCTATGACTCATCTTTCATTCTCACTTCTCAGTATAAATATTTCCCACTTTCTCTGTCTGTTAGCTTTGACAAAGAGCCATCGGACTCGAAACGTTAGCTCTTTTCTCTCTCTACAAATGCTGCCAGACTTGCTGAGATTTTCCAGCATTTTCTCTTTCATCAAGAATACTCCTTTTTTTTGGAAAATGTTTTTATTGGGAGTTTTTCATTTTATACACTACAAAGTAAACAAATCTGTACAAACCAAATGCAATTTGCAAAGACCAGACATTGAAAAAATACACCCCCAAAGCCAAACCCCTCTAACCCCTCCAACCCCATTCCCCCTTTTCCCCCCTTTTTGAAAATGTTTTTATTGCAGTTATTCATTTTATACACTGTATAATAGACAAGGGTCTGTGCATCGGCGACAATGTACAAGAACCTTTCCGTTGGTTTCGGCCCCCCTCTGTTTGGTTCTCCCACCCCCCCCCCCACCCCTTTTTGTTGCTTTAAGATACTTTCTTAGGTCACATATCATACAGTGGGCAATTATCATCTATTCACATATATGCGGATCTTTCCCCTTCCCGTTCTTTCCTTTGTCAATTGGCCCCGCCCCTTCTCCTCTCCCTCTCATCCTGTTTTAGGTGTTTCTTTGTGATCTTACTTTAGGCCCCTGTTATCCATTCCAGCGATTCTCCAGCCTCCCCCTCCTCTCTCACTGGCTTTTGCCACTCCCTTTCCCTCCCTGTCCGTACCCTGCTATCTCCTTGTCTCCCATGTGCCCCCCCACTTCCCTCGCTCTTTTGGCTGTTGGTTTCAAACAGGTCCTGGAACAAGTTGTTGAATGGCCTCCACGCTTTGTGCAAGCCATCCTCTGACCCTCGGATGGTCTGCAGCTGTGGAGGATGCTGTTGATCGCCAGCCGAGCAGGATTCTTTGACGGGCGATTAGGGAAGTAAAGGCAAGGGTGTTGATCCCTTTCCCCATAAATAGTACTGACTGGTCCGATACTCCAAAGACTGCCACCTTCGGGCTTGGCACCACCCTCACCCCCAAAACCTTGGGCATTGCATCGAAGAAGGCTGTCCAGAACCCGACAAGTCTGGAGCATGCCCAGAACATGTGGTTGGCCGGGCCTCCCTGACACTGCTCACGTTTGTCCTTCACCTCCGGGTAGAACCTACTCATTGCATTCTTGTCAGGTGTGCTCGGTGCACCACTTTCAATTGCATAAGGCCTTGCACAAGTGGAGGTGGAGTTGGCCCTGTTCAGCGCTTTGCTCCAGAGTCCCCACCCTATTTCCATACCTACTGCTTCCTCACATTTTTCATCCAGTGGGGAGCATGACCTTTCTAATAGTCACCCGTACAGGTCCCCGCAGTTCCCCCCTCCCAGGTTGCCCGCGTCCAGCAGTTTCTCCAGCATTGTGTGCCGGGATCCGCGGGTATGCTGCCGTCTCCTGGAGGAAGTTCTTAACCTGTAGGTGCCTGAGTTTGTTCCCGTTGGGTAGCCTGCCCTCTGTGTAAAAGTCCCTAACAGTCAGTGTCGCCCCATCCTGTCTCCATCTCTTATAGGTGGCATCTAGCATGGCTGGCACAAACTTGTGGTTGCCATGGTGGACATTTCAGTCAAGCCGAAGTAATGCCTCATATGGTTCCATTTTCAGAGTGTGGTTACCACCACTGGGCTTGTTGAGTGTTTTGCTGGTACTGATGGGAGCACTGTCATGGCAAGGGTCTGATGGTCATCCCTGTGCAGGAGCTAACCTCCATTCTCGCCCATTCCATTTCTGGTTCTTTCGCCCATCCCCTCACTCTTTCTGCCATGGCTCACCAGTGGCACTATTGTAGATTTGGGAGGGCCAGGCCCTCCACCCCCATGTTTCTTCTTCTCTGTAGGACTCTTTTGGGGATCCTTGAGTTTTTTCCCCCCCATCCCGCCGCAACCCCCTTCCCCCCCACACACAAACGCCATAATCATTTTGCGACCAAATTGACGAAGGCCTTGGGGGTGTAGATCGACATCAAGAACATCCCTAAGCATTATGCAGTCATCTTAGGGCTAACCACCTGAGGACTAACTGCGTGTTTTACAGAGGCTATTAAAACTTGCCTGAGCATTAGTTATTTAACAGAGGTGTTTCATTTAACCATGGCATTGAGAACATAATTCTCAGACTATTGAACATGGATTCTACATTGCTGAGTGGGATTGAAGATTAGAAGGATAGATGTAATTGGTTATGTGAGGAATTTAATGTTCCACATGCTCCTGTCAGGCATGGTTCATCTGGAGCACTTGGCTGTCCAAATTTAGAAGTGATGTAGAGATGTCGGCGTTGGACTGGGGTGAGCACAGTAAGAAGTCTTACAACACCAGGTTAAAGTCCAACAGGTTTGTTATGAATCACTAGCTTTCGGAGTATTGCTTCTTCCTCAGGTGACTCTTTTTCTTGGTGTGCATATAGGTGGCATTGTATCGTTGTCTCATCTGTTTGGCGGTGTTCCGCAGTTGGACTGCTGTATCCTGAGCGCAAGTTGAGAATATGGACTCTATCTTGGTTTCCAGGTTTCGGCGACTGCTGTAGAGCTGGTCTATGAGGTGGTTGAGGAGTGTGAGAGAGGTGCGATGGCAGAGTCTCTCAGCGTAGTCTGTGTTGTCGGTCGACTTGAGTGGGTCTGTGATCTGTAGCCCTTTTGGGACCTTGTCTGCTTTCTTGCATCTTTGTAGAAACTTAATGTCAGTGTCTATATGCGTGATCTTCTTGGAGATCCTCTCCACTTTGAGCCGACAGTTTGCGGTGTCGATGGTAGCCATGATGTGGAGATGCCGGTGTTGGACTGGGGTGAGCACAGTAAGAAGTCTTACAATACCAGGTTAAAGTCCAACAGCTTTGTTTCAAATCACTAGCTTTTGGAGCACTGCTCCTTCCTCAGCACTGCTCCTTCCTCCTTCCTTCAGCTGAGGAAGGAGCCGTGCTCCGAAAGCTAGTGATTCGAAACAACCCTGTTGGACTTTAACCTGGTGTTGTGAGTCTTCTTACTAGATTTAGAAGGGCATGGATTCCATCCCTCTCACTCCAGAGACTTGAGCATTGATGTAGCAGTGCTGGAGGAGAGCTGTACAGTTGGAGACACTGCCTTTCAGATGAAACGTTAAACCAAAGCCCGTCCACTCTCCCATGTGTATGTAAAAACTCCTTTAACACTATTCAGATGAGAACTAGGTGAGCGTCCCCCTGTGCGATGGAGGATCCCTCAATCAATAGCACAAGAATAAATTAGCTGGTCATTTATCTCATTGTGTTTGTGGGGTCTTGATGTGCGTAAGTTGGCTGCAGTGTTATATACAGTTACAGATGCATGGTCGGCTCTCAACAATGGCTAAGAAACTGGACCAGAGCCATAACCTTTTAAAGTTTTAAGATGGTACAGAAAGATCAATTAGTTCCAGGAGTGATAATATAAGTATTAGAGCTTGGTTATTTTAGAAACAAACTTTGGAAAACAATACAAAAAAAAACAATATTTAAACTTTTAAACTTTAACTCTAACACTTACAGATTACACATAGTTTCTTAATCTTAACACACGAGTTCCCATTAAACAGCATTTTAACAGAACACGCAGCTCTCATGCCACTTACACAGACAGACAAAAGCAATACTTGCATTTAACAAAGCACTTTTTCTTCTGTTCGCGACATTCTTTCAGAACGTTTTTCCAAAGCCTGCCTCGGTGGCAACTTTCATGATCTCTCTCGGTCGATTTCCAAAGCCTTCTGCTCTGTACCTGTTCCAAACAGGATAATTTTTCTCTTTATCTCTCTAAGCTCTGCCCAGCCCGTCAAACAATAGTTCTCTGGCGTTTTCAGAATTGAACCTATCATTATTATCTTGGCTGCTTGATTGCCCACTCCCGTTTATGCAAAATGATAATGATAATGATCTTTATTGTCACAAGTAGGCTTATAATAAAACTGCAATGAAGTTACTGTGAAAAGCCCCTCGTCGCCACATTCCGGCGCCTGTTTGGGTACACAGAGGGAGAATTCAGAATATCCAAATTGCCTAATAGCTCATCTTTCGGGACTTTTGGGAGGAACTAGAGCACCCGGAGGAAACCCACGCAGACACGGGGAGAACATGCAGACTCCGTACAGATTCCCAAGCCGGGAATCGAACCTGGGACCCTGCCGCTGTGGACCATAGTGCTAACCACTTGTTATGGGTGAGGCGTTTTCAGAACCCCAAAATGTATCATGGAGTTCAACCAACCTCTCCCTTTAATGGATTGTTGCTTTTGAAGCACGTGGCTTGTTCCCCAGGTGTGATATTACAATTATGGACACATCGGTTTTAACACAAAACAATGTTTATTCTATGAACTCAACTTAACCTTTCAAATAAACATTGGATCCCTGAACACCCCTTACTTCAACGATAACCCCGAAAATAACACACTAAATAATCCCTCAGCTATTCCTTTCAACATCCTTGAGACTTAACACCTTTAAACAGAAACACATCAGGTTAAAGACTTTACTATTATGAGTTTAAATCGCCCAAATGATCCAGAGATAGTCTTTCATGGCAGAGATCACAGCAAATCCAGCTCACTGCAAAACACAGACACACACCCAAGCTCTTTTCAAACTGAAACCAAAAGCAGAAGTGAGCTCAGCTCTCCCCCCTGTGACATCACTTCAGTAATATGATCAACTCCATTCCTTAAAGGTACGTTGCTTAAACATCCATTTCTTAAAGGTACTCTCACATGACATCTCCCCCCCAAGAAAAAAAAACCCATCAACTTCAAGATGGTTTCATTTTTCACTTTTGCACCATCCACTAAGAAATGCACACAGTAAAAATACACGCAAACAGCCATAATAATATAGTCCATTTTTCTTTGTTCTTCTTCCTCCAACCAAAATCCTTCTCGATTGACAGTCTCTTTGAACAAGAAAGTCTCTGCACAAGCCATCCACTCCTCTACACCTTGGCATTTCTCTTTAGAATCTGACCACAGAGCCCCTTGCAATTCTCCAATATAGGAGCATTGGTTACCACAGCTTTCGGGCAGTCAAATGCCTGTTGTCCATTGAAATTTTTGACGTTTCATTAGCAAGTCCATCAGTGGAGCAACCACGCTAAAAATCTTTTGCACAAAGGTTTGATCAAATTCATTCATGCTTAAGAGATCGCATTATTTCTCTTCGTCTTGAGGCTATCCCAGGGATGTTTAGCACAGGGCTAAATCGCTGGTTTTGAAAGCAGACCAAGGCAGGCCAGCAGCACGGTTCAATTCCCGTAACAGCCTTCCCGAACAGGTGCTGGAATGTGGCGACTTGGGGCTTTTCACAGTAACTTCATTTGAAGCCTACTTGTGACAATAAGCGATTTTCATTTTATTTCATTTTTCATTCATCAGAAACTCCGCAAGGAAAGTGATTCGGGCTACTCCAAATTCACTTTCGGCTAGGTTCATCACCAAACCCGCCTCCTGAATTCGATCGAAGAACTCCATAGGATGTTTGAAATGTTCTTTCCATGTCTGGAAGTTGTAAATAAAAGCAGATTGTCCCACTTTCTCAATGCAATCCTTCAAACGTGGGATAGGGTAAGAGTCCGTTCTTGTAACTGCATTCTCCTTTCTGTAGTCCACACACAACCATTGGGTACCGTCTGGTTTAGGTACCATCACTATGGGTGAGCTCCATTGGCTGCAGCCCACTTCAATTTTGCCATTTTTAAGCATACTCTCAACCTCTCTGTTAACCTGTGCCAATTTTAAAGGATTAAGTCGATATATATGTTGTTTGATAGGAACAGCATTTCCCACATCTACATCTTGTACAGCCATTTGAGTACTTCCCAATTTATCTCTACAAAATTGCCCATGTGATATCAATAACTCTTTCAGGTCAGTTTGTTTTTCCTCTGGAAGGTAACTTAACAATTCATCCCAATTTTTAAGAATGTCCTCATTTTCCAATTTAATTTGAGGTATGTCAAATTCACAGTCATCTGGATATCACCACCTTTTCTGGCAACATTCTTCCCAAACTACATAATTTCTCATCTCTTTCCATTAAAGGTTCACTAGGCCCTGTATCTCTTAAAATTGTGACTTCTTTACCTGCTCCACCTGATACACATGAGTAAACTTTACCCACACAAGTAAATTCTTTAAAGATATCTGGCACCTTCTTAACAATTACTTCTTGAACAGGCTGTACAATCGTTTGCACCTCCTTTGCTTCCCATGGGCTTTGCTTTACCACTCGAACAAATCCCACTGTCTTATCCTGTTTTACCACATCAGCCTTCCCAGTGCTTTTCTTCAACCACCAACACTGACTTTACATGGCCTAGTTTATTACAGTGAAAACATTTGAAACGTTTCCACCCTCCTGGATTTCTTTTTTAATCTGAGGTACACTCTCTTTATTGTCTCCCATCAGATCACCTTTACCTTTACCACTTGAGTATTTCTCATGTCCCCAGTTTCTATCCCTGACCGGCTGAAACTGGTGTTGGAAACCAATTTTTAATTCATAATCATCTGCCATTTCTGCTGCTAGTCTCGCAGTTTTAACCCTCTGTTCTTCCACATGAGTTCTCACTACATCAGGATTTGAATTTTTAAACTCATCAAAAAATATAATTTCTCTGAGAGCTTCATACGTTTGGTCTATTTTCAAAGCCCTTATCCACCTATCAAAATTACTCTGTTTGAGCCTTTCAAACTCCATGTATGTTTGACCAAATTCTTTCCTTCAATTTCTAAACCTTTGTCTGCAAACTTCAGGCACTAGCTCATATGCACTTAAGATGGATTTCTTCACCTCCTCACACGTTCCAGATACCTCCTCCGGTAGTGATGCAAACACTTCACTAGCCCTACCTACCAGCTTTGTTTGAATCAGTAATACCCACATGTCCTGTGGCCATTGCATTTTTTTAGCTACCTTCTCAAATGAAAAAGGCGTCTACCTCCTTCTCGGCAAACCTTGGCAATGCTTGGACATATTTAAATAGATCCCCATAAAGCATTCGTCTATGACGCTCTTTCTCATTATCCTCATCCAGCTCCTCCAACTGTACGTGTCCCTTTGCGTCTGCCAATTTTAACTGATTTTCATGTTTCAGAGCCATTTTCCGAAGTTCAAACTCTCTCTCTTTCCCTTTCCTCTCTATCTCTTTCTTTGTTTCTTTCTTCTTTCTCTTTTTCGTTTTCCTCTCTGTCTCTATCTCTTTCTTTTTCTTTCATTGCATATTCAAGACACTTTAATTCTTTTTCATGTTCAAGTTGCTTTAATTCTTTTTCATGTTCAAATTGCTTAATCTGCAACTGGAGGTTTGCCATATCTAATGAGTCAGAATGTATCACGGGCAAATGTAAATGCGCAGATACTGCGTTAAGTACTTCATCTTTTCGTAGTTTGCTAGGCAGTGTTAACTGCAATGCTTTTGCCAAACCTAATAGTCTGTCTTTACTCTCTGTCCGTAAGGTATCACCTGTTACCACGTCCAACCCCAAAATCTTCTGAGCCTCCGAAAGAGCCATTGTTCACAACACTCTCCCCACTTAAACTAAAATACCACACTGGAAAAGCAACAAACCTTCACTGTCTTTAAGTTCACAAAAGCCCATCTAATAGATAGACTTTTATCCCGGACAAGCCCCAATTGTTATGGGCGAGGCATTTTCAGAACCCCAAAATGTATCATGGAGTTCAACCAACCTTTCCTTTTATGGATTGTTGCTTTTGAAGCACGTGGCTTGTTCCCCAGGTGTGATATTACAATTATGGACATGTGATTTTTAACACAAAACAATGTTTATTCTATGAACTCAACTTAACCTTTTAAATAAACATTGGATCCCTGAACACCCCTTACTTCAACGATAACCCCAAAAATAACACAACACTAAATAATCCCTCAGCTATTCCTTTCAACATCCATGAGACTTAACACCTTTAAACAGAAAACATCAGGTTAAAGGCTTTACTATTATGAGTTTAAATCACCCAAATGATCCAGAGATAGTCTTTCATGGCAGAGATCACAGCAGATCCAACTCACTGCAAAACACAGACACACACCCAAGCTCTTTTCAAACTGAAACCAAAAGCAGTAGTGAGCACAGCTCCCCCCCGTGACATCACTTCAGTAATATGATCAACTCCATTTCTTAAAGGTACATCGCTTAAACATCCATTTCTTAAAGGTACTCTCACATGACACACTATGCTACCAAGAACAGAGCCATGCTATTGAGGTGCAACTAGCCTCCCATTGACAGACAAGGAGGCCATCAGACTCTATAGTGGGCTAACAGCTGGTCAGGCAGGAGTGCGCCGAGTAACAATGGTTTTGTGGAATCACGTGTATTCTCACTAATGAGTTTAAGTCTGACTGGGACAATGTAACCCGACCAGAAGTGGGTGTATCCCTCTGATTCCGTGCGAGGAAGTTTTTTTCCCCCTCAGTCTGTTTAACTTCTAAATTTCGTGCTGCATCTCAGGCCTCATTTCTGGGCACAATTTCCTAATATTTCCCATGCTTAACACTACGTCACAGCAGCGAATACACTTGGAAAGTATTTTATTGGTTACAAAGTGCTTTTGGACTACCTGAGGGCAGGCGCTATATAAATGTAAGTCATTGTCTATCTTGCGGCCAAGTACAGCTCAGGTTATATGATGTGGGATGATAAAGATTCGACAGGCACTAGTTCAGAGCAGTCTGACCTTTTTATAATAAAGTCTTCTCAGTATGAAATTCAGTTGATGAGGATATTGAAATAACAAAGCTGTTTTTGTGTCTGGTCCTGACAATCAAACAATCTCCGATGACATCTTTTATGAGTAGCTGAAAGAACAATCCTGAATGATTGCTCTATTCTGACTCTAATTAGCATCGACTTGTCATCGCGGACATGCTGTGTGTCTAGCTCAATGACACATGTAACCTTGATTGTTTCTACATTGATCTACACTGTGTCTTTCCAGACAGGCTATCCTTTTCCTGTCAGCCAACAACTTCACAGTATCATCAAGCAAACAAGCCTTGTTAATGTTTTCTACCTGAATGAGGAATCCATCCCGTTTCACAGTGAATTCAGTTAAAATAATCCAATATATTTTACAAATGGCACTCTGATCTCTCTATTGTGTTGTAGGCTTCTCTCCCCTCATTCGCCCCTCTATCCTCGGTACATCAAATGTCAGCCAATCCTTCATAATGATACTTGTATTAATATTGCACAAAATCATATCAAAATGATTTAGTGCTGCACGCAATGATCGATCTTTGTGGAATAGTGTAACTAGGGGATCTGTCATCTGTTTCACATCTCCCACAATTTCCATTTCCACTGACTTTGATTCACTATTACCTGTTTTACACTTCCTACACAGTCAAAATTTGCCCCAATCAATCACATTTGATGTGTTGTGACTGTTGCTATGTATTGCAAGTATATTCTCACTGTAACATACATGAAGTTTCCTCCCACAGGCTAAAGATGTGTAAGTTAGCTAGATTGGGCATTCAAAATTGCCCCTTTGGTGGGGCAATGGTGGATAGGGTTAACGGATAGGAGCTAAGTAGGGTGCTCTTTCAGATGGTCGGTGCAGACTTGACCGGCTAAATGACCTCCTTCTGCACTGTAGGGACTCCATAGATATGGAAATTCAGTAACCTGCATAACACTCATTTCTCCCTTCCTATTATCCTGTATTTATTCAAAAAAATAGTTGGATCCAAGATGATACGAATTCTCTGTGGAAAGTGCAGGTTTAATGTACCAAATGAAAGTTTCCACAATCTTGGCAATTATTTTATCCAGGTCAAGTTTAACAGCATAAAACAAACCAACTCTTTGAGAGATTTATCCATTTTGTCCTATTCTCTACCCTTTCCTCTCTCCACATTTTCTCAATATACCTCCACTTTTCTTTTACGAGCCATTTTTGATTTTGCTTCTGTCATAACCCCCACTAGACCCACGGGGGAATTATCGATCTCCCTGTGGGGCTTGTGGAGTACGAACTTCTCCAATAATGGGTGGAGGTCAACTCACCGCAGCTCATAAAACCGAGCACAAAATGCAAGCTGAGCAGGGATCTGACCCAATGGGTCTGTGATATGTATATTGTTATTGCTGTGGGCAGACTTTATGTTAAAGTAAAATAAACCTTTATCATTCCTACCGCCGGCTTCCTTGGTCATTAAACTGGCGATGAGAAAAAATAAACCTCCAGACTCTGTTACAAGACACCAAGTCATTCAATGAGTTATTTGCACTGGTGTCTGACCATCATCATCCAAAGCCATCAGTTATAATGCAACAGTACCGATTCAACAAGGCTGTGTGAATTACATGGGAGAGTCGGTGACTGAGTTTTTGACACGCCTCAAGCAGCTGGCAGAGCACTGTGAGTTCGGACAACCCCTATCTGAAATGTTGAGTGATAGGCTTTGTGTGGAATAAAAACAAAGCCACACAAAGGAAACTGTTGGCGGACCCCACATCGGACTTAAAGCAGGCTATTGAGTTAGCACTGTCCTGCAAACTTGTGGGGAAAAGGAATACAGGAGCTTCGGGGATCCATGGACTATGGGGTGACCCGACCTCCATATCTGACTTTGTGACATCCCAAGGCGGTGCCCGAATGGCCAAGTCACCTCCCAAGCGGCAACCAAAGGTACAATACAACACGATAGTCAGACCCAGTATTCAGGAGCCGCCTCAGACCTGCGAGACACCTCCCCCAAGGAAAAGGGGGAATTCTGACCACATTGCCAGATGTGTGGATGGAGAGCACACGGTAGTCAAGGCCTCCAGAATGGGAGGAGGGAACACCACCCAGGGCAGGCACTGAGGTCACAGCGGGCCAGGGCCTTGCATGTGGCCTCACCCGAGGAAGACAACATGAGGCAGCTAAACTACATCACCACCCCAAAGGTTGCACCAATCCGGGTCACACTACAATTGAACGGACATCCCCCACTGATCGAGATGGACAAAAGAGCTGCCAACTCCATCATTGGGCAGCAAAGCTTTCGCTGACTTTGTTCAGGGATTTGCCACTAACCCTACGAAACACAAAGGCCAGATTGGCGACTTATATGAGTGAACTACTGAGCATGGTTTGAACCACCCAGACCTCGGTGATGCATGGACAGCAAGCCGTCAGGCTACCTTTAGGCGTGGCGAGACGGCCGGGAGCTTACCGGCTGGGGCGTGATTAGCCAGTTTCGATTGGCAGCAGAGTTTCTAGATGGGCACGGGAAACTTGTATAGACGTCCTGGGAAAATATCAAGAAATATTCCAGGAGGGCCTGGGCAGAGTAAAGGCTCACATCTCCGTAGACCCAGAGACTCAGTCCAGGTATTTCAGGCCATGGCCCGGCACTTACGCCCTACTCGCCAATGTTGACGCAGAGCTGAAACACCTCGATGATCTGCAAATCATACGCCTTGTACAGTTATGAAGCCAGACAAACCTGTTTGACCCTGTGGGGATGACAAACTAATGATGAAGAGGCCTTCCCGCCAAATGACCGGAAGCCCTCGACGACCCTGGCTCAGAAGTGAACACAGAAGCATCTGCACGACAATGTTGTTTCCGGGGCTGAGATCCCGGCGAGAGCCCTCCTGAGGTTATCCAGGAAAAGACGGTCGCCACACCACCCAATGCAGTCCTGCCACCGCAGGCAGAGGCTTACCGTCGGGCAAAGCGGCACAGAAGGCCTCCTCAGATGATTGCAGAGAGGGAACATTCGGACTTGGGGGAAGGGTGTCACAGAACCCCACGAGGTCCACGGGGAAGCCATTATCGATCTTTCCCCGCAGGGTTCGTGGAGTACGAGCTTCCCTGATAGTGGTCCACTCAGCTGGGGCTTGTAAAACCAAACATAAAAACCCACCTGAGCAGGGACCGGCACGTTGGTTGTCCCAACGGGGACTGTGATATGTTTATAGTTATTTTTTAAAATAATTTTTATTAAGGTTTTCACAGAATATCAGTAACAAAATGAAAAAGGAACCCAACAGGGTTAAGTACAAAACACAGCCCAAAAAAGCAACCCTCCATACCCTCCTCCCCCCTGTAAATAAATAATAAATTAACACCCCGACTTAACACAAAGCAGACATAGCAAATATATACACCCCCTCAGACCCCCCAGTGTAAATAAACAAAAATAAAAAGAAAGTAACCCCCCCCGCCCGACTGACAGGAAGTCTAAGAACGGTTGCCACTGCCTAAAGAACCCTTGTACCGACCCTCTCAAGGCGAATTTCACCCTCTCCAACTTAATAAACCCCGCCATATCGTTGATCCAGGATTCCACGCTTGGGGGCCTCGCATCCTTCCACTGAAGAAGAATCCTCCGCCGGGCTACCAGGGACGCAAAGGCCAGAATACCGGCCTCTTTCGCCTCCTGCACTCCCGGCTCCTCTGCCACCCCAAATATTGCGAGCCCCCAGCCCGGCTTGACCCTGGAACCTACCACCCTCGACACCGTCCTCGCTACACCCCTCCAAAATTCCTCCAGCGCTGGGCATACCCAGAACATATGGGTGTGATTCGCTGGGCTCCCCAAGTACCTAACACACCTGTCCTCACCCCCAAAGAACCTGCTCATCCTTGTCCCGGTCATGTGTGCCCTGTGCAGCACCTTAAACTGTATGAGGCTGAGCCTCGCGCACGAAGAGGAAGAGTTCACCCTCCCTAGGGCATCTGCTCACGCCCCTTCCTCGATTTCCTCTCCCAACTCCTCCTCCCACTTATCTTTCACCTCCACCACCGGGACCTCCTCCTCCTCCTGCATCACCTGGTAAGTTTCCGAGATCTTCCCCTCCCCAACCCACCCCCCTGAGAGCAACCTGTCCTGTACTGTGTGTGGCAGCAGCCGTGGGAATTCCACCACCTGCTGCCTGGCAAACGTCCTTACCTGTAAGTACCTGAAGGTGTTCCCCGGGGGGAGCCCGTACTTCTCCTCCAGCTCACCCAGGCTCGCGAACTTCCTGTCCACAAACAGGTCTCCCAACCTTCGTATTCCTGCCCTGTGCCACTCCGAAAACCCTCCATCTGTTCTCCCTGGGACGAACCGGTGGTTCCCCCCATATTGGGGTCCACACCAAGGCCCCAACTTCCCCCCTGTGCCGCCTCCACTGCCCCCAGATTTTGAGGGCAGCCACCACTACCGGGCTCGTGGTATACCTCCTTGGAAGGAGCGGCAGCGGCGCCGTTGCCAGCGCCCCCAGACTCGTACCCACACAAGACGCCGTCTCCAGCCTCTTCCATGCAGCCCCCTCCATCACCCACTTGCGCACCATCGTCGCATTGGCGGCCCAGTAGTACCCACAGAGGTTGGGCAGCGCCATCCCCTCCCTATCTCTACTCCGCTCTAGGAACACCCTTCTCACCCTCAGAGTCCCTCGCGCCCACACAAACCCCATTATGCTCCTGTTGACCCGCCTAGAAAAGGCCTTTGGGATAAACACGGGGAGGCACTGGAACATGAACAAAAACTTTGGGAGCACCTTCATTTTGACTGACTGCACCCTACCCGCCAAGGACAGCGGCAACGCGTCCCACCCCTTGAACTCCTCCTCCATTTGCTCCACCAGCCTTGTGAAATTAAGCCTACGCAGGGCCCCCCAGCCCCTGGCCACCTGGACCCCAAATACCTGAAGCTCCTCTCCGCCCTTTTTAATGGGAGCTCGTTAATCCCCCTCTCCTGGTCCCCTGGGTGAACTACGAACAGTTCGCTCTTCCCCATGTTGAGCTTGTATCCCGAGAAATCCCCGAATTCCCTGAGGATCCTCATTACCTCCGGCATTCCCCCCACCGAGTCCGCCACGTATAGAAGCAATCCCTTTGGTCAGCTTCTCCAGCCCAATCGGGGCCCCCAATCCCGCCACCAGTCCCTCCTCCACCTTCGGAAACCTCAATTGGTCCAGAAAGCGGCCCATCCCTCCCTCCTGCAGTGGGGGTTCCCCATTATCGTCCTCATTGAGCGACACCCTATGCTCCTCCCCACCCCGCACCAACACCCTCCAGTTCCTCGACACCCTCAGTGCCATAGCCAGGGGTTCAATCGCCAGAGCAGGGGGGACAGGGGACAACCCGCCTCGTCCCTCGGTGCAATCAAAAGTACTCAGACCTCCTCCTGTTCGTAGCCACACTCGCCATCGGGACGTCATACAACAACCTAACCCACCTGACAAACCCCTCCCCAAACCCAAACCTCTTCAGCACCTCCCACAGGTACCCCCATTCTACCCTAACGAAGGCTTTCTCAGCGTCCATCGCCACCACTATCTCCGCCTCCCCCTCCCTCGCCGGCATCATGATAACGTTCAGAAGCCTCCGCACATTCGCGTTCAACTGCCTCCCCTTCACGAACCCCGTCTGGTCTTTGTGGATGACCTGCGGCACACAATCCTCAATCCTCGTGGCTAAGACCTTCACCAGCACCTTGGCATCTACATTTAGCAACAAAATCGGCCTGTAAGACCCACACTGCAAGGGATCCTTGTCCCGCTTCAGGATCAAGGAGATCAGTGCCCGGGACATCATCGGGGGCAAGGCCCCCCCTCCCTTGCCTCATTGAAGGTCCTAACTAGCAACGGGCCCAACAGGTCCATATATTTATAATAGAATTCGACTGGGAAACCGTCCGGCCCCGGTGCCTTTCCCGCCTGCATGCTCCCTATCCCTTTGGTCAGCTTCTCCAGCCCAATCGGGGCCCCCAATCCCGCCACCAGTCCCTCCTCCACCTTCGGAAACCTCAATTGGTCCAGAAAGCGGCCCATCCCTCCCTCCTCCAGTGGGAGTTCCCCATTATCGTTGGCCTCCAGATACCTCTCTATGCTTCCTCGGACCCGCTCACTCACCTCCTCGTCCGCCAACAGCCCCACCTCCAAGCACCACAACGGGCGCTGGTCCATCTCCTCCCCCAGCTCTAAGTCCACCCAATGCGGGGCGTGATCCGAAATGGCTATCGCCGAGTACTCGGTATCCTCTACTCTCGCTATCAGCACCTTGCTCAGAATAAAGAAGTCGATCTGGGAATAAGCCTTATGGACATGTGAGAAGAATGAAAATTCCCAGCCCCCTGCCTTGCAAATCTCCAAGGGTCCACCCCTCCCACCTGGTCCATAAACCCCCTCAGCCCCGTAGCCGCCGCCGGCTTCCTACCCGTCCTAGACCTGAAGCGATCCAGTGCCGGATCCAACACCATGTTAAAGTCTCCCACCATTATCAGGCCCCCCACTTCCAAGTCTGGGATCCGACCCAACATGCGCCGCATAAAACCCGCATCGTCCCAGTTCGGGGCATACACATTGATCAGTACCACCCTCTCTTCCTGCAACTTACCACTTACCATTACGTACCTACCGCCCTTGTCTGCCACAATGCTCAACACCTCGAACGACACCCTTGACCATAGCAGCAGCAACTCGATTCCCCCCCCACCAACCCCTTGATCGCACAGTCCTCCTTTTACAGGCCCAGTCCCCTCACCCCCGACTCAGGCCTCCCCCTCTCCCGTGGGGCCCCATCTCACTGCCGGCCATCCACCACTGTTCCTATGCTTACCCCCCTCCAAGAGCCCCCCCCGACCAACCCAACCAAAACAGTGCCCAACCCGCCCTAACCACCCGCACCGAACCAGAAAGAAAAAACAAGAGCAAAGGACCCCTCCTCAAAAAGTAACATATCAACCGCAATCCCCAAACGCCATCCCGACCCTCAATCTGTGTCCAACTTCTTGGCCTGAACAAAGGCCCACACCTCCTCCGGAGACTCAAAATAATGGTGCCGGTCCTTGTAGGTGACCCACAGTCGCGCTGCAACATGCCAAACTTCACCCCCTTCCTGTGCAGCACTGCCTTCGCTCGATTGTACCCGGCCCTCCTCTTCGCCACCTCCGCACTCCAGTCCTGGTATATTCGAACCTCAGCGTTCTCCCACCTGCTGCTCCTCTCCTTCTTGGCCCACCTGAGCACACACTCACGATCAGCAAACCGATGGAACCGCACCAGCACCGCCCGCGGAGGCTCGTTAGCCTTGGGCCTCCTCGCCAGCACTCTATGGCCCCCTTCCAGCTCCCGGAGCCCCTGGAAGGACCCCGCTCCCATCAGCGAGTTCAACATGGTGACCACACAGGCCCCCACGTCCGGCCCCTCCAGACCCTCTGGGAGGCCCAGAATCCGCAAGTTCTTCCGCCTCGACCGATTCTCCATCTCCTCGAACCGCCCCTGCCATTTCTTGTGGAGCGCCTCGTGCGCCTCCACCTTTACCGCCAGGCCTAAGATCTCATCCTCGTTGTCGGAGATCTTTTGTCGGGCCTCGCGGATCGCCACCCCCTGGGCCGTCTGTGTCTCCAGGAGCTTATCGATAGAAGCCTTCTTCAGCTCAAGCAGGTCCGCTTTAATCTCCCTGAAGCAGTGCTGGATACCCTCCTGTTGCTCCTCCGCCCACTGCATCCACACTGCCTGGTCCCCGCCCGCCGCCATTTTGTTCTTCTTCCCTCGCACATTCTTCGGGTCCACCACCACTTTTTTAGTAGCTCCACTCCTGGTAAAAGCCATATACTGTCGGGGAACTATTGTACTCTCCTTCCCACAGCGGGAAACATCGAAAAAAGTCCATTGGGGGCCCTGAAAAGAGCCCAAAAGTCCGTTTTTGGCAGGGGCTGCCGAATGTGCGACTTAGCTCCGCATAGCCGCAACCGGAAGTCCCATGTTTATAGTTATAATAATAATCTTAATTATTGTCACAAGTAAGCTTACATTAACACTGCAATGAAGTGACTGTGAAAAGCCCAGTCACCAGCGCCTGTTCGGGTACACGGAGGGAGAATTCAGAATGCCTAATTCACCTAAAAAAGCATGCCTTTTGGGACTTGCGGAAAGAAACCGGAGCACCCGGAGGAAGCCCACGCAGACACAGGGAGAACGCGCAGACTCCACACAGACAGTGACCCTAGCTGGGAATCAAACCTGGGAGCCTGGCACTGTGAAGCAACAGTGCTGCCCACTGTGCTACCATGCTGCCGTGGGCTGACTTTAAGTTAAAGTCAGATAAATCAAATAAATGAGATACAGAGTCTGGTGAACTGGTGCGACGACAATAATCTCTCCCTCAATGTCAACAAAACGAAGGAGATTGTCATCGACTTCAGGAAGCATAGTGGAGAACATGCCCCTGTCTACATCAATGGGAACAAAGTAGAAAGGGTTGAGAGCTTCACGTTTTTAGGTGTACAGATCACCAACAGCCTGTCCTGGTCCCCCATGCCGACACTATAGTTAAGAAAGCCCACCAACGAGTCTACTTTCTCAGAAGACTTAGGAAATGTGGCATGTCAGCTACGACCCTCACCAGCTTCTACAGATGCACCATAGAAAGCATCCTTTCTGGTTGTATCACAGTGTGATGAACGGTTCCTGTAGCACTGTACGCTTGTCATCATGTAAGGTGATGTCCCCTTTAAGACCGGGCTTGGAACCCTGGGGAACTCCTCCTCCGGCTCCCCCCATCTGGGAGCCGTATATAAGGGGCTGCCTTGTGGGCAGTGCAGTAGTTAGCACACGTCTCTGCACTAGTCTAGTTCTTAGTTTATTAAAGCCTTCTTTACTGTTTACACTCTAAGCGTCGTTATTGAGGGTACCACACACAGCTTGGTATGGAGCCTGCTTTGTCTAAGACCGCAGGAAACTACAAAAGGCCATGAATGTAGCCCAGTCCATCACACAAACCAGCCTCCTATCCATTGACTCTATCTATAATTCCCGCTGCCTCAGAAAGGCAGCCAGCATAATTAAGGACCCCACGCACCCCAGACATACTCTCTTCCACCTTCTTCCGTCAGGAAAATGATACCAAAGTTTGAGGTCACTTACCAACTGACTCAAGAACAGCTTCTTCCATACTGCCATCAGACTTTTGAATGGACCTACGTCGTATTATGTTGATCTTTTCACTACACCTTGCTCTAACTGCAACATAATATTCTGCAGTCTCTCCTTTCCCTATGTACGGTATGCATTGTTTGTACAGCATGTAAGAAACAATACTTTTCACTGCATACTAATACATGTGACAATAATAAATCAAATCAAATCTAAATCTAAATCTCACCGTTGGCTTTGTCGGTCATTAAAGCTTTCACTGTTGTCTCTAGTTGGCATCACCTGATCGCACAGTCCTCCATATCTCAGCTCAAACTTCTCCTAACCTCTCCCTTTTGTTCTTTTGATATGGACTCACTGCCTGTGGCAATCAAATTTTTCCCTGTCAACCTTCTTGGGGGAAAAAAATAGTCCCAGTATTCCAATCATTCCTGCAAAGATTATAAAGAATAATTCCATTGCTCTGCCAAAGATAGTGGATCACATTGCTGTAGGTCTGGAGTCATATGGAAGCCAGGCCAGATGAGGATGGTACATTTCATCCCCAAAAGGATACAAGTGAACCAGATGATTTTTACAGCAATCTGCAATAGTTTCCTGGACGTCATTAGACTTTTAATGAGAGACTTTTATAGAATTCAAATTTGACGCCTGATCATTTGATGATGCTGTGATTCTGGAGTCATTTTACTGACTTTATGAAGCTAAATGTAAACCTTGCTTGTTTTACATTGACTTGTTTCCTTTTTATTAATTTATTATTTGAATTTCCATTGAATGTTGAAGTTCCCTGAGGGAATAATCTGATGACTGTTTATTTTATTTATTATTCTTTATACATGTATTAAATTCTAATGAAGTTGATGAGAGGCTGGATCGGACTACATTTAGATGCAGTGGCTGGTGCAGTCTGACTGGAATTTGTTTCTGCATTTAGGTATAATAAAGTGTATAATAAAAAGGTAATTTAATTATTGTGCTGCATACTGCATCTACATTTGGCAAAATGCCTGAAAATGTATTTCGAATAATATTATCCATTGCCATTCAATGTTTTCTCTGCAGACCCTTGTGCTTTATACAATGAAGCATTTTTTGCGCAAAGATTTGGATCACATGGACTCAATATCATTATTCAGTGACCGTCAAACAGATCAATTGTGCAAAGGCTTATTGTAATAGTGGATCGCTCACACGAACAGTCGGAGAAGTAGATGTACCCAGCTCTTCTGATTGTTATTATTTTTAAATTAACACCCTTCAGAAAGGTTGGGCTGTGACCCAATGAGGTAGGCTACCATAGCAACCGTTTCTTTGCGCACAGTACCAGGTGACCAACTGCCCGATAAAAACACAGAATTGTCCTGTATTTACACTGTTTTTCCTGTGTGTTGTGTTGCCTCCACCCATGCTGCTTGTCCTGTGTTCAGCATTAGTGAATTTTGTGCTGTCTGCACATGTGCACCGTGATCTCCACGTGGCAGCTTGTTGTCTCGTACACCCCACCGATCTTCCAGGTCTGGCAGCAACCCGCCCACCAGGTCTGGGCCTGATTTTCAAAAACACCTCAAAAGTTTGGACGTGAGTTGGTATTCTGCCCAGTACAGCCAGAGATACCCTCCCTCCTGCCCCACAGCCCAACTCAGGGATATATGGCGCCACCACAGTTATAAAATTTGCAGTGCAAAAGGAGGCCATTCGGCCCTTTGAGTCTGCACCGGCCCTTGGAAAGGGCACCCCACCCAAGCCCATGTCTCCACCCTATCCCCGTAACCCCAGCTAACCTTTTTGGACACTAAGGGCAATTTAGCATGGCCAATCCACCTAACCGGCACATCTTTGGACTGTCGGAGGAAACCCACGCAGACATGGGGAGAACGTGCAGACTCCGCACAGACAGTGACCAGAGCCGGGAATCAAACCTGGGACCGTGGAGCTGTGAAGCAACTGTGCTAACCACTGTGATATCATGCTGCCCCTCTGTTCCTGGGTTAGTAATCCAGGAATCTGGTAGAAAATTGGTTCAAATCCTACCATGGCAATTTAAATCCAATTAAACAAAACTCTATGAATTAAAATAAAAGACCAGCTGTTTTGCTGAGGCCATTTAGGGAAGGAAACTAGCTGTACTTACCTGGTCCCAGCTTATGGACGGGATTTTCCCGAAAATGACAAAATGTAATTTTGGACGTGAAAGCCAGTGCAATTCCGTTGGCTCGGCCGGCCCAAAACTGATGCTGATCTTCCCACACTCAGTGCAATAAATGAACCCCCACGTGAAACACATGAGCCAGTGGGGTCAGGCATCTGATTTACCCAGCCTGGGGCACTGCGGTGCGCTGTTAACAACGGGAGTGGGGGCTGTCTTTAAACAGTCACTTGGCATTCACTCCCAGTCAAGCTGGAAGGGTGGCACCGCGGAGCCATACTCTTCACTTCCTGGAGGGAGGCCTGAACAGGCTTCTGGATGCCATGGAGTAGAGGCAGGGCACCCTGTGCCCCCGTGTGAGTAGGAGACCCCAACGTAATGTGACTAATCCCACCTGGGATGCGGTGGCAGCTGCAGCCACTGCCAGCAGCCTGGCAAGGAGGAACGGCGTCTCATGTCATAAGGAAATGAATGACCTCCTACAAGCTGAAAGGGTGAGTTTCCACCTGACTCCATCTGTCCCATCTGTCACCCCTGGAATCTTCCCGTTAATCCACTCCCTGCAACCCGCAGCATCCCAACATCTGATCTCTCAGTATCTTCCTCAGAACCTCCTGGCACTCCTCACCACTGCCTAGGTGTGATGCCCACATATGCCACTTGCCATAGACCCCCAACCGACCAGGCGTCCAGCTCACAATGTCCTCTTTGTGTCCCCACAGGGGAAGATAGCCCATAATAAAAGGGAGAGGGAGAAGGCAGGCGAGGGAATGCCCGAGTTACAACTCCCCACCCCCTATGAGGAAAGGGCGATGGAGATTGCAGGGGACACACAGGGGAGAGCTGTGACTGACTGCGTGGTTAGCCTGTGCCAGGGATGGGAGGATCCACTGTATCTTCATCCATTTGACCTATCTCAAGTGAATTCAAAGTTGCCCCAGAGCCTTGTCCTTCCCATTCACTACACAGCAGTTGATTCACATCAGGTGGAGGCAGGAAACGGGCGGTCGACGCCTGCTGGATCCCTGGAAACAGCTGGCCTCCAGCCAGATATCGAGCCTCTGGAAAAGATTCTCCGAGCTGCTGGAGATGCAAAGGCAGAGCCGGAAATTCCAGGAGGGGTTGACAGAAAAATCGCTGAAACTGCAAGGCCGATTGGAGGAGTCCCAAAGCCTTCAGTCGCAGGAGATGTTGTCAGCATTGAGTAGCATCCAAGCAAGGATGGTGACCTCAGTGGAAAGCCTAGGGCAAGATGTCCGAGCTATGAGTGGTAGAGTCTAAAGCATGGCTCAGTCCCTGAGGACTATGGCTGAGGGCCTCGAGAGTATGGCCCAGTCATAATGGACCATCACTGAGGGGCTCCAGGGCTTGGTTTGGATACAGAGGACCCTTGCTAAGGTCTTCAACACCATAGTGCAGACAATGACAGGCCTCCAGGACTGGCAGCACAGGTGACATTGAGGCTTCTGTAGCTCACACCAGCTGTTCCCGCATCCCATGGAGTAACCCAGGGATCCATGCGCATCCTAAGGGAAGAGGAAGCACTGGAGCCCATACCAGGGCCTTCCACCAAGTAAACTCTGGCGGTCTGCCCTTCTGTAACTGACCTTCCTCATATTGGCCAAGATAGGATCCCCTGTCTAAAGGAACCTTTTCCAGAGACCCATCCCACACAGACCCCTCCACCCCACACAGGAACCCCCCCCCCCCCTCCCCAGAAAAGGGACCAATGTCTGGAAGCTAACAGTCCAGACAGGGGCAGTGGGAAGCATTATAACTGTAATACTTACCTTGCAGCTCCCCATGTCCATTCCTGGAAGGAGAGCATCTGTGCCTGTGACTTTTTGGGACAAATTCCTTATTTGCAAGCCATTCATAGCTTTAGAGCAGTGATCTGTGATTGACAGTTCGTAAGAACCATCTGCAACGTTGATTCATTCATATCCTTTCACACTTCAGTGGTCCAAGTGGTGAAACTCCAATGTTTGTAAACATTGAGCACATCAAAGAGATGTAAGTGCATTCCAAGCAGTAAGTGCATTCCAATCACTCAAGAGTGTTTATTATTATTACAGAGGTCCCTGGGGATGGGCCCCCTATTACAGGAGTCTGTGGGGGGAGGGGGGCATGGGTGGGTTCACCCCTGTACTGGGGGGTAGGGCGGGAGGGCACCCAGGCAACTTTTCTTGGCCAATCTTTTAAATGTTATCTCCTTTTGTGCATGCTGGGAGAAGGGAATGTTTTGTGTGTGTATGTGTGTGTGTGTGTTTCTTGCATTTGTGGGAAGTTGGTTGTATTTGTACATTCTAAACCTTTTCTGTTAATTTCTGTCCCTTTACCTGAGTGAATTTTAGCAATCAAACAAACTGTTTACTTGTTAAGGAACCCAGCTGGCTTATTTCTTGCACCAAGCTGAACACGGTTAAGTAGATGTGTTGAATTAGCAATATCACCTTCCATTCAAATTCAAACTCTGTTATAACTAGCGCAGGAGTTGGACAGAGAGAG
Organism: Scyliorhinus torazame; assembly: GCF_047496885.1. Classification (NCBI taxonomy): domain Eukaryota; kingdom Metazoa; phylum Chordata; class Chondrichthyes; order Carcharhiniformes; family Scyliorhinidae; genus Scyliorhinus; species Scyliorhinus torazame. The sequence goes on along the minus strand of NC_092723.1, from coordinate 66,521,760 downwards.
GAGTCAGTGCATCAACCCCAGCGCCACCCCTCCCCTGCTCCCCCATGCCCCCCTAAACTTGGCCTTAACAGAATAGATAAAGCATGGTGCATCTATTTGTGATGCAGCCAACATAACATGAATATGATATAGTTTGAGCTACGTTATTGACTGGTGTAGACATATCTATTTTTCCCTACATTCAGGAACTCAATCTCACTTCTGCTATCCTTTTATTCCTGTCACAAAATAAATATTGATTTTTTTTTGTCATATGAAGAATATCATAGTCTGAGTGTTTCAAGACCTTAGTATATCTCATTGTTCAGAAGATGCAGCTATGTCTTACAGAGTTTGAATCCACTGTTGAATGCCACCTCCTGCCATTTCATTAACGGACAAAGTGCTATTACCCCAATGGTGGTCCTGGCATCAGGACCATACAATTTCCCATGTCTTCCATGGAATATGAACTGCCCCTTTAAGGGGCAGGCCTTCCTCTGGTGGTGGTCCACAGGAGCGGGCTGATTTTGCTGGGGCGTGACTGGTTACAAAACCTACAACTGGATTGGCAGTGGGTGTCCCATATGCATCCATATGGCCCTGAAGGGTTTCTGACCAGGTTTCCGTCGGTATTCAAGAATGGCTTGGGAACCATCAAAGGGGCAGTGGCCTGAATAAGCATGGATCTGATGGCTCAACCACGCTACCTGTTCCATACACCTTATGATCCAAGATGGACACAGAATTGGACCAGGTGGAGAGTTTGGCCATCATACTCCAGGTGCAGTTCTCCGACTGGGCGGCACCAGTTGTCCCAGTCATGAAGCCTGAAGGATCAGTACGTTTATGCGGGGACTATAAGATGACGGTCAACCATGTGTCTTGGCAGGACCGTTATTTGGTCCCTCAGATCGAGGGTATTTATGCGAAGCTAAGCGGGGGTTGCTCTTTTACAAAACTCAACATGAGTTAATCCTGGTCCGAGTCCAGATGCTTCATCACTGTGAACAAGCATCAGGGGCTATACAAATACACCCGCCTGCCCTTTCGCGTTTCCTCCATGTGCACAATATTCCAGCGCGTAATGGAGAATGTCCTGCGATTTATCTGGATGACATCTTGATCACGGACTAACTCACTCGACCCATCACAACCGCACCTGTTGACCTGCGACGCTTCTCCATTTGGCTTTGGGGCCATGGTGGCCCAAACCATGGATGATGGATCTGAACATCCCATCGCCTTTGCCTCACAATCTTTGGCAGACACAAAGAAACGATACCTGCAGATGGAGAAAGAAGATTTGGCCATCGTGTTCAGACTCAAGAAATTTCAACAATATGTTTCTGGGCATCGCTTCACCGCCGTGAACCCCGCCGTGGGTTCTTCAAGGATTCTTCAAGGGTTCTTCAAGGAAGATCAGGCGCTTCATCCCATTGCTTCCACCGACGTCCAGCGCTCAGCACTGTTGCTCGCAGCATATGATTATGTCCTGGAACACCGCTCCAGAGTGACGATTCCCAACAATGATGCAATAAGTCATCTGCCTCTGCCATCCAGGCCACCTACACCAGTGGCGATCGGGTAGGTCGTATTTTCCCTCCATTTTATGGACTCGTTACTCGCGGGTGGATTCAAACTGACCCTCAGCTATCAAGCGTCCACCACATGGTGCAAGATGGGGCTCAGCACCGGGCTTTACCGTCAGACCTGAAGGCCTACACCATGAAGATGCAGGAGCTGAGCATGAAGGATGGAATACTCTTTTGGGGGACCCGGGTGGTGGCACAGCCCACTCCTGATAGACATCCAAAATGGACATTCAGAGGTGTCCGAGATGAAAAAGTTAGCTCGCAGCTACGTTTGGTGTGCCGGCATCGATGCAGACATCCTTTCAGGACGCAATGTTCCTCATCCTTGGCGATGCGAACTCCAAGTGGATGGAGGTCCTCAAGATAAGGGTGACAATGGCCCGGGCCACCACAGAGAAACTCTGGTACATTTTCAGCATGCACCGCATACCCGAGTTGCTAGTGTCAGACAATGGCACCAGTGCAGAATTTGCGGCATTCATATCCATCAACGGGATCTGTCACATGAGAATCACCCCAGACCACTTGGCTTCAAATGGGTGCAAACGTTCAAGCTTGGATTGAAGAAGCAGGCATCGGGTTCCCACATGCCACAACAGGCATTGCGCCAGCTAAGATGTTAATGGGTTGCTGTTCCCGACCCTGGTTAAATCTCGTCTTTCCCGATATTGGTGGGAAAGTCCACCGCGTTCAGGACCAAGCCAAAGCGATCGCAGGCTGCAGCAAGCCGCTGCGTGAGTTCATCCCAGGAGTCGTGGTATACGTCCAGAACTTCAGCAATGGAGCCAATTGGATCCCAGGCGTTGAGTTGGTGAAAAGGGGACCTGTTTCCTACCAAATGCGGGCACAGGGCTGCAAGTCTAATTACCACGTGGACTACCTTCAAAACCGCGTGCCATTCCGGCTGTTGATTCAGACATCCCAGTCCCACATCTGTCCCTGACACCCCAGTTACTGCCGCCGCCCCCGGCTCCCCAGCTGTCGAAGTTCCAGGGATCGGTTTTGAAGATACTGAGATGCTGGACGAGGAACCATCTCACTCCAACTCTGAGGCTGAGATGGACATTTCACGACTGCCAGTGGCACCTGTGCCGACTCTTGTGATCGCACTCACAATGCCGTCACTGCCCAGAAGCTCATCATGCCATCGCCAGTCCGATATACACCTCCTGACACTGCATGTTCTGTGCCTGAATATCGTCTGCGGGGGAAACAGTCAAAAGCCCTTACCCATGGATGTGAATGTTCCTCTGAACTTGGGGGGCTGGAAGATTGTTATTACTCCAATGGAGGTCCTGAGATCCAGACCATATGATTTCCCATGACCTTGGAATATGAATTGCCTCTTTAAGGGCGGAGCATGCCCTTAATATGGAGAGCCCCAACTCACATAAAAACCCCAGCCTGGTTGCAGATCGGGAAGGAGACCCTTAGGGGAGTTGCGGAGTTTGGATTTATATTGTAATAAACCTTGTACATTAATTTCTACCTATCCTCTATGCATCCTGCTTACCGCGGATTCAACATACAATTTCACGAGACAATAACTCAATTCAGTCGTTAGGTTCTCATTCATTTTCAGGCTTTCCCTGAGGGGGCCACACTTGGCAATGTCTGTCAGCGTTTCAGGGGAAGATAGCGCTAAGGTTTGACTCTGCCAACAGTGTTCGCATATGTCCCCTGGTGTTGGTGGTGTGGTGATGTGTCTGTTAATAAGATTGTATGCAGTTAGCAATGCAACCTCCAACCAGCTGGTGGCGTCAGACCTTGGTCACATGATGTTGCAGACTCACCAGTTGGTAGTAAGGTGTACAAACAGACAGTCGCACATCGGGTAGTTCCAGAGAAACCTAGTCTGTATAGCATTCTGCTTGCTATCCTTCCACATGTTAAATAATAAATCAGCATTCTAAGTAAATCAGAATTCTGTGAGTATCATTGCTACAGCAAGGCAACAGTACAAAACAGGTGGCATTCATGATGATTGCTGTAGGCCACCCTGGGTGTCGGCAGGACATGAGAAATGGCAAGTGATGCTCGATCGAATTGCTAATTTTAAAACTTAGATCGATAGATCTTTGTCAACCAAAGGTATTAAGGACATGAGGCAAAAGTGGGTATGAGGAATTAGGTCACAGATCAGCCATGATCTTATTGAATGACAGAATAGGTTCAAGGGGCTGAACAGCCTCCTCCTGAACCTACTGATTTGAGGCAACCTCAAACAAACCATTGTTTGCAGCAAACTACCCAGCCTTCAGAACAGTGACCACGACACCACACAACCCTGCCATGGCAATCTCTGCAAGACGTGCCAGATCATCGACATGGATACCACCATTACACGTGAGAACACCACCCACCAGGTACGCGGTACATACTTGTGCGACTCGGGCAACGTTGTCTACCTCATACGCTGCAGGAAAGGATGTCCCGAAGCGTGGTATATTGGCGAGACCATGCAGACGCTGCGACAACAAATGAACGGACATCGCGCGACAATCACCAGGCAGGAATGTTCCCTTCCAGTCGGGGAACACTTCAGCAGTCAAGGGCATTCAGCCTCTGATCTCCGGGTAAGCGTTCTCCAAGGCGGCCTTCAGGTCGCGCAACAACGCAGAATTGCCGAGCAGAAGCTTATAGCCACGTTCCACACACATGAGTGCGGCCTCAACCGGGACCTGGGATTCATGTCGCATTACATTCATCCCCCACCATCTGGCCTGCGAAATCCTACCAAATGTCCTGGCTTGACACAATTCACACCTCTTTAACCTGGGGTTACCCCATCTCTGGATCTGTAAAGATTTAATCACCTGCTAATGCTCGCATTCCAAGCATTGTCTGGCATCTTTGAATCTGTCTATATATATGTTTCTGGAGCATACCTCTTCATTCAACTGAGGAAGGAGCAGCGCTCCGAAAGCTAGTGACATGGAAACAAACCTGTTGGACTTTAACCTGGTGTTGTAAGACTTCTTACTGTACTGATTGCTGGCAGAAAAGCGTTTAACCTGAGGAGAAAAGGTAATAGCAATAATAGCATCCAGGGATGTGTAGGTTAAGTAGAGTTACGGGGATAAGATGGGGCAGTGGGCCTAGGTAGGGTACCCTTTCAGAGGGTGGGTACAGAATCTATGGGCTAAATGGCCTACTTCTGCACTGTAAGGATTCTATGGTTCCTGGACATGAAGTGGTAATTTTAGTATGACCAACCTGCACATCGATGGACTGATGGACTCTGCCTAAAATGAACAACTGTTACAATGTGCTGTTTGATTCAATCAGCTTGTCACTGGGGTGTACGGCCTATGTGCCTGGCATAGCGCTGGCACTGAAATTCATACACAATATTGCTCAGTTGTGTCGTAAGCAGAGCGCCGCATTGGACTGACAGCAGCATCCTGTGGAAAAGGCCCCTCGTGCAACCTCTGAATAGGGGCAGCTTGCTGAACGACTTGTGTAATACCCCATTGACCAGCCGGCGTAACGGAGAATCCCGCCGGCGGGTCGAGACAGAAAAGTGGCGTGGCGGGGCGGAAAATCCAACCCAAGGAGTTTCCCTCTCTTTCTTAGTGTTAGTGTGCGTGTATTGCAGCTAGAGGATAGACGTGGCCAGCTCAGAATGTAGTGTATTATATTCATTGTTAATTTAATCTAATCTTAGTTCATTCTATTGCTAGTCAAAGTATTGAAGTAAAAGAACTCACAAGTATATTATTTTGTTGCTCAAAAAATAATTTGTCATCAACTGGAAGACTTCGACTGTTTATCATCAAGTCAAATACAACTTGGCAAGACAAATGAGTAATATATATAGTACATCTCTGTAATATAACAGATTTAATAACTGGATGGCACAGTGGTTAGCACTGCTGCACCCGGTTCAATTCCGGCCTTGGGCGACTGTGTGCAGTTTGCACTTTTTCCCTGTGTCTGTGTGGATTTCTCTGGGTACTCCGGTTTCCTCCCATAGGTCAAAGATTATTATAGATTATAGAACATTACAGCGCAGTACAGCCCTCGATGTTGCGCCGACCTGTGAAACCACTCTAAAGCCCATCTACACTATTCCCTTATCGTCCATATGTCTATCCAATGACCATTTGAATGCCCTTAGTGTTGGTGAGTCCACCACTGTTGCAGCCAGGGCATTCCACGCTCTTACTACTCTCTGAGTAAAGAACCTACCTCTGACATCTGTCCTATATCTATCTCCCCTCAATTTAAAGCTATGTCCCCTCGTGCTAGACATCACCATCCGAGGAAAAAGGCTCTCACTGTCCACCCTATCCAATCCTCTGATCATCTTGTATGCCTCAATTAAGTCACCTCTTAGCCTTCTTCTCTCTAACGAAAACAGCCTCAAGCCCCTCAGCCTGTCCCTCATAAGATCTTCCCTCCATACCAGGCAACATTCTGGTAACTCTCCTCTGCACCCTTTCCAATGTGCAGTTTAGGTGGATTGTGTAAGGGTCCTTCCTGTTGATTCCTTTATTTCCCCTTTTTTTATTTTTGCCGTTATAACTTTTGATCCATGGATGCTTAATGGAAATGTATCTTTAAATCAAGCAGCAGAGAGAATGAGGAGTTCAAGAAGTTGCAACATAATATTTGATGCTAGTGTTCAAACAGGAGAACTCAAACTTTGTGACTCCCGAGAGATGGGATCCGACTCGGTTTGATTGGTTGGCTAGTGGCCAATGAATTGGCCAAAGGGACGTATTTTGCTCGCTAACAGGTGGTGATTGGGTCCTACTCGAGTGGAATGATTTTCAGAGGCACAAGGAGGTCAGTTTGAGTTCTGAGCGCTGAGAGAGAAGGATTTGCTCTCTCTTCTCTATTCCAGAAAGGCTTTTAATTGCTGGATTTCAGAAACTGCAGAGACCTGAATGAGTCTGCAGTGAAAACCATTACAGACTGTAAAGCAGAAATCTCGAACTGAAAGCCTGCTTTGAAGGACAGTGTGCTAGAAATAAACATCTGAAACAAAAGCTCTTGGCCGGGATTCGCCAAAAGCTCTTGGCCGGGATTCATGCCAGGTCGGAGAATCGCCGGGGGGGGAGAATCGCGCCACGCCGCCTCGGTGCCGCATTCTTTGGCGCTGATTTTCGGGCGTCCGCAGGATCGTCGCTGCGCCAGTCAGGAGCCGTTGAAAGCAGCCCCCCCCCCCCTACTAATTCTCCGGGCCTCGATGGGCCGAGTGCCCGCTGAGTTTGGCTGAGTCCTGCCGTCGTGTCTAACGTATGGTCCCACCCGGCGGGACCTCAGAGTTCTGTCTGCGGAAGCTGTTCTGGTCGGGGGGTGGGGGGATGCGACCCCGGGGGGGGCCTCCATGTGGCCTGGCCCACGATCGGGCATACCAATCAGCGGGTGGGCTAGTTCCGAGGGGGCCTATGTTCCGCCGTGCCGGGCTCCTGTAGGTCTCCATCATATTGCCCGGGGCCCAGCGCGGTGATGGGAACCCACGTGCATGCGCGAACCCGCGCCGGCCATGGCACACATGCGGGACTCGCGGCGGTTGTGGTGCACATGCGCGAACTCACGCCGGCTGTGGCATGCACGCCCGACCCGCGTCGGCCGTGGTGCGCATGCGCGGACTTGCGCCGGCTGTGGCGGACATGCGCAGACTCGCGCCAGCTTTCGGGTGCCGGAGCTGCAGACACCACTCCGGCGGTGTACTAGCCCCCTAGGAAGGGGTGAATACCTGCCAGTTGAGGCCCGTTGGCGCCGGAGTGGCATGCGCCGCTTTTCATGCCGGCGTCAGAACTTGGCCGCAGGATTGGAGAATCCCGGCCCTTATCTTTAAATTTAACTTTTTATTTCACCCCTCTCTTCCCCTCTGTGTTTCTCTATCTTGTGCGAGTGTGTGCAGAGGGTAGGACCAACTTTATGTGGGGGGAATTAGGAATTAGATGATACTTAACCAATTGTATTTGCTGCATATTTCATTATATTTCTTGTTATTAATAAAAAGTAATTGTGATTAAATTTACAAACCTGGGGCTGTAATTATTGGGCAGCCAAGTATCAAAGACTTTGGGTATTTTTCGAAGAATTATTTGTTAATTTAATTGTGTTGCGACTCAGGATCAAGGGTGTCTGGAATTGACCACGTCCTAGCCCAAGGTGTTGTAATAATTGACAATGCTTAGTGTCCAAAGATGTGCAGGTTAGGTGGGGTTATGGGGATAGGGAGGGGGCTTGGGTCTAGGTATAATGTCTTTCAGAGTGTCAGCGCAGACTTGATGGGCCAAATGGCTTTCTTCTGCACTGTAGGGATTCGATTGATCATCTATTCCTGTTTGGTGACGTTGAGTAGGTAAGCACCATGACACTGTGGATAACCTCCTGGCTCTTTTCTGAAATAACGCCACAGCAGTTTCACACCCAGAGGGGAGGGTTTAATCCAAACAAAAGCATCTTTAATTCTACAGGGAGTTTCAACAGTTTCCTCTGAACCATTCTGCTTAATGAATGAAAACCCAGTGCGAAGATTATTATCTTCTTTTGCTTTGTAGCAGCTGATTAAAGCTGACATTTTTTTCACCGTCCACCCGCCCTCCGCTGATTGCAAACTGCTCAGTGTTTCATTGTGAACCGAAAGAAGAAGATGGAGACGAAAGAACGACTTTTAAACAGCTTTAACCATGTCACTAGCGTGAGAGCAAAGTCACCGTACTCTGGATACAGCGATCTGTGTGTACCTTTGGGAATGAAATCGGCACTCTTCCAATTGGCCATTAAATTGAGAGTCTGCAGCAATCGTGACAAATTGAGACATTTCCAGTGGCAGGTGCTAAAAGCAGCCACCACGCTAATAGCAGACAACAAACAGCAATGTCTGAATCAGGACCACATGTTACCGCAGTGTGAGGAAAGAAATAGAACCTTACACCATTTTCTAACCCCTTTGAGGCACCTGATGCTATAATTTAAAACAACTAGGCTACTTAGAGCCACAGAATGGTGACAACAAATCATAGAACATACAGTGCAAAAGGAGGCCATTCGGCCCATCGAGTCTGCATCGACCCACTTAAGCCCTCACTTCCACCCTATCCCTGTAACCCCATAACCCAATAACCCCTCCTACCTCCTAACCTTTTTTTGGTCACTAAGGGCAATTTATCACGGCCAATCCACCTAACCTGCACGTCTTCGTGCTGTGGGAGGAACCGGAACACCCGGAGGAAACCCACGCAGACACGGGGAGAACATGCAGACTCCGCACAGACAGTGACCCAACGGGGAATCGAACCTGGGACCCTGGCGCTGTGAAGCCACAGTGCTATCCACTTGTGCAACCTGCTGCCCTAAATCAGGAGGCCATTCAGCGCATTGAGTCCTTACTGCAAGGACACTTGATCTAATCCCACTACTTCATCTTTTCCCTCCAGTCATAGAATCGCTACAGTGCAGAAGGAGGTCATTCAGCCCATCGGTTCTGCACCAACCCTCTGTAAGGGCACCCCAAGCCCACTCCCCCATCCTGTCCTGCATTATTTTGTTTCTCTTCAGGTGCTTATCTAATTGCCTTTTGAGAGCAAGGTTAGAATCTGCCTTCCCCACCCTTCAATGAGTTCTGAAGTTTAGCAGAACCATCGGGTGACTGGGCAAGTTTGAGGATATCCTTAGAAAGGTGACCATGGGACACTGGACAAGGGGTGCACTCCTAATGCCTTGCTTTGTGTTAAAGTTCACATTAACAAGTGCCCTTCATGGTCCAAACAAAAAATGCCTTATAGTGAAGGTTAGGACAATGCCTGAGTTTGAGGTGTGAGTTCAGGCTGCATTCGAGTGGTTGAAGCTGTCACCATTTGGTCATGTGGTGTGGTTGGTGCTAGCAGGTGGCTCTGGTCAACCATCATGCACACTAAACACTAAACATCAATGTGGTGGCCAAGACTCTGCCTTGCATAATGTGGCCTTCAGAGGCAATGAAGAATGGTCCTTAGCAGGCAAATCGTGACCATTGAGTCTCTCTCTTTGATTCTTTGATCTCTCTTCTCTTTATCTTAGGCAGTCCCCGGAGTGGAAGATGATTTGCTTTCACACTAAAAATGAGTTCTCAGGTGACTGAGGTGCCCAAAGCACGACCCACAGTCTCTGCCACAGGTGGGGCAGACTGTGGTTGGAGGAGCGGGTGGGTGGAGTGCCCGGATGGCCACGCGTTCCTTCAGCTGTTGACAATTGGCTTCAGCTTGCTCTCGGTGATTGAACACGGAGTGTTGAGCTCCTTCCCGGATGCTTTTTCTCCACTTTAGGCGGTCTTGTACCTGGGATTCCCAGCTGTTGGTGGGGATGTTGCACTTTTTCAAGGAGGGTTTGAGGATTTCCTTGAATCATTTCCTCTGCCCTCCGGGGGCTCACTTGTCATGTCAGAGCTCTGAGTTGAGCACTTGTTTCTGGAGTCTCGTGTCAGGCATGCAGGTGTTGTGCCCAACCCAGCAGAGCTGATTGAGTGTGGTCAATGGTTCAATGCTGGGGATGTTGGCCTGAGTGGGAACACTGATGTTGGAGTGCCTAACCCGCCAATAGATTTGCAGGATCTTGCAGAGGCAGCGCCAGTGGTACCTCTCCAGAGTTTTGAGGTGTCTGCTGTACATAGTCCACGTCCCTGAACCGTTTATGATGGAAAACAGCACTATTGCTCTGTAGACCATGAACTTGGTGTCAGGTCTGAGGCCCTGGTCAACTCATTTCCTCAGGCAACTGAAGACTGCCCTGGCACACTGAAGGTGATATTGCACATTGTCATCAATGTCTATCCTTGTTGCCAAGGTATGGAAAATGGTTCAGGATGTCCAAGGCCTCGACATGGATTTTGATATCTGGGAGCAGGTTGGTGGAGGACCTTTGTCTTACAGATGTTTGGTGGAAGGCACATGCTCTTGTACGCCTCAGTGAAGTTGTTGACCATGGCTTGGAGATTGACCTCCAGGTAGGCACAGAAGAGAGCATCGTCTGCACACTGTAGTTCAATGACAAAGGATGGGATGACCTTGGATCTGTCCTGCAGGCGATGGGGATTAAACAGGTTCTCGTTTGTGCCGTAGTTTTGCTCCACTCCAGCAGCGAGCTTGCTGATGGTGAGATGGAGCACTATGGTAAGGAAGATTGGGAATAGCATTAATGCAATGACACAGCCTTGCTTGACCCCAGTCCAAACATGGATTGGATTGTGGGAATCAGTTGGTCAGGATCATGGCTTGCATATCATTGTGGAGCAGGCGGAGGATGACGACAAACCTTTGGGGACAGCCGAAACGGAGGAGCAAGTTTCATAATCCCTCACGATTGACAGTGTCAAAGGCCTTTGTGAGGTCAAAGAATACCATGTACAAGGGTTGGCACTGTCCCCTGCATTTCTCTTGCTGCCCGACGAAGGACATGTCCCTCAGTGGGCAGAATCCCCATTGGAACTCTGGGAGGAGCTCTTCAGCCACTGGGAGAAGGCGATTAAGGAGGATTCTTGCAATGACCTCCAATAGCCTCTCTGCCATGTTTTAGTGCTTCGGCGAGACTTCTGGATGCTCCTGATTCCTTGTTGTCCTTTAGCTGTCCGATGGCCTTTTCTACCTCCTGCCGGGTTGGGGTTGTGCTGAGACGCTGGCTGAATAGGGCTCTCTTAACAGGGTCTTTGAGTGCCTCAGTGCCTGGTCGAGTGTCTCTGCACAGGTACTGATTATGGAGGTCCTGAGGGTAGACCGGGCTCTGTGAACACTCTGCTTCTCTGCACCACCAAAAACCATCAGATTGGCCTTGAGGCGCTGGCTGAATAGGGCTCTCTTAACAGGGTCTTTGAGTGCCTCAGTGCCTTGATTTTACTGCAGCAATGTTTCTGTTGCTGTTGCTGCATTGGAGTTACATTGACCTTGATCACAGAGTGGATTAGATGGTGTCGATCAAGCAGTTATCAGCTCCTGTCAAGGCGGGGGTGATATGCATGTCCTTGCGGTCCCTCGCACCGAGTAGGTGCCAGTGCTAGGAACAAGGGTGTTACCATGAAGCATCGTTCTTGTCTCCCTGATGGAACAAGGTGTTGGTTTCAACAAGGTCATGTTTTAGACGTTTTGTCAGGAGCAGGGTACCATTGGTTTGGATTTCTCTACATCCCTCTCTGCTGATTACACATCCCTAGAGATCTGTGTCCTTTCCTACTCTGGTGCTGAAGTTGTCAAGAAGGATCAGCTTGTTGCCCGTTGGGACCGGGCTCAGGATTGTTTGAGTTTGGAATAAAATTGTTCTTTGGACTTGTCTGTAGTTTCCCGTGTTGGGGTGTACATGCTGAGTATGGCAGCACACTGGTTCTCAGCTAGGTTGAGCGGAAGGTCCTGAGGCGTTCATTTATCGGGCAAGGGGAGTCGCTGAGACAGTCAACTAGTTTGTTTTTGATGGTGAAGCAAACCCTATGATGGTGGCTATCTTCCTCTGCTTGTTCTTTGATCTGGTCATCCCCTGCTCACTGGGTCTCACTTATGGTGGCAATGTCAATTTCAAATTGCCTCCGCTCCCACGCAACAATAGCAGTCCGTCGTTCTGATCTATTTCTGTTGGGATTCTCCATGCTGGCACCACATCCTGAATTTCATTTTAAGGGTTGAACGATGCCTGTGCGTAAATTCCTTCAATGTGAGGCGGCCATTGCACACAAGCTACCACAAGAGCTTGACGGAGCCAGCCCTTGGTCCAGAGATAAAGGGGCCCAAGACAGCTGGAGATCAGGCTGCACTGGATGGGCCTAGGACATAAAGGCACACATACTGCTCGTGTCTTCCTTTCGCCCTCCCACAGGAGCTCTCTCGGAGAGTCATAAAGTGCAACGGTGGCCTTATCAGCTCATGAGGGTGGTATCTTCTCACTGTTAATGACCGAATTACGCCTCTCTCACACTTAATTAGTACATTTCTCCTCTCACTGTTGATGGCCCCAGTCCTCCATTCTTGCTGTTATTGTTGCATTGATCCTCTCAGTGCTAATGACACCACTGCTCCACTATCGATGCTAATGGCCCCATGTGGTGGTATGTATTGGGGGTAATACGGTACACCACGTGTTGACAGGCTATTGGTGGAGGGATGCCAGGTCCTGATAGGATCTGCCACCTACCGGACTCCATCCAGAAATGCCGGTATAAGAACCCAGTTTTTCCCTCCATTTCCCTCAGCAGTTGCATTCTGTAACCACGCTGCTGGGGATAAAGTTCTGCTTAGTAAAGCCTTCAATTGACATTACCTCAACCTGCCTCGCGTCATATTGACGGTGCTACAATTTATTAAGCAGAATTTAAATTGAAGAAAACGACGTGGGAACATGGAGCTCCGAATCACCCGGAGTGCCTGCGCATCGCACCCCAAGCAGCTAACTCGGCTTCTATCTTCAAACACTGGATGGCATGCTTTGAGGGCTACCTCCGAACGGCCCCCGGCACACCGACTGACGAACAAAAGATGCAGGTCCTCTATTCCAGGGTGAGTCCTGACGTCTACTCCCTTATCGAGGACGAGGACGGTTTCACCGGTGCCATCGCCACGCTGAAGGATATCTACATCCGGCCCGCCAACCAGGTTTTTGCTCGCTACCAGCTCGCCACACGACGGCAATTTCCGGGGGAAACGCTGGACGAGTTTTATAACGCCCTGCAGATCCTGGGTCAAAACTGCAACTGTCCGGCGGTAACAGCGAGTGAACACACAGAGCTCCTGGTCCGCGATGCGTATGTGGCAGGTTTGGCCTCTTCCCAGATCCGCCAGAGGCTTCTGGAGAAAGAATCTCTGGGACTTACAGAAGCTCGGGCCCTGGCGGCATCCCTTGATGTGGCCTCGCGTAACGCCCGCGCCTACGCCCCCGATCGCACTACAGCCCCTTGGGCTCCGTGGACCCCCGCTGCGTCGACTCTCCGACATCCCCCCCACCCCCACAAACCTGCGCGGCCAAAACACCAAACCAACCGGGGGGACCCGCTGCTATTTTTGCGGCCAGCCGAAACACCCTCGGCAGCGCTGCCCGGCCCGCGCGGCTACCTGCAAAAGCTGCGGGAAGAAGGGCCACTACGCGACGGTGTGCAAGTCCCGCGGGGTCGCCGCTATCTCCAGGGAAGAAACGGGACCACAGACCCAGCCCCCCCAGCGATCCACGTGTGACCAACGGACGCCGACATTTTGGACCCCGGACGCCACGAGGGAGAGATGGGCGCCGCCATTTTGTCCACCCCCAACTGCGCTCGATCCGTGGACGCCGCCATCTTGGCTGAAGGACCCCGACACAGACGGCCACATACTGCCTGATTACGATGCTCAACTTCAACAACCACGTCTGGCTTCGACGACCCTCGACCAGTCGCGACCCCGGACGCTCCAGACTGCAACCACTACAGTCCTAGTGAATGGCTACGAGACGCCGTGTCCTATCGACTCTGGGAGCATGGAGAGCTTCATTCATCCGGACACGGTAAGGCGCTGTTCCCTTGTAATTCGGCCAAGCACCCAGAAAATTTTCCTGGCGGCGGGATCCCACTCCGTTCAGATCACGGGGTTCTGCATCGCTAACCTAACGGTGCAGGGGAGGGAGTTCCGAAATTACCGACTGTATGTCCTCCCCCATCTCTGTGCGCCCACACTCATAGAGTTGGACTTCCAATGCAACCTCCAGAGGTTAACATTTAAATTTGGCGGCCCTATACCCCCACTGACTGTCTGCGGCCTCGCGACCCTCAAGGTTGAACCGCCTTCCTTGTTTGCGAACTTCACACCGGATTGCAAACCCATCGCCACAAGGAGCAGACGGTACAGCGCCCAGGACCAAGCATTTATCCGGTCCGAAGTCCAGACCGGTCCGAATGCCAGAGGCTGCTGAAGGAAGGCATCATCCAGGCTAGCAACAGTCCCTGGAGAGCCCAGGTGGTAGTTGTTAAGACCGGGGAGAAACAGAGGATGGTCATCGACTATAGTCAGACCATCAACAGGTACACTCAGCTAGATGCGTACCCTCTCCCCCGCATATCCGACACGGTTAATCGGAATGCACAGTACAAGGTCTTTTCCACCGTGGAACTCAAGTCCGCCTACCACCAGCTCCCCATCCGTCCCGGTGACCGCAACTATACTGCCTTCGAAGCAGACGGGCGGTTATACCACTTTTTAAGGGTTCCATTCGGCGTCACGAACGGAGTCTCGGTCTTCCAACGAAAGATGGACCGAATGGTTGACCAGCACGGTTTACCGGCCACGTTCCCGTATCTCGACAACGTCACCATCTGCGGCCACGACCAGCAGGACCACGACGCCAACCTCCAAAAATTCCTCCAGACCACTCACGCCCTGAACCTCACTTACAACAAAAAAAATGCGTGTTCCGCACCGATCGTCTAGCCATCCTGGGCTACGTAGTGCGTAATGGAGTGATAGGCCCCGACCCTGAACGCATGCGCCCCCTCATGGAGTTCCCTCTCCCCCACTGTGCCAAAGCCCTGAAACTTTACCTGGGCTTCTTTTCTTATTACGCCCAGTGGGTCCCCCAGTACGCAGACAAGGCCCGTGCACTAATCCAGTCCACTACTTTTCCCCTGACGACAGAGGCATGCCAGGCCTTTAGCCGCATCAAAACGGATATCGCAAAGGCCACGATGCACGCCATCGACGAGTCCCTCCCCTTCCAGGTCGAGAGCGACGCATCGGATGTAGCTCTGGCGGCCACCCTCAACCAAGCAGGCAGACCCGTGACCTTCTTCTCCCGAACCCTCCACGCTTCAGAAATCCGCCACTCCTCAGTTGAAAAGGAGGCACAAGCAATAGTGGAAGCTGTGCGACACTGGAGGCATTACCTGGCCGGTAGGAGATTCACTCTCCTCACTGACCAACGGTCGGTTGCCTTCATGTTCGATAATGCACAGCGGGGCAATATCAAGAACGACACGATCTTGCGGTGGAGGATCGAACTCTCCAACTTCAATTATGAGATCTTGTATCGTCCCGGGGAGCTGAACGAGCCACAAGCCCTCCACGAGGACCTCTGCCACCCGGGGGTCACTCGTTTCTACCACTTCCTTAAGGCCCGCAACCTCCCTTACTCCGTCGAGGACGTCCGAACAGTCACCAGAAACTGCCAGATCTGCGCTGAGTGCAAACCTCACTTTTTCAGGCCAGATAGAGCGCACCTGGTTAAGGCCTCTCGACCCCTTGAACGCCTCAGTTTGGATTTCAAAGGCCCCCTCCGCTCCACCGATCGCAACGCGTACTTCCTGAACGTCGTTGACGAATACTCCCGTTTCCCTTTCGCCATCCCCTGCCCCGACATGACAGCGTCCACGGTCATTAAAGCCCTCGGTACCATTTTTACACTGTTCGGTTTCCCCGACTATATCCATAGCGACAGGGGGTCCTCCTTTATGAGTGACGAACTGTGTCAATTCCTGCTCAGCAGGGGCATAGCCTCGAGCAGGACGACCAGTTACAACCCCCGGGGGAGCGGACAGGTAGAAAGGGAGAATGGAACAGTCTGGAAGGCCGTCCTGCTGGCCCTCCGGTCTAGGAGCCTCCCAATTTCCCGCTGGCAGGAAGTCCCCCCGGATACCCTTCACTCTATCCGGTCCCTGCTGTGCACCACCACGAATCAAACGCCTCTCTCGCTAATAATGACCTCGTTGCTCCTCCTCTTTCCTAGGAAGTCCTCCTCTGGAACACCACTTCCGACCTGGCTAGCAGCTCCGGGACCCATTCTGCTCCGGAAACATGTGCGGGCGCACAAGTCAGATCCGTTGGTGGAACGGGTGCATCTCCTTCACGCCAACCCGCAATACGCCTATGTGGAGTACCCCGATGGGCGACAGGACACGGTCTCCCTGCGAGATCTGGCGCCCGCCGGAGCTACCCACACCCCCCCAACGCCAATCACCACCTCCTCACTCCCGCCGGTTCATCCCGCAGCCACCCCCTTCCCGGGGGGTTCGGTTCTCCTCCCAGACCCGCCCAGGAGAAAGGACACAGGGGACAGCGCAACGTTCCCAGAGTCGACGGGACTCGAGCCAGCGCCATCACCACCACGCCTGAGACAATCGGAAAGGACGACCAGGGTGCCCATCCGGCTCATCGAATCACTTCAACTCTCAACGTTTTCAGTTATTGTGTCTTGTTATAGTTATGGTATCATGCCGACCCTGTTTGGCCCGTTGGCCCAGTTGAAGCGATAATTTTGTGTTTTGTTCAAAGTTACGGCACAGTACCGACTCTGTAAACCCCTACCACCATGCGAACCACCATCCCGCCGGGTTTTTTTACAACAAGGGGTGAATGTGGGGGTATGTATTAGGGGTAATACGGTACACCACGTGTCGACAGGCTATTGGTGGAGGGGTGCCAGGTCCTGATAGGATCTGCCACCTACTGGACTCCACCCAGAAATGCAGGTATAAGAACCCAATTTTTCCCTTCATTTCCCTCAACAGTTGCATTCTGTAACCACGCTGCTGGGGACAAAGTTATGCTTAACAAAGCCTTCAATTGACATTACCTCAACCTGCCTCACGTCATATTGATGGTGCTACACCCCACTGCTCCTCTCTCGCTGTTAATGGACCCACTGCTCCTCTGTCACTGCTCCTCTCTCATTGCTAATGGCCCCACTGCTCCTCTCTCGCTGTTAACGGCCCCACTTCTCCTCTCTCACTGTCAATTACCCAGTGGCTCCTCTCTCATGGTTAATGATCCCATAGCTCCTCTCTTGCTATGAATGACCCCATTGCTTCTCACTCGCTGTTAATGGCCCAGTTGTTCCTCGCTCGCTGTTAATGACCTAGTTGCTCCTCTCTCAATGTTAATGACACCGTTGCTCCTCTCTTGCTACTAATGACCCAGTTGTTTTACTTTCGCTGTTAATGAATGAAAATGAAATGAAAATCGCTTATTGTCACATGTAGGCATCAAATGAAGTTACAGTGAAAAGCCCCTAGTCGCCACATTCCGTTGCCTGTTCTAGGTGGCTGGTACAGGAATTGAACTGTGCTGCTGGCCTGTTAATGACCTCGTTGCTCCTTTCTCGGTGATAATGACTGACTTGAAAATGAAAATAAAATGAAAATTGCTTATTGTCACAAGTACGCTTCTCTCTCGCTGATAATGACCCCGTTGCTCCTCTCTCGCTGATAATGACCCTGTTGATCCTCTCTCACTGATAATGACCCTGTTGATCCTCTCTCGCTGATAATGACCCCGTTGCTCTTCTCTCGGTGATAATGACCCCGTTGCTTCTCTCTAGCATTTAATGACCCCGTTGCTCCTCTCTCGCTGATAATGACCCCGTTGCTTCTCTCTCGCTGATAATGACCCTGTTGATCCTCTCTCGCTGTTCGTGACCCCGTTGCTCCTCTCTCGCTGTTAATGACCCCGTTGCTCCTCTCTCGCTGTTAATGACCCCGTTGCTCCTCTCGCTGATAATGACCCCGTTGCTCCTCTCTCGCTGATAATGACCCCGTTGCTTCTCTCTCGCTGATAATGACCCCGTTGCTCCTCTCTCACTGATAATGACGCTGTTGATCCTCTCTCGCTGATAATGACCCTGTTGCTCCTCTCTCGCTGTTAATGACCCTGTTGATCCTCTCTCGCTGATAAGGACCCTGTTGATTCTCTCTCGCTGATAATGACCCCGTTGCTCCTCTCTCGCTGATAATGACCCTGTTGATTCTCTCTCGCTGATAATGACGTTGTTGCTCCTCTCTCCCTGTTAATGACCCCGTTGCTCCTCTCTCGCTGATAATGACCCTGTTGATTCTCTCTCGCTGATAATGACCCTGTTGATCCTCTCTCGCTGATAATGACGCTGTTGATCCTCTCTCACTGATAATGACCCTGTTGCTCCTCTCTCGCTGATAATGACCCTGTTGATCCGCTCTCGCTGTTAGTGGCCCCGTTGCTCCTCTCTCGCTGTTAATGACCCCATTGCTCCTCTCTCGCTGTTAATTACCCCGTTGCTCCTCTCTCGCTGTTAATGACCCCGTTGCTCCTCTCACTGATAATGACCCCGTTGCTCCTCTCTCGCTGATAATGCCGCTGTTGATCCTCTCTCGCTGTTAATGACCCCGTTGCTCCTCTCTTGCTGATAATGAGCCTGTTGATCCTCTCTCACTAATAATGACCCCGTTGCTCCTCTCTTGCTGATAATGACCCCGTTGCTCCTCTCTCGCTGATAATGACCCTGTTGATCCTCTCTCGCTGTTAATGACCCCGTTGATCCTCTCTCGCTGATAATGACCCGGTTGATCCTCTCTCACTGTTGACGACGCTGTTGATCCTCTCTCGCTGATAATGACCCCGTTGCTCCTCTCTCGCTGATAATGACCCTGTATATCCTCTCTCGCTGATAATGACCCCGTTGCTCTTCTCTCGCTGATAATGACCCCTTTGCTCCTCTCTCGCTGCTAATGACCTCGTTGCTCCTCTCTTGCTGATAATGACCCTGTTTATCCTCTCACGCTGATAATGACCCTGTTGATCCTCTCTCGCTGATAATGACCCCGTTGCTGCTCTCGCTGATAATGACCCCGTTGCTCCTCTCTCGCTGTTAATGGCCCCGTTGCTCCTCTCTCGCTGTTAATGACCCCGTTGCTCCTCTCTCGCTGATAATGCCCCCGTTGCTCCTCTCTCACTGATAATGACCCCGTTGCTCCTCTCTCGCTGTTAATGACCCCGTTGGTCCTCTCTCGCTGTTAATGGCCCCGTTGCTCCTCTCTTGCTGTTAATGACCCCGTTGCTCCTCTCTCGCTGATAATGACCCCATTGCTCCTCTCGCACTGTTAATGACGCTGTTGATCCTCTCTCGCTGATAATGACCCTGTTGATCCTCTCTCACTGACAATGACCCCTTTGCTCCTCTCTCACTGATAATGACCCATTTGCTCTTCTCTTGTTCATAATGAGCCCGTTGCTCCTGTCTCATGTTAATGACCCAGTTGCTGCTCTCTCACTGATAATGACCCCGTTGATCCTCTCTAGCAGTTAATGAACCCGTTGCTTCTCTCTCGCAGTTAATGACCCCATTGCTCCTCTTTCGCTGATAATGACCCCGTTACTTCTCTCTCGCTGATAATGACCCTGTTGATCCTCTCTCGCTGTTCGTGACCCCGTTGCTCCTCTCTCGCTGTTAATGACCCCGTTGCTCCTCTCTCGCTGTTAATGACCCCGTTGCTCCTCTCGCTGATAATGACCCCGTTGCTCCTCTCTCGCTGATAATGACCCCGTTGCTTCTCTCTCGCTGATAATGACCCCGTTGATCCTCTCTCGCTGATAAGGACCCTGTTGATTCTCTCTCGCTGATAATGACACTGTTGATTCTCTCTCGCTGATAATGACGTTGTTGCTCCTCTCTCCCTGTTAATGACCCCGTTGCTACTCTCTCGCTGATAATGACCCCGTTGCTACTCTCTCGCTGTTAAAGATCCCGAAGCTCCTCTCTCGCTGATAAAGACCCTGTTGTTCGTCTCTCGCTGTTAAAGACCCCGTTGCTCCTCTCTCGCTGATAATGACGCTGTTGATCCTCTCTCACTGATAATGACCCTGTTGCTCCTCGCTCGCTGATAATGACCCTGTTGATCCTCTCTCGCTGTTAGTGGCCCCGTTGCTCCTCTCTCGCTGTTAATGACCCCATTGCTCCTCTCTCGCTGTTAATTACCCCGTTGCTCCTCTCTCGCTGTTAATGACCCCGTTGCTCCTCTCTCGCTGATAATGACCCCGTTGCTCCTCTCTCGCTGATAATGACCCTGTTGATCCTCTCTCACTGTTAACGACGCTGTTGATCCTCTCTCGCTGATAATGACCCCGTTGCTCCTCTCTCGCTGATAATGACCCTGTTGATCCTCTCTAACTGATAATGACTCTGTTGATCCTCTCTCGCTGAAAATGACCGCGTTGCTCTTCTCTCGCTGATAATGACCCCGTTGCTCCTCTCTCGCTGATAATGACCCTGTTGATGCTCTCTCACTGATAATGACGCTGTTGATCCTCTCTCGCTGATAATGTCCCTGTTGATCCTGTCTCGCTGTTAATGACCCTGTTGATCCTTTCTCGCTGTTAATGACCCTGTTGCTCCTCTCTCGTTGATAATGACCCTGTGGATCCTCTCTCGCTGTTAATGACCCTGTTGCTCCTCCCTTGCTGATAATGACCTCGTTGCTCCTCTCTCGCTGATAATGACCCCGTTGCTCCTCTCTTGCTGATAATGACCCCGTTGCTCTCTCTCACTGATAATGACTCCGTTGCTCCTCTCTCGCTGATAATGACCCCGTTGCTCCTCTCTCACTCTTAATGACGCTGTTGATCCTCTCTCGCTGATAATGACCCTGTTGATCCTCTCTCACTGACAATGACCCCGTTGCTCCTCTCTCACTGATAATGACCCATTTGCTCTTCTCTTGTTCATAATGAGCCCATTGCTCCTGTCTCATGTTAATGACCCAGTTGCTGCTCTCTCACTGATAATGACCCCGTTGATCCTCTCTCGCTGTTAATGAACCCGTTGCTCCTCTTTCGCTGATAATGACCCCGTTGCTACTCTCTCGCTGATAATGACCCTGTTGATTCTCTCTCGCTGTTCATGACCCCGTTGCTCCTGTCTCATGTTAATGACCCCGTTGCTCCTCTCACTGATAATGACCCTGTTGATCCTCTCTCGCTGATAATGACCCCGTTGCTCCTCTCTCACTGTTAATGACCCCGTTGCTCCTCTCTCGCTGATAATGACGCTGTTGCTCCTCTCTCGCTTATAATGACCCTGTTGCTCCTCTCTCGCTGATAATGACCCCGTTGATCCTCTCTCGCTGATAATGACGCTGTTGATCCTCTCTCGCTGTTAATGACCCCGTTGCTCCTCTCTCGCTGATAATGCCCCCGTTGCTCCTCTCTCACTGATAATGACCCCGTTGGTCCTCTCTCGCTGTTAATGACCCCGTTGGTCCTCTCTCGCTGTTAATGGCCCCGTTGCTCCTCTCTCGCTGTTAATGACCCCGATGCTCCTCTCTCGCTGTTAATGACCCCGTTGCTCCTCTCTCGCTGTTAATGACCCCGTTGCTCCTCTCTCGCTGTTAATGACCCCGTTGCTCCTCTCTCGCTGTTAATGACCCCGTTGCTCCTCTCTTGCTGATAATGACCCTGTTGATCCTCTCTCACTAATAATGTCCCCGTTGCTCCTCTCTTGCTGATAATGACCCCGTTGCTCCTCTCTCGCTGATAATGACCCTGTTGATCCTCTCTCGCTGTTAATGACCCCGTTGCTCCTCTCTCGCTGATAATGACCCTGTTGATCCTCTCTCACTGTTAACGACGCTGTTGATCCTCTCTCGCTGATAAAGACCCCGTTGCTCCTCTCTCGCTGATAATGACCCTGTTGATCCTCTCTCACTGATAATGACTCTGTTGCTCCTCTCTCGCTGTTAATGACCTCGTTGCTCCTCTCTTGCTGATAATGACCCTGTTGATCCTCTCACGCTGATAATGACCCCGTTGATCCTCTCTCGCTGATAATGACCCTGTTGATCCTCTCTCGCTGTTAATGACCCCGTTGCTCCTCTCTCGCTGATAATGCCCCCGTTGCTCCTCTCTCGCTGTTAATGGCCCCGTTGCTCCTCTCTCGCTGTTAATGACCCCGATGCTCCTCTCTCGCTGTTAATGACCCCGTTGCTCCTCTCTCGCTGATAATGACCCCATTGCTCCTCTCTCACTGTTAATGACGCTGTTGATCCTCTCTCGCTGATAATGACCCTGTTGATCCTCTCTCACTGACAATGGCCCCGTTGCTCCTCTCTCACTGATAATGACCCATTTGCTCTTCTCTTGTTCATAATGAGCCCGTTGCTCCTGTCTCATGTTAATGACCCAGTTGCTGCTCTCTCACTGATAATGACCCCGTTGATCCTCTCTAGCAGTTAATGAACCCGTTGCTTCTCTCTAGCAGTTAATGACGCCGTTGCTCCTCTTTCGCTGATAATGACCCCGTTGCTTCTCTCTCGCTGATAATGACCCTGTTGATTCTCTCTCGCTGTTCATGACCCCGTTGCTCCTCTCTCGCTGTTAATGACCCCGTTGCTCCTCTCTCGCTGTTAATGACCCCATTGCTCCTCTCTCGCTGATAATGACCCCGTTGCTCCTCTCTCGCTGATAATGACCCCGTTGCTTCTCTCTCGCTGATAATGACTCCGTTGCTCCTCTCTCACTGATAATGACGCTGTTGATCCTCTCTCGCTGATAATGACCCTGTTGCTCCTCTCTCACTGATAATGACCCTGTTGATCCTCTCTCACTGATAAGGACCCTGTTGATTCTCTCTCGCTGATAATGACACTGTTGATTCTCTCTCGCTGATAATGACGTTGTTGCTCCTCTCTCCCTGTTAATGACCCCGTTGCTACTCTCTCGCTGATAATGACCCCGTTGCTACTCTCTCGCTGTTAAAGATCCCGAAGCTCCTCTCTCGCTGATAAAGACCCTGTTGTTCGTCTCTCGCTGTTAATGACCTCGTTGCTCCTCTCTCGCTGATAATGACCCTGTTGATCCTCTCTCGCTGATAATGACGCTGTTGATCCTCTCTCACTGATAATGACCCTGTTGCTCCTCTCTCGCTGATAATGACGCTGTTGATCCTCTCTCGCTGTTAATGACCCTGTTGCGCCTCTTTCGATGTTAGTGGCCCCGTTGCTCCTCTCTCGCTGTTAATGACCCCATTGCTCCTCTCTCGCTGTTAATTACCCCGTTGCTCCTCTCTCGCTGTTAATGACCCAGTTGCTCCTCTCTCGATGTTAATGATCCCGTTGCTCCTCTCTCGCTGTTAATGACCCCGTTGCTCCTCTCTTGCTGATAATGACCCTGTTGATCCTCTCTCGCTAATAATGACCCCGTTGCTCCTCTCTTGCTGATAATGACCCTATTGATCCTCTCTCGCTGTTAATGACCCCGTTGCTCCTCTCTCGCTGATAATGACCCTGTTGATCCTCTCTCACTGTTAACGACGCTGTTGATCCTCTCTCGCTGATAATGACCCCGTTGCTCCTCTCTCGCTGATAATGACCCTGTTGATGCTCTCTCGCTGTTAATGACCCTGTTGCGCCTCTGTCGCAGTTAGTGGCCCCGGTGCTCCTCTCTCGCTGTTAATGACCCCGTTGCTCCTCTCTCGCTGTTAATGACCCCGTTGCTCCTCTCTCGCTGTTAATGACCCCGTTGCTCCTCTCTCGCTGTTAACGACCCCGTTGCTCCTCTCTTGCTGATAATGACCCCGTTGCTCCTCTCTTGCTGATAATGACCCCGTTGCTCCTCTCTCGCTGATAATGACCCTGTTGATCCTCTCTCGCTGTTAATGACCCCGTTGCTCCTCTCTCGCTGATAATGACCCTGTTGATCCTCTCTCACTGTTAACGACGCTGTTGATCCTCTCTCGCTGATAATGACCCCGTTGCTCCTCTCTCGCTGATAATGTCCCTGTTGATCCTCTCTCACTGATAATGACCCAGTTGCTCCTCTCTCGCTGTTAATGATCCCGTTGCTCCTCTCTCGCTATTAATGACCCCGTTGCTCCTCTCGCTGAAAATGACCCTTTTGCTCCTCTCTCACTGATAATGACTCTGTTGATCCTCTCTCGCTGAAAATGACCGCGTTGCTCTTCTCTCGCTGATAATGACCCCGTTGCTCCTCTCTCGCTGATAATGACCCTGTTGATGCTCTCTCACTGATAATGACGCTGTTGATCCTCTCTCGCTGATAATGTCCCTGTTGATCCTTTCTCGCTGTTAATGACCCTGTTGCTACTCTCTCGCTGATAATGACGCTGTTGATCCTCTCTCGCTGATAATGACCCTGTTGCTCCTCACTCGCTGATAATGACCCCGTTGATCCTCTCTCGCTGATAATGACCATGTTGCTCCTCTCTCGCTGATAATGACCCTGTTGATTCTCTCTCACTGATAATGACCCTGTTGCTCCTCTCTCGCTGATAATGACCCTGTTGATTCTCTCTCACGGATAATGACCCTGTTGATCCTCTCTCGCTGATAATGACCCTGTTGATCCTCTCTCGCTGATAATGACCCTGTTGCTCCTCTCTCGCTGATAATGACCCTGTTGATCCTCTCTCGCTGATAATGACCCTGTTGCTCCTCTCTCGCTGATAATGACCCTGTTGATTCTCTCTCGCTGATAATGACGCTGTTGATCCTCTCTCGCTGATAATGACCCTGTTGCTCCTCTCTCGCTGATAATGACCCTGTTGATTCTCTCTCACTGATAATAACCCTGTTGATCCTCTCTCGCTGATAATGACCCTGTTGCTCCTCTCTCGCTGATAATGACCCTGTTGATTCTCTCTCACTGATAATGGCCCTGTTGGTCCTCTCTCGCTGATAATGACGCTGTTGATCCTCTCTCGCTGATAATGACCCTGTTGCTCCTCTCTCGCTGATAATGACCCTGTTGATTCTCTCTCACTGATAATGACCCTGTTGATCCTCTCTCGCTGATAATGACCCCGTTGATCCTCTCTCGCTGATAATGACCCTGTTGCTCCTCTCTCGCTGATAATGACCCTGTTGATCCTCTCTCGCTGATAATGACCCCGTTGATCCTCTCTCACTGTTAATGACCCCGTTGCTCCTCTCTCGCTGATAATGACACTGTTGCTCCTCTCTCGCTTATAATGACCCTGTTCCTCCTCTCTCGCTGATAATGACCCCGTTGCTCCTCTCTCACTGATAATGACCCCGTTGATCCTCTCTCGCTGATAATGTCGCTGTTGATCCTCTCTCGCTGATAATGACACTCTTGATCCTCTCTCGCTGATAATGACCCTTTTGATCCTCTCTCGCTGTTAATGACCCAATTGCTCCTCTCTAGCTGTCAATGACCCCATTGCTCCTCTCTCACTATTAATGACCCCGTTGCTCCTCTCGCTGATAATGACCCCATTGCTTCTCTTGCGCTGTTATTGACCCCGATGCTCCTGTCTCATGTTAATGACCCCGCTGCTCCTCTCTCACTGATAATGACCCTGTTGATCCTCTCTCACTGATAATGACCCTGTCGATCCTCTCTCGTTGTTAATGACGCTGTTGATCCTCTCTCACTGTTAATGACCCCGATGCTCCTCTCTCGCTGTTAATGACCCCGTTGCTCCTCTCTCGCTGTCAATGACCCCGTTGATCCTCTCTCACTGATAATGACCCCGTTGCTCCGCTCTCACTGATAATGACGTTGTTGATCCTCTCTCGCGGATAATGACGCTGTTGATCATCTCTCGCTATTAATGACCCCGTTGCTCCTCTCACTGATAATGACGCTGTTGCTCCTCTCTCGCTGATAATGACCCAGTTGCTCCTCTCTCGCTGATAATGACCCCGCTGCTCCTCTCTCGCTGATAATGACCCAGTTGCTCCTCTCTCGCTGATAATGACCCCGTTGCTCCTCTCTCGCTATTAATGACCCCGTTGCTCCTCTCGCTGAAAATGACACTTTTGCTCCTCTCTCACTGATAATGACCCTGTTGATCCTCTCTCACTGATAATGACCCCGTTGCTCCTCTCTTGCTGATAATGACCCTGTTGATCCTCTCTCACTGTTAACGACGCTGTTGATCCTCTCTCGCTAATAATGACCCCGTTGCTCCTCTCTCGCTGATAATGTCCCTGTTGATCCTCTCTCACTGATAATGACTCTGTTGATCCTCTCTCGCTGAAAATGACCGCGTTGCTCTTCTCTCGCTGATAATGACCCCGTTGCTCCTCTCTCGCTGATAATGACCCTGTTGATGCTCTCTCACTGATAATGACGCTGTTGATCCTCTCTCGCTGATAATGTCCCTGTTGATCCTGTCTCGCTGTTAATGGCCCTGTTGATCCTTTCTCGCTGTTAATGACCCTGTTGCTCCTCTCTCGCTGATAATGACCCTGTGGATCCTCTCTCGCTGTTAATGACCCTGTTGCTCCTCTCTTGCTGACAATGACCCCGTTGCTCCTCTCTCGCTGATAATGACCCTGTTGATCCTCTCTCGCTGATAATGACCCTGTTGATCCTCTCTCGCTGATAATGACCCTGTTGCTCCTCTCTCGCTGTTAATGACCCTGTTGCTCCTCTCGCTGATAATGACGCTGTTGATCCTCTCTCGCTGATAATGACCCTGTTGGTCCTCTCTCGCTGATAATGACCCTGTTGATCCTCTCTCGCTGATAATGACACCGTTGCTCCTCTCTCACTGTTAATGACCATGTTGATCCTCTCTCGCTGATAATGACCCTGTTGATCCTCTCTCGCTGTTAATGACCCTGTTGATCCTCTCTCGCTGTTAATGACCCCGTTGCTCCTCTCTCGCTGAAAATGACCCTGGTGATCCTCTCTCGCTGATAATGACACCGTTTCTACTCTCTCGCTGTTAATGACCCCGTTGCTCCTCTCGCTGATAATGACCCCGTTGCTCCTCTCTCGCTGTTAATGACCCCGTTGCTCCTCTCACTGATAATGACCCCGTTGCTCCTCTCTCGCTGATAATGCCGCTGTTGATTCTCTCTCGCTGTTAATGACCCCGTTGCTCCTCTCTCGCTGATAATGACGCTGTTGATGCTCTCTCGCTGTTAATGACCCTGTTGCGCCTCTGTCGCTGTTAGTGGCCCCGGTGCTCCTCTCTCGCTGTTAATGACCCCGTTGCTCCTCTCTCGCTGTTAATGACCCCGTTGCTCCTCTCTCGCTGATAATGACCCTGTTGATGCTCTCTCACTGTTAATGACGCTGTTGATCCTCTCTCGCTGATAATGTCCCTGTTGATCCTGTCTCGCTGTTAATGACCCTATTGATCCTTTCTCGCTGTTAATGACCCTGTTGCTCCTCTCTCGCTGATAATGACCCTGTGGATCCTCTCTCGCTGTTAATGACCCAGTTGCTCCTCTCTTGCTGACAATGACCCCGTTGCTCCTCTCTCGCTGATAATGACCCTGTTGATCCTCTCTCGCTGATAATGACCCTGTTGATCCTCTCTCGCTGATAATGACCCTGTTGCTCCTCTCTCGCTGTTAATGACCCTGTTGCTCCTCTCGCTGATAATGACGCTGTTGATCCTCTCTCGCTGATAATGACCCTGCTGGTCCTCTCTCGCTGATAATGACCCTGTTGATCCTCTCTCGCTGATAATGACCCCGTTGCTCCTCTCTCACTGATAATGACGCTGTTGATCCTCTCTCACTGTTAATGACCCCGATGCTCCTCTCTCGCTGTTAATGACCCCGTTGCTCCTCTCTCGCTGTCAATGACCCCGTTGATCCTCTCTCACTGATAATGACCCCGTTGCTCCGCTCTCACTGATAATGACGTTGTTGATCCTCTCTCGCGGATAATGACGCTGTTGCTCCTCTCTCACTGATAATGACGCTGTTGATCATCTCTCGCTATTAATGACCCCGTTGCTCCTCTCACTGATAATGACGCTGTTGCTCCTCTCTCGCTGATAATGACCCAGTTGCTCCTCTCTCGCTGATAATGACCCCGCTGCTCCTCTCTCGCTGATAATGACCCAGTTGCTCCTCTCTCGCTGATAATGACCCCGTTGCTCCTCTCTCGCTATTAATGACCCCGTTGCTCCTCTCGCTGAAAATGACACTTTTGCTCCTCTCTCACTGATAATGACCCTGTTGATCCTCTCTCACTGATAATGACCCCGTTGCTCCTCTCTCGCTGATAATGACCCTGTTGATCCTCTCTCACTGTTAACGACGCTGTTGATCCTCTCTCGCTGATAATGACCCCGTTGCTCCTCTCTCGCTGATAATGTCCCTGTTGATGCTCTCTCACTGATAATGACTCTGTTGATCCTCTCTCGCTGAAAATGACCGCGTTGCTCTTCTCTCGCTGATAATGACCCCGTTGCTCCTCTCTCGCTGATAATGACCCTGTTGATGCTCTCTCACTGATAATGACGCTGTTGATCCTCTCTCGCTGATAATGTCCCTGTTGATCCTGTCTCGCTGTTAATGGCCCTGTTGATCCTTTCTCGCTGTTAATGACCCTGTTGCTCCTCTCTCGCTGATAATGACCCTGTGGATCCTCTCTCGCTGTTAATGACCCTGTTGCTCCTCTCTTGCTGACAATGACCCCGTTGCTCCTCTCTCGCTGATAATGACCCTGTTGATCCTCTCTCGCTGATAATGACCCTGTTGATCCTCTCTCGCTGATAATGACCCTGTTGCTCCTCTCTCGCTGTTAATGACCCTGTTGATCCTCTCGCTGATAATGACGCTGTTGATCCTCTCTCGCTGATAATGACCCTGTTGGTCCTCTCTCGCTGATAATGACCCTGTTGATCCTCTCTCGCTGATAATGACACCGTTGCTCCTCTCTCACTGTTAATGACCATGTTGATCCTCTCTCGCTGATAATGACCCTGTTGATCCTCTCTCGCTGTTAATGACCCTGTTGATCCTCTCTCGCTGTTAATGACCCCGTTGCTCCTCTCTCGCTGAAAATGACCCTGTTGCTCCTCTCTCGCTGATAATGACCCTGTGGATCCTCTCTCGCTGTTAATGACCCAGTTGCTCCTCTCTTGCTGACAATGACCCCGTTGCTCCTCTCTCGCTGATAATGACCCTGTTGATCCTCTCTCGCTGATAATGACCCTGTTGATCCTCTCTCGCTGATAATGACCCTGTTGCTCCTCTCTCGCTGTTAATGACCCTGTTGCTCCTCTCGCTGATAATGACGCTGTTGATCCTCTCTCGCTGATAATGACCCTGCTGGTCCTCTCTCGCTGATAATGACCCTGTTGATCCTCTCTCGCTGATAATGACCACGTTGCTCCTCTCTCACTGTTAATGACCCTGTTGATCCTCTCTCGCTGATAATGACCCTGTTGATCCTCTCTCGCTGTTAATGACCCATTTGATCCTCTCTTGCTGTTAATGACCCCGTTGCTCCTCTCTCGCTGAAAATGACCCTGGTGATCCTCTCTCGCTGATAATGACACCGTTTCTCCTCTCTCGCTGTTAATGACCCCGTTGCTCCTCTCGCTGATAATGACCCCGTTGCTCCTCTCTCGCTGTTAACGACCACTTTGCTCCTCTCACTGATAATGACCCCGTTGCTCCTCTCTCGCTGATAATGCCGCTGTTGATCCTCTCTCGCTGTTAATGACCCCGTTGCTCCGCTCTCGCTGATAATGACCCTGTTGATGCTCTCTCGCTGTTAATGACCCTGTTGCGCCTCTGTCGCAGTTAGTGGCCCCGGTGCTCCTCTCTCGCTGTTAATGACCCCGTTGCTCCTCTCTCGCTGTTAATGACCCCGTTGCTCCTCTCTCGCTGTTAATGACCCCGTTGCTCCTCTCTCGCTGTTAACGACCCCGTTGCTCCTCTCTTGCTGATAATGACCCCGTTGCTCCTCTCTTGCTGATAATGACCCCGTTGCTCCTCTCTCGCTGATAATGACCCTGTTGATCCTCTCTCGCTGTTAATGACCCCGTTGCTCCTCTCTCGCTGATAATGACCCTGTTGATCCTCTCTCACTGTTAACGACGCTGTTGATCCTCTCTCGCTGATAATGACCCCGTTGCTCCTCTCTCGCTGATAATGTCCCTGTTGATCCTCTCTCACTGATAATGACCCAGTTGCTCCTCTCTCGCTGTTAATGACCCCGTTGCTCCTCTCTCGCTATTAATGACCCCGTTGCTCCTCTCGCTGAAAATGACCCTTTTGCTCCTCTCTCACTGATAATGACTCTGTTGATCCTCTCTCGCTGAAAATGACCGCGTTGCTCTTCTCTCGCTGATAATGACCCCGTTGCTCCTCTCTCGCTGATAATGACCCTGTTGATGCTCTCTCACTGATAATGACGCTGTTGATCCTCTCTCTCTGATAATGTCCCTGTTGATCCTTTCTCGCTGTTAATGACCCTGTTGCTCCTCTCTCGCTGATAATGACGCTGTTGATCCTCTCTCGCTGATAATGACCCTGTTGCTCCTCACTCGCTGATAATGACCCCGTTGATCCTCTCTCGCTGATAATGACGCTGTTGATCCTCTCTCGCTGATAATGACCCCGTTGCTCCTCTCTCGCTGATAATGACCCTGTTGATCCTCTCTCGCTGATAATGACCCTGTTGCTCCTCTCTCGCTGATAATGACCCTGTTGATTCTCTCTCACTGATAATGACGCTGTTGATCCTCTCTCGCTGATAATGACCCTGTTGCTCCTCTCTCGCTGATAATGACCCTGTTGATTCTCTCTCACTGATAATGACCCTGTTGATCCTCTCTCGCTGATAATGATCCTGTTGCTCCTCTCTCGCTGATAATGACCCTGTTGATTCTCTCTCACTGATAATGGCCCTGTTGGTCCTCTCTCGCTGATAATGACGCTGTTGATCCTCTCTCGCTTATAATGACCCTGTTCCTCCTCTCTCGCTGATAATGACCCCGTTGCTCCTCTCTCACTGATAATGACCCCGTTGATCCTCTCTCGCTGATAATGTCGCTGTTGATCCTCTCTCGCTGATAATGACACTCTTGATCCTCTCTCGCTGATAATGACCCTTTTGATCCTCTCTCGCTGTTAATGACCCAATTGCTCCTCTCTAGCTGTCAATGACCCCATTGCTCCTCTCTCACTATTAATGACCCCGTTGCTCCTCTCGCTGATAATGACCCCATTGCTTCTCTTGCGCTGTTATTGACCCCGATGCTCCTGTCTCATGTTAATGACCCCGCTGCTCCTCTCTCACTGATAATGACCCTGTTGATCCTCTCTCACTGATAATGACCCTGTTGATCCTCTCTCGTTGTTAATGACGCTGTTGATCCTCTCTCACTGTTAATGACCCCGATGCTCCTCTCTCGCTGTTAATGACCCCGTTGCTCCTCTCTCGCTGTCAATGACCCCGTTGATCCTCTCTCACTGATAATGACCCCGTTGCTCCGCTCTCACTGATAATGACGTTGTTGATCCTCTCTCGCGGATAATGACGCTGTTGCTCCTCTCTCACTGATAATGACGCTGTTGATCATCTCTCGCTATTAATGACCCCGTTGCTCCTCTCACTGATAATGACGCTGTTGCTCCTCTCTCGCTGATAATGACCCAGTTGCTCCTCTCTCGCTGATAATGACCCCGCTGCTCCTCTCTCGCTGATAATGACCCAGTTGCTCCTCCCTCGCTGATAATGACCCCGTTGCTCCTCTCTCGCTATTAATGACCCCGTTGCTCCTCTCGCTGAAAATGACACTTTTGCTCCTCTCTCACTGATAATGACCCCGTTGCTCCTCTCTCACTGATAATGACCCCGTTGCTCCTCTCTCGCTGATAATGACCCTGTTGATCCTCTCTCGCTGATAATGACCCTGTTGATCCTCTCTCGCTGAAATGACCCCGTTGCTCCTCTCTCGCTGATAATGACCCTGTTGATCCCCTCTCACTGTTAATGACCCCGTTGCTCCTCTCTTGCTGATAATGATCCTGTTGCTCCTCTCTCACTGTTAATGACCCCGTTGATCCTCTCTCGCTGATAATGACGCTGTTGATGCTCTCTCGCTGATAATGACCCTGTTGCGCCTATCTCGCTGATAATGACCCCGTTGATCCTCTCTCGCTGATAATGACCCCGTTGCTCCTCTCTCGCTGTGAATGACCCCGTTGCTCCTCTCTCGCTGATAATGGCCCTGTTGATCCTCTCTCGCTGATAATGACGCTGTTGATCCTCTCTCGCTGATAATGACATGGTTGCTCCTCTCTCGCTGATAATGACCCCGTTGATCCTCTCTCGCTGATAATGACGCTGTTGATCCTCTCTCGCTGATAATGACCCAGTTGCTCCTCTCTCGCTGATAATGACCCCGCTGCTCCTCTCTCGCTGATAATGACCCAGTTGCTCCTCTCTCGCTGATAATGACCCCGTTGCTCCTCTCTCGCTATTAATGACCCCGTTGCTCCTCTCGCTGAAAATGACCCTGTTTCTCCTCTCTCACTGATAATGACCCCGTTGCTCCTCTCTCGCTGATAATGACCCTGTTGATCCTCTCTCGCTGATAATGACCCTATTGATCCTCTCTCACTGATAATGACCCCGTTGCTCCTGTCTCATGTTAATGACCCCGCTGCACCTCTCTCACTGAGAATGACCCTGTTGATCCTCTCTCGCTGTTAATGACGCTGTTGATCCTCTCTCGCTGTCAATGACCCCGTTGCTCCTCTCTCACTGATAATGACGCTGTTGATCCTCTCTCACTGATAATGACCCTGTTGATCCTCTCTCGCTGTTAATGACGCTGTTGATCCTCTCTCACTGTTAATGACCCCGTTGCTCCTCTCTCGCTGTTAATGACCCCGTTGCTCCTCTCTCACTGATAATGACGCTGTTGATCCTCTCTCGCGGATAATGACGCTGTTGATCCTCTCTCACTGATAATGACCCTGTTGATCCTCTCTCACTGATAATGACCCTGTTGATCCTCTCTCGCTGATAATGACCCTGTTGCTCCTCTCTCACTGATAATGACCCTGTTGATCCTCTCTCACTGATAATGACCCTGTTGATCCTCTCTCGCTGTTAATGACGCTGTTGATCCTCTCTCACTGTTAATGACCCCGTTGCTCCTCTCTCGCTGTTAATGACCCCGTTGCTCCTCTCTCACTGATAATGACGCTGTTGATCCTCTCTCGCGGATAATGACGCTGTTGCTCCTCTCTCGCTGATAATGACCCTGTTGATCCTCTCTCACTGATAATGACCCCGTTGCTCCTCTCTCGCTGTTAATGACCCCGTTGCTCCTCTCTCACTGATAATGACGCTGTTGATCCTCTCTCGCGGATAATGACGCTGTTGCTCCTCTCTCACTGATAATGACGCTGTTGATCCTCTCTCGCTATTAATGACCCCGTTGCTCCTCTCACTGATAATGACGCTGTTGCTCCTCTCTCGCTGATAATGACCCCGTTGCTCCTCTCTCACTGATAATGACCCCGTTGCTCCTCTCTCGCTGATAATGACCCTGTTGATCCTCACTCACTGTTAATGACCCCGGTGCTCCTCTCTCACTGTTATTGACCCCGATGCTCCTGTCTCATGTTAATGACCCCGTTGCTCCTCTCTTACTGATAATGACCCTGTTGATTCTCTCTCACTGATAATGACCCTGTTGATCCTCTCTCGCTGATAATGACCCCGTTGCTCCTCTCTCACTGTTAATGACCCCGTTGCTCCTCTCTCGCTGATAATGACGCTGTTGCTCCTCTGTCGCTCATAATGATCCTGTTGCTCCTCTCTCGCTGATAATGACCCCGTTGATCCTCTCTCGCTGATAATTACCCCTTTGATCCTCTCTCGCTGATAATGATGACGAATGTGATATAAAATAGTTACTTTAGAGATATTAGTTAATGTAATGTAGAAATAAGCCACTTTGATTCTGGCAAGTAGAGCCAAAGGATCTTAGACCGCATGGAAAAAAGCAGGAAGAGGTGTGTCTGTGAGAGTGATGCTGCATTGATAGGGGCCGGAGAAAGGGATTGGAAGTGAGCCAATCAGAATAGATCAAACAAGTCAGGAGGGACATAGGATGACCTATGGGTGTCGAGTATGTGAAACTTGATGCCATTTGAATGTATCAGTACTGATCTCTTTGTCTGGGACATTCACTTAGTCCCTGAGCTGCAGAGAGCAACATGTTATCTGTATCACTGTGGACTAAGTTTAGCTTGCAAGCTGAATAAAATAACTAATGTTATACTTGCAAATCCATCTCGACTTTTATTGAGGCCAGACTGACGGATAAAGAAATTTGGGATTCAACATTTGGTGCCGAAACCCGGGATTTCTCAGGACGATCCTGATCCAACTGCAAAATCAAAATTAGACTGATTATGAACAGGAAGATGGGGAACAAAGGGCCCTCAATGTAGAACTGGAAAACGACCGCACATTGATTGTTCCCCTCTTCTTATCGTCTGATTAGTCTGGTCACTCGCGGTTGGCACAGAAAGACCGCCTCGACGAAATCACACGTCAGTCTGGGGATTAGCAATTTAATTGATGGGATTTTATATTGTTGTTTCGGCTTGGGTTAGGGTTTTGGGTTGATGGGACATCTCAAATGATGATTCAATTCCAAGTATAAGGGTTCAGAGGCTGATGTGACTTCAGTAATGAAGGTTCAGTCTATTATATAGGTTCAGGGGCTGATGTGACTTCAGTAATGAAGGTTCAGTCTATTATATGGGTTCAGGGGCTGATGTGACTTCAGTAATGAAGGTTCAGTCTATTATATGGGTTCAGGGGCTGATGTGACTTCAGTAGATGAAGGTTCAGTCCAGTATAACTGTTTTTAAATCTGAAGATGGTTCAACTCTATGTGTGAGTGTTTTAAATATATAGTTGATTAAGCTAAAATTGTCTCCTTGGACTGTATTGGCGAAAAACGCAGTTCCGAGGTCTAGTTGAGATTGTGGGGAATGCTGCATATTGGTTGAAGCAGAAGTCTCTCAAAGGGTTAACGCAGCAGGCAAAGTTGAAAACAGACAGTGCTTCTCACTCAGGCCTTGAGATAACTGCACCAGTCGCTAGTGTAATCGGATACCTTTCCTTTGAGTCAGTGAACACCAGCAAAGTTACGTTTTGAATTAATTAAAGGAAACCAGTGGGTTTCTCCACCTCTTTGATAAAAGTTATTATTTTCGAAAGCAATTGATTGAAATTGCCAGAATCTTAAGTTTTATTTACTTGAAATAAGGTTTATCTCATTTTATCTGGAGATCAATAGAAACTTAAAGAAGATCATGGACACCATTTTAAAAAGTGTCAATCTGGAGATGATAGTTGATTTTGCTAATACTTATGTGTATGTAAAAGAACAAAAACTTGTTAAAAGAAAAATTGTTAAGATAAAAGAAATAATTAAGTTGTAAATGTTATACAAGTTTGTGTTAAGCAAATTGTAAATTTAGTTCTGAGTTGAGATCAGAGCTAAGCTTGCAAGTTGCAGTAATTCAATTTGAATTTTCAAACATTTTTAAGTTTAAAAAAAAAGAGCAAATAGAGAAAAGAAGGACACAGATCTTGAATGCGTTGAATAGCACATTTCAAAGGCCCATAAATCTTTCTGTTATCTTAGACCTAAAACCTAGGAAGACTGAGGAGCCAGAGGAGTTTCTGGAGCGTTTTAATGAAATCTACCGGGGGCCAGTCAGGCGATTTGCTGTCTCAAAATGGTCAGAATTCCCCTCAATACTGTGCTATGTTAATGCATTGCCTACCACCTTCTGTGGTTACTGCTGTGAAATGTAATAACATGAATTGGACAGAGAATGAACCTTCCCAGATGGCAAGGGCAGTCAGATTTTACTGGAAGGAGGGTATAGACCAAGAAGGAGGCTCAGTTACAAAGGTTAAGACTGAGTATGTAATGAAAAAGGATGATCTGCGACCCCAACAAGCGGCAGAAATGGTAGTTTACCAGCAGGAGCCCCAATATAGTGACTTTGGGTGGGTGGATCAGCGAAGAGGAGGATGAGACAACAGTGCTATATTTCTATCACCCCCCAGTGGTGGACGTTAGACGTTGAACAGTCACTGCATCACGTTACCCTGGCCTATGACAGAACTGGACGAAACAGGGAGTTGGAGGACAAATACCGGCCATTACTTGAGACCGAATGGCCAGTCAAGGTTACAGCCACAGTCACGGGAAAAGAAGGTACAGCCGATTTTGTTACAATATCACCACAATTATGGCCACAGTCAGCTTCGGTAAGCCCTCATATTACACGTCAGGTCCATGACCAGTACCATGCCAGGGATATGGGGCGAATGGTCAGCATCTTACCGCAGCTCGTCAGAATAGGTATGAGATATACCTTTTGAACAATCCACGTCTGACATTTAAATACTGTACCACTATCAATCCAGCCTGTTTTCTTAGCGGTCCCCCTGTCCATGAAGACGCACCTGGCCACGACTGTTTAGCCTTGATTCAGGAAACTACCACAATAAGGGGCGATTTGAGTGACATTTCGTCAGAACAACCTGACATGATTATGTGTGGTCAAATATCCCACCGGGGTTTAGTTAATGACCTACTGCAGGCCCTCCTTATGCCCGCGCAGATTTCCGTTATTAAATGCACTGCCCACACGAATGGTACAACCCCAGTTGACGTTGGTAATGAACGAGCAGATCGTGCAGCGCGAACAGCCGCGCAAATTCAGCAAGTGATGGTGCCTAAGATGTTGAGTCAGACTAAACGATCTACTATAAATATGTCTGCTTCTGACAAGTCAATGCCAACCATCCAAGACGTCATAAGGTTACAGGAGGACGCTCCTGAGAGTGATAAACAAATGTGGAAACGGTTAGGTTGTCCATATGATTCTGTTTCCTCTTTATGGACCACGCCTGCACATTAGACTTGTATGTCTGATGTGCTGGCTTCATGGGTCATTGAATGTGTACACTTTGCAACTCATTGTGGGGCTCGAGGGACTAGTGATTTGTTGCTGGACACTTGGTGGCACCCTAAAATGCAGGGGTTGGCCCAAAGTATCAGTAATCGGTGTTTGATTTGTCAGCAATATAACACCGGAAAAGGTATCCCTTGTGGGATGGGGCAAACCCCGTTGCCCAGTGGTCCCTTTGAGACGCTCCAAATGGATTACATTGAGTTGGAAAGGTGTCAATGTTATAAATATGTTTTGGTCATTGTGGATGTGTTCAGCAGATGGGTCGAGGCGTATCCGACTATCGATAATAAAGCTGCTACTGTGGTTAAAGTCTTGATGAGGGAAATCATTCCCCGGTACGGTATACCAGCTCAGTTAAGTTCTGATAATGGGCCTCATTTTATTGGACAAATTAACAAGGAGTTTTGCTCCCAGTTGGGCATACGCCAGCAGTTACACTGTGCTTACAGACCGCAGGCGGCCGGGTTGGTTGAGAGACACAATCAGACCCTAAAAACTAAATTGGCTAAATTAAGAGCAGACACGGGACTGACATGGCTTAAGTTGCTCCCCGTTGCCCTCTTCCAGCTGTGGGTTACACCTGCGGGACCGGCCCGGCTCTCTCCCGCCGAGATTCTTTATGGCAGGCCTCTTAGAACTCCCTGGAGCCTGCAGGTTCCCAGACTGGTTCAGTTTCATCAGATGACTGAAGAAATGGCCACCTATGTTCTAGCCCTCACGCAAGTGCTCAAGGAACTCCATGGCCAGGTCTGCGCGGCTCACCAGCCATTGCCCCCAGTACCTAGCTCACTTTCAGTCCAGCCCGGTAGTTATGTCATGGTCAAAAATTGGACTAGGAAGGGGTCGGAGCCGCGATGGGACGGGCCCTTCCAAGTTCTCCTTACCACCCCCACAGCAGTTAAAGTGGAGGGGCGAAGTGCTTGGGTCCACCTACATCACTGTAAATTGAGTCCATCTCCACTACTGTAAAAGGTCGGATACTAACCTGCCTCCCTTCTCCAGTGCTATTTTACAGGTGTGGAGCATGATGGAGTGGAACGCATCGTCTGTCTGATATTTGGCTTCACTTCGCTTGGCGTGTTATTGGCGATGGACATGGAAAAGGGGAATATTATGTATCTGTGTAGCCCCAACCAATCTACAAGGTTACATCACCTCTGCAAAGGTGATGTTCTTCGCTGCCCCCATATACGAGGACATGGTATCGTTTCATGGAAGGTCATCAAAGTCAAGGAGAATGCAGGAGTCATGAAGCAGTTGCACCGGTCCCGGCGATGGGAAGAGAACATTATATGGACATTGCCTTGTTTTTGGAATACATGTAAATTTGATTTTGGATGTGTTAAGAGTGGTACAATAAAGGTAAAATCAGGCTGTCAGAAGAGTGTAGGAAGAGGCTATGAGAAAGTGAAAGGGACTAGAGAGAGGACGGGGCGTATGAGAAGGGAAGTACAGCTAGAACGTAGGTTACCGGGAGATACACTTAAGTTAGTTAAAGGCCAAACTGAGGAAAACCCGGGTAGTAAACCTTGGGAGCCCTTGGGGCAATAACCAAGGAGTTGTCTCAGCTACGGTTGTTTGCAATGCAGAACCGGTATGCTCTTGACTATCTTCAGGCCCGTGAGGGTGGGGTATGCGCCATAGTACAGGGCAAGTATATCATGGGAGTTCAGGACATGACCGCTAACATTACTAAATTTATGGATCGCATACGGGATCACTTCGACGGGATGCAGGATCCTGGCTCTTGGGGTAACTGGGGATTTGGAGGATGGAAGGACTGGTTGATAAATATGGCCATGTATCTAGTGGTAGCTATCGGCTGCATCTTTGTGGGCCTGGCCATCCTTAAATGTGTGATGGGTAGAATGCGGGGCGCACTGGATCAGATCACCGCCCAAAAAAAAAATTTAACTGTTAAAATCCATGAGGGTGAGGCAGATGAAGGGGGGCTAAGACAGGAATTGGAAATGCAGCGACGGATCTTTTTAGATGGGGAACCGTAGCTATGGATTGGATAGTCCGGTTATTATGGAATGCTAAAAGGAGGGAATGACGAATGTGATATAAAATAGTTACTTTAGAGATATTAGTTAATGTAATGTAGAAATAAGCCACTTTAATTCTGGCAAGTAGAGACAAAGGATCTTAGACCGCATGGAAAAAAGCAGGAAGAGGTGTGTCTATGAGAGTGATGCTGAATTGATAGGGGCCGGAGAAAGGGATTGGAAGTGAGCCAATCAGAATAGATCAAACAAGTCAGGAGGGACATAGGATGACCTATGGGTGTCGAGTATGTGAAACTTGATGCCATTTGAATGTATCAGTACTGATCTCTTTGTCTGGGACATTCACTTAGTCCCGGAGCTGCAGAGAGCAACATGTTATCTGTATCACTGTGGGCTAAGTTTAGCTTGCAAGCTGAATAAAATAACTAATGTTATACTTGCAAATCCATCTCGACTTTTATTGAGGCCAGACTGACGGATAAAGAAATTTGGGATTCAACAATGACGCTGTTGATCCTCTCTCGCTGATAATGACCCTGTTGCGCATATCTCGCTGATAATGACCCCGTTGATCCTCTCTCGCTGATAATGACCCCATTGCTCCTCTCTCGCTGTGAATGACCCCGTTGCTCCTCTCTCGCTGATAATGGCCCTGTTGATCCTCTCTCGCTGATAATGACGCTGTTGATCCTCTCTCGCTGATAATGACGCTGTTGATCCTCTCTCGCTGATAATGACCCTGTTGCTCCTCTCTCGTTGATAATGACCCTGTTGATTCTCTCTCACTGATAATGACCCTGTTGATCCTCTCTCGCTGATAATGACCCCGTTGATCCTCTCTCACTGTTAATGACCCCGTTGCTCCTCTCTCGCTGATAATGACGCTGTTGCTCCTCACTCGCTTATAATGACCCTGTTCCTCCTCTCTCGCTGATAATGACCCCGTTGCTCCTCTCTCACTGATAATGACGCTGTTGATCCTCTCTCACTGGTAATGACGCTGTTGCTCCTCTCTCGTTGATAATGACGCTGTTGCTCCTCTCTCGCTGATAATGACCCCGTTGCTCCTCTCTCACTGATAATGTCGCTGTTGATCCTCTCTCGCTGATAATGACCCTCTTGATCCTCTCTCGTTGATAATGACGCTGTTGATCCTCTCTAGCTGTCGATGACCCCATTGCTCCTCTCTCACTAAAAATGACCCCATTGCTCCTCTCGCTGATAATGACCCCATTGCTTCTCTTGCGCTGTTATTGACCCCGATGCTCCTGTCTCATGTTAATGACCCCGCTGCTCCTCTCTCACTAATAATGACCCTGTTGATCCTCTCTCACTGATAATGACCCTGTTGATCCTCTCTCGCTGTTAATGACTCTGTTGATCCTCTCTCACTGTTAATGACCCCGATGCTCCTCTCTCGCTGTTAATGACCCTGTTGCTCCTCTCTCGCTGTCAATGACCCCGTTGATCCTCTCTCACTGATAATGACCCTGTTGATCCTCGCTTGCTGTTAATGACGCTGTTGATCCTCTCTCACTGTTAATGGCACCGATGCTCCTATATCATGTTAATGACCCTGTTGATCCTCTCTCGCTGATAATGACCCCGTTGCATCTCTCTCACTGATACTGACCCATTTGCTCTTCTCTTGCTCATAATGAGCCCGTTTCTCCTGTCTCATGTTAATGACCCCGTTGCTGCTCTCTCACAGATAATGACCCTGTTCATCTTCTCTTGCTGATAATGACCCTGTTGCTCCTCTCGCTGTTATTGACCCCGTTCCTCCTCTCTCACTGATAATGGCCCTGTTGATCCTCCCTCATTTTAATGACCCAGTTGCTCCTCTCGCTGTTATTGACCCCGTTGCTCCTCTCTCATTGATAATGACGCTGTTGATCCTCTCTCGCTGATAATGACCCTGTTGATCCTCTCTCGCTGATAATGACGCTGTTGATTCTCTCTCGCTGATAATAACCCTGTTGATCCTCTCTCGCTGATAATGACGCTGTTGATCCTCTCTCGCTGATAATGACCCTGTTGATCCTCTCTCGCTGATAATGACGCTGTTGATCCTCTCTCGCTGTTAATGACGCTGTTGATCCTCTCTCACTGATAATGACGCTGTTGATCCTCTCTCGCTGATAATGACCCTGTTGATCCTC
The DNA here is from genome assembly GCF_047496885.1 of Scyliorhinus torazame. Lineage (NCBI taxonomy): Eukaryota > Metazoa > Chordata > Chondrichthyes > Carcharhiniformes > Scyliorhinidae > Scyliorhinus > Scyliorhinus torazame. The sequence goes on along the minus strand of NC_092723.1, from coordinate 66,480,569 downwards.
TCTCGCTGATAATGACGCTGTTGATCCTCTCTCGCCGATAATGACCCTGTTGATCCTCTCTCGCTGATAATGACCCCGTTGCTCCTCTATCGCTGTTAATGACCCTGTTCCTCCTCTCGCTGATAATGACCCTGTTGCTCCACTCTCGCTGTTAATGACCCCGTTGCTCCACTCTCGCTGTTAATGACCCTGTTGATCCTCTCTCGCTGTTAATGACCCCGTTGTTCCTCTCTCACTGTCAAAGACCCAGTTGCTCCTCTCTCACTGTTAAAGATCCCGTTGCTCCTCTCTCGCTGTTAATGACCCCGTTGCTCCTCTCTCACTGTTAATGTCCCAGTTGCTCTCACTCGCTGTTAATAACCCCGTTGATCCTCTCTCGCTGATAATGACCCTGTTGATCCTCTCTCACTGATAATGACCCTGTTGATCCTCTCTCGCTGTTAATGACGCTGTTGATCCTCTCTCACTGTTAATGACCCCGTTGCTCCTCTCTCGCTATTAATGACCCCGTTGCTCCTGTCGCTGAAAATGACCCTGTTGCTCCTCTCTCACTGATAATGACCCCGTTGCTACTCTCTCGCTGATAATGACCCTGTTGCTCCTCTCTCACTGATAATGACCCCGTTGCTCCTCTCTCGCTGATAATGACCCTGTTGATCGTCTCTCACTGATAATGACCCTGTTGCTCCTCTCTCGCTGATAATGACCCTGTTGATCCTCTCTCGCTGTCAATGACCCCGTTGCTCCTCTCTTGCTGATAATGACCCCGTTGCTCCTCTCTCGCTGATAATGACCTTGTTGATCCTCTCTCACTGTTAATGACCCCGGTGCTCCTCTCTCACTGTTATTGACCCCGTTGCTCCTCTCTCGCTGATAATGACCCTGTTGCTCCTCTCTCACTAATAATGACCCTGTTGATCCTCTCTCGCTGCTAATGACCCCTTTGTTCCTCTCTCACTGTTAAAGACCCAGTTGCTCCTCTCTCGTTGTTAAATACCCCGTTACTCCTCTCTCGCTGTTAAAGACCCAGTTGCTCCTCTCTCACTGTTAAAGATCCCGTTGCTCCTCTCTCACTGTTAACGACGCTGTTGCTCCTCTCTCACTGTTAAAGATTCCGTTGCTCCTCTCTCGCTGTTAATGACCCCGTTGCTCCTCTCTCACTGTTAATGTCCCAGTTGCTCTCACTCGCTGTTAATGACACCGTTGCTCCTGTCTCATGTTAATGACCCCGTTGCTCCACTCTCACTGATAATGACGCTGTTGATCCTCTCTCGCTGATAATGACCCTGTTGCTCCTCTCTCACTGATAATGGCCCTGTTGATCCTCCCTCACTGAAAATGGCCCTGTTGATCCTCTCTCGCTGATAATGGCCCTGTTGATCCTCTCTCGCTGATAATGACCCTGTTGATCCTCTCTCGCCGATAATGACCCTGTTGATCCTCTTTCACCGATAATGACCCTGTTGATCCTCTCTCGCTGATAATGACCCTGTTGATCCTCTCTCGCTGATAATGACCCTGTTGCTCCTCTCTCGCTGTTAATGACCCCATTGCTCCTCTCTCGCTGTTAATGACCCTGTTGATCCTCTCTCGCTGTTAATGACCCCGTTGTTCCTCTCTCGCTGTTAATGACCCCGTTGTTCCTCTCTCACTGTTAAAGACCCAGTTGCTCCTCTCTCGCTGTTAAATACCCCGTTGCTCCTCTCTCGCTGTTAAAGACCCAGTTGCTCCTCTCTCACTGTTAAAGATCCCGTTGCTCCTCTCTCACTGTTAACGACGCTGTTGCTCCTCTCTCACTGTTAAAGATCCCGTTGCTCCTCTCTCGCTGTTAATGACCCAGTTGCTGTCACTCGCTGTTAATGACCCCGTTGTTCCTCTCTCACTGTTAATGACCCCGTTGCTCTTCTCTCACTGATAATGACGCTGTTGATCCTCTCTCGCTGATAATGACCCTGTTGCTCCTCTCTCGCTGATAATGACCCCGTTGCTACTCTCTCGCTGATAATGACCCTGTTGATCCTCTCTCGCTGATAATGACCCTGTTGATCCTCAACGCTGTTAATGACCCCGTTGCTCCTCTCTCGCTGATAATGACCTTGTTGATCCTCTCTCACTGTTAATGACCCCGGTGCTCCTCTCTCACTGTTATTGACCCCGTTGCTCCTCTCTCGCTGATAATGACCCTGTTGCTCCTCTCTCACTAATAATGACCCAGTTGATCCTCTCTCGCTGCTAATGACCCCTTTGTTCCTCTCTCACTGTTAAAGACCCAGTTGCTCCTCTCTCGTTGTTAAATACCCCGTTACTCCTCTCTCGCTGTTAAAGACCCAGTTGCTCCTCTCTCACTGTTAAAGATCCCGTTGCTCCTCTCTCACTGTTAATGACCCCGTTGCTCCTCTCTCACTGTTAATGACCCCGTTGCTCCTCTCTCACTGTTAAAGATCCCGTTGCTCCTCTCTCACTGTTAACGACGCTGTTGCTCCTCTCTCACTGTTAAAGATCCCGTTGCTCCTCTCTCGCTGTTAATGACCCCGTTGCTCCTCTCTCACTGTTAATGTCCCAGTTGCTCTCACTCGCTGTTAATGACACCGTTGCTCCTGTCTCATGTTAATGACCCCGTTGCTCCTCTCTCACTGATAATGACGCTGTTGATCCTCTCTCGCTGATAATGACCCTGTTGCTCCTCTCTCACTGATAATGGCCCTGTTGATCCTCCCTCACTGAAAATGGCCCTGTTGATCCTCTCTCGCTGATAATGGCCCTGTTGATCCTCTCTCGCTGATAATGACCCTGTTGATCCTCTCTCGCCGATAATGACCCTGTTGATCCTCTCTCGCCGATAATGACCCTGTTGATCCTCTCTCGCTGATAATGACCTTGTTGATCCTCTCTCACTGTTATTGACACTGTTCCTCCTCTCGCTGATAATGACCCTGTTGCTCCTCTCTAGCTGTTAATGACCCCATTGCTCCTCTCTCGCTGTTAATGACCCTGTTGATCCTCTCTCGCTGTTAATGACCCCGTTGTTCCTCTCTCGCTGTTAATGACCCCGTTGTTCCTCTCTCACTGTTAAAGACCCAGTTGCTCCTCTCTCGCTGTTAAATACCCCGTTGCTCCTCTCTCGCTGTTAAAGACCCAGTTGCTCCTCTCTCACTGTTAAAGATCCCGTTGCTCCTCTCTCGCTGTTAATGACCCAGTTGCTGTCACTCGCTGTTAATGACCCCGTTGCTCCTGTCTCATGTTAATGACCCCGTTGCTCCTCTCTCACTGATAATGACGCTGTTGATCCTCTCTCGCTGATAATGACCCTGTTGCTCCTCTCTCGCTGATAATGACCCTGTTGATCCTCTCTCGCTGATAATGACCCCGTTGATCCTCTCTCGCTGATAATGACCCTGTTGATCCTCTCTCGCTGATAATGACCCCGTTGCTCCTCTCTCACTGATAATGACGCTGTTGATCCTCTCTCGCTGATAATGACCCTGTTGCTCCTCTCTCGCTGATAATGACCCCGCTGCTCCTCTCTCACTGATAATGTCGCTGTTGATCCTCTCTCGCTGATAATGACCCTCTTAATGCTCTCTCGCTGATAATGAAACTGTTGATCCTCTCTCGCTGTTAATGACCCAATTGCTCCTCTCTAGCTGTCAATGACCCCATTGCTCCTCTCTCACTGATAATGACCCTGTTGATCCTCTCTCACTGATAATGACCCTGTTGATCCTCTCTCGCTGTTAATGACGCTGTTGATCCTCTCTCACTGTTAATGACCCCGATGCTCCTCTCTCGCTGTTAATGACCCCGTTGCTCCTCTCTCGCTGTCAATGACCCCGTTGCTCCTCTCTCACTGATAATGACGCTGTTGATCCTCTCTCGCGGATAATGACCCTGTTCCTCCTCTCTCGCTGTTAATGACCCCGTTCCTCCTCTCACTGATAATGACGCTGTTGCTCCTCTCTCGCTGATAATGACCCCGCTGCTCCTCTCTCGCTGATAATGACACAGTTGCTCCTCTCTCGCTGATAATTACCCCTTTGCTCCTCTCTCGCTATTAATTACCCCGTTGCTCCTCTCGCTGAAAATGACCCTGTTGATCCTCTCTCGCTGTTAATGACCCCGTTGCTCCTCTCTCGCTGATAATGACCCTGTTGATCCTCTCTCACTGTTAATGACCCCGGTGCTCCTCTCTCACTGTTATTGACCCCGTTGCTCCTCTCTCACTGATAATGACCCTGTTGATTCTCTCTCACTGATAATGACCCTGTTGATCCTCTCTCGCTGATAATGACCCCTTTGCTCCTCTCTCACTGTTAATGACCCCGTTGCTCCTCTCTCGCTGATAATGACGCTGTTGCTCCTCTCTTGCTTATAATGACCCTGTTGCTCCTCTCTCGCTGATAGTGACCCCGTTGATCCTCTCTCGCTGATAATGACCCCTTTCATCCTCTCTCGCTGATAATGACGCTGTTGATCCTCTCTTGCTGATAATGACCCTGTTGCGCCTATCTCGCTGATAATGACGCTGTTGATCCTCTCTCGCTGATAATGACCCAGTTGCTCCTCTCTCGCTGATAATGACCCCGTTGATCCTCTCTCGCTGATAATGACGCTGTTGATGCTCTCTCGCTGATAATGACCCAGTTGCTCCTCTCTCGCTGATAATGACCCTGTTGATTCTCTCTCACTGATAATGACCCTGTTGATCCTCTCTCGCTGATAATGACCCCGTTGATCCTCTCTCACTGTTAATGACCCCGTTGCTCCTCTCTCGCTGATAATGACGCTGTTGATCCTCTCTCGCTGATAATGACCCTGTTGCTCCTCTCTCACTAATAATGACCCTGTTGATCCTCTCTCACTGATAATGACCCTGTTGATCCTCTCTCGCTGATAATGGCCCTGTTGATCCTCTCTCGAAGATAATGACGCTGTTGATCCTCTCTCGCTGATAATGACCCTGTTGCTCCTCTCTCGCTGATAATGACCCCGTTGCTCCACTCTCGCTGTTACTGACCCTGTTGATCCTCTCTCGCTGTTAATGACCCCGTTGTTCCTCTCTCACTGTTAAAGACCCAGTTGCTCCTCTCTCGCTGTTAAATACCCCGTTGCTCCTCTCTCGCTGTTAAAGACCCAGTTGCTCCTCTCTCACTGTTAAAGATCGCGTTGCTCCTCTCTCACTGTTAACGACGCTGTTGCTCCTCTCTCACTGTTAAAGATCCCGTTGCTCCTCTCTCGCTGTTAATGACCCCGTTGCTCCTCTCTCACTGTTAATGTCCCAGTTGCTCTCACTCGCTGTTAATGACACCGTTGCTCCTGTCTCATGTTAATGACCCCGTTGCTCCTCTCTCACTGATAATGACGCTGTTGATCCTCTCTCGCTATTAATGACCCCGTTGCTCCTCTCACTGATAATGACGCTGTTGCTCCTCTCTCGCTGATCATGACCCAGTTGCTCCTCTCTCGCTGATAATGACCCCGCTGCTCCTCTCTCGCTAATAATGACCCAGTTGCTCCTCTCACGGTGATAATTACCCCTTTGCTCCTCTCTCGCTGTTAATGACCCCGTTGCTCCTCTCGCTGAAAATGACCCTGTTGCTCCTCTCTCGCTGATAATGACCCCGTTGCTCCTCTCTCGCTGATAATGACGCTGTTGATCCTCTCTCGCTGATAATGACCCCGTTGATCCTCTCTCGCTGTTAATGACCCCGTTGTTCCTCTCTCGCTGATAATGACCCTGTTGATCCTCTCTCACTGTTAATGACCCTGTTGCTCCTCTCTCGCTTATAATGACCCTGTTGATCCTCTCTCACTGTTATTGACCCCGATGCTCCTCTCTCATGTTAATGACCCCGTTGCTCCTCTCTCACTGATAATGACCCTGTTGATCCTCTCTCGCTGATACTGACCCTGTTGCTCCTCTCTCGCTGATAATGACCCCTTTGCTCCTCTCTCACTGTTAATGACCCCGTTGCTCCTCTCTCACTGATAATGACGCTGTTGCTCCCCTCTTGCTGATAATGACCCTGTTGCTCCTCTCTCGCTGATAATGACGCTGTTGATCCTCTCTCGCTGATAATGACCCAGTTGCTCCTCTCTCACTGATAATGACCCTGTTGATACTCTCTCACTGATAATGACCCTGTTGATCCATTCTCGCTGATAATGACCCCTTTGCTCCTCTCTCACTGTTAATGACCCCGATGCTCCTCTCTCGCTGATAATGACGCTGTTGCTCCTCTCTCGCTGATAATGACGCTGTTGATCCTCTCTTGCTGATAATGACCAAGTTGATCCTCTCTCGCTGATAATGACCTCATTGCTCCTCTCTCGCTGATAATGACGCTGTTGATCCTCTCTTGCTTATAATGACCCTGTTGATCCTCTCTTGCTGATAATGACCAAGTTGATCCTCTCTCGCTGATAATGACCTCATTGCTCCTCTCTCGCTGATAATGACGCTGTTGATCCTCTCTCGCTGATAATGACCCTGTTGATTCTCTCTCACTGATAATGACCCTGTTGCTCCTCTCTCGCTGATAATGACCCCGTTGCTTCTCTCTCGCTGATAATGACCCCGTTGCTCCTCTCTCGCTGATAATGACGCTGTTGCTCCTCTCTCGCTTATAATGACCCTGTTCCTCCTCTCTCGCTGATAATGACCCTGTTGATCCTCTCTCGCTGTTAATGACCCCGTTGCTCCTCTCTCGCTGATAATGACCCTGTTGATCCTCTCTCACTGTTAATGACCCCGGTGCTCCTCTCTCACTGTTATTGACCCCGTTGCTCCTCTCTCACTGATAATGACCCTGTTGATTCTCTCTCACTGATAATGACCCTGTTGATCCTCTCTCGCTGATAATGACCCCTTTGCTCCTCTCTCACTGTTAATGACCCCGTTGCTCCTCTCTCGCTGATAATGACGCTGTTGCTCCTCTCTCGCTGATAATGACCCTGTTGCTCCTCTCTCGCTGATAGTGACCCCGTTGATCCTCTCTCGCTGATAATGACCCCTTTCATCCTCTCTCGCTGATAATGACGCTGTTGATCCTCTCTTGCTGATAATGACCCTGTTGCGCCTATCTCGCTGATAATGACGCTGTTGATCCTCTCTCGCTGATAATGACCCAGTTGCTCCTCTCTCGCTGATAATGACCCCGTTGATCCTCTCTCGCTGATAATGACGCTGTTGATGCTCTCTCGCTGATAATGACCCAGTTGCTCCTCTCTCGCTGATAATGACCCTGTTGATTCTCTCTCACTGATAATGACCCTGTTGATACTCTCTCGCTGATAATGACCCCGTTGATCCTCTCTCACTGTTAATGACCCCGTTGCTCTTCTCTCGCTGATAATGACGCTGTTGCTCCTCTCTCGCTTATAATGACCCTGTTCCTCCTCTCTCGCTGATAATGACCCCGTTGCTCCTCTCTCACTGATAATGACGCTGTTGATCCTCTCTCGCTGATAATGACCCTGTTGCTCCTCTCTCACTAATAATGACCCTGTTGATCCTCTCTCACTGATAATGACCCTGTTGATCCTCTCTCGCTGATAATGGCCCTGTTGATCCTCTCTCGCTGATAATGACGCTGTTGATCCTCTCTCGCTGATAATGACCCTGTTGCTCCTCTCTCGCTGATAATGACCCCGTTGCTCCACTCTCGCTGTTACTGACCCTGTTGATCCTCTCTCGCTGTTAATGACCCCGTTGTTCCTCTCTCACTGTTAAAGACCCAGTTGCTCCTCTCTCGCTGTTAAATACCCCGTTGCTCCTCTCTCACTGTTAACGACGCTGTTGCTCCTCTCTCACTGTTAACGACGCTGTTGCTCCTCTCTCACTGTTAAAGATCCCGTTGCTCCTCTCTCGCTGTTAATGACCCCGTTGCTCCTCTCTCACTGTTAATGTCCCAGTTGCTCTCACTCGCTGTTAATGACACCGTTGCTCCTGTCTCATGTTAATGACCCCGTTGCTCCTCTCTCACTGATAATGACGCTGTTGATCCTCTCTCGCTATTAATGACCCCGTTGCTCCTCTCACTGATAATGACGCTGTTGCTCCTCTCTCACTGATCATGACCCAGTTGCTCCTCTCTCGCTGATAATGACCCCGCTGCTCCTCTCTCGCTAATAATGACCCAGTTGCTCCTCTCACGCTGATAATTACCCCTTTGCTCCTCTCTCGCTGTTAATGACCCCGTTGCTCCTCTCGCTGAAAATGACCCTGTTGCTCCTCTCTCACTGATAATGACCCCGTTGCTCCTCTCTCGCTGATAATGACCCTGTTGATCCTCTCTCACTGTTATTGACCCCGATGCTCCTCTCTCATGTTAATGACCCCGTTGCTCCTCTCTCACTGATAATGACCCTGTTGATCCATTCTCGCTGATAATGACCCCTTTGCTCCTCTCTCACTGTTAATGACCCCGTTGCTCCTCTCTCACTGATAATGACGCTGTTGCTCCTCTCTTGCTGATAATGACCCTGTTGCTCCTCTCTCGCTGATAATGACGCTGTTGATACTCTCTCGCTGATAATGACCCAGTTGCTCCTCTCTCACTGATAATGACCCTGTTGATACACTCTCACTGATAATGACCCTGTTGATCCATTCTCGCTGATAATGACCCCTTTGCTCCTCTCTCACTGTTAATGACCCCGATGCTCCTCTCTCGCTGATAATGACGCTGTTGCTCCTCTCTTGCTTATAATGACCCTGTTGATCCTCTCTTGCTGATAATGACCACGTTGATCCTCTCTCGCTGATAATGACGCTGTTGCTCCTCTCTCGCTGATAATGACCCTGTTGATCCTCTCTCGCTGATAATGACCCCGTTGATCCTCTCTCACTGTTAATGACCCCGTTGCTCCTCTCTCGCTGATAATGACGCTGTTGCTCCTCTCTCGCTTATAATGACCCTGTTCCTCCTCTCTCGCTGATAATGACCCCGTTGCTCCTCTCTCACTGATAATGACGCTGTTGATCCTCTCTCGCTGATAATGACCCTGTGGGTCCTCTCTCACTAATAATGACCCTGTTGATCCTCTCTCACTGATAATGACCCTGTTGATCCTCTCTCGCTGATAATGGCCCTGTTGATCCTCTCTCGCTGATAATGACGCTGTTGATCCTCTCTCGCTGATAATGACCCTGTTGCTCCTCTCTCGCTGATAATGACCCCGTTGCTCCACTCTCGCTGATAATGACCCCTTTGCTCCTCTCTCACTGTTAATGACTCCGTTGCTCCTCTCTTGCTTATAATGACCCTGTTGCTCCTCTCTCGCTGATAATGACCCCGTTGATCCTCTCTCGCTGATAATGACCCCTTTGATCCTATCTCGCTGATAATGACGCTGTTGATCCTCTCTTGCTGATAATGACCCTGTTGCGCCTATCTCGCTGATAATGACGCTGTTGATCCTCTCTCGCTGATAATGACCCAGTTGCTCCTCTCTCACTGATAATGACCCCGTTGATCCACTCTCACTGATAATGACGCTGTTGATGCTCTCTCGCTGATAATGACCCAGTTGCTCCTCTCTCGCTGATAATGACCCCGTTGATCCACTCTCACTGATAATGACGCTGTTGATGCTCTCTCGCTGATAATGACCCAGTTGCTCCTCTCTCGCTGATAATGACCCTGTTGATTCTCTCTCACTGATAATGACCCTGTTGATCCTCTCTCGCTGATAATGACCCCGTTGATCCTCTCTCACTGTTAAAGACCCCGTTGCTCCTCTCTCGCTGATAATGACGCTGTTGCTCCTCTCTCGCTTATAATGACCCTGTTCCTCCTCTCTCGCTGATAATGACCCCGTTGCTCCTCTCTCACTGATAATGACGCTGTTGATCCTCTCTCGCTGATAATGACCCTGTTGCTCCTCTCTCACTAATAATGACCCTGTTGGTCCTCTCTCACTGATAATGACCCTGTTGATCCTCTCTCGCTGATAATGGCCCTGTTGATCCTCTCTCGCTGATAATGACGCTGTTGATCCCCTCTCGCTGATAATGACCCTGTTGCTCCTCTCTCACTGTTAATGACCCCGTTGCTCCTCTCTCGCTGATAATGACGCTGTTGATCCTCTCTCGCTGATAATGACGCTGTTGATCCTCTCTCGCTGATAATGACCCAGTTGCTCCTCTCTCGCTTATAATGACCCAGTTGCTCCTCTCTCGCTGATAATTACCCTGTTGATCCACTCTCGCTGATAATGACCCTGTTGCTTCTCTCTCACTGATAATGACCCTGTTGATCCTCTCTCGCTGATAATGACCCCGTTGATCCTCTCTCACTGTTAATGACCCCGTTGCTCCTCTCTCGCTGATAATGACGCTGTTGCTCCTCTCCCGCTTATAATCACCCTGTTCCTCCTCTCTCGCTGACAATGACCCCGTTGCTCCTCTCTCACTGTTTTTGACACCGATGCTCCTCTCTCATGTTAATGACCCCGTTGCTCCTCTCTCACTGATAATGACCCTGTTGATACTCTCTCACTGATAATGACCCTGTTGATCCATTCTCGCTGATAATGACCCCTTTGCTCCTCTCTCACTGTTAATGACCCCGTTGCTCCTCTCTCGCTGATAATGACGCTGTTGCTCCTCTCTTGCTTCTCATGACCCTGTTGCTCCTCTCTTGCTGATAATGACCCCGCTGATCCTCTCTCGCTGATAATGACCTCGTTGCTCCTCTCTCGCTGATAATGACGCTGTTGATCCTCTCTCGCTGATAATGACCCAGTTGCTCCACTCTCGCTGATAATGAACCAGTTGCTCCTCTCTCGCTGATAATGACCCCGTTGATCCTCTCTCGCTGATAATGACCTCGTTGCTCCTCTCTCGCTGATAATGACGCTGTTGATCCTCTCTCGCTTATAATGACCCAGTTGCTCCTCTCTCGCTGATAATGACCCTGTTGATTCTCTCTCACTGATAATGACCCTGTTGATCCTCTCTCGCTGATAATGACCCCGTTGATCCTCTCTCACTGTTAATGACCCCGTTGCTCCTCTCTCGCTGATAATGACCCTGTTCCTCCTCTCTCGCCGATAATGACCCTGTTGGTCCTCTCTCACTAATAATGACCCTGTTGATCCTCTCTCACTGATAATGACCCTGTTGATCCTCTCTCGCTGATAATGGCCCTGTTGATCCTCTCTCGCTGATAATGACGCTGTTGATCCTCTCTCGCTGATAATGACCCTGTTGCTCCTCTCTCGCTGATAATGACCCCGTTGCTCCACTCTCGCTGATAATGACCCCTTTGCTCCTCTCTCACTGTTAATGACTCCGTTGCTCCTCTCTCGCTGATAATGACGCTGTTGCTCCTCTCTTGCTTATAATGACCCTCTTGCTCCTCTCTCGCTGATAATGACCCCGTTGATCCTCTCTCGCTGATAATGACCCCTTTGATCCTCTCTCGCTGATAATGACGCTGTTGATCCTCTCTTGCTGATAATGACCCTGTTGCGCCTATCTCGCTGATAATGACGCTGTTGATCCTCTCTCGCTGATAATGACCCAGTTGCTCCTCTCTCGCTGATAATGACCCCGTTGATCCTCTCTCACTGATAATGACGCTGTTGATGCTCTCTCGCTGATAATGACCCAGTTGCTCCTCTCTCGCTGATAATGACCCTGTTGATTCTCTCTCACTGATAATGACCCTGTTGATCCTCTCTCGCTGATAATGACCCCGTTGATCCTCTCTCACTGTTAAAGACCCCGTTGCTCCTCTCTCGCTGATAATGACGCCTTTGCTCCTCTCTCGCTTATAATGACCCTGTTCCTCCTCTCTTGCTGATAATGACCCCGTTGCTCCTCTCTCACTGATAATGACGCTGTTGATCCTCTCTCGCTGTTAATGACGCTGTTGCTCCTCTCTCACTGTTAAAGATCCCGTTGCTCCTCTCTCGCTGTTAATGACCCCGTTGCTCCTCTCTCACTGTTAATGTCCCAGTTGCTCTCACTCGCTGTTAATGACACCGTTGCTCCACTCTCGCTGTTAATGACCCTGTTGATCCTCTCTCGCTGTTAATGACCCCGTTGTTCCTCTCTCACTGTTAAAGACCCAGTTGCTCCTCTCTCGCTGTTAAATACCCCGTTGCTCCTCTCTCACTGTTAAAGACCCAGTTGCTCCTCTCTCACTGTTAAAGATCCCGTTGCTCCTCTCTCACTGTTAACGACGCTGTTGCTCCTCTCTCACTGTTAAAGATCCCGTTGCTCCTCTCTCGCTGTTAATGACCCCGTTGCTCCTCTCTCACTGTTAATGTCCCAGTTGCTCGCACTCACTGTTAATGACACCGTTGCTCCTGTCTCATGTTAATGACCCCGTTGCTGCTCTCTCACTGATAATGACTCCGTTGCTCCTCTCTCGCTGATAATGACCCCGTTGATCCTCTCTCGCTGATAATGACCCCTTTGATCCTCTCTCGCTGATAATGACGCTGTTGATCCTCTCTTGCTGATAATGACCCTGTTGCGCCTATCTCGCTGATAATGACGCTGTTGATCCTCTCTTGCTGATAATGACCCAGTTGCTCCTCTCTCGCTGATAATGACCCCGTTGATCCTCTCTCACTGATAATGACGCTGTTGATGCTCTCTCGCTGATAATGACCCAGTTGCTCCTCTCTCGCTGATAATGACCCTGTTTATTCTCTCTCACTGATAATGACCCTGTTGATCCTCTCTCGCTGATAATGACCCCGTTGATCCTCTCTCGCTGATAATGACCCTGTTGCTCCACTCTCGCTTATAATGACCCTGTTCCTCCTCTCTCGCTGATAATGACCCCGTTGCTCCTCTCTCACTGATAATGACGCTGTTGATCCTCTCTCGCTGATAATGACCCTGTTGCTCCTCTCTCACTCATAATGACCCTGTTGATCCTCTCTCACTGATAATGACCCTGTTGATCCTCTCTCGCTGATAATGACGCTGTTGATCCTCTCTCGCTGATAATGACCCTGTTGCTCCTCTCTCACTAATAATGACCCTGTTGATCCTCTCTCACTGATAATGACCCTGTTGATCCTCTCTCGCTGATAATGACCCTGTTGCTCCTCTCTCGCTGATAATGACCCCGTTGCTCCACTCTCGCTGTTAATTACCCTGTTGATCCTCTCTCGCTGTTAATGACCCCGTTGTTCCTCTCTCACTGTTAAAGACCCAGTTGCTCCTCTCTCGCTGTTAAATACCCCGTTGCTCCTCTCTCGCTGTTAAAGACCCAGTTGCTCCTCTCTCACTGTTAAAGATCCCGTTGCTCCTCTCTCACTGTTAACGACGCTGTTGCTCCTCTCTCACTGTTAAAGATCCCGTTGCTCCTCTCTCGCTGTTAATGACCCCGTTGCTCCTCTCTCACTGTTAATGTCCCAGTTGCTCGCACTCGCTGTTAATGACACCGTTGCTCCTGTCTCATGTTAATGACCCCGTTGCTGCTCTCTCACTGATAATGACCCCGTTGATCCTCTCGCTGATAATGACCCTGTTGATCCTCTCTCGCTGATAATAGCCTTGTTGATCCTCTCTCGCTGATAATGACCCTGTTGATCCTCTCTCGCTGATAATGACCCTGTTGCTCCTCTTGCTGATATTGACCCCGTTGCTCCTCTCTCACTGATAATGGCCCTGTTGATCCTCTCTCACTGATAATGACCCTGTTGATCCTCTCTCGCTGATAATGGCCCTGTTGATCCTCTCTCGCTGATAATGACCCTGTTGATCTTCTCTCGCTGATAATGACCTTGTTGATCTTCTCTCGCTGATAATGACGCTGTTGATCCTCTCTTGCTGATAATGACCCTGTTGATCCTCTCTCACTGATAATGACCCCATTGCTCCTCTATCGCTGTTAATGACCCTGTTCCTCCTCTCGCTGATAATGACCCTGTTGCTCCTCTCTCGCTGTTAATGACACCGTTGCTCCTCTCTCGCTGTTAATGACCCTGTTGCTCCTCTCTCACTGTTAAAGACACAGTTGCTCCTCTCTCGCTGTTAAATACACCGTTGCTCCTCTCTCGCTGTTAATGACCCTGTTGCTCCTCTCTCGCAGTTAATGACCCCGTTGCTCCTCCCTCACTGTTAAAGATCCCGTTGCTCCTCTGTCACTGTTAACGACGCTGTTGCTCCTCTCTCACTGTTAAAGATCCCGTTGCTCCTCTCTCGCAGTTAATGACCCCGTTGCTCCTCCCTCACTGTTAAAGATCCCGTTGCTCCTCTCTCACTGTTAACGACGCTGTTGCTCCTCTCTCGCTGTTAATGACCCCGTTGTTCCTCTCTCACTGTTAAAGACCCAGTTGCTCCTCTCTCGCTGTTAAATACCCCGTTGCTCCTCTCTCACTGTTAAAGACCCAGTTGCTCCTCTCTCACTGTTAAAGATCCCGTTGCTCCTCTCTCACTGTTAACGACGCTGTTGCTCCTCTCTCACTGTTAAAGATCCCGTTGCTCCTCTCTCGCTGTTAATGACCCCGTTGCTCCTCTCTCACTGTTAATGTCCCAGTTGCTCGCACTCACTGTTAATGACACCGTTGCTCCTGTCTCATGTTAATGACCCCGTTGCTGCTCTCTCACTGATAATGACTCCGTTGCTCCTCTCTCGCTGATAATGACCCCGTTGATCCTCTCTCGCTGATAATGACCCCTTTGATCCTCTCTCGCTGATAATGACGCTGTTGATCCTCTCTTGCTGATAATGACCCTGTTGCGCCTATCTCGCTGATAATAACGCTGTTGATCCTCTCTTGCTGATAATGACCCAGTTGCTCCTCTCTCGCTGATAATGACCCCGTTGATCCTCTCTCACTGATAATGACGCTGTTGATGCTCTCTCGCTGATAATGACCCAGTTGCTCCTCTCTCGCTGATAATGACCCTGTTTATTCTCTCTCACTGATAATGACCCTGTTGATCCTCTCTCGCTGATAATGACCCCGTTGATCCTCTCTCACTGTTAAAGACCTCGTTGCTCCTCTCTCGCTGATAATGACGCTGTTGCTCCACTCTCGCTTATAATGACCCTGTTCCTCCTCTCTCGCTGATAATGACCCCGTTGCTCCTCTCTCACTGATAATGACGCTGTTGATCCTCTCTCGCTGATAATGACCCTGTTGCTCCTCTCTCACTCATAATGACCCTGTTGATCCTCTCTCACTGATAATGACCCTGTTGATCCTCTCTCGCTGATAATGACGCTGTTGATCCTCTCTCGCTGATAATGACCCTGTTGCTCCTCTCTCACTAATAATGACCCTGTTGATCCTCTCTCACTGATAATGACCCTGTTGATCCTCTCTCGCTGATAATGACCCTGTTGCTCCTCTCTCGCTGATAATGACCCCGTTGCTCCACTCTCGCTGTTAATTACCCTGTTGATCCTCTCTCGCTGTTAATGACCCCGTTGTTCCTCTCTCACTGTTAAAGACCCAGTTGCTCCTCTCTCGCTGTTAAATACCCCGTTGCTCCTCTCTTGCTGTTAAAGACCCAGTTGCTCCTCTCTCGCTGATAATGACCCTGTTGCTCCTCTCTCGCTGATAATGACCCCGTTGCTCCACTCTCGCTGTTAATTACCCTGTTGATCCTCTCTCGCTGTTAATGACCCCGTTGTTCCTCTCTCACTGTTAAAGATCCCGTTGCTCCTCTCTCACTGTTAACGACGCTGTTGCTCCTCTCTCGCTGTTAATGACGCTGTTGCTCCTCTCTCACTGTTAAAGATCCCGTTGCTCCTCTCTCGCTGTTAATGACCCCGTTGCTCCTCTCTCACTGTTAATGTCCCAGTTGCTCTCACTCGCTGTTAATGACACCGTTGCTCCTGTCTCATGTTAATGACCCCGTTGCTCCTCTCTCTACTGATAATGACCCTGTTGCTCCTCTCTCGCTGTTAATGACCCCGTTGTTCCTCTCTCACTGTTAAAGACCCAGTTGCTCCTCTCTCGCTGTTAAATACCCCGTTGCTCCTCTCTCGCTGTTAAAGACCCAGTTGCTCCTCTCTCACTGTTAAAGATCCCGTTGCTCCTCTCTCACTGTTAACGACGCTGTTGCTCCTCTCTCGCTGTTAAAGATCCCGTTGCTCCTCTCTCGCTGTTAATGACCCCGTTGCTCCTCTCTCACTGTTAATGTCCCAGTTGCTCGCACTCGCTGTTAATGACACCGTTGCTCCTGTCTCATGTTAATGACCCCGTTGCTGCTCTCTCACTGATAATGACCCCGTTGATCCTCTCGCTGATAATGACCCTGTTGATCCTCTCTCGCTGATAATAGCCTTGTTGATCCTCTCTCGCTGATAATGACCCTGTTGATCCTCTCTCGCTGATAATGACCCTGTTGCTCCTCTTGCTGATATTGACCCCGTTGCTCCTCTCTCACTGATAATGGCCCTGTTGATCCTCTCTCACTGATAATGACCCTGTTGATCCTCTCTCGCTGATAATGGCCCTGTTGATCCTCTCTCGCTGATAATGACCCTGTTGATCTTCTCTCGCTGATAATGACCTTGTTGATCTTCTCTCGCTGATAATGACGCTGTTGATCCTCTCTTGCTGATAATGACCCTGTTGATCCTCTCTCACTGAGAATGACCCCATTGCTCCTCTATCGCTGTTAATGACCCTGTTCCTCCTCTCGCTGATAATGACCCTGTTGCTCCTCTCTCGCTGTTAATGACACCGTTGCTCCTCTCTCGCTGTTAATGACCCTGTTGCTCCTCTCTCACTGTTAAAGACACAGTTGCTCCTCTCTCGCTGTTAAATACACCGTTGCTCCTCTCTCGCTGTTAATGACCCTGTTGCTCCTCTCTCGCAGTTAATGACCCCGTTGCTCCTCCCTCACTGTTAAAGATCCCGTTGCTCCTCTCTCACTGTTAACGACGCTGTTGCTCCTCTCTCACTGTTAAAGATCCCGTTGCTCCTCTCTCGCTGTTAATGACCCCGTTGCTCCTCTCTCACTGTTAATGTCCCAGTTGCTCTCTCTCGCTGACAATGACACCGTTCCTCCTCTCTTGCTTATAATGACCCTGTTGCTCCTCTCTTGCTGATAATGACCCCGTTGATCCTCTCTCGCTGATAATGACCCCTTTGATCCTCTCTTGCTGATAATGACCCTGTTGCGCCTATCTCGCTGATAATGACGCTGTTGATCCTCTCTCGCTGATAATGACCCCGTTGATCCTCTCTCGCTGATAATGACCCTGTTGATTCTCTCTCACTGATAATGACCCTGTTGATCCTCTCTCGCTGATAATGACTCCGTTGATCCTCTCTCACTGTTAATGACCCCGTTGATCCTCTCTCGCTGATAATGACCCTGTTGATTCTCTCTCACTGATAATGACCCTGTTGATCCTCTCTCGCTGATAATGACTCCGTTGATCCTCTCTCACTGTTAATGACCCCGTTGCTCCTCTCTCGCTGATAATGACGCTGTTGATCCTCTCTCACTGTTAATGACCCCGTTGATCCTCTCTCGCTGATAATGACCCTGTTGCTCCTCTCTCGCTGATAATGACCCTGTTGATTCTCTCTCACTGATAATGACCCTGTTGATCCTCTCTCGCTGATAATGACTCCGTTGATCCTCTCTCACTGTTAATGACCCCGTTGCTCCTCTCTCGCTGATAATGACGCTGTTGCTCCTCTCTCGCTTATAATGACCCTGTTCCTCCTCTCTCGCTGATAATGACCCCGTTGCTCCTCTCTCACTGATAATGACGCTGTTGATCCTCTCTCGCTGATAATGACCCTGTTCCTCCTCTCTCGCTGATAATGACCCCGTTGCTCCTCTCTCACTGATAATGACGCTGTTGATCCTCTCTCGCTGATAATGACCCTGTTCCTCCTCTCTCGCTGATAATGACCCCGTTGCTCCTCTCTCACTGATAATGACGCTGTTGATCCTCTCTCGCTGATAATGACCCTGTTGGTCCTCTCTCACTAATAATGACCCTGTTGATCCTCTCTCACTGATAATGACCCCGTTGATCCTCTCTCGCTGATGATGGCCCTGTTGATCCTCTCTCGCTGATAATGACGCTGTTGATCCACTCTCGCTGATAATGACCCTGTTGCTCCTCTCTCGCTGATAATGACCCCTTTGCTCCTCTCTCACTGTTAATGACTCCGTTGCTCCTCTCTCGCTGATAATGACGCTGTTGCTCCTCTCTTGCTTATAATGACCCTGTTGCTCCTCTCTCGCTGATAATGACCCCGTTGATCCTCTCTCGCTGATAATGACCCCTTTGATCCTCTCTCGCTGATAATGACGCTGTTGATCCGCTCTTGCTGATAATGACCCTGTTGCGCCTATCTCGCTGATAATGACGCTGTTGATCCTCTCTCGCTGATAATGACCCAGTTGCTCCTCTCTCGCTGATAATGACCCCGTTGATCCTCTCTCACTGATAATGACGCTGTTGATGCTCTCTCGCTGATCATGACCCAGTTGCTCCTCTCCCGCTGATAATGACCCTGTTGATTCTCTCTCACTGATAATGACCCTGTTGATCCTCTCTCGCTGATAATGACCCCGTTGATCCTCTCTCACTGTTAATGACCCCGTTGCTCCTTTCTCGCTGATAATGACGCTGTTGCTCCTCTCTCACTTATAATGACCCTGGTCCTCCTCTCTCGCTGATAATGACCCCGTTGCTCCTCTCTCACTGATAATGACGCTGTTGATCCTCTCTCGCTGATAATGACCCTGTTGCTCCTCTCTCACTAATAATGACCCTGTTGATCCTCTCTCACTGATAATGACCCTGTTGATCCTCTCTCGCTGATAATGGCCCTGTTGATCCTCTCTCGCTGATAATGACGCTGTTGATCCTCTCTCGCTGATAATGACCCTGTTGCTCCTCTCTCGCTGATAATGACCCTGTTGCTCCACTCACTGTTAATGACCCTGTTGATCCTCTCTCGCTGTTAATGACCCCGTTGTTCCTCTCTCACTGTTAAAGACCCAGTTGCTCCTCTCTCGCTGTTAAATACCCCGTTGCTCCTCTCTCGCTGTTAAAGACCCAGTTGCTCCTCTCTCACTGTTAAAGATCCCGTTGCTCCTCTCTCACTGTTAACGACGCTGTTGCTCCTCTCTCGCTGTTAATGACGCTGTTGCTCCTCTCTCACTGTTAAAGATCCCGTTGCTCCTCTCTCGCTATTAATGACCCCATTGCTCCTCTCTCACTGTTAATGTCCCAGTTGCTCTCACTCGCTGTTAATGACACCGTTGCTCCTGTCTCATGTTAATGACCCCGTTGCTCCTCTCTCTACTGATAATGACCCTGTTGCTCCTCTCTCGCTGATAATGACCCCGTTGCTCCACTCTCGCTGTTAATGACCCTGTTGATCCTCTCTCGCTGTTAATGACCCCATTGTTCCTCTCTCACTGTTAAAGACCAAGTTGCTCCTCTCTCGCTGTTAAATACCCCGTTGCTCCTCTCTCGCTGTTAAAGACCCAGGTGCTCCTCTCTCACTGTTAAAGGTCCCGTTGCTCCTCTCTCACTGTTAACGACGCAGTTGCTCCTCTCTCACTGTTAAAGATCCCGTTGCTCCTCTCTCGCTGTTAATGACCCCGTTGCTCCTCTCTCACTGTTAATGTCCCAGTTGCTCTCACTCGCTGTTAATGACACCGTTGCTCCTGTCTCATGTTAATGACCCCGTTGCTGCTCTCTCACTGATAATGACCCCGTTGATCCTCTCTCGCTGATAATGGCCCTGTTGATCCTCTCTCGCTGACAATGACCCTGTTGATCCTCTCTCGCTGATAATGACCCTGTTGCTCCTCTTGCTGATATTGACCCCGTTGCTCCTCTCTCACTGATAATGGCCCTGTTGATCCTCTCTCACTGATTATGACCCTGTTGATCCTCTCTCGCTGATAATGGCCCTGTTGATCCTCTCTCGCTGATAATGACCCTGTTGATCCTCTGTCGCTGATAATGACCTTGTTGATCTTCTCTCGCTGATAATGACGCTGTTGATCCTCTCTTGCTGATAATGAACCTGTTGATCCTCTCTCACTGATAATGACCCCATTGCTCCTCTATCGCTGTTAATGACCCTGTTCCTCCTCTCGCTAATAATGACCCTGTTGCTCCTCTCTCGCTGTTAAATACACCGTTGCTCCTCTCTCGCTGTTAAAGACCCTGTTGCTCCACTCTCGCAGTTAATGACCCCGTTGCTCCTCCCTCACTGTTAAAGATCCCGTTGCTCCTCTCTCACTGTTAAAGATCCCATTGCTCCTCTCTCGCTGTTAATGACCCCGTTGCTCCTCTCTCACTGTTAATGTCCCAGTTGCTCCTCTCTCGCTGTTAATGACCCCGTTGCTCCTCTCTCACTGTTAATGTCCCAGTTGCTCTCACTCGCTGTTAATGACACCGTTGCTCCTGTCTCATGTTAATGACCCCGTTGATCCTCTCTCGCTGATAATGACCCCGTTGATCCTCTCTCGCTGATAATGACGCTGTTGCTCCTCTCTCGCTGATAACGGCCCTGTTGATCCTCTCTCGCTGATAATGACGCTGTTGATCCTCTCTCGCTGATAATGACACTGTTGCTCCTCTCTCGCTGATAATGACCCCGTTGATCCTCTCTCGCTGATAATGACGCTGTTGATCCTCTCTCGCTGATGATGACCCTGTTGCTCCTCTCTCGCTGATAATGACCCTGTTGATCCTCTCTCACTGATAATGACCCCATTGCTCCTCTATCGCTGTTAATGACCCTGTTCCTCCTCTCGCTGATAATGACCCTGTTGCTCCTCTCTCGCTGTTAATGACACCGTTGCTCCTCTCTCGCTGTTAATGACCCTGTTGCTCCTCTCTCACTGTTAAAGACACAGTTGCTCCTCTCTCGCTGTTAAATACACCGTTGCTCCTCTCTCGCTGTTAATGACCCTGTTGCTCCTCTCTCGCAGTTAATGACCCCGTTGCTCCTCCCTCACTGTTAAAGATCCCGTTGCTCCTCTCTCACTGTTAACGACGCTGTTGCTCCTCTCTCACTGTTAAAGATCCCGTTGCTCCTCTCTCGCTGTTAATGACCCCGTTGCTCCTCTCTCACTGTTAATGTCCCAGTTGCTCTCTCTCGCTGACAATGACACCGTTGCTCCTCTCTTGCTTATAATGACCCTGTTGCTCCTCTCTTGCTGATAATGACCCCGTTGATCCTCTCTCGCTGACAATGACCCCTTTGATCCTCTCTTGCTGATAATGACCCTGTTGCGCCTATCTCGCTGATAATGACGCTGTTGATCCTCTCTCGCTGATAATGACCCAGTTGCTCCTCTCTCGCTGATAATGACCCCGTTGATCCTCTCTCGCTGATAATGACCCTGTTGATTCTCTCTCACTGATAATGACCCTGTTGATCCTCTCTCGCTGATAATGACTCCGTTGATCCTCTCTCACTGTTAATGACCCCGTTGCTCCTCTCTCGCTGATAATGACGCTGTTGATCCTCTCTCACTGTTAATGACCCCGTTGATCCTCTCTCGCTGATAATGACCCTGTTGCTCCTCTCTCGCTGATAATGACCCTGTTGATTCTCTCTCACTGATAATGACCCTGTTGATCCTCTCTCGCTGATAATGACTCCGTTGATCCTCTCTCACTGTTAATGACCCCGTTGCTCCTCTCTCGCTGATAATGACGCTGTTGCTCCTCTCTCGCTTATAATGACCCTGTTCCTCCTCTCTCGCTGATAATGACCCCGTTGCTCCTCTCTCACTGATAATGACGCTGTTGATCCTCTCTCGCTGATAATGACCCTGTTCCTCCTCTCTCGCTGATAATGACCCCGTTGCTCCTCTCTCACTGATAATGACGCTGTTGATCCTCTCTCGCTGATAATGACCCTGTTGGTCCTCTCTCACTAATAATGACCCTGTTGATCCTCTCTCGCTGATGATGGCCCTGTTGATCCTCTCTCGCTGATAATGACGCTGTTGATCCACTCTCGCTGATAATGACCCTGTTGCTCCTCTCTCGCTGATAATGACCCCTTTGCTCCTCTCTCACTGTTAATGACTCCGTTGCTCCTCTCTCGCTGATAATGACGCTGTTGCTCCTCTCTTGCTTATAATGACCCTGTTGCTCCTCTCTCGCTGATAATGACCCCGTTGATCCTCTCTCACTGATAATGACCCCTTTGATCCTCTCTCGCTGATAATGACGCTGTTGATCCGCTCTTGCTGATAATGACCCTGTTGCGCCTATCTCGCTGATAATGACGCTGTTGATCCTCTCTCGCTGATAATGACCCAGTTGCTCCTCTCTCGTTGATAATGACCCCGTTGATCCTCTCTCACTGATAATGACGCTGTTGATGCTCTCTCGCTGATCATGACCCAGTTGCTCCTCTCCCGCTGATAATGACCCTGTTGATTCTCTCTCACTGATAATGACCCTGTTGATCCTCTCTCGCTGATAATGACCCCGTTGATCCTCTCTCACTGTTAATGACCCCGTTGCTCCTTTCTCGCTGATAATGGCCCTGTTGATCCTCTCTCGCTGATAATGACGCTGTTGATCCTCTCTCACTGATAATGACCCTGTTGATCCTCTCTCGCTGATAATGGCCCTGTTGATCCTCTCTCGCTGATAATGACGCTGTTGATCCTCTCTCGCTGATAATGACCCTGTTGCTCCTCTCTCGCTGATAATGACCCCGTTGCTCCACTCTCGCTGTTAATGACCCTGTTGATCCTCTCTCGCTGTTAATGACCCCGTTGTTCCTCTCTCACTGTTAAAGACCCAGTTGCTCCTCTCTCGCTGTTAAATACCCCGTTGCTCCTCTCTCGCTGTTAAAGACCCAGTTGCTCCTCTCTCACTGTTAAAGATCCCGTTGCTCCTCTCTCGCTGTTAATGACGCTGTTGCTCCTCTCTCACTGTTAAAGATCCCGTTGCTCCTCTCTCGCTGTTAA
The DNA here is from genome assembly GCF_047496885.1 of Scyliorhinus torazame. NCBI lineage: Eukaryota > Metazoa > Chordata > Chondrichthyes > Carcharhiniformes > Scyliorhinidae > Scyliorhinus > Scyliorhinus torazame. The sequence goes on along the minus strand of NC_092723.1, from coordinate 66,457,660 downwards.
TGACCCCGTTGCTCCTCTCTCACTGTTAATGTCCCAGTTGCTCTCACTCGCTGTTAATGACACCGTTGCTCCTGTCTCATGTTAATGACCCCGTTGCTCCTCTCTCTACTGATAATGACCCTGTTGCTCCTCTCTCGCTGATAATGACCCCGTTGCTCCACTCTCGCTGTTAATGACCCTGTTGATCCTCTCTCGCTGTTAATGACCCCATTGTTCCTCTCTCACTGTTAAAGACCAAGTTGCTCCTCTCTCGCTGTTAAATACCCCGTTGCTCCTCTCTCGCTGTTAAAGACCCAGGTGCTCCTCTCTCACTGTTAAAGGTCCCGTTGCTCCTCTCTCACTGTTAACGACGCAGTTGCTCCTCTCTCACTGTTAAAGATCCCGTTGCTCCTCTCTCGCTGTTAATGACCCCGTTGCTCCTCTCTCACTGTTAATGTCCCAGTTGCTCTCACTCGCTGTTAATGACACCGTTGCTCCTGTCTCATGTTAATGACCCCGTTGCTGCTCTCTCGCTGATAATGACCCCGTTGATCCTCTCTCGCTGATAATGACGCTGTTGCTCCTCTCTCGCTGATAACGGCCCTGTTGATCCTCTCTCGCTGATAATGACGCTGTTGATCCTCTCTCGCTGATAATGACACTGTTGCTCCTCTCTCGCTGATAATGACCCCGTTGATCCTCTCTCGCTGATAATGACGCTGTTGATCCTCTCTCGCTGATGATGACCCTGTTGCTCCTCTCTCGCTGATAATGACCCTGTTGATCCTCTCTCACTGATAATGACCCCATTGCTCCTCTATCGCTGTTAATGACCCTGTTCCTCCTCTCGCTGATAATGACCCTGTTGCTCCTCTCTCGCTGTTAATGACACCGTTGCTCCTCTCTCGCTGTTAATGACCCTGTTGCTCCTCTCTCACTGTTAAAGACACAGTTGCTCCTCTCTCGCTGTTAAATACACCGTTGCTCCTCTCTCGCTGTTAATGACCCTGTTGCTCCTCTCTCGCAGTTAATGACCCCGTTGCTCCTCCTTCACTGTTAAAGATCCCGTTGCTCCTCTCTCACTGTTAACGACGCTGTTGCTCCTCTCTCACTGTTAAAGATCCCGTTGCTCCTCTCTCGCTGTTAATGACCCCGTTGCTCCTCTCTCACTGTTAATGTCCCAGTTGCTCTCTCTCGCTGACAATGACACCGTTGCTCCTCTCTTGCTTATAATGACCCTGTTGCTCCTCTCTTGCTGATAATGACCCCGTTGATCCTCTCTCGCTGATAATGACCCCTTTGATCCTCTCTTGCTGATAATGACCCTGTTGCGCCTATCTCGCTGATAATGACGCTGTTGATCCTCTCTCGCTGATAATGACCCAGTTGCACCTCTCTCGCTGATAATGACCCCGTTGATCCTCTCTCGCTGATAATGACCCTGTTGATTCTCTCTCACTGATAATGACCCTGTTGATCCTCTCTCGCTGATAATGACTCCGTTGATCCTCTCTCACTGTTAATGACCCCGTTGCTCCTCTCTCGCTGATAATGACGCTGTTGATCCTCTCTCACTGTTAATGACCCCGTTGATCCTCTCTCGCTGATAATGACCCTGTTGCTCCTCTCTCGCTGATAATGACCCTGTTGATTCTCTCTCACTGATAATGACCCTGTTGATCCTCTCTCGCTGATAATGACTCCGTTGATCCTCTCTCACTGTTAATGACCCCGTTGCTCCTCTCTCGCTTATAATGACCCTGTTCCTCCTCTCTCGCTGATAATGACCCCGTTGCTCCTCTCTCACTGATAATGACGCTGTTGATCCTCTCTCGCTGATAATGACCCTGTTGGTCCTCTCTCACTAATAATGACCCTGTTGATCCTCTCTCACTGATAATGACCCTGTTGATCCTCTCTCGCTGATGATGGCCCTGTTGATCCTCTCTCGCTGATAATGACGCTGTTGATCCACTCTCGCTGATAATGACCCTGTTGCTCCTCTCTCGCTGATAATGACCCCTTTGCTCCTCTCTCACTGTTAATGACTCCGTTGCTCCTCTCTCGCTGATAATGACGCTGTTGCTCCTCTCTTGCTTATAATGACCCTGTTGCTCCTCTCTCGCTGATAATGACCCCGTTGATCCTCTCTCGCTGATAATGACCCCTTTGATCCTCTCTCGCTGATAATGACGCTGTTGATCCGCTCTTGCTGATAATGACCCTGTTGCGCCTATCTCGCTGATAATGACGCTGTTGATCCTCTCTCGCTGATAATGACCCAGTTGCTCCTCTCTCGCTGATAATGACCCCGTTGATCCTCTCTCACTGATAATGACGCTGTTGATGCTCTCTCGCTGATCATGACCCAGTTGCTCCTCTCCCGCTGATAATGACCCTGTTGATTCTCTCTCACTGATAATGACCCTGTTGATCCTCTCTCGCTGATAATGACCCCGTTGATCCTCTCTCACTGTTAATGACCCCGTTGCTCCTTTCTCGCTGATAATGACGCTGTTGCTCCTCTCTCGCTGATAATGACCCTGTTGCTCCTCTCTCGCTGATAATGACCCCGTTGCTCCTCTCTCACTGATAATGACGCTGTTGATCCTCTCTCGCTGATAATGACCCTGTTGCTCCTCTCTCACTAATAATGACCCTGTTGATCCTCTCTCACTGATAATGACCCTGTTGATCCTCTCTCGCTGATAATGGCCCTGTTGATCCTCTCTCGCTCTAAATGACGCTGTTGATCCTCTCTCGCTGATAATGACCCTGTTGCTCCTCTCTCGCTGATAATGACCCCGTTGCTCCACTCTCGCTGTTAATGACCCTGTTGATCCTCTCTCGCTGTTAATGACCCCGTTGTTCCTCTCTCACTGTTAAAGACCCAGTTGCTCCTCTCTCGCTGTTAAATACCCCGTTGCTCCTCTCTCGCTGTTAAAGACCCAGTTGCTCCTCTCTCACTGTTAAAGATCCCGTTGCTCCTCTCTCACTGTTAATGACGCTGTTGCTCCTCTCTCGCTGTTAATGACGCTGTTGCTCCTCTCTCACTGTTAAAGATCCCGTTGCTCCTCTCTCGCTGTTAATGACCCCGTTGCTCCTCTCTCACTGTTAATGTCCCAGTTGCTCTCACTCGCTGTTAATGACACCGTTGCTCCTGTCTCATGTTAATAACCCCGTTGCTCCTCTCTCTACTGATAATGACCCTGTTGCTCCTCTCTCGCTGATAATGACCCCGTTGCTCCACTCTCGCTGTTAATGACCCTGTTGATCCTCTCTCGCTGTTAATGACCCCGTTGTTCCTCTCTCACTGTTAAAGACCCAGTTGCTCCTCTCTCGCTGTTAAATACCCCGTTGCTCCTCTCTCGCTGTTAAAGACCCAGTTGCTCCTCTCTCACTGTTAAAGATCCCGTTGCTCCTCTCTCACTGTTAACGACGCTGTTGCTCCTCTCTCGCTGTTAATGTCCCAGTTGCTCTCACTCGCTGTTAATGACACCGTTGCTCCTGTCTCATGTTAATGACCCCGTTGTTCCTCTCTCACTGTTAAAGACCAAGTTGCTCCTCTCTCGCTGTTAAATACCCCGTTGCTCCTCTCTCGCTGTTAAAGACCCAGGTGCTCCTCTCTCACTGTTAAAAGTCCCGTTGCTCCTCTCTCGCTGTTAATGACCCCGTTGCTCCTCTCTCACTGTTAATGTCCCAGTTGCTCTCACTCGCTGTTAATGACACCGTTGCTCCTGTCTCATGTTAATGACCCCGTTGCTGCTCTCTCACTGATAATGACCCCGTTGATCCTCTCTCGCTGATAATGACCCTGTTGATCCTCTCTCGCTGATAATGGCCCTGTTGATCCTCTCTCGCTGACAATGACCCTGTTGATCCTCTCTCGCTGATAATGACCCTGTTGCTCCTCTTGCTGATATTGACCCCGTTGCTCCTCTCTCACTGATAATGGCCCTGTTGATCCTCTCTCACTGATAATGACCCTGTTGATCCTCTCTCGCTGATAATGGCCCTGTTGATCTTCTCTCGCTGATAATGACGCTGTTGATCCTCTCTTGCTGATAATGACCCTGTTGATCCTCTCTCACTGATAATGACCCCATTGCTCCTCTATCGCTGTTAATGACCCTGTTCCTCCTCTCGCTAATAATGACCCTGTTGCTCCTCTCTCGCTGTTAAATACACCGTTGCTCCTCTCTCGCTGTTAAAGACCCTGTTGCTCCACTCTCGCAGTTAATGACCCCGTTGCTCCTCCCTCACTGTTAAAGATCCCGTTGCTCCTCTCTCACTGTTAACAACGCTGTTGCTCCTCTCTCACTGTTAAAGATCCCGTTGCTCCTCTCTCGCTGTTAATGACCCCGTTGCTCCTCTCTCACTGTTAATGTCCCAGTTGCTCTCTCTCGCTGTTAATGACACCATTGCTCCTGTCTCATGTTAATGACCCCGTTGCTCCTCTCTCACTAATAATGACGCTGTTGATCCTCTCTCGCTGATAATGATCCTGTTGCTCCTCTCTCGCTGATAATGACCCCGTTGCTCCTCTCTCATTGATAATGACGCTGTTGATCCTCTCTCGCTGATAATGATCCTGTTGCTCCTCTCTCGCTGATAATGATCCTGTTGCTCCTCTCTCGCTGTTAAAGACCCCTTTGCTCCTCTCTCGCTGTTAATGACGCTGTTGCTCCTCTCTCACTGTTAAAGACCCAGTTGCTCCTCTCTCGCTTTTAATGACCCCGTTACTCCTCTCTCGCTATTAATGACCCCGTTGCTCCTCTCGCTGAAAATGACCCTGTTGCTCCTCTCTCACTGATAATGGCCCCGTTGCTCCTGTCTCATGTTAAGTACCCGTTGCTCCTCTCTCACTGATAATGACCCTGTTGATTCTCTCTCACTGATAATGACCCTGTTGATCCTCTCTCACTGTTAATGACCCCGTTGCTCCTCTCTCGCTGATAATGACGCTGTTGCTCTTCTCTCGCTTATAATGACCCTGTTGCTCCTCTCTCGCTGATAATTACCCCGTTGATCCTCTCTCGCTGATAATGACCCCGTTGATCCTCTCTCGCTGATAATGACGCTGTTGCTCCTCTCTCGCTGATAACGGCCCTGTTGATCCTCTCTCGCTGATAATGACACTGTTGCTCCTCTCTCGCTGATAATGACCCCGTTGATCCTCTCGCTGATAATGACGCTGTTGATCCTCTCTCGCTGATGATGACGCTGTTGATTCTCTCTCACTGATAATGACCCCGTTGCTCCTCTCTCACTGTTAATGACCCCGTTGCTCCTCTCTCGCTGATAATGACGCTGTTGCTCCTCTCTCGCTTATAATGACCCCGTTGCTGCTCTCTCACTGATAATGACGCTGTTGATCCTCTCTCGCTGATAATGACCCTGTTGCTCCAATCTCGCTGATAATGACCCCGTTGCTCCTCTCTCACTGATAATGTCGCTGTTGATCCTCTCTCGCTGATAATGACCCCGTTGATCCTCTCTCGCTGATAATGACCCCGTTGCTCCTCTCTCGCTGTCAATGACCCCGTTGCTCCTCTCTCGCTGATAATGGCCCTGTTGATCCTCTCTCGCTGATAATGGCCCTGTTGATCCTCTCTCGCTGATAACGACACTGTTGCTCCTCTCTCGCTGATAATGACCCCGTTGATCCTCTCTCGCTGATAATGACGCTGTTGATTCTCTCTCACTGATAATGACCCTGTTAATCCTCTCTCGTTGATAATGACCCCGTTGCTCCTCTCTCACTGTTAATGACCCCGTTGCTCCTCTCTCGCTGATAATGACGCTGTTGATCCTCTCTCACTGATAATGACCCTGTTGCTCCTCTCTCACTGATAATGACCCCGTTGCTCCTCTCTCACTGATAATGACGCTGTTGATCCTCTCTCGCTGATAATGACCCCGTTGCTCCTCTCTCACTGATAATGACGCTGTTGATCCTCTCTCGCTGATAATGACCCTGTTGCTCCAATCTCGCTGATAATGACCCCGTTGCTCCTCTCTCACTGATAATGTCGCTGTTGATCCTCTCTCGCTGATAATGACCCTCTTGATCCTCTCTCGCTGATAATGACCCTGTTGATCCTCTCTCGCTGTTAATGAACCCATTGCTCCTCTCTCGCTGATAATGACCCCATTGCTTCTCTTGCGCTGTTATTGACCCCGATGCTCCTGTCTCATGCTAATGACCCCGCTGCTCTTCTCTCACTGATAATGACCCTGTTGATCCTCTCTCACTGATAATGACCCTGTTGATCCTCTCTCGCTGTTAATGACGCTGTTGATCCTCTCTCACTGTTAATGACCCAGATGCTCCTGTCTCATGCTAATGACCCCGCTGCTCTTCTCTCGCTGATAATGACCCTGTTGATCATCTCTCGCTGATAATGACCCCGTTGCTCCTCTCTCACTGATAATGGCCCTGTTGATCCTCCCTCACTGAAAATGGCCCTGTTGATCCTCTCTCGCTGATAATGGTCCTGTTGATCCTCTCTCGCTGATAATGACCCTGTTGATCCTCTCTCGCCGATAATGACCCTGTTGATCCTCTCTCGCTGATAATGACCCTGTTAATCCTCTCTCACTGATAATGACCCCGTTGCTCCTCTCTCGCTGTTAATGACCCTGTTCCTCCTCTCGCTGATAATGACCCTGTTGCTCCTCTCTCGCTGTTAATGACTCCGTTGCTCCTCTCTCGCTGTTAATGACCCCGTTGATCCTCTCTCGCTGTTAATGACCCAGTTGCTCCTCTCTCACTGTTAAAGATCCCGTTGCTCCTCTCTCGCTGTTAATGACCCCGTTGCTCCACTCTCACTGTTAATGTCCCAGTTGCTTTCTCTCGCTGTTAATGACCCCGTTGCTCCTGTCTCATGTTAATGACCCCGTTGCTCCTCTCTCACTGATAATGACGCTGTTGATCCTCTCTCGCTGATAATGACCCTGTTGCTCCTCTCTCGCTGATAATGACCCCGTTGCTCCTCTCTCATTGATAAAGACGCTGTTGATCCTCTCTCGCTGATAATGACCCTGTTGATCCTCTCTCACTGATAATGACCCCGTTGCTCCTCTCTCGCTGTTAAAGACTCCGTTGCTCCTCTCTCACTGTTAAAGACCCCGTTGCTCCTCTCTCGCTGTTAATGACGCTGTTGCTCCTCTCTCACTGTTAAAGACCCAGTTGCTCCTCTCTCGCTGTTAATGACCCCGTTGCTCATCTCTCACTGTTAATGTCCCAGTTGCTCTCTCTCGCTGTTAATGACCCCGTTGCTCCTCTCTCGGTGTTAATGACCCCGTTTCTCCTCTCTCACTGTTAATGTCCCAATTGCTCTCTCTCGCTGTTAATGACGCTGTTGCTCCTCTCTCACTGTTAAAGTCCCAGTTGCTCCTCTCTCGCTGTTAATGACCCCGTTGCTCCTCTATCACTGTTAATGTCCCAGTTGCTCTCTCTCGCTGATAATGACCCTGTTGCTCCTCTCTCGTTGTTAAAGACCTCGTTGCTCCTGTCTCACTGTTAATGACCCAGTTGCTCCTCTCTCGCTGATAATGACCCATTTGCTCCTCTCTCACTGATAATGACCCATTTGCTCCTCTCTCGCTGATAATGACCCATTTGCTCCTCTCTCGCTGATAATGACCCCGTTGCTCCTCTCTCACTGTTAAAGACCCCGTTGCTCCTCTCTCGCTGTTAATGACCCAGTTGCTCCTCTCTCGCTTTTAAGGACCCCGTTGCTCCTCTCTCGCAGATAATGACCGCGTTGCTCCTCTCTCGCTGATAATGACCCCGTTATTCCTCCCTCGCTGATAATGACCCCGTTATTCCTCCCTCGCTGATAATGACCCCATTGCTCCTCTCTCACTGATAATGACCCCGTTATTCATCTCTCGCTGAATATGACCCCGTTATTCCTCTCTCGCTGATAATGACCCCGTTATTCCTCTCTCGCTGATAATGACCCAGTTGCTCCTCTCTCCTGGTGAGTGACCCAGTTATTCCTCTCTCACTGATAATGACCCCGTTATTCCTCTCTCACTGATAATGACCCCGTTATTCCTCTCTCGCTGATTATGACTCAGTTGCTCCTGTCTCCTGGTTAGTGACCCAGTTGCTTCTGTCTCACGGTTAATGACCCCATTGCTTATTTCTCACTATTAATGACCCCATGTGCTCCTCTCTCACGACTAATGGCTCCACTGCTCGTCTCTTGCCATTATGGACCCCGTTGTTACTCTCTCACTGTTAATCACCCCGTTGCTCCTCTCTCACTGATAATGACCCCGTTGCTCCTCTCTCGCTGTTAATGGCCCCGTTGCTCCTCTCTCGCGGATAATGGCCCCGTTGCTCCTCTCTCGCAGATAATGACCCCGTTGCTCCTCTCTCGCGGATAATGGCCCCGTTGCTCCTCTCTCACTGATAATGACCCCGTTGCTCCTCTCTCGCTGTTAATCACCCAATTGGGTCTCCCTTGCTGTTCATGACCCAATTCCTTCTCTCTCACTATTAATGACCCAGTTGCTCATCTCTCACTATTAATGACCCCGTTGCTCCTCCCTCGCTGTTAATCTCCCAATTGGGTCTCCCTTGCTGTTCATGACCCAATTTCTTCTCTCTCACTATTAATGAACCAGTTGCTCCTCTCTCACTATTAATGACCCAGCTGCTTCTCTCTCACTGATAATAACCATGTCGCTTCTCTCTCACTATTAATGACCCAGTTGCTTCTCTCTCATTATTAATGACATAATTGCTTCCCTCTCACTGTTAATGACCCAGTTGCTTCTCTCTTGCTGTTAATGACACTGTTTCCTCTCTCACATCGTTCATGACCCCGTTGCTTCTTCGCACTGTTAATGACCCCATTGCTCATCTCTCATTGTTAATGACCCTGTTGCCCCCCCTCTCACTGTTAATGACTCCATTGCCCCTCTTTCGCTGTTAATGACCCCGTTGCTCCTCCCTCACTGTTAATGCCCTCATTGCTCCTCTCCCACTCCAGTGTGGAGACTATCAGAGAGACGGAATCCGATCATCTCATGGCCTGACACATTGCTTGAGAAAAGTGGAGAAGAATGTTAGGGCAGCATTAAGTATTGTTGTACCGGACCAGACCTTAACAGTGGCTCGGATATTGGACAGAAACCTCAATATTTTATTTTTATTTTATAAGATTGTGAGGAAAGGATACTATGCTCCAGGAGTGATTTCACGATAAAAAGGGATATGGTATATTAAAACAAACTTTATTGCAGACACTTTATTTAAATGTCTTTAACATCACAGAAATAAATAGCTTACAATGACCTCTTAAACAATGCAAATCAATACAGTGACACAATAACCCTTAACTGTTATCTTTACTTCCCAAGCAGCAGAACCATCTCAGACCCCAATCCACTTTTAAACATAGTTATCTCTCATGTATACTTATTGTACAGCCATATCATAAATACTCCACTTTGAGAAAAAGAGATCATTTAAAACTGCTTGAAATAAAGAGACCTGACCCCCCTGTCAGAATAATGCAGAACCTCTGGCAGTATGTCCTAACCTCCATTGGCCAGCTGGTAGGGGGGAGGACCCCGCTGCCGGCGGGGGCATGCCATACCAGTAAACGGGTGCGGCGGGACGGAGAATCCGGCCCTATGTCTCGAATTAACTTCTCCGCAGGGAACCTTCTTACTATAAATAAACGTCCATTGGCTCAAATTTTTAGATATTTTAATTGCACCTCTGGCTCCAAGGTGCCTAGCTGTGTTGCAAACCAGAATTTTAAAAAACATGACTGCAGCAGTCACACCCACTAACGCAGGCTTTTAACCCTTACAGCTCCAATATATAGAATACAATATATCTGAAATTAATACATTTATCACACTGGCTTGCCAAAGGCAGGAGCAGAATCCTCAAGAGCAAGGGTGGCAGGGCCTCCAACACATGCAGAGAATGAACCCCTGCAAGCTGTCACCCATAGGTGCAACAGTAGACCCAGGGTCTACAGTCGGTGCTTGTCATTCCTGCAGATGACTGAGAACCAGTGCCACTGAAGACTGCGCATGTTTAGGGACCTATAATGAGAGGCTGGTTAGGCTGGGACTAATCTGCTCAGAGCAGAGAAGGTTGAGGGGAGGGCATCTTATTGAGCAGTATACATTTATGAGGGACATGGAAAGGGGGGATAAGAAGGAACTTTTCCCCTGAGTGGGGGGGTCAATAAGCAGTGAGGCATAGATTTAAGGTAAGGGGCTGGAGATTTAGAGAGTATTTGAGGAAAAATGTTTTCACCCAAAGGGTGGTGGGTATCTGGAACTCACTGCCGAAAAGGGTGGACGAGGCAGGAACCCTCACAAAGAAGCATTTAGATGCACACTTGAAGCGTCATAGCATACAAGGCGACCGGCCAAGTGCTGGAAAGTGTGATGGCCGGCACGGACACAATGGGTTGAAGCGCCTCTTTGCTGCAAAACTCTATGGGCTGAGTTCTCCGTCGGCTGACACTGGGATCTGGAAATGTGATTGGGTGGAGAATCAGTTCCGACGCCAAAATCGTGGCCGGAGGGGGTTTCATGCCAAATTGGAATTCTCCATTGCCTCGACAGCAGCGCCAATGGGTTCCACTCCGCACGTCAAGTAATCGGCGTTGGCATATCAGCTGGCCTGACCCGATATTTTCCGGGGCCTCCATGATTGTCCGCCTCCATTGGGGTGAATACCCTATGGCGTGGTTCACTTGTGCTTTTAAGAATCGTGAGCCCGGCACCATGGCTGATGAGGGAGAAACAGGAGGTAGGACACAGAGAAGTGCAACTGTGGACTGCCAGGCCAGACACTCGCCGGGCTGGCTGGGGTGAGGGAGGGCCCTGCCAAGGCCAGCGAGGGGTGGGGTGACAGGGGGAATGGGCCGTGTGGCCGAGGTGACCCTTACCAGAGCTGGGACATTGCCCAGGCATAGACCTCCATTGCCACGGCCTGCAAGACAGCCATATTGCTGCGCATCGCACTGATCACCCACTTTGGCCCCTGGTTGTGCAGAGTGACACTGGCCGTATGGGTAACACCACCCTACAACCCCCCGCACCCCAGCCCATACCCTACCGCACCCCACAATCCAACCACACCCTACAACACCCCCGCACCCCAGCCCCCACCCTACAACTCCCCCGCACCCCTGGCTTCACCTTACCATCCCACCCACACTCCACGCTCCACCCCCAACACCTCTCCACCTCTAACAACCCCACACCCCACCAGCCACACCCAACAACCCTGCACCACACAACTGCCGTACCCCCGCACCCCCCAACCGGCCGCCACTCACTGACGTGGAATCAGGCAGCCCACCCAGGGTAACAGCCACTGTAGCCTGACAGGGGTCACAGAGCGTACCGCTGGCATAGGCAGAGCCAGCTGGCAGTAACCCTGGTAACATGGATGGGCACAAGGGGCAGATGCCCCCATAGTGCCCGGAAAACCGGGGCCAGAGGTGCGGAGATTGGGGGAAACATGCAGGGGCAGAGCCCGCAGTTACAACCAATGCGACCATGTAGCCCGGTGGACCTGGTTGGGCAAGGGAGTACGCAACATGCTAACATGTCGGCCTTTCACCCCCTGCAGACAATGGATATTGGAAGTCTAGAGCAATAGTGGCCTTCCTCCTAGTCAGCATAGCCCTGGCGGATGATCGCCTGACACTGCTCGAGGAGGAGGAGGAAGCTGCAGCAGCACAGCGTGCCCCAGAGGAACAGGAGGCAGCCACCCAGGATGGAGAGCCAGCCGCCCAATGTGCTGAGAAGGATGTGGAAACGAGGTGCCACATGAGGCCTCGTGTGTACCTGCAGCGCCTGTCATTTGAGGACCTACCGGACCAGGCATACCGCCGAAGACTCCAACTGCACAGAACTGGCCTGGGGCACTGACAGCTCATCCCACCCCCACACACACTCCTCCTCCTGCTCGCCCATCCACGCTCTGTCTGCAACCCCCTCCATGATACACACCTGCCACACTGCGGGGTGGGGCCCTGGGTTGGCAGTGACACTGGGTCTGGTCCACGGGATGGAGGATGACCACCACCTGCTCTGTGATGAGCTGCGGTGTTCCACAAGCTATAACTACATTTGACTCCTGCCCACGGTAGCACTTTCCACCATCCACCTGGGTGATCCCTGCATGCGAGCTGGCCATTCCATCACACAGTCCTACCGAACCCCTGGGGTGACGGTGGTGGGGATGGTCATGGGGGGAGGGTGCGGGCCCAGGCAGCCCACAACGCCCACCCATTCCCCCCCACCCCCTCCATGCACCCCCTCTGTGGCAATCCCAGACCAGCTAGCATGTCACCCTGTTGCCGTGCCAGGTTGTGCAGGGCACACCAGGCCACCACAAAGCAGGATAACCTCTAGGGATGTACTGCAATGCACAGCCAGAGCCATCCAGGCAATGGAACCGTGTTTGTAGCACCCGATGCACCACTCAATGATTATAGTTTGTAGTTCCATGAACCTCATTGGAGTGGGTCTCTACCTCGTTCTGGGGCCTGCACACTGGCAGCATCAGCCATGATCTCAGCGTTTATCCCTTCACTACCACAAGACAACCCTCCAGCCTGGGGTGGTGCTCGGGGATCTCTGAGTGCTCCAGGTGTAGCTGTAATGCATGCTTCTAGGAAACCAGGCACACACTTGCATGATCCTGAGAGAGTGGTCATACACCATTTGGAAATTGAGAGAGAGGAACCCCTTCCTGTTAATCTAGGGCACTCCCTGATGTCACAGTGCTCGCAGTGTGACATGCATGCCACCTATGACACCCTGGACCTGGAATGTCCCAGAAATGGCTTTTTCCACACAGGAGTAGCTAGGCAGCAGTAGTATAGTATAGTTAGATCACAGCCTGGACACCATGTGTAGTTCAGATACAGTTTATATAGTTATATCTCATTATTTTATTTCTAGAGTTAGTTCAGTAGAGTGTCAAACTCATTTATTAGTTTTATCGTTACTTAATAAATGTGTTTACTTTACATCGAAGACTCGTGTATTCCTCAAGATCATCTGCAACCCGTAACGACAGATATTACTTTAACCAATAATACAACATGCTACCGGGAGTAGCAATATAATACAACAGAGAAATTTCTCTCAGACAGGGCACCTGATCTTTCGATGAGACTATTCAGAGTTTAGGGACCATCAAGTGCTATCCCTCCTTTGAGAAAGTCTTCAGCTGTCAAGCTAGAGGCTTGTCACAGTAAATGGGGTGTGACATGGAATGTAAACAATCAAGTACAAAGGTAGAAAATAGGGAAAACTACAACATTGAAACTACAGACCCTATTGGAACCTCAAGGGGACTGAAATGGTTATTAAGCTGCCCAGAACAAAGGGAAACTTCAAGGAGGGTAAAATGGACTTTCAAGAGACAAGCTGCAACATGGCTCTGTGCTGTGAGAGTTTTGTAGGACAAACAGGCTGCAGCTGTGGTTTGTCCTGTTATGGGTGTTCACAAGAAATAAAGATGACTTCAATGCTTCACATACCCAAATCCAACCCCCAGCCCAGGGGGCACCACAACACCCAGCCCCTTTGAAGGATCCACCCCCACAGTAACTGGCCAACAGTTGTGGTGCCCTTGAGCTGCATGGAGGTAAGTGGAGAGGGCTACTCACCTCCTTGCACCCCCTCAGTGTCCATGGTGCCTGGTTCCCTCTTTTGTAGAGCAGTACTAAATGATGCCCAATTGACTTCCCGCTGGGGCGGGGTCAGTGGTGGGTTGGGCACCCCCGGTCAGTTTCTCACCCTTTCTGGGCAAGGTCCTGATTATGCACAGCTGGAGCGGGCCGTGAGAATGGCAAATTGTTCAGCACCCGGCACGAACCACGTTTTGGGGCTCTCGCGCTATTCTCCCGACACAGTGGGATGGATGCCAGCTGCAACGTGGCTAGAGGGGATTTGGGTATGTAAAGCATTGAAGCCATCTTTATTACTTGTGAACATCCATAACAGGACAAACTACAGAGCCTATGGTAGCATTCTGACAAGAAGGGAATAATTATTGACAAAAGAACTAAAATAAATCCCCCCGCACACTTGGAGAGCTTTGTAAACATTAGCTATTGCCAGTTTTGTCCTAAGCACCTTGGTAAGTGGAGTGAGTTTCTAAAGGGACAGAGTGCACTTAATATGAAACAGAGAATGGTTCTCATTAATGTCACTTGGACGTCTTGAAGCATACTGATTTTCTCTTCTCTTGAAAGCGTGAAGTATTACTCAGAGCCTTTCTGGAAAATGGTACCTTCAGCAATGGCAAGGTTAGGGATCCCACCTCCCAATCCACCTCAATATACAGAAATCCTTTAACGGTGGTGTGGCAAGTCGATATGATGGTTTTGAATAGAAATTGAGTTACTTGGATTTAAAAAGAGAAAACAAAATAGAGCAATAGAATATGAACACAGAGAAATCATACTGGAACTTAATAATAAGTTGCCTGTCCCTGTGTTGGCTGCTGCTGCTCTGGTACTTAATGTCTCTGATGCTGTGGGTGCTAAGCTGCAGAGGACTGCTCATTCTCCTCGGTAGTCCACCCTACTTCAGGCTACGTTGAAGCCATGTTCCCGGGGAAAGTCCCAGGCTTAAAGGTCAAAAAGGCTGTTTGGATTTCAACTGGCTTCAGTGGAACTACACTAACGGTCTTGAATAGAATAGAATAGAATCCCGACAGTGCAGAAAGAGGCCATTCAGCCCATCGAGTCTGCACCGACCCTCCGAAAGACCACCCTAACCCAGGCCCAATCTACCACCCCATCCTGGTAACCCCACCTAGGGACAATTTAGCATATCCTATCCACCAAACCTGAACATCTTTGGACTGTGGGAGGAAAGCCACAGAACAAACCCACGCTGACACGGGGAGAATGTGCAAACTCCGCACAGACAGTCGTTCGAGTTCGGAATTGAACCCGGGTCCCTGGCGCAGTGAGGCAGCAGTGCTAACCACTGTGCCACCTAAAATTCTTTCTTCAGTGAGTACCTCCCATCAGCATGAGCCTTCCATTATAGCTGGCCCAGTGATTATCAATTTGTTCCTTTATACTGATGCTATTCTGTAAGGTGAATGCGCGATGACTTCCTGCTGTTCAGTCACCTTCTTTAACTTTCCATGTTGGTGACATGACCTGTGATCAGTTTGCAGCTGGAAAAGAGCCATTGCATTCGTAAGATGTTTTTTTTAAATGGCTCTTCAATTGCCTTAATTGATTCATCCACGCAATAGAGCCGACTGGGGAACAGGCAATTCTGGATTTGTGGTATGTAATGAGGCAGACTTGATTGGGGAACTTAAGGAGAAGGAACCCTGAGGGGACAGTAACCATAATATGACAGAATTCACCCTGCAGTTTGAGAAGGAGAAGCTGGAATCAGATGTAACGGGTTTTACAATTGAGTAAAGGTAACTACAAAGACATGAGAGAAGAGCTGGCCAGAGTTGATTGGCACGGGAGGCGAGGGGGGAAGACAGTGGAACAACAATGGTAGGAGTGTTTTGGGGTTATTCAGGAGGCACAACAGAAATTCATCCCAAGGAGGAGGAAGCATGCTAAGGGGAGGATGTGGCAACCATGGCTGTCAAGGAAAGTCGGGGACAGTATAAAAGCAAAGGAAAAAGCATACAAAGTGGCAAGGATTAGTGAGAAGCTAGGGGATTGGGAAGCCTTAAAAAACAAGCAGAGGACAGCTAAAAAAGCAATAAAGGGGAGAGAAGATGAAATATGAGTGTAAGCTAGATATTATTTTAAAAGAAGGTTGCAAGAGTTGTTTTCGCTATATAAAATGACAGGGAGAGGCAAGAATGGACATTGGACCACTGGAACCTGAGGCTGGCGAAGTAGTAATGGGGAACAAAGAAATGGCAGAGGAACTGAATAGGTACTTTGCAACAATATGCACAGTGGAAGACACCAGTAGCATACCAGAACTTCAAGAGAGTCAGGGGCAGAGGTGAGTGTAGTGGCCATCATTAAGGAGAAGGTGCTTGGGAAATGCAAGATCAGAAGGTGGATAAATCACCCCAACCGGTTGGTCTACATCCCAAGGTTCTGAACGAGATAGCTAAAGAGATTGTAGAGGCATTGGTGGTGATCTTTCAGGAATCACTGGAGGCAGGAAGAATCTTAGAAAATTGGAAAATGGCTAATGTAACACCCCTGTTTAAAAAGGGAGGGAGGCAGAAGACAGGAAATTATAGGCCTGTTAGTCTGACTTCGGTTGTTGGTAAGATTTTAGAGTATTATTAAGGATGGGATTGCAGCATGGTAAAATGACTGCGTCAACTCGATTTTGTCAAAGGGAGGTCATGCCTGAAAAACCTGTTAGAATTCTTTGAGGAGGTAACTAGGAGGTTAGGTAAAGGAAAACCAGTGAACATGATCTATTTGGATTTCCAGAAGGCCTTTGACAAGGTGACGTACAGTAGCCTGCTAAATAAGATAAGAGCCCATGGTGTTAAGGGTAAGATCCTGGCATGGATAGAGGATTGGCTGACTGGCACAAGGCAGAGAGTGGGGATAAAGGGATCTTTTTCAGGATGGCAGATGATGACTAGTGGTGTTCTGCAACAGTCAATGTTGGGACCACAATTATTCATGTTATAGATTAACAATCTGGAAGAAGGAACTGAGGGAATTGTTGCTATGTTTTCATATTACAAAGATATGTAGAGGGGCAGGTAGTGTTGAGGAAGCCGGGAGTCTGCAGAAGGATTTGGACAGGCTAGGAGAGTGGGGAAAGAAGTGGCATATAGAATACAATGTGGAAAAGTGTGAGGCTATACACTTTGGAAGGAAGAATGAAGGCAAAGACTATTTTGTAAATGGGAAAAAGTGTTGTAAATGTGAAGCACAAAGGAACTTAGGAGTCCTAGTTCTGGATTCTCATAGGGTTAACATGCAGGTTCAGTTGGCAGTTAGGAAGGCAAATGTAATGTTAGCATTCAGGTCGAGAGGGTTAGAATACAAAAGCAGGGATGTACTGTTGAAGCAGTACAAGGCTCTGGTCAGACCCCATTTGGAGTATTGTGAACAGTTTTGGGCCCCGTATCTGAGGAAGGATATGTTGGTCTTGGAGAGGGTCCAGAGGAGGTTCACAAGAATCACGCCTGGAACAAAGGACTTGTCGTATGAGGGGCGATTGAAGACTCTGGGTCTGTACCCGATGGAGTTTCGAAGGGTGAGGGGGGGGATCTCACTGAAACTTACAGAATACTCAGAGACCTAGATAGAGTGAACGTTGAAGAAATTAAAGCCCGAGGGCACAGCCTCGGACTGAAAGGATGATCCTTTAAAACAGAGATGAGGAGGAATTTCTTCAGCCAGAGGATGGTGAATCTGTGGAACTCATTGCCGCAGAAGGCTATTGAGGCCTAGTCAGTGAGTGTGTTTAAGACAGAGATAAATAGGTTCTTGCTTAATAAGATGATCAGGTGTTATGGGGAGAAGGTGGGAAAATGAGGTTGAGAAACATATCAGCCATGATTGAATGGTGGAGCAGACTCGATGGGCCAAATGGCCTAATTCTGCTCCTATACTTTATGGTCTTGTGACTCCCAATTTTACTGTGCCTTGGAAATCCAGGGTGTGGCATGAGAGTGTCGGGTTACTGTCCAATGTTTTTATTCTCAGATTTGCCAGCTCCACCACACCTGATCCAGTCCCCAACTGCCTGGTAAAATTCCACTCTACCCCTGAGGACCTATCCATCATTTTTCCAAATTCCCTTTGTCGGTTAACATGTTCAGCATTATCTCTTCAGACCTGACTGGGGAAAGAACCAGTTTCCAGTAGCATTTTGGACTCATTAAAGAAAGATTTATTGAGCAACAATTGGCTCATTTACAAACATCTCTGACCTCTGCACTTGCCAAATTATCTTGCCAATGTTTTTTTTGTTGCAGAAATTAAGTCATTAATCCTTTCAGCTTTCAAAATATGTGTCACCTTTTGTGCGATGGAATGGTTGATTTTCTGTTCATAATTAATGTTATTAAATAACTTCAAAAATACATTGAATCCCAGGGTATATTCAAATTCACAATATTCTGGGAAGTAATTCAAAACATTGCTGCAGTGTAAGATGATGGATAATTATCAGTTATTTACAGAGCAGTAATTCTATTGATGCTTTCTGGTGTTTGAAATTTGGGGTGAAAGTTCAAGTGATGAATGTTACTGCAGGCGTCATAGGATTTATTGCATTTTAAATGGTTCACTTGTTTCTTTATTACCACTAATGTGCATTATTAAATCATTACAAAGAAAGTATACATAATATATAGAGCACTAATACACACTATAAAGCACAACAACCAGCATACAGCACTAATCCACAATATCCATAGAATCCCCACAGAAGGAGGACATTTGGCCGATTGGGTCTGCACCGACCCTACAAAAGAGCACGCTACCTAGGCCCACTGGCCTGTCCTATCCCAGATCTCATGAATGCTTATTAAAACATTTGCCCTCTGGCATCCCATCAGTCCTTCCAATCTTGACAGTGTGAAATTATCTCGGTCTAAAACCCGATTGCTAATGAGTGGCATGCACAAGATGGTCCTCAGTTCACAAGAGACTTTGGGCATGATTTTTCCAACACGTCAGGGGACCGCCAGAGCGGTCAAGGCATCGGAACTGAATTTTCAACAGTCCGATGCACTGTTCAACGACAGCACTGGTGGCAAGGTGGGCCTCATTACCGATCGGGGCTCTGTCTCAGTCTCAGGCCTCCGCCCCGGCGTCATCTGCCATGTCCCCAGCGGGTAGCCCTTGTCCCCCACAAGCCAACCCGCCATCCTGGGGTGGGCCTCGAAGATACCGGGGATCTTTGAGTGCCTAAGAATTAGCTGCCTTGCATGCTCCCAAGGTAGCGGACACACATATGCATTATTCTGAGGCGGTGGCCACACAATCAGAACATTCAGGGACTACATTCCCTTCCTGTTAATATAGGTCACTCCCTGATGCCCGGTGTTTGCAGGGTGACATCCGTGCCATAGATAGCTCGCTGGATCTGGGGCATCCCAGCGAAGGGGGAAAATCCTGCCGTCCGGACATCTTCGTGGGCTGGTCCAGATCAAAGATGATGTAGTCTGATTCCCTGGCATACAGAGCATCTGTCACTTCCCAAATACACCTGTGGGTTATGCTAAACAGGTCTCTGTTTAAGTCCTGGAATGACCCGGCGGCATAGAAGTTGAGGGCGTGGGTGACTTTCATGGCCAATGGGAGTGGGTGTCCTCCTCCTCCTCCATGGGGTGTGAGATTTGTGAGGACATGGCACAGGTCCTACACTGCCTCTCTGCTGAGATGGAGTCTTCTGCAACATAGGGGGCGTCATTCTCCGACCCCCCGCCGGGTCGGAGAATGGCCGTTGGCCGCTGTGAATCCCGCCCCCGCCCCCGCCGAAGTCTCCGAAGGGAGAAAAGTCGGCGGAGCGTTAATGGCGCCGCTGCCACGGAGAATATCACGGGTCTGCGCAAGGCGTGATGACCGTTCACGTCGACGTGAATTAAACCTCCTTTTCATCGGCGTGACCCGGTGCTCCAGGCTCACGCCGACCAGCGAGGGGGTGAGTGACGGCCTGGGGAGTTGGCTCTGGGCAGGAAATGGCGTTGCCACAGACTGATTGCGTGAGGAGAGGTGTGTCTCGGCTTGTGTGTGTGTGTGTGCGGCGGGGGTGGTTAGAGTAGGCTGGGCTCCGGGGGAGTGCCGGGAGGGGGTCCGTGCTGGGGTGGAGGTTGGGGGGGGGGGTCCGTGCTGGGGTGGAGGTTGGGGGGGGGGATCCATGCTGGGGTGGAGGTTGGGGGGGGGGTCCGTGCTGGGGTGGAGTTTGGGGGTGGGGTCCGTGCTGGGGTGGAGGTTGGGGAGGGGGTCCGTGCTGGGGTGGAGGTTGAGGGTTGGGGGGGGTCCATGCTGGGGTGGAGGTTGGGGGGGTCCGTGCTGGGGTGGATGTTGGGGGTGGGGTCCGTGCCGGGGTGGAGGTTGGGGGGGGGGGTCCGTGCTGGGGTGGAGGTTGGGGGGGGGTCCGTGCTGGGGTGGAGGTTGGGGGGGGGTCCGTGCTAGGGTGGAGGTTGGGGGTTGGGGGGGGTCCGTGCTGGGGTGGAGGTTGGGGGTTGGGGAGGGGGTCCGTGCCGGGGTGGAGGTTGGGCGGTGGAGGTTGGGGGGTGGGGTCCGTGCCGGGGTGGAGGTTGGGGGGGGCTCCGTGCTGGGGTGGAGGTTGGGGGGGGGGGTCCGTTCTGGGGTGGAGGTTGGGGGGGGTGTCCGTGCTGGGGTGGAGGTTGGGGGGGGGTCCGTGCTGGGGTGGAGGTTGGGGGTTGGGGGGGGTCCGTGCTGGGGTGGAGGTTGGGGGTTGGGGAGGGGGTCCGTGCCGGGGTGGAGGTTGGGCGGTGGAGGTTGGGGGGTGGGGTCCGTGCCGGGGTGGAGGTTGGGGGGGGCTCCGTGCTGGGGTGGAGGTTGGGGGGGGGGTCCGTGCTGGGGTGGAGGTTGGGGGGGGGGTCCGTGCTGGGGTGGAGGTTGGGGGGGGGTCCGTGCTGGGGTGGAGGTTGGGGGTTGGGGGGGGTCCGTGCTGGGGTGGAGGTTGGGGGTTGGGGAGGGGGTCCGTGCCGGGGTGGAGGTTGGGCGGAGGAGGTTGGGGGGTGGGGGTCCGTGCCGGGGTGGAGGTTGGGGGGGGGGTCCGTGCTGGGGTGGAGGTTGGGGGGGGGTCCGTGCTGGGGTGGAGGTTGGGGGGGGGGTCCGTGCTGGGGTGGAGGTTGGGGGGGGTCCGTGCTGGGGTGGAGGTTGGGGGGGGGTCCGTGCTGGTGTGGAGGTTGGGGGTTGGGGGGGGTCCGTGCTGGGGTGGAGGTTGGGGGGGGGGGTCCATGCTGGGGTGGAGGTTGGGGGGGGGGGTCCGTGCTTGGGTGGAGGTTGGGGGTGGGGTCCGTGCCGGGGTGGAGGTTGGGGGGGTCCGTGCTGGGGTGGAGGTTGGGTGGGTCCGTTCTGGGTTGGAGGTTGAGGGTTGGGGGGGGTCCGTGCTGGGGTGGAGGTTGGGGGGGGGGTCCGTGCTGGGGTGGAGGTTGGGGGGGGGTCCGTGCTGGGGTGGAGGTTGGGGGTGTGGTCCGTGCCGGGGTGGAGGTTGGGGGGGGGGGTCCGTGCTGGGGTGGAGGTTGGGGGTTGGGTGGGGGGTCCGTGCCGGGGTGGGTGATGGGAGGGCAAATGAGTTGGTCCACCTGGCCAGGTGCCAGACTCCAACAGTTGGACCCATGCGGTCCATGCCACCTGGCTGGGGGGAGGAGGGGATATGGGCAATGATGACATGTCGTCGTTCCCCTCCCCCCCCCACCAGGCCGTCATGTTTTCAGACCATCCAGCGATGTTGGCCGCCGTGGTGGCAGCCGCTCATGTCTATGTTGCCCTGGATGAGGAGGAGGAGGAGGAGCGTGCCAGAGAGGCGGCGCAGGCTGCCGCAGAGGGGCAGGCGGCAGCCGCCCAGGCTGGAGGGACACCTGACCAACAGGACGAGGAGGACGTCGCGGCCCCACGGCAACGGAGGCACCCGAGGGCGCCCCGTGTGTACCGGCCCCGGCAGTCATACCAGGACCTCACGGACCGGGAATGCAGGAGGAGACTCCGGATGAGCCGGGAAACCGTGGCACACATCTGCCACCTGCTGGCACACCTGTCGCCGCGTGGCACTGGCGGGGGACACCCTCTCCCCGTGTCCGTCAAGGTTACGGTGGCCCTGAACTTTTATGCAACGGGGTCATTCCAGGCACCGAGTGGGGACCTGTCCGGCATATCGCAGACATCGGTGCATCGGTGCATCCGGGCAGTGACAGATGCCCTTTATGCCATGGCGCACCACTACATCCGCTTCCCCGTGGACCGGGCCAGCCAAGATGCCCGGGCCGTGGGCTTCTCTGCCGTTGCCGGGTTCCCCATGGTCCAGGGCGCGATCGATGGGATGCACGTCGCGGTGCGGCCACCTGCAGAGAACAGGGCCGTGTTCACTAATAGGAAGGGGACCTATTCGATGAACGTACAGGTGGTCTGCGACCACCGCATGAGGATCCTGCACGTCTGCGCCGTCACCCAGGCAGTGTACACGACTCATTCGTGTTGTCGCGGTCATCCATCCCCGGCATGTACGAGGGACGCCATCCCCGGCTGAGGGGCTGGTTGCTGGGCGACAGGGGCTACCCATTGCGATCGTGGCTGATGACGCCTATACGGAGGCCACGCAATGAGGCGGAGAACCGCTACAATGATGCCCATGTAGCGACAAGGGGAGTGATCGAGAGGTGCTTTGGCGTGCTGAAGATGCGTTTCAGGTGCCTGGACCTCTCTGGGGGCGCCCTCCAGTATCGGTCAGATAGGGTCGGCCGCATCATTGTGATGTGCTGCGTCCTGCACAACATAGCCCAGCAGAGGGGCGATGTGCCGCAGGCAGAGGAGGGTGGAGTGGAGGAGCAGCAGGAAGAGGCGCAGTCCTCCCCAGATGAGGGGGATGGGGGCAATGGTCAGGGCAGACGGGGTAGACACAGGCGGGTGGCTGTCCACTGTTACCGGCTGGCCCAGCGGGCACAGGACAGACTGATAGCCGCCCGCTTCACTGACTAGATGGGCGTGGGAATCGGGTAGTATGGCCACAGACCGCACACCATGGCAACAGCCGACCACCCACCCCCCCCACCCATCCACCCACCCAGCACCCTCACCCCCCTCCCCAACCCCACACACCCCACCCGCATGCACACCCCCCCCCCCCCAATTGCCGATCCACCGGCGGCACAACGGGCCGGGCTCACCCAGTTGCGGGTGGACACGTGTCTATCGCAGGCCATGGAGGATGATGACAACCCGCCTCCGATGAGATCCTGGCTCTACATCGTTGGACTATGTCTGACCCATGGCCACAGTACCACCATCCACCCGGTCCATCCCTGCATGCGGCTGTGACACTGCAGCGCACGGTCCCGTCCTCTGCCCGGGGGATGTTGATGGCGGCCCAGGGGGAAGGGGGCAGACTCACCTGGGGCTGAGGTAAGACCACCCGTCACACACACACTTGCGCTCAACGTACATGACACGCCCGCACACTTTGGACAGAGCACAAAGGCAGCTTCGGTAGGTGTACCATTGACTTTAATAACCAAAGGAGTTCATGCACGTGCCCCAGCCCCTAAAACTCATCTGTGCCCTGCACCCGTGCCAACTTACTCAGTGTCTAATTGTTTGGCCTTACGGGCCCTTTGACTACGTCTACATGGTTCCCCAGACGGTACAGCAGAACTGGAGGTGGACTCCTGTGATTCCTGCCCTCTGACACTGGATCCCTTTGGCGGCCGTTTCCTGGGGCGTCCTGGCCTAGATGGGCCAGGCTGCGGCCCAGGCGACTGGGATGGCGAGCTGCCAGCCTGTCCTGCCCGTTGCCCACCCGATGCACCTGGGACGGAAGGGGTGTCGCGGTGTACCGGGACCTCCCCTACAGAGGGAGTCGGGACGGATCACACCACCTTCTCCTCCCTCGGGGTGCCCGATGGCCCCCAGGCCTCTACATGGGTGGGGGATGCGAACGGACTGGCCATCCGACGCGCCCCCGACATCTGGCGCTGCCAGTCCTGGAGGCCCGTGCTGGTATCGACAGGGGTCTGCAGGTTTGCAGCCATGGAGCCCAGGGGGTTGTCAAACCCTGTCTGTGACAGTGCGATGCCGGCTCGCACATGGCCACTGGCGCCGATGCCCTCAGCGATGGCCTGCTGAGACTGGGCCATGGCCTGCTGAGACTGGGCCATGGCCTGCAGAGACTGGGCCATGGCCTGCAGAGACTGGGCTATGGCCTGCTGAGACTGGGCCATGGCCTGCTGAGACTGGGCTATGGCGTTGAGCGCCTCTGCCATCTGGCGCTGGCACTGGCTCATGGCCTCCTGTGAGAGGGCAGCCATTTCCTGGGCCACAGACGCCGCCTGCACGGAAGGCCCCAGGCCTCGCAAACCGTTCCCCATGTCTGACACCGTCGCACCCATTGCCTCCACCGCGGACGCCACCCGTGCGGTGTCAGCCTGGGTGGCACGCATGACCGGGACCACTCCCAGCTCCTGGACGCGGGTGGACTCCTCCACCTGCGACCGCAGCCGCCGCAAGCCACCCGTCACCCTATTCGCTCGTCTCCGTGTCGGTGGTTGCATCGGATCTATGTGTGGGTGTGGTAACTGCAGGAACCCGGGATCCATCTGGGCGGCAGATGTTCGCTTGGCCTGGGCTGCCCTCCGACCACCCGGTCCCTCTGCTGCTCCTACCTCCACCTGCTGTACCGGGACGGCTGTGTTGTGCGCACCAGTGAGTGTACCAGACGCCTCATCACTAAAGTGCCCAACCGTGGTGAGTGTTTCTGCGATGGTGGAGGGTGTTGGTGACAGCAGTGGCGTTGTGTCATGCTCTTCGTCCCACTCTGACTCCATGGCACTCCATGGGGTGGGGGTTCGTCTCCACCCATCCACTCTGAGTCACTGTCCGGTATTTCGTCTTCCCGGGTAGGGGTGTCCTGGGTAGTGGTGTCCCGGGTAGGGGTGTCCTGGGTAGTGGTGTCCCGGGTAGGGGTGTCCTGGGTAGTGGTGTCCCGGGTAGGGGTGTCCTGGATAGTGGTGTCCTTGCTCGGATGTGACGGGGGCCTGTGGCTGCCCCCCTCATCGCTGGGTGGTCGCTCCCGCACGTGACGGGGGTGTCGTCTCCCTGTTGCTCCAGGTCTCTCTGTCTCCCGTGGTGTGCGAGGGGCATCCTGCGGGCGTCGCATGCTGGAGGGTGCGGGTCTCTCCGTCTCCTGTGGTCTGCGAGGGGCATCCTGCGGGCGTTGCATGCTGCAGGGTCCGGGTCTCTCCGTCTCCCGTGGTGTGCGAGGGGCATCCTGCGGGCGTCGCATGCTGGAGGGTCCGGGTCTCTCCGTCTCCCGTGGTGTGCGAGGGGCATCCTGCGGGCGTCGCATGCTGGAGGGTCCGGGTCTCTCCGTCTCCCGTGGTGTGCGAGGGGCATCCTGCGGGCGTCGCATGCTGGAGGGTGCGGGTCTCTCCGTCTCCTGTGGTCTCCGAGGGGCATCCTGCGGGCGGTGTGCATCTGCGGGGATGGGTGCCTGGACGTTTGGTCCTGCGATACACAATGAAGCATGCATGGTTAGACATCAGGCAGTGATCAGGTGATACGGGGGAGGGGGATATAAGGGAGGGGGATATGGGGACGGGCTGTTGATGGCTCACTTGCTCGTGGGCCCCCGACCTCTGCATCAGCAACCTCCCGGTCCTCAGGTCCGCCAGCCAGTTCCAGGGCCCTTTCCTCGTGTACGGTCAGTGGCCTCTCATCAGCGGGCCCTCCTCCAGTCCTCACATGCTCCCTATTGTTGTGTGCGCGCTTCTCCTGTGGGGGGGGGGTGGTGGCAGGGGTAAAAGGCAACACTGTTAGGCAGGTATATGAATGCACGCCATCGGTTGCGCGTGCGTTGCAGAGGTTAAGGTTAGGGCTGGATTCACTTGGGGATATGGGGGATATGGGGGTGGGGGATATGGGGGAGGGGAGGATATGGGGGAGGGGGGGATATGGGGGAGGGGGGATATGGGGGAGGGGGGATATGGGGGAGGGGGGATATGGGGGATGGGGGGATATGGGGGAGGGGTGGATATGGGGAGGGGGGATATGGGGGAGGGGGATATGGGGGAGGGGGGATATGGGGGAGGGGGGATATGGGGAGGGGGATATGGGGGAGGGGGGGATATGGGGGAGGGGGGATATGGGGGAGGGGGGATATGGGGGAGGGGGGATATGGGGGAGGGGGGATATGGGGGAGGGGGGATATGGGGGAGGGGGGATATGGGGAGGGGGGATATGGGGGAGGGGGGATATGGGGGAGGGGGGATATGGGGGAGGGGGATATGGGGGAGGGGGGATATGGGGAGGGGGATATGGGGGAGGGGGGGATATGGGGGAGGGGGGATATGGGGGAGGGGGGATATGGGGCAGGGGGGATATGGGGGAGGGGGGATATGGGGGGTATATGGGGGAGGGGGGATATGGGGGAGGGGGGATATGGGGGATGGGGGATATGGGGGAGGGGGGATATGGGGGAGGGGGGATATGGGGGAGGGGAGATATGGGGGAGGGGGGATATGGGGGAGGGGGGATATGGGGGAAGGGGGATATGGGGAGGCTCACCCTGCCTGCTCTGACGAGGTCGTTCACCTTCTTGTGGCACTGGGTGCCTGTCCGTGGTGTCAGGGCCACAGCGGTGACGGCCTCTGCCACTTCCCTCCACAGACGCCGGCTGTGGCGTGGGGCAACTCTGCGGCTGTGCCCGGGATACATGGCGTCCCTCCTCTGCTCCACCGCGTCCAGGAGCGCCTCCACATCGCGTGACTCGAACCTCGGGGCTGAGCGACGGCCAGCCATCAAGTCGGGTGTTGCGGTCGGCTGCTCCGGTCGGGTGGGGGGGAGCTGCGCGGCCTTATGAGCCGTCACGCCGTGCAGCGCGCATGACGCTGCACGGCGTGAACCACTGCGCAAGCGCGGATCCCGTTACGTCGCTGCTAGCCCATTTCGGGCCGCAGACTATCGGCCCATTTTTATGACGTGACGCAAGTGGGATTTGCGCCGTTTTTTGCGCCGATCGGCGGACTTTCCGTCGATAATGGAGAATTTCGCCCATGGTGTCTGTCACCTCATGGAATGACCAACGACACCTACAGACTTTGGGACATCTCTTGCCTCCCCTTCTCACTCCTTCCTCAGTCTGATGGCCGGCTGGGTCTTAATGGTGCTACAGCCTCTAGTTGTCACTGTTACCATCTACAGTGACTGGCAGCCTCGGCTGCCATAATTAGCTTGAGGGCAGGCTCCATGGGATCAACAACAGCAAACATTTTTTGATCTGGATGGAATTGGGGAAGGAATTGGAGAAGGAGAGAGACCGACAATCAATTAGATCTTCCACCCCGGGATCCTCAAATCCCCCAAACCTCCCCCACACTTAGCATGGCTATCTCACCTTCTCTCAGGGTGCCATCCAGTGAGCCAGTTATGCTGGTAAACCTCATCCTGCACACTAACTGCAGGCCAGATCAGGACCTAGACTGCAGACCTCTGTCAGGAACATTAGAGATGCCATGTTCAGCTCCCCTCTGCTCATCCACACTTACCCTTTGGCTGCGAGATGCTTCTCAGTGGTGAAGCACTACTCTTTCGTATTTGATTGTTGGCAGCTACCTCTATGGTGCTGACACTCCTGAAGTTCAGGCTCAAGGTTTGCTGGACATGCAGTGCATTAATGCAACTGTGCCTTTGATGAGGAACTTGAGAGTTGAGGAGCATGAAGTGTTCTCACAACTAACAAGGCTAATTCCTAATTTGAAGTAGTCTTCAGCTGTGAAGCTAGAGGCTGCTCACAGTCAACCGGAGTGAAACTGACTTCAGGAGAGAAGCAACAGCAGGGCTCTGTCCTAAGAGTGTTTGGTAGGATAGGCAGGCTGAAGCTGAGGTTGCCCCTGTTTTGGGTGCCCACAATATTTAAAGATGGCTCGAAGGCCTCACAGATGTAAAGTCCCTCACCTTTCCCCTGCCCACGGTCAACACCCAACCTGGAATGCTTCTGCCTGCCGACTAAGCCCAACCCCCGTGAGGGGTTCCCCCAAGCACTGGGGCAGCATGTCCGATGCCCTTGAGCTGCACGTCGGAAAATGGAAATGGCTACTCACCTCCTCATTTCCCCTCAGTAGCCCTTGCGCCAGCTTCAATTTTTTGAAAATGAGCACTGAACGATGCCCGCGTGACTTGCCGCTGGGGAGTCGGGTAATTCCCGGGAGACTGCTAATGAGAATTGCAATGAATGCAAATGAGGGTTAATGATAACCTCGCCATTTTGGTCAAGTTCCTAAATTCGCCATCGGGAGTGAGCTGCAAAATAGTTTGCGCTTGATGTGAATCTTGGTTTTGCCCTCTCCTACTATTCACCCAACTATTCAGTCCCCCGATTCATGCCGGAAGCAACACGGTCGCTGAACCACCCCCATTATCTTGGATTTGTGCTGCTGCGATCCTTCTGTCATATTAACTGCTTTACCTCACTCGCTTTTTAATCAAAAAAACAGATGACCATTTAAGTACTTTCTTAAAAGCTTGAAATCTACCCGCTGTGAATCACACTCTGATTCACGTCATTAAAACTGACAGAAACAACCATCAGTTAAATTCCATGAATTTTACTCTACATACTGTAGATTTATCATTTCAATATTACCCACCAGGCCTATTACCTTGGAGGGTTTCAGGCAAGCTGGAATTGTGCCAATTCATTGCAACTTTTATTCGGGATTAACCATCAATCAGTGAGGCACATTTTAAGTAAGTAGCGCAGAGGGACATTCACCGAGAAATGGAGAGAATTTTGCTTCTGCTTATTCTTTAGTTGTCAGCATTACGGACTAATATCCGTAATCTGCCAACATTCATGAATGTGGTTAGCGCAAGCCGAACCAGGCATGACCTGCTAATATGGTAATAATGTTAAGTGCAAAATGTGTAAGTGGAGATAATCTAAAGGTCGGTGTTATATATTGTTGTGCTATCTGTAAATAGCAGTTTAGAATTCAGCAAAGGAGGACAAAGGGATTGATTAGGAAGGCAAGATAAAATATTGGCGTAAGCTTGTGGGGAACATAAAAACATAAAAACACTAAAAGATTCTATAGGTATGTGAAGAGAAAAAGATTGGTGAAGACAAATGTAGGTCCCTTATAGTCAGAAACAGGGAAATGTATAATGGGGAGAAATGGTTAAACAGCTAAACACATACTTTGGATCTGTCTTCACAAAGGAGAAGAAATATAACGTAACAGAAATATTTGGGAACACAGGGTTCAGTGAGAGGGAGAAAGTGAAGGAGACCAGCATCAGTACAGAAATGATGTTGGGGAAATTGATGGGATTGAAAGCTGATAAATCCCCATGGCCTGATAATCTACACCCCAGACTAGTTAAGGGAGTGGCTCGAGAAATAGTGGATGCATTGGTGGTCATCTTGCAAGATTCTATAGACTCTGGAACAGTTCCTACAGATTGAAGGGGAGCTAATGTAGCTCCTCTATTTAAAAAGGGAGATGGAAAGAAAACAAGGAACTGTAGACCAGTCAGCCTGACATCGGTAGTGGGGAAAATGCTGTGGTCCATTGTAAAAGAGTTAACAGCAGAGCACTTGGAAAACAGTGGCAGGATCGGAGAGAGCATGGACTTATAAATGGGAAATTATGCTTCATAAATCGACTGGAATTCTTCGAGGATGTAATTAGTAGAGCTGATGAGGGCGAGCCAGTGGATGTGGTTTATTTGGACTTCCAGAAGGCTTTCAACAAAGTCCCACATAAGAGATTAGCATGTAAATTTAATGCGCATGGGATTGGGGAAGGTATTGAAATGGATAGAAAACACGTTAGCAGACAGGAAACAAAGAGTAGGAATATGCAGGTCTTTTTCAAAATGGCAAGCAGTGACCAGTGGGGTACCACAGGGATCAGTGCTAGGACCCCAGCTATTCACGATATATATTAATCATTTAGATCAGGGAACTAAATGTAATATCTCCAAATTTGCAGATGACACAAAGCAGGGTGGGCGGGTGAGCTGTGAGGAGGATGCAGAAACAATTCAGTGTGACTTTAACAAGTTAAGTAAGTAGACAAATGCATTGAAGGTGCAGTATAATGTGGATAAATGTGAGGTTATTCACTTTGGTAGCAAAAACAGGAAGGCAGAATATTATCCGGATGGCTAGAGGTTGAGAGAGGGGAATGAGTAATGAGAAATGAGTGTCCTTGAACACCAGTCCTTGGAAATAAGCATGCAGATGCAGCAGGCAGTAAAGAAGGCAAATGGTATATTGTAGTAGTTAAACGACCCTTTAAGGGGGCAGGCTCCATTGGTCAGCTCGAGACACCACATTGGACACGAGATAGAAGTTTTCAATCGCAGCCAATCATAGAATTTACAGTGCAGAAAGAGGCCATTCGGCCCATCGAGTCTGCACCAGCTCTTGGAAAGAGCACCCTACTTAAGCCCATGCCTCCACCCCATCCCCGTGAGCCAGTAACCCCACCTAATCTTTTTGGACACGAAGGGCAATTTATCATGGCCAATCCACCTAATCTGCACATCTTTGGACTGTGGGAGAAAAATGGAGCACCCGGAGGAAATCCACGCAGACAGGGGGAGAACGTGCAGACTCCGTGCAGACAGTGACCCAAGCCGGGAATTGAACCTGGGACCCTGGAGCTGTGAAGCAACTGTGCTAATCACTGTGCTACCGTGCTGCCCAATGGCTGTTGCCAATTGAGGGGGGAAGGAAGGAGCAGTTGATAAAGTAGAGAAACTACAGCAAGATTCGGATTCATTCAAAATGTGAGTGGGAATGCCCATCATTGGGAAACTAGACCCATTAGACCAAGGGGCTGAGGATTGGAGTCAGTTATTTACTGTGAATGAGACCACACATGAGGACAAGCAGAAGGCCCCAAACGTATAATTTAATTAGGAACCCCACATCCTCGGAGGCTCCCGGCTTGAAGATCTTTGACCAGAGAATGAAATTGGTTAAAGAATATTTCAACCCAAGGCCCTCGATTATCCTCCAATATTATAAGTATAACTCTGCAATGATGAGCCATGAAGAGTCCGGCTCAGCTTTCATAGCCAGGCTTCACCAGCTTGCTGAGCAGTGTGAGTTTGGGACTGTGCTTCGTGACATGTTGTGCGACCGGCAGGTTTGTGGGATCCATAACCTTAACAGCCAGAGGAAGCTGCTGGCAGAGACCCCAATTATGTTGGATAATATCGGGATAGCTCAGGCAACAGACTGCGGGGAAAAAGGCGCCACTGAGCTGCAAAATGTGGCCGAAGGGGAGGTTAACCAAGTATGGGGCGGTACGGCCGTGAGGTCTGCGGCAGGATCAACAGGCAAGACAATTATGTTGCTTTTTTTGCCTTAGTTTATTAGCTCTGATTGTGTCACCTTTGCTCACGAGTCGCCAGGTATCTTTCTGATACCGCCACGTGGTTCAAGCTCGAGTTATGATTAATAAGTCAGCACACCGCTTAGTAAGATTGAAATCAACGGTCATTTATTATGTACAGCAATCAATACTTACACAATAATCCTACTATCTATATCAAAACCTACCACTACTGGCCAATACTTAACTTTAGGAGATGGCCCACCAGGTCAGGGAAACAAATAGTTTATCGAATTGGATCTGGCCTGCGGGATTCAAAAAGGCTGATACGGGTCGATGGCTAGGAATCTCTATCGGGTAGCGATAGCTGGAGTCAGACTTAGGGTTCTTTGTCGAAGGTTCTTGCGAAGGTTGCGAGCAGGTGAAGAAGGGAGAGAGAGCGATCTGAACTTGGCCCCTTACTTTATAGGGTCCAGGGGCTTCCCGCCTCTCGGGGCGGCCCTTGACCCTGAGTCCCAAGTGATTGGACTTGTTCCCAATCACTGGGTTCGATATGCTCCAATAATGGGGCGATTCCTCGATCGGGGGGGGGGGGGGGGGGGGTCATTCACCTGTCTTTGTTTTGGCCACTGCAGGCACCGACAGGTCTGGCCCGGCATTCAATTGCTAATATGTTGCAATTGTTCCCGGGGATAGCCGATTAAACTGCAGATGTCTGGGTTGATGTGCTGCTAATAGTCTTGAGTATCGATCTGGGCCGACTTCCCCAGAACCGAATACGCTATTCTGTCTGCAGCTGTCCGTTTGTGTCCTGTTGGCTGCTTTTCCCATCAGCCTTTTCGGTTAGCCATTTTAAATCGTGTTTTGGCCAAATTAATAGGGAATCAGTCATTTTAGGTGGCTACAGACTGTTATCGTTGCGGGTGACCATCTCCAGGAAATCTGTCATTTGGGAGTTTGTGTGTCATAAGGGTAAATGTTATATCCCTTAAAATGAAAGTGAATGGGATGGCACAGTGGTTAGCACTGCTGCCTAACGGCGCTGAGGACCCAGGTTTGATCCTGGCCCCGGACTACTGTCCGTGTGGTGTTTGCACATTCTCCCTGTGTCTGCGTGGGTCTCACCCCCAAAACCCAAAGATGTGCAGGTTAGGTGAATTGGCCACGCTAAATTGCCCCTTAATTGGAAAAAAATAATTGGGTACCCCAAATTTATTGTAAAAAATGGAAGTGAATTAGGAGGTTGATGCAGTGCTTAAGAGATTGGAAGAGCTAGGTATAATCAAGCCTGTTCAGTGTTTGCAAAGGGCGGCGCCGATAATCCCTGTCATTAAACAAGAACATTCGATAAGGATTTGCAGGGACAATAATCTGTCCATAAATGAAGCTGGCCAGGTTGATCGCTATTCAAATCCCCGAATCGAGGATCTCTACGCTAAGCTGGCGGGGCCGGTGGGGGTGGGGGGTTGTGGTGGGTGGGTGCGGGGGGCCTTACCCATTTAAAATTGGACCTCAGTCATGCCTAGCTGCAACTAGAGATGGATGAGGAGCTCAGACTTTTGTTACAATCGGTACCCACAAAGGCCTCTTCCACTATACCAGACTACCATTCGGCATTGCTTCAGCCTCGGCTATTTTCCAGTGCACAATGGAAAATCTCCTCCAGGGAATTCCCAAGGTAAGGGTTTACCTTGATAAGGTGCTAGTCAATGTCACTACACCAGAAGAACACATGGCCAGCTTAGAGAAAGTATTAAAGAGGTTTTAGGATGCAGGGGTCTGCCTAAAATGTGAGAATGTACCTTTCAGACCTCAGAAGTGACGTATCCAGGATTTTGCATTGATACAACAGGGTTGCACCCCCTAGAAGAAAAGGTCAAGGCCATATGAGATTCCCCACATGCAAAAATGTCAGTGAGCTTAAATCCTTCTTCGATATGGTTCATTACTTTGGTTAGGATACCAGACCAGACTCCAACGTTTGTTCGGATACCAGAGGAGTACCCCAAATACTTCACCCCAGGAGTGATGACTCTGTCCAATCTTTTACGTTAAAACACACTTTAATTTAAACACAGAATTAACCACATTAGCATCAAAGAAATATATTTACCATTATCAGTTAAATAGTTCATAAACAAAAGGAAAAAATGTGAACTGACTACCTGCACCTGCCACTAATTCCAATTAAGCAGCCCTATACAGTTCAAATACCAATTATAAATAAAGTTAGCAAAACAGGTTTACTTGCTTTAGAGAGACTTTTGGAGCGAGATCCTTTGAAGAGCAGATCCAGTACACCTCTGCTCATCCTAATAGCATTTGGCAAAACTGCAGTCAACCTAAAATCTTGTAACCATCTGAAAAACTACAGACAGATCTGGCTCTTCCCATTAATAACATCATCTGTATCCCACCAACTTCCATGGCCTGCTTAGCTAGGACTAAACACCACTCCCTCATAAATTCATAAATTATCTGCACTCCAGGGAATCTCCAGCAATCATAGCATGATTACATTAGCCCTTTATCTGTAACCAAGTAAGGGGTTGGAATCAATCATTACCACACCTTTTACGACTCTTTAATTAATTAGCAGACATATTGCCTGTTTGCATTTTAAACCACGGTTTTTCATGATATCTGCAACAGAATATAATATATAACAATTTCTACATTTTCACAAAGGTTCATTTCTAATTTAGCCACAACATTGGCACCATTACACCAGCTTTTAAGGAATAATTAGTGATAGCAATGTAGGGAGGCTCAAGAGGAAGCCTCCTGAGTCGTGAAGCAACATTTCAATCTTCAAACCTCTTGGCGCATTTTCACTCAGGGAGACCAGTCGTGCTGACATGTGATGCCCCTTATGGTATAGGTGCAGCTTTATCCCACAAAATGGGAGATGGTTCAGAGCGCAATAGCAGCTTTGCCTCAAGGTCCCTTTCTGAAGAACAAAACTGTCCAGTTTGAGAATAAGGGCTTAGTGTTTCAATTTGGTGTAAAGCAATTCTACCGATATGTGTACAGTCAACGGTTCGACGTAGTGACTGACCACAAGCCATTACTGGGTCTTTTAAGGGAAGATAGACCCATATCGCCTATGGGCTTGGCAAGGTTTGGCCATACTACTGGCGACCTACCACTGTGCTTTCCAGCACCGGCCTGGGATGCAAGTTGTTAATGTGGATGCATTAAGTTGCATATCCCTACCAAAGAGCACTCAGCCACCACCAGTACCACAGGAGATCATGCTGGCTTCAAACGTCCCAGACACTCTGTCAGTGTCCGCTGGATACATCCACAACTGGACCCAAAGAGACCCTGGGCGGGATTCTCAGGTCTCCGACGCCAAAATTGTGTTCAGCAATCGGCCGGAGAATCCCCGTTGGCACCGAAATCGGGGGCGGCACCGCTTTTGCGGTGCTCCGCCTCCTTCAAAATGGCATGCTCGCAGAGTACTCCGCACGCCGTCGGGACGGCCTCAGGACGTTACCTGAGGCCCTTCCCCTGATGCTCCGCCCCCTATAGGCTGATTCCCAACGGTGTGGGGCGGATATGGTATTTTTATTCGGGTACCCGGCAGGCGAGTACAGCGCCGCCACAGTCGGGGGCAACCGATCTGCGGGCAGGGGGGGCTTTGGCGGGCGCTGGGGCCACTGATGGAGGGCGGTCCTGCGGTGGCGAGCTTGGCCAAAGTGGGGGCCCTATTTGGCAGGCCGGGTCCACGCGCGGCCAGCGCCATGTTGCACAGCGCGGCTGCTGCAAGCCGTCGCCGTGCGCATGCGTGGCCACGGACCTGGCAATTCTCCGGCTGCATCCGCAGCTAGAGCCGGGGGCTTTACATTGCGTGCCTGCTAGCCTCCCACCAAATGGAGGATCGGTGGCGGTTTTGTGCCGTTTTTCAGGCGTAAAACACCACTGTTCCCATGCCGGCATCAGCACATGGTCTCCCAAATGGAGAATCCAGCCCCCTATTTTTTCAAAGGTTAAAAGAATGATACAGACTGGGTGGCGTTACGAGAAGTCTGAACAGCTGAGGTCCTACTTCCCTTGTCAGCATGAATTGACATGTCAGATGATCCAGGGTCCAGGACTGCCCTCTTGTGACCTGCATACTATTTGAATGATGAGGACGATTCCCAGCAGCAGCTGCACGAAGTAACTGCACTGTGAGTGGCCCCGATCCAGGTGGCTCTGTTAGTGAATGGGCACTCCATCACCATGGAGCTCGCTACCAGGGCATAGGTCTTGGTCGTTAGCTGCCGTACATTCAACCAAACCCGGTCCAGTCTCCAGACGCTGGCCCTCGGCAATACCGATGCCCGGTTGGCCACATACACAGGGGAATAATTGGCCATTGCAGGCAGCTCTCTGCTTCTAGTGTTGTGCGGCAACAATTGACATGAATGCCATTATCTTTATTCATAATAATAATCCTTATTTTTGTCACAAGTGGGCTTACATTAACACTGCAATGAAGTTACTGTGAAAAGCTCCTGGGCGCCACACTCTGGCGCCTGTTCGGGTACACTGAGGGAGAATTCAGAATATCAAAATCACCTAACAAGCACGTCTTTCGGGACTTGGGGGAGGAAACCGGAGCACCCGGAGGAAACCCACGCAGACACGGGGAGAACGCGTAGACTCCACACAGACAGCGATCCAAGCCGGGAATCGAACGCTGGTGCATTAGTGGTGGTCCGCTGTGGGGGACCAAGTTTATTCGGCCGTGACTGGCTGTGGCACTTAAAACTAGACTGTCAGAGAGTCTGCCGAATGTACCAGAATGGCCCCGAAGAGATTCTGGCAAAATTGTCCAAAGTCTTTGATCAAGGCCAGGGAACAATCAAAGGAGCAGTAGCCAGGATCCGCATGGACCAGTTAGTGCAACCACAGTATTTTAACTCAAAAACCCTGATTATCATCCGCATGTTCCGTTTTCATACGCCCACCCAGGCTCAAGGGGAGTCCAACAGCACTCTTTTGGCAAGGTTGTAAGAGCTGATCCATTCAAGTGCGCCCTGCGACTGAAAGTGGACGCCGAGTTGGGCTGCTTTCAGTGATTGAGCATTATCTGCCCCATCCAGTTCGCCAACTGGGCTGCCCCAGTGGTGCCCGTGCTGAAGCCTGATGGATTCTTGTACCTGTGTGTCGACTACAAGATGACGGTGAACTGTGTTTCCCATTTGGACTGTTACCCAGTCCCCCGAACTGGCCTCTACGGCAAGCTCAGCGTCAGCAGAACTTTCACGGAACTCGACATGAGCCATGTATACCTGCAGCTGGTACTGGACCCCTCTTCCTGGAGTTTCATCACCGTTAACAGCCACAGAGGGTTATTTGAATACACTCAGCTGCCATTTGGAGTTTCCTCGGCATGCTGAATTTTCCAACGAGTGATGGTGAACAACTTCCAGCGGTTGCCCAGAGTGGTGATCATTACTGATTCGTCCGTAAGACATAGGAGCAGAATTAGGCCACACGGCCCATCAAGTCTGCTCCACCATTCAATAATGGCTGATATGTTTCTCATCTCCATTCTCCTGCCTACTCCCCATAATCCCTGATCCCCTTATTAATCAAGAACCTATCTATCTCTGTCTTAAAGACACTCAGTGATTTGGCCTCCAATGCCTTCCACAGATTCACCACCCCCTGGCTGAAGAAATTCCTCCTCATCTCTATTTTAAAGGAACATCCCTTCATTCTGAGGTTGTGCCCTCTGGTTCTAGTTTTTCCTACAAGTCGAAATATCCTCTCCACGTCCACTCTGTCTAGGCCTCGCAGTATCCTGTAAGTTTCAATAAGATCCCCCTTCATCCTTCTAAACTCCAACGAGTACAGGCCCAGAGTCCTCAACCGCCCGTCATATGACCAGTTCTTCATTCCAGGGATCATTTTTGTCAACCTCCTCTGGAACATTTCCAAGGCCAGCGCATCCTTCCTTGGATGCGGGACCCAAAGCTGCCCACAATACTCCAAATGGCGTCCGACCAGAGCTTTATACAGCCTCAGAAGTACATCCCTGTTCTTGTATTCCAGCACTCTTGATTATTTGACAAACTTGTCCAAAGTCCTCCAGAGCTTCAGGGAGGCCAGCGTCTGTCTCTGTCATGAAAAGTGAGCATTCAATGCCCCCGAGGTCAAGTACTTTAGTTATAGGGTGGACCGGCATGGCTTACATCCTATGGAAGACAAGGTACAGGCTATCAGGCAGGCCCCATTCCTCGGGGACAGACGGAATTACGTTCTTTCCTGAGATTAGTGAACTATTATCGGAAGTTAATCCTGAAACTGGCAACACTACTCAGCCTTCTCCACCGGTTATTGAAGAAGGGGCACCCTTGGGAATGGGCCGACTCCTCTGGGCACATTTAAGCCTGGTCATCCCGGTCATTGGGAAGAAAGTCCTCCATGGTCAAGACCGATCCAAATCGGACACGTCTCGGCGCACGCCACTGCGCAGTTTCATGGCTGGAGACTCCGTCGACATTTGCAATTACAGCGATGTCACCACGTGGATTCTGGACATGATATTGCACCAGACAGGGCCGGTTTCCTATTCGTGAGGGCCCAAGGCAAATCACCATGTGGACCACATCTGTCGGTGCATCCAGAAGCAGCCAGAGCCTATCCCAGATGCCCGGTCCCACTTACCCTGCAGCCTCACGTGCCACCGCAACCATCAGATAATTTCACAAATAACTCATACTAAGTACTGTACAACAGACTGTGTGATGGAATAATCCAGCTACTCTCCAGACTTCCTGTCTTCAGTTTACATGGCAATATATATATATTCCTGAATATATACTGTATGATCTAACCAGCAGAGAGTTTCCCCGCTGATTCTATTGACTTCAGTTTAGCTCGTTTAGGGCTCCTTGATGCCATACTCGGTCAAATGCTGCCTTGGTGTCAAGGGCAGTCACTCTCACCTCACCTCTGGCATTAAGCTCGTTTGTCCATGTTTGAACAAATGAAATGAAGTCAGGAGCTGAGTGACCCTGGTGGGACCCAAACTGAGTGTCCGTGAGCAGGCTATTGCTGAGTAAGTGCTGCTTGATAGCACTGTTGATGACCCCTTCCATCACTTTGCCGATGATGGACAGTATACTGATAGGGCGGTAATTGGCTGGGTTGGATTTGTCCTGTTTCTTGTGTACAGGACATACCTGGACAATTTTCCACATTGCCGGGTCGATGCCAGTGTTGTAACTGTACTGGAACACCTTGGCTGGGGGTGTGACAAGTTCTGGAGCACAAATCTTCAGTACTTTTGCCAGAATATTGTCAATGCTCAGAGCCTTTGCAGTATCCAGTGCCTTCAGCCATTTCTTGATAGCGTGTGGAGTGAATCGTATTTGCTGAAGACTGACATCTATGATATTTGGAACCTCTGGAGGAGACTGAAATGGCATTTCTGGCTGAAGGTTGTTGCGAATGCTTCAGCCTTGTCTTGCACATAGAGTCACAGATGTTAACAGCATGGAAAAAGGCCCATCGGCCCAGCTGGTCCATGCTGCCCAGTTTCTATCACTAAACTAGTCCCACTTGCCTACATTTGGCCCACATCCCTCTGT
Organism: Scyliorhinus torazame; assembly: GCF_047496885.1. Lineage (NCBI taxonomy): Eukaryota > Metazoa > Chordata > Chondrichthyes > Carcharhiniformes > Scyliorhinidae > Scyliorhinus > Scyliorhinus torazame. Next base: position 66,419,074 of record NC_092723.1, on the reverse strand, counting down.
ACCCACCCTGTCCATGTAACTGTCTAACTGCTTTTAAAAGGACAAAATTGTACCAGCTTCTACCACTGCCTCTGGCAGCCTGTTCCAGATGCTCACCACCCTCTGTGTGAAGACATTTCCCCTCTGGTCTCTTTTGGATCTCTCTCCTGTCACCTCCAAACCTATGCCCTTTCGTTCTAGACTCCTCTACCTTTGGGAAAAGATGTTGACTATCTACCTTATCAATGATCCTCATTATTTTATAGACTTCTATAAGTCACCCCTAAGCCTCCCACGTTCTAGGGAAAAAAGTCCCAGCCTATCCAACCTTTCCCTATAACTCAGACCACTCACATATGTGCTGGGCTCCTCCATCATTGAGGATGGGGATATTTGTGGAACCTCCTCCTCCAGTGAGTTGATTAATTGTCCACCACCATTCATGGCTGGATGTTACAGGACTGCAGAGCTGATGCATTCATTGTGGAATTGTTCCGCTCTGTCCATTACTTGCAGCTAATGCTGTTTGGCACACAAGTAGTCCTGTATTGTAACTTCACCAAGTTGACACCTCATATTTTGTTATGGCTGATCTTGCTCCTGGCATGCTCTCCTGCACTATTCATTGAACCAGGGTTGATCCCCTGGCTTGGTGGTAATGACAGGGTGGGGGATATGCCAGGCTATGTGGTTGCAGATTGTGGTTGAGTAAAATTCTGCTGCTGCTGATGCCCACAGCGCCTCATGGATGCCCAGTCTCGAGTTGTTAGATCTGTTCGAAGTCTATCCCATTTAGCACGGTGGTAGTGCCACACAACATGATGGAGAGTATCCTCAATGTGAAGACGGAACTTTGTCTACGCAAGGACTGTGCAGTGGTCACTTCTCCCGATACTGTCATGGACAGATGCATCTGCAACAGGCAACATAGTGAGGGTGAGGTCACATATGTTTTTCTCTCTTGTTGGTTCCCTCACCACCTACTACAGTCCCAGTCTAGCAGCTATGTCCTTTAGGGCCTGCCAGCTCACTCTGTGGTGGTACTTCCCAGCCATTCTTAGTGACGGAAATTGAAGTCCCCCACCCAGAGCACTTACCTCCCCTCTGCTACCCTCAATGCCACCCTCACAGCTCCAAGGACCTGGGTTCAATTCCCACCTCAGGTGACAGTGTGTGTGTTAACACTTTCTACCCATGTCTGCGTGGGTTTCCTCCGGGTGCTCCGGTTTCCTCCCACAGTGCAAAGATATGCAGGTTAGGTGGCTTAGCCATGCTAAATTGTCCCTTAGTGTCCAAAAGATTTAGGTGGGGTTACTGGGTTACGGGGATAGGGTGGGGGTGTGGTCTTAGGTAGGGTGCTCTTTCCAAGGGCTGGTGCAGACCCGATGGGCTGAATGACCTTCTTCTGCACTATAAATTTTCTGATTCTACAACGCTTCCTCCAAGTGGTGTGCAACATGAAGGAGTGCTGATTCATCAGCTGATGGTGGCCGGAACATTGTAATCAGCAGGAGGTTTCCTTGTCCATGTTTAACCTGAAGTCATGAAACTTCATTGAGGTTCCCAGAGCAATTCCTTCCCGATTGTATACCACTGTGCCGCCACCTCCCCTGGGCCTATCCTGCCGGTGAGACAAGACATAACCGGGAATGGTGATAGTGGTGTCTGGGACATTGTCAGTGAGATACGATTCTGTGAGTATGACTATGTCAGGCTGTGACACAGCTCTCCCAACTTTGGCGCGGGCCCCCAGATATTAGTAAGGAGGACTTTGCAGGGTCGGCAGGGCTGGGTTTGCTGTTGTTATTCCCGGTGCCTTGGTCGTTGCTGGGTGGTCTGTCCGGTTTTATTCTTTTTTTGCCCACTTGATATCCTGGAGGCCGAGATGCCTGAGGCTGGTTTGTCAAAGCGGAAGCCGCGCCTCATTTACCGGGGAAGTTTGTATTCGGAGGTAGTCACGGGAAACAGGATGGTGCACACTCCGTGACCTCCTCGGGTATCATAATACCCTTCCCACCTCCAAGTCGGGAGAAAAGTCCATGTCCATTGGCTGTCGTGAGGGATCCTGGGCAGGGGCGCGTTGACGTCTGCTTGAGGGTGGACGTCCGTGGCAGAATCTGAATCAGACTCTTTGCCAAAAAAACAGCCTCAGGCATCTGGTACCGGTCCCACCGACAACGCAGGGGTTTCCCAGCGATGAGAGGTGCAGTCAATGGGAAATCCTATTGACAAAGGTGGGACCAGAATCCCGCTACCGGGCCGCCTCTGCTTCCGAAAAACACATGATGGGTTGCTTGGTAAATCTTAGGCTGGATTCTCCGCTCCATGATGCCGAAATCACGTTTGGCGACGGGGCGGAGAATCTGTTTTGCCGCCAATATCGGGAGCAGCGCCATTGCCTGAGGCCTGCCCCGCCCCCGACCGGCCGAGTTCCCGGCGGCATGGGACACTCATGGTCTCACCCGTCCCGGAACCTCGCGTGGTAGCTGCGGTCTCAGTTTGGGGCCGCCAGTCAGGGGAGGACCGATCCGCGGGCGTGTGGGGCTTCATTCGGGGCTGGGGCACTGTGGGCGGGCGGTCCGGGCCGCGCAAGCGGCCGATGGGGGGAACTAATTAGGCAGTCTGGGTCCGCGGGCTGAGTCTGCCATGGAGCATGGCGCGGCCGCTGTACCCGCTGCCGTGCACATGCTCAGCCTTGGAATTGGAAGTGTTGAGGGCTGTATCGGCAGCTAGAGCAGCGAGCTCTACGGTGCCTCCCTACTAGCCCTCAGCAAAACGGGGAGTCAGTGGCCATTTTACGCCATTTTTCCGAGCGTAAAGACCACCATTTTCATGGCGGCGTGGGGACTTAGTCCCCAAAACGGAGAATCCAGCCCCTTATTTCTGACGGAGGCATAAATCCACCCCTACGTTGAAGAATCTTCAAATGAAAGTACTGCCGAGTCCACATTGGCAGTTTCTAATTGGCTGATCTGACCCCTTAGACAGCAGAGAACGTCACACCTAAAGCTGGAGAGTGCACCTTCCGAGTAGCACAGCCAGTGGTCAGTGTGTGTTCTGCTGTTGCGATACAAATGATGAACGTCTCCAGAAGACTGCAAAATAGTTCTGTGTGAAAACGACTATTTGCCCTGTCTATAGGTGTAAACGGGGCTTCCATTGCACTTTCCATGTAATTAGACTGACGAATTGGGACCAGGTTCGAGGACATTCCCATCTAATATAGTGGAGGTAATTATAAGGGACTGGATTCTCCGGTCCCCAGATGTATGTTCCTCGGCGACACGCCATTCACTCACTGGTGGTGGGGTTCTCTACTCCCGCCGCTTGTCAATGTGATTTCACATTGAAGCCACCCCACGCCTTTGGGAAACCGGTGGGCGGGGGTGTGCTGCTGGCAGGGAAAGTGAACCTCAACAGCCCGAGAATTCTGACCCAGCCTACCCGTTGGGCAGGAAACCCATGGATCGCTTTTGTCTTTCAAACTTGTTTTAAAAGACAGTTGCTACTGGAATAAGCATAGATTCAACCCACTGCAGAACAATGCTTGTGTTAAATGGAGGAATAAAAATTAAGTGTACTTGCTGACATCAACAAATTTCTGGTTCGAGTTATGATTTATAAGATTGCCCAGCTGCAATAGTCACCTGTGAAAAGATAATAACATTTGAACTAGCGCAATCAAAGTGACATTCTTTAAAATCTCATTAAATATACAGCAGCTTCAGAAAACTACGCCATTCTCAAGTCTTCCCCACACTTGCATGATGAATGTCCTTCTGCAAGAAGCTATTCATATAAATTTTTGTAATCATTTATCTTTTTGATACATGTGGGGTTGTAGAATTCTGTAACATGATTATGATGAAAAATCAGTTGCCAGGGAATTATTGGAAGCTCCTTTACTTGCACGAGGGCAACTTTCCTTAATTTAAGCATTGGGCTTCTTTTTGCTCCACATTTGTTTCAAGGACAGGGGATAGTTTGAAATGAGAAGAGTGGGTGGCATAGTGGGACAGTCGAGGAAGGGGTCATCAGGCTGGTGGCAATGTTAACTCATGAACGATAGCCATCTCCTCTGCCCCTGCCACTTCAGATCAGCTAAGTAAGGGAAAATAGTTCTCCCTGTTGACAATCTATGAACTACTTCAGCTAAAATCCAAGAGAGTAATTAGAGATTCTTCTTTTTAAAAAAAACAGAGTGGGAATATTAAAGCATGGAATTTTTTGCCAGGAAAAGTGCTGAGAGCAGAAAAGCAAGTGGATAAGAATCCGAACAAGAAAAAGTTATGGGGCAAAAAAATGAGGAAATCGGCATAGGTGAATCGCTCCTTGAAGGAGTTAACATAGATGTGATGGGTTGAATGCCCTCTACGTCGGCTGGAACACCCAATGATTCACAGGAGTAGATTTCAATTCGCTGCCCAGTTGTAAAGACCACCTAGTTTTCATTTCCCGACTTGGGAAAATATCCCTTTATATTCTAACAGAAAAGGCTGAAAACACTCGGCAGGTCAGACAGCGTCTGTGTAGAGTGAAACAGGGTTAATGGGTGGAATTTTCCTATAATTTGTCAAGAGTGCCGGCTCTGACTGAAAATCGGCGTGTGTCTCTCCAGATGCACTGCCGAGTTTTCATACCAGCTCTTAAACCATTCGAACTAAAAGGGGTGCGTGGTTTACTCTGGCGGGGCCTGATAGAGTTAGCAAGGCTGGCTTCACTAGGATCGGGGTGCCAGCTGTAAAGGGCGTCCTGATCAGCACTGAGGGTAAACTCCCCGCAGCCACTGCCCAACCAGCAAGGTAGCGGAGGCTCACCCCACCACCCCCCACTGCACAATTATTGGGGCCTCTCCCACCATCGCCGGCACTCCCACCCACCCCATCACTGTTAATCCCCCCCTTCAACGGCAGTCTCCCCCCAAAGCTGGCACTGGCCAGTAATGTTCGTCTCCCCCTTAGGCCTACACCATGGGCAGCATGGTAGCACAGTGGGTAGCACTGTTGCTTCACAGCTCCAGGGTCCTAGGTTTGATTCCCGGGTTGCGCCACTGCCTGCGTGGAGTCTACATATTCTCCCTGTGTCTCAAGGGTTTCCTCCGGGCTCCTCGGTTTCCTCCAACAAGTCCCGAAACACGTGCTGTTAGGTAAATTGGAAATTCTGAATTCTCCCTTGGCGTACCCGAACAGGTGCCAGAGTGTGGCGACTAGGGGATTTTCACAGTAATTTCATTGCAGTGTTAAGTGTAACACTAATTTCATTAGTTTAAGTCTACTTGTGACACTAATAAAGGTTATTATTATTATAAAAGCACAGATAACAAGAACCCCTCCCCACCAACGTGGTTCCCCAGAGGCCGCACCCCTGATACCGCCCCCTGGTACAGGCTGGCACTGGCCAGAAATGTCCCTCTCCACCTGAGGGCTATACCTTGGTGCCCCCGGCCACATCTCCTGGCTGTTTCCTGTCTTCATAAAGCTGTTGTGATCCTCCCGACGTGACATCATATCGGAGGGTTGGGGGGGCGGGATTGGATGTCGGCAGGGGTTTAAATATCAGGAGGGTTTGCAGGGTGGAGAAGTGTGGTGGGTGCGGGGGGGCGGTGAGTGGGAGTCAGATGCGATCTGGGATCAGGGTCAGGTTGGGGAGGGGGTCCAATCAGTTTGGATTAGGGAGGGGAGAGGTGTGGAATCCAGTGCGGATGGGTGGTTGGTTAATATAGGGGAGGAGTGTCCTGTGGGGTCGCGAAGGTGTGGAGTAGGTGTTGGGGGGAGCAGGGGGTCCCTTGCAGGGATCGATCTGGTTATTTAAAATTGTTATACTGAAATTAGAATGGTTGTATTTCATCTAACATTTTCAGTGTAACTATGAACATGGGGCTGTCTCAACAGCGCACCCTCTGGCGAAGTGTAGAATCGCCTGACAGCAATCTCTATTTACGCTTTGACACATATTCGGACTCCTGACGTTGCTGTCGAGCAGCGTGACTCTCTCTGCCATTACTGCTGCAAACGTCAGGCCACAATTTCATGCTAATAGTCTTTTTCAGAACTGGAAGAGGCTTAATCGTTCGTAAATCTCTGCAATTGTTGGAGTTTCTCAATTCCTGCAGTTTTGATGAAAGGTCATTGACCTGAGACATTGAGCTCATCTTCCTAGCCACTCAGAGGCAGGCTTGAAGGCAGGACTGGAGGCAATTTTCCTGCCTCTGAGTGACTTTGCCGGAGGCCGGGATCCTGTGGTCGACGTTCCCTGCCACACTGGCAGCTGGGCCAGTTTTTAATTTAGAAAAAGTAAATACTTTGTCAGAAACTGCATCAAGGTGGAGGCACCCTCATGGCTCCTCTCTGGCAGTGACAATACTCATCTCTGCCAATTAGACTACCAGCCGTCCCCAGCTGTAGGTATTAATGAGAATTCCACTCTTACGCTGTTGGTCTTGTTGTCATAACCCTATTAAAAGTTACATCTTGTTGAATAAGGCATAACTTGGTTTACAATGACATATTAACTTCATAATTGCTGTTAACCAGCCTCCATGGTTCTGAGAACTTAATATTGGGCGAGTTAACAGCCAAAACACAGAGTCCCATTTTGGGCGAGTATAGTGGAGTCTTTCTCGATGCTGCAGCATTGAGAACGACCCCACTATCAATGGGCCCCTGTTGGTTTTTTTTAACCTCAGTGAGGAATGCCCTGCACAGGCCACGCTTACCTCACTTCCTGCGCTGAGAAAGAGATTGGGACGCCATTTTTAAATGCTGCTCCGATCTCTCAACCTCCCTACCATGGCCTCTGGACCCCCCAAACCCATTGCCCCAGCGTACCCCCTGCCCTCACCCCATCTATTAAGTACAGGGCAGCGCCAGGTCCGGTTCCTGGCACGGCAAACCTGGCACCTGGGCATCTTGACATTGCCAGCCTGGCACAATTTATCTTTGTTGGCAGTGCCCTGTCAGCCTGGCAGTGCCACCTGGGTATGCTAGAAGTGCCAGTGAATCGCTGTCAGAGTGCCCAGTTGCTGGTACTGTGCTGGCAGTGCCAAGATGCCCAAGTGCCAGCAGGACTGCTAGGGTACTACCCTGCCCAGAGCCCGACAACCCAGAACCTCTGATGGGCTGGTAGACCCCGGTGGGCGCCCAGGTGCCATTATGCCTGTTCACCTTTCTGTGAACCAGTGCTAAATAATGCCATAGGAAGGTGTTAGTTCCCGGGCACGGGAGAATTGGGCATCGACATATTTAAATGGGCCTAATGGCTCACTTAAATATGTCAATCTGGATTTCGCCCAGTGAGGGTGAGATCCAAATTGCGACATCTCGCACGATCTCGTTAGATCTCACGAGGCGTTCTCAGCGTAACAAATCTCTTAAAAGGCCTCTCGAGATTTAACAACCTCATCGCGTCACTGGGTCGGGTGCGATGAGGCCGTACAATTACACCATTTATCTTTGTGGAATGTTAGATTTCTCCATAGTGATAAAAGACATCACATTTTCAAATGAATACATTTATTTTAAACCTTATTTATCTTTATTTTAACGTCTCGATCCAATAACGATTATTTGATTGGAAATAAGAACTGTAAAGTGCTTTTAACTGTGTGTGAATATTTCAATGTGATTGGCTACTTGTCATGTGAGAGTACCTATAAGAAATGGGTGTTTAAAAAATGTACCTTTAAGAAATGGGTGTTTACCGGTGATATCAGAGTGTGGGTGGAGCTGGGCTGTCTGTCAGCTTTTTACTTTTGTTTTAGGCTGGTTGTTGCAGGGTGTGTTTTAGTGTTGTTTTCAGAGCTGGATAGCTGCAGTCACAGCCAGAAGGTGTATTAGTCTCTCTCTCTGTAATCTAAAAACCGTAAATCGATCCTTTGGTGATTTAAAGCCGATAACTGCTCTCAGTAGTGACTTTAACCTGATGTGCTTCTGTTCAAAGGTTTTGTTTAAGTCTTATGGATGTTAAAAGGAAAGCTTAAAGGATTACTTAGTGTTGTAGTCTTTGGGGGTTGTATTTGAATTGATGTTTGCAAAGAGGTTGACTGTATGTTTTAAAAAGTTAACTTAAGTTCATAGAATAAACATTGTTTTGCTTTAAAAAATACTTTCCCATTTCTGCTCTACCACACATGTAGAGTGGGCCGTGTGCTCCCCATACCACAATCTATTAAAAGTTGTGGGTCAGGTGAACTCCATGATACACTTTGGGGTTCTCTAAACCCTGGCCTATAACATACTTAATGCTTACCAACATCACTGCAGCTGCGGTGTCTAGAGATCCCCTTTACTTGGTGCCGGGTTTAAACTGTTGTCAGGAAAGAGGAAAAAAACAAATGCAGAGATCAGGGGCGCGATCTTCCCAAAAGGAAACAAAGTCCGTGAGAGAGCACGTTTAGCCACATGTTTCCCAGCACTTGCAACTATTCAACCTCCCCCCAGTCCGAACTCAACATCGGAGGATGGGAGGGTCCCCTCCTGCCTCCCCCTCCGCCACCCCTCAATACCCAGGGTAAGCATCCCCGGCCCGATTGTGCAGAAAATGCCAGTTGGCAGTGTCAACATGGCAGTGCCACCTGGACACCTTGGCAGTGCCAGGGCACCACCCTGCCCAAAGGTCATGCAGCTGGGGGCCTCCAATCCCCCTGGAGACCTACGCAAGTGTCATTCGCTCTGATCCTCATTTGTGGGGACTAATGCTGAGCGGCACTCGCCTGAGGTCTCCAAGGCAAAGGGATTGAATCCCAAACCCTCAGGTACTTGAGGTATCTGCATATTAGAATAAGGTTTACTGCCTCGCAGATTTGCCAAAAACTGATCCCACCCATTGTGTGCGGGATTCCCCTTGCAATGTCTCGCGAGATTGCGTTGCATTTTGTGAGGTGTTACGAGCCAGGGTAGACCCCGGGAGGGGGGTCATCCTGCTTTCACCAGCCATGCTGCGCCGCAGCGAGATGCTTTTCCGGCACAGCGTGGCTGGAAGATTGCGCCCCATTTGATCATTCTGGGCAGCTTTCTCTGAGGTCCATTATCAGCACTGATCCTTCACCACTGACCTCAATATCCAGCCCATTAACTCTATTTATCCCTCTACCGAAATATTCTGGTGAGCTGGGTTCCTCCAGCAATTTGTTTTGTTTTCATTTCATATTTTCGGTATCTGTGGTCTTTTGTTTCTCCTTTCGTTATCTGCCTGTTCAAATTCTTATTCCCTTTTGAAATGTTACACTGGTCTTTGACTGAGAAGTGACTTGGTTCTCGCTATCGCCCGTTTTGTGTTACTATCCAAGAGCAAATTTATTCCCCAGTGTGAGGAGATAAGTGGTGGCCTTTGGGTGCACTTGACTCTTAAGTAGAATGATTGGACATTCAGAGCGTGTCGGCATGCGTAACGATTTAATATTCTTCATATGTAGTTTGTTTCTTTGTGCCTTGAGCTCCAACACTTACTGCGAGCTATACAATTTTGTCTTCAAAAATAAGAGGATGAGGAATTACACACTGCGATTTGAACCATAAAATCTTCATCTCACCATAAAATCTATCTCCCATTATGCTGTGCATAATCCAATTTGCATTACTCTGCATTTCCACTTCTGGTTTATTTGTTGTATCATTGATAAAACTTCAGATATTAGAACAGTTTTGCACAGGCAGTTTCGTGCATAACCATATGTGTCTGCTTTACTGACAATATTCACATCTCACCTTTGTCCCCATGTTTTAGTTTTGTAGTTTCCTCCAGCTTCTCCAAGCTACTGATGCAGCACATTTAAACAAAAACAGAAAATACTGGACAATCTCACCAGGTCTGACAGCATCTGTGGAGAGAAAAGTGAGCTAACTTTTCGAGTCTGGATGACTCTTTGTCAAAGCATATTGAAATGTTGTACTGACAGACCAAAAAGATGTTTTATATCTCTTGCAAGAACTCGCCATCAACTCCCTTTGTCTTCAATTTCTTTTCAACTTCTTTCACTGAGTGTTGTATATTTTGCAGCTGGGTTGATGATTTATACTTAGTCAATTTTTTTCACTGATTATTTTAAACCAGTCTCTTTCCATTTACATCCGTGACTTCATCATTTTAACAATTTCCAGTTTTGTGCCCTGAACAACCTCCTCTTTACTATGGATGTCCAATCCCCCTACAACCTCCATCAACCACCAGGGCAGTCTGAGGGCTCCCTGCTTGTTCCTTGAACAAAACAGGTCCAACCAGTTCTCATGCAGCACATTCCCCCTCTCTGCCTGACCAAACTTCTTTCTCTCCATGAACCATTTCTCCTTTCACTCACCTCAGTTCCCCTAAATAAAAGGCATTGCTATGGCTACCTGCATGGGCCATAATTATGCCTGTCCTTTTTTTGGGCAGTATATGAAACATTCCTTGTTCCAGCCTTACACAGGTAGTTCCCCACAATTCTCTTTTTCTGCTACATCGATGACTGTGTTGGTGCCATTTCCTGCTCTCGCCCAGAACTGGAAAACTTAATCAACTTTGCTTCTGTTGTGTATTCATGTTTGGTCCTATTTGGAACAAGGTCACTTTTAGAGTTTGATCATGTGATGTAATGTCATCGGCAGTTTGGGCAGGTTAACAGTCTATCTAACAGTCTAGCAGCCCGTAGTGAAGACACCTTTCCAATAAAGCTCTTGTTTGTTTGTACCTTTGAGGTCTGCAAGCCTATCCTTTAAAAATACCACAGCTAGGTCAGCATGGTGGCGTAGTGGTTATCATTGCTGCCTCATGGCGCCGAGGACCAGGGTTCGATCCCAGTCCCGGGTCACTGTCTGCGTAGAGTTTGCACATTCTACTGTGTCTGTATGAGTCTCACCACCACTAACCAATATGTACAGGGTAGGTAGATTAGCCATGCTAAATTGCCCCTTAAGTGGAAATAAAATTCTTTAAAAACCCCACAGCTTTCAATTCCTAAACTTCTCTCACCTAACGACCATCTCTGACACTTCCTTGACTTCACACTCTTGCTTGACTTCTCTGTCTCCATTTCTGAGATAATGTTGAGTGAAAAATATACAGCTATTTGACTACACAGTACTTCACCGTCACACAAGACTAGACTTAGACTCTTCGAGTTATGAACAAGGCCTTTATTGCAGCTATAACTGGGCTGATGATGTTCCAAGCTGGAACGCCAAAGAGAGTCCTGATTCAAGGATTGCATGGACAGATAAACTTCAGATTCAGTTGCAAGAAATGAGCATACACCAATCATTTGTTACTGGTTATCCATATACAATCATGATTGTCGACTAGATTGACATCCTTCATAGTATATGAGAACATGTAACCAATTGCAACAAGTGTTTGCTTAATTATAATAGCCAATCAGTGCAAAGGCATGTCTGTGCTGTCTCCTCATATTTATTACCAGTTCCTCATTATCAAGAATGCAGGTATCAATCACCTCCCCATATCTAAGTATAATGGCCTTCCCAGGTAAAGGTGCCCACTACAATAACAATGCTGTATGATTATGTCTTCCTTACCAGACAACCTGACACCAGGATAAATGGTGAAAAGATCCCACATTGTTCGTTGCCAACTATCTGTTGTTTGCCTTTCCTGGGGCCCCATCACCAGCAAGATGTGTCCTTGGGTTGGTTTTCTGCAGCTAACAATTTCAGCTAAACAGTTTTTGTGTTCAATGCAGATCGTTACAGAAGGGTTTTAACCCCTTCAGTGCTTAATGGATAGCTAGAGTTTTAAAACGATATCTGATATACTGTCTAAAACTACACACTTTCATTAAGCTGTCCACTAATATTCATTACAAGTCCAGAAACTCCCTGATCTACTCGACTGCACCTTCTCACATTCTGCCTCCTGCAAGAACTCCGGTTCATTCTCCCAGTTTCTCTGTCTCCATTACATCTGTTCTGATGATACCACCTTCAGCAATAGTGTTTCTGATGTGTCTTTATTTTTCCTTAACCAAGGACACCTTCACTCTCCCCTCCCCTACTGTCGTTGACAGGATCCTCAACCATGTCTGAGCCATTTCCCACACCTCTGCTCTCACTCCTTCCCCCCTTTGCAGAACCATGGGGGACGATTCTCCGATATTGAGGCCAAGTGTTCGCGCCATCGTGAACGCCGTCGCATTTCACGACGGCACAAACAGGGCCCGGACATGACCTATTCTGGCCCCACAGGGGACCAGCACGGCGCTGGAGCGGTTCACACCGCTTCAGCGCCGCCGCGCCAACCTGCGCATGCGCAGTTGGGCTGCGCCATCCTGCGCATGCGCAGGGAACGTCTTACGCATGCCGGCCCCTCAACAACATGGAGCTGGTGTTCTGGGGCCGTGCACGGAAGGAGGTAGGCCCGGGAGGGGAGAGGCCGGCCCACCGATTGGTGGGCCCCGATCGCGGGCCTGACCCCATTGGAGGCCACCCCGATCAAGGAGCCCCCCCCCCCCCCCCCCCCACCACAGGCCGTCCCCACAGCGTTCCCGCATAGTTCCCACCGGCAGCGACCAGGGGTGGACGGCGCCGGCGGGAACCTTTCGTGTCATAGCGGCCGCTCGGCCCATCCAGCCAGAGAATCGTCGGTCGCCGGTTCTCCGAGCGGCCCGGTGCGAATCGCGTGCCGCTGGTTTCCAGGGGGTGGGAGAATCGCGTGCGGGGGTTGGGGTGGCGTGGCGCCCTGGCGATTCTCCCACCAGGCGTGGGGGGCGGAGAATAGCGCCCATGACAGGGTTCCCCTCGCCCTCACTTTCCACCCCACCAGCCTCCACATTCAAAGGTTCATCCTCCACCATTTCTGCCAACTCCAGCATGATGCCACCACTAAGCACATAATTCCCTTCCATTCCCTTTCAGCATTCTGAATGGACCGTTCACTCTGCAACACCTGGGCCCACTCCTCACTCAGCCCCAACACCCCGACCCCTTCCCAGAGCACCTTCTCATGCAAGCGCAAGAGGTGTAGTACTTATCCTTTAACCTCCTTTCTCCTCATCATCCAAGGCACATTTTCTACATAATCCAGTTCACAGATAGGTGGTATTTTCATCTCTGCAACACAGCATCTCCTTCCGAAGTCCAAGGCCACCTGAGAAATTTAACTCTGAATACTTGATGTATATAAGTTAGGAACTGGGGTACATTGTCAGGGGGCAATGGGGGTGGTTGGGTTCCCATGTCCTGGGGGGGCGGTGAGGGGAAGTGAAGCAGAAATGTACTTGTTTTTCTTTCAATTTAGTCCACTACACTCGTGCTCACAATGCAATCTCCGCTGCATTGGGGAGTCTAAAGGCAGACTGGGTGACTGCTTTGCAGAACACCTTTGCTCTGTCGGCAAGCAGGACTTCCAGTTGCTTGACATTTTAAATCACCAACGTTCCAGAGAAGCTCAGTGCAAGCTCCAGGAACACAATTGTAGATCTGTCGCTCTGTTCTGGAGAAGCTTATTGCAAACCCGAGGAACGGCGCCTCATCCTCCGATCAGGCAACTTACAGCTTTCTGGACTCAACACTGAGTTCAACAATTTCCGGGCCTAATTCTGTCCTCTATTTCAATGTGGAAGTCTGAATCTTGCCTTTTATCTATTTGTTTTCAGAGAGAGCTGTTCATTATTCATCATTCGCCTTCCAATCACACTGACTCTGGACAAATGATTTGTCTCTTTGCTTTTTGGTCCATGGCGTCTTTGTCCATTGAATCTCTCCTAGCATCTGCCATATCCCAGACCTTCCATTTTGTTTTTTTCCCCCCTCGACCCTTCCAATAGCAAAAAGAAAACCCAGCACATTTCTACCTTCCGGCAGTTCAAAAAAATACTTATATTCGACTTGAAACAATTGTGGAAGAGTAGCATTTTTGCTGGCTGAGATAGAGAAACCGGCTCACTGACTGTGCAGTTAGCATTTATCACCAGCTAATCCAGCACTTTATGCAGAAAGAAATCTGCAGTTGTGGCTGATGTCATCACGTTGCTGAGGTGGGAGCAGGAAAAGCCGAAAACATCGGAAATCCCAAGATCAGCCAATTTCCAATTTAAAAAAAAGCCCCCTCCCTGCCCACGCATAAGGGCAATTCCCACATCTCCTCACCCTCCCCATGACTCCCCTCACTGCCTCACCCCCCCAAAGGACATGGGAACCCAACCACCCCCATTGCCCCCTAACAATGTACCCCGGTTCCTAACTTATAGACATCAACTATTCAGAGTTAAATTTCTCAGGTGGCCTAGGACTTCGGAAGGAGATGCAGTGTCACGGAGATGAACGTACCACTTATCTGTGAACTGGATTATGTAGAAAATGTTGCTCAACGTTTTCTCCAGTCTGTCTGACACTTTCGCCTGGATCCGATGGCAAAAACAGACTCGGGATGGCTGGACTGGAAGTCAGCTGCAGTGAATGATGTCCTGGCATCTGGTGCCCACATACCGATGAGCTCAGTATCCCAGAGCTGTGCGACCCTGCCCTCTATTGGACCACCTGGTCGACCACAGCATGTGCCATGTACAAGAAAACTAAGTGTGTATCTACCCATTCCTGAAGAATAGTCTCCCAGAAATAAGCCTCTATCTAATTTAGCCCATCAGGCTGACACAGTTGTCAAGGGTGTGGCCATCACCTTGCACAAATGGCTAGCAAGAACAAAAGATGATACCAGAGAAGGTCTTGTGGTGCTCTGGGTAATGACCCTTCCTCTGTGCCAGAAGCTCCGGGCTCGAGTCCCATTCCGGGACGTGATGACCAAGAAAGGTGCGTTCATGACGAGGCCAAACAGGTTAAGTATCAACCTGCAAAATCCTCCTAAGAGATACTCCTGACATCCCTCAAGCTATAAGCCTCCGGCGACAGATGAGTGGCTTGTTCCGGGAATTGCCAGCTATGAAAACAGGCAAAAGTCCGCCTTAGTGCATTGGGGCGACATGCAAGCTCAGTGGTTAGCCCTGTTGCTTCACAGCACCAGAGTCCCAGGTTCAATTCCTGGCTTGGGTCACTGTCTGTGCGGAGTCTGCACGTTCTCCCCGTGTCTGCGTGGGTTTCCTCCGGGTGCTCCGGTTTCCTCCCACAAGTCCCAAAAGACGTGCTGTTAGGTGAATTGGGCATTCTGAACTCTCACTCCATGTACCTGAATAGGCGCCGGAGTGTGGCAACGAGGGGATTTTCACAGTAACTTCATAGCGGTGTTAATGTAAGCCTACTTGTGACAATAATAAAGATTATTATTATTAATAGGTGTGGGAAGAGAATTGGAATCGGATACCAGGGTTAATGGCGCTGCTCCTAATTCTCCACATTACATCCCAATCTTAACTCATTATGAAACCCTGCCCAACTGATGCCAGTTCTCGGATCAGGGGCAGAGGGTGGGCGGTTGAAGACTGTGCTATGACTCTACCTATTGTACTCAGAACTATTCTTCCCTTTCTTTCTACAAGGTAGGCTGTGATTCATTTTCCAAAACCCAAAGACAATTTGTATTTCCAGTCACAGCCTCAATACGTGTGATAGAAATAATGATAATAATCTAACCGTATAAATGAAAGAATGCAGCTATATTTCAGCTAGTGCGTTCCGCAGCCTGGCAATTGCAGTGTACAATGGTTTGATGACAAAATTGTCAACCAGTGTGAAATATAACACGCTTAAATTAAATAACATTTCAAAGGCATGTCTTTAGCTACTTCTATCATCATAGCTGATGACTGTAAAATAAATAACGTTGTATCTAAATAACCTACAATACATTACATTTGGAAGTCTGCCTATTATGTAATTTTATGTTAATATTTATTATTAACATCTCCATATATTTGCCAGAATAATAAATTGAATCACTGCTGATTATTTCCAACTGCTGCATGTCCCGGACATAAAGCGGTCCTCGAACTACCTGCTAGATTCAATAATAAATCTCAGTCTGGACATTCTTTTTACTCTGGTCTCATTGTGCTGCAAGTGATTTTTTTTCAGTTTATCAATGCATTGGGCTTTACTTATTTATTTTGCACTGCAGACCTGATGCTGTGCTCCCTATCATCTCTGCACAAGGTTTTAAGGCCAACCCAGACCCCTGGGATGAAGGTTTCCTCCTAACCCCAGTGATATAAGTCCAATTTTTTTTTAAAATGAGCTCAGTCAGTATTAGCCAAGTTCTAGGCACAGAAACAGTAATAGTTGGCATTAAATTTCCAGTCTCACTCAAAAGAGAGACGGGTGGTTATTACAGAAAGTAGAAAAGCAAACCTAAGATTTGAGGAGTTAAAGGATAGTCTTAATTTGCACATTCAACGGAGGAAGGTTTACTTTCTAATCCACTTGACTCAGCTGATAACAATATCCTCTGATTCAGGAAGACAATAGGGTGGGATTTTCTGACGCCCCCACCCCACACGGTGTGTTTTCCAGCGGCGGACGAGGCTTGCATTGTCTTCAGGTGGAATCTTCCAGTTCCGCCGATGACTACGCTTTTTTTTGTGGTACTGTGGGGCCAGGTGGTGGGACGGGGAGGGGGGGTTACCATCGACAGGACCAGAGGATCCCACCAGTGGGATGTGCCAGAAACTTCCACCCACGGGTTGAAGCCCTTCAATCTTTTATTCATTTGTGTTTACAGGATGTGGTCTCCGCTGGCTGGGCCAGCGTTTAATGCCCAACTAATTGCCCTTCAGAATGTGGTAGTGAGCTGCCTTCTTGAACTGCTGCAGTCCATATGGTGTAGGTGGAGAGTTCCAGGATGTTGGCTCAGCGACAGTGAAGGAGTGACAATATATTTCCAAGGCAGGATGGTGAGTGACTTAGATGGAAATTGCAGGTGGTGGTGTCTCCAAGTATCTACTGCCTTTGTCCTTCTAGATGTCAGCAGTTGCGAGTTTGGAAGATGCTGCCTCAGGAACCTTGATGTGTTCCTGCAGTGCATCTTGTAGGTGGTACACACAGCTGCCACTGTTCGCCGGTTGGGGAGACGGTGAATGTTTGTGGATGGGGTGCCAATCAAGTGGGCAGTTTTGTCCTGGATGCAGAGCTTCTTCAGTGTTGTTGGAGCTGCACTCATCCAGGTAATTGGGGAGTATTCCATCATACTCCTGACTTATGCCTTGTAGACAGTGGACAGGCTTTGGGGAGTCAGGAGGTAAGTTACTCGCTGCAGGATTCCTAGCCTCTGACCTGCTCTTGTAGCCACAGTATTTATACCACTAGTTCAGTTTAGTTTTTGGTCAATGGTAACCCCCCAGGATGTTGGTAGTGGGGATTCAGTAATGGTAATGCCATTGAATGTCGAGGGGGCGATGGTTTGATTCTCTCTTATTGGAGATGGTCATTGACTGGCACTTTTGTGGCACGAATATTACTTGCCACTTGTCAGCCCAA
The DNA here is from genome assembly GCF_047496885.1 of Scyliorhinus torazame. Classification (NCBI taxonomy): domain Eukaryota; kingdom Metazoa; phylum Chordata; class Chondrichthyes; order Carcharhiniformes; family Scyliorhinidae; genus Scyliorhinus; species Scyliorhinus torazame. The sequence goes on along the minus strand of NC_092723.1, from coordinate 66,401,741 downwards.
GCCTGCATATTGTCTAGGTCTTGCTGTATTTGCATGTGGACTGCTTCAAAGTCTGAGGAGTCGCGAAATGTACGGAACATTGTTCAATCATTAACGAACATACCCACATCTGCCCTTATTTTGGAAGGAAGGTCATTGATGAAGCAGCTGAAAATGGTTTAGCCTAGGAAACTACCCTGAGGAACTCCTGCAGTGATGCCCTGCGGCAGAGATGACTGACCTCCAGCAACCGTCTTCCTTTGTGCCAGGTATGACCCCAACCAGTGGAGAGTTTTTTCCCTGATTTCCATTGACTCCCATTGCTGGGGACCTCTGGCGGAGACCTAGATGGATCATCTACTCAACACTTCTGGTTGAAGATTATTGCTATTCTTTCAGACTTGTCTTTTGCAATGATTTACTGGTCTCCTCCATCATTGAGGATGGGGATATTTTTGGAGCCTCCTCCTCCAGTGAGTTGTTTAATTGTCTACCACCATTCACGACTGGATGTGGTAGGACTGCAAAGTTTACATCTGATCCGTTGGTGTGGGGTCACCTAGCTCTGTCTTTCATTTGCTGCTTCTGCTGTTTGGCACACAAGTGTCGTAGCTTAACCAAGTTGACACCTCATTTTTCGGTATGTCTGGTGCTCCTCCTGGCATGTCTTCCCTCACTCTTCATTTAACCAGGGTTGATACCCTGGTAGTAATGGTAGAGTGGGGGTTATGCCAGGCCAGGAGGTTACAGATTGTGGTTGAGTACAATTCTGCTGCTGCTAATGGCCCACTGCACCTCATGGATGCCCAGCATTGAGTTGCTAGATCTGTTTTGAATCTATACCGTTTAGCACGATGGTCGTGTCACACAACACAATGTAGAGTATCCTAAATGTGAAGAGGGGACAATTGACTTCAAGGCCGAGATGGATTCATTTTCATCAGATAAAGGAATCAAGGGATGGTGAGCTAAGGCGACTAAATAGGGTTAAGGACAGATCAGCCATGATCTAATGGAATGGCACAGACGGACAGCAGGTCATGTACTACAGAATTATAGGTTAATGTTAAACATTACAACATGCAGAAGATTAAAGGGTGTCCTAGATGCCACTAGGATTACCCAAAAACTTGAAACACCATCATTAACAGACAGAACTTTTTAACAAATGAATAACAGAGGTTACAAAGACAAATCTGTAGCCCCACCGATAATTCAGCCTAATGGAGTATGAAGTCAGTGTCTGATATTATTTAAATTTTTACGGTTAAATTGGAATTAAATCCTGTCTATTGGAAATATTAGGGGCGGGATTCTCCCAGCGGACGGCTAAGTGTTGACACCCATGCCGCTCCAGCTGCCGATCCCGGCAGTGCATGCGCAGTGGCCTTCTTCCCCGCGCCGGCCCCAACGCCAAATGACGCAGGGCGACAGGAGCCGGCGCGGAGGAAAGGAGGCCCCCAGCCAGAGAGGCTGGCCCGCTGATCGGTGGGCCCCGATCGCGGGCCAGGCCACTACGGAGGCCCCCCCCGGGGTCGGACCCCCCCACCCCCAACAGGCTGCCCCCGAACCCTTCAACGCCGAGGTCCCGCCGGCCCAGAGGATGTTAGAATGGTGCCGGCGGGACTCGGACTTTCTGTGACGGTCGCCCGGCCCATCCGGGCCGGAGAATCGGCGCGCCGGCCCGTTCCAGTCCGGGCCGGAGAGTCGGCGCACACCCCGACCGGCACCGCGCCGACCACGCCAGCGCTGATGGTGCCAATTCAGAATTGCGTCCTGGCGTTGTGGTCGGAGAATTCCGCCCCACAAATTTGACATGATCTACCCATAGAAGACCCACATCAGTGACACTGCCCCAAGATCCAGATTTAAAATCGCCAACTATGATCTGGTCGCTTTCCATGGCCATGGCAAGCATGTGGAGAAACGTATGTGCACGGTGACATCACAGATGCATCAATGAAACAAACATCTGGGGCTGGATTCTCTGGTCGCCGACTGTGAAATCGCATTCGGCAACCGGCCAGAGAATCACAGTTCCCGATCAAATCAGGGTCGGCGCCGCTTTTGCAATGCTCCGCTCCCTCCAAAGCGGCGAGTACCTCCAAAGCGGCGAGTACACCAGGCGATGTATCGATGGCCTCAGGGCATTGCCTGAGGCCCGCCCCCTGATGCTCCGCTCCCACCCCCCCGATGCTCCGCCCCCGACCGGCCGAGTTCCAGGCGGTGTCGGTCGCGTGTGGTTTCATCCGTCGGGAACTCGGCACCGTTCTCACACGTGGAGACATAGCCTCAAAATCAGCAAATCCAGCTCCTGATCTCTGTGACACCATCATGCTTCGAAACTACAGAGTTGCCAATGTGTATAAGCCTCCTTTTAACGCGTGGCAAGACTTTGCCTTTCCTGTCCTCCAACACCCAGCAGGCTAAGTGGGTGACTTTAACAAGGGTAACACTATCTGGGGTTGTGATATGCCAGGTACAGATGGCGAATGGCTCGCAGATTGGGTTTCTCAACTCAACCTGAACCTAGTCCTCAACCTCAAGCAACGGCACTCCTTCTGTTCCACTAGATGACGTTGTGAGTTATCCCCAGATCTCTGTTGGGTTACCCCCAGCAACGGATACCCTCTTCAAACTACATACCAAATCCTTAATTATTTTCAAAAAAATCAGCATTGGCCTATAATCACCCAGGTTGGGCTCCATATACTTCTCATTCGGTCAAAGTCAAGATGGAATTTACATACAGCGTGCTGGCAACAGTTCGCTCATCAACAATTCAAGTCCAGCATCTCGATCAAACAGATCCCAATCAACGAGGCAAACACACTTCACCAAGGCCATCTTTAAAGCTGCCAAAGCAAGTATTCCATGTGGGTTTCATCGAATGTACATTCCTTGCTTCGACTGTGAATGCCAAGGACTCCTCAAAGCATTTGAAGAATCTGGCGATCTAGATATTGTCGACCATCTCATCAAAACACCATACAATGCACACCACACTCACTGGGGAGAGCTCACTAGCAACCTGGACTGCACTCACTCCAACCAGAAAGGCTGGAGACTGATCCAGCAACTAGCTGCTGGGCAGCAACCTGCAACTTCCAATCGCAGCTGTGTTCGACTCAGTGCAGTGGGCAGTCACCTTGTCAAAGGTGGCAGAGATCTCGCCAGAGCGAGCCATAGACGCAATATTCCTATGGACTGGAGATGCTTCAAAGGGGGACGAACTCAAAACCAGGCCGACTAGCCAAAGCCATAAACACAGATGAGACCCAATCAGCAAACTGAAAGGTGGCAAACCTGTGGGTTACGACCAAATCTACACTGGATTCCTTAAGCACCTTGGCCGTATGGTGACAAAATGGTTTTCCGTATTCCTGACCAGAATCTTCCAGGAGAAGCACTGGCCGTTACCATGTACAACCTGTAAATAAATGACCTGCCAGCCACAAGTTCATCTATGCAGATGATGTCTGCTGTGCTCATCAAGCAAGAGATTACAAGGACCTTATCAGTGCTCTTAATGACGACTTTAATAAACTCAGACTGTTGTCAAAACTGGTGCCTCAAACGAAATGCTGCCAAAACCATATCATGTGTCTTTGACAATGCACAAAGTCACCAAGAATTTGACCTCTACCAAAATGGCAACTGCATCTAACATCACCCTGCGCCTACCTATCTTGATGTTGTTTTGGACTGCACACTGACCTTCAAACCACTAATTAGCTCCATAAAGTCTCAGCTAAACTGAATACTCATAACAATCCCATCAGCAAACTAGCAGGAAGCTCTGGGGAACCAACACCACGGGCGGGATTCTCCACTCCCACGCCGAAGTGGCCGCGCTGTCGTGAACGCCGTCGAGGTTCACGACGGCGCGGAACGGCCCCGGTCCCGACCGATTCAGGCCCTGACAATGGGCCAGTATCGGGGCCGCGTCATCTACCCGCGCCAGGCCTTGTCGCCCGCGTAAAAGCGGCGCCACATAGATGACGTGGCTGGCGCCGCATAACGGACGTCATCCGCGCATGCGTGGTTGCCGTCCTGTCCAAATCCGCCCCGCAAGAAGATGGGGGACGGATCTTGCGGGGCCGCGGAAGGAAGGAGGTCCTCCTTCAGAGAGGACGGCCCGACGATCGGTGGGCTCCGATCGCGGGCCACCCCACATTGCAGGTGAAGCCCAGTGCAGGATCCCCCTTCGCCCCCCCCACATGGCACCCCCCAGCGTTCACGCACCTCCCACGGCTGCAGCGACCAGGTGTGGACGGCGCCGGGGGGAACCCGCCGTTTTGGCCTGGCCGCTCGGCCCATCCGGGCCTCAGAATCGCGGGGGTACCGGAGATTCGCCATTTTGGGTGTCTCCGGCGATTCTCCGGCATGCGGCCCGCGAAACTCGACCGGCCGTTCCCGCCGCTTGGGAGAATCGCGGGAGGGCGTCAGACCGGCGTCCCCGGAAATTCTGGCGGCCCAGGTGATTCTCCCAACTGGCGTGGGAGTGGAGAATCGCGCCCCACAACTTTGAAAACCTTCTCTTTGGCTCTCTGCCACTCCGTTGCTGAGTACAGCACTTCTGTCTGCAAGAACTCTGCACACTGCAAACTGGTGGATGTCCAGCTGAATGAAACCACGAGGAACATTTCAGAAGTAATCGGGTCAACAAACATAAATTGGCTACCTATGCTCAGCAGCATTACACCACCACAAATCCGCTAATTAGCTAACGCAGCACGATCGCTGGAAAGCGTACACAAAAATCCGGATCTGCCACTGGTAGAAGACATCACCCACCCACCCAGCAAATGCCTCATCTCAAAGTGACTAATCCAGACCAAGCTGCCAAAGCCAGGCAGTTGTGCTGCAGACCCGTGAAATGGCCTGTCACACACCAACAACACAGCCCAGAGTCAGCACCCGGTTGACTATCCCACATTGGAAATACCAGGCTTCAACCTCCCATGCAGTGAATGGGTCAAATTGAATAGGTTTTGCACTGAAACCCTGCCGCATCAGCTCCCTCATTGGGAACACCATAGCCGGGATTCTCCGAGCCTCTGCGCCAAAATGGCACTCGGCGTGAGAGCGGAGAATGGGGCCTCAGAGTCCCGATCTGGTCCAACGCCGGGACTCGATTCTCCGGCGATTGGAGAATCCAACGCCAGTCGCGTGCGCGGTCGATGCGGTACCGGTCGGGGGCCATTGCAAGAGACCCCTGTGCCGATTCTCTGCGTTCGACCAGCTGAGATCCCGCTGGCGTGGTTCATGTATGGTTCCACCCAGCGGGAGCTCGGCGTCGTGTCTGCGGTGGCCATCCCGGTGCGGGGCCGGGGGATCAGTCTCCGGGGGGGGGGCGGGGGGCCTCCACGACAGCCAGGCCTGCGATTGGGGGCCACCAATCGGCGGGCGTGGCCGATCTGGGGGGGGGCCTACCTTCTTCTGCACCGGCCCGCTGTGCGGCTCCGCCATGTTGCGTGGCGCCGGCGTGCAAGCATGGCCACTGCGTGCATACACGGATCCGTGGCCGCCCGCCGCGCGGACCTGCAGCAAGCAGTGTAGGGCTGCGTATGGCAGCTGGAGCAGCGCGGAGCACTCGGCGCCATGCTGGCCCCCTGTGCGCTACAGAATCGCTGGGCAGAGAGGCCCGTTGATGTCGGCGTGAAACACTCCGGTGTTTACGCCGGCGTCAAAATTTAGCCGCGTTTTTAGAGAATCCCAGCCCGTGACTCACCCCTGTGCAAATGTGTCGAAGTGCAAACCACAGTGGATGTAATCGACAGGTGCCCTGACCTATGTTTCAGTGATGGTCCCACTGCTCTACACCAGGCTGATGAGAAGGCTGCCACTGGCTTTGACACCAAGCTGTTCATCAGTGCATTCGTTAGTAGTAGTAATAAAGTACTTTTCAAGTATAGTCACTGGAGCGAGTACAGGAGCTAATTTATACACAACGGCCGGGATTCTCTGAAAACGCGGCTAAGTGTTGACGCTGGCGTAAACACCAGAGTGTGTCACACTGGCGTTAACGGGCCTCTTGGCCCTGCAATTCTGTGGCCCACAGGGTGCCAGCACGGTGCCGGAGTGCTCCGCAGAGTGCTGTACGCGGTCCTGCACTGCACGCCGAGGGTCCGCGCATGACCGCGGCAGCCAGCCGCAGGTCCACGCATGTGCATGGCAGCCGCTTGCGGACCAGCACTACGCAACATGGCGGAGCCACACAGCGGGCTGGCACGTGGAAAGGTAGCCCCCCCCCCCCCCCCAAATCACACGCGCCTGCTGATCGATGGCCCCCCGATCGTGGGCCTGGCCGTCATGGAGCCCTCCCCCGGAGACTGATCCACTCGCCCCCCCACCAGGATGGCCACCACAGTCGCGACGCCGAGCTCCCGCCGGATGGAACCATACATGAACCACGCCGGCGGGAACTTGGCCAGTCGACCATGGAGAATCGTCGCAGGGGCCTCTTTCAACGGCCCCCGACTGGTGCCGTGTCGACCTTGCGTGCGCTACTGGTGCCGATTCTCCGGTCGCTGGAGAATCGCGTCCCGACGTCGGACCCGATCGCAGGTCTGAGGCCCTAGTGTCTGCCCCCATGCCGAGCGCCATTTCAGCGCAGAGGCTCGGAGAATCCCGGCCAACAGGTCCCAATAAACAGCAATGAGACAAATTGGTCAAATAATCTCATGTTGGTTAAAGATAAACGTTGGACAAGAAATCAATCATGCACTCATGCACTTCTTCAAACAGGAGAAAAGAAGCAGAACCACGATTAATCGTGACTCCTTAAAATGGTGATTTCAACCCTTTTAAGAGTAAATGAGACCGCCGTTTAATGTGTCATTTGAAAGAAGTCACCTCTAACAGTGCAGCACTCCCTCAGTACTGCAAGAAAGGGAAATTTAGTCTCTAGAATGGGCTCTACACCATCAACCTCTGACTCAGAATTGTGCATGTTACCACACAGCCAAGGCTATCACTCAACCCGGCTCATATTCGACATGAAACAAGTGTGGAATTTTATCAATTTTACAAAGACTACTGGTAGTAAATTTGTCATGGTGTAATTAACATCCTCCTTCTACTGGTGGCACAGCAGGACAAATGTTTGGAGGAGGCACAGTATTCGTTGCTGCTACTCTCCTAACCACGCAGATGCACATTTCACGATCTTTTAACGCTCAGCTATTTAGTCTTAGTACCAGACTTTCAACGAAACACTCAGCACTGCAGTAAGGGGCCCCAGCCAATGGGGGGCTGTAGTGGGGCGTGGGCAGGGCATGGAGAGGCGGAGCACCTTTTGGCGAGATGACTGTTGTGGTGGGAACATGAATCAGAGCCTTGGTAGTTCTAAATTTGTTGATAGGCTCAATCGAATTTCTTGAGCCCATCAGCAGGCAATACAGAACAACATTGGGCTCTGACTGATGGATTCCCCCTCAGAATGGGAAAACATTTGGCCAGGCAGTGAGAGGTGGGGAGATTTAGAGCAGTTCATACACAGACATCCTGAATTGGTGTGAAGTTTCTGAACTTTCAGCAGGCAGTTTCTGGCACTCTCTGGCGGGCAGCCTGAGGCAAAAGGGAGTTTGGCGATCTAACATTGGAGTGTGAGCCTGCAAAAGGCTTCAGCGAGGCGAGGAGGAGATGCTGGTCAGTGACTGTTGAGGTGAGTAGACGGGTGATTCTTACTCTTCAGGGTGGATAACCAACCAACCAAACAGAACAGAAGCCATCAGGCCGGATAGCCAGCAGCATCCAGCCAGGGACACATGCGGTCATCGAGGCTCGAGGCCCAGCCACTCGAGCGGAATAGCTGTCAAGAGGTGCAAAGAAGGCCAAGCAAGCGCTGGGAATCAGGGAGCAGTGGTCAGTCAGAGCGGGGCAACTTAATCAGAGTAAGAGGCCAGTCAGACAGCAGGGCTGCGAGTGAGAGGGCTGTGCTAGGCATAAACCGGATTGGGGAAAAAGGGCAAGAGAGCAGAGGCTGGCCAGATAACCAGCAGCACCAGCCAGGCAGCCAGCCAGGAACACACGCGGTCATACAGGGTCGAGGCTTGAGGCCTGGCCATATAAGCGAGAGCCTGGAGGTGAGCAGAACAGCAGTCAGAAGGTGTGAAGAAGGCCAGGCAAATGCCGACGTCATGTCCCGGGGAATCAGGGGGCAGAAGGAGTGCGGCAACTCGACCAGAGCCAGAGGTCAGTCAGGCAGGGCTGAGAGTGGGAGGTCTGGGAGGCAACCAACATCTTCATTCTTCTTGTTGTTTTTGCAATTTGAATTCACTGTCTCTTTTGATGTCAGTCATTTTGCTCTCTGATTGAGCCATGGCTCAATAGAACATAGAACATTACAGCGCAGTACAGGCCCTTCGGCCCCCAATGTTGCGCCGACCTGTGCAACCACTCTAAAGCCCATCTACACTATTCCCTTATTGTCCATATGTCTATCCAATGACCATTTGAATGCCCTTAGTGTTGGCAAGTCCACTACTGTTGCAGGCAGGGCATTCCACGCCCTTACTACTCTCTGAGTAAAGAACCTACCTCTGACATCTGTCTTATATCTATCTCCCCTCAATTTAAAACTATGTCACCTCATGCTAGACATCACCATCCGAGGAAGAAGGCTCTCACTGTCCACCCTATCCAATCCTCTGATCATCTTGTATGCCTCAATTAAGTCACCACTTAACCTTCTTTTCTCTAACGAAAACAGCCTCAAGTCCCTCAGCCTTTCCTCATAAGATCTTCCCTCCATACCAGGCAACATTCTGGTAAATCTCCTCTGCACCCTTTCCAATGCTTCCACATCCTTCCTATCGTGCGGCGACCAGAATTGCACGCAATACTCCAAATGCGGCCGCACCAGAGCTTTGTACAGCTGCAACATGACCTCATGGCTCCGAAACTCAATCCCTCTACCAATAAAAGCTAACACACCGTACGCCTTCTTAACAGCCCTCTCAACCTGGGTGGCAACTTTCAGGGATCTATGTACATGGACACCGAGATCTCTCTGCTCATCCACACTGCCAAGAATCTTACCATTAGCCCAGTACTCTGTCTTCCTGTTATTCCTTCCAAAGTGAATCACCTCACACTTTTCTGCATTAAACTCCATTTGCCACCTCTCAGCCCAGCGCTGCAGCTTAGCTATGTCCCTCTGTACCTTGTAACATCCTTCCGCACTGTCCACAACTCCACCGACTTTAGTGTCATCTGCAAATTTACTCACCCATCCTTCTACGCCCTCCTCCAGGTCATTTATGAAAATGACAAACAGCAGTGGCCCCAAAACAGATCCTTGTGGTACACCACTAGTAACTGGACTCCCGTCTGAATATTTCCCATCAACCACCACGCTTTGTCTTCTTCCAGCTAGCCAATTTCTGATCCACACTGCTAAATCACCCTGAATCCCATGCCTCCGTATTTTCTGCAGTAGCCTACCGTGGGGAATCATATCAAACGCTTTACTGAAATCCATATACACCACATCAACTGCTTTACCCTCATCCACCTGTTTGGTCACCTTCTCAAAGAACTCAATAAGGTTTGTGAGGCACGACCTACCCTTCACAAAATCGTGTTGACTATCTCTAATCAAATTATTCTTTTCCAGATGATTATACATCCTATCTCTTATAAACCTTTCCAAGATTTTGCCCACAACAGAAGTAAGGAGCACTGGTCTTTAGTTACCGGGGTTGTCTTTACTCCCTTCTTGAACAAGGGGACAACATTTGCTATCCTCCAGTCTTCTGGCACTATTCCTGTAGTCAAAGATGACTTAAAGATCAAAGCCACAGGCTCAGCAATCTCCTCCCTAGCTTCCCAGAGAATCCTAGGATAAATCCCATCCGGCCCAGGGGACTTATCTATTTTCACACTTTCCAGAATTGCTAACACCTCCTCCTTATGAACTTCAAGCCCTTCTAGTCTAGTAGCCTGAATCTCAGTATTCTCCTCGACAACGTTATCTTTTTCCTGTGTGAATACTGATGAAAAATATTAATTTAGCACCTCTCCTATCTCCTCAGACTCCAAGCACAACTTCCCACTACTGTCCTTGACTGGCCCTATTCTTACCCTAGTCATTCGTTTATTCCTGACACATCTATAGAAAGCTTCAGGGTTATCCTTGATCCTACCTTCCAAAGGCTTGTCATGCCCCCTCCTGGCTCTTCTTAGCTCTCTCTTTAGGTCCTTCCTAGCTAACTTGTAACTCTCGAGCGCCCTAACTGAACCTTCATGTCTCATCTTTACATTAGCCTCCTTCTTCCTCTTGACAAGTGTTCCAACTGCTTTAGTAAACCAAGGTTCACTTGCTCGACCACTTCCTCCCTGCCTGACAGGTACATACTTATCAAGGACACGCAGTAGCTGTTCCTTGAACAAGCTCCACATTTCCATTGTGCCCATCCCCTGCAGTTTTTCTCTCCATTCGATGCATCCTAAGTCTTGCCTCATCGCATCATAATTGCCTTTCCCCCAGATATAACTCTTGCCCTGCGGTATATACCTATCCCTTTCCATCACCAAAGTAAACGTAATCGAATTGTGGTCACTATCACCAAAGTGCTCACCTACCTCCAAATCTGACACCTGGCCTGGTTCATTACCCAGTACCAAATCCAATATGGCCTCGCCCCTCGTTGGCCTATCTACATACTGTGTCAGGAAACCCTCCCTGCACACATTGGACAAAAATGGACCCATCTAAAGTACTCGAACGATAGCGTTTCCAGTCAATATTTGGAAAGTTAAAGCCCCCCTAACAACCACCCTGTTGCTTTCGCTCCTATCCAGAATCATCTTTGCAATCCTTTCCTCTAAATCTCTGGAACTTTTTAGAGGCCTATAGAAAACCCCTAACAGGGTGACCTCTCCTTTCCTGTTTCTAACCTCAGCCCACTCCTGACATTGTCCTTGGGGGCTGGTTTAGCTCAGTTGGCTGGACAGCTGGTTCGTGACGCAGAGCAAGGCCAACAGCGTGGGTTCAATTCCCGTACCTGCTGAGGTTATTCATGAAGGCCTCGCATTTTCAACCTTGCCGATCGCCCGAGTTGATCCTCTGGTTAAATCACCGCCAGACAGCTCTCCCCCTCAAAAGGGAGGGGGAGCCTGTCCATTTGAGACCATGGAGACTTTACTCACTTAGGGTAGCACGGTGGCACAGTGGTTAGCACTGCTGCCTCATGGCGCTGAGGACCCGGGTTCGATCCCAGCCCTGGGTCACTGTCCGTGTAGAGTCTGCACACTCTCCCTGCGTGGATCTCACTCCCACAACCCAAAGATGTACAGGTTAGGTGGATTGGCCACGCTAAATTGACCCTTAATCTTTTTTTTTACGGGGCTGGTTTAGCTCATTGGGCTAAATCGCTGGCTTTTAAAGCAGACCAAGGCAGGCCAGCAGCACGGTTCAATTCCCGTACCAGCCTCCCCGAACAGGCCCCGAACAGGTACCGGAATGTGGCGACTAGGGGCTTGTCACAGTAACTTCATTGAAGCCTACTTGTGACAATAAGCGATTTGCATTTCATTTCATTTTGAGTCGATTTCGGTGTGAGAACAGCTGGTGAGTCAGTTTCAGCGGGAGCATTGCGGAAGTGGTTGCTGGGAGGTAAGTCTGTCCTTTAAAAGCACTTGTCTTCGCAGGGGCAGGCCAGTCGATTTCGGCGTGAGAACAGCTGGTGAGTCAGTTTCAGCGGGAGCATTGCGGAAGTGGTTGCTGGGAGGTAAGTCTGTCCTTTAAAAGCACTTGTCTTTGCAGGGGCAGGCCAGTCGATTTCGGCGTGAGAACAGCTGGTGAGTCAGTTTCAGCGGGAGCATTGCGGAAGTGGTTGCTGGGAGGTAAGTCTGTCCTTTAAAAGCACTTGTCTTTGCAGGGGCAGGCCAGTCGATTTCGGCGTGAGAACAGCTGGTAAGTCAGTTTCAGCGGGAGCATTGCGGAAGTGGTTGCTGGGAGGTAAGTCTGTCCTTTAAAAGCACTTGTCTATGCAGGGGCAGGCCAGTCGATTTCGGCGTGAGAACAGCTGGTGAGTCAGTTTCAGCGGGAGCATTGCGGAAGTGGTTGCTGGGAGGTAAGTCTGTCCTTTAAAAGCACTTGTCTTCGCAGGGGCAGGCCAGTCGATTTCGGCGTGAGAACAGCTGGTGAGTCAGTTTCAGCGGGAGCATTGCGGAAGTGGTTGCTGGGAGGTAAGTCTGTCCTTTAAAAGCACTTGCCTTTGCAGGGGCAGGCCAGTCGATTTCGGCGTGAGAACAGCTGGTGAGTCAGTTTCAGCGGGAGCATTGCGGAAGTGGTTGCTGGGAGGTAAGTCTGTCCTTTAAAAGCACTTGTCTTTGCAGGGGCAGGCCAGTCGATTTCGGCGTGAGAACAGCTGGTGAGTCAGTTTCAGCGGGAGCATTGCGGAAGTGGGTGCTGGGAGGTAAGTCTGTCCTTTAAAAGCACTTGTCTTTGCAGGGGCAGGCCAGTCGATTTCGGCGTGAGAACAGCTGGTGAGTCAGTTTCAGCGGGAGCATTGCGAAAGTGGTTGCTGGGTGGTAAGTCTGTCCTTTAAAAGCACTTGTCTTTGCAGGGGCAGGCCAGTCGATTTCGGCGTGAGAACAGCTGGTGAGTCAGTTTCAGCGGGAGCATTGCGGAAGTGGTTGCTGGGAGGTAAGTCTGTCCTTTAAAAGCACTTGTCTTTGCAGGGGCAGGCCAGTCGATTTCGGCGTGAGAACAGCTGGTGAGTCAGTTTCAGCGGGAGCATTGCGGAAGTGGTTGCTGGGAGGTAAGTCTGTCCTTTAAAAGCACTTGTCTTTGCAGGGGCAGGCCAGTCGATTTCGGCGTGAGAACAGCTGGTGAGTCAGTTTCAGCGGGAGCATTGCGGAAGTGGTTGCTGGGAGGTAAGTCTGTCCTTTAAAAGCACTTGTCTTTGCAGGGGCAGGCCAGTCGATTTCGGCGTGAGAACAGCTGGTGAGTCAGTTTCAGCGGGTGCATTGCGGAAGTGGTTGCTGGGAGGTAAGCCTGTCCTTTAAAAGCACTTGTCTTTGCAGGGGCAGGCCAGTCGATTTTGGCGTGAGAACAGCTGGTGAGTCAGTTTCAGCGGGAGCATTGCGGAAGTGGTTGCTGGGAGGTAAGTCTGTCCTTTAAAAGCACTTGTCTTTGCAGGGGCAGGCCAGTCGATTTTGGTGTGAGAACAGCTGGTGAGTCAGTTTCAGCGGGAGCATTGCGGAAGTGGTTGCTGGGAGGTAAGTCTGTCCTTTAAAAGCACTTGTCTTTGCAGGGGCAGGCCAGTCGATTTCGGCGTGAGAACAGCTGGTGAGTAAGTTTCAGCGGGAGCATTGCGGAAATGGTTGCTGGGAGTTAAGTCTGTCCTTTAAAAGCACTTGTCTTTGCAGGGGCAGGCCAGTCGATTTCGGCGTGAGAACAGCTGGTGAGTCAGTTTCAGCGGGAGCATTGCGGAAGTGGTTGCTGGGAGGTAAGTCTGTCCTTTAAATGCACTTGTCTTTGCAGGGGCAGGCCAGTCGATTTCGGCGTGAGAACAGCTGATGAGTCAGTTTCAGCGGGAGCATTGCGGAAGTGGTTGCTGGGAGGTAAGTCTGTCCTTTAAAAGCTCTTGTCTTTGCAGGGGCAGGCCAGTCGATTTCGGCGTGAGAACAGCTGGTGAGTCAGTTTCAGCGGGAGCATTGCGGAAGTGGTTGCTGGGAGGTAAGCCTGTCCTTTAAAAGCACTTGTCTTTGCAGGGGCAGGCCAGTCGATTTTGGCATGAGAACAGCTGGTGAGTCAGTTTCAGCGGGAGCATTGCGGAAGTGGTTGCTGGGAGGTAAGTCTGTCCTTTAAAAGCACTTGTCTTTGCAGGGGCAGGCCAGTCGATTTTGGCGTGAGAACAGCTGGTGAGTCAGTTTCAGCGGGAGCATTGCGGAAGTGGTTGCTGGGAGGTAAGTCTGTCCTTTAAAAGCACTTGTCTTTGCAGGGGCAGGCCAGTCGATTTCGGCGTGAAAACAGCTGGTGAGTAAGTTTCAGCGGGAGCATTGCGGAAATGGTTGCTGGGAGTTAAGTCTGTCCTTTAAAAGCACTTGTCTTTGCAGGGGCAGGCCAGTCGATTTCGGCGTGAGAACAGCTGGTGAGTCAGTTTCAGCGGGAGCATTGCGGAAGTGGTTGCTGGGAGGTAAGTCTGTCCTTTAAATGCACTTGTCTTTGCAGGGGCAGGCCAGTCGATTTCGGCGTGAGAACAGCTGATGAGTCAGTTTCAGCGGGAGCATTGCGGAAGTGGTTGCTGGGAGGTAAGTCTGTCCTTTAAAAGCACTTGTCTTTGCAGGGGCAGGCCAGTCGATTTTGGCGGGAGTGGAGCTGGCTGGTTAGTCAATTTCAGCAGGAGCTGAGAATTTTTCTTTTTTTTTAAATTAGTTTTTTAGGCGGGAACAGGAAGTCGACCCGCGGGCGTCTGGGAAGACCCTCACCAATAAATTCTGGTGGAGAGGAAACCCGAGACACTACACGTGTAGTGTCTCCCACCCGCCCTCCTCCTCTAACCTAATAATAAAACCCATTGGTCTGAGGTAAGTACCATATTTTATTATATTATTATTATTTTTTATAAAAATTTAATTTAGTTGGTAGCCAGATCTTGGTAGAAAGTTAGAGGAATGGCAGGGAAGGGAGTGCAATGTTCCTCCTGCAGGATGATTGAGGTGAGGGATGCAGTTAGTGTCCCTGCTGATTTTAGCTGCAGGAAGTGCTGCCATCTCCAGCTCCTCCAAGACCGAGTTAGGGAACTGGAGCTGGAGTTGGAAGAACTTCGGATCATTCGGGAGGCAGAAAGGGTCATAGATAACAGCTTCAGGGAATTAGTTACACCAAAGATTGGAGATAGGTGGGTAACTGTAAGAGGGACTGGGAAAAAGCAGTCAGTACAGGGATCCCCTGCGGTCGTTCCCCTGAGAAACAAGTATACCGCTTTGGATACTTGTTGGGGAGGGGGACTTACCAGGGGTAAGCCATGGGGTACGGGCCTCTGGCACGGAGTCTGTCCCTGTTGCTCAGAAGGGAAGGGGGGAGAGGAGCAGAGCATTAGTAATTGGGGACTCTATAGTCAGGGGCACAGATAGGAGATTTTGTGGGAGCGTGAGAGACTCACGTTTGGTATGTTGCCTCCCAGGTGCAAGGGTACATGATGTCTCGGATCGTGATTTCCGGGTCCTTAGGGGGGAGGGGGAGCAGCCCCAAATCGTGGTCCACATTGGCACTAACGACATAGGTAGGAAAGAGGACAAGGATGTCAGGCAGGCTTTCAGGGAGCTAGGATGGAAGCTCAGAACTAGAACAAACAGAGTTGTTATCTCTGGGTTGTTGCCCGTGCCACGTGATAGTGAGATGAGGAATAGGGAGAGAGAGCATTTAAACACGTGGCCACAGGGATGGTGCAGGCGGGAGGGATTCAGATTTCTGGATAACTGGGGCTCTTTCTGGGGAAGGTGGGACCTCTACAGACAGGATGGTCTACATCTGAACCTGAGGGGCACAAATATCCTGGGGGGGAGATTTGTTAGTGCTCTTTGGGGGGGTTTAAACTAATGCAGCAGGGGCATGGGAACCTGGATTGTAGTTTTAGGGTAAGGGAGAATGAGAGTATAGAGGTCAGGAGCACAGATTTGACGTCGCAGGAGGGGGCCAGTGTTCAGGTAGGTGGTTTGAAGTGTGTCTACTTCAATGCCAGGAGTATACGAAACAAGGTAGGGGAACTGGCAGCATGGGTTGGTACCTGGGACTTCGATGTTGTGGCCATTTCGGAGACATGGATAGAGCAGGGACAGGAATGGATGTTGCAGGTTCCGGGGTTTAGGTGTTTTAGTAAGCTCAGAGAAGGAGGCAAAAGAGGGGAGGTGTGGCGCTGCTAGTCAAGAGCAGTATTACGGTGGCGGAGAGGATGCTAGATGGGGACTCTTCTTCCGAGGTAGTATGGGCTGAAGTTAGAAACAGGAAAGGAGAGGTCACCCTGTTGGGAGTTTTTTATAGGCCTCCTAATAGTTCTAGGGATGTAGAGGAAAGGATGGCGAAGATGATTCTGGATATGAGCGAAAGTAACAGGGTAGTTATTATGGGAGACTTTAACTTTCCAAATATTGACTGGAAAAGATATAGTTCGAGTACAATAGATGGGTCGTTTTTTGTACAGTGTGTGCAGGAGGGTTTCCTGAAATAATATGTTGACAGGCCAACAAGAGGCGAGGCCACGTTGGATTTGGTTTTGGGTAATGAACCAGGCCAGGTGTTGGATTTGGGGACAGTGACCACAATTCGGTGACGTTTATGTTAATGATGGAAAGGGATAAGTATACACCGCAGGGTAAGAGTTATAGCTGGGGGAAGGGCAATTATGATGCCATTAGACGTGACTTGGGGGGGATAAGGTGGAGAAGTAGGCTGCAAGTGTTGGGCACACTGGATAAGTGGGGCTTGTTCAAGGATCAGCTACTGCGTGTTCTTGATAAGTATGTACCGGTCAGACAGGGAGGAAGGCGTCGAGCGAGGGAACCGTGGTTTACCAAGGAAGTGGAATCTCTTGTTAAGAGGAAGAAGGAGGCCTATGTGAAGATGAAGTGTGAAGTTTCGGTTGGGGCGATGGATAGTTACAAGGTAGCGAGGAAGGATCTAAAGAGAGAGCTAAGATGAGCAAGGAGGGGACATGAGAAGTATTTGGCAGGAAGGATCAAGGAAAACCCAAAAGCTTTCTATAGGTATGTCAGGAATAAGCGAATGACTAGGGAAAGAGTAGGACCAGTCAAGGACAGGGATGGGAAATTGTGTGTGGAGTCTGAAGAGATAGGCGAGATACTAAATGAATATTTTTCGTCAGTATTCACTCAGGAAAAAGATAATGTTGTGGAGGAGAATGCTGAGCCCCAGGCTAATAGAATAGATGGCATTGAGGTACGTAGGGAAGAGGTGTTGGCAATTCTGGACAGGTTGAAAATAGTAAGTCCCCGGGACCTGATGGGATTTATCCTAGGATTCTCTGGGAGGCCAGGGAAGAGATTGCTGGACCTCTGGCTTTGATTTTTATGTCATCATTGGCTACAGGAATAGTGCCAGAGGACTGGAGGACAGCAAATGTGGTCCCTTTGTTCAAAAAGGGGAGCAGAGACAACCCCGGCAACTATAGAACGGTGAGCCTCACGTCTGTAGTGGGTAAAGTCTTGGAGGGGATTATAAGAGACAAGATTTATAATCATCTTGATAGGAATAATATGATCAGGGATAGTCAGCATGGCTTTGTGAAGGGCAGGTCATGCCTCACAAACCTTATTGAGTTCTTTGAGAAGGTGACTGAACAGGTAGACGAGGGTAGAGCAGTTGATGTGGTGTATATGGATTTCAGCAAAGCGTTTGATAAGGATCCCCACGGTAGGCTATTGCAAAAAATACGGAGGCTGGGGATTGAGGGTGATTTAGAGATGTGGATCAGAAATTGGCTAGCAGAAAGAAGACAGAGAGTGGTGGTTGATGGGAAATGTTCAGAATGGAGTGCAGTCACAAGTGGAGTACCACAAGGATCTGTATCAATGACCTAGAGGAAGGCGCAGAAGGGTGGGTGAGTAAATTTGCAGACGATACTAAAGTCGGTGGTGTTGTCGCTAGTGTGGAAGGATGTAGCAGGTTACAGAGGGATATAGATAAGCTGCAGAGCTGGGCTGAGAGGTGGCAAATGGAGTTTAATGTAGAGAAGTGTGAGGTGATTCACTTTGGAAGGAATAACAGGAATGCGGAATATTTGGCTAATGGTAAAGTTCTTGAAAGTGTGGATGAGCAGAGGGATCTAGGTGTCCAGGTACATAGATCCCTGAAAGTTGCCACCCAGGTTGATAGGGTTGTGAAGAAGGCCAATGGAGTGTTGGCCTTTATTGGTAGAGGGATTGAGTTCCGGAGTCGGGAGGTCATGTTGCAGCTGTACAGAACTCTGGTACGGCCGCATTTGGAGTATTGCGTACAGTTCTGGTCATCGCATTATAGGAAGGACGTGGAGGCTTTGGAACGGGTGGAGAGGAGATTTACCAGGATGTTGCCTGGTATGGAGGGAAAATCTGATGAGGAAAGGCTGATGGACTTGAGGTTGTTTTTGTTGGAGAGAAGAAGGTTAAGAGGAGACTTAATAGAGGCATACAAAATGATCAGGGGGTTGGATAGGGTGGACAGTGAGAGCCTTCTCCCGCGGATGGATATGGCTGGCACGAGTGGGCATAACTTTAAACTGAGGGGTAATAGATAGAGGACAGAGGTCAGAGGTAGGTTCTTTACGCAAAGAGTAGTGAGGCCGTGGAATGCCCTACCTGCTACAGTAGTGAACTCGCCAACATTGAGGGCATTTAAAAGTTTATTGGATAAATATATGGATGATAATGGCATAGTGTAGGTTAGATGGCTTTTGTTTCGGTGCAACATCGTGGGCCGAAGGGCCTGTACTGCGCTGTATTGTTCTATGTTCTATGTTCTATGTTCTATACTACCTCAGTAGATGTGTCCTCATCAAATATTCTTTCTGCCACCTTAATACTGTCCTTGACTAACAATGCCACCCCTCCCCCTCTTTTACCACCTTCCCTGCGCTTACTGAAATATCTAATGTCATTGGGGGTGGGGCTTGACATCACTGGGGGTGTGCCACCACATCACCAGAAGGTGGGGCGTGACGTGGGGCCCCACAAAGAGGGCGAGCGCCCCCAAAAGTGTAAGTCTGCCTCTGAGCAGGCCTATTATCAAGGACGCTGTCAGCTGCAACTGCAAATACTAACCAAAGTGATGAATTTTCATCGAGAACATGGACTCCAGCTGATACTGGGAAAGGCTGGCACTGGTCCTGCTGCTGCTTCAGGTTGTTTTTTGAAAGGGAAGATCAGCGCTCAGGAAAATCAATTATTAAAGGACATAAAATCAAGGGTTGGGAAGGTACAATTTTCCAATGTGCGCTCCTCGAATACATAAGCATTTTTCATCACTTGTAAATCCCACTTCTGCTTAATGATCAATTCATGTTGTAGTCACAAACATAAAGCATGGCAAGCAAAATGGCATTCTTTTAGAGATTGCCTTGGGGATCAGATTTCACATCAACTTTGTCTTCTGCATCAGTTTATTCCTCAGGCGCTGAGAAAACCATCAACAACTTGTGTTTATTTGACAACTTTAACACAGTAAAATGTCGCAATGCTCTTCAAACAAATTTCACACTGATCTACCGAAGGAGATTTTAGGGCAGATGTCCACGGACATTATCAAATGTTCTGAGGAACATTTTAAAGGAAGATAGAGGGGTAGGGAGGTTTATAGGGAGGGAATCTCAAAACTGAAGGCATGGCTGACAATGGTTGACCAATTACAATCCTGCGGAGTGGGAGAGTGGTTAGCAGGACGAGAGAAGATTACAAACAGTCACGATGAGTGAGGCCATGGAGAAATTTGAAAACATGATATGGGAATTTTAAAATTGGGCTGTTGCTTAACTGGGTGTCAATGTACGTCAGTGGGCATTGGGATGATGGGCATCAAAGCAACTTCTGTCAAAGTCCATTCGCAAAAGGCTAGCCAGCCGAGTACATTCTCTCCTGCTGAAGCTCAGGACCACAAAACAGTTACACCCCTACTAAGTTCCTGTTTGCACTCATGCCAATGCCTACAGTTTCCATACAATCCCTCCAGTGCAGAAGGAAGCCATTCAGCCCATCAAGTCTGCACGGACCCTCTGAAAGAGCACCCTACCTAGGCCAACTCCCCCAACCTAGCCACATAACTTACGGGTCAATTGTATCCTGGCCAATCCGCCGAATCTGCACATTTTTGGATAATGGGAGGAGCACCCAGCAAAATCCCACTCTAACACGGGGAGAAAGCGCAAACTCCACACAGTCACCCAAGGCCGGAATTGTACCCAGGTCCCTGCCGCTATGGGGCAGCGGTGCTAACCACTGTGCCACCATGTCGCCCATCGTGCCAGCATGCCATTTCTCCCTCTTGACCATGTAGTATTAGTTCTCCTATGTGCCAATCCTGATCTAAGCCAGTAAATGCAGCTGCACATCCAACCAGGATACACAGCTTTCCCAGTCCAGGCTCATTGGCAAGGATTCAGCAAAACGGCGGCTAAGTGTTGATGCCGGCGTAAACACCGGAGTGTTTCAACAGGCCTCTTAACCCAGAGATGCCGTGGCCCACAGGGGGACAGCACGGCGCCGGAGTGCTCCACGCAGCTCCGGCTGCCAATACGCAGCCCTGCACTGCCGGCTGCAGGTCCGCGCATGCGCGCGGCGGCCGCTTCCGCGCCGGCCATGTGCAACATGGCGGACCCACACAGCGGGGCGGCATGGAAGAAGGTAGGCTCCCCCAAGATCGCGCGTGCCCACCAATCAGTGGCCCCTGATCGCGGGCCTGGCCATCGTGGAGGCCCCACCTGGAGACTGATCCCCCCCCCCCCCCCCACCAGGACGGCCGCTGCAGCCGTGATGCCGAGCTTCCGCCAGGTGGAACCATACGTGAAACACGCCAGTGGGAACTCAGCCGGTCGACCGCGGAAAATCGCCATGCGGGGCCTCTTTCAGCGGCCCCTGACCGGCGCCGCGTCGACCGCGTGCGCGACTGCAACCAATTTTCCAGTCGCCGGAGATTCGCCTCCCGGCGTCGGACTCGATCGCGGGTCTGATGCCCCATTCCCCGCCCCCGCGCCGAGCGCGATTTCGGCGCGGCGGCTCAGAGAATCCCGGCCATTACCATTTGCTCGTCCCAGGCCACCTTCAGCATCCTTGCCTTCTCCTAGCACTAGCCCTGAAAGAGACATTTCAAGCAATTAAGTTTTTTAAAACGTCACTTCCCAGGAACTCATTTAGAGAAACCACTTTCGGCCTAATGGGGCTTGTTACATAAATCCCTTCAGCTATGATAGGTCAGTCAGAAAGTCATTTCCAAGCACAAGCAGATGTTTTAAACAAAATACTTCGGTTCAAACAATTAGAATATCGACCAATTCAAAAGACAGGACTCGCATGCAGATGAGAATTAAGGATGTCCATGACAACCGTATCTTTATTCTCGAGGGCAAGACTCAGAATCAAAGCTGATGGACTGAATCATTCTCTACAGCTACTTATGTACAAATATAAAACCTAGCCTCACTCAGCCGCCTCGTTTTGTCATCTAGGCCAAAATCCTCTGGCCATTGGAATTCTCTGGTCCTGCCGGCAGTGCACCCTCTCCCACGGGTTTCCCAGCAGCGTGGGGTGGCTTCAATGGGAAATTCCCTTGACAAGTGGCGGGAGGATAGAATGCCGCTGCCAGTGAACGGAGCGCTGCCGAGAAACACGCGACGGGGGGGAACGGGGAATCCCGCTCCCTCGTCTTTTAAAAAAGTAATTTTAAATATTGCGCAACCAATCATTTCACCTGAACCATCAACAAAGTCTGTGAATTTGCCCAGAACAGCTGCTTGAATTTCAGATTTATGTCTGTTTATTCTTTTAAGCAGTAAAGCCAGTTTATATATTGCATAAATTTGCGTATTGCGCTGTTTTATTACTTTTAGAAATCGGCACAATCCCATATGTGCCTTCTCTTTCTTCCCACCTGCATGGAGGCAGAGAGCTGATCCTTTATGGGAGATAATGTTCAGAGCAAATGCCCTCTCCTGAATCTAAAAATCCCCATATATACACAAGCTTTTAACTTCAATTTGTTATGGGCCAGTGTTTAGAGAACCCCAAAGTGTATCATGGAGTTCACCAGACCCACAACTTTTAATAGATTGTGGTATGGGGAGTACACGGCCCACTCTACATGTGTGGTAGAGCAGAAATGGAAAAGTATTTTTTAAAGCAAAACAATGTTTATTCTATGAACTCAAATTAACCTTCTTAAAACAAACAGTGAACATGTTAGCAACCATTAATTCAAATACAACCCCCAAAGACTACAACACTAAGTAATGCTTTTGCTATCCTTTTAACATCCAGAAGACTTACAAAAAAACATAACCTTTAACAGAAGCACATCAGGTTTACATTCACTACTGAAAACATTTATAATTCTGAATTCACCAAATGATCAAGAGATAGTCTTTTCATGGCAGAGAGATCAACAGTACACCTGCTCTGTCTGACTTCAGCTCCAACACTGAAAACAAACTAAAACACACCCTGCAGCAAACCACCTAAAACAAAAGTAAAAAGCTGACAGACAGCCCAGCTCCATCCACTCTCTGACATCACTGCAGTAGTAAACACCCATTTCTTAAGGGTACTCTCACATGACAAACTTTAACATGCTTCGATTATACTGCTAAGCTGTCCGCCATTCATTTTCAAGAACACTTTCAGAATTACAGGGGCAATCCAAAATTTGGCTTTGCATTTAAAGAGGTCTATTATTAAAGTGTACAATGACACTGAGACCTATCCTGTAAAGTTTTGTAGATTTGCTGGGTGCTGAGAAGGGCTTCTGCAATTTTACATTAAAATGGTGCAAGGGCCCAATAAGACCTTGATTTGCATGTACTCATGAGGCCTTACCTATTCATGGGGAGCACGTCCACTGTGCATTTGAAATATGACAGTCGGTGAGAATACAGAGGTAAACCCTCTGCACTGATTTCAACCGCCCACCTGATATGTCTACACAGAAATTGAAGAATTTGGATTGAGTGCGGCTGGTGAATGGTAGATCAACATCGGACATGTGGGAGTCTTTTAAGCGACATTTGATTAACATTCAGAAAAGTCACGTTCATGAGAGAACAAAGAATAAGTATGGTATGTTTAGGGAGCCTTGGATAATGAGGGATATTGTGAACCTCGTCAAAAAGAAAAAGGAGACTTTTGTACGGTCCAGAAGGGTGGGGACAGCCGAAACCCTTGAGGAGTATAAAGAAAGTAGGAAGGTACTTAAGCGGGAAATTAGAAGGACTAGGAGGGGTCATGAAAGGCCTTGGCATGTAGGATTAAGGTGAATCCCAAAGCCTTTTGTTCATATGTAAAAAGCAAGAGGGTGGCCAGGGAAAGGATTGGACCACTTAAGGGCAGTGGGGGGAATCTACGTGTTGAGCCAGAGGAAATGGGCAAGGTACTAAATGAGTACTTTGCGTCAGTATTCACCAAAGAAAGGAACTTTGTTGAAAATGATTCTTGGGTAGGGTATGTGGACAGTCTGGATCATGTTAAAATCGAAAAGGAGGAGGTATTGATTCTTTTAAAAGATATTAAGGTAGATACGTCTCGAGGGCCGGATGGAGGTTATCCCAGAATACTGAGGGAAGCATGGGAGGAAATTGCTGGGGCCTTGACTGACATCTTTGTATACTCATTGGCTACAGGTGAGATCCCAGAGGACTGGAGAATAGCTAATGTACTGATGTATAAGAAAGGTAGCAGGGATAATCCTAGAAACTATAGGCAGGGGAGCCTCACATTGGTAGTAGGTAAATTATTGGAGAGAATTCTAAGGGACAGGATTTATATCCATTTGGAAACAAATGGACTCATTAGCGATAGACAGCATGGTATTGTTAAGGGGAGGTCGTGCCTCACTGACTTGATCGAGTTTTTTGAGGATTTAAAAAAAAAAAATTTAGAGTAATTATTTATTTTTCCAATCTAGGAGTAATTTAGCATGACCAATCCACTTAACCTGCACATCTTTGGGTTGTGGGGGTGAAACCCACACAGACACGGGAAGAATGTGCAAACTCCACACGGACAGTGACCCAGGGCTGGGATTCGAACCCGGATCCTCAGCACCGTAGGCAGCAGTGCTAACCACTGTGCCATGTGCCGTCCTCTGTGACAAAGATGATTGATGAGGGGAGAGTGATGAATGTTGTTTACATGGACTTCAGTAAAGTATTTGACAAGGTGCCTCATGGCAGACTGGTACAAAAGGTGCAGGCACAGGGGATCAGAGGTGCGGTGCTAAGATGGATACATAACTGGCTTGGTCACAGTAGGCAAAGGGTAGTAGTAGAAGGGTGTTTTTATGAATGGAAGGGTGTGACTAGTGGTGTTCTACAGGGATCTGTGCTGGGACCTCTGTAGTATACATAACCAATTTGGAGGAAAATGTAGCTGGTCTGATTAGTAAGTTCGCGGATGATACCAAGGTTGGTGGAGTGGCAGATAGTGTTGAGGATTGTCAGAGGATACAACAGGACATAGATAGGTTGGAGACTTTGGCAGAGAAATAGCAAATTAAGTTTAATCCGGACAAATGTCAGGTAATGCATTTTGGTAGGTCTAACACAGAGGGTAAATGTACCATAAATGGCAAAACTCTTAGGAATATAGAAGGTAAGAGAGATCTGGGCGTGCAGTTCCATAGATCTTTGAAGGTGGCAACACAAGTGGACAAGATAGTCAAGAAAGCATACAGAATGCTTGCCTTCATTGGACGGGGCATATAAAAACTGGCAAGCCATGCTACAGTTGTAAAGAACCTTGGTAAGGCCGCACTTGGAATATTGCGCACAATTCTGGTCGCCACACTACCAGAAGGATGTGGAGGCTTTGGAAAGGGTACTGAGAAGGTTTATCAGGATGTTGCCTGGTCTGGAGGGGGTTAGCAATGTGGAGAGGCTGAATAGACTCGGACTGTTTTCATTAGAAAGACGGAGATTGAGGCATGACCTGATAGAGATCTAAAAGATTATGAGGGGCATAGATAGAGTGGATGGGCAGGCACTCCTTCCCAGGTGGAGGGGGTCAGTCGTTAGTGGATATAGGTTTAAGGTCCGTGTGGAAACGTTTAGAGGAGATGTGCGAGGCAGGCTTTTTACGCAGAAGGTGGTGAGTGCCTGGAACATGTTGCCAGGGGAGGTTGTGGAAGCAGATACATTAACGGCGTTCAAAAGGCATCTTGACAAACACATGGACAGGGTGGGTACAGAGGGATACGACACAAGGAAGTGCTGAGGGTTTTGGCAAAGGTTGGTATCATGACCTGTACAGGCTTGGACGGCCGAAGGGCCTGTTCCTGTGCTGTATTGTATTTTGTTCTTTGTTCAGGCGGGTAAGGTTAAAAGGCAGGAGAATGGAAATGCGAAACATATCAGCCACCATTGAATGGCGGAGCAGACTTGATGGGCCAAATGGTTTAATTCTGCTCCTCTGTCTTATGGTCTTATGGTCTCCTTTGAACCGCTAAGCAATGCTAAAATTAACCTGCTCAGTAAGTGCATGCATTTTTTCTCGATTGTTTTCTGCCAGAGGCCAGAGCTGTCAATGGCATTTGAACTTTTCACTCCCAAAACAAGGCTGACAAGAGGGATGACATGCAAGACTAAGTACTCTGAACTAGCGGCTTTGCATTTCAAGAACTATGTTGCCTGTGCTCGGAATTTTGATAAGCAAAATCTGAAACATCCACCAGCTCATCATGTTAGCATCCAGTGTAAAATTCCAGGCCTGCAACAAAAGATCATTTGTACCGCCGAGGGGGTCATGGTTCATTGGTTAAAGCCTTTGTGTTGGTTGACATGTTTTTTTTTATTCTTGAGGTCTCAGTGGCGCAGTGCAGTAATTCAGAACAGTGCACTGAAAGCAAATGTCTCCGAAGTCTCGAAGGAACATGTCTAGTGTGCTGTAATAGCACTACCAGCATTAGGAAGAATAGGAAGAAGGGCAATGCGGGAGAGCATTGTTAAATGATTTACACAGTGTAATTTTAGAAAAAGGGGTTACTCCATGGGGGTCAATTTCGTCTTGATCTGCACTCTCCATACGACTATATTGGCTTGCATTCCGGGATAAGTAAAGCTCCACCAGCTTAAATTGATGTTCATAGCCTCTGAACTTTTAAGACACAATTTCTTTGCTAAGTGTTCACTTTACTGAACATTTCACTGCCCCCCTTGTTCCTGATCCTGCAACCTTCATTATTCAGCCTGCAGCCCCTGTCAATGATTAGCGCTAACAATAGGCACAACTTGTCTACTTGACACTTTGAGCTTGTGCGTGTTGTGTGACTATGCATGTGACAAAAGGTAACAGGAGATACCAAATCTGAGGCACTGAATCCTGCCAAAACCTTATCTACGATGTGATTCATCCGGGTCTGTGGTAGATGTGAATGCATTCTGATCCTACCAGTGCCAGGGCTTATCCAGACGTGTCCTCAACAGCATCTTGGCACTTTTCGGTGAATGTAATTGCTCCCTGAAAGACATATCTAGCCTTCTGGAACTTGTCGTTGGGTCAAAACTATGAGTTTGGCCACACATGGTTACATAATAATTCAAGCCCATATATGGAGAAGAAAGACACTCCCACCCCCGACTCCATCCACAAATTAACAAGAAATTCTCAAGCACAACAAAGAGAAACACTCATTCTAAAAGCAAGACCAATAAATCATCCATTTACAAACCCCCATGGTGGCGCACCCCAACCAGAGCTGCACCCCTCCTGCTTGTCCCCCAAACACTGACTAAAGTTAAGAAGGAAATAGATAAATCTCTAGACTCTAAATGTGTCAAGGTCTATGGGGACTGCATTGGGGAATGGCGTTCAGAGAGAGGATCAACCACGATCATATTGAATGGGGGGCCAGGCTCGAAGGGCCAAATGGCCTACTCCTGCTCCTAGTCTCTGTATTTCTATAAGAATGGCAGGAGAGGTCAGGTTGGGAACCCTCAAAAAGCAGGGAATGGTCTTTGCCTCACTAATGAGTAAAGATGAAGGTATTTTACAGTTCTCCTGGGAGTAGCAGCATCTTGGATATTATTGCTCTAGTTTGGACTGCTACATAGCACAAGGTGCTGTTGGAGGGTGTGTGTGTGCATTCATTGAATGCAGAATAGGAGTAAATATGGAGACGAAAAGGGAAAGGTGCTGCTTTAAATATGTTCAGATCTTTTCAAATTTTGGCAATACTTTTATTGGGAAGACAGAGCCATTGGCTGGACTTTTCCGCTCCCCTCGGGGCTTGTTTGGTGACATGAGCAGAAAATCTCACGAAAGGCCAAAATTGGGGGGAGGGGGGTTGGGGCTTTTTGTGATATCCGGACACCCGGGGCGAAATTCTCCGTTATCGGCGCTAAGTCCGCCGATCGGCGCAAAAAACGGAGCAAATCCGACTTGCGTCACGCCGCAAAAATCGTCGCGAAGTCTCCGGCCCGAAATGGGCTAGCAGCGACGTGACGGGATCCGCGCTTGCTCACGTGGTTCACGCCGTGCAGCGTCATACACGCCGCACGGCGTGACGGCTCAGAAGGACGCGCTGCTCCCCGCCACCCGACCGGAACACCCGACCGGAACACCCGACCGGATGGCCGGCCGCCGCTCAGCCCCGAGGTTCCAGTCACGGGATGTGGAGGCGCTCCTGGACGCAGTGGAGCAGAGGAGGGAGGTCCTGTATCCCGGGCACGGCCGCAGAGTTGCCCCACGCCACAGCCGGCATCTGTGGAGGGAGGTGGCAGAGGCCGTCACCGCTGCGGCCCTGACACCACGGACAGGCACCCAGTGCCACAAGAAGGTGAACGACCTCGTCAGAGCAGGCAGGGTGAGCCTCCCCCCCCACCGCCCGAAACCCATATCCCCCATATCTCCCCTCCCCCATATCCCCCCTCCCCCATATCCCCCCTCCCCCATATCCGCCATATCCCCCTCCCCCATATCCCCCATATACCCCTTCCCCATATCCCCCATATCCCTCCTCCCCCATATCCCCCTCCCCCATATCCCCCATATCCCCCCTCCCCATATCCCCCATATCCCCCCTCCCCATATCCCCCCTCCCCCACATCCCCCACATCCCCCTCCCCCATATCCCCCTCCCCATATCTCCCCTCCCCATATCCCCCATATCCCCCTCCCCCATATCCCCCTCCCCCATATCCCCCATATCCCCCCTCCCCCATATCCCCCCATATCCCCCCTCCCCCATATCCCCCCTCCCCATATTCCCCCTCCCCCATATCCCCCCTTCCCCATATCCCCCATATCCCCACGTGAATCCAGCCCTAACCTTAACCTCTGCAATACACGTGCAACCGATGGCGTGCATTCATATACCTGACTAACACTGTTGCCTTTTAACCCTGCCACCATCCCCCACCCCCGCCCCCCCCGCCACAGGATAAACGCGCACACAACACCAGGGAGCATGTGAGGACTGGAGGAGGCCCCGCTGATGAGAGACCACTGACCGAACACGAGGAAATGGCCCTGGAACTGGCTGGCGGACCTGAGGACCGGGAGGTTGCTGATGCAGAGGTCGGGGGCGTACTAGCAAGTGAGCCACCGACAGCCCGTCCCCATATCCCCCCTCCCCTATATCCCCCTCCCCCATATCACCTGATCACTGCCTGCGTGTCTAACCATGCATGCTTCATTGTGTATCGCAGGAGCAAACGTCGAGGCACCCATCCCCGCAGATGCAGACCGCCCGCAGGATGCCCCTCGGAGGCCACGGGAGACGGAGAGACCCGGACCCTCCGGCATGCGACGCCTGCAGGATGCCCCTCGCACACACGGGAGATGGAGAGACCCGGACCCTCCAGCATGCGACGCCTGCAGGATGCCCCTTACACACCACGGGAGACGGAGAGACACAGACCCTCCGGCATGCGACGCCCGCAGGATGTCCCTTGGAGACCACGGGAGACGGAGAGACCTGGAGCAACAGGGTGACGACGCCCCCGTCACGTGCGGGTGCGACGACGCAGGCGTGTGCCACCCAGCGACGAGAGGGGCAGCCACAGGCCCCCGTCGCAGCCGAGCCAGGACACCACTACCCAGGACACCCCTAACCGGGACACCCCTACCCGGGACAGCACGACCCAGGAAGACGAAATACCGGACAGTGACACAGCGTGGATGGGTGGAGACGAACCCCCACCCCAAAGTGCCATGGACTCAGAGTGGGACGAAGAGCACGACACAACGCCACTGCTGTCACCAACACCCTCCACCATCGCAGAAACACTCACCTCGGTTGGGCACTTTAGTGATGAGGCGTCTGGTACACTCACTGGTGTGCACAACACAGCCGTCCCGGTACAGCAGGTGGAGGTAGGAGCAGCAGAGAGGCCGGGCGGTTGCAGGGTAGCCCAGCCCAAGCGAACATCTGCCGCCCAGATGGATCCCGGGTTCCTGGAGTTACCACACCCACCCATAGATCCGATGCAACCACCGACCCGGAGACGAGCGTAGAGGGTGACGGCCGGCTTGCGGCGGCTGCAGTCGCAGGTGGAGGAGTCCACCCGCGTCCAGGAGCTGGGAGTGGTGCCGGTCATGCGTGCCACCCAGGCCGACACCGCACGGGTGGCGTCCGCGGTGGAGGCAATGGGTGCGACGGTGTCAGACATGGGGTACGGTTTGCGAGGCCTGGGGCCTTCCGTGCAGGCGGCGTCTGTGGCCCAGGACATGGCGGCCCTCTCACAGGAAGCCATGAGCCAGTGCCAGCGCCAGATGGCAGAGGCGCTCAACGCCATGGCCCAGTCTCTGCAGGCCATGGCCCAGTCTCTCAGGCCATAGCCCAGTCTCTGCAGGCCATGGCCCAGTCTCAGCAGGCCATATCCCAGTCTCTGCAGGCCATGGCCCAGTCTCAGCAGGCCATGGCCCTGTCTCAGCAGGCCATAGCCCAGTCTCAGCAGGCCGTAGCCCAGTCTCTGCAGGCCATCGCTGAGGGCATCGGCGCCATTGGCCATGTGCGAGCCGGCGTCGCATAGTCACAGACAGGGTTTGCCAATCCCCTGGGCTCCATGGCTGCAAACCTGCAGACCCCTGTCGATACCAGCATGGGCCTCCAGGACTGGCAGCGCCAGATGTCGGGGGGGCGTTGGATGGCCAGTCCGTTCGCATCCCCCACCCATGTAGAGGCCTGGGGGCCATCGGGCACCCTGAGGGAGGAGGAGGTATGGTCCGTCCCGGGTCCCCCTGTAGGGGAGGTCCCGGAACACCGCGACACCTCGGACTCCCCCCCTTCCGTCCCAGGTGCATCGGGTGGGCAATGGGCAGTACAGGCTGGCAGCTCACCATCCCAGTCGCCCGGGCTGCAGCCTGGCCCATCTAGGCCAGGACGCCCCAGGAAACGGCCGCCAAAGGGATCCCGTGTCAGAGGGCAGGAATCACAGGAGTCCACCTCCAGTTCTGCTGTACCGTCTGGGGAACCACGTAGACGTAGTCAAAGGGCCCGTAAGGCCAAACAATTAGACACTGAGTAAGTTGGCACGGGTGCAGGGCACAAATGAGTTTTAGGGGCTAGGGCACGTGCATGAACTCCTTTGGTTATTAAAGTCAATGTTACACCTACCGAAGCTGCCTTTGTGCTCTGTCCAAAGCGTGCGGGGGTGTCATGTACGTTGAGCGCAAGTGTGTGTGTGTGAGGGGTGGTCTTACCTCAGCCCCAGGTCAGTCTGCCCCTTTCCCCTGGGCCACCATCAACATCCCCCCGGGCAGAGGACGGAACCGTGCGCTGCAGTGTCACAGCCGCATGCAGGGATGGTCCGGGTGGATGGTGGTACTGTGGCCATGGGTCAGACATAGTCCAACGATGTCGAGCCAGGAGTTCATCGCAGGGCTGGTTGTCATCATCCTCCATGGCCTGCAATAGACACGCGTCCACCCGCAACTGTGTGAGCCCGGCCGATGTGCCGCAGGTGGATTGGCAATGGGGGGGGGGTGGTGTGCATGCGGGTGGGGTGGGTGGGGTTGGGGAGGGGGGTGAGGGTGCTGGTTGGGTGGATGGGTGGGGGTGGTCGGCTCTTGACATGGTGTGCGGTCTGTGGCCGTACTACCCGATTCCCACGCCCATCTAGTCAGTGAAGCAGGCGGCTATCAGCCTGTCCCGTGCCCGCTGGGCCAGCCTGTAATGGTGGACAGCCAGCTGCCTGTGTCTACCCCGTCTGTCCTGACCATTGCCCCCATCCCCCTCATCTGGGGAGGACTGCGCCTCTTCCTGCTGCTCCTCCACTCCGCCCTCCTCTGCCTGCGGCACATCGCCCCTCTGCTGGGCTATGTTGTGCAGGACGCAGCACACCACAATGATGCGGCCGACCCTATCTGACCGATACTGGAGGGCGCCCCCAGAGAGGTCCAGGCACCTGAAACGCATCTTCAGCACGCCAAAGCACCTCTCCATCACTCCCCTTGTCGCTACATGGGCATTATTGTAGCGGTTCTCCGCCTCATTGCGTGGCCTCCGTATAGGTGTCATCAGCCACGATCGCAATGGGTAGCCCCTGTCGCCCAGCAACCAGCCCCTCAGCCGAGGATGGCGTCCCTCGTACATGCCGGGGATGTATGACCGCGACAACACGTATGAGTCATGTACACTGCCCGGGTAACGGGCGCAGACGTGCAGGATCATCATGCGGTGGTCGCAGACCACCTGCATGTTCATCGAATAGGTCCCCTTCCTATTGGTGAACACGGCCCTGTTATCTGCAGGTGGCCGCACGGCGACGTGCATCCCATCAATTGCGCCCTGGACCATGGGGAACCCGGCCACGGTAGAGAAGCCCACGGCCCGGGCATCATGGCTGACCCGGTCCACAGGGAAGCAGATGTAGCAGTGCGCCATGGCATATAGGGCGTCTGTCACTGCCCGGATGCACCGGTGCACCGATGCCTGCGATATGCCGGACAGGTCCCCACTCGGTGCCTGGAATGACCCCGTTGCATAAAAGTTCAGGGCCACCGTAACCTTGACGGACACGGGGAGAGGGTGTCCCCCGCCAGTGCCACGCGGTGACAGGTGTGCCAGCATTTGGCAGATGTGTGCCACGGTTTCCCGCCACATCCGGAGTCTCCTCCTGCATTCCCATTCCTTGAGGTCCTGGTATGACTGCTGGGGCTGGTACACAGGGGGCGCCCTCGGGTGCCTCCATTGCCGTGGGGCCACGACGTCCTCCTCCCACTCCTCGACCTGTCGGTCAGGTGTCCCTCCAGCCTGGGCGGCTGCCGCCTGCCCCTCTGCGGCAGCCTGCGCCGCCTCTCTGGCACGCTCCTCCTCCTCCTCATCCAGGGCAACATAGACATTAGCGGCTGCCGCCATGGCGGCCAACATCGCTGGATGATCGGAAAACATGACGGCCTGGTGGGGGGGGTGGGGGGCGGAAACGACGACATGTCATCATTGTCCATACCCCCTCCTCCCCCCAGCCAGGTGGCATGGACCGCATGGGTCCAACTGTTGGTGGCTGGCACCTGGCCAGATGGACCAACTCACTTGCCCTCGCACCCCCCCTCCCCGGCACGGACCCCCCCATCCCCCCATCCCCGGCACAGACACCCCAATCCCACCTCCCCGGCACGGAAACCCTCATCCTCCTCCCCGGCCCTCCCCGGCACGGACCACCCCCATCCTCCTCCCCGGCCGTCCCCGGCATGGACCTCCCCATCCTCCTCCCCGGCACGGGCCCCCCATCCTCCTCCCCGGCACCGACCCCATCCTCCTCCCCGGCACGGACCCCTTCCTCCTCCCCGGCACGGAACCCGCCCCATCCTACTCCCCGGCACGGACCCCATCCTCCTCCACGGTTCGGACCCCCCATCCTCCTCCCCAGCACGGACCCCCCCCCCATCCCCGTCCCTGGTACGGACCCCACCCATCCTCCTTCCCGGCACGGGCACCCCATCCTCCTCCCCGGCACGGATCCCATCCTCCTCCCCGGCACGGACCCCCCCATCCTCCTCCCCTGCACGGACCCCCCCATCCTCCTCCCCGGCACAGGCCCCCCATCCTCCTCCCAGGCACAGACCCCATCCTCCTCCCCGGCACGGACCCCCCCATCCTCCTCCCCTGCACGGACCCCCCCATCCTCCTCCCAGACACGGACCCCATCCTGCTCCCCGGCACGGACCCCCCCATCCTCCTCCCCTGCACGGACCCCCCCATCCTCCTCCCCGGCACGGGCCCCCCATCCTCCTCCCCGGCACGGACCCCATCCTCCTCCCCGGCATGGACCCCCCCCATCCTCCTCCCCTGCACGGACCCGCCCTTCCTCCTCCCAGGCACGGGCCCCCCATCCTCCTCCCCGGCACGAACCCCATCCTCCTCCCCGGCATGGACCCCCCATTCTCCTCCCCGGCACAGACCCCCCCCCCTCATCCCCCTCCCCGGCACGGACCCCCCCATCCTACTCCCCGGCACGGCCACCTCATCCTCCTCCCCGGCACGGATCCCATCCTCCTCCACGGCACGGACCCCCCCCAACCCCTCCCCGGCACGGATCCCCCCATCCTCCTCCCCGGCACGGGCCACCCATCCTCCTCCCCGGCACGGATCCCATCCTCCTCCCCGGCATGGACCCCCCCCTCCCCATCCTCCTCCCCGGCACGGGGACCCCATCCTCCTCCCCGGCACGGATCCCATCCTCCTCCCCGGCACGGGCCTCCCCATCCTCCTCCCCTGCACGGACCCCCCCATCCTCCTCCCCGGCACGGGCCCCCCATCCTCCTCCCCTGCACGGACCCCATCCTCCTCCCCGGCATGGGCCCCCCCATCCTCCTCCCCTGCACGGACCACGCCATCCTCCTCCCCGGCACGGGCCCCCCATCCTCCTCCCCGGCACGGACCCCATCCTCCTCCCCGGCACAGACCCCATCCTCCTCCCCGGCACGGACCCCATCCTCCTCCCCTGCACGGACCCCGCCATCCTCCTCCCCGGCATGGGCCCCCCATCCTCCTCCCCGGCACGGACCCCATCCTCCTCCCAGGCACGGACCCCATCCTGCTCCCCGGCACGGACCCCCCCATCCTCCTCCCCTGCATGGACCCCCCCATCCTCCTCCCCGGCACGGGCCCCCCATCCTCCTCCCCGGCACGGACCCCATCCTCCTCCCCGGCATGGACCCCCCCATCCTCCTCCCCTGCACGGACCCGCCCTTCCTCCTCCCAGGCACGGGCCCCCCATCCTCCTCCCCGGCACGAACCCCATCCTCCTCCCCGGCACGGACCCCCCATTCTCCTCCCCGGCACAGACCCCCCCCTCATCCCCCTCCCCGGCACGGACCCCCCCATCCTACTCCCCGGCACGGCCCCCCCATCCTCCTCCCCGGCACGGATCCCATCCTCCTCCACGGCACGGACCCCCCCCCAACCCCTCCCCGGCACGGACCCCCCCATCCTCCTCCCCGGCACGGGCCACCCATCCTCCTCCCCGGCACGGATCCCATCCTCCTCCCCGGCATGGACCCCCCCCTCCCCATCCTCCTCCCCGGCATGGGGACCCCATCCTCCTCCCCGGCACGGATCCCATCCTCCTCCCCGGCACGGGCCTCCCCATCCTCCTCCCCTGCACGGACCCCCCCATCCTCCTCCCCGGCACGGGCCCCCCATCCTCCTCCCCGGCACGGACCCCATCCTCCTCCCCGGCATGGACCCCCCCATCCTCCTCCCCTGCACGGACCCCGCCATCCTCCTCCCCGGCACGGGCTCCCCATCCTCCTCCCCGGCACGGACCCCATCCTCCTCCCCGGCACAGACCCCATCCTCCTCCCCGGCACGGACCCCCCCATCCTCCTCCCCGGCACGGACCCCCCCCATCCCCCTCCCCGGCACGGACCCCCCCATCCTCCTCCCGGCACGGATCCCATCCTCCTGCCCGGCACGGACCACATCCTCCTCCCTGGCACGGGCCCCCCATCCTCCTCCCCGGCACGAACCCCCCCATCCTCCTCCCCGGCACGCACCACATCCTCCTCCCCGGCACGGACCCCCCCATCCTCCTCCCCGGCACCCAGTAGGGTGGGTTAAAGTAGAGCCAGCAGGACGTCGTGGATCCCATCCCTTCAACCTTTACGCTGTAACTTCTTGGCAATAGGGCAGAGAAAGCTGTTGCTGCTGCCGGTGGCTTCGATATCACTTTTCCCACCCGCTGCCAAGCTCTACAAAAAAAGAAAGTAAAATTCCACCCATTGTTTTCGTTCCCCACTCCAAACTCAATTCCATAGCTACTGACCTCTTCCCATTCCCTGGCAACAGTCTGAGGTTAAACTAACCTGTGTGCAACCTTGGTGTCACATGCCATCAGTAGGATTTCCTATTTCTACCTCAACAACGTCACCCAAGCTTCACCCCTACCTCAGCTCATCTCCTGCGGAAACCATCATTTATGCCTTCATGACCGCTAAACCTGACTATTGTGATAAACTCCTGGTTGATTTCCCATCTTCATCCCTTCATTACTTGAGCTAATTCGACTCTCTGTTGCCATGCCTCAGCTGTCAACGATTCCGTTCTCCTGTCACCCCTGTGCTCAATGACCTGCATCGGATCCCGGTCAAGTAATGCCTTAACTTTAAAATTCTCCTCCTTGTTTTTAAATCCCACCATGGCTTTGCCCCTCCCTATCTCTGCAATCTCCTCCAACTCCAGAATCCTCCCCAATAACTGCTCTCCTCTAATTCTGCCGACTTGTGCGCCCTGGAGTTTAATCGCTCTACCATTGGTCTTCAGCGGCCGAGCCCCCAAGCTCTGGAATTTATCTCCCCATCTCACTTCCTTCCTTTATGACGCTCCTTGAAACCCAACCCTTGGCCAAGCATTTGGTCACCCGATCTATGTCCTTTTGTGGCACAATATCATGCTTTGTTTTTTTCAAGCACCTGGGGATGTTTTACTGCGCTAAAGGCGTTATGTGAATATAAGTTGTTGTTCTTGTGTCTGAATAAAGTGATATATTAGAGTGGCAGCTGTCATGTTTGAAGTTTGTTCACCGACCAATAAACAATTAGTGTTGGGTTTCAGGTAATGCTTTGCACACTTTGACAACTATCTCGCAAGCTCCTCAAATCTCCTACTTGAGAAGGTAATGAAGCCTTAATATCCATGAGCACATTTTTAGAGATAATTAACTCCTTAAAATTATTTTTTAAATGAGCTGGGCAAATATTGAATCTGTTTGGGAATAGAACTGCTCATTAGGATTGCATTAGTTGTCACCAACAGAATCAAATATAATAGTTATTCTTTGTCCTGCGTGATTGATGAATGGTGTCTGATGATTTATGGGTCAGGGATGGATGGCAGAGGTGTTAAGATAAATGCATAATTTGAAGTTTTGCATAATTGTCTTTGGGATTAGGAATATTGCCTGCAGAACCCTCTCTCAAGTAGAGTCAGGACAGTAGCGTCCTCAGTAGATTCAATTCTAAATGATCTATAAAGGAGTCAACTTGAGGAATCAAATGGCCTTTCGTCCTTCCACACTTCACATCACTGTTACCCACATTAATGTATATTCAGTGGACCCATTAGGTACACAAACACTTTAATGTTGGGATATGAACATGGACTTTTAATGCAATACATGATTCGGAATAAAATGAAGGGAGAGCACAATAATACCCTGAGTGTCAGGCTAATTCTTTTTTGTTTTGGTTAATTGAAGAATCAGCTATCGATCGAAACAAGAGATTCAGCACCCCGCTCAACTAGATTAATATTCATACAGCCCAACTGAAAATCACGCAAGGCTACAGATTTTGCCTCACCCTCTGTACAGCTGTGAGGATTAGTGCTCATGAATAAAGAATGTCAATATGAAGCATCCATCTATTTTTATCCGTGGTAGGCTTGCTTTTACTCCCATAAGTACAACCACAGTCTCATACCTTTTAAATCCTTGAAGTACAGACTGTAAAAATCAGTAAAATAATGAAACACAATGGATTAACTTCTGCATTCTATGGAACATCATTTCTTGACAAGCTGCAACAACAATTAAGTCACTCTATGCAAGATTAAGAATCATGACTGCATTTTGTAATTCGCAGAAATAACACCCAACTGAGTTGTTGCTGAGTGTCTTCACATTGCAATTTGTTTCTATGGGGTGTCTGTTTTCAGTTTCTCTAAGCTAACTCATATCAGCTTTCCTCGTATGTGTAGCATGGTGTTGTATGCACCCTCACAATTCTTGGGTGAAGGAGCAGCCTGACAATAAATAGTTGTAGCCTGATGGGCATTTATAAAGACACCAGCAAAGCCTGATGGTTAAAAAGGCTAACTCTGTATCAGCATCAGTAGTATAAACAACAAAGGTCGGCAGTGAAGAAAAGGGGGTGGGATTCTCCGAGCCCCCGCACAGAAATCGTGCTCAGCGCGGGGGCGGAGAATGGGGCATCAGACCCACGATCGGGTCCGAAGCCTTCCCGCGATTCTCCGGAGACCGGAGAATTGGCGGCAGTTGTGCGCGATCA
Organism: Scyliorhinus torazame; assembly: GCF_047496885.1. NCBI lineage: Eukaryota > Metazoa > Chordata > Chondrichthyes > Carcharhiniformes > Scyliorhinidae > Scyliorhinus > Scyliorhinus torazame. The sequence goes on along the minus strand of NC_092723.1, from coordinate 66,364,604 downwards.
GTTGACGCGGCGCCGGTCGGGGGCTATTGAAAGAGGCCCCCACGGCCATTCTCAGCCGGCAGCTGGCCGAGTTCCCGCCAGCGTGGTTCCCTCATGGTTCCACCCGGTGGGCACTCGGAGTGGCGGCTGCGGACACAGTCCGCGTCCGGCCTGGTGGGAGTGGGGGGATCCGTCACCGGGGGGAGCCTCCAGGACGTCCAGGGTTGCGATCGAGGGCCACCGATCAGCGGGCGCGAACGATCTTAGGTGGGGCCTATATTGTTGGGGCCGGTTTACTATGTGGGGCCGCCATGTTGTTTTGTGGACCCGCGGCCAGAAGTGCAGGTCCCCATATCGGCAGCTGGAGCTGCGAGGACTACGGAGGACTCAAAACGGAGAATCACTTTGGACTTTCTCCAGAAAATTCCAGAGTGTTTCGCGCCCGTTTTCTCGCAGGCTTGGGGATATAGCCCCATTATCAGCGAATACCGCCAAGGATGTGCAGTCAGAGAGTGAACCCAGGAACATATTGGACAATGGTCATTGCTTTACATTGGACAGACAGTGATTGAACTCTGTAATGACCCTTCCTGTTGATTCCCTTCTTTCACCTTTCTTTATTTCGCTGTTATTATTTTTGATCCATGGATGCTTAATGGGGATAGACCTTTAAGTCGAAGAGGGGAAGTGAGGAATTCAAAAGTTACAAAACAGAACACTGTGCGAACCTTTGGACAGCAGCACTCAGACTTCTCGGCACTCGAGAAGTCGGTGGGACTCGGTTCAATTGTTTGACTGGTTGCCAGTGAATTACCAAACGGCCGTGTTCTTCCCGGTAACAGGTGGTGATTGGATCGTGCCTGAGTAGAATGAGTTTCGGAGAGTCAGGTGAAGCAGTCAGGTCCTGGACACTCAGAGGAAAGGAGCTCCCTCTCCCTCTCGCTCTTCTTTTCTCCAGAAAAGCTGCTGTATTTCTGAAAATGCCGAGACCTGAATGAATCTACAGTGAAAACCATTATAGACTGGAAACAGAAACCTCAAGCTGAAAGCCTGAATTGAAGAAAGGTGCAGGAAACAAGCATCTGAAACAACGACTCTTATCTTTTTATTTTCATTATTATTTTTACATCTCCCCTCTGTGTTTGTCTGGCTTGTGCATGTGTGTGTATGTAGAGGGTGGGAGAGTTTGATTGGGGGGGGGGGGGGGGCGGTGTTAGAAATTAGCTGATAGTTATCCTGTTGTATTTTCTGCATTTTAATTATAGTTACTCTTATTAATAAACTTAATTGTGTTTAAATTTACAAACCTGGTGACATTAGTTCTTGGGCAGCCAAAGGTCAAAGACTTTGGGTGTTTTTCTAAGGATTGTTTATTAATTTCAATTGTGTTGCAACTTCGGGTCAAGTCAGGCTGGAATTAACCACGCACTAGCCCAGGGGATCATAGCAACACAGACCCCTGGGTCGTGCTCCTGAGAGGAAATATGACCCCTGAGTGAGCCATGATTCTTTTAGCATTTGTGACCAAAAAAGACATTGATTGAATTGTGCTGTCCTGCAAGTGTGTGATTGGAAGCATGAGCAAGATCTGTGTATAAAGGAGAGACAAAGAGACTTCTGAAGCGATAACCTGCAGCAATCGTAAGAAGCCGTGCCATGGGCACGGGACCCAGAGAGGATACCGGGATCCACCACGAGCGAGTCTGATCACCTCGCCTCTTAACATATGACATTTAGGTCCAAGCCGTGAATTTTGATATTGTTGAGTTCAGGGAAGTGGCCATACAGGAAGCGTAAGGAACAAAAGATTTATTTACAGTAGAATGATGACTCTATGTATACTGGTCCCAGAAGGGACTACCCACACCCAGCACACACTCAGGCCGGGATTTTTATATCCTGATTTGTTCTCCCACTGATGAAGGAGCTCGGCTCCTCAGTGGGGAAGCTCGTACTGCACGAGACTCATGGGGCGCCTAATCAGCCTGGGCCTGTGGATCTCATGTAGGTTACAACAGATACCCTTGAAAAATAGAGTTTAAATATTATGTGTAACAGAGCTTTTGATACTTTGCGTAATCAAATTTTGATAGAGTGTATGATAGAACCTCTCTAGTAGTGGTGATAAGCATTGGGATTTTTATATTGTGTTTAATAAAGAAGTGATTTGATTCAAAGTTAAAGGTGTTGTGACTGTCAGTCGACTGGAGCACGGGTTCTGATCAACATAGTCTTAAGACTGAGGTAAGTACTGTCAATTGCAAGCCATTAATTCAGACAAATTGTTCAGCTGTAGGCAATAGTTCGACTTATCCAGTGAGCACACAAATTTACCAGCAGGACAGAGGTCAGAAATGTGCTCAGCATAGCTTAACTAGCAACATTCTTCTCCCTGGCCTGTCGATATGTCAGAAGTTTAAGATGACTGCCAAGGGGGATATTGCAGCACTGCACTGATGGGATGCTGCGTTGTCAGAGGTCCTTTAAAGGAAGTTTTCAACTGAGGTTCTGTCTGCTTGTGCAGGTGGATGCTAAATATCCCGTGGAGCTTTTGGAAGAAAAACGTGTATTTTCTGGATATCCCGACCTCCAGCAAACTCTGTGAGAGGAAACCGCTAACTGATTGTTTGTCTCATTGTTGTTTGAGGGGCTTCATTGATATAACATAGCAGCCAGACTGCAGCCACTGGCAGTCACTTTGTGGAAACATTCAGGATGTTTGGATTTTTTAAATTTATATATATATCATGGTCTTATTAATTCACAAGATGTAAGCCATCTCATAATCTTGAGGCAGGGAAATATTTCCTTGCTGTTCCTTAAAAAAACAGAGCAGAGCAGACCCTGACAAGCTGAATGCCAGTTGTGATAATGTGTTGTCTCTGTGAGCTGTGAAGGGATTCATAATTACATTGAAGGCATTTGATTTACTCTGATTTGGTGATCCCTGTCATTTTTACCTTTACTCCTGCCTGGAATTACTCAGCTATATAACCGCTTAGGTTTTCATGAATCACAAACTGCCATTTGTTTCCTGTATTCATCATATTTGTATCCGGAACATACATATATATAAAATATAAGGGATGGAATTCTCCCATTTTGAGACAAAGTGAGATGGCGGGCACCTTCGCCGGTGCCTGTCCCGCCAACTCAAATAGGGGGATCCCTCGCCAGATTCTGTGCTTGGAAGCTCATTAATTGTACACAAGTGAGTTCCCCTATGGCAGGACGATAGCTAATTTGTCCCCCTGCCCTCAGCTGACAGGTTTCAAGGTCCTGACGCAATATTTAAACACCAGTCCAGTACTCATATCACTCTCTCCTTTCCACCTATCTTCACCAGACCATGCAGGATGTCAGCAATCCAAAGGAAAGGCGCTAGCAGCCACAAGGAGAAGTCTGTCCCCCGATTCATCCAGCCTCACCCTGAGCTAATCAGCTGTGAGGCCCCTAGGCCCCACTTGGACCTCTATCCACTGCATCTGAAGTCTTTGTGCATCCCCTTCCACTAAACAATGTGGTATCCCTTTGATCCCCTTGTTCGAGAATGCTTCTGGCAGCCTTGTCGGAATCCAGCTTCCCTCCCCTTGATCTTGCCCCTGGCTTCCGTTCTTTGTCTACTTAATCCACCTCATTGCTCTGCTGCCTGCCATCGTGAGCCTTTGCCCTAACCCTTCCACATTGCCCCCCCCCCCCCACCCCCCCTCCCCCCCACTTGTCTTCATTAGGCCACACTCCCCTTACCGCCTGGCCTGACCTCGCACTTGGTCAAAGTTCGGACCTTTGTTGCAGTGGCAACATGGGTCCTGCAGCACAGACCTTTCCAGATATATACTGGTGTGTGGCGCTAGGGTGAGAAGCAGACCCCAACCCAGGTGCTGTGCTGGTCCAAGACAGTGACGTAGGAGGGTCCAGCAACATGATGCTGTCCATGAAGACCAGCTCAGCATTGAAATAGAGGCAGGAACCGGTCTGCCCCAGCAGGGTGGCGAACAGCATGTGAGGAGCAACACAGCGCTATGACAGAAAGTTGTTTCACTCAGATGCAATTCTTTATTTTCTGATCAATGGGCCTAGATCAGTAATAATTATTGAAAAAATACATGAAATGTATTTTATAATCCCAACACTTGTCCAAAACAGTTGGATAGAAACTAAACTATTGGTGTTTTGACCAGGTAAGAGCTTGCAGCACTAATGCTCCATTAAGACTTTGGTGTTACGTAAGCAACACTTTACGTTTTTTACCAGGTTGAAACCCATTACACTTGTTGCTGTTTTGACAGCCCTGCATTTGCTGCTTTTTAACACCACTTTAGCAGCTTTATATTTGCTTCTGCTAAAGATGTTATTTGCAAGAGTAATGGAATATCAAGATTGTAACCTGCCTGCATTTACCTTGTTAACATTTTCCTTTCAAATTCAATCCTAAAGCTGGCGGTATACAATCCATTTTCGAGGTCCCTTCCGAAACCACCTCATGCAACAAGCTACTGTTCCCTCAAATCCTTTTGCATAAAATGCCATAAAAATGTATTTAAGATAATATCTTAACTGCTGAGCATGGTTGCAATCAGCCTAGAGTGGTTGTGTAATATAAGTCTGCTTTACTCTGAAACTCAATCTTAACTGAAGGGCACTTGTGTGAAATAAAAGCGAAAGAATGTTGGAAATGCTGAGTGAAGGACACTTTTGCGATTTGTCAGTTATCTGTCACGGTGACACGACACATTCTTCACTTCCTGACAGGATTTAGCCCATCCAAAGCCCAAATGAAATTAGTCACAGTGATAATATCCCATCATCAGCCCACACACATTTCACCAAAAATATCCTAGTCAAATGTCAAAAGAGAAACATTCAAGGTGGATTAATATGTATTGCTGACGTCCATTGGGAACCTATATTGGTAATGTATGACATTATACATTTACAACCTTCTAAAAAAAAGGCATTTGTGGTTGAAGTTCATCCCACAGTTCATCTGATCTCACATCGCGCCATTTGTGAGGCCACACCTGGTATATTGCGTGCAATTTTGGTGTCCTTATCTGAAGAAAGATGTTCTTGGTATGGAAGGAGTGCAGTGAAGATTTACCAGGCTGATTCCTGGGATGGCGAGGTTGTCATGTGAGGAGAGAATAAGTCAGTTCGGATTATATTCATTCAGGTTTAGAAGAGTGACAGGGGATCTCATAAAAAATTATAAAGTACTAACAGGAATAGACAGGGTATGTTCAGAAAGAATGTTCCCAATGGTGGTGGAGACCAGAAGTAGAGGGTCATAGAACATAGATCATACAGAGCAGAAGGAGGCTATTCGGACCATCGAGTCTGCACCGATCCACTTAAGCCCTCACTTCCACCCTATCCCTGTAACGCAATAACCCCATCTAACCTTTTGGACACGAAGGGCAATATAGCATGGCCAATCCACCTAACCTGCACGTCTTTGGACTGTGGGAGGAAACCGGAGCACCCAGAGGAAACCCACGCAGACACGGGGAGAACGTGCAGACTCCGCACAGACAGTGACCCAGCGGGGAATCGAACCTGGGACACTGGCGCTGTGACGCCACAGTGCTATCCACTTGTGCTATCGTGCTAAGGGGGAAACCTTTTAGGAATGAGGTGAGGAGATATTTCTTCACCCAGAGAGTGGTTTATCTGTGGAGTTTGCTACCACCGAAAATAGTTGAAGCCAAAACAGTATGTAATTTCAAGAAGGAATTAGGTATAGCTTTTGAGGCTAAAGGAATCAAGGGGTATAGGGGAAAAACAGGGTCAAGGTATTGAACTTGATGATCAGCCATGATCATAATGAATAGCGGAGCAGACTCGAAGGGCTGAATGGCCCTCCTGCTTCTATTTTCTATGTATGTTTCTCTGTATTACCATCCTTTTAAAAGCAAAGAGTACAGGACATAGAAATATTTACTTAAAAGAAAACACCAAGTGCAGTTGTTTATTATTTGTACCATGAAGAGGGCACACAGTTTGGCAGTAGCAGATTCACTAAAAAACAGGCATTTATACAATCGCACTGGAAATTTCTATGCAACTTTGTGATACTCCAGCCTAAAATTGTACCGCACTAAATCTAAAAGTGGAAGGAGCTTATTGTGGATGCAACAGCAAATGGCGGTATTCAGGGGCTGTTTAGCACAGGGCTAAATCGCTGGCTTTGAAAGCAGACCAAGGCAGGCCAGCAGCATGGTTCAATTCCCATACCAGCCTCCCCGAAAAGGCGCTGGAATGTGGCAACTAGGGGCTTTTCGCAGTAACTTCATTTGAAACCTACTTGTGACAATAAGCCATTTTCATCTCAAATCAACTAGTACAGTCAGAGCAGACAGAGTCATACCCAGGGTGAATTGTCCAAACATAGAATTTTAATATGAGGAGAATGCATGACATTTATTGTAATTCTTAGGACCCGTTGTTAGAAGGGACCTTTCATGATTACCAGATGTCCCAAAGTGCTTTCCAAACAGGGATATACTTTTTCTGAAGTGTAGTCTAAATGTTGTCGAAGTGTAATCTAAATGCAGTCTACCTGTTCCAATGTAGGAAACACAAGTTAATTTTCCAGCTCCCATGACGACCAGTTGATCTGTTTTTTTCTGAAGCTGATTGAGGGATAGATAGCAGCCAGGACACAAGGGGTAATTCCCCTGCTGTTTTTTGAAATAGTGCCATGGGACCTTTTATACCCACTGACTGAGGGAGCAGCAAAATGATATCTCTGAGAATGCAGTAATCTCTTCGTCCTACACTGGAGTTTCAGCCTAAATTATTGTGCTCAATTCCTGGAGTGACCCCTTGAACCTACAGCCATCTCCGGCTCCGAGGCAAGAGGGCTATCAACACAGCTGACAGACTGATTTACGTTGAGGTCAACATTTTACTGTGTCGACTTGCGATATGCACCAACAACCTGCATCACAAAATTATCACCCCCATGTGGTGATTTTTCTGTCCATCAGCTTCAAAACGCAACACAATCACAGGTATTAAAGCAAAAAATTCCACAATGACTCATCAAGTATGGCAGCATCTGTGAGGAGGAAACACAGCGAATATTTTGAGTCTGCGTGACTCTTTTGAGCTGCAGAGAGGTGGGAATGTGATGGATTATATAGTTGGAGGCGGGATGCAGTATGTGGCGCAGAATAGAAGGTCAGGTAGAGGTGGGCGATCAGGAAAGATTTGACAAAGATCATGACACAAGACATTGGGAATTCTAAAGACCATTGAAGGTGCTTATAATTAATTATAGGTAAGGGAGCAGAATGTTTTCATAGTAGAATAAGGGCCAGCGCTTTGTGAAAGCAAAACAAGTTTCAGATGCCCATATGGGGGGAGAGTGTCAAGAATTTATTTTTAAAAGATCAAAATGGTGGCGCAGTGGGTTAGCCCTGCTGTCTCACGGCACCGAGGTCCCAGGTTCGATCCTGGCTCTGGGTCACTGTCCATGTGGAGTTTGCGCATTCTCCCCGTGTTTGCGTGGGTTTCGCCCCCACAACCCAAAGATGTGCAAGGTAGGTGGATCGGGTACGCTAAATTTCCCCTTAATTGGAAAAATGAATTGGGTACTCTAAATTTTAAAATAACAACAAGAAAAAAAGATCAAAATGGAAGAAGGAGTTCATGTTCTGAAGTCGTTGAACTCAATATTGGAGTCTTGAAAGCTATAACATGCCAAATCGGAAGATGAGATGTTGTTCTTCCAGTTTGTGTTGGGCTTTCCTGGAACCTTGCAGCAGGCCAAGGAGGGACAGGTGGACATGAGAGCAGGAGGTTGAATTGAAATGGCAAATGACAGGACGATTGGCATCAGACTTGTGTATTCAATGAAGGTATTCCTCAAAACGGCCATGCAATCTGCATTTAGTACCACCCCCTGCAAGTAGAGGAGACTGCATTAGGAGCAGCACTTGAAAGGAGTGTTTGGGACCTTGGATGGGGAGGAGGGAAGAGGTAAAGAGGCAAATCTAGTGGGCGCGATTTACTGGCCGCGTCCCATCAGAATCGGCGCAGGTTACGGCCGGAAAATCGCAGAGGAGGCCTCCCCCGGGATTACTGCAGTGATCCCGCTCATCAGAGCTCCTCAGTCTAGGAAATGACGCTAAGTGTGGTCTTCGGTTGCCGTTCCCCGCCGGGGACTGAAATAGAAACAGAGCACAGTTAAATAGTGGGGCTGTTCCCAGAGCTATAAGTGTCGGGAATGACCCCGCTTATGCCTCCCAGAACAGACTCAAATTTTTTTTGGGTTAGATCACGCCCAGTATCTTCTTCATTTGCATGCCTCGGTGCTTTGGGGAGTGGATTTCTGCATTTGGTCTCCCCAGCTGCAACCTACAATCGATCATTTTAATCGATCGTGGCCATAGCCTTTCTCCCCCCCAACCCCCCCACCTGCCCCATCTCCCTCCTGATTGGGCCTTCAACCTTCTGCTTCCCTCTCTGCTTCTACAGATCCTCAGAGAAAGTCTCCTGCTGCCAAATGTCCATTTGCATTCACCAGCCGGTCTCACAATCTGGTGAGGTATTGGCCTCAGTATAGAAATATTTGTTTACATTTAGGCCCCATTGTTAAGATAGCCCTCAACGTTGCCCCTATGATATATTTCAGCCCCAACTTCAGTGAGATTACTGGGTGTGTTCGGTGGTCAACTAAGCATCAAATATAAACAAGTTATGGCCAGTTTTATGTCGTGAACTACAGTGCTCACAAAATGGATTGAAATCATATCAAACACATTTAACATATGAGGAGGGCAGCATGGTAGCACAGTGGTTAGCACAGTTGCTTCACTGTTCCAGGGTCCCAGGTTCGATTCCTGGCTTGGGACACTGTCTGTGCGGAGTCTGCACGTTTTCCCCATGTCTGCGTGGGTTTCCTCCGGGTGCTCCGGTTTCCTCCCACAATCCAAAGATGTGCAGGTTAGGTGGATTGGACATGATAAATTGCCCTTCGTGTCCAAAAAGGTTAGGAGGGGTTATTGGGTTCTGGGGATAGGGTGGAGGCGTGGGCTTGAGTCGGGTGCTCTTTCCAAGGGCCAGTGCAGATTCAATGGGCCGAATGGCCTCCTTCTGCACTGTAAAACAATTCTATGAATATGAATACCTTACAGGCACCAAAGAGAATAAATATTCACCCTCTGAATCTGAGAAGAATTAAGACCTGTTTCTCAGAGATCATAAGACAATAAGATATAGGAGCAGAATTAGGCCATTTGGTCCCTCGAGTCTGCTCCACCATTCGATCATGACTGATATGTTTCTCATCCCCATTCTCCTGCCTTCTCCCCATAACCCATGTACCTCACTTATTAATGAGGAACCTATCTATCTCTGCCTTAAAGACACCCAATGACTTGGCTTCCACAGCCTTCTGGGGCAAAGAATTCCACAGATTCACCACTGTCTGGCTTCAGAAATTCCTCCTCATCTCAGTTTTAAAGGATCGTCCCTTCAGTCTGAGGCTGTGCCCTCGAGCTCTAATTTCTCCTGCTGGTGGAAACATCCTCTCCACACCACTCTACATCGGCCTCTTTATTCTGTAAGTTTCAATGAGATCCTCCCTCATCTTCTAAACTCCATCAAGCACAGACCCAGAGTCCTCAACCGCTCCTCATGTCATAAGCCCAAAGACAAGTTATTTTTTAAACTTCGATACTCTAGCCTTACAAGTGAAGTATTTCAATATGAAGGACTATTAAGCCTCACTTTAATAAATATTAGGTAACTCAGAGCTAAAGATGGTTAGGCTTCCACAATAGTTGATTTAATAAGTTTATTGGAGCTCTTTGAAGCTCATCCCAATCTTTATTTTGAATATTCTTGAGTTCTGCTGGTGCACCATAGATGCTTGTGGCATTGCCTGGTCAGTTCTTTAACACAAGGTGAGGCTCAAATATCATATGCCACAAATATAAAGGCCTCCAGTGATTTTGTTTCAATGAATTGTATGCAATTTTACTTCAGTCGATAATTCAAAGAAGTCCATAATAAAATAAGAGCCATCTATAATACATCACGAGGACTCCACAGTAATCAAAATCAAACAAAAGATTTGAAAGAGATTGGTGCAATTAATTAAATGTGAAAAAGAATTAGGAGCATAGGTCTTAGGAGCAGGATTAGGCCATTCAGCCCTTCGAGCCTGCTCCACCATTCAGTAAGATCATGGCTGGTCTGATTGTGGTCTCTACTTCACTTTGTCTCCATACATTGGATTACTTGTCTCTCAAAAATCTGTCTAAATCAGCCTTGAACAAATTTAATGATCCAGCCTCCACTGCTCTCTGGGGAAGATAATTCCACAGACTAACGACCTTCTGAGAGAAGAAAATGAACACTTGGTCATTTGCGGGGAGATACATGAAAAATTTACTGATGTTACAGAAATATTATTCAGATTATTACCATATTTTACTGAAAACTTAAAAATGATACAAGGTTTTAAAACCTTTCAGTTTCCCTTTCTTCTCTTGTCACCCATTCTGTCAGCTTTGTTCCTTTTATCTCCCCACCCTTCCATTGATTTCGACCATTGTCCGACCGATTCTGGCTTAGGGTGACTGTCCGTGTAGAGTTTACACTTCCTCCCCATGTCTGCGTGGGTTTCCTCTGGGTGCTCCGGTTTCCTCCCACAGTCAAAAATAATGCAGGTTAGGTGGATTGACCATGCTAAATTTTCCTTTATGTGAGAAGCTTGCCTTCGGGCTTGTGGCACTGATCAACAGTGTGGTTGAGGGAAGCTTGGTGAGCTTGGCGATCAAGGTGAAAGCAACGGTTGGAAGATTGAATTATTCGAATAATATCAAAAAATTCCCTGAAGCCTCAGCAACTGTGCATAATAGGTGACGATGTTACTTCATAGATATATGTAATACAGGATGCTCGGGCTAATGAAACACGTGAAGGATTTGTGGAGACTGACAGCTGAAGCATAAGCTAACAGGCAAGTGTAACAAATGAGCCGATGGCTTCAAGGCATGAATGTACCGAGGTACTGGAAGGGCATTAAATCCTTTAAAGAAAAGGAGACTCGCATTTCTCTAGTGGCTATCAGTTCAGGGCATTCCAAAATGCTTTACTGCCAATGAAATCTTCTGGAAGTGTAGTCACTATTGTAATTTAGGTGTTATTTTTAGTCTTATTTGATAGCACAGAATTATCGAGCATTATTGACTTCATGGGGAAGTTTTAGCAACACCCACCCCCACCGTGGCCAAAAAAAGTGGGTCTTAATTAGATGGGTGTTAAAAAATATTTAAATCTCAAACACAACCCCAATCTGCATTCAACGTGCCAGCTTCAGACTTTAACCAAGATAGGACAACAACAAGTAAACAATTAGCTTCCAGGAGATGGATCCATCATTGATATATTATAATGACTATCCGGAAAGATAGCAGCTGAAGGAAGAGAAGACAACTGTGTAGAAGAAACAAGTTATTTTAGGAATATAGGAACAGGACTAGGCCATTCAGTCCCTCGAGCCTGTCCTGCCATTAAATGAGATCATGGCTGATCTGAGGCCGAACTCCGAGGGCGGGATTCTCCTCAGTGCAGGGGTGAAGAATGGGTGTCAAACCCTAGATCAGGTCTGACGGCGCTCCTGCGATTCTCCGGTGCCCGGCACAAAAGCAAGTTTAGGAATTTAAAAGTGAAGTTTTAATCTTTCTCCTGGGGATAGCGTCATGGGGTGGAACTGAATAGTTAACTCGCTCTCACACTGATGAATGAATTGGGAGCTGACAGAGGAGGCAATGATCGGCAAAAGGCAACCTGGAGTCACACCGACGGTTCTGCTGTGCTCATCACAAGCCACTGCATTGATCTCTATCAAACCCAGAAGGGACGATTTGGATTGTATTGCTGCATTTAGTTGCGATATAAAAATTGCACTTTCTCACTTTTTTGTTCAACTTGTTGCAGGCAAAAGTGGAACCAACAGTTCTGGATCGGGACGTGCCCTCTTCAGAGTGCGGTGGACGGCAATGAATGATTGTCAGGAAAGCAAACACGACACATACACATACACACACCATTCATAGAAATCTAACAACGCAACCTTACTGTAAAATCAATGAAGCGAGGTGTTTATTCAATGAAAAGTTCGTATTCCGGCGACTAGTCATCATTCAGAACCTTTCCTAAAATTCAAAATTGAATTTAGGAGGTTCCTGGTGAAAGGAGCCACGCCTCGTCTGCAACATAAATAAGAGATCTCTCCAAACACTCCCAGAAAAGCAGGAAGCCAGTAGGATTACAGAAACCAGTGGCTCGTACAGAATAGCCGCTGGACTGCCAATCGTTGACATAAATGTGTCTCTGGACGCAAGGGGAGGTCTCGCATGGGTCGCTTCGCAAAGGCAAGTGCAGATGTGGTCGGCACTGGGGTGAGCGAGTCCTCCCAGATCCCAATCTCTTGTCTGCTTCGCAGGAGGGAGGATGCCTTTTAGGAGATGAGTGCCAACCGGGAGGACCATGTGATCCTGTGTCAAAAGGCCATCGGGCTGGTCAATGAATTGTGTGACAAGAACATTCTGGAGCAGGAAAAGTGCCTGGACTTTGTGCTGCCCTCCTCGGACCAGAGCCCCAGTGTAACTGAGACAGGTAAAGTGAGTAGCATTTTTTACAACCGATCACATTTGGAGGGCGGGAGTTTAACATTAATGAAAAAGAGAATCATTTCAACAAGTTTGGGTGAGAAATTAGTCGCCTTCCTTTAAGCTAAAATATTGAACTAAGCACAAAGAATTCCAGAATAACACAGGGTCTTCATGATGAGGACGGGGTATATATGTAGTTAGGTAGGAATGTATTGCTCATTCACTAATATGACTCATATGGTTAATAACGGAGTCTATAAAACTTAGAATGTGAAGTATCGAGCTGAAATCCTCTTTCAGAAAATATGCAAATCGATTGCAAAGCATGGTTTAAAAAACTCAGTCTGTAAAAGTGTCCAGGACGATATAGCTCGAAGTAAATAGAAGGTTCGCATCTGCTTTTTTTAAACTTCACTCTTCAGTGCAACATTAGGAAGCAAGATCACTTTTGCAATGCCTGGGATTGCAAGTTGTTCTCTGACAGCCTATTGGCACTAGAGGGAAACAGTGACCGGTTTCAACCAGGGCAGCAGCCAGCTCTCCGCCAGACGATCATATCAACCATCTCACTTAATCTGGCGGTACGGATAGAAGGAGCCAGGTATTTTTACACTGTCTCTTCTGCTGGAGAGCTGACTGTCCACAGCGCCGAGAGGGTTTTTTTCAAATAAGATTTTAAAATGGTTTTCTTTCTCTGAGAATCGACCGAAGATTATCGTGAGATCCGACCAGCCACAATAGATGGTAGGTCTGTTTGTGTGTTGATTTGCAGAGCACGATTGGAGTCCTCAGTTTTAGCCCCGTCAACGATTAGAATCGGCTGGGCGATGTGTGGGACTGTGATCCCTGTGCATCCATCTGGGGTTGGGGGTGGGGGGGGGGGGGGGGGCGGGGGGAGGAGGAGGAGTGGACCTCAGCCACTGAACCGAATATTCAACCTCTCTCTTGTCACATTGAATGTCCATTTGTGGCTTCCATTCCAATGGAAGTTTTTCCGCATGTGTCAGGGTCGGGTATCCATGTTCTGCCTGTCCTGAGGGCAACACGGTGAGGGGGTTCTGTGTCCCAGGCTCTCTTGGGTGGACAGTTAAAGTTGTCACTGGAGTTGCATTACGAAAGTTGGTTCGTTCGGGTACTTGTGACTTGGTGAGTTGATCCTGGCAGGTGTTGTTTTCGAGCCTGTGTGTTTGGGGATCCGAATTGTTTTCGGAGCTGTTCCAACCGGGAGCAGGGTTGCTGTAATTTCCCCATGCCATGCGGGGAGCTGTCCAGCACTGAAGCTCAGATTACATTGTGAGTCCAGAGGTAGCGGGGAGCTGTCCAGTGCTGAATTTCAAATAACATTGTGAGTCCAGAGGGAGCGGGGGAGCTGCCCAGGGCTGAATCTCAGATTACATTGTGAGGCCAGAGGGAGCAGGGGAGCTGTCCAGAGCTGAATCTCAGATTACATTGTGAGTCCATAGGGAGCGGGGGAGCTGTCCAGGGCTGAATCTCAGATTACATTGTGAGCCCAGAGGGAGCTCCACTCTTGTGTTGGAGAAACGTTAGCCGCTATATTTACCAGTGTTTCAGGATTGCACCGCCCCCCCCCTTTCCCGGCCCACCACCACCACCACAGGTGTTGTATTTGTAGGTGACAGTGCAGCTTTTTATTTCTCTTTCGAAGCTCCGTCAATAACTTAAAGTATTTTATTGGATTCATTTGGTGCTGGGCGTTAGTCAGCTCAGAATATCATGAGACCGATTTTCAAGATTTTAGAGCTATTCCTCTTCTTGTCATTGTTAACCTTTAATTCTGGCCTGATGTTGCCATTTAGATCGATTTTATTATCGATGATTTTGCGCGCTAAATAACGAGTTCACAAGAGGTGGTTTTCGATTGGAGCTGTTTTATTTTCAGTCAGCATTCGACAGCCAATCTCTGCGAATTGAAAGGAATCCAATTTACATTTCATTCCCGCCATTACCTGACAGCGCGAGGCTGTGTTTTGAGAATATTTGAATAAAATAGTCAGTATTGAATCTCTAGAATGCGAGAATTCGTTCACTATGAAGTATGTTCTGCATAAATTGGAAAGCGGTGCATTGCAATTAAAAAATAATTTAAATTTTACCGACACGTTGACTTTGGGGGCTGGCAAATACACCGTCCCTTGAGAGGGGGCAGGTTAATGCTGGATTTGTGTAGAAGCTGAATGTATAGGTTAGATGTCAAAGGTTTCTCCAAAGCATGGTGCAGGTTGAGTTCAGGTGGCAAAGCTGCCCCATGCCCTATCTCACTGACTTCTCCATGCTCTATCTCACTGACTGCACCATGCTCTATCTCACTGACTGCCCCATGCTCTATCTCACTGACTGCCCCGTGCTCTATCTCACTGATTGCCCCCTGCTCTATCTCACTGACTGCCCCCTGCTCTATCTCACTGACTGTCACATGCTCTATCTCACTGACGGCCCCGTGCTCTATCTCACTGACTGCCCCCTGCTCTATCTCACTAACTGCCCCCTGCTCTATCTCACTGACTAACCCATTCTCTATCTCACTGTCTGTCACATGCTCTATCTCACTGATTGCCCTGTGCTCCACCTGACTGACTGCCCCATGCTCTATCACACGGACTGCCCAGTGCATTATCTCACTGACAGCCCAGTGCTCTATCTCACTGACTACTCCGTGCTCTATCTCATTGCCTGCCCCGTGCTATATCTCACTAACTACCACATGCTGTTTAGCTCAGGGCTAAATCGCTGGCTTTGAAAGCAGACCAGAGCAGGCCAGCAGCACGGTTCGATTCCCATAACAGCCTCCCCGAACAGGCGCCGGAATGTGGCGACTAGGGGATTTTCACAGTAACTCCATTTGAAGCCTACTTGTGACAATAAGCGATTTTCATTCCATTTCATTTTCATGCGATATGTCACTGACTGCCCCATGCTCTATCTGACAGACTGCTCCATGCTCTATCTCACCGACTGTACCGTGCTCTATCTCATTGACTGTCCCGTGTTCTATCTCACTGATTGCTCCATGCTCTATCTCACTGACTGCCCAGTGCTCTATCTCACTGACTGCCCCATGCTCTATCTCACTGTCTGCTCCTTGGTCTATCACACTGACTGTCCCGTGCTCTACCTCACAGACTGCTCCATGCTCTCTCTCACTGACTGCCCCGTGCTCTATCTCACTGACTACCCCATGTTCTAACTCACTGGTTGCACCGTACTATAGCTCATTGTCTCATGTTATATCTCACTGCAAGCCCCATGCTATATCTCACTGACTGCACCGTGCTCGATCGCACTGACTGCCCCATGCTCTATCTCACTGACTGCCCAAAGGTGTCTCTCACTGACTGCCCATGCTCTATCTCACTGACTGTCCCGTGCTCTATCTCACTGACTGCCCCATGCTCTATCTCACTGACTGTCGAATGCTCTATCTCACTGACTGTCCCATGCTCTATCTCACTGTCTGCTCCTTGGTCTATCACACTGACTGTCCCGTGCTCTACCTCACAGACTGCTCCATGCTCTCTCTCACTGACTGCCCCGTGCTCTATCTCACTGACTACCCCATGTTCTAACTCACTGGTTGCACCGTACTATAGCTCATTGTCTCATGTTATATCTCACTGCAAGCCCCATGCTATATCTCACTGACTGCCCCGTGCTCGATCGCACTGACTGCCCCATGCTCTATCTCACTGACTGCCCAAAGGTGTATCTCACTGACTGCCCATGCTCTATCTCACTGACTGTCCCGTGCTCTATCTCACTGACTGCCCCATGCTCTATCTCACTGACTGTCGAATGCTCTATCTCACTGACTGTCCCATGCTCTATCACACTGACTACCCCATGCTCTATCTCACTGATTGCCCCCTTCTCTATCTGACTGACAAACCCATGCTCTATCTCACTGACTGGCCAAACGTGTGTCTCACTGCTTGCCCATGCTCTTTCTCACTGACAGTTCCGTGTTCTATCTCACTGACTGCCCCATGCTCTATCTCACTGACTGCCCGTGCTCTATCTCACTGACTGCCCCATGCCCTCTCTCACTCACTTCCCGTGCTCTACCTCACTGAATGCCCCTTGCTCTATCTAACTGACACCCCGTGCTCTATCTCACTGACTGACCCGTGCTCTATCTCACTGACTGCCCCCTGCTCTATCTCACTGACAGCACCGTGCTCCATCTCACTGACTGCCCCGTGCAGTATCTCACTGACTGCTCAATGTTGTATCTCACTGACTGCTCAATGTTGTATCTCACTGACTGCCCCATGCTCTATCTCACTGACTGCCCCATGCTCTATCTCACTGAATACCCCGTGCTCTATCTCACTGACTGCCCCATGCTCTATCTCACTGACTGTCCCATGCTCTATCTCACTGACTGCCTCATGCTCTATCTCACTGATTGTCCCCTGCTCTATCTGACTGACTACCCCATGCTCTATCTCACTGACTGGCCAAACGTGCATCTCACTGACTGCCCATGCTCTACCTCACTGACAGTTCCGTGTTCTATCTCACTGACTGCCCCATGCTCTATCTCACTGACTGCCCGTGCTCTACCTCACTGACTGCCCCCTCCTCTATCTAACTGACTGCCCCGTGCTCAATCTCACTGACTGACCCGTGCTCTCTCTCACTGACTGCTCAATGTTGTATCTCACTGACAACCCATGCTCTCTCTCACTTACTGCCCCGTGCTCTATCTCACTGACTGCCCCATGCTCTAACTCACTGACAGCCCCGTGCTCTATCTCACTGACTGCTCCCGCTCTATCTCACTGACTGCCCACTGCTCTATCTCACTGCCAGTCCCGTGCTCTATCTCACTGACTGTCCCCTGCTCTATCTCACTGACTGCCCCATGCTCTATCTCACTGACTGCCCCATGCTCTATCTCACTGACTGCCCCGTGCTCTATCTCACTGACTGCCCCATCTCACTGACTGACCCGTGCTCTATCCCACTGACTGCCCCATGCTCTATCTAACTGACTGCACCGTGCTCCATCTCACTGACGGCCCCGTGCTCTATCTCACTTACTGCCCCGTGCTCTCTCTCACTGACTGCCCCATGCTCTATCTCACTGACTGTCACATGCTCTATCTCAGTGACGGCCCATGCTCTCTCTCACTGACCGCCCGCTGCTCTATCTCACTGAGTGCCCTGTGCTCTATCTCACTGACTGCTCAATGTTGTATCTCACTGACTGCCCCATGCTCGATCTCACTGACTGCCCCGTGCTCGATCTCACTGACTGCCCCGTGCTCTATCTCACTGACTGCTCAATGTTGTATCTCACTGACTGCCCCGTGCTCTCTCTCACTGACTGCCCCATGCTCCATCTCACTGACTGTCACATGCTCTATCTCAGTGACTGCCCATGCTCTATCTCACTGACTGCCCGCTGCTCTATCTCACTGACTGCCACATGCTCTATCTCACTGACTGTCCCGTGCTCCATCTCAGTGACAGCCCCCTGCTCTATCTCACTGACTGCCCCATGCTCTACCTCACTGACGGCCCAGTGGTCTGTCTCACTGAATGCCCTCTACTCAATCTGAATGCCAGTCCCGTGCTCTATCTCACTGACTGTCCCCTGCTCCATCTCACTCACTGCCCCCTGCTCAATCTCACTGACTGCCCCATGCTCTAACTCACTGACAGCCCCGTGCTCTATCTCACTGACTGCTCCCGCTCTATCTCACTGACTGCCCACTGCTCTATCTCACTGACTGCCCCCGCTCTATCTCACTGACTGCCCCGTGCTCTATCTGACTGACTGCACCCTGCTCTATCTCACTGACTGTCCCATGCTATATCTCAATGACAGTTCACTGCTCAATCTCACTGACTACCCCCTGCTCTATCTCACTGACTGACCCCTGCTCTATCTCACCGACAGTCCACTGCTCTATCTCACTGACTGCCCCCTGCTCTATCTCACTGACTGCCCCCTGCTCTATCTCACTGACAGTCCACTGCGCTATCTCACTGTCTGCCCCCGGCTCCTTCTCACTGACTGCCCCCTGCTCTATCTCACCGACAGTCCACAGCTCTATCTAACTGAGTGCCCCCTGCTCTATCTCACTGACTGCCCCCTGCTCTATCTCACCGACAGTCCACTGCTCTATCACACTGACTGCCCCATGCTCTGTCTCACTGACTGCCCCCTCTTCTATCTCAATGACTGCCCACTGTCTATCTCACTGACAGTCCCGTGCTCTATCTCACTGACTGCACCGTGCTGTATCTCACTGAATTCCCCATGCTCTATCTCATTGACTGCTCAATATTGTATCTCACTGACTGCCCCATGCTCTATCTCACTGAAAACCCCGTGCTCTATTTCACTGACTGCCCCTTGCTCTATCTCACTGACTGCCCCATGAACCATCTCACTGACTGCCCCATGCTCCATCTCACTGACTGCCCCATGCTCTATCTCACAGACTGGCCCATGCTCTATCTCACTGACTGCCCCTTGCTCTATCTCACAGACTGCCCCATGCTCTATCTCACTGACTGACCCGTGCTCTATCTCACTGACTACACCATGCTCTATCTCACTGACTGCCCCGTGCTCCATCTCACTGACTGCCCAATGCTCTATCTCACAGACTGGCCCATGCTCTATCTCACAGACTGGCCCATGCTCTATCTCACTGACTGCCCCTTGCTCTATCTCACAGACTGCCCCATGCTCTATCTCACTGACTGCCCCGTGCTCCATCTCACTGACAGCACCCTGCTCTATCTCACTGACTGCCCCATGCTCTACCTCACTGACGGCCCAGTGGTCTATCTCACTGAATGCCCTCTGCTCTATCTCAATGCCAGTCCCGTGCTCTATCTCACTGACTGTCCCCTGCTCCATCTCACTCACTGCCCCCTGCTCAATCTCACTGACTGCCCCATGCTCTATCTCACTGACTGTCCCCTGCTCCATCTCACTGACTGTCCCCTGCTCCATCTCACTGATTGTCCCCTGCTCCATCTCACTGACAGCCGCATGCTCAATCTCACTGACTGCCCCATGCTCTATCTCACTGAATGCCCCATGCTCTATCTCACTGACTGACCCGTGCTCTATCTCACTGACTGCCCCCGCTCTATCTCACTGACTGCCCCGTGCTCTATCTCACTGACTGCACCCTGCACTATCTCACTGACTGTCCCATGCTCTATCTCACTGACGGCTCAGTGATCTGTCTCACTGACTGCCCCCTGCTCTACATCACTGACTACCCCATGCTGTATCTCACTGACTGCACCGTGCTCCATCTCACTGACTGGCTCCTGCTCTATGACACTGACTGCCCATGCTCTATCTCACTGACTGCCCCATGCTCTATCTCACTGACGGACCAGTGCTCTGTCTCATTGGCTGCCCCATGCTCTATCTCACTGACTGTCCCATGCTCTACCTCACTGACGGCTCAGTGCTCTGTCTCACTGTCTGCCCCCTGCTCTATCTCACTGACTACCCAGTGCTCTATCTTACTGACTGCACCGTGCTCCATCTCACTGACTGCCTCCTGCTCTATCACACTTACTGCCCCATGCTCTATCTCACTGACTGCCCCCTGCTCTATCTCACTGACTGCCCCATGCTCTACCTCTCTGACAGCCCCCCTGCTCTATCTCACAGACTGCCTCATGCTCTATCTCACTGACTGACCAATGTTGTTTCTCACTGACTACCCCATGGTCCATCTCACTGACTACCCCATGCTCTATCTCACTGACTGCCCCATACTCTACCTCTCTGACTGCCCCATGCTCTATCTCACAGACTGCCCCATGCTCTATCTCACTGACTGACCAATGTTGTATCTCACTGACTACCCCATGGTCCATCTCACTGACTGCCCCGTGCTCCATCTCACTCACTGCCCGCTGCTCTATCTCACTGACAGTCCACTGCTCTATCTCACTGACTGCCCCCTCTTCTATCTCACTGACTGCCCACTGTCTATCTCACTGACTGCCACATGCTGTATCTCACTGACTACCCCGTGCTCTATCACACTGACTGCCCCATGCTCTATCTCACTGACTGCCCCGTACTCTATCTCACTGACTGCCCCCTGCTCTATCTCACTGACTGCCCAATGCTCTACGTCACTGACGGCCCGGTGGTCTGTCTCACTGACAGTCCCGTGCTATATCTCACTGAATGTCCCCTGCTCTATCTCACTGCCAGTCCCGTGCTCTACCTCACTGACTGTCCCCTGCTCCATCTCACTCACTGCCCCATGCTCCATCTCACTGACTGCCCCATGCTCCATCTCACTGACTGCCCCATGCTCCATCTCACTGACTGCTCAATGCTCAATCTCACTGACTGGCCCATGCTCTATCTCACTGACTGCCCCTTGCTCTATCTCACAGACTGCCCCCATGCTCTATCTCACTGACTGCCCCGTGCTCCATCTCACTGACAGACCCCTGCTCTATCTCACTGACTGCCCCATGCTCTACCTCACTGACGGCCCAGTGGTCTGTCTCACTGAATGCCCTCTGCTCTATCTCAATGCCAGTCCCGTGCTCTATCTCACTGACTGTCCCCTGCTCCATCTCATTCACTGCCCCCTGCTCAATCTCACTGACTGCCCCATGCTCTATCTCACTGACTGTCCCCTGCTCCATCTCACTGACTGTCCCCTGCTCCATCTCACTGACTGTCCCCTGCTCCATCTCACCGACTGCCCCATGCTCAATCTCACTGACTGCCCCATGCTCTATCTCACTGACTGCCCCATGCTCTATCTCACTGACTGACCCGTGCTCTGTCTCACTGACTGCCCTCGCTCTATCTCACTGACTGCCCCGTGCTCTATCTCACTGACTGCACCCTGCTCTATCTCACTGACTGTCCCATGCTCTATCTCACTGACGGCTCAGTGATCTGTCTCACTGACTGCCCCCTGCTCTACATCACTGACTACCCCATGCTGTATCTCACTGACTGCACCGTGCTCCATCTCACTGACTGCCTCCTGCTCTATCACACTGACTGCCCATGCTCTATCTCACTGACTGCCCCATGCTCTATCTCACTGACGGACCAGTGCTCTGTCTCACTGGCTGCCCCATGCTCTATCTCACTGACTGTCCCATGCTCTACCTCACTGACGGCTTAGTGCTCTGTCTCACTGTCTGCCCCCTGCTCTATCTCACTGACTACCCAGTGCTCTATCTTACTGACTGCACCGTGCTCCATCTCACTGACTGCCTCCTGCTCTATCACACTTACTGCCCCATGCTCTATCTCACTGACAGTCCACTGCTCTGTCTCACTGACTTCCCCCTCTTCTAACTCACTGATTGCCCACTGTCTATCTCACAGACAGTTCCCTGCTCTATCTCACTGACTACCACATGCTCTGTCTCACTGACAGTCCACTGCTCTATCTCACTGAATGCACCATGCTCTATCTCACTGAATGCCCCCTGCTCTTTCTCACTGAGAGTCCACAGCACTATCTCAATGACTACCACATGCTCTGGCTCACTGACTGCCCACTGCTCTATCTCACAGAAAGTCCCAGGCTCTATCTCACTGACTACCACATGCTCTGTCTCACTGACTGTCCCCTGCTCTATCTCACTGACTGCCCCATGCTCTACCTCTCTGACAGCCCCCCTGCTCTATCTCACAGACTGCCTCATGCTCTATCTCACTGACTGACCAATGTTGTTTCTCACTGACTACCCCATGCTCTATCTCACTGACTGCCCCATGCTCTACCTCTCTGACAGCCCCATGCTCTATCTCAAAGACTGCCCCATGCTCTATCTCACTGACTGACCAATGTTGTATCTCACTGACTACCCCATGGTCCATCTCACTGACTGCCCCGTGCTCTATCTCACTGACTGCACATTGCTCTATCTCACTGATTGTCCCCTGCTCCATCTCACTCACTGCCCCATGCTCTATCTCAGTGATGGCCCATGCTCTATCTCACTGACTGCCCAGTGCTCTGTCTCACTGACTGCCCGCTGCTCTATCTCACTGACAGTCCACTGCTCTATCTCACTGACTGCCCCCTCTTCTATCTCACTGACTGCCCACTGTCTATCTCACTGACTGCCACATGCTGTATCTCACTGACAGACCATTGCTCTATCTCATTGACTACCACATGCTCTGTCTCACTGACAGTCCACTGCCATATCTCACTGACTGCCCCCTGCTCTATCTCACTGAGAGTCCATTGCTCTATCTCACTGACTGCCCCCTGCTCTATCTCACTGACAGTCCACAGCTCTATCTCACTGACTGCCCCCTTCTCTATCTCACTGACAGTCCACTGCTCTATCTCACTGACACCCCCCTCCTCTATCTCACAGACTGCCCCATGCTCTATCTCACTGACTGACCAATGTTGTTTCTCACTGACTACCCCATGCTCTATCTCACTGACTGACCCATGCTCTACCTCTCTGACTGCCCCATGCTCTATCTCACAGACTGCCCCATGCTCTATCTCACTGACTGACCAATGTTGTATCTCACTGACTACCCCATGGTCCATCTCACTGACTGCCCCGTGCTCTATCTCACTGACTGCCCATTGCTCTATCTCACTGATTGTCCCCTGCTCCATCTCACTCACTGCCCCATGCTCTATCTCAGTGATGGCCCATGCTCTATCTCACTGAATGCCCCGTGCTCTGTCTCACTGACTGCCCGCTGCTCTATCTCACTGACAGTCCACTGCTCTATCTCACTGACTGCCCCCTCTTCTATCTCACTGACTGCTCACTGTCTATCTCACTGACTGCCACATGCTGTATCTCACTGACTACCCCGTGCTCTATCACACTGACTGCCCCATGCTCTATCTCACTGACTGCCCCCTGCTCTATCTCACTGACTGCCCCCTGCTCTATCTCACTGACTGCCCCATGCTCTACCTCACTGACGGCCCGGTGGTCTGTCTCACTGACAGTCCCGTGCTATATCTCACTGAATGTCCCCTGCTCTATCTCACTGCCAGTCCCGTGCTCTACATCACTGACTGTCCCCTGCTCCATCTCACTCACTGCCCCATGCTCCATCTCACTGACTGCCCCATGCTCCATCTCACTGACTGCCCCATGCTCCATCTCACTGACTGCCCAATGCTCAATCTCACTGACTGGCCCATGCTCTATCTCACTGACTGCCCCTTGCTCTATCTCACAGACTGCCCCATGCTCTATCTCACTGACTGACCAATGTTGTATCTCACTGACTACACCATGCTCTATCTCACAGACTGCCCCCATGCTCTATCTCACTGACTGCCCCGTGCTCTATCTCACAGACTGCCCCATGCTCTATCTCACTGACTGACCAATGTTGTATCTCACTGACTACCCCATGGTCCATCTCACTGACTGCCCCGTGCTCTATCTCACTGACTGCACATTGCTCTATCTCACTGATTGTCCCCTGCTCCATCTCACTCACTGCCCCATGCTCTATCTCAGTGATGGCCCATGCTCTATCTCACTGACTGCCCCGTGCTCTGTCTCACTGACTGCCCGCTGCTCTATCTCACTGACAGTCCACTGCTCTATCTCACTGACTGCCCCCTCTTCTATCTCACTGACTGCCCACTGTCTATCTCATTGACTACCACATGCTCTGTCTCACTGACAGTCCACTGCTATATCTCACTGACTGCCCCCGGCTCTATCTCACTGAGAGTCCATTGCTCTATCTCACTGACTGCCCCCTGCTCTATCTCACTGACAGTCCACAGCTCTATCTCACTGACTGCCCCCTTCTCTATCTCACTGACAGTCCACTGCTCTAGCTCACTGACACCCCCCTCCTCTATCTCACAGACTGCCCCATGCTCTATCTCACTGACTGACCAATGTTGTTTCTCACTGACTACCCCATGCTCTATCTCACTGACTGCCCCATGCTCTACCTCTCTGACTGCCCCATGCTCTATCTCACAGACTGCCCCATGCTCTATCTCACTGACTGACCAATGTTGTATCTCACTGACTACCCCATGGTCCATCTCACTGACTGCCCCGTGCTCTATCTCACTGACTGCCCATTGCTCTATCTCACTGATTGTCCCCTGCTCCATCTCACTCACTGCCCCATGCTCTATCTCAGTGATGGCCCATGCTCTATCTCACTGACTGCCCCGTGCTCTGTCTCACTGACTGCCCGCTGCTCTATCTCACTGACAGTCCACTGCTCTATCTCACTGACTGCCCCCTCTTCTATCTCACTGACTGCCCACTGTCTATCTCACTGACTGCCACATGCTGTATCTCACTGACTACCCCGTGCTCTATCACACTGACTGCCCCATGCTCTATCTCACTGACTGCCCCGTACTCTATCTCACTGACTGCCCCCTGCTCTATCTCACTGACTGCCCCATGCTCTACCTCACTGACGGCCCGGTGGTCTGTCTCACTGACAGTCCCGTGCTATATCTCACTGAATGTCCCCTGCTCTATCTCACTGCCAGTCCCGTGCTCTACATCACTGACTGTCCCCTGCTCCATCTCACTCACTGCCCCATGCTCCATCTCACTGACTGCCCCATGCTCCATCTCACTGACTGCCCCATGCTCCATCTCACTGACTGCCCAATGCTCAATCTCACTGACTGGCCCATGCTCTATCTCACTGACTGCCCCTTGCTCTATCTCACAGACTGCCCCATGCTCTATCTCACTGACTGACCAATGTTGTATCTCACTGACTACACCATGCTCTATCTCACAGACTGCCCCCATGCTCTATCTCACTGACTGCCCCGTGCTCCATCTCACTGACAGACCCCTGCTCTATCTCACTGACTGCCCCATGCTCTACCTCACTGACGGCCCAGTGGTCTGTCTCACTGAATGCCCTCTGCTCTATCTCAATGCCAGTCCCGTGCTCTATCTCACTGACTGTCCCTTGCTCCATCTCATTCACTGCCCCCTGCTCAATCTCACTGACTGCCCCATGCTCTATCTCACTGACTGTCCCCTGCTCCATCTCACTGACTGTCCCCTGCTCCATCTCACTGACTGTCCCCTGCTCCATCTCACTGACTGTCCCCTGCTCCATCTCACTGACTGCCCCATGCTCAATCTCACTGACTGCCCCGTGCTCAATCTCACTGACTGCCCTCGCTCTATCTCACTGACTGCCCCGTGCTCTATCTCACTGACTGCACCCTGCTCTATCTCACTGACTGTCCCATGCTCTATCTCACTGACGGCTCAGTGATCTGTCTCACTGACTGCCCCCTGCTCTACATCACTGACTACCCCATGCTGTATCTCACAGACTGCACCGTGCTCCATCTCACTGACTGCCTCCTGCTCTATCATACTTACTGCCCCATGCTCTATCTCACTGACTGCCCCCTGCTCTATCTCACTGACTGTCCCATGCTCTATCTCACTGACAGTCCACTGCTCTGTCTCACTGACTTCCCCCTCTTCTATCTCACTGATTGCCCACTGTCTATCTCACAGACAGTTCCCTGCTCTATCTCACTGACTACCACATGCTCTGTCTCACTGACAGTCCACTGCTCTATCTCACTGAATGCACCATGCTCTATCTCACTGAATGCCCCCTGCTCTATCTCACTGACAGTCCACAGCTCTATCTCAATGACTACCACATGCTCTGGCTCACTGACTGCCCACTGCTCTATCTCACAGAACGTCCCCGGCTCTATCTCACTGACTACCACATGCTTTGTCTCACTGACTGTCCCCTGCTCTATCTCACTGACTACCACATGCTCTGTCTCACTGACTACCACATGCTCTATCTCACTGACTACCCCATGGTCTATCTCACTGACTGCCCCGTGCTCTGTCTCACTGACTGCCCCCTGCTCTATATCACTGACAGTCCACTGCTCTATCTCACTAACTGCCCCCTGGTCTATCTCACTGACAGTCCACTGCTCAATCTCACTGACAGCCCCCTGCTCTATCTCACTGACAGACCATTGCTCTATCTCATTGACTACCACATGCTCTGTCTCACTGACAGTCCACTGCTCTATCTCACTGACTGCCCCCTGCTCTATCCCACTGACAGTCCATTGCTCTATCTCACTGACTGCCCCCTGCTCTATCTCACTGACAGTCCACAGCTCTATCTCACTGACTGCCCCCTGCTCTATCTCACTGACAGTCCACTGCTCTATCTCACTGACTACCACATGCTCTGTCTCACTGACTGCCCCCTGCTCTATCTCACTGACAGTCCACTGCTCTATCTCACTGACACCCCCCTGCTCTATCTCACAGACTGCCCCATGCTCTATCTCACTGACTGACCAATGTTGTATCTCACTGACTACCCCATGCTCTATCTCACTGACTGCCCAATGCTCTGTCTCTCGGACTGCCCCATGCTCTATCTCACAGACTGCCCCATGCTCTATCTCACTGACTGACCAATGTTGTATCTCACTGACTACCCCATGGTCCATCTCACTGACTGCCCCGTGCTCTATCTCACTGACTGCCCATTGCTCTATCTCACTTTTTGTCCCCTGCTCCATCTCACTCACTGCCCCATGCTCTATCTCAGTGATGGCCAATGCTCTATCTCACTGACTGACCCGTGCTCTGTCTCACTGACTGCCCGCTGCTCTATCTCACTGACAGTCCACTGCTCTATCTCACTGACTGCCCCCTCTTCTATCTCATTGACTGCCCACTGTCTATCTCACTGACTGCCACATGCTGTATCTCACTGACTACCCCGTGCTCTATCACACTGACTGCCCCATGCTCTATCTCACTGACTGCCCCGTGCTCGATCTCACTGACTGCCCCCTGCTCTATCTCACTGACTGCCCCATGCTCTACCTCACTGACGGCCCAGTGGTCTGTCTCACTGACAGTCCCGTGCTCTATCTCACTGAATGTCCCCTGCTCTATCTCACTGCCAGTCCCGTGCTCTACCTCACTGACAGTCCCCTGCTCCATCTCACTCACTGCCCCATGCTCCATCTCACTCACTGCCCCATGCTCCATCTCACTGACTGCCCCATGCTCTATCTCACTGACTGACCCGTGCTCTATCTCACTGACTGCCCCCGCTCTATCTCACTTACTGCCCCGTGCTCTATTTCACTGAGTGCTCCCGCTCTATCTCACTGACTGCCCCATGCTCTATCTCACTGACTGACCCGTTCTCTATCTCACTGACTGCCCCCGCCCTACCTTACTGGCTGCCCCGTGCTCTATCTCACTGACTGCCCCCGCTATATGTCACTGACTGCCCCCTGCTCTATCTCACTGACTGGCCCCTGCTCTATCTCACTGACTGCACCCTGCTCTATCTCACTGACTACCACCTGCTCTATCTCACTGACTGCCCCATGGTCTATCTCACTGACTGCACCGTGCTCTATCTCACTGACAGTCCACTGCTCTATCTCACTGACTGCCCCCTCTTCTATCTCACTGACTGCCCACTGTCTATCTCACTGACTGCCACATGCTGTATCTCACTGACTACCCCGTGCTCTATCACACTGACTGCCCCATGCTCTATCTCACTGACTGCCCCGTACTCTATCTCACTGACTGCCCCCTGCTCTATCTCACTGACTGCCCCATGCTCTACCTCACTGACGGCCCGGTGGTCTGTCTCACTGACAGTCCCGTGCTATATCTCACTGAATGTCCCCTGCTCTATCTCACTGCCAGTCCCGTGCTCTACATCACTGACTGTCCCCTGCTCCATCTCACTCACTGCCCCATGCTCCATCTCACTGACTGCCCCATGCTCCATCTCACTGACTGCCCCATGCTCCATCTCACTGACTGCCCAATGCTCAATCTCACTGACTGGCCCATGCTCTATCTCACTGACTGCCCCTTGCTCTATCTCACAGACTGCCCCATGCTCTATCTCACTGACTGACCAATGTTGTATCTCACTGACTACACCATGCTCTATCTCACAGACTGCCCCCATGCTCTATCTCACTGACTGCCCCGTGCTCCATCTCACTGACAGACCCCTGCTCTATCTCACTGACTGCCCCATGCTCTACCTCACTGACGGCCCAGTGGTCTGTCTCACTGAATGCCCTCTGCTCTATCTCAATGCCAGTCCCGTGCTCTATCTCACTGACTGTCCCTTGCTCCATCTCATTCACTGCCCCCTGCTCAATCTCACTGACTGCCCCATGCTCTATCTCACTGACTGTCCCCTGCTCCATCTCACTGACTGTCCCCTGCTCCATCTCACTGACTGTCCCCTGCTCCATCTCACTGACTGCCCCATGCTCAATCTCACTGACTGCCCCGTGCTCTATCTCACTGACTGCCCTCGCTCTATCTCACTGACTGCCCCGTGCTCTATCTCACTGACTGCACCCTGCTCTATCTCACTGACTGTCCCATGCTCTATCTCACTGACGGCTCAGTGATCTGTCTCACTGACTGCCCCCTGCTCTACATCACTGACTACCCCATGCTGTATCTCACTGACTGCACCGTGCTCCATCTCACTGACTGCCTCCTGCTCTATCATACTTACTGCCCCATGCTCTATCTCACTGACTGCCCCCTGCTCTATCTCACTGACTGTCCCATGCTCTATCTCACTGACAGTCCACTGCTCTGTCTCACTGACTTCCCCCTCTTCTATCTCACTGATTGCCCACTGTCTATCTCACAGACAGTTCCCTGCTCTATCTCACTGACTACCACATGCTCTGTCTCACTGACAGTCCACTGCTCTATCTCACTGAATGCACCATGCTCTATCTCACTGAATGCCCCCTGCTCTATCTCACTGACAGTCCACAGCTCTATCTCAATGACTACCACATGCTCTGGCTCACTGACTGCCCACTGCTCTATCTCACAGAACGTCCCCGGCTCTATCTCACTGACTACCACATGCTTTGTCTCACTGACTGTCCCCTGCTCTATCTCACTGACTACCACATGCTCTGTCTCACTGACTACCACATGCTCTATCTCACTGACTACCCCATGGTCTATCTCACTGACTGCCCCGTGCTCTGTCTCACTGACTGCCCCCTGCTCTATATCACTGACAGTCCACTGCTCTATCTCACTAACTGCCCCCTGGTCTATCTCACTGACAGTCCACTGCTCAATCTCACTGACAGCCCCCTGCTCTATCTCACTGACAGACCATTGCTCTATCTCATTGACTACCACATGCTCTGTCTCACTGACAGTCCACTGCTCTATCTCACTGACTGCCCCCTGCTCTATCCCACTGACAGTCCATTGCTCTATCTCACTGACTGCCCCCTGCTCTATCTCACTGACAGTCCACAGCTCTACCTCACTGACTGCCCCCTGCTCTATCTCACTGACTACCACATGCTCTGTCTCACTGACTGCCCCCTGCTCTATCTCACTGACAGTCCACTGCTCTATCTCACTGACACCCCCCTGCTCTATCTCACAGACTGCCCCATGCTCTATCTCACTGACTGACCAATGTTGTATCTCACTGACTACCCCATGCTCTATCTCACTGACTGTCCCATGCTCTATCTCACTGACAGTCCACTGCTCTGTCTCACTGACTTCCCCCTCTTCTATCTCACTGATTGCCCACTGTCTATCTCACAGACAGTTCCCTGCTCTATCTCACTGACTACCACATGCTCTGTCTCACTGACAGTCCACTGCTCTATCTCACTGAATGCACCATGCTCTATCTCACTGAATGCCCCCTGCTCTATCTCACTGACAGTCCACAGCTCTATCTCAATGACTACCACATGCTCTGGCTCACTGACTGCCCACTGCTCTATCTCACAGAACGTCCCCGGCTCTATCTCACTGACTACCACATGCTTTGTCTCACTGACTGTCCCCTGCTCTATCTCACTGACTACCACATGCTCTGTCTCACTGACTACCACATGCTCTATCTCACTGACTACCCCATGGTCTATCTCACTGACTGCCCCGTGCTCTGTCTCACTGACTGCCCCCTGCTCTATATCACTGACAGTCCACTGCTCTATCTCACTAACTGCCCCCTGGTCTATCTCACTGACAGTCCACTGCTCAATCTCACTGACAGCCCCCTGCTCTATCTCACTGACAGACCATTGCTCTATCTCATTGACTACCACATGCTCTGTCTCACTGACAGTCCACTGCTCTATCTCACTGACTGCCCCCTGCTCTATCCCACTGACAGTCCATTGCTCTATCTCACTGACTGCCCCCTGCTCTATCTCACTGACAGTCCACAGCTCTATCTCACTGACTGCCCCCTGCTCTATCTCACTGACAGTCCACTGCTCTATCTCACTGACTACCACATGCTCTGTCTCACTGACTGCCCCCTGCTCTATCTCACTGACAGTCCACTGCTCTATCTCACTGACACCCCCCTGCTCTATCTCACAGACTGCCCCATGCTCTATCTCACTGACTGACCAATGTTGTATCTCACTGACTACCCCATGCTCTATCTCACTGACTGCCCAATGCTCTGTCTCTCGGACTGCCCCATGCTCTATCTCACAGACTGCCCCATGCTCTATCTCACTGACTGACCAATGTTGTATCTCACTGACTACCCCATGGTCCATCTCACTGACTGCCCCGTGCTCTATCTCACTGACTGCCCATTGCTCTATCTCACTTTTTGTCCCCTGCTCCATCTCACTCACTGCCCCATGCTCTATCTCAGTGATGGCCAATGCTCTATCTCACTGACTGACCCGTGCTCTGTCTCACTGACTGCCCGCTGCTCTATCTCACTGACAGTCCACTGCTCTATCTCACTGACTGCCCCCTCTTCTATCTCATTGACTGCCCACTGTCTATCTCACTGACTGCCACATGCTGTATCTCACTGACTACCCCGTGCTCTATCACACTGACTGCCCCATGCTCTATCTCACTGACTGCCCCGTGCTCGATCTCACTGACTGCCCCCTGCTCTATCTCACTGACTGCCCCATGCTCTACCTCACTGACGGCCCAGTGGTCTGTCTCACTGACAGTCCCGTGCTCTATCTCACTGAATGTCCCCTGCTCTATCTCACTGCCAGTCCCGTGCTCTACCTCACTGACAGTCCCCTGCTCCATCTCACTCACTGCCCCATGCTCCATCTCACTCACTGCCCCATGCTCCATCTCACTGACTGCCCCATGCTCTATCTCACTGACTGACCCGTGCTCTATCTCACTGACTGCCCCCGCTCTATCTCACTTACTGCCCCGTGCTCTATTTCACTGAGTGCTCCCGCTCTATCTCACTGACTGCCCCATGCTCTATCTCACTGACTGACCCGTTCTCTATCTCACTGACTGCCCCCGCCCTACCTTACTGGCTGCCCCGTGCTCTATCTCACTGACTGCCCCCGCTATATGTCACTGACTGCCCCCTGCTCTATCTCACTGACTGGCCCCTGCTCTATCTCACTGACTGCACCCTGCTCTATCTCACTGACTACCACCTGCTCTATCTCACTGACTGCCCCATGGTCTATCTCACTGACTGCACCGTGCTCTATCTCACTGACAGTCCACTGCTCTATCTCACTGACTGCCCCCTCTTCTATCTCACTGACTGCCCACTGTCTATCTCACTGACTGCCACATGCTGTATCTCACTGACTACCCCGTGCTCTATCACACTGACTGCCCCATGCTCTATCTCACTGACTGCCCCGTACTCTATCTCACTGACTGCCCCCTGCTCTATCTCACTGACTGCCCCATGCTCTACCTCACTGACGGCCCGGTGGTCTGTCTCACTGACAGTCCCGTGCTATATCTCACTGAATGTCCCCTGCTCTATCTCACTGCCAGTCCCGTGCTCTACATCACTGACTGTCCCCTGCTCCATCTCACTCACTGCCCCATGCTCCATCTCACTGACTGCCCCATGCTCCATCTCACTGACTGCCCCATGCTCCATCTCACTGACTGCCCAATGCTCAATCTCACTGACTGGCCCATGCTCTATCTCACTGACTGCCCCTTGCTCTATCTCACAGACTGCCCCATGCTCTATCTCACTGACTGACCAATGTTGTATCTCACTGACTACACCATGCTCTATCTCACAGACTGCCCCCATGCTCTATCTCACTGACTGCCCCGTGCTCCATCTCACTGACAGACCCCTGCTCTATCTCACTGACTGCCCCATGCTCTACCTCACTGACGGCCCAGTGGTCTGTCTCACTGAATGCCCTCTGCTCTATCTCAATGCCAGTCCCGTGCTCTATCTCACTGACTGTCCCTTGCTCCATCTCATTCACTGCCCCCTGCTCAATCTCACTGACTGCCCCATGCTCTATCTCACTGACTGTCCCCTGCTCCATCTCACTGACTGTCCCCTGCTCCATCTCACTGACTGTCCCCTGCTCCATCTCACTGACTGCCCCATGCTCAATCTCACTGACTGCCCCGTGCTCTATCTCACTGACTGCCCTCGCTCTATCTCACTGACTGCCCCGTGCTCTATCTCACTGACTGCACCCTGCTCTATCTCACTGACTGTCCCATGCTCTATCTCACTGACGGCTCAGTGATCTGTCTCACTGACTGCCCCCTGCTCTACATCACTGACTACCCCATGCTGTATCTCACTGACTGCACCGTGCTCCATCTCACTGACTGCCTCCTGCTCTATCATACTTACTGCCCCATGCTCTATCTCACTGACTGCCCCCTGCTCTATCTCACTGACTGTCCCATGCTCTATCTCACTGACAGTCCACTGCTCTGTCTCACTGACTTCCCCCTCTTCTATCTCACTGATTGCCCACTGTCTATCTCACAGACAGTTCCCTGCTCTATCTCACTGACTACCACATGCTCTGTCTCACTGACAGTCCACTGCTCTATCTCACTGAATGCACCATGCTCTATCTCACTGAATGCCCCCTGCTCTATCTCACTGACAGTCCACAGCTCTATCTCAATGACTACCACATGCTCTGGCTCACTGACTGCCCACTGCTCTATCTCACAGAACGTCCCCGGCTCTATCTCACTGACTACCACATGCTTTGTCTCACTGACTGTCCCCTGCTCTATCTCACTGACTACCACATGCTCTGTCTCACTGACTACCACATGCTCTATCTCACTGACTACCCCATGGTCTATCTCACTGACTGCCCCGTGCTCTGTCTCACTGACTGCCCCCTGCTCTATATCACTGACAGTCCACTGCTCTATCTCACTAACTGCCCCCTGGTCTATCTCACTGACAGTCCACTGCTCAATCTCACTGACAGCCCCCTGCTCTATCTCACTGACAGACCATTGCTCTATCTCATTGACTACCACATGCTCTGTCTCACTGACAGTCCACTGCTCTATCTCACTGACTGCCCCCTGCTCTATCCCACTGACAGTCCATTGCTCTATCTCACTGACTGCCCCCTGCTCTATCTCACTGACAGTCCACAGCTCTACCTCACTGACTGCCCCCTGCTCTATCTCACTGACTACCACATGCTCTGTCTCACTGACTGCCCCCTGCTCTATCTCACTGACAGTCCACTGCTCTATCTCACTGACACCCCCCTGCTCTATCTCACAGACTGCCCCATGCTCTATCTCACTGACTGACCAATGTTGTATCTCACTGACTACCCCATGCTCTATCTCACTGACTGCCCAATGCTCTGTCTCTCGGACTGCCCCATGCTGTATCTCACAGACTGCCCCATGCTCTATCTCACTGACTGACCAATGTTGTATCTCACTGACTACCCCATGGTCCATCTCACTGACTGCCCCGTGCTCTATCTCACTGACTGCCCATTGCTCTATCTCACTGATTGTCCCCTGCTCCATCTCACTCACTGCCCCATGCTCTATCTCAGTGATGGCCAATGCTCTATCTCACTGACTGACCCGTGCTCTGTCTCACTGACTGCCCGCTGCTCTATCTCACTGACAGTCCACTGCTCTATCTCACTGACTGCCCCCTCTTCTATCTCATTGACTGCCCACTGTCTATCTCACTGACTGCCACATGCTGTATCTCACTGACTACCCCGTGCTCTATCACACTGACTGCCCCATGCTCTATCTCACTGACTGCCCCGTGCTCGATCTCACTGACTGCCCCCTGCTCTATCTCACTGACTGCCCCATGCTCTACCTCACTGACGGCCCAGTGGTCTGTCTCACTGACAGTCCCGTGCTCTATCTCACTGAATGTCCCCTGCTCTATCTCACTGCCAGTCCCGTGCTCTACCTCACTGACAGTCCCCTGCTCCATCTCACTCACTGCCCCATGCTCCATCTCACTCACTGCCCCATGCTCCATCTCACTGACTGCCCCATGCTCTATCTCACTGACTGACCCGTGCTCTATCTCACTGACTGCCCCCGCTCTATCTCACTTACTGCCCCGTGCTCTATTTCACTGAGTGCTCCCGCTCTATCTCACTGACTGCCCCATGCTCTATCTCACTGACTGACCCGTTCTCTATCTCACTGACTGCCCCCGCCCTACCTTACTGGCTGCCCCGTGCTCTATCTCACTGACTGCCCCCGCTATATGTCACTGACTGCCCCCTGCTCTATCTCACTGACTGGCCCCTGCTCTATCTCACTGACTGCACCCTGCTCTATCTCACTGACTACCACCTGCTCTATCTCACTGACTGCCCCATGGTCTATCTCACTGACTGCACCGTGCTCCATCTCACTGACTGCCACCTGCTCTATCACTCTGACTGTCCCATGCACTATCTCACTGACTGCCTCGTGCTCTATCTCACTGACTGCCACCTGCTCTATCTCACTGACTGCCCCATGCTCTATCTCACTGACGGCCCAGTGCTCTGTCTCACTGACAGTCCCGTGCTCTATATCACTGAATGCCCCCTGCTCTATCTCACTGCCAGTCCCGTGCTCTATCTCACTGACTGTCCCCTGCTCCATCTCAGTCACTGCCCCCTGCTCTATCTCACTGACAGTCCCGTGCTCTATCTCACTGAATGCCCCCTCTTCTATCTCACTGCCAGTCCCGTGCTCTATCTCACTGACTGTTGCCTGCTCCATCTCACTCACTGCCCCCTGCTCTATCTCACTGACTTCCCAATGCTCTGTCTCACTGACTGCCCCCTCTTCTATCTCACTGACTGCCCCCTGCTCTATCTCACTGACTGCCACATGCTCTATCTCACTGACAGTCCATTGCTCTATCTCACTGACTGCCCCCTGCTCTATCTCACTGACTACCACATGCTCTACCTCACTGACAGTCCATTGCTCTATCTCACTGACTGCCCCCTGCTCTATCTCACTGACTACCACATGCTCTGTCTCACTGACTGCCCCATGCTCTATCTCACTGACTGCCCCATGCTCTATCTCACTGACAGTCCATTGCTATATCTCACTGACTGTCCCCTGCTCTATCTCACTGACAGTCTACTGCTCTATTTCACTGAAACCCCCCTGCTCTATCTCACTGACTGCCCCATGCTCTTTCTCACTGATAGTCCACTGCTCTATCTCACTGACTGCCCCCTCTTCTATCTCACTGACTGCCCACTGTCTATCTCACTGACTGCCACATGCTGTATCTCACTGAATGCCCCATGCTCTATTTCACTGACTGCCCTTTTCTCTAGCTCACTGACTGCCCCTTGATCCATCTCACTGACTGCCCCATGCTCCATCTCACTGACAGCCCCATGCTCCATCTCACTGACTGCCCCATGCTCCATCTCACTGACTGTCGCATGCTCCATCTCACTGCATGCCCCATGCTCCATCTCACTGACTGCCCCATGCACTATCTCACAGACTGCCCCATGCACTATCTCTCTGACTGAACAATGTTGTATCTCACTGACTACCCCATGCTCCATCTCACTGACTGCCCCGTGCTCTATCTCACTGACTGTCCCCTGCTCCATCTCAATGACTGTCCCCTGCTCCATCTCACTGACTGCCCCATGCTCAATCTCACTGACTGCCCCATGCTCTATCTCATTGACTGCACCCTGCTCTATCTCACTGACTGTCCCATGCTCTATCTCACTGACGGCTCAGTGATCTGTCTCACTGACTGCCCCCTGCTCTACACCACTGACTACCCCATGCTGTATCTCACTGACTGCACCGTGCTCCATCTCACTGACTGCCTCCTGCTCTATCACACTGACTGCCCCATGCTCTATCTCACTGACTACCACATTCTCTGTCTCACTGACTGCCCCATGCTCTATCTCACTGACTGCCCCATGCTCTATCTCACTGACAGTCCATTGCTCTATCTCACTGACTGTCCCCTGCTCTATCTCACTGACAGTCTACTGCTCTGTCTCACTGAAACCCCCCTGCTCTCTCTCTCTGACTACCCCATGCTCCATCTCACTGACTGCCCCGTGCTCTATCTCACTGACTGTCCCCTGCTCCATCTCACTGACTGTCCCCTGCTCCATCTCACTGACTGCCACATGCTGTATCTCACTGAATGCCCCATGCTCTATTTCACTGACTGCCCCTTTCTCTATCTCACTGACTGCCCCTTTCTCTATCTCACTGACTGCCCCTTGCTCCATCTCACTGACTGCCCCATGCTCCATCTCACTGACAGCCCCATGCTCTATCTCACTGACAGCCCCGTGCTCTTATACACTGAATGCCCCTTGCTCTATCTCACTGACTGCCCCTTGCTCCATCTCACTGACTGCCCCATGCTCCATTTCACTGACTGCCCCATGCACTATCTCACTGACTGCCCCATGCTCCATCTCACTGACTGCCCCATGCTCCATCTCACTGACTGCCGCATGCTCTAACTCACAGACTGCCCCATGCTCCATTTCACTGACTGCCCCATGCTCCATCTCACTGACTGCCCCATGCTCTATCTCACAGACTGCCCCATGCTATATCTCACTGAATGCCCCTTGCTCCATCTCACTGACTGCCCCATGCTCCATCTCACTGCATGCCCCATGCTCCATCTCACTGACTGCCCCATGCACTATCTCACAGACTGCCCCATGCTCTATCTCACAGACTGCCCCATGCACTATCTCTCTGACTGAACAATGTTGTATCTCACTGACTACGCCATGCTCCATCTCACTGACTGCCCCGTGCTCTATCTCACTGACAGCCCCATGCTCAATCTCACTGACTGCCCCATGCTGCATCTCACTGACTTTCCCGTGCTCTATCTCACTGACAGCCCCATGCTCAATCTCACTGACTGCCCCATGCTCTATCTCACTGACTGCCCCATGCTCTATCTCACTGACTGACCCGTGCTCTATCTCACTGACTGCCCCGTTCTCTATCTCACTGACTGCCCCGTGCTCTATCTCACTGACTGCACCCTGCTCTATCTCACTGACTGTACCATGCTCTATCTCACTGACGGCTCAGTGATCTGTCTCACTGATTCCCCCCTACTCTACATCACTGACTACCCCATGCTGTAACTCACTGACTGCACCGTGCTCCATCTCACTGACTGCCTCCTGCTCTATCACACTGACTGCCCCATGCTCTATCTCACTGACTGCCCCATGCTCTATCTCACTGATGGCCCAGTGCTGTCTCACTGACTGCCCCATGCTCTATCTCACTGACTGTCCCATGCTCTATCTCACTGACGGCTCAGTGCTCTGTCTCACTGACTGCCCCCTGCTCTATCTCACTGACTACCCGTTCTCTATCTCACTGACTGCACCGTGCTCCATCTCACTGACTGCTCTATCACACTTACTGCCCCATGCTCTATCTCACTGACTGCCCCCTGCTCTATCTTACTGACTGCCCCATGCTCTATCTCACTGACAGTCCACTGCTCTGTCTCACTGACTGCCCCCTCTTCTATCTCACTGATTGCCCACTATCTATCTCACTGACTGCCCCATGCGTTATCTCACTGACTGCCCCATGTTCTGTCTCACTGACAGACAATTGCTCTATCTCACTGACTGCCCCATGCTCTATCTCACTGACTGCCCCCTGCTCTATCTCACTGACAGTCCACTGCTCTATCTCACTGACTGCCCCCTCTTCTATCTCACTGACTGCCCACTGTCTATCTCACTGACTGCCACATGCTGTATCTCAATGACTGCCCCATGCTCAATCTCACTGAATGCCCAATGCTCTATGTCACTGACGGCCAGTGCTCTGTCTCAGGAAGAGTCCCGTGCTCTATCTCACTGACTGCACCGTGCTGTACCTCACTGACTGCTCAATGTTGTATCTCACTGACTGCCCCATGCTCTATCTGACTGACTGCCCCATGCTCTATCTCACTGACTGCTCAATGTTGTATCTCACTGACAGCCCCGTGCTCTATTTCACTGACTGCCCCTTGCTCTATGTCACTGACTGCCTCTTGCTCCATCTCACTGACTGCCCCATGCTCCACATCACTGGCTGTTCCATGCTCCATCTCACTGACTGCCCCGTGCTCTATCTCACTGACTGCCCCGTGGTCTATCTCACTGACTGTCCACTGCTCCATCTCACTCACTGCCCCATGCTCTATCTCAGTGATGGCCCTATGCTCTGTCTCACTGACTGCCCCCTGCTCTATCTCACTGATTGGCCCATGCTCTATCTCGCTGACTGCCCCGTGCTCTATCTCACTGACTGCCCCCTGCTCTATATCACTGACAGTCCACTGCTCTATCTCACTGACTACCCCATGCTCCATCTCACTGACTGCCCCGTGCTCTATCTCACTGACTGTCCCCTGCTCCATCTCACTGACTGTCCCCTGCTCCATCTCACTGACTGCCACATGCTGTATCTCACTGAATGCCCCATGCTCTATTTCACTGACTGCCCCTTTCTCTATCTCACTGACTGCCCCTTTCTCTATCTCACTGACTGCCCCTTGCTCCATCTCACTGACTGCCCCATGCTCCATCTCACTGCATGCCCCATGCTCCATCTCACTGACTGCCCCATGCACTATCTCACAGACTGCCCCATGCTCTATCTCACAGACTGCCCCATGCACTATCTCTCTGACTGAACAATGTTGTATCTCACTGACTACGCCATGCTCCATCTCACTGACTGCCCCGTGCTCTATCTCACTGACAGCCCCATGCTCAATCTCACTGACTGCCCCATGCTGCATCTCACTGACTTTCCCGTGCTCTATCTCACTGACAGCCCCATGCTCAATCTCACTGACTGCCCCATGCTCTATCTCACTGACTGCCCCATGCTCTATCTCACTGACTGACCCGTGCTCTATCTCACTGACTGCCCCGTTCTCTATCTCACTGACTGCCCCGTGCTCTATCTCACTGACTGCA
Organism: Scyliorhinus torazame; assembly: GCF_047496885.1. Lineage (NCBI taxonomy): Eukaryota > Metazoa > Chordata > Chondrichthyes > Carcharhiniformes > Scyliorhinidae > Scyliorhinus > Scyliorhinus torazame. The sequence goes on along the minus strand of NC_092723.1, from coordinate 66,324,688 downwards.
CCCTGCTCTATCTCACTGACTGTACCATGCTCTATCTCACTGACGGCTCAGTGATCTGTCTCACTGATTCCCCCCTACTCTACATCACTGACTACCCCATGCTGTAACTCACTGACTGCACCGTGCTCCATCTCACTGACTGCCTCCTGCTCTATCACACTGACTGCCCCATGCTCTATCTCACTGACTGCCCCATGCTCTATCTCACTGATGGCCCAGTGCTGTCTCACTGACTGCCCCATGCTCTATCTCACTGACTGTCCCATGCTCTATCTCACTGACGGCTCAGTGCTCTGTCTCACTGACTGCCCCCTGCTCTATCTCACTGACTACCCGTTCTCTATCTCACTGACTGCACCGTGCTCCATCTCACTGACTGCTCTATCACACTTACTGCCCCATGCTCTATCTCACTGACTGCCCCCTGCTCTATCTTACTGACTGCCCCATGCTCTATCTCACTGACAGTCCACTGCTCTGTCTCACTGACTGCCCCCTCTTCTATCTCACTGATTGCCCACTATCTATCTCACTGACTGCCCCATGCGTTATCTCACTGACTGCCCCATGTTCTGTCTCACTGACAGACAATTGCTCTATCTCACTGACTGCCCCATGCTCTATCTCACTGACTGCCCCCTGCTCTATCTCACTGACAGTCCACTGCTCTATCTCACTGACTGCCCCCTCTTCTATCTCACTGACTGCCCACTGTCTATCTCACTGACTGCCACATGCTGTATCTCAATGACTGCCCCATGCTCAATCTCACTGAATGCCCAATGCTCTATGTCACTGACGGCCAGTGCTCTGTCTCAGGAAGAGTCCCGTGCTCTATCTCACTGACTGCACCGTGCTGTACCTCACTGACTGCTCAATGTTGTATCTCACTGACTGCCCCATGCTCTATCTGACTGACTGCCCCATGCTCTATCTCACTGACTGCTCAATGTTGTATCTCACTGACAGCCCCGTGCTCTATTTCACTGACTGCCCCTTGCTCTATGTCACTGACTGCCTCTTGCTCCATCTCACTGACTGCCCCATGCTCCACATCACTGGCTGTTCCATGCTCCATCTCACTGACTGCCCCGTGCTCTATCTCACTGACTGCCCCGTGGTCTATCTCACTGACTGTCCACTGCTCCATCTCACTCACTGCCCCATGCTCTATCTCAGTGATGGCCCTATGCTCTGTCTCACTGACTGCCCCCTGCTCTATCTCACTGATTGGCCCATGCTCTATCTCGCTGACTGCCCCGTGCTCTATCTCACTGACTGCCCCCTGCTCTATATCACTGACAGTCCACTGCTCTATCTCACTGACTACCCCATGCTCCATCTCACTGACTGCCCCGTGCTCTATCTCACTGACTGTCCCCTGCTCCATCTCACTGACTGTCCCCTGCTCCATCTCACTGACTGCCACATGCTGTATCTCACTGAATGCCCCATGCTCTATTTCACTGACTGCCCCTTTCTCTATCTCACTGACTGCCCCTTTCTCTATCTCACTGACTGCCCCTTGCTCCATCTCACTGACTGCCCCATGCTCCATCTCACTGACAGCCCCATGCTCTATCTCACTGACAGCCCCGTGCTCTTATACACTGAATGCCCCTTGCTCTATCTCACTGACTGCCCCTTGCTCCATCTCACTGACTGCCCCATGCTCCATTTCACTGACTGCCCCATGCACTAGCTCACTGACTGCCCCATGCTCCATCTCACTGACTGCCCCATGCTCCATCTCACTGACTGCCGCATGCTCTAACTCACAGACTGCCCCATGCTCCATTTCACTGACTGCCCCATGCTCCATCTCACTGACTGCCCCATGCTCTATCTCACAGACTGCCCCATGCTATATCTCACTGAATGCCCCTTGCTCCATCTCACTGACTGCCCCATGCTCCATCTCACTGCATGCCCCATGCTCCATCTCACTGACTGCCCCATGCACTATCTCACAGACTGCCCCATGCTCTATCTCACAGACTGCCCCATGCACTATCTCTCTGACTGAACAATGTTGTATCTCACTGACTACGCCATGCTCCATCTCACTGACTGCCCCGTGCTCTATCTCACTGACAGCCCCATGCTCTATCTCACTGACTGCCCCATGCTCCATCTCACTGACTTTCCCGTGCTCTATCTCACTGACAGCCCCATGCTCAATCTCACTGACTGCCCCATGCTCTATCTCACTGACTGCACCCTGCTCTATCTCACTGACTGTCCCATGCTCTATCTCACTGACGGCTCAGTGATCTGTCTCACTGATTCCCCCCTACTCTACATCACTGACTACCCCATGCTGTAACTCACTGACTGCACCGTGCTCCATCTCACTGACTGCCTCCTGCTCTATCACACTGACTGCCCCATGCTCTATCTCACTGACTGCCCCATGCTCTATCTCACTGATGGTCCAGTGCTGTCTCACTGACTGCCCCATGCTCTATCTCACTGACTGTCCCATGCTCTATCTCACTGACGGCTCAGTGCTCTGTCTCACTGACTGCCCCCTGCTCTATCTCACTGACTACCCGTTCTCTATCTCACTGACTGCACCGTGCTCCATCTCACTGACTGCTCTATCACACTTACTGCCCCATGCTCTATCTCACTGACTGCCCCCTGCTCTATCTTACTGACTGCCCCATGCTCTATCTCACTGACAGTCCACTGCTCTGTCTCACTGACTGCCCCCTCTTCTATCTCACTGATTGCCCACTGTCTATCTCACTGACTGCCACATGCTGTATCTCAATGACTGCCCCATGCTCAATCTCACTGAATGCCCAATGCTCTATGTCACTGACGGCCAGTGCTCTGTCTCAGGAAGAGTCCCGTGCTCTATCTCACTGACTGCACCGTGCTGTACCTCACTGACTGCTCAATGTTGTATCTCACTGACTGCCCCATGCTCTATCTGACTGACTGCCCCATGCTCTATCTCACTGACTGCTCAATGTTGTATCTCACTGACAGCCCCGTGCTCTATTTCACTGACTGCCCCTTGCTCTATGTCACTGACTGCCTCTTGCTCCATCTCACTGACTGCCCCATGCTCCACATCACTGGCTGTTCCATGCTCCATCTCACTGACTGCCCCGTGCTCTATCTCACTGACTGCCCCGTGGTCTATCTCACTGACTGTCCACTGCTCCATCTCACTCACTGCCCCATGCTCTATCTCAGTGATGGCCCTATGCTCTGTCTCACTGACTGCCCCCTGCTCTATCTCACTGATTGGCCCATGCTCTATCTCACTGACTGCCCCGTGCTCTATCTCACTGACTGCCCCCTGCTCTATATCACTGACAGTCCACTGCTCTATCTCACTGACTACCCCATGCTCTGTCTCACTGACTGCCCCCTGCTCTATCTCACTGACTGCCCCGTGCTCTATCTCACTGACAGTCCACTGCTCTATCTCACTGACTGCCCCATGCTCTATCTCACTGACTGCGCCCTGCTCTGTCTCACTGACTTCCCCATGCTCTATCTCACTGACTGCCCCCTGCTCTATCTCACTGACTGCCTCCTGCTCTTTCTCACTGACTGCCCCATGCTCTGTCTCACTGACTGGCCCCTGCTCTATCTCACTGACTGCCCCCTGCTCTATATCACTGACAGTCCACTGCTCTATCTCACTGACTGCCCCCTGCTCTATCTCACTGACTGCCCCGTGCTCTATCTCACTGACTGCCCCCTGCTCTATCTCACTGACTGCCCTCTGCTCTATCTCACTGACTGCCCCATGCTCTGTCTCGCTGATTGGCCCCTGCTCTATCTCACTGACTGCCCACTGCTCTATCTCACTGACAGTCCACTGCTCTATCTCACTGACTACCACATGTTCTGTCTCACTGACTGCCCCCGGCTCTATCTCACTGCCAGTCCCGTGCTCTATCTCACTGACTGTCCCCTGGTCCATCTCACTCACTGCCCCATGCTCTATCTCAGTGATGGCCCTATGCTCTGACTCACTGACTGTGCCCTGCTCTATCTCACTGACTACTACATGCTCTGTCTCACTGACTTCCCCATGCTCTATCTCACTGACTGTCCCCTGCTCTATCTCACTGACTGTCTCCTGCTCTATCTCACTGACTGCCCCATGCTCTGTCTCACTGACTGGCCCCTGCTCCATCTCACTGACTGCCCCCTGCTCTATATCACTGACAGTCCACTGCTCTATCTCACTGACTGCCCCCTGCTCTATCTCACTGACTGCCCCGTGCTCTATCTCACTGACAGTCCACTGCTCTATCTCACTGACTGCCCCATGCTCTATCTCACTGACTGCCCCCTGCTCTATCTCACTGACTGCCCCCTGCTCTATCTCACTGACTGCCCCATGCTCTGTCTCGCTGACTGGCCCCTGCTCTATCTCACTGACTGCACCCTGCTCTATCTCACTGACAGTCCACTGCTCTATCTCACTGACTGCCACATGCTGTATCTCACTGACAGCCCCGTGCTCTATTTCACTGTCTGCCCCATGCTCTATCTCACTGACTGCCCCATGCTCTATCTCACTGACTGCCCCATGCTCTATCTCACTGACTGCCCCATTCTCTATCTCATTGACTGCCCCATGCTGTATCTCACTGACTGCCCCCTGCTCTATCTCACCGACTGCCCCATGCTCTATCTGACTGACTGCGCCCGGCTCTATCTCACTGTCTGCCCCGGCTCTATCTCACTGACTGCCCCGTGCTCTATCTCACTGACTGCCCCCTGCTCTATCTCACTGACTGTCCCTTGCTCTATCTCACTGCCTGCCCCGTTCTCTATCTCACTGACTGCCCCCTGCTATATCTCACTGACTGCCCCCGGTCCTGTCCCACTGACTGCCCCCTGCTCTGTCCCACTGAATGTCCCATGCTCTATCACACTGACAGTCCCGTGCTTTATCACACTGACTGCCCCGTTCTCTATCTCACTGACTGCCCCCTGCTCTGTTCCACTGACTGCCCCATGCTCTATCTCACTGACTGTCCCGTGCTCTATCTCACTGACTGCCCCGTGCTCTATCTCACTGACTGCCCCGTGCTCTATCTCACTGTCTACCGCCTGCTCCATCTCACTGACTGCACCGTGCTCCATCTGACTGACAGCCCCATGCCCGATCACACTGCCTGCCACTTGCTCTATCTCACTGACTGCCCCGTGCTCTGTCCCACTGACTGCCCCCTGCTCTGTCCCACTGACTGCGCCCTGCTCTGTCCCACTGACTGCCCCGTGCTCTATCTAACTGACTGCCCCGTGCTCTATCTCACTGACTGCCCCGTGCTCTATCTGACTGACTGCCCCCTGCTCTATCTCACTGACTGCCCCATGCTCTTTCACACTGACAGTCCCGTGCTCTATCTCACTGACTGCCCCCTGCTCTGTCCCACTGACTGCCCATGCTCTATCACACTGAGAGTCCCGTGCTCTATCTCTCTGACTGCTCCCATGCTCTATCTCACTGACTGCCCCCTGCTCTATCAGACTGACAGTCCCGTGCTCTATCTCACTGACAGTCCCATGCTCTATCTCACTGACTGCCCCGTGCTCTATCTCACTGACTGCCCCGTGCTCTATCTGACTGACTGCCCCCTGCTCTATCTCACTGACTGCCCCATGCTCTTTCACACTGACAGTCCCGTGCTCTATCTCACTGACTGCCCCCTGCTCTGTCCCACTGACTGCCCATGCTCTATCACACTGAGAGTCCCGTGCTCTATCTCTCTGACTGCTCCCATGCTCTATCTCACTGACTGCCCCCTGCTCTATCAGACTGACAGTCCCGTGCTCTATCTCACTGACAATCCCGTGCTCTATCTCACTGACAGTCCCATGCTCTATCTCACTGACTGCCCCCTGCTCTATCTCACTGACTGCCCCCTGCTCTATCTCACTGACTGCCCACTGCTCTATCTCACTGATTGCACCGTTCTCTATCTCACTGACTGCCCCGTGCTCTATCTCACTGACTGCCCCGTGCGCAATCTCACTGACTGCCCCGTGCGCTATCTCACTGTGCCCCTGCTCTATCTCACTGACTGTCCCATTCTGTATCTCACTGACTGCCCACTGCTCGATCTCACTGAATGCCCCCTGCTCCATCTAACTCACTGCCCCCTGCTCTATCTCACTGACTGCCCACTGCTCTATCTCACTGACTGCCCCGTTCTCTATCTCACTGACTGCCCCGTGCTCTATCTCACTGACTGCCCCGTGCTCTATCTCACTGACTGCCCCGTGCTCTATCTCACTGACTGCCCCGTGCTCTATCTCACTGACTGCCCCGTGCTCTATCTCACTGACTGCCCCGTGCTCTATCTCACTGACTGCCCCGTGCTCTATCTCACTGTGCCCCTGCACTATCTCACTGACTGCCCCGTTCTCTATCTCACTGACTGCCCCGTGCTCTATCTCATTGACTGCCCCGTGCTCTATCTCACTGACTGCCCCGTGCTCTATCTCACTGTGCCCCTGCACTATCTCACTGACTGCCCCGTTCTCTATCTCACTGACTGCCCCGTGCTCTATCTCACTGACTGCCCCCTGCTCGATCTCACTGACTGCCCCATGCTCTATCTCACTGTCTGCCCCCTGCTCCATCTCACTGACAGCCCCCGTGCTCTATCACACTGACTGCCTCCTGCTCTATCTCACTGACTGCCCCATGCTCTATCTCACTGACTGCCCCGTGCTCTATCTCACTGACTGCCCCGTGCTCTATCTCACTGACTGCCCCCTGCTCAGACAGACTGATTGCCCCCTGCTCTATCTCACTGACTGCCCCGTTCTCTATCTCACTGACTGCCCCGTGCGCTATCTCACTGACTGCCCCGTGCTCTGTCCCACTGACAGTCCCGTGCTCTATCTCACTGAATGCCCACTGCTCTATCTCACTGACTGCCCCGTGCTCTGTCCCACTGACAGTCCCGTGCTATATCTCACTGAGAGTCCCGTGCTCTATCTCACTGATTTCCCCCTGCTCTATCTCACTGACTGCCCCTGCTCTGTCCCACTGACTGCCCCATGCTCTATCACACTGACTGCTCAATGATGTATCTCACTGACTGCCCCCTGCTCTATCTCACCGACTGCCCCATGCTCTATCTGACTGACTGCGCCCGGCTCTATCTCACTGTCTGCCCCGTTCTCTATCTCACTGAATCCCCCTGCTATATCTCACTGACTGCCCCCGGTTCTGTCCCACTGACTGCCCCCTGCTCTGTCCCACTGACTGCCCCATGCTCTATCACACTGACAGTCCCGTGCTTTATCACACTGACTGTCCCGTTCTCTATCTCACTGACTGCCCCCTGCTCTGTTCCACTGACTGCCCCATGCTCTATCTCAGTGACTGTCCCGTGCTCTATCTCACTGACTGCCCCGTGCTCTATCTCACTGACTGCCCCGTGCTCTATCTCACTGTCTACCGCCTGCTCCATCTCACTGACTGCACCGTGCTCCATCTGACTGACAGCCCCGTGCTCTGTCCCACTGACTGCCCCCTGCTCTGTCCCACTGACTGCGCCCTGCTCTGTCCCACTGACTGCCCTGTGCTCTATCTCACTGACTGCCCCGTGCTCTATCTCACTGACTGCCCCGTGCTCTATCTGACTGACTGCCCCCTGCTCTATCTCACTGACTGCCCCATGCTCTTTCACACTGACAGTCCCGTGCTCTATCTCACTGACTGCCCCCTGCTCTGTCCCACTGACTGCCCATGCTCTATCACACTGAGAGTCCCGTGCTCTATCTCTCTGACTGCTCCCATGCTCTATCTCACTGACTGCCCCCTGCTCTATCAGACTGACAGTCCCGTGCTCTATCTCACTGACAGTCCCATGCTCTATCTCACTGACTGCCCCCTGCTCTATCTCACTGACTGCCCCCTGCTCCATCTCACTCACTGCCCCCTGCTCTATCTCACTGACTGCCCACTGCTCTATCTCACTGATTGCACCGTTCTCTATCTCACTGACTGCCCCGTGCTCTATCTCACTGACTGCCCCGTGCGCAATCTCACTGACTGCCCCGTGCGCTATCTCACTGTGCCCCTGCTCTATCTCACTGACTGTCCCATTCTGTATCTCACTGACTGCCCACTGCTCGATCTCACTGAATGCCCCCTGCTCCATCTCACTCACTGCCCCCTGCTCTATCTCACTGACTGATACCTGCTCCATCTCACTCACTGCCCCCTGCTCTATCTCACTGACTGCCCACTGCTCTATCTCACTGACTGCCCCGTTCTCTATCTCACTGACTGCCCCGTGCTCTATCTCACTGACTGCCCCGTGCTCTATCTCACTGACTGCCCCGTGCTCTATCTCACTGACTGCCCCGTGCTCTATCTCACTGACTGCCCCGTGCTCTATCTCACTGACTGCCCCGTGCTCTATCTCACTGTGCCCCTGCACTATCTCACTGACTGCCCCGTTCTCTATCTCACTGACTGCCCCGTGCTCTATCTCATTGACTGCCCCGTGCTCTATCTCACTGACTGCCCCGTGCTCTATCTCACTGACTGCCCCATGCTCTATCTCACTGTGCCCCTGCACTATTTCACTGACTGCCCCGTTCTCTATCTCACTGACTGCCCCGTGCTCTATCTCACTGACTGCCCCGTTCTCTATCTCACTGACTGCCCCGTGCTCTATCTCACTGACTGCCCCCTGCTCGATCTCACTGACTGCCCCGTGCTCTATCTCACTGTCTGCCCCGTGCTCTATCTCACTGTCTGCCCCCTGCTCCATCTCACTGACTGCCCCCGTGCTCTATCTCACTGACAGCCCCCTGCTCCATCTCACTGACTGCCCCCGTGCTCTATCTCACTGACAGCCCCCTGCTCCATCTCACTGACTGCCCCCGTGCTCTATCTCACTGACTGCCCCCGTGCTCTATCTCACTGACTGCCCCATGCTCTATCTCACTGTCTGCCCCCTGCTCCATCTCACTGACTGCCCCCTGCTCCATCTCACTGACAGCCCCATGCTCTATCTCACTGTCTGCCCCCTGCTCCATCTCACTGACAGCCCCCGTGCTCTATCACACTGACTGCCTCCTGCTCCATCTCACTGACTGCCCCATGCTCTATCTCACTGTCTGCCCCCTGCTCAATCTCACTGACAGCCCCCGTGCTCTATCACACTGACTGCCTCCTGCTCCATCTCACTGACTGCCCCATGCTCTATCTCACTGTCTGCCCCCTGCTCCATCTCACTGACTGCCCCCGTGCTCTATCACACTGTCTGCCCCCTGCTCCATCTCACTGACTGCCCCCGTGCTCTATCTCACTGACAGCCCCCGTGCTCTATCTCACTGACTGCCCCGTGCTCTATCTCACTGACTGCCCCGTGCTCTATCTCACTGACTGCCCCGTGCTCTATCTCACTGACTGCCCCGTTCTCTATCTCACTGACTGCCCCGTGCGCTATCTCACTGACTGCCCCGTGCTCTGTCCCACTGACAGTCCCGTGCTATATCTCACTGAGAGTCCCGTGCTCTATCTCACTGATTTCCCCCTACTCTATCTCACTGACTGCCCGCTGCTCTGTCCCACTGACTGCCCCATGCTCTATCACACTGACTGCTCAATGATGTATCTCACTGACTGCCCCGTGCTCTACCTCACTGACTGCCCCCTGCTCTATCTCACTGATTGACCCATGCTCTATCTCACTTACTGCCCCCTTCTCTATCTCACTGACTTCCCCGTTCTCTATCTCACTGACTGCCCCCTGCTCTATCTCACTGACTGCCCCATGCTCTATCTCACTGACTGCCCCTGCTCTGTCCCACTGACTGCCCCATGCTCTTTCACACTGACAGTCCCGTGCTCTATCTCACTGACTGCCCCCTGCTCTGTCCCACTGACTGCCCATGCTCTATCTCACTGAGAGTCCCGTGCTCTATCTCTCTGACTGCTCCCATGCTCTATCTCACTGACTGCCCCATGCTCTATCTCACTTACAGTCCCATGCTCTATCTCACTGACTGCCCCCTGCTCTATCTCACTGACTGCCCCCTGCTCCATCTCACTCACTGCCCCCTGCTCTATCTCACTGATTGCACCGTTCTCTCTCTCACTGACTGCCCCGTGCTCTATCTCACTGACTGCCCCGTGCGCAATCTCACTGACTGTCCCGTGCGCTATCTCACTGTGCCCCTGCTCTATCTCACTGACTGTCCCATTCTGTATCTCACTGACTGCCCACTGCTCGATCTCACTGAATGTCCCCTGCTCCATCTCACTCACTGCCCCCTGCTCTATCTCACTGACTGCCCACTGCGCTATCTCACTGACTGCCCCGTTCTCTATCTCACTGACTGCCCCGTGCTCTATCTCACTGACTGCCCCGTGCTCTATCTCACTGACTGCCCAGTGCTCTATCTCACTGACTGCCCCGTGCTCTATCTCACTGACTGCCCCGTGCTCTATCTCACTGACTGCCCCGTGCTCTATCTCACTGACTGCCCCGTGCTCTATCTCACTGTGCCCCTACACTATCTCACTGACTGCCCCGTTCTCTATCTCACTGACTGCCCCGTGCTCTATCTCATTGACTGCCCCCTGCTCGATCTCACTGACTGCCCCATGCTCTATCTCACTGTCTGCCCCGTGCTCTATCTCACTGACTGCCCCGTGCTCTATCTCACTGACTGCCCCCTGCTCGATCTCACTGACTGCCCCATGCTCTATCTCACTGTCTGCCCCCTGCTCCATCTCACTGACTGCCCCCGTGCTCTATCTCACTGACTGCCCCATGCTCTATCTCACTGACTGCCCCGTGCTCTATCTCACTGACTGCCCCGTGCTCTATCTCACTGACTGCCCCCTGCTCAGTCAGACTGATTGCCCCCTGCTCTTTCTCACTGACTGCCCCGTTCTCTATCTCACTGACTGCCCCGTGCGCTATCTCACTGACTGCCCCGTTCTCTATCTCACTGACTGCCCCCTGCTCTATCTCACTGACTGCCCCGTTCTCTATCTCACTGACAGTCCCGTGCTCTATCTCCCTGAATGCCCCCTGCTCTATCTCACTGCCAGTCCCGTGCTCTATCTCACTGACTGTCCCCTACTCCATCTCACTCACTGCCCCATGCTCCATCTCACTGACTGCCCCATGCTCCATCTCACTGACTGCCCCATGCTCCATCTCACTGACTGCCCCATGCTTTATCTCACTGAGACCCGTGCTCTATCTCACTGACTGCCCCATGCTCTATCTCACTGCCAGTACCGTACTCTATCTGACTGAATGCCCCCTGCTCTATCTCACTGCCAGTGCCGTGCTCTATCTCACTGACGGTCCCCGCTCCATCTCACTCACTGCCCCATGCTCTATCTCAGTGATGGCCCTATGCTCTGACTCACTGACTGTCCACTGCTCCATCTCAATGACAGTCCACTGCTCTATCTCACTGACTTCCCCATGATCTGTCTCACAGACTGCCCCCTCTTCTATCTCACTGACTGCCCACTGTCTATCTCACTGACTGCCACATGCTCTATCTCACTGACTGCCCCGTTCTCTATCTCACTGACTGCCCCCTGCTCTATCTCACTGACTGCCCCGTTCTCTATCTCACTGACAGTCCCGTGCTCTATCTCCCTGAATGCCCCCTGCTCTATCTCACTGCCAGTCCCGTGCTCTATCTCACTGACTGTCCCCTACTCCATCTCACTCACTGCCCCATGCTCCATCTCACTGACTGCCCCATGCTCCATCTCACTGACTGCCCCATGCTCCATCTCACTGACTGCCCCATGCTTTATCTCACTGAGACCCGTGCTCTATCTCACTGACTGCCCCATGCTCTATCTCACTGCCAGTACCGTACTCTATCTGACTGAATGCCCCCTGCTCTATCTCACTGCCAGTGCCGTGCTCTATCTCACTGACGGTCCCCGCTCCATCTCACTCACTGCCCCATGCTCTATCTCAGTGATGGCCCTATGCTCTGACTCACTGACTGTCCCCTGATCCATCTCAATGACAGTCCACTGCTCTATCTCACTGACTTCCCCATGATCTGTCTCACAGACTGCCCCCTCTTCTATCTCACTGACTGCCCACTGTCTATCTCACTGACTGCCACATGCTCTATCTCACTGACTGCCCCGTGCTCTATCTCACTGACTGCCCCGTGCTCTATCTCACTGACTGCCCCGTGCTCTATCTCACTGACTGCCCCGTGCTCTATCTCACTGACAGCCCCCTGCTCCATCTCACTGACTGCCCCCGTGCTCTATCTCACTGACAGCCCCCTGCTCCATCTCACTGACTGCCCCCGTGCTCTATCTCACTGACTGCCCCCGTGCTCTATCTCACTGACTGCCCCATGCTCTATCTCACTGTCTGCCCCCTGCTCCATCTCACTGACTGCCCCCTGCTCCATCTCACTGACAGCCCCATGCTCTATCTCACTGTCTGCCCCCTGCTCCATCTCACTGACAGCCCCCGTGCTCTATCACACTGACTGCCTCCTGCTCCATCTCACTGACTGCCCCATGCTCTATCTCACTGTCTGCCCCCTGCTCAATCTCACTGACAGCCCCCGTGCTCTATCACACTGACTGCCTCCTGCTCCATCTCACTGACTGCCCCATGCTCTATCTCACTGTCTGCCCCCTGCTCCATCTCACTGACTGCCCCCGTGCTCTATCACACTGTCTGCCCCCTGCTCCATCTCACTGACTGCCCCCGTGCTCTATCTCACTGACAGCCCCCGTGCTCTATCTCACTGACTGCCCCGTGCTCTATCTCACTGATTGCCCCGTGCTCTATCTCACTGACTGCCCCGTGCTCTATCTCACTGACTGCCCCGTTCTCTATCTCACTGACTGCCCCGTGCGCTATCTCACTGACTGCCCCGTGCTCTGTCCCACTGACAGTCCCGTGCTATATCTCACTGAGAGTCCCGTGCTCTATCTCACTGATTTCCCCCTACTCTATCTCACTGACTGCCCCTGCTCTGTCCCACTGACTGCCCCATGCTCTATCACACTGACTGCTCAATGATGTATCTCACTGACTGCCCCGTGCTCTACCTCACTGACTGCCCCCTGCTCTATCTCACTGATTGACCCATGCTCTATCTCACTTACTGCCCCCTTCTCTATCTCACTGACTTCCCCGTTCTCTATCTCACTGACTGCCCCCTGCTCTATCTCACTGACTGCCCCATGCTCTATCTCACTGACTGCCCCTGCTCTGTCCCACTGACTGCCCCATGCTCTTTCACACTGACAGTCCCGTGCTCTATCTCACTGACTGCCCCCTGCTCTGTCCCACTGACTGCCCATGCTCTATCTCACTGAGAGTTCCGTGCTCTATCTCTCTGACTGCTCCCATGCTCTATCTCACTGACTGCCCCATGCTCTATCTCACTTACAGTCCCATGCTCTATCTCACTGACTGCCCCCTGCTCTATCTCACTGACTGCCCCCTGCTCCATCTCACTCACTGCCCCCTGCTCTATCTCACTGATTGCACCGTTCTCGCTCTCACTGACTGCCCCGTGCTCTATCTCACTGACTGCCCCGTGCGCAATCTCACTGACTGTCCCGTGCGCTATCTCACTGTGCCCCTGCTCTATCTCACTGACTGTCCCATTCTGTATCTCACTGACTGCCCACTGCTCGATCTCACTGAATGTCCCCTGCTCCATCTCACTCACTGCCCCCTGCTCTATCTCACTGACTGCCCACTGCGCTATCTGACTGACTGCCCCGTTCTCTATCTCACTGACAGCACCGTGCTCTATCTCACTGACTGCCCCGTGCTCTATCTCACTGACTGCCCAGTGCTCTATCTCACTGACTGCCCCGTGCTCTATCTCACTGACTGCCCCGTGCTCTATCTCACTGACTGCCCCGTGCTCTATCTCACTGACTGCCCCGTGCTCTATCTCACTGTGCCCCTACACTATCTCACTGACTGCCCCGTTCTCTATCTCACTGACTGCCCCGTGCTCTATCTCATTGACTGCCCCCTGCTCGATCTCACTGACTGCCCCATGCTCTATCTCACTGTCTGCCCCGTGCTCTATCTCACTGACTGCCCCGTGCTCTATCTCACTGACTGCCCCCTGCTCGATCTCACTGACTGCCCCATGCTCTATCTCACTGTCTGCCCCCTGCTCCATCTCACTGACTGCCCCCGTGCTCTATCTCACTGACTGCCCCATGCTCTATCTCACTGACTGCCCCGTGCTCTATCTCACTGACTGCCCCGTGCTCTATCTCACTGACTGCCCCCTGCTCAGTCAGACTGATTGCCCCCTGCTCTTTCTCACTGACTGCCCCGTTCTCTATCTCACTGACTGCCCCGTGCGCTATCTCACTGACTGCCCCGTTCTCTATCTCACTGACTGCCCCCTGCTCTATCTCACTGACTGCCCCGTTCTCTATCTCACTGACAGTCCCGTGCTCTATCTCCCTGAATGCCCCCTGCTCTATCTCACTGCCAGTCCCGTGCTCTATCTCACTGACTGTCCCCTACTCCATCTCACTCACTGCCCCATGCTCCATCTCACTGACTGCCCCATGCTCCATCTCACTGACTGCCCCATGCTCCATCTCACTGACTGCCCCATGCTTTATCTCACTGAGACCCGTGCTCTATCTCACTGACTGCCCCATGCTCTATCTCACTGCCAGTACCGTACTCTATCTGACTGAATGCCCCCTGCTCTATCTCACTGCCAGTGCCGTGCTCTATCTCACTGACGGTCCCCGCTCCATCTCACTCACTGCCCCATGCTCTATCTCAGTGATGGCCCTATGCTCTGACTCACTGACTGTCCCCTGCTCCATCTCAATGACAGTCCACTGCTCTATCTCACTGACTTCCCCATGATCTGTCTCACAGACTGCCCCCTCTTCTATCTCACTGACTGCCCACTGTCTATCTCACTGACTGCCACATGCTCTATCTCACTGACTGCCCCGTGCTCTATCTCACTGACTGCCCCGTGCTCTATCTCACTGACTGCCCCGTGCTCTATCTCACTGACTGCCCCGTGCTCTATCTCACTGACTGCCCCGTGCTCTATCTCACTGACTGCCCCGTGCTCTATCTCACTGTGCCCCTGCACTATCTCACTGACTGCCCCGTTCTCTATCTCACTGACTGCCCCGTGCTCTATCTCATTGACTGCCCCCTGCTCGATCTCACTGACTGCCCCATGCTCTATCTCACTGTCTGCCCCCTGCTCTATCTCACTGACTGCCCCGTGCTCTATCTCACTGACTACCCCCTGCTCGATCTCACTGACTGCCCCATGCTATATCTCACTGTCTGCCCCCTGCTCCATCTCACTGACTGCCCCCGTGCTCTATCTCACTGACAGCCCCATGCCCTATCACACTGACTGCCTCCTGCTCTATCTCACTGACTGCCCCATGCACTATCTCACTGACTGCCCCGTGCTCTATCTCACTGACTGCCCCGTGCTCTATCTCACTGACTGCCCCCTGCTCAGTCAGACTGATTGCCCCCTGCTCTATCTCACTGACTGCCCCGTTCTCTATCTCACTGACTGCCCCGTGCGCTATCTCACTGACTGCCCCGTGCTCTGTCCCACTGACAGTCCCGTGCTCTATCTCACTGAATGCCCCCTGCTCTATCTCACTGCCAGTCCCGTGCTCTATCTCACTGACTGTCCCCTACTCCATCTCACTCACTGCCCCATGCTCCATCTCACTGACTGCCCCATGCTCCATCTCACTGACTGCCCCATGGTTTATCTCACTGACAGACCCGTGCTCTATCTCACTGACTGCCCCATGCTCTATCTCACTGCCAGTACCGTACTCTATCTCACTGAATGCCCCCTGCTCTATCTCACTGCCAGTGCCGTGCTCTATCTCACTGACGGTCCCCGCTCCATCTCACTCACTGCCCCATGCTCTATCTCAGTGATGGCCCTATGCTCTGACTCACTGACTGTCCCCTGCTCCATCTCAATGACAGTCCACTGCTCTTTCTCACTGACTTCCCCATGATCTGTCTCACAGACTGCCCCCTCTTCTATCTCACTGACTGCCCACTGTCTATCTCACTGACTGCCACATGCTCTATCTCACTGACTGCCCCATGCTCTATCTCACTAACTGCCCCATGCTCTATGTCACTGACGGCCCAGTGCTCTGTCGCACTGACAGTCCCGTGCTCTATCTCACTGACTGCCCCCTGCTCTATCTCACTGACAGCTCCGTGCTCTATTTCACAGTCTGCCCCATGCTCTATCTCACTGACTGCCCCATGCTCTATCTCACTGGCATTCCGTGCTCTTTCTCACTGACTGCCCATTCTCTATCTCATTGACTGCCCCATGCTCTATCTCACTGACTGCCCAGTGCTCTATCACACTGACTGCCCCTGCTCTATCTCACTGACAGCCCCGTGCTCTATCTGACTGACTGTCCCATGCTCTATCTCACTGACTACCCCATGCTCTATCTCACTGACAGCCCCGTGCTCTATTTCACTGGCTGCCCCATGCTCTATCTCACTGACAGCCCCCTGCTCCATCTCACTGACTGCCCCCATGCTCCATCTCACTGACTGCCCCATGGTTTATCTCACTGACAGACCCGTGCTCTATCTCACTGACTGCCCCATGCTCTATCTCACTGCCAGTACCGTACTCTATCTCACTGAATGCCCCCTGCTTTATCTCACTGCCAGTGCCGTGCTCTATCTCACTGACGGTCCCCGCTCCATCTCACTCACTGCCCCATGCTCTATCTCAGTGATGGCCCTATGCTCTGACTCACTGACTGTCCCCTGCTCCATCTCAATGACAGTCCACTGCTCTTTCTCACTGACTTCCCCATGATCTGTCTCACAGACTGCCCCCTCTTCTATCTCACTGACTGCCCACTGTCTATCTCACTGACTGCCACATGCTCTATCTCACTGACTGCCCCATGCTCTATCTCACTAACTGCCCCATGCTCTATGTCACTGACGGCCCAGTGCTCTGTCGCACTGACAGTCCCGTGCTCTATCTCACTGACTGCCCCCTGCTCTATCTCACTGACAGCTCCGTGCTCTATTTCACAGTCTGCCCCATGCTCTATCTCACTGACTGCCCCATGCTCTATCTCACTGGCATTCCGTGCTCTTTCTCACTGACTGCCCATTCTCTATCTCATTGACTGCCCCATGCTCTATCTCACTGACTGCCCAGTGCTCTATCACACTGACTGCCCCTGCTCTATCTCACTGACAGCCCCGTGCTCTATCTGACTGACTGTCCCATGCTCTATCTCACTGACTACCCCATGCTCTATCTCACTGACAGCCCCGTGCTCTATTTCACTGGCTGCCCCATGCTCTATCTCACTGACAGCCCCCTGCTCCATCTCACTGACTGCCCCCGTGCTCTATCTCACTGACTGCCCCCGTGCTCTATCTCACTGACTGCCCCATGCTCTATCTCACTGTCTGCCCCCTGCTCCATCTCACTGACTGCCCCCTGCTCCATCTCACTGACAGCCCCATGCTCTATCTCACTGCCTGCCCCCTGCTCCATCTCACTGACAGCCCCCGTGCTCTATCACACTGACTGCCTCCTGCTCCATCTCACTGACTGCCCCATGCTCTATCTCACTGTCTGCCCCCTGCTCAATCTCACTGACAGCCCCCGTGCTCTATCACACTGACTGCCTCCTGCTCCATCTCACTGACTGCCCCATGCTCTATCTCACTGTCTGCCCCCTGCTCCATCTCACTGACTGCCCCCGTGCTCTATCACACTGTCTGCCCCCTGCTCCATCTCACTGACTGCCCCCGTGCTCTATCTCACTGACAGCCCCCGTGCTCTATCTCACTGACTGCCCCGTGCTCTATCTCACTGACTGCCCCGTGCTCTATCTCACTGACTGCCCCGTGCTCTATCTCACTGACTGCCCCGTTCTCTATCTCACTGACTGCCCCGTGCGCTATCTCACTGACTGCCCCGTGCTCTGTCCCACTGACAGTCCCGTGCTATATCTCACTGAGAGTCCCGTGCTCTATCTCACTGATTTCCCCCTACTCTATCTCACTGACTGCCCCTGCTCTGTCCCACTGACTGCCCCATGCTCTATCACACTGACTGCTCAATGATGTATCTCACTGACTGCCCCGTGCTCTACCTCACTGACTGCCCCCTGCTCTATCTCACTTATTGACCCATGCTCTATCTCACTTACTGCCCCCTTCTCTATCTCACTGACTTCCCCGTTCTCTATCTCACTGACTGCCCCCTGCTCTATCTCACTGACTGCCCCATGCTCTATCTCACTGACTGCCCCTGCTCTGTCCCACTGACTGCCCCATGCTCTTTCACACTGACAGTCCCGTGCTCTATCTCACTGACTGCCCCCTGCTCTGTCCCACTGACTGCCCATGCTCTATCTCACTGAGAGTCCCGTGCTCTATCTCTCTGACTGCTCCCATGCTCTATCTCACTGACTGCCCCATGCTCTATCTCACTTACAGTCCCATGCTCTATCTCACTGACTGCCCCCTGCTCTATCTCACTGACTGCCCCCTGCTCCATCTCACTCACTGCCCCCTGCTCTATCTCACTGATTGCACCGTTCTCTCTCTCACTGACTGCCCCGTGCTCTATCTCACTGACTGCCCCGTGCGCAATCTCACTGACTGTCCCGTGCGCTATCTCACTGTGCCCCTGCTCTATCTCACTGACTGTCCCATTCTGTATCTCACTGACTGCCCACTGCTCGATCTCACTGAATGTCCCCTGCTCCATCTCACTCACTGCCCCCTGCTCTATCTCACTGACTGCCCACTGCGCTATCTCACTGACTGCCCCGTTCTCTATCTCACTGACTGCCCCGTGCTCTATCTCACTGACTGCCCCGTGCTCTATCTCACTGACTGCCCAGTGCTCTATCTCACTGACTGCCCCGTGCTCTATCTCACTGACTGCCCCGTGCTCTATCTCACTGACTGCCCCGTGCTCTATCTCACTGACTGCCCCGTGCTCTATCTCACTGTGCCCCTACACTATCTCACTGACTGCCCCGTTCTCTATCTCACTGACTGCCCCGTGCTCTATCTCATTGACTGCCCCCTGCTCGATCTCACTGACTGCCCCATGCTCTATCTCACTGTCTGCCCCCTGCTCTATCTCACTGACTGCCCCGTGCTCTATCTCACTGACTGCCCCCTGCTCGATCTCACTGACTGCCCCATGCTCTATCTCACTGTCTGCCCCCTGCTCCATCTCACTGACTGCCCCCGTGCTCTATCTCACTGACTGCCCCATGCTCTATCTCACTGACTGCCCCGTGCTCTATCTCACTGACTGCCCCGTGCTCTATCTCACTGACTGCCCCCTGCTCAGTCAGACTGATTGCCCCCTGCTCTTTCTCACTGACTGCCCCGTTCTCTATCTCACTGACTGCCCCGTGCGCTATCTCACTGACTGCCCCGTTCTCTATCTCACTGACTGCCCCCTGCTCTATCTCACTGACTGCCCCGTTCTCTATCTCACTGACAGTCCCGTGCTCTATCTCCCTGAATGCCCCCTGCTCTATCTCACTGCCAGTCCCGTGCTCTATCTCACTGACTGTCCCCTACTCCATCTCACTCACTGCCCCATGCTCCATCTCACTGACTGCCCCATGCTCCATCTCACTGACTGCCCCATGCTCCATCTCACTGACTGCCCCATGCTTTATCTCACTGAGACCCGTGCTCTATCTCACTGACTGCCCCATGCTCTATCTCACTGCCAGTACCGTACTCTATCTGACTGAATGCCCCCTGCTCTATCTCACTGCCAGTGCCGTGCTCTATCTCACTGACGGTCCCCGCTCCATCTCACTCACTGCCCCATGCTCTATCTCAGTGATGGCCCTATGCTCTGACTCACTGACTGTCCCCTGCTCCATCTCAATGACAGTCCACTGCTCTATCTCACTGACTTCCCCATGATCTGTCTCACAGACTGCCCCCTCTTCTATCTCACTGACTGCCCACTGTCTATCTCACTGACTGCCACATGCTCTATCTCACTGACTGCCCCGTGCTCTATCTCACTGACTGCCCCGTGCTCTATCTCACTGACTGCCCCGTGCTCTATCTCACTGACTGCCCCGTGCTCTATCTCACTGACTGCCCCGTGCTCTATCTCACTGACTGCCCCGTGCTCTATCTCACTGTGCCCCTGCACTATCTCACTGACTGCCCCGTTCTCTATCTCACTGACTGCCCCGTGCTCTATCTCATTGACTGCCCCCTGCTCGATCTCACTGACTGCCCCATGCTCTATCTCACTGTCTGCCCCCTGCTCTATCTCACTGACTGCCCCGTGCTCTATCTCACTGACTGCCCCCTGCTCGATCTCACTGACTGCCCCATGCTCTATCTCACTGTCTGCCCCCTGCTCCATCTCACTGACTGCCCCCGTGCTCTATCTCACTGACAGCCCCATGCCCTATCACACTGACTGCCTCCTGCTCTATCTCACTGACTGCCCCATGCACTATCTCACTGACTGCCCCGTGCTCTATCTCACTGACTGCCCCGTGCTCTATCTCACTGACTGCCCCCTGCTCAGTCAGACTGATTGCCCCCTGCTCTATCTCACTGACTGCCCCGTTCTCTATCTCACTGACTGCCCCGTGCGCTATCTCACTGACTGCCCCGTGCTCTGTCCCACTGACAGTCCCGTGCTCTATCTCACTGAATGCCCCCTGCTCTATCTCACTGCCAGTCCCGTGCTCTATCTCACTGACTGTCCCCTACTCCATCTCACTCACTGCCCCATGCTCCATCTCACTGACTGCCCCATGCTCCATCTCACTGACTGCCCCATGCTTTATCTCACTGACAGACCCGTGCTCTATCTCACTGACTGCCCCATGCTCTATCTCACTGCCAGTACCGTACTCTATCTCACTGAATGCCCCCTGCTCTATCTCACTGCCAGTGCCGTGCTCTATCTCACTGACGGTCCCCGCTCCATCTCACTCACTGCCCCATGCTCTATCTCAGTGATGGCCCTATGCTCTGACTCACTGACTGTCCCCTGCTCCATCTCAATGACAGTCCACTGCTCTTTCTCACTGACTTCCCCATGATCTGTCTCACAGACTGCCCCCTCTTCTATCTCACTGACTGCCCACTGTCTATCTCACTGACTGCCACATGCTCTATCTCACTGACTGCCCCATGCTCTATCTCACTAACTGCCCATGCTCTATGTCACTGACGGCCCAGTGCTCTGTCGCACTGACAGTCCCGTGCTCTATCTCACTGACTGCCCCCTGCTCTATCTCACTGACAGCTCCGTGCTCTATTTCACAGTCTGCCCCATGCTCTATCTCACTGACTGCCCCATGCTCTATCTCACTGGCATTCCGTGCTCTTTCTCACTGACTGCCCATTCTCTATCTCATTGACTGCCCCATGCTCTATCTCACTGACTGCCCAGTGCTCTATCTCACTGACTGCCCCTGCTCTATCTCACTGACAGCCCCGTGCTCTATCTGACTGACTGTCCCATGCTCTATCTCACTGACTACCCCATGCTCTATCTCACTGACAGCCCCGTGCTCTATTTCACTGGCTGCCCCATGCTCTATCTCACTGACTGCCCCATGCTCTATCTCACTGACATTCCGTGCTCTATCTCACTGACTGCCCCATTCTCTATCTCATTGACTGCCCCATGCTCTATCTCACTGACTGCCCCCTGCTCTATCTCACCGACTGCCCCATGCTCTATCTCACTGACTGCCCCCGGCTCTATCTCACTGTCTGCCCCGGCTCTATCTCACTGACTGCCCCCTGCTCTGTTCCACTGACTGCCCCATGCTCTATCTCACTGACTGCCCCGTGCTCTATCTCACTGACTGCCCCGTGCTCTATCTCACTGACTGCCCCGTGCTCTGTCCCACTGACTGCCCCCTGCTCTGTCCCACTGACTGCCCCCTGCTCTGTCCCACTGACTGCCCCGTGCTCTATCTCACTGACTGCCCCGTGCTCTATCTCACTGACTGCCCCGTGCTCTATCTCACTGACTGCCCCCTGCTCTATCTCACTGACTGCCCCATGCTCTATCCCACTGACTGCCCCATGCTCTATCTCACTGACAGTCCCGTGCTATATCTCACTGAGAGTCCCGTGCTCTATCTCACTGACTGCCCCCTGCTCTATCTCACTGACTGCCCCATGCTCTATCTCACTTACTGCCCCCTTCTCTATCTCACTGACTTCCCCGTTCTCTATCTCACTGACTGCCCCCTGCTCTATCTCACTGACTGCCCCATGCTCTATCTCACTGACTGACTCTGCTCTGTCCCACTGACTGCCCCATGCTCTTTCACACTGACTGTCCCGTGCTCTATCTCTCTGACTGCCCCCTGCTCTGTCCCACTGACTGTCCATGCTCTATCTCACTGACTGCCCCATGCTCTATCTCACTGACTGCGCCCTGCTCTATCTCACTGATTGCCCCGTTCTCTATCTCACTGACTGTCCCGTGCTCTATCTCACTGACTGCCCCGTGCGCTATCTCACTGACTGCGCCCTGCTCTATCTCACTGTGCCCGCTGCTCTATCTCACTGACTGCGCCCTGCTCTATCTCACTGATTGCCCCGTTCTCTATCTCACTGACTGCCCCGTGCTCTATCTCACTGACTGCCCCGTGCGCTATTTCACTGACTGCCCCCTGCTCTATCTCACTGACTGCGCCCTGCTCTATCTCACTGATTGCCCCGTTCTCTATCTCACTGACTGTCCCGTGCTCTATCTCACTGACTGCCCCGTTCACTATCTCACTGACTGCACCGTGCTCTATCTCACTGACTGCCCGTTGCTCTAGCTTACTGACTGCCCCGTGCTCTATCTCACTGTGCCCCTGCTCTATCTCACTGACTGCCCACTGCTCTCTCTCACTGACTGCCCCGTTCTCTATCTCACTGACTGCCCCATGCTCGATCTCACTGACTGCCCCATGCTCTATCTCACTGTCTGCCCCCTGCTCCATCTCACTGAATGCCCCGTGCTCTATCTCACTGACTGCCCCCTGCTCGATCTCACTGACTGCCCCATGCTCTATCTCACTGTCTGCTCCCTGCTCCATCTCACTGACTGCCCCGTGTTCTATCTCACTGACAGCGCCATGCCCTATCACACTGACTGCCTCCTGCTCTATCTCACTGACTGCCCCATGCTGTATCTCACTGACTGCCCCGTGCTCTATCTCACTGACTGCCCCGTGCTCTATCTCACTGGCTGCCCCCTGCTCTATCTCACTGACTGCCCCGTTATCTATCTCACTGACTGACCCGTGCGCTATCTCACTGACTGTTACCTGCTCTATGTCACTGACTGCCCCGTGCTGTGCCCCACTGACTGCCCCCTGCTCTGTCCCACTGACTGCCCCTGCTCGATCACACTGACTGCCCCGTGCTCTATCTCACTGACTGCTCCGTGCTCTATCTCACTGACTGCCCCCTATTCTATCTCACTGACTGCCCCATGATCTAGCTCACTGACTGCCCCATTCTCTATCTCACTGGCAGTCCCGTGTCTATCTCACTGACAGTCCCGTGCTCTATCTCAATGACTGCCCCCTGCTCTATCTCACTGTCTGCCCCCTGCTCCATCTCACTGACTGCCCCGTGCTCTATCTCACTGACAGCGCCATGCCCTATCACACTGACTGCCTCCTGCTCAGTCAGACTGATTGCCCCCTGCTCTATCTCACTGACTGCCCCGTTCTCTATCTCACTGACTGACCCGTGCGCTATCTCACTGACTGTTACCTACTCTATCTCACTGACTGCCCCGTGCTCTGTCCCACTGACTGCCCCCCGCTCTGTCCCACTGACTGCCCCCTGCTCGATCACACTGACTGCCCCGTGCTCAATCTCACTGACTGCCCCGTGCTCTATCTCACTGACTGCCCCCTGCTCTATCTCACTGACTGCCCCATGCTCTATCTCACTGACTGCCCCATGCTCTATCTCACTGACAGTCCCGTGCTCTATCTCACTGACAGTCCCGTGCTCTATCTCACTGACTGCCCCGTGCTCTATCTCACTGACTGCCACATGCTCTATCTCACTGACTGCCCCATGCTCTATCTCACTGACTGCCCCATGCTCTATCTCACCGACAGTCCAGTGCTCTATCTCGCTGACAGTCCCGTGCTCTATCTCACTGACTGCCCCGGGCTCTATCTCACTGACTACCCCGTGCTATATCTCACTGACTGCCCCATACTCAGTCAGACTGATTGCCCCCTGCTCTATCTCACTGACTGCCCCGTTCTCTATCTCACTGACTGCCCCGTCCGCTATCTCACTGACTGCCCCGTGCTCTGTCCCACTGACTGCCCCCTGCTCTGTCCCACTGACTGCCCCCTGCTCTATCACACTGACTGCCCCCTGCTCTATCTCACTGACTGCCCCATGCTCTATTTCACTGACTGCCCCCTGCTCTATCTCACTGACAGTCCCGTGCTCTATCTCACTGACAGTCCCGTGCTCTATCTCACTGACTGCCCCGTGCTCTATCTCACTGACTGCCCCCTGCACTATCCCACTGACTGCCAAATGCTCTATCTCACTGACTGCCCCCTGCTCTATCTCACTCACTGCCCCCTGCTCCATCTCACTGACTGCCCCGTGCTCTATCTCACTGACTGCCCCCTGCTCTTTCTCACACACTGCCCCCTGCTACATCACACTGACTGCCCCGTGCTCTATCTCACTGAATGTTCAATGTTGTATCTCATTGATTGCCCCTGCTCTATCTTACTGACTGCACGCTGCTCTATCTCACTGACTGCACCCTGCTCTATCTCACTGACTGCCCCCTGCTCTATCTCACTGACAGTCCCGTGTTCTATCTCACTGACTGCCCGCTGCTTTTTCTCACTGGCTGCCCTCTGCTCTATCTCACTGACTGCCCCGTGCTCTATCTCACTGACTGCCCCCTGCTCTATCTCACTGACTGTGCCGTGCTCTATCTCACTGTGCCCCTTGCTCTATCTCACTGACTGCCACATGCTCTATCTCACTGACTGATCCCTGCTCTATCTCACTGACCTCCACCTGCTCTATCTCACTGACTGCCCCCTGCTCTATCTCACTGACTGCCCCGTGCTCTATCTCACTGTGCCCCCTGCTCTATCTCACTGACTGCCCCATGCTCTATCTCACTGAATGACCCCTGCTCTATCTCACTGACTGCCCCGTGCTCTATCTCACTGTGCCCCTTGTTCTACCTCACTGACTGCCCCATGCTCTATCTCACTGACTGCGCCCTGCTCTATCTCACTGATTGCCCCGTTCTCTATCTCACTGAGTGCCCCGTGCGCTATCTCACTGACTGCCCCCTGTTCTACCTCACTGACTGCCCCATGCTCTATCTCACCGACAGTCCCCTGCTCTATCTCACTGACAGTCCCGTGCTCTATCTCACTGACTGCCCCGTGCTCTATCTCACTGGCTGCCCACTGCTCTATCCCACTGACTGCCAAATGCTCTATCTCACTGACTGCCCCCTGTTCTATCTCACTCACTGCCCCCTGCTCCATCTCACTGACTGCCCCGTGTTCTATCTCACTGACTGCCCCCTGCTCTATCTCACTCACTGCCCCCTGCTACATCACACTGACTGCCCCGTGCTCTATCTCACTGACTGCTCAATGTTGTATCTCATTGATTGCCCCTGATCTATCTTACTGACTGCACTCTGCTCTATCTCACTGACTGCACCCTTCTCTATCTCACTGACTGCCCGCTGCTCTATCTCACTGACAGTCCCGTGTTCTATCTCACTGACTGCCCGCTGCTTTTTCTCACTGACTGCCCCCTGCTCTATCTCACTGACTGTGCCGTGCTCTATCTCACTGTGCCCCTTGCTCTATCTCACTGACTGCCACATGCTCTATCTCACTGACAGATCCCTGCTCTATCTCTCTGACCTCCACCTGCTCTATCTCACTGACTGCCCCTGCTCTATCTCACTGACTGCCCCTGCTCTATCTCACTGACTGCCCCCTGCTCTATCTCACTGACTGCCCCGTGCTCTATCTCACTGTGCCCCCTGCTCTATCTCACTGACTGCCCCATGCTCTATCTCACTGACTGACCCCTGCTCTATCTCACTGACTGCCCCGTGCTCTATCTCACTGACTGTGCCGTGCTCTATCTCACTGTGCCCCTTGTTCTACCTCACTGACTGCCCCATGCTCTATCTCACTGACTGCGCCCGGCTCTATCTCACTGATTGCCCCGTTCTCTATCTCACTGACTGACCCCTGCTCTATCTCACTGACTGCCCCGTGCTCTATCTCACTGACTGCCCCTTGTTCTACCTCACTGACTGCCCCATGCTCTATCTCACTGACTGCGCCCTGCTCTATCTCACTGACTGCCCCTGCTCTATCTCACTGACTCCCCCCTGCTCTATCACACTGACTGCCCCATGCTCTATCTCACTGACTGCCCCATGCTCTATCTCACTGACTGCTCCCTGTTCTATCTCACTAAAAGCCATGCTCTATCTCACTGACTGCCCCCTGCTCTATCTCACCGACTGCCCCATGCTCTATCTCACTGACTGCCCCCGGCTCTATCTCACTGACTGCCCCGTGCTCTATCTCACTGACTGCCCTCTGCTCTATCTCACTGACTGTCCCTTGCTCTATCTCACTGCCTGCCCCGTTCTCTATCTCACTGACTGCCCCCTGCTCTGTCCCACTGACTGCCCCATGCTCTATCACACTTACAGTCCCGTGCTTTATCACACTGACTGCCCCGTGCGCTATCTCACTAACTGCACCCTGCTCTGTCCCACTGACTGCCCCATGCTCTATCACACTGACTGCCCCGTTCTCTATCTCACTGACTGCCCCATGCTCTGTCACACTGACTGCCTCCTGCTCTATCCCATTGACTTCCCCCTGCTCTGCCCCACTGACAGCCCCCTGCTCTATCACACTGACAGTCCCGTGCTCTATCTCACTGACTGTCCCCTGCTCTATCTCACTGACTGCCCCCTGCTTTATCTCACTAACTGCCCCCTGCTCCATCTCACTCACTGCCCCCTGCTCTATCTCATTGACTTCCACCTGCTCTGTCCCACTGACAGCCCCATGCTCTATCTCACTGACTGTCCATTGCTCTATCTCACTGACTGCCCCATGCTCTATCTCAATGACTGCCCCGTTCTCTAGCTCACTGTGCCCCCTGCTCTACCTCACTGACTGCCCCATAATCTATCTCGCAGACTGTCCCGTGCTCTAGCTCACTGTGCCCCCTGCTCTATCTCACTAACTGCCCCCTGCTCGATCTCACTGACTGCCCACTGCTCTATCTCACTGTCTGCCTCCTGTTCTATCTCACTAAAAGCCATGCTCTATCTCACTGACTGCCCCCGGCTCTATCTCACTGACTGCCCACTGCTCTATCTCACTGACTGATACCTGCTCTATCTCACTGACTGCCCCTTGCTCTATCTCACTGACTGCCACCTGCTCTATCTCACTTACTGATACCTGCTCTATCTCACTGACTGCCCCCTGCTCTATCTCACTGACTGCCCCGTTCTCTATCTCACTGACTGCACCGTGCTCTATCTCACTGACTGCCCGTTGCTCTATCTTACTGACTGCCCCGTGCTCTATCTCACTGTGCCCCTGCTCTATCTCACTGACTGCCCACTGCTCTCTCTCACTGACTGCCCCGTTCTCTATCTCACTGACTGCCCCGTGCTCTATCTCATTGACTGCCCCATGCTCGATCTCACTGACTGCCCCATGCTCTATCTCACTGTCTGCCCCCTGCTCCATCTCACTGAATGCCCCGTGCTCTATCTCACTGACTGCCACCTGCTCGATCTCACTGACTGCCCCATGCTCTATCTCACTTTCTGCTCCCTGCTCCATCTCACTGACTGCCCCGTGCTCTATCTCACTGACAGCGCCATGCCCTATCACACTGACTGCCTCCTGCTCTATCTCACTGACTGCCCCGTGCTCTATCTCACTGAGTGCCCCCTGCTCTATCTCACTGACTGCCCCGTTCTCTATCTCACTGACTGACCCGTGCGCTATCTCACTGACTGACCCGTGCGCAATCTCACTGACTGTTACCTTCTCTATCTCACTGACTGCCCCGTGCTCTGTCCCACTGACTGCCCCGTGCTCTGTCCCACTGACTGCCCCCTGCTCGATCACACTGACTGCCCCGTGCTCTATCTCACTGACTGCTCCGTGCTCTATCTCACTGACTGCCCCCTATTCTATCTCACTGACTGCCCCATGATCTATCTCACTGACTGCCCCATTCTCTATCTCACTGACAGTCCCGTGTCTATCTCACTGACAGTCCCGTGCTCTATCTCAATGACTGCCCCCTGCTCTATCTCACTGTCTGCCCCCTGCTCCATCTCACTGACTGCCCCGTTCTCTATCTCACTGACAGCGCCATGCCCTATCACACTGACTGCCTCCTGCTCTATCTCACTGACTGCCCCATGCTGTATCTCACTGACTGCCCCGTGCTCTATCTCACTGACTGCCCCGTGCTCTATCTCAATGACTGCCCCCTGCTCAGTCAGACTGATTGCCCCCTGCTCTATCTCACTGACTGCCCCGTTCTCTGTCTCACTGACTGACCCGTGCGCTTTCTCACTGGCTGTTACCTGCTCTATCTCACTGACAGCCCCGTGCTCTGTCCCACTGACTGCCCCCTGCTCTGTCCCACTGACTGCCCCATGCTCGATCACACTGACTGCCCCGTGCTCAATCTCACTGACTGCCCCGTGCTCTATCTCACTGACTGCCCCCTGCTCTATCTCACTGACTGCCCCATGCTCTATCTCACTGACTGCCCCATGCTCTATCTCACTGACTGCCCCATGCTCTATCTCACTGACTGCCCCATGCTCTATCTCACTGTCTGCCTCCTGTTCTATCTCACTAAAAGCCATGCTCTATCTCACTGACTGCCCCCGGCTCTATCTCACTGACTGCCCACTGCTCTATCTCACTGACTGATACCTGCTCTATCTCACTGACTGCCCCTTGCTCTATCTCACTGACTGCCACCTGCTCTATCTCACTTACTGATACCTGCTCTATCTCACTGACTGCCCCCTGCTCTATCTCACTGACTGCCCCGTTCTCGATCTCACTGACTGCACCGTGCTCTATCTCACTGACTGCCCGTTGCTCTATCTTACTGACTGCCCCGTGCTCTATCTCACTGTGCCCCTGCTCTATCTCACTGACTGCCCACTGCTCTCTCTCACTGACTGCCCCGTTCTCTATCTCACTGACTGCCCCGTGCTCTATCTCATTGACTGCCCCATGCTCGATCTCACTGACTGCCCCATGCTCTATCTCACTGTCTGCCCCCTGCTCCATCTCACTGAATGCCCCGTGCTCTATCTCACTGACTGCCCCCTGCTCGATCTCACTGACTGCCCCATGCTCTATCTCACTTTCTGCTCCCTGCTCCATCTCACTGACTGCCCCGTGCTCTATCTCACTGACAGCGCCATGCCCTATCACACTGACTGGCTCCTGCTCTATCTCACTGACTGCCCCGTGCTCTATCTCACTGACTGCCCCCTGCTCTATCTCACTGACTGCCCCGTTCTCTATCTCACTGACTGACCCGTGCGCTATCTCACTGACTGACCCGTGCGCAATCTCACTGACTGTTACCTGCTCTATCTCACTGACTGCCCCGTGCTCTGTCCCACTGACTGCCCCGTGCTCTGTCCCACTGACTGCCCCCTGCTCTGTCTCACTGACTGCCCCCTGCTCGATCACACTGACTGCCCCGTGCTCTATCTCACTGACTGCTCCGTGCTCTATCTCACTGACTGCCCCCTATTCTATCTCACTGACTGCCCCATGATCTATCTCACTGACTGCCCCATTCTCTATCTCACTGACAGTCCCGTGTCTATCTCACTGACTGTCCCGTGCTCTATCTCAATGACTGCCCCCTGCTCTATCTCACTGTCTGCCCCCTGCTCCATCTCACTGACTGCCCCGTTCTCTATCTCACTGACAGCGCCATGCCCTATCACACTGACTGCCTCCTGCTCTATCTCACTGACTGCCCCATGCTGTATCTCACTGAATGCCCCGTGCTCTATCTCACTGACTGCCCCGTGCTCTATCTCACTGACTGCCCCCTGCTCAGTCAGACTGATTGCCCCCTGCTCTATCTCACTGACTGCCCCGTTCTCTGTCTCACTGACTGACCCGTGCGCTTTCTCACTGGCTGTTACCTACTCTATCTCACTGACAGCCCCGTGCTCTGTCCCACTGACTGCCCCCTGCTCTGTCCCACTGACTGCCCCATGCTCGATCACACTGACTGCCCCGTGCTCAATCTCACTGACTGCCCCGTGCTCTATCTCACTGACTGCCCCCTGCTCTATCTCACTGACTGCCCCATGCTCTATCTCACTGACTGCCCCATGCTCTATCTCACTGACTGCCCCATGCTCTATCTCACTGACTGCCCCATGCTCTATCTCACTGACAGTCCCGTGCTCTATCTCACTGACAGTCCCGTGCTCTATCTCACTGACTGCCCCCTGCTCTATCTCACTGACTGCCCCGTGCTCTATCTCACTGACTGCCCCGTGCTCTATCTCACTGACAGTCCCGTGCTCTATCTCGCTGACAGTCCCGTGCTCTATCTCACTGACTGCCCCGGGCTCTATCTCAATGACTGCTCAATGATGCAACACACTGACTGCCCCGTGCTCTATCTCACTGACTGCCCCCTGCTCTATCTCACTGACAGGCCCATGCTCTATCTCTCTTCCTGCCCCCTGCTCTATCTCACTGACTGCCCCGTTCTCTATCTCACTGACTGACCCCTGCTCTATCTCGCTGACTGCCCCCCTGCTCTATCTCACTGACTGCCCCTGCTCTGTCCCACTGACTGCCCCATGCTCTATCACACTGACAGTCCCGTACTCTATCTCACTGACTGCCCCATGCTCTATCTCACTGCCCCCTGCTCCATCTCACTGACTGTCCCGTGCTCTATCTCACTGACTGCCCCATGCTCTATCTCACTGACAGTCCCGTGCTCTATCTCACTGACAGTCCCGTGCTCTATCTCACTGACTGCCGCCTGCTCTATCTCACTGACTGTCCCATGCTCTATCTCGCTGACAGTCCCGTGCTATAGCTTACTGACTGCCCCGGGCTCTATCTCAATGACTGCTCAATGATGTAACACAGTGACTGCCCCGTGCTCTATCTCACTGACTGCCCCCTGCTCTATCTCACTGATTGCCAAATGCTCTATCTCACTGACTGCCCCCTGCTCTATCTCACTGACAGGCCCATGCTCTATCTCACTTACTGCCCCCTGCTCTATCTCACTGACTGCCCCGTTCTCTATCTCACTGACTGACCCCTGCTCTATCTCACTGACGGCCCCCCTGCTCTATCTCACTGACTGCCCCTGCTCTGTCCCACTGACTGCCCCATGCTCTATCACACTGACAGTCCCGTACTCTATCTCACTGACTGCCCCATGCTCTATCTCACTGCCCCCTGCTCCATCTCACTGACTGTCCCGTGCTCTATCTCACTGACAGCCCCTTGCCCTATCACACTGACTGCCTCCTGCTCCATCTCACTGACTGCCCCGTGCTCTGTCCCACTGACTGCCCCCTGCTCTGTCCCACTGACTGCCTCCTGCTCTACAACACTGACTGCCCCGTGCTCTATCTCACTGACTGCCCCGTGCTCTATCTCACTGACTGCCCCCTGCTCTATCTCACTGACTGCCCCGTGCTCTATCTCACTGACTGCCCCCTGCTCTATCTCACTGACTGTCCCGTGCTCTATCTCACTGTGCCCCCTGCTCTATCTCACTGACTGCCCCATGCTCTATCTCACTGACTGATCCCTGCTCTATCTCACTGACCTCCCCCTGCTCTATCTCACTGACTGCCCCCTGCTCTATCTCACTGTGCCCCCTGCTCTTTCTCACTGACTGCCCCGTGCTCTATCTCACTGTGCCCCCTGCTCAATCACACTGACTGATCCCTGCTCTATGTCACTGACTGCCCCCTGCTCTATCTCACTGACTACCCCCTGCTCTATCTCACTGACTGCCCCCTGCTCTATCTCACTGACTGTTCCGTGCTCAATCGCACTGACTGCCCCGTGCTCTATCTCACTGTGCCCCTTGTTCGACCTCACTGACTGCCCCATGCTCTATCTCACTGACTGCGCCCTGCTCTATCTCACTGATTGCCCCGTGCTCTATCTCACTGACTGCCCCCTGCTCTATCTCACTGACTGCCCCGTTCTCTATCTCACTGACTGCCCCGTGCGCTATGTCACTGACTGCCACCTGCTCTATCACACTGACTGCCCCGTGCTCTATCTCACTGACTGCCCCGTGCTCTATCTCACTGACTGCCCCGTGCTCTATCTCACTGACTGCCCCCTGCTGAGTCAGACTGATTGCCCCCTGCTCTATCTCACTGACTGCCCCGTTCTCTGTCTCACTGACTGACCCGTGCGCTTTCTCACTGGCTGTTACCTGCTCTATCTCACTGACTGCCCCGTGCTCTGTCCCACTGACTGCCCCCTGCTCTGTCCCACTGACTGCCCCATGCTCGATCACACTGACTGCCCCGTGCTCAATCTCACTGACTGCCCCGTGCTCTATCTCACTGACTGCCCCCTGCTCTATCTCACTGACTGCCCCATGCTCTATCTCACTTACTGCCCCATGCTCTATCTCACTGACTGCCCCATGCTCTATCTCACTGACTGCCCCATGCTCTAT
Source organism: Scyliorhinus torazame (assembly GCF_047496885.1). Classification (NCBI taxonomy): domain Eukaryota; kingdom Metazoa; phylum Chordata; class Chondrichthyes; order Carcharhiniformes; family Scyliorhinidae; genus Scyliorhinus; species Scyliorhinus torazame. The sequence goes on along the minus strand of NC_092723.1, from coordinate 66,291,839 downwards.
CTCACTGACAGTCCCGTGCTCTATCTCACTGACAGTCCCGTGCTCTATCTCACTGACTGCCCCCTGCTCTATCTCACTGACTGTCCCATGCTCTATCTCGCTGACAGTCCCGTGCTATAGCTTACTGACTGCCCCGGGCTCTATCTCAATGACTGCTCAATGATGTAACACAGTGACTGCCCCGTGCTCTATCTCACTGACTGCCCCCTGCTCTATCTCACTGATTGCCAAATGCTCTATCTCACTGACTGCCCCCTGCTCTATCTCACTGACAGGCCCATGCTCTATCTCACTTACTGCCCCCTGCTCTATCTCACTGACTGCCCCGTTCTCTATCTCACTGACTGACCCCTGCTCTATCTCACTGACGGCCCCCCTGCTCTATCTCACTGACTGCCCCTGCTCTGTCCCACTGACTGCCCCATGCTCTATCACACTGACAGTCCCGTACTCTATCTCACTGACTGCCCCATGCTCTATCTCACTGCCCCCTGCTCCATCTCACTGACTGTCCCGTGCTCTATCTCACTGACAGCCCCTTGCCCTATCACACTGACTGCCTCCTGCTCCCTCTCACTGACTGCCCCGTGCTCTGTCCCACTGACTGCCCCCTGCTCTGTCCCACTGACTGCCTCCTGCTCTACAACACTGACTGCCCCGTGCTCTATCTCACTGACTGCCCCGTGCTCTATCTCACTGACTGCCCCCTGCTCTATCTCACTGACTGCCCCGTGCTCTATCTCACTGACTGCCCCCTGCTCTATCTCACTGACTGTCCCGTGCTCTATCTCACTGTGCCCCCTGCTCTATCTCACTGACTGCCCCATGCTCTATCTCACTGACTGATCCCTGCTCTATCTCACTGACCTCCCCCTGCTCTATCTCACTGACTGCCCCCTGCTCTATCTCACTGTGCCCCCTGCTCTTTCTCACTGACTGCCCCGTGCTCTATCTCACTGTGCCCCCTGCTCAATCACACTGACTGATCCCTGCTCTATCTCACTGACTGCCCCCTGCTCTATCTCACTGACTACCCCCTGCTCTATCTCACTGACTGCCCCCTGCTCTATCTCACTTACTGTTCCGTGCTCATTCGCACTGACTGCCCCGTGCTCTATCTCACTGTGCCCCTTGTTCTACCTCACTGACTGCCCCATGCTCTATCTCACTGACTGCGCCCTGCTCTATCTCACTGATTGCCCCGTGCTCTATCTCACTGACTGCCCCGTGCTCTATCTCACTGACTGCCCCGTGCTCTATCTCACTGACTGCCCCTTGTTCTACGTCACTGACTGTCCCATGCTCTATCACGCTGATTGCGCCCTGCTCTATCTCACTGACTGCCCCTGCTCTATCTCACTGACTGCCCCCTGCTCTATCTCACTGACTGCCCCCTGCTCTATCTCACTGACTGCCCCGTGCTCTATCTCACTGACTGCCCCCTGCTCTATCTCACTGACTGTCCCGTGCTCTATCTCACTGTGCCCCCTGCTCTATCTCACTGACTGCCCCATGCTCTATCTCACTGACTGATCCCTGCTCTATCTCACTGACCTCCCCCTGCTCTATCTCACTGACTGCCCCGTGCTCTATCTCACTGTGCCCCCTGCTCAATCACACTGACTGATCCCTGCTCTATCTCACTGACTGCCCCCTGCTCTATCTCACTGACTACCCCCTGCTCTATCTCACTGACTGCTCCCTGCTCTATCTCACTGACTGTTCCGTGCTCTATCTCACTGTCTGCTCCCTGTTCTATCTCACTAAAAGCCATGCTCTATCTCACTGACTGCCCCCTGCTCTATCTGACCGACTGACCCATGCTCTATCTCACTGACTGCCCCCGGCTCTATCTCACTGACTGCCCCGTGCTCTATCTCACTGACTGCCCCCTGCTCTATCTCACTGACTGTCCCCTGCTTTATCTCACTGCCTGCCCCGTTCTCTATCTCACTGACTGCCCCCTGCTATATTTCACTGACTGCCCCCTGCTCTGTCCCACTGACTGCCCCCTGCTCTGTCCCACTGACTGCCCCATGCTGTATCACACTGACAGTCCCGTGCTTTATCACACTGACTGCCCCGTTCTCTATCTCACTGACTGCCCCCTGCTCTATCACACTGACAGTCCCGTGCTCTATCTCACTGACTGTCCACTGCTCTATCTCACTGACTGCCCCCTGCTTTATCTCACTAACTGCCCCCTGCTCCATCTCACTCACTGTCCGCTGCTCTATCTCATTGACTTCCACCTGCTCTGTCCCACTGACAGCCCCATGCTCTATCTCACTGACTGTCCATTGCTCTATCTCACTGACTGCCCCATGCTCTATCTCACTGACTGCCCCGTTCTCTATCTCACTGACTGCCCCCTGCTCTATCTCACTGACTGCCCCATGCTCTATCTCACTGACTGCCCCGTTCTCTATCTCACTGACACCCCCCTGCTCTATCACACTGACAGTCCCGTGCTCTATCTCACTGACTGCCCCGTGCTCTATCTCACTGTGCCCCCTGCTCTACCTCACTGACTGCCCCATACTCTATCTCGCTGACTGTCCCGTGTTCTAGCTCACTGTGCCCCCTGCTCTATCTAACTGTGCCCCCTGCTCTACCTCACTGACTGCCCCATACTCTATCTCGCTGACTGTCCCGTGTTCTAGCTCACTGTGCCCCCTGCTCTATCTCACTGACTGCCCCCTGCTCTATCTCACTGACTGCCCACTGCTCTATCTCACTGTCTGCCCCCTGTTCTATCTCACTAAAAGCCATGCTCTATCTCACTGACTGCCCCCTGCTGTATCTCACTGACGGCCCCGTGCTCTATCTCACTGACTGCCCCGTGCTCGATCTCAATGACTGCCCCCTCCTCAGTCAGACTGATTGCCCCCTGCTCTATCTCACTGACTGCCCCGTTCTCTATCTCACTGACTGACCCGTGCGCTATCTCACTGACTGTTACCTGCTCTATCTCACTGACTGCACCGTGCTCTGTCCCACTGACTGCCCCCTGCTCTGTCCCACTGACTGCCACCTGCTCGATCACACTGACTGCCCCGTGCTCTATCTCACTGACTGCCCCGTGTTCTATCTCACTGACTGCCCCGTGCTCTATCTCACTGTCTGCTCAATGGTGTAACTCACTGACTGCCCCGTGCTCTATCTCACTGACTGCCCCCTGCTCTATCTCACTGACTGCCAAATGCTCTATCTCACTGACTGCCCCCTGCTCTATCTCACTGACTGGCCCATGCTCTATCTCACTTACTGCCCCCTGCTCTATCTCACTGACTGCCCCGTTCTCTATCTCACTGACTGCCCCGTGCGCTATCTCACTGACTGCCACCTGCTCTATCTCACTTACTGCCTCCTGCTCTATCACACTGACTGCCCCGTGCTCTATCTCACTGACTGCCCCGTGCTCTATCTCACTGACTGCCCCCTGCTCCATCTCACTGACTGCCCCCGTGCTCTATCTCACTGACAGCCCCATGCCCTATCACACTGACTGCCTCCTGCTCTATCTCACTGACTGCCCCATGCTCTATCTCACTGACTGCCCCGTGCTCTATCTCACTGACTGCCCCGTGCTCTATCTCACTGACTGCCCTCTGCTCAGTCAGACTGATTGCCCCCTGCTCTATCTCACTGACTACCCCGTTCTCGATCTCACTGACTGCACCGTGCTCTATCTCACTGAATGCCCCCTGCTCTATCTCACTGCCAGTCCCGTGCTCTATCTCACTGACTGTCCCCTACTCCATCTCACTCACTGCCCCATGCTCCATCTCACTGACTGCCCCATGCTCCATCTCACTGACTGCCCCATGCTCTATCTCACTGACAGTCCCGTGCTCTATCTCACTGACTGTCCCCTACTCCATCTCACTCACTGCCCCATGCTCCATCTCACTGACTGCCCCATGCTCCATCTCACTGACTGCCCCATGCTCTATCTCACTGCCAGTACCGTACTCTATCTCACTGAATGCCCCCTGCTCTATCTCACTGCCAGTGCCGTGCTCTATCTCACTGACGGTCCCCGCTCCATCTCACTCACTGCCCCATGCTCTATCTCAGTGATGGCCCTATGCTCTGACTCACTGACTGTCCCCTGCTCCATCTCAATGACAGTCCACTGCTCTATCTCACTGACTTCCCCATGATCTGTCTCACAGACTGCCCCCTCTTCTATCTCACTGACTGCCCACTGTCTATCTCACTGACTGCCACATGCTCTATCGCACTGACTGCCCCGTGCTCTATCTCACTGACTGCCCCCTGCTCTATCTCACTGACTGCCCACTGCTCTATCTCACTGACTGCCCCGTGCTCTATCTCACTGACTGCCCCGTGCTCTATCTCACTGACTGCCCCGTGCTCTATCTCACTGACTGCCCCGTGCTCTATCTCACTTACTGCCCCGTGCTCTATCTCACTGTGCCCCTGCACTATCTCACTGACTGCCCCGTTCTCTATCTCACTGACTGCCCCATGCTCTATCTCACTGACTGCCCCGTGCTCTATCTCATTGACTGCCCCATGCTCTATCTCATTGACTGCCCCCTGCTCGATCTCACTGACTGCCCCATGCTCTATCTCACTGTCTGCCCCCTGCTCTATCTCACTGACTGCCCCGTGCTCTATCTCACTGACTGCCCCCTGCTCGATCTCACTGACTGCCCCATGCTCTATCTCACTGTCTGCCCCCTGCTCCATCTCACTGACTGCCCCCGTGCTCTATCTCACTGACAGCCCCATGCCCTATCACACTGACTGCCTCCTGCTCTATCTCACTGACTGCCCCATGCTCTATCTCACTGACTGCCCCGTGCTCTATCTCACTGACTGCCCCGTGCTCTATCTCACTGACTGCCCCCTGCACAGTCAGACTGATTGCCCCCTGCTCTATCTCACTGACTGCCCCGTTCTCTATCTCACTGACTGCCCCGTGCGCTATCTCACTGACTGCCCCGTGCTCTGTCCCACTGACAGTCCCGTGCTCTATCTCACTGAATGCCACCTGCTCTATCTCACAGACTGCCCCGTGCTCTATCTCACTGCCAGTCCCGTGCTCTATCTCACTGACTGTCCCCTACTCCATCTCACTGACTGCCCCATGCTCCATCTCACTGACTGCCCCATGCTTTATCTCACTGACAGACCCGTGCTCTATCTCACTGACTGCCCCATGCTCTTTCTCACTGCCAGTACCGTACTCTATCTCACTGAATGCCCCCTGCTCTATCTCACTGCCAGTGCCGTGCTCTATCTCACTGACGGTACCCGCTCCATCTCACTCACTGCCCCATGCTCTATCTCACTGACTGCCCCCTGCTCTGTTCCACTGACTGCCCCATGCTCTATGTCACTGACTGCCCCGTGCTCTATCTCACTGACTGCCCCGTGCTCTATCTCACTGACTGCCCCGTGCTCTATCTCACTGTCTACCGCCTGCTCCATCTCACTGTCTGCACCGTGCTCCATCTGACTGACAGCCCCATGCCCTATCACACTGCCTGCCACTTGCTCTATCTCACTGACTGCCCCGTGCTCTGTCCCACTGACTGCCCCCTGCTCTGTCCCACTGACTGCCCCCTGCTCTGTCCCACTGACTGCCCCGTGCTCTGTCTCACTGACTGCCCCGTGCTCTATCTCACTGACTGCCCCGTGCTCTATCTCACTGACTGCCCCCTGCTCTATCTCACTGACTGCCCCATGCTCTATCCCACTGACTGCCCCATGCTCTATCTCACTGACAGTCCCGTGCTATATCTCACTGAGAGTCCCGTGCTCTATCTCACTGACTGCCCCCTGCTCTATCTCACTGACTGCCCCTGCTCTGTCCCACTGACTGCCCCATGCTCTATCACACTGAATGCTCAATGATGTATCTCACTGACTGCCCCGTGCTCTACCTCACTGACTGCCCCCTGCACTATCTCACTGATTGCCCCATGCTCTATCTCACTTACTGCCCCCTTCTCTATCTCACTGACTTCCCCGTTCTCTATCTCACTGACTGCCCCCTGCTCTATCTCACTGACTGCCCCATGCTCTATCTCACTGACTGCCCCTGCTCTGTCCCACTGACTGCCCCATGCTCTTTCACACTGACAGTCCCGTGCTCTATCTCTCTGACTGCTCCCATGCTCTATCTCACTGACTGCCCCCTGCTCTATTAGACTGACAGTCCCGTGCTCTATCTCACTGACAGTCCCATGCTCTATCTCACTGAATGCCCCCTGCTCTATCTCACTGACTGCCCCCTGCTCCATCTCACTCACTGCCCCCTGCTCTATCTCACTGACTGCCCACTGCTCTATCTCACTGATTGCACCGTTCTCTATCTCACTGACTGCCCCGTGCTCTATCTCACTGACTGCCCCGTGCGCAATCTCACTGACTGCCCCGTGCGCTATCTCACTTTGCCCCTGCTCTATCTCACTGACTGTCCCATTCTGTATCTCACTGACTGCCCACTGCTCGATCTCACTGAATGCCCCCTGCTCCATCTCACTCACTGCCCCCTGCTCTATCTCACTGACTGCCCACTGCTCTATCTCACTGACTGCCCCGTTCTCTATCTCACTGACTGCCCCGTGCTCTATCTCACTGACTGCCCCGTGCTCTATCTCACTGACTGCTCCGTGCTCTATCTCACTGACTGCCCCGTGCTCTATCTCACTGACTGCCCCGTGCTCTATCTCACTGACTGCCCCGTGCTCTATCTCACTGACTGCCCCGTGCTCTATCTCACTGTGCCCCTGCACTATCTCACTGACTGCCCCGTTCTCTATCTCACGGACTGCCCCGTGCTCTATCTCATTGACTGCCCCCTGCTCGATCTCACTGACTGCCCCATGCTCTATCTCACTGTCTGCCCCCTGCTCGATCTCACTGACTGCCCCATGCTCTATCTCACTGTCTGCCCCCTGCTCCATCTCACTGACTGCCCCATGCTCTATCTCACTGACTGCCCCGTGCTCTATCTCACTGACTGCCCCGTGCTCTATCTCACTGACTGCCCCCTGCTCAGTCAGACTGATTGCCCGCTGCACTATCTCACTGACTGCCCCGTTCCCTATCTCACTGACTGCACCGTGCTCTATCTCACTGAATGCCCCCTGCTCTATCTCACTGCCAGTCCCGTGCTCTATCTCACTGACTGTCCCCTACTCCATCTCACTCACTGCCCCATGCTCCATCTCACTGACTGCCCCATGCTCCATCTCACTGACTGCCCCATGCTCTATCTCACTGACAGTCCCGTGCTCTATCTCACTGACTGTCCCCTACTCCATCTCACTCACTGCCCCATGCTCCATCTCACTGACTGCCCCATGCTCCATCTCACTCACTGCCCCATGCTCCATCTCACTGACTGCCCCATGCTTTATCTCACTGAGACCCGTGCTCTATCTCACTGACTGCCTCATGCTCTATCTCACTGCCAGTACCGTACTCTATCTCACTGAATGCCCCCTGCTCTATCTCACTGCCAGTGCCGTGCTCTATCTCACTGACGGTCCCCGCTCCATCTCACTCACTGCCCCATGCTCTATCTCAGTGATGGCCCTATGCTCTGACTCACTGACTGTCCCCTGCTCCATCTCAATGACAGTCCACTGCTCTATCTCACTGACTTCCCCATGATCTGTCTCACAGACTGCCCCCTCTTCTATCTCACTGACTGCCCACTGTCTATCTCACTGACTGCCACATGCTCTATCGCACTGACTGCCCCGTGCTCTATCTCACTGACTGCCCCCTGCTCTATCTCACTGACTGCCCACTGCTCTATCTCACTGACTGCCCCGTGCTCTATCTCACTGACTGCCCCGTGCTCTATCTCACTGACTGCCCCGTGCTCTATCTCACTGACTGCCCCGTGCTCTATCTCACTTACTGCCCCGTGCTCTATCTCACTGTGCCCCTGCACTATCTCACTGACTGCCCCGTTCTCTATCTCACTGACTGCCCCATGCTCTATCTCACTGACTGCCCCGTGCTCTATCTCATTGACTGCCCCATGCTCTATCTCATTGACTGCCCCCTGCTCGATCTCACTGACTGCCCCATGCTCTATCTCACTGTCTGCCCCCTGCTCTATCACACTGACTGCCCCGTGCTCTATCTCACTGACTGCCCCCTGCTCGATCTCACTGACTGCCCCATGCTCTATCTCACTGACTGCCCCCTGCTCCATCTCACTGACTGCCCCCGTGCTCTATCTCACTGACAGCCCCATGCCCTATCACACTGACTGCCTCCTGCTCTATCTCACTGACTGCCCCATGCTCTATCTCACTGACTGCCCCGTGCTCTATCTCACTGACTGCCCCGTGCTCTATCTCACTGACTGCCCCCTGCTCAGTCAGACTGATTGCCCCCTGCTCTATCTCACTGACTGCCCCGTTCTCTATCTCACTGACTGCCCCGTGCGCTATCTCACTGACTGCCCCGTGCTCTGTCCCACTGACAGTCCCGTGCTCTATCTCACTGAATGCCACCTGCTCTATCTCACAGACTGCCCCGTGCTCTATCTCACTGCCAGTCCCGTGCTCTATCTCACTGACTGTCCCCTACTCCATCTCACTGACTGCCCCATGCTCCATCTCACTGACTGCCCCATGCTTTATCTCACTGACAGACCCGTGCTCTATCTCACTGACTGCCCCATGCTCTTTCTCACTGCCAGTACCGTACTCTATCTCACTGAATGCCCCCTGCTCTATCTCACTGCCAGTGCCGTGCTCTATCTCACTGACGGTACCCGCTCCATCTCACTCACTGCCCCATGCTCTATCTCACTGACTGCCCCCTGCTCTGTTCCACTGACTGCCCCATGCTCTATGTCACTGACTGCCCCGTGCTCTATCTCACTGACTGCCCCGTGCTCTATCTCACTGACTGCCCCGTGCTCTATCTCACTGTCTACCGCCTGCTCCATCTCACTGTCTGCACCGTGCTCCATCTGACTGACAGCCCCATGCCCTATCACACTGCCTGCCACTTGCTCTATCTCACTGACTGCCCCGTGCTCTGTCCCACTGACTGCCCCCTGCTCTGTCCCACTGACTGCCCCCTGCTCTGTCCCACTGACTGCCCCGTGCTCTGTCTCACTGACTGCCCCGTGCTCTATCTCACTGACTGCCCCGTGCTCTATCTCACTGACTGCCCCCTGCTCTATCTCACTGACTGCCCCATGCTCTATCCCACTGACTGCCCCATGCTCTATCTCACTGACAGTCCCGTGCTATATCTCACTGAGAGTCCCGTGCTCTATCTCACTGACTGCCCCCTGCTCTATCTCACTGACTGCCCCTGCTCTGTCCCACTGACTGCCCCATGCTCTATCACACTGACTGCTCAATGATGTATCTCACTGACTGCCCCGTGCTCTACCTCACTGACTGCCCCCTGCACTATCTCACTGATTGCCCCATGCTCTATCTCACTTACTGCCCCCTTCTCTATCTCACTGACTTCCCCGTTCTCTATCTCACTGACTGCCCCCTGCTCTATCTCACTGACTGCCCCATGCTCTATCTCACTGACTGCCCCTGCTCTGTCCCACTGACTGCCCCATGCTCTTTCACACTGACAGTCCCGTGCTCTATCTCTCTGACTGCTCCCATGCTCTATCTCACTGACTGCCCCCTGCTCTATTAGACTGACAGTCCCGTGCTCTATCTCACTGACAGTCCCATGCTCTATCTCACTGAATGCCCCCTGCTCTATCTCACTGACTGCCCCCTGCTCCATCTCACTCACTGCCCCCTGCTCTATCTCACTGACTGCCCACTGCTCTATCTCACTGATTGCACCGTTCTCTATCTCACTGACTGCCCCGTGCTCTATCTCACTGACTGCCCCGTGCGCAATCTCACTGACTGCCCCGTGCGCTATCTCACTTTGCCCCTGCTCTATCTCACTGACTGTCCCATTCTGTATCTCACTGACTGCCCACTGCTCGATCTCACTGAATGCCCCCTGCTCCATCTCACTCACTGCCCCCTGCTCTATCTCACTGACTGCCCACTGCTCTATCTCACTGACTGCCCCGTTCTCTATCTCACTGACTGCCCCGTGCTCTATCTCACTGACTGCCCCGTGCTCTATCTCACTGACTGCTCCGTGCTCTATCTCACTGACTGCCCCGTGCTCTATCTCACTGACTGCCCCGTGCTCTATCTCACTGACTGCCCCGTGCTCTATCTCACTGACTGCCCCGTGCTCTATCTCACTGTGCCCCTGCACTATCTCACTGACTGCCCCGTTCTCTATCTCACGGACTGCCCCGTGCTCTATCTCATTGACTGCCCCCTGCTCGATCTCACTGACTGCCCCATGCTCTATCTCACTGTCTGCCCCCTGCTCGATCTCACTGACTGCCCCATGCTCTATCTCACTGTCTGCCCCCTGCTCCATCTCACTGACTGCCCCATGCTCTATCTCACTGACTGCCCCGTGCTCTATCTCACTGACTGCCCCGTGCTCTATCTCACTGACTGCCCCCTGCTCAGTCAGACTGATTGCCCGCTGCACTATCTCACTGACTGCCCCGTTCTCTATCTCACTGACTGCACCGTGCTCTATCTCACTGAATGCCCCCTGCTCTATCTCACTGCCAGTCCCGTGCTCTATCTCACTGACTGTCCCCTACTCCATCTCACTCACTGCCCCATGCTCCATCTCACTGACTGCCCCATGCTCCATCTCACTGACTGCCCCATGCTCTATCTCACTGACAGTCCCGTGCTCTATCTCACTGACTGTCCCCTACTCCATCTCACTCACTGCCCCATGCTCCATCTCACTGACTGCCCCATGCTCCATCTCACTCACTGCCCCATGCTCCATCTCACTGACTGCCCCATGCTTTATCTCACTGAGACCCGTGCTCTATCTCACTGACTGCCTCATGCTCTATCTCACTGCCAGTACCGTACTCTATCTCACTGAATGCCCCCTGCTCTATCTCACTGCCAGTGCCGTGCTCTATCTCACTGACGGTCCCCGCTCCATCTCACTCACTGCCCCATGCTCTATCTCAGTGATGGCCCTATGCTCTGACTCACTGACTGTCCCCTGCTCCATCTCAATGACAGTCCACTGCTCTATCTCACTGACTTCCCCATGATCTGTCTCACAGACTGCCCCCTCTTCTATCTCACTGACTGCCCACTGTCTATCTCACTGACTGCCACATGCTCTATCGCACTGACTGCCCCGTGCTCTATCTCACTGACTGCCCCCTGCTCTATCTCACTGACTGCCCACTGCTCTATCTCACTGACTGCCCCGTGCTCTATCTCACTGACTGCCCCGTGCTCTATCTCACTGACTGCCCCGTGCTCTATCTCACTGACTGCCCCGTGCTCTATCTCACTTACTGCCCCGTGCTCTATCTCACTGTGCCCCTGCACTATCTCACTGACTGCCCCGTTCTCTATCTCACTGACTGCCCCATGCTCTATCTCACTGACTGCCCCGTGCTCTATCTCATTGACTGCCCCATGCTCTATCTCATTGACTGCCCCCTGCTCGATCTCACTGACTGCCCCATGCTCTATCTCACTGTCTGCCCCCTGCTCTATCTCACTGACTGCCCCGTGCTCTATCTCACTGACTGCCCCCTGCTCGATCTCACTGACTGCCCCATGCTCTATCTCACTGTCTGCCCCCTGCTCCATCTCACTGACTGCCCCCGTGCTCTATCTCACTGACAGCCCCATGCCCTATCACACTGACTGCCTCCTGCTCTATCTCACTGACTGCCCCATGCTCTATCTCACTGACTGCCCCGTGCTCTATCTCACTGACTGCCCCGTGCTCTATCTCACTGACTGCCCCCTGCTCAGTCAGACTGATTGCCCCCTGCTCTATCTCACTGACTGCCCCGTTCTCTATCTCACTGACTGCCCCGTGCGCTATCTCACTGACTGCCCCGTGCTCTGTCCCACTGACAGTCCCGTGCTCTATCTCACTGAATGCCCCCTGCTCTATCTCACAGACTGCCCCGTGCTCTATCTCACTGCCAGTCCCGTGCTCTATCTCACTGACTGTCCCCTACTCCATCTCACTGACTGCCCCATGCTCCATCTCACTGACTGCCCCATGCTTTATCTCACTGACAGACCCGTGCTCTATCTCACTGACTGTCCCATGCTCTTTCTCACTGCCAGTACCGTACTCTATCTCACTGAATGCCCCCTGCTCTATCTCACTGCCAGTGCCGTGCTCTATCTCACTGACGGTACCCGCTCCATCTCACTCACTGCCCCATGCTCTATCTCACTGACTGCCCCCTGCTCTGTTCCACTGGCTGCCCCATGCTCTATGTCACTGACTGCCCCGTGCTCTATCTCACTGACTGCCCCGTGCTCTATCTCACTGACTGCACCGTGCTCTATCTCACTGAATGCCCCCTGCTCTATCTCACTGCCAGTCCCGTGCTCTATCTCACTGACTGTCCCCTACTCCATCTCACTCACTGCCCCATGCTCCATCTCACTGACTGCCCCATGCTCCATCTCACTGACTGCCCCATGCTCTATCTCACTGACAGTCCCGTGCTCTATCTCACTGACTGTCCCCTACTCCATCTCACTCACTGCCCCATGCTCCATCTCACTGACTGCCCCATGCTCCATCTCACTCACTGCCCCATGCTCCATCTCACTGACTGCCCCATGCTTTATCTCACTGAGACCCGTGCTCTATCTCACTGACTGCCTCATGCTCTATCTCACTGCCAGTACCGTACTCTATCTCACTGAATGCCCCCTGCTCTATCTCACTGCCAGTGCCGTGCTCTATCTCACTGACGGTCCCCGCTCCATCTCACTCACTGCCCCATGCTCTATCTCAGTGATGGCCCTATGCTCTGACTCACTGACTGTCCCCTGCTCCATCTCAATGACAGTCCACTGCTCTATCTCACTGACTTCCCCATGATCTGTCTCACAGACTGCCCCCTCTTCTATCTCACTGACTGCCCACTGTCTATCTCACTGACTGCCACATGCTCTATCGCACTGACTGCCCCGTGCTCTATCTCACTGACTGCCCCCTGCTCTATCTCACTGACTGCCCACTGCTCTATCTCACTGACTGCCCCGTGCTCTATCTCACTGACTGCCCCGTGCTCTATCTCACTGACTGCCCCGTGCTCTATCTCACTGACTGCCCCGTGCTCTATCTCACTTACTGCCCCGTGCTCTATCTCACTGTGCCCCTGCACTATCTCACTGACTGCCCCGTTCTCTATCTCACTGACTGCCCCATGCTCTATCTCACTGACTGCCCCGTGCTCTATCTCATTGACTGCCCCATGCTCTATCTCATTGACTGCCCCCTGCTCGATCTCACTGACTGCCCCATGCTCTATCTCACTGTCTGCCCCCTGCTCTATCTCACTGACTGCCCCGTGCTCTATCTCACTGACTGCCCCCTGCTCGATCTCACTGACTGCCCCATGCTCTATCTCACTGTCTGCCCCCTGCTCCATCTCACTGACTGCCCCCGTGCTCTATCTCACTGACAGCCCCATGCCCTATCACACTGACTGCCTCCTGCTCTATCTCACTGACTGCCCCATGCTCTATCTCACTGACTGCCCCGTGCTCTATCTCACTGACTGCCCCGTGCTCTATCTCACTGACTGCCCCCTGCTCAGTCAGACTGATTGCCCCCTGCTCTATCTCACTGACTGCCCCGTTCTCTATCTCACTGACTGCCCCGTGCACTATCTCACTGACTGCCCCGTGCTCTGTCCCACTGACAGTCCCGTGCTCTATCTTACTGAATGCCCCCTGCTCTATCTCACAGACTGCCCCGTGCTCTATCTCACTGCCAGTCCCGTGCTCTATCTCACTGACTGTCCCCTACTCCATCTCACTGACTGCCCCATGCTCCATCTCACTGACTGCCCCATGCTTTATCTCACTGACAGACCCGTGCTCTATCTCACTGACTGTCCCATGCTCTTTCTCACTGCCAGTACCGTACTCTATCTCACTGAATGCCCTCTGCTCTATCTCACTGCCAGTGCCGTGCTCTATCTCACTGACGGTACCCGCTCCATCTCACTCACTGCCCCATGCTCTATCTCACTGACTGCCCCCTGCTCTGTTCCACTGGCTGCCCCATGCTCTATGTCACTGACTGCCCCGTGCTCTATCTCACTGACTGCCCCGTGCTCTATCTCACTGACTGCCCCGTGCTCTATCTCACTGTCTACCGCCTGCTCCATCTCACTGTCTGCACCGTGCTCCATCTGACTGACAGCCCCATGCCCTATCACACTGCCTGCCACTTGCTCTATCTCACTGACTGCCCCGTGCTCTGTCCCACTGACTGCCCCCTGCTCTGTCCCACTGACTGCCCCCTGCTCTGTCCCACTGACTGCCCCGTGCTCTGTCTCACTGACTGCCCCGTGCTCTATCTCACTGACTGCCCCGTGCTCTATCTCACTGACTGCCCCCTGCTCTATCTCACTGACTGCCCCATGCTCTATCCCACTGACTGCCCCATGCTCTATCTCACTGACAGTCCCGTGCTATATCTCACTGAGAGTCCCGTGCTCTATCTCACTGACTGCCCCCTGCTCTATCTCACTGACTGCCCCTGCTCTGTCCCACTGACTGCCCCATGCTCTATCACACTGACTGCTCAATGATGTATCTCACTGACTGCCCCGTGCTCTACCTCACTGACTGCCCCCTGCACTATCTCACTGATTGCCCCATGCTCTATCTCACTTACTGCCCCCTTCTCTATCTCACTGACTTCCCCGTTCTCTATCTCACTGACTGCCCCCTGCTCTATCTCACTGACTGCCCCATGCTCTATCTCACTGACTGCCCCTGCTCTGTCCCACTGACTGCCCCATGCTCTTTCACACTGACAGTCCCGTGCTCTATCTCTCTGACTGCTCCCATGCTCTATCTCACTGACTGCCCCCTGCTCTATTAGACTGACAGTCCCGTGCTCTATCTCACTGACAGTCCCATGCTCTATCTCACTGAATGCCCCCTGCTCTATCTCACTGACTGCCCCCTGCTCCATCTCACTCACTGCCCCCTGCTCTATCTCACTGACTGCCCACTGCTCTATCTCACTGATTGCACCGTTCTCTATCTCACTGACTGCCCCGTGCTCTATCTCACTGACTGCCCCGTGCGCAATCTCACTGACTGCCCCGTGCGCTATCTCACTTTCCCCTGCTCTATCTCACTGACTGTCCCATTCTGTATCTCACTGACTGCCCACTGCTCGATCTCACTGAATGCCCCATGCTCCATCTCACTCACTGCCCCCTGCTCTATCTCACTGACTGCCCACTGCTCTATCTCACTGACTGCCCCGTTCTCTATCTCACTGACTGCCCCGTGCTCTATCTCACTGACTGCCCCGTGCTCTATCTCACTGACTGCCCCGTGCTCTATCTCACTGACTGCCCCGTGCTCTATCTCACTGACTGCCCCGTGCTCTATCTCACTGACTGCCCCGTGCTCTATCTCACTGACTGCCCCGTGCTCTATCTCAATGACTGCCCCGTGCTCTATCTCACTGACTGCCCCGTGCTCTATCTCACTGTGCCCCTGCACTATCTCACTGACTGCCCCGTTCTCTATCTCACGGACTGCCCCGTGCTCTATCTCATTGACTGCCCCCTGCTCGATCTCACTGACTGCCCCATGCTCTATCTCACTGTCTGCCCCCTGCTCGATCTCACTGACTGCCCCATGCTCTATCTCACTGTCTGCCCCCTGCTCCATCTCACTGACTGCCCCATGCTCTATCTCACTGACTGCCCCGTGCTCTATCTCACTGACTGCCCCGTGCTCTATCTCACTGACTGCCCCGTGCTCTATCTCACTGACTGCCCCCTGCTCAGTCAGACTGATTGCCCGCTGCTCTATCTCACTGACTGCCCCGTTCTCTATCTCACTGACTGCCCCGTGCGCTATCTCACTGACTGCCCCGTGCTCTGTCCCACTGACTGCCCCCTGCTCTGTCCCACTGACTGCCCCCTGCTCTATCACACTGAATGCCCCCTGCTCTATCTCACTGACTGCCCCATGCTCTATTTCACTGACAGCCCCCTGCTCTATCTCACTGACAGTCCCGTGTTCTATCTCACTGACTGCCCCCTGCTCTATCCCACTGACTGCCAAATGCTCTATCTCACTGACTGCCCCCTGCTCTATCTCACTCACTGCCCCCTGCTCCATCTCACTGACTGCCCCGTGCTCTATCTCACTGACTGCCCCCTGCTCTATCACACTGACTGCCCCGTGCTCTATCTCACTGACTGCTCAATGTTGTATCTCATTGACTGCCCCTGATCTATCTTACTGACTGCACCCTGCTCTATCTCACTGACTGCACCCTGCTCTATCTCACTGACTGCCCCCTGCTCTATCTCACTGACAGTCCCGTGTTCTATTTCACTGACTGCTAGCTGCTTTTTCTCACTGGCTGCCCTCTGCTCTATCTCACTCACTGCCCCCTGCTCCATCTCACTGACTGCCCCGTGCTCTATCTCACTGACTGCCCCCTGCTCTATCTCACTGACTGTGCCGTGCTCTATCTCACTGTGCCCCCTGCTCTATCTCACTGACTGCCCCATGCTCTATCTCACTGACTGACCCCTGCTCTATCTCACTGACTGCGCCCTGCTCTATCTCACTGATTGCCCCGTTCTCTATCTCACTGTCTGCCCACTGCTCTATCTCACTGACTGCCCCATGCTCTATCTCACTGACTGCTCCCTGTTCTATCTCACTAAAAGCCATGCTCTATCTCACCGACTGCCCCATGCTCTATCTCACTGACTGCCCCCGGCTCTATCTCACTGACTGCCCCGTGCTCTATCTCACTGACTGCCCCCTGCTCTATCTCACTGACTGTCCCTTGCTCTATCTCACTGCCTGCCCCGTTCTCTATCTCACTGACTGCCCCCTGCTATATCTCACTGACTGCCCCCTGCTCTGTCCCACTGACTGCCCCCTGCTCTATCTCACTGACAGTCCCGTGCTCTATCTCACTCTGCCCCCTGCTCTATCTCACTGATTGCCCCGTTCTCTATCTCACTGACTGTCCCGTGCTCTATCTCACTCTGCCCCTTGTTCTACCTCACTGACTGCCCCATGCTCTATCTCACTGACTGTCCCGTGCTCTATCTCACTGACTGCCCCGTGCGCTATCTCACTGATTGCCCCATGCTCTATCTCACTGACTGTCCCGTGCTCTATCTCACTGACTGCCCCGTGCGCTATCTCACTGATTGCCCCGTGCTCTATCTCACTGACTGCCCGCTGCTCTATCTCACTGACTGTCCCGTGCTCTATCTCACTGACTGCCCCTTGTTCTACCTCACTGACTGCCCCATGCTCTATCTCACTGACTGCGCCCTGCTCTATCTCACTGACTGCCCCTGCTCTATCTCACTGACTCCCCCCTGCTCTATCTCACTGACTGCCCCCTGCTCTATCTCACTGACTGCCCCATGCTCTATCTCACTGACTGCTCCCTGTTCTATCTCACTAAAAGCCATGCTCTATCTCACCGACTGCCCCATGCTCTATCTCACTGCCTGCCCCGTTCTCTATCTCACTGACTGCCCCCTGCTATATCTCACTGACTGCCCCCTGCTCTGTCCCACTGACTGCCCCCTGCTCTGTCCCACTGACTGCCCCATGCTCTATCACACTGACAGTCCCGTGCTTTATCACACTGACTGCCCCGTTCGCTATCTCACTAACTGCCCCCTGCTCTGTCCCACTGACTGCCCCATGCTCTATCACACTGACTGCCCCGTTCTCTATCTCACTGACTGGCCCATGCTCTGTCACACTGACTGCCTCCTGCTCTATCTCATTGACTTCCCCCTGCTCTGCCCCACTGACAGCCCCCTGCTCTATCACACTGACAGTCCCGTACTCTATCTCACTGACTGCCCCATGCTCTATCTCACTGCCCCCTGCTCCATCTCACTGACTGTCCCGTGCTCTATCTCACTGACAGCCCCATGCCCTATCACACTGACTGCCTCCTGCTCTATCTCACTGACTGCCCCATGCTGTATCTCACTGACTGCCCGCTGCTCTATCTCACTGACTGCCCCGTTCTCTATCTCACTGACTGCCCCGTGCGCTATGTCACTGACTGCCACCTGCTCTATCACACTGACTGCCCCGTGCTCTATCTCACTGACTGCCCCGTGCTCTATCTCACTGACTGCCCCGTGCTCTATCTCACTGACTGCCCCGTTCTCTATCTCACTGACTGCCCCGTGCGCTATGTCACTGACTGCCACCTGCTCTATCACACTGACTGCCCCCTGCTCTATCTCACTGACTGCCCCGTTCTCTGTCTCACTGACTGACCCGTGCGCTTTCTCACTGGCTGTTACCTGCTCTATCTCACTGACTGCCCCGTGCTCTGTCCCACTGACTGCCCCCTGCTCTGTCCCACTGACTGCCCCATGCTCGATCACACTGACTGCCCCGTGCTCAATCTCACTGACTGCCCCGTGCTCTATCTCACTGACTGCCCCCTGCTCTATCTCACTGACTGCCCCATGCTCTATCGCACTTACTGCCCCATGCTCTATCTCACTGACTGCCCCATGCTCTATCTCACTGACTGCCCCATGCTCTATCTCACTGACAGTCCCGTGCTCTATCTCACTGACAGTCCCGTGCTCTATCTCACTGACTGCCCCCTGCTCTATCTCACTGACTGTCCCATGCTCTATCTCGCTGACAGTCCCGTGCTATAGCTTACTGACTGCCCCGGGCTCTATCTCACTGACTGCCCCGTGCTCTATCTCACTGATTGCCAAATGCTCTATCTCACTGACTGCCCCCTGCTCTATCTCACTGACAGGCCCATGCTCTATCTCACTTACTGCCCCCTGCTCTATCTCACTGACTGCCCCGTTCTCTATCTCACTGACTGACCCCTGCTCTATCTCACTGACGGCCCCCCTGCTCTATCTCACTGACTGCCCCTGCTCTGTCCCACTGACTGCCCCATGCTCTATCACACTGACAGTCGCGTACTCTATCTCACTGACTGCCCCATGCTCTATCTCACTGCCCCCTGCTCCATCTCACTGACTGTCCCGTGCTCTATCTCACTGACAGCCCCTTGCCCTATCACACTGACTGCCTCCTGCTCCATCTCACTGACTGCCCCGTGCTCTGTCCCACTGACTGCCCCCTGCTCTGTCCCACTGACTGCCTCCTGCTCTACAACACTGACTGCCCCGTGCTCTATCTCACTGACTGCCCCGTGCTCTATCTCACTGACTGCCCCCTGCTCTATCTCACTGACTGCCCCGTGCTCTATCTCACTGACTGCCCCCTGCTCTATCTCACTGACTGTCCCGTGCTCTATCTCACTGTGCCCCCTGCTCTATCTCACTGACTGCCCCATGCTCTATCTCACTGACTGATCCCTGCTCTATCTCACTGACCTCCCCCTGCTCTATCTCACTGACTGCCCCCTGCTCTATCTCACTGTGCCCCCTGCTCTTTCTCACTGACTGCCCCGTGCTCTATCTCACTGTGCCCCCTGCTCAATCACACTGACTGATCCCTGCTCTATCTCACTGACTGCCCCCTGCTCTATCTCACTGACTACCCCCTGCTATATCTCACTGACTGCCCCCTGCTCTATCTCACTGACTGTTCCGTGCTCAATCGCACTGACTGCCCCGTGCTCTATCTCACTGTGCCCCTTGTTCTACCTCACTGACTGCCCCATGCTCTATCTCACTGACTGCCCCGTGCTCTATCTCACTGTGCCCCTTGTTCTACCTCACTGACTGCCCCATGCTCTATCTCACTGACTGCGCCCTGCTCTATCTCACTGATTGCCCCGTTCTCTATCTCACTGACTGCCCCGTGCTCTATCTCACTCACTGCCCCTTGTTCTACGTCACTGACTGTCCCATGCTCTATCACACTGATTGCGCCCTGCTCTATCTCACTGACTGCCCCTGCTCTATCTCACTGACTGCCCCCTGCTCTATCTCACTGACTGCCCCCTGCTCTATCTCACTGACTGCCCCGTGCTCTATCTCACTGACTGCCCCCTGCTCTATCTCACTGACTGTCCCGTGCTCTATCTCACTGTGCCCCCTGCTCTATCTCACTGACTGCCCCATGCTCTATCTCACTGACTGATCCCTGCTCTATCTCACTGACCTCCCCCTGCTCTATCTCACTGACTGCCCCGTGCTCTATCTCACTGTGCCCCCTGCTCTTTCTCACTGACTGCCCCGTGCTCTATCTCACTGTGCCCCCTGCTCAATCACACTGACTGATCCCTGCTCTATCTCACTGACTGCCCCCTGCTCTATCTCACTGACTACCCCCTGCTATATCTCACTGACTGCTCCCTGCTCTATCTCACTGACTGTTCCGTGCTCTATCTCACTGTCTGCTCCCTGTTCTATCTCACTAAAAGCCATGCTCTATCTCACTGACTGCCCCCTGCTCTATCTGACCGACTGACCCATGCTCTATCTCACTGACTGCCCCCGGCTCTATCTCACTGACTGCCCCGTGCTCTATCTCACTGACTGCCCCCTGCTCTATCTCACTGACTGTCCCCTGCTTTATCTCACTGCCTGCCCCGTTCTCTATCTCACTGACTGCCCCCTGCTATATTTCACTGACTGCCCCCTGCTCTGTCCCACTGACTGCCCCCTGCTCTGTCCCACTGACTGCCCCATGCTGTATCACACTGACAGTCCCGTGCTTTATCACACTGACTGCCCCGTTCTCTATCTCACTGACTGCCCCCTGCTCTATCACACTGACAGTCCCGTGCTCTATCTCAGTGACTGTCCACTGCTCTATCTCACTGACTGCCCCCTGCTTTATCTCACTAACTGCCCCCTGCTCCATCACACTCACTGTCCGCTGCTCTATCTCATTGACTTCCACCTGCTCTGTCCCACTGACAGCCCCATGCTCTATCTCACTGACTGTCCATTGCTCTATCTCACTGACTGCCCCATGCTCTATCTCACTGACTGCCCCGTTCTCTATCTCACTGACACCCCCCTGCTCTATCACACTGACAGTCCCGTGCTCTATCTCACTGACTGCCCCGTGCTCTATCTCACTGTGCCCCCTGCTCTACCTCACTGACTGCCCCATACTCTATCTCGCTGACTGTCCCGTGTTCTAGCTCACTGTGCCCCCTGCTCTATCTAACTGTGCCCCCTGCTCTACCTCACTGACTGCCCCATACTCTATCTCGCTGACTGTCCCGTGTTCTAGCTCACTGTGCCCCCTGCTCTATCTCACTGACTGCCCCCTGCTCTATCTCACTGACTGCCCACTGCTCTATCTCACTGTCTGCCCCCTGTTCTATCTCACTAAAAGCCATGCTCTATCTCACTGACTGCCCCCTGCTGTATCTCACTGACGGCCCCGTGCTCTATCTCACTGACTGCCCCGTGCTCGATCTCAATGACTGCCCCCTCCTCAGTCAGACTGATTGCCCCCTGCTCTATCTCACTGACTGCCCCGCTCTCTATCTCACTGACTGACCCTTGCGCTATCTCACTGACTGTTACCTGCACTATCTCACTGACTGCACCGTGCTCTGTCCAACTGACTGCCCCCTGCTCTGTCCCACTGACTGCCACCTGCTCGATCACACTGACTGCCCCGTGCTCTATCTCACTGACTGCCCCGTGTTCTATCTCACTGACTGCCCCGTGCTCTATCTCACTGTCTGCTCAATGGTGTAACTCACTGACTGCCCCGTGCTCTATCTCACTGACTGCCCCCTGCTCTATCTCACTGACTGCCAAATGCTCTATCTCACTGACTGCCCCCTGCTCTATCTCACTGACTGGCCTATGCTCTATCTCACTTACTGCCCCCTGCTCTATCTCACTGACTGCCCCGTTCTCTATCTCACTGACTGCCCCGTGCGCTATCTCACTGACTGCCACCTGCTCTATCTCACTGACTGCCCCGTGCTCTGTCACACTGACTGCCCCCTGCTCTGTCCCACTGATTGCCTCCTGCTCTATCACACTGACTGCCCCGTGCTCTATCTCACTGACTGCCCCGTGCTCTATCTCACTGACTGCCCCGTGCTCTATCTCACTGACTGCCCCCGTGCTCTATCTCACTGACAGCCCCATGCCCTATCACACTGACTGCCTCCTGCTCTATCTCACTGACTGCCCCATGCTCTATCTCACTGACTGCCCCTTGCTCTATCTCACTGACTGCCCCGTGCTCTATCTCACTGACTGCCCTCTGCTCAGTCAGACTGATTGCCCCCTGCTCTATCTCACTGACTGCCCCGTTCTCTATCTCACTGACTGCCCCATGCTCTATCTCACTGAATGCCCCCTGCTCTATCTCACTGCCAGTCCCGTGCTCTATCTCACTAACTGTCCCCTACTCCATCTCACTCACTGCCCCATGCTCCATCTCACTGACTGCCCCATGCTCCATCTCACTGACTGCCCCATGCTCCATCTCACTGACTGCCCCATGCTTTATCTCACTGAGACCCGTGCTCTATCTCACTGACTGCCCCATGCTCTATCTCACTGCCAGTACCGTACTCTATCTCACTGAATGCCCCCTGCTCTATCTCACTGCCAGTGCCGTGCTCTATCTCACTGACGGTCCCCGCTCCATCTCACTCACTGCCCCATGCTCTATCTCAGTGATGGCCCTATGCTCTGACTCACTGACTGTCCCCTGCTCCATCTCAATGACAGTCCACTGCTCTATCTCACTGACTTCCCCATGATCTGTCTCACAGACTGCCCCCTCTTCTATCTCACTGACTGCCCACTGTCTATCTCACTGACTGCCACATGCTCTATCTCACTGACTGCCCCGTGCTCTATCTCACTGACTGCCCCGTGCTCTAACTCACTGACTGCCCCGTGCTCTATCTCACTGACTGCCCCGTGCTCTATCTCACTGACTGCTCAATGGTGTAACTCACTGACTGCCCCGTGCTCTATCTCACTGACTGCCCCCTGCTTTATCTCACTGACTGCCAAATGCTCTATCTCACTGACTGCCCCCTGCTCTATCTCACTGACTGGCCCATGCTCTATCTCACTTACTGCCCCCTGCTCTATCTCACTGACTGCCCCGTTCTCTATCTCACTGACTGCCCCGTGCGCTATCTCACTGACTGCCACCTGCTCTATCTCACTGACTGCCCCGTGCTCTGTCACACTGACTGCCCCCTGCTCTGTCCCACTGATTGCCTCCTGCTCTATCACACTGACTGCCCCGTGCTCTATCTCACTGACTGCCCCGTGCTCTATCTCACTGACTGCCCCCTGCTCCATCTCACTGACTGCCCCCGTGCTCTATCTCACTGACAGCCCCATGCCCTATCACACTGACTGCCTCCTGCTCTATCTCACTGACTGCCCCATGCTCTATCTCACTGACTGCCCCGTGCTCTATCTCACTGACTGCCCCGTGCTCTATCTCACTGACTGCCCTCTGCTCAGTCAGACTGATTGCCCCCTGCTCTATCTCACTGACTGCCCCGTTCTCTATCTCACTGACTGCCCCATGCTCTATCTCACTGAATGCCCCCTGCTCTATCTCACTGCCAGTCCCGTGCTCTATCTCACTGACTGTCCCCTACTCCATCTCACTCACTGCCCCATGCTCCATCTCACTGACTGCCCCATGCTCCATCTCACTGACTGCCCCATGCTTTATCTCACTGAGACCCGTGCTCTATCTCACTGACTGCCCCATGCTCTATCTCACTGCCAGTACCGTACTCTATCTCACTGAATGCCCCCTGCTCTATCTCACTGCCAGTGCCGTGCTCTATCTCACTGACGGTCCCCGCTCCATCTCACTCACTGCCCCATGCTCTATCTCAGTGATGGCCCTATGCTCTGACTCACTGACTGTCCCCTGCTCCATCTCAATGACAGTCCACTGCTCTATCTCACTGACTTCCCCATGATCTGTCTCACAGACTGCCCCCTCTTCTATCTCACTGATTGCCCACTGTCTATCTCACTGACTGCCACATGCTCTATCTCACTGACTGCCCCGTGCTCTATCTCACTGACTGCCCCGTGCTCTATCTCACTGACTGCCCCGTGCTCTATCTCACTGACTGCCCCGTGCTCTATCTCACTGACTGCCCCGTGCTCTATCTCACTGACTGCCCCGTGCTCTACCTCACTGACTGCCCCGTGCTCTATCTCACTGACTGCCCCGTGCTCTATCTCACTGACTGCCCCGTGCTCTATCTCACTGTGCCCCTGCACTATCTCACTGACTGCCCCGTTCTCTATCTCACTGACTGCCCCGTGCTCTATCTCATTGACTGCCCCCTGCTCGATCTCACTGACTGCCCCATGCTCTATCTCACTGTCTGCCCCCTGCTCTATCTCACTGACTGCCCCGTGCTCTATCTCACTGATTGCCACCTGCTCGATCTCACTGACTGCCCCATGCTCTATCTCACTGTCTGCCCCCTGCTCCATCTCACTGACTGCCCCCGTGCTCTATCTCACTGACAGCCCCATGCCCTATCACACTGACTGCCTCCTGCTCTATCTCACTGACTGCCCCATGCTCTATCTCACTGACTGCCCCGTGCTCTATCTCACTGACTGCCCCGTGCTCTATCTCACTGACTGCCCCCTGCTCAGTCAGACTGATTGCCCCCTGCTCTATCTCACTGACTGCCCCGTTCTCTATCTCACTGACTGCCCCGTGCGCTATCTCACTGACTGCCCCGTGCTCTGTCCCACTGACAGTCCCGTGCTGTATCTCACTGAATGCCCCCTGCTCTATCTCACTGACTGCCCACTGCTCTATCTCACTGACTGCCCCGTGCTCTATCTCACTGCCAGTCCCGTGCTCTATCTCACTGACTGTCCCCTACTCCATCTCACTGACTGCCCCATGCTCCATCTCACTGACTGCCCCATGCTCCATCTCACTGACTGCCCCATGCTTTATCTCACTGACAGACCCGTGCTCTATCTCACTGACTGCCCCATGCTCTATCTCACTGCCAGTACCGTACTCTATCTCACTGAATGCCCCCTGCTCTATCTCACTGCCAGTGCCGTGCTCTATCTCACTGACGGTACCCGCTCCATCTCACTCACTGCCCCATGCTCTATCTCACTGACTGCCCCCTGCTCTGTTCCACTGACTGCCCCATGCTCTATGTCACTGACTGCCCCGTGCTCTATCTCACTGACTGCCCCGTGCTCTATCTCACTGACTGCCCCGTGCTCTATCTCACTGTCTACCGCCTGCTCCATCTCACTGTCTGCACCGTGCTCCATCTGACTGACAGCCCCATGCCCTATCACACTGCCTGCCACTTGCTCTATCTCACTGACTGCCCCGTGCTCTGTCCCACTGACTGCCCCCTGCTCTGTCCCACTGACTGCCCGCTGCTCTGTCCCACTGACTGCCCCGTGCTCTATCTCACTGACTGCCCCGTGCTCTATCTCACTGACTGCCCCGTGCTCTATCTCACTGACTGCCCCCTGCTCTATCTCACTGACTGCCCCATGCTCTATCCCACTGACTGCCCCATGCTCTATCTCACTGACAGTCCCGTGCTATATCTCACTGAGAGTCCCGTGCTCTATCTCACTGACTGCCCCATGCTCTATCACACTGACTGCTCAATGATGTATCTCACTGACTGCCCCGTGCTCTACCTCACTGACTGCCCCCTGCTCTATCTCACTGATTGCCCCATGCTCTATCTCACTTACTGCCCCCTTCCCTATCTCACTGAC
This sequence comes from Scyliorhinus torazame, assembly GCF_047496885.1. Taxonomy (NCBI): domain Eukaryota; kingdom Metazoa; phylum Chordata; class Chondrichthyes; order Carcharhiniformes; family Scyliorhinidae; genus Scyliorhinus; species Scyliorhinus torazame. The sequence continues at coordinate 66,266,020 of NC_092723.1, read as the reverse complement.
TTCCCCGTTCTCTATCTCACTGACTGCCCCCTGCTCTATCTCACTGACTGCCCCATGCTCTATCTCACTGACTGCCCCTGCTCTGTCCCACTGACTGCCCCATGCTCTTTCACACTGACAGTCCCGTGCTCTATCTCACTGACTGCCCCCTGCTCTGTCCCACTGACTGCCCATGCTCTATCACACTGAGAGTCCCGTGCTCTATCTCTCTGACTGCTCCCATGCTCTATCTCACTGACTGCCCCCTGCTCTATTAGACTGACAGTCCCGTGCTCTATCTCACTGACAGTCCCATGCTCTATCTCACTGAATGCCCCCTGCTCTATCTCACTGACTGCCCCCTGCTCCATCTCACTCACTGCCCCCTGCTCTATCTCACTGACTGCCCACTGCTCTATCTCACTGATTGCACCGTTCTCTATCTCACTGACTGCCCCGTGCTCTATCTCACTGACAGCCCCGTGCGCAATCTCACTGACTGCCCCGTGCGCTATCTCACTGTGCCCCTGCTCTATCTCACTGACTGTCCCATTCTGTATCTCACTGACTGCCCACTGCTCGATCTCACTGAATGCCCCCTGCTCCATCTCACTCACTGCCCCCTGCTCTATCTCACTGACTGCCCACTGCTCTATCTCACTGACTGCCCCGTTCTCTATCTCACTGACTGCCCCGTGCTCTATCTCACTGACTGCCCCGTGCTCTATCTCACTTACTGCCCCGTGCTCTATCTCACTGACTGCCCCGTGCTCTATCTCACTGACTGCCCCGTGCTCTATCTCACTGACTGCCCCGAGCTCTATCTCACTGTGCCCCTGCACTATCTCACTGACTGCCCCGTTCTCTATCTCACGGAGTGCCCCGTGCTCTATCTCATTGACTGCCCCCTGCTCGATCTCACTGACTGCCCCATGCTCTATCTCACTGTCTGCCCCCTGCTCTATCTCACTGACTGCCCCGTGCTCTATCTCACTGACTGCCCCCTGCTCGATCTCACTGACTGCCCCATGCTCTATCTCACTGTCTGCCCCCTGCTCCATCTCACTGACTGCCCCATGCTCTATCTCACTGACTGCCCCGTGCTCTATCTCACTGACTGCCCCGTGCTCTATCTCACTGACTGCCCCCTGCTCAGTCAGACTGATTGCCCGCTGCTCTATCTCACTGACTGCCCCGTTCTCTATCTCACTGACTGCCCCGTGCGCTATCTCACTGACTGCCCCGTGCTCTGTCCCACTGACTGCCCCCTGCTCTGTCCCACTGACTGCCCCCTGCTCTATCACACTGAATGCCCCCTGCTCTATCTCACTGACTGCCCCATGCTCTATTTCACTGACTGCCCCCTGCTCTATCTCACTGACAGTCCCGTGTTCTATCTCACTGACTGCCCCCTGCTCTATCCCACTGACTGCCAAATGCTCTATCTCACTGACTGCCCCCTGCTCTATCTCACTCACTGCCCCCTGCTCCATCTCACTGACTGCCCCGTGCTCTATCTCACTGACTGCCCCCTGCTCTATCACACTGACTGCCCCGTGCTCTATCTCACTGACTACTCAATGTTGTATCTCATTGACTGCCCCTGATCTATCTTACTGACTGCACCCTGCTCTATCTCACTGACTGCACCCTGCTCTATCTCACTGACTGCCCCCTGCTCTATCTCACTGACAGTCCCGTGTTCTATTTCACTGACTGCCCGCTGCTTTTTCTCACTGGCTGCCCTCTGCTCTATCTCACTCACTGCCCCCTGCTCCATCTCACTGACTGCCCCGTGCTCTATCTCACTGACTGCCCCCTGCTCTATCACACTGACTGCCCCGTGCTCTATCTCACTGACTGCTCAATGTTGTATCTCATTGACTGCCCCTGCTCTATCTTACTGACTGCACCCTGCTCTATCTCACTGACTGCACCCTGCTCTATCTCACTGACTGCCCCCTGCTCTATCTCACTGACAGTCCCGTGTTCTATTTCACTGACTGCCCGCTGCTTTTTCTCACTGGCTGCCCTCTGCTCTATCTCACTGACTGTCCCGTGCTCTATCTCACTGACTGCCCCCTGCTCTATCTCACTGACTGTGCCGTGCTCTATCTCACTGTGCCCCCTGCTCTATCTCACTGACTGCCCCATGCTCTATCTCACTGACTGACCCCTGCTCTATCTCACTGACTGCCCCGTGCTCTATCTCACTCTGCCCCTTGTTCTACCTCACTGACTGCCCCATGCTCTATCTCACTGACTGCGCCCTGCTCTATCTCACTGACTGCCCCCTGCTCTATCTCACTGACTGCCCCGTGCTCTATCTCACTCTGCCCCTTGTTCTACCTCACTGACAGTCCCGTGCTCTATCTCACTGATTGCCCCGTTCTCTATCTCACTGTCTGCCCCATGCTCTATCTCACTGACTCCCCCCTGCTCTATCTCACTGACTGCCCCCTGCTCTATCTCACTGACTGCCCCATGCTCTATCTCACTGACTGCTCCCTGTTCTATCGCACTAAAAGCCATGCTCTATCTCACTGACTGCACCCTGCTCTATCTCACCGACTGCCCCATGCTCTATCTCACTGACTGCCCCCGGCTCTATCTCACTGACTGCCCCCTGCTCTATCTCACTGACTGTCCCTTGCTCTATCTCACTGCCTGCCCCGTTCTCTATCTCACTGACTGCCCCCTGCTATATCTCACTGACTGCCCCCTGCTCTGTCCCACTGACTGTGCCGTGCTCTATCTCACTGTGCCCCCTGCTCTATCTCACTGACTGCGCCCTGCTCTATCTCACTGACTGCGCCCTGCTCTATCTCACTGATTGCCCCGTTCTCTATCTCACTGACTGTCCCGTGCTCTATCTCACTGACTGCCCCGTGCGCTATCTCACTGATTGCCCCGTGCTCTATCTCACTGACTGCCGCTTGTTCTACCTCACTGACTGCCCCATGCTCTATCTCACTGACTGCGCCCTGCTCTATCTCACTCATTGCCCCGTTCTCTATCTCACTGACTGTCCCGTGCTCTATCTCACTGACTGCCCCTTGTTCTACCTCACTGACTGCCCCATGCTCTATCTCACTGACTGCGCCCTGCTCTATCTCACTGACTGCCCCTGCTCTATCTCACTGACTCCCCCCTGCTCTATCTCACTGACTGCCCCCTGCTCTATCTCACTGACTGCCCCATGCTCTATCTCACTGACTGCTCCCTGTTCTATCTCACTAAAAGCCATGCTCTATCTCACCGACTGCCCCATGCTCTATCTCACTGACTGCCCCCGGCTCTATCTCACTGACTGCCCCGTGCTCTATCTCACTGACTCTCCCCTGCTCTATCTCACTGACTGTCCCTTGCTCTATCTCACTGCCTGCCCCGTTCTCTATCTCACTGACTGCCCCCTGCTATATCTCACTGACTGCCCCCTGCTCTGTCCCACTGACTGCCCCCTGCTCTGTCCCACTGACTGCCCCATGCTCTATCACACTGACAGTCCCGTGCTTTATCACACTGACTGCCCCGTTCGCTATCTCACTAACTGCCCCCTGCTCTGTCCCACTGACTGCCCCATGCTCTATCACACTGACTGCCCCGTTCTATATCTCACTGACTGGCCCATGCTCTGTCACACTGACTGCCTCCTGCTCTATCTCATTGACTTCCCCCTGCTCTGCCCCACTGACAGCCCCATGCTGTATCTCACTGACTGCCCCGTGCTCTATCTCACTGACTGCCCCGTTCTCTATCTCACTGACTGACCCGTGCGCTATCTCACTGACTGACCCGTGCGCTATCTCACTGACTGTTACCTGCTCTATGTCACTGACTGCCCCGTGCTGTGTCCCACTGACTGCCCCCTGCTCTGTCCCACTGACTGCTCCCTGCTCGATCACACTGACTGCCCCGTGCTCTATCTCACTGACTGCTCCGTGCTCTATCTCACTGACTGCCGCATGATCTAGCTCACTGACTGCCCCATTCTCTATCTCACAGACAGTCCCGTGTCTATCTCACTGACAGTCCCGTGCTCTATCTCAATGACTGCCCCCTGCTCTATCTCACTGTCTGCCCCCTGCTCCATCTCACTGACTGCCCCGTGCTCTATCTCACTGACAGCGCCATGCCCTATCACACTGACTGCCTCCTGCTCTATCTCACTGACTGCCCCATGCTGTATCTCACTGACTGCCCCGTGCTCTATCTCACTGACTGCCCCGTGCTCTATCTCACTGACTGCCCCCTGCTCAGTCAGACTGATTGCCCCCTGCTCTATCTCACTGACTGCCCCGTTCTCTATCTCACTGACTGACCCGTGCGCTATCTCAGTGACTGTTACCTACTATATCTCACTGACTGACCCGTGCTCTGTCCCACTGACTGCCCCCTGCTCTGTCCCACTGACTGCCCCCTGCTCGATCACACTGACTGCCCCGTGCTCAATCTCACTGACTGCCCCGTGCTCTATCTCACTGACTGCCCCCTGCTCTATCTCACTGACTGCCCCATGCTCTATCTCACTGACTGCCCCATGCTCTATCTCACTGACATTCCCGTGCTCTATCTCACTGACAGTCCCGTGCTCTATCTCACTGACTGCCCCCTGCTCTATCTCACTGACTGCCCCATGCTCTATCTCACTGACAGTCCCGTGCTCTATCTCACTGACAGTCCGTGCTGTTTCTCACTGACTGCCCCGTGCTCTATCTCACTGGCTGCCCTCTGCTCTATCTCACTGACTGCCCCGTGCTCTATCTCACTGACTGCCCCCTGCTCTATCTCACTGACTGTGCCGTGCTCTATCTCACTGTGCCCCTTGCTCTATCTCACTGACTGATCCCTGCTCTATCTCACTGACCTCCACCTGCTCTATCTCACTGACTGCCCCCTGCTCTATCTCACTGACTGCCCCGTGCTCTATCTCACTGTGCCCCCTGCTCTATCTCACTGACTGCCCCCTGCTCTATCTCACTGACTGCCCCGTGCTCTATCTCACTGTGCCCCTTGTTCTACCTCACTGACTGCCCCATGATCTATCTCACTGACTGCGCCCTGCTCTATCTCACTGACTGTCCCGTGCTCTATCTCACTGACTGCCCCGTGCTCTATCTCACTGACTGCCCCTTGTTCTACCTCACTGACTGCCCGATGCTCTATCTCACTGAATGCCCACTGCTCTATCTCACTGTCTGCCCCCTGTTCTATCTCACTAAAAGCCATGCTCTATCTCACTGACTGCCCCTGCTCTGTCCCACTGACTGCCCCATGCTCTTTCACACTGACTGCCCCCTGCTCTGTCTCACTGACTGCCCACTGCACTATCTCACTGACTGATACCTGCTCTATCTCACTGACTGCCCCTGCTCTATCTCACTGACTGCCACCTGCTCTATCTCACTTACTGATACCTGCTATATCTCACTGACTGCCCCCTGCTCTATCTCACTGACTGCCCCGTTCACTATCTCACTGACTGCACCGTGCTCTATCTCACTGACTGCCCGTTGCTCTATCTTACTGACTGCCCCGTGCTCTATCTCACTGTGCCCCTGCTCTATCTCACTGACTGCCCACTGCTCTCTCTCACTGACTGCCCCGTTCTCTATCTCACTGACTGCCCCATGCTCTATCTCATTGACTGCCCAATGCTCGATCTCACTGACTGCCCCATGCTCTATCTCACTGTCTGCCCCCTGCTCCATCTCACTGAATGCCCCGTGCTCTATCTCACTGACTGCCCCCTGCTCGATCTCACTGACTGCCCCATGCTCTATCTCACTGTCTGCTCCCTGCTCCATCTCGCTGACTGCCCCGTGTTCTATCTCACTGACAGCGCCATGCCCTATCACACTGAATGCCTCCTGCTCTATCTCACTGACTGCCCCATGCTGTATCTCACTGACTGCCCCGTGCTCTATCTCACTGACTGCCCCGTGCTCTATCTCACTGACTGCCCCGTGCTCTATCTCACTGGCTGCCCCCTGCTCTATCTCACTGACTGCCCCGTTCTCTATCTCACTGACTGACCCGTGCGCTATCTCACTGACTGACCCGTGCGCTATCTCACTGACTGTTACCTGCTCTATGTCACTGACTGCCCCGTGCTGTGTCCCACTGACTGCCCCCTGCTCTGTCCCACTGACTGCCCCTGCTCGATCACACTGACTGCCCCGTGCTCTATCTCACTGACTGCTCCGTGCTCTATCTCACTGACTGCCCCCTATTCTATCTCACTGACTGCCCCATGATCTAGCTCACTGACTGCCCCATTCTCTATCTCACTGGCAGTCCCGTGTCTATCTCACTGACAGTCCCGTGCTCTATCTTAATGACTGCCCCCTGCTCTATCTCACTGTCTGCCCCCTGCTCCATCTCACTGACTGCCCCGTGCTCTATCTCACTGACAGCGCCATGCCCTATCACACTGACTGCCTCCTGCTCTATCTCACTGACTGCCCCATGCTGTATCTCACTGACTGCCCCGTGCTCTATCTCACTGACTGCCCCGTGCTCTATCTCACTGACTGCCCCCTGCTCAGTCAGACTGATTGCCCCCTGCTCTATCTCACTGACTGCCCCGTTCTCTATCTCACTGACTGACCCGTGCGCTATCTCACTGTCTGTTACCTACTCTATCTCACTGACTGCCCCGTGCTCTGTCCCACTGACTGCCCCCTGCTCTGTCCCACTGACTGCCCCCTGCTCGATCACACTGACTGCCCCGTGCTCTATCTCACTGACTGCCCGTTGCTCTATCTTACTGACTGCCCCGTGCTCTATCTCACTGTGCCCCTGCTCTATCTCACTGACTGCCCACTGCTCTCTCTCACTGACTGCCCCATGCTCTATCTCATTGACTGCCCCATGCTCGATCTCACTGACTGCCCCATGCTCTATCTCACTGTCTGCCCCCTGCTCCATCTCACTGAATGCCCCGTGCTCTATCTCACTGACTGCCCCCTGCTCGATCTCACTGACTGCCCCATGCTCTATCTCACTGTCTGCTCCCTGCTCCATCTCACTGACTGCCCCGTGTTCTATCTCACTGACAGCGCCATGCCCTATCACACTGACTGCCTCCTGCTCTATCTCACTGACTGCCCCATGCTGTATCTCACTGACTGCCCCGTGCTCTATCTCACTGACTGCCCCGTGCTCTATCTCACTGACTGCCCCGTGCTCTATCTCACTGGCTGCCCCCTGCTCTATCTCACTGACTGCCCCGTTCTCTATCTCACTGACTGACCCGTGCGCTATCTCACTGACTGACCCGTGCGCTATCTCACTGACTGTTACCTGCTCTATGTCACTGACTGCCCCGTGCTGTGTCCCACTGACTGCCCCCTGCTCTGTCCCACTGACTGCCCCTGCTCGATCACACTGACTGCCCCGTGCTCTATCTCACTGACTGCTCCGTGCTCTATCTCACTGACTGCCCCCTATTCTATCTCACTGACTGCCCCATGATCTAGCTCACTGACTGCCCCATTCTCTATCTCACTGGCAGTCCCGTGTCTATCTCACTGACAGTCCCGTGCTCTATCTTAATGACTGCCCCCTGCTCTATCTCACTGTCTGCCCCCTGCTCCATCTCACTGACTGCCCCGTGCTCTATCTCACTGACAGCGCCATGCCCTATCACACTGACTGCCTCCTGCTCTATCTCACTGACTGCCCCATGCTGTATCTCACTGACTGCCCCGTGCTCTATCTCACTGACTGCCCCGTGCTCTATCTCACTGACTGCCCCCTGCTCAGTCAGACTGATTGCCCCCTGCTCTATCTCACTGACTGCCCCGTTCTCTATCTCACTGACTGACCCGTGCGCTATCTCACTGTCTGTTACCTACTCTATCTCACTGACTGCCCCGTGCTCTGTCCCACTGACTGCCCCCTGCTCTGTCCCACTGACTGCCCCCTGCTCGATCACACTGACTGCCCCGTGCTCAATCTCACTGACTGCCCCGTGCTCTATCTCACTGACTGCCCCCTGCTCTATCTCACTGACTGCCCCATGCTCTATCTCACTGACTGACCCATGCTCTATCTCACTGACAGTCCCGTGCTCTATCTCACTGACAGTCCCGTGCTCTATCTCACTGACAGTCCCGTGCTCTATCTCACTGACTGCACCCTGCTCTATCTCACTGACTGCCCCATGCTCTATCTCACTGACTGCCCCATGCTCTATCTCACTGACAGTCCCGTGCTCTATCTCACTGACAGTCCGTGCTCTATCTCACTGACTGCCCCGTGCTCTATCTCCCTGACTGCCACATGCTCTATCTCACTGACTGCCCCATGCTCTATCTCACTGACTGCCCCATGCTCTATCTCACCGACAGTCCAGTGCTCTATCTCGCTGACAGTCCCGTGCTCTATCTCACTGACTGCCCCGGGCTCTATCTCACTGACTGCCCCGTGCTATATCTCACTGACTGCCCCATGCTCTATCTCACCGACAGTCCAGTGCTCTATCTCGCTGACAGTCCCGTGCTCTATCTCACTGACTGCCCGGGCTCTATCTCACTGACTGTTCCGTGCTATATCTCACTGACTGCCCCCTGCTCTATGTCACTGACTGCCCCGTTCTCTATCTCACTGACTGCCCCGTGCGCTATCTCACTGACAGCCCCGTGCTCTGTCCCACTGACTGCCCCCTGCTCTGTCCCACTGACTGCCCCCTGCTCTATCACACTGACTGCCCCCTGCTCTATCTCACTGACTGCCCCATGCTCTATTTCACTGACTGCCCCCTGCTCTATCTCACTGACAGTCCCGTGCTCTATCTAACTGACAGTCCCGTGCTCTATCTCACTGACTGCCCCGTGCTCTATCTCACTGACTGCCCCCTGCTCTATCCCACTGACTGCCAAATGCTCTATCTCTTTCACTGCCCCCTGCTCTATCTCACTCACTGCCCCCTGCTCCATCTCACTGACTGCCCCGTGTTCTATCACACTGACTGCCCCCTGCTCTATCTCACTCACTGCCCCCTGCTACATCACACTGACTGCCCCGTGCTCTATCTCACTGACTGCTCAATGGTGTATCTCATTGATTGCCCCTGCTCTATCTTACTGACTGCACGCTGCTCTATCTCACTGACTGCACCCTGCTCTATCTCACTGACAGTCCCGTGTTCTATCTCACTGACTGCCCGCTGCTTTTTCTCACTGGCTGCCCTCTGCTCTATCTCACTGACTGCCCCGTGCTCTATCTCACTGACTGCCCCCTGCTCTATCTCACTGACTGTGCCGTGCTCTGTCTCACTGTGCCCCTTGCTCTATCTCACTGACTGCCACATGCTCTATCTCACAGACTGATCCCTGCTCTATCTCACTGACCTCCACCTGCTCTATCTCACTGACTGCCCCCTGCTCTATCTCACTGACTGCCCCGTGCTCTATCTCACTGTGCCCCCTGCTCTATCTCACTGACTGCCTCCTGCTCTATGTCACTGACTGCCCCGTTCTCTATCTCACTGACTGCCCCGTGCGCTATCTCACTGACAGCCCCGTGCTCTGTCCCACTGACTGCCCCCTGCTCTGTCCCACTGACTGCCCCCTGCTCTATCACACTGACTGCCCCCTGCTCTATCTCACTGACTGCCCCATGCTCTATTTCACTGACTGCCCCCTGCTCTATCTCACTGACAGTCCCGTGCTCTATCTAACTGACAGTCCCGTGCTCTATCTCACTGACTGCCCCGTGCTCTATCTCACTGACTGCCCCCTGCTCTATCCCACTGACTGCCAAATGCTCTATCTCTTTGACTGCCCCCTGCTCTATCTCACTCACTGCCCCCTGCTCCATCTCACTGACTGCCCCGTGCTCTATCACACTGACTGCCCCCTGCTCTATCTCACTCACTGCCCCCTGCTACATCACACTGACTGCCCCGTGCTCTATCTCACTGACTGCTCAATGGTGTATCTCATTGATTGCCCCTGCTCTATCTTACTGACTGCACGCTGCTCTATCTCACTGACTGCACCCTGCTCTATCTCACTGACAGTCCCGTGTTCTATCTCACTGACTGCCCGCTGCTTTTTCTCACTGGCTGCCCTCTGCTCTATCTCACTGACTGCCCCGTGCTCTATCTCACTGACTGCCCCCTGCTCTATCTCACTGACTGTGCCGTGCTCTGTCTCACTGTGCCCCTTGCTCTATCTCACTGACTGCCACATGCTCTATCTCACAGACTGATCCCTGCTCTATCTCACTGACCTCCACCTGCTCTATCTCACTGACTGCCCCCTGCTCTATCTCACTGACTGCCCCGTGCTCTATCTCACTGTGCCCCCTGCTCTATCTCACTGACTGCCCCATGCTCTATCTCACTGACTGCCCCTGCTCTATCTCACTGACTGCCCCGTGCTCTATCTCACTGTGCTCCTTGTTCTACCTCACTGACTGCCCCATGCTCTATCTCACATACTGCCCCGTGCTCTATCTCACTGATTGCCCCGTTCTCTATCTCACTGACTGCCCCGTGCTCTATCTCACTGACTGCCCCGTGCGCTTTCTCACTGACTGCGCCCTGCTCTATCTCACTGATTGCCCCGTTCTCTATCTCACTGACTGCCCCGTGCTCTATCTCACTGACTGCCCCATGCTCTATCTCGCAGACTGTCCCGTGCTCTAGCTCACTGACTGCCCCCTGCTCTATCTCACTAACTGCCCCCTGCTCTATCTCACTGAATGCCCACTGCTCTATCTCACTGTCTGCCCCCTGTTCTATCTCACTAAAAGCCATGATCTATCTCACTGACTGCCCCTGCTCTGTCCCACTGACTGCCCCATGCTCTATCTCACTGACTGCCCCCTGCTCTATCTCACTGACTGCCCCCTGCTCTATCTCACTGACTGCCCCTGCTCTATCTCACTGACTGCCACCTGCTCTATCTCACTGACTGCCCCATGCTCTATCTCACTGACTGCCCCCTGCTCTATCTCACTGACTGCCCCTGCTCTATCTCACTGACTGCCACCTGCTCTATCTCACTTACTGATACCTGCTATATCTCACTGACTGCCCCCTGCTCTATCTCACTGACTGCCCCGTTCACTTTCTCACTGACTGCACCGTGCTCTATCTCACTGACTGCCCGTTGCTCTATCTTACTGACTGCCCCGTGCTCTATCTCACTGTGCCCCTGCTCTATCTCACTGACTGCCCACTGCTCTCTCTCACTGACTGCCCCGTTCTCTATCTCACTGACTGCCCCATGCTCTATCTCATTGACTGCCCCATGCTCGATCTCACTGACTGCCCCATGCTCTATCTCACTGTCTGCCCCCTGCTCCATCTCACTGAATGCCCCGTGCTCTATCTCACTGACTGCCCCCTGCTCGATCTCACTGACTGCCCCATGCTCTAATTCACTGTCTGCTCCCTGCTCCATCTCACTGACTGCCCCGTGTTCTATCTCACTGACCGCGCCATGCCCTATCACACTGACTGCCTCCTGCTCTATCTCACTGACTGCCCCATGCTGTATCTCACTGACTGCCCCGTGCTCTATCTCACTGACTGCCCCGTGCTCTATCTCACTGGCTGCCCCCTGCTCTATCTCACTGACTGCCCCATGCTCTATCTCACTGACTGCCACATGCTCTATCTCACTGACTGCCCCATGCTCTATCTCACTGACTGCCCCATGCTCTATCTCACCGACAGTCCAGTGCTCTATCTCGCTGACAGTCCCGTGCTCTATCTCACTGACTGCCCCGGGCTCTATCTCACTGACTAACCCGTGCTATATCTCACTGACTGCCCCCTACTCAGTCAGACTGATTGCCCCCTGCTCTATCTCACTGACTGCCCCATTCTCTATCTCACTGACTGCCCCGTGCGCTATCTCACTGACTGCCCCGTGCTCTATCTCACTGACTGCCCCTGCTCTATCTCACTGACTGCCCCATGCTCTATTTCACTGACTGCCCCCTGCTCTATCTCACTGACAGTCCCCTGCTCTATCTCACTGACTGCCCCGTGCTCTATCTCACTGACTGCCCCCTGCTCTATCTCACTGACTGCCCCATGCTCTATCTCACTGACTGCCCCATGCTCTATCTCACTGACAGTCCCCTGCTCTATCTCACTGACAGTCCCGTGCTCTATCTCACTGACTGCCCCGTGCTCTATCTCACTGACTGCCCCCTGCTCTATCCCACTGACTGCCAAATGCTCTATCTCACTGATTGCCCCCTGCTCTATCTCACTCACTGCCCCCTGCTCCATCTCACTGACTGCCCCGTGCTCTATCTCACTGACTGCCCCCTGCTCTTTCTCACACACTGCCCCCTGCTACATCACACTGACTGCCCCATGCTCTATCTTACTGACTGCACGCTGCTCTATCTCACTGACTGCACCCTGCTCTATCTCACTGACTGCCCCCTGCTCTATCTCACTGACAGTCCCGTGTTCTATCTCACTGACTGCCCGCTGCTTTTTCTCACTGGCTGCCCTCTGCTCTATCTCACTGACTGCCCCGTGCTCTATCTCACTGACTGCCCCCTGCTCTATCTCACTGACTGTGCCGTGCTCTATCTCACTGTGCCCCTTGCTCTATCTCACTGACTGCCACATGCTCTATCTCACTGACTGATCCCTGCTCTATCTCACTGACCTCCACCTGCTCTATCTCACTGACTGCCCCCTGCTCTATCTCACTGACTGCCCCGTGCTCTATCTCACTGTGCCCCCTGCTCTATCTCACTGACTGCCCCATGCTCTACCTCACTGACTGCCCCTGCTCTATCTCACTGACTGCCCCCTGCTCTATCTCACTGACTGCCCCCTGCTCTATCTCACTGACTGCCCCGTGCTCTATCTCACTGACTGCCCCCTGCTGTATCTCACTGACTGTCCCGTGCTCTATCTCACTGTGCCCCCTGCTCTATCTCACTGACTGCCCCATGCTCTATCTCACTGACTGATCCCTGCTCTATCTCACTGACCTCCCCCTGCTCTATATCACTGACTGCCCCGTGCTCTATCTCACTGTGCCCCCTGCTCTTTCTCACTGACTGCCCCGTGCTCTATCTCACTGTGCCCCCTGCTCAATCACACTGACTGATCCCTGCTCTATCTCACTGACTGCCCTCTGCTCTATCTCACTGACTGCCCCCTGCTCTATCTCACTGACTGTTCCGTGCTCTATCGCACTGACTGCCCCGTGCTCTATCTCACTGACTGCCCCCTGCTCTATCTCACTGACTACCCCCTGCTCTATCTCACTGACTGCCCCCTGCTCTATCTCACTGACTGCCCCCTGCTCTATCTCACTGATTGCCCCGTTCTCTGTCTCACTGACTGACCCGTGCGCTTTCTCACTGGCTGTTACCTGCTCTATCTCACTGACTGCCCCGTGCTCTGTCCCACTGACTGCCCCCTGCTCTGTCCCACTGACTGCCCCATGCTCGATCACACTGACTGCCCCGTGCTCAATCTCACTGACTGCCACGTGCTCTATCTCACTGACTGCCCCCTGCTCTATCTCACTGACTGCCCCATGCTCTATCTCACTGACTGCCCCATGCTCTATCTCACTGACTGCCCCATGCTCTATCTCACTGACTGCCCCATGCTCTATCTCACTGACAGTCCCGTGTTCTATCTCACTGACTGCCCGCTGCTTTTTCTCACTGGCTGCCCTCTGCTCTATCTCACTGACTGCCCCGTGCTCTATCTCACTGACTGCCCCCTGCTCTATCTCACTGACTGTGCCGTGCTCTGTCTCACTGTGCCCCTTGCTCTATCTCACTGACTGCCACATGCTCTATCTCACAGACTGATCCCTGCTCTATCTCACTGACCTCCACCTGCTCTATCTCACTGACTGCCCCCTGCTCTATCTCACTGACTGCCCCGTGCTCTATCTCACTGTGCCCCCTGCTCTATCTCACTGACTGCCCCATGCTCTATCTCACTGACTGCCCCTGCTCTATCTCACTGACTGCCCCGTGCTCTATCTCACTGTGCTCCTTGTTCTACCTCACTGACTGCCCCATGCTCTATCTCACATACTGCCCCGTGCTCTATCTCACTGATTGCCCCGTTCTCTATCTCACTGACTGCCCCGTGCTCTATCTCACTGACTGCCCCGTGCGCTTTCTCACTGACTGCGCCCTGCTCTATCTCACTGATTGCCCCGTTCTCTATCTCACTGACTGCCCCGTGCTCTATCTCACTGACTGCCCCATGCTCTATCTCGCAGACTGTCCCGTGCTCTAGCTCACTGACTGCCCCCTGCTCTATCTCACTAACTGCCCCCTGCTCTATCTCACTGAATGCCCACTGCTCTATCTCACTGTCTGCCCCCTGTTCTATCTCACTAAAAGCCATGATCTATCTCACTGACTGCCCCTGCTCTGTCCCACTGACTGCCCCATGCTCTATCTCACTGACTGCCCCCTGCTCTATCTCACTGACTGCCCCCTGCTCTATCTCACTGACTGCCCCTGCTCTATCTCACTGACTGCCACCTGCTCTATCTCACTGACTGCCCCATGCTCTATCTCACTGACTGCCCCCTGCTCTATCTCACTGACTGCCCCTGCTCTATCTCACTGACTGCCACCTGCTCTATCTCACTTACTGATACCTGCTATATCTCACTGACTGCCCCCTGCTCTATCTCACTGACTGCCCCGTTCACTTTCTCACTGACTGCACCGTGCTCTATCTCACTGACTGCCCGTTGCTCTATCTTACTGACTGCCCCGTGCTCTATCTCACTGTGCCCCTGCTCTATCTCACTGACTGCCCACTGCTCTCTCTCACTGACTGCCCCGTTCTCTATCTCACTGACTGCCCCATGCTCTATCTCATTGACTGCCCCATGCTCGATCTCACTGACTGCCCCATGCTCTATCTCACTGTCTGCCCCCTGCTCCATCTCACTGAATGCCCCGTGCTCTATCTCACTGACTGCCCCCTGCTCGATCTCACTGACTGCCCCATGCTCTAATTCACTGTCTGCTCCCTGCTCCATCTCACTGACTGCCCCGTGTTCTATCTCACTGACCGCGCCATGCCCTATCACACTGACTGCCTCCTGCTCTATCTCACTGACTGCCCCATGCTGTATCTCACTGACTGCCCCGTGCTCTATCTCACTGACTGCCCCGTGCTCTATCTCACTGGCTGCCCCCTGCTCTATCTCACTGACTGCCCCATGCTCTATCTCACTGACTGCCACATGCTCTATCTCACTGACTGCCCCATGCTCTATCTCACTGACTGCCCCATGCTCTATCTCACCGACAGTCCAGTGCTCTATCTCGCTGACAGTCCCGTGCTCTATCTCACTGACTGCCCCGGGCTCTATCTCACTGACTAACCCGTGCTATATCTCACTGACTGCCCCCTACTCAGTCAGACTGATTGCCCCCTGCTCTATCTCACTGACTGCCCCATTCTCTATCTCACTGACTGCCCCGTGCGCTATCTCACTGACTGCCCCGTGCTCTGTCCCACTGACTGCCCCCTGCTCTGTCCCACTGACTGCCCCCTGCTCTATCACACTGACTGCCCCCTGCTCTATCTCACTGACTGCCCCATGCTCTATTTCACTGACTGCCCCCTGCTCTATCTCACTGACAGTCCCCTGCTCTATCTCACTGACTGCCCCGTGCTCTATCTCACTGACTGCCCCCTGCTCTATCTCACTGACTGCCCCATGCTCTATCTCACTGACTGCCCCATGCTCTATCTCACTGACAGTCCCCTGCTCTATCTCACTGACAGTCCCGTGCTCTATCTCACTGACTGCCCCGTGCTCTATCTCACTGACTGCCCCCTGCTCTATCCCACTGACTGCCAAATGCTCTATCTCACTGATTGCCCCCTGCTCTATCTCACTCACTGCCCCCTGCTCCATCTCACTGACTGCCCCGTGCTCTATCTCACTGACTGCCCCCTGCTCTTTCTCACACACTGCCCCCTGCTACATCACACTGACTGCCCCATGCTCTATCTTACTGACTGCACGCTGCTCTATCTCACTGACTGCACCCTGCTCTATCTCACTGACTGCCCCCTGCTCTATCTCACTGACAGTCCCGTGTTCTATCTCACTGACTGCCCGCTGCTTTTTCTCACTGGCTGCCCTCTGCTCTATCTCACTGACTGCCCCGTGCTCTATCTCACTGACTGCCCCCTGCTCTATCTCACTGACTGTGCCGTGCTCTATCTCACTGTGCCCCTTGCTCTATCTCACTGACTGCCACATGCTCTATCTCACTGACTGATCCCTGCTCTATCTCACTGACCTCCACCTGCTCTATCTCACTGACTGCCCCCTGCTCTATCTCACTGACTGCCCCGTGCTCTATCTCACTGTGCCCCCTGCTCTATCTCACTGACTGCCCCATGCTCTACCTCACTGACTGCCCCTGCTCTATCTCACTGACTGCCCCCTGCTCTATCTCACTGACTGCCCCCTGCTCTATCTCACTGACTGCCCCGTGCTCTATCTCACTGACTGCCCCCTGCTGTATCTCACTGACTGTCCCGTGCTCTATCTCACTGTGCCCCCTGCTCTATCTCACTGACTGCCCCATGCTCTATCTCACTGACTGATCCCTGCTCTATCTCACTGACCTCCCCCTGCTCTATATCACTGACTGCCCCGTGCTCTATCTCACTGTGCCCCCTGCTCTTTCTCACTGACTGCCCCGTGCTCTATCTCACTGTGCCCCCTGCTCAATCACACTGACTGATCCCTGCTCTATCTCACTGACTGCCCTCTGCTCTATCTCACTGACTGCCCCCTGCTCTATCTCACTGACTGTTCCGTGCTCTATCGCACTGACTGCCCCGTGCTCTATCTCACTGACTGCCCCCTGCTCTATCTCACTGACTACCCCCTGCTCTATCTCACTGACTGCCCCCTGCTCTATCTCACTGACTGCCCCCTGCTCTATCTCACTGATTGCCCCGTTCTCTGTCTCACTGACTGACCCGTGCGCTTTCTCACTGGCTGTTACCTGCTCTATCTCACTGACTGCCCCGTGCTCTGTCCCACTGACTGCCCCCTGCTCTGTCCCACTGACTGCCCCATGCTCGATCACACTGACTGCCCCGTGCTCAATCTCACTGACTGCCACGTGCTCTATCTCACTGACTGCCCCCTGCTCTATCTCACTGACTGCCCCATGCTCTATCTCACTGACTGCCCCATGCTCTATCTCACTGACTGCCCCATGCTCTATCTCACTGACTGCCCCATGCTCTATCTCACTGACAGTCCCGAGCTCTATCTCACTGACAGTCCCGTGCTCTATCTCACTGACTGCCCCATGCTCTATCTCACTGACAGTCCCGTGCTCTATCTCACCGACAGTCCAGTGCTCTATCTCACTGACAGTCCCGTGCTCTATCTCACTGACAGTCCCGTGCTCTATCTGACTGACTGCCCCGGGCTCTATCTCACGGACTGCCCCCTGCTCTGTCCCACTGACTGCCCCATGCTCGATCACACTGACTGCCCCGTGCTCAATCTCACTGACTGCCACGTGCTCTATCTCACTGACTGCCCCCTGCTCTATCTCACTGACTGCCCCATGCTCTATCTCACTGACTGCCCCATGCTCTATCTCACTGACTGCCCCATGCTCTATCTCACTGACTGCCCCATGCTCTATCTCACTGACAGTCCCGAGCTCTATCTCACTGACAGTCCCGTGCTCTATCTCACTGACTGCCCCATGCTCTATCTCACTGACTGCCCCATGCTCTATCTCACCGACAGTCCAGTGCTCTATCTCACTGACAGTCCCGTGCTCTATCTGACTGACTGCCCCGTGCTCTATCTCACTGACTGCCCCGTGCTCTATCTCACTGACTGCCCCCTGCTCTATCTCACTGACTGCCCCCTGCTCTATCTCACTGACTGCCACATGCTCTATCTCACTGACTGCCCCATGCTCTATCTCACTGACTGCCCCATGCTCTATCTCGCTGACTGCCCCGGGCTCTATCTCAATGACTGCTCAATGATGTAACACAGTGACTGCCCCGTGCTCTATCTCACTGACTGCCCCCTGCTCTATCTCACTGATTGCCAAATGCTCTATCTCACTGACTGCCCCCTGCTCTATCTCACTGACAGGCCCATGCTCTATCTCACTTACTGCCCCCTGCTCTATCTCACTGACTGCCCCGTTCTCTATCTCACTGACTGATCCCTGCTCTATCTCACTGACTGCCCCCCTGCTCTATCTCACTGACTGCCCCTGCTCTGTCCCACTGACTGCCCCATGCTCTATCACACTGACAGTCCCGTACTCTATCTCACTGACTGCCCCATGCTCTATCTCACTGCCCCCTGCTCCATCTCACTGACTGTCCCGTGCTCTATCTCACTGCCAGCCCCATGCCCTATCACACTGACTGCCTCCTGCTCCATCTCACTGACTGCCCCGTGCACTGTCCCACTGACTGCCCCCTGCTCTGTCCCACTGACTGCCTCCTGCTCTACCACACTGACTGCCCCGTGCTCTATCTCACTGACTGCCCCCTGCTCTATCTCACTGACTGTCCCGTGCTCTATCTCACTGTGCCCCCTGCTCTATCACACTGATTACGCCCTGCTCTATCTCACTGACTGCCCCTGCTCTATCTCACTGACTGCCCCCTGCTCT
This sequence comes from Scyliorhinus torazame, assembly GCF_047496885.1. Lineage (NCBI taxonomy): Eukaryota > Metazoa > Chordata > Chondrichthyes > Carcharhiniformes > Scyliorhinidae > Scyliorhinus > Scyliorhinus torazame. The sequence goes on along the minus strand of NC_092723.1, from coordinate 66,247,375 downwards.
ATCTCACTGACTGCCCCCTGCTCTATCTCACTGACTGCCCCGTGCTCTATCTCACTGACTGCCCCCTGCTCTATCTCACTGACTGTCCCGTGCTCTATCTCACTGTGCCCCCTGCTCTATCTCACTGACTGCCCCATGCTCTATCTCACTGACTGATCCCTGCCCTATCTCACTGACCTCCCCCTGCTCTATCTCACTGACTGCCCCGTGCTCTATCTCACTGTGCCCCCTGCTCTTTCTCACTGACTGCCCCGTGCTCTATCTCACTGTGCCCCCTGCTCAATCACACGGACTGATCCCTGCTCTATCTCACTGACTGCCCTCTGCTCTATCTCACTGACTGCCCCCTGCTCTATCTCACTGACTGTTCCGTGCTCTATCGCACTGACTGCCCCGTGCTCTATCTCACTGACTGCCCCCTGCTCTATCTCACTGACTACCCCCTGCTCTATCTCACTGACTGCCCCCTGCTCTATCTCACTGGCTGTTCCGTGCTCTATCGCACTGACTGCCCCGTGCTCTATCTCACTGTGCCCCTTGTTCTACCTCACTGACTGCCCCATGCTCTATCTCACTGACTGCGCCCTGCTCTATCTCACTGATTGCCCCGTTCTCTATCTCACTGACTGCCCCGTGCTCTATCTCACTGACTGCCCCTTGTTCTACGTCACTGACTGTCCCATGCTCTATCACACTGATTGTGCCCTGCTCTATCTCACTGACTGCCCCATGCGCTATCTCACTGACTGCCCCTTGTTCTACGTCACTGACTGTCCCATGCTCTATCACACTGATTGCGCCCTGCTCTATCTCACTGACTGCCCCTGCTCTATCTCACTGACTGCCCCCTGCTCTATCTCACTGACTGCCCCATGCTCTATCTCACTGTCTGCTCCCTGTGCTATCTCACTAAAAGCCATGCTCTATCTCACTGATTGCCCCCTGCTCTATCTGACCGACTGGCCCATGCTCTATCTCACTGACTGCCCCATGCTCTATCTCACCGACAGTCCAGTGCTCTATCTGACTGACTGCCCCGTGCTCTAGCTCACTGACTGCCCCGGGCTCTATCTCAATGACTGCTCAATGATGTAACACAGTGACTGCCCCGTGCTCTACCTCACTGACTGCCCCCTGCTCTATCTCACTGATTGCCAAATGCTCTATCTCACTGACTGCCCCCTGCTCTATCTCACTGACTGCCCCCTGCTCTATCTCACTGACAGGCCCATGCTCTATCTCACTTACTGCCCCCTGCTCTATCTCACTGACTGCCCCGTTCTCTATCTCACTGACTGACCCCTGCTCTATCTCACTGACTGCCCCCCTGCTCTATCTCACTGACTGCCCCAGCTCTGTCCCACTGACTGCCCCATGCTCTAGCACACTGACAGTCCCGTACTCTATCTCACTGACTGCCCCATGCTCTATCTCACTGCCCCCTGCTCCATCTCACTGACTGCCCCCTGCTCTATCTCACTGACAGCCCCATGCCCTATCACACTGACTGCCTCCTGCTCCATCTCACTGACTGCCCCGTGCTCTGTCCCACTGACTGCCCCCTGCTCTGTCCCACTGACTGCCTCCTGCTCTACCACACTGACTGCCCCGTGCTCTATCTCACTGACTGCCCCGTGCTCTATCTCACTGACTGCCCCTTGTTCTACGTCACTGACTGTCCCATGCTCTATCACACTGATTGCGCCCTGCTCTACCTCACTGACTGCCCCTGCTCTATCTCACTGACTGCCCCCTGCTCTATCTCACTGACTGCCCCCTGCTCTATCTCACTGACTGCCCCGTGCTCTATCTCACTGACTGCCCCCTGCTGTATCTCACTGACTGTCCCGTGCTCTATCTCACTGTGCCCCCTGCTCTATCTCACTGACTGCCCCATGCTCTATCTCACTGACTGATCCCTGCTCTATCTCACTGACCTCCCCCTGCTCTATATCACTGACTGCCCCGTGCTCTATCTCACTGTGCCCCCTGCTCTTTCTCACTGACTGCCCCGTGCTCTATCTCACTGTGCCCCCTGCTCAATCACACTGACTGATCCCTGCTCTATCTCACTGACTGCCCTCTGCTCTATCTCACTGACTGCCCCCTGCTCTATCTCACTGACTGTTCCGTGCTCTATCGCACTGACTGCCCCGTGCTCTATCTCACTGACTGCCCCCTGCTCTATCTCACTGACTACCCCCTGCTCTATCTCACTGACTGCCCCCTGCTCTATCTCACTGGCTGTTCCGTGCTCTATCGCACTGACTGCCCCGTGCTCTATCTCACTGTGCCCCTTGTTCTACCTCACTGACTGCCCCATGCTCTATCTCACTGACTGCGCCCTGCTCTATCTCACTGATTGCCCCGTTCTCTATCTCACTGACTGCCCCGTGCTCTATCTCACTGACTGCCCCTTGTTCTACGTCACTGACTGTCCCATGCTCTATCACACTGATTGCGCCCTGCTCTATCTCACTGACTGCCCCATGCGCTATCTCACTGACTGCCCCTTGTTCTACGTCACTGACTGTCCCATGCTCTATCACACTGATTGCGCCCTGCTCTATCTCACTGACTGCCCCTGCTCTATCTCACTGACTGCCCCCTGCTCTATCTCAAAGACTGCCCCATGCTCTATCTCACTGTCTGCTCCCTGTTCTATCTCACTAAAAGCCATGCTCTATCTCACTGACTGCCACCTGCTCTATCTGACCGACTGACCCATGCTCTATCTCACTGACTGCCCCCGGCTCTATCTCACTGACTGCCCCGTGCTCTATCTCACTGACTGCCCCCTGCTCTATCTCACTGACTGTCCCCTGCTCTATCTCACTGCCTGCCCCGTTCTCTATCTCACTGACTGCCCCCTGCTATATTTCACTGACTGCCCCCTGCTCTGTCCCACTGACTGCCCCCTGCTCTGTCCCACTAACTGCCCCATGCTGTATCACACTGACAGTCCCGTGCTTTATCACACTGACTGCCCCGTTCTCTATCTCACTGACTGCCCCCTGCTCTATCACACTGACAGTCCCGTGCTCTATCTCACTGCCCCCTGCTCCATCTCACTCACTGTCCGCTGCTCTATCTCATTGACTTCCACCTGCTCTGTCCCACTGACAGCCCCATGCTCTATCTCACTGACTGTCCATTGCCCTATCTCACTGACTGCCCCATGCTCTATCTCACTGACTGCCCCGTTCTCTATCTCACTGACACCCCCCTGCTCTATCACACTGACAGTCACGTGCTCTATCTCACTGACTGCCCCGTGCTCTATCTCACTGTGCCCCCTGCTCTACCTCACTGACTGCCCCACACTCTATCTCGCTGACTGTCCCGTGTTCTAGCTCACTGTGCCCCCTGCTCTATCTCACTGACTGCCCCCTGCTCTATCTCACTGACTGCCCACTGCTCTATCTCACTGTCTGCCCCCTGTTCTAACTCACTAAAAGCCTTGCTCTATCTCACTGACTGCCCCCTGCTGTATCTCACTGACTGCCCCGTGCTCTATCTCACTGACTGCCCCGTGCTCGATCTCAATGACTGCCCCCTCCTCAGCCAGACTGATTGCCCCCTGCTCTATCTCACTGACTGCCCCGTGCTCTATCTCACTGACTGCCCCGTGTTCTATCTCACTGACTGCCCCGTGCTCTATCTCACTGACTGCTCAATGGTGTAACTCACTGACTGCCCCGTGCTCTATCTCACTGACTGCGAAATGCTCTATCTCACTGACTGCCCCCTGCTCTATCTCACTGACTGGCCCATGCTCTATCTCACTTACTGCCCCCTGCTCTATCTCACTGACTGCCCCATGCTCTATCCCACTGTCTGCCCCCTGCTCCATCTCACTGACTGTCCCGTGCTCTATCTCGCTGACAGCCCCATGCCCTATCACACTGACTGCCTCCTGCTCTATCTCACTGACTGCCCCATGCTGTATCTCACTGACTGCCCCCTGCTCTATCTCACTGAATGCCCCGTTCTCTATCTCACTGACTGCCCCGTGCGCTATCTCACTGACTGCCACCTGCTCTATCTCACTGACTGCCCCGTGCTCTGTCACACTGACTGCCCCCTGCTCTGTCCCACTGATTGCCTCCTGCTCTATCACACTGACTGCCCCGTGCTCTATCTCACTGACTGCCCCGTGCTCTATCTCACTGACTGCCCCCTGCTCTATCTCACTGACTGCCCCGTGCTCTATCGCACTGACTGCCCCCTGCTCTATCTCACTGACTGTCCCGTGCTCTATCTCACTGTGCCCCCTGCTCTATCTCACTGACTGCCCCATGCTCTATCTCACTGACTGATCCCTGCTCTATCTCACTGACCTCCCCTGCTCTATCTCACTGACTACCCCCTGCTCTATCTCACTGACTGCCCCCTGCTCTATCTCACTGGCTGTTCCGTGCTCTATCACACTGACTGTCCCGTGCTCTATCTCACTGTGCCCCTTGTTCTACCTCACTGACTGCCCCATGCTCTATCTCACTGACTGCGCCCTGCTCTATTTCACTGATTGCCCCGTTCTCTATCTCACTGACTGCCCCGTGCGCTATCTCACTGACTGCCCCGTGCTCTATCTCACTGTGCCCCTTGTTCTACCTCACTGACTGCCCCATGCTCTATCACACTGACTGCGCCCTGCTCTATCTCACTGACTGCCCCATGCTCTATCTCACTGTCTGCTCCCTGTTCTATCTCACTAAAAGCCATGCTCTATCTCACTGACTGCCCCCGGCTCTATCTCACTGACTGCCCCCTGCTCTAACTCACTGACTTTCCCCTGCTCTATCTCACTGCCTGCCCCGTTCTCTATCTCACTGACTGCCCCCTGCTATATCTCACTGAGTGCCCCCTGCTCTATCTCACTGACTTCCCCATGCTCTATCTCACTGACTGCCGCATGCTGTATCTCACTGACTGCCCCGTGCTCTATCTCACTGACTGCCTCCTGCTCTATATCACTGACTGCCGCCTGCTCTATCTCACTGACTGCCCCGTGCTCTATCTCACTGACTGCCACATGCTCTATCTCACTGACTGCCGCCTGCTATATCTCACTGACTGCCCCGTGCTCTATCTCACTGACTGCCCCGTGCTCTATCTCGCTGACTGCCCCCTGCTCTATCTCACTGATTGTCCCCTGCTCTATCTCACTGCCTGCCCCATGCTCTATCTCACTGACAGTCCCATGCTCTATCTCACTGACTGCCCACTGCTCGATCTCACTGACTGCCCCCTGCCCTAACTCACCAACTGCCCCGTGCTCTATCTCACTGACTGCCCCGTTCTCTATCTCACTGACTGCCCCCTGCTCTGTCCCACTGACTGCCCCGTGCTCTATCACACTGACTGCCCCGTTCTCTATCTCACTGACTGCCCCGTGCTCTTTCACGCTGACTGCCTCCTGCTCCATCTCATTGACTTCCCCCTGCTCTGTCCCACTGACAGCCCCCTGCTCTATCACACTAACAGTCCCGTGCTCTATCTCACTGACTGTCCCCTGCTCTATCTCACTGACTTCCCCCTGCTCTATCTCACTGACTGCCCCCTGCTCCATCTCACTCACTGCCCCCTGCTCTATCTCATTGACTTCCTCCTGCTCTGTCCCACTGACAGCATCCTGCTCTATCACACTGACAGTCCCGTGCTCTATCTCACTGACTGTCCCTTGCTCTATCTCACTGACTGCCCCATGCTCTATCTCACTGTGCCCCCTACTCTATCTCACTGACTGCCCCATAATCTATCTCACTGACTGTCCCGTGCTCTATCTCACTGTGCCCCCTGCTCTATCTCACTGACTGCCCCCTGCTCTATCTCACTGTGCCCACTGCTCTATCTCACTGACTGCCCCCTGCTCCATCTCACTGACTGATATCTACTCTATTTCACTGACTGCCCACTGCTCTATCTCACTGTCCGCCCCCTCTTCTATCTAACTAAAAGCCATGCTCTATCTCACTGACTGCCCCCTGCTCTATCTCACTGACTGCCCACTGCTCTATCTCACTGACTGCCCCGTGCTCTATCTCACTGACTGCCCCATGCTCTATCTCACTGACTGCCCACTGCTCTATCTCACTGTCTGCCCCCTCTTCTATCTCACTGACTGCCCCATGCTCTATCTCACTGACTGCCCAGTACTCTATCTCACTGACTGCCCCGTGCTCTATCTCACTGACTGCCCCATGCTCTATCTCACTGACTGCCCCCTGCTCTATCTCACTGACTGCCCCCTGCTGTGTCCCACTGACTGCCCCCTGCTCTATCTCACTGACTGCCCCCTGCTCTATCTCACTGACTGCCCCCTGCTCTATCTCACTGACTGCCCCCTGCTCTATCTCACTGACTGCCCCGTGCTCTATCTCACTGACTGCCCCGTGCTCGATCTCAATGACTGCCCCCTCCTCAGCCAGACTGATTGCCCCCTGCTCTATCTCACTGACTGCCCCGTGCTCTATCTCACTGACTGCCCCGTGTTCTATCTCACTGACTGCCCCGTGCTCTATCTCACTGACTGCTCAATGGTGTAACTCACTGACTGCCCCGTGCTCTATCTCACTGACTGCCCCCTGCTCTATCTCACTGACTGCGAAATGCTCTATCTCACTGACTGCCCCCTGCTCTATCTCACTGACTGGCCCATGCTCTATCTCACTTACTGCCCCCTGCTCTATCTCACTGACTGCCCCATGCTCTATCCCACTGTCTGCCCCCTGCTCCATCTCACTGACTGTCCCGTGCTCTATCTCGCTGACAGCCCCATGCCCTATTACACTGACTGCCTCCTGCTCTATCTCACTGACTGCCCCATGCTGTATCTCACTGACTGCCCCCTGCTCTATCTCACTGAATGCCCCGTTCTCTATCTCACTGACTGCCCCGTGCGCTATCTCACTGACTGCCACCTGCTCTATCTCACTGACTGCCCCGTGCTCTGTCACACTGACTGCCCCCTGCTCTGTCCCACTGATTGCCTCCTGCTCTATCACACTGACTGCCCCGTGCTCTATCTCACTGACTGCCCCGTGCTCTATCTCACTGACTGCCCCCTGCTCTATCTCACTGACTGCCCCGTGCTCTATCGCACTGACTGCCCCCTGCTCTATCTCACTGACTGTCCCGTGCTCTATCTCACTGTGCCCCCTGCTCTATCTCACTGACTGCCCCATGCTCTATCTCACTGACTGATCCCTGCTCTATCTCACTGACCTCCCCTGCTCTATCTCACTGACTACCCCCTGCTCTATCTCACTGACTGCCCCCTGCTCTATCTCACTGGCTGTTCCGTGCTCTATCACACTGACTGTCCCGTGCTCTATCTCACTGTGCCCCTTGTTCTACCTCACTGACTGCCCCATGCTCTATCTCACTGACTGCGCCCTGCTCTATTTCACTGATTGCCCCGTTCTCTATCTCACTGACTGCCCCGTGCGCTATCTCACTGACTGCCCCGTGCTCTATCTCACTGTGCCCCTTGTTCTACCTCACTGACTGCCCCATGCTCTATCACACTGACTGCGCCCTGCTCTATCTCACTGACTGCCCCATGCTCTATCTCACTGTCTGCTCCCTGTTCTATCTCACTAAAAGCCATGCTCTATCTCACTGACTGCCTCCTGCTCTATCTGACCGACTGCCCCATGCTCTATCTCACTGACTGCCCCCGGCTCTATCTCACTGACTGCCCCCTGCTCTAACTCACTGACTTTCCCCTGCTCTATCTCACTGCCTGCCCCGTTCTCTATCTCACTGACTGCCCCCTGCTATATCTCACTGAGTGCCCCGTTCTCTATCTCACTGACTGCCCCGTGCTCTATCTCACTGACTGCCCCTTGTTCTACGTCACTGACTGTCCCATGCTCTATCACACTGATTGCGCCCTGCTCTATCTCACTGACTGCCCCATGCGCTATCTCACTGACTGCCCCTTGTTCTACGTCACTGACTGTCCCATGCTCTATCACACTGATTGCGCCCTGCTCTATCTCACTGACTGCCCCTGCTCTATCTCACTGACTGCCCCCTGCTCTATCTCAAAGACTGCCCCATGCTCTATCTCACTGTCTGCTCCCTGTTCTATCTCACTAAAAGCCATGCTCTATCTCACTGACTGCCACCTGCTCTATCTGACCGACTGACCCATGCTCTATCTCACTGACTGCCCCCGGCTCTATCTCACTGACTGCCCCGTGCTCTATCTCACTGACTGCCCCCTGCTCTATCTCACTGACTGTCCCCTGCTCTATCTCACTGCCTGCCCCGTTCTCTATCTCACTGACTGCCCCCTGCTATATTTCACTGACTGCCCCCTGCTCTGTCCCACTGACTGCCCCCTGCTCTGTCCCACTAACTGCCCCATGCTGTATCACACTGACAGTCCCGTGCTTTATCACACTGACTGCCCCGTTCTCTATCTCACTGACTGCCCCCTGCTCTATCACACTGACAGTCCCGTGCTCTATCTCACTGCCCCCTGCTCCATCTCACTCACTGTCCGCTGCTCTATCTCATTGACTTCCACCTGCTCTGTCCCACTGACAGCCCCATGCTCTATCTCACTGACTGTCCATTGCCCTATCTCACTGACTGCCCCATGCTCTATCTCACTGACTGCCCCGTTCTCTATCTCACTGACACCCCCCTGCTCTATCACACTGACAGTCACGTGCTCTATCTCACTGACTGCCCCGTGCTCTATCTCACTGTGCCCCCTGCTCTACCTCACTGACTGCCCCACACTCTATCTCGCTGACTGTCCCGTGTTCTAGCTCACTGTGCCCCCTGCTCTATCTCACTGACTGCCCCCTGCTCTATCTCACTGACTGCCCACTGCTCTATCTCACTGTCTGCCCCCTGTTCTAACTCACTAAAAGCCATGCTCTATCTCACTGACTGCCCCCTGCTGTATCTCACTGACTGCCCCGTGCTCTATCTCACTGACTGCCCCGTGCTCGATCTCAATGACTGCCCCCTCCTCAGCCAGACTGATTGCCCCCTGCTCTATCTCACTGACTGCCCCGTGCTCTATCTCACTGACTGCCCCGTGTTCTATCTCACTGACTGCCCCGTGCTCTATCTCACTGACTGCTCAATGGTGTAACTCACTGACTGCCCCGTGCTCTATCTCACTGACTGCGAAATGCTCTATCTCACTGACTGCCCCCTGCTCTATCTCACTGACTGGCCCATGCTCTATCTCACTTACTGCCCCCTGCTCTATCTCACTGACTGCCCCATGCTCTATCCCACTGTCTGCCCCCTGCTCCATCTCACTGACTGTCCCGTGCTCTATCTCGCTGACAGCCCCATGCCCTATCACACTGACTGCCTCCTGCTCTATCTCACTGACTGCCCCATGCTGTATCTCACTGACTGCCCCCTGCTCTATCTCACTGAATGCCCCGTTCTCTATCTCACTGACTGCCCCGTGCGCTATCTCACTGACTGCCACCTGCTCTATCTCACTGACTGCCCCGTGCTCTGTCACACTGACTGCCCCCTGCTCTGTCCCACTGATTGCCTCCTGCTCTATCACACTGACTGCCCCGTGCTCTATCTCACTGACTGCCCCGTGCTCTATCTCACTGACTGCCCCCTGCTCTATCTCACTGACTGCCCCGTGCTCTATCGCACTGACTGCCCCCTGCTCTATCTCACTGACTGTCCCGTGCTCTATCTCACTGTGCCCCCTGCTCTATCTCACTGACTGCCCCATGCTCTATCTCACTGACTGATCCCTGCTCTATCTCACTGACCTCCCCTGCTCTATCTCACTGACTACCCCCTGCTCTATCTCACTGACTGCCCCCTGCTCTATCTCACTGGCTGTTCCGTGCTCTATCACACTGACTGTCCCGTGCTCTATCTCACTGTGCCCCTTGTTCTACCTCACTGACTGCCCCATGCTCTATCTCACTGACTGCGCCCTGCTCTATTTCACTGATTGCCCCGTTCTCTATCTCACTGACTGCCCCGTGCGCTATCTCACTGACTGCCCCGTGCTCTATCTCACTGTGCCCCTTGTTCTACCTCACTGACTGCCCCATGCTCTATCACACTGACTGCGCCCTGCTCTATCTCACTGACTGCCCCATGCTCTATCTCACTGTCTGCTCCCTGTTCTATCTCACTAAAAGCCATGCTCTATCTCACTGACTGCCCCCGGCTCTATCTCACTGACTGCCCCCTGCTCTAACTCACTGACTTTCCCCTGCTCTATCTCACTGCCTGCCCCGTTCTCTATCTCACTGACTGCCCCCTGCTATATCTCACTGAGTGCCCCCTGCTCTATCTCACTGACTTCCCCATGCTCTATCTCACTGACTGCCGCATGCTGTATCTCACTGACTGCCCCGTGCTCTATCTCACTGACTGCCTCCTGCTCTATATCACTGACTGCCGCCTGCTCTATCTCACTGACTGCCCCGTGCTCTATCTCACTGACTGCCACATGCTCTATCTCACTGACTGCCGCCTGCTATATCTCACTGACTGCCCCGTGCTCTATCTCACTGACTGCCCCGTGCTCTATCTCGCTGACTGCCCCCTGCTCTATCTCACTGATTGTCCCCTGCTCTATCTCACTGCCTGCCCCATGCTCTATCTCACTGACAGTCCCATGCTCTATCTCACTGACTGCCCACTGCTCGATCTCACTGACTGCCCCCTGCCCTAACTCACCAACTGCCCCGTGCTCTATCTCACTGACTGCCCCGTTCTCTATCTCACTGACTGCCCCCTGCTCTGTCCCACTGACTGCCCCGTGCTCTATCACACTGACTGCCCCGTTCTCTATCTCACTGACTGCCCCGTGCTCTTTCACGCTGACTGCCTCCTGCTCCATCTCATTGACTTCCCCCTGCTCTGTCCCACTGACAGCCCCCTGCTCTATCACACTAACAGTCCCGTGCTCTATCTCACTGACTGTCCCCTGCTCTATCTCACTGACTTCCCCCTGCTCTATCTCACTGACTGCCCCCTGCTCCATCTCACTCACTGCCCCCTGCTCTATCTCATTGACTTCCTCCTGCTCTGTCCCACTGACAGCATCCTGCTCTATCACACTGACAGTCCCGTGCTCTATCTCACTGACTGTCCCTTGCTCTATCTCACTGACTGCCCCATGCTCTATCTCACTGTGCCCCCTACTCTATCTCACTGACTGCCCCATAATCTATCTCACTGACTGTCCCGTGCTCTATCTCACTGTGCCCCCTGCTCTATCTCACTGACTGCCCCCTGCTCTATCTCACTGTGCCCACTGCTCTATCTCACTGACTGCCCCCTGCTCCATCTCACTGACTGATATCTACTCTATTTCACTGACTGCCCACTGCTCTATCTCACTGTCCGCCCCCTCTTCTATCTAACTAAAAGCCATGCTCTATCTCACTGACTGCCCCCTGCTCTATCTCACTGACTGCCCACTGCTCTATCTCACTGACTGCCCCGTGCTCTATCTCACTGACTGCCCCATGCTCTATCTCACTGACTGCCCACTGCTCTATCTCACTGTCTGCCCCCTCTTCTATCTCACTGACTGCCCCATGCTCTATCTCACTGACTGCCCAGTACTCTATCTCACTGACTGCCCCGTGCTCTATCTCACTGACTGCCCCATGCTCTATCTCACTGACTGCCCCCTGCTCTATCTCACTGACTGCCCCCTGCTGTGTCCCACTGACTGCCCCCTGCTCTATCTCACTGACTGCCCCCTGCTCTATCTCACTGACTGCCCCCTGCTCTATCTCACTGACTGCCCCCTGCTCTATCTCACTGACTGCCCCGTGCTCTATCTCACTGACTGCCCCGTGCTCGATCTCAATGACTGCCCCCTCCTCAGCCAGACTGATTGCCCCCTGCTCTATCTCACTGACTGCCCCGTGCTCTATCTCACTGACTGCCCCGTGTTCTATCTCACTGACTGCCCCGTGCTCTATCTCACTGACTGCCCCCTGCTCTATCTCACTGACTGCGAAATGCTCTATCTCACTGACTGCCCCCTGCTCTATCTCACTGACTGGCCCATGCTCTATCTCACTTACTGCCCCCTGCTCTATCTCACTGACTGCCCCATGCTCTATCCCACTGTCTGCCCCCTGCTCCATCTCACTGACTGTCCCGTGCTCTATCTCGCTGACAGCCCCATGCCCTATTACACTGACTGCCTCCTGCTCTATCTCACTGACTGCCCCATGCTGTATCTCACTGACTGCCCCCTGCTCTATCTCACTGAATGCCCCGTTCTCTATCTCACTGACTGCCCCGTGCGCTATCTCACTGACTGCCACCTGCTCTATCTCACTGACTGCCCCGTGCTCTGTCACACTGACTGCCCCCTGCTCTGTCCCACTGATTGCCTCCTGCTCTATCACACTGACTGCCCCGTGCTCTATCTCACTGACTGCCCCGTGCTCTATCTCACTGACTGCCCCCTGCTCTATCTCACTGACTGCCCCGTGCTCTATCGCACTGACTGCCCCCTGCTCTATCTCACTGACTGTCCCGTGCTCTATCTCACTGTGCCCCCTGCTCTATCTCACTGACTGCCCCATGCTCTATCTCACTGACTGATCCCTGCTCTATCTCACTGACCTCCCCTGCTCTATCTCACTGACTACCCCCTGCTCTATCTCACTGACTGCCCCCTGCTCTATCTCACTGGCTGTTCCGTGCTCTATCACACTGACTGTCCCGTGCTCTATCTCACTGTGCCCCTTGTTCTACCTCACTGACTGCCCCATGCTCTATCTCACTGACTGCGCCCTGCTCTATTTCACTGATTGCCCCGTTCTCTATCTCACTGACTGCCCCGTGCGCTATCTCACTGACTGCCCCGTGCTCTATCTCACTGTGCCCCTTGTTCTACCTCACTGACTGCCCCATGCTCTATCACACTGACTGCGCCCTGCTCTATCTCACTGACTGCCCCATGCTCTATCTCACTGTCTGCTCCCTGTTCTATCTCACTAAAAGCCATGCTCTATCTCACTGACTGCCTCCTGCTCTATCTGACCGACTGCCCCATGCTCTATCTCACTGACTGCCCCCGGCTCTATCTCACTGACTGCCCCCTGCTCTAACTCACTGACTTTCCCCTGCTCTATCTCACTGCCTGCCCCGTTCTCTATCTCACTGACTGCCCCCTGCTATATCTCACTGAGTGCCCCCTGCTCTATCTCACTGACTTCCCCATGCTCTATCTCACTGACTGCCGCATGCTGTATCTCACTGACTGCCCCGTGCTCTATCTCACTGACTGCCTCCTGCTCTATATCACTGACTGCCGCCTGCTCTATCTCACTGACTGCCCCGTGCTCTATCTCACTGACTGCCACATGCTCTATCTCACTGACTGCCGCCTGCTATATCTCACTGACTGCCCCGTGCTCTATCTCACTGACTGCCCCGTGCTCTATCTCGCTGACTGCCCCCTGCTCTATCTCACTGATTGTCCCCTGCTCTATCTCACTGCCTGCCCCATGCTCTATCTCACTGACAGTCCCATGCTCTATCTCACTGACAGTCCCATGCTCTATCTCACTGACTGCCCACTGCTCGATCTCACTGACTGCCCCCTGCCCTAACTCACCAACTGCCCCATGCTCTATCTCACTGACTGCCCCCTGCTCTGTCCCACTGACTGCCCCATGCTCTATCACACTGACAGACCCGTGCTCTATCTCACTGACTGCCCCGTCCTCTATCTCACTGACTGCCCCCTGCTCTGTCCCACTGACTGCCCCGTGCTCTATCACACTGACTGCCCCGTTCTCTATCTCACTGACTGCCCCGTGCTCTTTCACGCTGACTGCCTCCTGCTCCATCTCATTGACTTCCCCCTGCTCTGTCCCAATGACAGCCCCCTGCTCTATCACACTAACAGTCCCGTGCTCTATCTCACTGACTGTCCCCTGCTCTATCTCACTGACTTCCCCCTGCTCTATCTCATTGACATCCTCCTGCTCTGTCCCACTGACAGCATGCTGCTCTATCACACTGACAGTCCCGTGCTCTATCTCACTGACTGTCCCTTGCTCTATCTCACTGACTGCCCCATGCTCTATCTCACTGTGCCCCCTACTCTATCTCACTGACTGCCCCATAATCTATCTCACTGACTGTCCCGTGCTCTATCTCACTGTGCCCCTTGTTCTACCTCACTGACTGCCCCATGCTCTATCACACTGACTGCGCCCTGCTCTATCTCACTGACTGCCCCATGCTCTATCTCACTGTCTGCTCCCTGTTCTATCTCACTAAAAGCCATGCTCTATCTCACTGACTGCCTCCTGCTCTATCTGACCGACTGCCCCATGCTCTATCTCACTGACTGCCCCCGGCTCTATCTCACTGACTGCCCCCTGCTCTAACTCACTGACTTTCCCCTGCTCTATCTCACTGCCTGCCCCGTTCTCTATCTCACTGACTGCCCCCTGCTATATCTCACTGAGTGCCCCCTGCTCTATCTCACTGACTTCCCCATGCTCTATCTCACTGACTGCCTCCTGCTCTATATCACTGACTGCCGCCTGCTCTATCTCACTGACTGCCCCGTGCTCTATCTCACTGACTGCCACATGCTCTATCTCACTGACTGCCGCCTGCTATATCTCACTGACTGCCCCGTGCTCTATCTCACTGACTGCCCCGTGCTCTATCTCGCTGACTGCCCCCTGCTCTATCTCACTGATTGTCCCCTGCTCTATCTCACTGCCTGCCCCATGCTCTATCTCACTGACAGTCCCATGCTCTATCTCACTGACTGCCCACTGCTCGATCTCACTGACTGCCCCCTGCCCTAACTCACCAACTGCCCCGTGCTCTATCTCACTGACTGCCCCGTTCTCTATCTCACTGACTGCCCCCTGCTCTGTCCCACTGACTGCCCCGTGCTCTATCACACTGACTGCCCCGTTCTCTATCTCACTGACTGCCCCGTGCTCTTTCACGCTGACTGCCTCCTGCTCCATCTCATTGACTTCCCCCTGCTCTGTCCCACTGACAGCCCCCTGCTCTATCACACTAACAGTCCCGTGCTCTATCTCACTGACTGTCCCCTGCTCTATCTCACTGACTTCCCCCTGCTCTATCTCACTGACTGCCCCCTGCTCCATCTCACTCACTGCCCCCTGCTCTATCTCATTGACTTCCTCCTGCTCTGTCCCACTGACAGCATCCTGCTCTATCACACTGACAGTCCCGTGCTCTATCTCACTGACTGTCCCTTGCTCTATCTCACTGACTGCCCCATGCTCTATCTCACTGTGCCCCCTACTCTATCTCACTGACTGCCCCATAATCTATCTCACTGACTGTCCCGTGCTCTATCTCACTGTGCCCCCTGCTCTATCTCACTGACTGCCCCCTGCTCTATCTCACTGTGCCCACTGCTCTATCTCACTGACTGCCCCCTGCTCCATCTCACTGACTGATATCTACTCTATTTCACTGACTGCCCACTGCTCTATCTCACTGTCCGCCCCCTCTTCTATCTAACTAAAAGCCATGCTCTATCTCACTGACTGCCCCCTGCTCTATCTCACTGACTGCCCACTGCTCTATCTCACTGACTGCCCCGTGCTCTATCTCACTGACTGCCCCATGCTCTATCTCACTGACTGCCCACTGCTCTATCTCACTGTCTGCCCCCTCTTCTATCTCACTGACTGCCCCATGCTCTATCTCACTGACTGCCCAGTACTCTATCTCACTGACTGCCCCCTGCTCTATCTCACTGACTGCCCCCTGCTGTGTCCCACTGACTGCCCCCTGCTCTATCTCACTGACTGCCCCCTGCTCTATCTCACTGACTGCCCCCTGCTCTATCTCACTGACTGCCCCCTGCTCTATCTCACTGACTGCCCCGTACTCTATCTCACTGACTGCCCCTGCTCTATCTCACTGACTGCCCCCTGCTCTATCTCACTGACTGCCCCGTGCTCTATCTCACTGACTTCCCCCTGCTCTATCTCACTGACTGCCCCCTGCTCTATCTCACTGACTCCCCCCTGCTCTCCCTCACTGACTGCCCCCTGCTCTATCTCACTGACTTCCCCATGCTCTATCTCACTGACTGCCCCATGCTCTATCACACTGACTGCCTCCTGCTCTATCTCACTGACTGCCGCCTGCTCTATCTCACTGACTGCCCCATGCTCTATCTCACTGACTGCCCCCTGCTCTTTCACACTGACTGCCACATGCTCTATCTCGCTGACTGCCCCCTGCTCTATCTCACTGACTGCCCCCTGCTCTCCCTCACTGACTGCCCCCTGCTCTATCTCACTGACTTCCCCATGCTCTATCTCACTGACTGCCCCCTGCTCTATCTCACTGACTGCCCCCTGCTCTCCCTCACTGACTGCCCCCTGCTCTATCTCACTGACTGCCGCCTGCTCTATCTCACTGACTGCCCCATGCTCTATCTCACTGACTGCCCCCTGCTCCATCTCACTGACTGCCTCCTGCTCTATCTCACTGACTGCCCCATGCTCTATCACACTGACTGCCTCCTGCTCTATCTCACTGACTGCCGCCTGCTCTATCTCACTGACTGCCCCATGCTCTATCTCACTGACTGCCCCCTGCTCTTTCACACTGACTGCCACATGCTCTATCTCGCTGACTGCCCCCTGCTCTATCTCACTGACTGCCCCCTGCTCTCCCTCACTGACTGCCCCCTGCTCTATCTCACTGACTGCCCCATGCTCTATCTCACTGTGCCCCCTACTCTATCTCACTGACTGCCCCATAATCTATCTCACTGACTGTCCCGTGCTCTATCTCACTGTGCCCCCTGCTCTATCTCACTGACTGCCCCCTGCTCTATCTCACTGTGCCCACTGCTCTATCTCACTGACTGCCCCCTGCTCCATCTCACTGACTGATATCTACTCTATTTCACTGACTGCCCACTGCTCTATCTCACTGTCCGCCCCCTCTTCTATCTAACTAAAAGCCATGCTCTATCTCACTGACTGCCCCCTGCTCTATCTCACTGACTGCCCACTGCTCTATCTCACTGACTGCCCCGTGCTCTATCTCACTGACTGCCCCATGCTCTATCTCACTGACTGCCCACTGCTCTATCTCACTGTCTGCCCCCTCTTCTATCTCACTGACTGCCCCATGCTCTATCTCACTGACTGCCCAGTACTCTATCTCACTGACTGCCCCCTGCTCTATCTCACTGACTGCCCCCTGCTGTGTCCCACTGACTGCCCCCTGCTCTATCACACTGACTTCTCCCTGCTCTATCTCACTGACTGCCCCCTGCTCTATCACATGGACTGGCCCGTGCTCTATCTCACTGACTGCCCCATGCTCTATCTCACTGACTGCTCCCTGCTCTACCTCACTGACTGCCCCCGCTCTATCTCACTGACTGCCCCCGCTCTATCTCACTGACTGCCCCCTGCTCTATCTCACTGACTGTTCCATGCTCTAACTCTCTGACTGCCCTATGCTTTATCTCACTGACTGCCCCGTGCTCTATCTTAATGATTGTCCCCTACTATACCTCACTGACTGATCCGCGATACATCTCAAGTTAAATCGACACTGAACAGTTTAAAACTAATCTATCATCCAGCCTTGAGTGATTTCCAATTGACGCCGATTCTACATCAGTTCTTTAATGAGTGTCAATGATATTTGAACGTGCTGAATTCTCACACAGCTTTCATTCAGAATTCAGATATGCAGCACGGTGCAGAGTGGGGCCAGGCACGCTCTGATTTGTGAGTTGAGGCTACAGAATTCTAAAGCACCGCTGCTGAGATTTATTCTGCAAACATTTCCACTCTGTTGTAGCAGGAGTTGGCGGAAAAAAGCAATTGCGGTCATTTTGGGACAAATTTGGATGTTTTTCACCAACCCGTTTTCTATTTTACTTTGTCCCGCCAACAGGTCAGTGTATAGGGTGACTGATCATCTTTCCTCATGTCCACATATCTTACCTGTCACATTACTCGCTTCTGACTGCTGGCTTTTAACCTGTTACAACTGAATCTTCCCCCCTCACTATATTGGACCTCGCTTTTAATCGCCATCTGAAAAGCTTTCACCTGAAGTATTTTCCTCTTAAGCAGGGGCGGTTCCCTGGAAGCGTGGGGCCATTCGGCCAGATCCTTCCGCAGGTTGCACATTCCGCAGGATAGACCCAGGGACTTTGATGTTATTCACTGCGAGTTGGTCATTGACATCACCACCATCCCCCCCCCCCCCCCCCCCACCCACCTTTATGTGTAAGAGCTAAAATAATGACACTGTTACACGAGGAGAAAAGGGGTTGGAAAGAACCAGTAGCTGAAGATCACTGGAGCTGGTGGGTAGTGGTAATTAAACAGTTCATGTATATATTATTCTACAATGTGATTATGTCGGGGCAGGAGTGTGTCCCAGTCCATCATCGCGCTTCATTTTTCAACTCATGTTTTTTTACTCCAAAGATCATTGCATTTTTCGTAATCTGACGCACTGAAATGAAAAAATGAAATGAAAATCGCTCATTGTCACAAGGAGGCTTCAAAGGAAGTTACTGTGAAAAGCTCCTAGTCGCCACATTCCGGCACCTGTTCGGGGAGGCTGGTACGGGAACCACTGTGAAGAACAAATGATGTTTTCTTTCTAAGGGAAAAACTTCATTGTGTGTTCCTTTTTATGGACCTGTCACAAATTCGATCAGATATATAGATCATCAATACTCTGTATCTGGGTTAGAATAATGGTCAACAGGACTCATTGACTGTGCCCACTTTATGGCACCTAATGTTGTGAGATGGATATATTTCCTGATTTGGGCATTAAGAGGCATCGGTGCTGTGCCTTGGGAGTGGTGGTGGTGGGGGGGGGGGGGCGATGAGTGAATTAATTCAGTAAAATGAGGGCAGCGTTGCGGGTAGTAATTGGTCCTAATGGTAGAGAATACGAGAGCCCAGTCCAATGCAAAGACAACATGCTGTGCGGGTGGATGCTGGAATAGAAATCTGAAACTGCTGCAGGTACCCAACAAGTCAGGCAGCAACTGTGGAGGGTGGGACAAACTGACTGTTAAGCAAGTACAGAGGCAGGGAGAGGGGAAGGAGAGAGGAGAAGGGTAAATGTCTGATAGCATAGAAGGCAGGAATGATTAAAAAAGGGATAATGGTGCAAAACAAAAGGCTATGGCAATAGGACAAATAAAAGAGCAAAAGATGAGTCGAGAGGAGGTGTCAATGGCAACAGCAGAAACGTTACCCACATCTAGGGCAGCACGATGGCACAGTGGTAGCACTGCAGTCTCGGCGCCAAGGTCCCAGCTTCGATTGCAGCTCTAGGTCACTGTCCGTGTGGAGTTTGCACATTCTGCCCGTGTTTGCGTGGGTTTCGCCCCCACAACCCAAAGATGTGCAAGGTAGGTGGATTGAACACGGTAAATTGCCCCTTAATTGGAAAAAATTAATTGGGTACTCTAAAATTTAAAAAAAACATTACCCACATCTGCTGGCTGCAAAATGGGAGCAGTGGCTACAAGCTAAGATTGTTCAGTCTGAAAGAGTCCTATTGGATGACCTATGAACTCCTGATGTTGGGCTCCATACCAAAAGAGACTATTTAGTGGATCAATCTGATCTTGTTAGCTGAAAGTAATGGCTATCTATAGTTTAACTAGTGACCAATTTTATTTGTCTTTCTATTGTTTTGCTAAATACATGGGCAAATATTTTTTACTTCTTAAAATATCAGTTGGATGATCCACCATGATCATAATGAATGCTCGAGCAGGCTCGAAGGGCTGAATGGCCTTCCCTGCTCCTATTTTCTGTTTACCCCACCCCTCAGGTTTGGCAACCATGTTACATGTTTGATCACTGAGATGTAAGTAGGAATCATGAGGAGCACCTTATTTTCTGATTTTAGAATGAAATGTTTTCAATAATGCAACTTGCTTGGCCAGAAAACAATGTTTTCCTGTTTGAAATAAATATGTTTTGTTCAGGGTTTGTACCTGGTTTCTATCCCTTTGGTGAATTGACAATTATCCTCTTAAGGATGGAACGGTATGGTTTTTCTCATAGTCTATAACAGAAAGAAGGAACTGTGTGCATATTCATACTTACAAAATAATGCACCAATGTTGACTAGCTTAAGCGACAATAACTTGCATCGAATGAATGACGTGTGTAACCAATTAATTGGGCAGGAAACTTTATTTCTTTTGAAACATGAGGCTACTGTCCCACCACACATGTTTCTTTCTAGTAAGGGGCCTTGGGTTGTAAGTCTACATGTGGCTAGGACTAAGAAGCAAAGTTTAGCAATGCAGAGACACAGATGTAATTGTTCAACTATGGTGAGAGACTGGAAGCAAAAGGAAGCATTTAAAAAGAGGAGCAATCTTGAAACTTTGTGCCACTGTTATTGAGGAAAAGTTAAGCCAGCGGTTTAGAGTTTCATCTCCAGGTTGGAAAGGTTTTGGAGAGATTGCATTACAGAAGCACATTAACCTTCTAATTCCATTCTTTAGAATTATGAAATGATACCGAAGAGATTAAGGCATTCAGCCCTCTCCACCGGAGTTAACTCTTTGAAAGAGCTAGGCAATTAGAGCTCATGTTGGCTTTTCTGCCCAAGGTCCTGCAAATACTTACACTTCAAATATTTATGCTTCTTGAAAATTATCAAATCTCTTCCACTACCCATTCAGTCAGTCCCTTCCAGATTATGAAAACTGGGCACATTTTTTTCCTTCATTTTGTCTCTGGGTTTCATAAAGTCACAGAGGTCTTTCAGCACAGAAAAGGCCCTTCAGCCCATCGTATGTGCACTGGTCAAAAACAACAACTATTCTAATTCCATTTTCCAGGACTTGGCCCATAGCCTTGTATGCCTTGGCATAAATCTAAATACTTCTTAAATGTTACAAGTGTCTCTGCCTCCACCACCCTTTCAGTCAGTGAGTTCCAAACTCTCACCTCCCTCTGGGTGAAGAAGTTTTTCCTCAGATCCCCTCTAAACCTCCTGCCCCTTATCTTAAATCAGTGCTCCCTGGTCATCGATCCCTCCACCAAGGGGGAAAGTTTATTCCTGTCTACTCTATTTATCCTCCTCATAATTTTACACATCTCAATCGTGTCCCCTCTCAGTCTCATCTGCTCCAAGGAAAACAACCCCAGTCTCTAAGAGTGAACAACTTCATCGCTGGCTGATCCTGTTGCCAATTGCCTTAAATCCGTGTCCTCATATTACTAACCCACCTGTCATGGGAGACATCTGGTTAACATGGAGAGTGTGTGTTGGACCAGATTTATTTGCTGCACTGTGAATTTCTCGGGTACAGGTTACATTTTGCTTTTGTGCTACATTGTGCAGGGATGATAAGATTTGCAATAACAGCTGTGTAATAAAACAGTTTATGAAAGCAAAGGCACACTATCTATTCCAGAAACACAGTTAAATGTACTTCATATACTGTCGCTATGCTAAGTAAAGTTGCATTGATGTTTTATGTATTCAGATTGTTTATGTTGTCTGAGGTATATATGATGCTTCTGTTAAACAAGATCATGTTTGCTTATTGTGGATCTGTGAAAGTGACACCTGAATATGTTGCTTCTTCAGACTGTAGCCCTTAGCTAAACATTGTGAGTACATCTGTATATAGACCACTAGGAGATGATTGTGAGGATTCACGCTCGCATGGTTGCCAGAGTTTAAATGACAAACTGAAGGAGTGAGGTTGAAGTAGGTTAGATTGTTCTACCAGCACTTTTAGTACCTTCCCAACTAATATCCCAAGAATATATTAATCTTTTCAGTCTAATTAGCTCCATCAATCAAGTCCATGTTTGTGCTTGCTGCTGTCACTCACCTTTTATTGCTGCCACATATTTTACAGCCTCCTGACTTCTGTTGTGTAGTGTCATATCACGAGAGGAAATCATGAGCTTCACAGCAAAATGAAACCTATCATTTCCCTTGCATGCAACAAGGAACAGATTTATTGAGACTCTTCCTTAACCAGACCTGATGCTGCCTCTCAAGCATTAATGTATTTGTGTACTGTTCATTGTTCTGGTACATTGCTCATGATCCATCTCTGGTTCAGTAACCTGCTACTTCAGAGGCCCGCACAGAAAAAACCTTTTGTTTGGTGCAAGCTTGATATCCAAGGGGAATATAAGAATTTTTTTTGAAAAATCAAGTATTTTAAAGGTTGGTGCTTATTGAGCTGGGTGTATTTATTTCCTCATGTTGTCCTAGGAGAATCACCTCTCTCTCTGCAGGTTAATAGAGAGCTGGGTTTCGCATTCTTTTCTCCAAGGGAATGTTCAGTTCTCACACAACGCACTGAGACCCCAGCTCCGGTAATAGCATTCAGTACATCTCATACTGTTATAGACTTAAAATTGAATGTACCTATTCAACTAGATATTTCTTCCTGGATGTTGACCAAACATAGATGAAACAATAAAATTGTTTTTATGGTCCCTGCATTTTTCAGATTGTGTGTGTGTGGGCTGCAACTTGACAGTTTTACATGGAGCATAGATATGGTGCAGTAAGGATTGAGTTGAAGAGCCTAAGGTATAGAATAAAATGTGTCCTAAAAATAGCCAGATCCTAAGGACCTGTGGCCTTGGATTCAAGACAGCACAGTGTTAAAAAATGTTTTAATGAACATTAGTTTATTTCCTGCAGTGATGCTCATTAGCAGTTTGAAGTCCACAACTCCATAGTACTTTTGAACTGCTAGAGTAATGTTTAATCTTTAGTTTGGTCTATCCGTTCAGACCATTGTTCAACTATCCCTTATGATTTTGAAGCTACACAGGAACACTGGGTGTTATTTGCAGCTGATGAGACGAAGATTGGCAGCATTTATCAGTCAACACTTGTTTTGTTTCCTTTTTTGTTGTGTTTATTCCATGTTAAGCTTTCCCCTATTGTCAACCTCATTGTCATCCTTTACTCCCAGCAACTTTGTGATCCTCATGGCTACGTCCTTGAATTTATTCAAGGCTGAGTTTAGATAGATGGACAAAGGGCAGACGAGGAAAGTGGATTGGAGGGCACAGTGGGCATTCGACTCTTGGCCCATTGAGTCTGCACCAACCTTCCGAAGGAGCATTTTCCCTAGACCCACTCCTGCGCCCTATCCCCGTAACACCACCTAACCTTCTGGACACCAAGGGGCAATTTAGCATGGCCAATCGACCTAAACTGCACATCTTTGGACTGTGGGAGGAAACCGGAACACCCGGAGGAAGCCCACGCAGACACCCATGACCTTACTGAATGGAGGAGGAGTTTCAACCTACTCCTGCTCCTGTTCCTAAATCTGTTGCAAGGCTATGCCCAATTATATTTGAAAATATGGGCCAGAATTCTCCGTTTGGGAGACTATGTTCTCCTAGCGGAGATGAATCACCTTTGATTTATGCTCGTGCTGGGAGCAAGAATCCAGAAAGGGATTCACGCAAACCAATGCATGGCAGTGATTGCAAGGAGCTTCCCCCCATAATAGTGGCTACCATGCAGCGATCTCTGGAATGGAAGGGCTTTCAGGTAGGGGTCTCTGTAATAGTTGGCTTCCAGGCAGCGGTCTACCTAATGGGGGATCTTATGGTTGGGGGATTTTCGCGGTGGGCGGAGGGTTCTGGTTGAGGTCTCTATAATGGGGATCTCTGGTGGATGTCTCCTTTATGGCGGGGTCTCTGGTGGGCAGGTCTAATGGGGGTGCGATGGGCAGGATTTGTATTGTCAGAGGAAGGGTGGTCCTCAATTAGACTTTATGGTGGGGTCTCTGGTGGGCAGGTCTAATAGGGGTGCGATGGGCAGGATTTGTATTGTCAGAGGAAGGGTGGTCCTCAATTATACTTCATGGTGGGGTCTCTGGTGGGCAGGTCTAATAGGGGTGCGATGGGCAGGATTTGTACTGTCAGAGGAAGGGTGGTCCTCAACTCCCTTAAAGTGTTACCCCCTTGACCCACCGTGCCAGGGCCAATCTGGGAAATATCTGCACTAATTCCCAGCTATTTGCATCCTCTCACTAGCGTGGGGTGCGAACGCCGCCAGTGGGGGACCAGAGGATCATTACCCTGGGCAAATCTAATTTATTGCCCAACGCTGGATTCTCCGCAGCATCGGGAACTCCATTATGCGGCAGTGGGCGGCAGATAATCCAGCCCATGATTTTTCAGCTTTCAACTGACTGGACATTTCACAAATGAAATGAGACAGAGGAAACTACTTAAAAATACAAGACCACTCCCCAAGGTGAAGGTGAAACACAAAAAAATCACCTCAATGGAGTGTGAAGAGGGAGACCCATTGGAACCCATCACTAAGGAACATTAAAAGTGGAGATTGAAACAGTAGCTGCCACAGGCATATCCACCCAGAACCTCTTGGAAATATTCAATAGCAGTATTTTAGGGTAAAACTGCCAGGCACGGCAGAGAGATTGTAGGAAAGTTTTCAGCATCTGAAAACTGGGCTCTCTCCCTCTCTTTTTCTGGAACAAGTGTAGTACCCCGTTCAGAAGCCAACATTATGAAAAATCTACCAGCGAAACAGGATCTTGTGGTAATTGCAAGATCTATATCTTGACTGCATCCATGAAACCAGCTAATCCAGATCGGCCGCAACATTCAAAAATCTACACCCAAAGGACAATCTAAGGACACTTAACTATACATTCTTTCAGCTTTTTCTTTTGTTGCACTTTAACTTCCCATATATCTGATACATGTTTGTCTGATGTCACTTTTAAAAACATTCTTTGGGTTTAGCAGTTAATAAATTTGCTCTTTTATTTGACTCAAGGAAACCTTGTTTGAATTGACTCCTATTTTTCACAGCTTTAATAGTTTAATACATTCTGATCTGGAAAAGGGCATAGCCTTGTGAAAAAGAAACTTGAACCTTTGTTGCAGCTAAATGAGGGGACTGTAGAAGGGGTTTCACCCCTCCTCACCTGGTCATAACAAGTCCTAAGTTTCTTTACCTATTTCCTAAAACCTAGGTTCGCATTAGTGATCTTGACTTGTTGCCACAATGCAAACATCGTGGTCCCACAGGTTTCTGGAAATGCTAATTTCCAATAGCACGGTGACGTCAACAGGATATCGGAGATCTCCTGGAATAGTGTCTGTGGTAGTATGTATTAGGGGTCATGTGGGACTGGAAGCCCTAATGTCATTGGCTGACAGATCCCGGGTCCTGGTTGGCCGTTGTCCTCTAGCTCCGCCCTGAAGGCGGAGTATAAGAAGCCGGAGTCCTCCCCCATAGGCCATTCTACTATCGAGCTGCGGGGGAACAGACACGCTTAATAAAGCCTCATCGACTTCACTCTATTCGTCTCACGGAGTCTTTGTGCGCTACAATTTATTAAGCGTGCCTAAAAAGGACTATGGAGCTCAGGATCATCCCGGAATGCCTGAGGATCAGCCCCCACGCAGTGAATGAGGCAGCAGCCTTCAAGCACTGGCAGACTTGTTTCGAGGCCTACCTCAGAACGGCCACCGGCCGGGTCACAGAAGACCAAAAACTACAGGTCCTGCACTCGAGGGTGAGCACGGAGATTTTCTCCCTCATCGAAGACGCGGAGGATTTCCAGACGGCGTTCGCAGCACTGAAAAGTCTCTATGTCCGCCCAGTTAACCAAATCTACGCTCGCTACCAGCTCGCGACGAGACGGCAAGGTCCCGGAGAATCGATGGACGAATTCTACGCCGCGCTGCTGATTTTGGGACGAGCCTGCAGCTGCCCTTCGGTGAACGCAAATGAACACACGGACATGTTAATGCGCGATGCTTTTGTGGCAGGTATGAATTCCTCCCAAATCAGCCAAAGACTTCTAGAAAGAGAGTCACTAGGACTCACTCTCAGAGGCCCGGGCCCTAGCAGCCTCCCTAGACGTGGCCGCACGTAATACCCGCGCCTACGGCCCCGACCGCGCGGCAGCCCATTGGGCTCCATACGTACCCGTCGCGACAAACCCACCCCCCCCCCCCCCGGACACCCCACAGGCTTGCGCGGTCCAAACGCCAAGTCGCACCGGGGGCGCCCGCTGCTATTTCTGCGGCCAGGCGAAACACTCCCGGCAGCGCTGCCCGGCCCGCGCAGCAATCTGCAAGAGCTGCGGGAAAAAGGGCCATTTCGCGGTTGTGTGCCGGTCTCGCGAGGTCGCCGCTGTCCCGGGAGAACAGGGAGCCCTGCAAGCCGTTTACGCTCCGCAACCCCCCCCCCCAGCGCCCCATGTACGACCCGCAGGCGCAGCCGCTCTGGGTCCCGACCACCGCGGTCCCGGGAGAACAGGGAGCCCTGCACTCCGCTTACGCTCCCCAACCCCCCCCCGCGCCCCATGTATGACCCGCCGGCGCTACCACTTTGGGTCCCGACCACCGCTCTCCCCGGAGAAGAAGGAATTCTGCGCGTCTCTAACGCCCCCCAAACCCCCCCCCCCGCGCCCAACGTCTGAGCCGCCGGCGCTACCAACTTGGGTCCCGACCACCGCTGTCCCCAGAGATGAGGGAGCCCCGCGTGGTCCTAACGCTCCCCAACCCCCCCAGCGCCCCATGTGCGACCCGCAGGCGCCGCCATTTTGTGTCCCGGCCACCACGAGGGGAGGAAGGGCGCCGCCATCTTGGACCACCCCAGACCTGTACGACGCGTGGGGGTGGCCATTTTGTCCACCCCAGCCGCCATCTTGTGACCCCCCAGCCATGTGCGATGTATGGGGGCAGCCATTTTGTTCATCCCCGACGCCATCTTGGACGGCAACAACGGACCCCACTCCACTACTACAACCACGTCTCACTTCAATTACGCTCGATCAAGCTCGGCCCCAGACACTCCAGACGACGACGACAACGGTGCTAATAAACGGCCACGAGACACCATGCCTAGTCGACTCCGGGAGCACGGAGAGCTTTAGCCACCCCGACACGGTAAGACGCTGTTCCTTGACCACCTATCCCAGCGCACAAAAGATTTCCCTAGCTGCAGGATCCCACTCCGTACAGATCCAAGGTTTCTGCATAGTTACCCTAACGGTGCAGGGGAGGGAGTTCAAAAACTACAAACTACACGTCCTTCCCCAACTCTGCGCCCCCACTTTACTGGGATTAGATTTCCAGTGCAATCTACAGAGCCTTACGTTCAAATTCGGCGGCCCAATACCCCCACTCACTATCTGCGGCCTCGCAACCCTCAAGGTGCAACCCCCGTCCTAGTTTGCGAACCTCACCCCGGATTGCAAACCCGTCGCCACTAGGAGCAGACGGTACAGCGCCCAGGACCGGACCTTCATTCGGTCTGAAGTCCAGCGGCTACTAAAGGAAGGCATAATCCAGGCCAGCAATAGTCCCTGGAGAGCACAGGTGGTAGTAGTGAAGACAGGGGAGAAACAAAGGATGGTCATAGACTATAGCCAGACCATCAACAGGTACACACAACTAGACGCGTACCCTCTCCCCCGCATATCCGACATGGTCTATCGGATTGCCCAATATAAAGTCTTCTCCACCGTGGACCTCAAGTCCGCCTACCATCAGCTCCCCATCCGCCCAAGTGACCGCAAGTACACAGCCTTCGAGGCAGACGGGCGATTATACCATTTCCTAAGGGTCCGATTTGGCGTCACAAACGGGGTCTCGGTCTTCCAACGGGAGATGGACCGAATGGTTGATCAACATGGGTTGCGGGCCACGTTCCCGTATCTCGACAATGTAACCATCTGCGGCCACGACCAGCAGGACCACGACGCCAACCTCCAAAAATTCCTCCAGACCGCCAAAGCCTTGAACCTCACGTACAACGAGGACAAGTGCGTTTTTAGCACCAACCGGCTAGCCATTCTGGGCTACGTAGTGCGTAATGGGATAACAGCAGTGCGGGAGGGGAAATGCGCGCCCTCATGGAATTTCCCCTCCCGCACTGCTCAAAAGCCCTGAAACGCTGCCTGGGTTTTTTTTTCATACTACGCCCAGTGGGTCCCCCAGTACGCAGACAAGGCCCGCCCCCTAATACAGACCACGACCTTCCCTCTGTCGACAGAGGCTTGCCAGGCCTTCAGCCGCATCAAAGCGGATATCGCAAAGGCCACGATGCGCGCCATCGACGAGACCCGTGGCCTTATTCTCTCGAACCCTCCACGCTTCAGAAATCCGCCACTCCTCAGTGGAAAAGGAAGCCCAAGCCATAGTGGAAGCTGTGCAACATTGGAGGCATTACCTGGCCGGCAGGAGATTCACTCTCCTCACCGACAAGATCTTAAGGTGGAGGATCGAGCTCTCCACCTTCAACTACGAGATTTTGTATCGTCCCGGAAAGCTGAACGAGCCGTCCGATGCCCTATCCCGCGGCACATGTGCCAACGCACAAATTAACCGCCTCCAAACCCTCCACGAGGACGTCTGCCACCCGGGGGTCACTCGGTTTTTCCACTTTATCAAGTCCCGCAATCTCCCATACTCTTTAGAGGAGGTCCGTACAGTCACAAGGGACTGCCACATCTGCGCGGAATGCAAACCGCATTTTTTCAGGCCGGATGGTGCGCACCTGATTAAGGCTTCCCGCCCCTTTGAACGCCTTAGTCTCGATTTCAAAGGGCCCCTCCCCTCCACCGACCGCAACACATACTTTCTTAATGTGGTGGACGAATACTCCCGCTTCCCATTCGCCATTCCCTGCTCTGACATGACCGCGGCCACAGTCATTAAAGCCCTGAACACCATCTTCACACTGTTCGGTTGCCCCGCATACGTCCACAGCGACAGGGGGTCCTCTTTCATGAGTGACGAGCTGCGCCAGTTCGTGCTCAGCAAGGGCATAGCCTCAAGCAGGACGACCAGCTACAACCCCCGGGGAAACGGGCAAGTAGAGAGGGAGAACGGCACGGTCTGGAGACCGTCCTACTGGCCCTACGGTCCAGGGACCTCCCAGTTTCACGGTGGCAGGCGGTCCTCCCGGACGCTCTCCACTCCATCCGGTCGCTATTATGTACGAGCACTAATCAAATGCCTCATGAGCGTCTCCTTGTCTTCCCTAGGAGGTCCTCCTCTGGAACGTCGCTGCCGACCTGGCTGGCGGTCCCAGGACCCATCTTGCTCCGAAAGCATGTGCGGGCACACAAGGCGGACGCGTTGGTCGAAAGGGTTCACCTCCTCCACGCGAACCCGCAGTACGCTTACGTGGAGTACCCCGACGGCCGACAGGACACGGTCTCCCTGCGGGATCTGGCGCCCGCCGGCAACACACACACCCCCCCGACACCATTCACCCAATCCCCCCCTTCCTGCCACCGCCGCACCCCGCGACCGCCCCCTTCCCAGGAGGATCGGTTCCCCTCCCCTCAGGCCCGACCAAGAATAAAGCCCAAGCTGAAACCGTAAGGCTCCCGGAGACGACAACACCGGTACAAGCACCACCACCACCACCGGGGCCGAGGCGATCGACACGGACGACCAGACCGCCCGACCGACTCGTGGCGTCGATCTAAATCAATATATGGACTTTTCACAAGAACATTTTGCTTTTCTCCCGATACCTTCTGTAAATAGTTGAAACAGGACAAAATTGTACATACTGTATTGCCATGTGAATGTCTTCCTCCCAGGACCAGCCCTGTAAACCCTTACCACCATGCGAAGCATCACCCCGCCGGGTTCATTTTTGACAAGGGGTGAATGTGGTAGTATGTATTAGGGGTCATGTGGGACTGGAAGCCCTAATGTCATTGGCTGACAGATCCCGGGTCCTGGTTGGCCGTTGACCTCTAGCTCCGCCCTGAAGACAGAGTATAAGAAGCCGGAGTCCTCCCCCGCAGGCCATTCTACTATCGAGCTGCGGGGGAACAGACACGATTAATAAAGCCTCATCGACTTCACTCTATTCGTCTCACGGAGTCTTTGTGCGCTACAGTTTCCAAAGGTTTATCCCCTTAACCGTTGAAATTTAGGGATTGGTAAAGAAAGTGCAAGTATTGGGAAAGGATGTGGAGTCAATTAGAGTAAAATAGGAAACAAGAGTTTGGCTTAAGAGAGAGAAAAAACAGAGACAGAAAGAAAAAGAAAAGAAAATGTAAATCTAAACACCTCAGAGAAACTACTGATTTCCTGTAGGAGTGAGATTCTGTATTTTCACTGTTCCTTTTCCGGGCCTTCAAAGTTCATTTTCACATCAGGGGCGAGATTCTCCGATCCCCGCCGGGTCGGAGAATCGCCGAGGGCTGGCGTGAATCCCGCCCCCGCCGGTTGCCGAAGTCTCCAGCACCGGAGATTTGGCGGGGGCGGGAATGGGCCGAAGTCCCGCCGCTAAAATGCCTGTCCCGCCAGCGTAGATTGGACCACCTACCTTACCGGCGGGACAAGGTGGCGCGGGCGGGCTCCGGTGTC
Source organism: Scyliorhinus torazame (assembly GCF_047496885.1). Classification (NCBI taxonomy): domain Eukaryota; kingdom Metazoa; phylum Chordata; class Chondrichthyes; order Carcharhiniformes; family Scyliorhinidae; genus Scyliorhinus; species Scyliorhinus torazame. Next base: position 66,216,974 of record NC_092723.1, on the reverse strand, counting down.
CTGGGGGGGGGGGCGCGGGGCGATCTGGCCCCGGGGGGTGCCTCCACGGTGGCCTGGCCCGCAATCGGGGCCCACCAATCCGCGGGCGTGCCCGATACGTGGAGTCACTCTTTCCCTTCCGCCTCCGCCACGGTCTCCACCATGGCGGAGGCAGAAGAGACTCCCTCCACTGCGCATGCGTGGGAATGCAGTCAGCGGCCGGAGATGTAATTTCCGCGCCAGCTGACGGGGCACCAAAGGCCTTTTCCGCCAGCTGGCGGGGCGGAAATTCGTCCAGCGCCAACCTAGCCCCTTAAGGTTGGGGCTCGGCCCCCAAAGATGCAGAGCATTCCGCACCTTTGGGGCAGCGCGATGCCCATCTGATTTGCGCCGTTTTGTGCGCCAGTCGGCGGATATCGCGCCGTTTCCGGAGAATTTCGCCCCTGGTCCGTAAATTGTTTCAGTAAGAGGGAGCAGAATTCTCCGGTTCCCCAGCTGTGTGTTTCTCAGCAGAGCGCCGTCGCTGGTGGCGGGATTCTATCCTCCCACTGCTTGTCAATGGGGATTCCCATTGAAGCCATCCCCACATTGCCAGGAAATCTATGGGCGGGCGTACGCTACCAGTGGAAGAGAATCCCGATAACTGGAGAATTTTTGCAACATGAAATAAATGGCTGTGGTGATATTCTTTTGAAATAACAATGACGATGCAGCAATTTCTGGACACTTACGGAGAGGTTGACATTGAGCTTCCATTTGTACGAGGTTAACAGCGGAGCACTGCCAATCGCCCAGCAATTAGTGGCAATTTGCAACTCACCACTTATATCTGAAAAAAAAATCCAAAACGATTTACCAGTTCCATTTATCTCAGTAGAAGGTTTCTTAGTAAGCGAAGTTTAGTAAGTGAAGTTTTTTAAAAATATAAACTTTTAAAAGCTATTAGTGCCACTGCACCTACAAAAAAAAAAAATTTTAAGAGCTTTCAAAGGCCATAAACCGGTACAATTAGCCAATTGTAAGTTGCATTGAGAAAGTCTTGCGTAAGTAGCATTCCTACATCTGGGTCAAAAGCTCCAGGTTCAAGTCCCACCCGAGGACTTAATGTCCAAGAAAGGTTGTTGATAATATGGCTAAATAGGTTCAGTATCAACCTGCAAATCCACCAACAAAAAGAGCGGGTGTGATTCTTGGTTAGCCATGTGATGGAAACATCATTGTTTATAACTCCCAGACTGCAATATGTATGTAAAAGTGTATATTGTCACAGCAACGTGGACTCCGAGTGAACTATAATCGACCACATCATTGCTTTGATTAATTTGCCCTGTAGGTAGGGCTGTCTTCCAAAATGTGTGGTTTTTTTAAAACTGTGTCGAAGATCATAGAAACAAGGGTTTTCTCAGACCACAATTTAAAATTTAATTCGTCCATCTCTTCCGCTGTTTGAGCTGAATTTGACCAATTTGCATGGGATAAATCAACACAACTCTGCCCCTTCTATGTACTGAGAGATATATGATTTGAAGTTATACTCAGCTGTTTTGCCCTGCAGATATAGTTTTGGGTCTCAACAGGTATTCTATATGTGCAGGACAATTGATCTGGCATTACATACCAACTGATGCTCTGTTAGTTATTTTTGTGTGGAAAATACATCTAATAAGATTGAATTCATATAATGTCCCATTTTATTTAATGTTCTTTGATATGTGCATAACTTTTTTTCAATTCATTTGCGGGATGTGGGCATCGGGCATCGTTGGTTAGGCCAGCATTTATTGCCCATCCCTAGTTGCCCTTCAGAAGGTGGTGGTGAGTAGCCTTCTTGAATTGCTGCAGTCCTTGAAATGTATACACCCACTCTGCTTTAGGGAGGGAGTTCCAGGAAGTTGCCCCAGCGACAGTGAATGAAAGGCAATATATTTCCAAGTCAGCATGGTGAGTGACTTGGAGGGAAACCTCCAGGTGGTGGAGTTCCGCAGGCATCTGCTGCTCTTGTCCTTCTAGATGGTACGCATGGTTGCCATATCGATAGTGGAGGGTTTGAATGTTTGTGGAAGGAGGAGTAATCAAGGGGGCTGCATTGTCCTGGATGGTGTTGATCTTCTTGAGTGTTGTTGGAGCTGCACTCATCCAGGCAAGTGGAGAGAATTCAATTACACTCCTGACTTGTGCCTTGTAGATGGTGGACAGGCTTTGCGGGGTAAAGAGGTTAGCTACTCGCCCCAGGATTCCTAGCCCTTGACCTGCCCTGGTAGCCATAGTATTAATGTGGCTAGTCCAGTTCAGTTTCTGATCAATGGTAACCCCCAGGATGTAGATTGTGTGGGATTCAGTGATGGTAATTCCTTTGAATGTGAAGGGGTGTTAGTTCGGCCCTGTCTTGTTGGAGATGGTCACTGCCTGGCACTTGTGTGGCGTGAATGTAGATGGACCAAATGAATTTTTCTCCTCCTTTTATACCTGTTTTGCTGATTTGTGTCAACTAGTGGAATTAACTTGCAGGGTTGGCAAGATAGTGATGAAGGACTTTCAGAGGAGGTTGGACAGGATAAGTGTCCTTCCATACATGCATTTTAGTATTGAGATATGCAGACTCATTTTATTGTTCCCTTCTACAATAGCTTTGCAATCAAAGTGCAGAAAAAAAGCCCTAAAGAGATTGCAATGGCAAACCTTCTAGCATGATGAAAGGTTGCAAGAAGATTTTCTCTGGACTACTTCCAGATTTGTAAATTTGTTATTTGAAACCCATTTACAATTTAGCTGGAAAAAGGAAATCATCAAAAATATTTACATAAACAGTGATCAAATCTTCACTTAATGTTGCCAAAGTTATATTTACATAAACAGTGATCAAATCTTCACTTAATGTTGCCAAAGTTAATTGATTGCACAATGGATTATATTCCTCTGATGAAGGATTGATGCTTAGAGATATGAGAATGAGAATAAGTGATAACTTGTAGTCCAAGTCCCAATACCAATGATTAGAATTTGAGTGTTGCATGATCAATGTTATTGTAATCTGCTGGTTGCATATGAACTGGAAACAAAGGGCATAATTGTACCACCTTAGCCACCACCAAAATGGAGGGACTGAAACCCAGCTCTGTGCACAGTGTGCCCAGCTGTTGTTCTTCATCAGACTTCCTGACCACTGAGGGAGAGGAGGTGAGATGACGGGTCTATTCTGTCGGAAGGAACCCAGCAGATGTCAGAAGAGCTCACTGGCACTTGATGTTGCTGCAACTGGAGATTGCAACCCCTACGGGGCTCATTCTTACACGGAGGACCAGCTGCAGCATAGAGGAGCTGCGGTGAGGTGACCTCTCCTGAGGCTAGGAGGAAGAGAATGACTGCTCCAACCAAGGCGGCAGGAGTGTGTGCTCCCCCCAACCAGGAGAAAGTGTACCAAAAGGATTCAGGACCTCAGCATGGAGGTGAGTGACATAAAGCCAAAGATGCTAAGACAATGCTTTTAATGTGAGCATTTGCAGGTAATTAAGTCTTTACAGATCCAGAGATAGGGGTAACCCCAGCTTAAAGCAGTGTGAATTGTCTCAAGCCAGGACAGATGGTAGGATTTTGCAAGTCCAGGCCAGATGGTGGGGGATGAATGTATGTGACATGGAATCAAAGCTCCCGGTTGAGGCCGTACTCATGTGTGCGGAACTTGGCTGTAAGTATCTGCTCGGCGATTTTGCGTTGTCGTGCGTCCTGAAGGCCGCCTATGCTCAAGTCGTCAGGAGTCGCGTCAATGTCAGATTCATCAGTCGCATTCACCAAGACAGCCCCGAACGTTACCAAAGCACAATGCAACGCCATCTCAAGATCAACCGCAACATAGTCATCGTCAGCAGACAAAGGAGGGGCCACCGTCCTACTGAACAGAAAGGACTACTGCAAAGAAGTGTACCGACAACTCAACAACCAGGACACTACAGACAGTTACCCGCAGATCCGACCAAGGATCACTGACTGATCAAGACCTTCAGATCACCCTACGTGCTCTCATCCCACGTACACCCCACGTTGGGGATCTCTACTGCCTCCCAAAAATACACAGGCCAACACACAGGCCGTCATATCGTATCAGGCAATGGGACCCTGTGTGAGAACCTCTGGCTACATGGAGGGCATTTTGAAACCCATCGTACAAGGAACGCCCAGCTTCTGTCGCGACACGACGGACTTCCTACAGAAACTCAGCATCCATAGACCAGTTGAACCAGGAACATTCCTCATCACAATGGATGTCTCGGCACTCTACACCAGCATCCCCCATGATGACGGCATTGCTGCAACAGCCTCCGTACACAACACCGACAACTGCCAATCTCCAGACGCAATTCTGCAACTCATTCGCCAACATCTTCACTTTCGACAAGTTCTTCACCCAGACGCTCGGAACAGCCATGCGGACCAAATTCGCACCTCCAATATGCCAACATCTTTATGCACAAGTTTGAACAAGACCTCCCCACAGCACAGAACCTTCAACCAATGTTATACACCAGATACATCAATGACATTTATTTCCTTTGGAGCAACGGCGAAGAATCACTGAAACGACTACACAATGACATCAATAAGTTCCATCCCACCATCAGATTCACCATGGACTACACTCCAAAATCGGTCACATTCTTGGACACACATCTCCATCAAGGACGATCACCTCAGCACTTCGCTTTACCGCAGGCCCACGGATAACCTCACGATGCTCCACTTCTCCAGCTTCCACCCTAAACCCACTAAGAAGCCATCCCCTATGGACAAGCCCTCCGTATACACAGATCTGCTCAGACAAGGGGGAGCATAACAGACATCTACAGATGCTGAAAGATGCCCTCGCACGAACGGGATATGGCACTCGACTCATCGATCGACAAGTTCCAATGCGCCACAGCGAAAAACCACACCGACCTCTTCAGAAGACAACATGGGATACAACTGACAGTACCCTTCATCATCCATAATTCCCTGGAGCGGAGGAACTACGACATCTTCTTTGCAGGCTTCAACACGTCATCGATGTGAAGACTAACATCTTCATACGAGTACTTACCTGCAAATGCTCACATTCAAAGCATTGTCTAAGCATCTTTGATAATGTTTCTGGAACATACCTCTTCATTCACCTGAAGGAGCAGTGCTCCGAAAGCTTGTGATTTGAAACAAACATGTTGGACTTTAACCTGGTGTTGCAAGACTTCTTACTGTGCTCACCCCAGTCCAACGCCGGCATCTCCATAATCATAATATTTCCAGGTGCCAATCTCCATACTCTTGACATGCCCAGCATTCTCCTGCACAGCAATATATCAAAACAATACACCTTGCAACTCCACTGATTCCAATCCCTTCAGAATCCCCATATCCTGATTTGACTGGCCAAAATTCATCCTCATCCTATTGTCCACTTGCATGAATGCTTCCATAGCCATCCTCGATCGATGTTGTTCCTCCCTCTGCTCCACACATGTATTACGAACACTTACACCTCTGCTTTTCCTTGCAGGAGAACAGAACACACAACTTGGTGAGAGACTGACACTTAGAGGTGGGGTTGGGTGGTTGGCCTTCCAGATACAGGCACCATGTTGGGCAATAGAATTATGCCCACTAGAAAGGAAATCTTTTGCCAAGCAATTTCAGACATCAGCAATGATATGCCTCGACTCTCCTGAGGCAGCTATGCTCCAACATGTCCACAGAGCTGATACCCTGCCTATATATCCTGTGTTTGATGTCTTACCTCCTTCCAACTGGATCTCAGGGGCCATTCCCTCTGCCTTCTGGAGACAGAGAAGGTCGTGAATAGAGGAGAAGGCAGTTGCCGCTGAGCATGTGGGCAGTGGTGTGGCTCATCAGAACTGCAAGGTGGATGTGCATAGACAGATGCCATGCCATTCTGAAGGCTGGAAGTTGGAAAGTACAGCTGAAGAGGAGTGAAATGCCTTCCAAAAAGTTGCCAATCACCTGCCAAACCATGGAAGTACTCAGAGAGAAAAGAGGTGCTTTGAACAGTAGGTTCTCAATGGTCATGGCTGGAGCTCTTCAGTTTAACTGATTAAAGCTTTCATAGTTTGAGAGTTTCCTTGAAGAAGCTGTTCTGCTATGCACTCGCCATAAAGACCTGGAGAATTGCTTATAGGTCAGGAAACAAGTCTGTCTGCCCTATTTTCCAATTTGGTAGTTAGTACAAACTGATGTTAATTGAACAATTTTATTTGTGCAGTGTCAACAGAAATATTTAAAGAACATGTATGTTGTGATGAACTACCTTGTACCCCTAAGTGTTATCTTTATCCACATAACACAGTCTCAATTGTCACAGTTGTGATTCTCTGTGGTGGCTCAAAGTTGTTTCTCAAATCCACCCCTAGTTCTTCCCTCTCTGCTCCAACGCCCTCCAACCCTCAATGCCCCTAGATCTTTTCATTCCTTCAATTCTGTCTTACTTGCACATCCCCCAGTTTCCAATGTTTCTCATGGTTAAGAGACATTGGGGTTGTTGGCGTTCGTTAGGCAGCACATATGAGATTGATTTTATGGAAGGAATCGCGTAACAGTCCTGGTAATCCAATGTAATTAAAAACAACTTGTCTTCAATCACTGTAGAAGAGCCACATTATAAATGAGAGTTGAAATTGTGGGTGGATTGGAATCTGTCATCAGTCTGATTCTCGATTCAAAACAAACTCAGAGCAAAAAGCTGACCGAGATAAAGTGGCATTTAGAAAATAAAATCTTTCATGGGCTGTAAGCATTTCTGGCAAGTCCAACATTTGTTTTCCATCCCTAATTGCCCTTCTTAAACCTCTGCCGTCCATGTGGCGCAGGTGCTATTATGGAGGGAGTTCCGATTCTTTGACCCACTGATCATAAAGACATTTACGGTACCTTGGTCGACACTGGGTGGTCTGTCCAGTTTTCTTCTTTTTCAACTTTTGTGTACCAGTTCGATGCACCCGAATGGCAGCCAAGAGTCAACCACATCATGTGGGCCTGGAGTCATATACAGGCAATTTTAGGTAAGGACACGACATTCCTTTCCCTAAAGGAGCCAGATTGGTTTTAGCTACAACCCAGTAGTTTCATGGTCATCATTCCGGAATTCTATTTTTTTTTTTTCAGGATTACTAATTAATTAATTTCAGTGCCAACCACTGTGGGTGAAATTTCATCCCATATCTCTGGAGCACTGGGCCAGGCCTGTGGATTACGAGTCCAGCAACATTACCACTCTGTTACTGTCCCCTCATGAGCTACTGACTATTTGACAGAAGTATTCTCAAAAGAGCAGAAACGATCTCCTTACAATTGACCCTGATTCTCCTCCTTTAAATATTGGGAGGTTTATTAGATTTGTAGTGTTCTCAATGTGGAGGATTTAAGGTTATTTACACCAATTGGGTTTAAATCTGCCACATTAATTATTTATGTTTCAGTCCACATTTGGCAGGGAAACGGCTTTATAATAATCAAATGACCTCAATAAATCCTCAGACACATTTCTCAGCGTGTGTCACCATTCAATCCAGATAGGGGTGAGCTATTAAAAAGAGTGTAATAAGATTCTGACTCTCTGAAAAAGGTAAAAGAATGATGTGTTAATTGCTTTATGCTTGTGGAATGCAATCAGTTCTGGTCTGTACACTCTAATAAGTGAAGTCATTATCTGGTTACCCAACGTATTTATTTCAAAATTTCATTGTGTTAGTCACAAAAGTCTTGAGTAGTTTAATTTAGACACAATGGGGTTTAAATTGGATAGCCCTGAAACCAGTATGGGGATCAAAATGCACTATTAACTTGTGCCCTTTTTAGTTTAATGCAAGCAACATGCCAATTCCATGCAGCCTGCTCATTTAGAATGATCTCTGCATTCAGCCAGTAGTAGCTGCACTGTTCATTAGCTGAATGGCTCGGCAGAGGGTCAATATCACCAATGACTAGCATCAATTAAAGCTAACTTGTCGTGCCCAAGGTTTGCCTGCTCTTAAAATGGAGGTGCCTTACAGATGGAGCTGGTGCCGGATGTTGCGAAGTTCGGGGAATGTCACAACAGGGGAGAACCTGTGTGCCAATGTTTTTGGGTGCTGCTCGGGAATCCTTGGAGAAGGAGGTTGGAAGGATAGGGAGAAGTTCTCTATCCGGAATCAAGGAGGCAGCCCTCCAGCAACGTGGTCAGGAGGCAGGTAGCCTATTTTGGAGCAGTTAAGCATGTTGGTCTATGCCAGATGTCAGGCCTCCAGAATATGTCAGCAGTGTTGCTAGAAGTGAACAATCTCACGCGAGTGGTGAAGATCAGTGAATGCACCTTCCAATGGCATACCCTACCAATTGTAACACTAGTCTACACTCTCACCATTCACTTACCAGAAATCTCCTATCAATCATGTATCATAAAAAACATTCATTTGAGTCACCTCACCCTCACACAATTAGCACTTCGGCAAGTCTTACACCCACAACTGCCAGCTATTCAACCATGGCAGACACATCATCCAAACATTTTCACACAACACTCACGGACACATTTCTCTCTTGCGAGCAGGATCAGCTGGTGTAGAACCCTAGGTATCAGGTATGAACTGGAAGGGGACAGACACATCCTTACGTCCATGGAGGACACGGTGTGGGCTATTGTTGGGACAGGGATTGTTGAGGGAATGGCCAGCAGCAGGGTGAAATTATGGATGTTGATGGTATCTACAGACCTAATCCTCCTCCTCACTTTCCCCTCATCCCAGACTCTTCTTCTGTTAAAGGTGTAGATGGTGTCAGCATGAACTTCTTACTTTCTGTCCCATTCCTGCGCCATAACTTTGTGCCTCTTCCATGCAGCTGCTTAAGAGATGTGACCTGGCCAGGCATCGGAGTAAGGACCAAAAATGTTGATAAAACAAACCTCTCACTTGTTTTCACACTCACATTACACCAACACACAAGCCCACTTTATCATCTTGTGCATTTTCTGGCATTCAATGCTGATCCAGCTCTATCACTACCTCAGCCTCGCACTGTGATTGAACCCCACACTTTTTGACACTTCAAAGATAAATGTCTTGAATAGTCTCCATGAACTTCTTGCCATGTCCACCCGGCATAAAAAACAGCAACTCATCCCCAACTCTGTCCCTAACATCCAGTACTATTGTTTTACAGTGACAGTCATCTGTTTCTGTTACACCAGATAATTGGTTTTGAGGAATCGTCCTATTTTCTATGGGGAATGAGGTGCAGGGATGATTTTAACAACCCATTCGCAAAAAGACCAGGCAGGTACTGGTTGGAAATGACCCAGTGTCTTGTTTCTCTTGCAAATAGCGATATGACCATTTTCCTCAGCAGATAGTTAAGGTGCCAGCCTGTTCTTGGTGAGAGTTTACCTTGAATATGCAGATGGCGGTCTCACACCAGCTTTGGGATCTTGAAGAAAGTTTGAGCTTCTGATCATCAGACTTTGAGTGACATAACCATTCCCATAAAAACAAAATGCTGCAAATGGCCAGCAGCTCTGGCAGTATCTATGTAGAGAAAACTGTTCAGGGTCGTTGACCTTCCATCAGTATTCAAAGTTGTGAAAGAAACTCCACTACTCAACCTAAACAGCTCTTTGCAGACTAGTGGTATATCAGGTAAAATGGGAGATTTTTGTTCAGGTAGAAGGTGCATGATTGCTTCTTCTAGCTCCGAAGGAGCTCCCAGGAGAAAATTCCCACTTTGGCTCTGTGCTGGAGGTACTGGAGTACCTGTCCCCTTTACTCCAGAACACAGTTATCATACTCTCTTTAGATTCCCATTAGCTTTACTTGACCTCCCCGCCATAATCTTCTCCAGGATTGTATTGACCAGTATCTTAAAAGTTAAAGGTAATTTGATCAAACCTTTCAAGATTTCAAAGGAGCAGGTAGGATGGGGAGGGAGAAACTATTTGCACTGGTTACGAAGTCTAGGACTAAGTGGCACTGTCTAAAAATGAGAGATAGAGAGACATTTCAGGAGTAAAATTAGGAGACACTCCCTACACAAATGGGTGGCAGACGTTTAGAATGTTCTTCTCCAAATTAGAATTGATATTGGATTTATTGTTAAGTTTTAAATTATGCTTGTTAGATTCTTTTCTTAACTGATGGTATTTGGGTTGATGGAGCTAAGACAGATTTATGGAGGTGGGTCACAGTTCTGCCATGATCTCAATGACTAGGCTTAGGGGACTCATTGACTTCCTTCTGTTCCTATGTTTATGTGCACTTCCACCTTAAATTCCAGCGCACATCCACTGCTCCTCTTTTTATTTCCTCTTTCTTCATTCCATCAAAAGCAAAATAATGAAAAAGCAAAGAACAATAATTATCTCCCACCTATTGTAGTTTCCAGAGGACCCAAAGCCAACAAAGTACTTTCGAAGCACAACTTTAATGTAGGGTAACACAGGGATTAATTTGCACACTGAGTCCTACAAACAGCAATGTGATAAATGATCAAATAATGTTTCCAGTGTGCTCGTTCAGCAGTAAATATTGACAAGGACAACAACATGACTAGGACAACAGCTGTGAAATCAGAAATCTCCTGGTCTTCTAGAGAGTACCATGTGATTTTTTAATGTCCACCAGAGAGGGCAACATGTGCGTCATCTGATTATTTTCCAAACAATATTGTCTCCTTCCCAAACCAGCTTCACAGTAAGGAAGTGTGTTCTTATTTGAGGTATTTATCATTCTCTGATTAATTTGTCATAAATGGTTTGTATGATCCATTACCTGTCTTATTTCATTACCTTAACTTAAGGGGCTTTGGTAATCAGTGGAAGAAAGTATATAAACACTTTTAATATACATTCTGTTCATGTATATCTGCACATCACATAAGCCAGAAGGAATAAGGACAGAGTAGGCCATTCGTCCCCTCAATCCTGCTCCACCGTTCAATCGGATCTAACTTTCCTCATGCTCATTTTCCTTTCCCCTTAACCTGACCTTTCCCTGTGACCCATGATTTTCCCTTACTGATCAAGAATCTATCTCAGCCTCAAATATACATAGTTCTCTGTGACAAGGAGGTCCAAAGACTCGCAATCCTTCAAGAGAAGAAATTCCTCTTCACTTCAGTCTAAAGTTGGCACCCCTTTATTCTGAGACTATGCACTCTGGTCAGAGACACTCCCATGAGGGAAACAGCTTCTCAGCATTTACCCATCAAGCTCCTTAAGAATCGTATATGTTTCAATGAGATCACCTCTCGTTCTTCTAAATTCCAATGAATAGCGTCCCAACCTGTTTAACCTTTGCTCATAAGACAATCCCTTCATACCGAGGATCATCTTAGTGAACCTTCTCTGAACCGCCCCCAGTGAAATAATGGCTGGGTGTTGCTAACTTTTGGTTGGCTCTTAAATCATAATTTGCTCTGTTTGTTTAACCTTTGCTCTAGAGTCGCCAGGTATCTTTATGATACCGCCACGAGGTTCAAGTAATGATCAATAATTCAACACCAATTAGTATGATTCAAATCAAAAAAAAAATTTCTACACAGTAAATCACTACTCATGCATAAACTCTACTTTCTAGACTATTCCTATCATTAAAAGGCCTATACTTATCTTCGGAATGGCCCACCAGGTCAGGGGAACAAATGGCCTTTCGTTCAGGTCCTGAGTCTGCAGGATTCAAAAGCTGGTATGGACTGGTAACTAGGAGCGCCTATCTCGTAGCGAGCGTTGACTTGAGACTTACTTGGTTGGAGGCAGCGAGGCAGGTCACTGTCAATGGTTGGTTCAAGTTGCTGAGTGACCCTGCCAAAGAAGAATGATTTGAACTTGGGGGCTTTACTTTATAGTCCCCAGGGGCTTCCCGCCCTTCGGGGCGGATCCCGTACCTAGTTCCAAGTGTTTGGACTACTTTCCGATCACTTCGGATCGATTTCTCCAATGCTGGAGCGGTTCCCGATCGCCAGGCGGTCCCCAAGTGTCCGTTGGCCTTCCTTTGTCTTGGCTCCTGCTGGCGCTGAGGAGTCTGGCTTGGCTTTATTCACCTTAACTGTTGCCATTGTGCCCTGGAATTGCTCATTACTAGACTATGCCGATGGCTGCTGGCTAGTCTATGCCGATGGCTGCTGGCTAGTCTATGCCGATGGCTGCTGGCTAGTCTATGCCAATGGCTGCTGGCTAGTCTATGCCGATGGCTGCTGGCATGACTATGCCGATGGCTGCTGGCATGACTATGCCGATGGCTGCTGGCATGACTATGCCGATGGCTGCTGGCATGACTATGCCGATGGCTGCTGGCATGACTATGCCGATGGCTGCTGGCATGACTATGCCGATGGCTGCTGGCATGACTATGCCGATGGCTGCTGGCATGACTATGCCGATGGCTGCTGGCATGACTATGCCGATGGCTGCTGGCATGACTATGCCGATGGCTGCTGGCATGACTATGCCGATGGCTGCTGGCATGACTATGCAGATGGCTGCTGGCATGACTATGCAGATGGCTTCTGGCATGACTATGCAGATGGCTGCTGGCATGACTATGCAGATGGCTGCTGGCGTGACTATGCAGATGGCTGCTGGTTTCAGTGCTGTCTGGTTCCTTACAGGTTCCAATATACATGATTTCTGTATTTGCTAGTCTTTGCCTGTGTTGGCTGAATTTCCCTTCAGCCTTTGCGGTTCTCCATTTTAAGTCGGGAAGTGGCCAACTCAGGTGGCTACATGGGATTCTCCATTCCAAGTCCGCTTCGGTACCGCTGCCAGTGACAATGGAGAATTTGGCACTGCAGCAGACCAGAGAATCCCATCGGCATGAAGAAAAGGGGGATCCTAACCAACATCGATCCTTAAATATGGGGACCAAAACTGCTCAGTGCTCCAGATGTGGTCTCACTAATACCTTGTACAGTTGCAGCAAGACTTCCACATTCTTACACTCCAGCCGCTTTGAAATAAGGGCCAAAGTTCAATTTGCCTTTCTGATTACCTGCTGCACCTGTGTGCTAGCTGTTTGTGTTTTGTGCACAAGTACCCCCCCCCCCCACCCCCCACCCCTCCCCACCCCCAAGTCCCTTTGTGTTGCAGCTTTCCTCCATTTAAGTTAAACTGTTCTTTTGTTCTCACTTCCAAAATGAACATCATCACATTTTCCCACTTGCCAAATTTATGTTGACTGACTTACTTAACCTATCGATATCATCTTTGCAAACTGTTGGTATCCATCTTGCAACTTGTTTTTCCACCTCTTAGTTGAGACTTCCTTGAAAAACTCTTATAAATTAGACACGCTTTCTCGTTCATGAAGCCATACGGTCTCTGCTTGATTAGATTGATTTTCCAAATGTGCTGCTTTTACTGCCTTATTCTGAAAGCTTTGTGCCTTTTTACCGTTTTTAATCATCCTAACATTTCTTTGTAATATGTCCCCATTTGCCTCTCACCCTTGATTACCCCGTCTACCGTTTTTGCATTTTACTCTTCTTTATTTTATTACTTTCCTTGTTCCTCATTCCCTTGTCACCCTGCTTCGGTTCCCATCCCCCTGCCATTCTAGTGTAAACCCTCTCCAACCACATGAGCAAACACTCACCCCAGGACATTGGTCCCAGGTATAACCTTGTAATGGTCCTACCTCCCCAGAACCAGTCCCAATGCTCCAGGAATCAGAAACCCTTCCCCTCACACCATCTCTTCAGACACATGTTCATCTGATATATCCAGCTATTTCGACTCTGACCAGCACATGGCACTGGTAATAATCCTGAGTAGTTACATTCACACCACACAAGTGCCAAGCAATGACCATCACATATTTTTCAACTTATCTCCTAACCCCCGGGCGGGATTCTCTGATCCGGAGGCTAAGTGCTGACGTCGTTGTAAACGCCATCACATTTCTCAATGGCATTAACATGCTGTTAGGAGCAGCGATTCTGATCCCTACAGTGGGCCAGCACAGCACTGGAGCGACCCACGCCACCCCAGCTGCCGATCCCGGTGTCAGATGGGCACCGCGGGTCTGCGCATACGCAATGGGACTGGCACCAATGCACACATGCGTAGTGGTCCCTTCTCCGCACCGGCCCCGAAGCAACATGGTGTCGGGCCACAGGGGCCGGCGCAGAACAAAAGGGGCCCGCAGCGCGAGAGGCTGGCCCATCGATCGGTAGGCCCCAATCACAGGCCAGGCCACAGCGGAGGCCCCCCACCAGGCCGCCCAATTATGCATTCATGCCGAGGTCCCACCGGGTAAGAGCACACCCGGATGGTGCTGACGGGACTCTTGATTTTTTGCCCGGCCACTCGGCCCATCCCAGGCAGAGAATCGGTAGAGCTCTCCGGAGAATAGGCAGACCGGCATTGCGTGACTCACACCCGTCCCGGCGATTCTCTGTCCCGGCCTGGGCTGAGAGAATTGCACCCCCTATATTTGGCTTTTAGGATCTCATCCCTTTTTAACCTATGTCATTTTTATTAATGTGTGCCACAACCACTGACTGTTCATCCTCCTCCTCCAGAATGTACTGTAGCTGTTCTGAATCATCTTGACCTGAGCACCAGGGTGGCAGCATGCCATCCTGGAGTCTCTTTCATGGCCACAGAAACACCCATCCTTTCCCCTTACAATTGAATCGCCTACAGTTATTGCATTCCCACACTTTTTACTCTTCCCCTGTGCAGCAGAGCCAACTGTGGTGCAACAAAATTGGCTGTTGCTGATTGCTCCCGAGAGGCCATTCCCCTCAACAGTATCCAAAATGGCAAATCTGTTTTGGAGGGGAATAGCCACATGTGATGCCTGCACTCCCTGCCTAGCCCTCTTGCTCTGGTGGTCACCCGTTACCTTCCTGCAGCTCACCGTATCACATGTAGGTGGAGAAATCTGGGAATGCTTTATTACCACGTTATGCAGAGGTTAAGCTGGAGTATATAACAAATGAGTGAACCCCGTTTGACAGTCATAACCAAAAGTGTACGTGGTGTCAAATTCCAGCTCGCTTGTACTAAAGACGTTGATCTCCTTCAAGCAGATGTAGTTTCCTTTTTGTGAGTGTTACTCTTCATATCCAAATGACGGCCCCTTTAGCCCACGGTTTAAAGCAGTGGGGTTATTGACTAGAGTTCCACCAATAATGGCGACCATGACTGGCATCTTAATGCTAATAATTTGAGGACCTCCCCAAAGGACATCATCAATCTTTGTGTCAGTTGTGACTTTGAGTTATGCAAAGTACAATTTATTTGGAAAGTTAAGCATGCTTAGTGGTGTGTTTACTGTTGCTTGGGAATTAAACGTTGTGATATAATCGTTGATGCATGTGTGGTTGGCCACTGCTTCAGCTGAGGTGTTAAGCTATTTATTTTAAATGACATTAAAATATTGAAGGCATTAAATATGACTAAGTTATGCTGTGTGATATTGGTTCATGAATGCTTAATTTCCAGGTTTAAATCAGTTAGATTCATCCATAACATTAAGTAAAGAACATATGATCTACGCAGTGGAGCTAGAGCAAGTTACCGATCATCTCAGATGCTTCGGTTATAATCCAACCCAGACTGCTGGGAATAAAGTCGCTTCAACCTAAAGCGTCTATTACTGCATATTAAATTGCTGTTAAATTCTGTTGCTTTGGACAAAGATAATTAGCTTGTGCGAGAAATTAGAAGTGTGACAGCACAGTAGTTGATGTCTCTGTGGATTTGAGGGTTTAGTTGCAGTGCTCGAGGGTTTAGTTGCAGTGCTCTCATAGAGTAGAGGGAGTCTTACTACACATCCTGCCCTTTATTATACATGACCTGGAAATGTTTGATGGTGACACTGGGAGATTTTCATAGATTTCATAGAATTTACAGTGCAGAAGGAGGCCATTCGGCCCATCGAGTCTGTACCAGCTCTTGGAAAGAGCACCCTACCCACGGTCAACACCTCCACCCTATCCCCATAACCCAGTAACCCCACCCAACACTAAGGGCAATTTTGGACACTAAGGGCAATTTATCATGGCCAATCCACCTAACCTGCACATCTTTGGACTGTGGGAGGAAACCGGAGCACCCGGAGGAAACCCACGCACACGCAGGGAGGATGTGCAGACTCCGCACAGACAGTGACCCAAGCCGGAATCGAACCTGGGACCCTGGAGCTGTGAAGCAATTGTGCTATCCACAATGCTACCATGCTGCCCCCACAATGCTGCCATGCTACCATGCTGAGATCGTTTTGTGAAACGTTGACAGCCTTTATAGAACTGGGCATGCAGATATCAGATTGTGCCTGGGTGAGACATAGACGGCTGCACAGTGACACAGTGGTTAGCACTGCTGCCTCACAGTGCCAGGGACCTGGGTTCGATTCCAGCCTTGGATGACTGTCTGTGTGGAGTTTGCACATTCTTCCCTGTCTGGTTCCTCTGGTTTCCTCCCACAGTCCAAAGATGTGCAGGTTAGGTGGACAGGCCATGCTGAATTGCCCCTGAGAGTGGCGTCATGGGGATAAGGCTGGATATTGGGCCTAGATAGTGTGATCTTTCGAAGGGTTGGTACAGACTCAATGGCTAAATGGCCTCCTTCTACAGTGTATTCGGGACAGAGAGGTGCTCCTTTTCCTCGACTGGTTGGTGAGTTTCCTTCCATATCTCCAAGCTAGATAAGTGCAACATTTGCATAAATGTTTAGCTAATTTATTAAATAAATTAGCCTGGACAAAAATGGAAGGGATGGTGGTGCTGCTCTGTGAGTGCAGCATGCGGGAATCTGTGGAATACTTGTAATCCTGAACAACATATCTGTAGAAATTGGGTTGGATTCTCCGGTCCCCCAGCCCTGTGCTTCACGGCGGCAAGCCATTCCCTGGTGGCAGGATTCTCTCTTCCTGCTGCTTGTTAATGGGATTTACCATTGGAGCCACTCCACAGCGTCGGGAAACCTGCGGGCGCGAAAAGCGAATCGCAACATCTGGAGAATTCCAGCCGTTGTCTGTAGCTTAGGCCACTTAGGAGGCAGCATAGTCAGAGGGACAGATACTGTTCTCTGCAGTCGAGAGCATGAGTCCAGACAACTACCAGGGTTCAAGATATCTGCTCAGGGCTGGAGAAGAACTTGCAGTGGGAGGGGGAGGATCCAGTGGTCGTGGTCCATGTAGGTACCAACGACATAGAAGCAGTTTCATCATCTAGCCTGTGTAGAAAATATAGGAGCTCGGCAATAAATTGAAAAGCAGAAACCTAAAGGTTGACAGCCTTTATTGAATGGGGCATGCAGATATCCGACTGTGACAGGGTGGATGTGGAAAAGATGTTTCCTCTTGGGGGAGAATCTAGAACTGTTTAAAAATAAGGTGCTGCTCATTTATGACAGAGATGAGGCAAATTATTTTTTCTCAGATGGTTGTGAGTCTCATGAACTTGTTTCCTCAAAGGGCGAAAGAAACAGAACCTTTGAATATTTTTAAGGCAGAGGTTGATAGATTCTTCAGAAGCGACGGAATGAAAGATTATCGGGGGTAGGAGGGAATATGGAGTTCAGGTTATAATCAAATAAGCCATGATGCATCGGGCTCAAGGGAGTGAGTGCCTACTCATGCTCCAAATTTGAATGTTTGTATGTTCACCATCATAGCAATAAAATCCACCCCAGTAATTTGAATCTTCCTCTCAGAAATTGGATCCAACCGGGTGATAGAAAGTTCTATCATTTGATGGAATCTATCACAATGGGGTTTGGCTACTTTTCTGCTCTACCCGTAAGGTGGTGACTGATGTCAGGTAAAGATTCCTCAGGCCCCTTGTGAATTACTGAAGTGACCATTCTTTATGTGGCCCAGACTGTGGCTATTGGTAAGCCAAGAAAGGATATCCTCCACCAATCTTCCTCCTGCCTGACATCCACACATTCTTTGCAGTGGGTAGGGCCAGTTCGCTCAGTTGGCTGGGCAGCTGGGTTGTGATGCAGAGCGAGGCCAACAGCACGGGTTTAATTCCCATACTGGATGAGGTTATTCATGAAAGCCCCGCCTTCTCAACCTTGCCGCTCACTTGAGGTGTGGTGATCCTCGGGTAAAATCACCACGAGTCGGCTCTCCCCTCGCAGCCTACGGTCATCTGGGACTTTACTTTTACTCACTGCTGTAGGTGACACGAAAGAGAATGATTGGAGGAAGAACCCAGACAACTCCCATCCTTCCCAAACTCCTCAACACCAAACCTCTTCCTTTATGGAAAGAATCCCTCCAGTGGACTTGGTCCATCAAGTCTGCACTGACCACTTGAAAGAGAACCCTATCTAGGCCCAATCTCCCACCCCATCACCACAACCCCACCGAACCTTTGGACACTTGGGGGCAATTTAGCATGGCCAATCCATTTAACCATTTTCACGGTAACTTCATTGCAGTGTTAATGTAAGCCTACATGTGACACTAATAACGATTATTATTAATACCTGCACATCTTTCGACTGTGGGAGCACCCGGTAGAAACCCACACATATATTGAGAGAACATGCAAACTCCAGACACACAGTCATCCGAGGTCGGAATCAACCTGGGCCCCTGGCGCTGTGAGGCAGCAATGCTAACTACTGTGACACGGTGCCGCCCCTTTCTCCCAGCTCTTCTTCAGGCTAATGAGCACAATTGTATCTCTATTGTTGCCCACCTGAAGTAAGTTGATTCAGCAAGGCTAATTGATTGAAACTGGGACCTCACTTCCAGCACCCAGAACTAAATCTTATGGTGCATTTATTCATTAATCTATGACGGATGTTATTGCTAAATCATCAACGCAGATTATCACTCTATTTAAGTTTCATTTTAATGTAGCAATTGTTATACGTGCGGGAGGCATTAAATTATAGAGTCGCGTGACAGATGCACTAAAATGATTCTGTACTCGAGGCTGAATGTTGCTTGCCTGGAAAATTAAGCTTTTGTGCTGATTAAAACAGGTTCACTTTGCAATCATTGTCAGGGATCTTTGTAGGGTGAAGTTGAGAAAACTAGCAAAGGCACATTGAGCAGCTTTAGAATAGAATAGGTTATCAGTTACCTGATAAAGGTCTGAGGCAAACCTGTAATTCCTATCACACTTCAGTGTTAGTATCCTGAAGGGTTGTAATCCTTTACTGACAGATGATCTGCTGTGTCAGCATGATTGTGATTTTTGTTGTGAAATTCAGACAGGCACAGACCAGAAAAGACTGCAGAGCTTCAAAACATGTGATTTGTATTGATCTGTTATTTTTAGTGCACAGCATGTAGCTATCTATCATATGAGCAGCTGCTGGGCAGTGGGAAACAATCAGAGAACGCCGTCTCCTCCCATCCGTTAACCAAATTCTAACAGTATTGATGGAAAACACACGTTTCCGAATGGATCACAAAAGCATAAATGGGCAGGAGTTTGAAAGCCTCACCCCATTTTTCCGGGAACAGCTGGGGGCTAGATTTCGGGGAGGCAGCAACTGTCCCACCACCCCAGGGCCGAATGTGGGTGGGGTGGGGGGAGGGAAGGGAGACATTCCCCTTCACAGCGGCACATACCCAGAGCTGCTTTTTGCTGGTTGTAGACAATAAGGCACTGCAGCCAAGGCCTGCCATCTTTTTAAAGAGATGTGCCCATTACCAAGAGCTGTCAGCTGAATCAGGGTTGGCAGCTCATGAGCCTAAGCAGCTACCAAAGATGGAGGGTGAGAAGGCAAAATCCAATACCAGTGTCTTGTGCTTAAACAAAGGAGACCACAATGGGATGAGGGAGTAGTTGGCGAGGGTAGACTGGGAGCAAAGGCTTTGCAGTGGGACAATTGAGGAACGTTGAGGGACTTTCAAAGCGATTTTTCACAGTGCTCAGCAAAAGGATATACCAGTGAAAAGGAAGGACTGTAGGAAAAAGAATAATCAGCCATGGATATCGAGGGAACTAAAGCAGGGTATGAAATCGAAAGAAAAAGCATACAAAGTGACAAAGATCAGTGGGAAACTAGAGGATAGGGAAATCTTTAAAGATCAACAGAAAACCATGATAAAAGTTATAAAGAACAGAAAACCGTGATAAAAGTTATAAAGAAAAGTAAGATAGATTATGAGAGTAAACTAGCTCAGAATATAAAAACATATAGCAAACGTTTATACAAATACATAAAACGAAAAAGAGTAGCTAAGGTAAACATTGGTTCTTTAGAGGATGAGAAGGCGGATTTAATAATGGGAAATGAGGAAATGGCTGAAGCATTGAACAGGTATTTTGTGTCGGCCTTCACAGTGGAAGACACAAATAGCACGTCAATAATTGTTGGCAAGGAGACGATGGCGAGGACCTAGAAATGATCATTATCACTAAGGAGGTAATGTTGGGCAAACTAATTGAGCTAAAGGTAGACAAGTCTCCAGGCCCTGACGGAATACATCCCAGGGTACTAAAAGAGATGGGGGAAATAGCAAATGCACTTGTGGTAATTTACCAAAATTCGCTGACCTAACTCTGGGGTGGTTCCGGCAGATTGACAAACAGCAGAGATGACGCCACTGTTTTAAAAAGGTGGTAGACAAAAGGTGGGTAACTATAGGCTGGTTAGTTTAACTTCTGTAGTGGGAATAATTCTTGAATCTATCATTGAGGAAGAAATAGCGCAACACCTGGATAGAAATAGACAAATTGTCGCATTGGGCAGGCGCAGCGTGGGTTTATGAAAAACGACTAATTTAACGGAATTCTTTGAGGACATTATGAGCTCAGTGGACAACGGGGAACCGGTGGAAGTGGTGTATCTGGATTTCCAGACGGCATTCAACAAGGTGTCGCACAAAAGACTGCTGCATAAGATAAAGGCGCATGGTGTTACGGGTAATGTATTGGAATGGATAAAGGATTGGTTAAGTGACAGAAAGCAAAGAGTGGGGATAAATGGGCGTTTTTCTGGTTGGCGATCAGTGGCTAGTGATGTGACTCAAAGATCAGTGTTTGGTCTGCAATTGTTCACAATTTACATAGATGATCTAGAGTTGGGGACCAAGTGTAATGTGTCACAGTTCGCAGATGTCTAAGTACAATTCTGCTGCTACTAATGGCCCACAGGACCTCATGGATGCCCAGTTTTGAGTTGCTATATCTGTTCTGTGTCTATCCCATTTAGCACGATGGTAGCATCACACAACACAATGGAGAGCATCCTGAATGTGATGGGACTAGTCGCCACAAGGACTCTGTGGTAGTCACTCCTACCAATATTGTCATGGAATGCTGTAATGCATCTGTGGCAGGCAGGTTGGTGGGTATGAAGTCTAGTATGTTTTTACCTCTTGTTGGTTCCTTTAACACCTGTCGCAGACACCCTTTAGCAGTTATGGCCTTTAGAACCCGGCCAACTCCGTGAGTAGTGGTGCTACAAAGCCATTCTTGGTAATGGAAACTGAAGTCCCCACCCAGAGGGTGGCCCTTGCGGGATGTTTCCTTGCCCATGTTGATTGATGCCGGTTGCTTTCTTTCCTTTTTATTGATCTTGTGGTGATTTGATACAACCACATTGCTTCCCTAAAGGGCATTAGAGAACCAGCTGGGGTTTTTAAAAAATGAAAATTGCCAACATGGTCATCATTTAGACTTTTAATTCCAGATAATTATTGGATTCAATTCCCACCATATGCTGTGGCGGGATTCAAACCCGGGTCCACTGGGTATTATCCTGGGGCTCGGAATCACCAGTCTAGTGACAATGCCACCGCCTCCCCATCCTACCTGGGAAATAGGATTTTGAAGTGCAGGATCCTTGACAGTGCAAACCTCCACTATTCTTCTCAAGTACTTGTTGTATTCCCTTGTCACTTAAAAGTTGAATCTAGAAGCAGCAGCAATATAAC
Organism: Scyliorhinus torazame; assembly: GCF_047496885.1. Classification (NCBI taxonomy): domain Eukaryota; kingdom Metazoa; phylum Chordata; class Chondrichthyes; order Carcharhiniformes; family Scyliorhinidae; genus Scyliorhinus; species Scyliorhinus torazame. The sequence goes on along the minus strand of NC_092723.1, from coordinate 66,195,129 downwards.
TGGACACTGGACGTGTGCGATAATAACAAACTAGTGTGTCGTACATACACTGGTATATTTTGAGATGCATTTACAGCGTGATAAATGTTGTCCTTATTCACAGATTATGAAACTCGGCAGAAAAATGCTGACACCAACCTTTTTCTTATTAAGTTGTTGGAAACCAGTGTCTTAACTAGGTGAACTTTTATTAAAAACAAATTTTCAGTATAATTCATATGATGGGAGCTTTCACAGACTGCAGTGCTTAACTGGAGAACTGTGTGAGGCCAGGGTCAACTAATTGTGTGAAAATAAAACTTCAGAGTAAAACAAAATTGCCACGAAATAAAGGAGTTCTCTCCTTCAATATTTTTGTTATTGAAATAAATGGCATTTTGCCTGTAGCTGGGAGACGCACCACCATTATATTTTTGATGCAATGTTTGCTTTTGTGTATAAATAGTACATTTTGAGCAACTGAGTAGCTTTATCTTAAGATTTTTTTTCTCCATCTAATGAAACTTGGAAAGAATTGCGAATCATTCATCGAACTACAGACCCATGAGTCTCACGTCAATGATAGGGAAACTATTGAGAAAATACTGGAGAGAATCAAGCTCCACTTGGAGAGGCAAGGTGTGATTAGGGATAGTCAGCATGGCTTTATCAGAGGGAGGTCATGCCAAACAAATTTGATTGAATTTTTTGATGAGGTGACTAGGTGTGTAGATGAGGGGAGTGCAGCTGATGCAGTTTACATGGATTTCAGCAGAGCCTTTGACAAGGTCCCACATAGGAGACTTATAAAGAAAACAAATGCACATGGGATACAGGGTAACTTGATAACGTGGATTCAAAATTGGCTTAGTTGTAAGAGACAGAGGGTGATGACAGGTGGCTGCTTTAATGACTGGAAGTCCAGTGGCGTACCACAGGGATGGGGCGGCACGGTAGCAGAGTGGTTATCACTGCTGCCTCACAGCACCAGGGACCCGGGTTCAATTCCGACCTCGGCCGACAGTCTGTATGGAGTTTGTACATTCTCCTCATGCCTGCATGGGTTTCCTCCGGATGCTCTGGTTTCCTCCCACAGTCCAAAGATGTGCAATTGGATATGGTAAATTGTCCCTCAGTAGGGTTACAGGGATAGGGTGGGGGATTGGGCCTGGGTTAGGCTGCTCTTTCGGAGGGTCAGTGCAGACTCGATGGGCTGAGTGGCCTATTTCTGCACTGTACGGATTCAATGATCTATGCTGGGTCGCTAATTATTCGTCATTTATATAAACGACATAGATGACTATGTGGGGGGGGTAGGATCAGTAAGTTTGCGGATGATACAAAGATTGGCTGGGTGGTTAACAGCGAGGTTGAGTGCCTTGGGTTACAAGAAGAAATAGACGTGTTGATCAAATGGGCAGATAAGCAGCAGGTGAAATTTAACCCTGAAAAGCATGATGCACTTTGGAAGGAGAAATTTGACAACTAAGCATTCAATGAATGGGAAGTCCTGAGGAACAAAGGACCTTGAGTGTTTGTCCATTGATCTCTGAAGGAAGGAGGGCAGAGTAATAGGGTGGTGAAAAAGGCATATGGGATGCTTGCCTTTATCAATCAAGGCATAGATTACAAAAATAGGGAGGAGTTGTACAGAACATTGGTGAGGTCACAATTCTGGGGCACAATTCTCTGGCCTCGTTTCACTCTCGCTCAAGCGAAGCGAGGCCAGTGAACAGCAGGAAGGAGAGGCCAAAAATGAGTACCACACCAGTCGCCAAACAGTTTGCTATGCAACCGGCCTGCTCCTGGAGGCGAAATCAGGATCTGACTGTAGTGTGGCGAGAAACCAATTATCACCACATAAGCCCCATTTCCATACAATTAATGAGAGAGACCCCATATCCAACAGCCTCCGGACATTCAGCGGTCTCCCCAGCGGTTCACGCTGATGCCGATTAGTACTCCTTTTGAAAAACTTGAACCTGGCGGAAGGTCTTTAGTTGGGAGCTGAGGAGCTGAATAGCCTTTTTCGCTCACAGGCAAAGAGCCCGGTGGTGCTGGGCTTGCCCCCCAGTTCTCGGCGTGGGGTGCCGCCATGGGAGTGAGGGGGCAACCATTTTTTGAACCACCATGCCAACCCCGAATCATGATTACCCATTCCTGGGACATCCCTTGTCCCTGCCTGTCTGCCCCAAAGACCATCCAAAACCCCCACCAACTGCCGAGGCCTCCGATGCCCCTGGTGGGCGTCCTCTGGGGGCTCTAAGTCCAGAGAACCCCGGCTCACTTGTCAGCGGGACATGCACAGTCGTGCCGCCCTGCCCCACGTGCTGGCTGGCTTTATTAAGCGTGACTTGTTCCCCGCAGTTCAGCAACAGACTGGCCTGCGGGGGAGAACTCCTGGTTCTTATACTCCGCCTTCAGGGCGGAGCTAGGGATCAACAGCCAACCAGGACCCGGGTTCTGTCAGCCAATGACATCACGGCTTCACAGTCCCACATGACCCCTAATGCATACTACCACACACGGCCTCATCAGAGGGGTGGAACTCGGGGAGCTAGTTGCCACTGGCGCCACACTATGGGACGCCACCGACTCCCGCTAGGTACCCATAGAGCCTTGGGGTTCACCTTGGGATGGCCGGGCAGCTGGTTTGAGCCCTGGCTGCCCCTGCTTCATCTGGCTCTGCCAGCCCTGGCAGTTCCCCATGAACGCACCATCGTGTTGACACCCTTGCTCTGCAGTGCTTTGGCAATGTCGACCTGTGACTGGGACATGCTCCGCAGTGCTTCGGCCATTCCCATCTGAGAGTGGGACATGTCCCGCAGAACCCCATCAAGGTCAGTTTAGTACTGGGTGATATCAACCAGTGATGCGGACATTCTATCGAGACCTTCAACCATGGCAGTCACCGATTGTGCGACACCTTGGAAACCTTCACTAATGGTGCTGACGTTGTGCACCAGGCTCCCCACTGCGGTCACCACCCTAGCAATGTTGGCCTCACTGTTACACATTGCTGGTGACAGCTCCAACACCCATAGCCTCTGAGACTCCTCCAAGCAGCTCTGGGTCTCTTGGAGTGCCGCTACCATCTCCCTCTGGATGTCCCGGCCGCACCGTATCGTCTCCATTAGCTTCTGGATGACCTCGTCCACAGGCTCAACACCAAGCTAATACCCAGCTGGGTCCTGGAATCCAGCAGACCTCCGACTGCTGTCTCACCTGGGGGTTTCTGCCTCCAGTTGATGTACATCAGCAGCAGTGTGGTGCTCACCAGATTGTGCCCCAGAAGCCTGACCCTAATATGTCCCTCAGAGGTGATTGCATCTGCGTTGATGGAGGGTGGGGATGACAACTGTGAAGTGACTATTATGATGGGCATCCTCGGAGCTCTCCTGCGAGGTGGTCTCCTGGGAGGCTGGAGAGGATGCCCCCTCGGGATATACTGGTGGCTGGAGGACCTGTGAGAGAATGGACATGTGGTCAGTGGGAAGGGTTGGCTGAGCAAGTGCAGTTTAAGTGCTGCTCGAACTTGTTAGCAGGGGGCTGGCGAGTGCGGTGTCGGCGAATCAGCTGGCGAGCCTTCATTTACGGCGAGAAGCCTGTGAAGCCTCGTCAAGTGGACCAATTAACATTGAATAGCATTGCTGGTCTCACCAAGCCGAGCACTGGGAAACTCGCGGCAATTCCCGCTCGTTACAACACTTCAAAATCTTTCTGGAGAATCACGTCCCAGTCACCACATTATAGGAAGGATGTGATTGCACTGTAGGGGTACAGAGGTGTTTCATTAGGATGTTGCCTGGGATGGAACATTAAGTTATGAAGAGAGGTTGGATACGCATGGGTTGTTTTCGCTGGAGCAGAGAAGACTGAGGGGCGATCTGATCACGATCTACAAGATTGAGGGGCATGGACAGGGTTGATAGGAAGCAGCTGTTCCCCTTATTTGAAGGATCAGTCACAAAGGTTCACAGTTCAAGGTGCGGGGTAGGAGGTTTAGGGGGGAATGTGAGGAAAAGCTTTTTTAAAAATTTAGAGTACACAATTCTTTCCTTTTCCAAATTGAGGGAAAATTTAGTGTGGCCAATCCACCTACCCTGCATATCTTTGGGTTGTAGGGGTGAAACCCACACAAACAGGGGGGGAGATTGTGCCAACTCCACATAGACAGTGACCCGGGATCGGAACAATGTCCTCAGCGCCGTGAAGCAGCAGTGCTAACCACTGTGCCGCCGTGCTGCCTCGGAAAACATTTTTTACCCAGAGAGTGGCGACGGTATAGAATCCGGGTTGCCTCACATGTTTTAAAAAGTACCTGGATGAGCGCTTGGCATGTCATAACTTTCAAGCCATGTGGCCAAGTTCTGGCAAATGTGTCAGTGCAGGCTCCATGAGCTGAAGGGTCTCTTCTGCACTGTGTTTTATGCGGTTCTGTGAATCATAGAATCCCTACAACGCAGGAGGCAGCCATTCGGCACACATCAAGTCTGAACCGAAACTCCAAAAGAGCAGTCCACCAAGGCCCACTCCCCCACCCTATCCTCGTAACTCCACCTACACTTTGGACACTCAGGGCCAATCTAGCATGGCCAATTCACCTAACCTGCACATCTTTTGACTGTGGGAGGAAACCGGTGCACCCGGAGGAAATCCACGCAGACACGGGGAGAAAGTGCAAACTCCACACGGACTCTCACTCGAGGTCGGAATTGAACCCTGGTCCCTGACACTGAGACATCAGTGCGAACCACTGTGCCACCTAATAGACTGTGAAACCCATGTTATGGGAATGATTGCCTTGTTCCCAATTCATAACATATAATATCTCTGGCAACATATTTTATTCACTTTCATTGATGATCTTTAAATTTGCAACATCTCTGATGTAGAACTGTTAAAAAAAGATGTTGAGGTTATGTTGCTGTTTAATTTTTCTGCACTAATGGTCTCCTAGGGGGCATTACCTCCCATGTTTAAGGATGCAGGCTGATGACCTGCAAGCAAGCTGAGAGATGTTGTGCAAGAACATCCTGTGGTTAGCTCTCTCTCTAGGCTGCCATCTGGTCTCCCCTTGACATCTTCCTGTTGTGGCACATCTGAGATTCATAACTCAGTGGTGAGGAGGAGCCTGTCCCCTTCTATTCCTTGATGTGTTTCATCCAGGCTCCAGAGTGTGGCACAGATGCAGAAATCTCAGACTGATCGCTGTTGGAAATCAGCACAAGGAGCTGATCGGACAACTGCATTAAAAAATTTTCCATGTTTTGCCAACCCCATCAACAGTATTTTTAATTTGACAAAAGTGGTTGTTTACAGACCATTCCGTTCTCCCAGGAAAGTTGACACAATTGCTGCTGCGCAGTTGTGCGTACTGTCCCTTCTTTGAATGCTTTATGCTCTGATGGGATTTCTTACTGTCTGTAATAATTAAATGAGTCAGCGAGGACAACTGTACATGAACTAGACCCGAGGCTTTGCTGGGAGCACATTTCAATCTGGAGAATTTGAATGCGAGTATCAGAAAATGAACCCGGAGCCAAACCATGGCCTGCTGCAGTTTTATTATGTGAATCCTTTTGAGTACTTCCGTGGAAAGATCAAGATTATCTGCGGCATCAGTGAGAATAAGGCAGACAAGGAAAAACAATATTCCAAGTCTCGCCACTGCAAATTTATGTAGACTCTTTTAACGGATATAAAACATTGAGGTGTAGTTTGTCATTCTTAAATCCAAGAATAGAGGTCTGACTTCAACACCAGTAACTCTTAAAATGCTGCTCTTATCATTGCACTTCTAGAGATAGGACCGTCTGCTTATCTCACAATGACAATTCAGAAGATGATCTTCTGAGGTATCCTCTGGTAATCTAACCTCATCCATTTTCCCAATCTCAATTGACATTTTACTCCAATGATTCCAATAGCAGGAGTTGGCAACAAATATCATTGCCTCAGGCATGGATATTATACGCCACTGGAGTTATTAAACTATACAAAGTGGGGAGTAACTGAGAACAACTTACGTGAAAGAAAACTTACAATTAAATCACACCTTTCCCCACCACAGGAAGTCCCACAAATAGCGATGAGATATGACTGGAGCATAGTTCTTAAGCGTTCATTTGAAATAGCGCTGAAGTAAACGACAAAGGGGAGTCCGAAGCCCTTCTCCCCCCTCAAAGTCTGAAAATTCGCTCAAAAACGACCGTGGGGAAGAGGACAAAAACAAATTGAGGAGAACAAAGAGGACAAAAAAATCCAGCATAACAAAACCGCAATGGCCAGGCGACAGCAATAAAAAATAAATAAAAAGGCGATCCGGACCCAATAAGGCTCCACAAAAATGGGGGAATAGAACAGACCGGCATGCACCCCACCTAACATTATGTCCGGCCCAACACCCCCACTAATCACACAAAGGGCAAAGCCGCTAACAGCCATACCTGGGATGGTGCGCACCATGGCATCTGACCCATCGACCGAAGGCCTTACAGGCACCACGTAACTTTCAGCTCAAGGAGACCCGATTGGCGGGGGGTGGGGAGGGGGTGGAGTTAATCAGTCAATGCCCAAAATTACACCCTATATACCCCCAAAAATGCTCGGCACCACGTCAATACACAAATAAGATGAATTAACCGCGCTCACCGAACACTCAGGGAGTTGTTGCCCCAGAATTTATACAATACTGATTCTGTCAGGCACATCACACAAAAAAAACACACAATCCACGCACCCAAACAGTGCCTGGAGCCACAAACCCTGCAGCAATGTGACAACACCGCCCATGTAAAATACCGCTGTCGTCCATCTCGTTATCCTAAACATCATTGAAGTCTTTCAAAATCAACACTGCACTCACAAGCCCTAACAACAGTCCAAAAATGCGGTGGCCAACTCCAATAAGAATTGCCCGATAAACAATTCTGTCACAGCAAGCCGGCATCGTGGTAAAGGCCACAAATGGAAACGGACTAAAACGTTGCACCACCATCACCAGAATTCACCCTGTTGATGTCGCTTCCGGTACTGCCGGATGTATCAGACCCTAGAACTCTCCCAGCACATGCGCGCCTAAAGCAGGCATCAATCTTTGGCTTGGCGCTCACCTGCCGTTTCAATACAGGTTCCGAAAAAAGTTCTCACAGCAACGAAAAGTCTGTACATCAGTCCACATACTGAAAAGAACATTTTCAGGGAAGGCAGCCAAAAGCTCCAATTTATCCTCGTCGCCAATGAAGTAAATGGCTAAGGGGGAGTCCGAAGAGCTCACCAGAAAGACGTTTATTCGGCATAATAACAGTATTTACACAGGACCCAGTTACACATCTCAGGGTCCTCACTTCTTTCTGACAGCTGCTACAGCAGCTGACCTGTTAAACTCGTGCTGGTTAATTCACAATCAGCACTAGGGAACAATCATCCCCAGCTGGATGAGTCCCATGCAGGGCTATAATAAGTGCCATGGGACCTTTTACACCCACCTGGGAGGGCAGACCGGGCTTCAGATTAATGTGTCAATTGAAAGATTGCACCTCTGACAATGCAGCACTCTTTTCACACAGCCTTACAACATCTAGGAGAGTGAGCAGCATAATAGCCACTTCACCATGATGAAATGTCAGAGATAATCTCTCTCCTCCTGCAGTTTAATATACCCTTCCTCACAATACTTTGATCAATGCTTATGTTCACAGTAGTAAGTCTCCCAACACCAGGTTGAAGTCCAACAGGTTTTTTGAATCATTAGCTTTTGGAGCGCAGCTCCTTCATCAGGTGAGTGAAGAGGTGAGTTCCACAAACACATATATAGACAAAGTCAATGATGCAAGATGATACTTTGAATGCGAGTCTTTGCGAGAGAGTTGCACCGTCTGGACCGGCTTGGGAAACTGTCTGTGCGGAGTCTGCACATTCTCCCCGTGTGTATTTGGGTTTTCTCCGGGTGCTCCGGTTTCCTCCCACAGTCCAAAGATGTGCGGGTTAGGTGGATTGGCCATGCTAAATTGCCCATAGTGTCCAAAATTTCCCTTAGCGTTGGGTGGGGTTACTGGGTTATGGGGATTGGGTGGAGGTGTGGACCTTTGGTAGGGTGCTCTTTCCAAGAGCCGGTGCAGACTCGATGGGCCGAATGGCCTCCTTCTGCACTGTAAATTCTATGATAAAGACTTAATTACCTGCAAAGACTGGCATTCAAAGTATCATCTTGCAACATTGACTTTGTCTATATATGTGTTTGTGGAACCCACCTCGTCACTCACCTGATGAAGGAGCTGCACTCTGAAAGCTAGTGAATCCAAACAAATCTGTTGGATTTTAACGTGGTGTTGTAAGACTTCTTCCCGTGCCCACCCCAGTCCAACACTGGCATCTCCACATCATGCGTTTCATATGTCGAGTTAGTTGCACCACAGAACATCCTCAGCTTCACTGACATGGTAGCTTGGGTCCACAAATGAAGTAGTTGAATGTGTTGTTAAGAGATGGATCTTCTTGACAAATAAATAACAAGTTTAACAAAGAGGACTAAACCAGAGGAACCAGGAACATGGGAAAACCTGTCTGAACTTGCAGGACTCTCTTACAGACTGAAACCCTGCCCAAAGACCACACATATTCAGGAGGGAGAAAATCCCACACATGCTCAGAACACGCCGTAACAACTGATGAAAAAGAATAAAACAAATGGAATAAAACACATTTCTTGGCTAGATGTTGCAACAGAATTTTTAAAATGCCATGGACCTGGGCCCAATCCTTGTATTCTCCAGGGGAGTTATCTTATTCCGATCCGACAGCTCATTTAAAACGTCAGCTTTATGACTTTACAATATTTAGACATGGTATTGATTACCGCTGTGACAGTGATAAATATTGAGGAGTGTCTGGACTCTGAGATTGACTATCTTACTTTGCAAAGGCTTGTAGTTAGTGACCTTGGGGGAAATCCTAGCCAATCAAAATATCAACATGTTTCCTCCCCTCTAACTTGAAAGCGGATTCCACAAATATCCAGATCGATCGCTACAAACCAAAATCCTGGAGTAAATGTACAGCAAATTAAATTAAAATTCACCGCAGATTGAGGGAAGCAATCAATCCGGGTGGCACAGGTTAGGTATAAAATGTTTTTGTGCCTGTACTGCAGGAACACCGGGACTTGTACCAGTGAACAATTTATGTCTGTACTGCAGAATCACCATAGCAGAAACCAGTGAAAAATGTGTGCCTGTACTGCAGAATCACCAGGGCATGTGCCATTGAACAATGTGTGCCTGTACTGCAGAATCACCTGAGCAAGTACCAGTGAACAATATGTGCCTGTACTGCGAGATCACTTTTGTATGTGCCAGTGAAAAATGTGTGCCTGTACTGCAGAAACATCTGGGCATGTTACCATTGAACAATGTATGCCTGTACTGCGGGATCACTTGTGTATGTGCCAGTGAAAAATGTGTGTCTGTACTGCAGAATTACCTGGGCATGCACCACTGAACAATGTGTGCCTGTACTGCAGAATCACCTGAGCAAGTACCAGTGAACAATATGTGCCTGTACTGCGAGATCACTTGTGTATGTGCCAGTGAAAAATGTGTGCCTGTACTGCAGAATCAACTGGGCATGTACCACTGAACAATGTGTGCCTGTACTGCAGAATCACCAGGGCATGTGCCATTGAACAATGTGTGCCTGTACTGCAGAATCACCTGAGCAGGTACCAGTGAACAATATGTGCCTGTACTGCGAGATCACTTGTGTATGTGCCAGTGAAAAATGTGTGCCTGTACTGCAGAATTACCTGGGCATGCACCACTGAACAATGTGTGCCTGTACTGCAGAATCACCTGGGCATGTACCACTGAACAATGTGTGCCTGTACTACAGAATTCCCTGGGCATGCACCACTGAACAATGTGTGCCTGTACTGCAGAATCACCTGGGCATGTACCACTGAACAATGTGTGCCTGTACTACAGAATCACCTGGGCATGTACCACTGAACAATGTGTGCCTGTACTGCAGAATCACCTGGGCATGTAACATTGAACAATGTGTGCCTGTGCTGCAGAATCACCTGTGCATGTACCACTGAACAATATGTGCCTGTACTGCAGAATCATTTGGGCATGTACCACTGAACAATGTGTGCCTGTACTGCAGAATCACCAGGGCATGTGCCATTGAACAATGTGTGCCTGTACTGCAGAGTCACCTGAGCATGTACCATTGAACAATGTGTGCCTGTACTACAGAATTACCTGGGCATGCACCACTGAACAATGTGTGCCTGTACTGCAGAATCACCTGGGCATGTACCACTGAACAATGTGTGCCTGTGCTGCAGAATCACCTGGGCATGTACCACTGAACAATGTGTGCCTGTACTGCAGAATCACCTGGGCATGTAACATTGAACAATGTGTGCCTGTGCTGCAGAATCACCTGTGCATGTACCACTGAACAATGTGTGCCTGTACTGCAGAATCATCTGGGCATGTACCACTGAACAATGTGTGCCTGTACTGCAGAATCACCTGAGCATGTACCATTGAACAATGGGTGCCTGTACTGCAGAATCATTTGGGCATGTACCACTGAACAATGTGTGCCTGTACTGCAGAATCACCAGGGCATGTGCCATTGAACAATGTGTGCCTGTACTGCAGAATCACCTGGGCATGTAACATTGAACAAAGTGTGCCTGTACTGCAGAATCACCTGGGCATGTACCACTGAACAATGTGTGCCTGTACTACAGAATCACCTGGGCATGTACCACTGAACAATGTGTGCCTGTACTGCAGAATCACCTGGGCATGTAACATTGAACAATGTGTGCCTGTGCTGCAGAATCACCTGTGCATGTACCACTGAACAATGTGTGCCTGTACTGCAGAATCATCTGGGCATGTACCACTGAACAATGTGTGCCTGTACTGCAGAATCACCTGAGCATGTACCATTGAACAATGTGTGCCTGTACTGCAGAATCACCTGGGCATGTAACATTGAACAAAGTGTGCCTGTACTGCAGAATCACCTGGGCATGTACCATTGAACAGTGTGTGCATGTACTGCAGAATCACTTAGGCATGTACCACTAAACAATGTGTGCCTGTACTGCAGAATCATCTGGGCATGTACCACTGAATAATGTGTGTCTGTACTGCAGAATCATCTGGGCATGTACCGGTGAATAATGTGTGCCTGTACTGCGGGATCACGTGTGCCTGTACTGCAGAATAACCTGGGCATGTACCATTGAACAATGTGTGTCTGTACTGCAGGATCACTGGGGCATGTACCATTGAGCAATGTGCGCCTGTACTGCAGGATCACTGGAGCATGTACCAGTGTTAAGGAAGTAGTCAGGGTATTAAAGATTAATTTGAATGTTGCCATTAGTCTTACACTCATATCATGGACTCTGCCAGCCTTTAAACATCTTTCTCAATGTTTGTTTCCATTAAAATCAATCGAGCAGAAAATGGGGAGAGGTGTTCAGCGAGTGACCAAGTGTTTTTACGTATTTTTCCTACGTCAAAATTAATGGTTTTATGCAGAACAGAAATTATTAGTGCTAACCAAAGCCTGATTGCATCATTTTGATGTCTCCCTGCCCAAAAGGAATGTCCCGCTAATTCAAAAATAAAGTAAATGACCCACCCAAACTAATATCACAATTAGCAATTTCAAAATCACAGGAATTTTGCAACACTTCAGCTAATTCCACACTGTCCCTTGTCATGGAAACCTCCCAGCGACTCAGTGAACGCTGGTTGGAAAGCGCACTTCCGCAATGTGTTTGATAAAGGTGCAGACATTGTCACACAGCTGGATTTTCTGTCAGAAAATCCTTCACATTCTAGACTGGCGGACAATTGATTTAGCCAAGGCAAGGATCAGAGCTAATCCCGGATCTAATCTAGGGGCTGTTTAACACAGGGCTAAATCGCTGGCTTTGAAAGCAGACCAAGGCAGGCCAGCAGCACGGATAAAAGAGCGCGAGGAGAGTGGTGGGGACACAGCTGCCGGAGAAGCGGTCTTCAGATTTTCGGCGGGAGCAGTGGCCAGGGGTCTGTCGGGAAAGTAAGCTTTCCTCTTTACAAACTTTAAAATCTTACCTTGAAGAGTGACATCACAGCAAAGCAGTGACCAGATTGGCTGGTAAGGAATGTGCTCCAATTAGCAGTAGCTGGGAGAAATTTAACTCTTTGTGTGTTGGTAAGTATTGTGATTGGTAAATAAAATCTTTATTCCTTTCACTTATTCATTATTTGATGTTATATTTGGAAACAGTTAAGGTAAAGTGTAAAAATGGCAGGAGATCCCAGACCCGTGTTATGCTCCTCGTGCTCAATGTGGGAGTTCAAGGACGCAGCCGATGCCCCGGACTCCTTCATGTGAAGGAAGTGTGTCCAGCTGCAGCTCCTGTTAGACCGCATGACGGCTCTGGAGCTGCAGATGGACCAACTTTGGAGCATCCGCGATGCTGAGGAGGTCGTTCATAGCACGTTCAGTGAGTTGGTCACACCGCAGATGAGGATTGCTGAGGGAGACAGGGAATGGGTGACCAAAAGGCAGAGAAAGAGCAGGAAGGCAGTGCAGGTGTCCCCTGTGGTCATCTTCCTCCAAAACAGGTATACCGTTTTGGATACTGTTGGGGGAGATGACTCACCAGAAGAAGGCAGTAGTAGCCAGGCTCATGGCACCGTGGCTGGCTCTGCTGCACAGAAGGGCAGGAAAAAGACTGGCAGGGCTATAGTCATAGGGGATTCAATCGTAAGGGGAGTAGACAGGCGTTTCTGTGGTCGAAAACGAGACTCCCGAATGGCATGTTGCCTCCTGGTTGCAGTAGTAATATTGGGGAACACTTCAATTAGGGGTTGCTCACAAATAAGCTGAAGAAGCTCTGTGCATTGCATTTTAGATGGCGTGTTTTCTTCTGTGTTCTGGGATTTCCAAAGGTGCAAATATTCTTTCAACTGATAACACTCGTTTACTAACTTGTGGTCAATATCATCTTTGTAATACGATATTATAAGTTTAATACTGTCCTCATCAATTTCAGAATTGTTCACCAATTCTGAGAGGAACTTGAACCTTTTTCGCAATCTGCTCATATGGGTCAATCCTCTTGCGTAATTGGATTATCAAGCAGTCATAGAGTTGATATAGAACTTCTATCCTAAATTTGGCAGCTCTTCTCAAAGAAGCAATACCACTTGTTCCATCTGAAAAGCTCCTTGTAACAATGCGTTTGGAAGCATCAGAATAACTTGAGGTGATATTTTCACACACACCTTTTGCTTCTGATTCATAGTGTGCAATCCTATCGGCTGAATTTTCTCTGAGTTCTTTAACAAACGAAAGTAAAGATGATAGCAGAAGATAACCTTCAAATACATCAAAACCAGGGGTTTGGAGTTTCTGACTTGTTTTGTTGAAACGCTCCAGCACTTCTTCCCAAACTACTGTTAAAATAGCATATTCCAGCTTTACCAACTTGTGGTATAAATTCTTTGCACCTCGTTTACATTCAGGCTTCTCTTCTGAGTCTTCAAAAATATGTTTGAGAGTTTGTAAAATACCCATATATCCATTTTTAATTCCCCGGACTGCTTCATAGTGTGCAGACCATCTAGTTACACTTAAGCTCTTTGGAGAAAAATGTAGATTGCCCTGTGTGTTTAAAATCCCCCATCTTCGTGGAGATCCAGAAAAGAAAACATACAGCTCCTGCAAAATGCCAAAATAGTCAACAACTTGAGGTACAGTAGACACTGCCTTTTATCCAACAAAGTTAAGTGAATGGGTTGCACATGGTACATAGTCTGCGTACCTGTTAATGCTTTTAAAGAGTGCTTGCAGCCCTTTCTCCGAGCCCTTCATGTTAGATGCATTATCGTAGGACTGATCATGGTTATTTTCAAGTGAAAGCTTATGTTCACCCATGACTTGTTGTATTTTGTTGAACAAGGTCGTGGATGAATGGTTTTCTATCGGTAAAAAATCTCACAGGGTTTTCCATTATAGCAGTATCGAACCACAATTACCAGCTGGTCAACATGTGTCAGGTCAGGCGTAGAGTCAACAATAATAGAGTAGTATATGGTGTCTAGGTTGTTGATTTGATTCACAATTTCATCTTGCACGTGTTTTCCCATGATTTCTATCAATACTTCATACACGGGTTTGGATAGGTAAGTAGCATTTACTTTTTCATTTTTACATTTCTCGAGATGTTCATGTAAAAATGGGTCGAACTCTGCAATAAGTTCAATGGCCCCCAAGAAGTTTACATTAGCCACAGCAGAATAGCCAACTTACCGCGACACTCCACCTTTACAACATCTGTGCTCCTGACTCTCAAACTTTGGGATTGTTGAAATAAATACAACAAAAAATTAATCAATTTGAGTCGTGCGACTATTGTCACATGCTTTGAAAGGAAAACATTTTAGGTCTACTTTCTGAGAAAGTAAAGTGCCATTTTTTAAGATTTATAATAAATAAGCTAAATAGGCTAAACAGGCTATGTTCAAGCTAGCCTACGCTAGGCTAGACTAAGTTAGGCAAGACTAGCCCATCAAAACTCATAGGCTAAGGTAATGGCTAAGGTAATGTAACACAATTTTACCATTATTTGAACACTTTTCATAATAAACACCTGTAATTTAACACAAATTCACCCTTTTATTACTTTTTCATAAATACTTGTAATACAGTATTAGCCTAGGCTATGCGGTCGTAGTCTACCTTCGGTTCACCTCTTCATAAAAACAATAGGCTTAGGCTAATCTAACACTATTTCACCTTTATTACTTACCTTACTTTTCCAAATATAGCATTTATTTTTGAGTAGGGGTAATTAAAATATTGTATCCTTATGAACACTTTATTGAAAAAAATTCTTGTCTAGATCGCTATGACGAGTGCTATCATGTTGAAAATTCACGTTAGCATTGTGATTGCCTTTTCAACGGCTCCCCTTTTTTGTTACGACATGTCATCTACTGTTTGTATTTTTGTCATAAATGTTAATAGTGTTTTAAATTATTTATAATTATTTTATATTAAATATATTTAGAATGAAATATCCTTAATGTGAACGTTTTTTCGTTTACGGCTAGCCTACATGATACTTTAATAACCTTTTAATTTTTATTTCAACTATTATTTTGTATTGAATTACGCTATTATTAATATTATTATTTTTTTAAAACCCCTTCTCATACAGTAGACCCAAAATTTTAAGCAGTGTGGACTAAAGTTGCTTCTGGGGCCCCTCCGGGATTAGGAGCCCTGAAGCTTAAGCTTCATTAGTTTCATAGTAGATCTGCCCCTGCTGGTGAAGGCTGCGTCACTATCGGACACCGACACTGAATGTGTTTGTAAGCCAGTCCATGGACTCCTTCATGCACCAGGACACGGAAAGTTGCCCCCTGGAATGGGCTGGTGAAGTCCATGGTAACTCATAACCATGGTTTCCCAGGCCATTCCCAAGATTGCATTGGATCAGGAGGTGGGACCTTCTGGTTCTCCTGGAAGGGCCGCAGCGCTAGTCCACCCTCTCAATGTTGGAGTCTATTCCAAGCCACCAAATGTAGCTGCTGGTGAGCATCTTCATCTTGGATGCCCCCTGGTGTCCAATGTGGAGGTTCTGCAGCAAAGCTGCACGGCGGCTCTCTGGGATGACCACCTGTCATGGTCTTGAACATTTGGACTGCCCGTTCCGCAAAACCGTTGGAGGCCAGGTGATACAGGGCAGTCCGCACATGTCGGAATCTCTTTGGCTCCATGAACGGCTCGAACTCCGTGCTGGTGTCCTCCACGCTAAGCTCCGCGAGCTTCGTCGTGTAAGCCCACAGGTCGTCAAGAATCTGTGCTGGGCCTCACACTGGACCATGTGCCAGACCATGGATAAATGCTGGTCACGAGCAGCCATGACCAGCAACTAGAGGGCTGCTATAACGTCTGCAGTCAAGGCGGGAGCCAGCGGCCTCATGGAGAGGGGCAGGCGGCTCAATCATCGGCATGCAGGATCAGTGTGCCCGGGTGCTGTTCCAATGTGTACTCGTAAGCTGCCAGGAGTAATGCCCACCACTGGACCCTGACGGACACGATCGGGGGAAATCAACCAATCCTCCTTGAGCAGCCCGAGCAGGGGCTCGTTGTCCTTATAGGCCATGAATGCATGGCCGGAGATGTACTGGTGCAACTTTTGCACTCCAAACATGACAGCCAGGCCCTCCTTCTCAATCTGGTGTAGTTACGCTCGGTGGCAGCAAGTGTGCGAGATGCGAAACCGATCGGCCACTCTGACCAATCGGGCATCCAGTGCGTGAGTACGGCCCCCACGCCATAAGGTGAAGCATTGCACCTCAGGGGAAGTGGTTTTTCTGGATCGAAGTGCGTAAGCTGCTTCTCCGAGGACGACCACTGCTTGACCTCTTGGAAAGCCTTTTGGTGCGGGGAGTCCCATTCTCACTGGTGCCCTTTCTTCAACAATTGGTGGAGCGGGCTGATCAGCGTAGTTAAATTGGGGATGAATTTTGTTTACTAATTGAACCTAAAAAGAGAGCAGAGCTCGATCTGACCTTTACGGATGGGGGCCTGCCGGATGGCCCGCAGCCTGTCTTCCACCGGGTGAAGGCCATGCTGGTCTAACCGATACCCCAAATAGTTGACCTCGGGGGCATTAAAAACGCTCTTCTCCCTGCGGAGGCGGATGCTGAAGTGTTCAACTGGTGGAGGACTTGAAATGAAATGAAAATCGCTTATTGTCACAAGTAGGCTTCAAATGAAGTTACTGTGAAAAGCCCCTGGTCGCCACATTCCGGTGCCTGTTTGGGGAGACTGGTATGGGGTACTTCTACCAGGTCTCCAAATGCTCCTGGTCCAAGGCCTCAGTGATGAGGATATCATCCAGGTATACGGCCACCCTGGGCAGAATGGTTTCCATCACTTGCTGGAAAATCGCACAGGCCGATGTAACTCCGAACGGTAACCGGGTGTATTTGGGTTGCTCTGTGGGTGTTGACGGTAACAAACCTCCAGTGATATGGCAAATTGCAGGTTTTGTCACCGTTTCTCCCCCGCTGAGCTTGGTATACAGGCCCTCGATCCGAGGGACAGGGTAACGGTTGACATGAGAAACCAGGTTCACCGTCATCTTGTAGTCTCCGCACAGGTGCACGGATCCATCGGGTTTTAACGCCAGGTTCACTGGCGCAGCCCAGTCGGCAAAATTCACAATCTGATTGTGCATTGCCCGTGGCCCCCCTGGGGTTGTAACACCGGAAATACTCAGCAAGTAATGCAGCATCTGTGGAGTGAGAAACAAAATTAATGTTTCGAGGCTAATATGACTTCTTCAGAACTGAAGGAAGGCAGAAGCATGATGGGTTTAACTCTGCTTCTCTGGGTGTTTCCAGCATTTACTGTTTTAATTTCAGGTGTCCCGCATCTACAGCATTTTGCTTTTGTTTAAGTAAATAAGCGATTCAGTCAGCTCCCGGACTAAGGTTTTTAAAATATGGGATCGAAGAAAATGCCTCTTTAAATGTGCAACTAAGACTAAATGCAAAGGACGGGATTCTCGCTCCCACCAGCTGGCCAATGGAGTTTCCAACTTTGGGCAGCCCCAAGCCGTCGGAAAATCCCATGGCGTGGGTGTGTTGCCGGTGCAACAGAGATCCCTGACAGCGGAGATTCCAACCCAAGGGGCGGGATTCTCCACTCCCACGCCGAAGTGGCCGCACCATCGTGAACGCCGTCGAGGTTCACGACGGCGTGGAACGGCCCCGGTCCCGACCGATTCAGGCCCTGACAATAGGCTAGTATCGGGGCCGCGTCATCTACACGCGCCAGGCCTTGTTGCCCGCGTAAAAGCGGCGCCGCATAGATGACGCGGCCGGCGCCGCATAACGGACGTCATCCGCGCATGCGCGGGTTGGCCGGCGCCAACCCGCGCATGCGTGGTTGCCGTCCTCTCTAAGTCCGCCCCGCAAGAAGATGGGGGACGGGTCTTGCGGGGCCGCGGAAGGAACGAGGTCCTCCTTCAGAGAGGACGGCCCGACGATCGGTGGGCACCAATCGCGGGCCACCCCACATTCCAGGTGAAGCCCGGTGCAAGATCCCCCCTCGCCCCCCCACAGGCCGCCCCCCCCAGCGTTCACGCACCGCCCACGACTGCAGCGACCAGGTGTGGACGGCGTCGGGGGGGAACCCGCCGTTTTGGCCTGGCCGCTCGGCCCATCCGGGCCTCAGAATAGCAGGGGTGCCGGAGAATCGCCATTTTCGGTGTCTCCGGCGATTCCCCGGCCTGCGGCCCGCGAAACTCGACCGGGCCATTCCCGCCGCTTGGGAGAATCACGGGAGGGCGTCGGACCGGCGTCCCCGGAAATCTTGGCGGCCGAGGCGATTCTCCCAACCAGCGTGGGAGTGGAGAATCGCGCCCAAGGAGTCTGTCCACTCTGACGGCCATAGCTGATATTCCGATAACGTTTCATCACCTTTCTCTGAAGTCTGATGATGTTGCGCATTTATCTCTTTAGCCGTTGTAACCTTGCTTTCACAGGGCTCTCTGAGCTATCCATGACACTTGAAGGTTGTTAACTTCGAGAAAAGTTCAGCAACTTTTTCATTCAGTCTGAGCTTAATGGAAAAATGTGTTCGCTGACAACATATTCACAGCTCAAATGAATGAACAGTTTACACATTCTCCCTTTGCTTGTCATCAACTTTCTTGCAAAGAGTTGCTTACTAGGCTGGTCCCCAAGGGTTTACTTGCACTATTCAGTCACATCGCTGCAGTCCAAACTCATGACCAATTCCTTTATCTATCAAATTGTTTTCCCATTGTGCGATAACCCAGTATAAAAAAAACATACAGATAAATAGTGAAGTGAAGCATCCTTCGACAGTTGCTTTGTTAAACAGACAATAATTAACAAACTGATTTAACTTGGACAGAATCATCTGAAGATTCTCACTAAACACAGATTTGTTGGATTTTTCCTGATGGCCCACAAAGTTGTGTCCAAATTCAATTTCGGCTGACTCTTCAGTACAATGCATAGAATACATAGAATCTCTACAGTGCAGAAGGATGCATTTGTCCCATTGAGTTTGCACCGATCCTCTGAAACAGCACTCATCCCAAGCCCACTTCCCTTCCCTATCCCTATAACCCCTTAACCTAACCTACACATCCCTGGACACTAAGGGGCGATTTCGGGTAGCCAATTCACCAAACCTGCACATCTATGGAGTGTGGGATGAAAATGGAGCACCTGGAGGAAATTCATGCAGATACGGGAGAACGTGCAATAACTAACAGTTATTCAAGGCCAGAATTGAGCCCGGGTTGCTAACCACTGTGCCACGGCAGTTGTGTTGCCGTTCTTTACCTTAGATATCAAACCTGCTACTTAATGATAAGCCAATGCTTAAAGGTCCTATGCACTGTTCAATTAAAGACAGGGGATTGCCCGATTGCCAAAATTACTCCCTCAACCAATTTGCGTGGGCAGTGGTTTGCTAGTCTTCACTTAGTGTTCTTCTACCTTTGTTACTGATATGCTTCAAATCAATTCATTGCAGCTGAATAGTTGAGATGCTTGCAGAATTTGATAAGAAGTTATCTGATCTGACTTGCCACTTCATCTTCTACAACAGTTCACACTTAATGTCTTGTACCTCGCTGTCTGTTTGCACATTCTCTGTAGATGAAGGGGCAGCACGGTAGCCTTGTGGATAGCACAATTGCTTCACAGCTCCAGGGTCCCAGGTTCCATTCCAGCTTGGGTCACTGTCTGTGCGGAGTCTGCACATCCTCCCCGTGTGTGCGTGGGTTTCCTCCGGGTGCTCCGGTTTCCTCCCACAGTCCAAAGATGTGCAGGTTAGGTGAATTGGCCATGATAAATTGCCCTTAGTGTCCAAAATTGCCCTTAGTGTTGGGTGGGGTTACTGGGTTATGGGGATAGGGTGGCGGTGCTGACCTTGGGTAGGGTGCTCTTTCCAAGAGCCGGTGCAGACTCGATGGGCCGAATGGCCTCCTTCTGCACTGTAAATTCTATGATAATCTATGATGGAGGAATCTTCTGCTTTAGCCTGTGCAGAGATTTGCTTGTGAATCCTTACAGTGCAGATGGAGGCCATTCAACCCATCAAGTCTGTACGGAGCCAGTGGTTTGTAAAATTGATCACATCAAAGAGAGGTAAGTGCTGTGAAATCACAAGCTTGAGTGATTGGAATGCATTCAGTGCTTGGACTGCATTTACATCTCTTTGATGTGGTCAATGTTTGCAAACATTGGAGTTTTAACACTTAGGCCACTGAAGTACGAAAGGATAAGAATGGAGGAAAGCTGTAGATGGTTTGGACACGCTGGCAATTACAGACAACTACTCAAAATCTATGAATGGCTTGCAGATAATGAATCTGTGGGAACCACACCAGGCACAGCTGCACTCCTTCAAGAAATGCTCACGTGAATCTGCAAGGTAAGTATTACAGCTTCCCACTGTCCCGGTCTGGACTGCTCTCCAGCTTCCAGACAGGGGTCCCTTTCTCTGGGGGGATGTGTGTGTGTGTGGGAGTGGGTGTCTGTGTGTGGGAGGGGTGGTTGGGAAGGGGGTTCATTTACGCAGGATGTCCCTTGGGGTCTTCCAATTACAGGGGCCTCTAGGAGGGCATCCCCCTCTTAAAGGGGCCTCTAGGAGGGGGTCCCCCTCTTACAGGGGTCTCTCGGGGCTCCCCCTATTACAGGGGTCTCTCGGGGCTCCCCCTATTACAGGGATCTCTCGGGGCTCCCACTATTACAGGGGTCTCTCAGGGCTCCCCCTATTACAGCGGTTTCTTGGGGGTCCCCCCTATTGGAGGGATCCTTGGGGGTGTCCCCCTATCACAGGGGTACCTGTGGGTTGGTTAGGTTGTAGTCTGCTCGAGGAGGTGTGAGCAGGCCGTGCACTGTTGGAGGGGGGGGGGCCCTTGGATGGGCTCAAATGGTCTCTGCCAATGGAGGCCTGCCATGGTTGACCTCACGGTGGGCCACCGCAAGACCCACTATGTCAGTTTCATGATTGCTGAGACCACAAGTGAACTGCATCCACGTGATTTCTGGCCGCGGGGACCAGTCAAACACAGAAAGCTGGAGCATATTGTGTGGGGCCCATTAGGGCAGCACGGTGGTGAGCACTGTGGCTTACAGTGCCAGGGTCCCATGTTCGATTCCCCGCTGGGTCACTGTCTGTGTGGAGTCTGCATGTACTCCCCGTGTCTGCGTAGGTTTCCTCAGAGTGCAGGTTCGGTGGATTGGACATTAGCGTCCAAAAGATTTGGGATAGGGTGAAGTGAGGGCTTAAGGTGGGTCGGTGCAGACTCGATGTGGCGAATGGTCTCCTTCTGCACTGTATGTTCTAAATACATCCTCACACCGGCACGCATCGTGGACTTTGTTCACGCTGCCAGCGGGGGTCGGAACAGGCGCCGATCCCGGGTTCCCCGCCCCCGCCCCCGCCCAATTCTCCATCCCAACAGTGAACACATTCTGGGCTTCCTGGGACGAGACATCCCGCCCCAGGAGTTCCGCAATTTACTATGTTGAAATGCTTTGGTAGCGCGCTCAGGTCTGCTGAGTCTTAGAGGTCCCATACTTTCAGGTGGTGATCAAACCTGGAGAGGATCAGTTACCTTCCTAAAGTACTAACCTTTTTCCCGTTGAAGCGGAGTACAAGGTAGAGAATTATTTTGGTCAGGGAAGGACTTTGGGCACCTCAGGTACAGAACTGTCTGGCCGATTTGGGGGGGGGAAGTGGTTTCCACCGATTGAACCGCTCCACTGGGAGTTCATTGTCACTGTGCTAACTTTAGGCTGCTTGAATATAACTTAAGGAAGAATGGGAGAAATTATTCCAAAGATCAGCTTAGATTTCCCAGGTGGACGTTTTGCGGGCTGGGCTTCCCATGTCCTGTCATTGAGAATGTCGATCTCCGCAGACTGCAACAGGAGGCTGTGCTGATTTGCATATATACTTGCATACAATAGGAGGCCAAAACTATTGGGCAAATAAGGAGTTTCAATATAAGTTCAATAATTATGTAAATCAAAGTTACATATTAAATAATAGGAGAGAAGAGAGAACAGTGGATGTTAATGCAATTAGCGGGTATTATGATTAAGCACCTGCAATTAATTGCCAGGGACTGGGATACACTTGTCTTGTGTTCCAATAACTATGGTGTCTTATTTTCTGCCGGAATAGTTGGATCAATTTAGGGATCTTGAAAGGGAACAGATATATCTGTGCCGGTTTAATTGATAGTTAATAACACCAATGAACCAAATAATCATGAGATCACTTTGAATTTACAAAGCAGTAGCAAGCCATTCAGCCCAGCTGACTCATGCTGGTGATAATACTCCACATGAGCCTCCTCTGACCCGACTCCACATAATCCGAGCAGCATGTCCTTCCGTTCCTTTCTCCCTTGTTTAGCTTCACCTTAAACACATCCATGCAAATCCTCTCAACTACTTTATTTGGCAGCAAGCTCAACCCTCTTTTTCCAGATCTCTGTATTTATTTGCCCCTATCCCTGTCCAAATTCCTTTTGAATCTGCTTCATCCACCCTTTCAGACAGTGCATTCCAGAGCGGAACAATGGGCCGCACAGAAAAGACATCATCACATTCTTTCTGTTCCTTTGATCAGTCACCTTAAACCTGTGTCTGCCGGTTACCAATTGTTTTTGCCATTGGAAACAGTTTCTGCTTACTTACCCCGCACCCCCCATGCCCCATCATAACTGCTCATGGGCGGGATTCTCCACTCCCGCGCCGAAGTGCCCAGGCCGACGCCAACCCGCGCATGCGTGGTTGCCGTCCTCTCTGAGTCCGCCCCGCAAGAAGATAGCGGACAGATCTTGCGGGGCCGCGGAAGGAAGGAGGTCCTCCTTCAGAGCGGACGGCCCGACGATCGGTGGGCACCGATCGCGGGCCATGCCACATTTGAGGTACCCCCCGGTGCAGGATCTCCCCCCGCCCCCCCCCCCCCCCCCTTGCAGGCCGCCCCCCCAGCGTTCCCGCGCTGTTCCCGACAGCAGCGACCAGGTGTGGACGGCGCTGGGGGGAACCCGCCGTTTTGGCCTGGCCGCTCGGCCCATCCGGGCCTGAGAATAGCGGGGGTGCCGGAGAATCGCCATTTGGGTGTCTCGGGCGATTCTCCGGCCTGCGTCGTGGGGAACTCGGCGGGGCCGTTCTCGCCGCTTGGCAGAATCGCGGGAGGGCGTCGGACCGGCGTCCCGGGAAATTTGGGCGGCCCAGGCGATTCTCCCAACCGGCGCGGGAGTGGAGAATCTCGCCCCATGATTGTGAAGACCTCTGTCAAGTCCCCTCTTAACATCCTCTGCTCTAAGGAGAACCAGCACAATTTCCCAATTGACTCTACATAACTGAAGTCTCTGTTAGTAAAGCGTTGGCGTACCTTCTTGAAGGCTTTGCCATGTCTTCAAATCTGGTGCCCAGAATTGCGGCCGAGCCAGTGATTTATTAAGATTTACCTTTGGTGCTATTTTTTTTTAAACCACTGAAGAAGGATGGTTTTAGGTTGGGCAGCAAATTAAAAGCACAACATTTTCAGGATCTGAACGCCCTGTCTACCCATCTTATATTTGATTTGTACCGCAGGCTCTTCTCGCTCACAAAACATGATGGCAATAAGTTTCTTTCACCGCAGGGCTGCAGGGTTACAAAATAAAGCGCAATAGATACATTGAGGGCAATAAATATCTAGCAGCGAGTTACAGGGATAATAATTAATTTACGTAATTTGGTCGGGTCTTAAGTCACAAGGGTAAAGCTGAACTGGTTTATGCAAATGTTTGATATGGAATTAATGACCTTAGCAACATTTTGTACATTCTGCAGCGCACAGTTTTATTATAAAACTAAGTTCGAGCTGTGGTTGGGTGATTGTTATTCAATATCCAGTTCAAGGAATCTTAGATAGAAACCTCGATGCAATCATCAGCGTCTAGAAAGGTAAGAGCAGCAGATACAGAACAACAACAATAGAGACATAAGAACTAGGAGCAGGAGTAGGCAAGTAAGCCCCTCGAGCCCGCTCTGCCATTCAATAAGATCATGGCTGATCTCCTCTTGGCCTCAACTTCACTTTCCTGTCCCTTCTCCATAACCCTTCAACCCATTACTAATTAAAAACCTATCGAGCTCCCCCTTAAATTTACTCAATGTTCCGGCATCCACCGCACTGTGGGGTAGTGAATTCCAGATAACAACTGTGCTACCGTGCCGCACATTCACCACCCTGTGAGAGAAGTAATTTCTCTTGAAATGAAAATCGCTTATTGTCACAAGTAGGCTTCAAATGAAGTCACTGTCAAAAGCCCCTATTTGCCACATTCCGGCGCCTGTTCGGGGAGGCTGTTACAGGAATCGAACCGTGTGTCTGGCCTGCCATGGTCTGCTTTCAAAGCCAGCGATTTAGCCCTCATCGCTGTGTTAAATTCGTATAGTTCCTTTATCATAATAAAAGGTTCCAAGGGACTTAATTGGTGTGTTACAAAGCACATCCTGACACTGACCCACATAAGAAAATATGAGAGCAGATAACCAAAAGCTTTTCAAAGAGGTAGGTTGGAAGGAGCAATGGGGAGGCTGAAGATGCCAGAATTATAGGAGTACGGATATCCCAGAGGAGTGTGAGGCTAGAGGAGATGAGGGATTTGAAAAGAAGGGTGAGAATTCTAAAATCAAGGTGTTATTTAACCAAGAGCAAGAACAGATCAGCGCGCAGAGATGTTCAGGTTTGCCACCAAGTTAAATTCCATCCTGATATGGATGAACATTGCATTTCTTCATTGTTGCTGGGTCAAAATCCTGGAGCACCAGACCCTACCAAACAACATTCTGATAATACCTTCACCACATGGACAGAAGCAATTCAAGGAATGGGCTAAACACCGCATTATCAAGGGATAATAAGGGGTGTGAAATCGACGCTGGCCAGTGATGCCAATAATCCCAAAAATTAATTTTCTAAAATTACTTTCAGAGAGAGGGTATTGAGGAGAGTTATGTGAAGTTACATGGCTTCATGTGAATGGCACTGTAGTCATTTTCATTACAGACCAATGGACAGTATGCATTATCGGACAGTAAGCAGTTGGATTTAGGTTGCTCAAGGAGCTCGACATCATCCAGGATGAAGCAGCACCACTTGATTGGCACCTCATCCACAAAAATTCACTCCCTCCACTGCCATTGCACAGTGGCAATCATGTATACCATTCACAAGATGCACTGCAGCAACTCACCAAGGCTCCTTCAACAACACCTTCCAAACCCACAATGACTACCACCTCGGGCAAGAGCAGCAGATACCTGGGAATACCACCACCTGGAGTTTCCATTCCAGGTCACTCAACACCCCGACTTGGAAATATATTGCAGCTCCTTCACTGTCGCTAAGTCATAATCCTGAACCTCCCTCCCTGTGGATGGTCCTACAGTTCAGTGACTGCAGCAAATACATGAAAGCAGCTCACTATCGCCTTCTCAAGAGCAATTTAGGATGGACTATAAATGCTGGCCTCACCAGTAAAGCCCACATCCCTTGAAAGAATTTTTAAAAGTTAATTGTGTCCCTTAATGGGATTTTTACTTTGTGTTGGAAAACCCAAGTAGTGATTGCTTTTATTAAAGATGGAATTTCTGCCACACTGGAAGCTAATTAAGTGAGTCATCCAACTCACAGCCATAACTGAAAAAGAGGCGATATGTGGCTGCAGTTAAAAAATTAAAAATGCCCGCCTCCAAAATTTCCCTAAACATAGAACCTGTATGTTGTTTACATCTCTGTAAATGTTTCCACTTATCCCAGTGTGTCAGGCAGAGATGAACACACTGGGCTGCATAACGTAAGAACAAACAAATTAGGGGGCAGCCTATTCTGCCATTCAATAAGATAATGGTTCATCTGACTGTGTCCTTAACTCCACTTTCCTGCCTGCCTCCGTAACAAAACCTCTTAAACCAAAAATCAGTCTAACTCAGTCTTAAATATATTAAGAAGTCTTACAACATCAGGTTAAAGTTCAACAGGTTTGTTTCGAATCACTAGCATTTGGAGCACTGCTCCTTCCTCGGGTGAATGAAGAGGTGGGTTCCAGAAACATATATATAGACAAAGTCAAAGATGCAAGATGATACTTTGAATGCAAGTCTTTGCAGGTAATTAAGTCGACAGGTCCAGACGGAGCAACTGGAGAGAGGGATTATCACAGGTTAAAGAGATGGGAATTGTCTCAAGCCAGGACAGTTGTAAGGATTTTGCAAGCCCAGGCCAGATGGTGGGGGATGAATGTAATGCGACATGAATCCCAGGTCCCGGTATGAGGCCGTACCCATATGTGCGGAACTTGGCTATAAGTTTCTGCTCAGCGAATTTGTGTTGTCGCGTGTCCTGAAGGCCGCCTTGGAGAATCGGAGGCTGAATGCCCTTGACTGCTGAAGTGTTCCTCAACTGGAAGGGAACATTCCTGCCTGGTGATTGTCGCGCAATGTCCGTTCATCCGTTGTCACAGCGTCTGCATGGTCTCGCCAATGTACCACACTTTGGGACATCCTTTCCTGCAGCGTATGAGGTAGATAACGTTGGCTGAGTCGCACGCCTATGTACTACGTACCTGGTGGGTGGTGTTCTCACGTGTAATGGTGGTATCCATGTCGATGATCTGGCATGTCTTGCAGAGATTGCCATGGCAGGGTTGTGTGGTGTCATGGTCGCTGTTCTAAAAGCTGGGTAGTTTGCTGCAAACAATGGTTTGTTTGAGGTTGCGCGGTTGTTTGAAGGCAAGTAGTGGGGGTGTGGGGATGACCTTGGCAAGATGTTCATCTTCAGCGATGACGTGTTGAAGGGCTGCGAAGAAGATGTCATAGTTTCTCCGCTCTGGGGAAGTACTGGATAACTCTGTCGGTTGTGTCCCATGTTTGTCTTCTGAGGAGGTCGGTGCGGTTTTTTGCTGTGGCGCGTTGGAACTGTCAATCGATAAGTCGAGCGCCATATCCCGTTCATACAAGGGCAACTTTTAGCATCTGTTACGATCCTCCTCGTCTGAGTAGATCCTGTGTATCTGGAGGGCATGTCCATAGGGGATGGCTTCTTTAATGTGCTTAGGATGGAAGCTGGAGACGTGGAGCTAGGTGAGGTTATCCATGGGCTTGCGGTAAAGCGAAGTGCTGAGGTGACCGTCCTTGATGGAGATGAGTGTGTCCAAGAATGCAACTGATTCTGGAGAGTAGTCCATGGTGAGTCTGATGGTGGGATGGAACTTATTGATGTCATCGTGCAGTCCTTTCAGTGATTCTTCACCGTGGGTCCAAAAGAAAAAAATATAATTGATGTATCTGGTGTGTAACATCGGTTGAAGGACCTGTGCGGTGAGGAGGTCTTGTTCAAACTTGTGCATGAAGATGTTGGCATATTGAGGTGCGAATTTGGCCCCTGTGGTT
The DNA here is from genome assembly GCF_047496885.1 of Scyliorhinus torazame. NCBI lineage: Eukaryota > Metazoa > Chordata > Chondrichthyes > Carcharhiniformes > Scyliorhinidae > Scyliorhinus > Scyliorhinus torazame. The sequence goes on along the minus strand of NC_092723.1, from coordinate 66,167,602 downwards.
GTTCTGTGTGTCTAGATGAAGAACTTGTTGTCAAAGTTGAAGACGTTGTGATCCAGAATGAAGCGGATGAGTTGCAGAATTGCGTCTGGAGATTGGCAGTCTTAAATATGTTCAATGGGCCAGCATCCACTGCTCTCTGGGATCAGAGGCCCAAACCCCCAACATGGGGGGTTAGACCTCTTTCCATGATCAGGGATGTAAACTCTAGGATTGAGGATCTGATACGCTTCCCAGAGTCAGAAATTGGTCTCCCTAGGAATGAGATTTGGTCCACGTTCCTGGGATCAGGGATTAGATACCTCGCCTACAGGTTTGGAGGTGGTACTGTTTCCCTTCCAAGAGTCAGCCATCCCTCCACACACCTATTAACTCAGCAGCAACTGCCTTACCTGCTCCTGTGGCAATGGCCTCCTGTAGATAATTCTCTGCCCAACTGGGAGCCAAGCCTGTTAATCAAGCTGGGTTCCGGTGAAGGGTTGTGTGGGGAGGTGGGGGTGGGGGTGGGGGGGTGGAGGGGGGGGGGGGCAGTTTAAACAAAAACTCACTGCAGAACTCCACACCATATGGTCCTCAAGAATTTCCTAAACACAGTTCCACCCTCACGCCCCTGTTACGGACACCGCCCCAGTAAATACTGTGGCCTTGATATCCATTGATATGAGAAATTTATTGGCAATTCAACTCTTCCCATTCAAAAGCAGGGCAAAGTTATCAATAAATTCCTGGGATAGCTAAAGGAGAAGCTGTCAGGCAGCAATCACAATTCCTGTGGCGGAAATGAACCAAGTGCAGACTCTACACTTCAAACAAGCCCTGTCATTCCCCAATAGGCAGCTGATCAAAAGATTCCTTCCCCTGAACGTTGGAAGTGCGATATAAGCCAATAAACTTCATTTTACCATTAAAAAAGGAGACTGAAAGATCTAAATAATGGAAACACTGATAAATACTTTCACCAAGTAGTTGTAAAGGACACAATCTGCACTTGAAGAGGTAACTTTAATATAAATCTGTGGACACAATCGGGAAAGTTTAAACTTGCAAAAACAGGTGGGTTTGAATCAGCTGGTAGGATCTCAACTTGTCCCCAATTTACAGTTCTAACAGTGGTAGGATGGAGGGAGGGTGGAAGCTCATTTAAATATTATAATTACGCTACATGCCCCAGATTCCTGCTGTCTTCCAAGTTTAACCCTGACCAGACAGACATCCCAGGTCAGAAACCAACAGCTAAATGGAGACAAGGACTGCTGACTGTAAGAAGTAAATGTCTTTCCACTGCTCTTGGCCCAGGAGAAGCAGGAGTGCTTCCCCTAGTCACAGAAGTTATTGTGTTTTCCCCTCCTCCCCACCCCAGAATCAAACCTCTCCCTGACAAGATCACTCATCTCTCCCAACACCAGTGGAAGCCCACCCTCCCCTGCCAAGAATCGCATCCACAAAATATCGAGGGCAGGATTCTCTAAGCCCACGGCGGGTTGCAGAATCGCCGGGCCGGGCGCATTTCGCGTGACACCGCCCCGACGCCAGTCCGCCGATTCTCCGGTGACGTCCGATTCTACGCGCCCCCCCCCCGGCGATTCTCCGCCCAGGATGGGCCGGGTGGCCACCCAAAAAAGCTCGAGTCCCGCCGGCGCCGTTCTCATCTGGTCTTACCCAGCAGGATCTCGGCATACATCCTGTCTGGGGTGGCCTGGTGAGAGGGGACGGGGGGGTCCAACCCTGGGAGGGCCTCCACCGCGGCCTGGCCCACAATCGGGGCCTACCGATCGACAGGCCGGCCTCTCATGGTGGGGAGCTCTTTTGCTCTGCGCCGGCCCCTGTAGCCCTACACCATATTGCGTCGGGGCTGGCATGGAGAAGGAAGCTACCGCGTATGCGCGCATTCGCGCCGGTTGCAGTGCGCAAGCGCGCCGATCGCAGTGCGCATGCGCAGACCCGCGGCGCCCTTTGATGCCGGTATCGGCAGCTGGAGCGGCGTGGGTCGCTTCAGTGCCATGCTGGCCTCCTGGAGGGCAGAGGATTGCTACACATATCAGTCCGATGACGCCGTCGTTAAACTCTCCAGTTTTTACGACGGTGCCAACACTCTGCCTTAAGAAATGGAGAATCCCGCCCCTAGATCTCATCCCTCTGATTCAACTGATCCAATTATAGATTCTCTACCTAAATCTGAAAGGTTGTGGCCTCCTCTTGAATGTTCCAGGTGCATCAATCAGATTGGCTTCCGGATGGGAATCCCGTTGTGAGTTAAAAATATTTCAGTGAGCAGGTGGTCATCTACTGAATACACTTTCTGGGGCACCGATAGAAACAATTCTAGAAATTAAAAATAACTGCTACCTGATCAATTTGAAACATGGGTTGGTATCAGTAGAGCCCATCAGAGTGGGAATAATAGCACAGTTGATGGGGAGAATTGGGCGGGAGTAACCACAATGGATATCTCGATTGGGTAAGCTGGCCTAATTAACTTGGGAGAAGGGAAGGCCAGATGTGGGAATTCCTCCCACCAGCAGTGAGAAGGCAATTTGCTTAATTCATGATCTACTTAAAACCAGTAACCCCAGAGCCCACTAGAATTTAATGGTGGCTCAGGAATTAATGGGAGTTGTATAACCTTCTTTTACCTCCCAGAGGCTGTCGAGCAGTTCCTGTCAGGTTTGCCTCTGGCCTCAGAGGAGGAGGCCCCCTCATTGACAAGAATGATATGCCCTATACCTGAAACTGAGGATGGAGTGCTGATAGCCACCCCCTGCCCTTGTCACTCCAGCAACTCCCATCCCACCCTCACTCACCTGTGTTCTGAGATTTGGTGTCACTTCTGGGGCTGGGCATCTGTATTAATGATTTAGATGACAGACAGAGAGTAATGGATCTGGGTTTGCTGATGATACCAAGCTCAGTGGAAATACAAGCTGTGGGGTGTACACAAAGAGGCTGCAAAAATATTTGGACAGGTTACATGTACAGACAATGAAGTGACAGATGGAGTATAATGTGGGGAAATATAAGATTATTCATTTTGGTCATACGAATGGAAAAAGAGAATATTTTTGAAAAGGTGTGAAATTTTTAAATGTTGTCATTCAGGGACACATGGGTAGGCTTGTTTAAGGGACATCAAGCAGGCACAGGAAGTAGTTAGGAAAGCAACGGACGCAACAAGAATAAAGAAGTCTTGCTGTAATTGTACTGGGCATTGGTGAGTTCATACCTGGGATACTTTCAGTCTCCATATTTAAGGAAGGATACACTTGCAATGGAGGCAGCATAGTGGGTGTTTACTGGATTGGTCCCTGGAATGAATGGATTGCCCTATGACGAGAGGCTGTGTGAATTGGGTTCATCCTCCCTTTAGAAGAAGGAGAGGTGATCTCATGAATCATTGAAGATTACGAAGGCCCTTGACAGAGTAGATACTGGGTGGTTGTTTCTCCTGGCTAAAGGTGAGCATAATCATTTTGAATGGTGGAGCAGGATCTACATGTGGTCTATTCCTGCTTGTGGTCTTATGTGGCAACTGGTTGGGGGAGGGGTAGACCAATGTCACTGGAGCAACATCCAACCCATGATATTTGCGATGTATAGCATGGTTGGGAGGAGCCGATGATGTTGGACGCCCTGGTTCCCAAAGCTGGCTTGTACATTTGTTAAAGAGAGGAGTAAAAATGGCCTCGGTCGAATGGTTCACAGCACTGATGAAACCAGAAACATTGACTTGGATTGGAGATTGTGTGACAAATCTTGACTTCAACTGGAAGGAAGATGGGGCCGGGCGGGGGGGGAACAAGAGTACATATAATGGTAGATTTGCAACAACAACTTGCATTAATGCAGCACCTTTAATGCAGTAGACCGCCCCAATCCAGTTCGTAGCAGCCTAATCAGACAATAAATCTGATACTGAGCCAAAGAGGGAGACATTGGAACAGGTTACCAAAAGCTTTTTTAAAAATAAATTTACAGTATCCAATTCATTTTTTCCAATTAAGGGGCAATTTTAGCATGGCCCATGCACATCTTTAGGTTGTGGGGGTGAGACCCACACAGACACAGGAAAATGTGCAAACCCCACACAAGGACAGTGACCCAGAGCTGGGATCGAACCCGGTACTCAGTGCTGTGAGGCAGCAGTGCTAAGCACAGTGCACCGTGCCGCCCCACGTTACCAAAAGCTTGATCAAAGAGGTCGGTCTTACGGAGCACCTAAAAGGAGGAGAGAGAGGTGGAGAGGTGTAGAGAGAGAAATACAGAGCTGAGACAGCTGAAAGTACACCTCCCAATGGTATAAACCAGGATGCACACGAGACGATAATTTGAGGATAGAGATACCAAGACTGACCAATTAGAATCGCAATGATTTCCGGAACATTAATAGAACAGACAAAGCAAGAATGTTGTTCCGATATATTTGTTGCCAAGTAAGTGTCCAGACTTAATTCTCTGGCAGTTTATGCAATGCTCTATGTGCGAAAGATACAGCATAACAAAAGCTATGGGGCAGTAATGAAAAGATTTAAAGTTAAGATTTTAGTCAGTGCTTTCCTGCTTATTCACACGTTGAACCTCTCATTCGTGTCTTTGTTAATTCTTGACTAGGCTATTCCAGTGCTCTTCTGGCTAATCTCCAACCTTTCACTCTGTAAACTTGAGTGTATCGCAAGCTCTGCTACCCATATCCCAACTCACCGTGTTGTGTTCATCCACCACCCCCTGCGCTCCATGTCCGACAAAGCACAATTTCAAAATTCTCGCCCTGTTTTCAAACTTCTCCACTGCCATCAATCCTTCTCTTTCTCTGTCTGACTTCCTCCAGGTCCACAGATCTCTGTGCTCCTCTAATTTTAGCCTCTTGTACCTTCCTGATTGGACCATTCGTGGAATTCCATCAGTCTCCTGAGTACTAAGCTCTAGAATTCCCCCCATACACCTGTCTGTCTGTTTACATCTCTCTTCCCCTAGCTGACCCTCCTCACAAACTACTTATTTGACCAACTTTATAATCACCCGTCCTGAAATCGCCTCATGCATCAAATTCCATTTGTGAATAGTCCTGGGGGTGTGTTACTAAATTTAAGGTGCTGCAGGTTAACTCCCTACCTCTGTTTCGGAGGTTTACTTTGGGTATCAACAACTCAAGACTACCAAATTATTGCTTGCACATAGCACGTTTATTTAGCATTACAAAATCTGACATTCAATAAGAATTATAAGACGTGATCTAACTAAAACAAAATAGAGTCTGTTTTAGGCGGGAAGCGCTGGGAACAGCCCGCTATCTAACAGCACTGTTTTTTTCGGTGTCTCCCGATCCCAGCTCCCAGATGCCCTCCGCACCCCACCTCACACGAGTAGGGCACACCCAGGTCTGATCCCGGCATGAGCAAAATGCCAGCCTGACCACCCTGGCAGTTCCCCGGCCAATCTGTCAGTGCCACCTAGGCACCCTGACAGTGGCAGGCTGGCACCCGGTGGCACTGCCAGGATGCCCAGCTGGCATTTCCAGTGTGCCAGGCTGGCAGTGCCAAGGTGCCCTGGTGACAGCAGCAGTGCCAGGGTGCCACCCTGCCCATAGGCCGACCATCCTGAGGCCACCGATCGTCTGCGAGGCCCCACCAAGAGCTGTTCCGCTTGGTCCCCGTTTGTGGGAACCAGTGCTGAACTGCACCCTGCTGGAGTCTCCTCCGCAAGGCTTGTTGATGGCTTTTAAGCTCTTTTAACTATGTGAGTCTGGGTCCCACCAGGTCTCGCGAGATCTAACCATAACACCGTCAGAAATCCTGGGAGTGGCCTTTTCTGAGATCTACTGGTTGCATCCCGCCCTGATTCCGGCAGGACGCGGCCAGTAGAACGCACCCCTACTCATGCGTCCATGTGGGCAAGTTGCTTGTGTTTTTCTGAGACTTGGAACAGAGCGAATGATCAGTTCTCTCTTTCTGGTCTCCAATTAGATGATTAGACTTGGTCCCGAGATACTCTTACCTCAGGGCACAATTTCTTACACCCCATTCTGTGCATGCTGCCTGCATGATCAGCTCTCGATAGGCTGATCCTACCTCCTCGAGGCTCAGTGCTTGGCCAGTTGTTTGTTGACAGATGCCATGGGGGCGTAACATCCATCAAAGCCAGTCGACCGTCTCATGGGTCTCGCCATTATTGGCAGCCTCATCAAGTTTTGTCCACCTCGCATAGCAAGCTTCTTGTTCTTCAACCCATTTGTGGCAACAAGACACAAATACATCTCCACCGACTTCTTAGTCCTCAAGTAGCCAGCTCATGTGATGTGCCAGTTACACATTCAATGATAATTTGAGCAACATGTTGATGTTCACTTCCTTTTTTAACAGCACAACTTAATAGTACAATTTTATCCCATTCCAGACTTGGCACATACCGCTTCTTCCAGCTTTTAGAGACTTGAAATCTAAGTGGGGGGTTGCAATGTCCATCTCCAAGAGTGGCTTGGAAGCACAACTAAAGACCGAGCTGGCCGGGTTCTAAAGGACATAGCTGCTAGACTTGGTCGATGCACAGTGGCAGTCATGTGTATCATGTACAAGATGCACTGCAGGAACTCACCAAGTTTCTTTAGACAGCACCTTCCAAACCCCAACATTACCATATAGAAGGACAAGAACAGCAGATACCTGGGAACCCCACCACCCAGAGGTTCTCCTTCAAGTCACTCACCACCCTGACTTGGAAAGATATCACCGTTCCTTCACTGTTGCTGGGACAACATCCTGGAACTCCCTCCCTAACAGCACTGTGGGTGTATCTGCATCTCAGAGACTGCAGCAGTTCAAGGAGGCAACTCACCAGCTTCTAAAAGGCAGCCTGCGATGGGAAAAAAATGCTGGCCTAACCAGTGACTGTCACATCCTGTGAATAATAAAAAACACTTGCTCACCACACTCGGTGAAGAGGAAATGATAGACATAAATATGGGGAGACGGTGGAGTCTGGGCAAATAATAGCATATGGAGAGGCTGGGGCATATGGAGAGACGATAACTTATGGGGAGGTGGTGGCCTATAGGCAGACAATAGCGTCTGGAAATAATGTGGCATATGGGTAGATGGTGATGTAGTGGCAATGCCATTGGACTAAAATGCAGAGGCCTAAGCTAATATGCTGATGTCATGGGTTTCAATCCCAACATGGCAGCTGGTAGTATTTGACTTCACCTAATCAATAAAAAAAGTTCAATTGATTAATTTAAAAAATATGCAATTGGAAGCTAGTAATGGTAACCATATTATGAATTGTAAAAACCCATTTGGTTCACTAATGTCCTTTAGGGAAGGAAATCGTCCTTACCCGGTCTGGCCTACATGTGCCTCCAGATCCACAGCAATGTGGCTGACTCTTAACTATTCTTGCCGATGGCCTAGCAAGCCAGTCAGTTAAAGGACAAGTGGGATGGGCAGTAAATGCTGGCCCAGACAGCGACACCCACATCTCATGAATGAACAAAAAAAGACGATAATTATATTATCTTTGGGTTTTGTTAGATCAGATTCTCATTTGGTGCTTTGTGTCAAAGGTATTTTGAAAAGCTCACACACTTTTAGAATATCTGACAGTACACTGCCAAATCAGCAGCAATTACTACAATATATCTTAGGGAAATTTGACTGGAGGTTGAAACAAGAATCTCTAACCTTGTGCAGCTCATTAGTGATGCTTTAATGCATATACTGTGGTTTTGGCTACATGGCCTTCAAAAAGACATTGATGTGTAAGAAGGGATTCGGAAAGAAGCGACTTTTACTTGGAAGTTGAATTGAGATCATTATAATTGGAGCACTGGATGAAAAGCATACTGAAATCATTTGCTTCACATCTAGAGGCTGTTAAGGTGGAGAGATAAAATTAATAGAAAATCAGTACCCATCACAACATGGCCTCACATTGCCCACTTCTGTATTGTACATCTGCAGTTTGCATGCTCACCTCTTTCTTTGTCCCAGACAAGATCCATATCAGAAAAGTTGCCATTGTCCCAGATAAGCTGCTTTCCCCTGTGAGGGGGGAGAGCTGACTGGTGGTGGTTTAACCTGAGGATCACCACACCTCAGGTGAGGTGCAAAGTTGAGAAGGCAGATCCTTTGTGAATAACTTCATCCGGTATGGGAATTGAACCCGTGCTGCTGGCCTCGCTCACAAACCAGCAATCAAGCCAAGTGAGCTAAACCCCCTAACATCCATATTAACAAGTGGTGTCCATCAAGTTGCTTTGTATCTTTTTCTCACGGATCTCTCAGTTCACAGCAGTTCTGATTTGTTGCTATAGCCCCTATATTGGTCAACTTGCTTATACGCAGTGGAGCATCGGGTTGGAGGTGGGGTGGGGTCGGGTGGAGGGGGGTGGCGATGTATGGTGGGTGAGGAGGTGCTGCCAACAAACCCAAAAGTACAGGTTTCCCAAACGCACTGCAGGCAAGAGCTGCAGGGCATGTTCTGAATTTATTCTTCAAGGTTCCCACCTGACAACCAGTCTATTTGACCAATCATGGCTGGCGGCACTGTGATGGGGGAAACCTGCCGAAGAAGGACACAGCACAGGAGCAGGTAGGTCCAGTGGTGGGGGGAGATGAAGAAGAGGCTGATGTGGGTCGAGTGTGGCCAGGGGGTGGGGGTGGAGGCGATGAGGGATGTAGTCATAAAGGGATAGAGTATGAGTGGGGAGCACAGCCTGGTCCTGAGGTAGGGATGGGACAATGGGTCAAATTTGTGTTCAGATACCATGATGGTGAGAATATGGGCAGCCCATATTCGGCTTATTGAGCCTGTAGGAAACATAGCCTCTCCTTGCCCACAAGGAATATCGGCAGTTACCTAACGAATGGGAGACACGGTGGCACAGTGGTTAGCACTGCTGCCTCACAGTGCCAGGGACCTGGGTTTAAATGGCTACCGATTCCCTGTTTTGCAGGGGGGGGGGGGGGGGTAGAATGCCAGCAGCATAGAGCATCCGGCTCTAGCTGCCGATAGGGTTTGGAGAATTGCTGGGACGGTGGCCTGCGGCGGCCGCGTGCCATGTTACATGACGGAGGCTGTTCGCAGACACGGCCCACAAAATATTGCCCTCCCCTTTGGCCAGCTCGCTCATCCCGGACCACCCCCCCACAGTGTCCTCAGTACCTAATAAAGTCCCCCCCTGCCTGCGGATCAGCTCCCTCCGACTGTGGCGACGCTGGACTGAGTCATGCCAAGTTCCCGATGGAAGAGACCACACGCGACCGACGCCGTTGGAAACTGGGCCAGTCAGGGGCGGAGTATTGGGGGGGGGGGGGGGGGGCGGGGGCGGGCCTCAGGCAATGCCCCGAGACCGTCGATACATGGCGCAGAGTACTCGGAGAGTACGCCGCTTTGGAGGAGGCGGCACATCACGAACGTGGCGCCGCCCCCGCTTGGGTTGGGAGCTGTGATTCTCCGGCTAATCGGCAAACGCGATTTCGGCGTCGGTGACCCGAGAATCCAGCCCAAGGTCTTCATGTCTCATGGCAGAGATGCATCCCTTTCCTGAGCCCCCCACTTTGCCCTTTAAGCCTGGTCTCTCCCACCCAAATAACCTCACAGTTGCCCCCAGTGCTGACCCTCTGTATTAACCTCCTCCTGCCCACTGCCCAGATCCCACTATGGAAGCTACTCCCTCAGAGGCGATTTGCACAAAAACGCATCAAATGGGACATGGGAAGCGCTGCTTGCCAACCAGCCATCAACCCCTTTTAAGACAAAGATCACCCCAACATGAAGGGTAGGTAAAGCCAGCAAACAACCCTGCCCCTGAGTTCACAACACTGAAAGCCACCCCGAACCCCGAGTTGAACTTCGGTGTCCCCAGTGTGGTCTCTGGTGCCCCCTGAGCTTTCAACAGCCTGGAGGCTGATGGCTGCCTGAGGGATCTCCTCCGATATCCCCTTCGGAGCTGAGGTTGCCAGGTTCACATTTATGTAAAGCTGTTGTAAATGGCGTGATGTCACGATGGCGCCCGGTGCATATTCAGTGAGGCGCGGGGGGCGGGTGATGATGGCCTGGAGTGAGTGCTCGTTAATGACATGCTCATGTATTAAAATGAGGTCCCCGGGCTCCCCGCAACACGTTTCTGCTTACTCCGCCAGCGCGGGCGATTGGAATTCGCGATCCGTTGTTCGATTTTCTCTGTTTTTTGAGCCCACCCCACCAATCCTGTGCACGGCTAGACCGGGCTCAAAATCATCCCCGATATTGCAGAAAGACACCCAAACCTGAACCAGGATTCCGGAGGTATTGAAAGTTTTGGCCAGTGACTTGATCTGGTATCTAAGCATTGAATTTAAAATCAGTGCGGTTTTGCCTTTTGCTGTTTGTGGGTCTGATAATATATTCGTACTGAACTCTTGTGTGTCGATAAATGTCTTTAACAATAGTATTGGAAGCTAGTAGACAGGGTTTCACATGGACATTGAATTTGTCTGCTAACAGCAGTGCACAAATTAAAATGTCAATGGGTCGGATTTTGCTGTGAAAATAACAGAGGCGCTAACAGCGCTCAGCATTCTTTCTGCAAAAATTGGACAGCAACTTCCAGCAAGCACAAACGAAGAATTAAACGCAGCAATGCGGAAGTTGCTGTCTGAGATTCCCTGCTGTTTCTCGCCATCTGGCTCCTGTACAAATACACTAAACGGCATGACATTGCTGTGCCATCTCAAAGGTACAGATTGAACCTACCAGGAAAGGTTAATGTGTATCCATTCTAAAATAAGTACCTTTTTAGAGTGGTAAGTGTCAAAGACTCCAGAGTACCTCTCTGACACTGAACAATCAACCTTTACATCGAGTGAGACTCATTCCGTCAACTTTTAAATATTGTTTGGGTTTTAAAAAATTGAAATATGCCTCATTACTTTTTATTTAGGGCAGCACGGTGGCGCAGTGGGTTAGCACTGCAGCCTCACGGTGCCGAGGACCCAGGTTCGATTCCGGCTCTGGGTCACTGTCCGTGTGGAGTTTGCACATTCTCCCCGTGTTTGCGTGGGTTTCGCCCCCACATCCCAAAGATGTGCAGGCTAGGTGGATTGGAGGGCTGGTTTAGCACAGTCGGCTAAACAGCTGGCTTGTAATGCAGAACAAGGTCAGCAGCGCAGGTTCAATTCCCGTACCGGCCTCCCCGAACAGGCGCCGGAATGTGGCGACTCGGGGCTTTTTACAGTAACTTAATTGAAGCCTACTTGTGACAATGAGCAATTATTATTATTATTATTTCTTCCCATTTTAATTCTCTTTCTTAATACAGATTTTCTTTCCATCTATTATTTCATTGCATTTACCAGATTTGCCATTGTATCCAATCTTTCAACTTGCAATTCCTGGTTCAGACTTTGTGTTGCTCATAGATTCTTCGATCTAATTGTTCAGGGACTCGCTTACCCTGCTCAACATAATGGATGGCTGGCTGATTGGAACTTGCCATTGGAAAGCCTACAGAAAGTCTGTGGTGTTGCTGATTTTCTTCTTGGTTCAATTGCTCTGTTTTATTACCTTTGCTCTCAAGTCGGCAGGTATCTTTTTGATACCGCCACGAGGTTCAAGTCCGAGTAATGATCAATAACCCAATCCAATACACCGATTAGTAAGATTTAAATCAAAGCACATTTATTATACACAGTAATCGCTACTCATGCACAAATTCCATGTCTAAGCCAGTTCTACAACTAACAGGCCTATACTTAACTTCGGACTGGCCCACCAGGTCAGGGGAACAAATGGCTTTTCGTTCGAGTTCTGAGTCTGCGGGATTCGAAGTTGGTACGGATTGGTAGCTAGGAGCGCCTATCTCGTACCGAGCGTTGAGTTAAGACTTATTTCTGTCGGGAGTCACTGCACCGGTCACGGTCAATGTTGGTTCGTGTTGCCGGGTGACCCGGGCAGGACGCAGAGGTGAAGAGAGAGCGATTTGAACTTGGGGCTCAACTCTTATAGTTCCTAGGGGCTTCCCGCCTTTCGGGGCAGACCCTGAACCTGGTCCCAAGTGATTGGACTTTGTCCCAATCGCTTGGTTCGATTTCTCCAATACTGGAGCGGTTCCCTGATCGATGGGCAGTCTTGAGGTGCTCATTCACCTCCTTTGTGTTGGCTCCTGCTGGCGCCGAGGAGTGTGGTTTTGCTTTGTGTGTCCACAATGTTACTTATTGTTCCCGGGGATTGCTCATCAGTATGCAGATGGCTGCTACTTTGTTATGCTGATGGTCGCTGGTATCGATGTTGTCTGGCCTTTGCAGAGGTAAATACACAGCAAACCTGCAGCTGCTGGTTTCTGTCTATGTTGGCTGACTTTCCCATCAGCCTTTGCCGTTCGCCATTTTAAATCGGGAGTTGGCCAATTTAGGTGGCTCCAGTGGCAAGTGCAAGTTAGTTTGTCTGTGACTCGCAAGTTCTATAGCAGGAGGCAAGGACATGCACTCAACGGCGACTGACGTCTGGATTCTCCGTTTCTGCGGCTAAGTGCCGGCGTGAATGGCAATCCTCGGGAGGTTCATGACAGGAAAATTGGCATGAACCTCTCACCAATTCCGGTACCGGTGTGGGGATAGCACCGGCACCACACGATGGCGCCAAAAATGGCCAGTTCCCGGGCCACGCATGCTCATTCAACCACCAGTCCCATCTCCTTTTACTATTTCCCTTTAAAATTGACCCCAGTGTCAAAATTGCGAGCATTATTGAACGTGAGTATAAGTGCAGACAATAATTAACTCTTAAGTTTTCTTTATACTTTGGTATCCATAGTTAACATTCGTGTAATATAATCTTGTTCCTGTTGAATAACAATAATTCTGAATTAAAGAAACTGAATTTAAGTTGCCAAATGTTGTTTCAGGCTTTGCTTTGAGTCTCTCGCTCTCTCTCTCCCCCTCTCTCTGCCAAGGCAGACTAGTTAGATATGCTGGTGTAAGTATATATTTCAGTCAGAATGATAACCTATTTGTGGGGAGAGTACATTTCACTTCTCCATCTTATTCACCACGGAATGATATTGCTGTTATAATCTCCTTATTATGGTTTGATCTCGGCTCTCTTCCTCAATAGTTTAGCCACCTGTACAAGTTAACTTTCTTTTCTTGTTTCACTAGGTAATTAAATGCTATTTGGTGTTATTTTAACTCTTTTTACTTCAACTGCATCAATAACCATACTGTATGCTGTTACAAGCTATCCGAGACCTATGGGGTTGGAGTAATCAATGAGAAGTGTAGACATGGTGAATAGTTAAAAGCTTTTTCCCAGGGTGGAAGACTCAATTACAAGGGGGCACAGGATCAAGGTGAGAGGGGGAAAGTTTAGGGGAGATGTGCGGGGAAAGTTTTTCACACAGAGGGTGGTGGGTGCCTGGAGGTGGTGGAGGCAGGCATTGTTTAATATGTATCTTGATAGGCACAACAACAGGCAGGGAATGGAGAGACACAGATCATTTGGGCAATAAATAAGGAATCTGGATCGGCACAGGCTTAGTGGGCTGAAGGGCCTATTCCTGTGCTGTAATGTTCTTTGTTCTTTGCTCTTTGTTCTCCCTGTGAGTTTAGCTGAATACGTGCTCCCCCGCTAAAGGGGCAGGGGAACCCTAAATCATCCATAGTCAAGTTCTGTTGACCAGGTACAGTATGGACAGTTCAGACCCGGCTGGGATCTGGTGTGGTGTATATTGTAAGTACTGGTATGTGTTAATAAAGGAAGTTTTCTTAAATCTATTCAATCCAGACTCGTCATATGGTCTACATATACGGAATTGGGCAAAAACATTAACCGGTGCATCAAAGAGGGGTCATTAAACTTTTGCACCTTACTCATCGCTGTTTTATCCCTCCAGTCGCGGAGCATATCAAATGCGTGAACTGACTGGAGCTCTTAATTATACTATTTTTCTTGTGAAACATTAATTCCAGTTCAACCACAGGAAATCATGAGAAATGCAACTTATCAAAAGCCTTTCCATGTCCATAGGCTCCAATTTAAATCTCCAGCTGCAGTCTGAAGCTGATAAATTCATCCTTGCACTCAGTAATTTCAATAATAGTGCCAAGACACCTAAGGAACAGAAAAATAAGGAAAGGTTTGGGTTATTTTTAGCATTACTGCATCAGGAAACCGTATGGCTTTTTAAAACTGTGCAGATCAGCGGGAGTGGTGATAGAATTGGCCATTTGGGCAGGGGAGGGGAAGGAAAGTTGTGGGAAAGTTGGAGTGGATGAGCACAGGATGAGAATGAGAGCTCCCTCTGTCGTGTTATTCACCCTGGGGTAACACGGACTACAACTGGATACAGATGAATGGTAAAGCACACACCAAACGTAGGTGTTGGTTCAATACAATTTATTGAACTTCTGTAACAATGTACACAGCTGGCTGTGGGTTGACACTCTACTACTCTAAGTGTACTAACTCTAACTTACTAGACCAGGCTAGCTCCGGACCACGTGTAGAAAGTGCTGACTGATATATACACCCTGACTGTCAGTACAGTTGTCACCAGTGGAAAGAGGCGGAGTGCTGATGCCTCCTGTGTTTTATAGTTGGAAGCGCTCCTCTGGTGTTCTGTCTGGTGATTGGTTGTGTTCTGTCCTGTATGTTGATTGGCTAACGTGGGTGACTGTCACTGCCTGTTTTTACCTCATGATGTGCATGGGTGCATATTATGACATCCCCCCACTAAAAAAAAATTTGTCGGTTGCTGAGAGCATATACAACATATTTACAGATATAACTATTTACAGCAAATGGCGAGTGAATGCATATGTACATGTAAGGTGTCTAGCGTGCAGATACAGAACAATATGTACAAAGGAAATATTTATAAGTCCAATCTCTGGGGCTGGCGTCGGATCCTTGTCGATTGCCTGAGAGGTGGAGGTGGGGACGACGGTGCCTTGACAGGCAGGATTGCAGCCAGATTGGTGACCTCATTGAGCGAGGTGTCCGGAAAAGGCATAACGACAGCTGGGAACGTGAGATCCGGTGGTGGGCAGGCAAGTTTGCGTAGTGCCCTTCTGTTGCGCCTGACAATGGATCCATCAGCCATGCGAACCACGAACGACCTGGGAGCAGCCTGTCGAACAACAACAGCTGGAGCTGACCAGCCTCCACCAGGCAACTGGATGCAAACAGCATCTTCTGGAGAGAGCAGAGGCAAATCAGTACCATGAGCATCGTATGTCAGCTTTTGGCGGTTTCTGAGTTACAGCACCATTTGCAGCAGTGGGAGGTGATCCAGGTCAGGTAAATGAATGGCCGGAACAGTCGTCCTCTGGATCCGTGGTGTTACTAGGTTCCAATCCCAGCAGCTCTTGCTGCACACTTCAAACTCATTTGTGTTGGAACTGGGATCGCTGGCCCACGATCGGAGGTGCAGACCTGCACAAGGCTGCATAATGGCCAGGCTTCCCACAATTTAAACATCGCCCACTCTTGCAGGGCATTGCCCTTTCTGCCAACCATTTGCAAGGTGATGTATGACCCGCTGCAGAAGAGGGTCCTTGGCCGTCTCTTCTCGAATGTTGACGACTCGTTCGTCTGAGGCCGGGAGGTTGCTGGCACACAGTTGCACCTGTGCCTCAAATTGGCGGATGAAGTCCACCTGTTCACAGGGCGAAGTGATGGCGTGAGACAGGGCATCCGCAATGATTAGCTCCTTGCCCGGTGTGTAAACCAATTCAAAATCATACCTGCGGAGTTGAAGGAGAATGCGCTAAAGCCTGGGCGTCATGTCATTCAAGTCCTTGTGGATGATATGGACTAGGGTTCTGTGGTCAGCCTCTACTGTGAAGGTTGGTAGACCGTAGACGTAATCATGGAACTTTACAATACCGGTGCGGAGGCCCAGGCACTCTTTCTCTATCTGAGCATACCTCTGCTCAATGGGAGTCATGGCCCTGGACGATAGGCCACTGGAGCCCAGGACGAGGAGTCATCCTTCTGGAGGAGCACCGCACCAATGCCATCCTGGCTAGCGTTCGTGGAGATTTTTGTCCCCCGCTCTGGGTCAAAAAACGCTAATATCGGAGCAGTGGTGAGCTTTGCCTTTAACTCGAACCACTCTGCTTGATGTGTGGGTAGCCACTGAAAGGCAGTGGACTTCTTCACCAGATGCCTGAGAGCCGTGGTGTGTGATGCGAGGTTGGGAATGAATTTTCCCTGGTACCATGTCGTGTTATTCACACTGGGGTAACACGGACTGCAACAGGATGCAGATGAACGGTAAAGCATACACCAAACGTAGGCATTGGTTCAATACGATTTATTGAACTTCTGTAACAATGCACACAGCTGGCTGTGGGTTGACACTCTACTACTCTAAGTGTACTAACTCTAAGTTACTAGACCAGGCTAGCTCTGATCCACGTGTAGAAGGTTCTGACTGATATATACACCCTGACTGTCACTACAGTTGCCACCAGTGGAAAGAGGCGGAGTGCTGATGCCTCCTGTGTTTTATAGTTGGAAGAGCTCCTCTGGTGTTCTGTCTGGTGATTGGTTGTGTTCTGTCCTGTATGTTGATTGGCTAACCTGGGTGTCTGTCACTGCCTGTTTTTATCTCATGATGTGCATGGGTGCATATTATGACACCCTCCTCCATTATTGGGTGGCCCAGCAACCCTCCATGTGTAGACATGTATGTGAATAGTTTGGGTGAGCCACTAAACCGCTGCTACCTTCACGTCTGGAACATTCTTGCAAATGAATCTGAATCTTCGAGAGATGGAGAGAATGATGGAGTTTGAAGGGATATGGAAACTAAAACTTTAATGGGGTGGGAATAGTTTGTATTTTATCAGTTCTTGCCCATGACCCGAAGTGAGAGAAAGTACCCAACTGAGATGAAAACTTTGTGCGTATTCTCTCTTGCATACCCCAAACTCAAAATGTTGTTGGTTCGGGAATTGTGTAGTTTTCATATTTCATATTTCGGCAGAGGAACATTTCTGGAATGGTCCGAGAGATGAAGGATTCCAGTTACTACTCCTCAAAGCAGAGAAGGCAAGGGTGAGGATCGATAGAAGTCTTCAAAACCATAATCCATTTAGTTAAAGCAACGGAAGAGAAATTGGGGGGGGGGGGGGGGGGGGGGGGCGGTGGCTGGGGGCAGCTCCATCAGAACATCGGTTCTGACTGTGTCACCCTTCTCTCATGGGCTAAAGACCTCTGGACCTGCCTCCATATCTCTTTTCCCCTTCCGCATCTCCCTCCCCACCCTCCGCATCTCCCTCCCCACCCTCCGCATCTCGGTCCCCTCCCTCCCCACCCTCCGCATCTCCCTCCCACCCTCCGCATCTCCCTCCCCATCTCCGCATCACCTTCCCCCCTTCGCATCTCCCTCCCCCCCCCTCCGCATCTCCCTCCCCTCCCTCCCCACCCTCCGCATCTCCCTCCCACCCTCCGCATCTCCCTCCCCATCTCCGCATCTCCCTCCCACCCTTCGAATCTCCCTCCCCATCTCCGCATTTCCCTCCCCACCCTCCGCATCTCCCTCCCCCTCCGCATCTCCCTCCCATCTCCGCATCTCCCTCCCCATCTCCGCATCTCCCTCCTCACCCTCCTCATCACCCTCCCCCCTCCGCATCACCTTCCCCATCTCCGTATCTACCTCCCCCCCTCCGCATCTCCCTCCCCACCCTCCGCATCTCCCTCCCCCCTCCGCATCTCCCTCCCCCTTCGCATCTCCCTCCCCCCCCTCCGCATCTCCCTCCCTCCCCTCCGCATCTCCCTCACCCCCGCATCTCCCTCACCCCCCTCCGCATCTCCCTCACCCAGCTCCGCATCTCCCTCCCTCCCCTCCGCATCTCCCTGCCTACCCTCCGCATCTCCCTCCCCACCCTCCGCATCTCCCTCCCCATCTCCGCATCTCCCTCCCCTTCGCATCTCCCTCCCCTCCGCAACTCCCTCCCCCCTCCGCATCTCCCTCCCCATCTCAGCATCTCCCTACCCCCTTCGCATCTCCCTCCCCCTCCGCATCTCCCTCTCCCTCCGCATCTCCCTCCCCCCCTCCTCATCTCCCTCCCCACCCTCCGCAACTCCCTCCCCCCTCCGCATCTCCCTCCCCATCTCCGCATCTCCCTCCCCCCTTCGCATCTCCCTCCCCCCTCCGCATCTCCCTCCCCCCTCCGCATCTCCCTCCCCCCTCCGCATCTCCCTCCCCCCTCCGCATCTCCCTCCCCCTCCGCATCTCCCTCCCCATCTCCGCATCTCCCTCCCCCCTCCGCATCTCCCTCCCCCTTCGCATCTCCCTCCCCACCCTCCACAACTCCCTCCCCCCTCCGCATCTCCCTCCACATCTCCGCATCTCCCTACCCCCTTCGTATCTCCCTCCCCCCTCCGCATCTCCCTCTCCCTCCGCATCTCCCTCCCCCTCCGCATCTCCCTCCCCCCTACGCATCTCCCTCCCCACCGTCCGCATCTCCCTCCCCACCCTCCGCATCTCCCTCCCCACCCTCCGCGTCTCCCTCCCCATCTCCGCATCTCCCTCCCCATCTCCGCATCTCCCTCCCCACCCTCCGCATCTCCCTCCCCCTTCGCATCTCCCTCCCCCCCGCATCTCCCTCACCCCCCTCCGCATCGCTCTCCCTCCCCTCCGCATCTCCGTCCCACTCCGCATCTCCCTCCCCCCTCCGCATCTCCCTCCCCATCTCCGCATCTCCCTCCCCCCCGCATCTCCCTCCCAACCTCCGCATCTCCCTCCCCAACTCCGCATCTCCCTCCCCCCCTCCGCATCTCCCTCCCCCTTCGCATCTCCCTCCCCCCTCCGCATCTCCCTCCCCCCCTCGGCATCTCCCTCCCCGCTCCGCATCTCCCTCCCCCCTTCGCATCTCCCTCCCCATCTCCGCATCTCCCTCCCCCCCTCCGCATCTCCCTCCTCACGCTCCTCATCACCCTCCCCCTCCGCATCACCCTCCCCATCTCCGTATCTACCTCCCCCGCTCCGCATCTCCCTCCCCACCCTCCGCATCTCCCTCCCCACCCTCCGCATCTCCCTCCCCCTCTCCGCATCTCCCTCCCCATCTCCGCATCTCCCTCCCCCCTCCGCATCTCCCTCCCCACCCTCCGCATCTCCCTCCCCCTTCGCATCTCCCTCCGACCCGCATCTCCCTCACCCCCCTCCTCATCTCCCTCCCTCCACTCCGCATCTCCGTCCCCCTCCGCATCTCCCTCCCCCTTCGCATCTCCCTCCCCATCTCCGCATCTCCCTCCCTACCCTCCGCATCTCCCTCCCCACCCTTCGCATCTCCCTCCCCCCTCCGCATCTCCCTCCCCATCTCCGCATCTCCCTCCCCCCGCATCTCCCTCCCAACCTCCGCATCTCCCTCCCCATCTCCGCATCTCCCTCCCCCCTCCGCATCTCCCTCCCCCTTCGCATCTCCCTCCCCACCCTCCGCAACTCCCTCCCCCCTCCGCATCTCCCTCCCCATCTCCGCATGTCCCTCCCCCCTTCGCATCTCCCTCCCCTCTCCGCATCTCCCTCCCCCTCCGCATCTCCCTCCCCCCCTCCGCATCTCCCTCCCCATCTCCGCATCTCCCTCCCCCCTTCGCATCTCCCTCCCCCCTCCGCATCTCCCTCAGCCCTCCGCATCTCCCTCCTCACCCTCCGCATCTACCTGCCCCCCTCCGCATCTCCCTCCCCACCCTCCGCATCTCCCTCCCCACCTTCCGCATCTCCCTCCTCACCCTCCGCATCTCCCTCCCCATCTCCGCATCTCCCTCCCCCTTCGCATCTCCCTCCCCCCCATCTCCCTCCCTCCCCTCCGCATCTCCGTCCCCCTCCGCATCTCCCTCCCCATCTCCGCATCTCCCTCCCCCCTCCGCAACTCCCTCCCCCTCCGCATCTCCCTCCCCATCTCCGCATCTCCCTCCCCCCTCCGCATCTCGCTCCCCCCTCCGCATCTCACTCCCCCCTCCGCATCTCCCTCCCCCCCTCTGCATCTCCCTCCCCCTTCGCATCTCCCTCCACCCTCCGCGTCTCCTTCCCCATCTCCGCATCTCCCTCCCCACTCCGCATCTCCCTCCCCATCCCCGCATCTCCCTCCCCCCTCCGCATCTCACCCCCCCTTCGCATCTCCCTCCCCCCTCCGCATCTCCCTCCACCCTCCGTATCTCCCTCCCCATCTCCGCATCTACCTCCCCCCCTCCGCATCTACCTCCCCCCTCCGCATCTCCCTCCTCACCTCCGTATCTCCCTCCCCCCCTCCGCATCTCCCTCCCCCCTCCGCTTCTCCCTCCCACCCTCCGCATCTCCCTCCCCCTCTGCATCTCCCTCCCCACCCTCCGCATCTCCCTCCCCCTTCGCATCTCCCTCCCCATCTCCGCATCGCCCTCCCCCCTCCTCATCTCCCTCCCCACCCTCCGGATCTCCCTCCCCATCTCCGCATCTCCCTCCCCATCTCCCTCCCCCCTCCGCTGCTCCCTCCCCACCCTCCGCAGCTCCCTCCCC
Source organism: Scyliorhinus torazame (assembly GCF_047496885.1). Lineage (NCBI taxonomy): Eukaryota > Metazoa > Chordata > Chondrichthyes > Carcharhiniformes > Scyliorhinidae > Scyliorhinus > Scyliorhinus torazame. The sequence continues at coordinate 66,147,135 of NC_092723.1, read as the reverse complement.
ACCTTCCGCATCTCCCTCCCCCTCCGCATCTCCCTCCCCACCTTCCGCATCTCCCTCCCCCTCCGCATCTCCCTCCCCACCCTCCGCATCTCCCTCCCACCCTCCGCATCTCACTCCCCCCTCCGCATCTCCCTCCTCACCCACCGCATCTCCCTCCCCCTTCGCATCTCCCTCCCCATCTCCGCAACTCCCTCCCCCCTCATCTCCCTCCCCCCATCCGCATCTCCCTCCCCATCTCCCTCCCCACCCTCCGCATCTCCCTCCCCCCGCCGCATCTCCCACCCCCTCCGCATCTCCCTCCCCACCCTCCGCATCTCCCTCCCCCTCCGCATCTCCCTCCTCACCCTCCGCATCTCCCTCCCCCCTCCGCATCTCCCTCCTCACCCTCCGCATCTTCCTCCCCCTTCGCATCTCCCTCCCCATCTCCGCATCTCCCTCCCCCCTCCTCATCTCCCTCCCCCCTCCGCATCTCCCTCCCCCTCCTCATCTCCCTCCCCCCTCCGCATCTCCCTCCCCCCCTCGGCATCTCCCTCCCCGCTCCGCATCTCCCTCCCCCCTTCGCATCTCCCTCCCCATCTCCGCATCTCCCTCCCCCCTCCGCATCTCCCTCTTCACGCTCCTCGTCACCCTCCCCCCTCCGCATCACCCTCCCCATCTCCGTATCTCCCTCCCCATCTCCGCATCTCCCTCCCCCCTCCGCAACTCCCTCCCCCTCCGCATCTCCCTCCCCATCTCCGCATCTCCCTCCCCCCTCCGCATCTCCCTCCCCCCTCCGCATCTCACTCCCCCCTCCGCATCTCCCTCCCCCCCTCTGCATCTCCCTCCCCCTTCGCATCTCCCTCCACCCTCCGCGTCTCCTTCCCCATCTCCGCATCTCCCTCCCCACTCCGCATCTCCCTCCCCATCCCCGCATCTCCCTCCCCCCTCCGCATCTCACCCCCCCTTCGCATCTCCCTCCCCCCTCCGCATCTCCCTCCACCCTCCGTATCTCCCTCCCCATCTCCGCATCTACATCCCCCCCTCCGCATCTACCTCCCCCCTCCGCATCTCCCTCCTCACCTCCGTATCTCCCTCCCCCCCTCCGCATCTCCCTCCCCCCTCCGCTTCTCCCTCCCACCCTCCGCATCTCCCTCCCCCTCTGCATCTCCCTCCCCACCCTCCGCATCTCCCTCCCCCTTCGCAACTCCCTCCCCATCTCCGCATCGCCCTCCCCCCTCCTCATCTCCCTCCCCACCCTCCGGATCTCCCTCCCCATCTCCGCATCTCCCTCCCCATCTCCCTCCCCCCTCCGCTGCTCCCTCCCCACCCTCCGCAGCTCCCTCCCCACCTTCCGCATCTCCCTCCCCCTCCGCATCTCCCTCCCCACCTTCCGCATCTCCCTCCCCCTCCGCATCTCCCTCCCCACCCTCCGCATCTCCCTCCCACCCTCCGCATCTCACTCCCCCCTCCGCATCTCCCTCCTCACCCACCGCATCTCCCTCCCCCTTCGCATCTCCCTCCCCATCTCCGCAACTCCCTCCCCCCTCATCTCCCTCCCCCATCCGCATCTCCCTCCCCATCTCCCTCCCCACCCTCCGCATCTCCCTCCCCCCGCCGCATCTCCCACCCCCTCCGCATCTCCCTCCCCACCCTCCGCATCTCCCTCCCCCTCCGCATCTCCCTCCTCACCCTCCGCATCTCCCTCCCCCCTCCGCATCTCCCTCCTCACCCTCCGCATCTTCCTCCCCCTTCGCATCTCCCTCCCCATCTCCGCATCTCCCTCCCCCCTCCTCATCTCCCTCCCCCCTCCGCATCTCCCTCCCCCTCCTCATCTCCCTCCCCCCTCCGCATCTCCCTCCCCCCTCGGCATCTCCCTCCCCGCTCCGCATCTCCCTCCCCCCTTCGCATCTCCCTCCCCATCTCCGCATCTCCCTCCCCCCCTCCGCATCTCCCTCTTCACGCTCCTCGTCACCCTCCCCCCTCCGCATCACCCTCCCCATCTCCGTATCTACCTCCCCCGCTCCGCATCTCCCTCCCCACCCTCCGCATCTCCCTCCCCATCTCCGCATCTCCCTCCCCCCTCCGCATCTCCCTCCCCACCCTCCGCATCTCCCTCCCCCTTCGCATCTCCCTCCCACCCGCATCTCCCTCACCCCCCTCCGCATCTCCGTCCCCCTCCGCATCTCCCTCCCCATCTCCGCATCTCCCTCCCTACCCTCTGCATCTCCCTCCCCACCCTTCGCATCTCCCTCCCCCCTCCGCATCTCCCTCCCCCTCCGCAACTCCCTCCCCCCTCCGCATCTCCCTCCCCATCTCCGCATGTCCCTCCCCCCTCCGCATCTCCCTCCCCCTCCGCATCTCCCTCCCCCCCTCCGCATCTCCCTCCCCCCCTCCGCATCTCCCTCCCCCCGCATCTCCCTCCCAACCTCCGCATCTCCCTCCCCATCTCCGCATCTCCCTCCCCCTTCGCATCTCCCTCCCCACCCTCCGCAACTCCCTCCCCCCTCCGCATCTCCCTCCCCATCTCCGCATGTCCCTCCCCCCTCCGCATCTCCCTCCCCCCCTCCGCATCTCCCTCCCCATCTCCGCATCTCCCTCCCCCCTCCGCATCTCCCTCCCCCCTCCGCATCTCCCTCCCCATCTCCGCATGTCCCTCCCCCCCTCCGCATCTCCCTCCCCCCCTCCGCATCTCCCTCCCCATCTCCGCATCTCCCTCCTCACCCTCCGCATCTACCTGCCTCCCTCCGCATCTCCCTCCCCACCCTCCGCATCTCCCTCCCCACCTTCCGCATCTCCCTCCTCACCCTCCGCATCTCCCTCCCCCTTCGCATCTCCCTCCCTCCCCTCCGCATCTCCGTCCCCCTCCGCATCTCCCTCCCCATCTCCGCATCTCCCTCCCCATCTCCGCATCTCCCTCCCCCCTCCGCATCTCCCTCCCCCCCTCCGCATCTCCCTCCCCCCTCCGCATCTCCCCCCCCCCTTCGCATCTCCCTCCCCCCTCCGTATCTCCCTCCCCATCTCCGCATCTACCTCCCCCCTCCGCATCTACCTCCCCCCTCCGCATCTCCCTCCTCACCTCCGCATCTCCCTCCCCCCTCCGCTTCTCCCTCCCACCCTCCGCATCTCCCTCCCCCTCTGCATCTCCCTCCCCACCCTCCGCATCTCCCTCCCCCTTCGCAACTCCCTCCCCATTTCCGCATCGCCCTCCCCCCTCCTCATCTCCCTCCCCACCCTCCGGATCTCCCTCCCCATCTCCCCATCTCCCTCCCCCCTCCGCAGCTCCCTCCCCACCCTCCGCATCTCCCTCCCCACCTTCCGCATCTCCCTCCCCCTCCGCATCTCCCTCCCCACCCTCCGCATCACCCTCCCCCTCCGCATCTCCCTCCCCACCCTCCGCATCTCCCTCCCACCCTCCGCATCTCACTCCCCCCTCCGCATCTCCCTCCTCACCCACCGCATCTCCCTCCCCCTTCGCATCTCCCTCCCCATCTCCGCATCTCCCTCCCCCCTCATCTCCCTCCCCCCATCCGCATCTCCCTCCCCACCCTCCGCATCTCCCTCCCCCCGCCGCATCTCCCACCCCCTCCGCATCTCCCTCCCCACCCTCCGCATCTCCCTCCCCCTCCGCATCTCCCTCCTCACCCTCCGCATCTCCCTCCCCCCTCCGCATCTCCCTCCTCACCCTCCGCATCTTCCTCCCCCTTCGCATCTCCCTCCCCATCTCCGCATCTCCCTCCCCCTCCTCATCTCCCTCCCCCCTCCGCATCTCCCTCCCCCCTCCTCATCTCCCTCCCCCCTCCGCCTCTCCCTCCCCACCCTCCGCATCTCCCTCCCCACCCTCCGCATCTCCCTCCCCCTCTCCGCATCTCCCTCCCCATCTCCGCATCTCCCTCCCCCCTCCGCATCTCCCTCCCACCCTCCGCATCTCCCTCCCCCTTCGCATCTCCCTCCCACCCGCATCTCCCTCACCCCCCTCCGCAACTCCCTCCCTCCACTCCGCATCTCCGTCCCCCTCCGCATCTCCCTCCCCCTCCGCATCTCCCTCCCCATCTCCGCATCTCCCTCCCTACCCTCCGCATCTCCCTCCCCACCCTTCGCATCTCCCTCCCCCCTCCACATCTCCCTCCCCATCTCCGCATCTCCCTCCCCCCGCATCTCCCTCCCAACCTCCGCATCTCCCTCCCCATCTCCGCATCTCCCTCCCCCCTCCGCATCTCCCTCCCCCTTCGCATCTCCCTCCCCACCCTCCGCAACTCCCTCCCCCCTCCGCATCTCCCTCCCCATATCCACATGTCCCTCCCCCCTTCGCATCTCACTCCCCCCTCCGCATCTCCCTCCCCCTCCGCATCTCCCTCGCCCCTCCGCATCTCCCTCCCCATCTCCGCATCTCCCTCCCCCCTTCGCATCTCCCTCCCCCCTCCGCATCTCCCTCAGCCCTCGGCATCTCCCTCCTCACCCTCCGCATCTACCTGCCCCCCTCCGCATCTCCCTCCCCACCCTCCGCATCTCCCTCCCCACCTTCCGCATCTCCCTCCTCACCCTCCGCATCTCCCTCCCCATCTCCGCATCTCCCTCCCCCTTTGCATCTCCCTCCCCATCTCTGCATCTCCATCCCCATCTCCGCATCTCCCTCCCCCCTCCGCATCTCCCTCCCCCCTCCGCATCTCACTCCCCCCTCCGCATCTACCTCCCCCCTCTGCATCTCCCTCCCCCCTCCGCGTCTCCCTCCCCCTCCGCATCTCCCTCCCCCCTCTGCATCTCCCTCCACCCTCCGCGTCTCCTTCCCCATCTCCGCATCTCCCTCCCCATCTCCGCATCTCCCTCCCCCCTCCGCATCTCCCTCCCCCCTCCGCATCTCACTCCCCCCTCCGCATCTCCCTCCCCCCCTCTGCATCTCCCTCCACCCTCCGCGTCTCCTTCCCCATCTCCGCATCTCCCTCCCGACTCCGCATCTCCCTCCCCATCCCCGCATCTCCCTCCCCCCTCCGCATCTCCCCCCCCCCCTTCGCATCTCCCTCCCCCCTCCGCATCTCCCTCCACCCTCCGTATCTCCCTCCCCATCTCCGCATCTACCTCCCCCCTCCGCATCTACCTCCCCCCTCCGCATCTCCCTCCTCACCTCCGTAAAACCCTCCCCCCCTCCGCATCTCCCTCCCCCCTCCGCTTCTCCCTCCCACCCTCCGCATCTCCCTCCCCCTCTGCATCTCCCTCCCCACCCTCCGCATCTCCCTCCCCCTTCGCAACTCCCTCCCCATCTCCGCATCTCCCTCCCCCTCTGCATCTCCCTCCCCACCCTCCGCATCTCCCTCCCCCTCCTCATCTCCCTCCCCACCCTCCGGATCTCCCTCCCCATCTCCGCATCTCCCTCCCCATCTCCCTCCCCCCTCCGCAGCTCCCTCCCCACCCTCCGCATCTCCATCCCCACCTTCCGCATCTCCCTCCCCCTCCGCATCTCCCTCCCCACCCTCCGCATCTCCCTCCCCCTCCGCATCTCCCTCCCCACCCTCCGCATCTCCCTCCCACCCTCCGCATCTCACTCCCCCCTCCGCATCTCCCTCCTCACCCACCGCATCTCCCTCCCCCTTCGCATCTCCCTCCCCATCTCCGCATCTCCCTCCCCCTCATCTCCCTCCCCCCATCCGCATCTCCCTCCCCATCTCCCTCCCCACCCTCCGCATCTCCCTCCCCCCGCCGCATCTCCCACCCCCTCCGCATCTCCCTCCCCACCCTCCGCATCTCCCTCCCCTCCGCATCTCCCTCCTCACCCTCCGCATCTCCCTCCCCCCTCCGCATCTCCCTCCTCACCCTCCGCATCTTCCTCCCCCTTCGCATCTCCCTCCCCATCTCCGCATCTCCCTCCCCCCTCCTCATCTCCCTCCCCCCTCCGCATCTCCCTCCCCCCTCCTCATCTCCCTCCCCCCTCCGCCTCTCCCTCCCCACCCTCCGCATCTCCGTCCCCACCCTCCTCATCTCCCTCCCCCCTCCGCATCTCCCTCCCCACCCTCCGCATCTCCGTCCCCACCCTCCGCAACTCCCTCCCCACACTCCGCATCTCCCTTCCCCCCTCCGCATCTCCCTCCCCAGCCTCCGCATCTCCCTCCCCCCTCCGCATCTCCCTCCCCACCCTCCGCATCTCCCTCCCCACCCTCCGCATCTCCCTCCCCCCTCCGCATCTCCCTCCCCCCTCCGCATCTACCTCCTCCCTCCGCGTCTCCCTCCCCCCTCCGCATCTCCCTCCGCATCTCCCTCCCCGCCCTCCGCATCTCCGTCCCGCTCCGCATCTCCCTCCCCCCCGCATCTCCCTCCCCCCTCTGCATCTCCCTCCCCCCTCCGCATCTCCCTCCCCACACTCCGCATCTCCCTCCCCCTCCGCATCTCCCTCCCCACCCTCCGCATCAACCTCCCCCTCCGCATCTCCCTCCTCACCATCCGCATCTCCCTCCCCTTCGCATCTCCCTCCCCCCCTCCGCATCTGCCTCCCCATCTCCGCATCTCCCTCCCCACCCTCCGCATCTCCCTCCCCACCCTCCGCATCTCCCTCCCCCCTCCGCATCTCCCTCCCCACCCTCCGCATCTCCCTCCCCACCCTCCGCATCTCCCTCCCCACCCTTCGCATCTCCCTCCCCCTCCGCATATCCCTCCCCACACTCCGCATCTCCCTCCCCCCCTTCGCATCCTCATCCCCATCTTCGCATCTCCCTCCCCACCCTCCGCATCTCCCTCCCCCTCCACATCTCCCTCCCCCTTCGCATCTCCCTCCCCCTCCGCATCTCCCTCCCCATCTCCGCATCTCCCTCCCCCATCCGCATCTCCCTCCCCCCTTCGCATCTCCCTCCCCCCTCCGCATCTACCTCCTCCCTCCGCGTCTCCCTCCCCCCTCCGCATCTCCCTCCGCATCTCCCTCCCCGCCCTCCGCATCTCCGTCCCGCTCCGCATCTCCCTCCCCCCCCGCATCTCCCTCCCCCCTCTGCATCTCCCTCCCCCCTCCGCATCTCCCTCCCCACACTCCGCATCTCCCTCCCCCTCCGCATCTCCCTCCCCACCCTCCGCATCAACCTCCCCCTCCGCATCTCCCTCCTCACCATCCGCATCTCCCTCCCCTTCGCATCTCCCTCCCCCCCTCCGCATCTCCCTCCCCATCTCCGCATCTCCCTCCCCCCTCCTCATCTCCCTCCCCCTCCTCATCTCCCTCCCCCCTCCGCATCTCCCTCCCCACCCGCCGCATCTCCCTCTCCACCCTCCGCATCTCCCTCCCCTCTGCAGCTCCCTCCCCACCCTCCGCATCACCCTCCCCTCCAAATCTCCCTCCCCACCCTCCGCATCTCCCTCCCCCCCTCCGCATCTCCCTCCCACCTTCGCATCTCCCTCCCCATCTCTGCATCTCCCTCCCCCCCGCATCTCCCTCCCCCCTCCGCATCTCCCTCCCCCCCTTCGCATCTCCCTCCCCCCCTCCGCATCTCCCTCCCCCCTTCGCATCTCCCTCCCCACCCTCCGCATCTCCCTCCCACCCTCCACATCTCCCTCCCCACCCTCCGCATCTCCCTCCCCCCCTCCGCATCTCCCTCCCACCTTCGCATCTCCCTCCCCATCTCTGCATCTCCCTCCCCCCGCATCTCCCTCCCAACCTCCGCATCTCCCTCCCCATCTCCGCATCTCCCTCCCCCTCCGCATCTCCCTCCCCCTTCGCATCTCCCTCCCCACCCTCCGCAACTCCCTCCCCCCTCCGCATCTCCCTCCCCATATCCACATGTCCCTCCCCCCTTCGCATCTCACTCCCCCCTCCGCATCTCCCTCCCCCTCCGCATCTCCCTCGCCCCTCCGCATCTCCCTCCCCATCTCCGCATCTCCCTCCCCCCTTCGCATCTCCCTCCCCCCTCCGCATCTCCCTCAGCCCTCGGCATCTCCCTCCTCACCCTCCGCATCTACCTGCCCCCCTCCGCATCTCCCTCCCCACCCTCCGCATCTCCCTCCCCACCTTCCGCATCTCCCTCCTCACCCTCCGCATCTCCCTCCCCATCTCCGCATCTCCCTCCCCCTTTGCATCTCCCTCCCCACCTCCGCATCTCCCTCCACCCTCCGCAACTCCTTCCCCCTCCGCATCTCCATCCCCATCTCCGCATCTCCCTCCCCCCTCCGCATCTCCCTCCCCCCTCCGCATCTCACTCCCCCCTCCGCATCTACCTCCCCCCTCTGCATCTCCCTCCCCCCTCCGCGTCTCCCTCCCCCTCCGCATCTCCCTCCCCCCTCTGCATCTCCCTCCACCCTCCGCGTCTCCTTCCCCATCTCCGCATCTCCCTCCCCATCTCCGCATCTCCCTCCCCCCTCCGCATCTCCCTCCCCCCTCCGCATCTCACTCCCCCCTCCGCATCTCCCTCCCCCCCTCTGCATCTCCCTCCACCCTCCGCGTCTCCTTCCCCATCTCCGCATCTCCCTCCCCACTCCGCATCTCCCTCCCCATCCCCGCATCTCCCTCCCCCCTCCGCATCTCCCCCCCCCCTTCGCATCTCCCTCCCCCCTCCGCATCTCCCTCCACCCTCCGTATCTCCCTCCGCATCTACCTCCCCCCTCCGCATCTACCTCCCCCCTCCGCATCTCCCTCCTCACCTCCGTAAAACCCTCCCCCCCTCCGCATCTCCCTCCCCCCTCCGCTTCTCCCTCCCACCCTCCGCATCTCCCTCCCCCTCTGCATCTCCCTCCCCACCCTCCGCATCTCCCTCCCCCTTCGCAACTCCCTCCCCATCTCCGCATCTCCCTCCCCCTCTGCATCTCCCTCCCCACACTCCGCATCTCCCTCCCCCTCCTCATCTCCCTCCCCACCCTCCGGATCTCCCTCCCCATCTCCGCATCTCCCTCCCCATCTCCCTCCCCCCTCCGCAGCTCCCTCCCCACCCTCCGCATCTCCATCCCCACCTTCCGCATCTCCCTCCCCCTCCGCATCTCCCTCCCCACCCTCCGCATCTCCCTCCCCCTCCGCATCTCCCTCCCCACCCTCCGCATCTCCCTCCCACCCTCCGCATCTCACTCCCCCCTCCGCATCTCCCTCCTCACCCACCGCATCTCCCTCCCCCTTCGCATCTCCCTCCCCATCTCCGCATCTCCCTCCCCCCTCATCTCCCTCCCCCCATCCGCATCTCCCTCCCCATCTCCCTCCCCACCCTCCGCATCTCCCTCCCCCCGCCGCATCTCCCACCCCCTCCGCATCTCCCTCCCCACCCTCCGCATCTCCCTCCCCCTCCGCATCTCCCTCCTCACCCTCCGCATCTCCCTCCCCCCTCCGCATCTCCCTCCTCACCCTCCGCATCTTCCTCCCCCTTCGCATCTCCCTCCCCATCTCCGCATCTCCCTCCCCCCTCCTCATCTCCCTCCCCCCTCCGCATCTCCCTCCCCCCTCCTCATCTCCCTCCCCCCTCCGCCTCTCCCTCCCCACCCTCCGCATCTCCGTCCCCACCCTCCTCATCTCCCTCCCCCCTCCGCATCTCCCTCCCCACCCTCCGCATCTCCGTCCCCACCCTCCGCAACTCCCTCCCCACACTCCGCATCTCCCTTCCCCCCTCCGCATCTCCCTCCCCAGCCTCCGCATCTCCCTCCCCCCTCCGCATCTCCCTCCCCACCCTCCGCATCTCCCTCCCCACCCTCCGCATCTCCCTCCCCCCTCCGCATCTCCCTCCCCCCTCCGCATCTACCTCCTCCCTCCGCGTCTCCCTCCCCCCTCCGCATCTCCCTCCGCATCTCCCTCCCCGCCCTCCGCATCTCCGTCCCGCTCCGCATCTCCCTCCCCCCCCGCATCTCCCTCCCCCCTCTGCATCTCCCTCCCCCCTCCGCATCTCCCTCCCCACACTCCGCATCTCCCTCCCCCTCCGCATCTCCCTCCCCACCCTCCGCATCAACCTCCCCCTCCGCATCTCCCTCCTCACCATCCGCATCTCCCTCCCCTTCGCATCTCCCTCCCCCCCTCCGCATCTCCCTCCCCATCTCCGCATCTCCCTCCCCACCCTCCGCATCTCCCTCCCCACCCTCCGCATCTCCCTCCCCCCTCCGCATCTCCCTCCCCACCCTCCGCATCTCCCTCCCCACCCTCCGCATCTCCCTCCCCACCCTTCGCATCTCCCTCCCCCTCCGCATATCCCTCCCCACACTCCGCATCTCCCTCCCCCCCTTCGCATCCTCATCCCCATCTTCGCATCTCCCTCCCCACCCTCCGCATCTCCCTCCCCCTCCACATCTCCCTCCCCCTTCGCATCTCCCTCCCCCTCCGCATCTCCCTCCCCATCTCCGCATCTCCCTCCCCCATCCGCATCTCCCTCCACCCTTCGCATCTCCCTCCCCCCTCCGCATCTACCTCCTCCCTCCGCGTCTCCCTCCCCCCTCCGCATCTCCCTCCGCATCTCCCTCCCCGCCCTCCGCATCTCCGTCCCGCTCCGCATCTCCCTCCCCCCCCGCATCTCCCTCCCCCCTCTGCATCTCCCTCCCCCCTCCGCATCTCCCTCCCCACACTCCGCATCTCCCTCCCCCTCCGCATCTCCCTCCCCACCCTCCGCATCAACCTCCCCCTCCGCATCTCCCTCCTCACCATCCGCATCTCCCTCCCCTTCGCATCTCCCTCCCCCCCTCCGCATCTCCCTCCCCATCTCCGCATCTCCCTCCCCCCTCCTCATCTCCCTCCCCCTCCTCATCTCCCTCCCCCCTCCGCATCTCCCTCCCCACCCTCCGCATCTCCCTCTCCACCCTCCGCATCTCCCTCCCCTCTGCAGCTCCCTCCCCACCCTCCGCATCACCCTCCCCTCCAAATCTCCCTCCCCACCCTCCGCATCTCCCTCCCCCCCTCCGCATCTCCCTCCCACCTTCGCATCTCCCTCCCCATCTCTGCATCTCCCTCCCCCCCGCATCTCCCTCCCCCCTCCGCATCTCCCTCCCCCCCTTCGCATCTCCCTCCCCCCCTCCGCATCTCCCTCCCCCCTTCGCATCTCCCTCCCCACCCTCCGCATCTCCCTCCCACCCTCCACATCTCCCTCCCCACCCTCCGCATCTCCCTCCCCCCCTCCGCATCTCCCTCCCACCTTCGCATCTCCCTCCCCATCTCTGCATCTCCCTCCCCCCCGCATCTCCCTCCCCCCTCCGCATCTCCCTCCCCCCCTTCGCATCTCCCTCCCCCCCTCCGCATCTCCCTCCCCCCTTCGCATCTCCCTCCCCACCCTCCGCATCTCCCTCCCACCCTCCGCATCTCCCTCCCCCTCCGCATCTCCCTCCCCACCCTCCGCATCTCCCTCCCCCCTCCGCATCTCCCTCCCCATCTCCTCATCTCCCTCCCCCCGCCGCATCTCCCACCCCCTCCGTATCTCCCTCCCCACCCTCCGCATCTCCCTCCCCCTCCGCATCTCCCTCCTCACCCTCCGCATCTCCCTCCCCCCTCCGCATCTCCCTCCTCACCCTCCGCATCTCCCTCCCCCTTCGCATCTCCCTCCCCATCACCGCATCTCCCTCCCCCCCTCCTCATCTCCCTCCCCCCTCCGCATCTCCCTCCCCCTCCTCATCTCCCTCCCCCTCCGCCTCTACCTCCCCACCCTTCGCATCTCCGTCCCCACCCTCCTCATCTCCCTCCCCCCTCCGCATCTCCCTCCCCACCCTCCGCATCTCCGTCCCCACCCTCCGCATCTCCCTCCCCACACTCCGCATCTCCCTTCCCCCCTCCTCATCTCCCTCCCACCCTCCGCATCTCCCTCCCCCCTCCGCATCTCCCTCCCCCATCTCATCTCCCTCCCCCCTCCTCATCTCCCTCCCTCCTCCGCATCTCCCTCCCCACCCTCCGCATCTCCGTCCCCACCCTCCGCATTTCCCTCCCCACACTTCGCATCTCCCTCCCCCTCCGCATCTCCCTCCCCACCCTCCGCATCTCCCTCCCCACCCTCCGCATCTCCCTCCCCCCTCCGCATCTCCCTCCCCACCCTCCGCATCTCCCTCCCCACCCTCCGCATCTCCCTCCCCCCTCCGCATCTCCCTCCCCCCCTTCGCATCCCCATCCCCATCTTCGCATCTCCCTCCCCACCCTCCGCATCTCCCTCCCCCTCCGCATCTCCCTCCCCCTTCGCATCTCCCTCCCCCTCCGCATCTCCCTCCCCATCTCCGCATCTCCCTCCCCCATCCGCATCTCCCTCCCCCCTTCGCATCTCCCTCCCCCCTCCGCATCTACCTCCTCCCTCCGCATCTCCCTCCCCCCTCCGCATCTCCCTCCGCATCTCCCTCCCCGCCCTCCGCATCTCCCTCCCCACACTCCGCATCTCCGTCCCGCTCCGCATCTCCCTCCCCCCCCGCATCTCCCTCCCCCCCTCCGCATCTCCCTCCCCCCTCCGCATCTCCCTCCCCACACTCCGCATCTCCCTCCCCCTCCGCATCTCCCTCCCCACCCTCCGCATCTCCCTCCCCCTCCACATCTCCCTCCCCACCCTCCGCATCTCCCTCCCCCCTCCGCATCTCCCTCCTCACCATCCGCATCTCCCTCCCCTTCGCATCTCCCTCCCCCCCCCGCATCTCCCTCCCCATCTCCGCATCTCCCTCCCCCCCTCCTCATCTCCCTCCCCCTCCTCATCTCCCTCCCCCCTCCGCATCTCCCTCCCCACCCTCCGCATCTCCCTCCCCACCCTCCGCATCTCCCTCCCCACCCTCCGCATCTCCCTCCCCTCCGCAGCTCCCTCCCCACCCTCCGCATCACCCTCCCCCTCCACATCTCCCTCCCCACCCTCCGCATCTCCCTCCCTCCCTCCGCATCTCCCTCCCCCCTTCGCATCTCCCTCCCCATCTCTGCATCTCCCTCCCCCCCGCATCTCCCTCCCCCCTCCGCATCTCCCTCCCCCCCCTTTCACATCTCCCTCCCCCCCTCCGCATCTCCCTCCCCCCTTCGCATCTCCCTCCCCACCCTCCGCATCTCCCTCCCACCCTCCGCATCTCCCTCCCCCTCCGCATCTCCCTCCCCACCCTCCGCATCTCCCTCCCCCCTCCGCATCTCCCTCCCCATCTCCTCATCTCCCTCCCCCCCCGCATCTCCCTCCCAACTGTGTACAGTTCTGGTCGCCTCATTTTAGGAAGGATGTGAAAGCCCTGGAAAAGGTGCAAAGAAGATTTACCAGGATGTTGCCTGGAATGGAGAGTAGGTCTTACGAGGAAAGGTTGAGGGTGCTAGGCCTTTTCTCATTAGAGCGGAGAAGGATGAGGGGCGACTTGATCGAGGTTTATAAGATGATCAGGGGAATAGATAGAGTAGACAGAGACTTTTTCCCCAGGTGGAACACACCATTACAAGGGGACATAAATTTAAGGTGAAAGGTGGAAGATATAGGAGGGATATCAGAGGTAGGTTCTTTACCCAGAGAGTAGTGGGGCATGGAATGCACTGCCTGTGGAAGTGGTTGAGTCGGAAACATTAGTGACCTTCAAGCAGCTGTTGGATAGGTACATGGATTACGGGAAAATGTTATAGTGTAGATTTATTTGTTCTTAAGGGCAGCACGGTAGCATTGTGGATAGCACAATTGCTTCACAGATCCATGGTCCCAGGTTCGATTTTGGCTTGGGTCATTGTCTGTGCGGAGTCTGCACGTCCTCCCCGTGTCTGCGTGGGTTTCCTCCGGGTGCTCCGGTTTCCTCCCACAGTCCAAAGATGTGCGGGTTAGGTGAATTGGCCAATGATAAATTGCCCTTAATGTCCAAATTGCCCTTGGTGTTGGGTGGAGGTGTTGAGTTTGGGTAGGGTGCTCTTTCCAAGAGCTGGTGCAGACTCAGGGGGCCGAATGGCCTCCTTCTGCACTGTAGATTCAATGATAATCTATGATTAATCTAGGACAAAGGTTCGGCACAACATCGTGGGCCGAAGGGCCTGTTCTGTGCTGTATTTTCTATGTTCTATGTTCTATGTTCTATGTTCAACCTCCGCATCTCCCTCCCCATCTCCGCATCTCCCTCCCCACCCTCCGCATCTCCCTCCCACCCTCCGCATCTCACTCCCCCCTCCGCATCTCCCTCCTCACCCACCGCATCTCCCTCCCCCTTCGCATCTCCCTCCCCATCTCCGCATCTCCCTCCCCCTCATCTCCCTCCCCCCATCCGCATCTCCCTCCCCATCTCCCTCCCCACCCTCCGCATCTCCCTCCCCCCGCCGCATCTCCCACCCCCTCCGCATCTCCCTCCCCACCCTCCGCATCTCCCTCCCCTCCGCATCTCCCTCCTCACCCTCCGCATCTCCCTCCCCCCTCCGCATCTCCCTCCTCACCCTCCGCATCTTCCTCCCCCTTCGCATCTCCCTCCCCATCTCCGCATCTCCCTCCCCCCTCCTCATCTCCCTCCCCCCTCCGCATCTCCCTCCCCCCTCCTCATCTCCCTCCCCCCTCCGCCTCTCCCTCCCCACCCTCCGCATCTCCGTCCCCACCCTCCTCATCTCCCTCCCCCCTCCGCATCTCCCTCCCCACCCTCCGCATCTCCGTCCCCACCCTCCGCAACTCCCTCCCCACACTCCGCATCTCCCTTCCCCCCTCCGCATCTCCCTCCCCAGCCTCCGCATCTCCCTCCCCCCTCCGCATCTCCCTCCCCACCCTCCGCATCTCCCTCCCCACCCTCCGCATCTCCCTCCCCCCTCCGCATCTCCCTCCCCCCTCCGCATCTACCTCCTCCCTCCGCGTCTCCCTCCCCCCTCCGCATCTCCCTCCGCATCTCCCTCCCCGCCCTCCGCATCTCCGTCCCGCTCCGCATCTCCCTCCCCCCCGCATCTCCCTCCCCCCTCTGCATCTCCCTCCCCCCTCCGCATCTCCCTCCCCACACTCCGCATCTCCCTCCCCCTCCGCATCTCCCTCCCCACCCTCCGCATCAACCTCCCCCTCCGCATCTCCCTCCTCACCATCCGCATCTCCCTCCCCTTCGCATCTCCCTCCCCCCCTCCGCATCTGCCTCCCCATCTCCGCATCTCCCTCCCCACCCTCCGCATCTCCCTCCCCACCCTCCGCATCTCCCTCCCCCCTCCGCATCTCCCTCCCCACCCTCCGCATCTCCCTCCCCACCCTCCGCATCTCCCTCCCCACCCTTCGCATCTCCCTCCCCCTCCGCATATCCCTCCCCACACTCCGCATCTCCCTCCCCCCCTTCGCATCCTCATCCCCATCTTCGCATCTCCCTCCCCACCCTCCGCATCTCCCTCCCCCTCCACATCTCCCTCCCCCTTCGCATCTCCCTCCCCCTCCGCATCTCCCTCCCCATCTCCGCATCTCCCTCCCCCATCCGCATCTCCCTCCCCCCTTCGCATCTCCCTCCCCCCTCCGCATCTACCTCCTCCCTCCGCGTCTCCCTCCCCCCTCCGCATCTCCCTCCGCATCTCCCTCCCCGCCCTCCGCATCTCCGTCCCGCTCCGCATCTCCCTCCCCCCCCGCATCTCCCTCCCCCCTCTGCATCTCCCTCCCCCCTCCGCATCTCCCTCCCCACACTCCGCATCTCCCTCCCCCTCCGCATCTCCCTCCCCACCCTCCGCATCAACCTCCCCCTCCGCATCTCCCTCCTCACCATCCGCATCTCCCTCCCCTTCGCATCTCCCTCCCCCCCTCCGCATCTCCCTCCCCATCTCCGCATCTCCCTCCCCCCTCCTCATCTCCCTCCCCCTCCTCATCTCCCTCCCCCCTCCGCATCTCCCTCCCCACCCGCCGCATCTCCCTCTCCACCCTCCGCATCTCCCTCCCCTCTGCAGCTCCCTCCCCACCCTCCGCATCACCCTCCCCTCCAAATCTCCCTCCCCACCCTCCGCATCTCCCTCCCCCCCTCCGCATCTCCCTCCCACCTTCGCATCTCCCTCCCCATCTCTGCATCTCCCTCCCCCCCGCATCTCCCTCCCCCCTCCGCATCTCCCTCCCCCCCTTCGCATCTCCCTCCCCCCCTCCGCATCTCCCTCCCCCCTTCGCATCTCCCTCCCCACCCTCCGCATCTCCCTCCCACCCTCCACATCTCCCTCCCCACCCTCCGCATCTCCCTCCCCCCCTCCGCATCTCCCTCCCACCTTCGCATCTCCCTCCCCATCTCTGCATCTCCCTCCCCCCGCATCTCCCTCCCAACCTCCGCATCTCCCTCCCCATCTCCGCATCTCCCTCCCCCTCCGCATCTCCCTCCCCCTTCGCATCTCCCTCCCCACCCTCCGCAACTCCCTCCCCCCTCCGCATCTCCCTCCCCATATCCACATGTCCCTCCCCCCTTCGCATCTCACTCCCCCCTCCGCATCTCCCTCCCCCTCCGCATCTCCCTCGCCCCTCCGCATCTCCCTCCCCATCTCCGCATCTCCCTCCCCCCTTCGCATCTCCCTCCCCCCTCCGCATCTCCCTCAGCCCTCGGCATCTCCCTCCTCACCCTCCGCATCTACCTGCCCCCCTCCGCATCTCCCTCCCCACCCTCCGCATCTCCCTCCCCACCTTCCGCATCTCCCTCCTCACCCTCCGCATCTCCCTCCCCATCTCCGCATCTCCCTCCCCCTTTGCATCTCCCTCCCCACCTCCGCATCTCCCTCCACCCTCCGCAACTCCTTCCCCCTCCGCATCTCCATCCCCATCTCCGCATCTCCCTCCCCCCTCCGCATCTCCCTCCCCCCTCCGCATCTCACTCCCCCCTCCGCATCTACCTCCCCCCTCTGCATCTCCCTCCCCCCTCCGCGTCTCCCTCCCCCTCCGCATCTCCCTCCCCCCTCTGCATCTCCCTCCACCCTCCGCGTCTCCTTCCCCATCTCCGCATCTCCCTCCCCATCTCCGCATCTCCCTCCCCCCTCCGCATCTCCCTCCCCCCTCCGCATCTCACTCCCCCCTCCGCATCTCCCTCCCCCCCTCTGCATCTCCCTCCACCCTCCGCGTCTCCTTCCCCATCTCCGCATCTCCCTCCCCACTCCGCATCTCCCTCCCCATCCCCGCATCTCCCTCCCCCCTCCGCATCTCCCCCCCCCCTTCGCATCTCCCTCCCCCCTCCGCATCTCCCTCCACCCTCCGTATCTCCCTCCGCATCTACCTCCCCCCTCCGCATCTACCTCCCCCCTCCGCATCTCCCTCCTCACCTCCGTAAAACCCTCCCCCCCTCCGCATCTCCCTCCCCCCTCCGCTTCTCCCTCCCACCCTCCGCATCTCCCTCCCCCTCTGCATCTCCCTCCCCACCCTCCGCATCTCCCTCCCCCTTCGCAACTCCCTCCCCATCTCCGCATCTCCCTCCCCCTCTGCATCTCCCTCCCCACACTCCGCATCTCCCTCCCCCTCCTCATCTCCCTCCCCACCCTCCGGATCTCCCTCCCCATCTCCGCATCTCCCTCCCCATCTCCCTCCCCCCTCCGCAGCTCCCTCCCCACCCTCCGCATCTCCATCCCCACCTTCCGCATCTCCCTCCCCCTCCGCATCTCCCTCCCCACCCTCCGCATCTCCCTCCCCCTCCGCATCTCCCTCCCCACCCTCCGCATCTCCCTCCCACCCTCCGCATCTCACTCCCCCCTCCGCATCTCCCTCCTCACCCACCGCATCTCCCTCCCCCTTCGCATCTCCCTCCCCATCTCCGCATCTCCCTCCCCCCTCATCTCCCTCCCCCCATCCGCATCTCCCTCCCCATCTCCCTCCCCACCCTCCGCATCTCCCTCCCCCCGCCGCATCTCCCACCCCCTCCGCATCTCCCTCCCCACCCTCCGCATCTCCCTCCCCCTCCGCATCTCCCTCCTCACCCTCCGCATCTCCCTCCCCCCTCCGCATCTCCCTCCTCACCCTCCGCATCTTCCTCCCCCTTCGCATCTCCCTCCCCATCTCCGCATCTCCCTCCCCCCTCCTCATCTCCCTCCCCCCTCCGCATCTCCCTCCCCCCTCCTCATCTCCCTCCCCCCTCCGCCTCTCCCTCCCCACCCTCCGCATCTCCGTCCCCACCCTCCTCATCTCCCTCCCCCCTCCGCATCTCCCTCCCCACCCTCCGCATCTCCGTCCCCACCCTCCGCAACTCCCTCCCCACACTCCGCATCTCCCTTCCCCCCTCCGCATCTCCCTCCCCAGCCTCCGCATCTCCCTCCCCCCTCCGCATCTCCCTCCCCACCCTCCGCATCTCCCTCCCCACCCTCCGCATCTCCCTCCCCCCTCCGCATCTCCCTCCCCCCTCCGCATCTACCTCCTCCCTCCGCGTCTCCCTCCCCCCTCCGCATCTCCCTCCGCATCTCCCTCCCCGCCCTCCGCATCTCCGTCCCGCTCCGCATCTCCCTCCCCCCCCGCATCTCCCTCCCCCCTCTGCATCTCCCTCCCCCCTCCGCATCTCCCTCCCCACACTCCGCATCTCCCTCCCCCTCCGCATCTCCCTCCCCACCCTCCGCATCAACCTCCCCCTCCGCATCTCCCTCCTCACCATCCGCATCTCCCTCCCCTTCGCATCTCCCTCCCCCCCTCCGCATCTCCCTCCCCATCTCCGCATCTCCCTCCCCACCCTCCGCATCTCCCTCCCCACCCTCCGCATCTCCCTCCCCCCTCCGCATCTCCCTCCCCACCCTCCGCATCTCCCTCCCCACCCTCCGCATCTCCCTCCCCACCCTTCGCATCTCCCTCCCCCTCCGCATATCCCTCCCCACACTCCGCATCTCCCTCCCCCCCTTCGCATCCTCATCCCCATCTTCGCATCTCCCTCCCCACCCTCCGCATCTCCCTCCCCCTCCACATCTCCCTCCCCCTTCGCATCTCCCTCCCCCTCCGCATCTCCCTCCCCATCTCCGCATCTCCCTCCCCCATCCGCATCTCCCTCCACCCTTCGCATCTCCCTCCCCCCTCCGCATCTACCTCCTCCCTCCGCGTCTCCCTCCCCCCTCCGCATCTCCCTCCGCATCTCCCTCCCCGCCCTCCGCATCTCCGTCCCGCTCCGCATCTCCCTCCCCCCCCGCATCTCCCTCCCCCCTCTGCATCTCCCTCCCCCCTCCGCATCTCCCTCCCCACACTCCGCATCTCCCTCCCCCTCCGCATCTCCCTCCCCACCCTCCGCATCAACCTCCCCCTCCGCATCTCCCTCCTCACCATCCGCATCTCCCTCCCCTTCGCATCTCCCTCCCCCCCTCCGCATCTCCCTCCCCATCTCCGCATCTCCCTCCCCCCTCCTCATCTCCCTCCCCCTCCTCATCTCCCTCCCCCCTCCGCATCTCCCTCCCCACCCTCCGCATCTCCCTCTCCACCCTCCGCATCTCCCTCCCCTCTGCAGCTCCCTCCCCACCCTCCGCATCACCCTCCCCTCCAAATCTCCCTCCCCACCCTCCGCATTTCCCTCCCCCCCTCCGCATCTCCCTCCCACCTTCGCATCTCCCTCCCCATCTCTGCATCTCCCTCCCCCCCGCATCTCCCTCCCCCCTCCGCATCTCCCTCCCCCCCTTCGCATCTCCCTCCCCCCCTCCGCATCTCCCTCCCCCCTTCGCATCTCCCTCCCCACCCTCCGCATCTCCCTCCCACCCTCCACATCTCCCTCCCCACCCTCCGCATCTCCCTCCCCCCCTCCGCATCTCCCTCCCACCTTCGCATCTCCCTCCCCATCTCTGCATCTCCCTCCCCCCCGCATCTCCCTCCCCCCTCCGCATCTCCCTCCCCCCCTTCGCATCTCCCTCCCCCCCTCCGCATCTCCCTCCCCCCTTCGCATCTCCCTCCCCACCCTCCGCATCTCCCTCCCACCCTCCGCATCTCCCTCCCCCTCCGCATCTCCCTCCCCACCCTCCGCATCTCCCTCCCCCCTCCGCATCTCCCTCCCCATCTCCTCATCTCCCTCCCCCCGCCGCATCTCCCACCCCCTCCGTATCTCCCTCCCCACCCTCCGCATCTCCCTCCCCCTCCGCATCTCCCTCCTCACCCTCCGCATCTCCCTCCCCCCTCCGCATCTCCCTCCTCACCCTCCGCATCTCCCTCCCCCTTCGCATCTCCCTCCCCATCACCGCATCTCCCTCCCCCCCTCCTCATCTCCCTCCCCCCTCCGCATCTCCCTCCCCCTCCTCATCTCCCTCCCCCTCCGCCTCTACCTCCCCACCCTTCGCATCTCCGTCCCCACCCTCCTCATCTCCCTCCCCCCTCCGCATCTCCCTCCCCACCCTCCGCATCTCCGTCCCCACCCTCCGCATCTCCCTCCCCACACTCCGCATCTCCCTTCCCCCCTCCTCATCTCCCTCCCACCCTCCGCATCTCCCTCCCCCCTCCGCATCTCCCTCCCCCATCTCATCTCCCTCCCCCCTCCTCATCTCCCTCCCTCCTCCGCATCTCCCTCCCCACCCTCCGCATCTCCGTCCCCACCCTCCGCATTTCCCTCCCCACACTTCGCATCTCCCTCCCCCTCCGCATCTCCCTCCCCACCCTCCGCATCTCCCTCCCCACCCTCCGCATCTCCCTCCCCCCTCCGCATCTCCCTCCCCACCCTCCGCATCTCCCTCCCCACCCTCCGCATCTCCCTCCCCCCTCCGCATCTCCCTCCCCCCCTTCGCATCCCCATCCCCATCTTCGCATCTCCCTCCCCACCCTCCGCATCTCCCTCCCCCTCCGCATCTCCCTCCCCCTTCGCATCTCCCTCCCCCTCCGCATCTCCCTCCCCATCTCCGCATCTCCCTCCCCCATCCGCATCTCCCTCCCCCCTTCGCATCTCCCTCCCCCCTCCGCATCTACCTCCTCCCTCCGCATCTCCCTCCCCCCTCCGCATCTCCCTCCGCATCTCCCTCCCCGCCCTCCGCATCTCCCTCCCCACACTCCGCATCTCCGTCCCGCTCCGCATCTCCCTCCCCCCCCGCATCTCCCTCCCCCCCTCCGCATCTCCCTCCCCCCTCCGCATCTCCCTCCCCACACTCCGCATCTCCCTCCCCCTCCGCATCTCCCTCCCCACCCTCCGCATCTCCCTCCCCCTCCACATCTCCCTCCCCACCCTCCGCATCTCCCTCCCCCCTCCGCATCTCCCTCCTCACCATCCGCATCTCCCTCCCCTTCGCATCTCCCTCCCCCCCCCGCATCTCCCTCCCCATCTCCGCATCTCCCTCCCCCCCTCCTCATCTCCCTCCCCCTCCTCATCTCCCTCCCCCCTCCGCATCTCCCTCCCCACCCTCCGCATCTCCCTCCCCACCCTCCGCATCTCCCTCCCCACCCTCCGCATCTCCCTCCCCTCCGCAGCTCCCTCCCCACCCTCCGCATCACCCTCCCCCTCCACATCTCCCTCCCCACCCTCCGCATCTCCCTCCCTCCCTCCGCATCTCCCTCCCCCCTTCGCATCTCCCTCCCCATCTCTGCATCTCCCTCCCCCCCGCATCTCCCTCCCCCCTCCGCATCTCCCTCCCCCCCCTTTCACATCTCCCTCCCCCCCTCCGCATCTCCCTCCCCCCTTCGCATCTCCCTCCCCACCCTCCGCATCTCCCTCCCACCCTCCGCATCTCCCTCCCCCTCCGCATCTCCCTCCCCACCCTCCGCATCTCCCTCCCCCCTCCGCATCTCCCTCCCCATCTCCTCATCTCCCTCCCCCCCCGCATCTCCCTCCCAACTGTGTACAGTTCTGGTCGCCTCATTTTAGGAAGGATGTGAAAGCCCTGGAAAAGGTGCAAAGAAGATTTACCAGGATGTTGCCTGGAATGGAGAGTAGGTCTTACGAGGAAAGGTTGAGGGTGCTAGGCCTTTTCTCATTAGAGCGGAGAAGGATGAGGGGCGACTTGATCGAGGTTTATAAGATGATCAGGGGAATAGATAGAGTAGACAGAGACTTTTTCCCCAGGTGGAACACACCATTACAAGGGGACATAAATTTAAGGTGAAAGGTGGAAGATATAGGAGGGATATCAGAGGTAGGTTCTTTACCCAGAGAGTAGTGGGGCATGGAATGCACTGCCTGTGGAAGTGGTTGAGTCGGAAACATTAGTGACCTTCAAGCAGCTGTTGGATAGGTACATGGATTACGGGAAAATGTTATAGTGTAGATTTATTTGTTCTTAAGGGCAGCACGGTAGCATTGTGGATAGCACAATTGCTTCACAGATCCATGGTCCCAGGTTCGATTTTGGCTTGGGTCATTGTCTGTGCGGAGTCTGCACGTCCTCCCCGTGTCTGCGTGGGTTTCCTCCGGGTGCTCCGGTTTCCTCCCACAGTCCAAAGATGTGCGGGTTAGGTGAATTGGCCAATGATAAATTGCCCTTAATGTCCAAATTGCCCTTGGTGTTGGGTGGAGGTGTTGAGTTTGGGTAGGGTGCTCTTTCCAAGAGCTGGTGCAGACTCAGGGGGCCGAATGGCCTCCTTCTGCACTGTAGATTCAATGATAATCTATGATTAATCTAGGACAAAGGTTCGGCACAACATCGTGGGCCGAAGGGCCTGTTCTGTGCTGTATTTTCTATGTTCTATGTTCTATGTTCTATGTTCAACCTCCGCATCTCCCTCCCCATCTCCGCATCTCCCTCCCCCCTCCGCATCTCCCTCCCCCTTCGCATCTCCCTCCCCCCTCCGCATCTCCCTCCCCCCTCCGCATCTCCCTCCCCCCTCCGCATCTCCCTCCCCCCCTCCGCATCTCCCTCCCCGCTCCGCATCTCCCTCCCCCCTTCGCATCTCCCTCCCCATCTCCGCATCTCCCTCCCCCCTCCGCATCTCCCTCCTCACCCTCCTCATCACCCTCCCCCCTCCGCATCACACTCCCCATCTCCGTATCTACCTGCCCCCCTCCGCATCTCCCTCCCCACCCTCCGCATCTCCCTCCCCACCCTCCGCATCTCCCTCCCCCCCTCCGCATCTCCCTCCCCATCTCCGCATCTCCCTCCCCATCTCCGCATCTCCCTCCCCCCTCCGCATCTCCCTCCCCACCCTCCGCATCTCCCTCCCGCTTCGCATCTCCCTCCCCCCCGCATCTCACTCACCCCCCTCCGCATCTCCCTCCCTCCCCTCCCCATCTCCCTTCCCCTCCGCATCTCCCTCCCCCTCCGCATCTCCCTCCCCATCTCCGCATTCTCCCTCCCTACCCTCCGCATCTCTCTCCCCATCCTCCGCATCTCCCTCCCCCTCCGCATCTCCCTCCCCATCTCCGCATCTCCCTCCCCCCCGCATCTCCCTCCCAACCTCCGCATCTCCCTCCCCCTTCGCATCTCCGTCCCCCTCCGCATCTCCCTCCCCCTCCGCATCTCCCTCCCCATCTCCGCATCTCCCTCCCTACCCTCCGCATCTCTCTCCCCACCCTCCGCATCTCCCTCCCCGTCCGCATCTCCCTCCCCATCTCCGCATCTCCCTCCCCCCCGCATCTCCCTCCCAACCTCCGCATCTCCCTCCCCATCTCCGCATCTCCCTCCCCCCTCCGCATCTCCCTCCCCCTTCGCATCTCCCTCCCCACCCTCCGCAACACCCTCGCCCCTCCGCATCTCCCTCCCCATCTCCGCATCTCCCTCCCTCCTTCGCATCTCCCTCCCCCCTCCGCATCTTCCTCCCCCTCCGCATCTCCCTCCCCCTCCGCATCTCCCTCCCCCCTCCGCATCTCCCTCCCCACCCTCCGCAACTCCCTCTCCCCTCCGCATCTCCCTCCCCATCTCCGCATCTCCCTCACCCCTCCGCATCTCCCTCCCCCCTTCGCATCTCCCTCCCCCTCCGCATCTCCCTTCTCACCCTCCGCATCTCCCTCCCCATCTCCGTATCTACCTCCCCCCTCCGCAACTCCCTCCCCACCCTCCGCATCTCCCTCCCCACCCTCCGCATCTCCCTCCCCCCCTCCGCATCTCCCTCCCCATCTCCGCATCTCCCTCCTCATCTCCGCATCTCCCTCCCCCTCCGCATCTCCCTCCCCACCCTCCGCATCTCCCTCCCCCTTCGCATCTCCCTCCCCCCCGCATCACCCTCACCCCCCTCCGCATCTCCCTCCCTCCCCTCCGCATCTCCGTCCCCCTCCGCATCTCCCTCCCCCTCCGCATCTCCCTCCCCATCTCCGCATCTCCCTCCCTACCCTCCGCATCTCCCTCCCCACCCTCCGCATCTCCCTCCCCCCTCCGCATCTCCCTCCCCATCTCCGCATCTCCCTCCCCCCGTATCTCCCTCCCAACCTCCGCATCTCCCTCCCCATCTCCGCATCTCCCTCCCCCCTCCGCATCTGCCTCCCCCTTCGCATCTCCCTCCACACCCTCCGCAACTCCCTCCCCCCTCCGCATCTCCCTCCCCATCTCCGCATCTCCCTCCCCCCTTCGCATCTCCCTCCCCCCTCTGCATCTCCCTCCCCCCTCCGCATCTCCCTCCCCCTCCGCATCTCCCTGCCCCCTCCACATCTCCCTCCCCCTTCGCATCTCCCTCCCCCTCCGCGTCTCCTTCCCCATCTCCGCATCTCCCTCCCCCCTCCGCATCTCCCTCCCCATCTCCGCATATCCCTTCCCCCTTCGCATCTCCCTCCCCCCTCCGCATCTCCCTCACCCCTCCGCATCTCCCTCCCCCCTTCGCATCTCCCTCCCCCTCCGCAACTCCCTCCCCACCCTCCGCATCTCCCTCCCCCCCTCCGCATCTCCCTCCCCACCCTCCGCATCTCCCTCCCCCTTCGCATCTCCCTCCCCCCGCATCACCCTCACCCCCCTCCGCATCTCCCTCCCTCCCCTCCGCATCTCCGTCCCCCTCCGCATCTCCCTCCCCCTCCGCATCTCCCTCCCCATCTCCGCATCTCCCTCCCTACCCTCCGCATCTCCCTCCCCACCCTCCGCATCTCCCTCCCCCTCCGCATCTGCCTCCCCATCTCCGCATCTCCCTCCCCCCGTATCTCCCTCCCAACCTCCGCATCTCCCTCCCCCCTCTGCATCTCCCTCCCCCTTCGCATCTCCCTCCACACCCTCCGCAACCTCCCCACCCCTACGCATCTCCCTCCCCATCTCCGCATCTCCCTCCCCCTTCACATCTCCCTCCCCCCTCCGCAACTCCCTCCCCCCTCCGCATTTCCCTCCCCATCTCCGCATCTCCCTCCCCCCTTCGCATCTCCCTCCCCCCTCTGCATCTCCCTCCCCCCTCCGCATCTCCCTCCCCCTCCGCATCTCCCTGCCCCCTCCACATCTCCCTCCCCCTTCGCATCTCCCTCCCCCCTCCGCGTCTCCTTCCCCATCTCCGCATCTCCCTCCCCCCTCCGCATCTCCCTCCCCATCTCCGCATCTCCCTCCCCCCCTCCACATCTCCCCCCTCCTTCGCATCTCTCTCCCCCCTCCGCATCTCCCTCCACCCTCCGCATCTCCCTCCCCACCCTCCGCATCTCCCTCCCCCTCCGCATCTCCCTCCCCATCTCCGCATCGCCCTCCCCCCTCCTCATCTCCCTCCCCACCCTCCGCATCTCCCTCCCCCCTCCGCATCTCCCTCCCCACCCTCCGCATCTCCCTCCCCACCCTCCGCATCTCCCTCCCCACCCTCCGCATCTCCCTGCCCCTCCGCATCTCCCTCCCAACCCTCCGCATCTCCCTCCCCCTCTGTGGTAGTATGTATTGGGGGTCATGTGGGACTGGATGCCCTAATGTCATTGGCTGACAGATCCCGGGTCCTGGTTGGCCGTTGACCTCTAGCTCCGCCCTGAAGGCGGAGTATAAGAAGCCGGAGTCTTCCCCCGCAGACCAGTTTACTATCGAGCTGCGGGGGAACAGACACGCTTAATGAAGCCTCATCGACTTCACTCTATTCGTCTCATGGAGTCTTTGTGCGCTACAATTTATTAAGCGTGCCTAAAAAGGACTATGGAGCTCAGGATCATTCCAGAATGCCTGAGGATCAGCCCCCACGAGTGAACGCGGCAGCAGCCTTCAAACACTGGCAGACTTGCTTCGAGGCCTACCTCAGAACGACCACCGGCCGAGTCTCAGACGAACAAAAACTGCAGGTCCTGCACTCGAGGGTGAGCACGGAGATTTTCACCCTCATTGAAGACACCGACCATTTCCAGACGGCGTTCGCAGCACTCAGAAGTCTCTACGTTCGCCCAGTTAACCAAATCTACGCTCGCTACCAGCTCGCGACGAGACGGCAAGGTCCCGGAGAATCGATGGACGAGTTCTACGCCGCGCTGCTGATTTGAGACGAGCCTGCAGCTGCCCGTCGGTGAATGCAAACGAACACACGGACATGTTAATGCGCGATGCTTTTGTGGCAGGTATGCAATCCTCCCAAATCCGCCAAAGACTTCTAGAAAAAGAGTCGCTAGGACTCTCAGAGGCACGGGCCCTAGCAGCCTCCCTAGACGTGGCCGCGCGTAATACCCGCGCCTGCGGCCCCGACCGCGCGGCAGGCCATTGGGCCCCGTACGTACCCGTCGCGGCAAACCCCCTACCCCCACCCCCGGACACCCCACAGGCTTGCGCGGTCCAAACGCCGAGTCGCACCGGGGGTGCCCGCTGTTATTTCTGCGGCCAGGCGAAACACCCCCGACAGCGCTGTCCGGCCCGCGCAGCCATCTGCAAAAGCTGCGGGAAAAAGGGCCATTATGCGGTTGTGTGCCGGTCCAGCGAGGTCGCCGCCGTCCCGGGAGCACAGGGAGCCCTGCAAGCAGTCTATGCGTCCCAACCCCCCCAGCACGTCATGTACGACCCGCAGGCGCAGCCGCTCTGGGTCCCGACCACCGCAGTCCCGGGAGAACTGGGTGCCCTGCACGCCACCTACGCTCCCAACCCCCCTCCCTGCAGCCCATGTATGACCCGCCGCCGGCGCTCCCGCTTTGGGACCCGGCCAACACTCTCCACGGAGAGGAGGGAGTTTTTTGCGTCCCTAACGCCAGCCTAACCCCCGTCCCGCGCCCCACGCCTGACCCGCCGGCACCACCTACTTGGACCCCGACCACCGCTGTCCCCGGTGAGGGAGTTCCGCGCGGTCCTTGCGCTCGCGGCCCCACGCCTGACCCGCCGGCGCCGCCGACTTGGGTCCCGACCACCGCTGTCCCCGGTGAGGGAGCTCCGCGCGGTCCTAGCGCTCGCGGTCCTAGCGCTCGCGGTGAGGGAGCTCCGCGCGGTCCTTGCGCTCGCGGCCCCACGCCTGACCCGCCGGCGCCGCCGACTTGGGTCCCGACCACCGCTGTCCCCGGTGAGGGAGCTCCGCGCGGTCCTAGCGCTCGCGGTCCTAGCGCTCGCGGTGAGGGAGCTCCGCGCGGTCCTAGCGCTCCCCAGCCCCCCCAGGACACCATGTGCGACCCGCAGACGCCGCCATTTTGGGTCCCGACCACCACGAGGAGAGGAGGGGCGCCGCCATCTTGGACCGCCCCAGACCTGTACGACGCATGGGGGCGGCCATTTTGTCCACCCCCGCCGCCATCTTGTGACCCCCCAGCCACGTGCGATGTATGGGGGTGGCCATTTTGTTCATCCCCGACGCCATCTTGGACGGCAACAACGGACCCCACTCCACTACTACAACCACGGCTCGCTTCGATTACGCTCGATCAGGCTCGGCCCCGGACACTCCAGACGACGACGACAACGGTCCTAATAAACGGCCACGAGACGCCATGCCTAGTCGACTCCGGGAGCACGGAAAGCTTTATACACCCCGACACGGTAAGACGCTGTTCCTTGACCACCTATCCCAGCGCACAAAAGATTTGCCTAGCTGCAGGATCCCACTCCGTACAGATCCAGGGATTCTGCATAGTTACCCTTACGGTGCAGGGGAGGGAGTTCAAAAACTACAAACCTAACGTCCTTCCCCAACTCTGTGCCCCCACCTTGCTGGGATTAGATTTCCAATGTAATCTGCAGAGCCTTACGTTCAAATTCGGCGGCCCCATACCCCCACTCACTATCTGCGGCCTCTCAACCCTCAAAGTGCAACCCCCGTCCTTGTTTGCGAACCTCACCCCGGATTGCAAACCCGTCGCCACTAGGAGCAGACGGTACAGAGCCCAGGACCGGACCTTCATTCGGCCCGACGTCCAGCGGCTACTAAAGGAGGGCATAATCCAGGCCAGCAATAGTCCCTGGAGAGCGCAGGTGGTAGTAGTGAAGACAGGGGAGAAACAAAGGATGGTCATTGACTATAGCCAGACCATCAACAGGTACACACAACTAGATGCGTACCCTCTCCCCCGCATATCCGACATGGTCAATCGGATTGCCCAATATAAAGTCTTCTCCACCGTGGACCTCAAGTCCGCCTACCATCAGCTCCCCATCCGCCCAAGTGACCGCTAGTACACAGCCTTCGAGGCAGACGGGCGATTATACCATTTCCTACGGGTCCCTTTTGGCGTCACAAACGGGGTCTCGGTCTTCCAACGGGAGATGGACCGAATGGTTGATCAACATGGGTTGTGGGCCACGTTCCCGTATCTCGACAATGTAACCATCTGCGGCCACGATCAGCAGGACCACGACGCCAACCTCCAGAAATTCCTCCAGACCGCCAAAGCCTTGAACCTCACGTACAACGAGGACAAGTGCGTTTTTAGCACCGACCGGCTAGCCATTCTGGGCTACATAGTACGCGATGGGATAATAGGCCCCGACCCCGAACGTATGCGCGCACTCATGGAATTTCCCCTCCCACAATGCCCAAAAGCCCTGAAACGCTGCTTGGGGTTCTTTTCGTACTACGCCCAGTGGGTCCCCCAGTACGCAGACAAGGCCCGCCCCCTAATACAGACCACGACCTTCCCTCTGTCGACAGAGGCGTGCCAGGCCTTCAGCCGCATCAAAGCGGATATCGCAAAGGCCACGATGCGCGCCATCGACGAGTCCCTCCCCTTCCAGGTCGAGAGCGACGCCTCCGACGTAGCTCTAGCGGCCACCCTTAAACAAGCGGGCAGACCCGTGGCCTTTTTCTCCCGACCCTCCACGCCTCAGAAATCCGCCACTCTTCAGTAGAAAAGGAAGCCCAAGCCATAGTGGAAGCTGTGCGACATTGGAGGCATTACCTGGCCGGCAGGAGATTCACTCTCCTCAACGACCAACGGTCGGTAGCCTTCATGTTCGATAATGCACTGCGGGGCAAAATCAAAAACGACAAGATCTTAAGGTGGAGGATCGAGCTCTCCACCTTCAACTACGAGATTTTGTATCGTCCCGGAAAGCTGAACGAGCCGTCCGATGCCCTGTCCCGCGGCACATGTGCCAACGCACAAATTAACCGCCTCCAAACCCTCCACGAGGACCTCTGCCTCCAAACCCTCCACGAGGACCATCAAGACCCGCAATCTCCCATACTCGTTAGAGGAGGTCCGTACAGTCACAAGGGACTGCCACATCTGCGCGGAATGCAAGCCGCATTTTTTCAGGCCAGATGGAGCGCACCTGATTAAGGCTTCCCGCCCCTTCGAGCGCCTCAGTCTCGATTTCAAAGGGCCCCTCCCCTCCACCGACCGCAACGCATATTTTCTTAACGTAGTGGACGAATACTCCCGCTTCCCTTTTGCCATCCCCTGTTCTGACATGACCGCGGCCACAATCATTAAAGCCCTGAACAGCATCTTCACACTGTTCGGTTACCCCGCATACGTCCACAGCGACAGGGGGTCCTCTTTCATGAGTGACGAGCTGCGCCAGTTCCTGCTCAGCAAGGGCATAGCCTCAAGCAGGACGACCAGCTACAACCCCCGGGGGAACGGGCAAGTAGAAAGGGAGAACGGCACGGTCTGGAAGGCCGTCCTACTGGCCCGACGGTCCAGGGATCTCCCAGTTTCACGGTGGCAGGAGGTCCTCCCGGACGCTCTCCATTCCATCCGGTCGTTATTATGTACGAGCACTAATCAAACGCCTCACGAGCGTCTCCTTGTCTTCCCTAGGAGGTCCTCCTCTGGAACGTCGCTGCCGACCTGGCTGGCGGCCCCAGGACCCATCCTGCTCCGAAAGCATGTGCGGGCACATAAGGCGGACCCGTTGGTCGAAAGGGTTCACCTCCTCCACGCAAACCCCCAGTACGCCTACGTGGAGTACCCCGACGGCCGACAGGACACGGTCTCCCTGCGGGATCTGGCGCCCGCCGGCAACACGCACACCCCCCCGACACCATCAACCCAACCCCCCCCCCTTCCTGCCACCGCTGCACCCCGCGACCGCCCCCTTCCCAGGAGGATCGGTCCCCCTCCCCTTTGCACCGACAGCTGAAACCGTACGGCTCCGGGAGGACACAACACTGGTACAAGCACCACCACCACCGCCGGGGCCGAGGCGATCGACACGGACAACTAGACCGCCCGACCGACTCGTGGCGTCGATGTAAAACAAATAGGGACTGTTCACAAGAACATTTTGCTTTTCTTCCTATACCCTCTGTAAATAGTTGCAACAGGACGAACTGGTCCAATACTGTATCACCATGTGAATGTTTTGTCCTCCCAGGACCAGCCCTGTAAACCCTTACCACCATACGAAGCATCACCCCGCCGGGTTAAATTTTGACAAGGGGTGAATGTGGTAGTATATATTGGGGGTCATGTGGGACTGGAAGCCCTAATGTCATTGGCTGACAGATCCCGGGTCCTGGTTGGCCGTTGACCTCTAGCTCCGCCCTGAAGGCGGAGTATAAGAAGCCGGAGTCTTCCCCCGCAGGCCAGTTTACTATCGAGCTGCGGGGGAACAGACACGCTTAATAAAGCCTCATCGACTTCACTCTATTCGTCTCATGGAGTCTTTTTGCGCTACACCCTCCGCATCTCCCTCCCCCCTCCGCATCTCTCTCCCCACCCTCCACATCTCCCTCCCCCCTCCGCATCTCCCTCCCCACCCTCCGCATCTCCCTCCCCCCTCCGCATCTGCCTCCCCACCCTCCGCATCTCCCTCCCCCCTCCGCATCTCCCTCCCCCCCTGCGCATCTCCCTCCCCATCTCCGCATCTCCCTCCCCCTCCGCATCTCCCTCCCCCCCTTCGCATCTCCCTCCCCACCCTCCACATCGAACTCCCCACCCTCCGCATCTCCCTCCCCACCCTCCGCATCTCCCTCCCCATCTCCGCATCTCCCTCCCCCCCTTCGCATCTCCCTCCCCCCTCCGCATCTCCCTCCCCATCTCCGCATCTCTCTCCCCCCTCCGCATCTCCCTCCCCCCTCCGCATCTCCCTCCTCCCTCCGCATTTCCCTGCCCCCTCCGCATCTCCCTCCTCCCTTCGCATCTCCCTCCCCACCCTCCGCATCTCCGTCCCCCTCCGCATCTCCCTCCCCCCGCATCTCCCTCCCCCCTCCGCATCTCCCTCCCCCCTCCGCATCTCCCTCCCCCTCCGCATTTCCCTCCCCACCCTCCGCATCTCCCTCCCCATCTCCGCATCTCCCTCCTCACCCTCCGCATCTCCCTCCCCCTCCGCTTCTCCCTCCCCACCCTCCGCATCTCCCTCCCCATCTCCGCATCTCCCTCCCCCCTCGCATCTCCCTCCCCATCTCCGCATCTGCCTCGCCCCTCCGCATCTCCCTCCCCATCTCCGCATCTCCCTCCCCCCTCCGCATCTCCCTCCCCCTTCGCCTCTCCCTCCCCCCTCCGCATCTCCCTCCCCCCTCCGCATCTCCCTCCCCATCTCCGCATCTCCCTCGCCCCTCCGCATATCCCTCCCCATCTCCGCATCTCCCTCCTCCCTCCGCATCTCCCTCCCCGCCCTCCGCATCTCCGTCCCCCTCCGCATCTCCCTCCCCCCCCCGCATCTCCGTCCCCATCTCCGCATCTCCCTCCCCATCTCCGCATCTCCCTCCCCCTCCGCATCTCCCTCCTCCCTTCGCATCTCCCTCCCCACCCTCCGCATCTCCGTCCCCCTCCGCATCTCCCTCCCCCCGCATCTCCCTCCCCCCCTCCGCATCTCCCTCCCCCTCCGCATCTCCCTCCCCATCTCCGCATCTCCCTCCCCCCCTTCGCATCTCCCTCCCCCCTCCGCATCTCCCTCCCCATCTCCGCATCTCCCTCGCCCCTCCGCATCTTCCTCCCCCCTTCGCCTCTCCCTCCCCCCTCCGCAACACCCTCCTCCCTCCGCATCTCCCTCCCCGCCCTCCGCATCTCCGTCCCCCTCCGCATCTCCCTCCCACCCCGCATCTCCGTCCCCATCTCCGCATCTCCCTCCCCATCTCCGCATCTCCCTCCCCCCTCCGCATCTCCGTCCCAATCTCCGCATCTCCCTCCCCATCTCCGCATCACCCTCCCCCCTCCGCATCTTCCTCCCACTCTCCGCATTTCCCTCCCCAACTCCGCATCTCTCTCCCCACCTCCGCATCTCCCTCCCCACCCTCCGCATCTCCCTCCCCACACGCCGCATCTCCCTCCCCTCTCTGCATCTCCCACCCAACCCTCCGCATCTCCCTCCCCCCTCCGCATCTCCCTCCCCACCCTCCGCATCTCCCTCCCCACACGCCGCATCTCCCTCCCCTCTCTGCATCTCCCACCCAACCCTCCGCATCTCCCTCCCCCCTCCGCATCTCCCTCCCCACCCTCCGCATCTCCCTCCCCATCTCCGCATCTCCCTCCCCCCCTTCGCATCTCCCTCCCCCTCCCCCTCCGCATCTCCCTCCGCCCCTTCGCATCTCCATCCCCCCTCCGCATCTCCCTCCTCCCTCCGCATCTCCCTCCCCCCTCCGCATCTCCCTCCTCCCTTCGCATTTCCCTCCCCACCCTCCGCATCTCCGTCCCCCTCCGCATCTCCCTCCCCCCGCATCTCCCTCCCCCCTCCGCATCTCGCTCCCCCCTCCGCATCTCCCTCCCCCTCCGCTTCTCCCTCCCCACACTCCTCATCTCCCTCCCCCTCCTCATCTCCCTCCCCCTCCGCATCTCCCTCCCCACCCTCCGCATCTCCGTCCCCACCCTCCGCATCTCCCTCCCCACACTCCGCATCTCCCTCCGCCCCTCCGCATCTCTCTCCCCACCCTCCGCATCTCCCTCCCCCCTCCACCTCTCCCTCCCCCCCTTCGCATCTCCCTCTCCATCTCCGCATCTCCCTCCCCCCTCCGCATCTCCCTCCCCACCCTCCGCATCTCCCTCCCCACCCTTCGCATCTCCCTCCCACCTCCGCATCTCCCTCCCCCTCCGCATCTCCCTCCCCACCCTCCGCATCTCCCTCCCCCCTCCGTATCTCCCTCCCCCTTCGCATCTCCCTCCCCATCTCCGCATCTCCCTCCCCCTCCTCATCTCCCTCCCCCCTCCTCATCTCCCTCCCCACTCCGCATCTCCCACCCCACCCTCCGCATCTCCATCCCCACCCTCCGCATCTCCGTCCCCACCCTCCGCATCTCCCTCCCCACACTCCGTATCTCCTTCCCCCCTCCGCATCTCCCTCCCCACCCTCCGCATCTCCCACCCCCCTCCGCATCTCCCTCCCCCCCTCCGCATCTCCCTCCCCCTTTGCATCTCTCTTCCCATCTCCGCATCTCCCTCCCCCCTCCTCATCTCCCTCCCCCCTCCGCATCTCCCTCCCCACCCTCCGCATCTCCCTCCCCATCTCCGCACCTCCCTCCCACCCTCCTCATCTCCCTCCCCCTCCTCATCTCCCTCCCCACACGCCGCATCTCCCTCCCCTCTCCGCATCTCCCACCCTACCCTCCGCATCTCCCTCCCCCCTCCGCATCTCCCTCCCCACCCTCCGGATCTCCCTCCGCATCTCCGCATCTCCCTCCCCCCCTTCGCATCTCCCTCCCCCTCCCCCTCCGCATCTCCCTCCCCACCCTCCGCATCTCCCTCCCCATCTCCGCATCTCCCTCCCCCTTTGCATCTCTCTTCCCATCTCCGCATCTCCCTCCCCCTCCTCATCTCCCTCCCCCCTCCGCATCTCCCTCCCCACCCTCCGCATCTCCCTCCCCATCTCCGCACCTCCCTCCCACCCTCCTCATCTCCCTCCCCCTCCTCATCTCCCTCCCCCCTCCGCATCTCCCTCCGCATCTCCGTCCCCACCCTCCGCATCTCCCTCCCCACACTCCGCATCTCCCTCCCCCTCCGCATCTCCCTCCCCACCCTCCGCATCTCCCTCCCCACTCCGCATCTCCCTCCCCACCCTCCGCATCTCCCTCCCCCCTCCACATCTGCCTCCCCACCCTCCGCATCTCCCTCCCCCCTCCGCATCTCACTCCCCCCCCTTCGCATCTCCCTCCCCATCTCCGCATCTCCCTTCACCCCTCCGCATCTCCCTCCCCACCCTCCGCATCTCCCTCCCCCTCCGCATCTGCCTCCCCACCCTCCACATCTCCCTCCCCATCACCGCATCTCCCTCCACCCCCCCTTCGCATCTCCCTCCCCCCTCCGCATCTCCCTCCCCATCTCCGCATCTCCCTCCCCCCTCCGCATCACCCTCCCCATCTCTGCATCTCCCTCCCCCTCCGCATCTCCCTCCCCCCCTTCGCATCTCCCTCCCAACCCTCCGCATCTCACTCCCCACCCTCCGCATCTCCCTCCCCACCCTCCGCATCTCCCTCCCCATCTCCGCATCTCCCTCCCCATCTCCGCATCTCCCTCCCCCTCGGCATCTCCCTCCGCCCCTTCGCATCTCCATCCCCCCTCCGCATCTCCCTCCTCCCTCCGCATCTCCCTCCCCCCTCCGCATCTCCCTCCTCCCTTCGCATCTCCCTCCCCACCCTCCGCATCTCCGTCCCCCTCCGCATCTCCCTCCCCCCGCATCTCCCTCCCCCCCTCCGCATCTCGCTCCCCCCTCCGCATCTCCCTCCCCCTCCGCTTCTCCCTCCCCACACTCCTCATCTCCCTCCCCCCTCCTCATCTCCCTCCCCCTCCGCATCTCCCTCCCCACCCTCCGCATCTCCGTCCCCACCCTCCGCATCTCCCTCCCCACACTCCGCATCTCCCTCCGCCCCTCCGCATCTCCCTCCCCACCCTCCGCATCTCCCTCCCCCCTCCACCTCTCCCTCCCCCCCTTCGCATCTCCCTCTCCATCTCCGCATCTCCCTCCCCCCTCCGCATCTCCCTCCCCACCCTCCGCATCTCCCTCCCCACCCTTCGCATCTCCCTCCCACCTCCGCATCTCCCTCCCCCTCCGCATCTCCCTCCCCACCCTCCGCATCTCCCTCCCCCCTCCGTATCTCCCTCCCCCTTCGCATCTCCCTCCCCATCTCCGCATCTCCCTCCCCCCTCCTCATCTCCCTCCCCCCTCCTCATCTCCCTCCCCACTCCGCATCTCCCACCCCACCCTCCTCATCTCCGTCCCCACCCTCCGCATCTCCCTCCCCACACGCCGCATCTCCCTCCCCTCTCTGCATCTCCCACCCAACCCTCCGCATCTCCCTCCCCCCTCCGCATCTCCCTCCCCACCCTCCGCATCTCCCTCCCCATCTCCGCATCTCCCTCCCCCCCTTCGCATCTCCCTCCCCCTCCCCCTCCGCATCTCCCTCCGCCCCTTCGCATCTCCATCCCCCCTCCGCATCTCCCTCCTCCCTCCGCATCTCCCTCCCCCCTCCGCATCTCCCTCCTCCCTTCGCATTTCCCTCCCCACCCTCCGCATCTCCGTCCCCCTCCGCATCTCCCTCCCCCCGCATCTCCCTCCCCCCCTCCGCATCTCGCTCCCCCCTCCGCATCTCCCTCCCCCTCCGCTTCTCCCTCCCCACACTCCTCATCTCCCTCCCCCTCCTCATCTCCCTCCCCCTCCGCATCTCCCTCCCCACCCTCCGCATCTCCGTCCCCACCCTCCGCATCTCCCTCCCCACACTCCGCATCTCCCTCCGCCCCTCCGCATCTCTCTCCCCACCCTCCGCATCTCCCTCCCCCCTCCACCTCTCCCTCCCCCCCTTCGCATCTCCCTCTCCATCTCCGCATCTCCCTCCCCCCTCCGCATCTCCCTCCCCACCCTCCGCATCTCCCTCCCCACCCTTCGCATCTCCCTCCCACCTCCGCATCTCCCTCCCCCTCCGCATCTCCCTCCCCACCCTCCGCATCTCCCTCCCCCCTCCGTATCTCCCTCCCCCTTCGCATCTCCCTCCCCATCTCCGCATCTCCCTCCCCCTCCTCATCTCCCTCCCCCCTCCTCATCTCCCTCCCCACTCCGCATCTCCCACCCCACCCTCCGCATCTCCATCCCCACCCTCCGCATCTCCGTCCCCACCCTCCGCATCTCCCTCCCCACACTCCGTATCTCCCTCCCCCCTCCGCATCTCCCTCCCCACCCTCCGCATCTCCCACCCCCCTCCGCATCTCCCTCCCCCCCTCCGCATCTCCCTCCCCCTTTGCATCTCTCTTCCCATCTCCGCATCTCCCTCCCCCCTCCTCATCTCCCTCCCCCCTCCGCATCTCCCTCCCCACCCTCCGCATCTCCCTCCCCATCTCCGCACCTCCCTCCCACCCTCCTCATCTCCCTCCCCCTCCTCATCTCCCTCCCCACACGCCGCATCTCCCTCCCCTCTCCGCATCTCCCACCCTACCCTCCGCATCTCCCTCCCCCCTCCGCATCTCCCTCCCCACCCTCCGGATCTCCCTCCGCATCTCCGCATCTCCCTCCCCCCCTTCGCATCTCCCTCCCCCTCCCCCTCCGCATCTCCCTCCCCACCCTCCGCATCTCCCTCCCCATCTCCGCATCTCCCTCCTCACCCTCCGCATCTCCCTCCCCCTTTGCATCTCTCTTCCCATCTCCGCATCTCCCTCCCCCTCCTCATCTCCCTCCCCCCTCCGCATCTCCCTCCCCACCCTCCGCATCTCCCTCCCCATCTCCGCACCTCCCTCCCACCCTCCTCATCTCCCTCCCCCTCCTCATCTCCCTCCCCCCTCCGCATCTCCCTCCGCATCTCCGTCCCCACCCTCCGCATCTCCCTCCCCACACTCCGCATCTCCCTCCCCCCTCCGCATCTCCCTCCCCACCCTCCGCATCTCCCTCCCCACTCCGCATCTCCCTCCCCACCCTCCGCATCTCCCTCCCCCCTCCACATCTGCCTCCCCACCCTCCGCATCTCCCTCCCCCCTCCGCATCTCACTCCCCCCCCTTCGCATCTCCCTCCCCATCTCCGCATCTCCCTTCACCCCTCCGCATCTCCCTCCCCACCCTCCGCATCTCCCTCCCCCTCCGCATCTGCCTCCCCACCCTCCACATCTCCCTCCCCATCACCGCATCTCCCTCCACCCCCCCTTCGCATCTCCCTCCCCCCTCCGCATCTCCCTCCCCATCTCCGCATCTCCCTCCCCCCTCCGCATCACCCTCCCCATCTCTGCATCTCCCTCCCCCTCCGCATCTCCCTCCCCCCCTTCGCATCTCCCTCCCAACCCTCCGCATCTCACTCCCCACCCTCCGCATCTCCCTCCCCACCCTCCGCATCTCCCTCCCCATCTCCGCATCTCCCTCCCCATCTCCGCATCTCCCTCCCCCTCGGCATCTCCCTCCGCCCCTTCGCATCTCCATCCCCCCTCCGCATCTCCCTCCTCCCTCCGCATCTCCCTCCCCCCTCCGCATCTCCCTCCTCCCTTCGCATCTCCCTCCCCACCCTCCGCATCTCCGTCCCCCTCCGCATCTCCCTCCCCCCGCATCTCCCTCCCCCCCTCCGCATCTCGCTCCCCCCTCCGCATCTCCCTCCCCCTCCGCTTCTCCCTCCCCACACTCCTCATCTCCCTCCCCCCTCCTCATCTCCCTCCCCCTCCGCATCTCCCTCCCCACCCTCCGCATCTCCGTCCCCACCCTCCGCATCTCCCTCCCCACACTCCGCATCTCCCTCCGCCCCTCCGCATCTCCCTCCCCACCCTCCGCATCTCCCTCCCCCCTCCACCTCTCCCTCCCCCCCTTCGCATCTCCCTCTCCATCTCCGCATCTCCCTCCCCCCTCCGCATCTCCCTCCCCACCCTCCGCATCTCCCTCCCCACCCTTCGCATCTCCCTCCCACCTCCGCATCACCCTCCCCCTCCGCATCTGCCTCCCCACCCTCCGCATCTCCCTCCCCCCTCCGTATCTCCCTCCCCCTTCGCATCTCCCTCCCCATCTCCGCATCTCCCTCCCCCTCCTCATCTCCCTCCCCCCTCCTCATCTCCCTCCCCACTCCGCATCTCCCACCCCACCCTCCGCATCTCCATCCCCACCCTCCGCATCTCCGTCCCCACCCTCCGCATCTCCCTCCCCACACTCCGTATCTCCCTCCCCCCTCCGCATCTCCCTCCCCACCCTCCGCATCTCCCACCCCCCTCCGCATCTCCCTCCCCCCCTCCGCATCTCCCTCCCCCTTTGCATCTCTCTTCCCATCTCCGCATCTCCCTCCCCCCTCCTCATCTCCCTCCCCCCTCCGCATCTCCCTCCCCACCCTCCGCATCTCCCTCCCCATCTCCGCACCTCCCTCCCACCCTCCTCATCTCCCTCCCCCTCCTCATCTCCCTCCCCACACGCCGCATCTCCCTCCCCTCTCCGCATCTCCCACCCTACCCTCCGCATCTCCCTCCCCCCTCCGCATCTCCCTCCCCACCCTCCGGATCTCCCTCCGCATCTCCGCATCTCCCTCCCCCCTTCGCATCTCCCTCCCCCTCCCCCTCCGCATCTCCCTCCCCACCCTCCGCATCTCCCTCCCCATCTCCGCATCTCCCTCCTCACCCTCCGCATCTCCCTCCCCCTTTGCATCTCTCTTCCCATCTCCGCATCTCCCTCCCCCTCCTCATCTCCCTCCCCCCTCCGCATCTCCCTCCCCACCCTCCGCATCTCCCTCCCCATCTCCGCACCTCCCTCCCACCCTCCTCATCTCCCTCCCCCTCCTCATCTCCCTCCCCCCTCCGCATCTCCCTCCGCATCTCCGTCCCCACCCTCCGCATCTCCCTCCCCACACTCCGCATCTCCCTCCCCCCTCCGCATCTCCCTCCCCACCCTCCGCATCTCCCTCCCCACTCCGCATCTCCCTCCCCACCCTCCGCATCTCCCTCCCCCCTCCACATCTGCCTCCCCACCCTCCGCATCTCCCTCCCCCCTCCGCATCTCACTCCCCCCCCTTCGCATCTCCCTCCCCATCTCCGCATCTCCCTTCACCCCTCCGCATCTCCCTCCCCACCCTCCGCATCTCCCTCCCCCTCCGCATCTGCCTCCCCACACTCCACATCTCCCTCCCCATCACCGCATCTCCCTCCACCCCCCCTTCGCATCTCCCTCCCCCCTCCGCATCTCCCTCCCCATCTCCGCATCTCCCTCCCCCCTCCGCATCACCCTCCCCATCTCTGCATCTCCCTCCCCCTCCGCATCTCCCTCCCCCCCTTCGCATCTCCCTCCCAACCCTCCGCATCTCACTCCCCACCCTCCGCATCTCCCTCCCCACCCTCCGCATCTCCCTCCCCATCTCCGCATCTCCCTCCCCATCTCCGCATCTCCCTCCCCCTCGGCATCTCCCTCCGCCCCTTCGCATCTCCATCCCCCCTCCGCATCTCCCTCCTCCCTCCGCATCTCCCTCCCCCCTCCGCATCTCCCTCCTCCCTTCGCATCTCCCTCCCCACCCTCCGCATCTCCGTCCCCCTCCGCATCTCCCTCCCCCCGCATCTCCCTCCCCCCCTCCGCATCTCGCTCCCCCCTCCGCATCTCCCTCCCCCTCCGCTTCTCCCTCCCCACACTCCTCATCTCCCTCCCCCTCCTCATCTCCCTCCCCCTCCGCATCTCCCTCCCCACCCTCCGCATCTCCGTCCCCACCCTCCGCATCTCCCTCCCCACACTCCGCATCTCCCTCCGCCCCTCCGCATCTCCCTCCCCACCCTCCGCATCTCCCTCCCCCCTCCACCTCTCCCTCCCCCCCTTCGCATCTCCCTCTCCATCTCCGCATCTCCCTCCCCCCTCCGCATCTCCCTCCCCACCCTCCGCATCTCCCTCCCCACCCTTCGCATCTCCCTCCCACCTCCGCATCTCCCTCCCCCTCCGCATCTCCCTCCCCACCCTCCGCATCTCCCTCCCCCCTCCGTATCTCCCTCCCCCTTCGCATCTCCCTCCCCATCTCCGCATCTCCCTCCCCCCTCCTCATCTCCCTCCCCCCTCCTCATCTCCCTCCCCACTCCGCATCTCCCACCCCACCCTCCTCATCTCCGTCCCCACCCTCCGCATCTCCCTCCCCACACTCCGTATCTCCCTCCCCCCTCCGCATCTCCCTCCCCACCCTCCGCATCTCCCACCCCCCTCCGCATCTCCCTCCCCCCTCCGCATCTCCCTCCCCCTTTGCATCTCTCTTCCCATCTCCGCATCTCCCTCCCCCCTCCTCATCTCCCTCCCCCCTCCGCATCTCCCTCCCCACCCTCCGCATCTCCCTCCCCATCTCCGCACCTCCCTCCCACCCTCCTCATCTCCCTCGCCCCTCCTCATCTCCCTCCCCACACGCCGCATCTCCCTCCCCTCTCCGCATCTCCCACCCAACCCTCCGCATCTCCCTCCCCCCTCCGCATCTCCCTCCCCACCCTCCGGATCTCCCACCCCATCACCGCATCTCCCTCCCCCCCTTCGCATCTCCCTCCCCCTCCCCCTCCGCATCTCCCTCCCCACCCTCCGCATCTCCCTCCCCATCTCCGCATCTCCCTCCTCACCCTCCGCATCTCCCTCCCCCTTTGCATCTCTCTTCCCATCTCCGCATCTCCCTCCCCCCTCCTCATCTCCCTCCCCCCTCCGCATCTCCCTCCCCACCCTCCGCATCTCCCTCCCCATCTCCGCACCTCCCTCCCACCCTCCTCATCTCCCTCCCCCCTCCTCATCTCCCTCCCCCCTCCGCATCTCCCTCCGCATCTCCGCCCCCACCCTCCGCATCTCCCTCCCCACACTCCGCATCTCCCTCCCCCCTCCGCATCTCCCTCCCCACCCTCCGCATCTCCCTCCCCACTCCGCATCTCCCTCCCCACCCTCCGCATCTCCCTCCCCCCTCCGCATCTGCCTCCCCACCCTCCGCACCTCCCTCCCCCCTCCGCATCTCACTCCCCCCACTTCGCATCTCCCTCCCCATCTCCGCATCTCCCTCCACCCCTCCGCATCTCCCTCCCCACCCTCCGCATCTCCCTCCCCCTCCGCATCTCCCTCCCCACCCTCCACATCTCCCTCCCCATCTCCGCATCTCCCTCCACCCCCCCTTCGCATCTCCCTCCCCCCTCCGCATCTCCCTCCCCATCTCCGCATCTCCCTCCCCCCTCCGCATCTCCCTCCCCATCTCTGCATCTCCCTCCCCCTCCGCATCTCCCTCCCCCCTTCGCATCTCCCTCCCCACCCTCCGCATCTCACTCCCCACCCTCCGCATCTCCCTCCCCACCCTCCGCATCTCCCTCCCCATCTCCGCATCTCCCTCCCCATCTCCGCATCTCCCTCCCCCTCCGCATCTCCCTCCGCCCCTTCGCATCTCCATCCCCCCTCCGCATCTCCCTCCTCCCTCCGCATCTCCCTCCCCCCTCCGCATCTCCCTCCTCCCTTCGCATCTCCCTCCCCACCCTCCGCATCTCCGTCCACCTCCGCATCTCCCTCCCCCCGCATCTCCCTCCCCCCCTCCGCATCTCGCTCCCCCCTCCGCATCTCCCTCCCCCTCCGCTTCTCCCTCCCCACACTCCTCATCTCCCTCCCCCTCCTCATCTCCCTCCCCCTCCGCATCTCCCTCCCCACCCTCCGCATCTCCGTCCCCACCCTCCGCATCTCCCTCCCCACACTCCGCATCTCCCTCCGCCCCTCCGCATCTCCCTCCCCACCCTCCGCATCTCCCTCCCCCCTCCACCTCTCCCTCCCCCCCTTCGCATCTCCCTCTCCATCTCCGCATCTCCCTCCCCCCTCCGCATCTCCCTCCCCACCCTCCGCATCTCCCTCCCCACCCTTCGCATCTCCCTCCCACCTCCGCATCTCCCTCCCCCTCCGCATCTCCCTCGCCACCCTCCGCATCTCCCTCCCCCCTCCGTATCTCCCTCCCCCTTGGCATCTCCCTCCCCATCTCCGCATCTCCCTCCCCCCTCCTCATCTCCCTCCCCCCTCCTCATCTCCCTCCCCACTCCGCATCTCCCACCCCACCCTCCGCATCTCCGTCCCCACCCTCCGCATCTCCCTCCCCACACTCCGTATCTCCCTCCCCCCTCCGCATCTCCCTCCCCACCCTCCGCATCTCCCACCCCCCTCCGCATCTCCCTCCCCCCCTTCGCATCTCCCTCTCCATCTCCGCATCTCCCTCCCCCCCGCATCTCCCACCCCACCCTCCGCATCTCCCTCCCCACACTCCGCATCTCCCTCCCCCTCCGCATCTCCCTCCCCACCCTCCGCATCTCCCTCCCCATCTCCGCATCTCCCTCCCCGTCCTTCGCATCTCCCTCCCCCCTCCGCATCTCCCTCCCCATCTCCGCATCTCCCTCCCCCCCTCCGCATCTCCCTCCCCATCTCCGCATCTCCCTCCCCCCCTCCGCATCTCCCTCCCCATCTCCGCATCTCCCTCCCCCCTCCGCAACTCCATCCCCCCTCCGCATCTCCCTCCCCACTCCGCATCGCCCTCCTCCCTCCGCATCTCCCTCCCCCCCTCCGCATCTCCCTCCCCCCCCGCGCATCTCC
Source organism: Scyliorhinus torazame (assembly GCF_047496885.1). Taxonomy (NCBI): domain Eukaryota; kingdom Metazoa; phylum Chordata; class Chondrichthyes; order Carcharhiniformes; family Scyliorhinidae; genus Scyliorhinus; species Scyliorhinus torazame. Next base: position 66,104,846 of record NC_092723.1, on the reverse strand, counting down.
GTCCTCCCTCCGCATCTCCCTCCCCCCTGCATCTCCCTCCCCCCTCCGCATTTCCTTCCCCCCTCCGCATCTCCCTCCCCCCCTCCGCATCGCCCTCCCCACCTCTGCATTTCCGTCCCCATTTCAGCATCTCCCTCACCATCTCCGCATCTCCCTCCCCCCCTCCGCATCTCCCTCCACCTTTGCATCTTCTTCCCCCCTCCGCATCTCCCTCCCCCCTAAGCATCTCCCTCCCCCCCTCCGCATCTCCCTCCCCCCCACCGCATCGCCCTCCCCACCTCCGCATCTCCGTCCCCATCTCCGCATCTCCCTCCCCATCTCCGCATCTCCCTCCCCCCTCCGCATCTCCGTCCCCATCTCCGCATCTCCCTCCCCATCTCCGCATCTCCCTCCCCCCGCATCTCCCTCCCCACCCTCCCCATCTCCCTCCCCAACTCCGCATCTCCCTTCCCACCTCCGCATCTCCCTCCCCACCCTCCGCATCTCCCTCCCCACCCTCCGCATCTCCCTCCCACACTCCGCATCTCCCTCCCCCCCTCCGCATCTCCCACCCCACCCTCCGCATCTCCCTCCCCACCCTCCGCATCTCCCTCCCCCCCTCCGCATCTCCCACCCTACCCTCCGCATCTCCCTCCCGATCTCCGCATCTCCCTCCCCCCCTTCGCATCTCCCTCCCCATCTGCATCTCCCTCCCCACCCTCCAAATCTCCCTCCCCATCTCCGCATCTCCCTCCTCACCCTCCGCATCTCCCTCCCCCCTCCTCAACTCCCTCCCCCCTCCGCATCTCCCTCCCCACCCTCCGCATCTCCCTCCCCATCTCCGCATCACCCTACCACCCTCCTCATCTCCCTCCCCCCTCCTCATCTCCCTCCCCCCTCCGCATCTCCCTCCGCATCTCCGTCCCACCCTCCGCATCTCCCTCCCCACACTCCGCATCTCCCTCCCCCCTCCGCATCTCCCTCCCCACCCACCGCATCTCCCTCCCCGCTCCGCATCTCCCTCCCCACCCTCCGCATCTCCCTCCCCCCTCCGCATCTCCCTCCCCACCCTCCGCATCTTCCTCCCCCCCTCCGCATCTCCCTCCCCACCCTCCGCATCTTCCTCCCCCCCTCCGCATCTCCCTCCCCACTCCGCATCTCACTCCGCCCCCTTCGCATCTCCCTCCCCAACTCCGCATCTCCCTCACCCCCTCCGCATCTCCCTCCCCATCTCCGCATCTCCCTCCCCTCCCTTCGCATCTCCCTCCCCCCTCCGCATCTCCCTCCCCATCTCCGCATCTCCCTCCCCCCTCCGCATCTCCCTCCCCCCTTCGCCTCTCCCTCCCCCCTCCGCAACTCCCTCCTCCCTCCGCATCTCCCTCCCCGCCCTCCGCATCTCCGTCCCCCTCCGCATCTCCCTCCCCCCCCCGCATCTCCGTCCCCATCTCCGCATCACCCTCCCCATCTCCGCATCTCCCTCCACCCTCCGCATCTCCGTCCCCATCTCCGCATCTCCCTCCCCATCTCCGCATCACCCTCCCCCCTCCGCATCTCCCTCCCCACCCTCCGCATTTCCCTCCCCATCTCCGCATCTCCCTCCCCTCCCTTCGCATCTCCCTCCCCCCTCCGCATGTCCCTCCCCATCTCCGCATCTACCTCGCCCCTCCGCATCTCCCTCCCCATCTCCGCATCTCCCTCCCCCCTCCGCATCTCCCTCCCCCCTTCGCCTCTCCCTCCCCCCTCCGCAACTCCCTCCTCCCTCCGCATCTCCCTCCCCGCCCTCCGCATCTCCGTCCCCCTCCGCATCTCCCTCCCCCCCCCGCATCTCCGTCCCCATCTCCGCATCACCCTCCCCATCTCCGCATCTCCCTCCACCCTCCGCATCTCCGTCCCCATCTCCGCATCTCCCTCCCCATCTCCGCATCACCCTCCCCCCTCCGCATCTCCCTCCCCACCCTCCGCATTTCCCTCCCCAACTCCGCATCTCCCTCCCCACACTCCGCATCTCCCTCCCCCCTCCGCATCTCCCTCCCCCCTCCGCATCTCCCTCCCCACCCTCCGCATCTCCCTCCCCATCTCCGCATCTCCCTCCCACCCTTCGCATCTCCCTCCCCCTCTGCATCTCCCTCCCCCTCCGCATCTCCCTCCCCCTCCGCATCTCCCTCCCCACCCTCCGCATCTCCCTCCCCATCTCCGCATCTCCCTCCTCACCCTCCGCATCTCCCTCCCCCTTCGCATCTCTCTTCCGATCTCCGCATCTCCTTCCCCCCCTCCTCATCTGCCTCCCCCCTCCGCATCTCCCTCCCCACCCTCCGCATCTCCCTCCCCATCTCCGCACCTCCCTCCCACTCTCCTCATCTCCCTCCCACTCCTCAGCTCCCTCCCCCCTCCGCATTTCCCTCCGCATCTCCGTCCCCACCCTCCGCATCTCCCTCCCCACACTCCGCACCTCCCTCCCTCCCTCCGCATCTCCCTCCCCACCCTCCGCATCTCCCTCCCCCTCCGCATCTCCCTCCCCACCCTCCGCATCTCCCTCCCCCCTCCGCATCTGCCTCCCCACCCTCCGCATCTCCCTCCCCCCCTCCGCATCTCCCTCCCCATCTCCGCATCTCCCTCCCCCTTTCGCATCTCCCTCCGCATCTCCCTCCCCATCTCCGCATCTCCCTCCCCCCTCCGCATCTCCCTCCCCATCTCCACATCTCCCTCCCCCCTCCGCATCTCCCTCCCCCCTTCGCCTCTCCGTCCCCCCTCCGCAACTCCCTCCTCCCTTCGCATCTCCCTCCCCCCTCCGCATCTCCCTCCCCATCTCCGCATCTCCCTCCCCCCTCCGCATCTCCCTCCCCATCTCCGCATCTCCCTCCCCCCTCCGAATCTCCCTCCCCCTTCGCCTCTCCCTCCCCCCTCCGCAACTCCCTCCTCCCTCCGCATCTCCCTCCCCCCTCCGCATCTCCCTCCTCCCTCCGCATCTCCCTCCCCGCCCTCTGCATCTCCGTCCCCCTCCGCATCTCCCTCCCCCCCGCATCTCCCTCCCCTCCCTCCGCATCTCCCTCCCCCCTCCACATCTCCCTCCCCACCCTCCGCATCTCCCTCCCCCTCCGCATCTGCTTCCCCACCCTCCGCATCTCCCTCCCCCTCCGCATCTCCCTCCCCACCCTCCGCATCTCCCTCCCCCCTCCGCATCTCCCTCCCCCCTCCGCATCTTCCTCCTCCCCCTCCGCATCTCCCTCCCCACCCTCCGCATCTCCGTCCCCACCCTCCGCTTCTCCCTCCCCACAGTCCGCATCTCCCTCCCCCTCCGCATCTCCCTCCCCACCCTCCGCATCTCCCTCCCTCCCTCCGCATCTCCGTACCCCCTTCTCATCTCCCTCTCCATCTCCGCATCTACCTCCCCCTCGGCATCTCCCACCCCCCTCCGCATCTCCCTCCCCCCTCCGCATCTCCCTCCCCCCTCCGCATCTCCCTCCCCCCCGCGCATCTCCCTCCCCTCCGCATCTCCCTCCCCCCTCCGCATCTCCCTCCCACCCTCCGCATCTCCCTCCCCCCCTCCGCAACTCCCTCCCCCTCCGCATCTCCCTTCCCCCTCCACACCTCCCTCCCCCCTCCGCATCTCCCTCCCCCCTCCGCATCTCCCTCCCCCCTCCGCATCTCCCTCCCCCCCTTCGCATCTCCCTCCCCATCTCCGCATCTACCTCCCCCTCCGCATCTCCCTCCCCCCTCCGCATCTCCAACCCCCCTCCGCATCTCCCTCCCCCCTCCGCATCTCCCTCCCCCCCCGCGCATCTCCCTCCCCCTCCGCATCTCCCTCCCCCCTCCGCATCTCCCTCCCACCCTCCACATCTCCCTCCCCCCTCCGCATCTCCCTCCCCCTCCGCATCTCCCTTCCCCCTCCGCACCTCCCTCCCCCCTTCGCATCTCCCTCCCCATCTCCGCATCTCCCTCCCCCCCGCATCTCCCTCCCCATCTCCGCATCGCCCTCCCCATCTCCGCATCTCCCTCACACCTCCGCATCTCCCTCCCCATCTCCGCATCTCCCTCCCCACCCTCCGCATCTCCCTCCCACCCTCCGCATCTCCCTCCCCCCTCCGCATCTCCCTCCCCACCCTCCGCATCTACCTCCCCATCTCCGCATCTCCCTCCCCCTCCGCATCTCCCTCCCCCTCCGCATCTCCCTCCCCCTTCGCATCTCCCTCTCCCCTCCGCATCTCCCTCCCCCCTCCGCATCTCCCTCCCCACCCTCCGCATCTCCCTCCCCATCTCCGCATCTCCCTCCCCATCTCCGCATCTCCCTCCCCATCTCCGCAACTCCCACCCCCTTCGCATCTCCCTCCCTACCCTCCGCATCTCCCTCCCCCCAGCATCTCCCTCCCCCCTTCACATCTCCCTCCCCATCTCCGCATCTCCCTCCCAGCCTCCGCAGCTCCCTTCCCCCCCCCCCCGCATCTCCCTCCACCCCTTTGCATCTCCCTCCCCATCTCCGCATCTCCCTCCCACCCTCCGCATCTCCCTCCCCCCCGCATCTCCCTCCCCCCTTTGCATCTCCCTCCCCATCTCCGCATCTCCGTCCCCCTCCGCACCTCCCTCCCCCCTTCGCATCTCCCTCCCCCCTCCGCATCTCCCTCCCCATCTCCGCATCTCCCTCCCCCTTCGGATCTCCCTCCCCATCTCCGCATCTCCCTCCCCCCTCCGCATCTCTCTCCCCATCTCCGCTTACTCCCTCCCCACCCTCCGCATCTTCCTCTCCACCCTCCGCATCTCCCTCCCCCCTCCGCATCTCCCTCCCCCCTCCGCATCTCCATCCCCATCTCCGCATCTCCCTCCCCATCTCTGCATCTCACTCCCCCTCCGCATCTCCCTCCCCCCTTCACATCTCCCTCCCCCCTCCGCATCTCCCTCCCCACCCTCCGCATCTCCCTCCCCCCCGCATCTCCCTCCCCCCTTCGCATCTCCCTCCCCATCTCCGCATCTCCCTCCCGGCCTCCGCAGCTCCCTTCCCCCCCCCCCCCGCATCTCCCTCCACCACTTTGCATCTCCCTCCCCATCTCCGCATCTCCCTCCCACCCCCCGCATCTCCCTCCCCCCTTTGCATCTCCCTCCCCATCTCCGCATCTCCGTCCCCCTCCGCATCTCCCTCCCCCCTTCGCATCTCCCTCCCCCCTCCGCATCTCCCTCCCCATCTCCGCATCTCCCTCCCCCCTTCGGATCTCCCTCCCCATCTCCGCATCTCCCTCCCCCCCTCCGCATCTCTCTCCCCATCTCCGCTTACTCCCTCCCCACCCTCCGCATCTTCCTCTCCACCCTCCGCAACTCCCTCCCCCCTCCGCATCTCCCTCCCCCCTCCGCATCTCCATCCCCATTTCCGCATCTCCCTCCCCATCTCTGCATCTCACTCCCCCTCCGCATCTCCCTCCCCCCTTCACATCTCCCTCCCCCCTCCGCATCTCCCTCCCCACCCTCCGCATCTCCATCCCCATCTCCGCATCTCCCTCCCCATCTCCGCATCTCCCTTCCCACCCTCCGCATCTCCCTCCCACCCTTCGCATCTCCCTCCCTCCCTCCGCATCTCCCTCCCCCCCGCATCTCCCTCGCCCCCTTCGCATCTCCCTCCCCATCTCCGCATCTCCCTCCCCCCTCCGCATCTCCCTCCCCATCTCCGCATCTCCCTCCCCACACTCCGCATCTCCGGCCCCATCTCCGCATCTCCCTCCCACCCTCCGCATCTCCCTCCCCACCCTCCGCATCTCCCTCCCACCCTTCGCATCTCCCTCCCTCCCTCCGCATCTCCCTCCCCCCCGCATCTCCCTCGCCCCCTTCGCATCTCCCTCCCCATCTCCGCATCTCCCTCCCCCCCTCCGCATCTCCCTCCCCATCTCCGCATCTCCCTCCCCACACTCCGCATCTCCCTCCCCATCTCCGCATCTCCCTCCCCACACTCCGCATCTCCGGCCCCATCTCCGCATCTCCCTCCCACCCTCCGCATCTCCCTCCCCACCCTCCGCATCGCCCTCCCACCTCCGCATCTCCCTCCCCACCCTCCGCATCTCCCTCCCCCCTCTGCATCTCCCTCCCCACCCTCCTCATCTCCCTCCCCACCCTCCGCATCTCCCTTCCCACCCTCCGCATCACCGCATCTCCGTCCCCATCTCCGCATCTCCCTCCCCCACTCCGCATCTCCCTCCCCACCCTCCGCATCTCCCTCCCCACCCTACGCATCTCCCTCCCCCCTGCATCTCCCTCCCCACCCTCCGCATCTCCCTCCCCACCCTCCGCATCTCCCTCCCCACCCTCCGCATCTCCCTCCACCACTTTGCATCTCCCTCCCCATCTCCGCATCTCCCTCCCACCCTCCGCATCTCCCTCCCCCCCGCATCTCCCTCCCCCCTTTGCATCTCCCTCCCCATCTCCGCATCTCCGTCACCCTCCGCATCTCCCTCCCCCCTTCGCATCTCCCTCCCCCCTCCGCATCTCCCTCCCCATCTCCGCATCTCCCTCCCCCCTTCGGATCTCCCTCCCCATCTCCGCATCTCCCTCCCCCCCTCCGCATCTCTCTCCCCATCTCCGCTTACTCCCTCCCCACCCTCCGCATCTTCCTCTCCACCCTCCGCATCTCCCTCCCCCCTCCGCATCTCCCTCCCCCCTCCGCATCTCCATCCCCATCTCCGCATCTCCCTCCCCATCTCTGCATCTCACTCCCCCTCCGCATCTCCCTCCCCCCTTCACATCTCCCTCCCCCCTCCGCATCTCCCTCCCCACCCTCCGCATCTCCATCCCCATCTCCGCATCTCCCTCCCCATCTCCGCATCTCCCTTCCCACCCTCCGCATCTCCCTCCCACCCTTCGCATCTCCCTCCCTCCCTCCGCATCTCCCTCCCCCCCGCATCTCCCTCGCCCCCTTCGCATCTCCCTCCCCATCTCCGCATCTCCCTCCCCCCCTCCGCATCTCCCTCCCCATCTCCGCATCTCCCTCCCCACACTCCGCATCTCCGGCCCCATCTCCGCATCTCCCTCCCACCCTCCGCATCTCCCTCCCCACCCTCCGCATCGCCCTCCCACCTCCGCATCTCCCTCCCCACCCTCCGCATCTCCCTCCCCCCTCTGCATCTCCCTCCCCACCCTCCGCATCTCCCTCCCCACCCTCCGCATCTCCCTTCCCACCCTCCGCATCTCCGCATCTCCGTCCCCATCTCCGCATCTCCCTCCCCCACTCCGCATCTCCCTCCCCACCCTGCGCATCTCCCTCCCCACCCTACGCATCTCCCTCCCCCCTGCATCTCCCTCCCCACCCTCCGCATCTCCCTCCCCACCCTCCGCATCTCCCTCCCCACCCTCGCCACCTCCCTCCCCACCCTCCGCATCTCAAACCACCTGTGTCTTCCGCTCCCCTCCGTGTCTCCTCCCCTCCACATCTCCCCCCCCCCCCCCCCCCCCGCGTCTCCCCCTTCTGCATCTCCACCTCCCTCTTCGTTCACTCCCCCTCTCGGCGTCTCCTCCCCCCCTCAGCATCTCCTCCCCCCTCCATGTCTACTCCCCTCTGCATCTCCTCCTCCACAACTCCCTCCACATCTCCACCATCACGCTCCATCTCCCTCCATCTGAAACATTCAGTCATGGAAAAAGAGCTGGGAAGTGGGACTAACTAGATTACTCTCTGAAAGAGCTGGAACAGACCTCTTGGGCCAAATGGCGTCTTTCCGTGCTGCACTATTCCAAAAGTTTGTGATATATAATTGGTAAGGTGCAACCATTTTATTTGGATATCTCCCTCCCCCCTCCGCATCTCCCTCCCCATCTCCGCATCTCCCTCCCCCCTCCGCATCTCTCTCCCCCCTTCGCCTCTCCGTCCCCCCTCCGCAACTCCCACCTCCCTCCGCACCTCCCTCCCCCCTCCGCATCTCCTTCCCCCCTCCGCATCTCCTTCCCCATCTCCGCAACTCCCTCCCCCTCCACATCTCCCTTCCCCCTCCACACCTCCCTCCCCCCTCCGCATCTCCCTCCCCCCTCCGCATCTCCCTCCCCCCTCCGCATCTCCCTCCCCCCCTTCGCATCTCCCTCCCCATCTCCGCATCTACCTCCCCCTCCGCATCTCCAACCCCCCTCCGCATCTCCCTCCCCCCTCCGCATCTCCCTCCCCCCCCGCGCATCTCCCTCCCCCTCCGCATCTCCTTCCCCCCTCCGCATCTCCCTCCCACCCTCCACATCTCCCTCCCCCCTCCGCATCTCCCTCCCCCTCCGCATCTCCCTTCCCCCTCCGCACCTCCCTCCCCCCTTCGCATCTCCCTCCCCATCTCCGCATCTCCCTCCCCCCCCGCATCTCCCTCCCCATCTCCGCATCTCCCTCCCCATCTCCGCATCTCCCTCACACCTCCGCATCTCCCTCCCCATCTCCGCATCTCCCTCCCCACCCTCCGCATCTCCCTCCCACCCTCCGCATCTCCCTCCCCCCTCCGCATCTCCCTCCCCACCCTCCGCATCTACCTCCCCATCTCCGCATCTCCCTCCCCCTCCGCATCTCCCTCCCCCTCCGCATCTCCCTCCCCCTTCGCATCTCCCTCTCCCCTCCGCATCTCCCTCCCCCCTCCGCATCTCCCTCCCCACCCTCCGCATCTCCCTCCCCATCTCCGCATCTCCCTCCCCATCTCCGCATCTCCCTCCCCATCTCCGCAACTCCCACCCCCTTCGCATCTCCCTCCCTACCCTCCGCATCTCCCTCCCCCCCGCATCTCCCTCCCCCCTTCGCATCTCCCTCCCCATCTCCGCATCTCCCTCCCAGCCTCCGCAGCTCCCTTCCCCCCCCCCCCGCATCTCCCTCCACCCCTTTGCATCTCCCTCCCCATCTCCGCATCTCCCTCCCACCCTCCGCATCTCCCTCCCCCCCGCATCTCCCTCCCCCCTTTGCATCTCCCTCCCCATCTCCGCATCTCCGTCCCCCTCCGCACCTCCCTCCCCCCTTCGCATCTCCCACCCCCCTCCGCATCTCCCTCCCCATCTCCGCATCTCCCTCCCCCCTTCGGATCTCCCTCCCCATCTCCGCATCTCCCTCCCCCCCTCCGCATCTCTCTCCCCATCTCCGCTTACTCCCTCCCCACCCTCCGCATCTTCCTCTCCACCCTCCGCATCTCCCTCCCCCCTCCGCATCTCCCTCCCCCCTCCGCATCTCCATCCCCATCTCCGCATCTCCCTCCCCATCTCTGCATCTCACTCCCCCTCCGCATCTCCCTCCCCCCTTCACATCTCCCTCCCCCCTCCGCATCTCCCTCCCCACCCTCCGCATCTCCCTCCCCCCCGCATCTCCCTCCCCCCTTCGCATCTCCCTCCCCATCTCCGCATCTCCCTCCCGGCCTCCGCAGCTCCCTTCCCCCCCCCCGCATCTCCCTCCCCCCTTTGCATCTCCCTCCCCATCTCCGCATCTCCGTCCCCCTCCGCATCTCCCTCCCCCCTTCGCATCTCCCTCCCCCCTCCGCATCTCCCTCCCCATCTCCGCATCTCCCTCCCCCCTTCGGATCTCCCTCCCCATCTCCGCATCTCCCTCCCCCCCTCCGCATCTCTCTCCCCATCTCCGCTTACTCCCTCCCCACCCTCCGCATCTTCCTCTCCACCCTCCGCAACTCCCTCCCCCCTCCGCATCTCCCTCCCCCCTCCGCATCTCCATCCCCATCTCCGCATCTCCCTCCCCATCTCTGCATCTCACTCCCCCTCCGCATCTCCCTCCCCCCTTCACATCTCCCTCCCCCCTCCGCATCTCCCTCCCCACCCTCCGCATCTCCATCCCCATCTCCGCATCTCCCTCCCCATCTCCGCATCTCCCTTCCCACCCTCCGCATCTCCCTCCCACCCTTCGCATCTCCCTCCCTCCCTCCGCATCTCCCTCCCCCCCGCATCTCCCTCGCCCCCTTCGCATCTCCCTCCCCATCTCCGCATCTCCCTCCCCCCCTCCGCATCTCCCTCCCCATCTCCGCATCTCCCTCCCCACACTCCGCATCTCCGGCCCCATCTCCGCATCTCCCTCCCACCCTCCGCATCTCCCTCCCCACCCTCCGCATCGCCCTCCCACCTCCGCATCTCCCTCCCCACCCTCCGCATCTCCCTCCCCCCTCTGCATCTCCCTCCCCACCCTCCGCATCTCCCTCCCCACCCTCCGCATCTCCCTTCCCACCCTCCGCATCACCGCATCTCCGTCCCCATCTCCGCATCTCCCTCCCCCACTCCGCATCTCCCTCCCCACCCTCCGCATCTCCCTCCCCACCCTACGCATCTCCCTCCCCCCTGCATCTCCCTCCCCACCCTCCGCATCTCCCTCCCCACCCTCCGCATCTCCCTCCACCACTTTGCATCTCCCTCCCCATCTCCGCATCTCCCTCCCACCCTCCGCATCTCCCTCCCCCCCGCATCTCCCTCCCCCCTTTGCATCTCCCTCCCCATCTCCGCATCTCCGTCCCCCTCCGCATCTCCCTCCCCCCTTCGCATCTCCCTCCCCCCTCCGCATCTCCCTCCCCATCTCCGCATCTCCCTCCCCCCTTCGGATCTCCCTCCCCATCTCCGCATCTCCCTCCCCCCCTCCGCATCTCTCTCCCCATCTCCGCTTACTCCCTCCCCACCCTCCGCATCTTCCTCTCCACCCTCCGCATCTCCCTCCCCCCTCCGCATATCCCTCCCCCCTCCGCATCTCCATCCCCATCTCCGCATCTCCCTCCCCATCTCTGCATCTCACTCCCCCTCTGCATCTCCCTCCCCACCCTCCGCATCTCCCTCCCCACCCTCCGCATCTCCCTTCCCACCCTCCGCATCTCCGCATCTCCGTCCCCATCTCCGCATCTCCCTCCCCCACTCCGCATCTCCCTCCCCACCCTCCGCATCTCCCTCCCCACCCTCCGCATCTCCCTCCCCACCCTCCGCATCTCCCTCCCCACCCTCCGCATCTCCTTCCCACCCTCCGCATCTCCCTTCCCACCCTCCGCATCTCCCTTCCCACCCTCCGCATTTCCCTCCCCACCCTCCGCATCTCCTTCCCACCCTCCGCACCTCCCTCCCCACCCTCGCCACCTCCCTCCCCACCCTCCGCATCTCAAACCACCTGTGTCTTCCGCTCCCCTCCGTGCCTCCTCCCCTCCACATCCCCCCCCCCCCCCCCCCCCCCGCGTCTCCCCCTTCTGCATCTCCACCTCCCTCTTCGTTCACTCCCCCTCTCGGCGTCTCCTCCCCCCCTCAGCATCTCCTCCCCCCTCCATGTCTACTCCCCTCTGCATCTCCTCCTCCACAACTCCCTCCACATCTCCACCATCACGCTCCATCTCCCTCCATCTGAAACATTCAGTCATGGAAAAAGAGCTGGGAAGTGGGACTAACTAGATTACTCTCTGAAAGAGCTGGAACAGACCTCTTGGGCCAAATGGCGTCTTTCCGTGCTGCACTATTCCAAAAGTTTGTGATATATAATTGGTAAGGTGCAACCATTTTATTTGGATATCTCCCTCCCCCCTCCGCATCTCCCTCCCCATCTCCGCATCTCCCTCCCCCCTCCGCATCTCCCTCCCCCCTTCGCCTCTCCGTCCCCCCTCCGCAACTCCCACCTCCCTCCGCACCTCCCTCCCCCCTCCGCATCTCCTTCCCCCCTCCGCATCTCCTTCCCCATCTCCGCATCTCCCTCCCCCCCTTCGCATCCCCCTCCCCCCTCCGCATCTCTCTCACCATCTCCGCATCTCCCTCCCCCCTCCGCATCTCCCTCCCCATCTCCGCATCTCCCTCCCCCCTCCGAATCTCCCTCCCCCCTTCGCCTCTCCCTCCCCCCTCCGCAACTCCCTCCTCCCTCCGCATCTCCCTCCCCCTCCGCATCTCCCTCCTCCCTCCGCATCTCCCTCCCCGCCCTCCGCATCAACGTCCCCCTCCGCATCTCCCTCCCCCCCGCATCTCCCTCCCCTCCCTCCGCATCTCCCTCCCCCTCCACATCTCCCTCCCCACCCTCCGCATCTCCCTCCCCCTCCGCATCTCCTTCCCCACCCTCCGCATCTCTCTCCCCCTCCGCATCTCCCTCCCCACCCTGCGCATCTCCCTCCCCCTCCGCATCTCCCTCCCCCTCCGCATCTTCCTCCTCCCCCTCCGCATCTCCCTCCCCACCCTCCGCATCTCCGTCCCCACCCTCCGCTTCTCCCTCCCCACACTCCGCATCTCCCTCCCCCTCCGCATCTCCCTCCCCACCCTCCGCATCTCCCTCCCTCCCTCCGCATCTCCCTCCCCCCTTCTCATCACCCTCCCCATCTCCGCATCTACCTCCCCCTCCGCATCTCCCTCCCCCCTCCGCATCTCCCTCCCCCCTCCGCATCGCCCTCCCCCCTCCGCATCTCCCTCCCCCCCGCGCATCTCCCTCCCCCTCCGCATCTCCCTCCCCCTCCGCATCTCCCTCCCACCCTCCGCATCTCCCTCCCCCCTCCGCATCTCCCTCCCCCTCCGCATCTCCCTTCCCCTCCGCACCTCCCTCCCCCCTCCGCATCTCCCTCCCCCCTCCGCATCTCCCTCCCCCCTCCGCATCTCCCTCCCCCCCTTCGCATCTCCCTCCCCATCTCCGCATCTCCCTCCCCCCCTTCGCATCTCCCTCCCCATCTCCGCATCTCCCTCCCCCCCCCCGCATCTCCCTCCCCATCTCCGCATCTCCCTCCCCATCTCCGCATCTCCCTCACACCTCCGCATCTCCCTCCCCACCCTCCGCATCTCCCTCCCACCCTCCGCATCTCCCTCCCCCCTCCGCATCTCCCTCCCCACCCTCCGCATCTCCCTCCCCATCTCCGCATCTCCCTCCCCCTCCGCATCTCCCTCCCCCTCCGCATCTCCCTCCCCCTTCGCATCTCCCTCCCCCTCCGCATCTCCCTCCCCATCTCCGCATCTCCCTCCCCATCTCCGCAACTCCCACCCCCTTCGCATCTCCCTCCCTACCCTCCGCATCTCCCTCCCCCCCGCATCTCCCTCCCCCCTTCGCATCTCCCTCCCCATCTCCGCATCTCCCTCCCAGCCTCCGCAGCTCCCTTCCCCCCCCCCCCCCTGCATCTCCCTCCACCCCTTTGCATCTCCCTCCCCATCTCCGCATCTCCGTCCCCCTCCGCATCTCCCTCCCCCCTTCGCATCTCCCTCCCCCCTCCGCATCTCCCTCCCCATCTCCGCATCTCCCTCCCCCCTTCGGATCTCCCTCCCCATCTCCGCATCTCCCTCCCCCCCTCCGCATCTCTCTCCCCATCTCGGCTTACTCCCTCCCCACCCTCCGCATCTTCCTCACCACCCTCCGCATCTCCCTCCCCCCTCCGCATCTCCCTCCCCCCTCCGCATCTCCATCCCCATCTCCGCATCTCCCTCCCCATCTCTGCATCTCACTCCCCCTCCGCATCTCCCTCCCCCCTTCACATCTCCCTCCCCCCTCCGCATCTCCCTCCCCACCCTCCGCATCTCCCTCTCCATCTCCGCATCTCCCTCCCCATCTCCGCATCTCCCTTCCCACCCTCCGCATCTCCCTCCCACCCTTCGCATCTCCCTCCCTCCCTCCGCATCTCCCTCCCCCCCGCATCTCCCTCGCCCCCTTCGCATCTCCCTCCCCATCTCCGCATCTCCCTCCCCCCCTCCGCATCTCCCTCCCCATCTCCGCATCTCCCTCCCCACACTCCGCATCTCCGGCCCCATCTCCGCATCTCCCTCCCACCCTCCGCATCTCCCTCCCCACCCTCCGCATCGCCTTCCCACCTCCGCATCTCCCTCCCCACCCTCCGCATCTCCCTCCCCCCTCTGCATCTCCCTCCCCACCCTCCGCATCTCCCTCCCCACCCTCCTCATCTCCCTTCCCACCCTCCGCATCTCCGCATCTCCGTCCCCATCTCCGCATCTCCCTCCCCCACTCCGCATCTCCCTCCCCACCCTCCGCATCTCCCTCCCCACCCTACGCATCTCCCTCCCCCCTGCATCTCCCTCCCCACCCTCCGCATCTCCCTCCCCACCCTCCGCATCTCCCTCCCCACCCTCCGCATCTCCCTCCCCACCCTCCGCATCTCCTTCCCACCCTCCGCATCTCCCTTCCCACCCTCCGCATCTCCCTCCCCACCCTCCGCATCTCCTTCCCACCCTCCGCATCTCCCTCCCCACCCTCGCCACCTCACTCCCCACCCTCCGCATCTCAAACCCCCTGTGTCTTCCGCTCCCCTCCGTGTCTCCTCCCCTCCACATCTCCCCCCCCCCCCCCCCCCCGCGTCTACGCGTTCTGCATCTCCACCTCCCTCTTCGTTCACTCCCCCCCCTCGGCGTCTCCTCCCCCCCTCAGCATCTCCTCCCCCCTCCATGTCTAAAACCCTCTGCATCTCCTCCTCCACAACTCCCTCCACATCTCCACCATCACGCTCCATCTCCCTCCATCTGAAACATTCAGTCATGGAATAAGAGCTGGGAAGTGGGACTAACTAGATTACTCTCTGAAAGAGCTGGAACAGACCTCTTGGGCCAAATGGCGTCTTTCCGTGCTGCACTATTCCAAAAGTTTGTGATATATAATTGGTAAGGTGCAACCATTTTATTTGGATTTTTCTCTGCATCCAACACAAGAATGGATTATGGAGCTGCTTTAGAATTCACACAGACAACCTAATCAGACCAGGCTAGAAAATGGAGATTGATTTCAACAAAACTATTGTTCAGTTTGTGATTTTAAGAAAAATTAGACTTAAGAAAAATCTGCAAAAGCCTCGGTGGAGCCTCTGCATGTGATGTAGGTCAAACAATTTGTGCGTTGTCTTCAAGACGGAAGCAGCCTTGTCTGGAACCAGGAATGATCTAATTTCACTTTCACTCAGACCAATACTATCCAACGGCCTAATTTGCAGGAGACATGATTGAGTGAGTGGAACTAAAGGATGAAAAATATGCACATCTTTGGAATTTTTATCCTTTGGGCAGAGGTACATTTTATTTTCTACAAGTATGTCAGCCATTACATTATGGGTGAGCGATAAATATTTAAAATCATAAATCAGTGCCCACAGAAGCAAGAGGCATGATTAGACTCACCGGAATCGGAACATCCTGCAGAATACCTGACTAACATGGAGAAAACCAAAAATACAGTGTGGAATTTATTGGAAAAATTCATTTGTGGTGGATTCTTCAGGGAGTTTCCCACTGACTCTGCTGGCAATTTCCCCACCGCTATCAAACGACACTTAGAGTGCGATTCTCTGGCCTTGTTGCGCTCTCACTCGAGCGAAACGAGGCCGATGAATAGCGGGAGAAGTAAAAAAACAAGAACCAGGACAGGCGCCAAACAGTTTGCAATGCAACCAGCCCACTCCAATAGGCGAAATCGGGATCTCGCCGTAGTGCAGCACTACCTAAGCCCTATATCCATACAATTAACAGGAGCGACCCCACAATCAACAGCCTCCTATCATTCATCGGCCTCCCCAGCATGTGCTCATGCTGGCCCCGATTAGTACACCTTTTGAAAAATGTGAAACTGGCGGAAGGGCTTCTCTGCGGAGCCGAGGAGGTGAGTAGCCATCTTTGCTTACAGGCAAAGAGCTTACGGGCGCTGGGCTTGCCACCCCAGTGCTTGGCATGGGTTAGGGGACCCTCAGGTGAGGGTGGGGGCCCTCCATAGGGATGGGCCACCATGAGAGGGTGTGGGGGAGGTGCTGGGTAGGGGGTGGTAATCACACGTGGCACCACCATGGCAACCCCTGGATCAGGTGTACCTGTTCCAGGGCAACCCTTGCCCCTGCCCGTCTACCCCACCAACCACCCATAACCCCCTTGACTCTCTGGCCATGTGGCTGAAGGCTATTGCTAATAAGGAATTGGCAATCGCGTTTAAGTGAGCACTCCACACAATCCAAGTGGATTCTGTGAGTGGGCGGGCCATGTAGCATATGGGAATCAGAGCCCAGCATCCTAATCACATCTTGATGCATGGACACTGTGTTTGAACACTGCGTGAGGCAACACCACACACGCAGAAGCCAACATCCAAAAACCCAGGGGTGGGACACAGCTCCGGGGACATATCCATGGCCAGAGGGTGGGAGACTGCCATAGGGAAGGGGATACCTGGAGAGATGGGCCAAGGGTTCAGAGGTCGGCCCGCATTGTGACAGAGGTATCATACTGGTTGTGCACCAGCGTGTTTATTGTGGTCAATAATTTCCCACTCTCCTGATGGTACCACCCCCCCTCCCTCTTGCCCTTGGTGATCCTTGCTATGCTTTTCCTTCTATGCTGTACTGATACGTCTAGCTGTGTTCCAGGATGCACATCAGAGGTGGAGGCAGCCAGCTGCCTACCATATCCCGTGGTCTTCAAAGCCCCTGGCCGGGTGACTTCTGGGGCCGGAGGGCGCTGGCACACTTGTAGGCGGCGGCACATGCACAGCCGTGTCGCCCTGTTCCGGTACTGGCTGCAAGTCGTGGCCCCATCAGGGGGTGAAACCCGGGAGAGCTGGTGGCCACCATCGCTATGCCATGGGATGGTTCCGGGTTGCCACCAGTGTCCCCTCCCCCTGGTTGGTTCACCATGAGAAGGAGGGGCATCACCTGACTCTGCCAGTCCAGGCGGTTCCCCATGATTTACATTTTGACGTCCTCGGCGATGCTTCTCCGTGATTGGCACATGCTCTGCAGTGCCTTGGCAATGTCCACTTGCGACTGGGACAAACTCTGCAGTGCCTTGGCCATGCCCATCTGAGAGCGGGGCATGTCCTGCAGAACCTCATCAAGGACAGCCTGGTACTGGTTGACATCTCCAGCGAGGCGGACAATCTGCCTAGACCCTCCGCCATGGCCGTCATCGACTGCATGATGCCTTGGACACCTCCACTGATGGTGCTGAGATCGTGCACCAGGCACTCCACTGCAGTCGCCAACCTAGCAATGTTGGCCTCGGTGCCACTCATTGCCGGTGACTTCTCCTGTGCCCGTAGCCTCTGGGATGCCTCCAATCGGCTCTGGACCTGCTGAAGTGCCGCTGACATCTCCTTTGAATGTCCCGGTCGGACCCTAATGTCTCCATCAGCTTCGGGTAAATCTGTTCCAAAGGGTCAGCATCTGGCTGAGATCCAGCTACGTCCCTGGGTTCCAGCAGACCTCCGACAGCTGT
The DNA here is from genome assembly GCF_047496885.1 of Scyliorhinus torazame. Taxonomy (NCBI): domain Eukaryota; kingdom Metazoa; phylum Chordata; class Chondrichthyes; order Carcharhiniformes; family Scyliorhinidae; genus Scyliorhinus; species Scyliorhinus torazame. The sequence goes on along the minus strand of NC_092723.1, from coordinate 66,087,761 downwards.
CTCGCCTGAGGGTTCCTGCCTCCACCTGATGTGCATCAGCAGCTGTGAGGTGCTCACCAAATTGTGCCCCAGATGCCTGATCACGAACATTTCCCCCTGGGGGGGCTGTATCTGCGCTGGTGGAGGGTGGGAATGACCGCTGTGACGTCTCATTCGTGTCTTCCTTGGAGCTCCCCTCTGAGGTGTTCTCCTGGGAGGCGAGAGAGGGGGCCAGCCAGGATGGGCTGGCGCCATCGGTTGGTGGACCTGCGGGAGAATGGGTTAGTCGGTAAGGCAATAACAACTCACACGACAGGTCTTCCGGGTAGAGCTCGGTGGTGCCTCTCCTCTGCGGCATCTGTCCTCAGCCACCCCAGTCACCACCAGGGCCCACTCCCCGAAGGAGGTGAGGATTCTTAAGTACAGCACACCACCGCCAGTCTTGGCCCACTGCCGACGATTGAGGGAGAGCTTTTCCTGAGGAGACACACAGAGGGCATAGTTAGCCATACACTTGGCTCAATGGTGGGAGTGAAATGTGAAGGAAGGTTTGAGGGATGAAGGGAGGGGAGTGAAGGGAGGGTTGGGGATTGAAGGGAGCCGGGTGGAGGAAATGTTGGGGGTCACATGGTGAGTTGGGAGGGTGGATGTCCGCGTGGGGGTGGAAAGGTCGCGGGGGGTGAAACCTTGGTGTCTATTCACTTGTGCTGCTCGGTGCAGATCGTTGCCCTTTTTCCGGCACTGGTGGCCAGTCTGCCTGGTTGCCCTCCTGGTTGCACTCCCAGTGCTCACAGCCGCCGTCACAAAGAACAAAGAACAAAGAAATGTACAGCACAGGAACAGGCCCTTTGGCCCTCCAAGCCCGTGCCAACCATGCTGCCCGACTAAACTACACTCTTCTACACTTCCTGGGTCCATATCCCTCTAATCCCATCCTATTCATGTATTTGTCAAGATGCCCCTTAAATGTCACCATCGTCCCTGCTTCCACCACCACCTCCGGTAGCGAGTTCCAGGCACCCACTACCCTCTGTGTAAAAAACTTGCCTCGTAGATCTACTCTAAACCTTGCCCCTCTCACCTTAAACCTATGCCCCCTAGTAATTGACCCCTCTACCCTGGGGAAAAGCCTCTGACTATCCACTCTGTCTATGCCCCTCATAATTTTGTAGACCTCTATCAGGTCGCCCCTCAACCTCCGTTGTTCCAGTGAGAACAAACCGAGTTTATTCAACCGCTACTCATAGCTAATGCCCTCAATACCAGGCAACATTCTGGTAAATCTCTTCTGCACCCTCTCTAAAGCCTCCACATCCTTCTGGTAGTGTGGCGACCAGAATTGAACACTAGACTCCAAGTGTGGCCTAACTAAGGTTCTATACAGCTGCAACATGACTTGCCAATTCTTATACTCAATGCCCTGGCCAATGAAGGCAAGCATGCCGTATGCCTTCTTGACTACCTTCTCCACCTGTGTTGTCCCTTTCAGGGACCTGTGGACCTGTACACCTCGATCTCTCTGACTTTCAATACTCTTGAGTGTTCTACCATTCACTGTATATTCCCTACCTGCATTAGACCTTCCAAAATGCATTACCTCACATTTGTCCAGATTAAACTCCATCTGCCATCTCTCCGCCCAAGTCTCCAAATGATCTAAACCCTGCTGTATCCTCTGACAGTCCGCATCGCTATCCGCAATTCCGCCAACCTTTGTGTCATCTGCAAACTTACTAATCAGACCAGTTACATTTTCCTCCAAATAATTTATATATGCTACGAACAGCAAAGGTCCCAGCACTGATCCCTGCGGAACACCACTAGTCACGGCCCTCCAATTAGAAAAGCACCCTTCCATTGCTACTCTCTGCCTTCTATGACCTAGCCAGTTCTGTATCCACCTTGTCAGCTCACCCCTGATCCCGTGTGACTTCACCTTTTGTACCAGTCTACCATGAGGGACCTTGTCAAAGGCCTTACTGAAGTTTATCTAGACAACATCCACTGCCCTACCTGCATCACTCATCTTTGTGACCTCTTTGAAAAACTATCAAGTTAGTGAGACACGACCTCCCCTTCACAAATCCATGCTGCCTCTCGCTAATACGTCCATTTGCTTCCAAATGGGAGTAGATCCTGTCTCGAAGAATTCTCTCCAGCAATTTCCCTACCGGGAAGGCTCACCGGTCTGTAGTTCCCTGGATTATCCTTGCTACCCTTCTTAAACAGAGGAACAACATTGGCTATTCTCCAGTCCTCCGGGACATCACCTGAAGACAGTGAGGATCCAAAGATTTCTGTCAAGGCCTCAGCAATTTCCTCTCTAGCCTCTTTCAGTATTCCGGGGTAGATCCCATCAGGCCCTGGGGACTTATCTAACTTAATATTTTTCAAGACACCCAACACCTCGTCTTTTTGGATCTCAATGTGACCCAGGCTATCTACACACCGTTCTCCAGACTCAACATGCAAAGTATTCATTTAGTACCTCACCCATTTCCTCTGGGTCCACACATAGATTCCCTTGCCTATCCTTCAGTGGGCCAACCCTTTCCCTGGCTACCCTCTTGCTTTTTATGTCACTTTGATCCTGGCAGCACTGGCTGCCCTGTGGCTGACCCTCCAGGATCCTCGGAGGAACAGGACATCCCTCCTGGCTTCCACTGTGTCTAGGAGCTTGGCCAAATCAGCATCTCCGAATCTTGGGGCTGGTCTCCTGGGCGCCAGTGTTGCGAACTGGTTGAGGTTGACTGAGTAAGAGCTGTTAAAGTGCGGCTCGACCTTTTTAGTTAGCGAGCACAGTGCCGGCGAAATGTCTGGCGAGCCTTCATTTGCGGCGAGAAGCCCGCGTGGCCCCGTTAAGTCGATCAATTAACGTTGAATAGTGTTGCCAGTCTCGTTGGGCCGAACGCCGGGAAGCTCGCGTCAGGTCCCCCTCGCTACTCAGCTTAGAAATCTTTCCAGAGAATCCTGCCCTTTGTCACTTTTTTGGGCCCCAGGAAGTTTCTCACCAGTTTAGCCCCCACTTTTTCAGCACTTGGAAGCTGAACTTGGAGGTCGGGCCACCATTTTGAAAGTGTGCCCTGATCTCTAAGTGAACTTGTGGGTGCCCCACACCCCCCACCTATGAGCAATGTCAACCCCCCCCCCACACCCCATTACAGCCCTCCTTTTCCAGGGCCTCCACCCATAACCGACAACGTCCCAGAAGCCCCTACCTGCTCTGCAGCCCAACCCCCACACCTCAAACCCCTCCTCCACCCTCCTTTCATGGGCATGCCCCACCCTAATGCTCTGACCCTTGGCAGTGCCACTCTGGCGCCTGGGCACCCTTTCACTGCCACCCTGGCATCCTGGTAGTGCAGCTGCCAGCTTGGCAGTGCCACCCAGGCACCTTGACAGTGTCAGGATGGCAGTGCCAAGGTGCCTGCCTGGGCAGTGCCAAGGTGCCCATGTTCCCAGGGGGAGGCAAGGGAGCCACAATGTTTTGACCCTGACAACCCAGCGCCTTCCGATGGACCAGGAGACCCTCCTTGGGTGCCGATCAGCCTGGTCCACGTTTGTGTGGACCAGTACTGAACGGTGCCCAGCTCCAGCCTTGTTGGGGAGGTTGGTAGATCCGGTGATGCCCAGGTAAGTGTGCCTAAGTAGGTTTAACCCCCACTTCGGTACGCACCATGTGGCCACGCTGCTGATTCCGATTCCAATGCCTCACAGGATTTGGGTGAATCTCACGAGACTTGAAAGCTGATGGCTAGCCTGCAGGCGGTCTACCGGTTGCGTTGCACTCGAGCGAGAGCGCCACTTGGCCAGTAGATCACGCTTATATGGTTCGCACTTTATTCCACAGGAGTGTATTATTTCACTCCTAGTATTTTGAGGGGTCTGTTCCGTTTCTGCTTCCTATAAACACGTGGCATAAAACGTGATAACTTGTGGTTACTGACAGGGATGGAAGCTATCCTGTGAAAGAAGAACTTGCATTTACGTAACACCCTCAGGTCATCCCAATGTGTTTCATAGCCATATTATCTAGCAGGCAAATGGCGTAAGCTATTTGCACACAGCAAGGTCTTCTTTGCAGCCTATGTTCAGGTACACGGAGGGAGAGTTCAAAATGTCCAAATCCACCTAATCCGGGACTTGTGGGAGGAAACTGGAGCACCTGGAGGAAACGCACTCAGACACAGGGAGAACATGCGGACCCTGCACAGACAGTAACCCAAGCTGGGAATCAAACCTGTGACCTTGGCGCTGTGAAGCAACAGTGCCACACACAGTGCTGCCGAGCCACCTCAACTTAGTCCTAAAAGACTCATTCACCTGAGGAAGGAGCAGCGCTCCGAAAGCTAGTGACATCGAAACAAACCTGTTGGACTTTAACCTGTTGTTGTAAGACTTTGTACATTAGCTTATTGGTAATGTTGTCGTTTCTGGATTACAAGAGCAGGCCCGATGAGTAGAGGTTAGAATATGGCCTTGAACTATTGACTCATGTCCATATGGAATGCCGACTGGCTCAGTGTTAGTGTTCCAGCCTCTGAGTCAGAAGGATTGCGTTTTGAGTCCCACTCCAGTTGGCATTGTTGAGCAGAAGCCAGAGCACCGGCTGTGAGGATTAAAAAAAATATTTAGTGTACCCAATTCATTTTTTTTTCAATTAAGGGGCAATTTAGCGTGACAAATCCACCTAACCTATACATCTTTGTGTTGTGGGGACGAAACCCACGCAAACACGGGGAGAATGTGCAAAAGCTACACGGACAGTGACCCAGAGCTGGGATTGAACCTGGGACCTCGGCGCGGTGAGGCAGCAATGCTAACCACCGTGCCACCATGTTGCCTTCCTGAATACTGAGTTGACGTAGTGGAAATATTAATCTGAGATGTGGTTATTCATGAAGGCCCCGCATTCTCAACCTTACCCCTTGCCTGAGGTGCGGTGACCCTCTGGTTAACTCACCGCCAGTCAGCTCTCTCCCTCAAAGGGGAGAGCAGCCTGTGATCCTCTGGGACTGTGGTGCCATTTACATTTGTGTGAAATGGTTGCATGCGGTGAGACTCTCTAATGTTGGTGGCGGCCCATCCAGGTGAATTTTGCATCATTAGATGTGAAGAAGTAAAAACTGATATGCTTCCTTGGCAGGAGACCAGAAAGTCTCATGTTTGAATCTGCATTTCAGAGACCTGCTCTTAGAGCAGAATAAAATGTATCAACTGCCTTTCTATGTCACTTTGAAGGTTTTGTGTCTGACATGTCATCGCACTTGGCTATAGCTACAAAACCCTCTTAGAAGCACATGTCTAACATAGGTTGAATTCTACCAGCCCGCTGGAAACAGGGCAGGAGGCCTTGTAGGTTGGTGGAAGGCTTTGACAAAGAGTCATCCAGACTCGAAATGTTAGCTCCCTTCTCTCTCCACAGATACTGTCAGACCTGCGGAGATTGTCTAGTGTTTTCTGTTTTTGTTTCAGATTCCAGCTTCCGCAGTAATTTGTCTTGATTACGATGAGCTGGGTTTGCCCCCAACTTACCCCCTTTCCTCAGCGGGACTTGGGAGCACTGATACCAATTGGAAGAGGGCAGAATAGGAGCTTTTAGGCTTGCCTATTCCTGAACAGTTCCTCAGGCAACCAACTTGTGTTCAAATCAGAGCAGATCCACCCAGTACACCCCACAATCTTCACAAGAATAGGAAGAAAGTGTGTGTCCCCCCCTCCCCATACACTCTTCCCATTCAAATGATGGCTCCTCAGATTTGCTGTCTCTGTCTTCCTGGAAATCATTTTGTCAGAAGAAATAGACTCTGCAGCAGGAACATGAAGGATCAAAGCTAAAGCCACACTGCACCTTAAGTAACTTATTCTGTGTATGGTGTTTGTGTTTGGGAAAATTAGGCGGCTGTATCACGATACATCATATTCATGAACTGGAGGTGGACACTTGAAAATAAGCACACAAGTGATTTATTTTCTTGCGAGACGCGAATGATTTTCAGCTAAATACACTTTTCATGATATTGGCTCAGGTTTCTTATTAATGAGAGTCTATGGATACAAATCTTTGAGATGCCCTCCTCCACAACATCATTCTCTAAAATCACATTGGTGAACTATCCTGTCACAAGTGTTGGTTGCCCTTTACAAAGCAAACACTTCCTAAATGTGCTAATGTCCTTCTTGCGCAGTGAGGTTAATCAGAATGAGTAAATCAATTACTGTACATGTCTTTACAGATTTTACATTAATCTACTATTTCTTTTTTCCCATGATAACAATGTTCGGCGTGCATTTTAAATATTTTTTTAAATTCTCCTTTTTCACATTTTCTCTCAAATTTGCACCCAACAATAAACAATAATCAGTAACGAATGTAATGTCAATCCCCATATCAGCAACAACAATCCCATCCTCCCACCAAACCCCAGACATTGGCCCGCATGTTAACATAAAGAAATGATGAAAAGGAATCAGGAATCGCCCATAGTCACCATTAACACATACAGTCTCCCTCCCCCAACCCTCCCAGCCCCCAACCCCACTAATGTTCGATGTGATCCAATTCTTGAAAGTGCATAATGAATAATGCCCATGAATTGTAGAACCCCTCCATCCTTCCCCTCAGGTCAAATTTGATCTTTTGAAGCATTAAGAAATCCAGCAGGTCTCCCTTTGACACCTCACCCGTGCAGTTAAAACGTACATATTCCTCGATTACTTTTTCAATTTTGTCACAGAACCCTCGGTCCCCCAACATTCCCGCATCTAACTTCCACCCTGGTCACTGTACCATCCCCTTCTCCAGTACCATATCCACCCAATGTGGAGCATGATCTGACACTGCAATTGCCAAGTACTCCAACCCTTTTACCCCAGCCAGCAGCGCCTTCCCCACCATGAAAACGTCAATCCGCAAGTACATCTTATGGACCGCTGAGAAAAACGAGTACTCCCGTTTCCTCGGGTGCAGAAACCTCCAAGGGTCCACCCCTCCCATTTACACCATTAGCCCAGCCAGCGCCTTCGCTCCCCCTGATGGGGCCAGCGAGCCGTGACCTGTCCAACCTTGACTGCTGCACCAAGTTCCAGTACCCCCCCCCACTATCAGTTTGTGTGTGTCCAAGTCAGGGATGGCCCCACACACCTTCTTTGCGAATCCCACATCGTCCCAATTGGGACCATATTCACTTACCAGCGCCACTAGCCTCCCCTCCAGCGCCCCTATCACAATCACATACCTACCCCCCTGATCTGCAACCACCTTCTCCATCTGGAACCGTACCTTTTGCTGACCATTACCACTACCCCTCGAGCTCTTCCGCAAATCCAGAATGAAACACCTGACTAACCCAGCTCTTTTTAAGTCTCATTTGGTCCTTCACCCTCAGGTGAGTTTCCTGCAGCATTGCTATATCGGCCTTCAAACTTTTAAGATGCGCAAGCACCCTTGACGTCTTCACTGGGCCTCCCAGCCCCCTCACGTTCCACGTGACTATCCTAACTGGGGGTCTCCCACCGCCCCCCCCCTTCTTATCCAACATCATCATACCACCGGGCCCTCCCCATGAGCCTGACCATCCCTTTCCATTATTAACATTGAACCCCCCTCCCGAATCTCCCCCCCCCCCCCCCGCACTTCCCCTCGAGAAAAATCTCCCCCAGTGTCGACCCCCCCCCCCCATCTGCTCGTCTCGTAGGCCCATCGAAACCTGATAACCAGGCTCCAATGTCCGCAGCCTTCCTCTCACCTCACCTCCGTTCACGAGCTGACTTTAGTTAGCTAGTGCGGGTAGTGCCCCTCTCCCCTAAAAAGGCATACTGTCCTCTCCCAGAAAAAAAGGAAAAACAATCCAACCCATGCAATTCAATGAAATAACATATATAGCGTTGCAACAAAAAAAGGGAGCAAAAATGCCAATCAAACCAAACAGAAAGTTAAACTCTATAACAATGTGAAGTCAAGTAAGTTACAATACAGGTCAGTGAAAAGAAAGTTATAACATTTATACATTTTCCAGCTCCCCAATCACAGTCCATGACCTCTCTTCCAGCTCCACTCCTCACTTCTGTCCCAAGCCTTCTGCCTTCATGAATGCCTCAGCCGCCTCCACCGTTTCAAAATAAAAATCTTTGGCGTTGTACGTCACTCTCAGCTTTGACGGGTATATCATATCAAATCGCAGTCCCTTGTTGTACAGTGCCGCCTTCACTCGGCTGAACGCCGCTCGTCTCTTTGCCAACTCCACCGTGAAGTCCTGGTAAATCCGAACTCTAGCACCATCCCACTGCACCTCGCGCTTCTGCTTCGCACAGTTTAACACCTTCTCCTTCATGTGGTATTTATGGAAACAGATAATTACTGCTCTTGGCGGTTCATTTACTTTGGGATTTGACCTTAACGGCCGATGAGTTCGGTCCAGCTCATACCGGGAGAGGTCTTCACCCTCCCCCATCAACTCAACCAGCCTCTTAGCAAAGTACTCAGTTGGCCTTGAACCCTCTGTCCCTTCAGGTAAGCTCAGATTTTGCAGCCTTGAGCGGTTCTCCAAGTCCTTGAGCTTTGCTTGGAGTCCTCTGTTGACCTCCACCACCCTCTGCAGCTCGTCCCCCATTGAGGTGAGCTGGTCGCTGTGCTGCGACATGGCCTCCTCCACTTCCTTCATCTTCTCGCCCTGCTCTCTCACCTCGGCCGATGTCTTTGCCACATCCACCCTCACCGGGGCGATTGCCTCCTCCACCTATGATCTCAGTGCAACCGTCATCTCCTTCCTCAACGCCTCCATGTGCCTCACAAACTGCTTCTCCAGCTCCACAGCCATCACGTCGGTCACCCTTTCCACTGTAAGTAGTGCGGCCCCACCACGCGGTCCGGCCTCCGCCATCTTGTCAGCGCTTTTACTGGTCCTCTCCTTTCGCGGCGAACCCGCATTTCCTCCCTTCTTCACAGCTGTTTTTGGCATCCCTTAACCACTTAATATTTTTCTTCTTCTTTCTTCAATCTTGAGATAAATAATAAAATAATATTTTTCTTCAATCTCGAGATAAATAATAAAATACAATAAATTTTAAAAATCTAAACATTGAAAAATTACATAAAATTAAAAACTTTTTTTTAAAATAAAAAAATAATTTTAAATTCCAAAAATCAAAGTTCAAAACATCTCTTCTCCTGGGATCGGACTTCAAATTGCTCCCCCTCTACATTCGTGCTGGATTCAGGCCTCGCCTCAGGCCATGCTCCTCCCCCGCTGCTTGCTTCGGGCTCGATGTCCCTGCTCCTCCGATCACGGGGGTCCCTACGGGCTCCAAACTGGCCCTACGCTGCGCCCGTCCCTCAGGCTCCAACGGCCGGAGCCCCTCTCCAGCCCGTCCACTCCGCTCGCTCGCGCCACCGGAGGTGTAGGCGTGAATTTTAACAACCAAAAGCGAGTGGACTAGAGTCAGGTCAGATGTTAAAACTTTAAAATTCTCAAACCAAATCAGAATCTGCCTCCGACACGTCCAACCTTGGGATTGACAGAAGCTGGACAAGGGGCAGGCAATCAATTTGCCCCCAGGAGGCTGGTAGTCTGTTTAAATATTGTAATGAGGCTGGTAGCCTTGCATTTAACCTTCTTCATAGTTTCACCCAGACTGGCCGGATTTCCCAAGCCTCAGGGAGCTCAAACATCTGAAGGGAAGTGAGGATCAGAAATACTCTTACAGCATGGCTTGTGGGCCAGCAGGAGTGGATTACCTCAGATGCCCAGGATTTCTCTCTTCCCTCAGATCAAACCTTTCCCTCCCCCTCAGGTCACCCCATATCAAAATTCCTCTCCAATACATTCCCCCAACTTGCCCCGTCCCCCCTCCCCATCCCCGATAAGCTTCCACTTGCCCCTAAAGGCACCCTGGGTGGGGCTGTGGCTTTCGGAGGGCTGAACCTATCAATTCGATGACTTCCAAGCAGGGATGTAGGGAAATAAATGATAAAAATGCATGGAATGAAGTTAAAATCCAACAGGATGTAGGGACACTTAGAATTCTGGTTTCCTACCCACTGCTGTTAAGATCAGATATTTTTTCCAGTCATGATATGAGTTAGGGATATTTAGAGATGAGCAATAAGTGCAGCATGACCCACCCCCAACCCCATCCCCACCCATTTTGACTCCAGCCCACCAGCAGTAATATCATTCCTAGCACCTTTGAGTAGTTGGCAGTGTCAGGAATTCTCAGGAACGAACTTGTTTTATTCTTCACTCATGGAATATTAGCGTCATTGGCAAGCCCAGCATTTATTACCTATCTGTAGCTGAGAAGGTGATGCTGAGCCATCCTGTTCACTGCAACCTGCACAGTGCACTTAAAATGTGTTGCTGCTAGATAGGGAGTTCCAGGATCTTGACCCAGCGACAGTGAAGGACTTGTGATAGAGGGCAAGATTCTCGGTGGGGTAGGGAGTGTTGGCTGACGGTGAGATCTCCTGGTGCCTCCGCTCTCAAAGGTATTCCCCATTGAATCCACCCCATATTTCCGGGAAACCCGGATGTTCCCGCCAGCGTGAATTACCAGAAGATCTTGGCCTGTATAGTTCCACGTCCGAAGACTGTATGACTTGGAGGTGGTGTGTTTCCATGTGTCGGTTGCCTTTGTCTTTCCAGTTAGTAGAAGTTGTGTGTTTGGAAGGCGTTGTTGATGGAGCCTTGATGAGTTGCTACAGTGGATCTTGTAGATGGTACAAACTGTTGCCACTGTGCATTGGTGATGGAGGGAGTGAGTGTTGAAGGTTGTGGAGGGGGCACCAATCAAGTTGGTTGGAAGATGTTGAGCTTCTTGAGTGTTTTTGGAGATGCACTCATCGAGGCAAGTGGAGAAGATTCCATCGTAGAATCATATAATCCCTCCAGTGTAGAAAGAGGCCATTTGGCCCATCAGGTCTGCACCGACCCTCCGAAAGTGCACCCTAACCTCGCCCTATCCCTGTAACCCCACCTTAACATTTGGACACTGGGGGGCAATTTTCACATGGCCAATCCATCTAACATGCACATCTTTGGACTGTGGGAGGAAACCGGAGGATCCGGATTAGCCCCATGCAAACAGGGGGACAATGTGCAAACTCCACACAGTCACCTGAGGTGGGAATCAAACCCAAGTTAGGACGTTAAATACTTGCTGTGGAATTTCCAGGCTCTGACCTCCTCTTGCAGTCGCAATACTTACATGAATTTCCCATATGATTTTCTTGGTAACACCCAGGATGTTAATGGGGTGGGCTTTCAGTTCCCGGGTTTCAGTTATGAAGAGACAAAACACATCCTGCCATGGATTAAAATAAGCTCCAAAGCCATATGAGGAAAGATTAAAGAGGTTGGGTCTGTATGCCATGGAGTTCAAAAGAATAAGAGGTTATATAATTGAAACAGACAAGGGGCTGGATTCTCCATTGCCCGATACCGATCGGCAATTGGGCAGAGAATGGGCTCCGACGCCCAAATCGGAGCCGGCGCCAGTTTGACGCCGGATGCCATGCTCCGCCCCCTCTGAAATGGCGTCATGCGTCGCGCGCCATTGCAACGGTGTTGGCGCGTCCAGTGATGCTCCGCCCCCAATGAGCCGAGTTCCCGACCGCGCAGTGCACGTGTGGTCTCAGCAGTCAGGAACCCGACGAGGCAGTTGCGGACTGTGTCTAGCACTGCCACACTCGGCCGGTATCCGTGCCGCTGGCTAGGGGGTCTTCCGAGCGGGCTAGGGGACTGGGGAGGAGTGGACAGAGGGTGGCGGATGGCGGGTCGGGTCCATGCATGGTCGGCGCCATATTCTACGGCACGACCGCTGCAGGTCGGCACCATCCGCATGCACAGCTAGGGACCCGGCCATTCTCCGGTCATTTTCGGCGCAGGAGCCGGAATCGGTGAGAGTTCAGCCCCGATTTTCTGGTTATAAAACGCCCGCGAATTCTCCATTTGAGCCCGGCACATAGCCGCTGAAACGGAGAATCCAGCCCTTTTTTAGAGGATTAGAGAAGTAAATGTTGGGAGGATGTTACCACTCATGGGAGAGTGGGCCAGAGGACAGGGTCACAAAATATGAGGGTGCTCATTTAAGATGGATTTGAGGACTAATTCTTTCTCTCAAAGAGTGGTGAATTTTTGGAATTCTTCACCTCAGGAAGCTGTAGAGGCCGAGTCCTTGAATATTTTCACAGCTGAGATCGATAGGTTTTTAATCAGTGGGGGAATTAAGGGTTATGGAGATGTTGACTTCTATCTCTTTTACTATTAATAACCACAGCTTGCGCGTGTACTCCGTGTATTGGACAAATGACCACACAAGTATTTAGTATAATCACAGTTTATTATTGAACATAGGGTTAGTTCTCTACTTAATAAATCACACGCGACTACACATTAGACTATAGCTGTCAGTTTAAACAACCTTTACTTAACTTCCATGTGACCGACTCTGTGCAGGGTAGATAAGGCCTTTATCTGGTTCCTCACGTGTGGCGGCTGGAGGTTAGCTGGATTGTCTAGGCTGAGTGTCGTCCTCAGGTGGAGGTCGCGGGTCCTTGAACTTGGCTGGTCGGTGCGCTGCAGTTGGTAGACAGAAGCCGGTCCCAAAAGAGACAGAATGTTGGTTGCGCAGTTCTTCCTATCCTCCGATCTTTCACGCTCTTTTGTGCGGTCCCAGGTAGGGATCCAATGGATCGATAGAATTTTGATCACCCTAATCGATCCTGGCCAATTAGGGGCGGGTCCAAGTCGGTCATGGCTGTTATTGTCCAAGGCACGTAGGCACTCCCAAATAAGGCAAACAGGCGCCCCCGAGTCTGCCGCTTATGGTAAGTTTCAATCTGGAGCCCATTGGCCCGGGAAAGCCTGTGAGTGGCCTCTAGCAGGTGTGAGTTTCTGCATAAGTCTGAGTTGTTGTTTGCAATATACACAAGTTGTATCCTGTCTGTGTCCCAACCTGACCACGATTGTCATCATCCTTTGCAGGTGGCCATTTTAGATGGCCACATATAGATAAGGCTGGAAAGTGGAATGTGTTATGGGCCAGGGTTGAGAGAACCCCAAAGTGTATCATGGAGTTCACCTGACCCACAACTTTTAATAGATTGTGGTATGGGAGCACACGGCCCACTCTACAGTGTGGTACAGCAGAAATGGAAAAGTATTTTTTAAAGCAAAACAATGTTTATTCTATGAACTCAAGTTAACCTTTTTAAAACATACAATGAACATCTTAGCAACCATTAATTCAAATACAACCCGCAAAGAATACAACACTAAGTAATCCTTAAGCTGTCCTTTTAACATCCATAAGACTTAAAAAAGAACTTTTAACAGAAGCACATCAGGTTAAAGTCACTACTGAGAGCAGTTATTTAGCAACCATTAATTCAAATACAACCCGCAAAGAATACAACACTGAGTAATCCTTAAGCTGTCCTTTTAACATCCATAAGACTTAAAAAAGAACTTTTAACAGAAGCACATCAGGTTAAAGTCACTACTGAGAGCAGTTATTTAGCAACCATTAATTCAAATACAACCCGCAAAGAATACAACACTGAGTAATCCTTAAGCTGTCCTTTTAACATCCATAAGACTTAAAAAAGAACTTTTAACAGAAGCACATCAGGTTAAAGTCACTACTGAGAGCAGTTATTAGTTTTCAATCACCAAAGGATCGATTTACAGTCTTTAGATTACACAGAGAGAGACTCACACCTTCTGGCTGTGACTGCAACTATCCTCCTCTGAAAACGAAACTAAAACACACCCTGCAGCAAACAGACTAAAACGAAAGTAAAAAGCTGACAGACAGCCCAGCTCCATCCACACTCTGACATCACTGATAAACACCCATTTCTTAAAGGTACATTTCTTAAACACTCATTTCTTAAAGGTACTCCCACATGACAAGTGTCAGATCAGCCATGATCTTATTAAATGGCAGAGGGGGCTCAAAGGGCCGAGTGGCCTGCTCCTGTTTTTATTTTGTATGTTCATATGGTCTTCATCCCACTTTCCCTCACCGCTCACCCCATTCAGTGACAGGAAACACGTCCTTTGGCAGTATTGCGTTTTAGATCATTGGTAACCTTAGCAGAATGAAAGGGGATCATCTGAACCTCGCCCAGCTGACCGCCACTGATTGCTCAGGCTCCCATTTTATACCCAGTCCAATTTCATTCACCTTGATGGAAAGTAAAATGGTTCAGGATGTAAAATAAGTGTCTTATCTGATCTTTCCGCTGGTTAAATTGAATTGATACTCAATATAGATTCCAATATTAGATATTATGGCAATAATTTAAGCGCACTATAAAGCGCACTGTCGACAAGGAAGTTACGGAGCAAGCCACAGGATAAAAGACAGACAACAGACTCCTCCCTCACTTGGATACATTTGAGGATGCATTTCGAGTTGTTTATGAATGCATGTGACACATTGATATAAACAGTGTTCAAAAGTGCTGTCCAATCAATTGCGATGTCATAAATGGAACTGGTGCCTGGATTCCCATTTTGTAAAGCAAGCTAATGTTTGCCAAACATTTTCTGCACCGGGAGCTGAAAAAGAGCAACAATAACTTGGAGCAGTTGCAACTTGGAAGTCAATACAGAGACAGACATATCTGGCATCCACATCTGACAAGCTGAGCAGATTGAATGGAACAATCTGGTTGAAAACTCCCTGCCAGCATATTCAATGAACAAAGTTCATTTGCTATGAGACCTGAAATGGAGAGATTGCCTGAGAAGAAAGAATAAATTCATTAGCCATGATGAGCCAGGTTTTTTAGTTTGGATAAGCACTAAGATTATTTAAAATTCCAAGCAGATCCAACTTAAATATAATCAGAGGTTTACAAAACGTGCACCATTCAAACAATTTGTGTGCAAATGAGGATCATTTATTCAACTTCCCTGAAGATTTCAAGGACATCAAAACTTTGGGCTTGAGCTTTCAAAGCAGAAGGTTAAAAATTCAGATTGTGCATGATGCATTCATACAATGCATTCATACAATGTTCCTGTGTTTCATCCTTGTGCGTAAACAGAGCAGCCTGATTCACAATTCTGCTCCTCATAATGGCCTTAGTGTTAAAAGGGTCCTTAATGTTCATTCCCTTATTTACCCTTTCTGTTATTTTGCCATTATTATTTTTGATCCACAGATAATTAATGGACCTGTATCTTTAAGTCAAGCAGGATTTATGGACATGTATGTATAAGGCAAGCAGCAGAATGCAGAAGTTACCGGAGAGCATACTAGTTCCTTCGGCTTTGAAAAGGAGGTTACAGACTTGTTAGCACCAGAGAGAGAGATATGGGGCAAGATTCTCCATTTGCGATTGGGCGGAGAATAGGTTCCGGCATAAAATTGCGGTGGGCGCCGATTTGACGCCAAATTGTGATTCTCAGTCACCTCGACAGCGGCATCAATGCATACCGGAACGCACATATTGCAGACACCGTTTGCATATCATTAGCGGGCCTGACCCGGTATTCTCCGGGGCCTCCACGATACTCCTCCTCCGAGGGGCCGAGTTCCTGATGGCGCCGTTCACTTGTGCTTTTAAAAATCGTGAAACCGGCATGGTGGCTGATGACAGAGAGAGAAGAGGTAGGACACAGAAAGGAGCAACTGTGGGCTGCCAGGTCAGACACTGGCCGGGCTGGCTCGGGTGGGGGTGTCTTTGCCAGCGCCGGGGAGGGGTGGTGATGGGGGAACAGGCTGAATGGCCAGGGTGACCCCCCATGGGACTGGGGCTGTGTCCAGTCCCGGACCGCCATTACTGCAGAATGCTGCGCATCCACTCACCACCCACCTTGGCCCCTGTTCTGCAGAGTGATACCGGCCGTATGTGCGCCGCCACCTGCCACCTCCCCTCCCCTGCACATCTCCCCCACCCGGCCGTCACCCGTCGGCGGCTCACCCAGGGCAATGCCCAGAGTAGTCCCACAGTGAGGGGCCGAAGATCCGATGATCTCCCTTGTGTCTTCTCCTGCTCTCGACAGTTATGCGCAGCCCTTTCCTGGGGGTGGGGGGTGGGGGTGGGGGGTGGAGCAAACAGACAACAACAGCGTTAGACAGTCCGATGCATTCAGCCCAGAGGGTGGGTAATTGGTGGCCTAAGTGACCAGTGCACTCGGCCATGGGAGCCGGTATAGCTGCTGACACGTGGTGCAGGGTAAGGGTTTGGCCATCCTTGGGTGGGGGGGGGGGGTGGGCTGGGTTACCGGGGTTCATGCCAGTGGCACAGTATTGCCTACCTATCCTGGCCTCCCTGGGGAGGTCGTGCATTTTTTTTACGGCACTACCGGCTGGTCCAGACAGTATTGCCCGCTGTGCTGACGGCTCCTGCCATCTGCACCCCAGCACGGGGAACAGCGGCAGCGGCAGCCTCCTCCCCGGGCTGGGGTACAGGGTCATCCGCCTCTCCTCCACTGCGTCCAAGAGGGTCTCCAGCTCGGCATCAATAAACCGCATAGCTGCTCTCCTTGCTGCCATTTTGTTGGCTGGGATAGTATGTGTGGGGATTGAAGAGTGGATCTGCAGCTGCAACTTGTCAGTTTCCTGTGTGTCAATCGTGGTCCTGGTGAATCTGGCACCATTTCTCATTGAAATCGATTTTGTTCCCTGTGGGGCCAGTGCTAGCCCCTTAACAGTATTGCTCTAGGTGCAGCCCCAGGTTTTCTGTCATGAAAGTGCACAAATTCTGCGTTGGCATCAACACAGTCTCAGAAACGGAGAATCCCATCCATGGGGTGGGACTCAGTTTGATTAATTGGCTGGTGGCCAATGAATGGACCAAAAGGCTGTACCCTGCCTGGTAACGGGTGGTGATTGGATCCTATCCCAGTAGAATGCTTTTCAGAGTCCTAAGGATATTGACTTTGACTCCTGACAGTTTAGAGAAAAGATCCTATTCTCTTTCCTCCATGTTTGTCTCCAGAAAACCTGTGAGTGCTGCATTTCTGAACCTACAGTGTACCTGAATGAGTCTATCTACTTGGGAATCAGTACAGGCTGCAAACAAAGACCAGAAGCTGAGATATTTCTCTGGACAGGCTGTGATTGCTGTACTTCTGAAGTTGCAGAGAACCTGGTTAAATTAATCTACAGAGAAGACCATTACAGGCTACGGCCAGAGACTTTAACCTGCAAGCTTGTTGTGAAGAATGGTGTGCTAAAAATTATCATCCGAAACAAAGACTCTTTTTCCTTTTTGCTTATTATTTTTACTCCTTTCCACCCCTGTGTTTTTCTGTCTTGTGTGTGGAGAGGATAGTGGGCAAGTTAAAGGGGAGAATAGTTAACAGTTAACCAGTTCTTTTGCTGCATAGTTCATTATAGTTCTTGTTAAAAATAAACAGTAATTCTGTTTAAATTTAGAAACCTGGTGATTGTACTTATTGGGCAGCCAAGAGCCAAAGATTTGGGGTATTTTTATAAGAATTATTGGTTAATTCACCTGTGTTGTGACTCTGGGACAAGATTGCACACTTGCCCAGGGTGTCATAACAGTGTGTGCCTGATTCCTGGCCCAGCCTTTAGTGTGGCCCTAATTCCTCAGCCAGATCCCAGTGTGGGCCTGGTTCCTGGCCCAGCCTTTAGTGTGGCCCTGATTCCTGAGCCAGATCCCAGTGTGGGCCTGGTTCCTGGCCCAGCCTTTAGTGTGGCCCTGATTCCTGAGCCACATCCCAGTGTGGGCCTGATTCCTGTCCCAGCCTTTAGTGTGGCCCTGATTCCTCAGCCAGATCCCAGTGTGGGCCTGATTCCTGGCCCAGCCTTTAGTGTGGCCCTGATTCCTGAGCCAGATCCCAGTGTGGGCCTGATTCCTGGCCCAGCCTTCAGTGTGGCCCTGATTCCTGAGCCAGCTCCCAGTGTGGGCCTGATTCCTGGCCCAGCCTTTAGTGTGGCCCTGATTCCTGAGCCAGATCCCAGTGTGGGCCTGATTCCTGGCCCAGCCTTTAGTATGGCCCTGATTCCCGAGCCAGATCCCAGTGTGGGCCTGATTCCTGGCCCAGCCTTTAGTGTGGCCCTGATTCCTGAGCCAGATCCCAGTGTAGGCCTGGTTCCTGGCCCAGCCTTTAGTGTGGCCCTGATTCCTCAGCCAGATCCCAGTGTGGGCCTGATTCCTGGCCCAGCCTTTAGTGTGGCCCTGATTCCTGAGCCAGATCCCAGTGTGGGCCTTATTCCTGGCCCAGCCTTTAGTGTGGCCCTGATTCCTGAGCCAGATCCCAGTGTGGGCCTGATTCCTGGGTCAGCCTTTAATGTGGCCCTGATTCTTGAGCCAGATCCCAGTGTGGGCCTGATTCCTGGCCCAGCCTTTAGTGTGGCCCTGATTCCTGAGCCAGATCCCAGTGTGGGCCTGATTCCTCTTTTTATAACATTTTTCCAATGAAGGGGCAATTTAGCAGGGCCAATCCACCTACCCTGCACATCTTTGGCTTGTGTGGGTGAGACCCACACAGACACGGGAAGTATGTGCAAATTCCACACGGATGGTGGGCCGGGATTGAACTTGCGTCCTCAGTGCCGTGAGGCAGCAGTGCTAACCACTGTGCCGCCCTGTGTGGACCTGATTCATGATCCTTATTCACAACGTACCCAGTGTGTATTTAATTGAACATCTGCTAAACTAATTCAATTTATTTCTTTGTTTACAAAGACAATCCATTAGACTCTCCATATTATACTGATTTAAGTTATTGCATGCTATTTTGGTAGCTTTCATACCAATCAAACTATAATTATTTAAGATTTTCATGAAATCAAATAAATATGGACTTCACATTTCACTCTCGCCTGTTCCACAACTATTGTTTCTGGACACACGCGTATACCTAAGCCATCTGTCAACACATTATCAGGAGTCAGTCTGTTGGCTATGATCCAATGGCCAGCCTGCACCAGAAAAGCGTCTTGCCATGGCACAGCATGGCCGATATAAGCTCCCGGCATCTACCCTGCTCGCAATGCCTCGCGAGATCCAATGCAATCTCGCGAGATGTTGCGGTGTAAATCCCGCCCATTGAGGGCCGGATCACTTTTTGAAAAATCTGCATATTATAGTGAGACAGGAAGTCTCACTCCAATGTGTAAATTCCCGAGGTATCTGAGGCTTTGGGATTCATCGCCTTCGCCTCAGAGACCTCAGGCAAGCCCCGTTCAGCACTAGTCTCCACAAATGGAGACCAGACAGAACGGCACTCGTGGGGTCTCCCTGGGGATTGGAGGCCGGCAGGTGTAGGGCCTTTGGGCAGGATGGTGACCTGGCACTGCTGGTGTCGGCTGACACCCTGGCAGTGCCACCTGGGTGTTAGCCTGACACATGAAAAATTGACCAGGTGTAATTGGCAGCTAGTGTGGCCACTGCCAAGGTGGCACTACCAAGGTGCCAAGCTGGCACTTTTTGCGCTTGCGTGATTTTGCCGGGGTGCCCTGTATGGGTGTCGAGGGGAGTGCGCGGGGCGGGGGGTTGCATGGACCCTCCCATAGTGTCTTCGGGCTGGGGGGGAGAAGGTTGGGATCGCTTCGCGGGCCTCGATAATTGGGATACCATTTACAAATGGCGCACCGATCTCTCGCTACATTGGGGAGTTCCGACGAGTGGAACTCCCCAGTGTATAAAACGGGGCAATGTGCGGCCTTGGCCACACTTTTCCCATTGAGGCCCCTTATACAACGTGAGTCACATTGAATAGCCACATGTGTTTCTCGGCAAAGCGAGCGCCGGGAAACACGTGGCTAAACATGCTCGCTATGGGACTTTGTTCCCATTTTGATGAATTGTTCCCATTTGGATGAATTGTGCAAGTTGTCTTTCAAAGACATTGACTCTCCCTTCCGGTGGAAGGCACGGCAAATTTTTTTGGCAACTCGGCAGTACCTTGTAATTTCACTCAATAACAAGCAGCGGGTAACTTTGCGCAGTCCATGTGTTAGATCAGCTCGACCCACTTTCAAGGATCCAGTGCTTTCACTGGACTCTGGTTGGTGGAAAAACTGAAAATAGGGTAGTTCATACTCTGCAAGTGCCTCGTCCTGTTTGATGTGGAATTTTGGAACCTTAGTTCCACATTTCCCTCGGCTCTTGACTGAAGTGTTTGCCCAGGTTATGTGCCTGGATCCTATAGCTGTGCTAGGATAACACTATTCAAGTAATTGTGGGGGTTGATTAGCTCAAATGGTTCAAATGCAAGCAAAGTCAGGTCATTAGGTTCAATCCCTGTACTGGCTGTGGTAGTTCATGGATGTCTGCCTCCTCACCTTGCCCCATGCTTGTGGATTGGCACCACTCAGGGTATATACAAATAATTGTATCTTGACTGGAGAAGGATGCCTTTGATACTTTGTGGACTGCTAATTAGCCTACCTACCTATTCAGGCAATTGCATAAGAAATTACATTTCTGAATCAATGAGGATAATGGCACTTTCTATGTTTCCTACAATAAGGCCAGGCCCAGATTTTCACCAATGCAACTTTGAACTCAGCACAAGCTTTAATTCCTCCTTCAAGAACAAAATCCTACAGTCCCTGCAGCACCCCCCAGCCCCCTGCCACCCACCCCTCATAACTGTGTCTAGTTTCTTTACTAAGTGAATCCAGTGACCTCTTGGTCCCACTCAGAAATGATTTTGACCCATTTAAAAGGGCTTCCTCCTCCTCTGGGGTTTTACAGGTAGGGCACCATGATTAGTAAAGCTTTAAAATTTCATTGGGGTGCTAATAACATCATATGTTAATGAGGCTCCAATCTAAGCATGAGGATGCCTTGCCCCACGAAAAATGGGACCCACGTTGGGTGGGAATCAAGTAGGGCCAGAACAGTGAGACCTTGTAAACAAAAATAGAAAATACTGGGCAGGTCTCAGCAGGTCTGACAGTGTCATAATATACACCAGTATATCATGGTGCAGCCACACACTGATGGACACACAGTGGGACCAATCAACACACACAACACTGCAGCCAATCACCAGTTAGAGCACACGTACCATAAAGACGGGGCATTAGAGTTCCCGCTCATTCGAGCTGCAGCTAGCTCGTAGGACAGAGCTCACAGCCTGCAGCACAGACATTCACCATGTGCTGAGTGCATCAACTGGTTAGGACAAGGCAAAGGTCTTTAGTTAAAGCTAGTATCGTGTTAACCCACAGTGACAGTATGTTAAACAGTTAATGATTCAATAAAATATGTTGCACTATTTCAAGTGTTGGTGACCTGTATGTGTTCCACGGATCCAGAACACCCAACACAACATGGTACCAGGAGTTGAGGGATATTAGCACTTCTTAGACCTACCTGCAAGTGATCTGCCTTCCGCCAGCATTCCGTCATCCTGCAACATGGACAACATCTGCCCGCCTCCGCCGCTTCGCATCGTCGGCAACCTAGGGGCCAACTGGAAGATATTCAAACAGCTCTTCCAGCTCTTCCTTGAGGCCACAGAAAGGGAAGACGCCTCGGATACCAGGAAGATTGCTCCCCTCCTATCCACGGCCGGTGACCATGCCATCCACATTTTCAATTCTCTCACCTTTGCGGATGATGAAGATGAAACAAAGTTCAAGACGGTCCTCCTCAAGTTTGACACTCACTGCAGCATAGAGGTGAATGAAAGTTTCGAACGCTATGTGTTTACAACAGCGTTTGCAGGGTAAGGATGAACCTTTCCAATCCTTTCTCATGCACCTCCGCATCCTTGCGCAGTCTTGCAGCTACGGGCCCACCTCCGACTCCATGATACGCAACCAGATCGTTTTCAGTGTTCAGTAGGACCCCCTACGACATCAGCTCCTCAAAGTAAAGCAGCTCACCCTAGCGACCGCCATTGAGACCTGTGTCCTACACGAAAACGCCACGAGTCGGTATTCCCACATCCAAGCGGCTGAAACGGAGCGGCAAGGTCCCCACGAGGCGGAATGGGTCCAAGCAATTGAGCAACTCCAGGGCCTCAGCCTGGATGAGGGGGGCCATTTTGCGCGCTTTTCACGGACTCCCGTGCTTGTGCGCACCAAACGAGTGGACGGCGACGTCGAAGAACGCAATGCGCAGGTGCGCACCACGCACGACCGCACCACGCATGCGCGGTGGTGCAGCGAACCTGCTGACGCTACGACGTGCGGCAACTGTGGCTCCGCCCATTTAAAACGGCAATGCCCTGCCAAATCTCGACAATGCCTACGATGTGGCAGACTTGGGCTCTATGCTGCCTGCTGCTGAGCAGCTCTGCCTGCCAATTCATATCGCTTCAGCCAGCCTCTCAGGAATGCCCGGGCAATTCAACCCACGGTCACCGAGTCCGATGCGGACCTCCCACACAGCAGTGACACCGAGGACCCGAAGGCGCCTTTTCGAGTTGGTATCGTGACAAAAAACAGGCTTTCCCCGAAGCAAAGACACCAGCCGCTGTCGGTATACAGCATCGATCCAGAAGATGAGTGGTGTGACACCCTGACAGTCAACCAGTCCCAAATACGATTCCGCCTGGACACTGGTGCCTCTGCCAATCTCATGGCGTGGTCTGATTTCCAAAGCCTTCGTGTCAAACCAGCCATCCTTCCATCAACCTGCCAGCTATTGGATTACAAAGGCAATTCCATTGCTGCCAGCGGCTCGTGCCAACTTGAAGTGACGCACAGGTCACGCAAAGCCATCCTTCCTTTTGAAATCGTGGGCTCCTCGAAAACCTCCCTGCTTGGCGTGCAGGCATGCAAGCTGTTGAACCTAGTTCAGAGAGTTCACTCTCTCTCTCCTGATGACACGTCTGCCTTTCAGGACACTGACTTCAGGGTGCAACTCGGCGCCATCATCAACCAGCACCACGACGTCTTCGAGGGCATGGGCACGCTCCCGTACACCTACAAGATCTTATTGAAACCGAATGCCACGCCTGTGGTGCACGCACCTCGCAGGGTCTCAGCACCCCTTAAGGACGGCCTCAAGCAGCAGCTGCAGGACCTCCAGGACCAAGGAGTGATTTCCAGAGTCACGGAACCAACCGATTGGGTCAGTTCCATGGTCTGTGTAAAAAAACCTTCCGGCGAATTGAGAATTTGCATTGATCCCAAGAATCAAAATCGCAATATCATGAGGGAGCATTATACAATTCTCAAGCGCGAAGAGATCACATGCGAGATGGCTCGCGCCAAGCTCTTCACCAAACTCGACACCTCAAAAGGATTCTGGCAAATCCAGCTCGACAAATCCAGCAGGAAACTGTGTACATTCAATACCCCCTATGGCAGATATTGTTACAACAGAATGCCGTTTGGGATCATATCTGCTTCAGAAGTGTTCCATAGGATTATGGAACAAATGATGGAAGGCATTGAAGGTGTTCGCCTTTATGTCGACGTCATAATCATTTGGTCCACCACCCCACAGGAGCATGTCAGTCGCCTCCATCGCGTATTCAAACGCATACGTGAGCAGGGCCAAATGCTCTTTTGGTCAGACGGAACTCAAGTTCCTCGGGGACCACATCTCCCAGTTGGGTGTGCGGACAAGGTGGCTGCTATCACAGCCATGAAAACGCCAGAGGACAAGAAGGCGGTCCTCCGATTTCTGGGCATGGTCAACATTTTAGGAAAGTTCATCCCTAACCTCGCCTCTCAAACCACGGCTCTCAGGAACCTGGTCAGGAAGACGACAGACTTCCAATGGCTCCCTGCCCACGAACGCGAATGGAGAGAACTCAAAAACAAACTCACCACAGCCCTGGCCTTAGCTTTCTTTGATCCAGTAAAAGAGACCAAAATTTCGACCGATGCTAGCCAATCTGGCATTGGGGCAGTGCTCCTGCAACACGATGAGGCCTCATCATGGGCCCCCGTTGCATATGCGTGACGCGCCATGGCCCCAATGGAACAGCGCTACGCGCAGATAGAAAAGGAGTGCCTGGGCCTTCTGACCGATGTGATTAAATTTCACGATTATGTGTACGGACTTCCTCAATTCACCGTCGAGACCGACCATCGCCCGCTGGTCAATATAATACAGAAAGACTTGAACGACACGACTCCTCGCCTCCAACATATTCTTCTCAAGCTCCGGCGATATGACTTCCAGCTGGTATACACCCCAGGCAAAGACCTCATCATTGCTGACGCTCTTTCCAGGGCAGTCAACACTACATGTGACCCAACGGGATTCATCTGCTAGATTGACGCCCATGTGGCCTTCGTGACCTCCAATCTACCTGCCACGGATGAACGCCTCGTCCAAATTCGCTGCGAGACGGCGGCTGACCCTTTGCTACAGCGTGTCATGCGCCACCTAACAGACGGGTGGCTCAAGGGCCAATGCCCTCAGTTCTATAATGTCAGGGATGATCTGGCGGTAGTAGACGGAGTTCTTCTGAAACTGGACCGCATTGTCATCCCGCATAGCATGCGCCAGTTCGTCCTGGAGCAGCTACAAGAGGGCCATCTTGGTGTGGAAAATGGCGCCGACGGGCCCGAGAGGCAGTGTACTGGCCCGGCATTAATGAAGACATCGCCAAAACAGTGCTCAACTGTCCCACTTGTCAGCGCTTCCAGCTGGCCCAACCACGTGAGAACCTGCAGCCCCATGAGTTGGTCATGTCACCTTGGACCAAGGTGGGCATCGACCTGTTCCACGCGCTGGGTAGAGACTATGTCCTGATCATGGACAAAGAGTCTACGGAGGGATACAGGCAGGTTAAGTGAGAGGGCAAAACATTTGGCAGATGGAATATAATGTGAAGATATGCACTTTGGTAGGAAAAATAAAGGAGCTGAATATTGTTTAACTGGAGAAAGATGACTGAAAACTGCAGCACAGAGGGATTTGGGGCTCCTCTTGCATAAATCACAAAAGGCTGGCATGCAAGTTCAACAGGTAATTGAGGAAGCAAAGGGAAAGTTAATCTTTATTTCAAAGGGAATGGAGTATAAAAATAAGGAACTCTTGTTAAAACTATACAAGGAATTCGTTATCCACACCTTGAATACTGTGGTCCTCTTTTCTAAGGAAAAATATGCTGGCATTGGAGGTATTCCAGAGAAGGTTAATTAGGTTGATTCTCGATATGGAGGGATTTTCTTTCAAGGTGAGGTAGAGTAGATTAGGCCTATCCTTATTGGAGTTTAGAAGAATGGGAGGTGACCTTATTGAGACATATAGGACTCTCAAGGGATTTTATAGCCCTCATGGAGATCATTGCATCAGGACTATCAGATTCCTCATGACTTCCACTGACTACGAACTTCCCCGGTAACAAGGGAATGAGGCTTCACCTGAACAGGTGTGGTAGTCACCACTGTTGTATTGTATATACCGCATACGAGGGGTATTACAGTAAGGCCCCTGTACTACAGGTACGGGGGTAGATCCCTGCCTGCTGGCTCCGCACAGTAGGCGGAGTATAAATGTGTGAGCTCTCTGAGCTGCAGCCATTTCAGCAGCAGCTGCAGGAGGCTACACATCTCTGCGTAATAAAGCCTTGATTACTCTCTACTCTCGTCTCATGGTAATTGATAGTGCATCAATTTATTATGCAGAGATTTTACAACGATGGATCTCCGCATCAAGCCTGATCGCCTGCAGCTGCACCCTCAAGCAGACAACGCCAAGTCAGCCTCGCACATTGGCTAGCTTACTTTGAAGTGTTATGGGCGAGATGTATCATGGAGTTCAACCAACCCCCCCTTTTCCTAGCACACGGCTTGTTCCCTAGATGTGGGATTACAATTATGGACATGTGGGTTTTTAAACACAAAACACTGTTTATTCCATGAACTCAACTTAACATCTTAACTAAACATTGGATCTCTTAACACCCCTTACTTCAAAGATAACTCCGAAAATATTACAATAGTAAATAATCCCTCAAAATGTTCCTTCAAACTTCCAAGAGACTTAACACCTTAAACAGAGTCACATCAGGTTAAAGGCTTTACTATTATGAGTTTAAATCACCCAAATGATCCAGAGATAGTCTTTCATGGCAGACATCACAGCAAATCCAGCTCACTGCGAAACACAGACACTCCCAAGCTCTTTTCCTCCAAACTGCAGCTCTCTGGAAACACACAGACACACACAAGCTGCTTTTTCAAACTCCAAACGGAAACTTCAAAATGGCTGGTCTAAAGCCCAGCTCCACCCACTCTCTGACATCACTGTTTTCTTAAAGGTACACTGCTTAAACATCCATGTCTTAAAGGTACTCTCACATGACACCTCCCCCAAGAAAAAATAAATAAACCATCAACTTCAAGATGGTTTCAATTTTCACTTTTGCACTATCCACGAAGAAATATACACAGTAAATATAACTTTTCGTTCATTTTTTAAAAAAACAACACATGCAAACAGGTATAATAATATAGTCCATTTTTCTTTGTTCTTCTCCAACCGAAATCCTTCTCGATTGACAGTCTCTTTGAACAAAGTCTCTGCACGATCCATCCATTCCTCTACTCCTCGGCAATTCTCTTTAGAATCAGATAATTTAGTTCAATCTGACCACAGAGCCCCTTGACATTCTCCAATACAGGAACATTGGTTACCACAGCTTTCAGGCAGTCAAATGCCTCTTGAAAGTCCGCTTTCCATTGAAATTTTTTACATTTCTTCAGCAATTCCATCAGTGGAGTAATCACGCCACAAAACGTTTGCACAACTGTTCGATCTAATTCATTCATGCTAGGAGATCGCATTATTTCCCTTTGTCTTGAGGGTATGGGAAACTCCGCAAGGAAAGTGATTCGGGCTTCTCCAAATTCCCTTTTGGTTAGGTTCATCATCAAACCCGCCGCCTGAAGTCGATCAAAGAACTCCATACGATGGTTGAAATGTTCTTTCCATGTCTGGAAGTTGAAAATAAAAGCAGATTGTCCCACTTTCTCAATGCAATCCCTCAAACGTGGGATAGGATAAGAGTCCGTTCATTGTAACTGCATTCCTCTTTCTGTAATCCACACACAACCGGTGGGTATCGTCTGGTTTAGGTACCATCACTATGGGTGAGCTCCATCGGCTGCAACCCACTTCAATTATGCCATTTTTAAGCATACTCTCAATCGCTTTGTTAACCTGTGCCAATTTTAAAGGATTAAGTCTATATGGATGTTGTTTGATAGGAACAGCATTTCCCACATCTACATCATGTATAGCCATTTTAGTACTTCCCAATTTATCTCTATAAACTTTCCCATGTGATATCAATAACTCTTTGAGGTCAGTTTGTTTTTCCTCTGGAAGGTAACTTAACAACTCATCCCAATTTTAAAAAACATCCTCATTTTCCAATTTAATGTGAGGTATGTCAAATTCACAGTCATCTGGATTTGATTCGTCACTTTGAGTTAGAATCATTAAAACCTCCTTTTTCTCTCCTTCCCTTTCAAAGTACCTTTTAAGCATATTCACATGACACACTAGGTGAGTCTTCCTTCTATCTGGTGTTTTTACCACATAATTCACCTCACTAAATTTCCTTTCAATCTGATGCGGTCCACAAAACCTAGCTTTTAATGGCTCACCTACCACTGGTAACAACACTAAAACTTTATCCCCACTGGCAAAACTACGAACTTTGGATTTCTTGTCCGCTACCGTTTCATCACATTTTGTGCAACTTTCAAATGTTGTCTAGCCAATTCACCTGCTCTATTTAATCATTCCCTAAAATTTGACCGGTAATCCAATATTGTAATTTCCGATTTCTCACCCACCAATTTTTCCTTAATCAATTTAAGTGGTCCTCTTACCTCATGACCAAAAATTAGTTCAAAAGGACTAAATTTGGTAGACTCATTAGGTGCATCCCTAATTGCAAACAATACGAATGGAATTCCTTTATCCCAATCCTCTGGATAATCTTGACAATACGCCCTCAACATTGTCTTTAATATCTGATGCCACCTTTCTAACGCTCCCTGCGATTCTGGATGGTACGCAGTTGATTTAAATTGTTTTATTCCGAAGCTATCCATAACTTCTTTGAATAACTTTGAAGTAAAATTTGATCTTTGATCCGATTAAATTTCTGTGGGTAGTCCATATCTAGTCAAGAATTTAAGTAACTCCTCCACAATCCTTTTAGCTGTAATATTACATACTGGAATGGCCTCTGGAAACCTAGTAGACACATCCATTATAGTCAAAAGATATTGATTCCCACTTTTTGTTTTAGGAAGTGGTCCTACACAATCAATTATGACCCTTGTAAAAGGTTCCTCAAATGCTGGAATGGGTATTAAGGGCGCTGGTTTTATCACTGCTTGAGGTTTCCCTATCACTTGACATGTGTGACATGATTGACAAAATTTAACTACATCTTTATGTAGTCCAGGCCAATAAAAATGTTTCTCGATTTTAGCTTGAGTTTTCCTTATTCCCAAATGACCTCCCACTGGTACCTCATGTGCAACTCGCAACACCTCCTTTCTATACCCTACCAGCAATACTACTTGATGAACTTCTGCCCACTTTTCATCCGCCTGCATATGTACAGGTCTCCATTTTCTCATCAAGACATCATTTTTACGGTAATAACACTCTGGTATACTCTCAGATTCCTCTTCCGTATATGCTTTCTGATATATCCGTTTTATTTCTACATCTTTCTGTTGTAACTCCGCCAATTTTCCTGAACTAAAAATATCCACCTCATCCTCCACCTGTTCTTGTTCTTTTTCAACCATCTGATCAAAAATCGTTTCTGATAATTGCACTTCAACTTCACCTTCACTCTTAGATTTCTCCTCTTGTCTTAACCTGTGACTTTGCGACCTTGTTATTACACAATCCAGATTAATCCCAGGATATTCGTCCTTCAACCCTTCAGTTGTCTGATTTTCAACTTGCTTATCAACCACAGTAGGCATCACTCCCACCTGCGATCCAGC
This sequence comes from Scyliorhinus torazame, assembly GCF_047496885.1. Classification (NCBI taxonomy): domain Eukaryota; kingdom Metazoa; phylum Chordata; class Chondrichthyes; order Carcharhiniformes; family Scyliorhinidae; genus Scyliorhinus; species Scyliorhinus torazame. The sequence goes on along the minus strand of NC_092723.1, from coordinate 66,058,892 downwards.
TATATCATTACCCAAGATAAACTGTATTCCTGGACAAGATAGTGTCTCTATTACTCCTACTACCACTTCACCACTCTTCACTGGACTTTCCAACCTTACCTTATATAATTGAACACTACTCCTCTCACCCTGAATTCCACATGTCACAACCTTTTCTGGCAACATTCTTCCCAAACTACATAATTCCTCATCTCTTACCACTAAAGATTGACTAGCCCCTGTGTCTCTTAAAATTGTGACTTCTTTACCTGCTCCTCCTAATACACATGAGTAAACTTTACCCACATAAGTAAATTCCTTAAACACATCTGGCACCTTCTTAACAATTACTTCTTGAACAGGCTGTACAATCATTTGCACCTCCTTCGCTTTCCTTGGGCTTTCCTTCACCACTCTAACAAACCCCACTGTCTTATCCTGTTTTACCACATCAGCCTTCCCAGTGCTTTTCTTCAACCACCAACACTGTGCTTTTACATGGCCTAGTTTATTACAGTGAAAACATCTGAAACTTTTCATTTCTTTTCCACCCTCCTGGATTTCTTTTTTAATCTGAGGCACACTCTCTTTATTTTCTCCCATCAGATCACTTTTACCTTTACCACGTGAGTATTTCTCACGTCCCCAGTTTCTATCCCTCACCGGCTGAAACTGATGTCGGAAACCAATCTTTGATTTTTATAACTAATTCATAATCATCTGCCATTTCCGCTGCTAATCTCGCAGTTTTAACCCTCTGTTCTTCCACATGAGTTCTCACTACATCAGGAATGGAATTTTTAAACTCCTCCAAAAGTATAATTTCTCTGAGAGCTTCATAACGTTTGGTCTATTTTCAAAGCCCTTATCCACCGCTCAAAATTACTGAGCCTTTCAAACTCCATGCATGTTTGACCAAATTCTTTCCTTAAATTTCTAAACCCTTGTCTGTAAGCTCCAGACACTAGCTCATATGCACTTAAGATGGATTTCTTCACCTCCTCATACGTTCCAGATACCTCCTCTGGTAGTGATGCAAACACTTCACTAGCCCTACCTACCAGCTTTGTTTGAATCAATAATACCCACGTGTCCTGTGGCCATTGCATTTGTTTAGCTACCTTCTCAAATTAAATGAAAAAGGCTTCTGCATCCTTCTCGTCAAACCTTGGCAATGCTTGGACATATTTAAATAGATCCCCACCACGTCTTCGACTATGACGCCCTGTCTCATTATCCTCATCCATCTCCTCCAACTGTACGCGTCCCTTTGCGTCTGCCAATTTTAACTGATTTTCATGTTTCAGAGCCATTTTCCGAAGTTCAAACTCTCTCTCTTTTTCCCTTTCCTCTCTATCTCTTTCTTTGTTTCTTTCTTCTCTCTCCTTTTCTTTTTCCTCTCCAACTCTTTCTTTCTTTTTCCGCTCTCTCTCTTTCGTATTCAAGCCGCTTTAATTCTTTCTCATGTTCCATTTGTTTAATTTGCAACTGAATTTTTTGCCATTTCCCATGAGTCAAACTCTATCTCAGGCAACTTTAAATGCTTAACCACCGCCATAATTACTTCATCTTTTCGCAATTTGTCAGGTAATGTTAACTGCAATGTTTTTGCCAGACCCAACAGTCTGCTTTTTGTCTCTGTCTGTAAAGTACTGCGTGTGACAGTCTCCACCCCCAAAAACTTCTGAGCCTCTGAAAGAGCCATTGTCCACAACACACTCCCCACTTCAACTAAAATACCATACCGGAAAAGCAACAAACCTTCACTGTCTTTAAGTTCACAAAAGCCAATCCAATAGATAGACTTTTATCCCACTCGAGCCCCCAATTGTTATGGGCAAGCCGTTTTCAGAACCCCAACATGTATCATGAAGTTCAACCAACCTCCCCCTTTAACGTATTTGTTGCTTTTCCTAGCACACGGCTTGTTCCCTAGGTGTGGGATTACAATTATGGACACGTGGGTTTTTAAACACAAAACAATGTTTATTCCTTGAACTCAACTTCACATCTTAACTAAACATTGGATCTCTTAACACCCCCTACTTCAAAGAAAACTCCGAAAATATTACAGCAGTAAATAATCCCTCAAAATGTTCCTTCAAACTTCCAAGAGACTTAACACCTTTAAACAGAATCACATCAGGTTAAAGGCTTTACTATTATGAGTTTAAATCACCCAAATGATCCAGAGATAGTCTTTCATGGCAGACATCACAGCAAATCCAGCTCACTGCAAAACACAGACACTCCCAAGCTCTTTTCCTCCAAACTGCAGCTCTCTGGAAACACACAGACACACACAAGCTGCTTTTTCAAACTCCAAACTGAAACTTCAAAATGGCTGATCTAAAGCCCAGCTCCACCCACTCTCTGACATCACTGTTTTCTTAAAGGTACATTGCTTAAACATCCATGTTTTAAAGAGCGTAGAGTAGAGCAACTTCAGGCTCTATGTCCTCCCTAATCTCTGTGCGGCCCTGTTACTAGGTGTTGATTTTCAATGCCACCTCCAAAGCCTTACTTTGAAATTCAGCGGACCCCTACCCCCCCCCATCACCGTCTGCGGCCTCACGACCCTTAAGTTCGATCCACCTTCACGTTTTGCAAACTTCACCCCGGACTGTAAACCCGTCGCCATTGGGAGCAGACGGTACAGTGCCCAGGACAAGACCTTCATCAGGTTGGAGGTCCAACGGTTTCTGCGGGAGGGGATCATTGATGCCAGCAACAGCCCCTGGAGAGCTCAAGTGGTGGTAGTGAAGAAGCACAGGATGGGGAGAAGCACAGGATGGTCTACACTCAGACCATCAACCGGTACATGCAGCTTAACGCGTACCCCCTCCCACGCATATCTGACACGGTCAATCAGATTGCGCAGTATTGAGTCTTCTCCACAGTAGACTTGAAGTCCGCCTACCACCAGCTCCCCATCCGCCCAGAGGACCGCCAATACACTGCGTTCGAAGCAGATAGCTGCCTCTATCATTTCCTTAGAATTCCCTTCGGCATCACTAATGGGGTCTCGGTCTTCCAACGAGAGATGGACCGAATGGTTGACCAGTACAGGCTGCGGGCCACCTTCCCATACCTAGATAATGTCACCATCTGCGGCCACGGCCAGCAGGACCACGACGCAAACCTCCAAAAATTCTTCCATACCGCCAAACCCCTTAACATCACCTACCAGAAGGAGAAATGCGTGTTCTGCACCAACCGCTTAGCCATCCTTGGCTAATAAGTGGAAAATGGAGTCCTAGGGCCCGACCGCGACTGGATGCACCCCCTCCTGGAACTCCCTCTTCCCCACTGCCCCAAGCCCCTGAAACGATGCCTGGGGTTTTTCTCATATTACGCCCGGTGGGTCCCTAATTATGCGGACAAGGCCCGCCCACTCATCAAGTCTACAGTTTTTCCCCTGACGACTGAGGCCCGCCAGGCCTTCAACTACATCAAGGCGGACATCGCCAAGGCCACGATGCACGCAGTCGATGAGTCCCTCCCCTTTCAGGTGGAGAGCGATGCATCAGACGTAGCTCTGGCCGCCACCCTCAACCAGGCGGGCAGACCCGTGACTTTCTTTTCCTGCACCCTCCATGCCTCCGAAATTCGGCACTACTCTGTCGAATAGGAGTCCCAAGACATTGTGGAAGCTGTGCGACATTGGCGGCATTACCTGGCCGGCAGGAGGTTCACTCTCCTCACTGACCAATGGTCAGTTGCCTTCATGTTTAACAATACGCAGCGGGGCAAGATCAAAAATGACAAGATCTTGAGGTGGAGAATCGAGCTCTCCACCTATAACTATGAGATCTTGTATCGCCTGGGGAAGCTCAATGAGCCCCGAGATGCCCTGTCCCACGGTACATGTGCCAGTGCACAAGTGGACCGACTCCGGGCTCTCCACAATGACCTCTGCCACCCGGGGGTCACCCGGTTCTTCCATTTTGTCAAGGCCCGCAACCTGCCCTACTCCATTGAGGAGGTCAGGACCGTAACCAGAGACTGCCAAGTCTGCTCAGAGTGCAAGCCGCACTTCTACCGGCCAGATAGAACGCACCTGGTGAAGGCCCCTGCCCCTTTGAGCGCCTCAGCATGGACTTCAAAGGGCCCCTCCCCTCCACCGACCGCAACGTGTACTTCCTCAACGTAATTGATGAGTACACCCGGTTCCCTTTCGCCATCCCATGCCCGACATGACTTCTGCCACGGTCATCAAGGCCCTGCACAGCATCTTCACCCTGTTCGGTTTCTCCACCTACATCCACAGCGATCGGGGATCCTCCTTCATGAGTGATGAGCTGCGTCAGTTCCTGCTCAGCAAGGGTATCGCCTCGAGCAGGACGACCAGCTACAACCCCCGGGGAAATGGGCAGGTGGAGAGGGAGAACGGGCTGGTCTGGAAGGCCGTCCTGCTGGCCCTTCGGTCTAGAAATCTCCCGGTCTCCCGCTGGCAGGATGTCCTCCCCGACGCGCTCCACTCCATCCGGGCGCTCCTATGCACCGCTACTAATGAGACCCCTCACGAACGTGTGTTTGCCTTCCCTAGGAAGTCCACCTCTGGGGTCTCGCTCCCAACATGGCTGACAGTTCCTGGAACTGTCCTCCTCCGGATGCATGTGCGGAGCCATAAATCGGATCCCTTGGTTGAAAAAGTCCACTTCCTCCATGCAAACCCACAGTACGCCTACGTGGCACACCCCGACGGGCGACAGGACACTGCCTCCCTCCCCGGTTGCCTCGTTTACCCCTGCGCCACCCACTCTCCCACCAGCGAACCTCACCGCAGCCCCCACCCCAGCAGGATCCGTCCCCCCACTGGATCCACTAAGGGGTGACAAAGCAGAGGACAACACGCTCCCGGAGTCGCAGGTGACCACGTCAGCGCCCACATCACCATCAGGACTGAGGCTTTCGCAGCAGAGGCTCAAAGCCCCCGACAGACTCAATCTGTAATTTTTTCTTCACCCCCGCCGGAATTTTTAAAACGGGATGAATGTGGTAAACACCACTGGTAACACATTGCATGTATTACGGTACTGCCATTGTATTACAGGTACCACAGTAAATCCCAGCCTGCTGGCTCCTCCCAGCAGGCGACGTATAAAAGTGTATGCTCTCCTGCGCTACTCCCATTCTGGTTCCAGCTGCAGGAGGCACAACATCTTGTGCAATAAAGCCTCGATTGTTTCACCATTCTCGTTTTGTGGTAAATGATGGTACATCATGGAGTTTGCACATTCTCCCCGTGTTTGTTCGGGTTTCACCCCCACAACCCAAAGATATGCAGGTAGGTGAATTGGCCACTCAAAAATTCCCCTTAATTTAAAAAAGATATATGATCCTAAGGACGTACACTAAAGTGGTCTTACCATTAAAAGGATGCATTATGGTGAAAGTAGAAGCAAATGGGCAGAAGGCGAAGTTGCCTCTTCATGTTGTCCGTGGAAATGTTCCTGCCCTATTTGGTAGAGCAAGGTTGAGTAAGATTAGACTTAACTGGGAAACAGTCAATTAATTTGCGGATTCAAAGAGCAACTGGCAACAACTTCTGAAGAAGTACGAGAAGGTGTTCGAAGATTCACTAGGCTCTATGACTGGAGTTGAGCTCCACCTAAAAATCAAGGCAAACAGTACACCCAAATGCCTCAAAGCTAGAATCATACCATGTACTATCAGGCCTAAAGTTGAAGAAGAACTAGAAAGATTAGTTTTGACAGGAGTCATTGAACCTGTCACTACAAGTGATTGGGCAACACCAATCATTCCTGTATTGAAACGGGATGGCTCAGTGAGAATTTATGTCAATTTTAAAACTACTATTAACACAGTTTTGTGCGTAGATCATTATCTACTGACGTAGATTGAAGGCTTGTTTGCTGGACTTTCTGGAGGACAGAAACTCAGTAAAATTAATCTTTCACAGGCACATCTGCAGATGAATGTGGCTGCTGAATCACACCCACTACTTATCATCGTAACACACAAAGGTCTGCCTCATTCCAGAAGACTTCCTTTTGAGATAACATCTACACCTGCTCTTTTTTCAAATGTCCGTGGATCAAATTTTAAGTGGCTTGAATGGAATGCAATGTTATTTGGATGACATACTCATCAATGGTTCAAGCGAACAGGAACACTTGGAGAATTTGGAAGCTACCCTGAAGCGGTTCAGGCAGAGCCACGACCTGAGAGCTAAGAAGGAAAAGTGTGGCTTTTTCAATTATTATGGTAAGCAATACACATATTGCTATGTGTCAAACAGGCATGACACTGGTGAGAAGAATGTGAAAATGCATGCAACAAAGTAAAAGAAGCTTTACTCAATTCAGAGCTACTGGTTCATTATAATCCAAAAGTGAAGCTGCAATTAGCTTGCGTTGCCTCACCCTTTGGGGTTGGTGCAGTTGCCTCACACATTATGCCTTCAGGAGAGGAACGACTGATAGAATTCGCTTCAGGCACCCTTACTAGCACAGAAATTAATTGTGCTCAGCGAGAAAAAGAAGCTTTGAGCATCATTTCCGGTGTAAGAAGTTTCCACCAAGACCGTTATGGGCGTCATTTTACTCTTTTATGGATCTTCAACCTTTGATGACAATCTTCGGGCCCTATAAAGGTATACCTTCTTTGACAGCTAGTACATTGCAAAGATGGTCATTGATATTGTCAGCACACACGTACGATATTTAATATAGCAAGTCCAAGCAGGATGCAAATGCTGGTGCTTTTTCACGATTGCCGTTCCAAGTCAAGCATGACCCAGAAGAAAATTTTGTCAATATTTTGTATTTCTCGCTCATGGATAGTGTACCTGTGATTCCATCTCAAGTTCAAAGATATACAAGAACCGATCCAGTGATGGGGAAGGTGATGGACTTGATCCAAAAAGGAACGCTGTCACGCATTCATAGGAAAAATCCAGACATCAAACCTTACATCACATGAAGACTTGAGTTGGCAGTAAAGAATGGAGTTCTATTGTGGAGAATCCATGTGATGATTCCTCTGTTTACGTAGTACAGTTCTTGGTGGGCAATGCCAATCTTGTGCAAAACTAAGGGACACTCTGCCATTTTAACCATTACATCCGTGCAAATGGCTGACACAGCCATGGCAGAGAATACACATCGATTATGCTGGTTCTCCAGAGGGACACATTATCTTAGTGATTGTGGGCGTGCACTCAAAATGGACAGAAGTGCCGATAATGAAGTCAACGACGACTGAGCAGACTATTTGAAAACTAGATGAAATATTCACAAGATTTGGAACACCGGAACAGATCGTCGGTTTATTTAGAAGGAGTTTGAAGACTACCTGACAGGGAACAGTATACACCATATCAAGTCAGCTCCATGTCATCCAGCAACGAATAGATTTGCTGAACATTTTGTGCAATCATTAAAATATTCTATCAGAGCATTGAAGGACCAGGGAACATTATCAAGAAGTGTAAACAAATTTCTAATATTTTATCAGAATACTGTACATGTTACAATGCAAAGTTCACCGGAAAACTTCTGTTTAAGAAGAAACTACGAACACAGTTTGATTTGTTAACTCCACCTGATACTTCAGAGCTTGTCAAACAACAACAACAAACACAAATTGCTAAGAGGGAGAAAATCTCCAAAAGACCAGGGGTGGGATTCTCCCCTACCCGGCGGGGCGGGGAGTCCAGGCGGGATGGAGTGGCGTGAACCACTCTGGTATCGGGCCGCCCCAAAGGTGAGGAATCCGCACCTTTAGGGGCCAAGCCCTCACCTTTAGGGGCTAGGCCCGCGCCGGAGTGGTTGGCGCGCCACCGGCCGGCGGGAAAGGCCTTTGCCGCCACGCCAGCTGGGGCCGGTCACCTCCGCGTCGGCCATCGCGGAGGCTCATGGCCGAGGCGGAGGGGAAAGAGGGCCCCGACAGAACAGGCCCGCCCGCGGATCGGTGGGGCCCGATCGCAGGCCAGGCCACCGTGGGGGCACCCCCCGAGGCCAGATCGCCCGCGCCCCCCCAGGACCCCAGAGCCCGTTCGTGCCACCTGGTCTCGCCGGTAAGAGAGGGGTTTAATTCACGCCGGCGGGACTGGCATTACAGCAGCGGGACTTTGGCCCACCACGGGCCGGAGAATCGCCGGGGGGGGGGGGTAGACCGGCACGGCGCGATTCCCACCCCCGCCGAATCTCCGGTGCCGGAGAATTCGGCAGGGGCGGGATTCACGCCGCCCCCCCCCCCCCCCCCCCCAGCGATTCTCCGACCCGGCGGGTGGTCGGAGAATCCCACCCCAGTATTCAATCCGGGAGAGAGGGTGCTCGATAGGAATTACACCACCAGTGAGAAATGAGTACCTAGAACAAACAAAGAACAAAGAAATGTACAGCACAGGAACAGGCCCTTCGGCCTCCAAGCCCGTGCCGACCATACTGCCCGACTAAACTACAATCTTCTACACTTCCTGGGTCCGTATCCTTCTATTCCCATCCTATTCATATATTTGTCAAGATGCCCCTTAAATGTCCCTATCGTCCCTGCCTCCACTACCTCCTCCGGTAGCGAGTTCCAGGCACCCACTACCCTCTGCGTAAAAAACTTGCCTCGTACATCTACTCTAAACTTTGCCCCTCTCACCTTAAACCTATGCCCCCTAGTAATTGACCCCTCTACCCTGGGGAAAAGCCTCTGACTATCCACTCTGTCTATGCCCCTCATAATTTTGTATACCTCTATCAGGTCGCCCCTCAACCTCCTTCGTTCCAGTGAGAACAAACCGAGTTTATTCAATCGCTCCTCATAGCTTATGCCCTCCATACCAGGCAACATTCTGGTAAATCTCTTCTGCACCCTCTCTAAAGCCTCCACATCCTTCTGGTAGTGTGGCGACCAGAATTGAACACTATACTCCAAGTGTGGCCTAACTAAGGTTCTATACAGCTGCAACATGACTTGCCAATTCTTATACTCAATGCCCCGGCCAATGAAGGCAAGCATGCCGTATGCCTTCTTGACTACCTTCTCCACCTGTGTAGCCCCTTTCAGTGATCTGTGGACCTGTACTCCTAGATCTCTTTGACTTTCAATACTCTTGAGGGTTCTACCATTCACTGTATATTCCCTACCTGCATTAGCCCTTCCAAAATGCATTACCTCACATTTGTCCAGGTTAAACTCCATCTGCCATCTCTCCGCCCAAGTCTCCAGACAATCTAAATCCTGCTGTATCCTCAGACAGTCCTCATCGCTATCCGCAATTCCACCAACCTTTGTGTCGTCTGCAAACTTACTAATCAGACCAGTTACATTTTCCTCCAAATCATTTATATATACCTGTTATGATCCTAGTGAAAACAGTCTAAAATCATAAACTAGTGTTTTACAAATTTTTTTCCCCGGAAACCACTTTTGCCAACTGACTGATCTTCGTGTCCCACTTGATGGCCAGCACAGACCTGATGGGCCGAAGGGCCTCTTTCTGTGCTCTGTGTGGTAAAACTATATGACTCTCAAAAGTAGAGATATATTCAAAGTGCAGAGGAGAGCCACGAGGTTGATGTCAATGTTTGAAGTTGTTGTGAAAGAGTCCAAATGTGATTATTCTGTGCCAAGTTTAATTTGATCCCTCTTTACGGGCAGCACGGTAGCACAAGTAGCTAGCACAGTGGCTTCACAGCGCCAGGGTCCCAGGTTCGATTCCCCGCTGGGCCACTGTCTGTGCGGAGTCTGCACGTTCTCCCCGTGTCTGCGTTGGTTTCCTCCGGGTGCTCCGGTTTCCTCCCACAGTCCAAAGACGTGCAGGTTAGGTGGATTGGCCATGATAAATTGCCCTTAGTGTCCAAAAAGGTTAGGGGTTATTGGGTTATGGGGATAGGGTGGAAGTGAGGGCCTAAGTGGGTCGGTGCAGACTAGATGGGCCGAATGGCCTCCTTCTGCACTGTATGTTCTATGTTAGTACAGTTTAAATCTTTCAATACATAATTAAAATTTCAGTGAATTTTGCAGCGGGGGAGGATCGACACCTAGTCCCAGAAAGAAAGAAGACAGTTTTCTCCAAACGCTATTATCCCTCACACATTTTGAATGGATGCGTAAAATCTCCAACCTGGGGCTAGATTCTCCACAGCCCTGCGTGGAAATCACGGGCGAAATTCCCCTACCCGCCCCGCCACATTTCTGCCCCGACCGGCCGGCGGGAGTCTCCGTAACACCGGCCGGTCAATGGGGTTTCCCATTATGGGGCAGCCCCACGCCGTCGGGAAACTCCCGGGCGCCGGCAAAACGGAGACTCCTGCCGGCGGAGAATGACGCCCCACGTTCGATGCGGGGGCGGAGAATCCAATTTCACCCTGAAATCGGGCCCGGCGCCAATCCAGCGATTCTCCGGCACCCGAGAATCGGCGTGATCACAGAGACTCTGCGTGGCTGGGGGCCCATTGACAGAGGCCAGCCTAGCAATCCTCCGCTCCCAACCAGCCGAGTTCCCAACGGCGTGGAACTGCCGGTCGGGATGCTCGCGTGGCGGCTGCGGACTCAGTCCGCTGCCACCCTGGTGATGGGGGGGGGAGGGGGGGAGAGGATCGGACACCGGAGGGGCCTTATAGGCAGCCGGGGGAAAGGTCCGTGGGGTTAGATCCATGGGCACGTGGCCGATTGGGGGGGGTCTAGTTTTTATATGTGGTTCCATGGTCCGAGTCCGCCATGGCACTCGGTGCGGACGCTGGAGGCCGCCTCCATGCGCATGCACGGACTGAAAACCGGGAATGCGGGGGCCCGTATCCACAGCTAAAGCTGCGTGAATTATTCTGGGTCCCTGCATGTCATTGAATCAGTCCATCTTTTCTGCAGGAATCTCCAGAGTAAAACGACAACGTTTTTACGCCAGTGTGGGGACACAGTCCCATTTTGGGAGTATCCTGCCCCTGGCGTTTGGCTTCCCAAAAGATCCTTCCAACGAGTGGACCAAGAGAGAGAGTGTGTAAGCGGAGGGTTTGCAGGGTGGGGGGGTACTGTGCTTGTTTCTCTACAGAAATGGGAACTGAGTCTCTTGGTGGGTGAACCTGAAAAGCAACTCAATTTAAGTTTAGTTGATTGTAAGATTTCAGTTCAGTGAAGATTCGGATTGATTGGCGACGACATGATGGCCCGTCACTCGGCTTCAGTGTTATCCGTGTGATGGTTCCAAATTACAGCTAACCGTCTGGCTTGCTGCTGGGATGTCTATCAGCCTGCCAGTCTACTCTGCCTCTTACTCCTGGGTCATGCATTCTCCATATCTTCCCTCACAAAATCCATTTTCGTGGAACGTTTTCTGTTTGTCATCCTGATCTTACCCAGTAGTTAGGATACCTATGTTAATTTCAGGGTGTACCGCGACCCTTTTTACACCTACCCGCGACACCCACTTTGAAAAAGCCTGTCATAAACCATACTGACAGAGGATGAAAGGGTTTGGCGACTTCATGCTGATCAGTTACTTGCTGCACGAAGTGCGTTTTCAGAAACTTCTCAAGAGATTCCACTTTTAGAAGACATAGAGAGCTATATTTTGGAATGAAGACCAGAGACAGTGATGAGTTCAGATTCTGTTTCTGAGGACTTTTCACTGTCTATCCTGGCAGATACTGAAATAACTACCCAAGAATTACTATCTACAAAAAGCAATGAGAACACTTCCGAGGTCTCAAGTAGCCATGTTCAAGAACGCCGACTTCTATTAAAAAGGAATAGACGTCTACCATAGAGAATATGTTATTGAATTGTTTGTATGTAGAGAAATATCAGGTCAGGGGATCTGTTGTATAAATATTAATTGTTGTCATTGCACTTATGAAGGAAAGATGGAGGGAGGGAGGGCATCTGCGAATACATTGTTTCTGGTTCTGCATCACGTGATGTGTAGTGTCGTTAGCAGAGTGTTTGTGTGGACTTTGAGCAGTTCACCATCTTGTTTGTATGAGCAGCACCCTTAATAAATCTCTCATCATGTTTTACAAGAATCCAGTGTGTGGGAACCTCCAGATATTATCTCTTTGTGGCAACAAATAAATATAACAAAAGCCTTTAGCATCTCTGCCATCATTGGCTGAACAGCCCAAAAATGATCACTGAGTGATAGCTCTAAATTCAAAATTGGAAAAGACTACAGACGAGCTGCTATAGAATCAGAAAGAGAAAAACGATTATCACAGAATCACAGAATTATTATAATGCAGAAGGAGGCCATTTGTCTTATTGTGTCTGCATTGGCTCTCCAAACGAGTATCATGACTTAGTGCCATTCCTCGGCCTTTTCCCCGTACTCCTGCATGTTGCTCCTTTTCAAGTAATCATCTAATGCCCTTTTAAATGCCTCGATTGAACCTGCCTCCATCACACTTCCAGGCAGTGCATTCCAGACCAGAGCCACTCATTGTGTGAACAAGTTATTTCCCATATCACATTTGCTTATTTTTGAAATCACCTTAAACCTGTGCCCTCTCGTTCTTGATCCTTTTATGAGTTTCTCCCTGTCTATTCTGTCCAGCCCCCTCATGATGTTGAAACCCTCTATCAAATCTCCTCTCAGCCTTCTTCTCTCCAAGGGGGACAGTACCAAATTTTCCAACCTATCCTGATAACTAAAGTTTCTCATCCCTGGAAGCTTTCTTGTAAACCTCTTCTGCACTCTCTCCGGTGCATTCACATCCTTCCTGAAGTGTGGAGCCCAAAACTGTACACAATGTTCACAATAGGTGTGGACTTGTATAAATTCAGCATAACCTCATTGTTCTTGTACTCTATGCCCCTATTAATAAAGCTCAGAATATTATATGCTATATTAACTGCTCTCTCCACCTGTCCTGCCACCTTCAATGATCTATGCACATGTACACCCATGTCCCTCTACTCCTGCACCCCTTTGAGAATTTTATTCCTTATTTTATATTGTCTCTCCATGTGCATCCCACCAAGATGCATTATCTCACACTTCTCCGCATTGAGCTTCATCTGCCACCTATCTCTACCAACCTGTCTATGTCCTTCTGAAGTTCTGCACTGTCTTCCTCACCATTTACGCTTTTTCTGAGCTTTATTTCATCTGCAGACTTTGAAATTGTCTCCTGCACACCAAGATCTAGATCATTAATATATATCAAGAAAAGCCCAAACCGACCCCAGGGAACACCGCTACAAACCTTCCTCCAGCCTGAAAAATATCCATTGACCGTTGCTCCCTGCTTCCTATTATTCTGCAAATTTTGAATCCATATCACTACTTTCCTTTTTATTCCATGAGCTTTAACCTTTCTGACTTGGGCGGCAAGGTAACACAGTGGTTAGCACTGTTGCTTCACAGCGCCATGGACCCAGATTCGATTCCCCGCTGGGTCACTGTCTGTGCGGAGTCTGCATGTTCTCCCCGTGTCTGTTTGGATTTCCTCTGGACACTTCAGTTTCCTCCCACAGGTCCCGATGTGCTGTTAGGTAATTTAGACGTTCTGAATTCTCCCTCTGTGTACCCGAACAGGCACCGGAATGTGGCGACTAGGTGCTTTTCACAGTAACTTCATTGTTAATGGGCAGCACGGTAGCATAGTGGTTAGCATAATTACTTCACAGCTCCAGGGTCCCAGGTTCGATTCCCGGCTTGGGTCACTGTCTGTGCGGAGTCTGCACGTTCTCCCCGTGTGTGCGTGGGTTTCCTCCGGGTGCTCCGGTTTCCTCCCACAGTCCAAAGACGTGCAGGTTAGGTGGATTGGCCATGCTAAATTGCCCTTAGTGTCCAAAATTGGCCTTAGGGTTGGTTGAGTGGGGTTACTGGGTTATGGGGATAAGGGTGGTGTGGGCCTCGGTAGGGTGCTCTTTCCAAGAGCCGGTGCAGACTCGATGGGCCGAATGGCCTCCTTCTGCACTGTAAATTCTGTGATTCTGTAATGTAAGCCTACTTGTGACACTAATAACGAATATTATTATAAAATCTGTTGTGTGGCACTGTATCGAATGCCTTCTGAAAGTCCATGTACACCATATCAGCAGCATTACCCTCATCGACCCTTTCAGTTACCTCCTCAAAAAACTCCAGCAAGTTAGTTAAACACAATTTACCCTTTAGACATCCATACTGTCTCTTCCTAATTAACCCACATATTTCCATATGACTACTATTTCTATCCTGAATAATTGTTTCTAGAAGCTTGCCCACCACTGACGTTACATATACTGCGTATACTCCGTATACACAGGATCTGCTCAGACGAGGAGGAGCGTAACAGGCATCTACAGACGTTGAAAGATGCCCTCGTACGAACGGGATATGGCACTCGACTCATCGATCGACAATTCCAACGCGCCACAGCGGAAAACCGCACCGACCTCCTCAGAAGACAAACATGGGACACAACCGACAGATTCCCTTCGTAGTCCAGTACTTCCCCGGAGCGGAGAAACTACGACATCTTCTTCACAGCCTTCAACACGTCATTGATGAAGATGAACATCTTGCCAAGGTCATCCCCACACCCCCACTACTTGCCTTCAAACAACCGCGCAACCTCAAACAAACCATTGTTTGCAGCAAACTACCCAGCCTTCAGAACAGTGACCACGACACCACGCAACCCTGCCATGGCAATCTCTGCAAGACGTGCCAGATCATCGACATGGATACCACCATTACACGTGAGAACACCACCCACCAGGTACGCGGTACATACTCGTGCGACTCGGCCAACGTTGTCTACCTCATACGCTGCAGGAAAGGATGTCCCGAAGCGTGGTACATTGGCAAGACCATGCAGACGCTGCGACAACGAATGAACGGACATCGCGTGACAATCACCAGGCAGGAATGTTCCCTTCCAGTCGGGGAACACTTCAGCAATCAAGGGCATTCAGCCTCTGATCTCCGGGTAAGCGTTCTCCAAGGCGGCCTTCAGGACGCGCGACAACGCAGAATCGCCGAGCAGAAACTTATAGCCAGGTTCCGCACACATGAGTGCGGCCTCAACCGGGACCTGGGATTCATGTCGCATTACATTCATCCCCCACCATCTGGCCTGCGAAATCCTACCAACTGTCCGGGCTTGATACAATTCACACCTTTTTAACCTGAGGTTACCCCATCTCTGGATCTGTAAAGATTTAATCACCTGCAAATGCTCGCATTCCAAGCATTGTCTGGCATCTTTGAATTTGTCTATATATGTGTTTCTGGAACATACCTCTTCATTCACCTGAGGAAGGAGCAGCGCTCCGAAAGCTAGTGACATCGAAACAAACCTGTTGGACTTTAACCTGTTGTTGTAAGACTTCGTACTGTGCTCACCCCAGTCCAACGGCGGCATCTCCATATCATGGTTACATATACTGACCTGTAATTGCTGGGACTGTCCTTGCAAACCTCTTTGAATAAGTGCATAATATTTGTAATTCTCCAGTCCTCTGATATCTCTCCTATTTTCCCTACCTTTGCATTTTAAGGGAATATACCTTGACTGCTCAGACCATTTTTGTTTTGAAGTTTGCACATTGTCCAGATACAGTGGGCTCGGTTCTCGAATAGTAGGAGAGGCCGAAAACCAGAACCGCGGCAGGTGCCAAACAGTTTGCGATGCAACCAGCCCGCTCCCATAGGCAAAATCGGGATCTCGCCGTAGCGAGAGAAACCAATTATCACCACTTCAGCCCAATTTCCATACGATTAACGGGAGCGACCCCATATCCAACAACCTCCCATCATTCATTGGTCTCCTCAGCAAGTGGTCACGCTGGCGTCGATTCGTACTCCTTTTGAAAAACTTGAACCCGGCGGAAGTGCTTCTGTGGTGAGCCGAGGAGGTGAGTAACATCTTTGCTCACAGGCAAAGAGCCCGTGGACGCTGGGCTTGCCACTTCAGTGCTCAGCAGGGAATGGGGGAATCCTCGGCTAGGGAAGGGGGACCCTCAGCTCGGGAAGGGGGAGTGTGGAGGAAGGTACCAGGAGGGCAACTGCGCGCGCCACCACCATGCCAACTCCTGGATCATGTGTACCCATTCTGGGAGCAACCTTTGTCCCTGCACGTCTGCCCCACCGACCACCCATAACCCTCATCGACTGCTGAGGCCTTTGGCCGTGCAGCTGAAGGCTATTGCTAATCGGGAACTGGCAATCGTGGTGAAGTGAAAACTTCACACAACCCATGTGGATTCCTGTGGGTGGACAGGCCATGTAGCATGTGGGAGTCATTGCCCAGCATCCCAATCACACCTTGATGCATGGACACTGTGCCTGAACACTGTGGGAGGCAACACCACACGTGCAGCAGCCAACATCCCAACACCCAGATGATCGGGCACAGCTCCAGGGACATGCCCACGGCAAGGGTTGGGTGAGTGCCACGGGGGTGGGGGGGGGTGCATTCTTCAGAGATGGGTCAAGGGATCTGAGGTCTGCCTGCATTGCGGAAGAAAGTGACAGAAGCATCATCCTGGTTGTGCACAAGGGTGTTTATTGTGTGTACCAATTCCTCACTCTCTCAATGGTGCCTCCCCCCCACCCATTCATCCCCACCCCCTCGCTCCTTCCCAGTGCTGCCAGTGTTCCTTGATGTGCTTTGCCTTCCGAGCTCCACCCCTACGTCTAGGTGCGTACACAGGATGCACATCAGAGGTGGAGGCAGCCAACTGCTTACCACATCCCGTGGCCTTCGATGCCCCTGGGGGTTTTGGGGCCGGAGGGCCTTGGCTCACTTGTCGGTGGCACATGCACAGCTATCTCACCCTGTTCGATGTGCTGACTTTGAGATGTGGCCTCATCAGAGGGGTGGAACCCGGAGGAGCTAGTGGCCACCTTCGCCACTCCAATGGACGTTTCCGGGTTGGCACCCAGTGCCCCCTCCTCCTGGTCGGTGCACATAGGGCCCTGGAGTTCACCTTGGGATGGAGGGGCAGCTGGTTTGAGCCTCGGCTGCCCCTGCATCTTCTGACTCTGCCAGCCCTGGCGGGTCCTCATGGTCTGCACCATCATGTCGACACCCTCAACAATGCTCCTCAGTGACTGGGACAAGCTCCACAGTGCCCCAGCAATTCTCATCTGTCCCGCAGAACTTAATCAAGGTCAGGCTGCTACTGGGTGACTTCCCCCAGCGAGGCAGACATTCTGCCTAGACCTTCAGCCATGGCCGTCACCAACTGCGCGACCCCTTGGACACCTCCACTAATGGTGCTGACATCGTCCTCTCCACTGTGGTCGCCACCCTAGCAGTGTTGACCTCAGTGCCACGAATTGCCTGCGACATCTCCTGTGCCCGTAGCTTCTGGGATTCCTCCAATTAGCTATGAACCTGCTGGAGCGTCGCTGAGATCTCCCTCTGAATGTCATAGCCGCTCCCTAATGTCTCCATCGTCTCCAGGGAAATCTCTTCCACAGGCTCCGCATCGGGCTGGGACCCAGCTGGGCCCTGGGATCCAACAGACCTCCGGCCTGGGGTTCCTACCTCTACCTGATGTGCAACAGCAGCTGTGTGGTGCTCACCAGATTGTGCCCCAGCAGCCTGACCACTAACATTTCCCACTGAGGTGTGTGTATCTGTGCTGGTGGAGGGTGAGGATGATAACTATGGTGCCTCGATCGTGTCTTCCTCGGAGCTATCCTCCGAGGTGTTCTTCTGGGATGGGCCGGCACATTGGCTGGAGGACCTGTGGTCAGTGGGAGGATTGGGTCAATCAGTAAGGCAAGTCACGTTTGACAGGTCCTTTGTCTGGGGCCCAGTGGTTCCTCATCTCTACGGCGTCCGCCAGCCTCCGCATTGGTGGCTCTGTCCTCGGCCACCCCAGTTACCTCCAGGGCCCACTCCTCGAAGGAAGAGAGGATTCTTATGTCCGACACTCCTCCGCCAGGCTGGGCCCTCCCCCAGCAATTGTGGGAGAGCTTTTCCTGAGAAGACAGAGGGCATCATTAGCCACACGCATGGTTCACAATGGTGGGAGGGGTGGTGTGAAGGAAAGGTTGAGGAGGGTTGAAGGGTGAGGGGGGATGGAAGGAGGGTTGGGGTTGCATGTAGAGTTGGGTTCCTGTGGGAGCAGAAAAGTCTCGGGGCGGGGGGGGGGGGGGGGGTTGGTGTCTACTCACTCGTGCTGACTGGTGTAGATCATTGACCATTTTCTGGCACTGGAGGCCAGTCCTCCTGGTGACATTCCTGGCACTCATGGCCACCACTACTTTGTCCCTGGCTGCCCTGTGACTGACCCTCCGGGTCCCTCGGGAGAACAGGACATCCCTCCTGGCCTCCAGTGTGTCTAGGTGCCTGGCCATATCTGCATCCTCGAATCTTGGGGCAGGTCTCCTGGACGCCATTGTTGCGAGTTGGCTGGGGTTACCTGCGCATGAGATGTTTAAGTGCTGCTCGATCATTTTACCTGGCGAGCGTGGTGCCGGCGAATCAGCTGGTGAGCCTTCATTTGCAGCGAGAAACCCGTGAGGCATCGTTAAGTGGAACAATTAACATTGAATAGAGTTGCTGGTCTCACTGGGAAGCTCGCGGGAGTTCCCGTTCACTATCACACTTGGAAATCTTTCCAGAGAATCCTGCCCAGTTTTCCCACCAACCTTTCATTCCAGTCTAACCGATGCAGCTTCATTCTTGCCCCTTTGAAGTCAGCTCTCCTCCAGTTAATTGTTTTTACTCTGGGTTGCCTATTTTCATTTTCTATCATCATCCTAAAACCCACGATACAATGACACTGTCTCCTAAATGTTCCCCCACTGACACTTAATCTACTTGATCCACCTCATTCCCAAGAACCAGGTGCAACAGTGCATCATTTCTTGCTGGACTTGACTCATGCTGCTGGAGAAAATTATCTTAAACACAATCTCGATACTTTTGTCCCTCCACCCTTTACACCACCACTGTCCCAATATACATTCAGATAATTAAAGTTCCATTAAAACTGCTCTATAATGTTGGCATCGCTCTGTAATTTCCCTGCAGATTTCTTATTCTACATCCTTCTCTTTAGTTGGCGGTCTATAGACTACATCGAGCAACGTAATTGCATCCATTTTGTTCCTTAGTTTTTGCGAAATTAATTCTATCCATGAATCCTCTGGGACATCCACTTTCTCCAGAATTATAATGTTCTCCTTAACCAATACCACCACTTCTCCCCGTTTCCTTCATTTCCTATCTTTTGTGAACACCTTGCACCCAGGAATATTTAACACACAGTCTTGCCCTTCCTTGAGGCAAGCATCTGTTATCACCACAGCATCATCTTTCCACAATACAATCTGTGCCTGTAACTCCCCAATCTTATTTGCAATTCTCTGTGCACTCACATACATGCTCAGTAGCTCAGATTTAGACATAATTACTTCCTCCAACTTCACTTACTAACTTACTGTTCTCGATACTAGTGCTTTCAGTCCCTCCAAATATTTTGTGCACCCTGGTATTCTTCTCTAATACTTCCTCTTGGTTCCAAAACCCCTGCCGAGTTAGTTTAAAGCCCTCCCGACAACACTAGCAAAACTCCCTGCAAACTCTGTTCAGGTGCAACCCGCCAGTTTATACAGGTTCCATCTCCCCCAGAGCCAGTCCAGTGTCCCAGGAATCAAAAGCCCTCCCTCCTGAACCATCTTTCCAGCCACGCAATGTCCTGCAGCTGCTCTGTGACATGCTTGAATCTAGCACTAGGAAGGCAACATACCATCCTGGAGTCACGTCTAAGGCACAGAAACGCCTGTCTGTTCCCTTAGCTAATGAATTCCTTACCACTATTGCTCTTCCCATCTTCTTCATCCCCTCCTGTACAGCTGCTCCACTTATGGTGCCACAAACCTAGCTCTGACTGTAGTTATCTGAGGAACCAGGACCCTCAACAGCTTACAAAATGGAAATACGATTTCTGAGTGGGATCCCAGGGGACTCCTGCATGACCTGCCTAGCTCTCTTGGACTGCCTGGTGGTCACCCATTTCTCCTCTGCCTCCGGGCCTTAATCTGCAGTGTGACCACCTCTCTGAATGTGTTATCCACATTTATCTCAGCCTTGTGGATGCACCACAGTGACTCCATTCACCAATCGAGCTCTCAAACCCGAAGCTCAAGTTTATGCACCCGGGCAGCACTCCTGCACATATGGCTGTCGAGGACACTGGTAGCATTCATGACTTTACACATATTACAGGACACGCATTCCATTTGACAAGGTTGCCCTGCCATGTCTTAAACTTTACTTCCCTTCTGTTAACCCTATTCTATTTAGGGTTACTTGCCTCATCTTCCTATATTAGGCCCTAACTTTTCCTTCTTTCAGACATTGGTCTTTCACACGCTGACCTTTACACTGAGCACTTCCCAGCCAATCAACTTACCAGTTTCCTGTGATGTCATTTTTTTTTTTGTTCCCCAAGTGTTGCCTCACAGTAGCTGAAATACTCACCAAATAACTCACCTAATCTCCGGTAGCAGGACAACACCACTCTCTGAAGGATGTAAACGTTAGAAAGCAAAAAGCAAAAGAGCACCTCGTTCCCCTCTGCACCGAATTGCCACTTTGATCCAAATTCCCAGATATACTCACTTGGACTGTGTCTCACTCAGGATGAGGTCTCTCCCTCAGCTTGTGCATCACTTACTTATCACCCAGTAAAAGTTGTGGAGCTGCTGATTTTAAAATAAAGGTGGTGCGCTGAATATTGAAGAATGGGGGTTCTTTATCCAAATTCAGCCAGTATTCTGGAGGTCAAAATCCAAGGGTAATCTTTCCAAAATTATTCCTTGCCAATGTCTATTGTACTAAAATCCATCAGCTTTTATTGGGGGAGTGGGAGGATGATTTGCCAATTGTTTGCATGTCCACATTGATGGGGTTAAAAATAATGAAAATATTTGTATTTAGATAATGCTTAATATGACCTCAACGTGTCCAAAGGTGCTGTAGCAGTGGATATCAAGGGAAATGGGGAGTGGACCATGACCGGATTGATGAATGGAGGCTTTTGTCGTCAACGGGTGGGATTGTCCTGTTCTGTCCGCTGCCAGACCGGAAATGCCTGCCCGAAATCAACAGACCTATTGCTGTTCCATCAGATTTTCCATCCCACCTGCAATGATTCTCATGGCTGGCGAGACTGGAACATCCTAGCCCATGTTCCTTGTTGCTCTCACATTTATGATTAGCCTCGCTTGACTTAACAATTCACTCGCTTGAAATATTTACACAAATACGCCATTTTGCATCTTTGTAAGATAAATATTAGTGAACTTAATATTGCAATGATGTTTTTTTTTTAAAGTAGCCTAACCTAGAAGTTCATCAAAAAACCAATAATAGTTTGCTGTGGGAATGTGAGGCGAGTCTCTAGATTTTTATTATGTTTAGCCTGTACATTGTGCTGCCGTGCACAATTCAACTGAGCAGTTTTGTCGTATCATTATAATGATATAAATCCTTGAGCTGCATAAGACACAAGGTGCAAATTGGTCAGAAGGGATTGGATCAATAGGTTGTGGGTTCATTTGTTAAAACTAAAAAAATGCAAACGTCCCCACAGTCTGCTCTCCTGTTTGAGAACTGACTAGTGGTGATCGCCACATCTCAGGTGAAGGACAAAGTCGAGAAGGCAAGGCCTTCATGAATAACCTCAGCCAGTATGAGAATTGAACCCATCCTTTTGGCATTACTCCACATTATGAAGCAGCCGTCCTGCCAATGGAGCTAACATGAGGACAGGGATATTTGCTTGAAGGCATCCGAGCAGTGCTTTCGGGTAACCAAAATTAACTAAATCAACAAACTGAGCTATGCGTTAAAAGGCAGCCCCTTAAATGGACACTGCATCAAAGTAAAGGGAATTCCAAAGGAAATTTGAAGCATCAAAATAAAATGTGATTGGTGGAATCGATAAAACACTCCGTTCTCCATGGTGTCCACTGGGCACAGGAGGCCTTGATCGGGCCGACGGACACGGTGTGCTCCCTTTCCAGGGACATTTGGCAGCTAACATAGCCATGGAAGAGAGGCAGACAGTTGTGACGGATGAAGAAGAGGTGCAGACAATTGGGACGGATGACCCCTTGACTGCCTTCTGCCTGGACCTATTAATGGCCAATTTTGCCAGGCCCAGGAGCAGGGCCATGAGGAGGCCCTCCTCCCTTCCGTCACCCTCCACACTGGATGCCCAACGATCAGGAGTGTGGGACGGAAGTGCAGCCAAAAAGAAAGTAATAGATTTCTCAGAAAATTAAAATCGGGGTGCAGCCTAGGACAACTTACATATGCGCGGTCCATGGGCTCCACCAGCCCACAAAAGACACATGCATCTTGGAAGTTTGTGAACCAATGGAACCAACAGTTTTTGAGACTGCTGTGTGCACTATCCTCCAACCCTGATGCAGGAAGGTTAAGGGGGAAGACTCCCACATAGAGAACCCTCTACTGGGGACCTCAGCTGCTGGGCAGCAACAAGTGGTGCCAGGGCATGGTTGGACAGCAGGTGGAGGCAGCAGCCCATGTAGGAAAGCCCTCCGCACTGTGCTAACGGGCACAGATCGCATTTCCGTGAGGCGACTTAAATTGTGCGACCCTGGCACCCAAAGGAGGGTTGAGGGGATGGGGCCAAGGTGAAATTCTGTCCGAGCAGGGGTATGCTCAGAGGGAGTCCACCACACAGCTGAGCATTCTTGAAGGCCACTGGGGCTGAAAACCAGCATTTTAAAGTGATGGATAGCCTCTGCTCTGAGCTGGATATCCACTAACCCCTAATGCGCCAGTTCAAAAGAGGCCATCCAGCCCACTCCTCTGCTACCCAGCACAACCCCAATTTTGGTCACCACAGCAGACATAGTCCTCCTCTCCGCCAGCCACCTGAAGCTATCATGGTGGTGGTGCGGATTCTTGAGCAGCAGCTGCCTGACGATAGCCATTACTCCTGATGGGGGTGAACTGCAGTGCGAGGCAGTTGTTCTCTAGAATTTGATGAGTTCCTGGTAAAAGGCAGGAAATGCCTGGAAGGAGTTTTGAAGGCCCCTCAGGTCTATGAACAGGAGATGCATGTCATGGTTCAGGCCATGCACCAGATGGAAGAAATATGTCACCAGGGCACACCATCTAGGAGGTGGCTCGACACAGAGGTATTGCTTCAGGGTCTGAAGACGGAAAGTCGCCATCTGGGTGCGAAGCAGTGACCCAGTGCAACCATTTGTCCCAGAAGAAGTCGATAACCATCTTCTGAATTTTTGCGACAAGCTTCGGAAACAGGGTCAAAGTGACCAAATGAACTCCTGAAGTAGGGTCAAAGTGACCAGCCGAACTCCGGAAGGAGGGTCAATGACACCAGCCGAACGCCGGAAGCATTGTCAAAGTGACCAGCCGAACTCCGGAAGGAGGGTCAATGACACCAGCCGAACGCCGGAAGCAGCGTCATAGTGACCAGCCGAACTCCGGACGCAGTGTCATAGTGACCAGCCGAACTCCGGAAGCAGGGTCAAAGTGACCAGCCGAACTCCGGAAGCAGGGTCAAAGTGACCAGCTGAACTCTGGAAGCAGGGTCAAAGACACCAGCCGAACTCCGGAAGCAGCGTCAAAGTGACTAGCCGAACTCTGGAAGCAGGATCAAAGTGACCAGCCGAACTCCGGAAGCAGTGTCAAAGTGACTAGCCGAACTCCGGAAGCAGGGTCAAAGTGACCAGCCGAACTCCGGAAGCAGAGTCAAAGTGACCAGCCGAACTCTGGAAGCAGGGTCAAAGTGACCAGCCGAACTCCGGAAGCAGAGTCAAAGTGACTAGCCGAACTCTGGAAGCAGGGTCAAAGTGACCAGCCGAACTCCGGAAGCAGGGTCAAAGTGACCAGCCGAACTCCGGAAGCAGAGTCAAAGTGACCAGCCGAACTCTGGAAGCAGGGTCAAAGTGACCAGCCGAACTCCGGAAGCAGAGTCAAAGTGACTAGCCGAACTCTGGAAGCAGGGTCAAAGTGACCAGCCGAACTCCGGAAGCAGGGTCAAAGTGACCAGCCGAACTCCGGAAGCAGAGTCAAAGTGACCAGCTGAACTCCGGAAGCAGTGTCAAAGTGACCAGCCGAACGCCGGAAGCAGTGTCACAGTGACCAGCCGAACTCCGGACGCAGTGTCATAGTGACCAGCCGAACTCCGGAAGGAGGGTCAAAGTGACCAGCCGAACTCCGGAAGCAGGGTCAAAGTGACCAGCTGAACTCTGGAAGCAGGGTCAAAGTGACCAGCCGAACTCCGGAAGCAGGGTCAAAGTGACCAGCCGAACTCCGGAAGCAGGGTCAAAGTGACCAGCCGAACTCCGGAAGCAGGATCAAAGTGACTAGCCGAACTCCGGAAGCAGGATCAAAGTGACCAGCCGAACTCCAGAAGCAGAGTCAAAGTGACCAGCCGAACTCCGGAAGCAGTGTCAAAGTGACTAGCCGAACTCCGGAAGCTGGGTCAAAGTGACCAGCCGAACTCCGGAAGCAGAGTCAAAGTGACTAGCCGAACTCCGGAAGCAGTGTCAAAGTGACCAGCCGAACTCCGGAAGCAGTGTCAAAGTGACCAGCCGAACTCCGGAAGCAGTGTCAAAGTGACCAGCCGAACTCCGGAAGCAGAGTCAAAGTGACCAGCCGAATTCCGGAAGCAGGGTCAAAGTGACCAGCCGAACTCCGGAAGCAGTGTCAAAGTGACCAGCCGAACTCCGGAAGCAGTGTCAAAGTGACCAGCCGAACTCCGGAAGCAGGATCAAAGTTACCAGCCGAACTCCGGAAGCAGGGTCAAAGTGACCAGCCGAACTCCGGAAGCAGGATCAAAGTGACCAGCCGAACTCCGGAACCACAGTCAAAGTGACCAGCCGAACTCCGGAACCACAGTCAAAGTGACCAGCCGAAATCCGGAAGCAGTGTCAAAGTGACCAGCCGAACTCCGGAAGCAGGGTCAAAGTGACCAGCCGAACTCCGGAAGCAGGGTCAAAGACACCAGCCGAACTCCGGAAGCAGCGTCAAAGTGACTAGCCGATCTCCGGAAGCAGCGTCAAAGTGACCAGCCTAACTCCGGAAACAGGATCAAAGTGACCAGCCGAACTCCGGAAGCAGGATCAAAGTGACCAGCCGAACTCCGGAACCACAGTCAAAGTGACCAGCCGAACTCTGGAAGCAGGATCAAAGTGACCAGCCGAGCTCCGGAAGCAGGATCAAAGTGACCTGCCGAACTCCGAAACCACAGTCAAAGTGACCAGCCGAACTCCGGAAGCAGAGTCAAAGTGACCAGCTCAACTCCGGAAGCAGGGTCCAAGACACCAGCCGAACTCTGGAAGCAGGGTGAAAGACATCAGCCGAACTCCGGAAGCAGGGTCAAAGAGACCAGCCGTACTCCGGAGGCAGTGTCAAAGTGAACAGCCGAACTCCGGATGCAGGATCAAAGTGACCAGCCGAACTCCGGAAGCAGGGTCAAAGTGACCAGCCAAACTCCGGAAGCAGGGTCAAAGTGACCAGCCGAACTCCGGAAGCAGGGTCAAAGTGACCAGCCGAACTCCGGAAGCAGAGTCAAAGTGACCAGCCGAACTCTGGAAGCAGGGTCAAAGTGACCAGCCGAACTCCGGAAGCAGAGTCAAAGTGACTAGCCGAACTCTGGAAGCAGGGTCAAAGTGACCAGCCGAACTCCGGAAGCAGGGTCAAAGTGACCAGCCGAACTCCGGAAGCAGAGTCAAAGTGACCAGCTGAACTCCGGAAGCAGTGTCAAAGTGACCAGCCGAACGCCGGAAGCAGTGTCACAGTGACCAGCCGAACTCCGGACGCAGTGTCATAGTGACCAGCCGAACTCCGGAAGGAGGGTCAAAGTGACCAGCCGAACTCCGGAAGCAGGGTCAAAGTGACCAGCTGAACTCTGGAAGCAGGATCAAAGTGACCAGCCGAACTCCGGAAGCAGGGTCAAAGTGACCAGCCGAACTCCGGAAGCAGGGTCAAAGTGACCAGCCGAACTCCGGAAGCAGCGTCAAAGTGACTAGCCGAACTCTGGAAGCAGGATCAAAGTGACCAGCCGAACTCCGGAAGCAGGGTCAAAGTGACCAGCCGAACTCCGGAAGCAGGATCAAAGTGACCAGCCGAACTCCAGAAGCAGAGTCAAAGTGACCAGCCGAACTCCGGAAGCAGTGTCAAAGTGACTAGCCGAACTCCGGAAGCAGGGTCAAAGTGACCAGCCGAACTCCGGAAGCAGAGTCAAAGTGACCAGTCGAACTCCGGAAGCAGGATCAAAGTGACCAGCCGAACTCCGGAAGCAGGATCAAAGTGACCAGCCGAACTCCGGAAGCAGAGTCAAAGTGACCAGCCGAACTCCGGAAGCAGTGTCAAAGTGACCAGCCGAACTCCGGAAGCAGGATCAAAGTGACCAGCCGAACTCCGGAAGCAGTGTCAAAGTGACCAGCCGAACTCCGGAAGCAGTGTCAAAGTGACCAGCCGAACTCCGGAAGCAGGATCAAAGTGACCAGCCGAACTCCGGAAGCAGGGTCAAAGTGACCAGCCGAACTCCGGAAGCAGGATCAAAGTGACCAGCCGAACTCCGGAACCACAGTCAAAGTGACCAGCCGAACTCCGGAACCACAGTCAAAGTGACCAGCCGAAATCCGGAAGCAGTGTCAAAGTGACCAGCCGAACTCCGGAAGCAGGGTCAAAGTGACCAGCCGAACTCCGGAAGCAGGGTCAAAGACACCAGCCGAACTCCGGAAGCAGGGTCAAAGTGACCAGCCGAACTCCGGAAGCAGGATCAAAGTGACCAGCCGAACTCCAGAAGCAGAGTCAAAGTGACCAGCCGAACTCCGGAAGCAGTGTCAAAGTGACTAGCCGAACTCCGGAAGCAGGGTCAAAGTGACCAGCCGAACTCCGGAAGCAGAGTCAAAGTGACCAGTCGAACTCCGGAAGCAGGATCAAAGTGACCAGCCGAACTCCGGAAGCAGGATCAAAGTGACCAGCCGAACTCCGGAAGCAGAGTCAAAGTGACCAGCCGAACTCCGGAAGCAGTGTCAAAGTGACCAGCCGAACTCCGGAAGCAGGATCAAAGTGACCAGCCGAACTCCGGAAGCAGTGTCAAAGTGACCAGCCGAACTCCGGAAGCAGTGTCAAAGTGACCAGCCGAACTCCGGAAGCAGGATCAAAGTGACCAGCCGAACTCCGGAAGCAGGGTCAAAGTGACCAGCCGAACTCCGGAAGCAGGATCAAAGTGACCAGCCGAACTCCGGAACCACAGTCAAAGTGACCAGCCGAACTCCGGAACCACAGTCAAAGTGACCAGCCGAAATCCGGAAGCAGTGTCAAAGTGACCAGCCGAACTCCGGAAGCAGGGTCAAAGTGACCAGCCGAACTCCGGAAGCAGGGTCAAAGACACCAGCCGAACTCCGGAAGCAGCGTCAAAGTGACTAGCCGATCTCCGGAAGCAGCGTCAAAGTGACCAGCCTAACTCCGGAAACAGGATCAAAGTGACCGGCCGAACTCCGGAAGCAGGATCAAAGTGACCAGCCGAACTCCGGAACCACAGTCAAAGTGACCAGCCGAACTCTGGAAGCAGGATCAAAGTGACCAGCCGAGCTCCGGAAGCAGGATCAAAGTGACCTGCCGAACTCCGAAACCACAGTCAAAGTGACCAGCCGAACTCCGGAAGCAGAGTCAAAGTCACCAGCTCAACTCCGGAAGCAGGGTCCAAGACACCAGCCGAACTCTGGAAGCAGGGTGAAAGACATCAGCCGAACTCCGGAAGCAGGGTGAAAGACATCAGCCGAACTCCGGAAGCAGGGTCAAAGTGACCAGCCAAACTCCGGAGGCAGTGTCAAAGTGACCAGCCGTACTCCGGACGCAGGGTCAAAGTGAACAGCCGAACTCCGGATGCAGGATCAAAGTGACCAGCCGAACTCCGGAAGCAGGGTCAAAGTGACCAGCCAAACTCCGGAAGCAGGGTCAAAGTGACCAGCCGAACTCCGGAAGCAGGGTCAAAGTGACCAGCCAAACTCCGGAGGCAGTGTCAAAGTGACCAGCCGAACTCCGGACGCAGGGTCAAAGTGAACAGCCGAACTCCGGATGCAGGATCAAAGTGACCAGCCGAACTCCGGAAGCAGGGTCAAAGTGACCAGCCAAACTCCGGAAGCAGGGTCAAAGTGACCAGCCGAACTCCGGAAGCAGGGTCAAAGTGACCAGTCGAACTCCGGAAGCAGGGTCAAAGACACCAGCCGAACTCTGGAAGCAGAGTCAAAGTGACCAGCCGAACTCCGGAAGCAGGTTGAAACTGATCAGCCGAACTCCGGAAGCAGGGTCAAAGTGACTAGCCGAACTCCGGAAGCAGTGTCATAGTGACCAGCCGAACTCCGGAAGCAGAGTCAAAGTGACCAGCCGAACTCCGGAAGCAGAGTCAAAGTGACCAGCCGATCTCCGGAAGCAGGATCAAAGTGACCATCCGATCTCCGGAAGCAGGGTAAAAGACATCAGCTGAACTCCGGAAGCAGGGTCAAAAGCACCATCCGACCTCCGGAAGCAGGGTCAAAGTGACCAGCCGAACTCCGGAAGCAATGTCAAAGTGACCAGCCGAACTCCGGAAGCAGGATCAAAGTGACCATCCGATCTCCGGAAGCAGGGTAAAAGACATCAGCTGAACTCCGGAAGCAGGGTCAAAAGCACCATCCGACCTCCGGAAGCAGGGTCAAAGTGACCAGCCGAACTCCGGAAGCAATGTCAAAGTGACCAGCCGAACTCCGGAAGCAGGGTCAAAGTGACCAGCCGAACTCCGGAAGCAGTGTCAAAGTGACCAGCCGAACTCCGGAAGCAGGCTCAAAATGACCAGCCGAACTCCGGAAGCAGGGTCAAAGTGACCAGCCGAACTCCGGAAGCAGGCTCAAAATGACCAGCCGAACTCCGGAAGCAGGCTAAAAGTGACCAGCCGAACTCCGGAACCACAGTCAAGGTGACCAGCCGAACTCCGGAAGCAGGATCAAAGTGACCAGCCGAACTCCGGAAGCAGGGTCAAAGTGACCAGCCGAACTCCGGAAGCAGGGTCAAAGTGACCAGCCGAACTCCGGAAGCAGTGTCAAAGTGACCAGCCGAACTCCGGAAGCAGAGTCAAAGTGACCAGCCGAACTCCGGAAGCAGGATCAAAGTGACCAGCCGAACTCCGGAAGCAGGGTCAAAGTGACCAGCCGAACTCCGGAAGCAGTGTCAAAGTGACCAGCCGAACTCCGGAAGCAGGGTGAAAGTGACCAGCCGAACTCCGGAAGCAGTGTCAAAGTCACCAGCCGAACTCCGGAAGCAGGCTCAAAATGACTAGCCGAAATCCGGAAGCAGTGTCAAAGTGACCAGCCGAACTCCGGAAGCAGGGTCAAAGTGACCAGCCGAACTCCGGAAGCAGGGTCAAAGTGACCAGCCGAACTCCGGAAGCAGTGTCAAAGTGACCAGCCGAACTGCGGAAGCAGTGTCAAAGTGACCAGCCGAACTCCGGAAGCAGTGTCAAAGTGACCAGCCGAACTCCGGAAGCAGAGTCAAAGTGACCAGCCGAACTCTGGAAGCAGGGTCAAAGTGACCAGCCGAACTCCGGAAGCAGTGTCAAAATGACTAGCCGAAATCCGGAAGCAGTGTCAAAGTGACCAGCCGAACTCCGGAAGCAGTGTCAAAGTGACCAGCCGAACTCCGGAAGCAGTGTCATAGTGACCAGCCGAACTCCGGAAGCAGGGTCAAAGTGACCAGCCGAACTCCGGAAGCAGTGTCAAAGTGACCAGCCGAACTCCGGAAGCAGGATCAAAGTGACCAGCCGAACTCCGGAAGCAGGGTCAAAGTGACCAGCCGAACTCGGGAAGCAGTGTCCAAGTGACCAGCCGAACTCCGGAAGCAGGATCAAAGTGACCAGCCGAACTGCGGAAGCAGGGTCAAAGTGACCAGCCGAAATCCGGAAGCAGTGTCAAAGTGACCAGCCGAACTCCGGAAGCAGAGTCAAAGTGACCAGCCGAACTCCGGAAGCAGGGTCAAAGTGACCAGCCGAACTCCGGAAGCAGGATCAAAGTGACCAGCCGAACTCCGGAAGCAGGGTCAAAGTGACCTGCCGAACTCCGGAAGCAGGGTCAAAGTGACCAGCCGAACTCCGGAAGCAGGATCAAAGTGACCAGCCGAACTCCGGAAGCAGTGTCAAAGTGACCAGCCGAACTCCGGAAGCAGGGTCAAAGTGACCAGCCGAACTCCGGACGCAGGGTCAAAGTGACCAGCCGAACTCCGGAAGCAGGGTGAAAGTGACCAGCCGAACTCCGGAAGCAGTGTCAAAGTGACCAGCCGAACTCCGGAAGCAGTGTCAAAGTGACCAGCCGAACTCCGGAAGCAGTGTCAAAGTGACCAGCCGAACTCCGGAAGCAGGGTGAAAGTGACCAGCCGAATTCCGGTAGCATGGTCAAAGTGACCAGCCGAACTCCGGAAGCAGGATGAAAGTGACCAGCCGAACTCGGGAAGCAGTGTCCAAGTGACCAGCCGAACTCCGGAAGCAGGATCAAAGTGACCAGCCGAACTGCGGAAGCAGGGTCAAAGTGACCAGCCGAAATCCGGAAGCAGTGTCAAAGTGACCAGCCGAACTCCGGAAGCAGGGTCAAAGTGACCAGCCGAACTCCGGAAGCAGTGTCAAAGTGACCAGCCGAACTCCGGAAGCAGTGTCAAAGTGACCAGCCGAACTCCGGAAGGAGGATCAAAGTGACCAGCCGAACTCCGGAAACAGGGTCAAAGTGACCAGCCGAACTCCGGAAGCAGGGTCAAAGTGACCAGCCGAACTCCGGACGCAGGGTCAAAGTGACCAGCCGAACTCCGGAAGCAGGGTGAAAGTGACTAGCCGAACTCCGGAAGCAATGTCAAAGTGACCAGCCGAACTCCGGAAGCAGGCTCAAAGCGATCAGCCGAACTCCGGAAGCAGGATCAAAGTGACCAGCCGAACTCCGGAAGCAGTGTCAAAGTGACCAGTCGAACTCCGGAAGCAATGTCAAAGTGACCAGCCGAACTCCGGAAGCAGGGTCAAAGTGACCAGCCGAACTCCGGAAGCAGTGTCAAAGTGACCAGTCGAACTCCGGAAGCAATGTCAAAGTGACCAGCCGAACTCCGGAAGCAGGGTCAAAGTGACCAGCCGAACTCCGGAAGCAGGGTCAAAGTGACCAGTCGAACTCCGGAAGCAGGGTCAAAGTGACCAGTCGAACTCCGGAAGCAATGTCAAAGTGACCAGCCGAACTCCGGAAGCAGGGTCAAAGTGACCAGCCGAACTCCGGAAGCAGGGTCAAAGTGACCAGCCGAAATCCGGAAGCAGTGTCAAAGTGACCAGCCGAACTCCGGAAGCAGAGTCAAAGTGACCAGCCGAACTCCGGAAGCAGGGTCAAAGTGACCAGCCGAACTCCGGAAGCAGGATCAAAGTGACCAGCCGAACTCCGGAAGCAGTGTCAAAGTGACCAGCCGAACTCCGGAAGCAGGGTCAAAGTGACCAGCCGAACTCCGGACGCAGGGTCAAAGTGACCAGCCGAACTCCGGAAGCAGGGTCAAAGTGACCAGCCGAACTCCGGACGCAGGGTCAAAGTGACCAGCCGAACTCCGGAAGCAGGGTGAAAGTGACCAGCCGAACTCCGAAAGCAGTGTCAAAGTGACCAGCCGAACTCCGGAAGCAGTGTCAAAGTGACCAGCCGAACTCCGGAAGCAGTGTCAAAGTGACCAGCCGAACTCCGGAAGCAGGGTGAAAGTGACCAGCCGAATTCCGGTAGCATGGTCAAAGTGACCAGCCGAACTCCGGAAGCAGGATGAAAGTGACCAGCCGAACTCGGGAAGCAGTGTCCAAGTGACCAGCCGAACTCCGGAAGCAGGATCAAAGTGACCAGCCGAACTGCGGAAGCAGGGTCAAAGTGACCAGCCGAAATCCGGAAGCAGTGTCAAAGTGACCAGCCGAACTCCGGAAGCAGGGTCAAAGTGACCAGCCGAACTCCGGAAGCAGGGTCAAAGTGACCAGCCGAACTCCGGAAACAGTGTCAAAGTGACCAGCCGAACTCCGGAAGCAGGGTCAAAGTGACCAGCCGAACTCCGGACACAGGGTCAAAGTGACCAGCCGAACTCCGGAAGCAGGGTGAAAGTGACCAGCCGAATTCCGGTAGCATGGTCAAAGCGACCAGCCGAACTCCGGAAGCAATGTCAAAGTGACCAGCCGAACTCCGGAAACAGGATCAAAGTGACCGGCCGAACTCCGGAAGCAGGATCAAAGTGACCAGCCGAACTCCGGAACCACAGTCAAAGTGACCAGCCGAACTCTGGAAGCAGGATCAAAGTGACCAGCCGAGCTCCGGAAGCAGGATCAAAGTGACCTGCCGAACTCCGAAACCACAGTCAAAGTGACCAGCCGAACTCCGGAAGCAGAGTCAAAGTCACCAGCTCAACTCCGGAAGCAGGGTCCAAGACACCAGCCGAACTCTGGAAGCAGGGTGAAAGACATCAGCCGAACTCCGGAAGCAGGGTGAAAGACATCAGCCGAACTCCGGAAGCAGGGTCAAAGTGACCAGCCAAACTCCGGAGGCAGTGTCAAAGTGACCAGCCGTACTCCGGACGCAGGGTCAAAGTGAACAGCCGAACTCCGGATGCAGGATCAAAGTGACCAGCCGAACTCCGGAAGCAGGGTCAAAGTGACCAGCCAAACTCCGGAAGCAGGGTCAAAGTGACCAGCCGAACTCCGGAAGCAGGGTCAAAGTGACCAGCCAAACTCCGGAGGCAGTGTCAAAGTGACCAGCCGAACTCCGGACGCAGGGTCAAAGTGAACAGCCGAACTCCGGATGCAGGATCAAAGTGACCAGCCGAACTCCGGAAGCAGGGTCAAAGTGACCAGCCAAACTCCGGAAGCAGGGTCAAAGTGACCAGCCGAACTCCGGAAGCAGGGTCAAAGTGACCAGTCGAACTCCGGAAGCAGGGTCAAAGACACCAGCCGAACTCTGGAAGCAGAGTCAAAGTGACCAGCCGAACTCCGGAAGCAGGTTGAAACTGATCAGCCGAACTCCGGAAGCAGGGTCAAAGTGACTAGCCGAACTCCGGAAGCAGTGTCATAGTGACCAGCCGAACTCCGGAAGCAGAGTCAAAGTGACCAGCCGAACTCCGGAAGCAGAGTCAAAGTGACCAGCCGATCTCCGGAAGCAGGATCAAAGTGACCATCCGATCTCCGGAAGCAGGGTAAAAGACATCAGCTGAACTCCGGAAGCAGGGTCAAAAGCACCATCCGACCTCCGGAAGCAGGGTCAAAGTGACCAGCCGAACTCCGGAAGCAATGTCAAAGTGACCAGCCGAACTCCGGAAGCAGGGTCAAAGTGACCAGCCGAACTCCGGAAGCAGTGTCAAAGTGACCAGCCGAACTCCGGAAGCAGGCTCAAAATGACCAGCCGAACTCCGGAACCACAGTCAAGGTGACCAGCCGAACTCCGGAAGCAGGATCAAAGTGACCAGCCGAACTCCGGAAGCAGGGTCAAAGTGACCAGCCGAACTCCGGAAGCAGGGTCAAAGTGACCAGCCGAACTCCGGAAGCTGTGTCAAAGTGACCAGCCGAACTCCGGAAGCAGAGTCAAAGTGACCAGCCGAACTCCGGAAGCAGGATCAAAGTGACCAGCCGAACTCCGGAAGCAGGGTCAAAGTGACCAGCCGAACTCCGGAAGCAGGGTGAAAGTGACCAGCCGAACTCCGGAAGCAGTGTCAAAGTCACCAGCCGAACTCCGGAAGCAGGCTCAAAATGACTAGCCGAAATCCGGAAGCAGTGTCAAAGTGACCAGCCGAACTCCGGAAGCAGGGTCAAAGTGACCAGCCGAACTCCGGAAGCAGGGTCAAAGTGACCAGCCGAACTCCGGAAGCAGTGTCAAAGTGACCAGCCGAACTGCGGAAGCAGTGTCAAAGTGACCAGCCGAACTCCGGAAGCAGTGTCAAAGTGACCAGCCGAACTCCGGAAGCAGAGTCAAAGTGACCAGGCGAACTCTGGAAGCAGGGTCAAAGTGACCAGCCGAACTCCGGAAGCAGTGTCAAAATGACTAGCCGAAATCCGGAAGCAGTGTCAAAGTGACCAGCCGAACTCCGGAAGCAGTGTCAAAGTGACCAGCCGGACTGCGGAAGCAGTGTCAAAGTGACCAGCCGAACTCCGGAAGCAGTGTCAAAGTGACCAGCCGAACTCCGGAAGCAGTGTCATAGTGACCAGCCGAACTCCGGAAGCAGGGTCAAAGTGACCAGCCGAACTCCGGAAGCAGTGTCAAAGTGACCAGCCGAACTCCGGAAGCAGGATCAAAGTGACCAGCCGAACTCCGGAAGCAGGGTCAAAGTGACCAGCCGAACTCGGGAAGCAGTGTCCAAGTGACCAGCCGAACTCCGGAAGCAGGATCAAAGTGACCAGCCGAACTGCGGAAGCAGGGTCAAAGTGACCAGCCGAAATCCGGAAGCAGTGTCAAAGTGACCAGCCGAACTCCGGAAGCAGAGTCAAAGTGACCAGCCGAACTCCGGAAGCAGGGTCAAAGTGACCAGCCGAACTCCGGAAGCAGGATCAAAGTGACCAGCCGAACTCCGGAAGCAGGGTCAAAGTGACCAGCAGAACTCCGGAAGCAGGATCAAAGTGACCAGCCGAACTCCGGAAGCAGGGTCAAAGTGACCAGCCGAACTCCGGAAGCAGGATCAAAGAGACCAGCCGAACTCCGGAAGCAGTGTCAAAGTGACCAGCCGAACTCCGGAAGCAGGGTCAAAGTGACCAGCCGAACTCCGGACGCAGGGTCAAAGTGACCAGCCGAACTCCGGAAGCAGGGTGAAAGTGACCAGCCGAACTCCGGAAGCAGTGTCAAAGTGACCAGCCGAACTCCGGAAGCAGTGTCAAAGTGACCAGCCGAACTCCGGAAGCAGTGTCAAAGTGACCAGCCGAACTCCGGAAGCAGGGTGAAAGTGACCAGCCGAATTCCGGTAGCATGGTCAAAGTGACCAGCCGAACTCCGGAAGCAGGATGAAAGTGACCAGCCGAACTCGGGAAGCAGTGTCCAAGTGACCAGCCGAACTCCGGAAGCAGGATCAAAGTGACCAGCCGAACTGCGGAAGCAGGGTCAAAGTGACCAGCCGAAATCCGGAAGCAGTGTCAAAGTGACCAGCCGAACTCCGGAAGCAGGGTCAAAGTGACCAGCCGAACTCCGGAAGCAGTGTCAAAGTGACCAGCCGAACTCCGGAAGCAGTGTCAAAGTGACCAGCCGAACTCCGGAAGGAGGATCAAAGTGACCAGCCGAACTCCGGAAACAGGGTCAAAGTGACCAGCCGAACTCCGGAAGCAGGGTCAAAGTGACCAGCCGAACTCCGGACGCAGGGTCAAAGTGACCAGCCGAACTCCGGAAGCAGGGTGAAAGTGACTAGCCGAACTCCGGAAGCAATGTCAAAGTGACCAGCCGAACTCCGGAAGCAGGCTCAAAGCGATCAGCCGAACTCCGGAAGCAGGATCAAAGTGACCAGCCGAACTCCGGAAGCATGGTCAAAGCGACCAGCCGAACTCCGGAAGCAGTGTCAAAGTGACCAGTCGAACTCCGGAAGCAATGTCAAAGTGACCAGCCGAACTCCGGAAGCAGGGTCAAAGTGACCAGCCGAACTCCGGAAGCAGGGTCAAAGTGACCAGCCGAAATCCGGAAGCAGTGTCAAAGTGACCAGCCGAACTCCGGAAGCAGAGTCAAAGTGACCAGCCGAACTCCGGAAGCAGGGTCAAAGTGACCAGCCGAACTCCGGAAGCAGGATCAAAGTGACCAGCCGAACTCCGGAAGCAGTGTCAAAGTGACCAGCCGAACTCCGGAAGCAGGGTCAAAGTGACCAGCCGAACTCCGGACGCAGGGTCAAAGTGACCAGCCGAACTCCGGAAGCAGGGTCAAAGTGACCAGCCGAACTCCGGACGCAGGGTCAAAGTGACCAGCCGAACTCCGGAAGCAGGGTGAAAGTGACCAGCCGAACTCCGAAAGCAGTGTCAAAGTGACCAGCCGAACTCCGGAAGCAGTGTCAAAGTGACCAGCCGAACTCCGGAAGCAGTGTCAAAGTGACCAGCCGAACTCCGGAAGCAGGGTGAAAGTGACCAGCCGAATTCCGGTAGCATGGTCAAAGTGACCAGCCGAACTCCGGAAGCAGGATGAAAGTGACCAGCCGAACTCGGGAAGCAGTGTCCAAGTGACCAGCCGAACTCCGGAAGCAGGATCAAAGTGACCAGCCGAACTGCGGAAGCAGGGTCAAAGTGACCAGCCGAAATCCGGAAGCAGTGTCAAAGTGACCAGCCGAACTCCGGAAGCAGGGTCAAAGTGACCAGCCGAACTCCGGAAGCAGGGTCAAAGTGACCAGCCGAACTCCGGAAACAGTGTCAAAGTGACCAGCCGAACTCCGGAAGCAGGGTCAAAGTGACCAGCCGAACTCCGGACGCAGGGTCAAAGTGACCAGCCGAACTCCGGAAGCAGGGTGAAAGTGACCAGCCGAATTCCGGTAGCATGGTCAAAGCGACCAGCCGAACTCCGGAAGCAATGTCAAAGTGACCAGCCGAACTCCGGAAGCAGGCTCAAAGCAATCAGCCGAACTCCGGAAGCAGGATCAAAGTGACCAGCCGAACTCCGGAAGCATGGTCAAAGCGACCAGCCGAACTCCGGAAGCAGGGTCAAAGTGACCAGTCGAACTCCGGAAGCAATGTCAAAGTGACCAGCCGAACTCCGGAAGCAGGGTCAAAGACACCAGCCGGCACCACAACATGTAGACAATCAGCTGGCTTTTGGCCATTCGACAATCCCTGTAGGACAGCACTCAGAGAAGTCCTGTCCAGCTTTCCAGGTGAGTGGTCACTTTGGCCTCCCGTTCCTGACAATTCGCTGGCCAGGATTCCTCAGCAGTGCAGAGGAGATAGTGGAAACTGGTCCTGCTCCAGGTGAAATGTCTGAGCTCCTCTGGGAGTGGGCCCATCTGCCATGGATCGACAATAGTCTGAAACATTTGGCCCAGTTGATTCAGGCAGACGATACAGCAGAGTACACAGCCTGGCACTCGTGTGTCATCCGCAGGTCAGCCGGGTCTGTGAACATGAAGAGCACGTCATCAGCGATGGTCGAAAGGACCAGCCCGATGCTCGGCTTGTGCAGAAGCAAACCCTCACCACCTTCTCAAGAGGCGCAGGAAAGGTTCTGTGCAAATAGAATATAAAAGGCTGGACAGTGAGGCACCCCTCTCTCAGAGTAAAGGTATCCCGTCAGGGATCCGTTAACCTTAATTATACACTTTGCGGCAACATATAGACGTCAAATCCTGATGACAAAATGCATCTTGAACTCGACTGCCCACAGAGTCCTGAATACATTTTTGCGATCCACTCTGTCGAATGGCTTCTCCTGGTCGAGAGTCAGGAAAGCTCTTGATAGACCAGCCCTGTGGGAATAATGGTTTAGGTCCCAGGCCAGATGGATGTTCTCATGGATGCTCTGGTCCTGGAATTTGTAGGTCTGGTCAGGGTGGATCATGTGGTCTAGCATGGGGTCAAGGTGCTATCACCCCAGCAAAGATTTTACACACCGTGCTGAAGAACGAGACCAAGTGACAGGTCGTAAGGTGGCAGAGATCCCATTGCTTAGGCAACAGGGCAATAAGTGCCCTGCGCCACAAAAGGGACATCTCCCCATTTGTAATACTCTCCTCCAGGTCCAGCACTTGATCATTCCCCAGGACATCCCAGAATGCTTGAAGATCTCCATGGTTAGCCCATCCAGCTCCAGGGTCTTGCCCCTGGAGAGGCTGTCGGGAGTGCTGGTCAGATCCCCAGGCTGATAAGGGTATCGAGCTTTCCAGCACCCTCTGGGCTAACCTGCAGCAGGTCCTCCCATTAAACTCTGAGAATATCCTCACTGGTCGGATCTGGAGAGAACAGAATGGAATATTAGGCTTGAGTTTGATCTACATCCTCAGGATCTGGGACAAGGGTTCTGTCATCAGCCGGCAGTTTAAGGAGTTGCTTAAGGGCCCTCTGCCTTTTTTCCAGCAAGTAGAAGAAGGGGGAGCTGCGGTCTAGGTACTTAAGGAACAGGATCCAGGACCACACATACACGCCTCAGGACCTGACGAAATGCAGATCCCGTAGCGTCCCTCTTCTCTTCAAAGGCCAGCCGCAAGGGCAGGTCTTCATCGGGCTGACCGAGAACTCCTTATCCAACTCCTCGATCCTTGATTTCCGCCTCGTCTCACCCCATTCGCACACTCCTGACAGAAGACCCAGATGCGAGTCTTGCCAATGTCCCACCATTGCCTCAAGGAGGGGAAGCCTCCCTGTTTCCTTCTTCAGCCGACCCCAGAAGCGATAAAGCGAGTCCAGGAACCACTCACCCCATAGAATCCATAGAATCTCTACAGTGCTGAAGGAGGCCATTTGGTCCATCGAGTCTGCACCGACCCTCCAAAAGAGCACCATACCTGTTTTGTTACCTGTGTGGTAGGTAACATGTGCTTCTCAATCCTTGGTTAGTGATGAGGTATTCTGAATCCTGATGAAGAAGATTCGAACTCTTCCAGTAGTAACAAAAAGTTTATTGAGTAACTACAACAATATTTACATGAGTTCTTTACTTTAACTTTGATACTAGTGATAAGGTTAACAAGATCTAACTATGGTAACTAGACTTAACTCCACTGGCCATCTAAACTAGTCTGCTGTTGCTTTGATCACAGTGCACCCACGGGAGAGCGAGAGCCCCAATGTGGCTGCCTTTTATGCCCCTGTTTGTCCGGTCCTCTAGTGATCATGTGGTGCTACTGATGACACATTAGCCCCTTGTGTACATGTACACATAGAGATCACCACATCCCCCTTTTTTTCGTGTTACATATTTTCTGTATGTTGTAAAGAAAATTGAACAAACATAATGGATGCAGTTTGCAAAGGCATTACATAAAATCAATGAGTTAATCCGTCAAATGTTAATACATTTAGTCTCTTAGGTTGTTTTCCCTTGCATGAAACAGGTAGACAAATGGTGTTATGTATGTGTTGTGATGATCTTGATGATTGTACAAAGCCAATCAATATTTATGACTCCAATCTTAATAAATAAATAAAAATTTGTGAGTCTAAACTTTCGGTCGAGTTGCTCTCTTCTTCCGTAGTTGAAGTGGTGATGTCGATGTTATTTCTTTGTGAACGTCATCAGTGTTCCTGTGTTTAAGTAGCCAAGAAGTCATCAATGAAGTATTTGAATGGTCGAATCACTTTGTTGTCTGATTTATGCTTTTTTTTTTCTATGCTTGTGGTAGCGATTCTGTATGTCATCTTTGTTGTCTGACCTGGACTTTTTCTTGTGTTTGTGGTATTGATTCTGCATTTCATTCTTGAAAGCTGGTTTGCTTGTTTATTGTGGAGCAAATGTGAATTTTTGAGATTTGTTGCCATGCCATGGCATGTTTGTACGCTTGCCATTGTTTTGCAGTGTGCTGTGGCATTTTCCTTCATGTGCAGAGTTGTACCATGTTGTACAGGTCATTGTTTCATTGTTGTCATTTCTGTCTTGGTCGTTTTCGTCCTCATTTTTGTTGTTGTCGTTCTTGTTATTGTTTTCGTCATGCTTGTTGTTTCTGTTTTTGTTGTTTTCGCTGTTGTTCTTGTTGTTTTTCTCGTCATGCTCATTGTTTCTGTTTTTGTTATGCTTCTTGT
Organism: Scyliorhinus torazame; assembly: GCF_047496885.1. Lineage (NCBI taxonomy): Eukaryota > Metazoa > Chordata > Chondrichthyes > Carcharhiniformes > Scyliorhinidae > Scyliorhinus > Scyliorhinus torazame. Next base: position 66,019,301 of record NC_092723.1, on the reverse strand, counting down.
TGTGTTTGTTGTTGTTCTTGTAGTTTTTGTTGTTGTGCTTGTAGTTTTTGATGTTGCTGTCGTTGTTCTTGTTTCTGCAGCGCTTCGTGTTGTTGCTCTTGTTGCGCTGCATGTTGTTTTCGTTGTTGCTGTTGTGCTCAATGAGTGTTCCGTTTGGATGGTATGAGTCATTGTCACAGTTATTGGTGTCAGTGCCCATTGTGGTATCTGTTACATTGAGCGTTTCTTCTTGAGAATTGTGAGAATGATCTGATGTTGCATTGATGTTGATGACATCAGTCATTTGTTGTGGATTTGATTCCTCTTCTTTGCTTCCTTGGTACTTCTCTTCTACAGTCATTTCGGGTTCACTTGAATCATCTGTGATCGCTTTGTGCTCCTCTTCTGGAGTTATTTCTGGTTCATTTGAATCACCTTTGGTTTCTTGGTGCTCCGCTTCTAGAGTCAAAATCTTCAGGATTTCTATTGACGTGGTCACTCTGGACTCTTGGTGCTCCTCTTTTGGAGTCAAAATCGTCACAATTTCATTTGACGTGGTCTCATTGGACTCGTGAGTAGCCGTCCTCTGATTGTTGAGTGATACTGTGCTCTCTGTGTGGCATCGTCTTCTTCTTGGGTATTGCTGTCATCCAATATATCGACGATCTGCCGTGGCATCATGGCATTGGATTCATCTACCATGAGAAGAGTCTAGTTGAGCTTTTCAACCGTGTATTGATGCAATGATCACGAATTCCGAATAACTCTTCCATGTCTGAGCAGTAGTCTTTAATGAATAAATCATCCCTTTTTGTTTCAGAGTTGTTATCGTTCTCTTCATGTTCAATGAACAAATCATCTTCTTTGGTTTCGGATTTTTCATTGTGCTCTTCACTTTGGGTGGTGCAGACTGCTTGTCCCAGAGTGTTGTGAAAGCTATTTTCAACTGCTAGTGTAAGTTCGGGCATTGGTCTGTCTTTTGAGGTAAGAAAATTGGGTTTTGCAGCTTTAAATTTCTTTTTGTTCATTTTCGTGCATTTCCCTTTTAAGTGGGCATGGTCCGGGTCCGCTGACGTCATGACGCTCATGCGCAGGACTCGGTTGCGCATGCGCAGTTCGAGTTTCCTTTACTGTGCGCTCTCTGCGCAAATGCGCATGCGCATAACACTTTTGACGGTTAGCGTCCTTTAGGGAAGTGTGCATGTGTGCGGCTCCTTTATCAAGATGGCTGCCAATCAAAAAGAGCTGTTGCATCAAGTGAGATCCTGCCTCTGCCTCGTGGTTCGTTTTGCCGATTTTTACCGATTTTGTTTTCTCGACACTGATTCTGTGTTTGTAAAGACTCACAGTGTTGATTTTGTTTTGTTCATAAGCAAGGCATTTTTGTGTAGCAGTTTCTAGAGTTAGATGCTTATTTTGTGATAGTTCTTCCCTCAAATTTTTATCAGATAGTCCAGAAATTAATTGATTCATTATCACAGTGTCTCTGAAATCAGCATAATCACAGCCTTGTGGTATTAAATTGAGATTTATAATAAAATCAGTGATGGGCCCTCCATTTCTCTGTCATTTATGACAATTGTTAGATCTTTCCAGCATCTCACCAGAGTGACTCTTACAGTGTTCATCAAATGTTTTGAGTATTACTTCTATTTTGGTGTCGTCTTCACCTTCTAAGTAATTAAAGCAATTATAGATTTATCTAGCTTCATGCCCTCCTATTGAGAGTAGTAGTGCTATTTTTGTTGTGGTAGAGACCGTGCTTAAACCATTAGCTGCGATAAATATTTGGAATATCTGTTCAAATCTTTTCCAGTCATCACTACCAGTTCTTTCCAGCTGCCCTAGAGGTCCATTGAGTCCCATAGTTAGTCCTCGAGGATCCATTTGCTGCAAAGTCTTCCACAGTCGAATGTCCAGTCTTCTCTTTTTCTTTTCTTTTTGTCTAACCTAATCTAACTAGTTCTGTTAAAGCCACTCGCCTGGTACCATGTTTTGTTACCTCTGTGGTAGGTAACATTTGCTTCTCAATCCTTGGTTAGTGATGAGGTATTCTGAATCCCGATGAAGAAGATTTGAACTCTTCCAGTAGTAACAAAAGGTTTATTGAAGTATTACAACAATATTTACATGAGGTCTTTACTTTAACTTTGATACTAGTGATAAGGTTAACAAGATCTAACTATGGTAACTAGACGCAACTAAACTAGTCTGCTGTTGCTTTGATCACAGTGCACCCACGGGAGAGAGAGTCCCCAAATGTGGCTGCCTTTTATACCCCTGTTGGTCCGACCCTCTAGTGATCATGTGGTGCTACTGATGACACATTAACCCCTTGTATACATGCACACATAGAGATCACCACAATACCTAGGCCCACTTCCCCGCCCTATCATCATAATTCCACCTAATCTAATCTTTGGACACTCAAGAGCAATTTAGCATGGCCAATCCACCTAACCTGCACATCTTTGGACTGTAGGAGGAACGCGGAGCACCCGGTGGCAATCCACGCAGGCACGGGGAGAATGTGCAAACTCCACACAGACAGTCACTCAAGACCGGAGTCGAACCCGGGTCCCTGGTGCTGTGAGGCAGCAGTGCTAACCACTATGCCACCGTGCCACCCTCCAGCAGCAGGTTCTTAAAGTACCAGTACACAGACCCCGCCCGAGCGCAGAATGGCACGAGTTCCACACTCACCAGACAATGGTCCAAGAACAGCATTTTGCTCACAGAAGCCACTGGAACGCACAGCATGTATGCCTTAGAAATGTAAAGGCGGCCAATTCTGGACTCCAACTTCAGGCAACACAAAAGTGAAAACTTTGGAGTCAGGATGGAGATGTCGCCAAATGTCCACCAAGTCGAATAGCCTGATCAGGTTCCTCAACGTCCCAATCGAGGCTGAGCAGCGGTGGGCACCGCTATGGTCCCTGACCCTGAGAGTGCAATTAAAATCCCACCTTGCAGCGTAGACAATGCACTCGCCCTCATCAATGGAGCTGAGATGAGCGAGCACTTCAAAGAAGCTCCTTTACTGCATCCCAGCCCGGGAACATTCAGATTCACAAAGTGAAGTGTGGGGCTCCCTAAGCAGTCAGTGAGGTGCAGCGATCAGCCTGGCAATTGCTCCTTGACCCCTAAGATCTCTGGCTGAAAAAGTGAGGCCAACATGATAGTCACCCAGCCCGAATTGGAGGCCAGGGAACTCACGTAGAACCTTCCCCCACCACCGCCCCTGCCGCTCCAGGAGCCATGTAGCTTTGTCTCCCAAAATGCTGTGTGTTTCTTGCAGGAAGCACATCCCAGTCCTTGAGGATTGAGAAGTTCTGGAACCTACACTCTGCTTCTCTGCTGCGGTTGATGTTAAGGCTGGCTATGGTTATCCTCATTATCAGAAGTGAAACCGTCACCAGCACCCAGTGTACAATGTGAGGGGGAGGTGGAGTGGTGAGGACTCCTAATATTCGCCCTCTATCAGGAGCCCAGCGAGAAATGTCTGGAACCGTCGCTTAGCATTCCGATTCAGCTGGGTAACTCCCGGTCGCACGAGCGGGCCAAAATATAAGCGGAAACAAACGCCACCAGTCCAGGGCTGACTGTCTCGGTGACCGTGATTGCTCAACATAAAGTGCTGGAGTTTCCATGCAGGGATGAGGGGAGAATCAGTGTTGGCACTAGTGCATCCACCACCTCACCAGACAATGACTCTAGGTTGTTCCCAGTGCTCGCCACATAAACCCCATCCTCCTCCAGGAAGTCACCTCCAGCTTCCGACCCTTCCCCAGATTGAGTGTGGGAGGCAGCGCAGAGTCACCAGTCAGCTCAACGTCTGTCACCATTCCTGCCCCAGGATCATCGGCAGAGGGGTCCTCTCTGGTCTCCGCCAACAGTATTGAGTCGCAGGTGGTTGCAGCTCGGGGTCTTGCCCCACTCCCCCTGGCAGGTCACTTGGCATCTCAGGTACAATTCCTGTTGCAACGGCTGCACGAAAATAGAGGAGGGGGCAAGGGAGGCCTCCCCTTCGCCATTGCCGCCCAACGACCCAGTGGACAAGGAGTCTAATGGAAAGGGTTAGTGGGCACCTCCAGGTCACAGCAGGACACAGGAGGAGATGCACCTTCAGGAGTCACATCTGTGCCACTACCAGAGATACCCGGCTCGGATGACTGCGACAGTGTCCCTCCTCTCAGACACCTCTCGAGGGCAGAAGGATGATTTTTCAGGGAGGAGATGCCACGCCCTTTTCATCATGGGAAGGAAATGTACCTGATGGTACAATCGGTAAAGTCCTCCCCTCCAAGGGGAAGGGGACAAAGGGGTTTGGGGCCAAGGAGACTTCTATATTTGCAGGGTCTTCCTTATCGCCCCCTGGCACTCCGCCCTCAGGGATTTCAGCAGGTCAATTTGCCTCAGTAATACGATGGGCTCAGGGCCACGGCAAGGCAGGGCCGACATAGTGGGGTGGTGGGAATCCCACGCTACCTCGACGAACCCTGAGAATTCTCTGTGGGCCCAGAGTTGGGCTCAGGGGTTGGTACACCCTTTACAGGCTCGGGGTCAGGATTGGCAATGATGTTATGTGTGGGCTCACCCCAGATTTTTTCACTTTTTTCTTGACCCTCCTGCTGATCGGGAAGCAAACCCCCTGCCACGCTTCCATGATGGTCTGTAAAACCATCGGTGAGCACCGGTTCAGACCCATCCTGTGGAACCTGGGATTGACTTGCGGGGAAGGGAAGGAGTGTGTACAGCACCAGCCGTGGCCGCCTTGGTGATGCTGGCAACCTTGGAGGTGGTCAATTCTCCCACAAGTGCCCCACCTCCTTACAGAGATGGTCCACAGACCAGAAGACCTCATAATATGTGCCTTTGTGCTGGATAAGAATTGAGCCCTCTCAGGCTCGGACATTAAAAGCCAGGTGCTGGAAAGAGTAAATGTGCTGGAGGCTAGGATCTCTGCGGTTGAGTGGGATTGGCACCATCCCAGACCTGACCTCCCCAAGTATGGGATGAGGAGCTCACTGGGATAAAGAACGGGATGTTCAATAACTTTACCCACTGCGTGTTGACATTCAGAAGGCTGACATTCAGAAATGCCCCACCCACCCTCAGGCCCTTGACCAGGGAGAGGTGCACCATCCAGTGGGTCTTCAGGAAAAACACCGCCTTTCTATATAGATGCAAGGCTGCGACTATGGTTAAGGGGCCGACAACCCCAGACATAGCCTTCACACAAGTATCGATGGTCATTTACAGGGTGGATTTTGAAAAAATTAATTCACGGGATGTGAGTGTTGCTGGTTAGGCCAGCATTTATTGCCCATCCCTAGCTCTTTACTCCGAGATGTTTGGTGGTGTAGCTTTTTACCTGGAGATGATGAGGCGGAATGGTGACTGGGTTACAGGAGCAGCAGAGGGACCAATGAAGCAGCTGCTCCTGCAGATGTTATTGTGGTGGGCCCCTCCACCGGTAATGGTGTTGTCACAACGAGGCCCTTGGAAGGCTCCACCATTGACAATAGTGCTTCTGCCATGAGGTACTAGCTATACCCACTCCAAACTCTTGTATTGGTGCCAATATTTATACACCAAGTAGCTGGTACTGCTTGGCACAAAGATGTTTTCTTTTCCTTTTTCACCAGGCAGCACCAGTCGTAGATTATCATAGAATTTACAGTGCAGAAGGAGGCCATTCGACCCATCGGGTCTGCACCGGCTCTTGGAAAGAGCACCCTACCCAAGGTCAACACCTCCACCCTATCCCTACAACCCAGTAACCCCACCCAACACTAAGGGCAATTTTGGACACTAAGGGCAATTTATCATGGCCCATCCACCTAACCTGCACATCTTTGGACTGTGGGAGGAAACCGGAGCACCCGGAGGAAACCCACGCACACACGGGGAGGACGTGCAGACTCCGCACAGACAGTGACACAAGCCGGAATCAAACCTGGGACCCTGGAGCTGTGAAACAATTGTGCTATCCACAATGCTACCGTGCTGCCCCACCATGGAGGAAGAGCGGGAGAGGATGGAAGCTAGAGTCATACATGCACACACACACCCTTCTCTCTCAAGCCTTTCAAATGATCTTACTTTCCTCCCCCTTGAAAGCACAGAGAGTACTTCAGAGGTGCAGCACCCACCCCCCCCCCCTCACCCCACCCCACAAAAAGTCCAGACACCCACCATGGTTGTTACAATAACATTTATTTTCTCCCAGTCTTCCAGCTCCTCTCTTCCCTCCAACTCCTCGGATCTTGCAGGCTCCAAGCCCTGCAATCCAAGCAAGAGCAGCAGGCTCTGAGTGAGGTAGCTGAAGAAGCAGTTTTTCTTGCAGCTCAAGTCCCAAGGCAGATGTTAAATAAAATAAATTAGTCGACACTTCCAGGCTTCATCCACCACACAAAGTAAAGATACAGGAATGAGCTTCCAGCAGAGCTGTGCGTCTATGCTTTGCGCAAAGCAAAAGTGAAACTAAGACTTGATCACATGACATATTTCCCTTCTAGTGATGTTGTGCTGATATCCTTCAAAGGCACATTCCCAGTGTACCTGTTGGTTGGTGAAGTTTGTAACGACACAGCATGTTTTTGAATTTTAGCTTGTGCTGAAAAGTCAGCAGGTGCCAACTGATGACATATTAGCCAAGCCATAATGTTAGTAACCAAATCACATTGATATCCTGTGGCATGAATGGGAGCACTACACGCTAATCGTACCCAAGGACAGCTTCCTCCAGCCACAATGACAGTAATGCCAAAAGATGTTGAGTCACAAGCACTTCCTGTTGTGTTTTGAAAGTGATTTAACATTACATAATGCAAATTGCAGCAAAGGAGAAGTCACTACAGATATCATTTGTCAAACTCACACACTGTTTTCGGGGCAGGATTCTCCGTCCAGTGATGCTGGAAGCGGGAAACATGATTGGGCGGAGAATCGCGTGTGAGGAGAAAATCGTGGCCAGCGCTGGACGTCCGACAGAATGCCATGTCCTGGTGCCTCGTCAGCAGCGTCAATACATTCTACTCTGCACAGACAGGAAATGACATTGGCCTAGTTGGGGCTGGTTTCGCACAGTGAGCTAAATAGCTGGCTTGTAAAGTAGACCAAGGCCAGCAGCGCGTGTTCAATTCCCGTATCAGCCTCCCCGAACAGGCGCCGGAATGTGGCGACTTCATTTGAAGCCTCCTTGTGACAATCAGCAATTTTTATTTAATTTAATTTCAAATCATTAACGTGCCTGACCCGGTATTCTCTGAGGCATCCACAATGCTGTGCCTCCACCAGGAGGAATTACCGATGGCGAGGTTCACTTGTGGTTTTTAAAATCGGGAAACAGGCTCTGTGGCTTCTGAGGGTGAGAGAGGAGGTAGGACATGTTCACAGTGGCGCGACCGTGGGCTGCCGGTCCTGCCGCTAACATGGTTGGCTGCGTGAGGGGGGGGGGTGGAACATCTGCCAGAGCTAGGTGGAGTTGTGGCAGGGTGACCAGGGGATGGGTCATGGGGTCGGGGTGGCCTCATGGGACGGGGGTGGGCAGGCACAGACTGTCACTGCCGCAGCCTGCTAAGCAGTCAACTTGCTGCACACCCCACTGACCTCCCACCGTAGCCCGTGGTTGCAGAGTGACCATATGGGTCAGACCATGCTCAGTGTGAGACACTCAGGCGGGAACAGGTTAGCCCACCTCTCCACCATGGCGTCCAGCAGGGTCTCCAGCTTGGCTTCTGCAAAACGGAGTGCCGCTCTCCATGCCGCCATCACGTTGGCTGGGATGAGAGTGTGTGGGGAGTGGAGCTCTAATATGCGGCTGCAGCTTGTCAGCTCCTCGAGTGTCAATCCTGACCCCAGTGAATCGGGCACGGTTTTTCATTCGAATCGATCGTGCTCCACGTGGCACTGGTGCTCGCCTATTAACAGATCCTGAATTGCTCCAGGACTGGTGCCTGTCATGATATGCAGACACACACATGATGATATACAGACAAGCAGCTAATGGACACAGAGGACAGGACATGACCAATAAGCAGGCAGGACACTCAGGGGTGGGATCTGACTATAAAAGACACGAGGCACTCACACTCCACCTCTTTCCACTGATGAACATCTAGAGAGTCAGTCAAGGGTGTTGTTACAATCTCACCCCCCCCCCCCCCCCTACCAAGTGGCTAAGAGCTAGTCTGGTTCAGTCAGACAGAGTAACCACACTTAAGTTAGCAGAGAGTCAAACTCACAGAGAACTGTGCTAACTGTGCTATTAGTTCAATAAACCTGATTGAACTAACTACAAGGTCTGGAGTATCTTTTTGACCTATGCTGCATCCAGTTGCAGCCAGTGTTATACTAGTGTACCTAACACAACAGGGACAATATACTTATCTCAGATGTCCATTGATTCAGTCCCGGCGCGACATTGTTTCTTAAATGGAGAATCCCGTCGAAGCTGAATGAACCTTTATGTCCATGGTTGCCAAGTCAATTAGGTTTATGATCTGGGGGCAGCACGGTGGCACGGTGGTTAGCATTGTTGCCTCATGGCACCGAGGTCCCAGGTTCGATCCTAGCTCTGGGTCACTGTCCGTGTGGAGTTTGCACATTCTCCCCGTGTTTGCATGAGTTTCGCCCCCCCAATCCAAAGATGTGCAGGTTAGGTGGATTGGCCATGCTGAATTGCCCCTTAATTGGAAAAAAATGAATTGGGTACTCTAAATGTATTTTTAAAAAGGTTTACGAACTGAAATTGGACCAGATTTCAACACAAAAGGAAATAGTTGGAGCCTATGATACAAAGTGGGCAGCACGGTAGCATTGTGGATAGCACAATTGCTTCACAGCTCCAGGGTCCCAGGTTCGATTCCGGCTTGGGTCACTGTCTGTACGGAGTCTGCACGTTCTCCCCTTGTGTGCGTGGGTTTCCTCCGGGTGTTCCAGATTCCTCCCACAGTCCAAAGATGTGCAGGTTAGGTGGATTGGCCATGATAAATTGCCCTTAGTGTCCAAAATTGCCCTTAGTGTTGGGTGGGGTTACTGGGTTGTAGGGATAGGGTGGAGGTGTTGACCTTGGGTAGGGTGCTCTTTCCAAGAGCCGGTGCAGACCCGATGGGTCGAATGGCCTCCTTCTGCACTGTAAATTCTATGATAATCTACGACTGGTGCTGCCTGGTGAAAAAGGAAAAGAAAACATCTTTGTGCCAAGCAGTACCAGCTACTTGGTGTATAAATATTGGCACCAATACAAGAGTTTGGAGTGGGTATAGCTAGTACCACTCTCTGACATCACTGCAGAAGTAAACACCCATTTCTTAAAGGTGCTCTCACTACAGATATTTACTACACACCCATTTATAAACACCCATTTCTTAAAGGTACTCTCACATGACAGTGTCCCTGGGCGGTGCTTAAGAGTATTCATAAGTTGCCTACAACAATATTGGATCCGAACCGAGTCATTTTACCCTCTTTGAAAAGGCCCAACAGGTGTTTATGGTCTGTCATGATTGTGAAATGTTGGTCACAGACATAGAGGTAGAATTTCTTCACCCCCAAAATAACAGCCAAATATTCCTTTTCGATCTGAGAATAACATCTTTCCACATCGCCAAGGTTCTGGATATATATGCTATAGGTCTCTCTGTGCCATTGTCCCATCGATGGGAAAGGACCGCCAATACTCCATAATGAGCCAGGATGTTTGACGATAGTGACTACTGCTTCACCTTCACAAAGGTTTCATCCTGTGGCCACGACCACTTCCAGTGTTTTTTTAACAGTGTGTGTAGGGGTGATAATGATGTGGCCAAGTTTGGGCTAAATTTCCCATGGTAGTTTACGAGATTTTAATTCTGGCATACTTTGTGGGGTCGGTGCCTCTTTGATGGCCTTAACTTTATCCTCCATGAGGTGTAGGCCTTTTGTATTGGCTCAGTACCATGGATAAATCATTTTGCCTGCCTGGAACACGCATTTTTCTCTTTTGAGACAGAAATTGCATCAGAAAATCATCTCAAATCCTCCTCCAGGTTTACTAGGTGCTCATTTTCATGGCTCCTGTTATTAGTATGTCATCTAAGTGTATGCCACCTTAGCTAGCCCTTGGGGAATGCTCTCCATCACGCATTTTAATATGGTGCATGCTGAAGACACTCCAAAGGTCAGAAATCCTTATGAGTGTTAATCCTCATGTACTTCCTGGATAACATGTCTAGTTCTAGCTGGAAGCACATATTGATCATATCTAGTTTGGTGATGCTTTGACCCCCTGCCAGTTTGGCATATAGATCTTCTATGCATGCCATGGGGTGAGGCTTTATTAGTTTATACTCCCCACAAAGGTGGACCGACATGACGGGCTTGAGGATGAGGACTGCTGGTGCAGGCCACTCTGCAAACAGCACTGGCCATATTATCCGGAGGTTGTCTAACCGCTCGGGTTCAGTCTCTACTTTGTTAAGTATGGGACTGGCCCACTGAAATATTTGGGTAGGGTGTTGGGGTCCACATAAATCTTTTCCCTTGCTTCCTTTATTCTGCCAAGACCTTCTTGGAATACCTCAGGATATTTGCCAATGACCACATACAGTCCATTGGTTCTTAGTTTATAAATTTGTAGCCAGTCCTGACGGATCCTCTGGAGCTAATCTCTGCCCAAGAGGCTGAGTCCTGGTCCTCGTACAACCATGAGCGGGAGTCAGGCCATCAGCTGCCCATTGGTAACCGGGGTCATAATGGTCCCCATAATCTTCCACGTTTCCCCTGTATATGTGGCCAACCAGGCTCTGGCGCCTCGTAGGCCTCGGGGCAAGATACCCACCCAGAGTCGCCAGAAGGTCTGTTCCTGAACAAGGGAGACAGCAGCTCCTGTATACACCTCCATTTCTAAGAAATGGCTGTTGACCAAGAGTGTTAGGGATGATTTGCAATTTAGCTGCATCGTTTCATCCTCTACGGGCTGCTAGACTTGCAAGGTCCAGGCATGAGGGCACTTTGACCTCCGGCCTGGACAGCACGTATACTACTGATTCTCGCAACCTTGCCTGGGTCATGTCCTTTGGCCACATGAGCAGCCTTGCGGCTGACACTTGTAGTCCTCCGGGGAGGCTTCCATCTTACTTCTAGAGTTATCCGGCCGTCTTTTGAGATGCCAGAATGTTCTGGCTGAGTGTTGATTTGGTGGGTGCGGATGCATGTGGGAGCCGTACTGGGAATGCTAACTTTTCTGTATGAGGGTATTCCCCCCACCAGCCTGAAAACGCTACTGTCCATCATCTCTTGGAGTTCCTGAGCCCTGTTCTTGGTATTCTCCAAAGATAGTGCTAATTCTACAGCCCTTTGAAATGAAATGAACATGAAATGAAATGAACATGAAATGAAAATGGCTTATTGTCATGAGTAGGCTTCAAAGAAGTTACTGTGAAAAGCTCCTAGTCGCCACATTCCGGCGCCTGTTCGGGGAGGCTGGTACGGGAATCGAACCATGCTGCTGGCCTGCCATGGTCTGCTTTAAAAGCCAGCGATTTAGCCCAGTGAGCTAAACCAGCCCCTAAAATTGCTTATTGTCACAAGTAGGCTTCAAATGAAGTTACTGTGAAAAGCCCCTAGTCGCCACATTCTGGCGCCTGTTGGGGGAGGCTGGTACGGGAATTGAACCGTGCGGCTGGCCTGCCTTGGTCTGCTTTAAAAGCCAGCTTTTTAGCCCAGTGTGCTAAACCATCCCCTGAGATCTAGGGTTGGTTTTGCCAACACGCTTTTTTGTCTCATGACATTCTTGATCCCACACATTAGCCGGTTGCATATCAGTTCGGTCAAGAATGGGCCAAACTCACAGTATTTGGCGAACTTCCTTAATTTAGCCAGGAATGCTGTCACATTGTTGAATCGGTAATGTTGGAGGATTATGGGCGGCTTTGAGTTGTAATATTTATTTGCTAGATCCACAAGCTTGTTGAAACTTTTAGTGTCAGGGGCTGGAGGATAAGTTAAACTCTCAATAATGCTGAATGTTGTGGCCCCAAAAGGATGACTCTATGTCTGTCATCCCCTTCTATGCAGTTGGCATGGAAGAAGTAGTGCATGCGTTCGGCACACTGGGGACCAGTCCTCCACATCCACATCATAAGGCTTGAGCTTCCCAAACAAGGGCATGTCTGGGTTTTTATCTTTGCTTTGTTTCGTATCAGAGTTGTCGTCGAGGAGTTTTTAAAAGGCTGCTCAGAATCCCATGCTTGATCCTCATTGCCAATGTAATAATTCCAGCTGGCGTGGAGTGAAAGGCCAAACTGGTTTATTTTAATCTGAAAATAAAGCTGCTATCGTAGCACACAAAACAAATGTTCCAAGACTATCATGAAATACGGGTCTGTGTCTGGGCACTACTTTTAAAGATCCCGCTAATGAGCCCAAGCTGGGTGGACCTCTGCCCGCTCCCCATGGGAACATATCGTCTACAAATCCAATGAGGAGGTTAATCAGCAATCCCCCGTGGGCCTCGTGAGGGTTTTCACAGCATTGTTAAGTATATAAGGAGTGGTGATTACTGGAGAACTGTGCATGTATATGTTAAACTACAGGAGCGTAGAGTTGTCCCTGTACAATCTTCACCTGAGCATAAAGAGAGACAAATTATAGGTTTCTGGGGAAACGACAGGATCATGAGTCTAGCTGAGTAGCCCTCACAGTGAGCCAGCATGGGCATGTCAGGTTGAATCGCCTCCTTCTGCGCAATAATCAATCTATGATTCTGTGACCAGTTTGCGGAACAGCTTCGAAGGGGTCCTATGGATTATTTCTTGTTTTGTTGATGCGGGAAACGTGACAACCCGATTCTGCAGAGGCAGCTCCAAGAAATAATAATGTGATAACAACCTTTAGACCTCTTTAGTGATGTAGATTGAGGGTTAATACTGGCCAGATTCTGGGGGAAACACTTCCGCTCTAGTTTGAAGTAATAACATGCTACTTCCACTTGAAGAAGAAAATGAGGCTCCAGTTTCATATCATGTCTGAAATGCAGCAACCCTGACAGTACTGGTCTCCTTCCATCCTTTTGCGCTAAAACCCCTGGCATCGGACTAACACCATCGTGAAGAGTTCCTACTCGTATCTTCATTGCTCTTGGGAATTGAAGAGAAGGCCAGCCACACCACCACCACTGCCAATATAGTTGGGGGAGAAAACACAGAGTCAATACTTGATTGCTGTGAAACACCTCTCCTGCAATCAGTTCAGAGAAGTATTGTTTTCAGCTCTGGAGTAAGTATGCTTGCTCCAGTTGCAGTTGATGTATGGGACTCAGGTGATATTAGAAAAGGAGAAAACGTCAGTCAGTTTTCACCTAAATACAAAACAGCCTCACGTTTGGATATCCCCGGTTACACTAAGCTGACAGCAACCCATTGGGCTCAAACATCGTTCAGACCATTTTAAAATTCCCATGGCAACGTCCAATAATCCCAGACTCTGCCATGAGTTTCCACAGCGACATAGGAAGGAAATGTTGGCCCATATTTTCTCCAGAATAAATCCTAGCAATATCTCTGCATTTTGGACAACTAAGGCACTCTTTACTATTACAGAATGAAAAATCAGGCTTGGGATTTTCAATCATCTGTGGGGGCGAGTACAGGTGTGGGCCCACTTTGAAAACCACACTCCAGGAGGGAATATCAGTGTCCTTTCCTGACGCCTTCGAGGCCCGCTGGAATATTGAAAGTGAGGATGGAGGATTTGGATAACCAGGAACCCACTCAGCTCCAAATAACGGCCAATTAAACTCCTTGAGGAGCTTGGTAATTGACCGTGGAGGACCATTTTAAAATCTGAAATTGTCAAACGCACAGTTTGGTGCATGTTCGTGCACAACTGTCAGGTTCAATGAAGGAAACAATTAAGAATGCTTTTAAGATTAAATATTTTTTGCACTAGGGGTATTTATTCAAGATTGGGTACAGAATCTTTCAGCTTATCATCTGGCTATTTGTATGTGCGGTGGCGCTCCTGTACTTCCAATCTGTTGTATTTGTTTTCATTCGGCAGGCCCCATCATGGCTGCCATTTGCCTTTGATTCTTGTGTTATTCAGGCAGATCCCACTTCCTGGTAACACTTGGCGTCACTGATTGAATTCCAAGCTTGCCTCTGGCCCAATTAGGACATTTACATTTGTAGATTGTGTCCCGTGAGTAATGCAGATGCGCCGAGGGGCTGGGAACGGGAAATTACCTGGACATTGAGTTTCCAATTTCAGATTAAAAATTAAACCCAGAAGAACCGCTGAGAATTGAGTATCTGCAAAGTTCCTCAGTCAAGCCAGTTTTGAGATAGATGAACCATTTACTATTGTATATGGATGCATCTATTCGAGGATATGAGGGTCAGCATGTCTTCCCCTTTGAGTTTTTCCGAATATGGAGACTATGTCCTTATCTTTCCATCTGCGCCCAATCTTGAAATTGTCTCCATTTTATTTCTCTCCTTTCCTTTTTGCTCCCTCCCACTCTAGATTTTTTTGCACTTTCTTTTTTTGCTTGCAATACCTTGGACCAGCTACCCTTCATTATAAAGACCATATAGATTTTAAAGTGAATGGTATATTGGTCTAACACCAGCTCTCGTGGTTATGGTAAACTGAGGCAATTGGAGCCCTGTGTGTTCTGGATTAATAGCAATCTCCGGGAGAGTGAGTGGGGATGTGCCTCTCTCTCAGTTGCGAAGAAAGTCAAGTGAAAGTCTCATGGATAGTTAGTTTCAGTCCTCTTCTCAATGGAGATGAGCTCACAGCACAAAATGAGATCATCTATCCTAAATAGAGCCAACTGCCAGATTCATTTAGAAACCAACAGGATTGCAAGCACAGGATGTGGAGACTGACGCTGGGATGAAACTCTCTTGAGGATGGAGTTGAGATATATTATTGGGGCAATTATGTAGGTTGATTGAGCTAGATATGGCCACCAGTTACTTGATGCTGTCACAAAATGTAAAGGTAAAATGTGGACTAGCTAAGACCGAAGTGAAGCAAAGCCCAGGGTGGGGATTTGGATTGGTGACCCCATGACATATAATTGCCGTACATTATTGATGAGCTGTTGAACATGTCTTTTTAAATTGTAATGTATTTGAATATGCGGTTATACGGCATTGATTCAATCCTGCCCGAATTTATCTGGTCAAAAAACATGTTAAAATTTCAATGGTTATAAATCAACCTTCATTTTCACTTCTGCTTGGCATTGGAAAAATATCAACATGTTCTGTCTGAATGTTTAGGTGAGTAGAGGTTAGGGTGAAATTGGGGTATTGGTTTATTGTAATAGAAAAATGTGAATTCTCGTTGTTTTGGTTCAAGGTGAGAGTAAGCTCATTTTATAGAGGCCAGAATTTATACGCCTCCATCAGAAGCCCCGTTCTAACTGTTGACACCCTCCCCTTAAGGTCCAGTGACCTCTCGACCTCCCTCCCCTCGCGACTCCGATTAACCTCCACCCCCCTTGCAACCTCCCAGATGTTCCCAACCCCTCTTGCCCTGGGACCTCTGCCACTTACCTTTCCTCTGGTGCCTGGGACTTTGTTCCAGACAACTCCCTGCAGTGCCTCTTCTGGCTACTGCAGCACAGTTCCTGGGGATGGGCGGAAGCGGTGGAACTGGAGAGCTGCAGGCCAATCGGGTTGTCTGGCAGCTCTCCTGGTGGGGCTATCTCCCAAGTGAGGATGGAAGTTCCACCAATCAACGCTTGTTAGAGCACAATATGGCATCAGGGCGACGGGAGTTGGTGTGGATGGCTGAGTCTTCACCATGCTGAGCAGTGCAGCCATGGAACAAGGAGTTTGACTGTGAACTTGTCTGACAAACTCTGAAACGAGTCTCTCAAAGATCTTTCCTTTCTTGAGAGCTACTTTGCAAAGTGCCCATTTCCATTACCGTGGCAAAGGCAGCAGCTGGTTCCAGGTAATACTTTACAGACAGCTGGTGCTGAGAGATTGTATTAACTTCCTCAGTTGGTCCTTCAATTGCCTGTATAACTCACAGCCCCCACCCTCGGCTGGTTGACATGCAGTCCAATCATTAATGCACTATTCTGAACTCAAGCTGCAATGTTCATAAGTATCTCTTCTTTCAAGAAGCAGTGACTTTAAAAATCAAACGCCTTAGATGTTTTTACCTCGAGATGCTTTCTGAATTATCACCAATGATGTCTGCACCCAATTCCATTGAATACTCATGAACGGTATTCAATTCCACCATTAAGCTACAGCTTTCTGCATTAATTTTTGTTGTTTTTGCATCTCTCCTTCATTTGTCCACATTCCTTTTTCTCTTTAACCAGTGTTTTCCTCTGTCTTTCATCTTTGAACCTATTATAGTTCTGCCTGTACAATGTGTGGAAGCCAGGATTGTGGATGCCAGCATTGAGTTGGGGAAGGGACGAGCATCAGAAGCAACTGAAGGGGTCCTATCATGACTTCACTCAGATCTATCGGCTGATAGACACTCAACAACTCAATTTGGACCATGTAGGTCCAGTGGATGAATTCACTGGTCATTCACCAAAGTTCAAGCATTCAGTTGCAAGAGGCACCCAACACCAGCATTTCTTAAAAGCCCATGCACCCAGCTTAAGGATAAAGCCATTTTGATAACTTCTGCTGTTGCAAAGTCTCTGGAAGTATTCTGGAGTGTTTTGGAGCTGCAGTGAGTTACTAGGTTTGCCAGAGTATACTGTTCCACCCTCACAGGGAGGGCAGGGGTTGGGTGATCTGTCCACACAATGGCTGCAACAGGTATGGGGGCAGAAGTGAGAGTGTCTCTCGGTCTGCAGGATTTCAAGGGGGTGAAGCAGAGGCTGTGGCGAGGGAAAGCTTGTGCCATCCTTTCTGCCAAGTTGGAACTGGGCTCCTCCATGCTCCTTGACGGTGACAGGACACTGTCTGACAGGCCGGCCAATGCACTAATGCATTGCGAGCCCTGTAAGCCTCAAACACAGCTCTCCCTGGCCTCATGTACCTCCAGCTATTCAGTTATGACAGGCATATTAACCAAACAAAGTGCAACACCATCACTGTCCCTCTGTCTTGCAGAACAAAGTGGCACACAAACAAACAAAGGGACCAGGGCAGGACCGGTGGGGGGCGTCAATGACATCTGCAGCTCCTTATCCCAATGGAGGAGATAGCTAGATGCATCATGGGTCTAGTTGCAACAGGGCCCATAGGTGTCATTGAGAAGATTGAGGGTGACAGTATGTTCATGCCCTCATCCTGGTATATGGAATGATGAGCAAGCTCCTGATGGTGTGACCAAGAACCTCTTGCTTTCTGCCCCACCCTCACAACAACTCTCCCAATTCCGATTTCCTGCCTTTAGATACCCAACAATTACCACCTACACACCCATGCCAGTCCCAGGACCAGGGTAGATGTAACATCACATCACTGATGTAGAGGTCATGTCCCTTGACCTAATACTGGTAACCACCAGCTTAAATATTGGCACTGAATGTAACTTAATGGCTTGCACAGTGTTGGGATTGGCATGTGATGAGTCATGAAGGCACCAGTGTGCTGCAGCCAGGCCAGGGGTGAACAATGATTCCTTTGCCTGCTCACTGATGGGCAAGCTTGCAGATGGTTTTGCTCCAGAGACTCAGATGAGGACCTTAACTGCGCAGCGCACGGCACAACACTGATGGATGTGTAGATGGTAATTCTTGGCTATCTAAAGGCAGGAAATCGGAATTGGGAGAGTTGTTGTGAGGGTGGGGCAGAAAGCAAGAGGTTCTTGGTCACACCATTAGGAGCTTGCTCATCATTCCAGATAGCAGGATGAGGGCATGAACGTACTGTCACCGTCAATTTTCTCAATGACACTGGATGCTATGGGCCCTGTCGCAGCTGGACCCATGATGCATCTGGCCATCTCCTCCATAGGGATAAGGAGCTGTAGATGTCTTTGACCCCCCCCCCCCCCCCACACTATTCTGCCCTGGTCCCTTTGTTTGTATGCCACCTTTTTCTGCAAGACAGGGACGAATGTCAGTGATGGTGTTGCACGGTGTTTAATTAAAATGTCTGTCGTAACTCAATAGTTGGAGGTACATGAGGCCAGGGAGAGCTGTGTATGAGGTTTACCGAGTTGGCAGGTAAAGTGAGGGCATAGATGAGTCCTGAGGGCTGTCGTATTAGGTACACTGGTCTAACACTGGCTGCAACTGGATGCAGCTTAGATCAGAAAGATACTCCAGACCTTGAAGTTAGTTCAATCAGGTTTATTGAACTAATAGCACAGTTAGCACTGGGCTCTGTGAGTTTGACTCTCTGCTAACTTAAGTGTGGTTACTCTGTCTGACTGAACCAGACTAGCTCTTAGCCACGTGGTGGAGGTGTGAGATTGTAACAACACCCTTGACTGACTCTCTAGATGTTCATCAGTGGAAAGAGGTGGAGTGTGAGTGCCTCGTGTCATTTATAGTCAGATCCCACCACTGAGTGTCCTGTCTGCTTATTGGTCATGTCCTGTTCTCTGTGTCCATTAGCTGCTTGTCTGTATATCATCATGTGTGTGTCTGCATATCATGACAGGCACCAGTCCTGGAGCAATTCAGGTTCTGTTCTCCGTGTCCATTAGCTGCTTGTCTGTATGCCATTATGTGTGTGTATGCCTATCATGACAACGGCCTGTTAGTAGGTCAACTGAAATCTAGACAATAGGTCCCCTGGTGACAGTGCTGCTGGGTGATTGATGTGGGTGTGGTGCATTGTGAGAGGTTGGCGGAATGATGGACAGGAGATGTCATGTAAAGGCATTCAGTGACCTTAATCATCCTGTTAGCAGTTATTCAGGCCCAGACTCTGCAAGTTGATCTCCCTGCCCTTTCTGAGGGTGAACCATGAAGGCCTCCTGTCCCACTATACCTGCCCCTGCAAAACCAAAGCATCCTCCTGTGTGCCTCCGCGACTAAAGCTTCCAGGACAATGGGCGGGATTCTCCACAAACTGGTGCGGTGTCCGCTACCCGGCGGCAAAAACGGCGCGGATCACTCTGGCGTCGGGCCGCCCTTTGAATTCGCCGCACCTTGAGGGGCTAGGCCCCCGCCGGAGTGGTTTCTGCTCCGCAAGCTGGCGGGAAAGGCCTTTGGCGCCACGCCAGCCGGCGGCGAAAGGACTTCGCCGGGCGACGCATGCGCGGGAAGGTCAGCGGCCGCTCACCTCATCCCCGCGCATGCGCAGGGGAGGGGGTCTCTTCCCCCTCCACCATAGTGAAGACCATGGCGAAGGCGGAAGAAAAAGAGTGCCATCATGGCACAGGCCCGCCCGTGGATCGGTGGGCCCCGATCGCGGGCCAGGCCAGCGTGGGGGCACCCCTCGGGGCCAGATTGCCCCGCGCCCCCCCCGGGACCCCGGAGCCCGCCCGCGTCACCTTGTCCCGCCGTTCAAAAGGAGGTCTAATCCACGCCGGCTGGTGAGGGTTGACAGCGGTGGGACTTCGGCCCATCGAGGGCCGGAGAATCGCCGGGGGTGGGTCCGCCGACCGGCGCGATTCCCGCCGACCGGCGCGGCGCAATTCCCACCCCCGCCGAATCTCTAGTGGCGGGGATTTCGGGACACGGCGGGGGCGGGATTCACGCCAGCCCTCGGCGATTCTCCGACCCGGTGGGAGGTCAGAGAATCGCGCCCAATATCTGTGAACCTGTGATGTCAGCCATGGCTCAGTGGGTAGCATTCTCACGTCTGAGTAAGACGGTTGTGGGTTCCCACGCCAGACACTTGGGAACAGAAATCTAGGCTGACAGTCCAGTGCAGTACTGAGGGTGTGTTGCACAGCTGGAGGTGCTGTCTTTCAAATTAGACATTAAACAGAGTCCCCCCCCTCTGCTCTCTCAAGTGAATATAAATGATCCCATGATATTATTTTGAAGAGAAAGGGGAGTTATTCCTGGTATCCTGGTCAATTTTCATCCTTCAATCAACATCACAAAAACACAGATTGTCTGGTCACTGTCTCAGTGCTGTTTGTGGGAAGTTGGGTGTTACAATTGACTGCTGTTGCAACAGTAATTGCAGTCCGAAAGTGTTTCGGTTGCTGTAAAGTGTTTTGAGACATCTGACATCGTGAAAGACACTATATAAATGCAAGCCTTTCTTTCTCTCCGACCAGGTGTTTTCCTTGTTTTCAATTCGAGTAACACCCTATAGTTCAGTGTAGCTTTCCTTAAAGGGGCACAGCCTGCCTTTATGAACAGAAGACTGGCTATTGGCACGATGCTGATCAGCTCCCCACTGAACTCAGAGGCAGCCAGCACCATGGGAGATGCTTTGCCCAATGCTAAGATCAGGTGAGTTAGGTAGTCGCAGCAAATTGGTGTGCTGCCTCACTCCACCTCAATGGCCAAAGGCAAGCCCTGTGCCCAAGAATTGTCGTGGACCAATTTTGAACCCATTCTGTCACTGGGAGAGTTCTTGACAGAATCTACCTCTGCTATTAACCTGCGGCAGTCCAGAAAGGTGCAGGGTACCGCTTCAGAAAATATCCTGCCTTGCTGTTTCTAGAAACATTACATTATGTACAGAATTCATCTATTAAACTACACTCACAAGGAATGGTCTAACACTAAATCGGGCGGAATTCTCCGTAGCCTAACGCCAAAATCAGGATCTACGATCGGGCGGAGAATGCCATCCGACGCTGTAATCGCGGCAGGCACTGGTTTGATGAAGTTCGTGATGCTCTGCCCCCTCCAAATTTGCAGCATCGGGACACACACCATGGACAGTCGCAAGGCCGTTGGCATGTCATCCGCCGGCCCACCCATGAGGATCCACCCCCGGTGGCCGAGTTCCCGATGGCGCAGGCCATGTGTGGTCCCAGCGGTCAGGAACCTGACGTGTCTAGCGCCACCACAGTCGACCTGGATCTGTGCAGCTGGCTGGCGGGGCTTCCACTAGGGCTGGGGGGAGTAGTGGGGACGGTCAAGGGTTGGGCTGTGGGCGTGGGCAGGTTTGGGTTCCAGCATGGCCGCGCCATGTTTTCCAGCACGACCTGTGCAGGTTATCAGCCCTGCGCATGCACAACTCGGGACCTGCCGATTCTCCGGCCATGATCCGCGGGTGCTCCACGCGGCACCAGTGCTAGCCCCTCACGGGTACCGGAATCGGTGAGGGGTTCGCACCAATTTTACCGTCGTGAAACACCCACAGATCCTCCGTTGGCGCTGGCACTTAGCCTCAAGAATGGAGAACTCCGCCCAAGAAGGCACAAGCTCAGGTATTAATGCAAATGTAAATTTAATTCTGGTCTAGGGGATCTTCGATATTTTCATTTCATTCCAAGCTCAAATGTAGCAAAAATATACTCTTTGGATGACGTTTTATTTCTCAATTTCCTTCTGGTTGAGTCAGTTGCTGTTGGGAACAACACATTCTTATCCCAAAAACAATTCTCCACTTTGCCAATGTAAACCTAACCATCAAGTTGATGAGACTTTGCTCCCGGGCCAAACCATTTATCATGAAATGCCCCACAGTGGAAAAGCACATTTACAAATGGAAAAGTGGTTTGAGATTGTACCTGCTTAATTACCAGCACGGGTGTCAGAATAGAAAGGAAGTACGCTTGAGATGAGACTACAAAATGAGCAGCGAGCCAAGGAGATTATAATCTGTGCTGGAAAACTGGCACTAACAAATAGACGATTGATTCTTAAGCATGTGTACTCCGATGCAGTAATTGAAGCAGGATTTCTTTCATGTCGGAGTTTATTTAATATCAACAATGGACGAAGTTCGCCCTATTCAGCAAAGGAATTTTGAACACAGCACATGCGAGGAAATAAGCTGTAAGAAATACTTTTTTGTAAATCGGGCAGGAAGATGTACGATGGCACAGTGCTGCCTCACAGCCCTAGGGACCCGGGTTCAATTCCAGCCTTGGGTGACTGTGTGGAGTTTTGTACATTCTCCCTGTGTTTGTGTAGGTTTCATCCAGGTGCTCCGGTTTCCCGCCACAGTCCAAAGATGTGCATGTTAAGTGAATTGGCCACGCTGAATTGTCCCCTTAGTGTCCAAAGGATGTGCATGTTGGGTTACTGGGTGCTGCAAGGGGGTGGGCCTACGTAGGGTATTCCTTCAGAGGGTCGGTGCATATCCGATGGGCTGAATGTCCTCCTTCTGCACTGTAGGGATTCTATGATTCTATTCTATGAAAGGTTTTTAACTTGTAGGAGCGCTTGGGCTGGGAAGCAGGTAGTGGAGGTTTTCAAACTGGAGAAATTGGCAGAAAGCTGGCTCCAATCCAATCCACATTTACATTCCGTTCACATTCCCTTTGTCTTTTTGTCCACAGCATCTTTGTCAGTCTCCACCTACTGCTGGCCCTCTAACCAGCCCAATTGCTCCACGCACCACGCTCCCACCCACTCCCTACAACAGTATAAATATCATCCTACTTCCAGTTCTCCCTAGCTTTGACAAAGCATCATCCAGGCTCAAAATGTTAGCTCCGTTCTTTTTTTAATATTCATTTACAGGATGTGAACGTTGCTAGTTAGGCCAGCATTTATTGCCCATCCCAAATTGCCCTTTAGAAGGTGGCGGTGTGTTGCCTTCTTGAACCACCGCAGTCCTTGAAATGTAGGTCCTCCCACTATGCTGGTAGGGAGAGAGTTCCAGGATTTTGTCCCAGTTACTGAAGGGACGCCCAATATATTTCCAAGTCAGGGTGGCGAGTGACTTGCAGGGGAACCTCCAGATGATGGGGTTCCCAGATATCTGCTCCTCTTGTCCTTCGAGATGGTCATGGTTATGGGTTTGGAAAGTGCTGTCTAAGGAGCCTTGGTGAGTTGCTGCACTGCATCTTGTAGATCGTACAATTGCCTGCCACTGTTGGTCGGTGATGGAGGGTTTGAATGTTTGTGGAAGGGGGGAGTAATCAAGCTCGTTGCTTTGTCCTGGATGGTGTTGAGCTTCTCTCCTCAGATGCTGTCAGACCTGTTGAGATTTTCCAGCATTTTCTGTTTTTGTTTCAGATTCCAGCATCCGCAGTAATTTGCTTTTATCCAATCCACTGGCCTCTGCATACTGATGAATCTAAAGCAAATCACTACAGATGCTGGAGATCGGAAATAAAACAGGAAGTGCTGGAAATACTCAGCAGGTCTGGCAGCATCTGGGAGAGAGAAACAGAGTTGACGTTTCAGGTTCAATATGACTCTTCTTGCATATGAGCAATGCCCTCGGGAGAGTGAAGTTCTCAATTCTAAATGTTAATCGCTTAACCGTTTTAACATGGCATTTGCCAAATGTAACTTTAGATCCATCGGCTTCCAGGTTTCCAGCGAGAACAAGGTGAGAACAAAATGACAGTTGGAAGCACTGGAGACATGACAGGGTGATAAGTCAATAAGTACTGAAACTTGACCACTGCTTTCTTACCTGCTTGTGGGAAAGGCATTGTTCACAGTGCTTGTGCTAAGAGGTAACTTTCACAATGTTAGTTGTTCAATTCATAACATTGGCGCTTATTCTGATAGACTTAGATGTTTGGATGCCTGTGTCATGGGAATGGCACTTTAAGAAATGTTTGTCAGCTCAAGTGGCTGCAGTGATGTCAGAGTGGTGGAGCTGAGCTCTGGCTCTGTGCTTTTTATAAATGTTTGAGAAAAGCTTGGGTGTGTCTGTGTTTTTTGGTTTTGTTATAGTGTTGGAGCTGAAGCCAGCCAAAGAAGGTGTAATTACAATCTCTCTGCCATCTAAAGACTGTCTCTAGATCATTTAGTGAATTCAGAGTGATAACTGCTCTCAGTAGAAAATTTAAACCTGTTGTGCTTCTGTAAAAAGGATTTTTGTCTTATGGATGTTAAAAGGAAAGTTTAAGGATTACTTATAGTGTTGCATTCTTTGGGGGGTGTATTTGAATTGATGGTTGCCAAAATGTTCACTGTGTGTTTTAAAAAGGTTAACTGAGTTCATAGAATAAACCTTGTTTTGCTTTAAAAATTACTTTTAAATTTCTGCTGCATCACACCTGTAGAGTGGGCCGTGTGATCCCCAAACCACAATCTAGTAAAAGTCGTGGGTCAGGTGAACTCCATGGTACACTTTGGGGTTCTCTAAACCCTGGCCCATAACACCTGATCTCCACTTTGGACCCGAGATCTATGTGCTCAGTATGTGTTGTTTTACCTTGGACCTCAGATGAGGACAAGGACAGCCAGTGCAGCTCACAGAAAGCAATAACTCAAAACAGGACCTACAGTCAAAGATCCATCGACATGTCGGACCAGCAGTGCCTCAGGGGTTTTAGTCCACAGGCAGACTTTGGCAATTTGCTTGAACAAGACCTGCTGCCAAGGGGAGAGGGCATCTACACTTTACCAGCACCTGTCAAAGTCACCACTGCCCTCAACCTCATTGATCCTTCCAGACCTCTGCTGGAGATACTTGCAGAATATCCCAGTCGAAAGTCCATAACTGGATAGGGCAGGTGGACGGATAACTTGTTTGCCGGACAGGAAATTATCACAATGTTTCCACTGGTGATGCCAGCCAGAATGAGCAGTCTATGATCCCTAGTCTCCTCGTGCCTTGAAGCAGAGTTATTGGCTTGCTTCTCAGGGACAAAACATTCCCACTAAAAACACACGAGGAACCCAAGAGGTTTATAGTGGGTCCGTCTGTGGCAGCCATTGTTCCAACATCCAGTATTTTTCATTTTTGGCATCCCTTCCTTTGGCAATTATGAGTTTTGATCAGTGTCTGGATTATATGAAATGTCTCTCTCTTAACATTACCCTGAGGGTAATTTTTTTGGTTTCTCACCTTCACCTTGCAATGTGACCTTGCATTTTTTGTCTCAGTTCAAAATTTATAGACTGTCCAAAATTGAAAAAAAAAAATCAGGATTTCAAAAATAGAGGGACGTAGCCTCGCAACCTAATGCAGTGGTTGGGCTGAAAATCCAAGCATGGACTTCCAGGTCTCGTACACGCTATTGGAGTTTTCCCCCATGCCCAACATCTGGAATTTAATAGCCATCCCTTCGGTTCTGTTAAGGATCTGCTCTGATATGCACAACATATCAAACCATGACAAGTTGAATAGTAAGGACTAATGGTGTTAAGCTGTTTAAACATTTATAAGCCTTAGTTCCCAACATGAAGTTCTTCCCTACGATGAAGCAGCAGCTCTTCTATTTTTCAAGTGAAGTGCAGTGATGAATAAACCAATTCTACCGCAAGAATAGTTTTGACAGTTTCATTGTCAGGCACGAGATATGTTATTAAAACAAGTATTATGATTAACTTGAAAGCTAGCCATTAATATTGATAAAATCTCATGTTCTTGGAACACAATAAAACAGATTCAAAGTGATATCCATGAATTTTCATTTGATTGGTTCTGGCAATTGCGGAGGCGGGTCGCAGACCTGGAGAGGGGGAGAATATATGATGTACTTTGGGGTTTTTTAATCACGAAGGGAATCAGGAGGCTGGATGGATGAAGGTACTTTTGAGTCTAGACCCTGGAGAGATGATTATAAGGTATGGAAACAGCAATCTAAATACAATTTGAGGAGAAACTTCTTCACCAGGAATTAAACTTATGAATAGACTGCCACTGAGAGCCTTGAATGCCAACTCTTGAACACACAATCACACATTGTTCTGAGCACTTCAGATGCCAGCAAGTCCATGGAACTGAGATGATCCATAGGCTCACTATTGTTTAGTATACCAGGACACCAAAGTAAGCATTAATATAATATCAATATATTAACCCTGCTCAATTAAAATCTCATTTTAAATAGCAGAAAAGAAACCTCAGTTTGCCTAGTCCCTTATGAATTCATCTGAAGAGCAGTCACTGCTGCTATATTAGAATAAGCAGCAGTTGTTTTGTATACAATGTTGCAATATCGCTTTAAGAGTTGATATGCTAGAGAGTAACTTGCCAGGATGTAAACCATGTGACCAGCAGACATTGTTCAGAGGGGCTTTCGATTAAGCCACTCGCATGTGGCGTGAAGGAGTTGCAACTATGTTTTCCTGTCAACAATAGCTGTTGATTCTTTATAGTAAACCTATTTGCTGAGCAATCTGTTTTTTAAAGTATTTTTATTCCACAAATTGTCAACATTTTTACAATTTACCACAACCCCACCAACCCCCTAACCCACCAAGCTCCCATCACTCCTGTCCCTCCCTCAGCAAACAATGGTAACCAACTCCCCAAAATGCAGAATAAACAAACCCCAACAATTGTAGAACCCCATCACTCACTCCACCCTCAGAGCAAATTTCACTTTTTCGAGAGTCAGAAACTCCAAACTGGTCCCCTTGCCAAGCTGAGGGACAGGGCAGAGAAGCTGATTTGTGCTATCCACAAGGCAGCACGGTAGCCTTGTGGATAGCACAATTGCTTCACAGCTCCAGGGTCCCAGGTTCGATTCTGGCTTGGGTCACTGTCTGTGCGGAGTCTGCACATCCTCCCCGTGTGTGCGTGGGTTTCCTCCGGGTGCTCCGGTTTCCTCCCACAGTCCAAAGATGTGCGGGTTAGGTGGATTGGCCATGATAAATTGCCCTTAGTGTCCAAAATTGCCCTTAGTGTTGGGTGGGGTTACTGGGTTATGGGGATAGGGTGGCGGTGTTGACCTTGGGTAGGGTGCTCTTTCCAAGAGCCGGTGCAGACTCGATGGGCTGAATGGCCTCCTTCTGCACTGTAAATTCTATGAAATTCACCCCAACAAGACTCGCCTGCAAGCAATCAGCAAGGCGAAGGCTAAAACATCTGCCCCCCGCACCCGCCGGCAGCTCCGGCCGGTCCGACACCCCGAATATGGCTTCTCGGAGACCGGGCTCCACATCCACATGTAGAATCCCCGAAATGGTGCTGAACACCGTCGTCGAAAACCTTTCCAGCTTCGGGCAGGCCCAAAACATGTGCACATGGTTCGCAGGGCCCCTCCGACAACACTCACAGATATTCTCCACCCCTTCGAAAAGCTGGCTCATCCTAGACTTTGGAAGGTGCACTCTGTACGCTACTTTCAGCTGTATCAGCCCCAGCCTCGCACTCAAAGTCGAGGAATTTATCCTCTGCAGCACCTCACACCACAATCCCTCCTCCAGCGCGCCCCCAACTCTACGGCCAGTCTTCATGGAAAGGACAAATATTCTACATGGTGAACACAAGCAGACGAGCAGTAACAGAGCGACCGGTGTGTACAAAACTCAACATTGTGACCATATGCAATACCACTAAGATACCAATTGTAGTAGAAGAGTGAAAAATAATAACATTGAATCAGCCCATGACCTGGACAATAGATGTACCCAGACAGATTCGATGCTCTGGGGAACTTCAGAGGTGATAATGTATTACAGCTCAGAAAAGGTGCAATTACATCAGTTGATCCTCCTAGAAAGTGCAGATGCAGGAGAAACTTAAGAGTGATTTGGTTGTAATGGAGTGCAACTGCATTATCCATTGAGTGCATCAGCATACCAACTGATGCAGTTCCATCACATGTAAACTGTCATGTGAGGGTACCTTTAAGACGTGGATGTTTAAGCAATGAACCTTTAAGAAAACAGTGATGTCAGAGAGTGGGTGGAGCTGAGGTCAGGTCAGCCATTTTGCAGTTTAGTTTTGCAGTTGGAAAAAGCAGTTTGTGTGTGTCTGTGTGTTTCCAGAGAGCTGCAGGAAGAAAGCAAGGTGCTGGAGCTGAAGTCAACCAAGCTAATATATCTCTGCCATTCTACAGAAAATATAGAAATCCTTTAACCTGATGTGATAATGTTTAAAAGTGTTAAGTCTCTTGGAAGTTTGAAGGAACATTTTAAGGAGTTATTTACTGTTGCAATATTTTCTGAGTTATCTTTGAAGTAAGGGGTGTTAAGAGATCCAATGTTTATTTAAGATGTTAAGTTGAGTTCATGGAATAAACAGTGTTTTGTGTTTAAAAAACCCACGTGTCCATAATTGTAATCCCACACCTAGGGAAAATGCCGTGTGCTAGGAAAAGCAACACATCCATTAAAGGGAGAGGTTGGTTGAACTCCATGATACATTTTGGGGTTCTGAAAATGCCTCACCCATAACAATTGGGGGCTCGAGGGGGGATAAAAGTCTATCTATCGGATTGGCTTTTGTAAACTTAAAGACAGTGAAGGATTGTTGCTTTTCCGGTGTGGTATTTTAGTTTAAGTGGGGAGTGTGTTGTGGAAAATGGCTCTTTCAGAAGCTCAGAACTTTGGGGGTGGAGAAGGTCACACGTAGTACTTTACGGACAGAAACAAAAAGCAGACTGTTAGATTTGGCAAGAACATTGCAGTTAACATTACCTGACAAAATGCGAAAAGATGAGGTAATTATGGCGGTGGTTAAGCATTTAAAGTTGCCTGAGATAGAGTTTGACTCATTGAAAATGGCAAAATGGAACATGAGAAAGAATTATAGCGGCTGGCATACGAGAGTGAGAGAGAGGAAAAAGAGTGAAAGAGAGAGAGAGGAAAAAGAAAAGGAGAGAGAGGAAAGGAGAAAAGAAAGAATGGCCCTAGCAGAACAAAAAGAAAAAGAAAGGGAGATACAGATCAGGGAAAAAGGTAAAGAGAGGGAGTTTGAACTTCAAAAAATGGCCATGAAACATGACAATCAGTTAAAATTGGCAGACGTAAAGGGAAATGTACAGTTGGATGATAGTGATGAGGATAGTCAGAAAGAGCGTCATATTCGAAGGGTTGGTGGGAATCTATTTAAATATGTCCAAGCATTGCCAAAGTTTGATGAGAAGGAAAGGGAAGCCTTTTTCATTTCATTTCAGAAGGCAGCTAAACAAATGAAATGGCCACAGGACATGTGGGTGTTACTGATTCAAGCAAAGCTGGTAGGTAGAGCTAGTGAAGTGTTTGGATCACTACCGGAGGAGGTATCTGGAACGTATGAGGAGGTGAAGAAATCCATCTTAAGTGCATATGAGCTAGTGCCTGAAGCTTACAGACAAAGGTTTAGAAATTTAAGGAAAGAATTTGGTCAAACATACATGGAGTTTGAAAGGCTCAAACAGAGTAATTTTGACAGGTGGATAAGGGCCTTGAAAATAGACCTAAACGTATGAAGCTCTCAGAGAAATTATACTTTTGGAGGAGTTTAAAAATTCAATTCCTGATGCAGTGAGAACTCATGTGGAAGAACAGAGGGGTAAAACTGCGAGATTAGCAGCGGAAATGGCAGATGATTATGAATTAGTTCATAAATCAAAGATTGGTTTCCGACATCAGTTTCCGCCAGTGAGGGATAGAAACTGGGGACATGAGAAATACTCAAGTGGTAAAGGTAAAGGTGACCTGATGGGAGACAATAAAGAGAGTGTACCTCAGATTAAAAAAGAAATCCAGGAGGGTGGAAAAGAAATGAAAAGTTTCAGATGTTTTCACTAATAAACTAGGCCATGTAAAGTCACAGTGTTCGTGGTTGAAGAAAAGCACTGGGAAGACTGATGTGGTAAAACAGGATAAGACAGTGGGGTTTGTTAGAGGGGTAAAGGAAAGCCCAAGGGAACAAAGAACAAACAAAGAACAAAGAAATGTACAGCACAGGAACAGGCCCTTCGGCCCTCCAAGCCCGTGCCGATCATGCTGCCCGACTAAACTACAATCTTCTACACTTCCTGGGTCTGTATCCCACTATTCCCAACCTATTCATGTATTTGTCAAGATGCCCCTTAAATGTCACTATCATCCCTGCTTCCACCACCTCCTCCGGTAGCGAGTTCCAGGCATCCACTACCCTCTGCGTAAAATACTTGCCTCGTACATCTACTCTAAACCTTGCCCCTCTCACCTTAAACCTATGCCCCCTAGTAATTGACCCCTCTACCCTGGGGAAAAGCCTCTGAGTATCCACTCTGTCTATGCCCCTCATAATTTTGTAGACCTCTATCAGGTCGCCCCTCAATCTCCGTCGTTCCAGTGAGAACTAACCAAGTTTATTCAACCGCTCCTCATAGCTAATGCCCTCCATACCAGGCAACATTCTGGTAAATCTCTTCTGCACCCTCTCTAAAGCCTCCACATCCTTCTGGTAGTGTGGCGACCAGAATTGAACACGATACTCCAAGTGTGGCCTAACTAAGGTTCTACACAGCTGCAACATGACTTGCCAATTCTTATACTCAATGCCCCGGCCAATGAAGGCAAGCATGCCGTATGCCTTCTTGACTACCTTCTCCACCTGTGTTGCCCCTTTCATTGACCTGTGGACCTGTACACCTAGATCTCTCTGACTTTCAATACTCTTGAGGGTTCTACCATTCACTGTATATTCCCTACCTGCATTAGACCTTCCAAAATGCATGACCTCACATTTGTCCGGATTAAACTCCATCTGCCATCTCTCCGCCCAAGTCTCCAAACAATCTAAATCCTGCTGTATCCTCTGACAGTCCTCATCGCTATCCGCAATTCCACTAACCTTTGTGTCATCTGCAAACTTACTAATCAGACCAGTTACATTTTCCTCCAAATCATTTATATATACTACAAACAGCAAAGGTCCCAGCACTGATCCCTGCGGAACACCACTAGTCACAGCCCTCCAATTAGAAAAGCATCCTTCCATTGCTACTCTCTGCCTTCTATGACCTAGCCAGTTCTGTATCCACCTTGCCAGCTCACCTCTGATCCCGTGTGACTTCACCTTTTGTACTAGTCTACCATGAGGGACCTTGTCAAAGGCCTTACTGAAGTCCATATCGACAACATCCACTGCCCTACCTGCATCAATCATCTTTGTGACCTTCTCGAAAAAATCTATCAAGTTAGTGAGACACGACCTCCCCTTCACAAAACCATGCTGCCTCTCACTAATACGCCCATTTGCTTCCAAATGGGAGTAGATCCTGGCTCGAAGAATTCTCTCCAGTAATTTCCCTACCACTGAAGTAAGGTTCACCGGCCTGTAGTTCCCTGGATTATCCTTGCTACCCTTCTTAAACAGAGGAACAACATTGGCTATTCACCAGTCCTCCGGGACATCACCTGAAGACAGTGATGATCCAAAGATTTCTGTCAAGGCCTCAGCAATTTCCTCTCTAGCCTCCTTCAGTATTCTGGGGTAGATCCCATCAGGCCCTGGGGACTTATCTACCTTAATATTTTTCAAGACGCCCAACACCTCGTCTTTTTGGATCTCAATGTGACCCAGGCTATCTACACACCCTTCTCCAGACTCAACATCGACCAATTCCTTCTCTTTGGTGAATACTGATGCAACGTATTCATTTAGTACCTCGCCCATTTCCTCTGGCTCCACACATAGATTCCCTTGCCTATCCTTCAGTGGGCCAACCCTTTCCCTGGCTACCCTCTTGCTTTTTATGTACATTTAAAAAGCCTTGGGATTTTCCTTAACCCTATTTGCCAATGACTTTTCGTGACCCCTTCTAGCCCTCCTGACTCCTTGCTTAAGTTCCTTCCTACTTTCCTTATATTCCACACAGGCTTTGTCTGTTCCCAGCCTTTTAGCCCTGACAAATGCCTCCTTTTTCTTTTTGACAAGGCCTACAATATCTTTCGTTATCCAAGGTTCCTGAAAATTGGCGTATTTATCCTTCTTCCTCACAGGAACATGCCGGTCCTGAGTTCCTTTCAATTGACACTTGAAAGTCTCCCACATGTCAGATGTTGATTTGCCCTCAAACATCCACCCCCAATCTAGGTTCTTCAGTTTCCTCCTAATATTGTCAAAATTAGCCTTCCCCCAATTTAGCACATTCACCCTAGGACCACTCTTATCCTTGTCCACCAGCACTTTAAAACTTACTGATTTGTGGTCACTGTTCCCGAAATGCTCCCCTACTGAAACTTCTACCATCTGGCCGGGCTCATTCCCCAATACCAGGTCCAGTAACACCCCTTCCCTAGTTGGACTGTCTACATATTATTTTAAGAAGCCCTCCTGGATGCTCCTTACAAACTCCGCCCCATCTAAGCCCCTGGCACTAAGTGAGTCCCAGTCAATATTGGGGAAGTTGAAGTCTATCATCACCACAACCCTGTTGTTTTTACTCTTTTCCAAAATCTGTCTACCTATCTGCGCCTCTATCTCCCGCTGACTGTTGGAAGGCCTGTAGTAAACCCCCAACATTGTGACTGCACCCTTCTTATTCCTGATCTCTACCCATATAGCCTCACTGCCCTCTGCGGTGTCCTCCCGTAGTACAGCTGTGATATCCTCCCTAACCAGTAGCGCAACTCTGCCACCCCTTTTACATCCCCCTCTATCCCGCCTGAAACGTCTAAATCCTGGAACTTTTCGCTGCCAATCCTGCCCTTCCCTCAACCAGGTCTCTGTAATGGCAACAACATCATAGTTCCAAGTGCTAATCCAAGCTCTAAGTTCATCTGCCTTACTCGTAATACTTCTTGCATTAAAACATATGCACTTCAGGCCACTAGACCCGCTGTGTTCAGCAACTTCTCCCTGTCTGCTCTGCCTCAGAGCCACACTGTCCCTATTCCCTAGTTCTCCCTCAATGCTCTCACCTTCTGACCTATTGCTCCCGTGCCCACTCCCCTGCCATACTAGTTTAAACCCTCCCGTGTGACACTAGCAAACCTCGCGGCCAGGATATTTATGCCTCTTCAGTTTAGATGCAACCCGTCCTTATATAGGTCAAACCTGCCCCGGAAGAGCTCCCAGTGGTCCAGATAACGGAAACCCTCCCTCCTACACCAGCTGTTTAGCCACGTGTTTAGCTGCTCTATCTTCTTATTTCTAGCCTCACTGGCACGTGGCACAGGGAGTAATCCCGAGATTACAACCCTAGAGGTCCTGTCTTTTAACTTTCTGCCTAGCTCCCTGAACTCCTGATGCTGGAGCTCATGCCCCTTCCTGCCAATGTTGTTAGTACCAATATGTACAACGACTTCTGCCTGCTTGCCCTCCCCCTTCAGGATACCCTCTACCCGGTCGGAGACATCCTGGACCTTGGCACCAGGGAGGCAACATACCATCCTGGAGTCTCTTTAACATCCACAGAAGCACCTATCTGTGCCCCTGACTATAGAGTCCCCTATTACTATTGCTCTTCTGCGCTTTGACCCTCCCTTCCGAACATCAGAGCCAGCCGTGGTGCCACTGCTCTGGCTGCTGCTGTTTTTCCCTGATAGGCTATCCCCCCCGACAGTATCCAAAGGGGTATACCTGTTCGAGAGGGGGACAACAACAGGGGATTCCTGCACTGACTGCCTGCCCTTTCTGGTGGTCACCCATTTCTCTGCCTGCACCTTGGGTGTGACCACATTTATATACCTGCTATCTATGACGCTTTCCGCCACCTGCATGCTCCTAAGTGCATCCAATTGCTGCTCCAACCGAACCATGCGGTCTGTGAGGAGCTCCAGTTGGGTGCACGTTCTGCAGATGAAGCCATCCAGGACGCTGGAAGCCTCCCAGACCTGCCGCATCTTGCAGTCAGAGCATTGCACCCCTCGAACTGACATTGCGTCAATTAATTAGTAAATTAAAGTTAAAAGTTAAAAACATTTTTAAAAAGTTACTGTTAACTATCTGTTTCCTAGCACTAGATTTCTACTATATATGGGAAAGCTAAATATAGTACTCTCCGATTTCTGGCTTAGATACCCTTCTAAATTATAATTAAGTAATTATGTTTAATTAGTTACCAATGCTTAATTTTTTTAATTTAGTGTAGATTCCCAACCAGCCACTCAGGTCACAGCTTTTCTGTGATGTCACTTCAGTCCCCCCCCCCACACACACACACACACAATTTGAAAAGGTAATAAAAGTGAAAATGGGTAAAAATCACTTACTTCCCTTCTGCGGGTCTCAGATGTTAACATGTTCTCTCCCTGCTGATTAAAAGTTCCAGGCCAGAAGAAGGAGAGAGAACAAAACACTAGGGAAAAAGCACCTTCTCCCACTCTTCACCGAATTACCTCACTGCACCAAATTACCAAGTTTCAAATTCTCACTCTGTCTGTGTCTCACTCACTGAGGCTGTGACTCTTTGACCAGCGCAACGCTTACTGAGTGCGCTTTCTGTCTGTCTTTTATACAGACTTTAGGATGACTCACACTACTTAAACTTCAAAGAGAAGAATACAACGTGTACCTTTGTGCCCCTAAACAGGACTCAGGTGACTGCCAGATAACTGCCTCTCAACAGTTAGGGTGGGGGCAGCTTCAGCCAATCAGACACTAAACTACACTGCACTTTTAACTGAAAAACAACAGAATTAGATTTATCACTTACCTTTCCTGGTTACCTCACTGCACCAAATTACCAAGTTTCAAATTCTCACTCTGTCTGTGTCTCACTCACTCAGGCTGTGTCTATTGACCAGCGCAACGCGAAGGAGGTGCAAACGATTGTACAGCCTGTTCAAGAAGTAATTGTTAAGAAGGTGCCAGATGACTTTAAAGAATTTACTTGTGTGGGTAAAGTTTATTCGTGTATCAGGAGGAACAGGTAAAGAAGTCACAATTTTAAGAGTCAATCTTTAATGGTAAGAGATGAGGAATTATGTAGTTTGGGAAGAATGTTGCCAGAAAAGGTGGTGATATGTG
This sequence comes from Scyliorhinus torazame, assembly GCF_047496885.1. Lineage (NCBI taxonomy): Eukaryota > Metazoa > Chordata > Chondrichthyes > Carcharhiniformes > Scyliorhinidae > Scyliorhinus > Scyliorhinus torazame. The sequence goes on along the minus strand of NC_092723.1, from coordinate 65,984,727 downwards.
GAATTCAGGGTGAGAGGAGGAGCGTTCCATTATATAAGGTAAGGTTGGAAAGTCCAGTGAAGAGTGGTGAAGTGGTAGTAGGAGTAATAGATAAACTATCTTGTCCAGGAATACAGTTTATCTTGGGTAATGATATAGCTGGATCGCAGGTGGGAGTGATGCCTACTGTGGTTGATAAGCCAGTGGAAAATCAGGCAACTGAAGTGTTGAAGGACGAATATCCTGGGATTTTTCCGGATTCTGTAGTAACAAGGTCGCAAACTCACAGGTTAAGACAAGAGGAGAAATCAAAGAGTGAAGATGAGGTTGAAGTGCAATTATCAGAAACAATTTTTGATCAGATGGTTGAAAAAGAACAAGAACAGGTCGATGATGAGGCGGATATTTTTACTTCAGGAAAATTGGCGGAGTTACAACAAAAAGATGTCGAAATAAAACAGATATATCAGAAAGCATATACGGAAGAGGAATCTGAGCGTATACCAGAGTGTTATTACTGTAAAAATGATGTCTTGATGAGAAAATGGAGACCTGTACATATGCAGGCAGATGAAAAGTGGGCAGAAGTTCATCAAGGGGCAGCACGGTAGCCTTGTGGATAGCACAATTGCTTCACAGCTCCAGGGTCCTAGGTTTGATTCCGGCTTGGGTCACTGTCTGTGCGGAGTCTGCACATCCTCCCCGTGTGTGCGTGGGTTTCCTCCGGGTGCTCCGGTTTCCTCCCACAGTCCAAAGATGTGCAGGTTAGGTGGATTGGCCATGATAAATTGCCCTTAGTGTCCAAAATTGCCCTGAGTGTTGGGTGGGGTTATGGGGATGGGGTGGCGGTGTTGACCTTGGGTAGGGTGCTCTTCCCAAGAGCCGCTGCAGACTCGATGGGCCGAATGGCCTCCTTCTGCACTGTAAATTCTATGTAAATTCTATGTAAAGTAGTATTGCCGGTAGGGTATAGAAAGGAGGTTTTGCGAGTTGCACATGAGGTACCAGTGGGAGGTCATTTGGGAATAAGGAAAACTCAAGCTAAAATTCAGAAGCAGTTTTATTGGCCTGGATTACATACAGATGTAGTTAAATTTTGTGAAACATGTCACACATATCAAGTGATAGGGAAACCTCAAGCAGTGATAAAACCAGCGCCCTTAATACCCATTCCAGCATTTGAGGAACCTTTTACAAGGGTCCTCATCGATTGTGTAGGACCGCTTCTGAAAACAAAAAGTGGGAATCAATATCTTTTGACTGTAATGGATGTGTCTACTAGGTTTCCAGAGGCCATTCCAGTACGTAATATTACAGCTAAAAGGATTGTGGAGGAGTTACTTAAATTCTTTACTGGATATGGACTACCAACAGAAATTCAATCGGATCAAGCAACAAATTTTACTTCAAAGTTATTCAAAGAAGTTCTGGATAGCTTAGGAATAAAACACTTTAAATCAAGTGCGTACCGTCCAGAATCGCAGGGAGCGTTAGAAAGGTGGCATCAGACATTAAAGACAATGTTGAGGGCGTATTGTCAAGATTATCCAGAGGATTGGCATAAAGGAATCCCATTCATTTTGCTTGCAATTAGGGATGCACCTAATGAGTCAACCACCTTCTCCCTCAACCTCTTATGGCTATCCGCCACCAGCACCATCTCTGCCTCCAAATAGGCCAGCCGGTCCTCGTGCTCCCCCATTGACTCCTCCACCTTCTGGAGTGTCAGGCTCTGTACCTCCAGCCTCTGCTCCACTCTCTCGACAGCTGCCCGAAGCGGTTTCAGCACCATAGCTAGGTCTTCTGACGCCTCCTTCCTCTGCTGCTGGAACTTGTTCAAAAGGTTCACGAGCTGATCTGTTCACCCACGAGCAGGCAACGATGCCTCAGTCCCTGCCACCCATCTTTTTCTGTGTCGCACCTCGACTATTCTCATGTTCTTCTTTGTTACACTCCGGTACCCATAAACCGGCCCCACCAGAGGAGCATTGCAATCCTTCACTGCTTATACACCATTCACCCTCAAATCGATTGGGGAAGGACCAGAAACTTCTACCTCGAGCAGGAGCCACCAAATGTGCAACCAATCACTCCGTGGCTGCCACCGGATGTCCCAGTGTAGACATCGATACAGAAGATGTGCTCAAGGTCGTTCTGATTAGTTTTGGTCAACAGAAGTGCAACCAACTTCAAGAGGAAACAGAACATGATCCACAGCTGAAGATATTATAGAGAGTTATTGCAGAAGTTGCTGTGATATGATAAAAGACAAATGCATCCATGGCAGACACAAGTCAATAACACACAAGTGATAAGTACAGATCTCAGGAAGGTCATACTATTATGAGATCTGGGAAGATTTTTAATTCACCTATATGTTATACAGACTCTTAAACTCTTAAATTCTTAAATCCTTAAACTCTTGAACAGATATTTATTTTTATTGTAAATACTTTTCACAACAACCCCAAAGTAAATGTATTTTCACACTTAGGTAGGGTATTTCAGATGATGGGGTCTTCCTTCCTACCATCCAAAGAGTCGGTGGGGGACACATCCCCACCGACACTACCTGTCCTGCAGACATCTCAGGCGCAAATGAGCTTCGATTGGCTTCCGGCGAGCTTCCACCCCTCACTCAAAAGTACTGATTGGCCAGTAGCTCTTGAGTCTCTGCTGTGACAGAAACCACTGTGGATAGAAGATGAACTTCAAGAAGACGATGGAGCCTAAGTTTCAGGACTGGACAGAATGTTTGTTTTGGGATCTCTGGTGGGGAGGAGAGGGAAGACCTTGGGAGCGTGGAAAGTGGGCAACTGAGGTGTCGGGAGAAGCCAGGGTCCAACAGCCATTGGACCTTAAGAAGAACGGGTGCCTGTAGCACAATCAATCACTCACGAGACGAGATGAGAAGGAGTCGAACGATGGCTTTATTATGTAGACTTGTTCCCCAGCAACACAGTTACAGAATGCGGCTGCTGGGAGAACCCGGGCTCTTATACTCCGCCTTGCTGGGTGGAGCCAACAGGCGGCTGATCCAATCGGGATCCAGTGTCTATCTACCAATAGCCTCTCGGCATCCCAGGGTACCTGAAGACCCCTAATTCATACCACCACATTCACCCCATGTTAAAAAAGAACCCGGCGGGGTAGTGGGCCGTATGGTGGTAGGGGTTTCCAGAGTCAGTACCTAGGATGCCGTTAACACAGCGGCTATGCTCCGATATTAACTACTTACAATGCCGCTTTTACTGGGCAACCAAACCAAAAAAAGTATTTACAGAGGCATTTCGTGCTTCATTATACAGATTCGATGAGTCGGATGGGTGCCCTGGTCGTCCTCGCCGATCGTCTTAGCCCTGGTGGTGATGCAGACGCAGGTTCCGGCCTCGTCATCTCTGGAAGCGTTGCGATGCCTCGTCCCGCTCCAATATCCCTATTCGGGGCCGTGGGAAGGACCGATCCACCCTGGAAGAGGGCGGCTGTGGGGTGTGCCGGCGGGAGGGAGGGGGTGATCGGTGTTGGGGGTGTGTGCGTGGCTCCAGAGGGGGGTCACTGGTGTTGGGGGGGGGGTGTTGGGGGGGGGGCTCCGGCTGGTGCCAGGTCCCGCAGGGAGACCTTGTCCTGTCGGCCGTCGGGGTATGCCACGTAGGCGTATTGAGGGTTCGCGTGGAGGAGATGAACCCTCTCGACCAACGGGTCCGATTTGTGCGTCCGCACATGCTTTCGGAGCAGGATGGGTCCCGGGGCTGCCAGCCAGGTCGTAAGTGACGTTCCGGAGGTGGACTTCCCAGGGAAGACAAGGAGGCGTTTGTGGGGTGTTTGATTCGTTGTTGTACACAGCAGCGACCGGATGGAGTGGAGGGCGTCCGGGAGGACTTCCTGCCAGCGGGAAACTGGGAGACTTCTGAACCGCAGGGCCAGTAGGACGGTCTTCCAGACCATTCCGTTCTCCCTCTCTACCTGTCCGTTCCCCCGGGGGTTGTAACTGGTCGTCCTGCTCGAGGCGATGCCCTTGCTGAGCAGGAATTGACGCAGTCCGTCGCTCATGAAAGAGGACCCCCTCTCGCTATGTATGTAGGCGGGGAAACTGAACAGTGTAAAGTTGGTGCCGAGGGCTCTAATGACCGTGGCCGCGGTCTTGTCGGGACAGGGGATGGCGAATGGGAACCGGGAGTATTCGTCAATCACGTTGAGGAAGTACGTGTTGCGATCGGTGGAGGGGAGGGGGCCTTTGAAGTCCAGGCTGAGGCGCTCAAAAGGACGGGAAGCCTTTATCAGGTGCGCTTTATCTGGCCGATAGAAATGCGGCTTGCACTCTGCGCAGATTTGGCAATTCCTGGTGGCGGTCCTGACCTCCTCGATGGGGTAGGGCAGGTTGTGGGTCTTCACAAAGTGATAGAACCGAGTGACCCCTGGGTGGCAGAGGCCCTCGTGGAGGGTTTGGAGACGGTCCACTTGTGCGTTGGCATAGGGCATCGGAAGGCTCGTTCAGCTTTCCGGGACGATACAAGATCTCATAGTTATAGGTGGAGAGTTCGATCCTCCACCGCAAGATCTTGTCGTTCTTGATCTTGCCCCGCTGTGCAATATCGTACATGAAGGCCACCGACCGTTGGTCAGTGAGGAGAGTGAATCTCCTGCCAGCCAGGTAATGCCTCCAATGTCGCACAGCTTCCACTATGGCTTGGGCCTTCTTTTCCACTGAGGATTGGCGGATTTCTGAAGTGTGGAGGGTACGTGAAAAAAAGGCCACGGGTCTGCCCGCTTGGTTGAGGGTGGCCGCCAGAGCTACGTCAGATGCATCGCTCTCGACTTGGAAGGGGAGGTACTCATCGATTGCGTGCATCGTGGCCTTTGCGAAATCCGCTTTGATGCGTCTGAAGGCATGGCGGGCCTCTGTCGACAGGGGAAAAACCGTGGACTGGATTAGCGGACGGGCCTTGTCCGCATAGTTGGGGACCCACTGGGCGTAATAAGAGAAGAAGCCCAGGCAGCGTTTCAGGGCCTTGGAGCAGTGAGGGAGGGGGTTACTCCATGAGGGGGCGCATGCGTTCGGGGTCGGGGCCTATCATCCCATTTCGCACTGCGTAGCCAAGGGTGGCTAGACGATCGGTGCTAAACACGCATTTCTCCCTGTTGTATGTGAGATTGAGGGCGTTTGCGGTCTGGAGGAATTTGCGGAGGTTGGCGTCGTGGTCCTGCTGGTCGTGGCCGCAGATGGTGACATTGTCGAGGTACGGGAACGTGGCCCGCAAACCGTACCGATTAACCATTCGGTCCATCTCCCGTTGGAAGACCGAGACCCCGTTAGTGACGCCGAATGGAACCCTTAAAAAATGGTAGAGCCGCCCGTCTGCTTCGAAGGCAGTGTATTTTCGGTCACTCGGGTGGATGGGGAGCTGGTGGTAGGCGGACTTAAGGTCCACCGTGGAAAAGACCTTGTACTGTGCAATCCGATTGACCATGTCGAATATGCAGGGGAGAGGGTACGCATCCAGCTGCGTGTACCTATTGATGGTTTGACTATAGTCTACTACCATCCTCTGCTTTTCCCCGGTCTTTATGACTACCACCTGGGCTCTCCAGGGACTATTGCTGGCCTGAATTATGCCTTCCCTCAGCAGCCGCTGGACTTCTGACCAGATAAAAGATCGGTCCTGGGCGCTGTACCGTCTGCTCCGAGTGGCGACTGGTTTGCAATCCGGGGTGAGGTTCGCGAACAGGGAAGGCGGATCGACCTTGAGGGTCACGAGGCTGCAGATAGTGAGTGGGGGTATAGGGCCGCCGAATTTAAACGTTAAGCTCTGGAGATTGCACTGAAAATCCAATCCCAGGAGTGTGGCAGCACAGAGGTGGGGAAGGACGTACAGCTGGTAGTTTTTGATGCAGATCTTTTATCTCTACCGAATGGGACCCCGCCGGCAGAAATTTCTTTTGATTACTCGGGTGGATCGGAAGGGAACAGCGTCTTACCGTATCAGGATGTATAAAACTCTCCGTGCTCCCAGAGTCGATCAGGCAGGGCATCTCGTACCCGTTTACGAATATCGTTGTTGATGCCGTTTGGAGTGTTCGGGGCCGCGACTGGTCCAGGGTCACCGAAGCCAGTCGTAATTGTTGCACCGGGGCGTTTTCTTCAGGCCCCGTGTGGCCATCCATCTCGGGTTCCTTAGACGTCAGCCAAGATGGCGGCGTCCACGGGTCGCACATGGTCGCGGGTGGGCAAGATGGCGCCGCCCAAGGGTCGCACGTTGCTGGCGGGGCACAAAATGGCGGCGCCCACCCCTCCCACGTGGAGTCCGGGACACAAGATGGCGGCGCCCGTTGGCCGCACATGGATCGCTGGGGGGGGTTGAGTTTGGGGTTCTCCCCCGGAGATTGCGGTTACCCTCCGGGCCTGGCACACAGCGATGAAATGCCCCTTTTTCCCGCACCCTTTACAGAGGGCCGAGCGGGCCGGGCAGCGCATCCGGGGGTGTTTCCCTTGCCTGCAAAAGTAGCAGCGGGGCCCCCCGGGTGATCTGCCACTCTGGCAGCGCAGGCCTGCGGGGGGACGGTGGGGCCCGGGGGTTCGGTCGCGACGGGGGTCCACGGTGCCCAAGGGGCTGCCGCGCGGTCGGGGGCGTAGGCGCGGGCGTTCTGTGACGCCACATCGAACGAGGCCGCGAGGGCCCGTGCCTCTTTGAGGCCTAGTGTGTCTCTTTCAAGCAATCGCTGGCGAATTTGGGATGAAAGCATACCTGCCACAAATACATCTCGGTCCAGCAGCTCTGTGTGTTCATTCGCCGCAACAGGTGGGCAGTTGCAATTTCTCCCCAGTATCAACAGTGCATTGTAGAATTCATCCAGCGATTCCCCGGGGTTCTACCATCTCGTCGCGAGCTGGTGGCATGCGTAGACCTGGTTGACGGGCCGAACGTAGATCCAAATCAGCATCGCGATCGCCGTCGGGAAATCCTCCGCATCCCCCAGGTTTGCACTGAGTGCTGAATTTGGTGCATTTTGAGTGCTATAGTAAGAGTTTGGTGACCGAGGGAGTTAGGTGAGGAGGGAGTAAGGTGCTTCTTTCATTTTGTTTCCGACATTTCCGCAAAGAGTGAGAAGAGAGCCAGGAGTTTACAGAAAGTGTAGCTGACTGGGAGCAGAGTCGGAGGGCGGAGATCGAGTTAGTCCACAGGGCAACTATATTCTGTCAGGTAAGAGGGGATGGAGGCTAGGCCAGTTGCATGCTCCTCCTGTAGGATGTGGGTGGTGAGGGATCCCCGCTGACTATACCTGCGGGAAGTGCACCCAACTTCAGCTCCTCAAAGACCGTGTTAGGAAACTGGAGCTGAAGATGGATGAACTTCGGATCATCCGGGAGGCAGAGGGGGTGATTGAGAAGAGTTACAGGGAGGTAACCACACCCAAGGTACAGGACAAGAGTAGCTGGGTTACAGTCAGGGGGAAAAAACAAACAGGCAGACAGTGCAGGGATCCCTTGTGGCCGTTCCCCTTCAAAACAAGTATACCGTTTTGGATGCTGTTGGGGGGGATGACCTACCGGGGGAAGGCCCTAGCGGCCAGGTCTCTGGCACTGAGTCTGGCTCTGGGGCTCAGAAGGGAAGGGGGGAGAATAGAAAAGCAATAGTTGTAGGAGATTCAATGGTTAGGGGAATAAATAGGAGATTCTGTGGTCGCGAGCGAGACTCCCGGAAGGTATGTTGCCTCCCGGGTGCCAGGGTCAGGGATGTCTCGGATCGTGTCTTCAGGATCCTTAAGGGGAGGGGGAGCAGCCAGAAGTCGTGGTGCACATTGGTACCAACGACATAGGTAGGAAAAGGGGTGTGGAGGTAATAAACAAGTTTAAGGAGTTAGGCTGGAAGTTAAAAGCCAGGACAGACAGAGTTGTCATCTCTGGTTTGTTGTCGGTGCCACGTGATAGCGAGGCTAGGAATAGGGAGAGAGTGCAGTTGAACACGTGGCTGCAGGAATGTTGTAGGAGGGAGGGCTTCAGGTATTTAGATAATTGGAGCGCATTCTGGGGAAGGTGGGACCTGTACAAGCAGGACGGGTTGCATCTGAACCAGAGGGGCACCAATATCCTGGGAGGGAGGTTTTCTAGTACTCTTTGGGAGGGTTTAAACTAATTTGACAGGGGAATGGGAACCGGATTTGAGGTCCAGCAACTAAGGTAGCCGATATTCAGGACGCCAAAGCGTGTAATGAGGCAGTGGGGAAGGGAACACTGACAAAGGAGAGTACTTGCAGGCACGGAGATGGGTTGAAGTGTGTATATTTCAACGCAAGAAGCATCAGGAATAAGGTGGGTGAACTTAAGGCATGGATCGGTACTTGGGACTACGATGTGGTGGCCATCACGGAAACCTGGATAGAAGAGGGGCAGAAATGGTTGTTGGAGGTTCCTGGTTATAGATGTTTCAATACGATAAGGGAGGGTGGTAAAAGAGGTGGGGGGGGGTGGCATTGTTAATTAGAGATAGTATAACAGCTGCAGAAAGGCAGTTCGAGGAGTATCACCCTAATGAGGTAGTATGGGTTGAAGTCAGAAATAGGAAAGGAGCAGTCACCTTGTTAGGAGTTTTCTATAGGCCCCCCAATAGTAGCAGAGATGTGGAGGAACAGATTGGGAAACAGATTTTGGAAAGGTGCAGATGTCACAGAGTAGTAGTCATGGGTGACTTTAACTTCCCAAATATTGAGTGGAAACTCTTTAGATCAAATAGTTTGGATGGGGTGGTGTTTGTGCAGTGTGTCCAGGAAGCTTTTCTAACACAGTATGTAGATTGTCCGACCAGAGGAGGGGCAATATTGGATTTAGTACTTGGTAATGAACCAGGGCAAGTGATAGATTTGTTAGTGGGGGAGCATTTTGGAGATAGTGACCACAATTCTGTGACTTTCACTTTAGTAATGGAGAGGGATAGGTGCGTGCAACAGGGCAAGGTTTACAATTGGGGGAAGGGTAAATACGATGTTGTCAGACAAGAATTGAAGTGCATAAGTTGGGAACATAGGCTGGCAGGGAAGGACACAAGTGAAATGTGGAACTTGTTCAAGGAACAGGTACTACGTGTCCTTGATATGTATGTCCCTGTCAGGCAGGAAAGAGATGGTCGAGTGAGGGAACCATGGTTGACAAGAGAGGTTGAATGTCTTGTTAAGAGGAAAAAGGAGACTTATGTAAGGCTGAAGAAACAAGGTTCAGACAGGGCATTGGAGGGATACAAGATAGCCAGGAGGGAACTGAAGAAAGGGATTAGGAGAGCTAAGAGAGGGCATGAACAATCTTTGGCGGGTAGGATCAAGGAAAACCCCAAGGCCTTTTACACATATGTGAGAAATATGAGAATGACTAGAGCGAGGGTAGGTCCGATCAAGGACAGTAGCGGGAGATTGTGTATTGAGTCTGAAGAGATAGGAGAGGTCTTGAACGAGTACTTTTCTTCTGTATTTACAAATGAGAGGGGCGATATTGTTGGAGAGGACAGTGTGAAACAGACTGGTAAGCTCGAGGAAATACTTGTTAGGAAGGAAGATGTGTTGGGCTTTTCACTGTCAACAGGGGTGGTACCAGGGGATTGGAGAGTGGCGAATGCCGTGCCCCTGTTCAAAAAAGGGACTAGGGATAACCCTGGGAATTACAGGCCAGTTAGTCTTACTTCGGTGGAAGGCAAAGTAATGGAAAGGGTACTGAAGGATAGGATTTCTGAGCATCTGGAAAGACAATGCTTGATTAGGGATAGTCACCACGGATTTGTGAGGGGTAGGTCTTGCCTTACAAATCTTATTGAATTCTTTGAGGAGGTGACCAAGCATGTGGATGAAGGTAAAGCAGTGGATGTAGTGTACATGGATTTTAGTAAGGCATTTGATAAGGTTCCCCATGGTAGGCTTCTGCAGAAAGTAAGGAGGCATGGGATAGTGGGAAATTTGGCCAGTTGGATAACGAACTGGCTAACCGATAGAAGTCAGAGAGTGGTGGTGGATGGCAAATATACAGCCTGGATCCCAGTTACCAGTGGCGTACCGCAGGGATCAGTTCTGGGTCCTCTGCTGTTTGTGATTTTCATTAATGACTTGGATGAGGGAGTTGAAGGGTGGGTCAGTAAATTTGCAGACGATACGAAGATTGGTGGAGTTGTGGATAGTAAGGAGGGCTGTTGTCGGCTGCAAAGAGACATAGATAGGATGCAGAGCTGGGCTGAGAAGTGGCAGATGGAGTTTAACCCTGAAAAGTGTGAGGTTGTCCATTTTGGAAGGACAAATATGAATGCGGAATACAGGGTTAACGGTAGAGTTCTTGGCAATGTGGAGGAGCAGAGAGATCTTGGGGTCTATGTTCATACATCTTTGAAAGAGCTGTGAAGAAGGCCTATGGTGTGCTCGCGTTCATTAACAGAGGGATTGAATTTAAGAGCCATGAGGTGTTGATGCAGCTGTACAAAACTTTGGTAAGGCCACATTTGGAGTACTGTGTACAGTTCTGGTCACCTCATTTTAGGAAGGATGCGGAAGCTTTGGAAAAGGTGCAAAGAAGATTTACCAGGATGTTACCTGGAATGGAGAGTAGGTCTTACGAGGAAAGGTTGAGGGTGCTAGGCCTTTTCTCATTAGAACGGAGAAGGATGAGGGGCGACTTGATAGAGGTTTATAAGATGATCAGAGGAATAGATAGAGTAGACAGTCAGAGACTTTTTCCCCGGGTGGAGCAAACCATTACAAGGGGACATAAATTTAAGGTGAAAGGTGGAAGATATAGGAGGGATATCAGAGGTAGGTTCTTTACCCCGAGAGTGTAGTGGGGGCATGGAATGCACTGCCTGTGGAAGTAGTTGAGTCGGAAACATTAGGGACCTTCAAGCAGCTATCGGATAGGTACATGGATTACGGTAAAATTATCTAGTGTAGATTTATTTGTTCTTAAGGGCAGCACGGTAGCATTGTGGATAGCACAATTGCTTCACAGCTCCAGGGTCCCAGGTTCGATTCCGGCTTGGGTCACTGTCTGTGCGGAGTCTGCACGTCCTCCCCGTGTCTGTGTGGGTTTCCTCCGGGTGCTCCGGTTTCCTCCCACAGTCCAAAGATGTGCAGGGTAGGTGGATTGGCCATGATAAATTGCCCTTAGTGTCCAAAATTGCCCTTGGTGTTGGGTGGAGGTGTTGAGTTTGGGTAGGGTGCTCTTTCCAAGAGCCGGTGCAGACTCAGGGGGCCGAATGGCCTCCTTCTGCACTGTAAATTCAATGATAATCTATTATTAATCTGGGACAAAGGTTCGGCACAACATCGTGGGCCGAAGGGCCTGTTCTGTGCTGTATTTTCTATGTTCTATGTTCTATAAGCGTGTAGATATCAGGGCTCACCCTGGCATGCAGGACCTGGATTTTCTGTTCCTCTGTAGGTATGTTGGGGGCCGTTCAGAGGTATCCCTGGAAACACGCTAATCAATGTTTAAACGTGGCCGCTGAGTTTGCCATGTGGGGGCTGATTCGCAGACACTCCAGCATGATTCTGAGCTCCATGTCCTTAAAAGTTTGCATAATAAATTGTAGCACAATCAATCACTCACGAGACGAGATGAGAAGGAGTTGAACGATGGCTTTATTATGCAGACTTCTTCCCCAGCAGCACAGTTACAGAATGCGGCTGCTGGGAGAACCCGGGCTCTTATACTCCACCTTGCTGGGTGGAGTCAGTAGGCAGCTGATCCAATCTGGATCCAGTGTCTATCTACCAATAGCCTCTCGGCATCCCAGGGTACCTTAATACCCCTAATACATACCACCACAGTGCCCAAAGTGGAAGGGGACCCCTGTGGAGACGCCTCTCACCCGAGGCCTAAACCAAATCATTTTCAGGCATCCCCCACGTGTGAGAAATCCTCCTACCAGCCTAAGAATTGAGGCTGGATGGGAAACGGCCCTGTACGTGGCTCATAATTGCCCACTTAAGGGCCTTAATTGGGGAAAGGGTGAATGGCTCGTCTGAGGTCTCGTGCACCCCAGCGTAAAATCACTGAGAGGTCGGGCCAGGCAAGAATCCAGTGCGAAGCTAATTCATCCTCTTTCAAGTTCTCCTACCTAGAGACATGCGGGTGAGGGAGTGTGAAATTTAGGCCCTCGTATCTGTAATGTTACCTTGGGAAAAAAAGAGGATGTTTTGATATGCTGGGAACATGGATGGTCTGCTGAAATTAATGGCTGGACCTCAAAGGTGTGAAGGCAATGATCTATGTAGAGCCAGAAGCAACACAAAACGTTTTTTGCTCCAGACCTGTGCCTTATGCTCTACATCAAAATGTGGAGGTGGAGTTGAAGTGTCTGGAACGCTTTAGGGTAATTACTCCAATACAGTTTTCAGATTGGGCAGCACCCATCGTACCTGTTTGAAGCTGAACCGCACAGTCCGAATCTGCAGTGATTACAAAATGACGGTGTAAAGGACTGTTAGAGTAGATAAATATCCTATTCCTAGGATAGAAGATTCATATGCCAAGTTGGATTTCAGCCATGAGTACCAGCAGCTTGAACTATAAAGCAAGCCAAGAAATTTTGTTACCATAAATAGCCATTGTTATATATTTGTTATATATTTGTTGTTGCTGCAAAGAGAAAAAGAAATAGAGGTGTCACGCTTTAATTACGTAAAAACATAGTGCAGGCTTTATTAAGAGATGTTGCCGCTACAGGATAAGATGGTGAACTCTTCAAAGCCCGCGCAAATACTTCACTGACATCACTGTGTATCACGCGACATTTCACCAGCCAATCGAGTTACTTGAATGCATAACACCTTTACTCCTTTAGAACCAACAACATTTCTTTTAAACACTTAAAACAGCAGATCCAGCACAATATTCATTACATTACATCATCATGTTATTGATATATTATATAAGGCTGTCTCTTTGGCAGCCTGTTTTGTTTAATTAATATCTGACGTTCAGGGATTTGGCTCTTTGAGATCATGGAAGTGTCTTCCCGTTCACTTGTTGGTACTTCTTGTGAAACTAACTCAGTTTCTGTCTCTGGAATTGACGATTCTGTAGTGACAGACTCAGTAATTTTTGCAGGAGTAGATCTCAGTTCTGACGTATCACTGTCACACTCTCCGATGTGAATATTTCTGGTGAAGACTCTGTACATTCATTTCGTAAAGCTAATAACTGGTCAGAATTCTGACGCCAAACTCGTTCATCGTCTGTTTGAACTGTATGAGATATTGCACCTGTCTTGGCTTGAATAATTCCTAACTTTGGACTGCACGGTAGCACAAGTGGATAGCACTGTGGCTTCACAGCGCCAGGGTCCCAGGTTCGATTCCCCGATGGGTCATTGTCTGTGCGGAGTCTGCACGTTCTCCCCGTGTCTGCGTGGGTTTCCTCCGGATGCTCCGGTTTCCTCCCACAGTCCAAAGACGTGCAGGTTAGGTGGATTGGCCATGATAAATTGCCTTTAGTGAGAAAATATGTTAGGAGGGATTATTGGGTTACGGGGATAGGGTGGAAATGAGGGCATAAGTGGGTCGGTGCAGACTCGATGGGCCTCCTTCTGCACTGTATGCTCTACGTTCTCCACAGTCAAAGACTCTACTCTTCAAGTTTTGCTCTCTTCTAACCATTTGTGTTTGATGCTGTCATCTGCTAATTTCAGAAGTTGCAGGTGGTGTCAAGAGGTTGAATTGCTTCTCAATTTCCTCTTGAATAGTAGCATCAGCAGTGAGATTTATCTGTATGATATTAGATAATTGTTAACACATCTTGGTAAAGAACTTTGATCTCTCGATGCCTTTACTGCGTGTTTGAGTGATTGTACAAAGTGCTCGGCTAACCCTTTGCCTGCTGGGTGATATGAAACAGATTTAATATGGCAGATACAAATTTCCTTCAAGTAATTTACAAACTCTATTGATGTAAATTGAGTCCCACTATCACTCCCAAGTTGCTCCAGCCTTCCGAACCTTGCGAATATCTCATCGAGTTTCTCAGTTGTCTGATTGGTTGTTGTGGACTTCATGATTGGGACCCCTGGTCACCTAGATTGTGCGTCAACTATACACCCCTCAATTGGACCAGAATAGTCAATATGAATGCTCTGCCATGCTGTGTAGGCCATTCCCATGGATGCAAAGGTTGCAGGTCACTTGGGAGTGATAATGGGACTCAATTTACATCAATAGAGTTTGAAAATTACGTGAAGGAAATTGGTATCTGCCATATTAAATCTGTATTCCTTAATGTAATGCAGGGTTGGCATAGGCCCACCTTCTCCTCAATTTGGGCATCTAATCCCTGCCACCAGAAGTAGCTGCATGCCAACTCCTTCATCCTCACCACACCAGGATGTCCTTCATATAGCTGTTCAAGGAACCTGTTTTATAGACACGGCAGAATGAGCACTTGAATAGCCCATAGTAGAACTCTACTCTCAACTGTCATGTCAAGATGTAGGACTTGATGTCTGGATTATTTCGGTGAACATTGGTTAAAGTGTCTTTTTGGGACATGTCCATAACATTCCCCATCACTGGATCAATTTTTGCATACCTTTGTACTTCAGGTGAAGTTACCAGTATGTTTTTAACATGAGAGAGAAGGTATTTACAAAATTTCATCAGATTCTTGTTTGACTTGTTGATCTTGTTTCACTTGTAGCAGCAGACGAGATAAAGTGTCTACATTTGCGTACTGCTCTGACTTACAATACTGTAATTGTGTGCTGACAAGATTAAAGATCATCTTTGCAATCAACTAGCTGTGAAAGAAGGAATAAATATCCTTATATGGCCCAAAGATTATTGTTAACGGTTGATGGTCTGTCAATACAGTAAAATGATGTCTCTAAAGGAAATGGCAGAACTGTCTTACGCCGAAAATGATGCTCAAAGCTTCCTTTTATAGCTGGGCATAGTTTAACTCAGCACTAGTTAATGTCCTGAAGCCATTTTGTATGAGACAACTGCACCAAACCCATATTGTGCCACAAGCAAGCTGTAGCCTCAGCTTTGGATTATAATGGACCAATACTCCCGACATCTTTTAAAACTTTTTGACATTTTGGTAAGCATTTTCATTCTTTGGTCCAGTGCCAAGCTTGTTTGACACAAAGCAAAATCCTGAATGGCTTCAGCTTCATTTCTAAGTTAGGAACGCATTTGGCATAATAACTGAACAATCCTAAAAAAGACCTCAACTGCATCACATTCTGTGGACGTGAAGCTTCTAGGATCTCAGCCATCTTCTTTGGTCTTTACGTAAACCATCTTTCTCAATGATATGACCCAGATAGTTGATAGGAGGTTTTAAAAAAATCACACTCTTCTTTCTTGACTTTAAGGTTGTGATGTTGCAAACATGCAAGAGTAGCTTTCAAATCCCTTACGTGTTCACTCAAATCTGTAATAAGAAAGTCATCTAGTTAACATTGTACACCAGATAGGGGTTTCGCTGAGCAGAGCTCCTCATGGAGGAAAAAGGGGCTAAGTGTAGCCTCAGCCGTGCGTTCCCCATTGAGGCCCCATAGAGGCCCCAGGAGGTAGGCAGAAAGCGGGTAATTATAGGCCAGTGAACTTAACTTCGGTAGTAGGGAAGATGCTGGAATCTATCATCAAGGAAGAAATAGCGAGGCATCTGGATGGAAATTGTCCCATTGGACAGACGCAGCATGGGTTCATAAAGGGCAGGTCGTGCCTAACTAATTTAGTGGAATTTTTTGAGGACATTAACAGTGCGGTAGATAACGGGGAGCCAATGGATGTGTATATCTGGATTTCCAGAAAGCCTTTGACAAGGTGCCACACAAAAGGTTGTTGCATAAGATAAAGATGCATGGCATTAAGGGGAAAGTAGTAGCATGGATAGAGGATTGGTTAATTAATAGAAAGCAAAGAGTGGGGATTACTGGTTGGCAATCAGTAGCTAGTGGTGTCCCTCAGGGATCAGTGTTGGGCCCACAACTGTTCACAATTTACATAGATGATTTGGAGTTGGGGACCAAGGGCAATGTGTCCAAGTTTGCAGACGACACTAAGATAAGTGGTAAAGCAAAAAGTGCAGAGGATACTGGAAGTCTGCAGAGGGATTTGGATAGGCTAAGTGAATGGGCTAGGGTCTGGCAGATGGAATACAATGTTGACAAATGTGAGGTTATCCATTTTGGTAGGAATAACAGCAAAAGGGATTATTATTTAAATGATAAAATATTAAAACATTCTGCTGTGCAAAGAGACCTGGGTGTGCTAGTGCATGAGTCGCAGAAAGTTGGTTTTCAGGTGCTACAGGTGATTAAGAAGGCAAATAGAATTTTGTCCTTCATTGCTAGAGGGATGGAGTTTAAGACAAGGGAGGTTCTACTGCAATTGTATAAGGTGTTAGTGAGGCCACACCTGGAGTATTGTGTTCAGTTTTGGTCTCCTTACTTGAGAAAGGACGTACTGGCACTGGAGGGTGTGCAGAGGAGATTCACTAGGTTAATCCCAGAGCTGAAGGGGTTGGATTACGAGGAGAGGTTGAGTAGACTGGGACTGTACTCGTTGGAATTTAGAAGGATGAGGGGGGATCTTATAGAAACATATAAGATTATGAAGGGAATAGATAGGATAGATGCGGGCAGGTTGTTTCCACTGGCGGGTGAAAGCAGAACTAGGGGGCATAGCCTCAAAATAAGGGGAAGTAGATTTAGGACTGAGTTTAGGAGGAACTTCTTCACCCAAAGGGTTGTGAATCTATGGAATTCCTTGCCCAGTGAAGCAGTAAAGGCTCCTTCATTAAATGTTTTTAAGATAAAGATAGATAGTTTTTTGAAGAATAAAGGGATTAAGGGTTATGGTGTTCGGGCCGGAAAGTGGAGCTGAGTCCACAAAAGATCAGCCATGATCTCATTGAATGGTGGAGCAGGCTCGAGGGGCCAGATGGCCTACTCCTGCTCCTAGTTCTTATGTTCTTATGTTCTTATGTTATATCTAACCGGAGTCGCGTTAGATAGCAATATGTTTCTCGGCACTGCGAGAGCCGGGAAATACGTGGCTGAACTTGCTCGTTGTGAGACATAGTTCCCATTTAATTCGATCGCGCCCTTTGATTCTTTTGTTTAAACAATATGCTCCAGTAACTCACAGTTGTGTCCCAATTAATTTCGGAAACCCTTATTTTGTATCTGCAGCTGGAGCAATCGATCTATCGATTGACTCACCGATGCCTCTCTACGACCGGAAAGATTTTCTTTTTTTTACTTGCCACAAACTTGTCGATGATTTTCAGCCTGAGTGTCAATGATGGATTTTCTTCAGACCTTCAAATCTTCATCGATGCTCATTTAAGGCCCAAATCCTCATCAATAGTTTTTTTTATGCCCAAATCTTCATTGCCGGTTTTCTCTTCTGTTATATATTTGTTGTTCCCGCAAAGAGAAAAAGAAGTAGAAGTGCCAAACTTTGAGTTCGTAAATACATAGTAGATGATTTAATGAGAGATGTTGGGTGGGATTCTCCACTCCTGCGCCGAAGTGGCCGTGCCGCCGTGAACGCCGTCGAGGTTCACGACGGCACGAAACAGCCCCGATCCCGACCGATTCAAGCACTGACAATGGGCTAGGATCGGGGCCGCGTCATCTACACGCGCCAGGCCTTGTCGCCCACGTAAAGGTGGCACCGCATAGATGACGCGGCCGGCGCCGCATAACTGGCATCATCCGCACATGCGCGGGTTGGCCGGCGCCAACCCGCGCATGCATGGTTGCCGTTCTCTCTAAGTCCGCCCCGCAAGAAGATGGCGGACGGATCTTGCGGGGCCGCGGAAGGAAGGAGGTCCTCCTTCAGAGAGGACAGCCAGATGATTGGTGGCCACCGATCGTGGGCCACCCCACATTTGAGGTACCCCCCGGTGCAGGATCCCCCCTCGCCCCCCGCAGGCCGCCACCCCAGCGTTCGCGCGCTGTTACCAATGGCAGCGACCAGGTGTGGACGGCGCCGGGGGGAACCCGCCGTTTTAGCCTGGCCGCTCGGCCCATCCAGGCCTGAGAATAGCGGGGGTGCCGGAGAATCGCCATTTTGGGTGTCTCCGGTGATTCTCCGGCCTGCGGCCCGCGGAACACGACTGGGCCGTTCCCGTCGCTTGGGAGAATCGTGGGAGGGCGTCGGACCGGCGTCCCGGGAAATTTTGGCGGCCCAGGCGATTCTCTCAACCGGCGCGGGAGTGGTGCATCTCGCCCGTTGTTTCTACAAGGTAAGATGGTGAACTCCCCAAAGCTTGCAAAATACTCCACTGACATCACTGCATATCACGTGACATATCGCCAGCCAATAGTGTTACCTGAATGCATAACATCCAGAAAGACTTGTTCCAATATACAATATTGCCTTTCAGGATTTTGACGGCCCATATGACATTCCAACGTACAATGGAGAATCTTTTGCAGGGAATTCTGATGGTTGTGTATCTGGATGATGTCCTAGTGACAGGGGCAACACCAGAGGAACGCAAAGCGAATTTGGAAGAAGTCATCAGGAGGTTCAAAGAAGCGGATATTCGGTTAAAGTGAAGGAAGTGCACATTTCAGGCTGATGATATCACATATTTAGGTTTCGGAGTTGGTGCGAATGGGTTACACTCACTCGAAGATAAGATAAAGGCAACAGAAGGGGTCCCAGAATCAAGCAATGCATCAGAATAGAAGGGCTTTCTAGGGGTGGTCAATTATTTCAGCCAGTTTTTATTCAACCTGTCCGCCACTGGGAGGATTCCCAGAGGAAGTATATTGATCGGATCAAGTAGGCTCTGCAGTCGTTGACCTCACTGGTCCATATCAACCTTGTGCTGCATATCACTTGTGCTGCATCACCATATGGCATCGGTGCGGTACTCTCACACAAGATGGAAGATGGTGTGGAAAGGCCTGCCACCTTCGCATCCAGAACACTGTCACATGCTGAAAGGAAATATTCCCAGATCGACAAAGAAAGTCTGGCGGTCATTTATGCCGTAAAATATATTTCAGCAATATGCTTATGGCAGGCACATTCCCACCGTCTCGGACCATAAACCACACTTGGCAATTTTTGTGAAGATAAACCCGAGCTGCCAATAGCATCAGCCCGGGTACAAAGATGGGCACTGCTCTTCACGGCATATTCGTATACCTTTCAGTAGAGACCGGAAACCTAAATATCAAATAGGGATGCTTTGAGCAGACTTCCACTGCCACAAACAATATCCAAACCTCCCACTCCGCAAGATATCATCCTGGTTCTAAAGTTTCTTGATTCTTTATCTATTTCATCCAGCCACATTAAAGTATTGGTCAACAGAGATCCTGGGCGAAATTCTCCACCAACGGCGCGATGTCCGCTGACTGGCGCCAAAAACGGCGCCAATCAGACGGGCATCGCGCCGGCCCAAAGGTGCGGAATGCTCTGCATCTTTGGCGGCCTAGCCCCAACATTGAGGGACTAGGCCGACGTGGGAGGGATTTCCGCCCCGCCAGCTGGCGGAAATGGCGTTTGTTTCCCCGCCAGCTGGAGCGGAACTGCGGCGCATGCGCGGGAGCGTCAGCGGCCGCTGACAGTTTCCCGGCGCATGCGCGGGAGCGTCAGCGGGCGCCGACAGTTTCCCGCGCATGCACAGTGGGGAGAGTCTCTTCCGCCTCCGCCATGGTGGAGGCCGTGGCGGAGGCGGAAGGGAAAGAGTGCCCCCACGGCACAGGCCCGCCCGCGGATCGGTGGGCCCCGATTGCGGGCCAGGCCACCGTGGGGGCACCCCCCGGGGTCAGATCGCCCCGCGCCCCCCCCCCCCCCCCAGGACCCCGGAGCCCACCCACGCCGCCTGGTCCCGCCGGTAAATACCAGGTTTGATTTACGCCGGCGGGACAGGCAATTTCTGGGCGGGACTTCGGCCCATCCGGGCCGGAGAATTGAGCGGGGGGTCCCGCCAACCGGCGCGGCCCGATTCCCGCCCCCGCCCAATCTCCGGTACCGGAGACTTCGGCGGGGGCGGGGGCGGGATTCACGGCGGCCAACGGCCATTCTCCGACCCGGCGTGTTTTCAGGAGTTAAAAGAATGGTTCTCACGGGCTGGCATTTTGAGAAGTCAGGACAGATGAGGCCCTGTATGCAATGTAGGGATAAAATCAATTGTGAGGACGGGGACCTCCAGTGGGTTTACAGCCTCTTCTTCAGCTATTACACTGTGGTCACCCAGGATAATCTAAAACAAAGGTACTGGTCAGTTTTGGCCTACCTTGGGGATCGACAAGGATATCGGAAGCATGATCAATCGATGCGACCGCTGTCAGTCTCAATACATGCCTGCAGCATATTTGCACCCATGAGAGTGCTGGGTCGTCCGTGGGCTCGACTTCACATAGACTTTGCGGATCCCTTTTTTGATATGATGTTTCTGATTGTCGTAGGTGCCCACACAAAGTGGCTGGATGTTCAGCCTATGCGTTCGACCACGATGGCAGGCACAGTGGACAAGCTACACCAAATCTTTGCCATTCATGGCCGACCCAAGATGATTGTCTCAGACAGTGGTACTGTCTTCACAACTGAAAAGTTTCAACTCTTCGTTCAGTCCAATGGGATTTAGCACATAAAGACATCTCCCTAACACCCTGCATCAAACGGGCTGGCTGAAAGAGCTGTCCAAACTTTCAAAACATCAATGAAAAAACTAATTATCCATTACTGCCAGACTTGACGGACTTCTTGCTCTTGTGTAATTCAACTCCAGATAATGAAATGGGCTCACCCTAGCTGAGTTGTTAATAGCCAGGCATCTCAGGTAGATGGCAATTTGTCAGGGAGGGTGGAGGCGAAACAATCCTCACAGAAAGCCCCCACGATACAGTCAAGGACAGGTTGTTTTATGCAGAATATTTAATTACGTGCGGGACCTTGGCGGAGGACCAGATTGGTTACCTGGAAGAGCTGTTGCCAGGATTAGGCCATTATCTTATGTTATAGACCGACAGGGCCGTAAGGCTAGAAAACACGTTAATCGTTTGAGAAGGAGAGAAATCGGCATCCCCGAAAAAGGGAAGGTGGACCCAGTCCCAGCTACCAGTTTACCACTGACCAAGGCGGTGGTGTTAGAACCGAGATCATCTCAAGGCGATTCATAAGGCCACAGAAGGAGGTCAAGAGGCAGTCAACACAGCCCCTGTTTTGGACTCTACCGATTTGTTGCCCTCACTGTAGACTCGGATGCCTCTATTCTAGAAGAGCCAGTGGCCAAGTTGAGACGTTCAACAAGAGTTAGGAAGTCACCTGACAGACTTAGATTTGTTTTGAGCTCCATTACTGTAACTCTCTTTGTCCGGATATAACTGCAAGTGTGAGTTTTTGTATTTCAGGGATCTGTGAGGAAACTTAAGGGTGGAGGAATGTGGTAACGTGTCCCCTGTAAGGGGCGATACTTTATGGGCCAGGTGACGGGCCCTGCGTCTGTGGCGATGGAGTGCGTGAACATTAGCCTTTCTGGAGTTCGGATGGGGTTCTGACTATCGGGGCTTGGTCAGAATTAGCCCAGCAGTCATGGGAACAAGACCTGTGTAGTAGTTGTGCTGTCCAGCGTATATAGTTCTGCTTAATTCAATAAACCTCTTTTATGTGTGGACACTGCCCCACCGATTGCCTCGCAATATAGCTGATAAGTTTGAGATGACATGCTTATTGCAAGAAATGTGCTGTCATTAAGTTTAATTTTTGCTTCATTTAAGAATCTATCGGGTTGCCAGGCCGTATTTTAGCAAATAGAAAAATCAAATCAAGTTCAAAGTCTCGGGAACTAATAGTATCTGGCAAAGCTCCACATGAACTGTACTCTACTCAGAGAGTGAGCATCTAAGCATGGCAACATTAAAGATTTTACAGGCTGGATTCAAAGGAGACAATGGATTTCAGTCAGCATCCACAACACAGGCAGATCTCAGCTTTAAACAATGAACGATGGCAGAATGGCACTTTTTTAATCAAAAGGAAACAAAATAGAATTCAGTTAATCTAATTTGTTACAGCCTCCATGAAATGTCCTGCCCCAATACTTGGAGGAAGTTACATTCAAGAACAGTTGTGAATGAAGTACTTGTTGATAAATGAGTTGGGTCTTGTCACTTCTGGGATTGAGTACTATCTACCTCTGTGAAGAACTGTGCCAAGACCTGGTGAAATGTATCTGATCCAGATGCTTGGTAGGTATAGGATTTGACTTGCCGGATCTGGACATTCAGCACGCATCTAATGGCCCAATCCTGTCATCCAGCTTTGATGTGTAGACTGACCACAAGGAAAGCACCCCCCCCTCCCCCCCACCCCCTCCCCTCACTCCTGAGCCACCCCAGCCCCCTCCCCCGAAGCAGACCCTTCTCATTTCAAAGGGAATCCATTCTCCTGGTTCAGAATTCTGAAAACCTCTCCAGCACCCAGAGAATAAATCAGATGGCAAGCCGAGCAGTGTGAGGACTGAACAGTTCATTTGTCCCTCTCCAGTTTTCTCCCTTTTGAAGAGAGTCATTCACACCAATTTACATTCCACGTCCCTCTGAATAAAATAGTTATTGATGAAAGGCATGGAAGGGTGATCCTGTGCCTGCCAATATTCCAGCGTTACAATCCGATCTGGATACTGTGTTTACCAACTTACCTGTATGAGTGCAGCTCCAGTAACACTCAAGAAGCTTGACATCATCCAAGACAAAGCAGCCCACTTGATTGGCACCCCACCCACAAATATTCACTCCCTTCACCAATGACAAACAGTGGCAGCTGTGTGTACTGTCATGTGAGAGTACCTTTAAGAAATGGATGTTTAAGCAATGTACCTTTAAGGAATGGAGATGATCATATTACTGAAGTGATGTCATAGGTTGGGGGGAGCTGAGCTCACTTCTGCTTTTGGTTTCAGTTTTGCTGAGAGCAGCTGAAAAGTGCCTGGCTATTTTGCTGTGAGCTGCTGAAAAGGAGAAAGCCAGTTTGAGACAGCAGCTTGAGAAGTTCTAGTTTGCTGTGAGCTGCTTGAAGGGAGAAAGCCAGTTTGAAAATCAGCTTGGGTGTGTCTGTGTGTTTCCAGAGAGCTGCAGGAAGAAAAGCAAGGTGCTAGAGCTGAAGTCAACCAAGCTGATATATCTCTACCATCCAACAGAAAATATATATATTCTATGACCTGGTGTGTTACTGTTTTGAAGGTTTGAAGCCTTTTGGATTTTTGAAGGACTATTTTGAGGGATTATTAAGTGTTGTATTATTTTCGAGGTTATCTTTGAAGTAAGGGGTGTTAAGGAATCCAATGTTTATTTAAAAGGTTGAGTTCATGGAATAAACATTGGTTTGTGTTAAAAACCATGGCGTCATTCTCCGACCCCCCGCCGGGTCGGAGAATGGCCGTTGGCCGCCGTGAATCCCGCCCCCGCCCCCGCCGAAGTCTCCGGTACTGGAGATTGGGCGGGGGTGGGAATCGGGCCGCGCCGGTTGGCGGGACCCCCCGCTCAATTCTCCGGCCCGAATGGGCCGAAGTCCCGCCCAGAAATTGCCTGTCCCGCCGGCGTAAATCAAACCTGGTATTTACCGGCGGGACCAGGCGGCGTGGGCGGGCTCCGGGGTCCTGGGGGGGGGGGGGCGCGGGGCGATCTGACCCCGGGGGGTGCCCCCACGGTGGCCTGGCCCGCGATCGGGGCCCAACGATCCGCGGGCGGGCCTGTGCCGTGGGGGCACTCTTTCCCTTCCGCCTCCGCCACGGCCTCCACCATGGCGGAGGCGGAAGTGACTCTCCCCACTGCGCATGCGCGGGAAACTTTCAGCGGCCGCTGACGCTCCCGCGCATGCGCCGGGAAACTCAGCGGCCGCTGACGCTCCCGCGCATGCGCCGCATTTCCGCGCCAGCTGGCGGGGCAACAAACGCCATTTCCGCCAGCTGGCGGGGCGGAAATCCCTCCGGCATCGGCCTAGCCCCTCAATGTTGGGGCTAGGCCGCCAAAGATGCGGAGCATTCCGCACCTTTGGGGCGGCGCGATGCCCGTCTGATTGGCGCCGATTTGGGCGCCAGTCGGCGGACATCGCGCCGTTGGGGGAGAATTTTGCCCCATGTGTCCATAATTGTAAAATCACACCTAGGGAACAAGCCGGCTGCTTCAAAAGCAACAATCCATTAAAGGGGGAGGTTGGTTGAACACCATGATACATTTTGGGGTTCTGAAAACGCCTCGCCCATAACAGTACCGTCTGCAAGTCTCCTTGGGCAGCACCTTTCAAACCCCCGACCACAACTACCTAGAAGGACAAGGGCAGCAGACACACGCAGATGCCACCAACTGGAAGTTCGCCTTCCAACTCATTCACCATCCTGACTTGGAAATATATCACCGTTCCTTCACTGTCGTGGAGTCCAACTCCTGGAACTCTCGCCCTAACAGCACTGTGGGCGTATCTACACCACAGGGACTACAATAGTTCAAGAAGGCGGCTCAACCACCACCTTCTCCAGGGAAATGATGGATGGATGATGAATGCTGGCTGAGTCAGTGAAGCACACAACCCCAGAAATGAACTTGTAAAGAACTGGGCTACAGTGAGAGCATTCCGAACGTTTCTGTGATTGACACTTGGACACATTTGTCTTTTGGGTCCAGTGCAAAGGTGCCAACAACGTAAAGAAAATAGGAATCAAGATAACTTGAAGGATCATTTCTGAAGTCTTGACAGTTGGTAATTAGAAGGAAAAATGACATGCAAATAATCAAATCATAAATGTGGCTAAATTCAAGCGTTTGATGGAGTTGAGAACATTGAGAAATAAACAACCAAAGGTTCTGAGGAGTTTTCATATCAATATACCTTCCCCAGTATAATCACACAGTATTATCCCCAGAGTATACTTACTCATCTATGAGAAAAACAGGCTCCGTATTGTGCCTGAGGTCTGTAAGTACTATGAATGACTTTTATCTCAATTTCCTTTTCATATGTGATAGTGCCCATCAGTAACTGACCTTGAGACGGTGTTGGTGAGCTGCCTTCATTAACTTCTGCAGTCCAGCTGGGGTGGGTACATGCACAGTGCTGTTAAGGAGGGAGTTCCATGATTTTGGCCCAGCGACAATAAAGGAACAGCGACATATTTCCAAGTCAGGATGGTGCGTGTCTTGGAGGGGAACCCCCAGGTGGTGGTGTTCCCATGTACCTGTTGCCCTTGTTGTTCAAGGTGGTAAAGGTTGTGGGTCTGGAAAGTGCTGTCAAAGAAGTCTTGGTGAGTTCCTGCAGTGCATCTTGTAGGTGGTACACACTGCTGCCACTGTGCATTGGTGGTGGAAGGAGTGGCTGTTGAAGGTGGTTGATGGAGTGCCAAACAAGTGGAATGCTGTGGCCTGGATGTTGTTGAGCTTCTTGAGTGTTGGTGCAGCTGCACTCATCCAGGTAGGTAGAGAGTATTCCATCACACTCCTGACTTGTGCCTTGTAGATGGTGGACAGGATTTGGGGAGTCAGGAGCTGGAAATTCCAAGCTCAGACTTGCTCTTGTAGCCACAGTATTAATATAGCTATTCCAGTTCAGTTTCTGATCAATGGTAACCCCCAGGATGTTGATTGTGGGGGATTCAGTGATGGTAATGCCATTGAATATAAAGGGAGACTGTTGGATTTTCTCTTGTTCCAAGTGGTCATTGCCTGGCACTTGTGCGGTGCCGATGTTACATGCTACTTATTAGCTCAAGCCCGAATGTTGACCAGGTTGTGCTGTATATGGGCTGGGGCTGGTTCAATATCTGTTGAGTTGCGCATGGTGGTGAACATTATGCAATCATCAGTGAACATCCCCACTTCTGACCTCATGATGGAGGGAAGGTTATTGATGAAGCAGCTGAACAATACCCTGCAACTCTCAGCTGACAACCATTACCTTCTCACTTCCCTAGAATTCTCCTCCGCATTCCAATGTTGCTGTCATATGCATTCCTCTCTCTTCAACCTCCACCACATATTTCCATCTCAACAAACAGGATTCACATTCACCCTCACCCTGTTTCCCTTGTACAATTACTCCTCCAATGTGTACATTCTCAGCAATCAGGTTACAATTGACAGTTTGCTGGAGCAACACATTGTCGAACCAACTAGCGATAAAGCTATCTGTGGCCAATCCACCTATCCTGTATATATTTGGGTTGTGGGGGTGGGACCCACGCAGACACGGGGAGAATGTGCAAACTCCACAAGGGTGGTGACCCGGGGCCGGGATCAAACCTGAATCCTCGGCAACTTGAAGCAGCAGTGCTAACCATTGCATCACCGTGTCATAATCTCATAGTAAATGATTGAATGGGAAATAGTGACCATAATACAATTGAATTCCATGTTAAGATTGAATACAACATGCTCCAATCAGAAACAAGGGGGGCACGGTAGCACAGTGGTAGCACAGTTACTTCACAGCTCCAGTGTCCCATGTTCGATTCCCGGCTGGGTCACTGACTGTGTGGAGTTTGCACTTTCACCCCGTGTCTGCGTGGGTTTCCTCCGGGTGCTCCGGTTTCCTTCCACAGTCCAAAGATGTGCAGGTTAGGTGGATTGGATGTGCTAAATTGCCCTAGTGTCCAAAAATGTTAGGTGGTGTTGTGGGGATAGGGTGGAGGTGTGGGCTTAGGTAGGGTGCTCTTTCCAAGGGCCGGTGCAGGCTCGATGGGCCTCCTTCTGCACTGTAAATTCTATGAATCTATGAATCTATAAGAATCTTGAACTTAAACAGACCCAATTAAATGGGTATGAAGGGAGAACTTTCTAAGGTTAATTACATAAATAGATTAAAGGGTTTGACCGTAAATAAACAATAGGGATTAAAGGAACAATTCAAAATATTCAAGAAGAACATATTCGATTAAAAATCAAAAACTCAGCAAGAAAGATCCATCTGCGGCTTATTCTGAAAGTTAAGGCTAATATTAGATTAGAAAAAGAGGCTTACAAGGTTGCAAAAAACAGTAGCAAGCCTAAAATGTTGATATAAAGGGAAAATAGAATATCAGAGCAAGTTCATAGAATTTACAGAGCAGAAGGAGGCCATTCGGCCCATCGAGTCTGCACCGGCTCCTGGAAAGAGCACCCTACCCAAGGTCAACACCGCCACCCTATCCCCATAACCCAGTAACCCCATAACCCAGTAACCCCATAACCCAGTAACCCCACCCAACACTAAGGGCAATTTTGGACACTAAGGACAATTTATCATGGCCAATCCACCTAACCTGCACATCTTTGGACTGTGGGAGGAAACCGGAGCACCCGGAGGAAACCCACGCACACACGGGGAGGATGTGCAGACTCCGCACAGACAGTGACCCAAGCTGGAATCGAACCTGGGACCCTGGAGCTGTGAAGCAATTGTGCTATCCACAAGGCTACCGTGCTGCCCAACTCTAAAAATAACATAAGACTATTTACAAATATGTGAAAAGGAAGAGGATAGCTGAAGTAAATGTTAACAGCAGACACAGGATAAATTATTATAGGGAATGAGGAAATGGCAGAAACATTAAGCAAATATTTTGTGTCTCTTCACAGTAGAAAGCACAAGTTACATATTCGGTGAATTGGACATTCTGAATTCTCCTTCAGTGTACCCACTACAGGTGCCATAGTGTGGCGACCAAGGGATTTTCATACTAACTTCATTGCAGTGTTGATGTAAACTTACTTGTGACATTAATAAAGATTATGATAAAGTGTGATTATTATCATTATATACTAGCAATGGGGGACAGGCTAAGAGCTAAATTGAGTGAGGAATCTTGGGAAATTAATATCAGCAGAGGAGAAGTACTGTAGAGACTTAAAAGCATCTAAAATCTGACAAACCACTAGAGCTGCAGGAAGTGGTAATGGAGTCAGGCCAAGGTCTGCACATGTGCAATATTTGGAGGTAGCTGGCCATTTACATCACCAGCTTCTTGCACTGAAGTAGGATTTTGGTAAGCCAAAAATGTGAAACCTGGAGTGTGCAGATTAGATCAGGCATCCACTGGTCTGAACTTGATGGATTCATTTGGATAGACAGAGTACCCCTTTGGAGAGGTCAGGTCCCACTTTGGATATGGCCTGGGAAAATCTTTGGACTAGGTAAGACACCATTTTGGAGAGGTAACGCACCCTTTGGGATTATTAAAAGTAAATATTATTGTCCGGAATAAGTCGATAAATTCATTGGAACTGTCAATGTCTGTCAAAGAACTGCCAATACTGTTCAGCTTTCAAAGAACTATCAAAGCATCAAAGAACTGGCAAAGTTGCCAATGCTGCCAAAGCCGTAAATAACTGTCAAGATGTCAAATAAATGTCAGGATGTCAAAGAACTGTCAAAGGATACTCGATGAGTTGGCATTGTAGGGGTGAGAACAAAGGTGGGTAGAGGCATTGGCATTGGCTTCAATTGTCACTAAGTTGGCATAAGTGCTGGAAAGATTTATGGGGATGTGAGGTGCATAGATGGGAATAGGAGGCATGAGGGGTGGGTAGAGAGTATGGGTTGTTATAGGGGAATGGGACCATGGGTGGGGGCGTGTGGTGGAACAGTTTGGCATGGAAGGGGCATGGAATTGTGTGGGGATTGAGGGAATGAGGGCTGGAGCAATGTTTCTCATTTCAAACTTGTTAAAAATTAATTTCAACAAAGTGTCAGAGCACAGAGGCAGGCTTTTTGCCCAGCCAGCCTCCACACCCGGCAGCTTCCACACCGGTTTCGGGGGCAGCAATGGCATAATGGTGACGGTATTGTTACTGGATCGTAATTCAGAGACCCACCTAATATGCCGGGGAATGGGGTTCAAATCCTACCATGGCAGATAGTGAAAATTGAATTCATTAAAATTCTGGAATTAAAAGTCTAGATGATGACCATTAAACCATTTTTGATTGTTGTAAAAACCCATCTAGTTCACTAATGTCTTTTAGGGATGGAAATATACCGACCTTTTTTGACTGGCCTACATGTGTCTCCTGACCCACAGCAATGCGGGTGACTCTTAACTGCCCATTCAGTTCAAGGGGCAATTAGGCATGAGCAATAAATGCTGGCCCAACCAGCGATGGTCACTTCCAATAAATGAATCAAAAAAAAGCACATTCAACATCTGACCAAGCCCAACTCCTTCTGGTTCCCTACACCATAATGAACATCCAACCTGCGGGTGGGCATTTTTCAAAGGCTGGGTCCTCAGAGTCGGGATTTCTTTCATCTCTGTGCAGCAGACTAGGGAGCAAAATAAATTGAGCCTCTACCTTGCCCCCACCTCTCTGGAGAGAAAATGAAAGGAGCCCTTTGAATTGAGGTGGGCCTGCCGAGCCGGGGAATTTCCTGGCTTAAGTTACGAACTTTGGCAGTGAATATTTGGCCTGTGCGGTTACTATCACAAGAGCAGCGTCCCTTTGCTCTGTGTAGGTATGTATGCGTTTGTTTGAATGTGTGTCCCATCTCCTAATGCTCCTCTCCTTCAGCCTCCACCTCACCTCCCCCCACCCAATTTCTTACAATCTCTATCTTTCTCTTTTCCACTGGCCTTGTCCACATTTGTCACTGAAACAAATTTGTTTTCATGAATGATGTTGCGATGACTTCATAAACCTAAATCAGAGAAATCCCTTTGATAAAATGTTCCAGTGAAATGAAAACCAAAGTCAGATTTCGACTGATCGGTATGAAAACATAGGGATAGCTTTAAAGCTGCTTTCACATCGTTTCTATTTGGATGAATCCTTCTTAATGAAATCTTTGGCTACTATATGAAAATTACAATGTCACTTTGTCAACAATTTAACTTGAATCAATTTCCAATAAATAGAATATTGGGTGTCATTTTCAGTGAGATCCAGACCCCAATTTTCAGGCATGAGAAAATATTTTTTCCCCCACATAATGAACACCGCGCCTGAGGCACAAAGCATCTGATATGCTCCAGAGCTCCACAGCATGGATGGATGGATGGATGGATGGATTTGTTTATTGTCACGTGTACCGAGGTACAGTGAAAAGTATTTTTCTGCGAGCAGCTCAACAGATCATTAAGTACATGAGAAAAAAAGGGAATAAAATAAAATACATAATAGGGCAACACAACATATACAATGTAACTACAAAAGCACTGGCATCGGATGAAGCATACAGGGTGTAGTGTTAATGAAATCAGTCCATAAGAGGGTCATTTAGGAGTCTGGTGACAGTGGGGAAGGAGCTGTTTTTGAGTCTGTTCGTGCGTGTTCTCAGACTTCTGTATCTCCTGCCCGATGGAAGAAGTTGGAAGAGTGAGTAAGCCGGGTGGGAGGGATCTTTGATTATACTGCCCGCTTTCCCCAGGCAGCGGGAGGTGTAGATGGAGTCAATGAATGGGAGGCAGGTTTGTGTGATGGACTGGGCGGTGTTCACAACTCTCTGAAGTTTCTTGCGGCCCTGGGCCGAGCAGTTGCCATACCAGGCTGTGATGCAGCCTGATAGGATGCTTTCTATGGTGCATCTGTAAAAGTTGGTAAGAGTTAATGTGGACATGCCGAATTTCCTTAGTTTCCTGAGGAAGTATAGGCGCTGTTGTGCTTTCTTGGTGGTAGCGTCGATGTGGGTGGACCAGGACAGATTTTTGGAGATGTGCACCCCTAGGAATTTGAAACTGCTAACCATCTCCACCTCGGCCCCGTTGATGCTGACAGGGGTGGCTACAGTACTTTGCTTCCTGAAGTCAATTACCAGCTCTTTCGTTTGGCTGGCATTGAGGGAGAGATTGTTGTCGCTACACCACTCCACTATGTTCTCTATCTCCCTCCTGTATTCGGACTCGTCGTTATTCGAGATCCGGCCCACTATGGTCGTATCGTCAGCAAACTTGTAGATGGAGTTGGAACCATGTTTTGCCACGCAGTCGTGTGTGTACAGGGAGTAGAGTAGGGGGCTAAGTACGCAGCCTTGCGGGGCGCCGGTGTTGAGGACTATTGTGGAGGAGGTGTTGTTGTTCATTCTTACTGATTGTGGTCTGTTGGTCAGAAAATCGAGGATCCAGTTGCAGAGTGGGGAGCCAAGTCCTAGGTTTTGGAGCTTTTTGTTCCCAACCAAACCAGAGGGGGTGGCAACAAGGGGGACCTCAGCCGTTTGCTGGATGCCATGGAGAAGAGGTCTGCTACAATTTGCCCTCGGGCTGACAGGAGGCCCTCACATTCTTTAACCCTCCGACAAGTGGCATAGCACTTCTCCCTATGTTAACACAATTGTTCTCACTGGCACTCCATGCCTGCCAGATAATTCGGCCCTCTTCGTGTGAATGTTTCATTCGCAGTGATAGGACTCAAGCAGGATTCAGTGAACCCTGGACCCTCGCCCCTAATCCCCCTCTAGAGCTAAGGGACAAAGGGATGTAAGACAGAACCTCATGCAGACATGAGCCGGGGAGTCAGTATTCTGGCCAGTAGCAGCAGTGTCTCACTGCCCGCGGCCAGGAGTCAGACATAAACAGCAGCTGAGGACTATCATAGTCCTCAGAAACAGTGGCATGAAGATATCACATGATGTTGCAACTATTGGCCATTCTCCTTATGGTTGTCAATGTGTTTTAATACCTTAAAAAGCTAAATACCTTAAAAAGGGTGGCACAGTGGTTAGCACTGCTGCCACACAGCACTAAGGACAGCACTAAGGACCGTGTTTGATCCCGGCCCTGGATCACCGTCCGTATGAAGTGTGCACATTCTTCCCATGTCTGCATGAGTCTCACCCCCACAACCCAAAGATGTGCAGCGTAGGTGAATTGCCCATGCTAATTGCCCCTTAATTGGTAAAAAAAATTAATTGGGTACTTTACATTTATTTTTTTTAAAGGTGAAATTCTTCTATGCTACTCACATTGATTTAGAAATAAATACAATGCAGCCTTCCAGGCATAAATTGCACGTTTTTGAGCCTGGGAAGTGCTTTGGGATACTTTACTATATTAAAGTGCTATATAAATGCAAGGTTGTTGTGGCAGCTGTTTCATGAAAATTCTATGAAATTTAATCTGCACATGCAATCGGCTATGAAAATGGAAGTAAAATCATCCCTGCTCACGATCAGGATAAGCAGCTTGAAGTTACAGGTGAGCTGGAGCAAGCAAACCTTAATCATATATCAATAACGAGAAGCAGATGCTTGCTGATTAGAAACAGGCAACAGAAAAGCCTGAGGCGATGGTTTGGCATAGCGCATGTGTTATTATAGTCTACTTGAGAGATTCTGTGCAGGAATTGAAAGCAAACGTGGAGATAAAGGAAGAGGCTAAGGCTAGTGTTCGTGGTGTTAGTTTAATCATTGGAACAGTAGCGGGCTCCCCAAACCTGTAACACCGCCATTCAATTAGATTACAGCTGATCTGTTCCTCACCTGTATTTAATCATCTTAGCTCCAGATCCCTAGGTACCCTCGCCAAATAAAAATCTGTCAATCTCAGTATATAAAAACATTACTGAATCAGAATCCACAGATTTTTACAGGAGAGAATTCCAGATTTTCATTACCCTTTATTTGAAAAAGGGCATCCCAATTTCCCTCCTAAATGACTGAACTCTAAAGATTGAGCCCCTGTGGTCTGGATTTGTCCACCCGAGGAATACGTCTCTCCATCTACCCTTTCAAATGTCTTTATCGTTTTCAGCATCTTGATAAGGTCACCCTACAACCTTCTAATCTAAAGGGAAATAAGCCATCTTTATGATTCCTGTCTTCATATTTAGGCCCGGATTTTCGCCTCGACAGACAGCCGATCTGTCATGGTGAAAGTGGTGGATGAGTCTGGAAATCCTCAACCCCACCCCTGAACACAGCACTTCCCATTTCCATGGAGTCGGGACGGTGTTCGCGCATGCGTGCTTTACGGAGGTTGGTGACTCTTTAAATCCAGAACCAAAATCAGAACTGCTGATGGCCATTTTCACTAGTCGGGTTTGCAGAGCTGAGAATTCGCCTGTCTCTCCCCACCCAAGCCACTCTGGGCCTTAGGGTCATACACAGATGTACAGTAAATGTAAAATAAAGTTACCATAGTCCTAGATGATCACAGGCTGCTTTCCCCTTTGAGGGGGGAGAGCTGACTGGTGGTTATTTAACCTGAGGACCTCAGGCGAGGGGCAAGGTTGAGAGCCGGGCCTTCATGAATAACCTCAGCCAGTATGAGAATTCAACCCACGCTGTTGGCCTCGCTCTGCATCACAAACCAGCTGTCCGGCCAACTGAGCTAAACTGGCCTGATATACAGCTCCTTATTAATAACTGAAGCACCAGCACAGATCCGTGGAGAACCCTCCTAATTTTCACTCAAATAAATCTATGTTAAGCCCCTCCAAGACCATACCTTTTCCGAGGTGTGGTGCCGAAACTGAACACACTACTTTTGCTGGGATCTGATCCATGTTCTGTATGACTGAAGCATTAATTTCCTCTCTTTTATATTCAGACCTCTCTGAGAAAAGGGCCAACATTGCCTCATGTTTTTGTTAAAGTTTTTGCATTGAAGCTGCGCACTTGGTCCTAGTCATTTGGGTACCTGGACAGGATGGCACAACATTAGGGTTGCCAACTGTGATTAAATGTATTCCTGGAGATTTCATAACATCACTTATCCTCACGCTCCAGCCATTATTCGGCCAACACACCCATTCCTGTGACGCAAGGCTTTTCTACACCAATTGGAAAGCAAAAGGTCTCATTACCCAATTTGATTGTCAGTCAAACAGTCTTTTTTTCCCATTTTTTCAATATTTTAAAATCTGATAAAGAGAAATGTTCAAAGAACTTAAGTGAGAGAAAAAACCCACAATATTTTTAATGTCCCAATGATTTTTCGCCAACGTTGCGCACAGCAATGTCCTGGTGATTGATCTTCAATTCCTGGAGATTCCAGGCCAATCCCGGACTGTTGGCAACGCTACGGCAAGATTACTGTGTTTTTATTTTGTCAATGATCTGGGAAGAGTTGACTTCTCCTTGTAGTCAACATAAAATTGACCGCAAAAGGTTAGGGGAATATGCCCCATTTCTAATTTCTATTTGTATGAAAGCTCTGGGGCGAAATTCTCCGTTATCGGCGGAAAGTCCGCCGATCGGCGCAAAAAATGGCGCAAATCCCACTTGCGTCACGTCATAAAAATGGGCCGATAGTCTCCGGCCCGAAATGGGCTAGCGGCGACGTGACGGGATCCGCGCTTGCGCAGTGGTTCACGCCGTGCAGCGTCATACGCGCTGCACGGCGTGACGGCTCATAAGGCCGCGCAGCTCCCCCCCACCCGACCGGAACACCCGACCGCAACACCCGACTGGATGGCTGGCCGTCGCTCAGCCCCGAGGTTCGAGTCACGCGATGTGGAGGCGCTCCTGGACGCGGTGGAGCAGAGGAGGGACGCCCTGTATCCCGGGCACGGCCGCAGAGTTGCCCCACGCCACAGCCGGCGTCTGTGGAGGGAAGTGGCAGAGGCCGTCACCGCTGTGGCCCTGACACCACGGACAGGCACCCAGTGCCACAAGAAGGTGAACGACCTCGTCAGAGCAGGCAGGGTGAGCCTCCCCCATATCCCCCCTCCCCCATATCCCCCTTCCCCATATCCCCCATATCCCCCCTCCCCCATATCCCCCCTCCCCCATATCCCCCCTCCCCCCTCCCCATATCCCCCCTCCCCCATATCCCCCATATCCCCCCTCCCCATATCCCCCCTCCCCCATATCCCCCCTCCCCCATATCCCCCCTCCCCCATATCCCCCCCTTCCCCATATCCCCCCTCCCCCATATCCCCCCCTCCCCCATATCCCCATACCCCCCTCCCCATATCCCCCCTCCCCCATATCCCCCCTCCCCCATATACCCCCCTCCCCCATATCCCCCCTCCCCCACACCCCCCCTCCCCCATATCCCCCATATCCCCAAGTGAATCCAGCCCTAACCTTAACCTCTGCAATGCACGCGCAACCGATGGCGTGCATTCATATACCTGCCTAACACTGTTGCCTTTTACCCCTGCCACCACCCCCCCCCCCCACAGGAGAAGCGCGCACACAACAATAGGGAGCATGTGAGGACTGGAGGAGGGCCCGCTGATGGGAGGCCACTGACCGTACACGAGGAAAGGGCCCTGGAACTGGCTGGCGGACCTGAGGACCGGAAGGTTGCTGATGCAGAGGTCGGGGGCCCACGAGCAAGTGAGCCACCGACAGCCCGTCCCCATATCCCCCCTCCCCTATATCCCCCTCTCCCGTATCACCTGATCACTGCCTGATGTCTAACCATGCATGCTTCATTGTGTATCGCAGGACCAAACGTCCAGGCACCCATCCCCGCAGATGCACACCGCCCGCAGGATGCCCCTCGGAGACCACAGGAGACGGAGAGATCCGCACCCTCCAGCATGCGACGCCCGCAGGATGCCCCTCGGAGACCACGGGAGACGGAGAGACCCGGACCCTCCAGCATGCGACGCCCGCAGGATGCCCCTCGGAGACCACGGGAGACGGAGAGACCCGGACCCTCCAGCATGCGACGCCCGCAGGATGCCCATCGCACACCACGGGAGACGGAGAGACCTGGAGCAACAGGGAGACGACACTCCCGTCACGTGCGGGAGCGACCACCCAGCGATGAGGGGGGCAGCCACAGGTCCCTGTCACATCCGAGCCAGGACACCACTACCCAGGACACCACTATCCAGGACACCCCTACCTGGGACACCACTACCCAGGACACCCCTACCCGGGACACCACTACCCAGGACACCCCTACCCGGGACAGCACTACCCGGGACAGCACTACCCGGGACAGCACTACCCGGGACAGCACTACCCAGGACATCCCTACCCGGGAAGACGAAATACCGGACAGTGACTCAGAGTGGATGGGTGGAGACGAACCCCCACCCCAAAGTGCCATGGAGTCAGAGTGGGACGAAGAGCACGACACAACGCCACTGCTGTCACCAACACCCTCCACCATCGCAGAAACACTCACCACGGTTGGGCACTTTAGTGATGAGGCGTCTGGTACACTCACTGGTGCGCACAACACAGCCGTCCCGGTACAGCAGGTGGAGGTAGGAGCAGCAGAGGGACCGGGCGGTCGGAGGGCAGCCCAGGCCAAGCGAACATCTGCCGCCCAGATGGATCCCGGGTTCCTGCAGTTACCACACCCACACATAGATCCGATGCAACCACCGACACGGAGACGAGCGAATAGGGTGACGGGTGGCTTGCGGCGGCTGCGGTCGCAGGTGGAGGAGTCCACCCGCGTCCAGGAGCTGGGAGTGGTCCCGGTCATGCGTGCCACCCAGGCTGACACCGCACGGGTGGCGTCCGCGGTGGAGGCAATGGGTGCGACGGTGTCAGACATGGGGAACGGTTTGCGAGGCCTGGGGCCTTCCGTGCAGGCGGCGTCTGTGGCCCAGGAAATGGCTGCCCTCTCACAGGAGGCCATGAGCCAGTGCCAGCGCCAGATGGCAGAGGCGCTCAACGCCATAGCCCAGTCTCAGCAGGCCATGGCCCAGTCTCAGCAGGCCATAGCCCAGTCTCTGCAGGCCATGGCCCAGTCTCTGCAGGCCATGGCCCAGTCTCTGCAGGCCATGGCCCAGTCTCAGCAGGCCATCGCTGAGGGCATCGGCGCCAGTGGCCATGTGCGAGCCGGCATCGCACTGTCACAGACAGGGTTTGACAACCCCCTGGGCTCCATGGCTGCAAACCTGCAGACCCCTGTCGATACCAGCACGGGCCTCCAGGACTGGCAGCGCCAGATGTCGGGGGCGCGTCGGATGGCCAGTCCGTTCGCATCCCCCACCCATGTAGAGGCCTGGGGGCCATCGGGCACCCCGAGGGAGGAGGAGGTGGTGTGGTCCGTCCCGGCTCCCTCTGTAGGGGAGGTCCCGGTACACCGCGACACCTCGGACTCCCCCCCTTCCGTCCCAGGTGCATCGGGTGGGCAACGGGCAGGACAGGCTGGCAGCTCGCCATCCCAGTCGCCCGGGCCGCAGCCTGGCCCATCTAGGCCAGGACGCCCCAGGAAACGGCCGCCAAAGGGATCCAGTGTCAGAGGGCAGGAATCACAGGAGTCCACCTCCAGTTCTGCTGTACCGTCTGGGGAACCACGTAGACGTAGTCAAAGGGCCCATAAGGCCAAACAATTAGACACTGAGTAAGTTGGCACGGGTGCAGGGCACAGATGAGTTTTAGGGGCTAGGGCACGTGCATGAACTCCTTTGGTTATTAAAGTCAATGTTACACCTACCGAAGCTGCCTTTGTGCTCTGTCCAAAGTGTGCGGGCGTGTCATGTACGTTGAGCGCAAGTGTGTGTGTGACGGGTGGTCTTACCTCAGCCCCAGGTGAGTCTGCCCCCTTCCCCCTGGGCCGCCATCAACATCCCCCGGGCAGAGGACGGGACCGTGCGCTGCAGTGTCACAGCCGCATGCAGGGATGGTCCGGGTGGATGGTGGTACTGTGGCCATGGGTCAGACATAGTCCAACGATGTAGAGCCAGGAGCTCATCGGAGGCGGGTTGTCATCATCCTCCATGGCCTGCGATAGACACGCGTCCACCCGCAACTGGGTGAGCCCGGCCCGTTGTGCCGCCGGTGGATCAGCAATTGGGGGGGGGGGTGGTGTGCATGCGGGTGGGGTGTGTGGGGTTGGGGAGGGGGGTGAGGGTGCTGGGTGGGTAGATGGGTGGGGGGTGTGGGTGGTCGGCTGTTGCCATGGTGTGCGGTCTGTGGCCATACTACCCGATTCCCACGCCCATCTAGTCAGTGAAGCGGGCGTCTATCAGTCTGTCCCGTGCCCGCTGGGCCAGCCGGTAACGGTGGACAGCCACCCGCCTGTGTCTACCCCGTCTGCCCTGACCATTGCCCCCATCCCCCTCATCTGGGGAGGACTGGGCCTCTTCCTGCTGCTCCTCCACTCCGCCCTCCTCTGCCTGCGGCACATCGCCCCTCTGCTGGACTATGTTGTGCAGGACGCAGCACACCACAATGATGCGGCCGACCCTATCTGACCGATACTGGAGGGCGCCCCCAGAGAGGTCCAGGCACCTGAAACGCATCTTCAGCACGCCAAAGCACCTCTCGATCACTCCCCTTGTCGCTACATGGGCATCATTGTAGCGGTTCTCCGCCTCATTGCGTGGCCTCCGTATAGGCGTCATCAGCCACGATCGCAATGGGTAGCCCCTGTCGCCCAGCAACCAGCCCCTCAGCCGGGGATGGCGTCCCTCGTACATGCCGGGGATGGATGACCGCGACAACACGAATGAGTCGTGTACACTGCCTGGGTGACGGGCGCAGACGTGCAGGATCATCATGCAGTGGTCGCAGACCACCTGTACGTTCATCGAATAGGTCCCCTTCCTATTAGTGAACACGGCCCTGTTCTCTGCAGGTGGCCGCACGGCGACGTGCATCCCATCGATCGCGCCCTGGACCATGGGGAACCCGGCAACGGCAGAGAAGCCCACGGCCCGGGCATCTTGGCTGGCCCGGTCCACGGGGAAGCGGATGTAGCGGTGCGCCATGGCATAAAGGGCATCTGTCACTGCCCGGATGCACCGATGCACCGATGTCTGCGATATGCCGGACAGGTCCCCACTCGGTGCCTGGAATGACCCTGTTGGAGGCTGGCACCTGGCCAGGTGGACCAACTCATTTGCCCTCCCATCACCCACCCCGGCACGGACCCCCTCCCCAACCTCCACCCCAGCACGGACCCCCCCCAACTCCCAACCTCCACCCCGGCACGGACCCCCTCCCCAACCCCCAACCTCCACCTCAGCACGGACCCCCCCCCCAACCTCCACCCCGGCACGGACCCCCTCCCCAACCCCCAACCTCCACCCCAGCACGGACCCCCCCCAACCTCCACCCCGGCATGGACCCCCTCCCCAACCCCCAACCTCCACCCCGGCACGGACCCCCCCCCAACCCCCAACCTCCACCCCAGCACGGGCCCCCATCCCCAACCTCCACCCCGTCAGGGACCCCCTCCCCAACCTCCACCCCAGCACGGACCCCCCCCCCAACCTCCACCCCGGCACGGACCCCCTCCCCAACCCCCAATCTCCACCCCGGCACGGACCCCCCCCCAACCCCCAACCTCCACCCCAGCACGGACCCCCCCCCCCAACCTCCACGCCGGCACGGACCCCCTCCCCAACCCCCAACCTCCACCCCAGCACGGACCCCCCCCCCCAACCTCCACCCCGGCACGGACTCCCTCCCCAACCCCCAACCTCCACCCCAGCACGGACCCCCCCCCCCCCAACCTCCACCCCGGCACGGACCCCCTCCCCAACCCCCAACCTCCACCCCAGCACGGACCCCTCCCCCAACCTCCACCCCGGCACGGACCCCCTCCCCAACCCCCAACCTCCACCCCAGCACGGACCCCCTCCCCAACCTCCACCCCGGCACGGACCCCCTCCCCAACCCCCAACCTCCACCCCAGCACGGACCCCCCCCCAACCTCCACCCCGGCACGGACCCCCTCCCCAACCCCCAACCTACACCCCAGCATGGACCCCCCCCCAACCTCCACCCCGGCACGGACCCCCTCCCCAACCCCCAACCTCCACCTCAGCACGGACCCCCTCCCCAACCCCCAACCTCCACCCCAGCACGGACCCCCCCCAACCTCCACCCCGGCACGGACCCCCTCCCCAACCCCCAACCTCCACCCCAGCACGGACCCCCTCCCGGCGCTCCCCCGGAGCCCAGCCTACTCTAACCACCCCCCCCCCCCCCGCCGCACACACACACACACACAAGCCGAGACACACCTCCCCTCACGCAATCAGTCTGTGGCCACGCCATTTCCTGCCCAGAGCCAACCCCCCAGGCCGTCACTCACCTCCTCGCTGGTCGGCGTGAGCCTGGAGCACCGGGTCACGCCGATGAAAAGGAGGTTTGATTCACGTCGACGTGAACGGTCATCACGTCGACAGGACTTCGGCCCATCCGGAAGGGAGAATATCGGCAGGCCGAAAATCGGCTGCCTTGCGCAGACCCGTGACATTCTCCGCGGCAGCGGCGCCATTAACACCCCGCCGACTTTTCTCCCTTCGGAGACGGGGGCGGGGGCGGGATTCACGGCGGCCAATGGCCATTCTCCGACCCGGCGGGGGTCGGAGAATGACGCCCAAGGTTTAACAGCGGTTTAGTTTTATTTACCATGGGGCTCATTCTAATTTTTATTTATTTCCTGGGTCCTAAATAGTAGTTCAGCTGAATTTTAATTTGTTTGTTTGTTTGTCCATGGAAGATGGATCAATGTTACCCCTCTTTGTGTGGATGTGATGTGTTAGGTCTCACTGTGGTAGTTCCAGCAATGTCAGAGTCTAAGGTCAGAATTAAGCACAAGGAACAATTACCATGATAGCTGTTTTTGCTTTGTACAAAGACTTAAAAGCTTCAAGATGAAAGATGGTTTGCTGCTTATTAAGTGGGGTGAGGGGAGGTCTTGAAAATCCCCTAACAGGTACTCGGCACAACAGGCACCAAGAAATACATTGCTAAACGCACCTTAAATTGGACTCTGTCTTTTTCCCGTTAAATCCAAAGCTTGAAAACAAGTTCTATACATTCCACTAATGTATAGAACATTATACATATATGAAGTGAATAAAACTTCCAAATGTGTCACTGTGCACACAGATCTCAAACATTCAACTTAACCAGTTGTCTCCATCCTCGCCCATCCCTTCCACCATCAACCCTTTGTTCCGCATGAAGTACGAGAAGGACTGAAGCGGTTCCAGAAGAAGGCTCGTCATTATCTTCCCAAGGGAAAATGCTAATGGTCAAAATAATGCCTTGCCCAAGAATTAAGTTTTAAATGTTTTTGGTTATTCCAATCCAGACCGATCCCTCAGGCCTCCAATCCTGTTCCAAACCAGTTGCTTATTCGGTTACTTTTTGTAAGCGTGGATTTTCACCAGCCTGACTCCTTTTTCCTCAGTCATATTTCTACTAGACTATGTGGTGGGAATATTATTCCTCACCTCAAGTTCATTTTGTCCTACTTTGACTGCAAGCCTTAATCCTTTAGCTCCAAACCCACTGTACGAGTCAAATAAGCCATCTGTAGCTAGATTTGAAGATGCTGATTCGGTGCCTCCCTCAAGTCTTTCTTTTCTCAGTGAAGCAATTTCAGCTCCGTCAATGTGAACTATGATCTCTGGCTCTATTTACTACGAACCAATACAGAAATACCCTTTTAAAGTTAAAAGTCCCCAACATTGTTTCAAGATCTATTGGTCTGAAATTTCAGTTCAGTTGTAAGAGTGTTTAGTTGAAAACCCATTTACGAGTTACACGTTATTTTTAGTCAGAACCTGAGTTTGACTCATCTACCGTGACTCTTAAATTATTGTACAGAGCTGGTGATTTCTATGGTTTATGATTTCATTCAGGAGTTTCTTTGTAGAGCCAGCAGTAAGATTTACAGCTGTATTTACTGACATCATAAGCAGATTATCACCTGCAATACTCTCTATGTGTAAAAGGTTATCAAGGATGGTGCAAACAGTTCCAAATAAATCATCTATTGAGCAGGAAAGGTATTGAGAGATGTGCCTGCATTCCATTGTAATGTAAAGTGTCATAATATACACCAGTATATTATGGTGCAGACACACACACACACACACACACTGATGGACATGCAGTGGGACCAATCAGCATACACAACACCGCAGCCAATCACCAGTGAGAGCACACGCACTATAAAGACAGGGGACAGGAAAGTTCCTGCTCATTCTAGTAGCAGCCAGCTCGGAGCACAGAGCTCACAGCCTGCAACACAGCTATTCAGCATGTGCTGAGTGCATCACCTGGTTATGACTAGGCAAGGGTCAACAGTTAAAGCTGGTATTGCATTTACCCACAGTTCAAGTATGTTAATATAGTTAACCTTATAATAAAATAGAGTTGCACCACTTCCAGTGTTGGTGACCTGTTTGTGATCCAGAACACCCAACACATCATAAAGGTGCTCGGCAATCTCGAGAATAACATCCCCCAAGGTACGACGCCCAGAGTCACATGTTAAGAGACTCTGGCAGAACAGTCAAGAAGCAGAATGCTGCAGGCAGCCTAACTGTAAGGAACAGTTCCATGCGTGACCGTACCTTGGATCTATGAACGGTTAAAGGTCAACAATAAATTGTTCATGTTTAAACATACAAGTCTCAAACCCTCACTAACCAGGCATCACCATGCATCGTAAGAACCCGTGTTATAACAAAAAGGGACCTAGATAGGAGAGCATCAGTATTTAAAGATACATTACTAGAGCCATGAGGCTATTGTGAAGACAAATAGAATTCCAGATTGTACAACAAAACAATTTAATATTAACAACTTTGTGGTTTTGTTAAGCTGGATTCTCCGAGCTGGGTGTTTCTCGGCAGCGGTAGGCGACATGCCGTTCACTGCCCGCGGGATTCTCTGTTCCCATTGCTGTCAATGAGAATTTCCATTGAAACCACCCCACACCACTGGGAAACCCACTGGCGGAGTGCGCTACTGGTGGGACCAAAGAATCCCACCGCCAGGGAACGGCTGGAGAATTCCGGCCATGGTCCTCTCACACAGTGGGTGATACTGAAACCCTGGGGAAGATTTAAAGGAAGACCCTTCGAATGATCCTTGCTTTAATATCCATTAATTAAAACTATCAACAGTTGTTGTAAAAACCCATCTAGTTCACTACTGCCCTTTAGGGAAGGAAATTTGCCAACCTTACCTGGCCTGGCCAACGTGTGACTCTTAGCTGCCTTCATAGCAGTGGTCTTGCAAACCACTCAATTCAGGCCCAATTAATAATGCACAATGAATGCTGGTCTTACGGATGAAACTGAAAAAAAATTATACAACTAGCTTAGAGATGGGGGACTTGAGGAAAGCATAGACTGCAATGAAATTTAAATGAACTATTTAAAATAGTTTAACGATTATACTGTCTCTGCATTCAGACGTTTTGAACCACAGAGGTTAAGGAATGCAAGGTTTTTGTTTTAAAATGAACTATCAAGATATGAATATTGTCAGCAAGGCCAGCATTTATTGACCACCCCTAGGAATGCAAGGTTTTTGTTCTAAAATGAAGTATTGGGATATGAATATTGTCAGCAAGGCCAGCATTTATTGACCACCCCTAGTTTCTTTATTCGGGGTTTATTGTTCAGGCTGTGCACACTATTACAAGCATTGTGAATAAACACAATGGTTTCAGTTCAAAAGGGGCTTTGTTGACTTATGGAAGCCTAGTCAAGCCATGAAACTAGAGTGTGTTTTGCTGCGAATAAGGCCAGACAATAATGATACAATCATGAGGACAAAATATCACTTTCCTACTCCTGAACACTGTATGTTGAGGATCCGATGAATTATCAGAAGAGAGCAGTGTCTTAATCAATGCTAAAACCTTGCATTCCTTAACCTATCTAGTTCAAAACGTCTGAATGCAGAGACAGTATAATCGCTAAACCATTTTGAAAATGAAATTAAATGAAA
This sequence comes from Scyliorhinus torazame, assembly GCF_047496885.1. Classification (NCBI taxonomy): domain Eukaryota; kingdom Metazoa; phylum Chordata; class Chondrichthyes; order Carcharhiniformes; family Scyliorhinidae; genus Scyliorhinus; species Scyliorhinus torazame. The sequence continues at coordinate 65,941,227 of NC_092723.1, read as the reverse complement.
ATCGCTTATTGTCACAAGTAGGCTTCAAATGAAGTTACTGTGAAAAGCCCCTAGTCGCCACATTCCGGTGCCTGTTCGGGGAGGCTGGTACGGGCATTGAACCCGCGCTGCTGGCCTGCTTTGAAAGCCAGCTATTTAACCCTGTGCTAAACCAGTCCCAGACTGTTCAATACTAGAACAGTAATTGGCCAGTCATCTTATAGGAACATATAAAATAAGAATAAGAATAGGCCATTCTGCCCCTCAAGCCCCCTCTGCCGTTTGATAAGATCATGCCTGATCTTCAACTTTTCCGTCTGATCCCTATATCTCTTAATTTTGCTGGAATCTAAAATATTATCAATCTCAACCTCGAATATGCTCAGAATCCACAATCATCCAAGTGAAGAAATATCTCTGCATCTGAGCCCTAAACCTAAATGGCCATGGCTTTATCCTGAGATTGACATTTAATTCTAGAGTCTTCAGCAAGGGGAAAACAGCCTCTCTGCATCTACCCTGTCAAGCCCTTTCTGAACCTTCCGTTTCAATTATATCACTTCCCATACTTCTAAATTCCAAATGGTAAAGACCCATCCTACTTAATCTCTTCTCATAGCTTACTGGTCTTATCCCAGGAGTCCTCCCAGTGCTGATATGTTACGTGGGTTGAAACTGGCTGACTGCACTTCAAAATAATTTGATGGATGCAAATTGCTACATGTCAGGTGGGATGCCTGAATGGAAAGGATTAGGGAGGTGTTGGAGAAATTAGCAAAGAGACTTAACAAATATTTGTGGGTTAAAAAAAAATTGTGTTCAAAGTAATATAAAGGATTTCATAGCAAGTGAAAAATGTTAAACTAAAGGTAAACATGGTCGTAGGATTGAATGGGATCCATCCAAGGATCAAAGGGAAATTAATGTACTCATTGGTATGAATGGTTTTCAAAGTGAATAGTACTCAGGACCATTGCTCTCTACATACAAGAGGATCGTTAAAGTCCGAATACCTGCATTTATTGATAGAGAAATAGATTTCAAGGCAAGTTATGCGAAAACTTTATAAATCACTAGCCATACCTCTGCTTACGTAATGTGTTGAATTCTGGGAATTACTCTTTTCCAAAGGATCTGAAGACCTTGAGTGAGGGGGGGAAGGGGGTAAGGCAGAAATTTACGAGAATATTGCCAGGGATGAGGGAGTTGCATGACGAGACTAAAGAAACTGAGGTTGTTCTCCAATAAAGGTTCAAAGATCAAGGGGCGATTCAATTCAGGCGCTCGATGTTATAAAAATAACCAGAAAATGCTGGAATCTAGTGGGTCCCACATCACCTGTTTAGAAATAAACAGTGTTAACTTTTCAAGTCATCTGAATTTTCCGGCCCTACCCATGAGAGGGATCGTCTGGTCCTACCGATAGCAACCTTCTTCCAGAGGGTTCCCTGGACACGCAGCCAGCGAACAACGCCAAGCGCCATTGACACGGTGGGAAATCCCTTGAATGGCCAATGATAAGCTGCCTGCGCCACCTGGAAAACACGCCATGGTGGGGGGTGGGGAGGGGAGTGGGGTGCAGAAAATTCCACCCAGTGACCTTTTATTCCAAGACCTTTCATCAGCAAACTGAAAGGTTCGATTGAATCTTAACTTGCAACAGTGGGTGGGTTGGGGTCAGGTCAGAGGTGAAAACTTTAAAAAATGAAAAGCAGAGTCCCAATCTACTTTGAGTATACCCGTTTCAAGTTTTAAAGTATTTATATCAAGGCACTTTATAGCCAATTAAGTAGTTTAGGAGTGTAATCCCCATTGCATGTTGGAAACATGGCAGTCCTTTTCCATACAACATAACCCAATAAACAGCATTGTGGTGTGACCAGTCTGTTTTATGTGAGGTTGTGATGTTGGTTGTGGATAAATATTGGCCAGGACCCCAGGGGTCACTCCTCAGTTCTTCTTCAAAATAATTATCTGGGATCTTCTACCTCCACTGAAGAGGGAAAGAGGGGTCCTCACCAGAAATGTGGCATCTTAGACAGTGCAGCACGCCCTCAGTACTGCACTGGAGTGTCAACCTTGAATTTTGTGCTCCAAATCATGGGATTGCTATTTAAACAGGCACTTAAGTAGCCAGCAAGAGACATTCCCCCGGATTTTGGATTCCATAGCCAGAAACCCTGGCTGGGATTCTCTGTGCGGAGAATGGGTCTCAGACCCGTGGCGCCGGGACGCGATTCTGCACGGACCGGAGAATCGCCGCCAGTCGCGCGCGTTTGATGCGGCACCGGTTGGGGGCCGTTGAAAGAGGCTACCGGAGCGATTCTCCACGATCGACTGAGTTCCCACCGTGTTCCGCCGCCATGGTTTCCAACCTGGTTCCACCCGGCGGGAGCTCGGAGTCGCGGCCGCGCTGGCCATCCTGGTGGTGGGGTGAGGGGATCAGACTCCGGGGGGGGGAGGGGCTTCATGACAGACAGGCCCGCGATCGGGGGCTATCAATTGGCGGGCGTGCGCGATCTGGGCGGGCCTATCTTCTTCCGTGCTGGCCCGCTGTGTGGCTCCGCCATGTTGCGCGGGGGCCGGGTCGAAAACGGCCGCCGCGTGCATGCGTGGACCCGCGGCCGGAAGTGCTGGGCCCCGTATCGGCAGCAGGAGCTGCGCGACGCATGCTGGGGCCCTGCTATCCTTCTTAAAACCGGAAAACCGGAAAAGTCTGGAGTGATTCGCGCCCATTTTCCAGAGAATCCCAGCCCCTGATTCCCTCCCTGTGGAGTTTGCACATTCTCCTCATGCCTGTGTGGGTCTTGTCCCCACAACCCAAAGATGTGCAGGGTTAGGTGAATTAGACATGCTAAATTGCCCCTTAATTGAAAAAAAATTGAATCGGGTATAAAAATTTTAAAAAGGAATCCTGACTCCCAAGAGTTGCAGTCCAATCAGGGGCCTGCATCATCTGTCCAATGCAAGCATTGTCAGTGGACATGGTAACAGCGGCCAGCAATGCATCTAGGCCTAGGATTGCCAAGGGACCCAGGCCACAGGTGAGTGAGGGTGGGATGGGGTTGCAGGGTGGGGAGGGGAGAGGGTCATTGAGGAAGGGGGAGGGGAAGCAGAAAGGTGGTGGACCTCCAATGCTGGGTCCCTCAATCAGGCACTGAGTGCTTTTGAATGAGGCCTCCCCAACGAGCCTGTGAGGAACCCCGCAAACATTTGCTTCCCACACAGCGACTGCTCCACTACTACTGGATGACTACCAGCAGCAGCAGAGTGAGATCCATTAGTGGGCATTAAAAAAGTTCCTCAATTGGCAGAGGACTGGTAAACTGCCTACCACAGGTAGCTTTCCTATCCCAGACTTAATCAAGCAGGAATGGAAACGTGGCCATATCCCCGCTTGGCACCCTCTCCCACCTGATTAACTGTGCCCCCCCACTCCACCCCCTCCAAACCCACCAAGGGGGAGGACATTAAATTCCACCCCTTGAATGGAACTTGAACGTGGATCCTTCTGATTCCCGCCTGTGGTATCTTTCGCTCCTGCCGAAGTCAATCGGGGATTTGAATGGCCCACCATATCCACCGTGGGGAATCCTACCACAGAGGGGTGGGAAAATCCAGGCCTCTGATTCTAGAATCAGTGAAGGCCTTCAAAATTACATTCTTGGGTCAGTGTGAGTCAATGTATGCTCAAGGATTGGAGGGTGGCTAAAATAATAAAGTTCTTCCACTTAAAAATCCCGCTCTCATAATGAGGAGTTGCAAAACGTGGTCAAAAACTGATAGGTAATGGTGATTTTAAAGCTCCCTGCTCATTATGGGCAAAAACAGTTTTGCTCACTTACTAATTCATGCCTTGTTGAAGAGCACTGACTGCACAAAACAAGCTTAAGTAAGTAGATAATATCTCACTAATGTTCAATTACCTCTTGTGAATTGAAACCCTTTCTAATTCCCTCAAAACGCTTTGGGATTACAGTTTGTATTTAGCGCTGACTGGAAGTTATACAAAACGTCACTGGAAGTGGAAAATGTGTCAGTCCGCGGAAGGAACATTTTTCTGGAATTCTGGCATGGTGGCGCAGTGGTTAGCACTGCTGCCTACGACGCTGAGGACCCAAGTTCGATCCTGGCGCTGGGTCACTGTCCGTGTGGAGTTTGCACATTCTCCCCGTGTCTCCATGGGTTTTACCCCCACAACCCAAAGATGTGCAGGTTCGGTGGATTGGCCACGCTAAAATTGCCCCTTAATTGTAAAACAATAATTGGTTACTCTAAATTTATAAAAGAAAAAGCAATTCTGTGATAATGTTGTTGCCCTGTTAACATTTGTAGCAGGCAAAGATGTTTGCACGAATATGATAAGTGATGGGAGCAGTACCTATTTTCAAAGAACAGAAAACAAGTAATGACTGAGCAGTTGTGCCAACATTTGTTGTTGGACAAATTACATTTTAACAACAAAATTATTAAATATCCGAATGGTGAAAAAGAAGCAGACAGCAAAGATGATGCTGCTTAACAACCCTGATGTGAATCTTTGAATAAAGGAAGACCTTGGTGCCTCTTCCTTACACCAGGATGTCCCACAATGCAACTCGGGTAATGATTTTAAAAAGTGGAAAGTACCAGGCCTGGTGGAAATGCAGTGGATGCGATGCACATGGACTTTCGAAAGATCTTTGACAAGAAACCACAGTGAGGAATTTAGGTAGTATGGAATTGGGCAACTAGATGGTTAGAGGGGGAGGTGGCTGAAATAATTAAAGAGTGCTTCTTAGACTGGTTGGCTGTAGTTTCACAGGTTTCTGCTTTGGGACTTCTTCTGGTCAATGTGTACATGCATAGAACTAGAGGAAGTAGCATCCAAGTTTTTCAAAATACTACAAAGTATTCTAAATAATTCTGAGGAGTGAAGCCATGAGCAAATATTGAAAAGATTGTGAAATGGGCAAAGAAGTAGCAGATGGATCTTAAAGATAAATAAATGTGAGGTAGATCCACTTTGGAAAAAACAAAGAATAATCGTATTCAAGATGGGGAAGCTGGGTGATGTGGAAGAACCGAGGGGCATTGGGGCGCTCAAGTTCACAAGATACTAAAAGTACCACCTCAAACGGGTCAGCCTACAAAGAAAGCTGATGGATTACTGGATCTTATGGAAAAGGATTTAGAATTCAAAAGTCAATTTGTAATGGGAAATCTATATAAAACCTTTGTAAAACCAAAGTTAGAGTATTGTGTGTGTTTGGAGCTTTGCACTCTAAGCCTGGGATTTTCTTCAATATCAGCAAAGGCCAATGTTGAGCGAGAAAAGCGGTGTTGGACTGTGGACAGCAATAGCGACTTTCTCCACGGTATAGTACAGCACTTTGAAAAAGTTTCACTCAGGAGCGAGAGGATCAGGGTGCCATTTTTATAATAATGTTTATTATAATAATCTTTATTAGTCCACAAGTAGGTTTACATTACACTGCAATGAAGTTACCATGAAAATACCCTAGTTGCCACACTCTAGCGCCTGTTCGGGTACACTGAGGGAGAATTCAGAATGTCCAATTCACCGAACAAGCACGTCTTTCGGGACTTGTGAGAGGAAACCGGAGCACCCGGAGGAAACCCAAGCAGACACAGGGAGAACGTGCAAACTCTGCACAGACAGTGACCCAAGCGGGAATCGAACCCGGGTCACTGATGCGTTAAAGCAAGTGTGCTAACCACCGTGCCGCCCATGAAAGGCCCACTCCAGCGCAGAGTGAGCAAACCAGTTCGCCCTGGAACCCTCCCCAGGCACTGCCTGGGCATTGCCCTTAGCACTAGCCAAGCCAACCCCCACCACTACCCGGGCACTCCTGACACTGCCTGGACACCCCCTGACACTACCTGGACACACCTGGCATTGGGGGTGCTCAGGTAGTACCAGGAGCTGTGCCTGGGTAGTGTCTCGGGTTGAGCGGGCACAGTCTGGGCATGGCCCTTTTCCCTTGAGCCCTCTGTTCACCTGAGCTCCCCTGAGAGGCCTGCTTGCCACAGGCACATCTTGTAAAACCAGTAGCCATTCCGTCACCACGCCAACATGAATGGATTTTCTGACTGTTGGGTGGTGCGGGGGACGGGAGGATGATGGGGGGATGATTTTGGCATAATAGCCTGATAATGATATGTTAATCTATTATAATTATATTCCCAACACTCAGTGACATCACTGACATCGGGAGGTGACAATTGCATCATGTGTTTATGTCAATGAGATTTTCCACTCCCGCCCCCGAACCCGCCTGACAGAAACGGGGCCGGAAAATCTCGGCCTAGTAAGCATATTGAGGCAATAGGGAGGATTCAGTGCAGATTCACTCAGACATATCATCATATGAGGTAATAAGAAGATTTTGAGCCTACTGTTGAAACGAGAAGGATTGGGGACTGAAATGTGGATTATTTGAAGCTTTGCTGGGTGGTTGAAGTCAGGGAGAATAAAGAGATGCAGGAACAGGGTGGCACCTGAGATTTTGGACGCTGCTCAAGTGTGGGACAAGTATCACATTGCGTAATAGTCTGTTATAATTTCTGTGTGATTTGATGATTCTCAGATGCAACATGTAAATGTTACTGTATAAAATGTCAGTGTGCAGGAACCGTTCATTGTTCATGTAGCGATTGTGTGAATTCATGGATGGCATCCACCAGATGACAAGCCAGAATAGCCAGTATTATCGGTGCTTGGGTTGATGCCTGTGGATGTTTGCCAACAGAGCAAAATTCATCCTGTTGTGACATATTTTTCTAACTTCACTATTTTTTCCCACCAATTATTCAAAGCAGGAGGTCTGCTAAACATACTCCAGTTTGCATCGGTAGAGGTAATGACTTGTTTGTGTAATTAGAAAGGGAATAAACCTAAAGGTAGATTTGATTGTTCCACTGTCTCACTCAAGCTTATTTATTCCAATTGATATGAATACGCAGACTTTGGATGAATAGACCCCATTTTCTGAGGTGGTACGAATACCCTTAGAGATTGGAAACAGTGTCTGTACTACCTGTACACTCCTGGTGCGAGTTCCATCACACACCACATTGGTGAGGGTCAGTGAGCCTGCACGCGAGCAGTGAGTGTCTACCGGAAGTATGCAGACTAGGCAGATAATAATATCAATCTGCTTGTAATGCTAATTTGAAGCTGACATTGCCTGTATGGAGCTCAACATGCCAACTAAAGCTGTCTCTTAATCACATATGGCTGAACATGTGCTCAATAGGAGGAAGGTCGCACCGCCAATGCCATTTAAAGGGATCATCGGTTACTTGTAGGTTGTTAGTCAATTTCTACTGGTTATTGCTACTATAGTGCTTTTTAGTTGGTGCTTTCTAGAATTTTGTTTACTCATTAAAGGTCTACAGGGAATGGTGTGGCAGATGCTGGAGTATTTTCTCCTAACTTCAATACTTCTTCACAAAGCAATTCCTCATGGACATTCTCCTTGGAATGTAACAGGACTTGTACAATGAAAAGAGGTCATGCAGGGCAGGACATGTTGCCTGAAGAGGGAGGAAGAGGAGGGTGGGGTGGGGTAAGGGCTCCCAGCAGGAGGCTGTATCCACTAAGGGTGCTCAGAGATCCAATCTCCTGCCTGAATATCAGTGAGGAATTGTTAGAGGTGAAAATATTCACATGAAGGCCTGAGTATAAGTTAAAAAAAGCAGTTTATGCCAGAATTTTGGAAGAGAAGGCCTGAGACTCCGTAGCCTATTGACAGCACCTTTTCTCACTTGAGCTAAGGCTCACACGGGTTAATATACAGATTCAAGGGGTGGATTCTTATTTACATACAACTAATCAACTATATTCGCATCACACTTTATTACATGCAGTCAATCAATTTTCTTAATATCCCAGTTATCACATATGGTTAAAGTGGGTGTTGTTTTACCCGCCCCTAACTTCATACAGAAGTCATTCAAAACTAACACAAGGATATGGCCTGTCTACAGCTGTGGACCTTGAGCTTTATCAAAGATACATTGCATGTCTTGTTCTGTGAAGCTGTTATCAGCAGGTGTTGGGCTACTCCCTGTACATACCCACAGTTGGTTCTCAAGAGACAGTTTACAGGGAATGTGGCTTGTTCAGCCATTCTGTGTCTTTAATATCACAAAATAGCTAACAGCCATTTTGTGTCTTTTCTGATATTAACACCATTGTGTAGACACTATCTTTTTTGTTATGCTCTTGACTTGGCATAAGCTGCTTCCTTGATGTGCACTCTGACAAAGGAAGGTTCAGACTTGGAGATAGCTTCAACACGTTTATTTAACTGTTAACAATTCTCCTACTTGGATTTGACTCTCCTGTTAATCCTGCTATAGCTACTCAGAGTAACTAACCAGTCTGCTACAATCCACGTGGTGGGTGTGATGTTCAATCAACCCTCTGTACTCACTAAGTGTCTACACTGGAAAGAGACTGAGCATGTGTGCTGTGTCCTTTTATATGGGTTGGTGTAATGCCCTCCTGTGGTAATGTCACCTCTGTGTGCCCATTGGTCGTGTCCTACCTTACTGGCCTATCAGTTGAATGTCTGTGTATCATGTCTCTGGTGCTCCCTCTAGTGTCTAGCTATGTACATTAAGCCTTTGTGTATTTACAGTGGTGCATATCACCACATCCCCCCTTTTTTGTGTTACATATTGTCTGTACAGCGTTAAAGAAAATTGAACAAAAACAGGTAGATAAGTGATGCTATACAAGTCATGATGACTGTGATGACAATACAATAGTATACAAGATTAAATAATGGTTGCGATGACTTTGAGGATAAGACAATACAAAATAAAAGTTATGAGTCCAAAGTTCATGAATTTATTTGGCCTGGTATAAAAGTGTCATGGTGACGTTGTCATTCCCTTGTGAATGCTGTCAGTGTCCTGGTGTTTGGTCATCAGGAGGTGTTCAAGTGTTCAAATCACTTCATTGACTGATTTGGAGTCTCCTTCTTTTTTTTCCGATGCTGATGGCAGCAATTCTGGATGGCATCTGTCCTGAAAGCCATGTTGCCTGTTGGTAGTGCAGCAAACGTGAACTGGTAAGATGCATCGTCCTGCCATGGTATGTCATTGTACTGAGCTGAGCAGTAACAGTGTCCCTCATTTGCAGAGTTGCACCATGTCGTACCAGTCGTAGTTCCATTGTTGTTTTTGTCGTGCTTGTTGTCGATGTTGTTGCCTCTGGTACGCTTCTTGCTATTGTCTTTGATGTTGTTGTGTTGGTTGATTTTGTTGTAGTGTTTACTGCGCTCAAGGACCACACTCTGGATAACACGAGTCCTTCACACAGTTACTCATGTCAACGTCCTTTGTTTCATCTGCTGTCTCCTTGAGCATGCCATCACTGAGTTTGCGGCGCTCCCCGTCTGGAGTCATGTCCGGCTTTCTGGAATCAGCTTTGGCTTATCGATGCTCCCCGTCTGGAGTCTGGTCTGTTTCACCGGAGTCAGTTCTGGCTTCTTGACGCTCCCCATCCGGAGTCATTGCAGGTTCACTTGAGTCTTCTGAAGTTTCGTGATGCTCCCCGTCCGGAGTCAAAACATTCAGGAATGCATTTTCTTGTTGAGAGGTTCGAGCGGATGAGGTTTGAATTAATGTGGTGTCACTGGAGTCACCAGTATTACCGTGATTGTCAAGCTGAGGTCTGTCACATTACACATCTGGGGCGTCATTCTCCGCCGGCGGGAGTCTCCGTTTTGCCGGCGCCCGGGGTTTCCCGGCGGCGTGGGGCTGCCCCACAATGGGAAACCCCATTGACCGGCCGGTGTTACGGAGACTCCCGCCGGCGGGTCGGGGCAGAAATGTGGCGGGGCGGGTAGGAGAATTTCGCCCTGGTATGGGAAGTGGGATGCCGTCGTCACTTGTCGTACATACAGTGGGTAGAGCCTTAGTGTCTTCTTGTCGTTCACTTGAGCTGGGTAGACTGTCAGAGTCTTCTTCTGGTGGCTCAAATAATTTGGGTGGACTGTCATAGTCGCTTTGTTGTTCACGTGAACGTGTTAGACTGTCATAGTCTTCTTGCTGTGCCCTTGAGCGTGGCAGACTGTCATAGTCTTTCTGTTGTTCACTTGAGCGTGGCAGACTTGCATTGTCTGCTGCTCGTTGCTCAGAGGAGGTTGCTAGACCCTCATGGTCTTGTTCATGCAAGGACTGGGCTCTGGAGTCTTGCGTTCCTTCCATCGTCCACGACTCTGTCCACGAGCTCGCTGTGGAGGCTTGTGTCACTCCCTCTGTGGAGTCTTGCAGCATTCCCTATGTGGAATCGTGCATTGGTCTCGCTGTGGAGACTGTCATCACTTCGTGTTCATGCAAGGACTGCGCTCTGGAGTCTTGCATTGCTTCTATCGTGGAGGCTGTCCACAAGCTCGCTGTGGAGGCTTGGACCCTTCGTGGTGCGTGGACCACTCTCTGTGTGGAGTCGGGGAGTCTTCGCGGTACGTGGACCACTCTCTGTGTGGCAGCAGGCCGCTCTCTGTGGGCTTGTACCGCTCTCTGTCTCTTGGCGTCAGGCCGCAGCATAATCCTACACTCACGAGTCGGGATGTCATAAGCGCTGGGCTGAGGATTCCCCAATCCGAACAACTCGTCGCCTGGGTCTTCAATGTACAACACTTCTAGTTGCGGTTCGGATTTGGTAGTGGGGTAGCCACCTCCCAAATGAAATCATCATCTGAGTCGTAGTCTTCTGGGACCCTAGCATCACGTTTTGTGTCGGAGCTGGCATTGGGCTCGCGATGTCCAAAGAAGAATTCAAGGTCTGAGTCATAGTCTTCAAGGACTGTATCATCTCTTTGGGCGGTGCTAACTGCTTGTTGCAGGGTTCTGCGGAGGTTACTTTCAGCTACTGGTCGAATTGCAGGCATTGTGCTGTCGTTCCAGGTGAAAGAATCTGGTTTTGAGGCTTTAAAGATTTTTTTTCTTATCTTGGGACATTTGCCCTTTAAGTGGGCGTGGTCCGGGGCCTCTGACGTCATGATGCTTGTGACGTAGAGCATAGGAAGTGATTGCGCATGTGCAGATCGCTGTTCCTTTACTTTGCGCATTTCTCTCAACTGCGCATGTGCAGCACCTTTTCCAAGATGGCCACCAATCAAAATTGTCGTTCATTGCTCCAGTGCCTCGTGGTTAGTATTGGCGCCTCTTTTACTGTTTTCTAGTGTTTTCCTTGCAGTGTCATTCAAACTTTTCCAGGACTGCCTGTAAGTCGCTCTTGTTTTGCTCCTTTGAGTATTTGAAGGTCTGGACGATTTCAGCTGCTCTTGGACCCGTGATGGTAAGTAGAAGCTTTATTTTCTCTGCATCCGCCATGCCATCTAAGTTGGATGCTACCAGGTAGATCTCGAATCTCTGCCTGAACGCACGCCAGTTTTCACTGAGATTGCCTTGGGACATGAGCTGCTGTGGAACTGGAATCTCGAACATCATCTTGCCTGGGTGCCGTTGCTGGCTGTCACTGTTTGCCGAGTTGTAACTATATGAATTTAAACAGTTCACTCCGTAGTACCATGTTTTGTTATGCTCTTGACGTAGCATAAGCTGCTTCCTTGATGTGCACTCTGACAAAGGAAGGTTCAGACTTGGAGATAGCTTTAACACATTTATTTAACTGTTCACAATTCTTCTACTTGGATTCGACTCTCCTATTAATCCTACTATAGCTACTCAAACTAACTAACCAGTCTGCTACAATCCACATGGTGGGTGTGATGTTCAATCAACCCTGTGTACTCACTAAGTGTCTCCACTGGCAAGAGACTGAGCATGTGTGATGTGTCCTTTTATATGGGTTGGTGTAATGCCCTCCTGTGGTAGTGTCACCTCTGTGTGTGTCTTGAATGTCCATTGGTCGTGCCCTATCTTACTGGCCTATCGGTTGAATGTCTGTGTGTCATGTCTCTGTTGCTCCCTCGAGTGTCTAGCCAGGTGTAGTGTATGTACATTAACCCTTTGTGTATTTACAGTGATGCATTTCACCACACTATCTATTTTTACCAATTGCCTCTTCTAATCAGACATCTAAGCCAATGAGTACCTTTTGTCTCATCAGAACTATTCAAAGTAATATAGGAGCACAAATGTAGTTACAGGGCCACCTATAATTTATATCATAGTCCAGTATCAGAAAATGCCCTCCAACAGAAATAATGGAGGCGAGGTCTGTGCTTCATTAAGCCAGAGCTGAAGATATTCACAACATCTCATAGTTTGCTGTCCACTCTTGAGTAAGGAGTGGTCGCTGAGGTATTTTTGCACAGACTGCTGACTGCATATCATTCTCTCTTGCCAGTGAGTAGCTGGCACACCGAGGATTGCAGGTTTCTGCATGATGCCAGGAGCCAACACATCATTTAACTGACATCAGATGTTAACAGTGAGGTGTACTTCAACAGGAAAGGACTCCACTTCCTCAACATCCAACTAGTGTGTGAACAAATGCAGCACAATGCCATTTAAAGGGATCATCTTACTTACAGGTTGTTCATCAATTTCTACTGGTTGTTGCTACTATAGTGCTTTCTAGTTGTAAACTGTAACAACAGCCATAATTCCCCATTCACCAACAGTCCCAAACCTCACCTCCTCTTGTCACCATGACAGCATCTGCAAAAATACAAAAACAAAATAAAATAGACAATCCAAACCACATTTTGAAATAAAAGCACATTATAAGCAGATAAGCATTAACTCAATACCCCTTCTGCCTTCCCTTAGTGCCTGTCTTATGTGTGCCTTTGTCTGTCAAGTTCTCCTCCACTGATATACCTCAGCGGCTGGAGCTTGACTAGTGGAAGTTGACCATGCAGGATGACCTCGAGCATCTCTGAGCCTAAACGTCTCGGCTTTGGATGTAAGTCGAGGCAGCAGCCTGGCTGATAGCTGACAGGAAAGACACTGCCAGAGTGGCAATGGTGTCAGCATAAATGGTGCCTCCTCGAAATGTGGCAGAAGGTTTGTGCTTCATGGAGCATCTGCAACCCCCTTGGGGTGGTGCCTCAAGCCAAGTAATCTGTGATACCACGTTGGACAATGCTATCCACAGCCACCATGGCAATAAGCTGAGTTTGGGTGAGAGCTGTCTGACCTTCCACAGCAACAAGCTGCCCTTGCATGACCAAAATCTGAGCATCCACCTCAGCACTTGAGATGACCTTTGCTTTGAGCTTCAATGGAAGCTGTAACCGCCCATCAGGTATGGCATCATGGTGGGTTTCAGAAGCACCTTAATTGAGCTGACCACCAGTCATATGCTGCAAAGTATGGGTTACAGGATCTGAATGAAACCCTGTGTAATGTTCGCACAGAATCCTCCATGCTCCTTGACATTTCATGCAGGTTTCCTGACAAGTCTGCCGATGTAGCAATCATTCCTTTGTGTTTACCCAAGTCCCTGTAGCCAGCTGCATCAAAGTGCTCACCTGTGTCCCCTGCAGCAAACCCATGTGTGACCTTGCTCCCAGGTGAGCTGGAAGTGCACTGTCCTTACCCATCTGACCTGGCTGCTCATGACCAGTGTTTCACAACGTGTAGGTCCTGTCTTGATGTTAGCCACTAGATCAAACTGGGAGACTGGGTCAAAATCCTGGAACTCCCTCCCTAACATCACTGTGGGTGTACCTACACCACAGGGACTTCAGCGATTCAGGAACAAAACTCACCACCACATTCTCAAGGGCAATCAGGGATGGCCAATAAATACCTGCCTAGACTATGATGCTCACATTCCGCAAAGTAAATTCAGAAATAAACATGCAATATCTGACCTGGTGGCCACACATGTTAACTTCAGTGGCATGGTGTCTTCATCAACAGTGCCTTGTGCTCTTTCACTCGTCTCCCCAGGTAGCAGCTCTTGGGTATCTGAATGGAGAACGGCATTGGGATAAAGTTTTGGTGAGGGCATCATCTGCATTCTGAAGACGTTGGTGGATCAAGGGGAAGTGGAGAGGAGGATTGGATCTGAGGACAACATCACTTTTCATGGCTTTTTCCTATCACTGGCTATGGCCTCAGCGACGAACATCACAACGATGGCCAGCAGTGTCTCCTCCATGGGGTTTAAGATACATATGGGTACCTGCCCATTCACGGATAGCTCCCGCTGCCTCCGGTTGTGTGCCACCTTCTCATACAAGAGAGGAACGTGAGTCAGTAAATGTCTTGGCGTCTGTTTGGATGATGTCGCTTTCATGGTAAAATAGTGGCAGTGTGGGTGCTAACTGTGAAACGTGGATGTGAGGCTATGGCTGGATTCTCCGTTTGGGAGACTAAGTGTTGACGCCAGCAGAGCATGTGTGGACTTTCATGACCGAAAAATCGGCATGAAATCCTCACCGATTCCAGTACTGGTGAGAGGCTAGCACCGGCGGCGAGTGAGTGAAACCCCTGCACACCGCGCCAAAAATGGCCGGAGAATGCCCAGGTCCCGGGCTGCGCATGCGCTCGGCTGACAACCTGCACCAGTTGCGCCGTACAACATGGCGCCGGCTTTTGCGCGAACCCAACCCGCCAACCGTGACCCCACAGCCCATCCCCTGGGCACCTGCCACCCATCCCCCCAGCCCTAGCAGAAGACCCCCTGGCAGCGGCGCGGTTCCCCGCCTCGAGTGGTGGCACTGGACACAGTCCACAGCAGGCACTCCGGATTCTCGCATGCTCGGGACCCGCGCCATGGGGAACTCGGCCCATCGGGGTGGGAGCATCATGGTTGGGCCAGCCAATGACGTGCCAATACCGTTGAAATGGCATGCAGTGCGCGTCACGATGACGCCGGTTTGGACTGGGCGGAACGTGGCAGACCGGCGTCAAACCGGCGCCGGTCCCGTTTCCGCCGTTGGAATCCATTCTCCGCCCAATCGCCGATTACGATTTCGGCATCAGGCTATGAAGAGTCTCGCACTTATCTGGTGGTGAGGTGAAGCTTTCAATGATAGTGAAGAGTCTTGATTTATAGAGATTACTGACAGATGAATGATGGGGGTGCAGTGAAGTGAACACTGGCTGTGGCTAGTGGTGTATATAGTGGTGACAGAGTTACTGAGACAGACATTTACAGATGCAATCACTGGCCTTGACCACTTGAGAAGATCATTGTACTTTTTTGCATTACTGCATTCAGTTTTCCGGGGATTGACTCCTGGCATTGATCGGCATGGTGATCTTACTGCCTTCTCTGTGTTTGTCTGGAGAATCTCTTGATCCATTGTAAGATACAGCACTTCTCTCCTCCTCCATGGCCTCCAAGTCATTTGGAGCCTCCTCCCTCCCATATTGTGCCATTATTCTGTCTTTTTCCACATCAGAGTGACTTGGACAAAGGCTTCCACCAGCTCTTGCAACCAGAGTGAACTTCTCCTTCAAAAGGAGTGCAGACTGTCTTTAGGTAGTGCAGGCAACCTTTAATACACACATTTCTGGGTGCAGCCAGTAAACAGCACAATTAGCATTGGATAGACACTGTACCTATGGTAGTGAGCAGGCAGCATGAAGTTGGCATGCTGTCTGCTTCACATGGAAGGAGCACAGACTAATTGCACAACATTGGTCCCATGCCCATTTTTCTTTGACGGCGTGGGTGGTATTGAGGGGGGTGGGAAATGCCCAATTTATTCGCCTTTCAATTTACCTCCTGCGATCGAAGCATTTTTTTTTTGTTAACCTGCACAAACCAAACCTATAACGTTCTACGGTTGCTCTCAACTCAGAACAATGTACACAGCTGGTTCTTTGTCAGTTCAAGATTATTGTGGGTTAGTCTATGATAGAACTTGTATATAATTACATTTTATGAGTTTGTTGTAGTAGGCGTTTTTATTCTCTGACACTTGCTTTTTTTAATTGTTAGGTTTTAAATCAAAATTATTCTGTTCCCTGCGAGATGACACATAGATATGTTGATTGCACAGAATGGGTGCCATCAGTACAAAATATGTTGTGAATTGATGGTATCGAGAAGATGTTATATTTAAATTCCAAGCGTAACACAAGAACAGTTGTGGATGATTCAGCCCATTGAGCTTGCTCCGTCATTCATTTAGTATGTGTTCAGAATCTTATATCTACTTACCCACCTTGGTCCTGTACCTTTAAATAGCCTTTCCTCACAAGGTCTATCAATCTCGGGTTTGAAACATCCAATTGTCAGTCAGCCTCAAGCGCTACTTGTATGAATCTGAACATCCGGGATCTCTCCGGTTTGCCACGCCTCGCGAGATCGTGCTGGATCTCATGAGAGGTCACAATGTGAATCTCGCCCATTGTGGGTGAATCACTTTTTAGCAAATCTGCATATGAGAGCGAGACAGCTAGTCTCACTCTAATATGCACTGTCACGATCAAACCAAGACGTTGGGGTCTAACACCTTCGTCTTGGAGATCTCGGGCAAGCACCATTCAGTGCTGGTCCCCACAAATGTGAACCAGATGGAACGAGACTTGTGGGGGTCTCCCAGGGTATTGGTGGCCCCCAGTGCTTTCCCTCTGGGCAGGGTGGCACCCTGGCTCTGCTGGTGCCACCTTGGCACTGCCAGCCTGTTACCTGGGTGCCAGGCTGGCAGTGCCAATCTGACATTTTTACCATGATGGGGATCGGGTCGAGGGTACCTTGCCCCGGTGCAGGGGGTGCGGTGAGGCCTGAGGACCTCCTTATAGATGAGTTGGGGGTTTTGGGTCACATGGGTGTCGAGAGATCTCCTTCTCGAGACAGAGATTGGTTTCGTTGATGAGCCAACGACTCCATTATTGTTGTATTCTGCACAACCAAGATGGTAGAAGGTGAATGTTGACCTATTCCATCTAGCAAGGCCCATGCTCAAGATTGGTCAACATTTCTCCTGCTGAGAAGTGTTCAGATGTTGGTGCAGCTGAGAACACGATGATCATCAGCATTCTAATTTTAGTCAAGAAAGCTTGCGTTGCCAAAAGACTTTGAGCTGCATTCTCCGGTCCGCCAGCCGTGTGTCTTTTGACGGCCGGCTGTTCGCTGGTGGCAGGATTTTGTCTTCCCACCATTCGTCAATGGGCTTCCCATTGTAACCACCTCACGCCGCCAGGAAACCCGCGGGTGGGAGTGAGCTGCCGGTGGGAAAAGTGAATCGAAAAAGATGGAGAATTCCGGACTTCCCTTTTATTCAAATAATAAATTGAATGGCCAGTTTTACAGGTGACTGGAGGAAACGCACCATCTTTCCCCAGTCTGATCGATATGTCACTCCAGTCTCACGCCAAACTGGTTGACTCTAAGGGCCAGTCAAGTTGCATCAAAGTGCCACAAAGGATGACAAGAATGCATTGAGTGGCAGTATTTCACAAAGGATCACTAGCTATCTGGGTAACGAGAGGTGGGTAACCAATGGCAAACTTGTCTGTGAATGGATACTGTCAAAGTCCATGGAGCCAAAACGCAGCAACTGCACCGGCTGAAGAGGAGGAAAAAAGATTGGAAGCAGCAGTAACCAGGAAAAATCGAGACAAGAAATGGTGCATAGAATAGAAAACAACTAGAAGAAGGAGCAGCTGCTGAGATGACTGCAGGAGAGTTAAAAGCCTGGGGTGGTGAAGTCACACTAGGTTACATGGATCCAAAAGCTACACGGTACCAGTTGTGAGTGAGTGACTGGATTCGCTTTACCTGTCGCGTGCGGTGCTGACAGCTGCACACAAGCCAGGCAGCGCTGTCAGCTGTTTCTTTTGTGCCATTGTGAAGGGACCTGGCTAGTGTTCAGGAAATAGAAATACAGGCCATGCAAACCTTGGAAAGTGACTGTAAGACATGAATGCAGCCACACGCCGCTCCTTTTAAGTGGTGACTTCAAGGTGCATTCACTGGCCGTGCACATTTTACTTAACTCTTGATCATATTTCGAAACCGGCACCTCATAAAGGACTGGAGGAAGAGAAGAGAATGAATTGTTTTAACAGGAGCTCACATATCTGATTAAAGGCAGCGCACCTGCCTCTTTTTCCTTGTCTGTCATCTTGTCACCTGGCATGTGAGAGGGCTTTCCACGTCCAAATGATCCGTGTAAACAGAAACAATCCGAATCATAGCAGGGAACTCTGCTGAAGTTTTTATCTGTAACATGTACCTGATGCACACCAGCTATGCCTTAGCCACTCACTATAGTATTATAAGACTGTACATCTCACTTTGAAAAGCAAATGGGAATGTGAGTGATTTACATGCCCACGCCAAAACAGGAGCAAGATCTATCACAAGGGGCTCAGCAAGTTCTGCCACTCTGCTGGACAGGACACTAGAAAGGGTTTTAATTGACAAGTCCTTCCTCTGATCACTAAACCTCCCTCTCCATCACAACCTCTCTTCATTACTAAGTACCTTGCTCTGTCAAACTATGCTCTTCTCATTTTCCCTAGTATCATTCTAAGCATTCTTCCTCCTGCCAACAAGTTGAAATCAAAGTGTAGAAGGCAGTACAATAAGCCAATACCTCCTATCTCGGGAAGGTTTTAGGTTGCTTTTGTAGACCACAAACAAGTCCGGACCAAATAGATTAAAGAAAGCTTGGTTCATTACAGCACGCTAATATTTACAATATACATCAGATCCCAGCCGGGTCTGACCTTACCTGGCCGATTTGATCCAAAACTTTACCATGAAGGATTTTGGGCTCCCTGCCTCTTTAGTGGGGGAGCTCACATTGGCGAGACTCATGGGGAGATTGATTGCTCCCACACCGTAGGTCTCGTGCAGGTCATAACAGTTGCCTTACTTTGTTGCCAATCTTCTCTTCCTTCTCGAGTCGTTTTTAAAATCTAGACATTGCAGCACCTAACCACTGCATGTTAATTGATTTCACCATGTCACAGTGGGCGGGATTCTCCACTCCCGCGCCGAAGTGGCCGCGCCGTCGTGAACGCTGTCGTGGTTCACGACGGCGCGAAACCCCGATCCCGAACGATTCAGGCCCTGACAATGGGCTAGGATCGGGGCCACGTCATCTACACGCGCCAGGCACTGCCACCGCGTAAAGGCGGCGCCGCATAGTTGGCGCGGCCGGTGCCGCATAACTGCCGTCACCTGCGCATGCGCGGGTTGGCCGGCGCCAACCTGCGCATGTGTGGTCGCCGTCCTCTCTGAGTCCGCCCCGCAAGAAGATGGCGTACGGATCTTGCGGGGCCGTGGAAGGAAGGAGGTCCTCCTTCAGAGAGGACAGCCCGACGATCGGTGGGCTCCGATCGCGGGCCACCCCACATTTGAGGTACCCCCCGGTGCAGGATCCCCCCTCGCACCCCCCCCGCAGGCCGCCCCCCCAGCGTTCGCGCACTGTTCCCGACGGCAGAGACCAGGGGCAAAATTCTCCCCCAACGGCGCGATGTCCGCCGACTGGCGCCAAAGACGGCGCCAATCAGAAGGGCATCGCGCCGGCCCAAAGGTGCGGAATGCTCCGCATCTTTGGCGGCCTAGCCCCAACATTGAGGGGCTAGGCCGACGGCGGACGGATTTCCGCCCCGCCAGCTGGCGGAAATGGCGTTTGTTGCCCCGCCAGCTGGCGCGGAAATACGGCGCATGCGCGGGAGCATCAGCGGCTGCTGTCAGTTTCCCGGCGCATGCGCGGGAGCGTCAGCGGCCGCTGTCAGTTTCCCGCGCATGCGCAGTGGGGATAGTCTCTTCCGCCTCCGCCATGGTGGAGGCCATGGCGAAGGCGGAAGGGAGAGAGTGTCCCCACGGCACAGGCCCGCCCGCGGATCAGTGGGCCCCGATCGCGGGCCAGGCCACCGTGGGGGCACCCCCCGGGGTCAGATCGCCCCGCGCCCCCCCCAGGACCCCGGAGCCCGCCCACGCCGCCTGGTCCCGCCGGTAAATACCAGGTTTGTTTTACGCCGGCGGGTCAGGCAATTTCTGGGCGGGACTTCGGCCCATCCGGGCCAGAGAATCCAGCGGGGGGTCCCGCCAACCGTCGCGGCTCGATTCCCGCCTCCGCCCAATCTCCGGTACCGGAGACTTCGGCGGGGGCGGGGGCGGGATTCACGGCGGCCAACGGCCATTCTCCGACCCGGCGGGGGGTCGGAGAATGACGCCCCAGGTGTGGATGGCGCCGGGGGGAACCCGCCGTTTTGGCCTTGCCGCTCGGCCCATCCGGGCCTCAGAATAGCGGGGGTGCCGGAGAATCGCCATTTTCGGTGTCTCCGCCGATTCTCCAGCCTGCGGCCCATGGAACTCGACCGGGCCGTTCCCGCCGCTTGGGAGAATCGCGTGAGGGCGTCGCACCGGCGTCCCAGGAAATGTTGGCGGCCCAGGCGATTCTCCCAACCTGCGCGGGAGTGGAGAATCTCGCCCCTAATGTTTTCCATCTGAACAAGACATTGCCCTATGCATCTCCAGCTACGTTACTCCATTCACGTAAGTATCACAAGAAGATTTATTTCAATTGTTATTGTCGGCGTATCTTCGCAGCCATATACGTTTTGATTACCCTTTGGGTATGTAATTGGTTGCATGCTACAGACTTGATCAGGAACACAAAGGATATTTATTAACAGGGAAAAACAGTACAGAGGCTAGCCAGCCCCGGCTTACCGGAGCAGCAGTCCCCTGGCTGCTCCAGTCCTTACATGGGGCTGAATTCTCCTCCTCGTGCTACCAGAATCCAGCATTTGGGAGAAAACGGGATCAGCACCCCGATGCTCCGGCCCCCCCTCTGGCGTCGGAATCGAGGAACACGTCCTGCTCCTGAGGGAGGATACAAATAAGTATTAAGACCCATTTGCATCCACGGAATGGGCACTGTATTCACCGGGCCCACATGATTCTCCAGTCCTCTGGGCCGGTAATAACGCGGATGAGAATCACCACTGGTCCTGACAAACGTGGCCCTGACACAGTGGGCGCGATTGTCTGAAATGGAGACAGAGTGTTTGTGCCGTTGTGAACGCCGTCAAGGTTCACGATGGCGCGAAACGGCCCTTATCCCGACCGATTCAGGGCCCGAAAATGGGCTAGGAGCGGCGCCGCGTCATTTACGCGCACCAGGCCTTCCTCCCCGAGTCCACCCCGCAAGAGGATGTCCGACGGATCTTACGGGGCTGTGGAAGAAAGGAGGTCCTTCTTCCAAGAGGCCAGCCCGACGATCGGTGGGCACCAATCGCGGGCCAGACCCCATTTGAGGCCCCCCCGATGCAGGATCGCCTCCCCCCGCCTCCCCCCCCCCCACAGGCCGCCCCCCCCAGCATTCCCGCGCTGTTCCCGCCGGCAGCAACCAGGTGTGGACGACGCCGGGGGGACCCCGCCGTTTTGGGCAGGC
Source organism: Scyliorhinus torazame (assembly GCF_047496885.1). Classification (NCBI taxonomy): domain Eukaryota; kingdom Metazoa; phylum Chordata; class Chondrichthyes; order Carcharhiniformes; family Scyliorhinidae; genus Scyliorhinus; species Scyliorhinus torazame. Next base: position 65,919,943 of record NC_092723.1, on the reverse strand, counting down.
CGCTCGGCCCATCCGGCACTGAGAATCGCGGGGGTACCGGTGAATCGCCATTTTGGCTGTCTCAGGCGATTTACTGCACCGCGCCGCGCAAAACGAGATTGTGCTGATCTGGGCGCTTCCGTGAATCGCGGGAGGGCGTCGGACCGGTGTCGCGGGAAAATTTGGAGACCCAGGCGATTCTCTGAAACGGCGCGGGAGCGGAGAATCGCGCCCGGTGGACCTCATGGTGGCCAAGGGGATAACTCTTCAAGGTAACTCTCCCATACCCACAATACCCCACCCCACCCCACCACCAGAGACCCCGTAAATAAAGAAACACCCCAGAGACCACCTAAATAAAGAAACTCCCTCCCTCCCCCAGAGTCACAGAAGTGGAACCCCTGTCAGGAAGCTCCCAGAAGAGAGAGCCCTATCTGGAAGCTAGAGAGCAGAGCGAAAAATCATGGGCTGAATTCTCCGATTTGAAGATCTGACGCCGCCGTGGGAACAATTACATTTTATGCCAGTGAAAACGGCATGAAAGCTACACAAATCCTCCATCCGGTTGGGGGCTAACAGCCACGCAGCGTAAAGCTCCCAGCTTTACTTGCGGATACGGCCGGAGAATTGCCGAGTCCGTGGCTGCACATGCGCGCGGCCGCCGCACCTTACAACATGGTGCCAGCCTCGCGTGGATCCGGCCTGCCACATACTGTCCTGCTGTAACCCCCCTCGCCACCCTCGGATCACGCCCCACCATCGAAAAAAGAACACAGAACATACAGTGCAGAAGGAGACCAATCGGCCCATCGAGTCAGCACTGACCCACTTAAGCCCTCACTTCCACCTTATCCCCGTAACCCAATAACCCCTCCTAACTTTTTTGGTCACTAAGGGCAATTTATCATGGCCAATCCACCTAACCTGCACATCTTTGGACTGTGGGAGGAAACTGGAGCACCCGGAGGAAACCCATGCAGACACGGGGCGAACGTGCAGACTCCGCACAGTCAGCGACCCAGCAGGGAATCGAACCAGGGACCCTGGCGCTGTGAAGCCACAGTGTTATCCAATTGTACTACCGTGCTGTCCCCAGCACCATACGGCTGTTGGCCAGAGCCAACTTAGTCCGCAGCCGCCATGCCGGATTCACGAAAAAAAATAGCATGAGTGACCCACGCCGTCGGGAACTCAGCCCATCGGGGGAGGAGTATCGGGGGAGGGCCTCAGGTGACATCCTGATGTCGTCTAGTTTTGAGGGGACGAAGCCCCGGTCTTGAGGGGGTGGAGCACCGCAAAAGCGGTGCCGCCCCTGATTTCGGCGCAAACGGGGATTCTCCGGCTGACCGCCGAACGCGATTTCGCCGTCGACAACCGGAGAATCCCGCCCCATTGCATTAACACTCACCTGGGCTCAGACACAGCAAGCAGCACCTTTTAGTTCCTGGAAAGAGAAAAACCTGTACTCAATATTTAATCACTCCACCAAGTCTTTGTTGTGAATTTGTGCCTGCTAGGTATACCTTCTCGGGTTCAATGGTGTTACTGACATAAGGGGCTGGATTCTCCTGTGCCCCAATCATGATTCTCTAATTCTGGGGCTATGTCCCCATGCTGGCGTGGGAACGGTGGTGTTTTACGCCAGGAAAGCTGGTGTCCAAGCAACTCTTCATCACCTAGATCGTTTGGAATGGGCTTTGCAGTACACTCTTAAGAGTGAACACAAGTTTGTGGTCAACTGTTGCATGCTGCATAGCTTTGCCATCATGAGGGAGCAACCTTTACCATCTTGTAAGCAACAAAAAGTGAAGCAGGAGAAGGAGCAGGAAAAAGAGGAGGAAGGGTGGGAGTGGCCACGACCCCCAGTGCCTCTAGCTACCAGAGCTATCAGAGGTATGCCCCCAGGAGTACTTTACATGAACCATCACTCCATCCCCAACACTGCAACAGTTCCACAAGTCTTATGACCACTGTCCTCACTGCCACAATCCAATTGTCTTTCTTCGTGCCTGCCTCATGGGCCTTCCTCTCTGTTCACTTCCAGTGTAAACAATAACAAACAAAGTCTGAAACTAAAACAAGTTTAATAAATAATTGAATTCCACCTATGAATGTCAATAAGTAGACCCCACCACATACAACCTCAGAAACCCTACAGTGCAGAAGGGGGGCGTTTGGCCTATCGAGTCTGCACCAATCCTCCGAAAAAGCACTCTACATAGGTCCACTCCCCCATTCCCCGCCCTATCTCCATAACCCTGTAACCTAACCTGCACATTCCTGGACACTAAGGGGCAACTTAGCATGGGCAATCCACCCAACCTGCACATCTTTGGACATGGGCATGTTTGTGCTGTAAACATGTAGCAAATAGCATTGTTGAAAATAACCAGGATATTTCCCTATTCAAGGTGGAAATATTTTGCATTAGGTTTAAAACAAAATCAGACTTGAGGCAGAATATGAGAAGTTCCCAACCATCCACCGATCTCCCAAACTTTCTGATGGAACAGATTGAAAATTTGAATTTGCCCTAAATCAGTAAATCCAAAAGGTTGGGCGAATTTGCCACTTCCAACGGCGATGTGAGATATTACTGAGTTTTACTCAGCATCCTTGCCACATTGTATTTGCTTCCTATGGTAAATTTCAAGCGATTAGCGTCAATTGCCTGATATAGGTGACTGTCTATGATAAGTGTGGATGGGGACAGTAGGTGGGGTCTGTCTCTCGGTCTCTTTAAATACACCCTTATTGACGTTGCATCTATCACGTTGCATAACAGCCTTCCTTCATTCTCACATTGCCTCACACAAAGATGTTGGGTGGAGAATCCGCAGGTGGTTCATGACAGTAAAATCAGCACGAACCCCTCACGGCTTCCAGTACCAGTGAGGGGCTAGCACCTGCATCGCGTGAACCACCTGCGGATCACATGGAAAACGGCAGGTGAATGGCCGGGTCCCGAGCCCCGCAAGTGCAGGGCTGATGGCCTGCACCGGTCGCGCTGAAAAACATGGCGCTGGCCATGCTGGAACCCCAATCCGCCCACCCTGACCCCACAGCCCACCCCCTGGCCGACCCCACCAGTCCCCCAGCCCGAGCAGAAGCCCCCCCCCCCCGGCCAGCAGCTCGGATCCTGGACGGGTGTGCGGCGCTGGACACATTCCGCAGCCGGCACGCCAGGTTCCGACCGTTGGGACCACACGTGGCCTGTGCCGTTGGAAACTCGGACCATCGCGTAGCATCGCTGGTGGGCTGGCCGATGATGTTCAAACGGCCTTGTGACTGTGCGTGTCCTGATGACCTCAGTTTGGAGGAGGCAGAGCATCGCAAACCGGCGCCTGCCCCGATTCCGCCGTTGGAATCCATTCTCCGCCGGATCGCGATCCTGATTTCAGCATCGGGCTGCGGAGAATCCAGCCCGTTTTGTTTCCTCTGAATTGAACTAGTTTAAATTGAATTCTTATTCTGCTTATTCCTCTGTCAGAAATTCCTTTCATTGAACCACTGCCGACTGCTCATTATTTAGCCTCTTTGTCTCTTTGGAATATGACCAGCCTATTCTCATAAATCCATTCTTTTGCCCCCACCAAAGCTTCTTACCGTGCGGCATCTGAAAGAACTTCCTTGCTCTTAGATGCTAAACGTTTTGTGGTGCAGCCCAACATCTGATCAGTCTTTGTGTTTGTGAGCCAACGCTTAGTGACTTATGTACCTCGATCCTCCCTATGTTCAGCTAATCTGCTTAGAGCTTTTCCAATTGGATTCTACATCTATCTGCCATTCTTATATCCAATGTGTACAACTTCACACTTTGCTGTATTAAAGGGCATCTGCCATAATTCTGCCAATTCAATTATCAATCTACATACCTGTTGCCATTTACTCCATATCTCCTCGCATTATTATGATTTGCAAGCTTGTATTGCAGATGAATGTGGTTCCAATTTGTTCTTTTTAATTTTCTTTTTGCTGACTGTCCATACAAACTGTCAGTTATGCAATATATATATATGGCTTTCACATAGAATTTGCAGTTCAAAAGAAGCCCATTCAGCCCATCTCTCTGGCTGGTGTTTATACTCCACATGAATCGCCTCTGATCCCATAATAATAATCACAAGTAGGCTTACATTAACACTGCAATGAAGTTACTGTGAAAATACCCTAGTCGTCACACTATGGCGCCTGTTCGGGTACACAGAAGGAGAATTCAGAATGTCCAATTTACCTGACAAGCATGTCTTTTGGGCCTGGTGGGAGGAAACCAGAGCACCCGGAGGAAACCCATGCAGACAGTGGGAGAAAGTGCAGATTCCGCACAGACAGTGACCCAAGCCGGGAATCAAACACAGGCACCTGGCAATGTGAAGCAACAGCGCTAACCATTATGTTACCGTGCCGCCCTACTTTACCCAACAAATTCTGCATCTCTATTCCATTCTCTTTCATGCAAATTGCCCCTTCCTGGGTGTAGACTACCTGGTCTTGTATGATGCAAACGCCCATCCAATTTTCTGTCTCAAATTTCATCATTAAATAATTTCTGAAAATCAATATAAGCACCATCTATTGACCTTCTCTTATTTAGTACCTTGCTAGTTCTATCAAACACCCATAATAAATTAGGTAAAATGTTGACTCTTCCTAATTAACCTCACGTACAAACAAAGGAACAGGAGTAGTCCACTCGGCCCTCCAAACCTGCTTCGTCATTCAATAAGACCATGATCGATCTGATTGTAACCTCAATCCCATTTTCCTGCCAATCACAGATAACCTTTCACCCCCTTGTTAATCAAGAATCTATCTAGTTATTCCTTAAAAATATTCAAAATCTCTACGTTCATTGCCTTTTGAGGAAGAGAGATCCAAAAACACACGAGCCCTCTGAGATAAAACATTTCTCCTCATCTCTGTCTTAAATGGGTGATGTTTATTTTTAAACAGCGACCCCTAGTTCTAGATTCTCCGACAAGAGGAAACATCTTCTCCACCTCCACATTGTCAATACCCCTCAGAATCTTAAAGGTTTCAATCAAGTTGCATCTTTTTTTTTCAATATAAATTTAGATTAGCCAATTATTTTTATTTTTCCAATTAAAGGGCAATTTAGCATGGCCAATCCACCTAACCAGCACATCTTTGAGTTGTGGGGGTGAAACCCACGCAGACATGGGGGGAATGTGCAAACTCCACATGGACAGTGATCCCAATCAAGTTGCCTTTTACGTTTCCAAATTCCAACCTTTCCTCAGAAGACAACTTGACCATTCCAAGTGTTAGTCTGGTAAACCTTCTTTTAAATGCTTCTCACACATTTACATATTTTCTTAAATAAGGAGACCAATATTGTGCTCTGTACTCCAAAAGAATGGTAACATTCTATTAGCTTTCCAAATTACTTGTTGTACCTGCATACCAGCCTTTTGTGATTCATGCACTAGGATACCCAGATCCCTCTGAATCTCAGAACTCTGTAATCTCTCACTATTTAGATGAAAGTTTTATTTTGCCAAAATAGAGATTTTCACAATTGACGTTATACTCCATTTGCCAGATCTTTTCCTGCTCACTTAACCTATTGATGTCCCTTTGTAGCCTTTTTGCAATCTCATCACACTTTATTTTCCTATCCATCTTTGTGGCATCAGCAAATTTAGCAACCATACCTTCAGTCCCTTCATCCAAGATATTTGTATATATTGTAAAATGTTGAGGCCACAGCACTGATCCCTGTGGCACATGTGATGAATGTAGGGATTTAGATGTGTTGTATGATAGGTATTTGGTGCAGTAAGGGTTAAAAGCCAGGACTCATGTGTGTGTGTGACTGCTGCAGTCATGTTTTAAAAGAAATCTTAGTGTGAAAGGTTGAGAGCCGGGGTGCAATTAAAGCATTGTAAAAAGCCACCCACTTTTGTGCAATTTAATGCTTTTCTTTAAGTTTAATACTGGGCAGGATTCTCCGTGAGGGAGACTATGGGCTACATTCTCCGGATTTGAGGCTATGTCCGGAGCATGTTTCTAGTCTTAGGACCAAAAAGTCCGAAGGCCGATGCTCCGCACGGTGGGGGGCAAGCAGCCACGCCAGGTAAAGCTCCCGGCTTTATCTGCAGATACGTCAGAGAATTGCCAGGTCCATGGCTGCGCATGCACACGGTGGCGACCTGCAGCGGCTTTGGCGTACAACATGGCACCAGCCACGTGCGAGCCCGGCCTACTAGATAGTGCCCCCCTGTGACCCCCCCCTCGCCACCCCCGGACCATCCCCCACCAGTCCCCCCAGCCCCCGCCAAAGACCTCCGGCCAGCAGAACGGCTCCCCCCCCCCCACCCCCCCCCCGACTGTGGTGGGGCTGGACTCAGTCCGCAGCTGCCACGCGAGGTCTCCGAAAACTGTGAGCACACGTGTCCCACACTGCCGGGTAGTCTGAAATCATGGGCGTCATTCTCCGCCGGCGGGAGTCTCCGTTCTGCCGGCGCCCGGGGGTTTCCCGACGGCGTGGGGCTGCCCCACAATGGGAAACCCCATTGACCGGCCAGTGTTACGGAGACTCCCGCCGGCCGGTCGGCGCAGAAATGTGGCGGGGCGGGTAGGAGAATTTCGCCCCAGGAGTGGCGCATCAGGGGAGAGCCTCAGGTGACGCCCTGAGGCCGTCCCAATGGCATGCAGCGTAGTCAGCTGTTTTTAAGGGGGTGGATCATCCGCAAAAACGCGCCGCCCCAGATTTCAGCGTTGGCAATCGGAGAATCCAGCCCTATGTCCTCCCATCAAAGTTGAATTGCACCTGATTTGCGCTCATGTTTGGAGCCCAAAGCAAAAAGTGATTCCCAGTCCTTAGCCATTCATGGTGAGGATTGCAAGGACTTCTCTAACAGTTCTGAGAAACTGTCCCAAAAACATTCTATGAACTCCTTATCTGCGCCACCTTTGTCTATCAGATTTTTCTAATTGATATGTAGATTAAAATCCCCCATGATTATCTCGGTCCCTTTTTGACAATCTCCCATTATATCTTCCTTTATATTCAGTTCAGCCGTGTGGTTCCAATTAAGAGGCCTGTACATGACTCTCACAAGTGACTTTTTGCCTTTATAATTTCTCATCTCAACCCAAACCGCTTCTAAATCCTGGCTTCCTGAACTTAGGTCATCGCTCTCTAATGTGCTAATACCATCATTAATTGAAAGAACTGCCCCCTCCACCTTTTCTTACGTTCCTGTTCTAAACGTCATGTACCCTTCAATACTCAGGTCCCAATCTGTGTCATCCTGTAGCCATGATTCTGCAATGGCTATAAGATCATAAACATCATAGAATCCCTACAGTGCATAAGGAGGCCATTCGGCCCATGGAGGCTGCACCGACCCTCTGAAAGGACGCTTTACCTGGGGTCAGACTCCCGCCCTATCCCCGTAACCCCACCTACTCTTTTGGACATTAAAGGGCAATTTAGCATGGCCAATTCACCTAACCTGCACATCTTTGGACTGTGTGAGGAAACCGAGGCACGCGGAGGAAAGCCACAAACACGGGGAGAAAGTGCAACCTCACATGGACAGTCACCTGAGGCTGGAATTGACCCGGGTCCCTGATGCTGTGATGCAGCAGTGCTAATCACACTGCCACCATGCCACTTATTACCTTACTTATTAATTTCAATTTGCGCTATCAGTTCATCTGTTTTGTTTCAAATGCTTATGTGCATTCAGATACACAGCCTTATCTGGGGATTTATTCTGAGATTTGGGGGAAGATTTAACCACCGCATTGCGCCCAGCGTGGATCGGAACGTGCCGGGTGAATAGGGGGAAAGGCCAGAATCGAGATTGTGGCAGGAGTGAACTAGTTTGCAATTCACCTGGCCCAGTCCTTGAGGGGGCTTGGACTTGGTCAGGGGGCTGAAGCATTTTAGGTCGCGGGTCGCCCTGGGCGGGTGGTGGTGGGGGCAGCTGGTAGGCTTTGCATCTGTGAGGCCCTCAAGCCAGCTTTCATTATGGTGGAGAATCATAACAGGGTCAACCACAGCTGCAGTCAATTTTACCCCCTTTGACTGTGACCAATCTCTAGCTTCACAGCTGAAGGCTATTTCAAATCCGGAATTAGCTTGATTATTTGTTGAGAATACTTCACATTCCTCAACTCTGAAGTGCTTCTTCGAGGGCACAAGAGCCATGTCTCAGAGGATGATTAGTGCACAGATTGAGTGTGACCACCGCCTCCTTATCATGCACACGTGTGCCCGTTACCAGAGAGCGAGCATGACAACTACATCCTAGGGCATTGGGAGATCCTTTGAGGACATTGAGGTGTCCTCGAGGACCACCAGAGGATAACAGGTTGGCTGATGGGGGACAAGGGATACCTGCTGAGGTCTTGGCTAATGATGCTGGGATAGAGGTCTGAGACCGAGGCGGACGGCTGATATAATGATGCCCATGCTGCCACCCGTACTGTCATTGAGCGGTGCATCGGATTGATGAAAATGCGGTTCTGATGCCTGGAGCGCTCTGGTGATGCCCAGTACTACACCCCCAGAAGGTCTCCCACTTTGTGGTAGTCTGCTGTGCCCACCAAAATGTGGCACAGCAGTGTGACGACATGCACATCGGAGGTTGAGGCAGCCTACTGCTTTTTGCACCCTGTGGCCTTTGATGCCATTGGCGGACGTCATCAGGAGAGTCTGGAGCCGGAAGGTCCCGGCAGACCTACTGGTGTCATAGGCGTCGCCGTGCCACTCTGATCTGCCTGCTGCCCTTGAGAATCGGCGGTGTCAGGAGGGCACGATTCGGAAGAATTAGAGACCACCATCATCACCATGGTGGCAGGAACTGGCTTGGGCTTCAGCGCTTCCTGATGATGCCCATAGGGCCCTGGAGGTCTCCATCGGACAAAGGGACTGCTGGAGTGAGCTCCAGAAGCCTCTGAGTCATCTGGTTCCACCAGTCCTGGAGGTTCCACATCCTCTGCACTCTGCTGTCAACCCCCTCAGCATGCTCCTCAGTAACTGGGCCACGCTCTGGAGTGTCGCGGCAATGTCCACTTGCTTCAAGGACATGTCCCTCATTGACAGGGACCTGATGTCAAGACCCTCAGCCATTATTGTCACAGACTGGGTCATGCCTTGGTCACCACCACTCAAGACTCGGACGCTGTGCTACAGGTTTTTCGCTGCGGCCGCCACCCTAGCAGTATTGACCTTGGCGTTGTTCATTTTGACACCTTCTCCTGCACCTGAAGCCTTTAGGACTCCTCCAATTGGCCTTGCAGTCACTGGAATGCCGCTGACACCACATCCTGAATGTCATGGCTGTCTCCTACCATCTGCATCAGCTCTGAGATAACCTTGTCCAGAGGCTTGGCATCTGACTGGGACTCAGCTGAGACCTGGGACCCCGCAGACCTCTGACTGCTGACTCCCTTGGATGTTCCTGTGAGGAGGGTGCAAGGTGTCAGCCAGTGATTGCTTGGGGGGGGGGGTGGTTAGCATGCAGAACTTATGCCAGGAGAGAGGTGGTAACTTACCTTGCTGTTCGGTGGAGATCATTAGTCTTCTTCTGACATTGGACGCAGTCGTCCAGGTCATACTGTCTGAACTGACAGTGGCTGCCACTGCCTCCCAGACAGTAATGCTGACCCTGTTGCTGGTCCTCCGGAGCCCTGGGGGAACTCGGTGGCCCGCCTCTCAACCACAGAGTCGAGGGGCCTGGCTAGGTCGGCAGCGCCAAAGTGAGGAGCAGGTCTGCCCACTGCCATATTTGTGTGTTGACTGGGAGTGAGTGGTGAGGGAGTGCTTAAAAGGAGCTCCCATTTGTTAGTGGCGAAAAGCTGAGGCATGAGTCAGGCAAATCAGACAGCCAGGGAGCCAGTAATGTTGATAATCTCGCGGGGGCTAAGTTTTGGCACTAAGTGCCGTTGAATATAGACCGCGATCTCGCCATCACGGCTGTTGAGAAACACCCTGACAATCACATCCAAAATGATACTTTGAAATGTTTCCGTTAAATCGTGCCCTTGTACTCTTTGTCCCTTCCTGTCATAGTTTGTTTATCTTTTCCCACATTAATACCATTCTCTCTTGCCTTGCCTCTACTCTTTGGTTCCTACCTCTTCACAAATTTGATTCCTTGCCCCCACTATTCCATTTGAAATCCCCTCTACTTCCTACATTTTGCAGCTTGCATGACACCAGTCCAAAAAATGTTTCAGGTGGAGACCATCCCAATGGTACAGATTCCACTTGCGTCAGTGCCTCATGAACCAGAATCCACTTCACCCGCACAGGTCTTTGAGCCAGTCATTCGTTTCTTTGATCTTATTTGTCCATTGTCAATTTGTATGTGGCTCAAGCAATAATGGAGAAATTATTACCTCTGATGTTTAGCTTCTTAATTTGCTGCCTAGCTCCTCATATTGTCTATATAGAATCTCCCTCCTCACCTTGCCTAAGTTTTTGGTACCTACATAGATCAAGACCACTAGATCCTTTTGGTTCCTCTCTCCAGCCCTGAGTAAATGTCTCGAACAGGCAGCATAGCCATCTGCACTTTCACGCCTTGTCACAGAGAACAGTGTTTATCCCCCTTACTACACTGTGCCCTACTGCCACTACATACCTCTGCGATCCTCAACTTGAATGGTTTCCTACCACAGTATCATTGTCAGTCAGCTTATCCTCTCTGCAGCCCCCACTCACCATCCAAGCAAGCTTAAAGAGCTCAAACCAGTTGCACTCTGGGTCCCCTTACCTGCCTCAGCTGCAGTTACACCCTCCTGTCCCTGACCACCTTCCAAATCAAAAGACCCTATCCTAAGGGTTGTGACCACCTTCTTATACAAAGCGCCCAGATAATTCTCTCCCTCCCTGATGTGTCGCAGTGTCTTCAGCCCATCCTCCAGTTGAATGACTCCGAAGCTCCTCAAACCACAGACACTTACTATCCTGGATCACATTGGTACCCAGAATCCCCTGCAAGTTGCAGCCATGAAACACAGCTGTCCTGCCATACTTATAGGCTTTAATTAATTACTTAATTATTTTAATCATTTTTAAAATATATATTCATTAATCTCATCAAAATTTGAATACTATTTTAAACCTTAGGAACAGAATAGACTTTGACTACTTATCGGATACTCCTTCTTCACTGTAGTAGTGCGCGAACCAATTCCTTAGGGTGCAAATATGAGGGAAAAAATGAAGGAGTAGCTTCCAACCCTCCTGGAACTTTCTCAGCTCATTAAACTGGTGAGACTCCGAACTATTTCTTTTTAAAAAAATTTTTTTTAATTCTCCTCCATTTTCACATTTTCTCCCACATTTACATCCATCAACAATAAACAATAATCAGCAAGATATGTCAGTCCCCATAATAACAACAACGATCCCATCTACCCACCAACCCCCAAACCTCAACCCGCATGTTTACATAAACAAATTACAAAAATAAATCAGGGATTACCCGTAGTCACCCTTAATCTTACACAGCTCCCACCCCCCCACCCCTCACCACCCACCCCAGGTCTCCAGCTCCTCACGTCCTCTGCCTCTTGTAAAACTCCTCCCCCTACCCTCGGTTCCTTCACCCCCAACTTTCCACCCCGGCTAGACCACTCGGACCCTGTTCTGCCAGGTTCCGATGGCCGCAGCCCCTCCCCGCACCTCACTCCCGTTCACTGGCCGGCACACACCGGCCAGCGTGGAGGCCCCCGCCCGGGTCCCTTTCCCACTTGCCCAGCCCCAGGAAAGCCCAAAGATCCCCTTTTAGCACAAAAACCCCGCCTATCCACCTACACCCCAAAGAACTCTCATTTCGAGTGAAAGTCCCGTCCCTTCCCTCGTCCAAATATATACCACCTTGGCTCCTTTAATCTCTACACCCGCGCGCAGTGATACAAAAAAGAAGAAAATACAGTCATGAGGTTACATCGGCACATGGCCATTCCTCAGTTTGTCAGTTCTGCCACAGTCCTTCTGCTTTCGCAAACTCCTCCGCTGCTTCCGCCGTTCCAAAATAAAAGTCCCTGAGCTTGTAAGTCACCCTCAGCTTCGCTGGATATACAATGCCGCACCGCACCTTGCTAATGTACAGTGCCCTCTTCACCCGGTTGAAGGCAGCCCGCCTCCTTGCCAGCTGCACCGTAAAGTCCTGGTATACACGTATACCAGCTCCAGCCATCTGCACCACCCGCTTCTGCTTGGCCCAGCTCAGGACTTTCTCCGTCACCGTGTACCTACGGAAGCACAGAGTCACTGCCCTTGGCGGCTCACTCGCCTTTGGTACAGGCCTCCACGACCGATGAGCCCGATCCAGTTCATATCGGGAGGGGTCCTCCCCCTCCCCCAGTAGTTTTGCCAGCATCGCGGCAAAATACTCAGTCGGCTTCGGTCCTTCAACTCCTTTGGGCAGCCCCACAATCCTCAAGTTCTGTCGCCTGTATCTATTTTCCAGGTCTTCCATTTTTCCTCGCAGATCCTTGTTAGTATCCATCACCTTCCGCATCTCTTTCCCCATCGAGGCAAGTTGATCACCGTGCTGCAATAACGTCTCCTTCACTTCCTTCAGCGCCTCCCCTTGCTCTCGCACCTCCACCACTGCGCTCGCCACCTCCGTCCTCACTGGGGAAACCGCCTCCTCCACCAGCACACTCAAAGCCTCCCTCATCTCCTTCCTCACCGTCTCCATGCATTTCGCAATCTGCGCCAACTGCTTTTCAAATTCCGCAGCCATCACCTTGGTTATTTCTTCAGCCGTAAGCAGTACGGCCTTCCCTGGTGCTCCAGCCTCCATTTTTCCTGGTGACCCCGCGGTGACCTTTCCACTCCCCGACGGACCTCCAGCTGGTTTTTTTTCGGCCGTTTTTCTGCTCACCATCGACATTTTTCTTTGGGGTTTTTTCCCTCCTGTGTCTTCTGAGTGCCTCCTCCGTGCCTTCTCCCTTTTTCTGCCGCCTCCGCGGACCCTGGGACCGGGCTTAAAGCCTCGAAATTGCCGTTCCCGAGTGGGGGCTCTCCATTGTGCGGCCGCCTCCCGCCCGCCGTCACCGGAAGTCGACTCCAAATTTTTTCTGGTCATTACTCAGAATGAACTCAAATATCGTCAATTGCCTTGGGTTGAAACAATGCTGCTTTCGGAAATTATCTTGAATGCATCTTCCTTTTTGCCTGCTTTGCTATACCTACTGAGGTGGTCTTGTGATGCAGTGGGTAGTGTCCCTGTCTCTGAGCTAGAAGCTCCGGGTGGGAGTCCTACCCCAGGACTTGACGGCCAAGATAGGTACATTCATAACACGACCAACAGGCTGAGTATCAATCTTCAAAATCCTTCCAACACGCCGATGGCAGGCAGTAAGAGTAGGAGAGAATCCTGGTCAGCCACGCTTGATGTGGAGTAGAGCCCCTCAAGCTGTAAACCTCTGGTGACAGACTAGCACCTGTTTCAGGAAAACCTCACTTAGGGAGCAGATAAAAGTCTGCCATCTGCACCATGAACGTGATTTAACACAAAGCGGGGTGGCAGGTGTCGAGAACAACCATGCTTCTAATGGGACTCTGCCTCTTTTTTTAGGCCTCGGTCCTCCAGCAAGGCCTCTGGACCTGCCGACTGCCCCAACCTACCTCTTAGGAGGTCCTCGAGGACAACCTGGCACCTGAGCATCTTGGCACTACCAGTCTGACACATGGCAGTGACAACTGAGTGTACTGCCAGGGTGCCAGCGGGAGTGCAAATGTACCACCCTACCCAGAGCCTGACCACCCGGAGTCCCCAATGGCCTGGGAGGTCCCCCCCCCCCCCCCCCCCCGTCCCCCCCCCCCCCCCGTGCCGTTACTCTGGCCCAAGTTTGTGTGGACCAGTGCACATGGCGAGGTCTCCCAGGCCAGGCCTCAGGAAAATCCGACCTAGATCTATTTAAATGAGCTAAATGGGCCACTTAATCATGCTAATCTCAATCTCGCCCAGCAAGGGCGCATCCAGATTGTGACATTTCACGAGATCTCATTAGATCTCGTGAGGCATTCCGACTGTCATTTTACCCGCGAGAGCCCTCTTGCGACCTTTAATGGCTTCACCACATCACCGGGTCGGACGTGACGAGGCCATCAATAGGTGTGGGAAAAGAAAAAACAACTATACCTATCAGTTTATGTAGGTAAAATCTCCCATTATTGCCCATTATTATTTTCTTTGATCTGCATATATATGAAAATACATTCTCCTGTTAGGTTGTCAAAATCAGCATTTTGCATCTTGTTTTCTTTTTCTTAGTTCTACGCTGATTATACTTGTTGAGTTTCACTCTTGCTACCATCACTTATGACAATTTGTCTCAGTCCCTCCTCACTTCCAAGCCTCCCTCCATTCTAAATATCCTAAATCTTGATACATTTTAAAACCCAATCATGTCTACTTTCGTATCAGCTCACTGCAAAATACAGACCACCTACTGTCTCTGTGTTTGCACGTGGAAATGGAAATGATTTTTGCAGGAGCTGTGAAAATCTTCATATCCAGAGAAGAGAACAATGTTCAGAGAGGAGTTATTGGTTTTCACCGATTGACTATTGTTCAAATATTTAAAACCAGGGATTGACAGAATGAGGGAATAGCCAAAGGGTGAACAATTTGAAAAAGTGTTCCTGACGTTCATCACCTCTAAATCAATATTGTTATTACATCAAAAGAAATGAAATGTTACCCAGATCCCAAGAAATTCATGATGTCCACAATTGTCCCGAAATATTGCTTGTGCAGCCGCTTTTGTGAAAGCATTTGAAGATAGTTTAGCTCAGTTACCATCTCTGTGGAACTTCGTCAAAGTTGATCCCAAAGTGTTGAATTATTTATACTTCAGTCAAAAAAAAAAGTAGCTTGTGAAGTATTTGGACTGAAATGTTTAATTGTATCACTGAGTCAGAAGCTCAACCTTTCAGGAGGGAGTGGTTTGTAAAGATCTTCCTTCTTGAATTATTCAGTGTGGGTGGAGCCAATTGGAATTGTACACACAGAAGAAGGCCATTCAATCCATCACATCTCTGTCAGCTTCTCCAATGAGCGATCCAATCAGTCCCAATCTCCCTGTTCTTTCCCATAAGTACAACTTATTCTTTGTTAAGTTATATATCCAATTCCCAATTAGTGAGGAAATTGTATCCTCTGTTGGAAGAGTTGGCTTGGTGAGCCAAATGTTGTTTTTGTTTTAAAACCACCACACAGTCTACCATTGACCTTAATGCATTAATAACTGTTCCATTATGCCTTCTTCTCCAAATAAACTGGTTAAAGTAGTTCTTTAATGTCATTGCTCCTGGCATGCCCTCTACTCTTCATTGAACCAGTATTGGCTTCCCCGGCTTGATGGTAATAGGAGAGTGGGGGGATGAGGTTGTCCTCATTAAAATGCAGGCATTGGAGGTGAGCAGCCATTTTGCTCCATCAGTGTCAATGTGGTGAGCGTGCACCCTTATTAAATTAAATTTTAATTTGCTGGGCCAGCATTTATTGCTCATTCCTAATTGCCCTTGAACTAGGAGCATTCCAGAGTCGTGGTTCTGGAGTCATAAGTGGGCCAGACCAGGTAAGGATATCGGGTTTGTGTCCCTAAAGAACATGAGTAAACCAGATGGATTTTAACGACAATGTTCATCATTAGAATTTTAATTGCAAATTTTTTATTGAATTCAAATTTCACCATCTGCTGTGGTGGTATTCGAAGCTGGAGCATTATCCTGGGGTATCTGGATTACTAGTCCTGTGACAATAACATTATATCATCGCCTCCTCCTACCTCGCTGTGACTGTGAACTCAGGAACAATGAACGAACCCTGATGGGTGTTCAGTCAGGATGGTATATGACAGAGGGATTCTTTAGAATATGTAATGTGTCATGAGGAATACGTTGTACTTAAGTGGATGCATCTGTTTACATTTTTTAAAAAACAGGGTAATAATGAAATTTGAAGTTACTTCAGGCATATCCTTTCAACTGCAGTAATTAACCTCCTGCTTCTAATGATAAGAGGCAGATATTTAAACTACTTATCTTCAGAACAAAAGAAAGGTAATAAATCAAATCAGGCCTACCCTCAGTTTGAGGCCAATTATTCCAATTAGCAGTTACTCTATGGTGTTGCTGATAATTCCCTGTTAATCGGTTTGGACAGTGACTACAGATTAATTGGAAAACAGCCCTCCTCAAAAGAGGATAACAGCGAGAAATGAACAGGACTGCAACCACACTCAGATGAGTGTGCCTTTTGAGCCAATTTTGAAGACTGTCCAACTCTGCACCCTGTACTGATTCACTGAACGTGAGCCAAGCTATTTCAATTCTTCGTAAAACAGAAATACACACATACATATATATATGTGTGTGTTTGTGTGTGAGCTTTTCCTACTTGCCATAGGAATTCCTATTTTTCTCCAGTTCTTGAAATTTTTCAATTACATTGCAATCATAAAACTGGGCATCGCTACATGACAGCAAGATCAACTCTTGAAAGGTTTTGCACTTTGTACAGAATGTAATATATGAAGCCCGATGGTCTCTGAATTCTTAAGTACTTGTATAGATCCGTTATGTTGCAGCACTTGCTTCGCCACATTTGGGAGTATCAATCAGCAGGGGTCGGAATTGATAGCAGCCAGGTAGCTAGTAGCTTTTAAACTGTTATTCAGAAAACAATATTTCAGATGTTGAAACATGCTGAATGCGTCTTTTCCCCTCAATATTCAAAAATAAAAATCCATCTATGGGGAATCATTGCTGTCTGCAGTGATGAAGGAAACATTTTTCACAGTTGAGGAAATGAGACTTGTTTGGTTTTTGATTGTTATGATGCAGCAATCCTCTCAGAAGGCTGTGAGTTCTAATTTTTTAACTAATTTTAAAAAAAATTCATTTACGGGATGTGGGCTGGTTAGGCTAGTATTTATTGCCCATCCCTAGTTGCCCTTCAGAACATGATGTGGGCTGCTTTATTGAACCACTGCAGTCCTGTGTAGGTGCACCCACAGTGCTGTTAGGAAGGGAGTCCCAGGGTTTTGACCCAGAGACAGTGAAGGAACGGTGTTATATTTCCAAGTCAGGTTGAAATGAAATGAGAATCGCTTATTGTCACAAGTAGGCTTCAAATGAAGTTACTGTGAAAAGCCCCTAGTCGCCACATTCCGGCGCCTGTTCGGGGAGGCTGGTACGGGAATTGAACCGTGCTGCTGGCTTGCCTTGGTCTGCTTTCAAAGCCAGCTCTTTAGCCCTGAGCTAGATGGTGAGTGACTTGAAGGGGAACCTCCAGTTGGTGGGGTTTCCAGATATCTGCTCCTCTTGTAGACGGTAGTGGGTTTGGAAGGTGCTGCCTAAGGAACCTTGGCGTGTTACTGCAGTGCATCTTGTAGATGGTACACACAGCTGCCACTATTCGTCCGTGGTGGAGGGATTGAATGTTTGTGGAAAGGGGAGCAATCAAGCGAGCTGCTTTGTCCTGGATGGTGTCGAGCTTCTTTTTTTTTTTAATAAATATTTTATTGAAAATTTTTGGTCAACCAACACAGTACCTTGTGCATCCTTTACACAACATTATAACAATACAGATAATAATGACCTTTTTTATATAAACAAAAAACAACAAATAAATAAATATTAAATAACAAAAATGAAAACTAGCCCTAATTGGCAACTGCCTTGTCACAGGCTATACCCCCCCCACCCACCCCCCCCCCATCCCTCCCCCCCCCCCCCCCCCCAAGTCCTGGGCTGCTGCTGCTGCCTTCTTTTTTCCCCCATCTATCTTTCCGCAAGATATTCGACGAACGGTTGCCACCGCCTGGTGAACCCTTGAGCCGACCCCCTTAGGACGAACTTAATCCGCTCTAGCTTTATGAACCCCGCCATATCATTTATCCAGGTCTCCACCCCCGGGGGCTTGGTTTCTTTCCACATTAGCAATATCCTGCGCCGGGCTACTAGGGACGCAAAGGCCAAAACATCGGCCTCTCTCGCCTCCTGCACTCCCGGCTCTTGTGCAACCCCAAATATAGCCAACCCCCAGCTTGGTTCGACCCGGACTCCTACTACTTTTGAAAGCGCCTTTGTCACCCCCACCCAAAACCCCTGTAGTGCCGGGCATGACCAAAACATATGGGTATGATTCGCTGGGCTTCTCGAGCACCTCGCACACCTATCCTCCACCCCAAAAAATTTACTGAGCCGTGTTCCAGTCATATGTGCCCTGTGTAATACCTTAAACTGAATCAGGCTTAGCCTGGCGCACGAGGACGACGAGTTTACCCTGTTTAGGGCATCTGCCCACAGCCCCTCCTCGATCTCCTCCCCTAGCTCTTCTTCCCATTTCCCTTTTAGTTCGTCCACCATAGTCTCCCCTTCGTCCCTCATTTCCCTATATATATCCGACACCTTACCATCCCCCACCCATTTCTTTGAGATGACTCTGTCCTGCACCTCTTGTGTCGGGAGCTGCGGGAATTTCCTCACCTGTTGCCTCGCAAAAGCCCTCAATTGCATGTACCTGAATGCATTCCCTTGGGGCAACCCATATTTCTCGGTCAGCGCTCCAAGACTTGCGAACTTCCCGTCCACAAATAGATCTTTCAGTTGCGTTATTCCTGCTCTTTGCCACATTCCATATCCCCCATCCATTCCCCCCGGGGCAAACCTATGGTTGTTTCTTATCGGGGACCCCCCCAATGCTCCGGTCTTTCCCCTATGTCGTCTCCACTGTCCCCAAATCTTCAGTGTAGCTACCACCACCGGGCTCGTGGTGTAGTTCCTCGGTGAGAACGGCAATGGGGCTGTCACCATAGCCTGCAGGCTGGTCCCCCTACAGGACGCCCTCTCTAATCTCTTCCACGCCGCTCCCTCCTCCTCTCCCATCCACTTACTCACCATTGAAATATTAGCGGCCCAATAATACTCACTTAGGCTCGGTAATGCCAGCCCCCCCCTATCCCTACTACGCTGTAAGGATCCCTTCCTCACTCTCGGAGTCTTCCCGGCCCAAACAAAACCCATGATGCTCTTTTCTATCCTTTTAAAAAAAGCCTTCGTGATCACCACAGGGAGGCACTGAAACACAAAGAGGAATCTCGGGAGGACCACCATCTTAACCGCCTGCACCCTCCCTGCCATTGACAGTGCTACCATATCCCATCTCTTGAAATCTTCCTCCATCTGTTCCACCAACCGCGTTAAATTTAGCCTGTGCAATGTGCCCCAATCCTTAGCTATCTGGATCCCCAGGTAACGAAAGTCTCTTGTTACCTTCCTCAACGGTAGGTCTTCTATTTCTCTACTCTGCTCCCCTGGATGCACCACAAACAGCTCACTCTTCCCCATGTTCAATTTATACCCTGAAAAATCCCCAAACTCCCCAAGTATCCGCATTATTTCTGGCATCCCCTCCGCCGGATCCGCCACATATAGTAGCAGATCATCCGCATATAAAGATACCCGGTGTTCTTCTCCTCCCCTAAGTATTCCCCTCCATCTCTTGGAACCTCTCAGCGCTATCACCAGGGGCTCAATCGCCAGTGCAAACAGTAATGGGGACAGAGGACATCCCTGCCTTGTCCCTCTATGGAGCCGAAAATATGCCGATCCCCGTCCATTCGTGACCACACTCGCCACTGGGGCCCTATACAACAGCTGCACCCATCTAACATACCCCTCTCCAAAACCAAATCTCCTCAACACCTCCCACAGATAATCCCATTCCACTCTATCAAATGCTTTCTCGGCATCCATCGCCACTACTATCTCCGTTTCACCCTCTGGTGGGGCCATCATCATTACCCCTAACAGCCTCCGTATATTCGTGTTCAGCTGTCTCCCCTTCACAAACCCAGTTTGGTCCTCGTGAACCACCCCCGGGACACATTCCTCTATTCTCATTGCCATTACCTTGGCCAGGACCTTGGCATCCACATTTAGGAGGGAAATTGGTCTGTAGGACCCGCATTGTAGCGGATCCTTTTCCTTCTTTAAGAGAAGCGATATCGTTGCTTCAGACATAGTCGGGGGCAGTTGTCCCCTTTCCTTTGCCTCGTTAAAGGTCCTCGTCAGTACCGGGGCGAGCAAGTCCAAATACTTTCTGTAAAATTCAACTGGGAATCCGTCCGGTCCCGGGGCCTTTCCCGTCTGCATGTTCCTAATGCCTTTCACCACTTCTTCTACCGTGATCTGTGCTCCCAGTCCCACCCTTTCCTGCTCTTCCACCTTGGGAATTTCCAGCCGATCCAAAAAATCCATCATTCTCTCCCTCCCATCCGGGGGTTGAGCTTCATACAATTTTTTATAAAATGTCTTGAACACTTCATTCACTCTCTCCGCCCCCCGCTCCATCTCTCCTTCCTCATCCCTCACTCCCCCTATTTCCCTCGCTGCTCCCCTTTTCCTCAATTGGTGTGCCAGCAATCTGCTCGCCTTCTCCCCATATTCATACTGTACACCCTGCGCCTTCCTCCATTGTGCCTCTACAGTGCCTGTAGTCAGCAAGTCAAATTCCACATGCAGCCTTTGCCTTTCCCTGTACAGTCCCTCCTCCGGTGCTTCCGCATATTGTCTGTCCACCCTCAATAGTTCTTGCAGCAACCGCTCCCGTTCCTTACTCTCCTGCTTCCCTTTATGTGCCCTTATTGATATCAGCTCCCCCCTAACCACCGCCTTCAACGCCTCCCAGACCACTCCCACCTGAACCTCCCCATTGTCATTGAGTTCCAAGTACTTTTCAATACATCCCCTCACCCTTAGGCACACCCCCTCATCCGCCATTAGTCCCATGTCCATTCTCCAGGGTGGGCGCCCTCCTGTTTCCTCCCCTATCTCCAAGTCTACCCAGTGTGGGGCATGATCCGAAATGGCTATAGCCGTATATTCCGTTCCCCTCACCTTCGGGATCAATGCCCTACCCAACACAAAAAAGTCTATGCGCGAATAGACTTTATGGACATAGGAGAAAAACGAGAACTCCTTACTCCTAGGTCTACTGAATCTCCACGGGTCCACACCTCCCATCTGCTCCATAAAATCCTTAAGCACCTTGGCTGCTGCCGGCCTCCTACCAGTCCTGGACTTCGACGTATCCAGCCTTGGTTCCAACACCGTGTTAAAGTCTCCCCCCATTATCAGCTTTCCCGTCTCTAGGTCCGGGATGCGTCCTAGCATTCGCCTCATAAAGTTGGCATCATCCCAGTTCGGGGCATACACGTTTACCAAAACCACCATCTCTCCCTGTAATTTGCCACTCACCATCACGTATCTGCCCCCGTTATCCACCACTATAGTCTTTGCCTCGAACATTACCCGCTTCCCCACTAATATAGCCACCCCCCTCTTTTTCGCATCCAGCCCCGAATGGAACACCTGCCCCACCCATCCTTTACGCAGCCTAACCTGGTCTATCAGTTTCAGGTGCGTTTCCTGTAACATAACCACATCTGCTTTAAGTTTCTTAAGGTGTGCGAGTACTCGTGCCCTCTTTATCGGCCCGTTGAGCCCTCTCACGTTCCACCTGATCAGCCGAGTTGGGGGGCTTCCCACCCCCCCCCCCTGCCGGTTAGCCATCATCTTTTTCCAGCTTCTCACCCAGTTCCCACGCAGCTGTATCTCCCCCAGGCGGTGCCCCCCCGCCCATCCTCTCCCGTACCCACTCCCCCCTTTCCCCAGCAGCAGCAACCCAGTAATTCCCCCCTCCCACCCCCCACGCTAGAGCCCCCGCTAGCGTAATTACTCCCCCCATGTTGCTCCCAGAAGTCAGCAAACTCTGGCTGACCTCGGCTTCCCCTCGTGACCACGGCTCGCACTGTGCGACGCCCCCTCCTTCCTGCTTCTCTATTCCCGCCATAATTATCATAGCGCGGGAACCAAGCCCGCGCCTCTCCCTCGGCCCCGCCTCCCATGGCCAACGCCCCATCTCCTCTCCCTCCCCACCTCCCCCCATCACCACCTGTGGGAGAAAGAAAAGTTACCATACCGCAGGATTAGAACATAAAACCCCTCTTCGCCCCCCCCCATTCGCCCCACCACTTTGTCCAAACGTTCTTTTTCATAATCCACTCATTCCAGTTTTTCTTCTACAATAAAAGTCCACGCTTCATCCGCCGTCTCAAAGTAGTGGTGCCTCCCTTGATATGTGACCCACAGTCTTGCCGGTTGCAGCATTCCAAATTTTATCTTCCTTTTGTGAAGTACCGCCTTGGCCCGATTAAAGCTCGCCCTCCTTCTCGCCACCTCCGCACTCCAGTCTTGATAAACGTGGATCACCGCGTTCTCCCATTTACTGCACCGAGTTTTCTTCACCCATCTAAGGACCATTTCTCTATCCTTAAAACAGAGGAATCTCACCACTATGGCTCTGGGAGTTTCTCCTGCTCTCGATCCTCGCACCATAACTCGGTACGCTCCCTCCACCTCCAACGGACCCATCGGGGCCTCCGCTCCCATTAACGAATGCAGCATCGTGCTCACATATGCCCCGACGTCCGCCCCCTCCACACCTTCAGGAAGGCCAAGAATCCTCAGGTTGTTCCTCCTTGCGTTGTTTTCCAGTGCCTCCAACCTCTCCACACATCGTTTCTGGTGTGCCTCCTGTATCTCCGACTTCACCACCAGGCCCTGTATATCGTTCTCATTCTCGGCTGCTTTCGCCTTCACGACCCGAAGCTCCTGCTCCTGGGTCTTTTGTTCCTCCTTTAGCCCTTCGATCGCCTGTAGTATCGGGGCCAACAACTCTTTCTTCATTTCCTTTTTTATCTCCTCCACGCAGCATTTCAAGAACTCTTGTTGTTCAGGGCCCCATATGAAACTGCCACCTTCCGACGCCATCTTGGTTTCTGCTTGCCTTCCTTGCCGTTGTTCCAAAGGATCCGCTGCAATCCGGCCACTTTCCTCTCCTTTTTCCATCCGTGTCCAGGGGGAACACCCTCCTGGTTTACCGCACGGTGTTTTTAGCCGTTAAAATTGCCGTTGGGGCTCCTATCAAGAGCCCAAAAGTCCGTTTCACAGGGAGCTGCTGAAACGTGCGACTCAGCTGGTCATCGCCGCACCCGGAAGTCGGTGTCGAGCTTCTTAAGTGTTGTTGGAGCTTCAGTCATCCAGCAAGTGGAGAGTACTCTATTACACTATTGAATTGCGCCTTGTCGATGATGGACAGGCTTTGGGGGGTCAGGAGGTGAGTTACTTGCCGCAGGTTTCCTAGCCTTTGACCTGCTCTGGTAGCCATAGTATTAATATGGCTAGTTCAGTTCAATTTCTAATCAATGGTAGCCCCCAAGATGTTGATTTAGCAATTTCCTTCTGTCACACAGACTACCTCATCATACACAATTGCCTCTGCTTTGTTTTTTGTTCATTGGATGTGGGCATCATTTATTGCCCATTTACTGAATGGTTCGCTGAGCCATTTCTGAGTCAACCACATTGCTGTGGGTCTGGAGTTGCACATAATGATGGTAGATTCCCCTAAAGGGCATTAGTGAACCAGATGGGTTTTAACAATTACGGTTTCTTTGTTTGACTTTTAATTCCCAGATTTTATTGAATTCAAATTTCAACATCAGCCATGATGGGATTCCTCAAACCCAGGTCCCCTTGCCCTTGGTTTTGAGATTACTAATCCAGTGACAATACCATCATGCCATCGCCTCCCTTTTCTGTTGGCTCTTTCTGCAGGTATGCAAATTCGTCAACGGGTCAAACATCAGCTTATGTATTTCCTGAGTTCAGGTTCACATTGGATGTTCGCAAAGTTAGTCTGTCGATTATTTAAATGCCCCAAAAGTCTTCAATTCATGGCTTCTGAACCATAGGAGTTCCACGCTTTAAAGCATTTCCTGGAATACTGTGAAGTGGCATTAACCAATCCATGTCATTTTAAAGTTAGTTTGCTGCCTCTTGTGTGGCGTCATAATTGATTTGCTGAAGTCTTCTGACAAAACCCAAAGCTTTGGACATCCTGGTGATTTTGATTCACAACTGAGTCAATGAGAAGAGGCACAGTCAATAATTTGCTACAACCCTTTACAGACCAGAAGAACTCAGATTAACTGTTGACTGTGAACCTAAACTATTCATTCCGCAAGCCACAGCTAGTAGACAGACTGGACTAGTCAACATGATATTAGCACTTGAGAGTGTGGAAAGATAGAAAATGTGTTCAGTAATCTAGTTATGTTGACAGGTTGCTCCTCAATTCCTTATTAGATTTATTATTTTATATTTATGGCTTTGAGCTTTGGACACCCCACAAATGGAAGCATTTTCTTCTCTACATTTATCTTTATTGAACTCATTTCTAAAATTAAGTACTTCTATCAGATTACCCCTGGGCTTTCTCTTTAAAAGTCATCGGGACAGGTTTTCATGGGGGAGGGAAGAGGTTCAAACACACTTTCCAACTCGACTCCTTTAAAAAGGCCCCCTCCTGCCACATTTCAGTCCTGGCGAGACTGGGCAGATTGAACCATTGATGATGCAGCTAAAGTTGGTTGGACTTAGGATACGGGCAGCACGGTGGCACAGTGGTTAGCACTGCTGCCTCACAAAACCAGGGACCCAGGTTCAATTCCGGTCTGGGTGACTGTGTGGAGTTTGCACGTTCACCCCGTGTCTGCTTGGGTTTCCTCCCGCTGCTCCAGTTTCCTCCCACAGTCCAAAGATGTGCAGGGTAGGTGGAATGGCCTTTCTAAATTGCCCATTAGGATCCAAAGGTTAGGTGGGGATACCGGATTACGGGGAGTTGATCCAGGTAGGGTGCCCTTTCAGTGGGTTGGTGCAGACTTGATGGGCCGAATGGCCTCCTTCTGCACTGTAGGGAGTCCATGGACATGATCTCGAGGAACTCTTGCAGTGATGTCCTGGGACCCGATGATTGACCAGTGATGTCCAGATGATTCACCTCCAACAACCATCTTCCTTTGTGCCAGGTATGACTCCAAGGGGAGAGGTTTCCCCCTAATTCCCATTGATTCCAGCTTTGCTCAGGCTCCTTGATGCCACACTTGTCCAAATGTTGCCTTGATGTCAAGGACAGTCACTATCATCTCACCTCTGGAGGTCAACTTTTTGTCCATGTTTTCATCAAGGCTGTAATAGAACAAAGAACAAAGAAAATTACAGCACAGGAACAGGCCCTTCCGATCCAGATCCTTTATCTAAACCTGTCTTCTATTTTCCAAGGATCTACTTGCCCGCCTCTACCACCCCTGCTGGCAAAGCGTTCCAGGCACCCACCACCCTCTGCGTAAAAAACTTTCCACGCACATCTCCCTTAAACTTTCCCCCTCTCACCTTGAAATCGTGACCCCTTGTAATTGACACCCCCACTCTTGGAAAAAGCTTGTTGCTATCCACCCTGTCCATACCTCTCATAATTTTGTAGATCTCAATCAGGTCCCCCCTCAACCTCCGGCTTTCCAACGAAAACAATCCTAATCTACTAGCTAGCACCCTCCATAACAGGCAGTATCCTGGTGAACCTCCTCTGCACCCTCTCTAAAGCATCCACATCCTTCAGATAATGTGGTGACCAGAACTGCACGCAGTATTCCAAATGTGGCCTAACCAAAGTCCGATACAACTGTAACATGACCTGCCGACTCTTGTACTCAATACCCCGTCTGATGAAGGCAAGCATGCTGTATGCCTTCTTGACCACTCTATCAACCTGCGCTGCCACCTTCAGGGTACAATGGGCCCAGATCTCTCTGTACATCAATTTTCCCCAGGACTCTTCCATTGACCGTTTTGTCCGCTCTTGAATTATATCTTCCAAAATGCATCACCTCACATTTGCCTGGATTGAACTCCATCTGCCATTTCTCTGCCCAACTCTCCAATCTATCTATATTTTGCTGTATTCTCTGACAGTCCTCCTCGCTATCTGCAACTCCACCAATCTTAGTATCATCTGCAAACTTGCTAATCAGACCACCTATAACTTCGTCCAGATCATTTATGTATATCACAAACAACAGTGGTCCAAGCACGGATCCCTGTGGAACACCACTAGTCACCTTTCTCCATTTTGAGACACTCCCTTCCACCACTACTCTCTGTCTCCTGTTGCCAAGCCAGTTCTTTATCCATCTAGCTAGTACACCCTGAACCCCATACGACTTCACTTTTTCCATCAACCTGCCATGGGAAACTTTATCAAACGCCTTACTGAAGTCCAACAAATATGACATCTACAGCCCTTCCCTCATCAATTAACTTTGTCACTTCCTCAAAGAATTCTATTTGGTTTGTAAGACATGACCTTCCCTGCACAAAACCATGCTGCCTATCATTGATAAGTCTATTTTCTTCCAAATGTGAATAGATCCTATCCCTCAATATCTTCTCCAACAGTTTGCCTACCACTGACGTCAAGCTCACAGGTCTATAATTCCCTGGATTATCCCTGCTACCCTTCTTAATCAAAGGGACAGCATTAACAATTCTCCAGTCCTCCGGGACCTCACCCGTGCTCAAGGATGCTGCAAAGATATCTGTTAAGGCCCCAGCTATTTTGTCCCTCACTTCCCTCAGTAACCTGGGATAGATCCCATCCGGACCTGGGGATTTATCCACCTTGATGCCTTTTAGAATACCCAAAACTTCCCCCTTCCTTATGCTGACTTGACCTAGAGTATTTAAACATCCATCGCTAGCCTCAACATCCGTCATGTCCCTCTCCTTGATGAATACCGATGCAAAGTACTCATTAAGAATCTCACCTATTTCCTCTGACTCCACGCATAAATTCCCTCTTTTGTCTTTGAGTGGTCCAATCCTTTCTCTAGTTACCTTCTTGCTCCTTATATACAAATAAAAGGCTTTGGGATTTTCCTTAACCCTGTTAGCCAAAGATATTTCATGACCCCTTTTAGCCCTCTTTATTGCGCGGTTGAGATTTGTCCTACTTTCCTGATATTCCTCCAAAGCTTCATCAGTTTTAAGTCACCTAGATCTTATGTATGCTTCCTTTTTCATCTTAGCTAGTCTCACAATTCCACCCGTCATCCATGGTTCCCTAATCCTGCCATTTCTATCCCTCATTTTCACAGGGACATGTCTGTCCTGCACTCTAATCAACCTTTCCTTAAAAGACTCCCACATTTCAAATGTGGATTTACCCTTAAAGAGCTGCTCCCAATCCACATTCCCTAGCTCCTGCTGAATTTTGTTATACTTGGCCTTTCCCCAATTTAGCTCTCTTCCTTTAGGAGCACTATCGTCTTTGTCCATGAGTATTCTAAAACTTACGGAATTGTGATTGCTATTCCCAAAGTAATCACCGACTGAAACTTCAACCACCTGGCCGGGATTATTCCCCAATACCAGGTCCAGTATGGCCCCTTCCCGAATTGGACTATTTACATACTGCTCTAAAAAACTCTCCTGGATGCTCCTTACAAATTCTGCTCCATCTACGCCTCCAACACTACATGAGTCCCATTCAATGTTGGGGAAGTTAAAATCTCCCATCACGACCACCCTATTGCTCCTACATTTTTCTATAATCTGTCTACATATTTGTACCTCTACTTCATGCTCGCTTTTGGGAGGCCTGTAGTAAAGTCCCAACAATGTTTCTGCACCCTTCCTATTTCTTAGCTCTACCCATATTGCCTCAGTGCTCGAATCCTCCATCGTGCCCTCCTTAATCACAGCTGTGCTATCATCTCTGACCAGTAATCCAACTCCTCCACCCCTTTTACATCCCTCACTATCCCTCCTGAAGCATCTATACCCTGGGATATTTAGTTGCCAGTATTGCCCTTCCCTCAACCAAGATCAGTAATACCAATAACATCATATTCCCAGGTACTAATCCAAGCCCTAAGTTCATCTGCCTTACCTGCTACACTTCTTGCATTGAAACAAATGCACTTCAGGCCACCTGTCCCTTTGCGTTCATCATCTCATCCCTGTCTACTCTTCCCCTTAGTCACAATGAGCTTATTATCTAGTACCTTACTGGCTTTAGTTGCTGCCTCTTTACTGACCTCTAACTTCCTAATCTGATTACCATCCCCCTGCCATATTAGTTTAAAACCTCCCCAACAGTGTTAGCAAAAGCACACCCAGGACATTGGTTCCAGTCCTGCCAAGGTGTAGACCATCCGATTTGTAATGGTCCCACCACCCCCAAAACCGGTTCCAATGTCCCAAACATCTGAAACCCTCCCTCCTGCACCATCTCTCAAGCCACGTATTCATTCTGACTATTCTTGAATTTCTACTCTGACTGTCTCGTGGCACTGGTAGCAATCCTGAGATTACTACCTTTGAGGTCCTACTTTTTAAACTTATCTCCTAACTCCCTAAATTCTGATTGTAGGACCTCATATTGTTTTTTACCTATATCGTTGGTGCCTATATGCACCACGACAACTAGCTGTTCACCCTCCCCCTTCAGTATGTCTTGCAGCTGATCTGAGACATCCCTGACCCGTGCAACCAGGAGGCAACATGCCATTCGGGAGTCTCGTTTTCGACCACAGAAACGCCTGTCTACTCCCCTTACGATTGAATCCCCTGTGACTATAGCCCTGCCAGTCTTTTTCCTGCCCTTCTGTGCAGTAGAGCCAGCCACGGTGCCATGAGCCTGGCTACTACTGCCTTCTTCTGGTGAGTCATCTCCCCCAACAGTATCCAAAACGGTATACCTGTTTTGGAAGAAGATGACCACAGGGGACACCTGCACTGCCTTCCTGCTCTTTCTCTGCCTTTTGGTCACCCATTCCCTGTCTCCCTCACCAATCCTAATCTGCGGTGTGACCAACTCATTGAACGTGCTATCCACGACCTCCTCAGCATCGCAGATGCTCCAAAGTTAGTCCATCTGCAGCTCCAGAGCCGTCATGCGGTCTAACAGGAGCTGCAGCTGGACACACTTCCTGCACATGAAGGAGTCAGGGGCATCGGCCGTGTCCCTGAACTCCCACATTGAGCACGAGGAGCATAACACGGGTCTGGGATCTCCTGCCATTTTTACACTTTACCTTTACTGATTCCAAATATAACATCAAATAATGAATAAGTGAAAGGAATAAAGATTTTATTTACCAATCACAATACTTACCAACACACAAAGAGTTAAATTTCTCCCAGCTACTGCTAATTGGAGCACATTCCTTACCAGCCAATCAGGTCACTGCTTTGCTGTGATGTCACTCTTCAAGGTAAGATTTTAAAGTTTGTAAAGAGGAAAACCTACTTTCCCGACAGACCCCTGGCCACTGCTCCCACCGAAAATCTGAAGACCGCTTCTCCGGCAGCTGTGTCCCCACCGCTCTCCTCGCGCTCTTTTATCCTGTGTCTCCGCTGCTCTCCTCGAGCTCTTTTATCCTGTGTCCCCGCTGCTCTCCTCGTGCTCTTTCACTAAGTCTCCGCTGCTCTCCTTGCGCTCTTTCACTGAGTCCCTGCCGCTCTCCTCACGCTCTTTCACTGAGTCCCTGCCACTCTCCTCGCGCTCTTTCACTGTAAATACAGGTAAAAATAAAACACTTAACCAGCAACCACTGTGCCCCACACGAGAACAGCAATCAGCTGTTATGGGCCTTGGCAAACAATTTAAATCTTTACTACTTACCCATCAGTCACTCTGTCCTCACTCCGACTGGATTCAGCTGGAAACTCCCAACAGTAAGTTTTAAAAACAATTTACTCCCCTTCTCAGCAAGCACTCACTCAGCAACCACTGCGCCCCGCACGATAACACCTCAGGGAAAAGAAAAACGATTTACCAGTCACCAGCCAATCACTTACCTGCAGACTGTGACTTCACGTTCAACTTCTTTCTACTTCTACCTGCCCGGCAGGTCGAAGTCATCAGACAAGTCTCCAAAACCCTGGGTGGATGTTGTTGAGGATGAATGTGGAGTTTGGGCGCTGCTCAATATTTCAAATCTTTTAAAGTGAAGTGCCAAACTGTCTTTTTGCCTAGCTTCATCCTCTTGCCTCGCCTTCAACTTCCTGCATTATTGACTGCCATACTGTCCTTTCATATTGACCGGGGGGTGATCTGTCTTGATTTCAGCGATTCACGAATATGAATCTTCAGAATCTTCTGTTAAGTGAATCCTCCTTACGCAAAAGCAGCCGATTGCCTAAGCTGCTCAAAAGCAGTGATGAATTAAACAAGGCTTATGAGTTGGTAGGGGGTAGTTTTTGGAAATTGTGAAAAGAATTGGTGTGAGGATGAGTCAGAGTTCACGGCCTAAATCCCTACCAGAGTAACTGCTTACTGGCATTTTTGGGGAAAGCTGTGATATCGATGGTCAAAGGTGAAACCGGCATCATTCAGAGAGAGAAATAGCCCCAAAAAAGGCAGTAAATTCAAAGTGCAAAAACAAGAAGAAAGAAGATGTTGTTTGCTGCCTGGCCCTTTCACTCTCAGCCCAGGCTGGCCTTCGGCTCTGGTCGAGTCGCCCTGATTCTGCTGGTATCTGACCTAGCCTTTGCTCTCTCACCCACGCTGCCCAGTCCGGTTGCCTCCCAGTACAGCCCTCTCACTCTTTCTCTGGCTGGCCTCTGGCTCTGGTCGAGTCGCCCAGCACCCACTGGCCGATGCTCCTGGATTCCCTGAGACATGATGCCGGCACTTGCCTGGCATTACTCGCCTTTCCCGACTGCTTGGCTCTCGCTCGGGTAGCTGGGCCTCGAGACTCGACGACCGTGTGTGCTGCTGGCTGGCTGCTCCTGCTGGCTATCTGGCCTGGCCTCTGTTCTTTGTTTCATTGGTTCGTTGCCTGCCCGCCCTCCTCAAACCTGGCCTGGAGGCTGAAAGTCGCTCTGCTGCTCCCCTCGACGGCCGTTGGCTGGAACCTCCGCTTCCGCTTCGCATCGGCTTTGCAGGCTCTGGCACTCTGATGTTTGGTTGGCGACCTAATTTGTGCCTCAGGCATCCCACTGGGCCAAAACGCCAGAAACATGGCTGCTGTTTTTGCACCTTTTACTCCATGAAAGTTCAGAAACTTTACACTAATTCATGAGATCCATGTCTGAATTCCTCTCCGTTCTCACCATCTCTCAATGTCTGGCAAACTGTTTACCCGTTCTAAAGGCGAGTCAACCAATCAGAGCCCGATGTTGTTCTGTATTGCCTGCTAATTGGAACCTATCAGCTACCAGGGTCTGATTGGTATTCCCACACAACACTCAAGTCTCAGCATGGGGGCTCCCCCATTGGCCAGGGCGCCGTGCTGTAACGCTGTATATTTCATTGAAAGTCCGCCTCTGCCCAGGGCAATTCCTTCCTGACTTTGTAGAACTGTGCTGCCACCTCTGCTGGCTCTGCCCTGTCAATGGGACAGGAGATGCTCAGGGATGGTTATGGTGGCATCCAGGGCATTGTTTGTAAGGTATGATTCATGAATATGACGATGTTAGGCTGTGGGACAGGTCCCCTAATTTTGGCACAAGCCACCAAATGTTCGTAATGGGATCTTCAGTGCTTCATCAATGACTTTCCTTCCATCATAAGTGGGTTGTTCACATTGTTCCATGTTCAGTCCAATTCCTGACTCCACAGAAAATGAAACAGTCTGTGCCCATATGCAGCAAGGCCTGGACAATATTCAATCCTCAGTTGATATGAGGCAAATAACATTTGCACCACACAAGTGCCATGCAATGATCATCTCCAACAAGAAAGAATCTAACTATTTCCCCATGACATTCAATGCCATTAACATCACTGGATTTCCTTCTCTCAACTATCATATGGGCAGCACGGTACCACAGTGGTTAGCACTGTCACTTCACTGCTCCAGGGTCCCAGGTTCAATTCCCGGCTTGGGTCACTGTCTGCGCGAAGTCTGTATGTTCTCCCCCTGTCAGCGTGGGTTTCCTCCGGGTGCTCCGGTTTCCTCCCACAGTCCAAAGATGTGTGGGTTAGGTGGATTGGACATGCTAAATTGCCCTTAGTGTCCAAAGGGTTTGGGTGGGGTTACTGGGTTGCGGAGATAGGATGGAGGTTGGACTTAGGTAGCGTGCTCTTTCCAAGGTCTGGTACAGACTTGATGGGCCGAATGGTCTCCTTCTGCACTGTAAATTCTATGTCCATTAACGAGAAACTTAACTGGACCAACCATATAAATACTGTGGCTACAAGATCAGGTCAGAGGTTGGGCATTCTCTATGGGGAGTGACTCACCTCCTGACTGCCAAAAAAGACATATTAAGTCAGGAGTGTGAAGGAATAGTCTCTAATTGCCTGGATGAGTACAGTTGCAATAACACTCCAGAAGCTCGACACCAACCAGAACAAAGCAGACCGCTTGATCAGGACCCCACCCACCACCTGTAACATCCACTCTCTCCGCCACACTGGTGCACAGTAGCAGCAGTGCACACCATTCACAGGATGAACTGTAGCACCTTTCAAAACCCAAGATTCCTGCCACCAAGAAGGGCAAGGGCAGCAGATGCATGGGAACCCCTGCAAGTTCACCGTCCCCAAAGTTTTATATCGTAAATAAGCATATTGCTGCCATTCTTCCCAGTAACAGTGGAAAAATCCTGGAACTCCCTCCCTAACAGTCCTGTGGGTGTACCTACATCAGTTGGAGTGCAGCGATTCAATGGCTCCCGGCCACTTTCTCAAGGGCAGTGAGGGAGAGTTGGGCAATAAATGCTGGCCTTACAGTGATGCTCACATCCCATGGACATATAGAAGGAATGTTAGTTTTGTCATCAGTGGGTGTTGGTTACTCCTGAAGAATGGTACATGTCCAGCTATTTATTAAAGCTCAATTTTGTGGCGGCGTTCAAGTTTGCTGAGGTGTTGAAAGAAGAACCAGACCTCATTGGTTCACCTAGCCACAGGAGTCTTGCAAACATTTATTCATCTTCCTCACACAAATTAGGTGACCATTACATATGTGTGTATGTGTGCATATTCATGCCTTACCACCCTTCAGAACACAATTGTGTTGGCGGGATGCCTAACAACATCACCAAAGAGAGAAAGGGGGAAAGCCAGATGTAACAAAAGTTAGCAGAAATGGTCCACTATGATCTAATCAAATGAAAGAGCAGGTTTGAGAGGCTGAATGACTGACTACTGTTCCTGTTGTTCTGACACCAGAAATCCAGTCCCACTGTTCAGTCAACCATTTTATCTTCCCTGTCTCTGGGAAAAAATCCACAAGCAACTCGATAATATTCTTTGCACAGAAGGATAGAGAATTTGATTAAACTTCTGATGATTTCATT
Organism: Scyliorhinus torazame; assembly: GCF_047496885.1. Classification (NCBI taxonomy): domain Eukaryota; kingdom Metazoa; phylum Chordata; class Chondrichthyes; order Carcharhiniformes; family Scyliorhinidae; genus Scyliorhinus; species Scyliorhinus torazame. Next base: position 65,886,741 of record NC_092723.1, on the reverse strand, counting down.
GGGTTTTCAGCATAAATTAAAAATGTGATAGTGTTTGCTTCAGCTGCCAGTCTGAGATAGGAGCACATTTTGTCATGTTCCTTTTCAATTTTAAATAGCTTGCCATAAGTGGGTCATGAGACAGCAGCGTACAAAAAAACTTCAAAGCTCTCTGTGATGGTAGTGGCGACTGTAGCTGACGATCTATTGTGTGTGTTTTCTTTGGGCTTGTCTGCAGAGTGTCCTCCTCTTTACAATTCAGCAGGCGCATGGTCTAGTGTTGACTATATCTCATTGTTCTTCAAACTGTTCAGAGGAATTAGCCTTTTTCTGGCTTTTCTGAACATTTTTAATTAATACCTCTGCTGTGCTATAGAAAAATCTAAAGGCTTCATAAGCAAAGGAGTTGAACAAAAAAAGTTGATTCATATCAGTAATCTACTTGGATGGCCATAAAAGAGTATCTAGGAGTTCATTTGTACTACAGCTGTACTGTCAGTGCAAAGTACTTCTACATTTGATTGAAGCGGTGATTATATTATATACCCTGGGTAGATCATGGTATCTATTCCGCCTGCCTTTCTGTACAGGCATTATACCCAATGCCTAATTTATACGGCCCCTTTTTTTAGATTGACAGTCTAGAATAGTTGTTATGCTTCAATTTGTAAACTAGATGCCTAATTCCTGTCACGGAAACCTTTTGAGAAATTAATAATAATAGTAATCTTTATTAGTGTCACCAGTAGGCTTACACGACAATGAAGTCACTGTGAAAATCCCTTAGTCACCACACTCCGGCACCTGTTCAGGTACACCCATGGAGAATTCAGAGTGTCCAAATTACCTAACAAGCACATCTTTTGGGACTTGTGGGAGGAAACCGGAGCACCTGGAAGAAACTCACGCAGGCATTGGGAGAATGTGCAGACTCAGCACAGACAGTGACCCAAGCCTGGAATCGCACCTGGGACCCCGGCGCTGTGAGTCAACAGTGCTAACCACTGTGCAACCATGCCTCCCATAATGGATGCCACATGATAGAGCAGACGACAGGCCAAGCTCGCTTATGGATTCTTCGGTGTCACAAAAAAAAAGGGGCCGGAATCTCCGTCCCACTGTACCAGTATTCTGGTGCAGCCCCCCCCCCCCCCAGCGGCTGCGGGATTCTCCGTCGCGCCAGCCAGCCAATGGGATTTCCCATTGTGAGCAGCCCCACGCCGTTGGGAAATCTCTGGGGCGTGGGTACGCTGCCAGCATAACGGAGAATCCCAACTGTGGGGAATCCAACCCATGTTTTAGGAGGATTTTATTTTCCACCTGTAGCCCGCCCTAGCGTCTCTCCTGGAACATTCGAGAGGGCCAGGCACGAGGCACGATATTGGTTGCTCCCATAAGGCGAGCACACTCTTGAGTATTGAGATCATACCTGAGGTTGAAGTTCTATCTATTCTCAAGTCTCCTTTTATCTTCTGCTTTGCCTCAGGGGTGCTGAGATTGGAACCGATGGTAGGCCCAGAATAATCTACACCCTGCCTGAATGCTCGGCGAGGCTCTTTCCAAGAGCCGGTGCAGACTCGATGGGCCGAATGGCCTCCTTCTGCACTGTAAATTCTATGATAAAACGGGCACCAGAATGAAGTGCAGTGAAAATTCCTGGCAGACGGAGTCTCCTCGGTGCCCTGCCTCACACTCAGTTTGCCTTTCACATCTGGAGCACACTCCAAGTTTAATGTTAGTGGTGAGGAATCCTAGGTGAGTAACTCACCTCCTGACCCCCCAAAGGGGCTGGTTTAGCACAGGGTTAAATTGCTGGCTTTGACAGCAGACCAAGGCAGGCCAGCAGCGCGGTTCAATTCCCGTACCAGCCTCCCCGAACTGGCGCTGGAATGTGGCGACTAGGGGCTTTTCACAGTAAATTCATTTGAAGCATACTTGTGACGATAAGCGATTTTCATTTCATTTCATTTTCACCTGTCCACCATCTACAAGGCACAAGTCCGGAGGGTAATGGAATACTCTCCACTTGCCTGGATGAGTACAGCTCCAACAACACTCAAGAAGCTTGACACCATCCAGGACAAAGCAGCCCGCTGGATTGCTCCCCCTTCCACAAACATTCAAACCTTCCGCCACCGACGAACAGCCATGTGTACCATGTACAAGATGCACTGCAGGAACTCACCGAGGTTCCTTAGACAGCACCTTCGAAACCCACAACCACTGCCATCTAGAAGGACAAGAGCACCGGATACCTGGGAGCCCTACTTCCCCTCCAAGTCACTCACCATCCTGACTTGGAAATATATTGCTGTTCCTTCACTGTTGCAAAGCCAACATCCTGGAACTCTGTCCCGAACAGCAGAGTGGGTGTATCTACACCTCAAGGACTGTAGCAGTTCAAGAAGGCAACTCATCACACCTTCTGAAAGGCAAATAGGGATGGGCGATAAATGCTGGCCTAACCAGAGATGCCCACATTCCACAAAATTAATTTAAAAAAATCTGATTTTGGCTTTGCAGCAGGGCCAATCGGGTGGAGTCTGCATGTATTGTGGCAAAATAAATTGTTTGGGAAGGAACAGTACAAAAGCAACTTGATGAAAGCTGGTCATGAACTAATGCTGGTGCAGAAAGAGCTGACATTACCTTGTTTTGGAGAATGTCAGTGAAAAAAATAATTTATTGGTATTGATTAATAAAGATTTATTTTCCCTCCCTGTTCAATGGAATAGGGGGGAAATAAATTGCAACTACACACTATTAACCCTTTTGGAGATGTTTTATTTCAGTGCTAATTTTGTTTTTCCATTTGGAACCAACTGTAATGTTAGCATGAAAAGATTAAAATTTAATGAAACTTAATATTAAATAGATGGACCGAAGTGTTACTGCCTCTGTATACATCTTTTTGTCTCTCTATATCTTTCTCTCTCTCTACTGTTGAGTTCTGTGATATAGCCATTGTCATGATGTACACAGAATATCTAGTTGTTTAACTAGAAAGATGATTTATTAACAAACACGTGGAGCGATAACTAACAGACTATTGTACCAACAATGGCTACTAGGTAAATTCAGTGAATTCTCCTGGAGCTACTCTAAGTGCAACTATTTTCTTGTACATCTTACAACCAACTGGCGGGTGTCTCGAGTCACGTGATGGGAGTCTGACGCCACCTGCTGGTCGGAGGTCGTACCGATAACTATGTGCACTGATATAAACCATATAAATGTATGTGTACATGCATATTACCACATCTACCTTTCTCTCTCTCTCTCTAACTTTCTCCCTATCTTTCTCTCTCTCTCTCTCTATCTTTCTGTCCACCTTTCTCTCGCTCTATCTTTCTCCCTCTCTTTATCGGAAAATTTTCTAAGCGTGGCAGCGAGCGGGAAATGCCGGATGTTTCCCAACAGCTGAACCGCCGAGGTTGTCACTGGTATCTAATGTTAATTAGGGCACTTCATGATGGATAACACTGTGTAGTTGTAAATTTTTCCCCACCTATTCCAAGAAGATTAATGTAAGTGTTCATAGAACAGTGAGGGAAAATAAGTCTTTATTAATCATTGCCAATAAATTCTCTTTTTCACTGACATTCTCCAAAACAAGGTAATTTCAGCTGTATCTGCACTAGCATTAGTTAAGGACTAGCTGTCATCAAGTTGCTTATGCCATAAATGACTGTCCCGCTGGCTGATTCGCCGGGACTACGCCCTGCAGCTTCCCGCTAACGAGGGGGAGCAGCACTTAAAGCAATCCCGCAGAGCAAACCCCAGACAGCACGCAGCCATGCCATAGCGCAGACCAGCTCCACGATTCGGGAATGTCGACCTGGCTAGACTGATGGAGGCAATCCAGTCCAGACAGGATATCCTGTTCCCCTGAGGGGCTCGGAGGGTCAGCCACAGGGCAGACAGTACCACCAGGGAAGAAGTGGCAGCAGTCGTCTGCATGGGGAGTGTGACAAGGAGGACCGCCACCCAGTGCTGCAAGAGGTCAACAATCTCCACAACCCAAAGACGTGCTGGTTAGGTGGATCGGCCACACTAAATTGACCCTTATTTGTAAAAAAATAATTGGGTACTCTAAATTTTTTTTTGAAAGGCAATAGCCTTCAGGTGTGTGGCCAGCAGCCGCCACAATCAGCGGGGGTTAAAGTGACTTTCACCATATTAGCACAGATGGGGCTCTGTCCTGGGGGTGTTCAGTGGGATGAACAGCCAGCAGCTGGAGCTGTCCCCGCTATGGATATCCAGAATTCGGATAGTCACATGGCAGATCCGTGCTGAGTACATTCACCCCCCCCCTCCTATCGCCAACAATGCCGGCCCACGAACGAGCTGCTCCCCCCCTGCCCCGCCGCCCCCCATGGGGGCTCCTCCCAATCCCCCGATGAGCACTGAGACAGTGGCCCTGTGCCCCCAGGATGACTGCCCAGATTTGAAGATGGCTACTCACCTCCTCGGGTCCCCACAGCAGCCATTATGCTAGCTTCACTTTTTTAAAAAGATGTACTACACGGCACCCATGTGACCGCTTGCTGGGAAGGCCATTAAATCACGGGAGGCCGTTCAATAGGGAGTGCTTCTTATGAATGGGATCGAGATTGGTCTTAATTGGTAATTCTGGTTTCTCGCTTCTCACCAACACGAGTGGGCCGGTTAGGTCGGACAACAATCGGCGCTCAGCATGGTTCCTGAAAACGGGCCTGCTCATTTTCACGCCCAGCACGATGCGGCCAGAGATCACGCCCTTTCTCTTTCTCTCTCTCTGTCCATAGACCAAAGTTTTCCATCCTCGCTCGCAGCTGGGATTTCCTGGTGCTGCTGACAGTGAATACCATATTGGCTGGAAGCTCACGTTTTCCGTCCTTGCTCACAAAGGGTCCCACTGTGGAAAAATCTGGAGAATCCCGCCCTCTACCTCTGTTCTTTTGCTCCATCTTTATCTCTCTCTATCTCTTTCTCTTTCTCTTGAATATGGTGTTGCGGTAAATTGCAAATTGGACTATTTTCTACAATTCAGGATGTTATTAGCAAAATGTGCTAATCAATGTGTTACAGGAAAGGCAAGCTATCAATAATTGTAGATAAATAAATATGTTTTGTTTTTCATCAAAATAATGGTTGGAAAAGTCTCTCTGCGCCACATATCTAGCTAATGTGCATTTGCTAATTTCATCAGGTTTTATTGAATGTCATTTCATTTATTGTTTAATCAATGTGGCCTGTATTGAGTGGCATTTGGTGCAATTGTGCTGAAAATATCAATCATGCATCATTCAGACGTTGTGAAATGGTTGGCAACAAATTGTTTGTCTTTTTTACATCTTACTGAATTTCTTCTTCTTTAACTTCAATTATCGTCCAAAAGTCCAAACTACACCCGGGAAGCTTAACAAAATTATCGAAATAAATTGAAGGCACGATTCAGGGGCCCAACTTGGCTCCACGCCAGGCCGATCGTGAATCACCCGACTCTCTCCACCTGGCGGAATCTGATGGCTTCTTTAAATACAAGGATGCCGGATTCACCAGGTGGTGGAAAGTTGGCGGCCGTGTCTGCGAGACCTCGCCAAGGCGCCATTTAGTATTGATTCACACAAACGTGAACCAGGCATAACGGCACCTCCGGATGGCTGGGAACAGAGCAGTGAAGTACCCTGACACTTCTCCTGGCACATGAGCACCCTGCAATCCCCGGGTAGCACTTCCAGGGTGCCAGCAAACTGCCAGAGTGCCTGGGTGACAGGTTGGCACTGTCAGGGTTCATGCCCGGGGTCCTTGCCCATGGGGGGGAGTGAAGGCGGGCGTTGATGAAGGGGGGGGGGCAATGATCGGGCCTGCTGGTTAAAATGGCGACCCAATCGGTGAGCAGCCATTCAAAATGATACCCCTACTGGCGAGCAGCTGTTCTTGCAGCTCATGAGCAGTAGTTCAACTGTAGCGTGGCCTCTGTGGGGAGAAACTCCCCAAGGCCAAAAATAATGGCAAAGTGCCGTTGAATAGTGGGGTGTTTCTCAGTGCTGCAGTCACCGAGAAACACCCTGCCAAATGCGCCCAAGAGCGGACTGCAACATATATCTGCTGAATCACGCCCTCTGATTCCCTGAGCTATGGACTAGCAGCAGTGTGGTTTCACCTCTGGCCACAGGTTAACTTCCATTCCAATCTAGTGCTCAAAGTTTCACTGCTCTTTGTGAAGCCTGCTTCTTGATGAGGCAGAAGCAAGTGGCCACCTTGCTTTTGGAATGAACCATATTTGGAAACCTTGATTTAAACCCCTATAACAGAGAGACAGGCCTGATGTATAAATGATGAACAGAATACAAAGAAAACAAGGTAAGATTGTGACGAGTTCCAATCCAGGCCTCTCCAGTTGGCTATTTCCACCTCTCTATCTAGTTTTTACACATTTTGCCAGCTGTATATACAGTTCATGCTGAGCAATTACTGTGTAAAATATGGGGTGAGTGGCTCATCTGCAGGCAAACTGGATAAAGCCATGTACCCAGTAAAACAGGCAAGACTTAAGTATTGGACAAGTGATAGAGAAGCTGATATAATATTGGCACCACGTAGACTGCAGTTGTTCAAGAAGGCAGCTGACCCCACTTTCTCAAGGGCAGTTAGGGATGGGCAATAAATGCTGACCGAGCCAGTGATACCTTCATTCTATTGATGAATGAAAGGAAAGGTAACCCGGATAGATAACACCATTTCACAACAGTGTGCCTTTCCAAGGATCACGTTTGGACAGTGGTGTACCGTCACTTATTTAAGCTTCGACAAGTAGAAACAAGATAAAACTGAAATTTTATCTAACTTTCATATTGGAAACTTGATTTAATTATTTATATTGCTTCAGTGGGAAATTAAAGGTGAACATGATGTTCATTTAATCACAGGGTATTCATAGAATGGGAACATTGGCAGCTAAATTGGTCTGGATTAGGTTCAGGTTCATCGTGATAGAGCATAAACTATTTCTTGAAAAATAATTTTCAGGCTTTTCTCACAGCTTTTTTTTCTTCTTTCTCTCCCTTTGTCCTTTGTCTGTGTGTCGTTACCTTGTCACTCGCTACTCCTCTGTTCTGTTTCCAGATCTCTCGGTCAGCTTACTTGCAGTGATACTTATTTTCTGTGGACTCGGCCTGGTGGCGGTCTTTCTCTTTGTGTTCTGGAAGCTGTGTTGGGTCCCCTGGAAGAACAAGGTTCTCTCTAACACCTCCCTCCCCGGGGACACAGTCAACGTCACCAGCACTGACTGCGACAAGGAGATGACGGATAAACCCAAAGAATCCACTTCCATGAGCTTCCTCGAGGCAGCCATGAAGATCAGCCACACATCTCCCGATATCCCAGCAGAGGTTCAGATGTCAATGAGAGACCATATCCTGCGCCACACACGGATACAGAGACAGATAACGGAGCCAACTTCTTCATCCAGGTCAGTGTCTCAACCTTGATTCCAGAGATATATTGTGCATGTATCTGCTGCCTTGCCTGGAATTTAAAACAAAAAGTTTCAGTTAACTTTAAGATGTTGCTTTTTTAAATTGTTGAACTTCTTCTATGGGATGTGGATGGGCATCATTGGCAAGGCCAGTATTTGGTCTTCAAACCCCAAGTGGCTTGGTAGACCATTCCAGAAGGTAGTTGTGGGCCTGGAGTCACGTATAGACCAGATCAGGTAAGACTGGCAGATTTCCTTCCCTTTCAGGCACTATCCATGGAATTGCTACAGTGCAGAAGGAGGCCATTCGGTCCACCCATTCTGCAAAAACCCTCCAAAAGAGCACGCTACCTAGGCCCATTCCCCTGCCCTATCCCCGTAACCCTGCACATTGATCGTGGTCAATCCACCTAACTGTGGGAGGAAACCGGAGCATCCGGAAGAAACCCACACAGACACGGGGAGAACCTGCAAACTCCACACAGTCACCCGGGCTGAAATCAAACCCGGGTCCCTGGTGCTGTGAGGCAGCAGTGTTAACTACTGTGCCACCATGCTGCCCCTTCAGTGAATCAGATGGGTTTTTACAGCAATCAAAGATAGTTTCATGGTTACCATTACTGAGACTAGCTTTCAATTCCAGATTTTTATTAACTGAATTTAAAATTCTACACTGAAGTTTCCCTGATACAAATCCTCACAGACCGGATTTGAACCTGTGCCCCTAGAGTACTAGTCTGGGCATTATGCGTTCAGTGATGTACCACTTTACTATCACCTCCCCTGCCTGGTTACATGGTCAAAAGGGAAATAATGTCTAGGGGAAATGCTCATTTTCTTTTGATGTCCAGCAATGGTAAACTGGTCAAGTGGAGTTGAAGCCAATCAGCGGAGATGGTCTGTGACATAGCACCCACGAGGACCACAGGGAAATCATTGTTGATCTTGCTGTGGGACTCGTGGAGTACGAGCTTCCCAGATAGGTGGCAGAGGCCACCCGCTTGGGGCTCGCAATGTACTGATATAAAAGCTGACCCACAGCAGGGCCTGATTTGTTAGGCAGGTTGGTTCGATGTGGACTGCACTCAATGCAGGGAAGTTAGAAACAGACGTCTAACACAGGAGAAGATCCAACACTGTTTTATTCAAACTAGATGAACTGCTGTACATATTCAGCTGTGGGTCTACACTATACTGATCTGACTAGTGACCTTGTAGTAGCCTGACCAGACTTATTAGCTACCGCATGATGTTTGTGCTTGCTAGCTCGTGGACTCTGACTATCTTAGTAGCTGGGTCCCGAGAGAGCGGGAAACCTAGTGCCCTCTGGCTTTATAGTGGTGGTGTCCTGTCTGGTGATTGGCTGTGCTGTGCTGTATGCTTACTGGTCATCCTATGTGTCAATCACTGCCTGTCTGCATCTCATTATAAACGTGAGTGGATATTATGACAGGGCCTGGTGCGGTTAGTTCTTCCAGCAAGGACTGTATTGGGAGTGATATGCTGCTTTGAGCAGAACTCTGTAAATAGTTTGATAAATTAATGTTTATTTTCCACCGGCATCCTCATTTCATTAAAGTCAATGCCGCTCAGCCTTGGTGATATGATAGAGGAGTTTGGCAGAGCATGCAGCTGACAGAATATCTAAGGCAAACAATCAGTAAGAATGAACAACAACACCACCTCCACAATAGTCCTCAACACCAGGGCCCCGCAAGGCTGCGTACTTAGCCCCCTACTCTACTCCCTGTACACACACGACTGCGTGGCAAAACGTGGTTCCAACTCCATCTACAAGTTTGCTGACGATACGACCATAGTGGGCCGGATCTCAAATAACGACCAGTCAGAATACAGGCAGGAGATAAAGAACCTAGTGGAGTGGTGTAGCGAAAGCAATCTCTCTCTCAATGCTAGCAAAGCTAAAGAGCTGGTCATTGACTTCAGGAAGCAAAGTACTGTACACATACCTGTCAGCATCAACGGGGCCGAGGTGGAGATGGTTAGCAGTTTCACATTCCTAGGGGTGCACGTCTCCAAAAATCTGTCTTGGTCCACCCACATCGACGCTACCACCAAGAAAACATCCTATCGGGCTGCATCACAGCCTGGTATGGCAACTGTTCAGCCAAGGACCGCAAGAAACTTCAGAGAGTCGTGAACACCGCCCAGTCCATCACACAAACCTGCCTCCCATCCATTGACTCCATCTACACCTCCCGCTGCCTGGGGAAAGCGGGCAGCATAATCAAAGATCCCTCCCACCCGGCTTACTCACTCTTCCAACTTCTTCCATCGGGCAGGAGATACAGAAGTCTGAGAACACGCACGGACAGATTCAAAAACAGCTTCTTCCCCACTGTTACCAGACTCCTAAATGACCTTCTTATGGACTGACCTCATTCACACTACACCCTGTATGCTTCATCTGAAGCCAGTGCTTATGTAGTTACATTGTACATTGCCCTATTATGTATTTTCTTTTATTCCCTTTTCTTCCCATGTATTTAATGATCTGTTGAGCTGCTCGCAGAAAAATACTTTTCACTATGCCTCGGTATGCGTGACAATAAACAAATCCAATCCAATCCAATCCAATCTATATTTAAATGATTACAGAAATTTTACTTTTTTTTATAGGATAGAATAGAACAGAATTCTTTACAGTGCCGAATGAGGCCATTCAGCCCATCGGGGCTGCATGGCCCTTGGAAAGTGCACCCTATTTAAGCTTATGCCTCCACCCTTTCCCCGTAACCCCACCTAACCTTTTTTTTTGGACACTAAGAGGCAATTTAGTGTGGCCAATCCACCTAACCTGCACATCTTTGGACTGTGGGAGGAAACCGGAGCATCCGACACAGACTTGGGAAGAATGTGCAAACTCCACACAGGCAGTCACCTGAGGCCAGAATTGAACCTGGGCCACTGGAGCTGTGAGGCAGCCATGCTAACCACTGTGCCACTTTTTAATAAGGGGAAGGACTGAATACTTTGAATAAAATGTACCCACTTTCAACTCCCTTTTTATGTTTTCATGTTTAATGTGGGTCGAGGGGTTAATAACTTTTGAGAGTACAAGGAAATCTGGAGATTTAAAAATGACCAATGGTGCAGTAAATTGGAAGAAATCCTACATATACATATGAAAGGAAATTACTGTGGATGCTGTTGCTAACTTTTGGTTGGCTCTTAAATGTTGCTCATTGTGTCTTTACTTAATTTGCTCTGTTTCTCTGACCTTTGCTCTCGAGTCGCCAGGTACCTTTATGATACCACCACGAGGTTCAAGTTCAAATACTGATCAATACCTCAATACACCAGTTAGTACGTTTCAAATCATAACATATTTATTATACACAGTCAATCACTACTCATGTATAAAACTCTACTTACTAGACTATCTCTAACACTAAAAGGCCTATACTTAGCTTTGGAACTGGCCCATCAGGTCAGGGGAACAAATGGCCTTTCGTTCGATCCTGAGTCTGCAGGATTCAAAGCTGGTATGGATTGGTAGCTAGGAGTGCCTATCGCATAGCGTGCGTTGACTGGAGACTTACTTGGTTGATGCAGCTACTAGGCAGGTCACGATCAAGGGTTGTTTCGAGCTGCTGAGATGACCCTGCCAAGAAGGACGAATTGAACTTGGGGACTCTATTTTATAGTCCCCAGGGGCGTCGCACCATTCGGGGCGGACCTCATACCTGGTTCCAAGTGATTGGATTAAGTTCTGATCACTTGGATCGATTTCTCCAATACTGGAGCTGTTCCCTGATCGCTGGGCGGTTCCTAAGTGGCCGTTGGCCTTCCTTTGTCTTGGCTCCTGCTAGCGCCGAGGGGTCTGGCTTGGCTTTGTTTACCTTAACTGTTTCCAATTGTACCCGGGGATCGCTCATTAATATGTAGATGGTTGTTGCTTTCAGTGCTGTCTGGGTTCCTGCAAGTTCTGATACACAGGAAACTTCGCACCTGCTGTTTTTCCTGCGTTGGCTGAATTTCCCTGCATTCTTAGCGGATCTCCATTTTAAGTCGGGAAGTGGCCAACCCAGGTGGCTACAATGCTGGAATCTGAAACCAAAGAGAAAATGCTGGAAAACCTCAGCAGGTCTGGCAGTATCTGTAGGGAGAGAAAAGAGCTGCTGTTTCGAGTCCAGGTGACCCTTTGTCAAAACTATAGTACAGAGAAAGTGGGAAATGTTTATACTGTGGAGTGAGAATGAAAGATGAGTCATGCCAGCAAACTCATCTGATGCCAGCAAAACTAAAGAGCTGGTCATTGACTTCAGGGAGCAAAGTACTGTACACACACACCCCTGTCAGCATCAACGGGGCTGAGGTGGAGATGGTTAGCAGTTTCAAATTCCTAGGGGTGCACATCTCCAAAAATCTGTCCTGGTCCACCCACGTCGACGCTACCACCAAGAAAGCACAACAGCGCCTTTACTTCCTCAGGAAACTAAGGAAATTCAGCATGTCCACATTAACCCTTACCAACTTTTATAGATGCACCATAGAAAGCATCCTATCGGGCTGCATCACAGCCTGGCATGGCAACTGCTCGGCCAAGGACCGCAAGAAACTTCAGAGAGTCGTGAACACCGCCTGCCTCCCATCCATTGACTCCATCTACACCTCCCGCTGCCTGGGGAAAGCGGGCAGCATAATCAAAGATCCCTCCCACCCGGCTTACTCACTCTTCCAACTTCTTCCATCGGGCAGGAGATACAGAAGTCTGAGAACACGCACGGACAGATTCAAAAACAGCTTCTTCCCCACTGTCACCAGACTCCTAAATGACTCTCTTATGGACTGACGTCATTAACACTACACCCTGTATGCTTCATCCGATGCCAGTGCTTATGTAGTTACATTGTATATGTTGTGTTGCCCTATTATGTATTTTCTTTTATTCCCTTTTCTTCCCATGTATTTAATGATCTGTTGAGCTGCTCGCTGAAAAATACTTTTCACTGTACCTCGGTACACGTGACAATAAACAAATCCAATCCAATCCAATATATAAAGTAAGACAAGAGAGAAAGAAATGGTAAAAGACAGTGAAATGAAATGGGATGAAAACAAATGGGTCGAGGTGGGGTAGAGCTAATCATCTGAAGTTGTTGAATTTGATGTTGAATCTGCAGATACCGTTCCCTCCGAGATAATCTAGTCCACTCCTTCACCATACCTAACTCCTCTCCCATCACCCATGGCACCTTCCCATGCAATCGCAGAAGGTGTAACACTTACCCATTTACCTCTTCCATGCTTAACATCCCAGGCCCAAAACAATCATTGCAGGTTAAGCAGCGTTTCACTTGCACCTCTTTCAATCTGGTCTATTGCATTACCTGCACCCAATATGGTCTCCTCTATATCGGACAGACCAAACACAGACTGGGTGATCGCTTTGCTGAGCACCTTCGGTCTGTGCGCATTCAGGACCCTGACCTTCCCTTTGCTTGCCACTTTAACACAAGACCCTGCTCCCATGCCCACATGTCTGTCCTTAGCCTGCTGCAATGTTCCAGTGAAGCTCATCGTAAACTGGAGGAACAACATCTCATCTTCTGGTTCGGCACACTACAGCCTTCTGGTCTCAACATCGAATTCAACAACTTCAGATGATTAGCTCTACCCCACCTCGACCCATTTGTTTTCATCCCATTTCATTTGAACTGTCTTTTAACATTTCTTTCTCTCTTGTCTTTCTTTATATATATTTAACCCCCCCCCCCATCTTGTCCACCTTTTCTTACCCTTTCTCCCCTTTGCTTCCCCCTTCACCTCCCCCCACATCTACATATGTCACAGTTCACCCTCTGATGTTAGTTTCTCTGCTGTTTGGCTTTTCATACCTTTTGTTCTCTCTTGGGACTGCCATTAACACTCTTTCCCCATGGTGTCTGTGGCTATTAGCACCCCGTTTCCCTGGGTTTCTATGGCTATGACTCACCTTTCATTCTCACTCCACAGTATAAATATTTCCCACTTCCTCTGCTTTGACAAAGGGTCAGCTGGACTCGAAACATTAGCTCTTTTCTCTCCCTACAGATGCTGCCCGACCTGCTGAGATTTTCCAGCATTTTCTCTTTGGATATATAAATATATATGATGGGGCAAACCTATTATAAAAGTTCAGGAGGCCCGAGAAATAAGTTAAACAAGTTTAATAAACCAACACGAAGTAAAGGCCGCAACGTGGCGTACAATCAAATGGTCCCAACCGGAACTACCGATCCTGCCGGTCCCAGTCTGGGCCGGCTTTTATAAGGCGGACTTATGAGCCCCAGCCGGATGGGTCTCCATCCACGAACGGACAAGTTCATATTCCACCAGTCCCACGGGGAGATCAATTGAGGTGTTCCAGTGGGCTTCAAGAGGGTTATTGCACCTATCACAGGCTTGTTGAACATTGGAGGAAATGGATGTATGTTCAAAATCAGCCTCCACACAATTTACCTTTGCCCAAATTAGGAATGATGTACGTTCCAGGAAATTGTTTTACTCACTGGCCTACGGGGCAGGATGTTCCACTGGCTCTTCTTATTTATTATTTAAAGAGCCACAATGAGGGAAAAAAATCAAAATACAGTAAAATCTTTATTATCTGGCGCGTGCAGGAAATGGGTGGTGCCGGTTAATCAGAAATGCCGATTAATTGAGAGTTCCATTTACCAGTGGAATACAACACGCAAGTCCTCAGGAAGTAAAGAACAGCATTTGTATTACTTCTTAACCTTCAACAGTACATTAAAGCATCGATGATAAAATTATACAGTATACATGTACGGGCTACAGATAGCTTTGTGATTCCTTCAAGCTGATGAAATAACAATTGGGTGTTAGGGGAAGATCGGAAATTCTAGTTAATAGGGTTGGTGGGGTGCTGGATAACACAGTTTACTGTGTAGGTAAGTTTAAATATTTTATAACAACTCAGAGGAAGCTGTTGTAAACAAAAATGGATTTATTTACTTATTTACAAGTGTGCGTCATGAAGCATCTCACTCCCCACAATCCTAATTGGGAGGACGTGTTGCATCAGGCCCTGAGTTGGGCCTGCTTTTATATCTTGCTCATTACAGGCCGCAGATGATCTGCTTCTGCCCCTGACCTAGGGGAGCTTGTGCTCCACGGGTCCCATGAGGAGATTGTTTACCCATGGGGGTCATGGCATTTTTGATATCTGCTGTGGTGAGCAGAGTATTCCTTTTGCAAGGATTGACTCCAATCTTTAAGGACTAGTGTCCCAAGCTTTAACTTTTCTTCATTCAAAACACCTGGAATTTATTCAATTGGGTGGCCATTTTTTCACCTTCTGCTACCTCATGCTCTTGTTTGAAACTCAGTACAATTTTCACTTCCCAACAAGCCGGAATCTGCCTGTTTCAACAGTGCCACCTATGGGAACTATATGGAACAGGAACGAGTGTTTGGAAATTTTGGACTTTGAATTCTCAGTCCTCAGTTTGAAATACCAGAATCTGGGATTGGGTTGGTTGTGTGGCTACCAGGCAATTTGGCTAAATTCTTCTTACAGTTCTCTCTCTTTCCCATTTAGCCACCATAGGCCAAAATCAGCAAGTTTGGGGTTAAGCACAGTGAAAAGCTACGGGAGTGGTCTTTTCAGCCTAACTTTACACATTTCTTTGGAAACTTAGTCCAGCAAATTGCCTTGGAGTCCATTGATCTGAATCTCAACGTCTTGTCTGCGAGACTTCCCTGCAAAATGGATGCTACCTGTGGCTGCAGTACTGAGGTGGGACAGCAGGTTGAATGGAGGCCCTGCAGCCTCAGCGATCGGGGCAGCAACTCCAGCAGCAGTAGCTGGCTTCTGAGAGACAAGGGGTACCTGCACAACCATTGCTGCTGATGTTAGTGAGGAACCCTCCCACAGAGGCACAGGAAAGGTACACCAAGAGCCATGTCAGCACTTAGACAACATTAGAACATGTCATTGAAATATTCGTTGTAACTTTGGGAGATGAGTTTGTTCGAAATTTTCTTTGCCCTTACAGTGCTTATCCTACATCTTGGCAGGCTTGAATTTTGCAGGGGTGGCATGGTAGCATAGTGGTTAGCACTGTCGCTTCACAGCTCCAGGGTCCCAGGTTCGATTCCCGGCTTGGGTCACTGTCTGTGTGGAGTCGGCACGTTATCCCAGTGTCTGCGTGGGTTTCCTCCGGGTGCTCGGGTTGGGTGGGGTTACTGGGTTGCGGGGATGGGGTGGAGGTGTGGGCTTGGGTGGGGTACTCTTTCCAAGCGCTGGTGCGGACTCGATGGGCTGAGTGGCCTCCTTCTGCACTGTAAATTCTACGATTCTATGAGATCTTCTATGATGTGGACTTCCAATGGGCAGATCACATTCTGAGTCTCCATGAGGTTGGCCACTCTTTCAGTGGAGGTGATCATCAATGCAAATCTCCTGAGGCATCATGGCACTCATGCTAGAGATGGACTTCTCCATTTTGTGTACGGGATGTGCAGTGCCATTGAATGTTGGCAGAAACACATGACTTTCCAATCGCTGCTCCCTTTTCTTTGGTGGCCCCAGAGGCTCTGCACAGCTGTTTCCAGCAGAGATGGAGTGCCCTGCTCCTCTGAAGGAGACTCTCCACTGCTGTTCCTGTCCCCAACACCTCCTCCAGCTCCCATGTGATGTTCTGCTCACCATGCCAGACCCTACCTCTCCTGAGATGTTGAACCATCAAGTAATGTGCATCTGTGATGGACGAGTCATGGGCAATGCATCCTCAGAATGCTGGATCTCCTCCGAGAGCTCCCCAGGCTTCCCTCCATCTCCTCCATCACAACCCAAAAAGAACTTGTGAGAGGTGAAAGATTTCAGTGCTTGAAAGGAGGTGAAATTGGGTTCCAAGTTAACATAGCGCAGATCATGGCATTTTGAGTCTTGGAGACTTCAATTCACTGTGAGTGATAGTTAGCGCAGATCATGGCATTTCAAGTCTTGGAGACTTCAATTCACTGTGAGTGATAGTTAAATGCCAAGTGGCAATGCTTCATCTAATGCTGTACTCAAGTCTCTCGGATGTCCCCCCACCATTACTTCCACTGCCCTGTCAATCTCAAGGGCTTCCTCCTTCATCATGGCCAAGGTCACTGTATCTATAGATCCACCCCTGGTTTACTGCCTCTCAATGGGTTCTCTTCTCCTGTAATGAGAAAGAGATATGGCTTTTTAAGAGCACTCACACATGAATAAGGACTACTTGAGTGAAGTAGCAGAGAGCACTTATGTGTCCGACAGCCAGCGAGGATGAAAGCAGCTGGAGAGAGAATTAAGTTGATTTTAACTCTTGGGTAGCCATCTAGAGGCCTGGTCTATTTTAAGGGTCAGGCCTCGATGGTCCCAGTGAGCAGACATCATGCTACTGCTCACCAGTTCTGGGACTGTGCAGTGTCAAGTGGCCGGGAGCACAAAAGGAGGGTGGGGGGAGTGGGGAATAGATGACTGCGGAAGTAGTGGGGCCCAGGCAACAGCTGCCCACATTAGCTGTTCCTCATGGCCAGAGGAGAATAATTCTTTACTTGTGTTTTTGGAGTCTCTTCCTCTTATCATCCAGTTCAAATTGATGGAGCGTGCGTTCCTCACACTCTGCCCAATTGTCCCTTAAAGTTTCTTCGGGGTCCTGCGTACATCACTTGTTTGCTGGTAGAAGGTTCACGGCTGAATCAGGCAAATGCTTGGGCTGCCAAGTGGAGGATTCTGCTAAACGTGGCAAAGTGCAGGCCTCATCACTACAACTCTGCTATCAGCCCATTGGCATCAGGCCGATGGAGTTAAAACCAGCTCTAAAATTTTGTGATGGAAGAGATGCAATTCCAGCACATACATTTAAAAAAGAAACAACTCCTCTTGAGTTCAACCAGACTGCAACAAAACGACAATCTTGTACAACATGGTACACGGTGCACAATGGGGACCAGGCCTGTAAAACAGCCTTGGCATCTGAATGATCTGTAACCAGTTTAAACGGTGGTAACAGGTCACTTGTACTTCCCTCCACTCATGCCCTGGCGTCAGAGTATGTGCATCGCGGCCTAATTCTGCCTTTTATTTGATTCCATTGCCAAACTCTGAAAGGATTTGGAGACAGCCGTATTAATGAATCAAACGCTAAAAGCTGCAAACCGATGCAAAAAATTAGATCTTCATCCATCCGAGGGAAAAAAAACAGACCAAAAACAAGATTTGCCCTGACTTTTTTAAAATTCAGGTGTGATCGCTTCAGACTAGATGTCAGCACAATACTTCAGTTTGACACAAGCACAAATCAGATTCTCTGCTGGGAGATCTCATAGCTTTACTACATTGAGCTGCCCCTGTAAAATATTTGTCATCTGGGCACTATTTCCAAGCTCGCTAGTAAAATCTTTTTTTCCCCAATAAACCTTTCAAGCGTTGTGCAACTGGAAGTAAGACACACTCAATTGATGAAACTTATTTTAATTTTAATAAAATCATTTACTCCGCCTTCCTGCAGGACACAATTTCCTTTCATGGGCAGATGTGGTTTGAGTGACAGCCTCTTCTCAGAGCTAACCCTAGTGTCGCATCTCCACTTTGAAGGATGCTTCAGCAGGGCAGAAATAATCCACACTTGGTTTGCCCATTCCCTATTGTATTCCAAGGTAATAGAAGCTGAGATTGAGCCTTGGGGCCTCTGGGATATTCCAAGAGTGATCGATGAAGCTAATCATCATCAAAAGATCTGAAGCATGGGGTTGAATGATGATGTTACACATTGGTAAACCACAGGGCAGTTCCTCACACATCAAGCTCTTATTTTTGATTCTGCGACAGAACAAGTCGAGATGCAACCTGAGTTGGGTAAGAGAGGAAGGAATTTGACAGCGTCGAACGCAATCAAATGAATGGAACATGGAATTGGGAACATTTCTTCTATTTTTATTGGATAAGTGTAGGGAGTGATATGTCTCCAAGGCAGTTGAGACACGGATCAGCCATCATCTGACTTGGGGCAAAATTCTCCGTAATCGGCGCGATGTCCGCCGACCGGCGCAAATCAGTCCGGCATCGCGTCGCCCCAAAGGTGCAGAATCCTCCGCATCGTGAGCGGCCGAGCCATAACCTTGAGGGGTTAGGCCCGCGCCGGACTGATTTCCGCCCCGCCAGCTGGAAAAGCCTTTGGTGCCCCGCCAGCTGGCGCAGAAATGACATTGCCGGGCGGCGCATGCGCGAGAGCGTTAGCGGCCGCTCACGGCATCCCCGCGCATGCGCAGTGGAGAGGGTCTCTTCCGCCTCCGCCATGGTGGAGACCATGGAGAAGGCGGAAGGAAAAGAGTGCCCCCACGGCACAGGCCCGCCCGCGGATCGGTGGGCCCCGATCGCGGGCCAGGCCACCGTGTGGGCACCCCCCGGGGCCAGATCGCCCCGCGCCCCCCCCAGGACGCCGGAGCCCGCCCGCGCCGCCTTGTCCCACCAGTAAGAGAGGTGGTTTAATCCACGCCGGTGGGACAGGCATT
This sequence comes from Scyliorhinus torazame, assembly GCF_047496885.1. Taxonomy (NCBI): domain Eukaryota; kingdom Metazoa; phylum Chordata; class Chondrichthyes; order Carcharhiniformes; family Scyliorhinidae; genus Scyliorhinus; species Scyliorhinus torazame. Next base: position 65,867,786 of record NC_092723.1, on the reverse strand, counting down.
CCAGCAGCGGGACTTCGGCCCATCCGGGCCGGAGAATCGCCGGGGGGGGGGCCCGCCAACCGGCGCGGCGCGATTCCCACCCCCGCCGAATCTCCGGTGCCCGAGTATTCGCCAACCGGCGGGGGCGGGATTCACGCCAGCCCCCGGCAATTCTCTGATCCGGCGGGGGGTCGGAGAATCTCGCCCCAGAAGCTTTGCTCAGAGAGCAGTTAGAATATGGAACTCACTTCCACATAGACTGGTTCAGGTAAATTACACCACAGCATGTAAAGGGGAGCTAGATAAAGGCATGAAGGGGAAAGGATGAGAAGGATAGACTGATAATGTTCAATGAAGAGGGGCCTTGGGTGCAGCGTCAACACCAGCATAGACCAGTTGTTTCTGTGAACCGTCAGCGAGAACGACAATGCAGGCGGAAAATACAGCGAGAATCGGAAAACACAGGTGAGATTGTGTTTTCCGATTTTCCAGGCCCCTTGCCAGTGGCATAACGAGAATCCCTCCACGGAAGGCCAGGAACCTCATTTAAATACATTTATAATTTCATTAGTGAGCCCCCTTCTTGCTGAATATTCAGCCATTGCCTGCAGCCCTGTAAGTTACTGCCGCTCTGAACCTCTGTGCCAGTGGCTTGTTTCATGGCAGCATAAGGCGACCTGTGCGGCATTTCCCAGTCAGCAGCACAGAAGTGCATAAGGGAGGTCATGGATGCGCTGTTTACGAGTGCCAACATGTCATCAACTTGGATTGGGACCAGGCAAGTCAGGACACCAGGACCATGGGCTTCGCCCAAATAGCGGACACGCCGCAGGTGCAGGGTACCATCGGCTGCACCCACGTACCTCTGCGTTCGTTATGGAGGCATCGATCACCATTTTTGAACCACAAGAAAATACCACAATGTCAATTTCCAGTTTGTCTGTGACTACACAATGTACATCGTGCAGGTCTGTGCCCATTTCCTGGGGAGCACTTTCCTGCATCGTCAATGTGGGAGTAGAGAGAGACTTGTGTTGCCATTCTCACACGGCACAGGGAGGAAGCCACAGAGTTTGCGTGGGGGGGGGGGGTTTGCGGAGCATGGCACCATGACATGACAGGATGGAGGCACTTTAGGGTGATCAAAGTGATTTCTAATATCAGCTAGTTATTACAATAGTGTATTTTCTCTACTAATGCCAAGGTTCGCTGGTGCCCACTCCGTGCCTATCTTTTCTTAATCCCCTTCACCGCAGCCCCCCCCCCCCCTCCCCCCGCTACATCTAGGTGTATCCCCAGGATCTACAGCTGAGGTTGAGGTGGCCTGCTGACTTCCATGCCTTGTTGCCTGAGATGACCTTGACGGGCATCCCCTGGGGGGCGGGGTGGGGGGGGGGGGTGCCTTGAGGGTCCCAGCCTGCTGTCAGGCAGCAGTGCTGTCCTTCTCTGTGTTCAGAGCTGGAGGTATATCGCTCAGAGGGAGGAGGGTGTCGGATGGGCTAGATGTCCCCAAAGTTTACATGAGTGGAAGGCTCTGGGCTGTGGTGCTGCCGATCCACTTCCCTTTGGGTTCCTTGGCTCCTCCATGAGATAGAGGGGCACCCGGAGTGACATCCAGAAGCCCTGCTGTCCTCTGGCACTGATACTCACGAGTTCCCACTAGTGCACCATGCAGTTGAAGACCTGCACCATGAAACTCATGCTCTCAGCCAAGGACGTCCTGAGTTGAACCATGGAGCGGACATCTCCTGCCGTAAAGTGCACGTCCTGTGCCAAGATTTCCACTGTGGGCGTCACTCTGGCAGTGTTTGCCTCGTTGCTTTGGACTGATGGCACCATCTCCTCGGACAGGAGCTGACGGGACTTCTCCAGTCATCTTGCAGTCTTAGGAAGGTTGTTGTCATCCCTTCCTGATGCTTGCGACTCTGCCTTTACACTTCCAGCAGCTCTGGGATAACCGGACACCGGGTACGTCATCAGCCAGGGTCTCAGCAGTGTCTTGAGGACCGGCATCCCTTTGAGTGCCGGATCCCTGCCTCCGGCTGCTATGGATCGTCAGGTGTGAGGTGATCACCAGTGAGTGACCCAGAAACCCGCCTACCAATTAATCCCACCGAGGTGTGAGTATCTGCACTTGTGGAGGATGTGGGTGACACCTGTGAAGCTCGTCTCCGAGATACCTCCCCCTGAGATGCTCAGGTCTGTGGTGTCCAGGGGCCAGGGGCAAGGCCCGGGCTGGTCTGCTGATTGACCTGCAATGGAAGGGAGATGGCATTAGCACAGGACAGCTGAACTTATAGAAGAAAGGTCACTCATGTGAGGCTTGTGCCGTGGCTGGATGTGTTGAGGTTCTTTGGCCCTGACCTCGCCTTGTGCAGAGGAGCGGTCCTGCTCCTCCCCAGCCAGCTCAAGAGCTCGTTCTTCAAAGAGGTTAAGGTCTTGAGTTCCGGAATCAGTCTGGCTGGCTGTGCTCGGGTTTGTCTTGCAATTAACCAGATGGCGAGAGTGGAGGAAGAAATCGTGCCATGTCAGAAGTCTGACATGTGTCGAAGGTGAGTGGGAGTAGGCATTTGAGGGATCCGGAGCTACGAGAGGGGATTGACAGGGGATGGTGAGAGAGGTGGTGACAATACTGTGACTCCGCGAGGTGGGTGGGTGTGAGATCACCATAGAGGTGTAGGGGGGTGTTTTAAAGGGTGCTAAGGGAGTCATGAGGAGGCAGACTTACCCTGACTGCACGAAGAAGGTAATATATCTTCTTACAACACTGCAGCTCTGTCCTCTTTTGGAGTGAGCTTGCAAAAATGGCAGTCACCGCCTCTCAGGTGGGCTGGGTCACTTTACTGAACACATCTGCCTAATTGTGGGTAGATAGTTTCCAGCCTCTGCTCGATCTCATCGAAACGTTTCCTGGGAGACTCCTCTGTAAAACGTGGCACTGTCTTTCCGGCAGCCATACCCCCGATTGGACTTGGAATGGTGGGGAGGTGTTTAAAAGTTTTACACTGGTGACAGAGGGGACGAATCTCTTGTTTCAGGATGAAATGCTCCCACCAGAGGGAGATCCCGTGCACCCTCTTCCATCCCTGCCACCCCAAGGCTATGAAAACTCTGCCCTATAATATTGATGCAACTTATCTTAATGATAAGTGTGGTGGATCGAGGAAATACATCACACTTGCCATGTTTAATCTGAAGGTTTAAGGTCCTTCATCTAAATTCCTCTCCACTTTGTCCGCTGAAGTTGTGGTTTGCTGCTTTGTTTTCTGAATTGGCATGTTTTGGTTGACGCAGCAATGTGCCTGAATATAGCCCTTCCTATTGCACTGAAAACAAAATAACTCCCTGCAGTGACACGATTCCAGGGGGTGATCTCCCGTGTACCAATAACAGTCAACTTGACTTCTGGGCTGATGGCCCAATTTCTTCCCTGGCCACTGACTACGATCCTTTTTTCTGAAAATTTAGGGTATCCAATTATTTCTTTCCAATTGAGGGGCAATTTAGCATGGCCAATCCAGCTAACCTGCTCGTCTTTGGATTGTGTGGGTGAGACCCAGGCAGACATGGGGAGAATATGCAAACTCCACACAGTGACCCAGGGTCGGGATTGAACCCAGGTCCTCGGTGTCGTGAGGTAGCAGTTCTAACCACTGCGCCACCATGCCGCCCCAACTACTGTTCCTGGGATTGTGACTGAACTTCCTCTGTCCCGGTCGACCAGGAAGTGTGCCTGCTCGCCATGCCGCCCCACTACTAGTTCACCTCGCCCTCTTGCACACTTTGAAGCTGTGATGCATTCATCTCAGTGCACTCAGTTGCCTCGGGTAATCTTCGTCTCAGCCAGAAGCTTCTTTTGCAGTTATGTTGTTAATACCGCATACTAAACAATCACGCAGCATATCACCAAGTGCTGCACCAAACACACAATGCTCAGCCATTTGCCTGAGTCTGGCAACAAAGGTGGAAATTGTTTCTCCTGGGCCCCTGACAGCTAAGTTGAATTTGTAACGCTGCAGTATGATCTAGGGTCTGGGGTTGGAATGCTTCCTGACCAACTACACCAACTGGTCAAATGACTTTGTGTCAGGAACTTCCACAGACATCAGATTTCTTGTAAGGTTGTTGGCTCAAAAATGGTGAATAGGATAACTTCCTGTTTATCCTCCCCCGTTATTTTATTTGCCGTGAAGAAGTAATGAAGCCGTTCAAAATATTGGCTCCGGTTTTCAGTCCCCTAGTGGGCATTTTTCACTCACTGTGCTCTGGTCTCATTGACGCTTTCTGACTCTGTGCTCATCTTGGTGGCTTCTCCCTTCCCCCTTGAATGACTGCAGCTTGTGATCGATCCAGTTCGGACATGTCACCAATGTGGTGGTTTGAGGCAATTCCAGGTAGACGTCAGTTTTGTAAGGGCCACGAAGAATCCAGCACGAGTTTTAAGGATACAAAATAATAAAGTTTATTTACTATAACAATATATACATAACAGTAGCAGTAACTTCCCTTGCTACCTTCTCCTTCCTGCTGGTTCCGGAACTGGCCAGCTTATTTATACTAGGAGTTTCTCCGCCCCCCTCATTGGGGAAGTTCATACACCCATAGGATTGTGGGATAGTCATTAGTCCCCAGCCAATCGTAAGTAGGCAGGTTATAACATCCCTCCCCCCCAAAGTCCAAGGAATCCACCGAAGACCCTGGCGAAGGAAGGCGTCGAACTCGTTTGGCCGCAGGCCGGACGCCATTTGCACGCGGCACTGGATCAGGCGGCGTGTAACGAGACGGAGACCGGCGCTTCCGTGATGAACGGCGCGGTTGTACATCCACGGCCTGTGGACCCGAGGATTCCCCCTCTGATGCATCCTGTGTCTCCATCTCGGAGTCAGAGTCTGCTGCCTCCGTCATGTCAGCGTCTCTATCTCCATTCGGTCCCGTAACGACCTGCGCAGGCTTCAAGTGAGGCACCAGTGGAAGATTTTGAGGACTACCTTCCCTTGTCTCTGGTTTTTGCGGCTGTTGAAACGAGCTCCGGGGGCGGGGAATCTTTTGAGGGGATGATCTTCTGGACCGGACGTGGTCTACATGTTTTCGCTGGAGACGACCCTGGGCTTGCACTTGGTAAGATATAGGGCCCGTTTGGCGAAAGATTACACCAGGAACCCATTGGGCACCACCAGCAAAATTCCGCACGAATACTGGGTCACCGGGCGCAAACTGCCGAATCGGACGATGCCGAGACAATCCCTGTCCCTGCCGTTCTTGTGTGCGGCGTACTTTTGCGCCAATGTCCGGGAAGACCATACTAAGGCGAGTGCGAAGTCTTCGGCCCAATCGGAGTTCTGCGGGAGCTACCCCAGTCACTGCATGGGGGGTGGTCCTGTACGTAAACAAAAAGCGAGCCAGTCTCGTGTCCATTGATCCGGAAGACTGCTTCTTTAGGCCTCTTTTGAATGTTTGCACTGCACGCTCTGCCAACCCATTTGAAGCCGGGTGGTAAGGGGCAGTGCGGATATGGCGGATGCCGTTCATCTTTGTAAACCGAGCAAACTCCTCACTCGTGAATGGAGTGCCATTATCCGTGACCAGCACCTCGGGGAGGCCATGCGTACTAAATGATAAACGCATCTTTTCAATTGTTGCGCAGGACGTTGTCCCCTGCATCTTATGCACCTCCAGCCATTTGGACTGGGCGTCAATTAGTAGAAGGAACATGGATCCCTGAAAAGGGCCTGCAAAATCTGCATGTAAGCGTGCCCAAGGCCGCCCTGGCCATTCCCAGTGATGTAGGGGCGCGGCCGGCGGAAGCTTCTGATGCTCCTGGCAAATGGAGCAGTTTTGGGCCACCTTCTCAATGTCGGTGTCGAGGCCTGGCCACCAGACATAACTCCGGGCCAACATTTTCATCTTGGTCACGCCCGGATGCCCATTGTGCAAGTCTGATAATATCAGCTCCTGGCCTTTTTCCGGGACAATCACACGCGTCCCCCACAAGAGGATGCCGACTTCCACGCTGAACTCTGACAGCTTGGAGGAAAATGCCCGCAACTCGCCTGGGAGCTGTCTATGCTGCCCACCATACAGGACTATGTGCCGAACCTTTGACAAGACTGGCTCCGTCTGGGTCCACTCACGGATCTGTGATGCCGTGACAGGCAAGGTGTCCATAAAATTTAGGGTTGCAACCACCTCACCGGTCGTGGGGGTCGACATGGGGCCGGTCGATAAAGGCAATCGGCTCAGTGCGTCGGCATTTGCTATCTGCGTACCTGGTTTGTGCTCCAGAGAATACTCATATGCAGCAAGCAACAAAGCCCAGCGCTGGATCCGTGCAGAAGCAATGGGCGGTATTGGCTTATCCTCTCTGAAAAGTCCCAGCAGGGGCTTATGATCTGTCACGATAGTGAAATGGCGTCCGTACACATACTGGTGGAAGCGTTTCACCGCGAAAACCACTGCCAGGCCCTCCTTCTCGATCTGCGCGTACTTTTTCTCCACTGCAGTCAATGTGCGGGAGGCGAAAGCTATCGGTCGCTCGGCCCCGTTCTCCATCTTGTGGGACAGGACAGCCCCAATACCATACGGGGATGCATCACATGTGACGAGTAAAGGCTTTCCCGGATCATAGTGGGTTAGTAACCCAGACGACGACAATTGTTGCTTTACCCGCCGGAAAGCGGTTTCTTGCGGCTGACCCCAAACCCAGGTGTGATTTTTCTTTAACAGCAGGTGCAAGGGGGCCAGCGTAGTTGCCAGATTGGGGAGGAACTTCCCGTAATAGTTTACGAGACCGAGAAAAGAACGAAGATGCGAAGTGTCAGTCGGGGTGGGGGCATGTTGAATTGCACGCACCTTCTCTGCGACGGGGTGCAGACCCTCGCGTTCCACCCGATAACCTAGGTAGACTACTTCTTTTGCCTGAAATACGCACTTTGTGTGACGTAAACGGACTCCAGCCTCCGAAAGGCGTCTAAGGACAGCCTCCAGATTTTCCAAATGCTCTTGCTCCGACGTCCCTGTAATCAACACGTCATCTAGGCAGACAGCCACACGTGGTAAACCTCTCAAAATGCCCTCCATAACACGTTGAAAAATTGCGCAGGCAGAGGATACTCCAAAGGGCAACCGTGTATATTCATACAGGCCCCGGTGTGTGTTAATTGTTACATATGGTCGGGAGGCAGGGTCCAGCTCCAACTGCAGGTAGGCGTGACTCATATCTAATTTTGTGAATGAGAGTCCACCTGCAAGTTTCGCGTAGAGATCCTCTATGCGAGGCATTGGGTATCGGTCGAGTCGGGAAACTATATTCACTGTAAGTTTATAGTCGCCACACAAGCGAACTGTGGCATCTGGCTTCATTATTGGTACAATTGGTGCTGCCCAGTCAGCAAAACGGACGGGCCTGATAATACCCAAACTCTCCAAACGAGTGAGCTCCCCTTCTACCTTCTCGAGCAAAGCGTAAGGCACTGGGCGCGCCCGGAAATAGCGCGGCGTGGCTCCTGGTTCTACTTGGATACGGGCTACGGCCCCTTTTATTTTCCCCAAACCAGGCTGGAATACCTCTGGGTATCATCCTAGCACCTCAGTCAACCCTCCAGAAACTGTTTGGAGGATGTGCTGCCATTGCAACCGCAAATGGCGCAACCAGTCCCGACCCAACAGGCTGGGCCCATGGCCACGCACTACGATAAGTGGGAAACGCCCCTCCTGGCATCCATAGACAACAGGGGTCATTGTAGTTCCTGCAATGTCCAGTGGTTCCCCCGTGTAGGTGGCCAACCTGGCCTGTGAGTCAGTTAATGTAAGGGTCTGTATACCCTGCTTGATGCAGTCGAATGTCCTCTGGGCGATCACGGAGACCGCTGCGCCAGTATCCAACTCCATCTCCAGCGGGTGGCCATTGACCCGTACTGTCACCTTAATGGGGGCCACACGGGGAGCTGCCACACAATGCAGCTGCAGGCAGTCGTCCTCCGTCTCCACGTCCTCAGGAGTGGTCGCCGCAGGTTCATCCACATGGAAGGTACGGCCCCTGGGCTGGTCCCAGTTACGGCCCCTGGGCTGGTCCCAGTTTCGGTCGGAACGACGGCGCCTCTGGCGTCCCCAGGATCGCCGTCTGCGACAGGGTCGGCGCCTACAAGTCTGACACGGACATGGCTCCTCATCCATTGGCTCTGGAGAAGGCTCCCTTCGGGGAGGAATGTCCGATGGCCACTGGCGTCGGTCCGGTCGTTGCCTCGCCCAAGGTACCGCAGGAGTGCGGGGGGACTTTTTGGGCGGAAAGGGTTGTGCCCTAAGGCATGCACTTCCATTCCCTGTAGCTCCTGTACTCCTCGCTCTGCGCTCTCTCGGGACAAGACTATTTGTATTGCCTGTTTAAAAGTCAATGTTGGCTCCGCTAACAACTTTCTCTGGGTGGCCGCATTGTTAATACCGCAAACCAAACGGTCGCGTAACATTTCTGACAAGGTCTCACCATAGTCACAGTATTCTGCAATCCCGCGTAGCCGGGATAAAAAAATCGGCAAGGGATTCTCCAGGGGTCCTCTCAGCGGTATTAAACCGGTAACGCTGGACTATCGTGGACGGGGTTGGGTTAAAGTGTTGCCCCACTATATTCACAAATTCGTCAAACGTTTTGGTGTCCGGCACAGCTGGGTACGTAAGGCTCCTAATCACCCCAAACGTATGCGGCCCGCAGGCGGTGAGCAATATGACCACCTGGCGCTCGTTTTCAGTGATATTGTTTGCCCGGAAATAGTAACGCATCCGTTGTGTGTACTGGTTCCAGCTTTCCAGGGCAGCATCAAAAACATCCCAACGTCTGTACAGAGGCATGGTATAATAGGAAACAACTTCCAACCTGTATCCAACAAAAAATCCAGGGAGGTGGCTTCAGCAGTGTAGACAGCTATTCACTTTTACCTTCGTCGCCAGTTTTGTAAGGGCCACGAAGAATCCAGCACGAGTTTTAAGGATACAAAATAATAAAGTTTATTTACTATAACAATATATACATAACAGTAGCAGTAACTTCCCTTGCTACCTTCTCCTTCCTGCTGGTTCCGGAACTGGCCAGCTTATTTATACTAGGAGTTTCTCCGCCCCCCTCATTGGGGAAGTTCATACACCCATAGGATTGTGGGATAGTCATTAGTCCCCAGCCAATCGTAAGTAGGCAGGTTATAACATCCCTCCCCCCCAAAGTCCAAGGAATCCACCGAAGACCCTGGCGAAGGAAGGCGTCGAACTCGTTTGGCCGCAGGCCGGACGCCATTTGCACGCGGCACTGGATCAGGCGGCGTGTAACGAGACGGAGACCGGCGCTTCCGTGATGAACGGCGCGGTTGTACATCCACGGCCTGTGGACCCGAGGATTCCCCCTCTGATGCATCCTGTGTCTCCATCTCGGAGTCAGAGTCTGCTGCCTCCGTCATGTCAGCGTCTCTATCTCCATTCGGTCCCGTAACGACCTGCGCAGGCTTCAAGTGAGGCACCAGTGGAAGATTTTGAGGACTACCTTCCCTTGTCTCTGGTTTTTGCGGCTGTTGAAACGAGCTCCGGGGGCGGGGAATCTTTTGAGGGGATGATCTTCTGGACCGGACGTGGTCTACATGTTTTCGCTGGAGACGACCCTGGGCTTGCACTTGGTAAGATATAGGGCCCGTTTGGCGAAAGATTACACCAGGAACCCATTGGGCACCACCAGCAAAATTCCGCACGAATACTGGGTCACCGGGCGCAAACTGCCGAATCGGACGATGCCGAGACAATCCCTGTCCCTGCCGTTCTTGTGTGCGGCGTACTTTTGCGCCAATGTCCGGGAAGACCATACTAAGGCGAGTGCGAAGTCTTCGGCCCAATCGGAGTTCTGCGGGAGCTACCCCAGTCACTGCATGGGGGGTGGTCCTGTACGTAAACAAAAAGCGAGCCAGTCTCGTGTCCATTGATCCGGAAGACTGCTTCTTTAGGCCTCTTTTGAATGTTTGCACTGCACGCTCTGCCAACCCATTTGAAGCCGGGTGGTAAGGGGCAGTGCGGATATGGCGGATGCCGTTCATCTTTGTAAACCGAGCAAACTCCTCACTCGTGAATGGAGTGCCATTATCCGTGACCAGCACCTCGGGGAGGCCATGCGTACTAAATGATAAACGCATCTTTTCAATTGTTGCGCAGGACGTTGTCCCCTGCATCTTATGCACCTCCAGCCATTTGGACTGGGCGTCAATTAGTAGAAGGAACATGGATCCCTGAAAAGGGCCTGCAAAATCTGCATGTAAGCGTGCCCAAGGCCGCCCTGGCCATTCCCAGTGATGTAGGGGCGCGGCCGGCGGAAGCTTCTGATGCTCCTGGCAAATGGAGCAGTTTTGGGCCACCTTCTCAATGTCGGTGTCGAGGCCTGGCCACCAGACATAACTCCGGGCCAACATTTTCATCTTGGTCACGCCCGGATGCCCATTGTGCAAGTCTGATAATATCAGCTCCTGGCCTTTTTCCGGGACAATCACACGCGTCCCCCACAAGAGGATGCCGACTTCCACGCTGAACTCTGACAGCTTGGAGGAAAATGCCCGCAACTCGCCTGGGAGCTGTCTATGCTGCCCACCATACAGGACTATGTGCCGAACCTTTGACAAGACTGGCTCCGTCTGGGTCCACTCACGGATCTGTGATGCCGTGACAGGCAAGGTGTCCATAAAATTTAGGGTTGCAACCACCTCACCGGTCGTGGGGGTCGACATGGGGCCGGTCGATAAAGGCAATCGGCTCAGTGCGTCGGCATTTGCTATCTGCGTACCTGGTTTGTGCTCCAGAGAATACTCATATGCAGCAAGCAACAAAGCCCAGCGCTGGATCCGTGCAGAAGCAATGGGCGGTATTGGCTTATCCTCTCTGAAAAGTCCCAGCAGGGGCTTATGATCTGTCACGATAGTGAAATGGCGTCCGTACACATACTGGTGGAAGCGTTTCACCGCGAAAACCACTGCCAGGCCCTCCTTCTCGATCTGCGCGTACTTTTTCTCCACTGCAGTCAATGTGCGGGAGGCGAAAGCTATCGGTCGCTCGGCCCCGTTCTCCATCTTGTGGGACAGGACAGCCCCAATACCATACGGGGATGCATCACATGTGACGAGTAAAGGCTTTCCCGGATCATAGTGGGTTAGTAACCCAGACGACGACAATTGTTGCTTTACCCGCCGGAAAGCGGTTTCTTGCGGCTGACCCCAAACCCAGGTGTGATTTTTCTTTAGCAGCAGGTGCAAGGGGGCCAGCGTAGTTGCCAGATTGGGGAGGAACTTCCCGTAATAGTTTACGAGACCGAGAAAAGAACGAAGATGCGAAGTGTCAGTCGGGGTGGGGGCATGTTGAATTGCACGCACCTTCTCTGCGACGGGGTGCAGACCCTCGCGTTCCACCCGATAACCTAGGTAGACTACTTCTTTTGCCTGAAATACGCACTTTGTGTGACGTAAACGGACTCCAGCCTCCGAAAGGCGTCTAAGGACAGCCTCCAGATTTTCCAAATGCTCTTGCTCCGACGTCCCTGTAATCAACACGTCATCTAGGCAGACAGCCACACGTGGTAAACCTCTCAAAATGCCCTCCATAACACGTTGAAAAATTGCGCAGGCAGAGGATACTCCAAAGGGCAACCGTGTATATTCATACAGGCCCCGGTGTGTGTTAATTGTTACATATGGTCGGGAGGCAGGGTCCAGCTCCAACTGCAGGTAGGCGTGACTCATATCTAATTTTGTGAATGAGAGTCCACCTGCAAGTTTCGCGTAGAGATCCTCTATGCGAGGCATTGGGTATCGGTCGAGTCGGGAAACTATATTCACTGTAAGTTTATAGTCGCCACACAAGCGAACTGTGGCATCTGGCTTCATTATTGGTACAATTGGTGCTGCCCAGTCAGCAAAACGGACGGGCCTGATAATACCCAAACTCTCCAAACGAGTGAGCTCCCCTTCTACCTTCTCGAGCAAAGCGTAAGGCACTGGGCGCGCCCGGAAATAGCGCGGCGTGGCTCCTGGTTCTACTTGGATACGGGCTACGGCCCCTTTTATTTTCCCCAAACCAGGCTGGAATACCTCTGGGTATCATCCTAGCACCTCAGTCAACCCTCCAGAAACTGTTTGGAGGATGTGCTGCCATTGCAACCGCAAATGGCGCAACCAGTCCCGACCCAACAGGCTGGGCCCATGGCCACGCACTACGATAAGTGGGAAACGCCCCTCCTGGCATCCATAGACAACAGGGGTCATTGTAGTTCCTGCAATGTCCAGTGGTTCCCCCGTGTAGGTGGCCAACCTGGCCTGTGAGTCAGTTAATGTAAGGGTCTGTATACCCTGCTTGATGCAGTCGAATGTCCTCTGGGCGATCACGGAGACCGCTGCGCCAGTATCCAACTCCATCTCCAGCGGGTGGCCATTGACCCGTACTGTCACCTTAATGGGGGCCACACGGGGAGCTGCCACACAATGCAGCTGCAGGCAGTCGTCCTCCGTCTCCACGTCCTCAGGAGTGGTCGCCGCAGGTTCATCCACATGGAAGGTACGGCCCCTGGGCTGGTCCCAGTTACGGCCCCTGGGCTGGTCCCAGTTTCGGTCGGAACGACGGCGCCTCTGGCGTCCCCAGGATCGCCGTCTGCGACAGGGTCGGCGCCTACAAGTCTGACACGGACATGGCTCCTCATCCATTGGCTCTGGAGAAGGCTCCCTTCGGGGAGGAATGTCCGATGGCCACTGGCGTCGGTCCGGTCGTTGCCTCGCCCAAGGTACCGCAGGAGTGCGGGGGGACTTTTTGGGCGGAAAGGGTTGTGCCCTAAGGCATGCACTTCCATTCCCTGTAGCTCCTGTACTCCTCGCTCTGCGCTCTCTCGGGACAAGACTATTTGTATTGCCTGTTTAAAAGTCAATGTTGGCTCCGCTAACAACTTTCTCTGGGTGGCCGCATTGTTAATACCGCAAACCAAACGGTCGCGTAACATTTCTGACAAGGTCTCACCATAGTCACAGTATTCTGCAATCCCGCGTAGCCGGGATAAAAAAATCGGCAAGGGATTCTCCAGGGGTCCTCTCAGCGGTATTAAACCGGTAACGCTGGACTATCGTGGACGGGGTTGGGTTAAAGTGTTGCCCCACTATATTCACAAATTCGTCAAACGTTTTGGTGTCCGGCACAGCTGGGTACGTAAGGCTCCTAATCACCCCAAACGTATGCGGCCCGCAGGCGGTGAGCAATATGACCACCTGGCGCTCGTTTTCAGTGATATTGTTTGCCCGGAAATAGTAACGCATCCGTTGTGTGTACTGGTTCCAGCTTTCCAGGGCAGCATCAAAAACATCCCAACGTCTGTACAGAGGCATGGTATAATAGGAAACAACTTCCAACCTGTATCCAACAAAAAATCCAGGGAGGTGGCTTCAGCAGTGTAGACAGCTATTCACTTTTACCTTCGTCGCCAGTTTTGTAAGGGCCACGAAGAATCCAGCACGAGTTTTAAGGATACAAAATAATAACGTTTATTTACTATAACAATATATACATAACAGTAGCAGTAACTTCCCTTGCTACCTTCTCCTTCCTGCTGGTTCCGGAACTGGCCAGCTTATTTATACTAGGAGTTTCTCCGCCCCCTCATTGGGGAAGTTCATACTCCCATAGGATTGTGGGATAGTCATTAGTCCCCAGCCAATTGTAAGTAGGCAGGTTATGACAGTCAGTAAGGAAGAAAAAGTGTTTATTGGCAACTAACAAAGGTAGATAGGCCCAGAGCTTCTATATAGGTGTTCACACTCTGGCTCCCGGCTCACTCTGACCAGAAACCGCTCCCGGAGCCCTGTGCTTTTCCCTCATTGATCGGGGGTTCACGCGTTCCCACACAATAGGCCCCGAGCCAGTCACACGACTGCGAGGCACATTCCTTGCAGGAGTCGCACTACCACAATAATAAGCAAAACAAAGCATTTATTCATATTTTTTGCTGGAGTTCCTGGAGAACGAGATTTCAAGCAAGTGACGTTTAAGTTGTTAAAATGTGACATATGTGGCTCCTGAGATCAGTCTTTCAACTATCATATTGTCAGGGATAGTGCCCATGCTCCCAGATTAGATGCCCCACCTCATAGTGCCCAGTAGCCTGTTCTTCCCCCAATATCTCTACCTTTCTCTTGTATATTATCCTGCCCTCTGTCTGTGTTACTGATTGGTGTTCAGTACATCCAATATCCAGTTTCCCTGCAGTGATAAAGGTTTGTTTTGTTATCCAACCACATACTACAAGATCCCTGTGCTTCCTTGTAAAATGACAATGCCATCTCACATTATCCAGTCAGTGATTTAGCTTGGAAAAGAAACATCTAATTGAAAGAATTTGAGGGGGTACCAGGGGCTGTTGCAGATGGTGGTAATGTGCACTTTAACCCTCCAAATAAATCAGTAAGAGAATCAAAGATTATGGGGATAAGGCAGAAAAGAGGAGTTGAGAATTATATCTGATCTGCCGTGATCTCATTGAATGGCGAAGCAGACCCTATGGGCCGAATGGCCTATTTCTGCTTCTACGTCTTTTGGTCTTATGGGTGGAGTTAAGGTAGGGCAGTTAATCTGGGAGCATGGATCAACCTGCCTGCTCTAGGGCACTCGTACTCCCAGTTTCCACTCAACTTGACTATTGCATACTCTCTGTGTTGATCCTCCACACCCTGCATTCCATAAACTTGAGCTCATCCGAATCTCTGCTGTCCCTGTCTTAATTTGCCCAATCGTCCCTGTGGCTCGCTGACCAACATTGGCTCCCAGTCAAGCAACATCTAAATTTTAAAATTCCAATCCTTGTTTTCAATATCTCCACGGCCTTATTCTCCACCCCACCCCCACCCCCATCCCCCTACCCCATCTCTGTCAGCTCCTTCAGTCCCTCAATCTTCCCAGGTATGCTAGCTCTTCTAATCTTGGCCTCGTGTGCATCCCTGATTTTAATTGTTCTACAATCAGTGGCCATGCCTTCAGTTACCTCGGCTCTAAGTTCCGGAATTCCCCACCTCTCCCACTCTCCATTTCAATTTCCTCCTTTAGGACAGTCATTCCTTAAAGCCTACCTCTCTGATGATCCTTTTGGCCATCTGAGTGCTTGCTGATGCTTGCCTCAAAACACTACCTGGGATAGATCGCTGTCATGTCTTCTTTCATAATGCTCCTGAGTAGCAGCTGGGAGTGCTTCATTATGGTAAAGGTCCTATATAAATATATTGTTGTTGTTAATCTCGCCCTGTGTCTTTGGGTTTTCCCTTTTCTTTCTGTTTCTTTCCTTTCTTTTATCCTCTCCCTTCATCCTAATCCCTGCTCCTCGCTCTCCTGCTCGCTGAAATCCCTGTTTCCAAAATTGGCAGCTGTGAACACGAAGAAGCGACGATTCTTTGAGGGTGGCAGGAAATTTCCAACCATCTCCTTTCTCCGGCTCACAGTTACTTGCC
Source organism: Scyliorhinus torazame (assembly GCF_047496885.1). Classification (NCBI taxonomy): domain Eukaryota; kingdom Metazoa; phylum Chordata; class Chondrichthyes; order Carcharhiniformes; family Scyliorhinidae; genus Scyliorhinus; species Scyliorhinus torazame. The sequence continues at coordinate 65,852,322 of NC_092723.1, read as the reverse complement.
ACCTTTCTCTCTTTTCTCGCTCTCCTCCCAACTTTTGGTTGGTTCAATTATTTTCCTTTTTGTATTTTTCCTCACCGGTCCCTGTATCTGGTGCCATCTTTTCTCCCACACAATCTGCTGTTAATTGCATTGACTATGAATCCCTCTGTTTCCCCATGGCTCTTGTATAAGTGGACTGTGCGCTATATATAATGATCCTCCCGTTCCACTTCCTGAACAGGCGATCTGTGTAGCACATGAACTGCCCTCTGCTCTGGCGACCTGGACAGCTGGTCAGTACCCATTTCGCAGCTTGGAATGATGAAACAGATAAATGAATGCTGCACAGAACTTACTCGGGGATCCCTGTGACTGTCGGCTTTGCAAGTGGCACAAGCTGTACTTGTTCACCAACTGTGCTAATCAAGTGCATGATGGACCCTTATAAACACTTTGAGTTTGTGCAATCTGTGTTCATCTCTGTGCGCCACAATTTGGCGTAACTTCCAGGGTCTGAAGAGTAGAAATTGGTCTTCATTATGCCTATTCTAAAGGTGTAAAATGAATGCAAAGGACGCGATCCAACAGCCACACTGCACTGGAAAAGCAGCTCGCCGCGGCGATTGAAAGCCGGGAAACCCGCTCCCAGGATCTACACGGCTCGCCAAACCTCACCAGATTCAATGCGATCTCGCGAGATGTTGTGACGTGAATCTTGCCCACAATGGGCAGGATCACTTTTTTGCAAATCTGCACATTAGAGTGAGGCTAGGCTGACTGCTTCGCTCTAATGTGCAGATTCCCTAGGTGCCTGAGGTTTTGGGATACAACCCTTTTGGCTCTGAGATCTCGGGCGAGCACCGTTTGGTACTGGTCCCAACAAACGGGACAACAGATGGAACGGCACTCATGGGGGTCTACAAGGGGATTGGGGGCCCCCAGCTGCATGTTCTTTGGGCAGGGTGGTGTCCTAGGCACTCCTGGTGCCACCTGGTCACCCTGGCAGTGCCACCTGTGTGCCAGCGTGGCACTGCCAAGCTGGCATTTGTTGAGTGAGCTCAATGGGGCCGGGGTTGCCTTGCATGGGCGTTGGCGGGTGTGGGGGGGGGGGGGGGGTTGCGGGGTCCCTCCCATATTGCATTCCGGCTAAGCGGGAGGTTGGGGATTGTTTCGGGGGCCTCAGAAATTGGGATGCCATTTAAAAATGGCGGAGCTCCTCACTGTACAAAACGGGGCTATGTGCAGCCTCGGCCATGCATTCCCGTTCAGGCCCCTTATTGAATAACCATGTGGTTCCCGAGTGACGGGAAACACACGGCTAATCGCACTAGCGAGGGGACTTTGTTCCCTTTTGGGAGAATCTCGCCCCAAGAGGACCAATTTCAGGTGAAATATCCTGTGCCCCAAGGGCAACTGTAAAGCTCCAACCCAAAAATGGTTCCGGCTGTTTCTCGGACATCCGGGCCAGCCACATAAGACTAATGTTAGATCCCTTGCTTTCACTAATGTAGGGTCTAGCAGCCAGCCATATAGGATCTGACAAGAAACTAGGCAGAGAAAGCCCAAGGCCTTAGTCTGGCCACCACTGTGGACATTTTTAATTTCAGTGGAGCCAGTATGTGCCAAAATATTCCATTGTTGCTCACAAATACTTGGGATTTACGAGATGGCCATTGCCTACATGACGGAAGCATCTAAATTGTGAGCTACCAGTGGAGGCTGACAGGTACTACCACTCACCCTGAACATCAGAACATAAGAAATAGGACCAGGAATAGGCCATGAGCACCACCAATCAATAAGATGATGATCTTGACCTCAACATCACTCATTCCCTATAATCCTTGACTCCTTTCTCATTAAAGAATCTGTCTTTCTCCTTGAATATACCCAATGACCGAGCCTCCACTGCACTCGAGAGAATTCCAGAGATTCTGGGCTGCATACTCCGTTCCTGCGTCTAATTGCTGATGCCAATGGAGTACCCGTGAAGTTCCACGATGGAAAAATCAAAACCACACCCATACCAATTCCGCTACCCGTGAGGGGCTTGCACCAGCGCCGAGCAAAACACCCGCGGAACATGCGGAAAACTGTGGGAGAATTGCCAGGTCCGTGCTGGACACGCGGAGGGCTGACAAGCTGCAGCCACACGTACACTTACACCCCGCACACACACCGATCGTACCCGAAAAGATGTCACCTGTTGTGCAGGATCGCGTACCCGTCCACCCCGACCCACAGCCTACCACCTGGCCACCCCCCACTACTCCCCCCAGCCCTGGCAGAAGCCCTCCGACCAGCTTCACGACCAGCTTGTTGGCGATGCATGGTTGTGCTGGACCCTGTCTGTACGCCCTCTCTCTCTCTCCGCAGCCACCACGCCAGGCCAACGACTGTTGAGACAACACATGACCTGCGCAGTCGGGAACTCGGCCCATCAGAGGTGGAGCATCGCGGGTGGGCCCGACAATGAGATGTGAATGCGGTTGCAACTACGCGCAATGCGCGTCGCAATGATGCCGATTTGGAGGGGGCAGAGCATCGGGATCTGGCGTCAAACCGGCGTCTGCTACGATTTTGGTGTTGGGAGCTATTCTCCGCTCCATCGCTGTTCCCAATTTCAGCATCGGCACACAGAGTCCCACCCTCTGTCTCTGAAGAAGAGGGGCGGGATTCTCCGACCCCCCGCCGGGCCGGAGAATCGCCGGGGGGGCGGCGTAAATCCCGCCCCCGCCGAGTGCCGAATTCACCGGCGCCTGAGTTTTGGCGGGGATGGGAATCGCAGCCTGCCGGTCGGCGGACACCGGCAGCGGCCCCCCTGGCAATTCTCTGGCACGCAATGGGCCGAGCGCCCGCCGGTTTTAGGCCGGTCCCGCCGGCGTAAATTAGACCTGGTACTTATCGGCGGGACCTGGCTCGGTGGGCAGCCTCCGGGGCCCTCGGGGGGGGGGGGGGGGGGGGGCGGGGGATCTGGCCCTGGGGGGTGCCGCCACCGTTGTCTGGCCTGCGATCGGGGCCTACCAATCCGCGGGCGGGCCTTGCCATGGGGGCACTCTTTCCCTCCGCTCCGGCTGCTGTGGACCTCCGCCATGGCCGGTGCGAAGACGAACCCCCCTGCGCATGCGCTGGGATGACGTCAGCACACGCTGGCGCTCCCGAGCATGCACCAACTCGCGCCGGCCGGCCGGCGGAGGCCCTTTGGTACTGGTTGGCATGGCGCCAAGCCCCTTCCGCGCCAGTTGGCGTGGCGCCAACCTCGCCGGCGCCGGCCTATCCCTTGAAGGTGCGAAGGATTCCGCACGTTCCGGGTGGCCCGACGCCGGAGTGGTTCACGTTACTCCTCGGCGCCAGGACCGCCCGCCCCGCTGGGTAGGGGACAATCCCGCCCGGGAACTCTGGTCATCTCCATCTCAAATGGATGATCTCTTATTCTGAAACTACTCCCCAGTTATAGATTGCCCCATGAATGGAAACATCCTCTCAATATTTAACCCGTTAAGACACTTCAGAATCTGGGGCTGGATTCTCTGACCCTACTCGCCGCAATCGCGGCCTGTGCGGGGGCGGAGAATAGCCGTTTACGCCGGAAATCCGGCACGACGGCGCTTCCGCGATTCTCCGTGGATCTGCCAGTCCCCTACGTGCAGTCGACGCAACGCCGGTCGGGGGCCGTTGGATCAGGCCCCCGCGGCGATTCTCCGCGGTCGACCGGCCGAACTCCCGCCGGCGTGGTTTACATGTGGTACCACCCGGTGGGAGCTGGGACCCGCGGCTGCTGGGACCCGCGGCTGCGGTGGTGGACCTGTTGGGGGACGGGGGAGTATCTGTCTCTGGGGGGGGATCTCAGCGGTGGCCAGGCCCGCAATCGGGGGCCACCAATCGGCGGGCCATCGCCATCTGGGCGGGTCCTATCTTCTTCCACACGAGCCCGCTGTGTGGATCCGCCATGTTGGCGACGCCCGCTCCGAGGTGGGCCGCCGCGTGCATGTGCGGACCCGCTTACAGCCGCCCTGCGCGTGCACGGTTGCGTGGTCTGGCTGGCAGCACCCCGCCTGCAGCCAGAGCTGCGGGATGCATGCCGGGGATCTGCCAGCCCCCTGGAAAACGGAGAATCACCCTGGACCTTCGAGGAAAACGTCCGGAGTGATTCTCTCCTGTTTTCTGGGGCGCGTGGGGTCTTAGTCCCCAGAAGGGATAATCCTGCCCCCTGTTTTTCAATATGATCACCCTCATTCTAATGAGTTTGGTCCAAGGTGCTGAATCTTTCCTCATTTGATGAAGACTGTGGACCAAGTTATTTGTGCCCCTCGGGTATTCGTCTTCAAACATGGAGGTTATTTCCTCTGCCTAGTTGCCACTGGCTGACCAACCGTAACCACTTTCAATCTCACTCCTGTTTACACACATAAGGAATAGGAGCAACAGTAGGCCATTCAGCCCTTCGAGCCCGCTCTGCCATTCAATGAGATAATGACTGATCTTCTACTTCAACACTGTTTTCCTGCACTACCTCCGTATCCCTTGAATTTTTTAACATGTTGAAGTCTAGCGATCTCAGTTTTGAACATACTTAGTGAAGGTTCTCCCTACAGTGCATTATTGACAAAAGGTTAAGTTTAAAATCCTGGTTCAAGCCCATTTATCCACCAGGGCACTCTTTCAGATTTACACTGCTCAGGAGTTTGGGCACATTTATTTGAACTTTGAAGAAGGCAGCCGGGCAGTGTAGATATTCACTGACTTCAACGGTGCATCAGTACTAATATAAGGTGAACATGGAAATTCCTCTGCTCTGCAGCCCCAGTACTGAGAAGGATATTTAGTTTGAATGACAGAAGCTTTGATAAAAGAATACAAGAACTTAGGCAACACTTAACAAGAATATTGCATCAATCAATCCAGCCAGAACATAAATAATTACATTCATAATTCAATTGTCATTAGACAGATACAGAATATGGTAGAAATGCTTGGACAACCTCAGTATCTTTTGATCTCCATACAAACACAACAACAAATTACAGACTAAAACTGAAGGGGGAGAAAAATCCGAACCCAAATACCACAAATTAATTGCCACAGAGCCAAGATTTTCATTGCTTTAAATGCTATTTTGCTTCCAGAAGGAGACAAAATACAGTGTAAACGAGGAAATAAGAATACTGGTTGGAACTGTTTTTTCCTATTGGGTTCTGCGGTGTATGCTCACACTGTCCTAGCTGGTGTTTTGAGCAGGGCGTTAGCAAGGACACAGGGAGTGTCCACAGCAAGCATACAGAGCAGGCTGAACAAGATGCCTTGATGCCAGTACTGCCATTCTGGAGATCAAACTTCCAGATTACGCCATCTCTTAAACACACAAAATCGAACTTGCGGAATTTTTTGAGGTGCGTAGAACTTGAAAGGATGAGACCGGTAAGGTGAGCAGAGTATGGTGCATGTGCAGAATTACTGGCACCTGACGTAAATGTGCATTTTATTCACACCTGGAAAGAAATTGTTGAAATGAAGAGACAGATATCAGCAAAAAGGGGCCTCTTAGCAATATGCCCTTTAAAAATCCCAAGAGACAACTTGAGATCATTAATACTGCTACTCATTCCAATTTATAATATCCCACTAACTGGTGATACCACGACTTACCCAAAGGTGCACCTCGGAAGATTGAGTGCGATAAAAAAAGTATTTGTGAAGCTTCTGTCGCGGTCATTTTCAAAGCAATGGATTCCTAACACAGGGCTTGGAGCTCTGCTGGAATATAGAGCATTGTTGAGCTAATTCAAAGGTGTCTCTCCAACCAATAAAAAGGATGCTGTGGACCTGATGCATGTTTAAGTTCATGAACACGTTTGAGACGGTTACGCTGAAGTGTCTTGTTGACACTATTAAGTGAAGTGAATGAGATAACAAAACACACCTTAAATATGAATCATCCAATTACTGTTTAGCTCACACACCAAGGATTCATCAGATAGTTGCAAGAATTATATCCTGACTGCCATAACAAGGCTAGATCAAAGGCCTCAAGGTACTTCAGTGAATTGTATCTTCTATATGTTTGATTAGGTCGGACAAATGTGGTAGAATGTGTCATTATATTCAGTGTGTATGCTATTGGTACACATAAGCTCATATTGTTCTGAGGTTGGCTCCTATTATTTGTTGTGCAAACCCATTATTGTCATTGGCTGTTAATTAAACTCTGAACATTCTCAGCAGCTTCCAATGCCCTATCCTTTTCCAGTTCACCCATAGCTAACACATAATGCATAACCAGTCCCACGCTACACTCCTGCACTCATTGACTAATTTACTATAAACCCACCATCTTTCTTGGCTTCTTTAATAAGGTAATGTTGCCTGACATTGTATCGCTGCTGCGAGACAATTGTTTGATATGTGATGTTGTGGTGAATGTATAGTTACTGATAATTCACCAGTGCACTGTGTTATGTTATTAACCCTGTGGGCTCTACCTATGGGCCATTGTGTGGCTTCACCCACAGGGGATATGTTGGGGCATGTACGGGCTCTGTCCATGGCTCCACCCCCTTTAAAGGAAATATAAGAGCTGCTGACCTGCAGACCCGCCTTCAGTGTTGTACCGGTCACAGGCAGGCTCAGTTCTAAGCTGATTAAAACCACGGTTTACTTCTCCACGTATCTTTGAGTGAATTGATGGTCGCATCAGATGTTATATCTTATCTTAAGAAAATCTTAATTTTGTTGTTCTACCTGATGCAGCTAAACTTACAAGGTTGCTACGTATTTCAGCGATTTACTTTAAGTGTATCTTCCAAATGTCACTCTGGTGTATCAAATGACTAATGTTAAAGCAAAATACTTCAGAGATAAAACAGAAAGTGTTGCAAAATATCAGCAAGCCTGCCAGCATCAGCAGAGAGAGATATAGAGGGTGATATTTCCTCCCCGCCCCCCCATCACCAACATGGCATGTTTTACGGCAGTGGAAGCAGTCCGCCATTGGGATCTTCAGGTCCCGCTCCTGTTGATTGATTTCCCCTTTGTTGCACCCTCCACTGCCTGGGAATCCACGGCGGGGAGGTGGCTACCATCTATGGGACTGGAATATCCAACCAATGGGACCGGCTGGAATATTTCAGCCAAAGTTTTGAGTCCAATGTGACTCTGAAGAATGGGAGAAATGTGATGGGTTCTATGCTGTTCAAAAAGGGGAACAGAGGGGAGGGTTAGGATGAATAAAAGGGAAGGTCAGGAATAGGTTAGAGGGCCAGAGAGATCAAATAACACAGATGTCATGGAATAATAGGAAAAGAGAACGGCATTGGTTGCAGAAAAAAACCAAAGCATGATCCAGAAGAAATGTTAATGGCAGAATAATGAACAGCTCTCTCTGAAAGCAAAAACATGGAACCATGATACAGACCGGCACTCGGCAAATTAACAAAACACAAAACTAAGGACAGATTTTGTCGTCTGAAGTTGTTGAACTCAGTGCCTAATCGGAATATGAGATTCTGTTCCTCATGCTTGTGTTGGGCTTCACCGGAACACCTGCCCTAGGCCGAGAACATGAATGCGAGGTGATGCACGATCAATGACCACTAAAGCGAGGTTGTAGTCCAACTGGAGGCTTTAATAAGCTAGATGTTTCCCCCAGCAGCTCAGGTACAGAATGAAGGCTGCTGAGGCGGCACGGGCTCTTATACCTCGCCTTGCAGGGCGGAGCTACCATACAGCTTGACCAATAGGAAGCATACAATATCTACCAATGGTGTACCAGGTACTGTAATACCTGTACACAGACTACCACATTCACCCCCTGTTAAAAAAGGGTCCGGCGGGGGTGGTGGCCTGATATTACAACATGGTAACGTGGTAGAAATGATAGTTATGGAGGTACCGTAATACCTCCGTACAGCGTTTTGTAACTATTTACAATTCTAATTACTATTTACAAGTTATGATCCATAATTAAATATACACTTTAAAATGAAGCAATCAGTCAATCGGGGGCCCTAGTCGTCCTCTGTGATTGTCGAAGCTTCGGTGGTGACTCCGGTGGAGGCTTGGGCGTCTGTGACTCCGGGAGCGTGGCCTCGGTCTCTGTGGCAGCTTCGACATCCCTAAGACGGCGCTGGTGGAGAAAATGGTTGACCTGGGAAGGGAGCGTCTGCGGGGTGCGTCGGTGGGTGGGGGGGGGGGGGCTAGACTGGGCCGACGGAAGGACCGATCCTCCTGTAAGGTGCACTGGTGTGAGGGAGGGTGGGACTGGTGGCTGGGGTGCGCGTGGGGCTCCGGCGGGCACCAGATCTCGTAGGGAGATCGTATCTTGTTGGCCGTCGGGGTCCGCCACGTAGGCGTACTGGGGGTTAGCGTGGAGAAGGTGGACCCTCTCGACCAACGGGTCCAACTTGTGCGCCCGCACGTGTTTTCGGAGCAGGATGGGTCCAGGAGCTGCCAGCCAGGTCGGGAGCGAGGTCCCAGAGGAGTACTTCCTGGGGAAGACAAGGAGACGTTCGGGAGGTGTTTGGTTGGTTGTGGTACAAAGCAGTGGAGGGCATCCGGGAGGACCAGCGGGAGACTGGGAGATTCCTGGACTGTAGGGCCAGTAGGATGGTCTTCCAGACTGTTCCATCCTCCCTCTCTACCTGTCCGTTACTCCGGGGGTTGTAACTGGTCGTCCTGCTCGAGGCGATGCCCTTGCAACCAGGTTTTTGTGATTAAATTCTGCGGTCATTGTTAAAGGGGATGTTGAATGACAATTAACACGGAAAATGTGTTTCCTGGTTCGAACCTGTCTCAATCTCAGAGTGTTCTCCTCCAACAATATGTTGGTTAACTGGATCTCTGATAACTGGTATGAGTTGGTGGTTGCTAATGTCATTCCACCAATTATTTTAAGGGTATGCAGAAGTTCTCCTGATCTTCTGGTCGGCATTTCTGTCTTAGTCCATGCCACCAAGATTAATGGTTTGTTCAACTTAGAGCTGTTAATAGGACAATTGCGTGTGCAGAATGGCTGCTGCACTTGTCTGTATACCATTTCCGGCCCTTCAGTTGTATTTACTTGTGTGTGATGTGCTTTAAAATGTTTTGATGTGGTAAGATGCCATATGCATCTTATGCAAGTTTCTACAAATACATAAAACAAAAAAGAGTGGCTAAGGTAAATATTGGTCCTTTAGAGGATGAGAAGGGAGATTTAATAATGGGAGATGAGGAAATGGCTGAGGAACTGAACAGGTTTTTTGGGTCGGTCTTCACAGTGGAAGACACAAATAACATGCCAGTGACTGATGGAAATGAGGCTATGACAGGTGAGGACCTTGAGAGGATTGATATCACCAAGGAGGTAGTGATGGGCAAGCTAATGGGGCTAAAGGTAGACAAGTCTCCTGGCCCTGATGGAATGCATCCCAGAGTGCTAAAAGAGATGGCTAGGGAAATTGCAAATGCACTAGTGATAATTTACCAAAATTCACTAGACTCTGGGGTGGTCCCAGCGGATTGGAAATTAGCAAACGTGACACCACTGTTTAAAAAAGGAGGTAGGCAGAAAGTGGGTAATTATAGGCCAGTGAGCTTAACTTCGGTAGTAGGGAAGATGCTGGAATCTGTCATCAAGGATGAAATAGCGAGGCATCTGGATGGAAATTGTCCCATTGGACAGACGCAGCATGGGTTCATAAAGGGCAGGTCGTGCCTAACTAATTTAGTGGAATTTTTTGAGGACGTTAACAGTGCGGTAGATAACGGGGAGCCAATGGATGTGGTATATCTGGATTTCCAGAAAGCCTTTGACAAGGTGCCACACAAAAGGTTGTTGCATAAGATAAAGATGCATGGCATTAAGGGGAAAGTAGTAGCATGGATAGAGGATTGGTTAATTAATAGAAAGCAAAGAGTGGGGATTAATGGGTGTTTCTCTGGTTGGCAATCAGTAGCTAGTGGTGTCCCTCAGGGATCAGTGTTGGGCCCACAACTGTTCACAATTTACATAGATGATTTGGAGTTGGGGACCAAGGGCAATGTGTCCAAGTTTGCAGACGACACTAAGATAAGTGGTAAAGCAAAAAGTGCAGAGGATACTGGAAGTCTGCAGAGGGATTTGGATAGGCTAAGTGAATGGGCTAGGGTCTGGCAGATGGAATACAATGTTGACAAATGTGAGGTTATCCATTTTGGTAGGAATAACAGCAAAAGGGATTATTATTTAAATGATAAAATATTAAAACATGCTGCTGTGCAGAGAGACCTGGGTGTGCTAGTGCATGAGTCGCAGAAAGTTGGTTTTCAGGTGCAACAGGTGATTAAGAAGGCAAATGGAATTTTGTCCTTCATTGCTAGAGGGATGGAGTTTAAGACTAGGGAGGTTCTGCTGCAATTGTATAAGGTGTTAGTGAGGCCACAACTGGAGTATTGTGTTCAGTTTTGGTCTCCTTACTTGAGAAAGGACGTACTGGCACTGGAGGGTGTGCAGAGGAGATTCACTAGGTTAATCCCAGAGCTGAAGGGGTTGGATTACGAGGAGAGGTTGAGTAGACTGGGACTGTACTCGTTGGAATTTAGAAGGATGAGGGGGGATCTTATAGAAACATATAAGATTATGAAGGGAATAGATAGGATAGATGCGGGCAGGTTGTTTCCACTGGCGGGTAAAAGCAGAACTAGGGGGCATAGCCTCAAAATAAGGGGAAGTAGATTTAGGACTGAGTTTAGGAGGAACTTCTTCACCCAAAGGGTTGTGAATCTATGGAATTCCTTGCCCAGTGAAGCAGTAGAGGCTCCTTCATTCAATGTTTTTAAGATAAAGATAGATAGTTTTTTGAAGAATAAAGGGATTAAGGGTTATGGTGTTCGGGCCGGAAAGTGGAGCTGAGTCCACAAAAGATCAGCCATGATCTCATTGAATGGTGGAGCAGGCTCGAGGGGCCAGATGGCCTACTCCTGCTCCTAGTTCTTATGTTCTTATGCTGAAAGGATATTTCCTCTTGTAAGTTTAGGACTAGAGGACATAATCTCACAGTAAGGGTTATCCCATTTAAAACAGAGATGAGGGGGATTTCTTCTATCAGAGGGTGGTGCATTAGTGGAATTCTTTATAAAGGCTGAATCATTCAGTACATTCAGGGTTGAGATAGATAGATTTTTCATCAAGAAAGGAATCAAGGGTTATGGCGATAAGGCGGGAAAGTGTTGAGGATTATCATATCAGATCAGTCATGATCTCATTGAATGGTGAAGCAAACCAGATGGGCTGAGTGGCTTACTTCTGCTCCCACGTCTTATGGCCATATGAGAGGGTAATTATTATTGACAAATGCCATTTTGTTCTGTGCTTCGAATGACTCAATCAAGAAATTAAAGAGAGAGTGAAAGAAAAACTAGCATGGGCCCAGTTCTCTTCCCTCACCTGGTGGTGCATTAAGGCAGACTTTTGTCCATTTCCATAGTTATTCTTGGAACAGGTCGCTGGTGTGTTGCCAGTGACTTATAGCTTGAGGGGCACCACTCCATATCAAGCATTGCTGACCAAACGTCTCTTCCACTCTTACTGACAGTCATTGGTGTGTTTGGAAGGATTTGCACATCCACACACTCAACCTGTTTGGCGGTGTTATGAATGCATCATCCTTGGGCATCATTGGGGTGGGACTCAAACCCAGGGCTTCTGGTTCAGAGGCAGCGACACTACCCACTGTGCCACAAGACCATCAACACAAAGTAATGAATGGCAATCACTTTTGTCATCCACCTTGAGTCATTGACAACACTCTCAACTCTGAGTCAGAGTTTGTGGGTTCAAGTCCCAGTCCAGACATTGGAGCATGCAATGAATATTGCAATACTTGACGGAGTTCTGTAATGTTGGAGATACCAGCTTTTAGATGAGATGTTAAATTGTCATGTCATGACACCCCTCCGTGGACATAAAAGTAATATTTGTTCCTCACAAGTGGCAAGCAAAGACCATCCCCAACAAGAGAGAACCTAACCATCTCCCCCATGACATTCAAAGGTGTTACCATCACTGAATCGCCCACTATATGAATACTGTGGCTGCAATAACAAGTCAGAGGCTTAGACTTCTGCATTGAGCAACTTACCTCCTGACTTCCCAAATCCTGTCCACCACCTACAAGGTATAAGTCAGGAGTGTGATGGAACATTCTCCACTTACCTGGATGAGTGCAGCTCCAACAACACCCAAGAAGCTCAACACCATTCCGGACAAAGTGGCCCGCTTGACTAGCTACCCATAGACCACCTTAAACATTAATTCCCTCCACCACATCGCATAGCATCTATAAGTCACACAACAGCAACTCACCAAAGCTCCTTCAGCAGCACCTTCCAAACCCATGAGCTCTACCACCTCAGACCAGGGCAGCAGATACCGTAGAACCATAGAAAAGATACACACAAAAGGGAACCATTCAGCTCATCCTGTCTATGTCGACCCAAAGACACCCATGTGCCCTTTCTTATCCCATTTCCTGCACACGACCCGTAGCCCTGCAGCTTACAACATTATGGATGCAGATCCAGGTACTTTTTAAAAGAGTTTAGGTTCTCTGCCTCCACCACCAACTCAGGCAGCAAATTCCAGACACCCATCACCCTCTGTTTAAAAACGTTTTTCCTCATATGCCCTATAATTCTTCTTGGATCCTGCATCACCACCCTCAAGTTGCCTCCAAGCCACTCACCATCCTGACTTGGAAATATCTTACCGTTTCTTCACTGTCGCTGGGTCTAAATCCTGGAACTCCCTCCCTAACAGCACTGTGGGTGTACCTATGCCTCAGGAACTGCAGGGCTTCAAGAATGCAGCCCATCACCACATTATCAAGGACAATTAGGGGTGGCCAATAAATGCTGGGCTAGCCAGTGATTCCCATACCCTTGAATGAATAAATAATATAAAGAAATCCCATGGCATTTTTCAAAGAAAAGCAGGAAATATCGCCCCAATGTCGTGGCCAATATTTATCCTTCAACCCACGTCAGGTTATTTGATTGATATCCCATTGAAGTTTGTTGGATCTGGCTATGCGCAAATTGACTGTTGCTATTCCTACAAGATTATAGTAATTGCACTCAAAGCATTTGATTGGCACAAACACTTTTGGATCATAACAGGTGCGATATAAATGTGGGCCAGGATTCTCCATTGCGAGTCCGCCCCATTACCACTGCTTGCGTTATGGAGAATCTCCCATTCACTGCAGCAGGATCGGAGAATCCCACTACCATGAATGGATGGAGAATTCCGCCTGTGATTTCCTTCCTTGCTGTTGTACACCTGATAACTAGTTGGTGAAGGAAGAACCAGAGCCAGTCTTTATTCACAGATTGAAACTGTACAGGTATATATCTTATGATTCCTCAGTAAGTGTGTTAGGGTAGGAGCACTTGTAAAGACAATGCATGCCCACTACCTGTATGTAGTCAACTTGATTTGATACAATTAACACTTTCTTCTTTTCTTCCCAGCTCCCATTTCCCAAACCATTGAGTGCACATATCAATTTAATTTGCTTTTAATTATTTATTCTAGGCACAGCTCTTTTAAGAGACACTTGCCAAGGCAGATGCATGTATCGAGTGATGACTTCAGCACGGACTCCATACCACAGAAGGAACAAGCCACGAGTATCGGGCGGATCAAACCAGAGCTCTACAAACAGAAATCCGTGGATTCAGAAGACACAAAGAAAGACAATGGGAAAACCTGTGGGAAAATCAACTTCATGTTAAAATACGACTATGAAAATGAAATGTTGATTGTTACAATCCTCAAGGCTTTTGACCTGCCTGCGAAAGACTTTTGTGGGAGCTCGGACCCCTATGTAAAAATATACCTTCTTCCCGATCGGAAAAGGAAGTTCCAGACCCGAGTGCACAGAAAGACACTCAATCCTACCTTTGACGAGAGCTTCCAATTCCCTGTATCATATGATGAACTCACCAACAGGAAGCTGCACTTAAGCGTATATGATTTTGACAGGTTTTCCAGACATGATATGATTGGGGAGGTGATTTTAGAGAACCTATTTGAGATCTCTGATCTCTCCCGGGATACCTCCATCTGGAAGGATATTCAGTACGCCACAACTGTAAGTATTTGAGTCTCTTTATCTATGCCAGTTTCAATGTGCATGAGGAATTTGCCTCTGACTTAGCCCAATTGCTCTTACACTCGAGGTTAGCAAGTTATGAACTACAGCAGCACTGCAAGACCTGGGCACATAAACGAGGCTGGCATTTCACTGCCACTGCCTGGGGTGTCAGGGCTGTGGTTCCCCCAGATGTGATAGTCCAGTAGAGAAATATTGGGTAATAATGGGCGATTTCTAATTGGGAGCCCAATTTATACTCTGCCTGATTTCTCACCCATAGAAGACATCCCACCATTTGAAACCCAGGCCTCATTAGGAGGGTCGCTATTTAAAGCACTTCCTCACTCCACTCTCATACGTTCGACCAATTTACTTACTCAAACGTTTTACTCAGGTGCCCTTATTTGCGAGATGAACAAAGGACAAAACAGGTTCACGGTTCAACACAATTTATTCACAATTCTATTACTCAAGAAAATATGACTCAGACTCACAGGGTTTTACCCACACTTAGTAAAGGAGGCTGGCAGGCTATGATCACTTGATGTGGATGTCTTTTCTGGGTTCGAAACCCTGGGTCCTTTCTTCTTGCGATGGTTGTGCCTGGGAACTCCCAGGTTATTGCTCAAGATCTGTTTGATGCTGCTTTCTTTATACTGGGAAGCTTGGATTGAGTCATATGTGTACGCCCACCAGTGGCCATTGTCCGCGCCAGACCCCAACTGGTTAATGAGAAGGGCATGTTTATCCATGGTGGATAAATCAAGACCCATTGTGCTCTAAAGCTCCCTTTGTCTGACCAGCCATCAGCTCATTAAGGAGTCTGATTACTTCTTTTGTGTGTTCTTCGTCCTGCTGCAAAGCAGATTATCTGTATCTGGAAGTTTGTTACATATTTATAGACTTGGAGTGGGTAATCACAAAGTCCATATAGCAATAACAGGTTTATGCATTAATGTGGGTGCTGTTACAGATGGCCAGTATCGATTCCAGCCAGGATCTCATGAGAGTTTCTTTTCCTGGCCTATGTGTATCTTCTCCGTCTGTATTCAGTACCACAGTAGTTACTCTTACTAAAACCAAAGGTGGGGATGTTCAACATTTTGATTTTACTTTTGCATTTTGTCAAAATGATGCAGTAAGCCTTCATCAGAAACATTCTACTCAATGAAATGCAACTGAGGATCAAAGTGAAAATGACCATTAAGAGCAAGGGAAATAACTTTTATCTGTGGTTTTTGGCAATACAACTTGCTTCATCAAGTGTAACTTAGTTAGCTCTCCATCCCACCGACTATGGTATATCTGGTTTTAGATATATTACAAAGATCTCATTGGAAACAGGACATTAAACATCTATTTTAACAGGATGAATTTTATGTTTGGAAATCGGGACTGTGTGAAATGTGATGTGATGATGGATGTGAACCTGAGGTCAGTTCCCCACAATACAAAAGTTAGGTGCTGTCGACTTCAGCAGCCCAACCGTCTGCCTACCATTTTTAAAAACCTCATCAAAGGGTGATTCAACATTTTGCCACAAAATCCCTACAATGTAGAAGTAGGACATTCAGCCCATCGAGTCTCCACCGACCCTTAAAAGAGTGCCTTACCTAGGCCCACAGCTCCACCCTATCCTCATAACCCCATAACCCCACCTGACCTGCACATCTTTGGACTGTGAGAGGAAACCGGAGCACCTGGAAGAAACCCACGCCGACACGGGAAGAAAGTGCAAACTCCACATCGACAGCCGCCCAAGACCAGAATTGAGCCTGGGTCCCTGGCGGTGTGAACCAGCAGTGCTAACCACTGTGCCACTGTGCTGCCCAGACAGTGGCGCCCAACATGGGACTTGTTAACAAACTAATTGACCTGAACAACATGTTGCACAATTATGTGGTGGCTGAGTCAGTGTGAGTTATGTTTTTCAGTGAAGGGTGCTGCAAAGACAGTATGAAGGCTGTAAGTGGACCTATGCCTGTCTTTACCAGAACAGGACTGGGAGACTTTGGTGTGACCTTTACAATTATTTTTCACTGAATTTAAAGCCCTGCATTCCCGAGGGAAGGGAACAGCCGAGAAGTGTTGCGATTCCAGGCAAAATTGTGCTCCGCAGCAATTGTAGTCAACATTGCTGTGCCTAATGGGATTAGCCCATTCATTGGCAGGCTCTTCCTCCAGAATAGAGGAGGACGAGAAGGAGGTGGGAAACTGTTCAAGGACAGGTGCGGCCTTTCCAGGAAAGTGATGCGGAGCAATTAAAGGAACTGCCAAAGGGGAGGCAACAGCAGTTGGCAGGTAGACAGAGGAAAGGCACTACCCTGCCATCTGCGTCTACAGAGCCAGGATGTCTTACTTCTAAATGTCAGAATAACTGCCTCTGAAGACTGTGGTTGTCTGAGGAGAGAGTCACAGCAATCTGCTGACATTGAATCCAACACTGTGTTTGGCCCACAATGCCTGTAATAGTGAGGGTAACAGTGGCCCTGAATTATTTCCACCACGGTCTTACAGGCCTCAGTAGGAGCCCTGCGTGGGATTACGCAGAAGGCTGCCCATTGCTGCATAAATTCCGTGACTGATGCGTTGTTCAGGTGTGCGTATGAAGTTATTTCATTTATTGACCACATGCCAGTCAGGCGGAAAGAGTCAGAGGATCTGCCAGTATTTGCAGTTTTTCCAAAGGTACCAGATATCATAGACTGCACGCCTATAGCCAGTAAAGTAACTTCTGGACAACGAGGGGCCTTTGTAAACAAGAAAGGATATCATTTCCTGAACATGCAGCTGGTATTTGGCCACAGGCCATGCATTCTGCTGTTCTGCACACTCAATCCAGGCAGCAGCCACAATGCCAACAGACAGAGGCACTCCCAAGTGTCAGGGATGTTCAAGCTATGTGCGGCTGGATTTTGGGTAACAGAGGATGCCCCTGAAGGAGAGGAAAGCAAAATACAGCGGATTATAGAAGCATAGAATTTACTGTGCAGAAGGAGGCCATTCAGCCCATTGAGTCTACACCAGCCCTTGGAAAGAACACCCCACCCAAGCCCAGACCTCCACCCTATCCCCACAACCCCACCCGACTTTTTTGGACACTAAGGGCAATTTTGCGCGGCCAATCTACCTGACCTGCACATCGTTGGACTGTGGGAGGAAACCGGAGCACCCGGAGGAAACCCACGCAGACACTGGGAGAATGTGCAAACTCCACACAGTGACCCAGCGGGGAATCAAACCTGGGACCCTGGCGCTGTGAAGCCACAGTGCTAGCCACTATGCTACCATGCTGACTGCTGGAGTGCAGGCATTTTGCAGTTTAATGAACACCTGGGGTGAAATTCTCCGGTATCGGCGCGATGTCCACCGACCGGCGCCAAAAACGGCGCAAATCAGTCCGGCATCGCGCCGCCCCAAAGGTGCGGAATCCTGCGCATCTTGGGGGGCCGAGCCCTAACCTTGAGGGGCTAGGCCCGCGCCAGACTGATTTCCGCCCCGCCAGCTGGCGGAAAAGGCCTTTGGTGCCCCGCCAGCTGGCACGGAAATGACATTGCCGGGCGGCCACTCACGGCATCCCTGCGCATGCGCTGTGGAGGGAGTCTCTTCCGCCTCCGCCATGGTGGAGACCGTGGCGAAGGCGGAATGAAAAGAGTGCCCCCACGGCACAGGCCCGCCCACGGATCGGTGGGCCCCCGATCGCGGGCCAGGCCACCGTGGGGGCACCCCCCGGGGCCAGATCGCCCCGCCCCCCCCCAGGACCCCAGAGCACGCCCGCGCCGCCTTGTCCCGCCGGTAACAGAGGTGGTTTAATCCACGCCGGCGGGACAGGCATTCTAGCTGCGGGACTTCGACCCATCCGGACCAGAGAATTCGGCAACCGCGGGGGCGGGATTCACGATAACCCCAGGCGATTCTCCGACCCGGCGGGGGGTCGGAGAATCTCGCCCCCCTGGTATTTAAAATGTTTCAAGGAATTGTTGAACTGAAGTTGGGTTTTGTCTTTCAAGTACAACTTTCATCCTTGCACCTGTCGATCTTTATTAGAGCAGTTTCAACAAGATTTCCCACAATTAATGCTGGTAACTGAACTGTTAAAGTGGAAAGTTCCAAGCGTTTATTTTAAAACCTATTTTGTGGCGCGAAGGGGGGGGGGGTTCAAGAACCAAGAGTTGTTACCATGCATTTTGACTGTGTGTGAAATTGCAGTGTGCCCGCACCAATTATAAACAAGATGATTTGCCTGAAGCCACAACCTGGGTGGAGTGGGAATGTGGGGCTGTGGAGGTGGAGACTTAATCTCGGATATATGGGTTTATACCTAAATGCATTCAACCTGCAAGTGCCTCGGTGCTGTTACGCCCTACTGTTCTATTTTTTTCCTAAGCATTGGGTTTACTGAAATCTGCATCATCTGTGTGGTATCACAGGCACTCCATTCAGAAGTGTGTCCTGTGCACTCACAGCATCCCCAAACTCAGTCAGAATAATTTCATCATTAGGTCAATGATTCCGTTAATGTTTGGCCATATTTCTCAGATGCCTTGATGTGCATTACCACACTCCAAGGGGGGACAAATTCAATGCCAATATTACATAACAAGCCTTATCTCGCTTGCTGCCCAGACCCGCTAAGACCTTACGACCTGAAAATTAGTTTAGACCAGGATTTGAAGAGCTTTATCAATGCAGGGAAAGATTCCTGTGTCCAAAGATGGAGGTCTATGTATAGCACTGAACTGATCCTCAGGTTTCTAGATTAAATGTAACAAGATGCCAGTGACCATTGCACTTCCAAAAGCAGTTCACCTCATTGCAGAATTATTTCAGGCTGTTTAACTCACTGACAGCAGCCTTCAACTAAGTGCTGGTTTGGAGAGGTGACAGCAGGAGATTGGCATGTTGTGTGCTAGGATGAGCACTCCCACTTCGGCATCAAGTTTGAAAAGAAAGTCACCTCTTTGGTGCTGATCCCTTCCTAAGTCACAAGCATTAGGGTTGCCAATCCTGTCAGAATGGCCCAGAGTTCCATTGGATTTGCCCGCAACCTTCTAGCAGTTATTAAAAGCAATTCCGAAGAATTTAATGTGATAGAATTACATTAATCGGCTCCTGTTAGCCACAGACTGCATTTAATTAAACGGTGATGGGTGATTGCATTTGCAGGCAGCACTCCCACACAAGTGCAACGTGATGACATACAACATTTATGCTGTCGAGGCACATGTATACTGCGCTCACAGGCATCGCTGCCTGCTGCTCTACCCAGTGTTTTCCTGATGGCGGCTTGCACAGAGTGTGAACGGGCCTCGAGTTGAGACTGAGAGAGGAGTATGAGAACAAAGGAAGGAGACACAGACAAAGCGGAGGTGAAGGATGAACGATTAAGGGAAACTCTCTGAATTTTCAACTACCCCTACCTGTCTGCCTGGAAGATTCATACCCCCAGGTCCGGCCCAGCAAGCTTTAGTAGCTCTGCTAACCCCAGCTGAAAGGAAATTACCAAGACGCTGACTGGAGGTAAGCAGAAACGTTGCTTCCAGCTTCCTGCTAAGCTGCTGGGCACAAAAAATTGCACTGATTAAGAAACCTTAAGGCCAAACGTAGAAAGCTTTCTCCCATTGGCGTTGAGTCCCGGTTGGTGGAATTTTCCCGCAATCTGGCAGAGTTCACCTTCAGGTTGAAAACTGGCTTGTATCTCTCCAGCTGCACAGCCGAGTTTTCTCTCCAGATTTTCTGGCACTTGATGCACAGAGAACCTGGGATGAGGTTTGCACCATCACTCGGGCGAGGTGGAGCCTGACAGAACCGGCAAGGCCGGCTCCGCAGGGTTCAGCGTGCCATCTTTAAAGGGCACCGCGATCTACACCGAAATAAACTTCCCTCCCAATAGCATTGAGATGACCTCCCCATGCAGGTATTGTGGCACCGCCCTTCCCCACCTCTCACACAGATATTGCAGCATTTCCCTCACAGGCACCGCTGCGCCCCACCCCCCCCCCCCCCCCTCACAGGCATCAGGGTGCATACCTCCCTACCACATATAAGGGAAACCCCAAATGGGGCTCACCAGAGTGTCTGTCCCTGGCAGCACTAACCCGGCATTGCCACCCTGCCATGTCCCTCACACCCTGGAGCTAAACTTACCTGAAAACCAGTAATGATTTGCGCCAGCGTGATGTCATATCGGTTGTTTGGGATGATGTGGTGAGGGCAGACGTAATGGCGTTGAGGCCTACAATAATATTCAAATTTATTATTCAAAAAATGTTCTAATCAGGCTCACGCCCTTCCTGGGCGTGAACCGGATTGCATCATCTGAGGGGGGACCCGGGGTTTGTGAGGGCCATGAAGGATCCAGCACGAGTTTGTAGAGTCAAACAAAAAGTAACTTTATTTCCAAAAATATATACACAGCACCAGTAGTTCACTACTGGTTCCCTCTCTAGCTGGTACCACCCTGGCCAGCTCTATTTATACAGCTGCAAAGCTAATGATTGCCCGACCCTCCTTCATTGGGGGAGCTCATATACCCCAAGGTAACCAATTGTCCCCAGTCAATAGGATCCAGGCAGGTTATAACAGTGGGAATGATCACTAACCGAAATCTCGCCAGCGCAAATCCCGTTTTGGGTCTCTTGCGAGATTTAGCAGCTATTACGAGATTTGCGCACATGGCTAGTGCAGCTACTTGATCACGGCCAGAGTATCTCGCTAAAATAAAATGTGATGGCTTTACTGTGCATGGGTTCAGAAAAGACAGGTCGAAGGGTCAATTGATGACTTCACAAAGGTTGGAGAATTGAGTTGGCTGCCCTCACGACCCAAAAACCTTTGAGCTGAGTGAACCTGATGACGGTGCCCCTCAAGTAGCCTACTTTGACAGAGGTGTTCTAAATGAGGCATCAGTCCCAATTAGTATCGGCAAAGGGCTTAACTGTGGTTGCCTGATATATGCCTGAAAAATGGTCATAAAATTGCAGATGTCACCGAACCTTAAAATTGGACTGTCTTCTGCCTGTGAAACATTAGAGGCAGGATTTTCCAGTCCTTCCTGCCAGTGGGATCTTCCGTTCCTGCAGAAGGCAATCTTCTGCCCCATGTTCCCTGGATTCCCTGGAGGAAGGACGGGCAATCCACACGAGAAGCTGTATACAGCGGCACGGTGGCACAGTAGTTAGCACTGCTGCCTCACACTGCCCAGGGACCTGGGTTCAATTCTGGCCTTGGGTGACTGTCTGTGTGGAGTTTGTACATTATCCCCATGCCTGCGTGGGTTTCCTCCGGTGCTCTGGTTGCCTCCTACAGTCCAAAAATATACAGGTTAGGTGGATTGGCCATGCTAAATTGCCCTTTAGTGTCCAAAAGGTTAGGTGGGTTCCAGGAATAGGATGAGGGTGTGGGCCAAGATAGGGTGCTCTTTCAGAGGGTCTGTGCAAAGTCGATGGGCCGAATGGCTTCCTTCACACTGTAGGGATCCTATGAATCGATGGGACTGGACGATCCCGTTGGCGGCCTAGAGCGAGCCAGCTCCATTGCTGGAAAATACACCAACGGAAGCCAAGAAAATCTGGTCCTAGGCAATTAGATCCAATATCTATCCCTGTAGATCTCAATAATTTACCCCTTACATTTTGCTCAGTGTATATTAAATATTAAGGCCCTTTCTCAAACAACTCAATGCATAAAGCTTTTCCCACCACCTTACTGGTGATATCTATTTGATTAAATCCCTCCGAACAATGTATTTTTTTCATTGGATGGATAATGATAATTGATTTGAGACTTTCCCAGCGTTCTGTTTCTAGTCCTATCCCTGTGCTTCGATAATGTCTTCTCCTGACATGCTGGAGTAATATCAAACCATATAACTTATCATTTCTCCACCAGAAACCTTGCAGAGCAAAATGTTCAGAGTTCCTTGACATTCCAATCAGGGAACAACTGCTGTTAACAGTTTTATTTCCGTATCATTCTACTTTGCAATCTGCATGAGAGTTGCAGAATCTGAAGTGACGAAATGATGGAAAACCCAGCAGCAGAAACCTATCTCTGGGAATTAAATCTCTGTAGTGGGGCAATAATGCAAATAGTTGAATCATACTTACTGAAAGTGGAATAAGTTGGAATACTTTAGTGCATTCATCTCATTAGTTCTTAAATTTACTCTTGGTGACATTCATTTCCTAAAAGTTATTGGTCACCAGTAATAAGGGGCTGAATTCTCCGCTTCGCGACACCAGGGGCGGGAATCTCTGATCCTGAGACTAAGTGTTGACAGCGTCGGAAACGCCGTCGAGTTTCTTGATGGCGTCAACATGGTCTCAGGAGCAGCGATTCTGACCCCTACAGGGGTCAGCACGGTACTGGAGCGACCCATGTCGCTCCAGCTATCGATCCCGGCGCATGCACAGTGGGGCCGGCGCCAACGCGCGCATGCTCAATGGGACCGGCGCGATTGCCGCACATGCACGGTGGCTCCCTTCTCCGCGCCGACCCCGACGCAACATGGTGTAGGGCTACAGGGGCTGGCGTTTAACAAAAGAGGTCCCCAGCCCGAGAGGCTAGCCCCGATCGTGAGCCAAGCCACAGCGGAGGCCCCACCTGGGGTCGGACCCCCCTCCTCCCCCACCAGGCCGCCCCCAGATCCATTCACGACGAGGTCCCGCCGGGTAAGACCAGGTGTGAACAGTGCCGGTGGGACTTGGGTGTTTTTTTACGGCCGCTTGGCCCAACCTGGGCTGAGAATCGCCGGAGGGGACCTGTAGAGCGGCCCCCGACTGGCGCCGCGCTGACCGCGCCGGCGCCAATGCCACAGATTCTCCGCTCTCCGGAGAATCGGCGGACTGGTGTCGGGGCAGCATCGCGCGATTCACGCCCGTCCAGGCGATTATCCGGCCCTGCCTGGGCTGAGAGAATCCAGACCCAGAAGCGTGAATCACGATTGGGCGGAGAATCGCGCAAAAGTCAAAGATCGAGGTTTGCGCCTGGGGCCAATTCGGACGCCATGCACCGGTCTCTGGCAGGCGGCGATATTGATGTTTGCACTTCGCACTGACGGGCCAATGCACATGTGGAATTTGCATGGATTTCAATATCATTGGCGGCTTAGACACTTTCATGCTCCACCCGTCCATGTTGCTCCGCCACTCTTAGGTGGGGGTCTTGGGGGCGCGAAGTGGTGCAGGTATTTACAAGCAGGAAATGGACGCCATAGCTGTGGAAGGGGAGTGGGATGTTAGAAAAGCACTGAAAAATCTTCCACAATTGTGAGGCTTGCTGGAGGGCTGACTGCCGGGCCAGGAGGAGCGGGGAATGAATTGGTGCCAAGTCCGTGGTCTCGAGGTATCCTCCTCGGGATCGGGGTCTCTGGCTCACACTACCATTGCTCCAGTGTGTGTTTTAAATGTACTTCCCTGGTGCTACTTACAAGCTCCTGGCTGCTCACACTGCTGAGTGCTG
The DNA here is from genome assembly GCF_047496885.1 of Scyliorhinus torazame. Classification (NCBI taxonomy): domain Eukaryota; kingdom Metazoa; phylum Chordata; class Chondrichthyes; order Carcharhiniformes; family Scyliorhinidae; genus Scyliorhinus; species Scyliorhinus torazame. The sequence continues at coordinate 65,828,770 of NC_092723.1, read as the reverse complement.
CCTGTGTCATGTGAATGCTCAAAGAGTCTCTAGTCATCTTGAAGCCCACGCAGGCCTCCCCCCATGGACACCCTCATATCCCAATTGCAGACCCACCCAGTGTTGGCATTCCTCATAAGTGCTGTCGCACTGCAGAGGAAGCAGGGGATCAGCTGAGCTCACTGCAACCAGAGGACACCTGCACTTTAGAACCCTTCCTGGTTCTCTGACACATTCAGGACAGAGGCCTCAACAGTGACCCTCAACCCTCAGGTGCACCAGCTATCACCTCCTGGTGAGGCTGGCAGCACTGACTGCCTCTGCCATCACGTCTCAGGCTCTGTTCAGGAGGGCAGACTTGAGGCTGTGGCCCACACCACAAGAGAGCGTCCCTCCTCTCCTCACTAGCATGGAGCTGTGGCTCCTCCTCGGACTCCCAAACTCGGCGGGGTGGGGGGCAGATTTTCTGTGAACCACCTTCTTGGCTGAAGTGAGCGCGTGGTAAGTTAAGCGCTTAAAAACTATCAGGCTCTTTGGTGCTAACTCCAGCCCCAGCGGTAACAAAGCCAGCGGGACTAGAAATTGCTTTGAATTTGTCCCAGCAGTGTGCTAGCCCATTTGCACGTCCTGACGCACTTACCGAATAACACACCCAACAGAAGTGTGAATCTCACGCTTTTTAGTGCCAGTTAGGCTGCGATTCAACTCCGCTCCGCACGCAACGGGTGTATTGTGCAAAAGCCCCAAATCAGTCTTCGTGCACAGCCTTCACAAATCAACTGACTCGCTCTACCCAGTCCGATCTGGATTTCGCCCTCGCAGATCCATATCTGCATATTTAAATATGCATATTAAAATGACTCATTTAAATAAAAAACGGCAAAGTGCCATTGAAGAGTGGGGTATTTCTCGACGCTGCAGCCACCGAGAAACACCCCGCTAAACGCGCCCGACAGCGGACTTTGTATTAAGTCAGCTGGATTGCGCCCTTATTCTCCCAAACGGAGAATTCCGGCCAATATCTCCTTGTGTGGCTCAGTGTGAAATGTTGCTTGTTAATTCTACTGAAGCATTTTAATTCATTAAATATGCTCTTTAAACATAAAGATCGTGGCCCAGGGATTAATTTCTGGTGCTGGCCTTACTGTAGCAAATGTGGCCAATCTCAACTGGGATTGTCTTGCTTCACACTTCTGGGGCGAAATTCTCCCCCAACGGCGGGATGTCCGCCGACTGGCGCCAAAGCCGGCGCCAATCAGATGGGCATCGCGCCGGCCCAAAGGTGCGGAAGGCTCCGCACCTTTGGCGGCCTAGCCCCAACATTAAGGGGCTAGGCCGACGCCGGAGGGATTTCCGCCCCGCCAGCTGGCGGAAATGGCGTTTGTTTCCCCGCCAGCTGGCGCGGAAATGCGGCGCATGCGCGGGAGCGTCAGCGGCCGCTGTCAGTTTCCCGCGCATGCGCAGTGGGGAGAGTCTCTTCCGCCTCCGCCATGGTGGAGGCCGTAGCGGAGGCGGAAGGGAAAGAGTGCCCCCACGGCACAGGCCCGCCCGCGGATCGGTGGGCCCCGATCGCGGGCCAGGCCACCGTGGGGGCACCCCCCGGGGTCAGATCGCCCTGCGCCCCCCCCCCCCCAGGACCCCGGAGCCGGCCCACGCCGCCTGGTCCCGCCGGTAAGTACCAGGTTTGATTTACATCGGCGGGACAGGCAATTCCTGGGCGGGACTTCGGCCCATCCGGGCCGGAGAATCCAGCGGGGGGGGTCCCGCCAACCGGTGCGGCCCGATTCCCGCCCCCGCCCAATCTCCGGGAGCGGAGACTTCGGCGGGGGCGAGATTCACGGCGGCCAACGGCCATTCTCCGACCCGGCGGGGGGGTTGGAGAATGACGCCCCTGAAGTGGTTTAGCATTCATGTAACTGGTATATGTAACACCTGGCAGTATAAAGCCAGGTCGCAGAATGCACGCACTTGCGGGACTACTTTGTCTCAGTCTCACACAGGAGGATCTCTGTCTAAACTTGTAGATGTGTCTTCGAAAAGGGATATAGAGACTTTCTGCACGCGGTGAGTATTAACATTGGAAAGGCCAGATGTCATCATGTCCTGCAAGCAATGACCAACGAGGTGAAACTCTGATCTGCCTGTACCAGGGATGAAGTCAGGAAGAAGGTCAACAACATAAAAATGTTCATGGTGACCTACCATTGATGTAAAGAAGAAAAAACGAGGACAGATAGAACGTTCTATCTTTGGCTGATTGTTTATACTCCCAATGGCATATTGCCATCACAACATAAGGCAAATATATCAACAATTAAAAGGAATGTGCAAATGGGTAACAGATTGTGCCAACCCCTCTCTACATATGTGAAACAGCATGGTTCTCAATTTCAGTACATGGAAGAGCAGTTTCTTAAAGGCAGGTGGCACTTTGAAATGGGGAAAAGTGTCCTATTTGATACCTCAATGTTCATTAATGCACTGTGCTTGAAATGACATGAATGGATTAGTATGCTCCTCCTGGATTTTGATACACTGGGAATTTACATATCTACCTGGATCCTGTACCACACCTGCAGGTAAAACAGTTCAGTCTGTGCACTTTTTTCAATTGTTAGAGGTAGCACCAAGGGGATGGTTATAGGAGCAGAACCTGGTGCCCTTAGAGGGTCATCTAGTTTAACTTATTGGCTGTGGATAACAATAATCTTTATTATTGTCACAAGTAGGCTTATATTAACCCTGCAATGAAGTTCCTGTGAAAATCCCCTAGTCGCCGCCTGTTCGGATACACTGAGGGAGAATTCAGAATATCCAATTCACCTAACAAACATGTATTTTGTGGCTTGTGGGAAGAAACCGGAGCGCCCGGAGGAAACTACCGCAGACCCGGGGAGAACGTGAAGACTCCACAGAGACAGTGAGGCAAGCTGGGAATCGAACCCGGGTCCCTGGCACTGTGAAGCAACAGTGCTAACCACAATAACATTATAAATAACAGTAAAATATGTCCACTTTGGAATACATTGGAAGGTCTGTGCATTAAAGTCTCAGGAGACCTGAATGGTTCATGGGTAGCAATGTGAATTACCTGGTAATGAAGAAAGATTCTCCAGTATGTGGGCAGCCAAGGAACTCACTAATTGGCTCAGTGGGTGCACCTCTGAGCCAAAATGTTGTATGTCCAAGTCCCTCATCCAGGCCGTGAACACAGTCCAGTGTGGTGCTGAGCGAGTGGAGCACAGATGGAGTTACTGTACTCAGGGGACACATTATGCTGAGGCTTGACCTGCCCTCTGAAGTTGCTATAAAAGATCCCATGATATTATTTCTAAGAAGATCAGGGGTGTTACTTTGGACGCTTGGCCAATGTTTATCCCTCAGATTATATCACAAAAACTGATTAGCTGGTCATTTATACTTTGCTGTTTGTGGGAGTTTGCAGTGAGCAAATTAGTTGCTGCATTTCTCACATTTACCACAATGATTACACTTCCAGAGTGCTTCATTGGTTGTCAAGCACTTTGGGATGTCTCATGGTCATGTAGCACACTAAATATGTGCATTTTCTTTTCCCGAAGAATTGAACGTGTATCATTCATGGATGCTGACATTGCAGCCATTTACATATTGGGTGTCAAACACAGGAACCCCGAGAACCAGCTATGACTCTTACCGCTAGCCCAGCATGAAGTTGTGAGCAGCACCATTCCATGCTTCCCACGAGCCCATCCCTTCCCGTAGTCTCAGGCGGTGAAGTGGCTTCTGGATTAGCAACAATCCCGTGTGGGCATTGAGCCCAGCAGTGTCAGTCAGTAAACTCTTGGATTTGGGTCTGTGATCCTGAGATGACTGGGGAACTAATCTTGGTGTATCAGGGTGAATAAAAGCAAAGAACCACCTCATATCCTAAGGTTAGATAGTGAAGGTTCAGGACCGCCAGCAACTAGGGACCAAATAGATTAAAATAAGTAGCTTTGAAAAGAAACAAAATAATCAACACATAAAAGAACAGTGGTGCCACACGAACAGACAATTAACCTCTGACCTGCACTGAATTCCTGTTGAAGTGTTGTTAAATTATGACAGCTGATTAGCTTATCAGTGTTGTTAATGTTAGTGTTCCTCAGCAAGCAGTGGAGGCTGAGTCACTGAATACATTCCAAGCTGAACTAGAATGTCAAGGGCTATGCGGGACAGGTAGGAAAGTGGAGTTAAGGGTCACAATAAGATCAGCCATGATCGTACTGAATGGCAGAGGGGGCTCGAGAGGCTAAATGGCCCACTCCTGCTTCTTGAGGTTCCGAGGAAGTGCGACATTGTCCCAGATGCATGCATAAAACATTAAACCGAGGGTTGCTCAGCATGTGAGCTGCACTTATTGCCTATCCTCAGTTGTTGGAAAGCGACTTTGTTTATCGTCAAAAGAGGCTGTTTAACTTTAGAATTTGAGGCTGACGTCGATGAAGAAGAAACAGATTCATTCCCCTGAGGGAATTGATGAACCAGCTGAATTTTTATGACAACCAGTTTTCATGGTCTGCTGCAGATTTAATTAATTTGGTTTCACATAACTTGCACATGATCAAATCTGCATTCTGAGCTGCTAGCTCAGTGTTACAACCACAAGACAATATCATTAGCTTGTTAGTGCTTACACTACTGGGCAGAACAATCCTATGACACTGTGCCTAGAAGGGCAGTACGGTGGCACAGTGGTTAGCCCTGTTGCCTCACAGCGCCAGGGACCCTAGTTCAATTCTGGCCTTGGGTGACTGTCTATGTGGAGTTTGCACTTTCTCCCCATGTCTGCGTGGGTTTCCTCCGGGTGCTCCGGTTTCCTCCCACAACCCAAAGGTGTGCAAGCTAGGTGGATTGGCCATGCTAAATTGCCCTTTAGTTTCCAAAGGTTAGGTGGAGATATGGGGATAGGGCGGGGGAGTGGGCCAAGGTAGGGTGTTCTTTTGGAGAGCTGGTGCAGACTTGATGGACCGAATGGACTCTTGTACTGAGGGGATTCTATGACACTGTATAAAACTGGCTTCTATTAGTCTCCCAGTGTTCTGGCAACAGCTCACATCTCATAGAGAAATCTCATAGAATTTAGAGTGCAGAAGGAGGCCATTCGGCCCATCGAGTCTGCACCGGCTCTTGGAAAGAGCACCCTACCCAAGTCCACACCTCCACCCTATCCCCATAACCCAGTAACCCCACCCAACACTAAGGGCAATTTTGGATACTAAGGGCAATTTATCATGGCCAATCCACCTAACCTGCACATCTTTGGGCTGTGGGAGGAAACCAGAGCACCCGGAGAAAACCCACGCACACACGGGGAGGATGTGCAGACTCCGCACAGATAGTGACCCAAGCCGGAATCGAACTTGGGACCCTGGAGCTGTGAAGCAATTGTGCTATCCACAATGCTTCCGTGCTGCCCTAAATGTCACCAACCCCACCAGAAACAGATTAACCAATCATTCATCTTAGTTGCTGTTTGGCGAAATTGGCAGCTTTGCTTGCCTCGGGAGCAGAGGCGACCACAGTTCAATCCAAATCAATTGTAAGATCAGAGAATTGGGGCTACAATATGATCGTGGCCACTTTGAGTGTAGTGCCCCTGCTAGAAGCTAGAGGATTGCTTGATCAAATGAATTACTGCAGAACACATGAAAGATGAGGCACACACATTCTGCACCAGGTTCAGCCTTGTCTCACCCCTTGTTCTTAGTGTTGGAAAGTCCAGCACTTTGGAACAGAAATCGTTGGCCAAAAGGAAGCGCTAGATTCTCCAGGCCTTCCTTTCTTGCTTAACCCTTTTGGCAGGACTTTGTTGAGGGTCCTCTGTTTCTATTCTGCAGGGGCTTTCCTCACTTCAGGCATGGCTGGAGCACAAGATAAAGTAAAGCACCTCGTGCCTCACCTTTACCCCAGAAGGCCTGTCCCAACCTTTTCCCTCCCAATGGTGTGGCATGACTCATTCCAGGCTTCCTCCCCAACCTCCTCCCTCTCTCTCGTGCGTGACCCACCCCAAAGTTGCACCTTGCTGCAACCCCATGATTAATACAAGTGACCAGGGAGGAGCAAATGTTCTCCACTATACTCGGGCCATCACTGAGGTACTGCAAAACCCATAGCCAGCAACAAAATGATGAATTAGGATGCAACATATTGAAAGCTGTTAACTTGACAACTTTGCAAGGCAGCTAACCTTGAATAGCCTTGTTGCGTTCACATTAATCTTAGACATTGACTGGAAACCTGTCCGAAGTAGAGTCAGGTTGGTGTTAAATTATTGTGAAACATTAAAAATGCAATGATTTAAACTCTATCACGTATTTAGCATACTTTGTTGGGCCCTTCCCAACCCAATCTCCTCCTCCTCATAATATGGCTCTGGGTCACTTTGTCAATTAGTTTATAGAGTGCCTTTCACAACTTTACAAACATGCTTCTCTCCGGAGTCTCAGCTGCAGTGAAGTACTTCTGTAGTCAATGTTGTTATGTAGGGAATCCTAATACACATTTCCACTTTGCAAAATTAACAAACAGAAGGCTCAGTTCCTCTCACCTCCTAATGTGTCCCCCTCTCCCAACAACCAAATACCTGAGGTGAGAAAAGGCTGCTTCAACATTATAAATGAGGTCTCCGAGCTCGGGAACTGTTGGCAAGGCTGTCATTTAGGGTTTATCACTGAGTGGCTTGTGATAAGCTTTCCTCTAGAATTTCTGAGTACACATGGTGAAGTTAATCCCACGGTGCTGTTAGATTAATCTTTACCCAGTAACAATGAGGGAACTGCTATATTTCTATATATGTCCTGGAATGATGCATGACTTTTAAGGATTTCTGTCTAATGGACCTTCTTTCAACCATGTGTTAGCCATTTACTTTATTGAGTTCATTCTCATAACTCCATGCCCCTTTCAAAAACCAATTAATCAATGCTATTAATATATCTATAGCTTTCCATCCAACTCTCAGCCGATATCAATAATCCACAGAAAGTAATGAAAGTCAATCGGGGGAGATGGTAGCATTGTGTCACTGTCACTTGACTCATAATCCTGAGACCCTGGCTAACACGCTGAACACATGGGTTCAAATCCGCACAATGGGTGGAATTTAAATTCAGATTTAAAAAATGGAATTAAAAAGGGAGTGTCGGAGGTCTTGAAAAGCATTGATTATCATTTTAAAATTAATCTGGCTCTCTAATGCCCTTCTAAGGAAGGAAATCTGCCATCCTTAACTGGTCTGGCCTACATGTGACTTCACAGCGATGTGGTTTACTTTTAACTGCCTTTTGAAATTGCCGAGCAAATTCAAGGGCAATTAGCGATGGGCAACAAATTCTGGCCGAACCAGCGAAGCCCACATCCCGTGAAAGAATAAAGGGGAAAAAAGAATGAAAATCCATCCATCGTTCAAAGTTAGGAAGCAACACTCTTTGCCTAAGGTCAGGGGAGAGGGGAAAAGAAACATAAATAGAAAACATATAATTTTGAAGTTTTGTTGAATTGCAGTTATTTGCTTCTGTCTTGTTTAATCTTCTTATTGTTAAGCTGCAAATTTCAAACATGGCCAGTTACAATGCAGTTGAAGTTCATCAGATACATTTTTAACTCCAAGCTTGTATCAAGAGAGCAATCATAAACCTTCTGTCAGATGGCATCAGTGACGAAAGCTATTGATTAATGATATGGAACTAATGACATGGAAAATAATCCATGAAAATTATGAATAAATATGAAATTTGCCAGTGAAGTGCTAAACAGGCTGGTCAGCATTGGGAAAGAGGTTAAACTTTCATTCCTGATCACAGTACGAAGTCTTACAACACCAGGTTAAAGTCCAACAGGTTTGTTTCGATGTCACTAGCTTTCGGAGCGCTGCTCCTTCCTCAGGTGAATGAAGAGGTCTGTTCCAGAAACACATATATAGGCAAATTTAAAGATGCCAAACAATGCTAGGAATGCGACCATTAGCAGGTGATTAAATCTTTACAGATCCAGAGATGGGGTAACCCCAGGTTAAAGAGGTGTGAATTGTCTCAAGCCAGGACAGTTGGTAGGATTTCACAGGCGAGATGGTGGGGGATGAATGTAATGTGACATGAATCCCAGGTCCCGGTTGAGGCCGCACTCATGTGTGCGGAACTTGGCTATAAGCTTCTGCTCGACGATTCTGCGTTGTCGCGGGTCCTGAAGGCCGCCTTGGAGAACGCTTACCCGGAGATCAGAGGCTGAATGCCCTTGACTGCTGAAGTGTTCCCCGACTGGAAGGGAACATTCCTGCCTGGTGATTGTTGCGCGATGTCCGTTCATTCGTTATCGCAGCGTCTGCATGGTCTCGCCAATGTACCACGCTTCGGGACATCCTTTCCTGCAGCGTATGAGGTAGACAACGTTGGCCGAGTCGCACGAGTATGTACCGCGTACCTGGTGGGTGGTGTTCTCACGTGTAATAGTGGTATCCATGTCGATGATCTGGCACGTCTTGCAGAGATTGCCATGACAGGGTTGTGTGGTGTCGTGGTCACTGTTCTGAAGACTGGGTAGTTTGCTGCACACAATGGTTCGTTTGAGGTTGCGCGGTTGTTTGAAGGCAAGTAGTGGGGGTGTGGGGATGACCTTGGCAAGATGTTCATCGTCATCAATGACGTGTTGAAGGCTGTGAAGAAGATGGCGTAGTTTCTCCGCTCCGGGGAAGTACTGGACGACGAAGGGTATTCTGTCCCATGTTTGTCTTCTGAAGAGGTCGGTCCGGTTTTTCGCTGTGGCGCGTTGGAACTGTCGATCGATGAGTCGAGTGCCATATCCCGTTCGTACAAGGGCATCTTTCAACGCCTGTAGATGTCTGTTACGCTCCTCCTCGTCTGAGCAGATCCTGTGTATACGGAGCGCTTGTCCATAGGGGATGGCTTCTTTAATGTGTTTAGGGTGGAAGCTGGAGAAGTGGAGCATCATGAGGTTATCCGTGGGTTTACGGTAAAGCTAAGTGCTGAGGAGACCGTCCTTGATGGAGACCAGTGTGTCCAAGAATGCAACTGATTTTGGAGAGTAGTCCATGGTGAGTCTGATGGTTGGATGGAACTTATTAATGTCATCGTGTAGTCGTTTCAGTGATTCTTCGCCGTGGGTCCAAAGGAAAAAACTGTCATCGATGTATCTGGTGTATAACATCGGTTGAATGTCCTGTGCGGTGAGTAGGTCCTGTTCAAACTTGTGCATGAAGATGTTGGCGTATTGGGGTGCGGATTTGGTCCCCATGGCTGTTCCGTGCGTCTGGATGAAGAACTTGTTGTCGAAGGTGAAGACGTTGTGATCCAGAATGAAGCGGATGAGTTGCAGAATTGCGTCTGGAGATTGGCAGTTGTCGGTGTTGAGTACGGAGGCTGTTGCAGCAATGCCGTCGTCATGGGGTTGCTGGTGTAGAGTGCCGAGACGTCCATTGTGACGTGGAATGTTCCTGGTTCAACTGGTCCATGGGTGCTGAGTTTCTGTAGGAAGTCCGTCATGTCGCGACAGAAGCTGGGTGTACCTTGTACGATGGGTTTCAAGATGCCCTCGATGTAGCCAGAGAGGTTCTCACACAGGGTCCCATTGCCTGAAACGATAGGGCGGCCTGGTGTGTTGGCCTTATGTATTTTTGGGAGGCAGTAGAGATCTCCAATGCGGGGAGTACGTGGGATGAGAGCACGTAGGGTGCTCTGAAGATCTGGATCTAAGGTCTTGATCAGTCTGTTAAGTTGGCGGATGTGTTCCTTGGTCGGATCTGCAGGTAACTGTCTGTAGTGTTCTTGGTTGTTCAGTTGTCGGTATACTTCTTTGTAGTAGTCCGTTCTGTTCAGTACGACAGTGGCCCCCCCTTTGTCTGCTGGTTTGATGACGATGCTGTGGTTGGTCTTGAGAGCGCGGATGGCATTGCGTTGTGCTTGGGTGACGTTCGGGGTTGTCTTGTGAATGCGACTGATGAATCTGGCATTGACGCGACTCCTGACGGCTTGAGCATACATGTCGAGTCTAAGGCAGCGGCCTTCCGGAGGGGTCCAATTCGACTCTTTCCTCTTCGGTTGCGAACCTCAGATCTCTCGGTCTGCTGTTCCGGTTCATTGGTAGTCTGCTTGGGTTCGCTGTTGGCCTCTTGGGGTCTGTGGAAGAATTCCCGGAGCCTCATTCGCCTGATGAATTCCTCCGTGTCTGCCGCGAGACTGATGGGGTCCATTTTGGTGGTGGTGCAGAAATTAAGCCCTCTGCTGAGGACTTCGATTTCGTCTGGTTGAAGGACGTAGTCTGACAAGTTGACAATAGATTTCCCTGTATTGTTTTCTACTGTGACACCGGGGGTGGCTTGGTTGCTGCCGGTGGTGATGCCAAGTTTCTCAAGCTTTCTGTTCTTGGTATGCATATAGGTGGCATAGTATTGTTGTCTCATCTGTTTGGCGGTGTTCCGCAGCTGGTCTGCTGCACCCTGAGCGCAAGTTGAGAATATGGCCTCTATCTTGGTTTCCAGGTTGCGTTGTCTGCTGTAGAGCTGGCGGACGAGGTGGTTGAGGAGTGTGAGAAAGGTGCGACGGCAGAGTCTCTCAGCGAAGTCTGTGTTGTTGGTCGACTTGAGTGGGTTTGTGATCTGTAGCCCTTTCGGGATCTTGTCTGCTTTCTTGCATCTTTGTAGAAACTTAATGTCAGTGTCTATATGCGCGATCTTCCTGAAGATCCTCTCCACTTTGAGCCGGCAGTTTGCGGTGTCGATGGTAGCCATGATGTGGAGATGCACCCTAAACACATTAAAGAAGCCATCCCCTATGGACAAGCGCTCCGTATACACAGGATCTGCTCAGACGAGGAGGAGCGTAACAGACATCTACAGACGTTGAAAGATGCCCTCGTACGAACGGGATATGGCACTCGACTCATCGATCGACAGTTCCAACGCGCCACAGCGAAAAACCGGACCGACCTCTTCAGAAGACAAACATGGGACACAACCGACAGAATACCCTTCGTCATCCAGTACTTCCCCGGAGCAGAGAAACTACGCCATCTTCTTCACAGCCTTCAACACGTCATTGATGACGATGAACATCTTGCCAAGGTCATCCCCACACCCTCACTACTTGCCTTCAAACAACCGCGCAACCTCAAACGAACCATTGTGTGCAGCAAACTACCCAGTCTTCAGAACAGTGACCACGACACCACACAACCCTGTCATGGCAATCTCTGCAAGACGTGCCAGATCATCGACATGGATACCACTATTACACGTGAGAACACCACCCACCAGGTACGCGGTACATACTCGTGCGACTCGGCCAACGTTGTCTACCTCATACGCTGCAGGAAAGGATGTCCCGAAGCGTGGTACATTGGCGAGACCATGCAGACGCTGCGATAACGAATGAACGGACATCGCGCAACAATCACCAGGCAGGAATGTTCCCTTCCAGTCGGGGAACACTTCAGCAGTCAAGGGCATTCAGCCTCTGATCTCCGGGTAAGCGTTCTCCAAGGCGGCCTTCAGGACCCGCGACAACGCAGAATCGCCGAGCAGAAGCTTATAGCCAAGTTCCGCACACATGAGTGCGCCTCAACCGGGACCTGGGATTCATGTCACATTACATTCATCCCCCACCATCTCGCCTGTGAAATCCTACCAACTGTCCTGGCTTGAGACAATTCACACCTCTTTAACCTGGGGTTACCCCATCTCTGGATCTGTAAAGATTTAATCACCTGCTAATGCTCGCATTCCTAGCATTGTTTGGCATCTTTGAATTTGTCTATATATGTGTTTCTGGAACAGACCTCTTCATTCACCTGAGGAAGGAGCAGCGCTCCGAAAGCTAGTGACATCGAAACAAACCTGTTGGACTTTAACCTGGTGTTGTAAGACTTCGTACTGTGCTCACCCCAGTCCAACGCCGGCATCTCCACATCATTTCTTTCCTGATCAGTCAGTAAAAGAAAATCAACTTTAAATGTCCTTTAGCCAAAAGGAGAAAATGCTGGAAAACCTTAACAGCATCTGGCAGCATCTGTAGGGAGAGAAAAGAGTTAACGTTTTAAGTCCAGATGACCCTTTGTCAAAGCTAAAAGACATAGAAAGTGGGAGATATTTATACTGTAGGGTGGGGGAATGAAAGATCAGTCATAGTCACAGAAACCAAGGGAAAAGAGTGCTAATGGCAGTCTCCAGAGAAAATAAAAGGTGTGAAAGGGCAGACAGCAGAGAAACTAAGATCAGAGGGTAGATGTAGATGTGGGGTAGGAGGGACATGGATGGGAAGGGGGAAGTAAAGGGGAGATAAGGTAAGGAAAGGGGGGATAAGATAGGGGGGGAATATATATAAAAAAGACAAAATAGAAATAAATGGTAAAAGATAGTTAAAATGAAATGGAATGAAAACAAAGGGGTTGAGGTGGGGTAGAGCTAATCATCTGAAGTTGTTTCATTCGATGTTGAGACTGGAAGGCTGTAGCATCAGGTCCCGCCACGACCGGGCCGGAAAATCCAAAGTTGCAACCTGTTTTCAGCTGTTCTTCACCAAGTTGTGAAGATGCAATGGAGCATCATCCTGAATATTCCCCTCTCGCTCCTCTCGGCAATTGGTTCAAAATGGCAGTGGCAGAGGCACCAGACTTTTGTACCCCCAGAAGGACAGGTGTTGAAAGGAAAAACTGGAGCTAATCCTTACACTTTTATCAACATTTCTATGTGGAGATACGCAATACAAACTTCTCCTAAACCAGTGCTTTTCAAATTTTTTGCCCAGGCCCCATTTTTACCATCCGGCCATCCTTCACGATCCATGCCGGCCACCCCCACCTGAAACATCTCGACTCACCGTTTTCACTTCCCTTTAATATGACAGGTGAGCCTCCTTGATCCTCACGATCTCACTTGCTTTGTTATTCAAAGTTACATTCTTGCTAAGGACTTCAGCTGATGATTTAAGATCTCACTGCATCCGTTCAAAACAATCAAGAGGTTTGTCCTCGAACTCGCCATGCTCCGTCTTGAATTGCCTTTGATGTTTTGAGGGGTTTAATCTTTAATTTGCCAGTGCTTCCCTGCATATAACACACATGAACTTTGCATCCTTATTTGCAGTGGCACAATTAATACAGTCATACCTCAAGAAATTATCTTAATGCTGCATTGTTCCTGTTTTCAGCTCCTTCTTCATGGGTTGTTCACCAGAGACCCTGGAGCTCACACCAGCAGTGCTGGCAATTACAAAATGGAGGAATCTCTCTCGCGCCCAGAGCATGTGACGACAGTGTATGGGGCCCATGACCCACTCCCTGCTGCCACTTCTGGAGAAAAGACTCTAGTGATTTTTAGAAGAATCTCCTCCTGGGTCAGCACACTGACGTCAGGAAGCAACCATCTGCCTCGCTGCACTCTGGGCCTGCATACTGCTGAGGGGGGACGCACGGACGGGAAGGCCGGCATTCTGAAAGCCGGTCACAGCCGACATTTTAAAAGCCGGTCGCGGCCGTTGGGCACTTATTCCCACGATAGGGAATGCCGCGACTGATGGCCCCGCGACCCTCCCGACACCCGCCAGCGACGCACACGTGGGTCTCGACCCTGACTTTGAAAATGACTGTCCGAAACCAACAACCACAATATCTGTCTGATTCTATTTAAAAGAGCACAAGTGAATCCCTACTTAATGCACATAATTAAACACAATTAATTTATAATTAACAAGAGCAGGGCACCTTCCACCTTCTTGGCTGTGTTGACATTGGATACAATGTAGCACAGGTAGTTTCAAATGAGAGACTGGAATTGGGGAGGAGTTTTTGAGCCTAACGAGTGTGGAACACTTGAGGAGGGATTACTGCTGTGGGGAATAACTGCAGTACTAATTTATTTTGTTGCCTTTTTTTGCCTGCAAAGCCTTTGCCTGCAGAATGTGAACATGTTGACAGAATTTGATTCCCCACCTCCACACACACACCAAGTAAGACCCTGCTTGATCAACTGTGACATTTCTTATGGGAAGCGAGTATACTAATGTGTGCTATGTCCTAGAGGAGGAGGACTAAAAGCAGGAGGGGATGGAAGAAAAAGGAACTAATTGCCAGATGACTATATTCTAACAAAAATTTCTTGATCAGTCTTGAAAATGTTATTGGCCCAGTATCCATAGCCTTTTGGGTTGGGGGTCCCAGATTCCCAGTCCCCTTGGTATGAAAAGTACTTCTTAATTTCCCTCTTAAATGGCCAAACTGTAATTGGCCCCTCCAAGGCCAATATATTTTTCCAAAGGTTTGGCAATCAAAACTCAAGGCAGTGTCCCAGATGGGGTTTGGCCGAGACTCTGTACAGCTGGAGTATAACTTTCTCATTTTTGACTTCCAAGCTTTCTTGAAGATAAAATTTCAGTAGCCTTCTTGATTCTTTCACGGGATGTGGGCGTCACTGGCAAGGTCAGCATTTGTTGCCCATCCAATCGCCATTGAGCTGAGCATCTTACTAGACCATTACAGGGGGCAGTAAAGAGACAATGGGCAAGATTTTCTGGCCACCCCACAGCGTGGTTCTTGGTGGAGGGAGGTAGCCCGCCATTGGCTGGTGGTGGGATCTTCTCATTCCGCCACTGTCAATGGGACTTCCCATTGAATCCACCCCCGCTGCCTGGACACCCAGCGGTGGATTGTCGGGGGAACCAGAAGATCTCACCCAACATTACTGTGGGTCTGGGGTCACATGTAGACTCTACCAGGTAAGCACGGCAGATTTCCCTCTCAAAAGGACATTAATGAAACTGAAATGATAGCTGTCATGGTCACAATTACTGAGACGAGCTTCATATTCCAAATGTATTAATTGAATTTATATTCCAATAGCTGCCATGGTGAGCTTTGAACCTACATCTTCCAAATCATTAACCATTCTCTGGATTACTAGTCTAGTGACAATACAGCTACACCACCATCTCCCCTAAATTGATTAGATCCATACACTTTGTAATATAGAAGTGATATGTATTGCTTCCCACTATCCAATGGTAGCAGACATGGGCTTGGATTCTCTGATCGGTCTTGTTTTACTGACTGAGGAGCCCATTTAAAAATTGGGTTACAATCAATGTTAACATAACACCACTCAGAGAGTCTGGGTTGTGATGCTTAAGGGTGCACTGTCTAAATTATTTACTGCTCAACAGACTGTATGACTGTCAAGCCTTGATCTGATTCTGGTATACAAACATAACATTCTCCTCAAGGAGCCAACCGCACACTATTGGCTTTGACACTGCTATGTTGGACAGAGTTTAAAAAGTATCGAGGAATTTGTTGGACCTTCTGGGCTCTTTGCAACTTCGGGCAGAATTCACAGAATTGTTGCGGTGCAGATGGAGACCATTCAGCCCATTGTGTCTGCACAGAGTTCCTTTCTTGTTTAATGTTTGAAGTGTCCGAGTGTCCCACTTGCGCTCGCAGGAGGCATTGCTAATTGTGCAGGAAATGCAGGTCTGCAAACCAGGGGAAGTATGCAAGCACAGAGTGCTGCGATGTTGGTGGAAATGTGGTTCACAGCAACAGAAAATAAGTATTCCCAAAGACAAACTTATCCCTGAGATCCCAGGGACTCAGGCCAGCATTGCAGCCCAATATACAATGCCTAAATTGTACCTCTACACAGTTATTTTCCCAACATCGAGAGATTCATAACTCCTAATTGCCCCACGGGTGATCAATCCGATCTTTAAAGAAACAATATTCTCAGAGCTCCTTGTGCTTAGCGAGACACCTGGTTGATTAATTGAATACCATCCCTATTGACTCAGGCAGCTTGCAAACTCCAGAAAACTTTGCTATAAATTCACATATATACATACATAAATATTTATATCTTCCCTGATGTGAATAATCAATTCATGCAGGAATGAAATGTTTGCTACTCCAGTGGAATAAATTGCATGTTAAACATGTTGGAAACCTTAGTCGCTGCAATAAGACTGCAAACAGCTTACAATGATAGAAACTAACACAGTCACAGGAGAGGCAATGTTAACAAATTAGCCATTTAACACACATTGGATGCTCATCATGGGTAGACAACTAGTGTGCACATTGGCTTTAGAGACTAGTTTGCGTTCCTCTGGAGGGTCATCAGGAGGGAGATTGTGGATTTCTTTGCATCTTTTGCATGATAATTGCATATATTTGAGCTTTCCCACTATACCTATTAGTCACGCTCTGAGAATTACTAAGAGGTGGAGAACTGCTTGCCAGGTAGTTGTAGAGAAAGAACTAGGCCGTTTCACAAACCATTGAGGAGTGGCTCATCTTTTCAGCTGCAATTCCCATAGAGGCACTTTTAAAGATACCTCCGTATCCGTACACTTGGCTGACTGGATGTGATTTTTTTTCAGATCATGGAGATGAGGGAAGGCTGTGAACAAGCTTGGAGATTTAGATATACATTGACCAGGGTTGGGGGTCCAGATAGTCATCGAAACAATTAGGATTTGAAGTAAGGAAAGAAATATTCTACATTTCTAAAGCACCTTTCACAACTCTGGGATATTTCAAAGCACTCAGCTAATGAAGTGTAATCACTGTTGTAGTTCTGGAGTACCATGAGACAGAATGATATTTGAATCTTTTATTGGATATAGTGTGCAGTGGTCTGCCAAATGAACAGAACCTACTGGATTTGAGACTCCTATGGTGCCACATTATTAGAACGCTCCTATTTTTTGATTGGTAGATATAATAACCCTCATGAGACCCACGGGGTTACATCAATTGATCTCCCCATGGCACTCATAGAATACGAGCTTCCCCACTAGTGGGCGGAGACCCATCCAGCTGGGCCTCGTAAATTCGCCCTTTAAAAGCCAGCCCAGACTGGGACCGGCACTTCCCATTGTTCCAACTGGGACCTGTGAGCTGTAAGCTATGTAGCGACATTTATTTTATGTTTATGAACAAAATATTGTTTAATTTACCTATTCAGGCCTCCTGAGCTTTTAAAGTAGAGGAGTAGCATTGCAAGCCAATCGGTTTATTTGAGGATGAGTCAAATTGATCCAATGAATGAAACTTGCACTGTCAAGGCAGGTTTGCACATGGTTCCGGCATAGACCAGACGTTCTCCAGTTTATGAAGTACAGAGTAGCCTAGATTTTCGCTGAGTCATGTATACTCCATGGCTTGTCCAAAATGGCACTGGGAACCTGGATCCGGAAGTCCTGTACCCATTTCTGACAGATCCTACCTGCCTTGGTAAGGAAATGGGGGCAGGACACAGTGGCAGATTTACAGTTAGTGGAGACCTGTGCTCATACTTGGAACCACTCCCTGCCACCGACCCAGGAGCCCCCTCCCCCCAGGACCCAAAAACAAAGCCAAGAAAAGGCTCAAATTGATCGGTGTTTCTTCACTTGTGAAAACATGTTTGTTTGAATAATTGCCTTGTTGAAATCCAAGCTTACCTCTTTTGGGTTTCAAAAGACTGCAGTCTTTGTCTGTCAGGATCTTATGTTCTGTTTTCATTTCCAATGCGAAATTACAGGCTCGTAAACAAGTAAAAATAAGGGTGTCAAGTACCTTGAGGCACTGGGTAAGTTCATTGTCATTGGCTGCTACTTCGCAGCCATTTATGTGGATTCCCTGATTCAGGAGAAGTCAGAGTGTCTCAGTGGACCACATGGGTTGCCAGGTCTGAACCACCGAATTATAACAGACTTGAATTTTCCCCGACCCGAATCACAATTAAACTGAGTTGACCTCGACGGAGACATCACTTGATGGACTGGCTACTCTGCAGTTTGAAAAATATGGGGGAAGCTATTCAGCTAATCACAGGCTGATTCCTCTCCACATTTGCAGCTGATAGGCTCACTCTGGCTGCACTGGACAGCCTGGAATGTGGGTTTAATTTGACACTCGAGACCGCGCATTCTTGTTTTTTTGGAAAATATTTTAATTAAATTTGTAACATTTTATACATAAGCAACAGTCAAACAATAACATATGCGTCAACAACCTCAACAAACATGTTAAAACAAAATCCCCGCCAACAATTACAACCCCCCCCCCCCAATATACCAGCCCCCCAACAGCTAACAGATCCTTGAAATGCAATATAAACGGTCGCCATCTACGATAAAACCCATCCATCACTCCCAACACCGTGAATGTGACCTTCTCGAGGTGCAAGAACTCAAATCACCCAGCCACGCTGTGGCACTGGGAAGTGTCGCCTACCTCCAACTCAGCAGACTCCGCCGCCAAGCCAACAATGAGGCAAAGACCAAAAACATCCGCCATCAGCCCAGTCCTCAATTCCAACTGGTCTGACACCGCAAATATCGCTACTCATGGGCAGAGCTCAAAATTCATATTTAAGATTGCCGAAATGGTGTTGAAAAAAGACTCCCAAAAACCCACCAATTTGGGACAGGGCCAAAACATGTGCGCATGATTCGCAGGCTCTCTCAAGCACCACTCGCACCTATCGTCAACCACTTAAAAAAACAGACTCATTCTGGCCTTAATGAGATGTGCCCTAAACATAACTTTGAGTTGTACCAAACTTAGCCTCGCACATGATGATGTGGCACTCACTCTGCAGAAAGACTCACCCCACATCTCCTCCTCCAAAATGGGACCCAACACCTCCTCCCACCTAGCCTTCACCTCCTCCACCAAAATCTGCTCTTCCCCCGTGATCTGACCATATAACTTGGATGTCCCGCCCTCATTCAACCCTAAAGGAGGGCGGGACATCCAAGTTATATGGTCAGATCACCTGAAGTCCCTTTACATATCAGTGTCAATTAACGGATACTTAACATAAATGAGACAACTAATTGCAATGTCTCTTAACCCATTACTTAACAGGGGTCATGTAAGCGGGTATGTTTGGAAGTGTTGGTGGTGGCTACGCTGGCATTTGCGCCGGCAAAGTATTTGTTGAATCCGGTGGTTATCTCCATGGTAATGATATGGCAGCTGTTCTGCCAGCATTTTAAGCTGGGGGCGTTGTCAAGGTGGCCCACTGTGTGCAGGAATCATTTGTTCCAACCGGGGAAACTTGATGCCACCTTTGGGGGGTGGAATGTTAAGGTGCTGGAGAGGGTAAATTACTTATTTTTGGAGGGTCGGTTTGCTGACTGGAAGGAGCTGAGGGAGAAAGCAGGTTTTGGTGGGGTGGATATGTTTAGGTACTTTCAGGTGTGTGACTGGGTCCAGTGACCTTTTTCGACATTCCCGAGGGTGCTGGAACAGATTCACTCCTGTGCAGGGTGGAATACTAAACTGATAGAACAGGTTAGTGACCGCTGTAAAGTTTGGAGAAAGTACAGAAGGATACCAGCACGACCGATGGTAACCCTACCTTTGGCCAGGGATTTTAACGACATTGTGGCCATGGACCTTAAGATCTGGGATAAAGCAAATAATATATTTATTTAACATTTTGTAGATTTAGCAACCAGATTTAGTCAATCAACGATTCTACGAAGTAAAGAAAAGAGAGTAATTCTGGATCAAATCGTGGAAAAATGGATAGGGACAGGAATGGGTCCACCAGCAAAATTCCTTATGGACAACGGGGGAGAATTTGCTAATGATGAGTTTAGGGATATGTGGGAAAACATGAATATCAGAGTTATGAATACGGCTGCAGAAAGCCCATTTAGTAATGGTGTCTGTGAAAGAAATCATGCTGTCATCGATGACATGCTTCAGAACATTTTGGCAGATCGACCAAATTGCAGGCTAAATTCAGCTTTAGCATGGGCAGTACATGCAAAGAATTCATTGCAGATGGTTGGGGGCTATAGTCCTTATCAACTAGTGTTTGGTAGAAATCCTAAAATTCCGTCCATTTTGGATGACCAGCCTCCAGCTTGGGAGGGGACTACAATTAGCTCTGGTTTTGCTGAACATTTAAATGCATTACAGAGCAATAGAAAAGCTTTTTTGGAAGCAGAAGTCTGTGAAAGAATTCGCAGAGCTTTAAGACATAACGTACGGCCATATGATGCTGTTTTTCAGCAAGGAGGCATGGTATACTATAAGAGAGACAATTCTAATGAATGGAAAGGCCCAGGGAAGATCATAGGCAGAGATGGCGAAACAATTATTTTGCAACATGGTAATCAAACTGTTAGGGTCCATTCATCAAGGATAATGGGTACAGATTACAAATTTTCAAAATTAGACAGAGCAGACAGACATGACGAGGAACCAGAGTCATCTGGTACGCATGTGTTATAGAACTATGAGGACCAATTAACTGATATAGACAGGGTTTCTGTGGAGGGACACAACACTTCTGGTGAATTAAAACAGGCCATTTTTCTGAAAGGGCAACTGCCAAAAGTTGGTACAAAAGTGACATACTTGCCTGAAGGGTCTAGTCAATGGAAGGATGCAACTGTTATTAGTAGAGCAGGGAAGGCCACTGGAAAGTATAAACATTGGTTGAATGTACAGCATTCAGGGGAAGGAGTCAAGACAATGGATTGGGAAAACGAAGTTCAAAAATGGAGGGCACAGAAACGTAATGCCAGTTCAGATAGTACATCGGATAGTGAACAGGTCCGCAGGAAAAGGTCGAGAACTATTGAAAGGACATCCCACAGCAGAAGGGAAAGATCAAGGAGTAGCAGTACAGAACGAGATACAAGGCGGGAGAGGGGATGTAGTTTATCAAGATCTCAGAACATGAGTAAGGCTACGAATACTAATAGGAGTAGAAGCCCACATGCACGTAAGATTTTGGTGGCTTCAAATAAATTAGATGAAAAAGTTATCAAAGAAGCTAAACAGCAAGAATTGCATAGTTGGAGTGAATTTGGGGTATACACGGAAGTACCGGATAGGGAACAAAGAGCTCTATCCCACAGATGGATTTGCATGGAAAAGGTTCTTTCGGATGGAACTTATAAGGCAAAGGCCAGGCTTGTGGCAAGGGGATTTGAAGAAAACTTAGAAGATTAGGATTTAAGGGTAGATTCACCAACAGAAGGAAAGGTTATTTTAAAGATCTTCTTGGCTCTGTTAGCCACAAAGGCATGGGAATGCAAATCTATAGATATAAAAGCTGCCTTTTTGCAGGGGCATCAGCTCCAGAGAGACATTTTTCTCCGTCCTCCTAAAGAAGCAGCTAACACAGAAGGGGTACTCTGGAAGTTGAACAAATGTGTATATGGATTAAATGATGCATCTAGAGTCTGGTATTTGTAGGTAAGGTCAGTTTTGTTAAAGTTAGGCTGTTGCCAGTTGAAAGCAGATCCTGCAATGTTTTACTGGCACTATAAAGGAAATCTTTCTGGCATTTTTATGATGCATGTCGATGATTTTTTGTGGGGTGGGACTAGTGATTTTGAAGCTATTGTAATTTCTGGTTTGAGGAAAGAATTCAGAGTTGGAAGTCAGGCTTCCGGTGCATTTAAATATACTGGACTGGAAATTGGACAGATTAAGTTAGGGGCAACTTTACGTTAGCAATCTTTTTTGGAAAGCATCAGCCCAATAGCAATTAGTTGTGGCCAAGTTTCACAAAAAGACGCAATGGTTTTAAAGATAGAAAAAGAGCAACTGCGAAGTTTAATTGGACAACTGAACTGGTTAGGTAGACAGACTAGACCGGACATGAGTTTTGATGTCTTAAGAGTTGAGTACAAAAATGAATGATCCCAAAGTGGAAGACATAATAAGAGCAAATAAAGCATTGGCCAAACTAAAAATGCAGGAGTGTGTTTTGAAGTTCCCGGTTTTAGGTGACCTTAGGCACTTGAAACTCATAGTTTATAGTGATGCGTCCTACGCAAATTTATGTGATGGGGTTTCAAGCGCAGGAGGTTTTATAATTTTCCTTTTGGGGAACAATGGTAAATGTTGCCCGCTTGTGTGGGAAACAAAGAAAATAAGGAGAGTGGTAAAAAGCACTTTGGCTGCTGAGACGTTAAGTCTTGTAGAGGCGGTGGATATGGCCTTTTATATAAGTATGATATTGACAGAAATTTTGGGTTTGGGGATTTGGGTAATATACCTATTGACTGTCACATTGACAATAAATCCCTGTGGGAAAATGTGCACTCTACAAAAAGTGTCAATGAAAAGAGGTTACGGATAGACATCGCAAGTTTGAAGCAGATGTTGGACAGAGGGGAAATAACAAAAATTAAATGGGTCGACAGGAGCTATCAACTTTCAGACTGTTTTACGAAAAGAGGGGCGAGTTCACAGAAACTTTTGGATATTGTTAATGAAGGGCGTTTGTTTCTGTGACTTTTCTTTTCTCGTCCAAACAAAAAAAAAAAGAAAAAAGGGGGGGAAATCATGTGTGTGTTTTTGAGTTTCTTGAAATTTTGTTTTCACCTAATTATTTTTTTTCTCCAAGGAAGGGGAGACTGCTAAGTAATGGGTTAAGAGACATTGCAATTAGTTGTCTCATTTATGTTAAGTATCCATTAATTGACACTGATATGTGAAGGGGCTTCAGGTGGCCTCTGTCAGGTGTTGTATAGTTAGAGTTTTGTGCAAAGGCTGTTGGAATGAAATAAATGTGTGTTTGTGAAAAAGGAGCAGAACTTTAGACTCTTCATATCACAGCAACTAAAACGTTGAACGACCCAGACTCCATTTGTACCCAGGCAATCTCCTAGTCCCCGAACCAACATAACACCTTCTCCGCATTGGCCGCCCAATAGTAAAATAACACAAACAAACCCCGTTATAAGCCACTCCAGCTCCCGGAAAAACACTTTGGGCAGGAAAACCAGAAGTCACTGAAACAAAAACATGAATCTTGACAAGATATTCATCTTAATCGCTTGTACCCATGTCCGCCAGTGACAATGGAAGGCTGTCCGCCAGTGACAATGGAAGGCTATCCCATCTCTGCAAATCTGCCCTCACCCTACTGCCAAACTAGTAAAGTTCAGCGCGCAAAGCCACGCCCAATCCCGTGCCGCCTGGACCCCAGATAGCAAAAGCTAGCCCTAGCGCAGCAGAAAGGCAACCCCTCACCTCAGCTACCCCCCTGGCTCACCCAAGCTTCCCACAATCTGATCTGGTCCCACACACACAGGAACACCACATCAGCTCCCAAACCTCTCAAATTGAAAAAAACCCTTGCCTTGTTCGCAGGCCCCCACTACGCCCTGCATGTTGCAGGTGGTCAACCTTGTCAGAGGTCTCTCACACCCCCTCAGGTCAGCCATGAACACCTTGAATTAATGTACCTACCTAAATTCCCAGATCCCAGGCCCACCTAAGGTGACCACTAAAATGGAACAAAGAAAAAACCCACCTGGACCATTAACCGCCTGGTGCCACATCCCCCCAGCACACAAACAACGATCTAGGCCCATTGCAACCCATCCATACAGGCCCAAAAGACCACAGCCTCTCTCTCCCCCCCCCCCCCCCCCCGCCCCCCTCCACTCCCATTTGCTAGGCTCCCATCCCATCATTGCTAGCAAAGTGGCCCCCAGCCAGGGCCTTACTCCAACTGTCCCTCAAATCCAACAACCACCCCCATCCCTTCTGGCCCATACTCCCCACCAACATGCCCAAACCCCACCATCATTAACAAACTTCTTCAAGGGCAGCACGTGGCGCAGTGGTTAGCACTGGGACTACGGCACTGAGGACCCGGGTTCGAATCCCGGCCCTGGGTCACTGTCCTTGTGGAGTTTGCACATTCTCCCCATGTGCAGGTTATGTGGATTGGCCACACTAAATTGTCCCTTAATTGGAAAAATAATAATTGGGTACTCTAAATTTATTTGAAAAAAACCTCTTCAACCTCCAGGACGAACAGAACAATCCCATATTTTTTATTAAAGTCCCTCCCCCACCCAACAAAGCCAAAAGGATATAACACCCAAAAGCACAAAGGCTTAAGTATAGTACACAAGTACCCTCTTCATGCCCAGAGCACCAAACACTCCTCACAGCGGCCCCAGCGTCTTCTCTCTGATGAAGGCCTCTGCCTGCTCCGGCATATTGAAAAACTGATCTTTCGAGTCCATGGTGACCCGCAACCTCGTTGGATATGCCACCCCAAATCGCACACGTTTGCTGTAGAAAACAGCTTTCACCCTGTTGAAGGCCGCATGCCTCTTTGCCAGCTCACTACCAATGTCCTGGTATATCCGTACAATGTGCTCTTCCCGTTGATATTCTGAATCCTCTTCGCCCACTCCAAGACCCTCTCCTTCCATTGGAAATTCTGAAAAGCGGATACTCACCACCCACGATGGCTCATTTGGCCTCAGCATTTGCCTGATCTGTCCAATTCCGGAGGGGAGAACACCTCATCCCCTCCCACCAACCGAGAAAACATCTCAGAAAAGTATTGGGTCGGCTTCGAGCCCTCCAAACCCCGTCCGGCAGCCCCACCAACCTGAGATTTAACCGCCTTGACCTGTTCTCCAGATTGTCCAGCTTCAGTTTCAGGCCTTTGTTGTTATCCGCCACCATCAGCAACTCACCCTCCATCGAGGCAAGCCGATCCTCATGCTGTCACAGGACTTCCCCCACCCCCTTCAATGTCTCCCCCTGCACATTAACCACATTTGAGGTCGTCACCAGCTGCTCCCAAAACGGGCCCAAAGCTTCCTCAACAGTGGCTTTAAAGGAATCTTTTGTCTCCTTGCCCTGCCGCTTGAATTGCCGGTCCATTTGCTGGCCAAACATCTCCAGCGCCATCACTTCCCCCAACGTGTCTAAAGTAATAATGGCATAGTGTAGGTTAGATGGCTTTTGTTTCGGTGCAACATCGTGGGCCGAAGGGCCTGTACTGCGCTGTATTGTTCTATGTTCTATGTTCTAATAGGTACGGTGGCTATCGTCCTTCTTTCACCTTCCTTCAACAGGCTACCCTCCTGAACTTTCTTCGAGGTGAGCTTCTTTGTCGACATTTTCGACATGTCTCCATCAGGAGACTTGCTAAACCCAGAACAGGAGCTTGTTCATCAAAACCCCCTGTAACTTCAGGTGAAAGGGATCAAAACAAAATACACAGCCGGGATCCACTTTTCGTTCACCTTGCTCCTACAGGACGTCACCGGAAGCCTCTGACCATGTGTTCTTTTGCCGATATCTCACAGTCGGGTTCAGGGGGAGTAGATTCTCTCCGGTTCCAAGTATTAACTGGAAGGAATATTTTGAATTGACAGTACAGCACCTCCTCGGAACTCCAGAGTGCCATTCCATTGATCCAGGGCTGACACCTACTGCCAACTGAGGCCAAATATCAAACTGATGTGTGCTGACCCTGAAACTGGTGATCGCAATTCCGGAAAGAACCATGGGCGCTATTCTCTCCTCCTTCCGCGCGCGCGGCCCCAGAACACCGCCGCCATGTTGTTGAGGGGCCGACATGCGTAGACGTTGCCCATGCATGCGCAGAATGGCGCGGCACAACTGTGCATGCGCAGGATTGGGCTGCCCCGACTGCGCATGCATGGGTTGGCGCGGCGAGGACGCTGGAGCAGTGTGAACCGCTCCAGCGCTGTGCTGCCCCCTGTGGGGGCCAGAATAGGGCGTGCCCGGGCCCTGTTCGCGCTGTCGTGAAACGCGATGGCGTTCATGATGGCGCAAACACTTGGCCTCCAGAAAGGGCTGGGGAATGGGAAGAGGAGCATGGGTTATTACAGTAGACCGATTGCATGGTGGCCCAGTGGTTAGCACTGCTGCCTTACAGCGCCAGGCACCCAAGTTTGATTCCAGCCTTGGGTGACTGTCTGTGCGGAGTCTGCACGTTCTCCCTGTGTCTGCGTGTGTTTCCTCCGGGTGCTCCAGTTTCCTCCCACAGTCCAAAGATGTGCAGGTTAAATGGATTGGCCATGTTAAAGTGCCCCTTAGTGTCCAAAGATGTGTATGTTAGGTGGATCGGCGTTGCGGGGATGGGGGGTGGGGGTGAGGGCCTGGTTGGATTCTCTTTTGGAAGGTCGGTATAGATTTGATGGGCCGAATGATCTCCTTCTGTATGGTAGGGATTTATGAAGATATCAAACTGAATAGGATGTTGAAGAGAATAGGGACCAGGAATTATATAATTAATAAGCAGATGGTGCTCTGCATCTTAACTTGTGCTATTAATGTGGAGAATGCTGTCATGGCATTCGAGTGTGGGTGATGTCACTTGAATGTTGCACTCATCTCCTCAGTATTGACATTTTCTGAAATATTCATGTATCAGTTACAGTATATCTCTCATCGCATCAAGGTGATTGTAACTGGTACATGTCATTGGATTAAGCATGGGGGCACCGCAGAACTGTAGCCTCGCCCCTGCTATTTCCAACAAACTTAAAATTGCAGTCTTGACCATGAAGATCATAGAATCCCTGCAGTGCAGAAGGAAGCTATTCAGCCCATCAAGTCAACACCGACCCTCTAAAGGAGCGCCCTACATTGGCCCACTCTCTCCCACATCACTGTAACCCCACCTAACCTTTGGACACCAAGGGGCAATTTTATCATGGCCTAACCACCTAACCTGCACATCTTTGGGCTGTGGGAGGAAACCGGAGCACCCAGAAGAAACCCACGCAGACAGGGGGAGAACGTACAAAGTCACACAGACAGTCATCTGAGGCTGGAATTGAACCCGGGTCCCTGACATTATGAGCAGCAGTGCTAACCACTGTGCCGTCCTTATCCGATTTTAAAGAAATCCCAATCTGCACAGGATGGCAGATTTAATGATCATATCTGTCCTGTGTTATGAATTGAGACAAAACGCAGAGTTAAAATTCAGCGCTAGCTTTAAACCTTTGCTGCAAATAATCTGCAACATCACATTACAGGGGGAAAATGGAACCTTGCAAAGGTTGGTCGTGACACAAAAACAGAAAATACTGGACAATCTCAGCAGGCCTGACAGCATCTGTGGAGAGAAAAGGGGGCAAACGTTTTGAGTCGGGACAACTCTTTGTCAAAAATTTTCTTCGAGAGGTCTGGAGTGGCAATCCTACTGATTGATTAACTTCTTTATCCAGAAGTTTTGGAGACTACTTTTTTGTTCCAATTAACTGAGATTACCTGCTTCAGAACAGACCAAGTGTTGAATCTTGGAATTGCTTGGTTTGTAAAGCTTAGAATTCTACTGGAAAATCCATTTAACCTTTGGAGAACAAGTAAATATTGTGAAGTTGAAACAAATTTATTAATTTTGTAATAATCTTTATTGTCATTAATAGGCTTACATTAACACTGCAATGAAATTACTGTGAAAAGCCCCTAGTCGCAACATTCTGGCACCTGTTCGGGTATACGGAGGGAGAATTCAGAATGTCCAATTCACCTAACAAGCACATCTTTCAGGATTTGTGGGAAGAAACCAGAGCACACGGAGGAAACCCACGCATACACAGGGAGAACGTGCAGACTCCTCACAGACAGTGACCCAAGCCTGAATCGAACCTGGGACCCTGCCCCTCGCCTCCACATTCCGGCACCTGTTCGGGTACACAGAGGGAGAATTCAGAATGTCCAATTTGGGGGGGGGGGGGGGGGGGGGTGGGCCTGTCCTTTGCGGACCCTGTGCAGCAGCAGTTATTTCATTATAATTCTGCCAGCTGCAGGTCAAGACTCACACATGGCATTGAGTAACTCACTTCCTGAGTCTCCAAAACCTGTCCACCATCTACAAGGCACAAGTCAGGAGTGTGATTGAATACTCTCCACTTGCCTGGATGCGTGCAGCTGTAACAACACTCAGGAAACTCAACACCATCCAGAACAAGCCAACCCGCTTGATTGGCACCCCTTGCACAAACATTCAATCCCCCTGCCACTGAAAACAGTCATGTGCACTACCTACAAGTTGCACTGCAGGAACTCACCAAGGTTCCCTTGGCAGAACCTTTGAAACCCACAATCATTGCTATCTAGAAGGACAAGGGCAGCAGATACCTGGGACCCCACCAACTGGGGGTCCCCTCCAAGTCACTCACCATCGTGACTTAGAAATATATCGCCGTTCTTTCTTTGTTGCTGAGCCGAAATCCTGGAATTCCCTCCCTAATAGCACTGTGTGTGTACCTACACATCAGAGACTGCAGCGGTTCAAGAAGGCAGCTCACCACATTCTGAAGGGAAACAAGGGATGGGTAATAAATGCTGGTCTAACCAGCGACGCCCACATCCCGTCAATGGAAAAAATAAGGAAACCGGAAACCAGCAGCGCAATTTGAACTCCGTGCTGTGTGCAAGCAAACTCCATTTTCACGCGATGGAGGGCCTTATCATGCAGTGTGTGAGTTACGATATTTTTAGAGTAGACATAAATATTCATAAAATGCTGATAAGTTCTGTGGAACAGTCAGACTGTTAAATTATCTAAATGGACAGCACATCAAATTTTGGACAAAAAAGCAACCTGCCTATGTTTGCGAGGTGAAAATATCTGTTTATTCCAGCCAGCACATTCAGCTCCACTCAAACCAAATTAGCAGCATTTGCAGAATCTAAAACCAGCTTAGATATTAGCAGCTGCTAAATGATCATTCAGCATTTACAAGCTAAAGTGCTGTCAACATTACTGTGATAAACTCTCAGTAATAAGACTGCACATTCTTGAAATATTTCTCAATGATGAGGTTCGAGATCTTTGCATACAAACTGTTGTGGTCTTTTATTTGTGAAGATTCTGCTTTTATTCGGTGTTTGTTAACATAACCCTGTGTTATTAATACAGCATCAATGCTGCTTGAATGCTATCATTATCGCAGTGGGGGGCTGTAAGTTCACAGTTTTATTGACAACTCCAAGAGGTTTTTAAGGGATTAGCTGTTTATAATATTGGATTATGAATACAGATGTTTGTATTTATATTGGATTAAGCACTTGATGGAATTTAAATATATTGACTGAGTTTTTATGAATGAATATATTTTGTATGTTGTGAAGTCTGTAATACATATTTCAAAATGTATTTTATTATATCTTGGGCATGGTTCCTGATGTCTGTCCATAATGGATACTTGTTGAGTTAACATGGAGGGTGTCATGTCAAAGGGTAGTAGGTGGTGGGCATACATTGACATGAGTTAGCATAGGGGCATAAAGGGCCATGGGGATGAGTTGGAGGGTGTCATGAGCTCACCTATGTTGGGCACTAAGTTGGCATTGGGATGAATAAACCCATGAGAATGAGTGGGGCGCATCTCGTGGAACTAAATTGACATATGGGTAATAAGAGATCATGGGGATGAGTGGGAAGTTATGGGTTGGCACTAAGTTTGCACAGGTGCTGTGAGGATGAGTCATTGCATGGATTGACAGGGAGGGTATGAGGGACCATGGAGCAGGTGGGAGTTATGGATCAGCATGGATCGAGAGTGGAGGGGGGGTGAGGGTTACAAGGCCTAATATTTAACAACACGACCTTTCAATCAGCTTGCCGTGGCACTTTGCAGCACCTTGGGCCGCTTCCAATCTGTGTTTGGGGCCGGTGAGCCTTACTACAGCGTGCACCTGCTCCTCCAAACCATCCCTGATCCCCCACTCCAATTGGCAGTGTGTTGCAAGTTATAAAATTTCCTGACTCTGTGTGCCTGCCTCTGGAGTGAAAAGCCAGTCCAGTTTGTGTGTAAACTCACTGATAGTACAGGTACTTCAATGTGCCCCTTAAATGTCTGCAGCTTATTGGCCAGGAGCAATGGAGAACAGAAAGCTCACTCCTGGCCCTGCCAACTCCAGATGAATCCAGGCAGCTGGCCAATAGATACTGTAGCTGCCAAGCTGTGCTAGTCTAATTTACACCCTCAGCTCATCGGGACCATTATTGCAGCATTTCAAAAGTAACTGCAGTTACTTAATCTATTTGGACCAGTGTAAGAAAACTAGGGGCTTGTAGTGTGGATGTAAAAATGTGTCTTTGAAGGAAACTTTGTTTTTTAAAACTGCCAGGCTTCAATTTATTTTAAAGATTGCGACAGTGATTCGGCAAAGTTCCCGATCCTCATCATTGAGTGATATTGCGAGAATGTGCTGTCTTATCACTGATGTGAGAATTTATCGCAGTAATATTGACAGTACTTTTGTTTGTAAACACTGAATGATCATTTAGCAGCTGCTAATACCTAGGCTGCTTTTTAGATTTTGCAAATGCTGCTAATTTGTTTTCGGGAGAGCTGAATGTGATAGTTGGAATAAACAGAAGGATTGCTGTAGACATAAATTGGCTCTCCAGTCCAATATAAATATGTTTTAATGAGGTATCAAAGGCTTACACCCTGCAAACGGATAAATAAACTGTAACAAAATGAAGACTGGCTGAATGGACATCGCAGTTACCAAGGCAAACCACATTTTTCTGCAAAATTATTTTCAATTGTGCCCCAGTCTGACAGCCTGAAGGATAATTTTTTTTTTGGATTTGATTTGATTTATTTTTTTGATTTGATTTATTATTGTCACATGTATTAGTATACAGTGAAAAGTATTGTTTCTTGCATGCTGTACAAACAATGCATACTGTACATAGGGAAGGAAGGAGAGACTGCAGAATATAATGTTACAGTTATAGCAAGGTGTAGAGAAAAGATCAACATAATACGAGGTAGGCCCATTCAAAAGTCTGATGGCAGTAGGGAAGAAGCTGTTCTTGAGATGGTTAGTACGTGACCTCAAACTTTGATATCTTTTTCCTGACGGAAGAAGGTGGAAGAGAGAATGTCCAGGGTGCGTGGGGTCCTTAATTATGTTGGCTGCCTTTCCGAGGCAGCGGGAATTGTAGACAGGGTCAATGGATGGGAGGCTGGTTTGCATGATGGACTGAGCTACATTCACAACCTTTTGTAATTTCCTGGGGTCTTGGGCAGAGCAGGCTCCATACCAAGCTGTGATACAATCAGAAAGAATGCTTTCTATGGTGCATCTGTAGAAGTTGGTGAGAGTCGTAGGTGACATGCCAAATTTCCTTAGTCTTCTGAGAAAGTAGAGTCGTTGGTGGGCTTTCTTAACTATAGTGTCAGCATGGGGGGACCAGGACACGTTGTTGGTGATCTGGACACCTAAAAACTTGAATCTCTCGACCCTTTCTATTTCGTTCCCATTGATGTAGGCAGGGGCATGTTCTCCACTATGCTTCCTGAAGTCGATGACAATCTCCTTCGTTTTGTTGACATTTAGGGAGAGATTACTGTCGTCGCACCAGTTCACCAGATTCTCTACCTCATTCCTGTACTCTGTCTCATCATTGTTTGAAATCTGACCCACTACGGTGGTGTCATCAGCAAATTTGAAAATCGAGTTGGAGTGGAATTTGGCCACACAGTCATAGGTGTACAAGGAGTATAGTAGAGGGCTGAGGACACAGCCTTGTGGGCACCGGTGTTGAGGATGATCGTGGAGGAGGTATTGTTGCATATCCTTACTGATTGTGGCCTGTGGGGTAGAAATTTCAGGATCCAGTCGCAGAGGGAGGAGCCGAGGCCAAGGCCACGGAGTTTGGAGATGAGTTTCGTAGGAATGATGGTGTTGAAGGCTGAGCTGCAGTCGATAAATAGGAGTCTGACATAGGTGTCTTTGTTATCTAGGTATTTCAGGGTAGAGTGCAGGGCCATGGAGATGGCGGCTGCTGTGGACCTGTTGCAGCGGTAGGTGAACTGTATTGGATCAAGGCAATCCAGGAGGCTGAAGTTGATTTGTGTCACGACTAACCTTTTGAAGCATTTCATGATGATGGATGTCAGAGCCACTGGACGATAGTCATTAAGGCATGCTGCTTGGCTTTTTTTTGATACAGGGATGATGGTCGTCTTCTTGAAGCAGATAGGGACTTCAGATTGTTGTAAAGAGAGGTTGAAGATGTCTGCGAATACCCCCGCCAGCTGATCCGCGCAAGATCTTAGTGCTCGTCCGGGTACTCCATCCGGTAATTTGCAGGGGTTCATAAAGAAACAATGTCCCTTTTGTGTAAAGCTGACAAGGGTGATATTTCTTTAAGATTACATAAAATCAAAGGCTGCCAGGGAGGACCAGCTGGATCATCAACCCTATTACACACTCATGTTGCGTTTCCTGTAGCTCCCTCCCACTCTTACTAGTTTCAAGCCTTTTTCCCCTCCCTATTTACACTTTACAATCCGATTTGATCCCGTGCTGGTATAGGTGGCGTCCATCTCATCTGTATAGTTCCCCCCTGTCCCAGAACTGTGGACCTGTCCCACGAAAAGGAAACCCTCTTTCTCTCAGTGACCATTTAGCCACATGCTAATTCTCTTGTACTCCTTCGCTAGAATTCTCTGGCCGTTCGCTGGTGGTGGGATTCCCTAGTCCCACCAATAGCGCACCCCCACCCACGGATTTCCCGGCCTGGTGGGGTGACTTCAATGGGAATTCCCATTGACAGTGGTGGGAGCAGAGAATCCTGCCGCCAGCAAATGGTGTGTCGATTTCCACTGCCGAGAAACACACATCTGGGAGGTCAGAGAATCCCACCCCTTGTTCCAATGCCACATTGCTTGTGCTTCAGGCAATAATTGGAGATGATTACTCCCAATGTCCTGCTTTTTGATTCAGAGACTAGCTTCTGATACTCTTTTGTTAGAATCTCCTTCCTGTTGCTACTTAGGTCATTTGTTCCAATATGGACCACAACAACTGAATTTCTGCCTGCCTTTCCATAACTTGATCTGCCACCTTCCCTCGGCTCAATTTACATACATTATGGTAATTGGAACTATGCACCAGATTGAACTATGCACCAGATTGCAAGTGTGGTCGACTCGAGGCACAATGCAAGTTAGCTTAACATCTCTACTTTTCAATTTCATTCCTCTAAAATTAAACACTCATGTAATTGATTTCCTTTTTTTTGCATTTCCTTATTAACCTGTATTGCTACTTTTTGGAGATTTGTGCACTTGGACTCCCAGATCTTTTGCTTCTCTACCCTGTGTGGATTCTTATTTCCCAAGGAAAATGTAACCTCCTTATTTTTCTGCCAAAATAAAATGCCTCCCATTTACTTAGGTTGTAAATCAGTGCCAATTATATGCCCATTCTGTAAATCTATTAGTGTTGCCTTGTCACCACTTGCGGTTTACCCAATAGTGACTATAACCTCAAGTGGGAGTAATCTGCAAATTTGGGAATTGTGTTTTTGATGCCAACATTTAAATTGTTAGCTTAAATTGTGACAACTGTGATCTGAACACCAACCCATATGGGACCCCAATTCTCACCTTACACCACATAGGTTTATCACTATTCTCTGTTTGGCTACTTCTCCCTAAACCCTGCAAACTTCGACTATATTAATTAGTCCATTATGTGATACCTCATTAAAGGCCTTTTTAAAAGCTAGATATGTTAGATCCACTACATTATCTGAGTCTACTCTCTCTGTTATCTCTTCAAAGTATTTACTGAGGTTGGTAAAGCAAGATTTTACCTTTGGAAATCCGTATTAACTATTAATGATATTTTTTGGTTTCTAGCTGGATTAATTTATTTTCTCCTTTCGTATAAATTCCATTACGTTTCTTGCAATTGATATTATATAGACATAGAACATACAGTACAGAAGGAGGCCATTCAGCCCATCTAGTTTGCATCGACTCACTTAAGCCCTCACTTCCACCCTACCCCCCTAACCCAATAACCCCTCCTAACATTTTTTGGAGCCTAAGGGCAATTAGCATGGCCAATCCAACTAACCAGCACGTCTTTGGACTGTGGGAGGAAACCGGAGCACCTGGAGGAAACCCATGCAGACACAGGGAGAACGTGCAGACTCTGTATAGATAGTGACCCAGCAGGGAATCAAACCTGGGACCCTCGCACTGTGAAGCCACAGTACTAACCACTATGCTACCATGATGCCCCTGATTATGCTGATTAGTTTTCTGTATCATGTTCTTGTGTTAATTCCTCCCTTCCTAACTATAGCTATAAATATTAAAAATCATACTAGAGTGATTGAAATTAGCCAACTAACCTTAAATTAGGAGTTAAGATTGACCTATGTAATTTTGTGTGACACTGGCTGGTACCTTCTCTCCACTGGACATTCGCACTTAAATAATAAAAAAGTCTATTGCATGACCTTCTCCCAACCCAAGCTGTGTAAGTGAAGATTATTAGATTTAAAGAAAGCTTTTTTAAATAACTATGGTCTTGGAAATGACATCATAAAGGGACAAACATAATCCATGGTAAATATATTGAAATAAATGCTCTGTTACAGTTTCAAACCTATATATATGAACATCCGTTCATATTCCATCATTAATCACCTTTGTACAATGTACTTGAGGTGATGTGAAAAATGACCTTGGGCTTTGGTTTGTCGTTCTCCCTCATTAGCTATCTGTAAGGACCAATAGGCTGTGAAGTCATTCTAATTGAAGACAAAAGAGAATGCAAAAGAGAAATACTTCTTTGCTAAATAATTTGTGAGATGGCTTTCAGGAAAAACTAGTTAGTATTCAGATAGTGTTGCGATATTTCTCACCACAACAGAGGACATGTCTTCCTCTTATCTACAGACTTTCCTGTACTTTAATCAATACTGTCCTAGTTCTCTTCAGTTTATGCAATCATCTTGGCCATGTGACAGGGAGGTGAGCATTCAAGGTCAATGTGGCTATTACTGTGGTACCTCATAAGCTTGTGAGGTAGAAGTTGAGCAATCTTCTGAATAGCCCAAAGAATATCAAGACTTCTATTTTCCTCTTTTGCACAGAGATCACGAGTGATATTGCAGAATGTGATTGGGAGGTCTGGCTGTTGAACGCCATACCCCAATGGTAATAATGGAGGTGGCAGGAACAAGAGGGAGATTTATCCTTGTTGACAAACACGCTGTAAAAGCTGAACGTGTAACGCACTCTGTTGTTGCCAAGTGATTAACAGAGATAGGTCTCCCACTTGCCTATCAGGGTTGGCCGTATCACCTCACAAAAATGACTGTCCCTGTCTCGAGGTAAATTAGGGATGGACAACAGATCCTGACCTAGTCAGTGATGCCCCATGCTAATAAATTAAAAATATACATACATTAATGTTTGATAAATTATATCATTTATAAATATATAGGAACATAAATACAGAAGTCAGACATTATGTCCCTTGAGCCTATTCTGCTATCAGTAAGATCATGGTTAATTATATTGTTGTTGAGCCTCCTCCAACTGTTTAAATGTCCACCACCTTTTGTGTTTCGATGTGGCAGGACTGCCAAGCTCAAAACTGATCTGTTGATTCTGGGATTGTTTAACTCTGTCTATTGAATGCTACTTCCACTGTTTGGCATGCAAGTAGTCCTGTGCCATGGCTCAACAGGTTTTCGCTTCATTTTAGGTATGCCTGGTGCTGCTCCTTGCATGCCCTTCAGTACTCTTCATTGAACCAGGGCTGAGCCCCCTACTTGATAGTAATGGGAGGGGGGCAGGGGCTATGCCAAGTCATGAGGTTTCTGATTGTGGTTGAATACAGTTCTGCTGCTGTTGATGGCCCATAGCACCTCACAGATGCCCAATTTTGAGTTGCTAGATCTATTTGAAATCTATCCCATTTAGCATGGTAGTAGTGCCATACAACACTTGATCTTCTATACTCAAAGGAGTATAAGTACAATACCCCCATACCTACCAATGCCCCTCCTCCCATCACCTTTTGCCCTTACGTCCTCCATTCCAAAAGACCTAGGACGAGATTCGCCGATATCGCGGCCAAGTGTTGACGCCAGCGTCAAAACTGGCGCAAGTGACGCCGGCGTCAATGGGCTTCCAGGCCCAGTAATTCTCCTCTCCTTCGGGGGCTAGAACGGTGCCTGAGTGCTGTGCGCTGCTCCGGCGCTGAAAGCTGGCCCTACATGGCCGGCGCGGGTCCGCGCATGCCCGTCATGGCCGTCTCTGCGCCGGCGCATGCGCATGGTTGCCATCTCCGTGCCGGCCCCCGGGCAACATGGTGAAGCCCTACAGGGGCCCGGCACGGAGGAACATAGGCCCCTCCCCGGAATGAGCGCGCCTGCCGATCGGTAGCCCCCGATCGTGGGCCTGGCCACTGTGGTGGCCCCCCTCAGAGTTGGCTCCCCCGCTCCCCCAACAGGACGGCCCCTGAAGCCAGAATGCCGAGGTCCCACCGGGTGGGACCATATGTAAACCACGCCGGTGGGACTCGGCGGAACCGGGCGGGCACTCGGCCCGTCGAGCGCGGAGAATCGCCACAGGGGCTGCTTTCAATGGCCCCCGACCTGACGCGGGCTCGGAAAATCCCGGCCCTAGTATTTTTTGGTAGTTCCTCAACAACTTGACAGTTCTTTGGCAGTTTGACAGTTTCGAGTTTATGCACCTTTTATGCACAATCATGTTTACTTTGACAATCCCAAAGGGTGCCTTACCTCCCCAAATGAAGCCTTATGTCACCTAAGAAGTGCCTTACCACGCTCAAGATATTCCAGTACCAGATTCAAAGAGATGCGTTACTTCTCCAAAGGAGTATCCTGACTATCCAAACTAATCTACTTTGAGCTGGCCTAATCTATACGCTACAAGTTTCACACCCCTTTCCTCCAAAAGTCCTACTTCAGCCGAAGCAGCTGATGACCTAAATGGTCAGCTGTCTCAGTAAACTGTGCATCGATGGACACCAGCCCATCTATACACCCAGCCCTATGAAAATGGAACACAGCGTGTTCATGGGTGGGACTTAGAATTTCCATAGATTTCTGGGATTTTCACCCTGACAGGCCCTCACTATGGCAAAAGTCTTAACCTTTATATCAGGCATGCCAAATGGAAAGTGGCTGTTTATTACTGACTTGGCCGGGATTTTAATATTTTTATACAGGACATGGATCTCCAGCACAGTGTGTGAGCTGAATTGAGGGATGAGCGCCTGGTGCTAAGACGAGCTGGTTGGAAGCCCATCTCAGTCCTCAATTCCCAATATTATTATGTCCCTACTAAGCCGGCATTCAACCCCTCACCCCAATCCAGCCCATGTTCCCTCCATTCCCCCGCAGGTTCCATATGCCACCTCCATGCCCCCATACTCCTCAGAACCTCATGCCACCCCATACTCCCTCATATTACCTCATGCCACTTCCATGACCCCATTTATCTGCCATAGCCGCTCACCAATTTCCACCAAGTAGAGTCCGCAGGAGCATTGCAACAGCAGTGGAAATTCTTTGAAGTGCAGATGTAAAAAATTAAATCTAAGATATTGAAAGAAAACTGTCAATCAAAAATATGTAATTGGTACTACAAAAATTCCTGTACTCCTATCGGAATCTCTCCCCCACAAATGGTCATTAAGTTATGTAAACCAATAATCATGTACTCAGAAACCACATTAAAGTCAGGAGCGGGATTCTCCGTCAGCTGACACCAGGGGCGGGTTTCTCTGACGCCCCGCCGGGTCGGAGAATCGCCGGGGGGCGGCATGAATCCCGCCCCCGCCGGCCGCCAAATTCTCCGGCACCGAAAATTATCCACCGCCGGTCAGCGGGCCCCCCCCCGGCGATTCTCTGGCCCGAGATGGGCCAAAGCCCCGCTGCTGTCATGCCAGTCCCGCCAGCGTGAATCAAACCACCTACCTTACTGGCAGGACTGGCGGCGCGGGCGGGCTCCGGGGTCCTGGGGGGGGCACTGGGTGACCTGGCCCCGGGGGGTGCCCCCACGGTGGCCTGGCCCATGATCGGGGCCCACCGATCCGCGGGCGGTCCTGTGCCGTGGGGGCACTCTTTTCCCTCTGCCTCGACCACAGCCTCCGCGATGGCCGACGCGTAAGAGTCACCCCCCCTGCGCATGCGCGAGGATGAAATCAACGGCCGCTGATGCTCCCGCGCATGTGCGGACTTCCGCTGCCCGGCGAAGTCCTTTCAGCCCCGGCTGGCATGGCGCCAAAGGCCTTTCCCGCCAGCCGGTGGAGCGGAAGCCACTCCGGCGCCTAGCCCCTCATGGTGAGTGCTTGGCCCCTACTCCATCCCGCCGGGACCCCCCGCCCGCCGGGTAGGGGAGAATCCAGACCCAGATTCGTGAAACAAGATTGGGCGAAGAATTGCGCTTCAGCCGAAAATCTTGGCCGGTGCCGGGCGCCAAACAGAATGCCTTGCTCCAGCCCCTTGACAGCGGCGTGAATATGTTCTATGCCTCACTTCGGCGTGGCCATGCAAATTGTACAGACAATGCCGTTGGCACATCATGAACAGGCCCACCCCGGGCCTCCAGCAATGCTCCGCCTCCTCCAGGAGGAATTACCAATGGCGAGTTTCACTTGTGGTGTATAAAATCAGGCTGCAGCTGGGGGCTCGCAAAGCCAGCAGGTCCCACCCAATCACTGAATGAGTCTTGGAAAGGATGGCAAATGCTTCGGAGGTTAAAATTCCATCCTGTTTTTCCATCATAACTTCAGACAGAAATACGATAGAAACTGCACTCACTGTAACTACATCAAATTGCAATCTTTATGCAGTATTTAGAGGCAAACAATTTGGCTCATTGCAATTTAGGCAGTTTGTAAAACAGCCACATGGGCAAGTCAACTGGGGACTATGGCATCAATTCCCATGAGAATTCACACGGAGTACTTGAGGTTTGTTTCTGATCACAATGTAGGCAACCTGTGAATTTAAATACTGGCCGAGATTTTCCATTGCAAGTCTGCCCTGCTACCTCCGCTAGAGCTACCACCGCTCGCTGATAGTGGGATACTCTACTCCTGCCGTTTGACCTTGGGATTTCTCATGCAAACCACTCCACACCACCGGGAAACCCAAGGGCAGGGGTTTTCTGCCGGCAGGAACAGAGGATCCCGCCACTAGCGAATGGCTGGAGAATACCACCCACTGTATCCGAAGTTAAATTTGGCAATGATGGGAGCTGGTGGTTTTTTTTTTCAAATAGTTCTTTTGAATGCCAGCATCATTGTTAAGGACCAGTATGTATTGTCCATCTCTAAGTGACTGTGAGAAGGCTTGAGATGGGCCTTTGTCTTTGCTTTGTCCGTGTTGTAAAGCTGCCCCATAATGTTATTAGAGAGGATTTGGAGCCGTTGACAGTGTACAAAAGGCAATATTTGTCCAAGTCAGTACAAATGTGCTGCATAAAGGAGGATATGACAGCATTCCTATTTGCCTGCTCAGTTTTAGTTGGCTGGATTCTTTGGTCCCCCAGCCGCGTGTTTCCCGGTGGCGTGCCGTTCGCTGGCAGCAGAATTCTACTCCCGTTGCTTGTCAATGGGGTTTCCCAGTGAAGCCACCCCACACTACTTGGAAACCCGTGGGCGAGGGTGCACAGCCAATGGAAACAGAGAATCCCAACAGCCAGAGAATTCGGGCCAGTGTTCGAGATCACAGTTTCAAGAAGTGAAATGTACCATGTTACATAATTGCATAAAAAGCGGGAAATACTATCAGATTTTAGAGCAGAAAATAGGCGATGGTTTTAGGTCAGGTTAATTTGGAAATTGATCAGGATGAAGAGACTTTGTGCAATTTAATTTATTCCTCAACCCTTGTTAAGTCCTCCTCATATGTCAATCTACGCCTATGAATGATAAATTGATCCTTCATGCTCCATTTAACATTCTTCTTATTCAGGTTGATTGCTTCAATGTACAATTGAAAGAGGTAGTGCATATGGGACAATCATTGGGTGCCGCACTGTCAACTTCCAATCTGCATGATCAGAAGGTATCCCGATGAACCTTTGATTATTGTGGTAACTTGAGAGCACAGAAAAGGTAGTTGATTGTGTTATTTAAAGAATGAAATTGTTTATATGAATAAATAACAGACTTCAACAATAAGAGTAATAAGTATGAAAACAGGAGCAGTAGTAAAGCAGGTCTTGCACGCAGGTCGCTTATTGCAGACTGGAAAATTCACCCAAATCTCGCACATTCTCAGAACCCTCAGCAGATGCCTGTAAAACTATTACATAGGAGAAAGAACACTTTGAGTTCAATGGTTAGCTTTGCAGATCTCTAAAACTGAAGGAAATGATGTGATTATTCTACAGGTTTTATTTGTGACTAAAGGCTTAGGGTAGCATTTGAAGCTTGCAGATGTCCACTGGCTGTAGAGCTGGTAGCAACCGAAACACAGTCATTCTGCACCCTCCAACCATTGCCCCTCCCCCCCACCTTCCAGGTACCTGATTTAGTGCAACTCAGACATTTACATGCTCGGAGTTGGGGTCCTTGTGGTCCTCTGAGGGCTACCATCTGATCAGACACCAGCAGCCCTCCATTACCGGCGGCACCACTGGGGATGGTCAAGGAGGCCCCAGCCAAGAGCAGTTGAAAGGTTAGTTGTGGAGAATGCAGCAGGCCTGCCACCACCCACCAGTGGGGCATCAGCGGCCACTCAAGGGCAATTCACCTTGTGGCTCCAACGGGGACGCCGAGCTGAGGCCATGCTGTAGCTTTGGCAAGGAAACCACCAGCCGACGATACTCCTGGCACCAGGGATGGGCGGCAGGCCCAGAGACCCCCACAGTGACGGGAACCGACGGGGCCAGGGGTGCGGAGATGGGGGGGCATGCGGCGGCAGAGCCCACAGTACCAACTGGGGCCACCATGGAGCAGGTGGATCTGGTTGGGCAAGACGGTACAAACCATGCAAACATATTGGCCTTTCACCCCCTGCCATGGATATTGGAATTCAACCAGCAATATTGGCCTTCCTGCTGCTCGCTGCAGCCCTGGGGATGCCTTGCAGCTGTACGAGCTGGCGCTGCTCGAGGAGGAGGAAGCTGCAGCAGCGGAGTGAGCAGCAGTAGAGCGTGTCACAGAGGAACTGGAGGCGGCCGCCCAGGATGGAGAGCCAGCTGCCCAACAGGCCGAGAAGGTGGAGGAGGTGGAAAGGAGGCGCCGCATGAGGCCTCGTGTGTACTATGTGGGGGTTTGGTGCCTGGGAGACAGAGGTTATCCACTGCGTGCGTGGCTGATGGCACCTATCTGGATGCCACAGACCAACGCGAATACCCGCTGCAGCGAAGCCCATGCTGCGACCAGGAGCGTGATCGAGCGGTGCTCAAGCCTCCTGAAGATGCGGTTCAGGTGCCTGGACCGCTCTGGAGGGGCCCTCCAGTATGATGCTGGGAGGGTTGCCCGCATCATAGCAGCCTGCTGAGTCCTCCACAACATCGCGCAGCAGAGGGGCGACCTGCTGGAGGAGGAAGATGAACACCAGTCCTCATCTAACGAGAGGATACAGGAGGGCGAGGATGGGTAATTGGTGGATCCGAGGCAAGCATGGGAGGCTGCATGACGTGTGCGCCGGGGCCAGTGTGCATGGAACGCTCTGATCACCTCCAGGTTCACTGACAGGGGCGCAGAAACTGTCCAGTGGCACAGACCCTGCATCCGACCACCACCCCTCCGGATACCCCCTCACCTGCAAACCCCTCCGTGATACACACCTGCCTCACTACAGGGTGCAGGCCCTGGGTAGGCAATAATACGAGATCTGGTCCATGGGATGGAAAATGATGACAATCTGCCCTGCGATGAGCTCTGGTGCTCCACGTCGTATGACAACGTCGACTCCTGCCCACAGTAGCACTTTCCACCGTCCACCTGGGTGATCCCTGCATGTGAGCTGGTCATTCCATCACATGGTCCCATCGATTCCCTGGGGTGACAGTGGTGGGGATGGTCAGGAGTGGGGAAGCTTTGGAGCCCAGGCCACCCGCAATATATGCCCATTCCACCCCCCACCCCCCTCCCGTGTCCCCTCTCTGGCCAGATCAGACCAGCCCACTCCTCACAAGCATTTGCAGAGCACCGAGACAGCTTGTAACAGTTTGAACAGATGTTTAATGTGACAACATATATACAGAGTCGTGCCCTAGCCCCTATAACTAAACTGTGCACTACACCCGTGCCAACTTAACTAGTGTCTAGCTTTCTGGCCTTAAGGGCCCTGACACTACATTTAGGTGGTTCCCCAGAGATCGGGGTTGAAGCGGCCTGCTGTGATTCCTGCCCTGTGATCTGGGTCCCCGTTAGCGGCCGTCTTCGGGGGCGATCGGGCCTGGATGGGCCCGGCTGCTGCTCGTATGTCCCAGGTGGCATGGCACCACCCTACTCTGTCGCTGCCCACTAGATGTGCAAGGGACAGGTGGGTGGGGGGAGTCCGAGTGCCGCAGTGTTCCAGCACGTTCCCTGTGGGAGTCACTGGCATGGGCCCCATCACGTCATCCTCCCTCGGGGTGCCTGGTTACTCGATGGGTGCGAGCAGAGCTATCCCCTGAGGCTTCCCACCACCTGGCA
Source organism: Scyliorhinus torazame (assembly GCF_047496885.1). Classification (NCBI taxonomy): domain Eukaryota; kingdom Metazoa; phylum Chordata; class Chondrichthyes; order Carcharhiniformes; family Scyliorhinidae; genus Scyliorhinus; species Scyliorhinus torazame. The sequence continues at coordinate 65,786,554 of NC_092723.1, read as the reverse complement.
CTGCCAATCCTGGAGGCTCGCTCTGGTCTCGACCAGGGTCCGTATGCTCGCGTCCATGGAGCACAGGGAGTGGACCATCCCCGTCTGGACAGCACCACATCACCCATTGACTGTGCCATCACCTTCTTGGACATGCAGATCCATAGCCACAAACCTCACCCCCAATGCCTCCACCATGAATGCCACCCATGCGGTGTTGGCCTGAGTGGCACACATAATCGGCACCACTTCCTGCTCCTGCACGCGGTTGGACTCCGCCAATTGCACCTGCAGGTGCTGGATGCTCAGTGACACCCCTCATGTAGTCCCTGGCTCTGCGACTGCATCTCCACAATTGATGGACTGTCCGTCCCAGAAGCCCGAAACCCGTCTGGACGGCAGCTAGTCCCTGGGGTTGGCATGCCCTTCGACCATCTGCCCCCTCAGGAGTTCCTGCCTCCACCTGATGTACCGGAGCATACGTGTGGCGCACACCAAAGTTTCTCCCACTCCCGGCGGTTATGGATGGCCTTCTCCTGGGGGTAGGGGGATGGTGGTGGAAATAGAAAATGACTGTGTTAGACAGTCCGACGCATGCAGCCCAGAGAGTGGGTAACTAGTATCCTCAGTGGCCAGGGCACCCAGCCATGGCAGCCGGTATGGGTGCCGCATGTGGTGCAGGCTGGGTTTCGGCCACACTCTGGATGGGTGGGGGTGGGGGGGGGGGGGGGTCGGGTGTGTGGGACAGGGGTTGGTGCCAGGGGCACAGTGTTGCTGACTCAGCCTGGCTGCTCTAAGGAGGTTGTGCAGTTTTTTACAGCGCTGCTGGCCGGTCCAGACGGTGTTGCTCATGGCGCTGACCGCGTCTGCCAGGCACGGTGAATGGCGGCGGCTGACATCATCCTTTCCAAGCTGGGGTGCAGGATCAATCCCTCCTTCTCCACCGCCTCCAGGATGTTCTCCAGCCCAGCATCAGTGAATCTTGCCCCTTAATAGACATTGAACCACTGGAAAATGTAACTGGAGAAGTAATGATTGGAAACAAAGGAATGGCAGAGGAACTGAATAGTTACTTTGCATCAGTCTTCATGGTGGAAGACACCAGTGGGATGCCAAAGCTCCAGGAAAATCAGGGCGCAGAGGTGGGTGCAGTGACCATCACTAAGGAGAAGGTTCTGGGGAAACTGAAAGTTCTGAAGGTGGATAAATCACCTGGACCGGATGGACTACACCCCAGGGTTCTAAAAGAGATAACTGAGGAAATTGTGGAGGCATTACTGATGATCTTTCAGGAATCACTGGAGGCAGAAAGGGTCCCAGAGGACTGGAAGGTGGCTAATGTAACACCGCTGTTTAAGAAAGGAGGGAGGCAGAAGATGGGAAATTATAGGCCGTTTAGCCTGACTTCGGTCATTGGTAAGATTTTAGAGTCCATTATTAAAGATGATATTGCGGAGTACTTGGAAGTGCATGGTAAAATAGGACTGAGTCAGTATGGCTTCGTCACGGGAGGTCATGTCTGATAAATCTGTTAGAGTTCTTTGAGGAAGTAACAAGGAAGTTAGACAAAGGAGAACCAGTGGATGTGATTTATTTAGATTTCCAGTAGACCTTTGACAAGGTGTTGCAAAGGAGACTGTGAAATAAGTTAAGAGCCCATGGTGTTAAGGGTACGATCCTGGCATGGATAAAGGATTGGCTGACTGGCAGAAGGCAGAGATTGTGGATAAAGGGGTCTTTTTCAGGATGGTAGCCGATGACTCGTGGTGAGTCTCAGGGGTCGATGCTGGGGCCACAACTTTTCACAATATACATTAATGATCTGGAAGAAGGCACTATTGCTAAGTTTTCAGGTGATATAAAAATCTGTAGAGGGACAGGTAGTATTGAGGAAGCAAGCGGTTGCAGAAGGACTTGGACAGGCTAGGAGAGTGGGCAAATAAGTGGCAGATGGAATACAATGTGAGAAAGTGTGAGGTTATGCACTTTGGAAGGAGAAATGGAGGCATAGACTATTTTCTAAATGGGGAAATACTTAGGAAATCAAAAGCACAAAGGGACTTGGGATTCCTTGTTCACGATTCTCTTAAAGGTGATGTGCAGGTTCAGTCGGCAGTTAGGAAGACAAATACAATGTTAGCATTCATGTCAAGAGGGCTAGAATACAAGACCAGGGATGTACTTCTGAGGCTAGATAAGGCTCTTGTCAGTCCTTATTTGGAGTATTGTGAGCAATTTTGGGCCCCATATCTAAGGAAGGATGTGCTAGCCTTGGAAAGGGTCCAGAGGAGATTCACAAGAATGAAACCTGGAATGAAGAGCTTGTCATCTGAGGAACGGTTGAGGATTCTGGGTCTGTACTCATTGGAGTTTAAAAGGATAAGAGGGGATCTTATTGAAACTTACAGAATACTGCGAGGCCTGGGTAGAGCAGACTAAAGGGACGATCCTTTAAAACTGAGATGAGGAGGAATTTCTTCAGCCAGAGGGTGGTGAATCTGTGGAACTATTTGCGCAGAAGGCTGTAGAGGCTAAATTACAGAGTGTCTTTGAGACAGAGATAGATAGGTTATTGATTAATAAGGGGATCAGGGTTATGGTGAGAAGGCAGGAGAATGGGGATGAGAAAAATATCAGTCATGATTGAATAGCGGAGCAGACTCGATGGGCCGAATGGCCTAATTCTGTTCCTATGCCTTATAGTCTAATGGTCTTAACAGTAGCGTAATTGGTCCAGGTGCGGTGCCAGATTTGCTGCCGTGGAAGTCCACGAATCCTGCACCAGCATCCGCTGACTATATCTGAAATCCCTACATCCATCACACACTGTTTACTTTTAAACCAAGCTCACCACTCCAGTTAAATCTCAGAGAAAACTATGGACCAACAACTCCTATTGATGCATGGGAGTAAATTTGTCTCTGCACTTTCCATTTTGTACGTGCAAACCCAGCAGAGACTTGCAAGCACTGTGAACAACCTTGAGCTTTAAGTAACCTTTGAGCTTTACCCAATTGCTATACAATGCTTACCAACGCTCTTGAGCCAGTAGCATTCTGGCTATAGTGTTATGACCAAGTTCGGAGGGAGTATAAATTCCTCTTTCTCTCCTGAGAGTGACGGAGTTTGAAATTTTAAAAAGTTGGAATTTTTCAACCTATATGAATGAAATGCTATGTAAAGCTATCTGAAGAAATAAGCCAGCTTGATCTCTTGAGTTAACAACTAAGGGGTTTGTTTTATTGTTAAAAATTCGCTCAAGTAACAATACAGGATCTTTTACAAAAGGTAATAACACATCCTGAATCCAGCAATATAAATGTATACACATTGAACGGGTGGGGAATGGAGGGAAACAGATAGTTTGGGCAATGAGTAGTAGGCCTAAATAAGGAGTCAGGATCGGTGAAGGCTCAGTGGGCCGAGGGGCCTATTCTTGTGCTGTAATAGTCTTTGTTTTTTATTAGCTTGCAGAACAGAGCAAGTTACAGAGTGGAGGAGGTGGTACTGATGAGAGTTTAAGTCCGTAAGAAAAATAAAACAATATACATTCCAATGTTCCTTTGGTGGTCCTGAAATCCGGGCTGATATAAACCGATTATTATTCTGGGGAGCGCTAGGGTTTGCTAGTGTCCAGGGGGGCTGCCTGGCTGGGCTACCAGATGACCAGAGGCTCTCTGAGCATTCAAAGGACACAGGCAACACTCAGCAGAGTGAACAGCCAGGGACCTGTAAGGAGCACTGAAGGGGTGTGTTTAAAAGAAAGACTGCAGCAATGTCCTGAGTCCAGGACCCTGACACCAAGTCGCCCCCCGCGTTTCCGGTGTCGGGAAACGGAGAATTCAGCCCAGTGTCTTTGCAGATCTAGCTGTGCCTTTTCTTTTTGTGGGAACAATCCGAGGGAATACACCAGCCAATGAAACTAACGATTAATATTCCACATTGCACATGACAATCCTTGTTTCAATAACTAAAGAGTTCCTGATCAGTTCCGGAGTGATCAACCTCTCTGAACAATGCAGATGAGTGATGGTGCTGAATGCTGTAAAGTACCAGTCACATCAAAGGAAAACACAGCCGTCACCTTGGATGAGAATGAATTGTTGTTGAAGACATAATTATAACTGAGACTGGTCAGGAGGAATTATGTTAGACCTGTAGGTCTGACCTGAGAGAATTTCCCTGTGATAGGAACAAAGCTGTAAACAGCATTACTGTATCTACAGGGTTGTAAGATATTGCAGCTGACCTGTTATTTGAAAAATCCAGCCTCTCTCTCTATTTCTCTCTGGGCAAGATTCTTTGTTGTATAGACTACGTGAGGCGGGATTCTCTCAGCCCGGGGTCGGGCCGGAGAATTGGCGCAACCAGCGCGAATCGCGCCATGCCACCCCGCCGCCAGGACGTGATTCTCTGCTCTGCAGAGAATCGGCACCATTGGCGCCGGCGTGGTTGGCGCGTGCCGGCCGAGGGCTGCTCTACGGGGCCCCACCAGCGAATCTCCGCCGAGGATGGGCCGAGCGGCCGTAACAGAAAACCCAAGTCCCGCCGGCGCCGTTCTAACCTGCTCTTAGCCAGCGGGGCCTCGGCGTGGAACCGTCCAGGGGCGGCCTGTGGGGGGGGAGGGGGGGTTCAATCCCGGGGGGAGGGGCATCCATTGTAGCCTGGCCCGCGATCGCGGCCCACCGATCGGCGGGCCGGCCTCTCGGGCTGGGGGCCTCCTTTCCTCTGCGCCGGCCCCTTTAGCCCTACGCCATGTTGCGTCGGGGCCGCCGCAGAGAAGGGAGCCACTGCGCATGCGCGTGTTGGCGCCGGTGCCACTGCGCATGCGCGGATTACGCGGCTCCCAGTTGACGCTGGGATCAGCAGCTGGAGCGGCGAGGGTCACTCCAGTGCCAGGGGGCCAGAATTGCTGATCCTGAGGCCATGTTGATACCATTGAGAAATGCAGCAATGTTTACGATGGCATCAACACTTAGCCTCAGGATCAGAGAATCCCGCCCGTGTTTCCGCCGGGACTGAATTGCATCTGGGTTGGGTTCCCGTTGGGGGGCACTATTCAGGGACCAAGTCAGGACATGCAAAGGGTCTAGCACTTTGCCCAAGTGAATCTCGGACAATTCCCATTTCCACTGGCGTCTGATTCGCTGGGGCTGGAATTGGCGCTGGAGAGCCTGACAAGCTGGAGCTGCTTATAAGTGCTCCACTCCCCACACACTCTCATTCCAGCCAAGAACATGTCTCCACGGTGACCTGCCCCCAGATTTATAGAGTCAAAGCTGGACAGAATGCTGGATGCACTGGAGGGGCAGAGGGACTCCCTGTTCCTCGGGATGGGCAGGAGACTCAAGCTCACCATCCTAAACAGGACCTGGCAGGTTGTGGCAGGCATGGTGAGTGCTGCCAGACTGACGAGCAGGACTGAGACCCAGTGCAGGGAGAGGATGATTGACCTCCTTAGGGCAGATCGGGTGAGTCACCACCTTTGTGTCCCTGGCATCACTCCTGTCCCTCATCACTCACATCCCCACTCTCCTAACTAACCAAAACCCACCTGCCTGCATCTCCCTTTCATCCCACCCTTCATCAAACCCCTACACCCTCACACACACATGCCACCAGCTACAATACCCTCATAGAACTCGCCTCCGTGTGTTTCACCATGTCCTTAATGTGTCTCCTCGCACAAGGCGACCTATAATCACAGGGAGCACTAGAAAACTGGCAGGGGCATCACAGACCTGCAAGTGCAGACCCTTGGGAGCAGAGAGTGATGGAGCTAACGGGCGGGGCCGAGAAAAGGGCAGTCTAGGAAGTGGATGTCGGCATTGCGGCAACCAAGTGAGAGTCCAACCCCCAACTCTACAGCAGGTGAGTTACCCCTCGCCCACAGACCACTCTTTCCCTAGATCACACCATGTCTCTTGTCTTTTAGCTTGCAGGATCACCATCAGTTCAGGCCACCTGCCCAGGATACCTCGCTCCCGGCCAGAAGTACAGCGTGGATGATCCATCTCAGTCTCCTCTGGAGGTCCTCAGCATCATAGATACCAATCTTTAGACAATACAATTCACTCCACATGATAGCAAGAAACAGCTGAAGGTTGCAAAGTCTATGGGCGTTGACAATATTCTGGCAATAGTATTGAAGATTTGTGCTCCAGAACTTGCTGCACCCCTAACCAAGCTGTTCCAGTACAGCTATAAAACTGGCATCTACCTGGCAATTTGGAAAACTGCCCAGGTGTGTCTTGTCCACAAGAAACAGAACAAATCCAACCCACCCAAGTAGCGCCCTATCAGTCTACTCTCCATCATCAACAAAGTAATGGAATAAGTGCTATCAAGAGCACTTACTCAGCAATAACCTGCTCACGGACACTCAGTGTGGGTTCACTCAGCTCCTGACTTCATTACTGCCTTGGTACAAACATGGACAGAAGAACTCATTGCCAGAGAGTGACTGCCCTTGATATCACGGCAGCATTGGACTGAGTGTGGCATCAAGGAGCCCTAGCTAAACTGGAGTCAATGGGAACCAGGGAGAAAACCTTCCGCTGGTTGGAGTCATACCTGGCACAAAGGAAGATGGAAGATGGTTGTGTTGGTTGGAGGTCAATCATCTCAGCTCCAGGGTATCAATGCAGGTGTTCCTCACGGTAGTGCCCTAGGCCCAACCGCCTCCAGCTGCTTCATCAATGACCTCCCTTCCATCTTAATGTCAAAAGTGGAGATGTTTGCAGATGACTGCACAATGTTCAGCACCATTCGCAATTCCTCAGATAATGAAGCAGTCCATATCCAATTGCTGCAGACCTGGATAATATCCAGGCTTGGGCTGACAAGTGTCAAGTTACATTCGTGCCACACAAGTGCCAGGCAACAACCACCTCCACAATCTACTATCGCCCCTTAACATTAATTGGCGTTACCATCACTGAATTGCCCACAATCAACATCCTGTGGGTTACCAATGATCAGAAACTGAACTGGACTAGCTTTTCAATACTGTGGCGAGGAATTCTACGGTGAGTAACTCACCTCCTGACCCCTCAAAGCCTGTCCACCACCTGCAAGGCGCAAGTCAGGAGTGTAACGGAATACTCTCCACTTGCCTGAATGATGCAGCTCCAACAACACTCACGAAGCTCAATCCAGGCCAAAGCAGCCCTCTTGATTGCTCCCTCTTCCACAAACATTCAAACCCTCTGCCACCGACGAACAGTGACAACCATGTGTACCACTTACAAGATGCACCGCAGTAACTCACCAAGGTTCCTTCGACCTTTCCAACCCCACAACCACAACCATCTAGAAAGACAAGAGCAGCAGATACCTGGGAACCCCACCACCTGGAGGTTCCACTCCAAGTAACTCAGTAATCCAACTTGGAAATATATCGCCGTTCCTTCACTGTCACTGGGTCAAAATACTAGTATTCCCTCCCTAACGTGTTCCTGCACCTCAGGCACTGCAGTGGTTCAAGAAGGCAGCTCACAACCACGTTCTGAAGGGCAACAAGGGAGGGCAATAAATGCTGGCCTAATCAGCAATGGCCACATCCCATAAATGAATTTTAAAAAAAGCCACATCCACAGCACCCCAGGAGCACAAGTCCGGGAAGGCATTGACTTTTTGTCACTGCTGTCACCTGCACCCTCCACCATCGCAGAGGCTATCAACTCGGTGATGCATTGTAGTGAAGAGTCTCCTGGGTCACCTTTTTATACATACTTCACAAAAGCTGAAGTATATCAGGTGGAGACAGGGACACCCAAGAGAGCGGGTGGTTGGAGGGCCGCCCGATCCCAGGGAATAGCTGCAATCCTGACAGATATAGTGGTTCTGGAAAGTATGATCCCATAACTGGTACAGATGCAGACACAGAGCCATGATTTACAGGAGGGGATGTCAATGACTTTCCATCGCCTACAGGTGCAGCTGGAGGGGTCCAAACACATTCATCCACAGGAGATGGTGCTGATAATGCATGGTACCCAGGCCAACACTGACTGGATGGAGTCCGCGGTGGGAGCCTTGGGTCAAAACGTCCATGGGGTGATCTGTGCAGTCGATGGCTAAGGTGTATGACAGGGGAGCCCAATCATAGGCAGACATGTATCGGACCCACATGGACATTGCTGTGGTGCTCCAGAGGTTGGCCCAGTCACAAAGGGTCATGACTGAGGACATTAAGAGCATTGGTTGGGCACTGTCTCCAGCCGGCGACCACACTGAGAAATATTTTTTGGAGAATTGCGCTCAATAGGCGTGCGTTAACGGGAGAAAAACAGTGTCAAGTTGTGGGCACATTCAAAGGGGTCTGTTTTTTCTCTGGCCCCGGCAAGGAATGCCCTATTAAGGCTCAGCTTAACTTCATTTCCGGCACTGACGAGTGCAGGGCAGGAAATTATTTGGGTGCCATTTTTAAATGCTGACCCAATCCCTTAACTCCGCACCACAGCCTCCGTACCACCCACCCTCAACTTACTTGTGCGGAGGTCCTCGAGCCCCTTCACCCCACCTCATAAGGGAAAAGCATCCCAGGCCTGATTGTCGGCATGGGAAACATGGCACCCTCGAAGGGTGCCCAGGTGATAGCGCCAAGCTGTAAGGCTGGCAGTGCCGAGATACCCGGATGGCAGTGGGACTATCAAGGTACCACCCTTCCCAGAGCCCGACCACCTGGAGGCCTGCTATGGCTTGGGCGACCTCCCCCCAGGTGCATTTACCCCTGGGGCATTTTCTTTGGCTAAATGCAAATCTGGATCCCACCCACCGAAGGCGGGACCTAGATTGCGACGTCCAAGCATCTCATATCTCACAAGAGGACTCTCGTAAGATTTAATAACCTCGTTGCGTCCCGAGTCAAGGCCATTCATTCGGGTTCTATGTCTCCATTCAGAAAGCCCAGGATCCTACCTACCTTTCTCACTGCTTTCTCAAACTGCCCTTCCGCTTCAATGACTTCTGCACTTATACTCCTCGGTTCTTCTGCTACTTCTCCCTGTTTCAGATTATCCCCTTTATTTTTTACACAGGTTCAGTGCCTCAAAACTGGCAACTGAGTCTGTGCCGCATTTCGAATGCTGCTGGTTCTCGGGTTGACCAGCTGAATCTGGGTAAGGTGGATCAGGAAGTGTCAGGTGGGGGCCAAGGGTCACTCAGACCACTCGGCGTGCGGGTAAAGGATCTGTGCGCAGAGCTGACAACTATCCCAGTATGCCAATGCGGCACCTAACTGAGCAAATCAGTGAGTTACTTTACACATTTAATAAGAAATAAAATTCATGCTCAACCGAAAAATGTCTGGTTTTCAGATTCACCGGTTTTCAGGTAGCCGGATTTGAGACACCGTACCGGTGTTGCATCTTTCAAATGAGCAGGCCCCATCCGCCTTCTTGGGGAGGCGTAAACAATCCCATGGCAACATTTTGAAGAAGTGCAGGGAATACCCTGGCTAACGTGGGCAGCACGGTAGCATTGTGGATAGCACAATTGCTTCACAGCTCCAGGGTCGCAGGTTCGATTCCGGCTTGAGTCACTGTCTGTGCGGAGTCTGCACGTCCTCCCCGTGTGTGCGTGGGGTTCCTCCGGGTGCTCCGGTTTCCTCCCACAGTCCAAAGATGTGCAGGTTAGGTGGATTGGCCGTGATAAGTTGCCCTTAGTGTCCAAAATTGCCCTTAGTGTTGGGTGGGGTTGCTGGGTTGTGGGGATAGGGTGGAGGTGTTGACCTTGGGTAGAGTGCCCTCTCCAGGAGATGGTGCGGACTCGATGGGCCGAATGGCCTCCTTCTGCACTGTAAATTCTATGATAATCTATGAAACATTCATTCTTCATCCAAAATCACAAATACAGATCATTTCTTTTTTTGATATTTGTGGAGCTTGCAATGCAAAAATTGCTGTTGAGTTTCGTTCATCACAACAGTGACTACACTTAATAAGGTACGTCATTGGCTGTAAAATGCTTGGGGTTATCTTGAGATCATGAAAGTCTCCCCTTGATTGCAGGCCATTCCTCTCTTCGACAGAAAATGACTTTTTCTTCCGAATTACACTGGAAGGATATTATTCCAGTCTTTCATAAAGCACACACATTCTCTCAGCAAACTTTCCTTCAGCTCATTAATATTTGCCCAAATGTTTCAGAATGAAAAACTGTATCCCAACAATTCATCATCAAGATTTCTTGACAAACCAATTGAGTCGCAAGAAATGCTTTTTAAAAAACAGAAAGTCTGTCTGCTTTGCTTTCTCAAAGGCTGAATTTTCTCATGTTCAACATTTTCAAAGAGTTGTAATGAAAATTTCACTTTTTAAGTTAAATTACATTTAAATTTCTCAATTATAGAATTCGTACAATGCAGAAGAAGGCCATCCAGCCCATCGAGCCTGCACCGGCCCTTGGAAAGAACACCGAGGGCGCGATTCTCTCCCCCCCCCCCCCCACGCCTGGTGGAGAATCACCGGTGTGCCGCGCGAATCGTGCCACACCGCCCCGATCCCCGCACGTGATTCTCCCACCCCCCGGAAACCAGCGGTGCGCGATTCGCACTGGGCCGCACGGAGAACCGGCGACGCCTATTCTCCGGCCCGAATGGGCCGAGCGGCCGCTACGACAAGAAAGGTTCCCACCGGCGCCGTCCACCCCTGGTCGCTGCCGGCGGGAACTCTGTGGGAATGTTGGGGGGGGGGCGGCCTGTGGCAGGAGGGAGGGGCCTCCTTCACTGGGGTGGCCTCCGATGGGGTCTGGCCCGCGATCGGGGCCCACCGATCGGCGGGCCGGCCTCTCCCTCCCTTGGCCTGCCTCCTTCCGCGCGCGGCCCCAGAACACCGACGCCATGTTGGTGAGGTGCCGGCGTGCGTAAGACGTTCCCCACGCATACGCAGGATGGCGCGGCACAACTGCGCATGCGCAGGATTGGCGCGGCACCCATTTGGCACCGCGTGAGGACGCTGGAGCTGCATAAACCGCTCCAGCGCCATGCTGGCCCCCTATGGGGGCCAGAATAGGTCATGCCCGGGTCCTGTTCGCGCCATCGTGAAACGCGACGGTATTTCACGGTGGCATGGGCACTTGGTCTGCGCCGCGGAGAATCGCCACCCCCCTATTTAAGCCTGCATCCATCCCCGTAACCCAGTAACCCTACCTAACCTTTTGGACACTAAGGGGCAATTGATCATGGCCAATCCACCTAACCTGAACATCTTTGGACTGTGGGAGGAAACCGGAGCTCCCGAAGGAAGCCAACACCAACACAGAGAAAATGTGCAAACTCCACACAGTCACCCAAGGCCGAAATTGAACCCAGGTCCCTGGATCTGTGAAGCAGCAGTGCTAACCACTGTGCCACCGTGCCACTCTATCAAAACAATATCAATCATAGATTTACAAACCAAATTGTCTTTTTTATCCAATGCGTGGATTTAGCCCTGGAAATTGCATAAATTGTGCACATTCATAATGCAGAAACATGATTCAAAACTCTCCAATGGTTCCAAAGTAAAACAATTCCCCAGTTAAAAGTTCAAGTTAAACCTTCAGTTAATGTTTCTCTTTTAAGGTCTTAGTCTCTCTGTCCCAAAGCCTGGGCTTCAACTGCAGTCTTTGTTTTACCTTCAAACAGTTGAAGAGCATTTAATCACATTTGGGCACATTTATAATTTATATAACTTTCTGGCATGAATCTTTGCATTTCCGTAAGGATTGAAGAGTTCCTTTACTTCTCTTAAAAAAGTTGAAGACTGAATTCTCAAAGATTTTGGATTTCAGACTAATGATCTCGCAGACATTCGCAATCAGGTGCACTGTGTTTTTGAAAACACCACTATTCTTAGAAGTCCCCCTGTACCAAAAAGGGACGACATTCTAAATGGTGATCAGGGATTCACACTCCCTGACTCCGATGCAAGCTTCAGTGGGTGCTATTCAGGTCAAACTATATTTTCAAGTTATCCCCCAGTATAACCCATACCTTCGCCAAAGATTTCATCTACTTACCACTTAGTAGCATCGATCCTAGGTCCCACATTGCTAAGTAAGGAAAGGAGACTAATAACCACTGTTTCAGGTGAAAACTTTTAAGTTATTTTATTATTATATATTTTTTCCTCTTTTAAAAGATGCAATCACTGTCTTTGCAGAAAAGTAAAAAGATCTTGCTGCTGGATATTTCTGGTTGGTTGAAGGGACCTTCAGGCCCAACTTGACAATCAATCTTCTTCAAAGTCTGGTCTTCTTTAGATGTATTCGCTGATGAGCTCAGTTGCTGTGTCCTATCTTTCCCATGTACCGAGCTATGAGAGCTGGCTCTGAGCTGAATCTGCCTAAATTCTAGTCTTCCTTAGATGTATTAGCTATTTTAGCTCAGCTGCTTTGCCCTGCCTCTTTCCCATGACCGAGCTGACTGTAATCTGTCTCTGCTTCTCCCCTCTCTCTCTCTGAGCTCTGGTTGTCATTCTTGTAGCTCCTGCTCTTGTCTCTCGGTTTATATTCGCTTTCTAACAATTAAGTTTTTATGATGTTATTGTAAAGTAACTCTTATTTTCTTTAATTGTAAAAAGTATCTTTTGATCTAAACCTTTTAATCCAACTAAGTATACATTTTGACATCACTTCATCTCATAGATCTGATTACATTGTTTCCTTTGTGGTGTTCAAAATGCTGTGGTTTCAATAGAGGTGTTACTTTTAATTCCTGTCATTTCTATAGTTTTATTTTCCAATTGTGTCCTCAGCTCAATTTTGACTTTGATTTTGTCTTTGAATTAAGTTTCCCTTAGACTGATAGCCTCCAGTTTTCTTTAATTTACCTGGTATTAGCAAATTTTCACACCTAGAACCTCATCCTTTCTTTTCCAGATCCTTACTAAGATAATTACTTTCAATGAAGGTGTGAGCCATTGTTTTTGGCTTCATTCAAAATCCTGTTTGTCATGTTTGCTCAGCCTGCTTGACCAAGGCTATCTTCATTTTACAATCCTTCCCTGACAGCTGCTGTTAACCCTTTGTGGGATCTTTCCTTGTATCCTCTCATGTTTCTCTCAGACCTGCTTCTATCCCTGACTTCCTCCACATTAATGTCTAACATTGTCCTGAACCATGTATGTCTGCCAACCCCTGGTGTACATGAGAGAATATCTTTCTGACAAATTTCCTTCAAATCCCTTTCGTCTGTTATAATTTCCCTTACAACATTTGCAATACAATATGCCGACAGTATTCACAAAACCACATCGAACTATCACTATTTCCAAATAAATTCTCCTTATTGTTGAATACACAGTTAAAAAAAAAATTAAGTCTTATCTTAACACATTACTCATTACCTAACCACACAAATAGACCGTGTGTTGCAACTTTACATATTTACAACTGTTATCACAATTTCAATACTAAAATTTAAGTACAATATCATCACATCCCTTCTAGGCTTTGGAACCAATAGTCATTATGTACTAAATAACATCAATATTATTTGTGATGTTCTATTTAGTTAAATCAAGAAAACACACTAAAATGCCACTGTACCCCTCTATTAAAACATTCACATAGTTTAGAAATGCTGATCAAGGTCCTTAAATGGCACACATACCCCCATTGTCATAACATAACAGTCCCTACAATTTACATGACATTCCTTTTTTAATAACGATTACAGCTCTTCAATGCAATATTGTTTGCTGCATTGGTAATAATTTTCCCACCGTGGCATCAAGCTACAAAAATTCTTAAACTTTTGTCATTTATCATATTGGGGTTCCTCGTCAGTCGCTGCTGTCTGCCGAGACCCTTAATAACTCCACCACGTAGTACATACCGCGTGGAGACCACAGATCATCCATCAGCTGATGTCCAATTAGAGATGTCTGACCGGTGGTTTCACTGTTCAGTAATAATTTGATATTTTGATTTGTTTCTAACCCGTAAAGTTTTCCTCCGGGCTCTTGTCGTTTAATTCCCTCAAATATGTAACCAATTGTATCATTTGTTTCCCCCGAATCCTATCTAAAACATTATTTTCTGGAGTGTAGTTCTCTTCCTTCTTGTGAACTGGTTTGTCTGTTATTTATTTTTTCCATCTGAAAAATCAAATGCACAGGTCAAGGGTGGAGAGGGCCCTATTCTTTAATTTGTACTTTCTATCTTCGTTTGAACACTCCAGACGTGCCCTCTCCAGGACTTCCGGATTTCTTTTGCCACCATTTCTTTCTTTTTTCTTTTTGAACTGGTTTATTTTCCTTATCCTTTATGTCCTTCATACAATTAAGACCTCCTCCTTCTGTCATTGCCACCCCTGAGTGAGATTCGAAGAATCTCAAATACCTCCTCTTTTGCTCACTCTGATCCAATCTGTCGAAGCCTTACCCTGATATATTCCTGATATTGCTACTGCATTTACTTTAATTACTTTATTTTGATTACGACTGGATCTTTATGAAAGTAAGTTCCAAACATGACATTGTAACTTCATCATCTGTCCAATCAATGCTTCTAACGGGTTTTAATTCACTGTCTTCGCACCAATTGATTATGTGTCTTAATTGTGATACAATTTCTTTTGCTCCAGACACCATGCTTCTCTAAGTCAACTATGTTTACTCAAATTCTGAACAATCTTGTCTTTACATTTTACAGCTTCACTGATTATTTCCCCTGCAGTTTTAGTTGGTAGCTTCACCCAAACTTCCTCTGTGTTATCAATTGTTTTAATATCTTAATTTTACGACCTGCATTTATTTTTATCAAATCTTTCCCTGCCATCAGATTCTCTTTTCCTTATACTTCAAGTAATTCTCTTATCGAACTGTTGGTCCAATATCTTTATTCTCCAAAGCTCCTTCTTCAATGTATTTAACATTCTAAACATCATTATTTTTGCTGGTGACGTTCTTGTGCTCATCGGGCCCTAGGACCCTGCGGAGCTATGCAGTGTCAATTTCAATGCTCAGTTTCAAAGCCTGCAAGCAGTTGACTGCTGCCCAGTACAAACTCTTTATCCGTTTATTCTAAGACTAATTTAGTTCTGAACATACTGATTTACCACCTCATAATACTGATCACATTTCTACCTACCATTTATAACTTCTAATTGATGTGAAACTCGGTTTTACAAAATACAACATTTTTAAAAAATACAAACACCAAAGGAAATTCAAAATTCCTTATTAGACACACACTCATTCATCCACTCAGATCTTGGATCTCTACTTTGTAGGATTTCACAAATCCTTTTTGAACACACACTCATTTATCCACTGAGATCTTGGATCTCTATTCTGTAGGGTTTAAGTTACTTTAACAAAAATCGAGACCCCTCCATGCTGATAAAGTGTCACGTATGCCGGAGTTTTTTGCCTCTGTTAATTTCTTCCACTCTTGTTTCATTGCTTCAACTCTCTTGACCGTGTTTCAGAGCAAGAGGATTATTCTAATTGCCATTTTGTTCCTGGTTGTCCCTTTCAGTTGCAATCTGAAATTAAGGATAAGTACCCTTTCTGCGCCCTATCCAAGGCTGACTAAGGCACTATCTTCCCGTTTTAGTTAAGGGTCGATTGGTTATTGGTCTCTAAAGATTCTAGGCATCCCCTATTTCTCCAGGATGTAACCTCACAATCTGCCTTACTCTAAGGATGATTTATTTTTTGGCCTCTTTTTACCAGTAATGGATGCAAGGTTTTTAGTGCTGTCACCAAGATGTCTTGCAGACTTTTTCTCAGGGTCAGCATCTTCTAGTCTGCTGATTTTACACACCTAACCTGAGCTTCAGTCCCCTCGATCCACAGAATATCCTTACAAAAGTCAATCCCACATGACTTACCAGACTAAACTCGGCTGGTAAAGTCTGACTCACACATAGACCAGAAACATCTAATATCCTAGCCTCTGTGCCGGTTAGAAACGTCTAATATTCCAACCGTTTCTTGGGAACTAGAAACTTCTAATATTCTAGCCCCACTCTGCTCAACTAGAAACTTCTAATATTCGAGCCTCGCTTTACCTAGAAACTTCTAATATTCTAGGCCTCCACGCTGGATGCCATGGAGAAAGTAAAACAACCGGCTGGGCGTAATTAACACAGTGTTAACATGACGGGTGCCATGTAGAAAATACAGCAACCTGCTAGGCGTAATTAACACGGTTTTAATAAAACGTCCCTGTTCGGGCGCCATGTTTTTGAAAACTCACCACTATTCTTAGAAGTCCCCCTATCCCAAAAAAGGGCTGACATTCTAAATGGTGATCAGGGATTCTCACTCCCCGACTCCGATGCAAGCTTCAGTGGGTGCTATTCAGGTCAAACTATATTTTCAAGTTATCCCCCAGTATAACCCATACCTTCGCCAAAGATTTCATCTACTTACCACTTAGTAGCATCGATCCTAGGTCCCACATTGCTAAGTAAGGAAAGGAGACTAATAACCACTGTTTCAGGTGAAAACTTTTAAGTTATTTTATTATTATATATTTTTTCCTCTTTTAAAAGATGCAATCACTGTCTTTGCAGAAAAGTAAAAAGATCTTGCTGCTGGATATTTCTGGTTGGTTGAAGGGACCTTCAGGCCCAACTTGACAATCAATCTTCTTTAAAGTCTGGTCTTCTTTAGATGTATTCGCTGATGAGCTCAGTTGTTGTGTCCTATCTTTCCCATGTACCGAGCTATGAGAGCTGGCTCTGAGCTGAATCTGCCTAAATTCTAGTCTTCCTTAGATGTATTAGCTATTTTAGCTCAGCTGCTTTGCCCTGCCTCTTTCCCATGACCCAGCGGACTGTAATCTGTCTCTGCTTCTCCCATCTCTCTCTCTGAGCTCTGGTTGTCATTCTTGTAGTCCCTGCTCTTGTCTCTCGGTTTATATTCGCTTTCTAACAATTAAGTTTTTATGATGTTATTGTAAAGTAACTCTTATTTTCTTTAATTGTAAAAAGTATCTTTTGATCTAAACCTTTTAATCCAACTAAGTATACATTTTGACATGACTTCATCTCATAGATCCGATTACATTGTTTCCTTTGTGGTGTTCAAAATGCTGTGGTTTCAATAGAGGTGTTACTTTTAATTCCTGTCATTTCTATAGTTTTATTTTCCAATTGTGTCCTCAGCTCAATTTTGACTTTGATTTTGTCTTTGAATTAAGTTTCCCTTAGACTGATAGCCTCCAGTTTTCTTTAATTTACCTGGTATTAGCAAATTTTCACACCTAGAACCTCATCCTTTCTTTTCCAGATCCTTACTGAGATAGTTACTTTCAATGAAGGTGTGAGCCATTGTTTTTGGCTTCATTCAAAATCCTGTTTGTCATGTTTGCTAAGCCTGCTTGACCAAGGCTATCTGCATTTTACAATCCTCTCCTGGCAGTTGCTGTTAACCCTTTGTGGGATCTTTCCCTGTATCCTCTCATGTTTCTCTCAGACCAGATATTGCCAGACTTCCATGTTTCAAATGACAAGGCTTTCCATATTATCAATTACAACTGTCGCTGTGACGGATGCCTTACTTGCCCAAGCAGTAGACTATATAAACTTCAGTCTGAACCAGGCACACCAGGATGCCCGGGCAGCAGTGATTCGCCGCCATTGTCGGCATGCCCCAAGTTAAAGGTGTGATCGATGCAATATGTTTCTATCTGCGAACACCGGCTCATCAGGTTGTGCCCTTCATAAATAGGAAGGGCTTTCACTCGCTGAATGTGCAGTTAGTGCATGACCACCAGCTGCATGGCTGCGCCCAATATCCTGGCAGCATGAATGACATTTACATGGAGGAGGAGGAAGAACGACAGGCCTCATCTGGCGAGGAGGATTTCCAGGACGAATCAGGCATGCAGCCCCGGGTTGCATAGCAGGCTGGCCAACATGTACTCCAGGACCGCCGCACATGGAACAACCTCATCACCTCCCGATTTGCCGGCTAAGAGGCCTGGTCACCGACAGATCCAGCGCTGGGTGGGTTGGCAGGATCCCAGGTGAATGATACCCTGTTAAGGGTGTCACCAAATGGTCCACCCTTTGGCAGTGCCAACCTGGAACTGCCAGGATGCCAGGGAGCAGCACGATGGCACTGCCCTACCATGTCCCTGACCACCCAGCACTGCAATGTCCTCAAGAGCCCCCCAGTGTGGTCATCATGCCTTATCTCCAGAGGTGACTCCCACTGGATTTACGTTGTGCCAGCATGGGATAATACCAGGTGCCGGGAGAATCGGTCTACAAACAGTCCAGCATATGATTTAAATATGCTAATCTGGTTCATGCAGAGAGAGGTCCTGAACCAGATTACACCGACTGCAGTGGCCGGGAGCATTGCGCACTGTTCTGAGGCCGGTGGAAATCCCGGGGCTAGATTCTCCGTTTCAGCGGCTAAGTGCCGGCACAAATGGAGGATTTGTGGCCGTTTTACGATGCCAAAATTGGCGCTGAACCCTCACCGATTCCTTGACCAGTCAGGGGCTAGCAGTCGCACCATGTAAAGCCCGGCTTTACCTGCCGATTCAGATGCCGAATGGCCGGGTCCGTGACCATGCATGTGCACGGCGGTGGCCTACAGTGGTCGTGCCGTACAACTTGGCGGCGGCCTCGCCCGGACCCGATCTGCCAAAAACTGCCCCCTGTAACCCCCCACGCCACCCGCGTATCACCCCCACCAGCAATCCCCCGAGCCCCCACCGAAGTTCCCCCTGCCAGCGGAACGCTCCCCCCTCCCCGACTATGGCGGCGCTGGACACAGTCCGCAGCCACCGCACAACGTTTATGAAAAGTGAGAGAACACGTGTCCCACGTCGTCGGGAAATCGGCCCATCGGGGGCGGAGCATCGGGGGAGGGCCTCAGGTGACATCCTGAGGCCGTCCCGATGGTGGAGTACGCTGTTTTTGAGGAGGCGGAGCATCGGAAAAACAGCATCGCCCCCGATTCCGGCATAAAAATGGATTCTCTGGCTGATTGCCAAACGCGATTTCCCCAGTTTGGGGGCACTCCCGCTATTCTCCCGACATAGCGGGATTTGCGCCGGGCACAACATGGCCAGAGAATCACCCCCATGAACTACAAAAGCAGGGAAGTTAAAGTGAACCTCTAAAGAAAACTCTAGTTTGGCCTGAACCAAAGCATTAATGTCTAATTCTGGGCAGCACACTTTAGAAATGCTCTGGCAGAGAAGTTTCTGGGAATGGGAGACTTTAATTTTGAGGATTGATTGGAGAATATAAGGCATGTTCCCTTTAGACATGAGAAAGGGGGGAGGTTTAATAGAGGTGTTCAGAATCATGGGGGAGGTGTCTGGACAGTGTCGATAGGGAGAACCTGTTCCCATTGGTGGAAGTGTTGAGAACCGAAGGAACAAATTTAAGGAAGAAGAACAGGAAACATGAGGAAAAGCTTTTTAACCAGCAAGCGGTTCAGATCTGGAGTGCGGGCACAGCCTGAGAGTATGGTGGTGGCAGATACAATCATGACTTTCGGAATGAAATTATTCAATTATCAAAAGAGAACAAAATTGCAGAGCTATTGTGAAAAGTCAAGGATGTGGGACTAACTGACTCGCTGCAACAGAGATCCTGTATGAACACAAAGGAATGAATGGCCTTGTTCTGTGTTGTAAACATTCTATGTTTCTGATTCTGCAGCATTCCCTTAGTCCTATGTAAAAGTGTACTGGAAGCTTGATTTCTACTGAGATACGGCAATCATTCAGTCCGAGGTGGAAAGCTTCATCCTTGCCTCCAGGCACATATCAGACAATTACCACAGTTCACAAGTTTCCTTGTTCCTCTCTCCATTATTTTGATTTAAACAGTCTGTTAGTGCACTGACAGAACAGGACTGGTGAGCTGAGCGGAACATTTCATTCATTGGAGTTGATTCTGAATTATTTCTGGAAAGCAATTACTTTATGTTCAAGAAAATGGTGAGTTTGCCAGAACCCAATGTTACTTCATGTGGCGTGTTGCATTCCCAAGGCAGGTCAACTGGATTAAACCGGTGAGCCACTTACGAATGCAATACCTTTCTATTATCTCGCAATCTATCGACTTTATCTTCATCATTATTTATCTTTACCCTTAAGGTGTGCGAGTATCCGTGCCCTCTTTATCGGCCCGTTCAGCCCTCTCACATTCCACGTGATCAGCCGGGTTGGGGGGCTCTTTACCCCCCCCCCCCTTGTCGATTAGCCATCCCCTTTTATCCAGCTCCTCACCCGGTTCCCACGCAGCTGTGTCCCCCCCAGGCGGTGCCCTCCCGTCCCGCCCACCCCACCCCATACCAGCTCCCCCTTCTCCCCAGCAGCAGCAACCCAGTAAATCCCCCCTCCCACCCCCCCCCCCACTAGATCCCCCACTAGGGTAGTTACACCCCCCATGTTGCTCCCAGAAGTCAGCAAACTCTGGCCGACCTCGGCTTCCCCCCGTGACCTCGGCTCGCACCGTGCGACGCCCCCTCCTTCCTGCTTCCCTATTCCCGCCACAATTATCATAGCGCGGGAACAAAGCCTGCGCTTCCCTTTTGGCCCCGCCCCCAATGGCCAACGCCCCCAGCTCCTCCACCTCCCTTCCTCCCTCCCCCACAACCTGTGGAAGAGAGAAAAGTTACCGGGTCGCAGGACTAACAACATAAAAATCATCTCTACCCCCTCTTCGCCCCCCATATTCGCCCCGCCACTTTGTCTCAAACGTTCTTTTTTAATAACCCGCTTATTCCAATTTCTCTTCAACAATAAATGTCCACGCCTCATCCGCCGTTTCAAAGTAGTGGTGCTTCCCTTGATATGTGACCCACAGTCTTGCCGGCTGCAGCATTCCAAATTTAATCTTCTTTTTATGAAGCACCGCCTTGGCCCGATTAAAGCTCGCCCTTCTTCTCGCCACCTCCGCACTCCAGTCTTGATATACGCGGATCACCGCGTTCTCCCACCTACTGCTCCGAGTTTTCTTTGCCCATCTGAGGACCATCTCTCTGTCCTTAAAACGGAGGAATCTCACCACTATGGATCTGGGAATTTCTCCTGCTCTCGGTCCTCGCGCCATCACTCGGTATGCTCCCTCCACCTCCAACGGACCCGTCGGGGCCTCCGCTCCCATTAACGAGTGCAGCATCGTGCTCACATATGCCCCGACGTCCGCTCCCTCCGCACCTTCAGGAAGGCCAAGAATCCTTAAATTCTTCCTCCTCGCATTATTCTCCAGCACCTCCAGCCTTTCCACACATCGTTTATGGTGTGCCTCGTGCATCTCCGTCTTCACCACCAGGCCCTGTATATCGTCCTCGTTCTCAGCAGCCTTTGCCTTCATGACCCGAAGCTCCCGCTCCTGGGTCTTTTGCTCATCTTTTGGCCCTTCAATCGCCTGTAATATCGGGGCCAACAGCTCCTTCGTCATCTCCTTTTTAAGCTCTTCCACGCAGCATTTCAAAAACTCGTGTTGTTCAGGGCCCCATATTAAACTACCACCTTCCGACGCCATTTTGGTTTTTGATTGCCTTCCTTGCCGCTGCTCTAAAGGATCCACCGCAATCCGGCCACTTTCCTCTCCTTTTTCCATCCGTATCCAGGGGGGATTCCCTTCTGGTTTACCGCACCGTGCTTTTAGCCGTTAAAATTGCCGTTGGGGCTCTTATTAAGAGCCCAAAAGTCCGTTCCACCGGGAGCTGCCGAAACGTGCGACTTAGCTGGTCATCGCCGCACCCGGAAGTCTTTATCTTTACCCTTTATCTATCTGTATTTCTATCTTATTGATCTATCCAAAATTTAACAGCAATATATAATGCTATGTAGCTGTTTGTTCAGCTTCTGAATAAAGAATACTTAAATCTCTGTGCTCCTTTCAGTTTGCCAGTTGAAGATTCAGCGTCAGGCATTTTTGTCCTAAATTACTCGTGGACAGGGTTATCGCGTTCATCATTGATGCAGGTGGTGGCTTTTTTCTCAGTAATTTCTGAGGTGCTGTTTGTGTCTGCACTTTTTTTCCCCTTTATGTTTGGTTGAACAGGTGAGGGAGGAATATTACAGGCAGCACATCCCTAATATTTGGAGATATTCTTTGAAGCATGTCAGCCAACGAGACAGCAACACTGCAAGTAATGCAAATTCTAACCCAAAGGCAAAAGGTGGTGTTAGAATTCCTGGGAAAAGGAACACTACGGCTCTTTTCTCTCAGATATAATGCAGTCCAACTTTTTTTTCTCCATTTTATCAATACTACCAAGGAGCTCCTTTCAAAGTTCGGTTCCTATTTCTATTTGGAAAAGCATGACATTTCTGCTTGCGTTCAATTGTGTAATACAAGCTTGAATGAGAGCCAACATTAGGCTTTATCACAATGGGGGATGTTGAGTTTCATCTGGTCTGGATTAGATGGTTGCCTTAATCTTGGCCAATTCCAGCCATTTCAATGGGTGCATTTCAGCTCTTTGCACTCAAATTGCAGCTGTGGTTAAACTTGCTTCCTCTCCTTGAGAAAGGGTGATGAGCGGCCAAATTTACCCACAGGGGCTAAGCAAATGTAAAACAGGCGATCTCTCTGTTAGCTGTTTCAGAATTGAGAAGAGGTGTCATTTTGCAAGGAATAATTCAAGTCGGTTAAGATATCCAAACAGATGTACTTGATATTGTGTGTAGCATGGCATCTTCAATAAGCTGTTTTTGATGGGATTTCAACAATTGGCGGAATTCATACAAAATATTACGAAATGATAAATTCTCTGCCTCGCGCCGCTGGTAGCAGAGTTACCGATGAGGTGGAGAATCCAATGATAGTGAAGAAAACGGAATTGGCGCCGACCAGTTTCCAATGTTCCAGCTCCCCCTCCCTGCCGGCGTTGGGATTGAGGTTCACACCCCATGCCAGTGGGAGGATTCAAATGGGTCATTAAGACCCATTTCCATCCACTCAGCGAGGCACTGTATTCTCTGGACCCATGTGATCCTCTGGTCCTTTGGGCGGGGAATCACATGGGTGGGGACTGATGCGGTTCTTGCCAAGTGTGTATCTGACATGGTGGACCTCGCAGTGGGACAAGGGAGTAATTCTTTTAGGGAGTTGCCCCCAAAGTCCATCCAAGGGCTACCCTCCCACCCACACAATGCAAAACCTGCCCACCCCTGCCCCCCAGAATCCCCCCACAGCCCCCCACCAGGAATCCCCTAAATAAAGAGACCACCCCCCAGAGATGATTAAATAAAGAGGCTCCTCAGAGACCCCCTAAATAAAGAGATACCCCCCGAGTGCCCTTAAATATAAGGAAACCCCCAGAATTTGGCGACCCCTCCAGGAAAGAGACTCCTGTCAGGAAGCCCCCCAGAACAGAAACCCCTGTCAGGAAGCCCCCTAGAACAGAAACCCCTTTCAGGAAGCCCCCCAGAACAGAAACCCCTTTCAGGAAGCCCCCCAGAACAGAAACCCCTGTCAGGAAGCCCCCCAGAACAGAAACCCCTGTCAGGAAGCCCCCCAGAACAGAAACCCCTTTCAGGAAGCCCCCCAGAACAGAAACCCCTGTCAGGAAGCCCCCCAGAACAGAAACCCCTGTCAGGAAGTCCCGCAGAACAGAAACCCCTGTCAGGAAGCCCCCCAGAACAGAAACCCCTTTCAGGAAGCCCCCCAGAACAGAAACCCCTGTCAGGAAGCCCCGCAGAAGAGGGACCCCTGTCCGGAAGCTAGAGAGAAGTCCAGACAGAGCAGTGAAAAAAATCACTGCTTGAACATTCACCTGCTCACTACACCTGTACCATTCTCACCAGCATCAACACCCTCTCACCACCCTCTCCATGCCCCTCCCCCAGGATCTCTGGTATTGGGCCCCTCCCAATGGGCTTCCCTTGAGACAACCCCCCCTTTTCGATGGCATCAGCACCTCCCCCCACCCCGACAATCGCCAGTACCAGCGCCACCACTACCCCCCAGGTGAGCAACACCCCACTCTGTGGTCATAAAATCCCCCCGCTTCGGGACTCCCCCTTCGTGTTCTCTTTTCAGGTCCCACCCCTTTCAGACCCCACCCCTCGGAACCGCCAATTTGAGTTTTCCCACTGCAGAGGCAGCTCACTATTGCCCGCCAGCGGGATCTTTCGGTCCATCGAAGGCTCAGGGGTTTTGACTGCTCACCCGTCCTGCCCACTGAGGATCCCATTGCAAGGTTGACTTCAGCTGGACAGAAAGATCCTGCCCAAAGCATATATAAACCAACATCTGACATGTCGTCCATTCTAAGAAGTCTGGTTACTGAGTTCCAAGATGGGGCATTAGGGAGACCAGACTCCTGCCACAGTTCAAAGCAACATTTCTCCTCCTCCCCATCCTTTACAACATTGAACATTATCATCTGAGTTGCAGAGAGATGTAAATCCCCAAATTATTGGACTGGTTATCCAACATCCAGTACAAATGAGCACAAATATCCTCATTTAATGTTGGGAAGACCAAAGCCATTTATCTGGTCCCTGCTCCAAATCCTGTTCCCTAGTTACTGACTCCATCCCTCTCCCTCCCAACAGTATAAGATTAGCCCAGTCTGTTTACAATCTTGAATGTGACCTAATCCTGAGGTGAGCTTCTGACCTCCAATTTGTGCCATTACTATTTCCACCTCTGGTAACATTGCCTGGCTTTGCCCCCTGCCTCAGTTCACCTTCTGCTGAAACCCTCATCCATGCCTTAATTGCCCTCCGCTCATCTATTCCAGCGCATTCTTGATCTCACACATTTTACCCTCCATAAGCTTGAGATCATCCAAAACTCTGCTACCTGTGTTTTAACTCGAAGCAAGTTGTGTTCCCCTATCACCCCTGTGCCCGCTGACCTCCTCTGCCTCTCAGTCAAGCAAAGGCTTTTAAAAAGCTCATCCTTATTTTTGAATCCCTCCATGGTCTTGCTCCTCCCTAATCTCTTCCAGCCCCACAACCTTCTGAGATATCCGTGTTCCTCTAATTCTGGCCTTTTGGGCATCCCCATCTTGTTCCATATTTGTTCCATCTTCAAGGCTATGCCTTCAGTTGCCTAGCTCCTGGGCCTTGGTCTACAGTCCCTGTACCTCTTTGGCCCTCTGCCATGTTTTCTTTTCATAAGACACTCCTTAGAACCTACCTCCTTGAACAAGCTTTTAGTTATTTGAAAGCTAGTTGAATCTCCTGGAATGAAGGACATTTCTTCTGAGGAAAGGTTAAACAGGTTGGGCTCATACTCACGGGAGTTAGAAGAATGGGAGATAATCTTATTGAAGATCATGGGCGGGATTTTCCATCCCGCCGCACCAGTTCTCTGGTGAGGCCGACCCCACCAGTGGAGAAATTCTCCCTCTCGCCAGCCGGCAAACGAGGTTTCCCATTGTGGGAAGCCCCACGCTGTCCGGAAATCCCCTGGCGTTGATGCGCTGTCGGCACAACGGAGAATGCCAACAGCGGAGAATCCAACCACCTGAGAGGACTTGACAGGGTAGATACTGGGTAGATGCTTCAACATGTGAGGGGAGACTAGAATCATGGGGCATGGTCCCCCTTTAAAGAATGAGATGAAGAGAATTTGTTTCTCTTGCAGGGTTATTAGTCTGTGGAAGTCTCTTTCCTAGAAAGCAGTGGAGACTGGGCCAATGAATTTATTCAAGGCAGAGTTGGATAGATTTTTGATAGACAAGGGAGTCAAGGGTTATGGGGACATACAGGAAAATGGAGTGGAGACCACAATTAGATCAGCCGTGATCTTGTTAAATTATGAAGCAGACACAAAGGGCCGAATGGCCTACTTCTTCTCCTAAATCCTATGTTCCTTATGTGGCTCAGTAAACTTCCTTCCAAATTGAATTACAACCCTCCGTTGTCTATCACTTCGTCAATATTTATCCTTGCTGCCCATTTGGTCCTCTGGGTCTCAATTCTGCTAACAAGTTATTATTAACAAAAACCTTTTGAAAGTCCATATGCACAGGGCTCTCCTCCCTGTTATTTCATTAAAAACTTGAATATAGTCAAGCATAATTTCTTCTTAACAAATTCTGGCTCTCTTTTAGTAGTCCATGCTTGTTTGGGTGGCTGTTAATTTTATCCCAGGGTATTGTTCCTAAAAGCTTCCCCATCACCGAACAGTGAACTGATTGTCCTGTAATTACTAGGTTGATCCTACAACCCCATTTTGGAACAAGGGTGCAGAATTTGCAACCATCCATTCCTCTGGAATACTCCTACCCTGAAGAAGGATTGGACGATTATGGTTGGTACCTCTGCGTATCCCCTACCCTTACATTCTTCAGTGTTAATGTTCAATGTTATAATCTTTACAGTCCATGCAGAGATCTTTTCAATGATGTTAACAGCCTACTGGTCCTGAAAATCTGCAGCTTCAGACCAGAGGAGTGCATAATGATGAGAAAACCCTTCGTGATGAGTGACCACAATATGGTGGAATTCTTTATCAAGGTGGATAATGAGGGAGTTGATTCTGAGGCCAGGGTCCTAAACCTCAATAAATGATGGCATGAGCTGGCTATAATGGACTGGAAACATGACTGAAAGGAAGGGCAGTGGACAGGCAATGGCAGGATTTAAAGGAACAAATAATGAACTCCAAAAGTTGTTTATTCCTATTTGGCGCAAGAGTAGATAGGGAACCATGGCCTAACCATGGCTTACAAGGAAAATTAGAGATAGTATTAGATTCAAAGAAGAGGCACACAATTTACAAGAAAAAGCAATAGACCTGAGGATTAGGAACAGTTTAAAATTCAGCAAAGGTGGTCCAAAGGATTGATTATGAAGGGGAAGACAAAATATGAAAGGAAGCTAGCATGGGACATAAAAACTGACTGTAAAGTTTCTATAGGTATGTAAAGAGAAAAAGACTGATAAAAACTAATGTAGGCCCCTTACAGCCAGAAATGGGGGAATTCATCACAGGGAAACACAGAAATTGCTGAGAAAGCCAAATAAATTCATACTTTGCTTCTGCCTTCACAAAGGAGGTAATGAATAATATACAGGAAGTTCTGAGAAACACAAGCTTCAGTGAGTATTACTAAATAAATACTTTGGGGGAAATTAATGGGACTGAAGGCGGATAAATATTCACGGCATGATAATCTTCATCCCAGAGTACTTAAGGAAGTGGCCCTTGAAATAGTAGATCCATTGGTGGTCATTTTCCAAAATTCTTTGGACTCTGGAATGGTTCCTACAGATTGGAGGGGAGATAATGTAACCCCGCTATTCAAAAAGGAGGTAGCGAGAAAACAGGGAACTGTAGACCAGTGAGTCTGACGCCACTAGTAGTGAAGTTGCCAGAGTCCATTATCAAGGATTTCATAGAACAACATTTGGAAAGCAGTGGTATAATCAGACAAAGTCCGCATGGATTTATGAAAGGAAAATCATGCTCGACAAACCTACTAGAATTCTTCAAAGATGCAACTAGTAGAATTTCCAGGTAGAACCAATGGATGTGGTTTCTTTAGACTGTCAGAAGGTCTTACAAAGCAGATTACTATGTAAAGTTAAAATGCATCGGATAGCGGATAGTGTTTCGCGATGGGTAGAAAGTTGGTTAGCAGATGGGAAGCAAAAAGTTGGAATAAATGCGTCTTTTCCTGATTGGCAGACTGTGGCTAGTGGGGTACCGCAGGGATCTGTGCTAGGAATCTAACTGTTCACAAGATATATTAATGATTTGGATGAGGGAACTAAATGTATTATCTCCAAATTTACACAATGATACAAAGTTGGGTGGGAGGGTGAGCTGTGAGGAAGATACAAAGATGCTTCAGTGGGATTTGGACAGACTGAGTGAGTGGGCATATGCATGGCAGATGCAGTAAAATGTGGATAAATGTGAGCTTATCCATTTTGGTCGCAAAAATAGGAAGGCAGATTCTTATTTGGTTATAAATTGAGAGAGGTGGATAGTCAGGGTGGGATTCTGTGATCCTGAGGCGAAGTGTTGACGCCGTCGGAAACGACGTCGCATTTCTCAACGGCATCAACACGGCCTCAGGATCAGCAATTCTGGCCCCTACAGGGGGCCAGCACAGCACTGGAGTGGTTCACGCGTCACCACGGGATCCGCGCATGCGCAGTGGCTTCCTTCAAGGCACCGGCCATGACGCAACATGGCGCAGGACTACAGGGGCTGGCGCGGAGGAAAGGAGGCCGCCTCCGGGGTCTGACCCCCCCCCCCCCCCATAGGCCGCCCCTGATCCTTCCACGCCGAGTTCCAGCCGGCTGAGAGCAGGTGTGGACGGCGCCGGCGGGACTCGCCATTTTTACGACGGCCGCTCGGCCCATCCCAGGCCGAGAATCGGCGGGCCGGCCGCGTAGAGCCAATGTCGCCGATTCTCCGCTCCGCGGCTTGGCGCGATTCGCGCCGGTGCATGGATTCTCCGGCCTGTCCCCGGGCTGAGAGAATCCCGCCCTCCGTGTCCTGGTGCATCAGCCGCTGAAAGTAAGCGTGCAGGTACAGCAGGCAGTAAAGAAGGCAAATGGTATATTGGCCTTCGTAGCGAGAGGATTTGAGTATTGGAATAGGGATGGTTTACTGCAATTGTATAGGACAGGATTTTTCAAAGTACAGGTAGTGACCTGCGGGTGGGTCATGGGCGGGTGTCAGAAAGGACGGGAAGGCCGGATTGAATTGCCTCTTGCTGTGCCTATCTGCCTCTAACGTAAAGTTTTCCAATGGCAGCATTCAGAGGCTTGCAGGGTAAATCCTACCTAAAATGACAATTCAGTCCTCTCCTTAAACAATTACAATAAGGACATATTTGACAGTTAGAATTCTGGCCTATTGCACCAAATTCATGGGCTGGATTCTCCGCTGAGGGATGCTCCATTTTGCCGGCAGAATGGGAAACCCCATTGACTAGCCGGCGTAACGGAGCATCCCGCCAGCGGAGTGAAACAGAATAGTGGCGCGGCGGGGTGGAGAATCCATCCCCATGTTTATCAGTATTTCTCCTTTAATTACTTTAAATAAGTAATTTCAGTGCACTGTAATTGGTTTGGGAGACATAGGAACTGATGGACATACATTTGTCAGGAAATTCACACTAGAGTGAATGCAACTCGGGGGAAGTGACCATGTGCCCACCATTGTAGGTCAGAACAAAACGGGGCTTCATATCTTAACATCCTTTCTAATTTGTGATCAGCATTTCTGTCCAGAAATGTGATAAATCCGGGCCCTGATGAGTGAAGGGAGTTTAAGGTGGCATTTGATTAACCTACCAAATCGTTAAAGTTCAGAGGCAACTTCTCTATTGAAGAGCAGGATTGGCAAGATCATAAACATTGTAGCTAATCGATTTATCTGTCTAATTAAGGGAGGGAGTCACCTACTCTCATTAAAGATCGAGGTAAAGTTGGACATTGGTTCAGAGGCAAATTTATATGTCCCTATCCGAAATTCAGTTCTAATTGCTGAATATAATTGAGCATTGGGGCTCTTTAGAAAGCTCTGCAAATGGGATTCAGATTGTTTTGTGATTCTGCACATATTTGTTTTTAACCCTGCCGCACCACTAACCACAAAATCTGTCCGTCCCTTCTCTTTGTTTTAATTAAGTGCCTGGCCACTGTGCTGATTTTATGTGTCTGTGAACGTGTGTGTATTCAATCACACATTCAGCCTGTTAATGTAAATCCCAGCAGTTTCAACACCTGGAATATGGAAGACACCATATTGCTGAGAAAGGGGAGACAGAATGCCTGAAAAAGGATACGCCTTTTACTTCCCCACACCCTTCATTTTAGCTTAAGCTGCGTTTCAATGTTTAATGATAAATAAAGAAATGGCTGAATGTTTCAGGTCGATGGCCTTCCATCACAGCCATCAGACGCTGCCTGACCTGCTACCTATTTCCAGCATTGTCTGTTTTAAATTCAGCTACTTTGCTACTTTTGAGGGTCGGTTAGCTCAGTTATCCTGTCCTCACTCAATGTTGACAAAAACTCAATGCACCAGGGCTACTGGATAGTGATTTAAAAACAGGAACATTTGAGAATTTTCTTTCTCTCTGTTACCTGGGGCAAGTAAACTTTAGTGTCCCAAACACTGCCTTGTTCTGGAAAGAGTGGGTCCCAAAGGTCAGCCGGCGTGGGTTCCGAAACTTGGCCAGTTGACAAAAGTGGGTCCTGGGAAAAAAACGTTTGTAAAGCACTGTTATAGGGCATTGGTGAGGCCATACCTGGTGTAGTGTGCAGTTTTGGTGTCCTTATCTGGGGAAAGATGTTCTTGCTGTGGAGCGAGTGCAGCAAAGGCTTGCCAGGCTGATTCCTGCGATGGCAGGACTGTCATATGAGGAGAGATTAAATTGGTCAGGATTATACTCACTGGAATTTAGAAGAGTGGGAGGGGATGTCACAGATAAATTCTAACAGGATTAGACAGGGCAGATTCAGAAAGAATGGGGGAGTCCAGGACTAGGGTCATAGTTTAAGTTAAGGGGTAAATCTTTTAGGACTGAACCAGAGAGTGGTGAATCTGTGAATTCACTGCCACAGAGAGTAGTTGAGGCCAAAACAATGTGTAATTTCAAGAAGGTATTATATATAGAGCTGTTGGGGCTAAAGGAATCAAGGGATATGGGGGAAGGTGGATTCAGGCTCGAAGTGCCAAATGGCCTGCTCCTGCTTCTATATCTGTTTCTATAACATTGATGGGAGTAGGTCAGAATGGCAGGGGAACCCACTAACTCGGTCAAGGCCTAGAGACTCAGATTCCTGGTCATCTTGTTGGGGCAGAGCCTTGACACAGCCTCTTGTGAGACCAGTGATGCCACCCAGGGTACTCCAGATGTCTGAGGTTCCATGCCTTGGCCTTCCTCAGGGCCAGAAATATGATTGGTGCAGGTGCACAGGGAAGCAGCTGACCACGAATAGATGAAAACTCACGAATAGGTCCAGCTCGGGGTCATGGACAGTGCCCTGTGAAGACCATTGGAGGTTTTAGGTTGCAAAGAGAAACATGGCAACTCTAAAGCCCCATCTTGGAGTTCATTGGCCAGACTTCCTTGGGTGGGAAGCATCTGACATGCTGAGTTATAATTTTGCGATAGATTTAAGTGGATGCTTTACACAGGGAACATTATTTACCGTGATTATCTGGAACACGGAGAGCATTGGCCGGAATGTTCCGGCTGTTACCCGCCGGCGGGACCGTCCAGTCCCACTTTCCCAGCGGTGGGGGTGCATACAATGGGAAACCCCATTGACAGTAGTGGAGTGAGAAGATCCCGCCATCGGCCAATGGCAGGCTGCCTCTGCCGCCGTGAAACACGCCGTGGGAGGGGGCAGCAGAAAAATCCCACCCCAGTCAGCTGTGCAAAATCTTTGTAGTGTAAATCTCTCATTCAACTGCACATCAATTGCATTTTTTAATTTAAGCCCATTAAATATATGTTATTGATGATATCAGGCTCACAATACCCGGATATGTCAAATATATCTGTTTGGATCATTTAGTCCACTCGAGTTATTTATAGCTTACATACCAAAATGCCCTGGAAACAAACATTGTCTCTTTTCAATTCCGAGGCGGGTAACAGACAGGTCTCCTACTTCACATTTATTTTTCCCCTGTGGGTAATTGGAGCTCCATCAATGAGACTGAACACGCTTAACCACAGATAGAGTTTGAATGTCAAGGGCTGAATGAAAGGGTTGAAAGATTGAAAGGAATCAGCTCTCACTGAATCTGGACCGACTGTTAGTCACCATCCTCCATCACCCTGTGCTCAGTGATGAAGTGTAACGTTGGGTCTCTGTCAGGCTTGTCACGCACAGGTGAGTGCAAACTGAAATGTCAAGTTTCGCCGAATAAAAACAGGAACACCACTTTAAAGGCGGTTCCTCAGTGGTATTGATAAAAGGAAGAAAAAACTGGACTGCATTCTGTCTTAGCATAACAGCACCAGTGTCCCTTCCATAGAATAGAATCCATAGAATTCCTACAGTGCAGAAGGAGGCCATTTGGCCCATGGACCCTCTGAAACAGCACCTTACCCAGGCCCATTCCCCCACCTTATCTTCATAGCCCCCCTAATCTGCACATTATGGATATCTTTTTAAAAAAATTTAGAGTACCCAATTTATTTTTTTCTAATTAAGGGGCAATTTAGCATGGCCAATCCACCTACCCTGCACATCTTTGGCTTGTGGGGGTGAAACCCACACAGACATGGGGAGAATGTGCAAACTCCACACGGACAGTGACCCAGGGCCGAGAGTCGAACCCGGGTCCTCAGCACCATAGGCCCAGTGCTAACCACTGCGCCACATGCCCTACATTCCTGGATATCTAAGGGGCAGTTTTAGCATAACCAATTCACCTAACATGCACATCTTTGGAGGAAATCTGAGCACCTTGAGGAAACCCACGCGGACAAGGGGAAAAAGTGCAAACTCCACACAGTCAACCGAGGCCGGAATCGAACACACAGCCCTGCCGCCGTGAAGCAGCAGTGCGAACACTTCTTTCCCCGCCCAGAACAATGCCATCCCCACCTTTTGCAATTTGCATCACCTTTTGATTTCACACCCCGATTGCAGCAAGGACGCTGAAATGAAAAGCCAATTTGTTTCAATAAATTCCCTCAGATATTAGGATTGTGGTGTTCACATGAAATAGGAGCATGAGTGGACTGCATGACCTACTCCACCATTCAGTATGATCCTGGCTGATCTTGGGCTTCAACTCCATTTTCACGCCGGCTCCCCATATCCCTTAATTCCCTGAGAAAATAAAAATCTGTCCGTCCCAGCCTGAAATATATTCAACGTTGGAGCATCCACAATCCCCTGGGGTAGAAAATTCCTTCCTAAGATTCACAACCCTTTTGAGTGAAGATATCTCTCCTCATCTCAGCTAGTTAGTCATTTATCCTGAGATTGCGGTCCCCACGTGTTTTAGATTCCGCGGCCAGGGAAAACAATTTCTCCCTGCCCGCCCTCACCTTTTCAATCAGAGTAAAGTACCAACACAAACAACACTCGAGAAACTACTCCGGAAGAAGCCACCATCTGCATCTTGGCAATAGGGAACATATTACTCTCTTCACCTATCTAATTGTCAGTAATTCAGGAACACAAAAACCTGAGACTGAATCCAAATTAAAATTTTAACTGGATAATTGAAAGACAGACGAGAGGTCTCTTCACTCTGGACCCAGGTGCTGCAATTCCAATTCCAACCCTCTTCCCACACCTAGTGATGCACGAAGGCAGACTTTTGTCTGTTTCCCTAGCTAGTAATTCCCAGAACAGGTCACTAATTTGTCACCATTGGCTTATAGCTTGAGGGGTGCCACTCCACTGACACACTCAACCTGTTTTGTTGCGTTGTGAATGCACCTTCCTTGGCCATCAGGTCCTGGGATGGGACTTGAACCCAGAGCTTCTGTCTCAAAGGTACCCTCTGCACCACAAGACCTCCTGCTGCAATTCAATAGTAATGTGATGGTCATTACCATTGCATTAGTGCTAAAAGTTTGGATGAATAGATAGGAGAGAGAGAGAGATATATATAGATAAAGCTCGATAGGTAAAATTAGGCAGGAAAGTGTTGCATCAATAAATGACCCAACTGCTTCAGTCCATTTGACCTGCCAAACTGTTCTCTCAATCATGGGTTAATGTGATAGCTCGGCCCCTTTCAGGGGGCAGGCTCGATGGACCACATGACTGGCTTGTGGCCAATCACATGGGAACATGCGAACCCTGGCCAATAGGGAGTTTGATCATGAACGAGATCACAGGCAAGGACAAACAGAAGGTGACAGCTTGTTTTCCACAAACATATAATTTAATTTAGAACCTCACATCCCCGGAGGCACCCAACTCTTAAACACCTGTGATCGGATAGTTAGGTTGGTCAAAGAACACTTCAACTCAAAGCCTTCGATTATCATCCAACATTATAAATTCAACTCCGTGGTGAGGGACTATGTAAAGACCATCTTCGCCTTCATAGCCAGGCTTTGAAATTCCCTGGGCACTGTGAATTTGGGACTGCGCTTAGTAATATGTTGTGTGGCCGACTGGCTTGTGGGATCCATAATCTCAATATCCCGAAGAAATTCCAGGCTGAAACCACTATTACATTGGAAAAGGCAATCAAGATAGCTCAGGCAATGGAGTACGCTGAGAAAGGCGCCACTGAGTTCCAAAGTGTAGACAATCAAGTACGGGCAGTATGGCCACGAGGTCCGTGGCAGGATCAACAGCCACAGCAGAGAACCAGACACAGTCCTCGGGACTGGACCAGAGTCAAGGGACCAGAAAAAGAATGGGACATCAACCCAAGTCTTAGGTGGACTGTTATCATCGAGGGGGGCTGGTGGGATTGTCCCCAAGAGACCTGCCATGTTCGGGAGTTTGTGTGTTTCAAGTAATATCGCAGAAGTCACAATCAGGCACGTTGCCATGCTAGGCAAAGTACACCAATGCAAAAAAAAATAAGAGCAGCAGCAGTCCACAGTGCCACTGAACATAGTGGAGAAGTGCTCTAAAGAAGAGCACGCATTGTATCGGTTGAGTGCAGTCCAATTGAATAAGACAGCTTCGATTGAAATTGTCTTAAGGATAAGTGGCAAACTCCTCAAAGTGGAAGTCGACACTGGGGCGTAGGTGACCATTATAGGAGAGCAGACTTTCAAGTATATCCGTGATGGATATGAACAGCACCACAGCCAAGCTTTCTACTTACACTGGAAACCTTGAAAATCCTTGGGACCACCAATACACCAGTGGCTTATAAAGAGCAATAGGCCAGTCTGCACTTGGTTGTTGTGGAAGTGTACAGACCCAGCCTGATGGGAAGGGACTGGTGACAGAAGATTAAGCTCAATTGGATGGAATTTTTTCTAATTTCCAATGGCATCCTCCAAGATGTCCTGATACGGTAGGAAGATGTTTTTCACAAAGAACTAGGTCGGATCAAAGGCGTCAAAGTCAAAATCCATGTCAATTCAGATTCGACATCCAAGTTCTTTAGAACCAGACCAGTTCCATATGCCCTGCATTAGAAGGTTGAAGCTAAGTTTAAGAGATTAGAAGAGCTGGGCATAATCAAACTGGTTCAGTTCTCTGAGTGGGCGGCACACACAGTCCCCATTCTCAAACCAGATTGCTCAATAAGAATCTGCGGGGACTACAAACTAACCATAAATCAGGCTGTCCAGGTAGATTCCCCAGATCGAGTTCCCCTACGACAAGCTGGCGAGGGCCTTACCTACCTATCTCAGTACACAAGACTGTCATTAGGCATCACTTCAGCCAGTGCTATTTTCCAGCACAGGATGGAAAACCTCCTCCAAGGAATTCCCAAGCTGATAGCCTACTTCGACAATGTTCCAGTCACCAACAGCACCCCCAAAGCGCTCATGGTTAACCTGGAGAAAGTGTTAAAGAGGTTTCAAGTCGCGGGGATCTGTCTCATAAGGCCTCAGAAGTGACATAACTAGGATTTTGTGTTGATGTGAGAGGTTTGTGTCCCCTGGAAGAAAAGATGAAGTCCCAGCACCCAAAAATGTCAGTGAGCTCAAATCCTTCCTCAGAAAGTTAAACTATCATGAAAGATTCATTTCAAATTTAGCCATAACATTGGCACCATTACACCAGCCACTAAAATAAATTGTTGGTGGCAATGGAGAGAGCCCCAAGAGGAAGCTTTATGAGTGGTGAAGCAAGCTTTGCAGTCCTCGAACCTCTTGGTTCACGTCGACTCTGAGAAACCGATTGCGTTCACATGTGATGGTCCACTTGTGGTATAGGGGCAGTATTGTCTCACAAGATGGGGAGGTGATTCAGGGTGTCCTGTTGCCTTTTCCTTGAGGACCCTTTCAGAAGAGGAACCTTTCAGAAGAGGAACGAACTATGCCCAGATTGAGAAGGAGGGTGTGAAATGGTGTGAAAAAATTCCACCACTCCGGATGCCAATTTGTTATTGTCACCGAGCATAAGCCATTGCTGGGATTTTTAAGGGAAGACAATCTCATATTGACAATAGCCTCAACTAAGGCGCAGTATTGGACCTTGCTGCTGGTGGTCTTCAATGTGCTTTCCAGCAGTGGCCTGGCGTGCAGATTGCCATTGAAGGTGCATTGATCTAGCTCCCTCTGCTAAAGAGTATTCGGCCTCCACCAACACCCCAGGAGGGTGTTGGCTTTGAACTTCTTAGAGACACTGCCAGTGTCAGCTGGACACATTCGGAACTGGACCGAGGGAAACCTCATATTATCAAAAGTGAAGAGAATGATACAGACTGAGAAACACTACGAGAAATCTGAACAATTCAGGCCCTCTTTACCCAGCAGGATTAATTGACCTGTGAAGATAGGCATGCATGGTAGCACAGTGGTTAGCACAGTTGCTTCACAGCTCCAGGGTCCCAGGTTCGATACCCGGCTGGGTCAGTGTCTGTGAAGAATCTGCACATTCTCCCCGTGTCTGTGTGGGTTTCCTCCAGATGCTCCGGTTTCCTCCCACAGTCCATTGATGTGCGGGTTAGGTGGATTGGCCGTGCTAAATTGCCTTTAGTGTCCAAAAAATGTTAAGTAGGCGTTACTGGGTTACGGGGTAGATACGTAGGCTTCAGTAGGGTGCTCTTTGTAAGGGCTGGTTCAGACTCGATGGGCCGAGTGGCCTCCTTCTGCACTGTAAATTCTATGATTCTATGATTACAAGTAGTCATTCCCCTCCAAACAGGGGACCACTCCTACAGGAGCTGCATTGTGCCCACCCAGGGAAGACCCAGATGAAGATGCTGGCATGCAGCTACATTTGGCCAGCCACAGATAAAGCCATTGAAGAATTTGTAACAGTGCCACCTTGTCAAACACAGCAGATCCTGCCTCCGCTGGCCACTCTCCACCCTTGGGATTGAACAGATAGCCTGTGTACCCAGGTCTAAGTTGACCATGTGGGCTCTTTCATGGGCACAATGTTTTTAGTTCTGGTGGTTGCCCGCTTTGAAGTTGTTGTCTATACAGGAGTTAGGAACCACAACCTCAGCAGCGACAGTGGATACCTTGTGTCGAATGTTTGCTGTTTAAGGACTCCTGGAGTTCATTGTGTCGGAAATGGCACCCCTTTTACGAGAAATGATTTTCAGGTTTTCGTCTGAGCCAATGACATATGGCATACAAGGATGGCCCTGTACCACGCGGCCTCAAACTGGTTTGGCCAAGAGGGCCGCTCAGACATCCAAGAATGCACTGCAGCAACAGTCTGACAAACCACTACGCCAATGAAGGCCAATTTTGTATTGTCATATAACTGAAATCCCCACACCATCACGCGGGTCACACCTGCTGAGCTGCTCAAGGGCCATTGCCTCAGATCCCAGTGGATTTCGTGTTTTGCAGGGAGGGTGGAGGCATGTCAGGACTCCCAGAGAGCTGCACAGATGGGTGACAGATTGTTCTGGGAGGGGGTTCCAGTTTTGGTTCATAGTTTCACCTCACGGCTGCCTTAGCTAGCTGGATAGATTCCGGTCCAATCAGGGCCCGTGTCAAACAAAGTCAATGTAAATGGAAGGATTGCCAAAAAGCACGTTGACCGCTTGGGGTGACAACCCCCAATTTGAAGTCAACAAATTACACCAGTGTTAAAGACATACCTGTAAATGTTTCTGACCAAATAAAACCGAGGATTCCTGAATCCACTCAACCAGCTGTACATGTGGAAGCCGGCGAGGCCAGTTCTCCTGTCGTTGAGGTGGTGCCAACTGAAGTCTCACCAGCTGTTGACAACTTGACTACCTCGAATGATGCCGAGCCAGTAGGTGGGCTGTGAAAGTCATGGAAGACTCGGAGGTCTCCGGACCGATTGATTTTTTGATGGACTCTTCTTTTCTCTGTTATCCTTTGTTAGTTTGTAAACTCTGTGTAGTATGTTATCAGGGACAGGGGGGGGATATGGTAACGTGACACCTTTAAGTGGACCAGTTCGCCGGACAACGTGACCGGCTCGTGGCCAATCATATTGGTGCATGCAAACCCTGGCCAATAGGGAGCAAGACCCCAGGCAGTGTGGATCCTGGAGTCAAAGTGATCAGACCTGTTAGATTGAGTTCTGTGCCTGTTACTTAACTGCCTTGCTTTTCATCAATAAACCACTTGTTAACTACTGGAAGCCTCTAGTGTGTGTCCTGAGCCACCACAGTTAACCTGGAGGGAGAGGTTTAGATGGGCAGGGTGGTGGTGAACTCAGAGAAGCAAGGGCAAGGGGATCTGAGATGAAGAGAATGCATCCGCTGTGCTCTTTCAGGTTGCTAACAGGCAGTGTGGTTAATGATTTGGCACATCAGCGTGATGAGTGCTGCTGACACTTGGGAGCTGGAAGTCTATTATTAACTTGAGGTTTTCACATCTATGCTGGAGGGATTGACTAAACATTCTCCTGACATCCTGGAGAAGCAATGTATCCACCTTTAATGAGGTCCCGTAATGACCTTCCCTAAATCCTGCAGTGCCAGTTAGTACTATTCTTAAAAGCAACATATTCTGTTGATAGTTTGAGTTATAGTTTCTGGAGTCTCTGTTCAAGAACACAGTAGAGGATTGGAACTTCAGCAGAATTTGTACAGATCATTTTCCCATGACATGTCCTGTATGAGGATTCTATAGAAGGTTACTGGGTATTGGGGATCGGGTGGAGGTGTGGGCTTGTGTAGGGTGCTCTTTCCAAGAGCCGGTGCAGACTCGATGGGCCGAATGGCCTCCTTCTGCACTGTAAATTCTATGATTCTATGATAGGTTTGGTTCAGCTGTGGGCTGTGAGGAGGCAGGTAGCAGGCCTCAACATGACTGCCCTCTGCCTTTGTTGCTGGCACTCGGCATGAACTCCCACCTCCTGGAGGTGCTCAGTGCTACATCTGAGATGCATGCTCGCTTCCTGCCCAATTGGGTCATTTAAATTTTAAAATATCACCATGAGAACAACGCAGCATTCATCCAAGTGAGGGGCCCAAAATGCTCCAAACTGATGGACTAACAAGAGAGTTATCTGGGACATGAAAAGGCAATCTCACCTCTAATTTGAGTCATTCGTATGTACCCAATTACATGGCGTACTCCAGCTCTTCCAAGGTTACACTGCACTGATCAAACAGTTATAAACTTTCGAGACAAGGGGCGGGATTCTCTGACCCCCCGCATGCGCGGACTTCCGCCGGCCGGTGGAGTCCCTTCGGCCCTGGCTGGCGTGGCGCCAAAGACCTTCCATGCCAGCCGACGGGACGGCAACCACTCCAGCGCGGACCTAGCCCCTAAAGGTGAGGGCTTGGCCCCTAAAGGTGCAGAGAAATCCGCACCTTTGGGGCGGCCTGACGGTGGAGTGGTTCATGCCACTCCATCCCGCCGGGACACTCCGCCTCGCCTGGTAGGGGAGAATCCCGCCCAAGATCAGGAAGTTGTTTCTCACAGCATCATATAAGTAATATCACCTGGCCAAACTCCAGTTCTGGACAATATTTACCAGTGAGCATATTCATTAAGTAACCATAAGGCCATTCCCTCTGAGGCAAGAAGCATCCATTTTTGTCCGACGATAATAATTTTGAAACCATGCAGACAAATTTTTATAGAATCCCTACACTGCAGAAGTAAGCCATGTGGCCCATTGAGTCTGCTCCGACCTTCTTTGAGAGCATATATCTGGGTCCATTTCCCTGCCCATCCACCCTATCTCCGTAACCTAACCTGCACATCCTTGGATACTAAGGGCAATTTAGCATGGCGAAACCACCTAACCTGCACATCTTTTTCCGTGGGAGGAAACCAAAGCACCCAGAGAAAGCCCATGCAGTCACAGGGAGAATGTGCAAGCTCAACACAAACCCAAGACCGGAATTGGACCCGGGTCGTTGCCACACTGAGACAACAGTACTAACCACTGTGCCACCATGCTGCCCTTTTCCCCAATTTCCATTCCTAGAATCAAAGCTAACTATTGGCTGAAATGGTTACGATTGGATAGGATCCACCTTGTCTCGCAGCTGTTCTTCCATCCTCTCCTACCTTGGAAACCTCTCTGTCCATCGCCATTGCTTTTATTTGAGGTTTTGTACCAATAACATGCTGAATTGTCTTCACAAATTATGGCCATGATGGAATGACAATGAGGATTGGATGCAGGGCCAGGTTGTTTTTGATCAAATTATGATTAACTGTGAAGCTAAAATCCTTCAGGCTTTTCTTATAAGAACTTTGCAGCAGTTGTGAATGAATGGGCTCATCAACAAGAAAAGAAGCAGCAAAATGACTTCTACCTTGAAGAAGAATTAGTCTTTTCTGCTTCCTCTGCCCATTGAGGCCTGCTGGACAACATACTTGTGAGGATGGCTGTGGTCATGTCCACAAATAACTTGACGAGATTCAATGTTTGAACTAGCGTACAGGGAAAATGTACTTTATGATGGATTGACATGAAGGAAAATTACACCTGGTAAATCTTGCTGAATTCCCAGTATATTCAAGCAAAAGCCTACCTGCAATAAATCAACATCTGCTAGCCCCAATCCCCATCAAGGTCGGAGTATCTTTGAGGCACCAGACAATCGTCCCTGATAATGAAGTTGAAATGGGAAAAGAACATGCGCTCTCAAGCCTGCCCAATTCCTCAGGCTCTCGATGATACAATATTCAGTATATCCTTTATCATCTCCCATTGCCTTCACTTCTTCCTCTTCCACCAAGTGTATAAATGGATCCAATAAATATTTGGACCCATTCCACAATATCTTTTGTTTTAATTTAAAGTACCCAATTTATTTTTTCCAATTAAGAGGCAATGTAGCGTGGCCAATCCACCTAGCCTGCACATCTTTGGGTTGCGGGGGCGAAACCCACGCAAACACGGGGAGAATGTGCAAACTCCACACAGACAGTGACCCAGAGCCAGGATCGAACCTGGGTCCTCGGCGCCGCCATTCCACAATATCGAGCTGAGAGCTCCTCTTGTTCCCATTTACTGGATTGCTCCATTTCCATTTTTTTACTCTGACTGAAAGGCAGATATAAAACCTATAAAACCTTTGGCTTTTCATTGTCATTGGGTTGCACGCCAAAAGAGAACCTTTGCCAAAGATGATAATGGTGCTGAATTGCGGTTTTGCTCCAACATCCCTTTTGTCATTTAATCTCTCCTACCTTCAGCCATCACAGACCTTCGCTTTCATTCGCTCCCCTCAATCCTTTCACAGCTTCTTTATTTGCATATCAACGGTAACATCGCAAACATAGAACATAGAACATACAGCGCAGAAGGAGGCCATTCAGCCCATTAAGTCTGCACCGACCCACTTAAACCCTCACTTCCACCCTATCCCCGTAACCCAATAACCTCTCCTAACCTTTTTGGTCACTAAGGGCAATTTGTCATGGCCAATCCACCTTACCTGCACGTCTTTGGACTGTGGGAGGAAACCGGAGCACCCAGAGGAAACCCACGCAGACACGGAGAGCGTGCAGACTCCGCATAAACAGTGACCCAGCGGGGAATCGAACCAGGGACCCTGGCGCTGTGAAGCCACAGTGCTATGCACTTGTGCTACCGTGCTGCCCAAACGTCTGACACTTCTCACGTCTGATGTCCTGGCTAATGTTTATCCCTCAATCGACGTGAACCATTAAGAGTTTCCCTCTCCTCAGAGGCTGCCTGACCTGCTGAGCATATCCAGCATTTTCAGATAGTATGTTCGAGTTGTATTCAGTAGCTTGTGTTGGAGGGCAGCAAAACTACCTTAACATTATTCTCAGAACCTTTAACATCCTCACTTGCTTCAGATGAACTAATGCTAATCTGAAGGGAGCAACAAGCAAAATACAAAATACTGCTGGAGCTGTCAGGCTTAAACAAAAAAAAGAACATGCAGAAATACAAGCATCCGTGGTGAGAACAGTCTCCATTTCCGTCACTCAAAATTAATGGACGGACAAGCTTATTAATGCACTCAGAAAGGGGGCAGTGGTGGTTGTCATGTTATTTGAATGATACAGTACATTGGACATTGTGGTAGTATGTACTGGGGGTCATGTGGGACTGGAAGCCCGAATGTCATTGGCTGACAGATCCCGGGTCCTGGTTGGCCGTTGACCTCTAGCTCCGCCCTGAAGGCGGAGTATAAGAAGCCGGAGTCCTCCCCCGCAGGCCAGTCTACTATTGAGCTGCGGGGGAACAGACATGCTTAATAAAGCCTCATCGACTTCACTATATTCGTCTCATGGAGTCTTTGTGCGCTACAGACATATTTACTGTACAATACTCAAGCCACCAATCGTTCATAAGGAATTGAGTAAACTCATTGTGGGTTCATTTAAAATGAGACACATAGAATCATAGAACACGTACAGTACAGAAGGAGACCATTCGGGCCATCAAGTCTGCACCCACCCTCTGAAAGAGCACTCTACATGTGCCCACACCCCTGTCCTATGCCCATTATCCCACCTAACCTTTGGACACTAAGGGGCAATTTAGTACAGTCATTCTACCTAACCTGCACAATTTTGGACTGTGGAAGGAAACCGGAGCACCTGGAGGAAACCCACACAGACATGGAGAGAGAGAGATGAGAACAGTTCTGTACATAGATATAAAGCTTAAAGACATAGGAATGTCTGCACTTTGCTCAAAACAAAAGTGAAACTAAGACTGCATCACATGACACATGTTATAACCTGCCTACTTAACTGCTAGGGACTAATGACAATCCCACAATCCTGTGGGAGTATGAGCTTCCCCAATGAGGGGGGGGGGGGCGGAGAAACCATTAGTAAACTCCTAGTATAAATAAAGCTGGCCAGTTCAGGAACCAGCAGGAAGGAGTGTGCAGCAAAGGAAGTTGCTGCTGCTGTTATATATATATGTTATTGTAAATAAATGTTATTACTTTGTATCCTTAAAACTCGTGCTGGATTCTTCGTGGCCCTCACAAAAACACACTTCCCCTCTAGTGATGTCAGGCTGATGACCATCGGTTAAAGGTATATTACAACATCCCCTTTTCCTTTTGAAGATAACTTGCCACCTTTCAAAGAAGTATGACTGTTTACAACACATGTTCATATTTAGTTACTATCACGTGCGTAGAACTGATGAATATAAGTGAAGAGGTAATCTTCTGCTATGCTCAGATCCTATCATGGATGTTTCTTTAGTAATCTGTGGGGTTTTTCATTCTTGGATATTCTCCCTGATTGCATTTTGGATTGTGTCCTGGATGATTGTTCAGTGATTGAGGAGCAGGGATGGATCTTTTTTGTCCTTGGTTACATGTCAGCGTTGTGACTTTGTGTGTAATGACTTCATAGTAACTTGGTGCCAAACAAATCCTTGTCACCTCGACTGGTGGCCACATGCGTCCTGTGGGATCCTGGGTGCAAGATTGTTGTCCCAACTATTAACTTGTCAGATCTGTACCTGCATTGTTAGTGTGCATGTTGATTCACAACGTCAGGGACCCGGGTTTGATTTCCAGTTTGGGTCACTGTCTGTGCGGAGTCTGCACGTTCTCCCCGTGTCTGCGTGGGTTTCCTCCGGGTGCTCCAGTTTCCTCTCACAAGCCCCGAAAGACATGCTTGTTAGGTGGATTCTCACTCAGTGTACCCGAACATGCTCGTGAGTGTGGCGACTAGGGGATTTTCACAGTAACTTAATTGGGGTGTTAATGTAAGCCTACTTGTGGAGAGCGGTCGCGGGTGGAGGAGCTCCTGGGGGGAACAAAGTTGCATCCCACTCCTCGCCGAGAACTTGCACCCGAGCGCGCAAATTCATCCGTTTGGGGCCCCGGCAACAAGAGAGTGGGGACGAAGAAGAACCCGGACTCCAAAGCTCATTTAAGTGGGAGACCTGGGCGCTCGGGAGTGGAGCGATCCGCGCCCCCCCCCCCCCCAACCCCCACCCATGCACGCCAGCAGAACACGGGGCAGGACGAGCGGCGGCCTGGAACAAAGCGGGGACCGAGCGGGGATCGAGCCAGCAGCACCCCCCCCCACTGGCGGGGACCACCATGAGGCAGGCGGCGGAACAAACAGGGACTCCCGGCCCGACCAGAAGCCTCTCTCTCTCTCTCGACCCCGGGTGAGTGAGGGGAAAAACAAAAAAAGAACTTCCCCTTTCTCAAAAAAAAACTTTGAAAAGTAAACTTTAAAGAGAAAGAATTTTTTTCACTTTAAAAAAAAAAATTCTTGAAAAGTGTTTTATTAAAAAAAAGTGTTAAGGGAGAGAAGGGAGGGGAAAAGAAAAAGGGGGGAAAAGGGGGAAAAAATAAGAAAGGAGGGAAAAAAGGGGTAAGGGGGAGGGGAAATGCCAGAAGGGAGCCAAAGCAGAGCGAGGAAGGGCACCAAAAGCAGATGGGGCAATGGGCGAGCCCGTTCAGACGAGCTAATCGGCCCATGAAGCGGCAGAATGGAAGGTTCGCCGCAATAAAAAGAACTCAACAGACAGGAGCATTTTCCCCTTGGGCCAGGGGGGAACTGGAACTGGAAGGCAACCTTTGCCGAGGCGCTGAGGGAACATCAGCAGGAAAACAAGGCAGAGGCCAGAGCAGACATAGAGGCCGCCGTGCAGGCAGCAATGGCCAAGGCCCTGGCGAAGCTGCAGCTCACCTTGAGCAGAGGAGAAACTGGAGGCCCAAGCGGAGAAACTGGAAGCCCAAAAGGCAACCATTAAGGAGCTGGAAAAAGCCAGGACTGACATGAGCGACCGGATCACAGCCCAGGAGAAGGAGGTGGCTGTGGTGATATGCATCACTGTAAATACACAAGGGGTTAATGCAAATACGCTAAGTCTAAATAAACACTAGAGGGAGCACAAGAGACATCATGACACACAGACATTCAACCAATAGGTCAGTAAGATAGGACATGAACAATGGGCAGTCAAGACACACACAGAGGTG
The DNA here is from genome assembly GCF_047496885.1 of Scyliorhinus torazame. Lineage (NCBI taxonomy): Eukaryota > Metazoa > Chordata > Chondrichthyes > Carcharhiniformes > Scyliorhinidae > Scyliorhinus > Scyliorhinus torazame. The sequence continues at coordinate 65,741,709 of NC_092723.1, read as the reverse complement.
ACACTACCACAAGGGGGCTGCCCATATAAAGGGATAGGGCACAGATGCTCTTTCTCTTTCCATAGGCAACACTCAGAGACATAGGGGCAGATCAGGAAGCATCACACCCACCGCATGGATTAGAGCAGACTGGTTAGTTAGACTGAGTTACTATAGCAAGATTAGCAGGAGAGTCGAACTCAAGTAGGAGAATTGTTAACTGTTCAATGAATGTGTTGAACCTATCTCCAAGTCTGAACCTTCCTTTGTCAGAGTATACATCAAGGAAGCAGCTTATGCTACATGAAGAAGCATAACACAACAGTGGCGAGACTGAGCACAATGCAGGGGAGCCTGAAGGGCAGAGTGGACAATCAGGAAAACTACCGAGAAGGCAAAATGTCAGGATCGTGGGCCTACCAGAGGGGATCGAGGGTAAGAAACCCCACGGCATATGTGGCCGAGATGCTGGGCAACTTACTTGGGGAGGAAAACTTTCCCCAACCCACCAGAAATGGACAGAGCACACCGGGTCGATTCGCCCGAAGCCCAAGGCAGGGGACCACCTGAGGGCAGTTGTAGCTAAACTGCACCGGTACCAAGACAGGGAAACAATCCTGCGCTGGGCCAGGCAAAACAGAACCTGCAAATGGGAAGCACAATTCATTAGAGTTTATGAGGACATTGGGACAGACCTAGCCAGGAGACGGACCGAATTCAATAGAGCGAAAGCAGCTCTTCACAAGAGCGACGTGCGTTTTGGTATGTTATACCCAGCGAAACTCTGGGTCACATACCAAGAAAGAGAGTACTTCTTCACAGCCCCTGCCGAAGCAAACAAGTTTGTCGAGGAACACGGGCTGGAGAACCAACGTCTAAGGTAGAAATAAGGGGCCCCTGACAAGGGGCAACAACACGCCGACGGGGGGGGGGGCAACGCCAGGCCCCCCCACTCTCGGGCCAACCCGACGACTAATTCTGAGCCACAAAAGGGGCCAGCTGCTGATCCCGGCTTGAACTGGACGCCGCGGGATCCGCGAATGCGCAGTGGCACCGGTGGCCTCCTTCAACGCGCCGGCCCCATCGCAACATGGCACAGGACTACAGGGGCCGGCGCCGAAGAAACGAGGCCCTCAGCCAGAGAGGCCAGCCCGCCGATCGGTGGGCCCCGATCGCGGGCTAGGCCACATCGGAGGCCCCCCCTGGGGTCGGACCCCCCCTCCCCGCCCCCACAGGCCTCCTCCTCTGACCCTTCAACACTGCGGTCCCGCCGGCTGAGAGCAGGTGTGGACGGCGCCGGCGGGACTCGCCGTTTACACGATGGCCGATCGGCCCATCCCTGGCCGTGAATCGGCAGGCCGGCCGCGTAGAGTGGCCCCCAACCGACGCTGCGCCAACCACGCCGCTGCCAATGGCGTGAGAAAATCCCGCCCAGTATTCTTCATTGAATTTGAATTTCACCCTCTGCTGTGGTGGGATTTGAACCTGGGCCCCAAGAGTTTTATCCTGGGTCTCTGAATGATTACTCCAGTGAACATACCATTATGCCACTGGCTTTCCCCGGTATAAAGCCGCAAAGGTATGGTATGATGGCCTGCCAACCTTTAAAAATAACTCCATTAGAGAAGTCAAGGTTGTCCTGATAAGGCCAGAATGGTCTCTCCTGTTTGTGGACTTGTTGAATTGAATCAGGCCTGCCTTTGAAAATGGTTTTCCAATTTCTTTACTTTGTAATTAGCTGCTGACATTTGCATTGCACTAAATGTTCCAGAGCTATTTGGAGAACACCTTCAAGTTTGATTTCAATTCAGTCAACTTGTAGATCTCAGGATATATCTTCTGTTTCGCTGAGTTTGGCAATCTTCTAAACATATCCAGGGTGATCATCAGGTTTCCTGGCTTGTCAATCACCTCACGCAGATGTTTCTGATGGAATGCCAGATGGTCTTTCTTATTGCTTTAAGGTACCCATTATGGATGGTTTTCTTGCATTAGTGAGCAGTTCTTTGCAGCTGTATCAGTCTTTGCACTGGTGCACTGCCGCTGTCAATGGCCCTTTCTGTTGCATGCTTCGCAGAATTGATGAAAACTAGGTATTTCCTTGGTGCCTGCAGAAGGCCGCACTTTCCACATGTCTTGCTAGATTTCAGGGTGCTCGTGAGTATGTCAACAATTGGGATCGTACTTAAGGATCTGAAAGCTCTGTTGCACTACAAGTGGTCTCCTTTTGTGGAAAAAAGAGTTAAATTTGCTTTCTGTTTAAATATAGTGACTATATGTAGTAACCTGACCCTGTCATCTGAGGATGTCAGAGCCCTGACTACAATGTTTCACCGGTCTTTATTCCCTTCAGTTTCCTCCTAACTGTGATGATCCGCTGCCATTTTTGCTCGATGCTTTCTACATATCTTTCCTCCCTCTTGTCCCGGCTGTGTTTGGATGAGTGGCAATTTCTTAGTTTGCAGTTCTGGAGTAAGATTTACGTCCAAATGTTGCCCTCTCCCCTTTAAAGCCTTGTTGTTATAATCCAACGCTGGAACATTGTAAATAATGACATTAGCTGATGGTTAACAAGAATGTGGTCCACCAAGACTAACACATAGTTAAGGTATCATGCCAGATTGTGATGTTATTTACTGTAGATTGATTGAGGAATAATCATTAGTTTGTTATTCGATATCCAATAAATATACTGAGGCACCAAAAGTGGGAAGAAGATGGAGAAACAAATTTGCAAGCAAATTACTGAAATACGCAAGAATTTCACAATCATGAGTGGCATCAATTGCCTTAACATAGACTGGGTTAATGTCATGAGAATGTCGCTTTAAGAAATGTTTGGCTGCTCAGGTTACTGCAGTGATGTCAGAGTGTGGGTGGAGCTGAGCTCTGGCTCTGCTTTTTAGTTTCACTTTGAGAAAAGCTTGGGTTTGTCTGTGTCTTTTTGGTTTCATTTTCAGTGTTGGCGCTGAAGCCAGACAGAGCAGGTGTACTGTTGTTCTCTCTGCCATGAAAAGACTATCTCTTGATCGTTTGGTGAATTCAGAATTATAAATGTTCTCAGTAGTGAATGTAAACCTAATGTGCTTCTGTTAAAAAGTGTTTTTTTTTGTCTTCTGGATGTTGTTTGGGAAGTTATTAAGGATTACTTAGTGTTGTATTCTTTGGGGGTTGTATTTGAATTGATGGTTGCTAAGATGTTCACTGTATGTTTTAAAAAGGTGAACTTGGGTTCATCATAGAATTTACAGTGCAGAAGGAGGCCATTCGGCCCATTGAGCCTGCACCGGCTCTTGGAAAGAGCACCCTACCCAAGGTCATTCATAGAATAAACATTGTTTTGTTTTTAAAAATACTTTTCCATTTCTGCTGTACCACACCTATAGAGTGGGCCGTGTGCTCCCCATACCACAATCTATTAAAAGTTGTGGGTCAGGTGAACTCCATGATACACTTTGGGGTTCTCTAAACCCTGGCCCATAACATTAATAACAGTGCTAAAAACAAAAAGGACACTAATTCCTGAAAGGTGTACAAGACTTTTCTTGTGCAGTGTCCTTCCAGCCCAATATGGAAGGAAACAATGTGAGGCCTAGTTCTGGGGAATGAAGTGGAGCAGTGCAACATGTTTCCGAGGGGAGCGTTTGAGGAACACTGATCATTGGATAACTGTGGGAATGGTGCAATCAAGTATAAAAGAGCCAGAAACGGCACAATGAAAGATTTTGTTTTACACAGCCAGTTGTTGTGATCTGGAACACATTGCGTGAAAGGGTGGTGGAAGTCAGTTCAGTCATAACATTAAAAAGAGAATTGGATAGATACTTGAAAGGGAATATATATATATATATACACAAGGCCATAACAAAGGAGCAGAGGAATGGGATTCATTGGATAGCTCTACAAAAGAACACTGGTGAATACAGGTACTATGGGCAGAATGTCCTCCTTATCTGCTGTATCACTTCATGATTCTATGATTCTAAGTGAATTGGTCAGAGATTTTTCAAGTGAAGAGGCAATTCATCAATCATTTCCTTTTGTGGGGAGAGAGTTAAATTTGCTTTCTGTTTAAATATAGTGACTATATGTAATAACCTGACCCTGTCATCTGAGGATGTCAGAGCCCTGACTGCCAAAGCAAATCTTCTATGCCCAGCTCAAGAAGGTTTCCGAACAAGAGGAGGACAAAGGAAGACACCTTGAAGGCTTACCTCAAAAAATGCAGCATCGACACCAATACCTGGGAGACCCTTGCTCATAAGAGGCCTACTTGGAGGAACTTCCTGATTGAAGGGACACAATTTTTCGAGGACACCCAATGGCAAAAGGAGGCCTGGAAAATGAGCCTGAGAAAGAAATACCAGCGATACACAGTCCAAGGACTGACTCCAGCTCCCGGAAACTCCTGCCAAGTGTGCAGTCCGAAAATGCAGCTCTAGGATCGGGCTCATCAGCAAGGACCCACAGAACCCATGACCAGTAACACAGGGTTTCTTAGGTGGACAATCATACTTGTTAGCGAGTGATCGCCAAAGAAGAAGACTACTTTTAAGTCTGTACCACTCAGTTGACTCCCACTGAATACATCCTTCATCTACCAATCCAATCTGTCAACCTTTGCTCTCCTCAGTTGAACCAAATTCCTAACCTTGTTCCCAATTAATCACTTTTTAATGTTGAACACATGGGATACATTCTCATCTTCATGACCTGGGTATTAATCACATGGTTCAGATACCTTTACCGATCTCCATTCCACCATTTGATAAAGAATATGGTCTCGCACTCAGTAACAGTAGGTACCATTCTGACAGATTAGAGTCAGTAAAAACAGGGTGTCGGTATAGCAATGGTCACCAATCAAAGAATCACTACAGTGCAGAAGGAGGCCATTTGGCCCATCAAGTCGGCACCGACCCTCCGAGACAGCACCCTACCTTGTCCCTAGCCCCGTAATCCAATGACCCCACCTAACCTTTTGGACACTAAATGGCAATTTTACAATGACCAATCCACCTAACCTGCACATCTTAGGACCGTGGGAGGAAACTGGAGCACCCGAAGGAAACTCATGCAGACACGGGGACAAAGTGCAAACTCCACACAGCCAGTCACTCAATACTGGAAATGAACCAGGTCCTGGCGCTGTGAGGCAGCAGTGCTAAGCACCGTACCGTAGGATTCATGCTGATAAAACATCAACAGAAGTGTATTTGGTGAAATTTGTGAGGTTTACTTTTACTCTGAACTTAATAATGCAGAGAAGGTCTTTAGATATTGAATCTTGATAAGTGTGATGGGTCAGTATTTGCATCCCACAAGATTGGCATGTGACCTCGTAATGTGTACCAAACTGGCATTCAGGAGGATTTAAATCTGAAATTAGAACAATAATTGTCACTTTATACTATGTGATAGATTGTTCTGTTTGGTTTAGTTATCTGTAGTACAAGAAGTAACAAATGTTAATATGTAGCAGGAGAAACAATGAATAAAATCATATCACAAGGATGCAAACGGGAATCTATTGAGCTGCTCGAGATACAGGGTTCTTACCAGTTCTAATGTCACATTATAGCCACCTCCCTGCATAATGTTTTCAATTGTTAATAGGCATATTTGAGAAAGGGTTTAGCCATTATTCTTATTGTAACATGGTTTGAGAATATAAATCAGGCCATGATGATTTGCTTGAAATAGTGAATGCCATATCACTGCAAAATATGTAGCTGGATAAAGATTCAGGTCGAGAGCTTCCAGTTCTATAACAGTAACAATCAAACTCTGCCTCCACTATTAACATCGGAGGCGCTTTCTTTCATTGATAAATCAAAGTTTTTAAAAGGAGAGAAGACATTGTAAGTCATGACACATTGGATGAGAGATGATCCTCCTCTGAGCAGACGGTGTCGGACAGGGTCTGACAATTAGCTGAGGCCCCTGGAACATCCACAGGACTTGGTGATGTGAGAAAATAAGTGAAGGATAACCCATAAGAACCAGGACTATCTGAATACAATTGCATCCTTGTTTCCAATGTCACATGTAGGAAATCTTAGTTGAGACAATTAAATCTTCACTCAAAGTCTCCTGTGAACTATTCTCATGAGTGGAAGATGTGCCTTAAGAAGTGTCTATTCTGTGTGTCTGCTTCTCTGCTATCTTAGGCACTGTATTTAACCACTTCACCCCATCAGGAATTCCATTCTAAACATTTTAACCTTAGAAACAAAGAATTCCTACAGTACAGAAGTAGGCCATTCAGCCCATTAAATCTGCACCGATCCTCTGAAAGAGCATCCTGCCTTGGTCCACCCCACCCTATCCCCATAATCCCATAACCCCATCTAACCTGCACATTTTTGGACACTAAGGGGCAAATTTAACATGGTCAATCCACCTAATCTTCACTGTGCCATTGTCCGCCCTTGTAAGATTTCAGAAATTTTATAAGATTTCTTGACACCTTTATTAACCACATGTCATGGGAGACAAAGGATGCAACTATTCTTGAATAGCTGCAGTTTGCTGTTCAGTTATACTCATTTATTCTCGTTAGCAAGGCCTAAGGGTATTCTGGAGACCTGGGCTGCCTTTCAGACCTTTCAACCATTTCCCCTTTTAGGCCTGCTCAAGTCCTACAGCCAACAAGGTGATAACATGTTGAGGTCATGCAGTTAAAGGTGCTACATTAATAGAAGCTGTTGTTGCTCTTGATTCTATCAACGCAACTTCCTTGCCCCAGATTGGAACTGAGTCAGAAATTCGTAACAAAGCTGCAGATCCTTTACTGAGTTTGTTGATCTCAACGGGGTTAGGAGTTAGATTGCTACAATGGGCCTCAGTGGCCTGGCCAACAAAGAGGGCCTGGGGCACTTTTGACTTGAACAAAAAAAGGTGGTTTGTTTTGGGTGAGGAGTTAAAGTCAGGTTTCCGAAACCAAACCTGCCTCTAACCCGTCCATTTCCAGCTTTAACTGAGGTTGCTAGGTGGGTGGATGATCAATCTAATCCAAGGAGGCAGGTTAGCCATTTAAGAATGATACTGATGCTGTGAAGTCAACTGATTTCAGCTGGAATCCCCAAGAAATGGAAAATCCTGCAACATCAACCTGGTGGGAACCTGCTGAATCCAGGAGATGTGTGTGGTTTACATCTACATTTTGTTTTGAGTGCCTGCCTGAGGATTCTTTGCAATTGGGCACCTAGTCACTGACCTTCTTCCCGAGGTCTCCAATCCGACCACCAAACTTCCAAACTCTTCCCTCACCATGGGCCCTGCAACCATCCCCCACAATGCCACTGAATGCCCCCCCCTCAAGAATCATTAGCCCACCCAATTGTTCCCCCTCTTCCTGATGGACCCTTTTCCATTCCCCAACCTGATCAATCACCCTTCTTCTCACCTGACCAAACACTTCCTGCCACCAATAAATCCTCTTTGTTCCCTGCAATCATTCACCACCCCCCCAATCCATAATCATATTCCTTCGCTCAGTTGACCCCATCCTTCCCCAGATCAACCCGCATTTCCCTCCATTCCCAATCTTTCCTCCCGTTGACCCACCCTCCATCATTCACCCCCTTTTCCTCCATCCGCAATTCATACCACTCACCCTGCCTCTTCCCCAATTCCCCACCCTGGTGAGGACTTACCTGCTGCTCTGACCTTTGCTGTCCAGCTCACCACCCGACTGAAGAGGCTGCTGTGTACCAGGCTGCCCTCCATCCGGGGCAGCGATTGTTAACACCACAAAATCCTAAATTGCATGTTCCCCAATGTCTTCTGACCAACTCGCTCGCCCCATGCCAGGGACGGGTGGCAGCTGTGATGCTGCCCGCAGCTGAATAGCCACTGCAATTGCCCGTCCTGTTTCAGACGTGAGGATTGAGTACTCACACCAAAAACTTTATTCCAGTCATGAGAATCCTCAGGAGAAGTGGAGGTCTTGTTTTGTGATGTGAAAGATTCCACACATTGAACACAATTTCTAATTAACATGGCGATGATCGTAAAGTGCTTAATGAATCTGACTAATTTTGCGGAATGTATTAGCTTGATTTCCCTGGCTAATAGCACAGTGGGTGTACCTACACCTCCGGGACTGTAGCGGTTCAAGAAGGCAACTCACCACCACCTTCTGAAGGGCAACTAGGGATGGGCAATAAATGCTGGTCTAACAGCAACACCCACATCCGTAAATTAATTTTAAACAATTTAAATCTCTTAAATGTTTGGAATTGGAAGATGGAGAAATAATGATGTTATAATTGATCACAGAATCATAAAAAAATACAATATTTACTCTTGAATGTTGCTGAACTGCCCCATTAAACTCATAAACAGGATGCAGCATAAATTGATAATCTCAGACGACCATATTATCAAGTGGGATTATCAGCTAATGCATGGCATGGTGCTGTACTGAGATCAAAATGAAGATGTAATCTGGTGACGTTAGATGTTAAAACTGGCTGGAATAAATGGGACTGGTTTATGTTCTCAGGTTTTATGTTGTTCTGTGCAATATCCAGCAAAGATATGAGGGGTAAAAGGTGTTTTAAAAACTTGCTGGTTGGTTTATTTGCCTGCTTGCACAAGTAGTTAATCTCCCTATTTAAAACACTATTGACTGGTAATGGATTTAAACTATTAAGATTTGTGGCCTTACAGCAGAATATTTTCATTAGCGCAATAGAGTGAGAGAGGACATGAGTTTTCGTTTTAAAAGCTGAAAGACAAAGCTAATGTCGATGTGTGTGGAGATTCTTCAACTCTGAATTTAAATGTTGTTCTTGAGGGCAAGGTGAAGCCTTGACTGAGATTAGGGATAAGAAGGGATCCATTAAAAAAAAATGAATTCTGGAGCACCGGGCATGGTGTTTCCTGGTTGCTCCATGTGTTAGTGTCATATTATGGGAACGTTTCTGAGTTCAAAAACATTTCCAAAATAGCAATCCCTCCCTCCTGAAACTCCCTCTCAAAATGATGGCACTGACAGTCATTTTTTTAGAATGCCAATAATTTTAAAAACGCATTGACCCCACACTACAGATCTTTCGAAACTGAATGGTTGAAGGTCTATTCCAGTTTGACCTTTTTATTGCAGGTCTCCGACAATGCTGCCTCCATGCTTTACCATTCAGTCGGCGTTGCCGCAATGCTCCAGGCCTTGGTGTTGCCGCCTTCACATCCCAACCTTCCGTCAGTGTTGTCTCCATGCTCCATACCCCTGCCAATGATGACTCAGTGTCCCTGGACTCTGCCAGTGTTGCATCAGTAACAAAAGATTCTGCCAGTGTTGCCTCTGTTCTCCAAGCATCTTCCAGTATCGACTCAATGTCCCAAGTGTTGGCTGCTGTTGTCTCGGCTGTCCAGGATTCCTTCAGTGTTGTGTTGGTGGTCCAGACCTCTTCCAATGTTATTTCACTGCCCCAGGCCTTTTCCTCTTTTGTCTCAGTTCCCCAGAATTCTCTTGATGTAATCTCACTTCTCCAGTCCTCTTCCAGTGCTGCCTCCATTCCCCAGGACTTTGTTGGGGGTGCCTCTATTCTCCAGTCCTCTTCCAGTGCTGCCTCAGTGCCCCAAGATTCTGTTGGTGTTGCCTCTGTGCTCCAAGTCCCTTCAAGTGTTGCCCCCGTACACCAGGACTCAGTCGGAGTTGCTTCTGCTCTCCAGTCCTCTTCCAGTTCTGCCCCAGTGCCCCAGGAGTCTAGCGATATTGTATCTACCCTCCAGGCCTTTCTGACTGTTATCGCAGTGTCCCAGGACTCTGTCGGTGTTGCCTTGATATTCAAGGCCTCTTCTAGTGCTGCCTCACCACCCCAGGACTCGATCAGTGTTGTCTCTTTTCTCTGGGCCACTTCTAGTGCTGCCTCGTCACCCCAGGACTCGATCAGTGTTGTCTCTTTTCTCTGGGCCGCTTCTAGTGTTGCCTCATGGTCCCAGGGCTCTGTTGATGCTGTCTCTACTTCCCATGCTTCTCTCACTGCCGCCCCAATGTCCCAGGAATCAGTCGATATTGCCTCTTTTCTTGAGGCCTCTTTCTGTGTTGGCTTACCACACCAGGATTCTGTACTCCAGGCCTCTTCCAGCCTTGCCTCAGTGCTCCAAGACTCTGGTTGAATTGCCTCTGATCTCCAGGCTTCTTCTAGTCCTGCCTCAGTGCTCCAGAAATCTGTTGGCTTTGCCTCTGATCTCCAATGCTTTTCCAGCCTTGCCTCAGTCCTCCAGACCTTTGATGGCATCGTCCCTGATCTCAAAGCCTCTTCCAGCCTTGTCTCAGTGCTCCAGGACTCTTCCAGCATTGTTCTTGTGCTCCAGGCTTCTGCAAGCATGGTCTTGGTGCTCCAAGCCTCTGCCATCATTGCCTCAGTACTCCAGGCCTCTTTCAGTCTCGCCTCCATGCACCAGGCCTCTGTCAGTTTTGTATCCATGTTTCAGGTCTCTGCCCGTATTACCTCAGTTCTTTCACTTCTCAGGAGATCTGTATGAAGCTAAGGTGAATGTTACTTTTTGAAAATGTTAGCCATGACTGATCTCACAGTATTTTATATTTCAATAACAAGAGACATTTAGTACATAAACACTGTTATCGTCAGTTAGATTTCATCCCACAAGGGGCAGTCTTTACTTATTTCCCAATTGATTTAAATTATTTCTCTCATAACCTGAAGAGCTCTCCTAATGTCATTCTTGACTCAGATAGTGGGCGGGATTCTCCGTCCAGTGACGGTGGAATCGTGAATCGCATGTCAGCCGGAAATCGAGGCTGGTGCCGGGCGCCCAGTGGAAAGCCATGCTCCTGTGCCCCAACAGCGGCATGAATGCTTTCCACAGCACATGGCAGCTTGGGCAGGCAAATTGTACAGTAAAGGCCATTGGCATATCATTAATGGGCCTAACCCGGCATTCTCTGGGCCTCCTGCGATGCTGCCAGGCGGAATTACCAATGGCAAGGTTCACTTGTGATTTTTAAAATTGGGAAACAGCTGCTGTGGCTGCTGATGGAGAGAGAGGAGGTAGGACGTGTTTCCAAAGACACTGGAGTGGGCAGCCAGTCCTGTTGCTGGCTGGGAGGGTGTCTGCCAGGGCTGGGGGGGGGTAGCGGGAAGTGGCCGTGGAGTCAGGGTTCCCCCCCGGGACTGGGGTGTCCAGGCTTAGACCACCATCGCTGTGGCCTGCAAGGCAGCCACCTGGCTGCACACCGCACTGACTGCACACCGTGACCCTTGGTTGCGCAGAGCATCACCAGCCATCCACCCCCCCCCCCCCCGCCCCAAGAACCAGGCGCCACCCTGCTGGCAGAGCATCACACGGCCCACCCAAGGAGGACGTCCACAGTTGACCTCACAGGGTGGTGCCGGACAAGGGCCAGAGAGCGTACTGCGAGAATGGGTAGTGCCAGCCACCGGTACCCCTGCTAGTAGGGATGGTTGCCGGAGTCCGAGGCCTCCCCAGTGCCAAGCACCGATGAGACCAGGGGTGCAGTGCAGAGGGCAAAGTGTCAGGGGAACGGCCGGGGGTGGTGGAGGGGCTGGGAATGCAGGGGTGGGGTGTTACATACGGGGCAGGAGCCACAATGCAGGCTGGGGCCACAGAGTAACTGGTTGGGCAAGGGGGTACCCGCCATGCGAACATGTCCGCCTTCACAACCTGCAGACAATGGATTTTGGTATCCAACCAGGAGTGCCTAGCCACCACAGCCCTGGAGTATGCAATGAGGCTGTACGAGCAGGAGCTGCTCGGGTAGGGACCTGCAGTAGTGGAGCTTGCACCAGAGGAACAGGAGCCTGCTGGTGAGGATGGAGAGCTGGCTGCTCAACAGGCCGAGGAGGAGGTGGGAAGGCGGTGCCGCATGACACCTCGTGTGTTCCGGCAGTGCCTCTCATTCAAGATGCCGGACAGGGCATGTCGCCGAAGACTCTGGCTGACTAGGGAGACCGCACCTTGAACCGTGAGGGTATGGGGGAGGAAACTGGCTCTCCGGTGGACATCAAGGTGATGGTCTCCCTGAATGCCACGGGGTCCTTCCAGACGCTGAGTGGGGACCTGTGGGGAATCTCGGTGCACACTTGCATCTGCTCCATAACGGAGGCCCTGTATGCCCGGGCGGCGCAATACATCAACCTGAATATGGACCAAGCCCACCAGCTTTCCTGGGCAACAGGGTTTGCTGCCATCACCAGGATGCCTCAGGTCCAGGGAGTGATCGACGGGACGCATGTCCCCCTACAAGCACTGGCGTATGAGGGTGTGCACTTCACGAACTGCAGGGATACCACTCCATGGATATGCAGCTGGTGTGTGACCATTAGCTGCACATCATGCACGTCTGTTCCCAATATCCAGGCAGCATGCACAATCCCTTCAACCTAACATACTTGATGGTACCCGATACCTTTGAGGCGTTCCCCACCCCCCAGTGAGGGTTTGGCTCCTGGGTGACAGGGGTTATCTGCTTTCTGGAGACCACAGCCCAATGCAGAAAATTGCAACAAAGACGTCCATGCCACGACAAGGAGCATCATCGAGCGGTGCACCGGCGTCCTGAAGATGCAGTTCATGTGTCTGGACCTCTCTGGAGGGGCCCTCCAGTATAGCCCCAGGAGAGTCTGCCACATTGTGTTGGCATGCTGCATCCTCCACAATATTGCGCAGCAGAGTGGCAACATGCTGGAGGATTAGGGTGAACGCCAGCCTCATTTGATGAGGAGGTTGTGGAGGAGGGACAAGATGGGCATGGGGCACAGGCAGCCACAGGAGGTTGCAGAACATGTGCGCCAGGGCCGCAGGTTTGCTGCCTGGGGGGGCTGGCCGGCAGTTGCTCGAACCACCCATCCCGGCCCCTGGCCAGTCAACCCCTCTCCTGTTCACCCTCCTTGAACCCCCTGCATCCCCACACCTGGACCACCCCCCACCATTCTCCTGCCACTCTCCCATGCTTCCTACCTGCTTCGCTATAGGGTGGTAGCCCTGGGTTGGCAGTATCAGCGGGTCCGATCCATGGGACGGAGGATGATGACGAACCACTGCGTAATGAGCTCTGGTGCTCCGTATCATTTGACAATGTCTGATTCCTGCCCTCGGTAGCAGTTTCCACCATCCGCCTAGGTGATTCCTGCATGCGTGCTGCCAATTCCGTCTCACGGCCCCATCAAGCCGTCAAACCGCTGGGGTGGCGAGGGTGAGGACGGGATCTGGGGTGGGAAGGGGGAAGGGTCTGGGCTGGGTACCAGGTCACTGTGCGGGGGTCAGTCATGCACCAGTTGGGCCCAATCACTTGGTGCCCCAACATATTTGGTCCATTCGTCTTGCACCTCCGGGGTGACACCTGGGATGACCTTCAACTGCCCTAGGGGTCCGGTCCCATGGCCACCTCCAACGCCCGCGCACCACACCAGCAGTCACCCACCCCCGCGGGGACCCTCTGCATCCAGCCCATCCCTCACAACGTTCTGACAGAGCACCAAGGCAGATCCAAACGTTGGTGAACAAGTATTTATTGTGATTTTTATACAAATATTATGTCCAAGCCCCAATTGCTAACCTATGAGCTTCACCCATGCAAACTTAACTGGTGTCTAACTTTCTAGCCTTACATTCCCGAACGCTCCATCTAGGTGGGTCCCCAGGTGGTCCATTAGAAATGGAGGCGGCTTGCTGTGAACCCCGCCCTGTGACCTGGGTCCCCTTTGGTGGCCGTCCTCTGGATGAACAGGCCTGGATGAACCTGCCAGTACACCGGTTGTCACAGGCGGTGTGGTGTCACTCTCGTCTGTCTGCTGCCCATCGGATATGCCAGGGGTAGGTGGGAAGATTCAGAGGCGCTGAGGTGTTCCAGCAGCTCCCCTGCGGGAGTCACCGGCACGGGCCCTATCACCTCCTCCTCTATTGGGTGCCTGATGGCCCCCCGGGCTACTCCTTGGGAAGGGGGGGCTCCCCCGTCCCCTGGTGCTGCCAGTCCTGCAGGCCCACTCTCATCTCAACCAGGGTCTCCATGTTCGCAGCCATAGGGCACAGGGATTGGGCCACATCCCTTTGGGTCTGTCCCTCTGGAACTGTGCCACATCACTCAGCGACCGTGCCAGGTCCCTCTGTGACTGGCTGAGGTCAGCCAGTGCCAGGACAATGCCCTTGATTCCTGCATTCATCGCTCATTGTGATTGTGCCACGCTCGGGACCGCAGCAGCAATGTCCATGTGGCCCTGGCACATGGCTGCCAGTGACATGGCTGCCAGTGACATGGCTGCCAGTGACATGGCCTCCCTGTCCTGTGCCTCGGCCACTGCCACACACTGTACCCCAAGCTTGGACTTCCTGACTCACGGCCGAAACCGTCGCACCCAAGGCCCCCACCATGCTTGCACATGCATGGTAGCACCCCCTCTTGTAGCCCCGGCTCTGTGACTTCATCTCCATTATCTGGCCTTTTCCAGAAGCCCGAAACTCGTCTGGACAGCAGTTAGTCCCTGGGGTCGAGCTTCCCTCTGACCATCCTCCCCCTTGGGGGTTCCTATCTCCACCCGTTGTACCACAGCATCTGTGTGGTTCACACCAGATAGTGCCCCAGGAACCTTTTCACGAATGTGCGCGACCCATTTGAGCATCTCTGTGATGGTGGAGGGTGTTGGAGATAGCTGTGACGAGAAGTCGATGTCGTCCCAGGACGTGTGCCCGGGGGGGGGGTGTCACTGGGTTGCAGCTGCGGGCACGGTTCACCAGCAGGTCCCGCTTCATTGCCAAAGGCGTTGTGACGTTGCGGCTGGGGGCAGGGGGGACACCAGGTGGACCCGTCTCGACGTCAGGTGATCCTGCAAGACAAAAGACAAGAAGCATGGTTAGATCACGGGTGGGGATGGTGTGTGGGGGAGGAGTGCCTCACGTGATACAGGGTCATCGTTACTCATTGCAGGCTCACTTGGATCTCCGATACAGGCCTCCGCCTCAGCGACTGCCCGCTCGCTCCAATCCCAGCGACCAAGTCCAACATCTAATGGACACTTGGACACCGGGAGCACAAGGGGTCCACGACTGGTGCCGTGTGTGCAGCGCACCTGCCCATGGCAGGTGGCATGGGTGTTGGCAGGTGGTGCAGGTGGGGTGCGTGCCAACTGCCGGTGGGTGAAGTTTCATCTCCCTCTAGTTGGGCTTGGGGTGGCTACGGGTGTGTGGGACATGGGTTTTGGCCTGGGGCATAATAGTGGAGGTGGCACATCCTGGTTAGCCTGGGAGTTGTTCACACTCCCTGAGGGCACGGTAGTTGCTGCCTACTAGCCTGCCAGGTGGGGGCCGTGTGGGATGCGTGGTGGGGGACATCGGTGTGGGGCATGTGGGATGGGGTGGTGCCAGGGGCACGGATGTGGTGGCTCACCCTGGCCATCCTGAGAAGATTCTGCAGTTTTTTCCTGCACTGCTGGCCGGTCTTGGCACTCACAGCCTCTGCCACCTGCACCGAGGCTTGGTTGACATCCATGGTTCCAGCCTCCTTCCCACCCCGGGGAACAAGGTGTCTTGCCTCTCCTCCATGGCATCCAACAGTGTTTCAAGCTCGGCATTGTTGTGTTTTGCTGCTTCGTGTAGCATAAGCTGCTTCCTTGATGTATGCTTTGACAAAGGAAGCTCCAGACTATGAAATGAGTCCAACTTGTTTATTGAACTATTAACACAGTTCTTAAATGAGTTCGACTCTCTGCTAATCTAGCTGTAGTAACTCAGTCTATCTTTACCAGCCTGCCCTGAGCCACGTGCTGGGTGTGATGCTGTTGATTAACCCTGATGTACTCTCTAGATGTCTGTCTGTGGAAAAAGGCAGAGCGTGTGTGCCCTGTCCTTTTAAATGGGTTATGAAGTGCCCCCTTGTGGTAATGCCACCTTTGGGTGTCCTGATTACCCATTGGTTGTGTCCTGTTGTAATGACCCATTGGCTGTGTGTCTGCATGTCATGACATCTCTGGTGCTCCCTCTAGTGGTTACTTAGTTGTAGTGTATTTACATTAACCCCTTGTGTATATACAGTGATGCATATCACCACATCCCCCCTTTTTTCGTGTTACATATTTTCTGTACTTGGTTAAAGAAAATTGAACAAAATAGGTAGATAAGTGATGACATGTACAAGTCATGATGACAGTGATGATTATACAATACCAAATAATATTTATGAGTCCAAAGTTCTTGAATTTATATGGTTGAGTGGCTTTCTTGTTTTGTTATTGCAGTGTCGATGTTGATGTTGTCATTTCCTTGTGAATGCCACAGTGTTCCTGTGCTGAAGGAACCAAGAAGTCATCAGGTGGTGTTCAAATGGTCAAATCACTTTGTTGTCTGATTTGGACTTTTTTTTTTCGATGCTTGTGGTAGCGATTCTTGATGTCATCTTTCCTGTCTGACCTGGACTGTGTTTGCGGTATTGATGACGTATGTCAGCTGCCTTGAAAGCTGGTCTGCTTGTTTGCAGTATAGCAAATGTGAATTTGTAAGATGCGTTATCATGCCATGGTATGTCTGCACACTTGCCATTGCCTTGAGCTGTGCTGTCACATTGTCCTTCATGGGCAGAGTTGTACCATGTCGTACAAGTCATTGTTCTAACATTGTTTTTGTTGTGCTTGTTGTTGTCGTTGGTGCCTTTGGTACGCTTCTTGGTGTTGTCTGTGTTGTTGTTTTTGTAGGTTTTGTTGTTGTGTTTGTTGTGCTCAATTACCATTCCAAGTGGAGAAGTTGCGTCCTTCACAAAGTTACTTGTGTCAGTGGCCTTTGTGGCATCTGCTGTTTCATTGAGCGTTTCGTCTTTGATTCCTCGGTGCTCACAGTCTGGAGTCATGTCCGGTTCACTTGAATCATCGTTGGTTTGTTGATGCTCCCCGTCTGGAGTCATTTCAGGTTCTTGTGGAGAGGCTCGAGTAGATGAGGTTTGAATTGACGTGGTCTCACTGGATGCACTAGGAGTCTCACTTTGATTGTCGAGTGCCTCTGTACATACGAGCTGAGAGCCATCAGTCTCGCTGTGATGTTGCACACTTTGTATGGGAATTGTGATGCCTTCATCACCTGTCTCACATGCAGTGGGTAGACCTGCAGTGTCTTCTTGTTGGTTAGATGAGCTGGGTAGACTGTCAGAGTCTTCTTCTGGTGGCTCAAGTAACCTGGGTAGACTGTCATAGTCTTTCTGTTGTTCACATGAGCGTGGCAGACTTGCATCGTCTGCTGCTGGTTGCTCAAATAAGGTGGATAGACCTTCATGGGCTTGTTCATGCATGGACTGTGCTCTGGAGTCTTGCATTGCTTCCATCGTGGTGTCTGTCAACGACCACTCTGTGGAGGCTTGTATCGCTCTCTTTGTGAAGTCTGGCATCGTTCCCTGTGTGGAGTCGTGCAGTGGTCTCACTGTGGAGTCGATCTGTGCGCTCTCAACGGAGTTGTGCAGTGGTCTCGCTGTGGAGTCGATCTGTGCGCTCTCAACAGAGTCGTGCAGTGGTCTCGCTGTGGAGTCTTTCATCACTTTCTGTGTGGAGTCGTGCAGTGATCTCATAGTGGAGTCTTTCATCACTTTCTGTGTGGAGTCGTGCAGTGATCTCATAGTGGAGTCTTTCATCACTTTCTGTGTGGAGACGTGCAGTGATCTCACTGTGGAGTCTTTCATCGCTCCATGTGTGGAGTCGGGGACTCTTTGCGGTGCGTGGACCACCCTCTGTGTGGAGTCGGGGACTCTTCGCGGTGCGTGGACCACCCTCTATGTGGAGTCAGGGACTCTTCATGGTGTGTGGACCACTTTTCGTGTGGCATCAGACTGCTCTCTGTGGGCTTCGTCTTCTTCGTGGGTATTTGACAGGTTACTGTCATCCAATGTATCGACGATCTGCCATGGCATCATGATATTGGATTCATCTACCATGAGTAGAATCGTTTTGAGCTTTTCAACCTTGGCGCTGATGCTTGTATGATCATCATATCCGAATAACTCAGCCATGACTGAGCAGTATTCTTTGATAAACCAATTATCGTCTTGTGTTTCGGTATTGTTATTGCGTTCTCTGTGTCCAAGGAAGAAATCATCGTCTGAGTAGTTGTCTTCAAGGACCAAATCATCTCTTTGGGCGGTGCTAACTGCTTGTTGCAGGGTTCTGCGAAGGTTGATTTCAACTACTGGTAGAAGTTCAGGCATTGTTCTGTCTTTCGAGGTGAAAGAATGGTGCTTTGCGGCTTTAAAATTCTTTACACTTTTCGGACATTTCCCCTTTAAGTGTGCGTGGTCCGGGGCCTCTGACGTCATGGCGCTCATGACATAAAGCATAGGAGTGGACTGCGCATGCGCAAATCGCTTTTTCTTTACTGTGCGCCCTTTTCGCAACTGCGAATGCACGGCTTCTCGCGCATGCGCAAAACACTGTTTTGCCGGTTCGCGTTTCCAGGGAACTGCGCATGTGCGAACTGAGCCGGCTGGATACGCGCAAGATGGCTGCCAATCAAAATTGCCGTTTGCTTCTGTTGCAACGTTACCTCTGCCTCGTGGTGAGTATTGGCGCCAGTTGTACTGATTTCTTTTGTGTTTACCTCGCAGTAGCTTTCAAATTTGTCCAGGACTGTCTGGAATTGCGTTCTGTCCTGCCCTTTGGAATATTTAAAGGAGCGGAAGATCTCTGTTGCATGTTCACCCGCAATGGTGAGTAGAAGAGCAATCTTATCAGCATCGGCCACACCATGTAGGTCGGATGCTTCCATGTAAAGCTGAAATTGTTGCTTGAATGCACGCCAGTTGGCACTGAGATTGCCGTGGTACCTGAGTGGATTAGGAACCGGAATCTCAATCATCGTGCCTGGGTTCGGTTACTGGTTGTCACGGATTTTGCTGAGTTGAACTAAATAGATTGAACAGGCACTCCTGGTATCATGTTGTGTTATGCTCTTCGTGCAGCATAAGCTGCTTCTTTGATGTATGCTTTGACAAAGGAAGCTCCAGACTATGAAATGAGTTCAACTTATTTATTGAACTATTAACACAGTTCTTAAATGAGTTCGACTTTCTGCTAATCTAGCTGTAGTAACTCAGTCTATCTTTACCAGCCTGCTCTAAGCCACATGCTGGGTGTGATGCTGTTGACCAACCCTGATGTACTCTCTAGATGTCTGTCTGTGGAAAGAGGCAGAGCATGTGTGCCCTGTCTTTTTATATGGGTTATGAAGTGCCCCCTTGTGGTAGAGCCACCTCTGGGTGTCCTGATTACCCATTGGTTGTGTCCTGTTGTAATGACCCATTGGCTGCATGTCATGACATCTCTGGTGCTCCCTCTAGTGGTTACTTAGTTGTAGTGTATTTTCATTAACCCCTTGTGTATATACAGTGATGCAGATCACCACAGGCATCAGCGAACCTTGGTGCCGCTCTTCGGGGTGGCATCTCCTTGGCTGAAATGGGAGTGTGTGGGTAGTGGAGTGCTTGTATACGGCTGCAGCTTGTCAGGCTCTCGAGTGCTATTCCCAACCCAAGCGAATCACATGCCAGCATTTGTTGCAATGACATTAGTTCCACATGGAACAGGAGCTAGTCCATTAGGATGCCCTGAATTGCTTCGGGACTGGCGCTGCTTTCGGGGCGGTAGAACTCTCGCGATTCAGTCCTGGCGTCAGCACTTAGTCTCTGAAATGGAGAATTCGGCCCAGTGTATGTTCAGCATGAGTTTGCTCAAACACCAATAATAGCATATGTCAATTCTATAGGAACCCATTAAATGAATGTTAATTGGTTGAAAATTACAAAAGGTGGTTTGCTCTGTGTGGTAATACCAGGTATTGCGGTACCTGAGAGGTGGATGACCATTGGTTAGACCCAGGAGTCTACCATTGGCTAACGTACATAGCTCCGCCCTGAGAGGCGGAGTATAAGAACCGATGCCGTCCCAGCAGCCTTCACTTTCTGTACCGAAGCTGCTGGGGAAGAGTTCTAGCAGATTAAAGCCTATTAGTTATGCCTCACCTTGCCTTGAGAGTAATTGATTGCGCATCACTCTGCTCTTCCTTTCTCTGGACTTTTTGTTCAATTGCATTGTTTTAACCTGTTAGGTATTTGGCAAAGCATTAACTTTGTCCCCCAAACATTGACCAAGGTATTTGCCACCTTCCCTGTAGAGAAGATTTTGTACCAGATTACCTCGCTGTGTTTATCACTGTACACTGGGCAGTGAGTTGTCCTGACAACCCATAGCCCCATTGGATCAGAGCATCTTATTTTTGTTAAGCAGTTAAGAAGACTACGCAGAATTTGCAATATTTCAATTCCAGTACAGTTTTCCTTTCTTTCTTAAAGGTGAGGGGGGAGAGGGGTTGGGCCGTTGGGTGTTCGGAACATCTATATTAATCTCATTTCAGCCCTTTTAAAACTGAAAATGAGGTCGTAGGAGAAGAACAAAAATGAAACTGACTCGCTGACTTACCACTGATTGTCCTCTTGTCCCAGTTTGTGAGTAGACGCCAGAGTCGGCAGCCAGGGATTGGACATGCTTCTGCTGGCATTGCAGCATTCCCTCAGTTCAGCACTGGAGTATCAGCCTAGACTATGTGCTGAAGTCTGTGTGATGGGACTTGAACGCACTACCCTCTGACTCAGAGGTATGAGTGTGAGCAATTGGACCAAATCAAACATGACAGGGCAGAGTCCTGGCGTGGGAGTCACCGTTCCCCGATTACGTAATCGGCGATCGGGCAGAAAATCCCTTTTGATGCCGAAATTGGGGGAGGCGCCTGTTTGACGCAGGCTTTGTATGCTCTGCCCCCTCCAAAATGGTGTCATCGCATCACGCGCCGCACGGTGTTGGGTCAATCTCGGTGCATCACCAGAACGCCCTCTCCTGCTGGTCCACACCCGATGGGCCGAGTTCCCGACCGCGCGGTTGATGTGAGGAACCCGGCGTGGTGGTTGCGGACTGTGTCCAGCGCCGCCGTAGTCGGGCGGGAGCCGTGCTACTAGCCGGGGAGACTTCCGCGAGGGCTGGGAGGACTGGTGGGGCGGTGGTCAGGGGGGGACCAGGGGGGCTCTATCTGGCAGGTCGGGTCAGCGCACGGCCGGCGCAATGTTTTTCGGCGCACCTGCTGCAGATTGTCGTCATGCGCAGGCGCGCCCGTGGACCTGGCCATTCCCCACGCATTTTTATCATGGGAGCCGGTTTTTTGACGTAAAACGCCACAGATTTTCCGCAGGAAGGCTCACAAACGGTGTTTGCAGAGATTGCAGGAATCTCACAATTTCAGGACGTATCAGCGATGACCAAATCATCTTGCAGACCCCTTCTCACAACCCCACTTCCTTCATAAACTGTAATGGGCTGGATTCTCCGTTCCTGAGTCTACGGAGAATCCGTGGAGTTACTCGTCAGAAAAAGCAGAGCCACATTGGCACCGCTACCGGTGAGGGGCTAGCACCGGCACCACGTGGAACACCATCAAAACCCACAAGAAATGGTGCGGGAATCACCGGGCCCATGATGGACACTCACAGGGCTGACAAGCTGCAGCCGCACTTAAACTATACACCCTTCACACACACTGATCGCGGCCGAAAAGATGGGACAATTTGTGCTGGAGCGCCCATACAGCTGATGGGTCGACGACCCAGGGCACCAGATTTATAGCGGGCTGTCAGCGGCCAGCGTGGTGATGGTGTTGCGTCTCCATCCACCCTGACCCCCACAGCCCACCTCCTGGACACCCCCGCTACTCCCCCCTTTCCTGGCAGAAGCCTCCCAGCCAGCGGCACGACTGTCGGCGATGTATGACGGTGGTGGACACTGTCTGTACACCCTCTCTCTCCCTCTCTCCGCCACCCCCACGCCAGGTTCACAATTTGTGAGAGCACACATGGACCGTACTGTCGGGCCCATCGGAGGTGGAGGGGAATGGAGGAATGGGCAGTGGGGGCCAGGGTGACCCCCATGGGGGGACTGGGGCAGTGTCCAAGCATGGACCGCCATTGCCGCGGCTTGCAAAGCAGCCATCTTGTTGCACACTCCACAGAACACCCACCTTGGCCCCTGAATCTGCAGAGTGACACCGGCCAGATGGGTGCCCCCATCCCACCAGCCCCGCACCTCACCTTCCACCATACCACCCCCCCCGCTGGTGGGGCACCATGCGGCCCACCCAATGGCAACGCCCACAGTAACACCTACAGGGAGGCGCTGGATGGGGGCGGCGGACCATACCACTGGCAAGGGCAGTGGCAGCTGACAGTAGCCCTGGCAACAGGGATGGGCACCAGGGCTGGAGACCCCCATGGCGGCGGGCCCTTACGTGGCCAGGTATGTGGCGAGGAGGGGGACATGCAGGGGCAGAGTCTGCAGTGTCAACCGTGGGCACTGTGTATCCTGTTTGACCTGGTTGGGCATGGGGGTACGCACCACGCTAACATGTCGGCCTTTCAACCCCTGCAGACAATGGATATTGGAATAAATCCAGCAGTGTTGGCCTTCCTCCTAGTCGCTGCGGCCTGGGGGGATGGCCCTATGAGCTGGAGCTGCTCGAGGAGGAAAAAGCTGCAGCAGCGGAGCCGACCCCAGAGGAACAGGAGGCAGCCGGTGAGGATGCAGAGCCAGCCGACCAACAGGCCGAGGAGGAGGAGGTGTAAAGAAGGTGCCACATGGGGCCTCACATGTATTGGCAGCGTCTGTAATTCAAGGACCTGCCGGACCAAAGACTCCGGCTGAGCAGTGGACAGTGCAACGTATCGGCAGATCATGCCGCACCTGGCACCTGGGGGGTTTGGGAGAGGACACCCGCTCCTGGTGGCGATGAAGGTGATAATCGTCCTGAATTTTTACGTGACATGGTCCTTACAGGCGCTGAGTGGAGACCTGCCCGGGATCTCACAGACCTTGGCTGCACAGGTGCATACGCGCCATCACAGAGGCCCTCTTTGCCCAGTCAGCACAATACATCAATTTCAATGTGGACTGAGCCCACCAGGATGATGAGCATCTGGGCAGCGGGGTTCGCCACCATCGCCGACATTCCCAAGGTCCAGGGGGTGATCGACAGGATGCAGGCCCCCCCCTATGAGCACCTGCAGATGACAGGCTTCTTACACAAACCGAAAGGGGTTCCACTCGACGAACGTGCAGCTGATGTGTGACCATCAGATGCGCATCATGCACGTCTGCGCCCGATACCTGGACAGTGTGCACGATGCCTTCTTCCTGGTACATTCGACAGTTCCCGGCCTCTCCAAAGCACAGCCCCAGCATGGGGGTTGGCTCCTGGGTGTCAGGGGTTATCCCCTGTGGTCGTGGCTGATGACGCCTCTCTGTAGGCCACAGACCGACGTGGAGACCTGCTACAGCGATGCCCATGCCGCGACCAGGGCACAATTGAGTGGTGCTTCGGAAATCCTGAAGATGCGGTTCAGGGCCTGGACCACTCTGGAGGGGCTCTCCAGTATGACGCTAGGAGGGTTGCCCGCATCGTGGCGGCCTGCTGCGATCTCCACAACTTTGTGTAGCAGAGGGCAATATGCTAGAGGAGGAGGATGAACGTCAGTCCTCGTTCGATGAGGAGGATGTGGGGGGGGGGGGGGGGCGAATATGAGTAGGTCATGGGGTCCAGGCAGGCATGGGAGGCCGCACAAAGTGTGCTGCAGGGCAAATGCGTATGGGGCACTCTGATCGCCTCCAGGTACACCGGCTAGTGGGGGCTGGCCAAGGAAACGGACATTGCATCCCACCCCCACGTGCACCCACACCGGCCACCCCCCTGCCTGCAACCCCCTCCATGATACATACCTCCGCAGGGTGTAGGCCCTGAGTTATCAGTAACAGCGGGTCTGCCACATGGGATGGAGGATGATGACAACCCGCCCTGCGATGAGCTCTGTTACTTCGCATCATTTGACAACGTCTGACTCTTGCCCACAGTAGCACTTTCCACAATCCACCTGGGTGAACCCTGCATGCGAGCTGGCCATTCCATCACATGGTCCCATCAATTCCCTTGGGTGGCGGTGTTGGGGATGGTAGGTGGGAAGATGGGGAATGGGACACCGGAGCGATGAGTGCTGGCTGAACTGTGGACCCAAGCCAAGCCCACCCCCAACATCTGCCAATCCCCCACCCCAGACACCCCCTCCACGGTCACCTCAGACTAGCCCACCCCTCACACTCTTCTGACAGAGCAGCGAGGCAGATTATAACATTGTGAACTTGTGTTTAATGTGACAATATATATATAGATTTGTGTCCGAGACCCATCACTAAACTGTGCCCTGCACCTGTGCCAACTTAACTTGTGTCTAACTTTCTGGCCTTGCGGGCCCTAATGCTACGCCGAGGTGGATCCCCAGACGGTACATCAAGAGTGAAGGTGGCCTGCTGTGATTACCGCCCTGTGACCTGGGTCCCCATTGGCAGCCATCTTCTGGGGCTAGCAGGCCTGGATGGGCCCGGCTGCTGCTCGGGTGTCCCAGGTGGCGTGGTGCTGCCCTGTTCTGCCTGCGACCCATGTAATGCGCTAGGGACAGGAGGGGGAGAGTCCGCGGAGCTGTGGTCTTCCGGCACGGGCCCCATTACTTCCTCCTCTTTCGGGGTGCCCGATGGCCCTCGGGCTACCCCATGGGATGGGGGTGCAAGTGGAGCTTTCCCTTGAGTCTCCCCTGCCAGGCCTGTTAGCCCACTGCCATCTCGGCTAGGGTCTGCATGCTCGCGACCACAGAGCACAGGGACTGAGCCACATCACGTTGCGACTGTGCCACCACCTTCTTGGTCTGTGCCACATCAGCCAGTGACTGCACCATGTCCCTCTGGGACTGGGCCACCCTCCCTAAGCGTCTGTGCCCCATCAGCCAGTGCCTGGGTAGTGGCACCGACACTCTCCGCCTTTGCCTTGCTGTGATCAGGAGCTCCTCTGCAATGTCCAGGTGGCTCTGGCACATGGCTGCCTGTGAGAGGGCAGACGTGTCCTGGGGCTTGGCCATCGCCTGCACAGAATGCCCCAGGCCTTGGACATGCTGATCCATAGCCGATACACTCGCCCCCAAGTCCTCCACCACATACGTCACCCGTTCGGTGTTGGCCTTTAACCTTTATTATTATTGTCAGAAGTAGGCTCACATTAACACTGCAATGAAGTTACTATGAAAATCCCCCAGTCACCACACTCCGGCACCTGTTCGGGTACACGGAGGGAGAAGTCAGAATGTCCAATTCACCTAACAGCACGTCTTTTGGGACTTGTGGGAGAAACCGGAGCACCCGGAGGAGAATGTGCAGACTCCGCAAAGACAGTGACTCAAGCCAGGAATCACACCTGGGACTTTGGCGCTGTGAAGTAACAGTGCTAACCACTGTGCTATGGTGCCGCCCGATTTCACCACCTCCTGTTCCTGCACATGGTTGGACTCCTCCAATTGCACTTGCAGGTGCTGGATGCTCGCCGACATCCCCTCATGTAGTCCCTGGCTCTGCGACTGCATCTCCACTATCGATGGGACTGTTTGTTCATGAGCTCGAAACCCCTCTGGACGGCAGCTAGTTCCTGGGGTCAGCCCACCCTCCGACCATCTGCTCCCTCAGGAGTTCCAACCTCCACCTCATGTACTGGAGCATCTATGTGGTGAACACCAGAGAGTGTCCCAGGAGCCTCTTCACTAAAGTGCCCAACCGAGGTGAGACTCTCTGGGATGGTGGAGGGTGTTGGAGACGGGAAATCTGTGTCAGCATCAGACCCGAGCTCCGGGGTGGCCTGGGTTTTGGGCATATGGGTCCCCTCCGTGATGATGTCATCGTCACTCCTCGACACGTAAGGAGGTTCTGGCTGTGGCTGGGGACGGGATGGATCAGAAGGGCCCCCTCCTGCAAGGCACAAGACAGGATGCATGAGTAGACCATGGGCTGGGGGTTGTGGGGGTGTGAGGGTGTTGGGGTGAGGATGATGTGGGTGCGAGGGTGGTGTGGGTGTGAGGGTGGTGTGGGGGTGAGGACGGTTTGAGGATAGAGTGGGGGTGAGGGTGGTTTGAGGGTGGTGTGGGGTGGTGTGGGGGTGCGGGTGGTTAGAGGGTGGAGTGGGGGTGAAGGTGGTTTGAGGATGGTGTGGGGCTGGAGTTGGGGTGGCGTGAGGGTGGTGTGGGGGTGGAGCGGGGGTGAGGGAGGTTTGAGGGTGGTGTGGGGCTGGAGTGGGAGTGGTGTGAGGGCGGTGTGGGGGTGGTTTTGTGGGGGTGAGGGTGGTTTGAGGATGGTGTGGGGCTGGAGTTGGGGTGGTGTGAGGGTGGTGTGGGGGTGGAGCGGGGGTGAGGGAGGTTTGAGGGTGGTGTGGGGCTGGAGTGGGAGTGGTGTGAGGGTGGTGTGGGGGTGGTTTTGTGGGGGTGAGGGTGGGGGTAGTGTGGGGTTGGAGTGGGGGTGGTGTGAGGTTGGTGTGATGGTGGAGTGGGGGCTGTGTGGGGGTGGTGTGAGGGTGGTTTGGGGGTGAGGGTGGTGTGGGGGTGGAGTGGGGGTGGTGTGAGGGTGGTGTCGGGGTGGTGTGGGGCTGGTGTGAGGGTGGTGTGGGGGTGGTGTGAGGGTGGTGTGGGGGTGGTGTGGGGGTGGTGTGAGAGTGGAGTGAGGGTGGTGTGGAGGTGGTGTGGGGGTGGAGTGGGGGTGGTGTGGTGGTGGGGTGAGGGTGGTGTGGGGGTGGTGTGAGTGTGGTGTGGGGGTGCTGTGGGGGTGGTGTGGGGCTGGTGTGAGGGCGGTGTGGGGGTGGTGTGAGTGTGGTGTGGGGGTGCTGTGGGGGTGGTGTGGGTGGTGTGGGGTTGGAGTGGGGGTGGTGTGAGGGTGGTGTGGGTGTGGTGTGGCTGGTGTGAGGGTGGTGTGGGGATGGTGTGAGGGCGGTGTGGGGGTGGTGTGAGTGTGGTATGGGGGTGCTGTGGGGGTGGTGTGAGGGTGGTGTGGGGTTGGAGTGGGGGTGGTGTGAGGGCGGTGTGGGTGTGGTGAGGCTGGTGTGAGGGTGGTGTGGGGTGGTGTGAGGGTGGTGTGAGGGTGGTGTGGGGGCGGTGTGGGGCTGGTGTGAGGGTGGTGTGGGGATGGTGTGGGGGTGGTGTGAGGGTGGTGTGAGGGTGGTGTGGGGGTGGTGTGAGGGTGGTGTGGGGGAGGTGTGGGGCTGGTGTGAGGGCGGTGCGGGGATGGTGTGAGGTGGTGTGGGGGTGGTGTGGGGGTGGTGTGAGGGTGCTGGGGGGGTGGTGTGGCTGGTGTGAGGGTGGTGTGAGGGTGGTGTGGGTGAGGTGTGGGGCTGGTGTGGGGAGGTGTGGGGCTGGTGTGAGGGCGGTGTGGGGATGGTGTGAGTGTGGTGTGGGGGTGGTGTGAGGGTGGTGTGGGTGTGGTGTGGGAGTGGTGTGAGGGTGCTGTGGGGGTGGTGTGAGGGTGGTGTGGGTGTGGTGTGGGGGTGGTGTGAGGGTGGTGTGGGGGTGGTGTGAGGGTGGTGTGGGGCTAGTGTGAGGGCGGTGCGGGGATGGTGTGAGGGTGGTGTGGGGGTTGTGTGAGGGAGGTGTGGGTGTGGTGTGTGGGTGGTGTGAGGGTGGTGTGGGGCTAGTGTGAGGGCGGTGTGAGGGCGGTGTGGGGGTGGTGTGATGGTGGTGTGGGAGTGGTGTGGCTGGTGTGAGGGTGGTGTGAGAGTGGAGTGAGGGTGGTGTGGGGGTGGTGTGAGGGTGGTGTGGGATGGTGTGAGGGTGGTGTGGGGGTGCTGTGGGGGTGGTGTGGGGCTGGTGTGAGGGCAGTGTGGGGGTGGTGTGAGGGTGGTGTGGGGGTGGTGTGAGGGCGGTGTGGGGGTGGTGTGGGTGTGGTGTGGGGGTGGTGTGAGGATGGTGTGGGGGTGGTGTGGGGATGGTGTGGGGGTGGTGTGGAGGTGGTGCGGGGATGGTGTGAGGGTGGTGTGGGGGTGGTGTGGGGGTGGTGTGAGGGTGCTGTGGGGGTGGTGTGAGGGTGGTGTGGGGGTGGTGTGAGGGTGAGGGTGGTGTGAGGGCGGTGTGGGGGTGGTGTGAGGGTGAGGGTGGTGTGAGGGTGGAGTGTGGGTATTGTGGGGGTGGTGTGGGGGTGGTGTGAGGGTGCGGTGGGTGTGGTGTGGGGGTGGTGTGAGGGTGGTGTGGGGTTGGTATGAGGGTGGTGTGAGGGCGGTGTGGGGGTGGTGTGAGGGTGATGTGGGGGTGGTGTGGCTGGTGTGAGGGTGGTGTGAGGGTGGAGTGAGGGTGGTGTGGGGGTGGTGTGAGGGTGGTGTGGGGGCGGGGTGGGGTGGTGTGAGGGTGGTGTGGGGTGGTGTGAGGGTGGTGTGGGGGAGGGTGGTGTGGGGGTGGTGTGAGGGTGGGGTGGGGGTGGTGTGGGGCTGAGGGTGGTGTGCGGGTGGTGTGAGTGTGGAGTGAGGGTGGTGTGGGGGTGGTGTGGGGGTGGTGTGAGGGTGAGGGTGGTGTGAGGGTGGAGTGTGGGTAGTGTGGGGGTGGTGTGGGGTGGTGTGAGGGTGGTGTGGGGGTGAGGGTGGTGTGGGGGTGGTGTGAGGGTGCAGTGAGGGTGGTGTGAGGGCGGTGTGGGGCTAGTGTGAGGGCGGTGTGGGTGTGGTGTGTGGGTGGTGTGAGGGTGGTGTGGGGCTAGTGTGAGGGCGGTGTGAGGGCGGTGTGGGGGTGGTGTGATGGTGGTGTGGGAGTCGTGTGGCTGGTGTGAGGGTGGTGTGAGAGTGGAGTGAGGGTGGTGTGGGGGTGGTGTGAGGGTGGTGTGGGATGGTGTGAGGGTGGTGTGGGGGTGCTGTGGGGGTGGTGTGGGGCTGGTGTGAGGGCAGTGTGGGGGTGGTGTGAGGGTGGTGTGGGGGTGGTGTGAGGGCGGTGTGGGGGTGGTGTGGGTGTGGTGTGGGGGTGGTGTGAGGATGGTGTGGGGGTGGTGTGGGGATGGTGTGGGGGTGGTGTGGAGGTGGTGCGGGGATGGTGTGAGGGTGGTGTGGGGGTGGTGTGGGGGTGGTGTGAGGGTGCTGTGGGGGTGGTGTGAGGGTGGTGTGGGGGTGGTGTGAGGGTGAGGGTGGTGTGAGGGCGGTGTGGGGGTGGTGTGAGGGTGAGGG
This sequence comes from Scyliorhinus torazame, assembly GCF_047496885.1. NCBI lineage: Eukaryota > Metazoa > Chordata > Chondrichthyes > Carcharhiniformes > Scyliorhinidae > Scyliorhinus > Scyliorhinus torazame. Next base: position 65,712,681 of record NC_092723.1, on the reverse strand, counting down.
TGGTGTGAGGGTGGAGTGTGGGTATTGTGGGGGTGGTGTGGGGGTGGTGTGAGGGTGCGGTGGGTGTGGTGTGGGGGTGGTGTGAGGGTGGTGTGGGGTTGGTATGAGGGTGGTGTGAGGGCGGTGTGGGGGTGGTGTGAGGGTGATGTGGGGGTGGTGTGGCTGGTGTGAGGGTGGTGTGAGGGTGGAGTGAGGGTGGTGTGGGGGTGGTGTGAGGGTGGTGTGGGGGCGGGGTGGGGTGGTGTGAGGGTGGTGTGGGGTGGTGTGAGGGTGGTGTGGGGGAGGGTGGTGTGGGGGTGGTGTGAGGGTGGGGTGGGGGTGGTGTGGGGCTGAGGGTGGTGTGCGGGTGGTGTGAGTGTGGAGTGAGGGTGGTGTGGGGGTGGTGTGGGGGTGGTGTGAGGGTGAGGGTGGTGTGAGGGTGGAGTGTGGGTAGTGTGGGGGTGGTGTGGGGTGGTGTGAGGGTGGTGTGGGGGTGAGGGTGGTGTGGGGGTGGTGTGAGGGTGCAGTGAGGGTGGTGTGAGGGCGGTGTGTGGGTGGTGCGAGGGTGAGAGTGGTGTGGGGGTGGTGTGAGGGTGGTGTGGGGGTGATGGTGGGGTTGGTGTGTGGGTGGTGTGGGGTTAGGTGAGGGTGAGGGTGGTGTGAGGGTGGTGTGGGGGTGGTGTGAGGGTGGTGTGAGGGTGGTGTGGGGGTGGTGTGGGGGTGAGGGTGGGTGTGGTGTGCGTGTGGTGTGAGGGTGGGGGTGGTGTGAGGGTGAGGGTGGGGGTGGTGTGAGGGTGGTGTGGGGGTGGTGTTGGTGTGGTGTGGGGGCGGTGTGGGGGTGGTGTGAGGGTGGTGTGGGGGTGGTGTGGGGATGGTGTGGGGGTGGTGTGGAGGTGGTGCGGGAATGGTGTGAGGGTGGTGTGGGGGTGGTGTGGGGGTGGTGTGAGGGTGCTGTGGGGGTGGTGTGAGGGTGGTGTGGGGGTGGTGTGAGGGTGAGGGTGGTGTGAGGGCGGTGTGGGGGTGGTGTGAGGGTGAGGGTGGTGTGAGGGTGGAGTGTGGGTAGTGTGGGGGTGGTGTGGGGGTGGTGTGAGGGTGGTGTGGGGTTGGTATGAGGGTTGTGTGAGGGCGGTGTGGGGGTGGTGTGAGGGTGATGTGGGGGTGGTGTGGGGATGGTGTGGCTGGTGTGAGGGTGGTGTGAGGGTGGAGTGAGGGTGGTGTGGGGGTGGTGTGAGGGTGGTGTGAGGGCGGGGTGGGGCGGTGTGAGGGTGGTGTGAGGGCGGGGTGGGGTGGTGTGATGGTGGTGTGGGAGTGGTGTGGCTGGTGTGAGGGTGGTGTGAGAGTGGAGTGAGGGTGGTGTGGGGGTGGTGTGAGGGTGGTGTGGGGTGGTGTGAGGGTGGTGTGGGGGTGCTGTGGGGGTGGTGTGGGGCTGGTGTGAGGGCGGTGTGGGGGTGGTGTGGGTGTGGTGTGGGGGTGGTGTGAGGATGGTGTGGGGGTGGTGTGGGGATGGTGTGGGGGTGGTGTGGGGGTGGTGTGGGGGTGGTGTGGGAGTGGTGTGAGGGTGCTGTGGGGGTGGTGTGGGGATGGTGTGGGGGTGGTGTGAGGATGGTGTGGAGGTGGTGCGGGGATGGTGTGAGGGTGGTGTGGGGGTGGTGTGGGGGTGGTGTGAGGGTGCTTTGGGGGTGGTGTGAGGGTGGTGTGGGGGTGGTGTGAGGGTGAGGGTGGTGTGAGGGCGGTGTGGGGGTGGTGTGAGGGTGAGGGTGGTGTGAGGGTGGAGTGTGGGTAGTGTGGGGGTGGTGTGGGGGTGGTGTGAGGGTGCGGTGGGTGTGGTGTGGGGGTGATGTGAGGGTGGTGTGGGGTTGCTATGAGGGTTGTGTGAGGGCGGTGTGGGGGTGGTGTGAGGGTGATGTGGGGGTGGTGTCGGGATGGTGTGGCTGGGGTGAGGGTGGTGTGAGGGTGGAGTGAGGGTGGTGTGGGGGTGGTATGAGGGTGGTGTGAGGGCGGGGTGGGGTGGTGTGAGGGTGGTGTGGGGTGGTGTGAGGGTGGTGTGGGGTGAGGGTGGTGTGGGGGTGGTGTGAGGGTGGGGTGGGGGTGGGGTGGGGCTGAGGGTGGTGTGGGGGCGGTGTGGGGGTGGTGTGAGGGTGGTGTGGGGGTGCTGTGGTGTGAGGGTGGTGTGTGGTGGTGTGGGGGTGGTGTCAGGGTGGTGTGGGTGTGTTGTGAGGGTGGCGTGGGGATGTGCGTGGTGTGGGGGTGGTGTGGGGTGTGGGTGTGGTGTGGTCGTGGTGTGAGGGTGGTGTGGGGGTGAGGGTGGTGTGGGGTGGTGTGAGGGTGGAGTGGGGGTGGTGTGGTGGTGGAGTGAGGGTGGTGTGGGGGTGGTGTGAGTGTGGTGTGGGGGTGCTGTGGGGGTGGTGTGGGGCTGGTGTGAGGGCGGTGTGGGGGTGGTGTGAGTGTGGTGTGGGGGTGCTGTGGGGGTGGTGTGGGTGGTGTGGGGTTGGAGTGGGGGTGGTGTGAGGGCGGTGTGGGTGTGGTGTGGCTGGTGTGAGGGCGGTGTGGGGGTGGTGTGAGTGTGGTGTGGGGGTGCTGTGGGGTTGGAGTGGGCGTGGTGTGAGGGCGGTGTGGTTGTGGTGTGGCTGGTGTGAGGGTGGTGTGGGGTAGTGTGAGGGTGGTGTGGGAGCGGTGTGGGGCTGGTGTGAGGGTGGTGTGAGGGTGGTGTGAGGGTGGTGTGGGGGTGGTGTGAGGGTGTTGTGAGGGTGGTGTGGGGGAGGTGTGGGGCTGGTGTGAGGGCGGTGCGGGGATGGTGTGAGGTGGTGTGGGGGTGGTGTGGGGGTGGTGTGAGGGTGCTGGGGGGGTGGTGTGGCTGGTGTGAGGGTGGTGTGGGGTGGTGTGAGGGTGGTGTGAGGGTGGTGTGGGGGAGGTGTGGGGCTGTTGTGCGGGAGGTGTGGGGCTGGTGTGAGGGCGGTGTAGGGATGGTGTGAGTGTGGTGTGGGGGTGGTGTGAGTGTGGTGTGGGGGTGCTGTGGGAGTGGTGTGAGGATGGTGTGGGGTTGGAGTGGGGGTGGTGTGATGGTGGTGTGGGAGTGGTGTGGCTGGTGTGAGGGTGGTGTGAGAGTGGAGTGAGGGTGGTGTGGGGGTGGTGTGAGGGTGGTGTGGGGTGGTGTGAGGGTGGTGTGGGGGTGCTGTGGGGGTGGTGTGGGGTTGGTGTGAGGGCGGTGTGAGGGTGGTGTGAGGGTGGTGTGGGGGATGTGTGAGGGCGGTGTGGGGGTGGTGTGGGTGTGGTGTGGGGGTGGTGTGGAGGTGTAGCGGGGATGGTGTGTGGGTGGTGTGGGGGTGGTGTGGGGGTGGTGTGAGGGTGCTGTGGGGGTGTTGTGAGGGTGGTGTGGGGGTGGTGTGAGGGTGAGGGTGGTGTGAGGGCGGTGTGGGGGGGGTGTGAGGGTGAGGGTGGTGTGAGGGTGGAGTGTGGGTAGTGTGGGGGTGGTGTGGGGGTGGTGTGAGGGTGCGGTGGGTGTGGTGTGGGGGTGGTGTGAGGGTGGTGTGGGGTTGGTATGAGGGTGGTGTGAGGGCGTTGTGGGGGTGGTGTGAGGGTGATGTGGGGGTGGTGTGGGGATGGTGTGGCTGGTGTGAGGGTGGTGTGAGGGTGGAGTGAGGGTGGTGTGGGGGTGGTGTGTGGTGGTGTGAGGGTGGTGTGGGGGTGAGGGTGGTGTGGTGATGGTGTGAGGGTGGGGTGGGGGTGGGGTGGGGCTGAGGGTGGTGTGGGGGCGGTGTGGGGGTGGTGTGAGGGTGGTGTGGGGGTGCTGTGGTGTGAGGGTGGTGTGTGGTGGTGTGGGGGTGGTGTCAGGGTGGTGTGGGTGTGGTGTGAGGGTGGCGTGGGGGTGTGCGTGGTGTGAGGGTGGTGTGGTGGTGGTGTGGGGGTGGTGTGGGGTGTGGGTGTGGTGTGCTGGTGGTGTGAGGGTGGTGTGGGGGTGAGGGTGATGTGAGGGTGGTGTGGTGGTGGCGCGGGTGTGGATTCGGGGTGGTGTGGGGTGGTGTGAGGGTGGAGTGGGGGTGGTGTGGTGGTGGAGTGTGGGTGGTGTGGGGGTGGTGTGAGTGTGGTGTGGGGGTGCTGTGGGGGTGGTGTGGGGCTGGTGTGAGTGCGGTGTGGGGGTGGTGTGAGTGTGGTGTGGGGGTGCTGTGGGGGTGGTGTGGGTGGTGTGGGGTTGGAGTGGGGGTGGTGTGAGGGCGGTGTGGGTGTGGTGTGGCTGGTGTGAGGGTGGTGTGGGGATGTTGTGAGGGCGGTGTGGGGTGGTGTGAGTGTGGTGTGGGGGTGCTGTGGGAGTGGTGTGAGGGTGGTGTGGGGTTGGAGTGGGCGTGGTGTGAGGGCGGTGTGGTTGTGGTGTGGCTGGTGTGAGGGTGGTGAGGGGTGGTGTGAGGGTGGTGTGGGGGCGGTGTGGGGCTGGTGTGAGGGTGGTGTGAGGGTGGTGTGAGGGTGGTGTCGGGGTGGTGTGAGGGTGGTGTGAGGGTGGTGTGGGGGAGGTGTGGGGCCGGTGTGAGGGCGGTGCGGGAATGGTGTGAGGTGGTGTGGGGGTGGTGTGGGGGTGGTGTGAGGGTGCTGGGGGGGTGGTGTGGCTGGTGTGAGGGTGGTGTGGGGTGGTGTGAGGGTGGTGAGGGTGGTGTGGGGGAGGTGTGGGGCTATTGTGGGGGAGGTGTGGGGCTGGTGTGAGGGCGGTGTGGGGATGGTGTGAGTGTGGTGTGGGTGTGGTGTGAGTGTGGTGTGGGGGTGCTGTGGGAGTGGTGTGAGGGTGGTGTGGGGTTGGAGTGGGGGTGGTGTGAGGGTGGTGTGGGTGTGGTGTGAGTGTGGTGTGGGGGTGCTGTGGGAGTGGTGTGAGGGTGGTGTGGGGGTGCTGTGGGGGTGGTGTGGGGCTGGTGTGAGGGCGGTGTGGGGGTGGTGTGAGGGTGGTGTGGGGGTGGTGTGAGGGCGGTGTGGGGGTGGTGTGGGTGTGGTGTGGGGGTGGTGTGAGGATGGTGTGGGGGTGGTGTGGGGATGGTGTGGGGGTGGTGTGGAGGTGGTGCGGGGATGGTGTGAGGGTGGTGTGGGGGTGGTGTGGGGGTGGTGTGAGGGTGCTGTGGGGGTTGTGTGAGGGTGGTGTGGGGGTGGTCTGAGGGTGAGGGTGGTGTGAGGGCGGTGTGGGGGTGGTGTGAGGGTGAGGGTGGTGTGAGGGTGGAGTGTGGGTAGTGTGGGGGTGGTGTGGTGGTGGTGTGAGGGTGCGGTGGGTGTGGTGTGGGGGTGGTGTGGGGTGTGGGTGTGGTGTGCTGGTGGTGTGAGGGTGGTGTGGGGGTGAGGGTGATGTGAGGGTGGTGTGGTGGTGGCGCGGGTGTGGATTCGGGGTGGTGTGGGGTGGTGTGAGGGTGGAGTGGGGGTGGTGTGGTGGTGGAGTGTGGGTGGTGTGGGGGTGGTGTGAGTGTGGTGTGGGGGTGCAGTGGGGGTGGTGTGGGGCTGGTGTGAGTGCGGTGTGGGGGTGGTGTGAGTGTGGTGTGGGGGTGCTGTGGGGGTGGTGTGGGTGGTGTGGGGTTGGAGTGGGGGTGGTGTGAGGGCGGTGTGGGTGTGGTGTGGCTGGTGTGAGGGTGGTGTGGGGATGTTGTGAGGGCGGTGTGGGGTGGTGTGAGTGTGGTGTGGGGGTGCTGTGGGAGTGTTGTGAGGGTGGTGTGGGGTTGGAGTGGGCGTGGTGTGAGGGCGGTGTGGTTGTGGTGTGGCTGGTGTGAGGGTGGTGTGGGGTGGTGTGAGGGTGGTGTGGGGGCGGTGTGGGGCTGGTGTGAGGGTGGTGTGAGGGTGGTGTGAGGGTGGTGTGGGGGTGGTGTGGGGGTGCTGGGGGGGTGGTGTGGCTGGTGTGAGGGTGGTGTGAGGGTGGTGTGAGGGTGGTGTGGGGGAGGTGTGGGGCTATTGTGGGGGAGGTGTGGGGCTGGTGTGAGGGCGGTGTGGGGATGGTGTGAGTGTGGTGTGGGAGTGGTGTGAGTGTGGTGTGGGGGTGCTGTGGGAGTGGTGTGAGGGTGGTGTGGGGTTGGAGTGGGGGTGGTGTGATGGTGGTGTGGGAGTGGTGTGGCTGGTGTGAGGGTGGTTTGAGAGTGGAGTGAGTGTGGTGTGGGGGTGGTGTGAGGGTGGTGTGGGGTGGTGTGTGGGTGGTGTGGGGGTGCTGTGGGGGTGGTGTGGGGCTGGTGTGAGGGCGGTGTGGGGGTGGTGTGAGGGTGGTGTGGGGGTGGTGTGAGGGCGGTGTGGGGGTGGTGTGGGTGTGGTGTGGGGGTGGTGTGAGGATGGTGTGGGGGTGGTGTGGGGATGGTGTGGGGGTGGTGTGGAGGTGGTGCGGGGATGGTGTGAGGGTGGTGTGGGGGTGGTGTGGGGGTGGTGTGAGGGTGCTGTGGGGGTGGTGTGAGGGTGGTGTGGGGGTGGTGTGAGGGTGAGGGTGGTGTGAGGGCGGTGTGGGGGTGGTGTGAGGGTGAGGGTGGTGTGAGGGTGGAGTGTGGGTAGTGTGGGGGTAGTGTGGGGGTGGTATGAGGGTGCGGTGGGTGTGGTGTGGGGGTGGTGTGAGGGTGGTGTGGGGTTGGTATGAGGGTGGTGTGAGGGCGGTGTGGGGGTGGTGTGAGGGTGATGTGGGGGTGGTGTGGGGATGGTGTGGCTGGTGTGAGGGTGGTGTGAGGGTGGAGTGAGGGTGGTGTGGGGGTGGTGTGAGGGTGGTGTGAGGGCGGTGTGGGGTGGTGTGAGGGTGGTGTGGGGTGGTGTGAGGGTGGTGTGGGGGTGAGGGTGGTGTGGGGGTGGTGTGAGGGTGGGGTGGGGGTGGTGTGGGGCTGAGGGTGGTGTGGGGGCGGTGTGGGGGTGGTGTGAGGGTGGTGTGGGGGTGCTGTGGTGTGAGGGTGGTGTGTGGTGGTGTGGGGGTGGTGTCAGGGTGGTGTAGGTGTGGTGTGAGGGTGGCGTGTGGATGTGCGTGGTGTGAGGGTGGTGTTGTGGTGGTGTGGGGGTGGTGTGGTGTGTGGGTGTGGTGTGGTGGTGGTGTGAGCGTGGTGTGGGGGTGAGGGTGGTGTGAGGGTGGTGTGGTGGTGGCGCGGGTGTGGATTCGGGGTTGTGTGGGGTGGTGTGAGGGTGGAGTGGGGGTGGTGTGGTGGTGGAGTGAGGGTGGTGTGGGGGTGGTGTGAGTGTGGTGTGGGGGTGCTGTGGGGTTGGTGTGGGGCTGGTGTGAGGGCGGTGTGGGGGTGGTGTGAGTGTGGTGTGGGGGTGCTGTGGGGGTGGTGTGGGTGGTGTGGGGTTGGAGTGGGGGTAGTTTGAGGGCGGTGTGGGTGTGGTGTGGCTGGTGTGAGGGTGGTGTGGGGATGGTGTGAGGGCGGTGTGGGGGTGGTGTGAGTGTGGTGTGGGGGTGCTGTGGGGTTGGAGTTGGCGTGCTGTGAGGGCGGTGTGGTTGTGGTGTGGCTGGTGTGAGGGTGGTGTGGGGTGGTGTGAGGGTGGTGTGGGGGCGGTGTGGGGCTGCTGTGAGGGTGGTGTGAGGGTGGTGTGAGGGTGGTGTGGGGGTGGTGTGAGAGTGGTGTGAGGGTGGTGTGGGGAGGTGTGGGGCTGGTGTGAGGGCGGTGCGGGGATGGTGTGAGGTGGTGTGGGCTGGTGTGGGGGTGGTGTGAGGGTGCTGGGGGGGGTGGTGTGGCTGGTGTGAGGGTGGTGTGGGGTGGTGTGAGGGTGGTGTGAGGGTGGTGTGGGGGAGGTGTGGGGCTATTGTGCGGGAGGTGTGGGGCTGGTGTGAGGGCGGTGTGGGGATGGTGTGAGTGTGGTGTGGGGGTGATGTGAGTGTGTTGTGGGGGTGCTGTGGGAGTGGTGTGAGGGTGGTGTGGGGTTGGAGTGGGGGTGGTGTGATGGTGGTGTGGGAGTGGTGTGGCTGGTGTGAGGGTGGTGTGAGAGTGGAGTGAGGGTGGTGTGGGGGTGGTGTGAGGGTGGTGTGGGGTGGTGTGAGGGTGGTGTGGGGGTGCTGTGGGTGTGGTGTGGGGGTGGTGTGAGGATGGTGTGGGGGTGGTGTGGGGATGGTGTGGGGGTGGTGTGGAGGTGGTGCGGGGATGGTGTGAGGGTGGTGTGGGGGTGGTGTGGGGGTGGTGTGAGGGTGCTGTGGGGGTGGTGTGAGGGTGGTGTGGGGGTGGTGTGAGGGTGAGGGTGGTGTGAGGGCGGTGTGGGGGTGATGTGAGGGTGAGGGTGGTGTGAGGGTGGAGTGTGGGTAGTGTGGGGGTGGTGTGGGGGTGGTGTGAGGGTGCGGTGGGTGTGGTGTGGGGGTGGTGTGAGGGTGGTGTGGGGTTGGTATGAGGGTGGTGTGAGGGCGGTGTGGGGGTGGTGTGAGGGTGATGTGGGGGTGGTGTGGGGATGGTGTGGCTGGTGTGAGGGTGGTGTGAGGGTGGAGTGAGGGTGGTGTGGGGGTGGTGTGAGGGTGGTGTGAGGGCGGGGTGGGGTGGTGTGAGGGTGGTGTGGGGTGGTGTGAGGGTGGTGTGGGGGTGAGGGTGGTGTGGGGGTGGTGTGAGGATGGGGTGGGGGTGGTGTGGGGCTGAGGGTGGTGTGGGGGCGGTGTGGGGGTGGTGTGAGGGTGGTGTGGGGGTGCTGTGGTGTGAGGGTGGTGTGTGGTGGTGTGGGGGTGGTGTCAGGGTGTTGTGGGTGTGGTGTGAGGGTGGCGTGGGGGTGTGCGTGGTGTGAGGGTGGTGTGGTGGTGGTGTGGGGGTGGTGTGGGGGTGATGGTGGTGTGAGGGTGGTGTGGTGGTGGCCCGGGTGTGGATTCGGGGTGGTGTGGGGTGGTGCGAGGGTGGAGTGGGGGTGGTGTGGTGGTGGAGTGAGGGTGGTCTGGGGGTGGTGTGAGTGTGGTGTGGGGGAGCTGTGGGGGTGGTGTGGGGCTGGTGTGAGGGCGGTGTGGGGGTGGTGTGAGTGTGGTGTGGGGGTGCTGTGGGGGTGGTGTGGGTGGTGTGGGGTTGGAGTGGGGGTGGTGTGAGGGCGGTGTGGGTGTGGTGTGGCTGGTGTGAGGGTGGTGTGGGGATGGTGTGAGGGCGGTGTGGGGGTGGTGTGAGTGTGGTGTGGGGGTGCTGTAGGGTTGGAGTGGGCGTGGTGTGAGGGCGGTGTGGTTGTGGTGTGGCTGGTGTGAGGGTGGTGTGGGGTGGTGTGAGGGTGGTGTGGTGGCGGTGTGGGGCTGGTGTGAGGGTGGTGTGAGGGTGGTGTGAGGGTGGTGTGGGGGTGGTGTGAGGGTGGTGTGAGGGTGGTGTGGGGGAGGTGTGGGGCTGATGTGAGGGCGGTGCGGGGATGTTGTGAGGTGGTGTGGGGGTGGTGTGGGGGTGGTGTGAGGGTGCTGGGGGGGGTGGTGTGGCTGGTGTGAGGGTGGTTTGGGGTGGTGTGAGGGTGGTGTGAGGGTGGTGTGGGGGAGGTGTGGGGCTATTGTGCGGGAGGTGTGGGGCTGGTGTGAGGGCGGTGTGGGGATGGTGTGAGTGTGGTGTGGGGGTGGTGTGAGTGTGGTGTGGGGGTGCTGTGGGAGTGGTGTGAGGGTGGTGTGGGGTTGGAGTGGGGGTGGTGTGGGAGTGGTGTGGCTGGTGCGAGGGTGGTGTGAGTGTGGAGTGAGTGTGGTGTGGGGGTGGTGTGAGGGTGGTGTGGGGTTGTGTGAGGGTGGTGTGGGGGTGCTGTGGGGGTGGTGTGGGGCTGGTGTGAGGGCGGTGTGGGGGTGGTGTGAGGGTGGTGTGGGGGTGGTGTGAGGGCGGTGTGGGGGTGGTGTGGGGGTGGTGTGGGGGTGGTGTGAGGATGGTGTGGGGGTGGTGTGGGGATGGTGTGGGGGTGGTGTGGGGGTGATGCGGGGATGGTGTGAGGGTGGTGTGGGGGTGGTGTGGGGGTGGTGTGAGGGTGCTGTGGGGGTGGTGTGAGGGTGGTGTGGGGAATGGTGTGAGGGTGAGGGTGGTGTGAGGGCGGTGTGGGGGTGGTGTGAGGGTGAGGGTGGTGTGAGGGTGGAGTGTGGGTAGTGTGGGGGTGGTGTGGGGATGGTGTGAGGGTGCGGTGGGTGTGGTGTGGGGGTGGTGTGAGGGTGGTGTGGGGTTGGTATGAGGGTGGTGTGAGGGCGGTGTGGGGGTGGTGTGAGGGTGATGTGGGGGTGGTGTGGGGATGGTGTGGCTGGCGTGAGGGTGGTGTGAGGGTGGAGTGAGGGTGGTGTGGGGGTGGTGTGAGGGTGGTGTGAGGGCGGGGTGGGGTGGTGTGAGGGTGGTGTGGGGTGGTGTGAGGGTGGTGTGGGGGTGAGGGTGGTGTGGGGGTGGTGTGATGGTGGGGTGGGGGTGGTGTGGGGCTGAGGGTGGTGTGGGGGCGGTGTGGGGGTGGTGTGAGGGTGGTGTGGGGGTGCTGTGGTGTGAGGGTGGTGTGTGGTGGTGTGGGGGTGGTGTCAGGGTGGTGTGGGTGTGGTGTGAGGGTGGCGTGGGGGTGTGCGTGGTGTGAGGGTGGTGTGGTGGTGGTGTGGGGGTGGTGTGGGGTGTGGGTGTGGTGTGGTGGTGGTGTGAGGGTGGTGTGGGGGTGAGGGTGGTGTGAGGGTGGTGTGGTGGTGGCGCGGGTGTGGATTCGGGGTGGTGTGGGGTGGTGTGAGGGTGGAGTGGGGGTGGTGTGGTGGTGGAGTGAGGGTGGTGTGGGGGTGGTGTGAGTGTGGTGTGGGGGTGCTGTGGGGGTGGTGTGGGGCTGGTGTGAGGGCGGTGTGGGGGTGATGTGAGTGTGGTGTGGGGGTGCTGTGGGGGTGGTGTGGGTGGTGTGGGGTTGGAGTGGGGGTGGTGTGAGGGCGGTGTGGGTGTGGTGTGGCTGGTGTGAGGGTGGTGTGGGGAGGTGTGGGGCTGGTGTGAGGGCGGTGCGGGGATCGTGTGAGGTGGTGTGGGCTGGTGTGGGGGTGGTGTGAGGGTGCTGGGGGGGGTGGTGTGGCTGGTGTGAGGGTGGTGTAGGGTGGTGTGAGGGTGGTGTGAGGGTGGTGTGGGGGAGGTGTGGGGCTATTGTGCGGGAGGTGTGGGGCTGGTGTGAGGGCGGTGTGGGGATGGTGTGAGTGTGGTGTGGGGGTGGTGTGAGTGTGTTGTGGGGGTGCTGTGGGAGTGGTGTGAGGGTGGTGTGGGGTTGGAGTGGGGGTGGTGTGATGGTGGTGTGGGAGTGGTGTGGCTGGTGTGAGGGTGGTGTGAGAGTGGAGTGAGGGTGGTGTGGGGGTGGTGTGAGGGTGGTGTGGGGTGGTGTGAGGGTGGTGTGGGGGTGCTGTGGGTGTGGTGTGGGGGTGGTGTGAGGATGGTGTGGGGGTGGTGTGGGGATGGTGTGGGGGTGGTGTGGAGGTGGTGCGGGGATGGTGTGAGGGTGGTGTGGGGGTGGTGTGGGGGTGGTGTGAGGGTGCTGTGAGGGTGCTGTGAGGGTGGTGTGGGGGTGATGTGAGGGTGAGGGTGGTGTGAGGGCGGTGTGGGGGTGATGTGAGGGTGAAGGTGGTGTGAGGGTGGAGTGTGGGTAGTGTGGGGGTGGTGTGGGGGTGGTGTGAGGGTGCGGTGGGTGTGGTGTGGGGGTGGTGTGAGGGTGGTGTGGGGTTGGTATGAGGGTGGTGTGAGGGCGGTGTGGGGGTGGTGTGAGGGTGATGTGGGGGTGGTGTGGGGATGGTGTGGCTGGTGTGAGGGTGGTGTGAGAGTGGAGTGAGGGTGGTGTGGGGGTGGTGTGAGGGTGGTGTGAGGGCGGGGTGGGGTGGTGTGAGGGTGGTGTGGGGTGGTGTGAGGGTGGTGTGGGGGTGAGGGTGGTGTGGGGGTGGTGTGAGGGTGGGGTGGGGGTGGTGTGGGGCTGAGGGTGGTGTGGGGGCGGTGTGGGGGTGGTGTGAGGGTGGTGTGGGGGTGCTGTGGTGTGAGGGTGGTGTGTGGTGGTGTGGGGGTGGTGTCAGGGTGTTGTGGGTGTGGTGTGAGGGTGGCGTGGGGGTGTGCGTGGTGTGAGGGTGGTGTGGTGGTGGTGTGGGGGTGGTGTGGGGTGTGGGTGTGGTGTGGTGGTGGTGTGAGGGTGGTGTGGGGGTGAGGGTGGTGTGAGGGTGGTGTGGTGGTGGCCCGGGTGTGGATTCGGGGTGGTGTGGGGTGGTGCGAGGGTGGAGTGGGGGTGGTGTGGTGGTGGAGTGAGGGGGGTCTGGGGGTGGTGTGAGTGTGGTGTGGGGGAGCTGTGGGGGTGGTGTGGGGCTGGTGTGAGGGCGGTGTGGGGGTGGTGTGAGTGTGGTGTGGGGGTGCTGTGGGGGTGGTGTGGGTGGTGTGGGGTTGGAGTGGGGGTGGTGTGAGGGCGGTGTGGGTGTGGTGTGGCTGGTGTGAGGGTGGTGTGGGGATGGTGTGAGGGCGGTGTGGGGGTGGTGTGAGTGTGGTGTGGGGGTGCTGTGGGGTTGGAGTGGGCGTGGTGTGAGGGCGGTGTGGTTGTGGTGTGGCTGGTGTGAGGGTGGTGTGGGGTGGTGTGAGGGTGGTGTGGTGGCGGTGTGGGGCTGGTGTGAGGGTGGTGTGAGGGTGGTGTGAGGGTGGTGTGGGGGTGGTGTGAGGGTGGTGTGGGGGAGGTGTGGGGCTGATGTGAGGGCGGTGCGGGGATGTTGTGAGGTGGTGTGGGGGTGGTGTGGGGGTGGTGTGAGGGTGCTGGGGGGGGTGGTGTGGCTGGTGTGATGGTGGTGTGGGGTGGTGTGAGGGTGGTGTGAGGGTGGTGTGGGGGAGGTGTGGGGCTATTGTGCGGGAGGTGTGGGGCTGGTGTGAGGGCGGTGTGGGGATGGTGTGAGTGTGGTGTGGGGGTGGTGTGAGTGTGGTGTGGGGGTGCTGTGGGAGTGGTGTGAGGGTGGTGTGGGGTTGGAGTGGGGGTGGTGTGGGAGTGGTGTGGCTGGTGCGAGGGTGGTGTGAGAGTGGAGTGAGTGTGGTGTGGGGGTGGTGTGAGGGTGGTGTGGGGTTGTGTGAGGGTGGTGTGGGGGTGCTGTGGGGGTGGTGTGGGGCTGGTGTGAGGGCGGTGTGGGGGTGGTGTGAGGGTGGTGTGGGGGTGGTGTGAGGGCGGTGTGGGGGTGGTGTGGGGGTGGTGTGGGGGTGGTGTGAGGATGGTGTGGGGGTGGTGTGGGGATGGTGTGGGGGTGATGCGGGGATGGTGTGAGGGTGGTGTGGGGGTGGTGTGGGGGTGGTGTGAGGGTGCTGTGGGGGTGGTGTGAGGGTGGTGTGGGGAATGGTGTGAGGGTGAGGGTGGTGTGAGGGCGGTGTGGGGGTGGTGTGAGGGTGAGGGTGGTGTGAGGGTGGAGTGTGGGTAGTGTGGGGGTGGTGTGGGGATGGTGTGAGGGTGCGGTGGGTGTGGTGTGGGGGTGGTGTGAGGGTGGTGTGGGGTTGGTATGAGGGTGGTGTGAGGGCGGTGTGGGGGTGGTGTGAGGGTGATGTGGGGGTGGTGTGGGGATGGTGTGGCTGGCGTGAGGGTGGTGTGAGGGTGGAGTGAGGGTGGTGTGGGGGTGGTGTGAGGGTGGTGTGAGGGCGGGGTGGGGTGGTGTGAGGGTGGTGTGGGGTGGTGTGAGGGTGGTGTGGGGGTGAGGGTGGTGTGGGGGTGGTGTGATGGTGGGGTGGGGGTGGTGTGGGGCTGAGGGTGGTGTGGGGGCGGTGTGGGGGTGGTGTGAGGGTGGTGTGGGGGTGCTGTGGTGTGAGGGTGGTGTGTGGTGGTGTGGGGGTGGTGTCAGGGTGGTGTGGGTGTGGTGTGAGGGTGGCGTGGGGGTGTGCGTGGTGTGAGGGTGGTGTGGTGGTGGTGTGGGGGTGGTGTGGGGTGTGGGTGTGGTGTGGTGGTGGTGTGAGGGTGGTGTGGGGGTGAGGGTGGTGTGAGGGTGGTGTGGTGGTGGCGCGGGTGTGGATTCGGGGTGGTGTGGGGTGGTGTGAGGGTGGAGTGGGGGTGGTGTGGTGGTGGAGTGAGGGTGGTGTGGGGGTGGTGTGAGTGTGGTGTGGGGGTGCTGTGGGGGTGGTGTGGGGCTGGTGTGAGGGCGGTGTGGGGGTGATGTGAGTGTGGTGTGGGGGTGCTGTGGGGGTGGTGTGGGTGGTGTGGGGTTGGAGTGGGGGTGGTGTGAGGGCGGTGTGGGTGTGGTGTGGCTGGTGTGAGGGTGGTGTGGGGAGGTGTGGGGCTGGTGTGAGGGCGGTGCGGGGATCGTGTGAGGTGGTGTGGGCTGGTGTGGGGGTGGTGTGAGGGTGCTGGGGGGGGTGGTGTGGCTGGTGTGAGGGTGGTGTAGGGTGGTGTGAGGGTGGTGTGAGGGTGGTGTGGGGGAGGTGTGGGGCTATTGTGCGGGAGGTGTGGGGCTGGTGTGAGGGCGGTGTGGGGATGGTGTGAGTGTGGTGTGGGGGTGGTGTGAGTGTGTTGTGGGGGTGCTGTGGGAGTGGTGTGAGGGTGGTGTGGGGTTGGAGTGGGGGTGGTGTGATGGTGGTGTGGGAGTGGTGTGGCTGGTGTGAGGGTGGTGTGAGAGTGGAGTGAGGGTGGTGTGGGGGTGGTGTGAGGGTGGTGTGGGGTGGTGTGAGGGTGGTGTGGGGGTGCTGTGGGTGTGGTGTGGGGGTGGTGTGAGGATGGTGTGGGGGTGGTGTGGGGATGGTGTGGGGGTGGTGTGGAGGTGGTGCGGGGATGGTGTGAGGGTGGTGTGGGGGTGGTGTGGGGGTGGTGTGAGGGTGCTGTGAGGGTGCTGTGAGGGTGGTGTGGGGGTGATGTGAGGGTGAGGGTGGTGTGAGGGCGGTGTGGGGGTGATGTGAGGGTGAAGGTGGTGTGAGGGTGGAGTGTGGGTAGTGTGGGGGTGGTGTGGGGGTGGTGTGAGGGTGCGGTGGGTGTGGTGTGGGGGTGGTGTGAGGGTGGTGTGGGGTTGGTATGAGGGTGGTGTGAGGGCGGTGTGGGGGTGGTGTGAGGGTGATGTGGGGGTGGTGTGGGGATGGTGTGGCTGGTGTGAGGGTGGTGTGAGGGTGGAGTGAGGGTGGTGTGGGGGTGGTGTGAGGGTGGTGTGAGGGCGGGGTGGGGTGGTGTGAGGGTGGTGTGGGGTGGTGTGAGGGTGGTGTGGGGGTGAGGGTGGTGTGGGGGTGGTGTGAGGGTGGGGTGGGGGTGGTGTGGGGCTGAGGGTGGTGTGGGGGCGGTGTGGGGGTGGTGTGAGGGTGGTGTGGGGGTGCTGTGGTGTGAGGGTGGTGTGTGGTGGTGTGGGGGTGGTGTCAGGGTGTTGTGGGTGTGGTGTGAGGGTAGCGTGGGGGTGTGCGTGGTGTGAGGGTGGTGTGGTGGTGGTGTGGGGGTGGTGTGGGGTGTGGGTGTGGTGTGGTGGTGGTGTGAGGGTGGTGTGGGGGTGAGGGTGGTGTGAGGGTGGTGTGGTGGTGGCCCGGGTGTGGATTCGGGGTGGTGTGGGGTGGTGCGAGGGTGGAGTGGGGGTGGTGTGGTGGTGGAGTGAGGGTGGTCTGGGGGTGGTGTGAGTGTGGTGTGGGGGAGCTGTGGGGGTGGTGTGGGGCTGGTGTGAGGGCGGTGTGGGGGTGGTGTGAGTGTGGTGTGGGGGTGCTGTGGGGGTGGTGTGGGTGGTGTGGGGTTGGAGTGGGGGTGGTGTGAGGGCGGTGTGGGTGTGGTGTGGCTGGTGTGAGGGTGGTGTGGGGATGGTGTGAGGGCGGTGTGGGGGTGGTGTGAGTGTGGTGTGGGGGTGCTGTGGGGTTGGAGTGGGCGTGGTGTGAGGGCGGTGTGGTTGTGGTGTGGCTGGTGTGAGGGTGGTGTGGGGTGGTGTGAGGGTGGTGTGGGGGCGGTGTGGGGCTGGTGTGAGGGTGGTGTGAGGGTGGTGTGAGGGTGGTGTGGGGGTGGTGTGAGGGTGGTGTGAGGGTGGTGTGGGGGAGGTGTGGGGCTGGTGTGAGGGCGGTGCGGGGATGTTGTGAGGTGGTGTGGGGGTGGTGTGGGGGTGGTGTGAGGGTGCTGGGGGGGGTGGTGTGGCTGGTGTGAGGGTGGTGTGGGGTGGTGTGAGGGTGGTGTGAGGGTGGTGTGGGGGAGGTGTGGGGCTATTGTGCGGGAGGTGTGGGGCTGGTGTGAGGGCGGTGTGGGGATGGTGTGAGTGTGGTGTGGGGGTGGTGTGAGTGTGGTGTGGGGGTGCTGTGGGAGTGGTGTGAGGGTGGTGTGGGGTTGGAGTGGGGGGTGGTGTGATGGTGGTGTGGGAGTGGTGTGGCTGGTGCGAGGGTGGTGTGAGAGTGGAGTGAGTGTGGTGTGGGGGTGGTGTGAGGGTGGTGTGGGGTTGTGTGAGGGTGGTGTGGGGGTGCTGTGGGGGTGGTGTGGGGCTGGTGTGAGGGCGGTGTGGGGGTGGTGTGAGGGTGGTGTGGGGGTGGTGTGAGGGCGGTGTGGGGGTGGTGTGGGGGTGGTGTGGGGGTGGTGTGAGGATGGTGTGGGGGTGGTGTGGGGATGGTGTGGGGGAGGTGTGGGGGTGATGCGGGGATGGTGTGAGGGTGGTGTGGGGGTGGTGTGGGGGTGGTGTGAGGGTGCTGTGGGGGTGGTGTGAGGGTGGTGTGGGGAATGGTGTGAGGGTGAGGGTGGTGTGGGGGCGGTGTGGGGGTGGTGTGAGGGTGGTGTGGTGGTGCTGTGGTGTGAGGGTGGTGTGTGGTGGTGTGGGGGTGGTGTCAGGGTGGTGTGGGTGTGGTGTGAGGGTGGCGTGGGGGTGTGCGTGGTGTGAGGGTGGTGTGGTGGTGGTGTGGGGGTGGTGTGGGGTGTGGGTGCGGTGTGGTGGTGGTGTGAGGCTGGTGTGGGGGTGAGGGTGGTGTGAGGGTGGTGTGGTGGTGGCGCGGGTGTGGATTCGGGGTGGTGTGGGGTGGTGTGAGGGTGGAGTGGGGGTGGTGTGGTGGTGGAGTGAGGGTGGTGTGGGGGTGGTGTGAGGGTGGTGTGGGGGTGCTGTGGGGGTGGTGTGGGGCTGGTGTGAGGGCGGTGTGGGGGTGGTGTGAGTGTGGTGTGGGGGTGCTGTGGGGGTGGTGTGGGTGGTGTGGGGTTGGAGTGGGGGTGGTGTGAGGGCGGTGTGGGTGTGGTGTGGCTGGTGTGAGGGTGGTGTGGGGATGGTGTGAGGGCGGTGTGGGGGTGGTGTGAGTGTGGTGTGGGGGTGCTGTGGGGTTGGAGTGGGCGTGGTGTGAGGGCGGTGTGGTTGTGGTGTGGCTGGTGTGAGGGTGGTGTGGGGTGGTGTGAGGGTGGTGTGGGGGCGGTGTGGGGCTGGTGTGAGGGTGGTGTGAGGGTGGTGTGAGGGTGGTGTGGGGGTGGTGTGAGGGTGGTGTGAGGTTGGTGTGGGGAGGTGTGGGGCTGGTGTGAGGGCGGTGCGGGGATGGTGTGAGGGTGGTGTGGGGTGGTGTGAGGGTGGTGTGAGGGTGGTGTGGGGAGGTGTGGGGCTATTGTGCGGGAGGTGTGGGGCTGGTGTGAGGGCGGTGTGGGGATGGTGTGAGTGTGGTGTGGGGGTGCTGTGGGAGTGGTGTGAGGGTGGTGTGGGGTTGGAGTGGGGGTGGTGTGATGGTGGTGTGGGAGTGGTGTGGCTGGTGTGAGGGTGGTGTGAGAGTGGAGTGAGGGTGGTGTGGGGGTGGTGTGAGGCTGGTGTGGGGTGGTGTGAGGGTGTTGTGGGAATGCTGTGGGGGTGGTGTGGGGCTGGTGTGAGGGTGGTGTGGGGGTGGTGTGAGGGCGGTGTGGGGGTGGTGTGGGGGTGGTGTGGGGGTGGTGTGAGGATGGTGTGGGGGTGGTGTGGGGATGGTGTGGGGGTGGTGTGGAGGTGGTGCGGGGATGGGGTGAGGGTGGTGTGGGGGTGGGGTGGGGGTGGTGTGAGGGTGCTGTGGGGGTGGTGTGAGGGTGTTGTGGGGGTGGTGTGAGGGTGAGGGTGGTGTGAGGGCGGTGTGGGGGTAGTGTGAGGGTGAGGGTGGTGTGAGGGTGGAGTGTTGGTAGTGTGGGGGTGGTGTGGGGGTGGTGTGAGGGTGCGGTGGGTGTGGTGTGGGGGTGGTGTGAGGGTGGTGTGGGGTTGGTATGAGGGTTGTGTGAGGGCGGTGTGGGGGTGGTGTGAGGGTGATGTGGGGGTGGTCTGGGGATGGTGTGGCTGGTGTGAGGGTGATGTGACGGTGGAGTGAGGGTGGTGTGGGGGTGGTGTGAGGGTGGTGTGAGGGCGGGGTGGGGTGGTGTGAGGGTGGTGTGGGTGTGGTGTGGGGGTGGTGTGAGGATGGTGTGGGGGTGGTGTGGGGATGGTGTGGGGGTGGTGTGGAGGTGGTGCGGGGATGGTGTGAGGGTGGTGTGGGGGTGGTGTGGGGGTGGTGTGAGGGTGCTGTGAGGGTGCTGTGAGGGTGGTGTGGGGGTGATGTGAGGGTGAGGGTGGTGTGAGGGCGGTGTGGGGGTGATGTGAGGGTGAAGGTGGTGTGAGGGTGGAGTGTGGGTAGTGTGGGGGTGGTGTGGGGGTGGTGTGAGGGTGCGGTGGGTGTGGTGTGGGGGTGGTGTGAGGGTGGTGTGGGGTTGGTATGAGGGTGGTGTGAGGGCGGTGTGGGGGTGGTGTGAGGGTGATGTGGGGGTGGTGTGGGGATGGTGTGGCTGGTGTGAGGGTGGTGTGAGGGTGGAGTGAGGGTGGTGTGGGGGTGGTGTGAGGGTGGTGTGAGGGCGGGGTGGGGTGGTGTGAGGGTGGTGTGGGGTGGTGTGAGGGTGGTGTGGGGGTGAGGGTGGTGTGGGGGTGGTGTGAGGGTGGGGTGGGGGTGGTGTGGGGCTGAGGGTGGTGTGGGGGCGGTGTGGGGGTGGTGTGAGGGTGGTGTGGGGGTGCTGTGGTGTGAGGGTGGTGTGTGGTGGTGTGGGGGTGGTGTCAGGGTGTTGTGGGTGTGGTGTGAGGGTAGCGTGGGGGTGTGCGTGGTGTGAGGGTGGTGTGGTGGTGGTGTGGGGGTGGTGTGGGGTGTGGGTGTGGTGTGGTGGTGGTGTGAGGGTGGTGTGGGGGTGAGGGTGGTGTGAGGGTGGTGTGGTGGTGGCCCGGGTGTGGATTCGGGGTGGTGTGGGGTGGTGCGAGGGTGGAGTGGGGGTGGTGTGGTGGTGGAGTGAGGGTGGTCTGGGGGTGGTGTGAGTGTGGTGTGGGGGAGCTGTGGGGGTGGTGTGGGGCTGGTGTGAGGGCGGTGTGGGGGTGGTGTGAGTGTGGTGTGGGGGTGCTGTGGGGGTGGTGTGGGTGGTGTGGGGTTGGAGTGGGGGTGGTGTGAGGGCGGTGTGGGTGTGGTGTGGCTGGTGTGAGGGTGGTGTGGGGATGGTGTGAGGGCGGTGTGGGGGTGGTGTGAGTGTGGTGTGGGGGTGCTGTGGGGTTGGAGTGGGCGTGGTGTGAGGGCGGTGTGGTTGTGGTGTGGCTGGTGTGAGGGTGGTGTGGGGTGGTGTGAGGGTGGTGTGGGGGCGGTGTGGGGCTGGTGTGAGGGTGGTGTGAGGGTGGTATGAGGGTGGTGTGGGGGTGGTGTGAGGGTGGTGTGAGGGTGGTGTGGGGGAGGTGTGGGGCTGGTGTGAGGGCGGTGCGGGGATGTTGTGAGGTGGTGTGGGGGTGGTGTGGGGGTGGTGTGAGGGTGCTGGGGGGGGTGGTGTGGCTGGTGTGAGGGTGGTGTGGGGTGGTGTGAGGGTGGTGTGAGGGTGGTGTGGGGGAGGTGTGGGGCTATTGTGCGGGAGGTGTGGGGCTGGTGTGAGGGCGGTGTGGGGATGGTGTGAGTGTGGTGTGGGGGTGGTGTGAGTGTGGTGTGGGGGTGCTGTGGGAGTGGTGTGAGGGTGGTGTGGGGTTGGAGTGGGGGGTGGTGTGATGGTGGTGTGGGAGTGGTGTGGCTGGTGCGAGGGTGGTGTGAGAGTGGAGTGAGTGTGGTGTGGGGGTGGTGTGAGGGTGGTGTGGGGTTGTGTGAGGGTGGTGTGGGGGTGCTGTGGGGGTGGTGTGGGGCTGGTGTGAGGGCGGTGTGGGGGTGGTGTGAGGGTGGTGTGGGGGTGGTGTGAGGGCGGTGTGGGGGTGGTGTGGGGGTGGTGTGGGGGTGGTGTGAGGATGGTGTGGGGGTGGTGTGGGGATGGTGTGGGGGAGGTGTGGGGGTGATGCGGGGATGGTGTGAGGGTGGTGTGGGGGTGGTGTGGGGGTGGTGTGAGGGTGCTGTGGGGGTGGTGTGAGGGTGGTGTGGGGAATGGTGTGAGGGTGAGGGTGGTGTGAGGGCGGTGTGGGGGTGGTGTGAGGGTGAGGGTGGTGTGAGGGTGGAGTGTGGGTAGTGTGGGGGTGGTGTGGGGATGGTGTGAGGGTGCGGTGGGTGTGGTGTGGGGGTGGTGTGAGGGTGGTGTGGGGTTGGTATGAGGGTGGTGTGAGGGCGGTGTGGGGGTGGTGTGAGGGTGATGTGGGGGTGGTGTGGGGATGGTGTGGCTGGCGTGAGGGTGGTGTGAGGGTGGAGTGAGGGTGGTGTGGGGGTGGTGTGAGGGTGGTGTGAGGGCGGGGTGGGGTGGTGTGAGGGTGGTGTGGGGTGGTGTGAGGGTGGTGTGGGGGTGAGGGTGGTGTGGGGGTGGTGTGATGGTGGGGTGGGGGTGGTGTGGGGCTGAGGGTGGTGTGGGGGCGGTGTGGGGGTGGTGTGAGGGTGGTGTGGGGGTGCTGTGGTGTGAGGGTGGTGTGTGGTGGTGTGGGGGTGGTGTCAGGGTGGTGTGGGTGTGGTGTGAGGGTGGCGTGGGGGTGTGCGTGGTGTGAGGGTGGTGTGGTGGTGGTGTGGGGGTGGTGTGGGGTGTGGGTGTGGTGTGGTGGTGGTGTGAGGCTGGTGTGGGGGTGAGGGTGGTGTGAGGGTGGTGTGGTGGTGGCGCGGGTGTGGATTCGGGGTGGTGTGGGGTGGTGTGAGGGTGGAGTGGGGGTGGTGTGGTGGTGGAGTGAGGGTGGTGTAGGGGTGGTGTGAGTGTGGTGTGGGGGTGCTGTGGGGGTGGTGTGGGGCTGGTGTGAGGGCGGTGTGGGGGTGGTGTGAGTGTGGTGTGGGGGTGCTGTGGGGGTGGTGTGGGTGGTGTGGGGTTGGAGTGGGGGTGGTGTGAGGGCGGTGTGGGTGTGGTGTGGCTGGTGTGAGGGTGGTGTGGGGATGGTGTGAGGGCGGTGTGGGGGTGGTGTGAGTGTGGTGTGGGGGTGCTGTGGGGTTGGAGTGGGCGTGGTGTGAGGGCGGTGTGGTTGTGGTGTGGCTGGTGTGAGGGTGGTGTGGGGTGGTGTGAGGGTGGTGTGGGGGCGGTGTGGGGCTGGTGTGAGGGTGGTGTGAGGGTGGTGTGAGGGTGGTGTGGGGGTGGTGTGAGGGTGGTGTGAGGTTGGTGTGGGGAGGTGTGGGGCTGGTGTGAGGGCGGTGCGGGGATGGTGTGAGGGTGGTGTGGGGTGGTGTGAGGGTGGTGTGAGGGTGGTGTGGGGAGGTGTGGGGCTATTGTGCGGGAGGTGTGGGGCTGGTGTGAGGGCGGTGTGGGGATGGTGTGAGTGTGGTGTGGGGGTGCTGTGGGAGTGGTGTGAGGGTGGTGTGGGGTTGGAGTGGGGGTGGTGTGATGGTGGTGTGGGAGTGGTGTGGCTGGTGTGAGGGTGGTGTGAGAGTGGAGTGAGGGTGGTGTGGGGGTGGTGTGAGGCTGGTGTGGGGTGGTGTGAGGGTGTTGTGGGAATGCTGTGGGGGTGGTGTGGGGCTGGTGTGAGGGTGGTGTGGGGGTGGTGTGAGGGCGGTGTGGGGGTGGTGTGGGTGTGGTGTGGGGGTGGTGTGAGGATGGTGTGGGGGTGGTGTGGGGATGGTGTGGGGGTGGTGTGGAGGTGGTGCGGGGATGGGGTGAGGGTGGTGTGGGGGTGGGGTGGGGGTGGTGTGAGGGTGCTGTGGGGGTGGTGTGAGGGTGTTGTGGGGGTGGTGTGAGGGTGAGGGTGGTGTGAGGGCGGTGTGGGGGTAGTGTGAGGGTGAGGGTGGTGTGAGGGTGGGGTGTTGGTAGTGTGGGGGTGGTGTGGGGGTGGTGTGAGGGTGCGGTGGGTGTGGTGTGGGGGTGGTGTGAGGGTGGTGTGGGGTTGGTATGAGGGTTGTGTGAGGGCGGTGTGGGGGTGGTGTGAGGGTGATGTGGGGGTGGTCTGGGGATGGTGTGGCTGGTGTGAGGGTGATGTGACGGTGGAGTGAGGGTGGTGTGGGGGTGGTGTGAGGGTGGTGTGAGGGCGGGGTGGGGTGGTGTGAGGGTGGTGTGGGGTGGTGTGAGGGTGGTGTGGGGGTGAGAGTGGTGTGGGGGTGGTGTGAGGGTGGGGTGGGGGTCGGGTGGGGCTGAGGGTGGTGTGGGGGCGGTGTGGGGGTGGTGTGAGGGTGGTATGGGTGTGCTGTGGTGTGAGGGTGGAGTGTGGTGGTGTGGGGGTGGTGTCAGGGTGGTGTGGGTGTGGTGTGAGGGTGGCGTGGGGGTGTGCGTGGTATGAGGGTGGTGTGGTGGTGGTGTGGGGGTGGTGTGGGGGTGGTGTGGTGGTGGTGTGGGGGTGGTGTGGGGTGTGGGTGTGGTGTGGGGGTGGTGTGGGGTGTGGGTGTGGTGTGGTGGTGGTGTGAGGGTGGTGTGGTGGTGGCGCGGGTGTGGATTCGGGGTGGTGTGGGGTGGTGTGAGGGTGGAGTGGGGGTGTTGTGGTGGTGGAGTGAGGGTGGTGTAGGGGTGTTGTGAGTGTGGTGTGGGGGTGCTGTGGGGGTGGTGTGGGGCTGGTGTGAGGGCGGTGTGGGGGTGGTGTGAGTGTGGTGTGGGGGTGCTGTGGGGGTGGTGTGGGTGGTGTGGGGTTGGAGTGGCCGTGGTGTGAGGGCGGTGTGGGTGTGGTGTGGCTGGTGTGAGGGTGGTGTGGGGATGGTGTGAGGGCGGTGTGGGGGTGGTGTGAATGTGGTGTGGGGGTGCTGTGGGAGTGGTGTGAGGGTGGTGTGGGGTTGGAGTGGCCGTGGTGTGAGGGCGGTGTGGTTGTGGTGTGGCTGGTGTGAGGGTGGTGTGGGGTGGTGTGAGGGTGGTGTGGGGGCGGTGTGGGGCTGGTGTGAGGGTGGTGTGAGGGTGGTGTGAGGGTGGTGTGGGGGTGGTGTGAGGGTGGTGTGAGGGTGGTGTGGGGAGGTGTGGGGCTGGTGTGAGGGCGGTGCGGGGATGGTGTGAGGTGGTGTGGGGGTGGTGTGGGGGTGGTGTGAGGGTGCTGGGGGGGGGTGGTGTGGCTGGTGTGAGGGTGGTGTGGGGTGGTGTGAGGGTGGTGTGGGGGAGGTGTGGGGCTATTGTGGGGGAGGTGTGGGGCTGGTGTGAGGGCGGTGTGGGGATGGTGTGAGTGTGGTTTGGGGGTGGTGTGAGTGTGGTGTGGGGGTGCTGTGGGAGTGGTGTGAGGGTGGTGTGGGGTTGGAGTGGGGGTGGTGTGATCGTGGTGTGGGAGTGGTGTGGCTGGTGTGAGGGCGGTGTGAGAGTGGAGTGAGGGTGGTGTGGGGGTGGTGTGAGGGTGGTGTGGGGTGGTGTGTGGGTGGTGTGGGGGTGCTGTGGGGGTGGTGTGGGGCTGGTGTGAGGGCGGTGTGGGGGTGGTGTGAGGGTGGTGTGGGGGTGGTGTGAGGGCGGTGTGGGGGTGGTGTGGGTGTGGTGTGGGGGTGGTGTGAGGATGGTGTGGGGGTGGTGTGGCGATGGTGTGGGGGTGGTGTGGAGGTGGTGCGGGGGTGGTGTGAGGGTGGTGTGGGGGTGGTGTGGGGGTGGTGTGAGGGTGCTGAGGGGGTGGTGTGAGGGTGGTGTGGGGGTGGTGTGAGGGTGAGGGTGGTGTGAGGGCGGTGTGGGGGTGGTGTGAGGGTGAGGGTGGTGTGAGGGTGGAGTGTGGGTAGTGTGGGGGTGGTGAGGGGGTGGCGTGAGGGTGCGGTGGGTGTGGTGTGGGGGTGGTATGATGGTGGTGTGAGGGCGGTGTGGGTTGGTGTGAGGGTGATGTGGGGGTGGTGTGGGGATGGTGTGGCTGGTGTGAGGGTGGTGTGAGGGTGGAGTGAGGGTGGTGTGGGGGTGGTGTGAGGGTGGTGTGAGGGCGGGGTGGGGTGGTGTGAGGGTGGTGTGGGGTGGTGTGAGGGTGGTGTGGGGGTGAGGGTGGTGTGGGGGTGGTGTGAGGGTAGGGTGGGGGTGGTGTGGGGCTGAGAGTGGTGTGCGGGTGGTGTGAGTGTGGAGTGAGGGTGGTGTGGGGTAGGTGTGTGGGCGGGGTGGGGGTGGTGTGGGGGTGGTGTGAGGGTGAGGGTGGTGTGAGGGCGGTGTGGGGGTGGTGTGAGGGTGAGGGTGGTGTGAGGGTGGAGTGTGGGTAGTGTGGGGGTGGTGTGGGGGTGGTGTGAGGGTGGTGTGGGGGTGAGGGTGGTGTGGGGGTGGTGTGAGGGTGCAGTGAGGGTGGTGTGAGGGCGGTGTGTGGATGGTGCGAGGGTGAGAGTGGTGTGGGGGTGGTGTGAGGGTGGTGTGAGTGCGGTGTGGGGGTGGTGTGAGGGTGGTGTGGGGCTAGTGTGAGGGCGGTGTGAGTGCGGTGTGGGGGTGGTGTGAGGGTGGTGTGGGAGAGGTGTGGCTGGTGTGAAGGTGGTGTGAGAGTGGAGTGAGGGTGGTGTGGGGGTGGTGTGAGGGTGGTGTGAGGGTGCTGTGGGGGTGGTGTGGGGCTGGTGTGAGGGCGGTGTGGGGGTGGTGTGAGGGTGGTGTGGGGGTGGTGTGAGGGCTGTGTGGGGGTGGTGTGGGGGTGGTGTGGGGGTGGTGTGAGGATGGTGTGGGGGTGGTGTGGGGATGGTGTGGGGGTGGTGTGGAGGTGGTGCGGGGATGGTGTGAGGGTGGTGTGGGGGTGGTGTGGGGGTGGTGTGAGGGTGCTGTGGGGGTGGTGTGAGGGTGGTGTGGGGGTGGTGTGAGGGTGAGGGTGGTGTGAGGGTGGAGTGTGGGTAGTGTGGGGGTGGTGTGAGGGTGCGGTGTGTGTGGTGTGAGGGTGGTGTGGGGGTGGTATGAGGGTGGTGTGAGGGCAGTGTGGGGGTGGTGTGAGGGTGATGTAGGGGTGGTGTGGGGATGGTGTGGCTGGTGTGAGGGTGGTGTGAGGGTGGAGTGAGGGTGGTGTGGGGGTGGTGTGAGGGTGGTGTGGGGTGGTGTGAGGCTGGTGTGAGGGTGGTGTGGGGTGGTTTGAGGATGGTGTGGGGGTGAGGGTGGTGTGGGGGTGGTGTGAGGGCGGGGTGGGGTGGTGTGAGGGTGGTGTGGGGTGGTGTGAGGGTGGTGTGGGGGTGAGGGTGGTGTGGGGGTGGTGTGAGGGTGGGGTGGGCGTGTTGTGGGGCTGAGGGTGGTGTGCGGGTGGTGTGAGTGTGGAGTGAGGGTGGTGTGGGGTTGGTGTGTGGGCGGGGTGGGTGTGGTGTGGGGGTGGTGTGAGGGTGAGGGTGGTGTGAGGGTGGTGTGGGTGTGGTGTGAGGGTGAGGGTGGTGTGAGGGTGGAGTGTCGGTAGTGTGGCGGTGGTGTGGGGGTGGCGTGAGGGTGAGGGTGGTGTGAGGGTGGAGTGTGGGTAGTGTGGGAGTGGTGTGGGGTGGTGTGAGGGTGGTGTGGGGGTGAGGGTGGTGTGGGGGTGGTGTGCGGGTGCAGTAAGGGTGGTGTGAGGGCGGTGTGTGGGTGGTGCGAGGGTGAGAGTGGTGTGGGGGTGGTGTGAGGGTGGTGTGGGGGTGATGGTGGGGTTGGTGTGGGGGTGGTGTGGGGTGAGGTGAGGGTGAGGGTGGTGTGAGGGTGGGGTGGGGGTGGTGTGAGGGTGGTGTGGGGTTGGTGTGAGGGTGAGGGTGGTGTGGGAGTGGTGTGAGGGTGGTGTGGGGGTGAGGGTGGGTATGGTGTGCGTGTGTTGTGAGGGTGGGGGTGGTGTGAGGGTGAGGGTGGGGGTAGTGGGTGTGCGTGTGGTGTGAGGGTGGGGGTGGTGTGAGGGTGAGGGTGGGGGTGGTGTGAGGGTGGTGTGGGGGTGGTGTTGGTGTGGTGTGGGGGCGGTGTGGGGGTGGTGTGAGGGTGGTGTGGGGGTGCTGTGGTGTGAGGGTGGTGTGGGGGTGGTGTGAGGGTGGGCTGAGGGTGGTGTGTGGTGGTGTGGGGGTGGTGTCAGGGTGGTGTGGGGGTGGTGTCAGGGTGGTGTAGGGGTGCGCGTGGTGTGAGGGTGGTGTGGTGGTGGTGTGGGGGTGGTGTGGGTGTGGGTGTGGCGTGGTGGTGGTGTGGGGGTGAGGGTGGTGTGAGGGTGGTGTGGTGGTGTGGGTGTGTATCGGGGTGGTGTGGGGGTGCTGTGAGGGTGGTGTGGTGGTGGTGTGGGGGTGGATTCGGTGTGGTGTGGGGGTGGTGAGGGTCGTGTGGGGGTGAGGGTGGTGTGAGGGTGGTGTGGGGGTGGTGAGTGGGTGGTGTGGTGTTGGTGTGAGGGTGGTGTGGGGTTGGTGTGATGGTGGTGTGAGGGTGGTGTGGGGGTGAGGGTGAGGGTAGTGTGAGGATGGTGTGGCGGTGGTGTGAGTGTGGTGTGAGGTGGGGGTGGTGTGAGGGTGAGGGTGGTGTGGGGGTGGTGTGGGGGTGGTGTGGGGGTGGTGTGGGGGTGGTGTGGGGGTGAGGGTGGTGTGGGAGTGGTGTGAGGGTGGTGTGGGAGTGAGGGTGGTGTGTGGGTGGTGTGGGGGTGGTGTGGGGGTGGTGTGGGGGTGGTGTGGGGGTGGTGTGTGGGTGAGGGTGGTGTGGGAGTGGTGTGAGGGTGGTGTGGGAGTGAGGGTGGTGTGTGGGTGGTGTGGGGGTGGTGTGGGGGTGGTGTGGGGGTTGTGTGAGGGTGGTGTGTTGATGGTTTGGGGGTGGTGTGAGGGTGGTGTGGGGGTGAGGGTGGTGTGGGGGTGGTGTGGGGGGTGTGTGAGGGTGGTGTGGTGTGAGTGTGGTGTGGGGTGGGGTGGGGGTGGTGTGAGGGTGGTGTGGGTGTAGTGTTGGTGTGGTGTGGGGGCGGTGTGGGGGTGGTGTGAGGGTGGTGTGGGGGTGCTGTGGTGTGAGGGTGGTGTGGGGATGGTGTGAGGGTGGTCTGAGGGTGGTGTGTGGTGGTGTGGGGGTGGTGTCAGGGTGGTGTGGGTGTGGTGTGAGGGTGGCGTGGGGGTGCGCGTGGTGTGAGGGTGGTGTGGGGGTGGTGTGGGGTGTGGGTGTGGTGTGGTGGTGGTGTGAGGGTGGTGTGGGGGTGAGGGTGGTGTGGTGGTGGTGTGGGTGTGGATTTGGGGTGGTGTGGGGTGGTGTGAGGGTGTTGTGGGGGTGAGGGTGGTGTGGGGGTGGTGTGGGGGTGGTGTGGGGTTGGTGTGAGGGTGGTGTGGGGTTGGTGTGAGTGTGGTGGTGGTGTGGTGGTGGTGTGGTGGTGGTGTGCGGGTGTTGTGAGGGTGGTGTGGGGGTGAGGGTGGTGTGAGGGTGGTGTGGTGGTGGTGTGGGTGTGGATTTGGGGTGGTGTGGGGGTGCTGTGAGGGTGGTGTGGTGGTGGTGTGGGGGTGGATTTGGGGTGGTGTACGGGTGGTGTGTGGGGTAAATTCACACATGTGTCACGGGTAACCACAACTCTGTAGGGTCTCATTTCCTCTCCCGATCTCTGGCCCACTGAGCACATGCAGGGGCAGCTGCTCTGCCATGTTGAGGGGCCACAAGTCCGGCGGTCCCACTCCAGTCTTCTCCCGCTTCCTGCGGTTATGTACGACCTTCTCCTGAGTTGGGGATAGGTGGGGTGGGAGGTTGGGTAAAAGAAAATGCACGATGTTAAACAGTCCAACGCATGCAGCCCGGGGGTTGGTAGCTGGTGGCTTTAGTGGTCAGGGCACCCGGCCATGGCGGTCTGTATGGGTACCAGCATGTGGTGCAGGTTTGGGGTTCGGACACCCTCGGGTTGGGGGGAGGGGGTAAGGTTACGGGTGTGTGGGACGGGCGTTTCTGCCAGAGTCACAGTCCTGTCTACTGATCCAGGCCGCTCTGAGGAGGTTGTGCAGTTTTTACAGCACTGCAAGCAGGTCCAGGTGATGTTGCTCGTAGCACTTACTGTTACCTGCACCCAGGCATGGCAAACGGCAGTAGCTGGCAGCCTCCTTCCCGGACAGAGATACAGGGTGGCCAGCCTCTCCTCCACGGCATCCAGGAGAGTCTCAAGCTCGGTATTGATGAATCTTGGGGCTGCTCTCCTTGCTGGTATCTTGTTGGCTGGGATGGTGTGTGTGGGGAGTGATGTGTGTCTATGCGACTGCAGCTTGTCAGCCTCCAGAGTGCCAATCGTGAATCCGGCACTGTTTCTCTTTGGAATCGACTGTGTTCCACGTGATTCTGGTGCTAGCCCCTTAACAGTCGTTGAATCAGTCCAGGTGCGGCCCCGGTTTTGCTGTCATGGAAGTCCGCGAACCCTGCCCCAGCGCCTCAGGAACAGAGAATCCAGCCCAGGATCTTTATTTAACATCTCGGTTGAAAAATGGCACCCCGGGCACTTAGCACTCTCTCAGTTTGACACTGGTGTGTCAGCCTAGATTATGTACCCGAGACACTACACGTGTAGTGTCTCCCACCCGCCCTCCTCCTCTAACCTATAATAAAACCCATTGGTGTGAGGTAAGTGCCATATTATATTATTATTTTTCTTTTTTTTTTTAATTTTTATTAGCCAGATTTTGGTTGATAGTTAGAGGGATGGCAGGGAAGGGAGTACAATGTTCCTCCTGCAGGATGTTTGAGGTGAGGGATGCCGTTAGTGTCCCTGCTGATTTTACCTGCAGGAAGTGCAGCCATCTCCAGCTCCTCCAAAACCGAGTTAGGGAACTGGAGCTGGAGTTGGATGAACTTCGGATCATTCGGGTGGCAGAGGGGGTCATAGATAGCAGCTTCAGGGAATTAGTTACACCAAAGGTTGGAGATAGATGGGTAACTGTTAGAGGGACTGTGAAGAAGCAGTCAGTGCAGGGATTCCCTGCGGTCGTTCCCCTGAGTAACAAGTATACCGCTTTGGATACTTGTGGGGGGGGGACTTACCAGGGGTAAGCCATGGGGTAAGGTCCTCTGGCACGGAGTCTGTCCCTGTTGCTCAGAAGGGAAGGGGGGAGAGGAGTAGAGCATTAGTAATTGGGGACTCGATAGTCAGGGGCACAGATAGGAGATTTTGTGGGAGCGAGAGAGACTCACGTTTGGTATGTTGCCTCCCAGGTGCAAGGGTACGTGATGTCTCGGATCATGTTTTCCGGGTCCTTAAGGGGGAGGGGGAGCAACCCCAAGTCGTGGTCCACATTGGCACTAACGACATAGGTAGGAAAGGGGACAAGGATGTCAGGCAGGCTTTCAGGGAGCTTGGATGGAAGCTCAGAACGAGAACAAACAGAGTTGTTATCTCTGGGTTGTTGCCCGTGCCACGTGATAATGAGAGGAGGAATAGGGAGAGAGAGCAATTAAACACGTGGCTACAGGGATGGTGCAGGCAGGAGGGATTCAGATTTCTGGATAACTGGGGCTCTTTCTGGGGAAGGTGGGACCTCTACAGACAGGATGGTCTACATCTGAACCTGAGGGGCACAAATATCCTGGGGGGGAGATTTGTTAGTGCTCTTTGGGGGGGGTTTAAACTAATGCAGCAGGGGCATGGGAACCTGGATTGTAGTTTTAGGGTACGGGAGAATGAGAGTATAGAGGTCAGGAGCACAGATTTGAAGTCGCAGGAGGGGGCCAGTGTTCAGGTAGGTGGTTTGAAGTGTGTCTACTTCAATGCCAGGAGTATACGAAATAAGGTAGGGGAACTGGCAGCATGGGTTGTTACCTGGGACTTCGATGTTGTGGCCATTTCGGAGAAATGGATAGAGCAGGGACAGGAATGGATGTTGCAGGTTCCGGGGTTTGGGTGTTTTAGTAAGCTCAGAGAAGGAGGCAAAAGAGGGGGAGGAGTGGCGCTGCTAGTCAAGAGCAGTATTACGGTGGCGGAGAGGGTGCTAGATGGGGACTCTTCTTCCGAGGTAGTATGGGCTGAGGTTAGAAACAGGAAAGGAGAGGTCACCCTGTTGGGAGTTTTCTATAGGCCTCCAAATAGTTCTAGGGATGTAGAGGAAAGGATGGCGAAGATGATTCTGGATAGGAGCGAAAGTAACAGGGTAGTTATTATGGGAGACTTTAACTTTCCAAATATTGACTGGAAAAGATATAGTTCGAGTACATTAGATGGGTCGTTTTTTGTACAATGTGTGCAGGAGGGTTTCCTGACACAATATGTTGACAGGCCAACAAGAGGCAAGGCCACGTTGGATTTGGTTTTGGGTAATGAACCAGGCCAGGTGTTGGATTTGGAGGCAGGAGAGCACTTTGGGGACAGTGACCATAATTCGGTGACGTTTACGTTAGTGATGGAAAGAGATAAGTATACACCGCAGGGCAAGAGTTATAGCTGGCGGAAGGGCAATTATGATGCCATTAGACATGACTTGGGGGGGATAGGTTGGCGAAGTAGGCTGCAAGTGTTGGGCACACTGGATAAGTGGAGCTTGTTCAAGGAACAGCTACTGCGTGTTGTGGATAAGTATGTACCGGTCAGGCAGGGAGGAAGGCGTCGAGCGAGGGAACCGTGGTTTACCAAAGAAGTGGAATCTCTTGTTAAGAGGAAGAAGGAGGCCTATGTGAAGATGAGGTGTGAAGTTTCAGTTGGGGCGATGGATAGTTACAAGGTAGCGAGGAAGGATCTAAAGAGAGAGCTAAGACAAGCAAGGAGGGGACATGAGAAGTATTTGGCAGGTAGGATCAAGGAAAACCCAAAAGCTTTCTATAGGTATGTCAGGAATAAAAGAATGACTAGGGTAAAAGTAGGGCCAGTCAAGGACAGGGATGGGAAGTTGTGTGTGGAGTCTGAAGAGATAGGCGAGATACTAAATGAATATTTTTCGTCAGTATTCACTCAGGAAAATGATAATGTTGTGGAGGAGAATGCAGAGACCCAGGTTATTAGAATAGATGGCATTGAGGTACGTAGGGAAGAGGTGTTGGCAATTCTGGACAGGCTGAAAATAGATAAGTCCCCGGGGCCTGATGGGATTTATCCTAGGATTCTCTGGGAGGCCAGGGAAGAGATTGCTGGCCCTTTGGCTTTGATTTTTATGTCATCATTGGCTACAGGAATAGTGCCAGAGGACTGGAGGTTAGCAAATGTGGTCCCTTTGTTCAAAAAGGGGAGTAGAGACAACCCAGGCAACTATAGACCGGTGAGCCTCACGTCTGTTGTGGGTAAAGTCTTGGAGGGGATTATAAGTGATAAGATTTATAATCATCTAGATAGGAATAATATGATCAGGGATAGTCAACATGGCTTTGTGAAGGGTAGGTCATGCCTCACAAACCTTATAGAATTCTTTGAGAAGGTGACTGAACAGGTAGACGAGGGTAGAGCAGTTGATGTGGTGTATATGGATTTCAGTAAAGCGTTTGATAAGGTTCCCCGCGGTAGGCTATTGTAGAAAATACGGAGGCTGGGGATTGAGGGTGATTTAGAGATGTGGATCAGAAATTGGCTAGCTGAAAGGAGACAGAGGGTTGTGGTTGATGGGAAATGTTCAGAATGGAGTTCAGTTACAAGTGGCGTACCACAAGGATCTGTTCTGGGACCGTTGCTGTTTGTCATTTTTATCAATGACCTAGAGGAGAGCGCAGAAGTGTGGGTGAGTAAATTTGCGGACGACACTAAAGTCGGTGGTGTTGTCGACAGTGCGGAAGGATGTAGCAAGTTACAGAGGGACATAGATAAGCTGCAGAGCTGGGCTGAGAGGTGGCAAATGGAGTTTAGTGTAGAGAAGTGTGAGGCGATTCACTTTGGAAGGAATAACAGGAATGCGGAATATTTGGCTAATGGTAAAGTTCTTGGAAGTGTGGATGAGCAGAGGGACCTAGGTGTCCATGTACATAGATCCCTGAAAGTTGCCACCCAGGTTGATAGGGTTGTGAAGAAGGCCTATGGAGTGTTGGCCTTTATTGGTAGAGGGATTGAGTTCCGGAGTCATGAGGTCATGGTGCAGCTGTACAAAACTCTGGTACAGCCGCATTTGGAGTATTGCGTACAGTTCTGGTCACCGCATTATAGGAAGGACGTGGAAGCTTTGGAGCGGGTGCAGAGGAGATTTACCAGGATTTTGCCTGGTATGGAGGGAAAATCTTATGAGGAAAGGCTGATGGACTTGAGGTTGTTTTCGTTGGAGAGAAGAAGGTTAAGAGGAGACTTAATAGAGTCATACAAAATGATCAGGGGGTTAGATAGGGTGGACAGTGAGAGTCTTCTCCCGCGGATGGAAATGGCTAGCACGAGGTGACATAGCTTTATACTGAGGGGTAATAGATATAGGACAGAGGCCAGAGGTAGGTTCTTTACGCAAAGAGTGGTGAGGCCGTGGAATGCCCTACCTGCAACAGTAGTGAACTCGCCAACATTGAGGGCATTTAAAAGTTTATTGGATAAGCATATGGATGATAATGGCATAGTGTAGGTTAGATGGCTTTTTTTTTTGGTGCAACATCGTGGGCCGAAGGGCCTGTACTGCGCTGTATCGTTCTATGTTCTATGTACTGTTGGGATCAATTTAACTAATTGGGAACAATGTCCCATAGTGAGCGCGTTTAGCCGTGTGTTTCCTGATGCTTGCAGGGCCAAGAAACACAATTCTAAGCAACGTCACTCAAGTTAGATAAGGGGCCTCAGCTGAGAACACACGGCTGAGGCCGCACACAGCCCATTTTCTGCACTGAGGAGCTCCGCTCGCTGGAACTCCTCAGTGTAGCGTGACATTGGGACACCATTTGTAAATGGTGTCCCGATCTCTGGAGCTCCCAACGTAACCCTCCCCCCCCCAGGTGTCAACTCACTGTGGGAGGGTTCCAGGACCCCCACCCCCCACAACCCCCCAACACCCACACGAGTCACATTTGGCATGATTGCTACCACGGGAAAAATGACAGCTTAGCACCTTGGAAATAACAACCTGGGGCACGATTCTCCGACCCCCCACCGGGTCGGAGAATCGCCGGGAGCTGGCGTGAATCGCGCCCCCGCCGTGTCCTGAATTCTCCACCACCAGAGATTCGGCGGGGGCGGGAATCGCACCGTGCCAGTCGGCGGGCTCCCCCCCGGCGATTCTCCAGCCCGCGATGGGCCGAAGTCCCGCCGCCAGCCGGCGTGGATTGAACCACCTACCTTACCGGCGGGAACAGACAGTGTGGGCGGGCTCCGGGGTCCTGGGGGGAGCGCGGGGCCATCTGGACCCGGGGGGGGGTGCCCCCACGGGGGCCTGGCCCACCATCGGGGCCCACCGATCGGCGAGCGGGCCTGTGCCATGGGGGCACTCTTTTTCTTCCACCTTCGCCATGGTCTCCACTATGGCGGAGGCGGAAAAGACCCCCTCCACTGCGCATGCGCGGGGATGCCGTGAGCGGCCGCTGACGCTCCCGCGCATGCGTCGCCCGGCGAAGTCCTTTCGGCGCCGGCTGGAGAATTCCGCACCTTTGGGGCGGCCCAATGCTGGTGTTGTTCACGCCATTCCTTTACGCCGGATTCCCCCCCCACGCCGGGTAGGGGAGAATCCCGGCCCAGGTACCCTGGCCGTGCCTCTGCCAGCTGAAAGTGCCACCTGGGCACTCTGGAAGTGCCTGGCTGGCACCCACATGGCACTGCCAGGGTGCCCAGGTGGCACCAGCAGTGCCGGGGTACTACTCTTCCCAAAGGAAGTGCGCTTGGGAGCGTCCTATCCCGTATGAGACTCCCATGAGAGCCATGGAGATCAGTACTAAACGGCACTCGCCCCAAGTCTACAAGTCGAAGGGGATGAATCGGGTGCCTTGGGAAACTGGATATTTAAGTGACACCAGCTGCCTCGCTCTAATATTTCGATTTGCCAAAAATTGATCCCACCCACAATGAATGGGATTCACATTGCAAAGTCTCGCAAGATTGCGTTAGATCTCCTGAGGCGTTGCGAGCTGGGTAGATCCCGGGAGTGGTGTTCCCCAGCGGGAATGAGGCACCGCAGCGCGCTGCCTTTCAGGGCAACGTGGTCACTGAAGTATGCCCAAAGTCTTGAGAGTGCGACATGCATCCACATCCTTCTGCTCCAAAAACAAGAGCGCAATCAATTGAACCAAGTCTGCCCTTCAGGACAGAGCTCCAGGGTTTGCATAGATTGCAGGATTTCCTTAATCCAGGGTGGATCAACTGTGACCATATCATCTGACAGGCCCCTTCTCACAACCCCACTTCCTTCATAAATCATAAGAGCTTCCAAACCATTGCTGTGCAACTGCTGCACCATGAGCACTAGCTAATTGAAGAATGTTTTGGCTGATGACTCATTGTTCCTTTGAATTAAAAGTCATATCCAGCATCTATCTCAGTCCTTCCACCCTGGAATAACTTGCATCTGTCCAAAGGTATTCATGTCAACATAGATATTGATGTCAACCGACATTGCAGATGATCTGCACACAGGGCTTAATTTTGTTGAGGCAATGAAGGCCCTGACAACAGGCCGAAAACCCCCTTGGCTATTTTGGGGACCTCTGGCCAATTGAAGAGCTGGTTGCTCTTCAAACTCAACAGTGACACAAGTGTGGTGGCCAGTACTGGGACGACAAACAGCCGTCCTTGCAGCAAGATGAGTCAGGTTAAAAGTAATTGGCATCAGTCAGACATGCCTTGG
The DNA here is from genome assembly GCF_047496885.1 of Scyliorhinus torazame. Taxonomy (NCBI): domain Eukaryota; kingdom Metazoa; phylum Chordata; class Chondrichthyes; order Carcharhiniformes; family Scyliorhinidae; genus Scyliorhinus; species Scyliorhinus torazame. The sequence continues at coordinate 65,678,176 of NC_092723.1, read as the reverse complement.
TGAGGGCCAGGTCGAGTTGCTGAGGACAGAGGAGGTGTCTATTGAGCTGGCCACTGGTGCCTGGATGGAAGGGTGTGGGGGATGGGGTGGGGGGTGGTGTGGCGGAAGTGCTTTGTGGACCACAGGTAGCCGAATTAGAAAGTTTGCCCGTGAAGCCTGTCAGGAAAATGGACCGCCTGCCAGTAGTAAAATGCCAGTGATGGCAGGAAGAAGCTCTTAATTAGCCACTCAAATTGCTCATTTGGCCCCTGGCAGGAGGGCTATTTTCCACCTTTCCTGTCATTGGCAGAATGATATGGCGGTGCACTAATGATGAACAGTCCACCCCTGCGTTACCTCACCAATTCACAAGCTCCTAACCTCCCGTCCAGTTCCTAAAGGGCCAATGAAATCCATCCCAAATATTTTACAATTACAGTAATTCCACTTCTTAGAATCATAGAATTTACAGTGCAGAAGGAGGCCATTCGGCCCATCGAGTCTGCACAGGCCCTTGGAAAGAGCACCCTACTTAAACCCACACTTCCACCCAATTCCTGTAACCCAGTAACCCTATCTAACCGTTTTGGACACTAAGGGCAATTCACCTAACCTGCACATCTTTGGACTGTGGGACGAAACCAGAGCACCCGGAGGAAACATGCACAACACAGTTAGAACATGCAGACACCGCACAGACAGTGAACCAAGCCGGAAATCGAACCTGGGACCCTGGAGCTGTGAAGCAACTGTGCTAACCACTGTGCTACAAGTTGCACATCTTTACACAAGTAACTGTAAAGTTATTAGCACTCAGATTGGAATCCATGGTGCCTGTACAACGTGTTCTTTGAGCGATTCTGGGGCTCCCATCAGCCGTGCCATCACTGGTATGTATATTGGTGGTGGAATGCTGCTCTGGCTGAGGGTCTGGAAATGCTCGTGACTGGTGAGATCTTGCAGTTAAGAATTAAGAGAAGCCAGCAGAAGATCACAGCAACATGGTCATTTTGTGGACAATCTGGAACACCTTCATTTCTGGAACTAAGACAGGGGTTCATTAAGGTGCGGTGATGGTGCAGACACAATTGTTGTGCTGAAAGAAGGCATTCCAGTGGGGAACAACTGGTCCTGCCATTGGAATGCAGCTCAGCACTCCCACCGATTGGCAGGAAAGCCAATGGGAGATTTGTGACCTGTTTGAGCCCCGTCCATTCTTTTGCCTAGCCTTTCAAAGGAGGAGATGGGGTCTTGGAGCCTGCTTGGTCCCACAGTGCGAACATCACTTGTATGATCCTCTGGTACCAACGGCTTCTACAAATAAGAATCTCCACTGAAGGGGACGACACATTCCCTGCAGAGTGTCAACTGTTCTTTCTTTGTTCACCCAACCATTGTGAACCAATCTAAGTTACATTTTTGCTAAGTTAAATTTGGCCCCACCTCAGTCTGCTTTTGGGAGTTTGGGGAAATGCACGGTGAAGGCTCTAGTATCCAGTCCATTTAACATAGTACTTTTGTAGTACAACTGAAGGTAACACTGCTATATCACTACATAGTGAGCTCCTGAGTGGTGCACAGGACATGGGATTTGCCTACAGGAGGGATCAGTGACGGTGGACACCATAGACTGTAAATGTGAAATCTTCACCATATACGTTCCCCTAGGGACCTTCCTTATATATACACATATATATCCTATGTATTTTATATAGTGGAATTCTGCTTAATTCTTCTTTCTCTACATGGGTTGTACAGTGGCAGCAATGGAATTTACCTCAACTCAGTGAACATCATTTAGATTTCAGCCTCGGTGGTGAACATCAACAGGTATTTGACGTTGGAGGCCCAATTCTAGCCCACTTCTGTCTTTGCTCCGTAGTCACACAGGCGTCCTATCCAACAGCAATCACTTGATTTACCATCTGTAGCCGAGCGTAATTGCTAATCAATTAGTTTAGTCACCAGGAATTGAAATTGGGACCTTTCTCTATCTGTATAGCTCAGTGTCTCACTGAATGGTGCGTTCATTACTGAGACAAGAGGAGAGTTATTGGGGCTGTGTTATGTGGTTTCAAAATTTATTGATTTGACTGAGGTTAGCAGCAGTGATGGTGGAAGATGATTGCTGGTGCACCATGGGTAACCAAGCCTACAAAGTCACCAGTGTGATGTCACAATCTCCTGCCCACCCCCCTCAGTACTGCCCCCGGACGTGTGTTGTGCTTGTTTCTCATCACCTCCTCCTTTGCTGCCATTTATTGTGGCAAGTTAGTCAGGGATCAGTGACAGAAATCTGTGCCTGAGTCTGAAGGTCTGCAACATGGCTACTCACTTGATCACACAATCCAGGCAGCCACTCCAGTGGAGTACTGCTGGGGTGCTGCCTTTCAGATGCCATGGTAAACCCAGGCCCTGTCAGACCACTCAGGAGGGCTGAAAAATATCTAAGGTCGCTATTAAAAGAAGAGTGGGCAAGCTCTCTCGATGTCCTAGCTTACACCTCTCACCCCACCAGCTTCGTTAAAACAGACTTGCTGGTCATTTGACTGATTGCTGTCAGTGGGATCTTGCTGTGTGTGGGCTGATTGGACGCCACCCTTCCCTAAATGACAGCAATCACTCAAATGCATGGACTGGCAGCATAGTGGTAATGTTGATGGGCTAGTAAGCTAAGGGCCAGGACTAATGCTGGGGAAATATGAGTTCAAACCTCCCCACTGGCAGCTGGAGAAATGTAATTTATAGTTCCGAAATAAAGACCCAATTTCAGAACTAGTGAGCATGAAACTGCTGGATTGAAATCTGGTTCATTAATGTCCTTTAAGGAAGGAAAGCTGCTGCCCTTACCTGTAAGATTTGATCCAGGCTTCTCAACTACTGAAAAGAAATTACCAGGAGTAACAAATGCGAAGCAGCAAGGTAATGGTTCAAATGAAGGACATTATCGGAATAAATGGATACACGGTTGAGCACAGTTTACTGATGCTGGATCACATGGACGGAGGTGATAAGATAACTTACTCTCTTTTGCTTGTGGTTATAAACTTTTCTTCTTTCATCCCTCTTGAACTGATTGGAGATACTAAGCTGAAGCTCGTGTGGGTCGGCCTTGAGAAAACTTTCTCCTCAACAGCTATGGAGCGGCATTCTCCGGCTGATGCCGGAATCGGGAAACGTGATTGGGCAGAGAATCGGTTCCGACACCAAAACGGTAGCGAGTGCTGATTCCATGCCAAATCACAATTTTCCGGTGCCATGAGAGTGGCAGCAAAGTGTTCCAATCTGCACGTACAATGACGCTATTGGCATATGAGCGGGCCTGACCCGGTATTCTCCGCCTCCACCGAGGGGAACCCCCGATGGCGAGCTCACTTGTGGTTTTAAAAGTCGATAAACTGGTGCTGTGGTTGATGAGGGAGAGAGAGGTGGTAGGGCACGGAGAGACGCAATCATGGGCTGCTGGGCTGGACACTGGCTGGGCTGGCTGGGGATGGAGGGGGGGGGGGGAAGACTCAGCGGGACAGGCCTTGGGGCCGGGGTGACCCCTCATGGGATTGGGGCGGTGCCCAGGCCCGGACTGCCATTGCCGGGGCCTGCAAGGCAGCCATCTTGCTGCACACCCACTGACTACCCAACTTGGTCTTGGTTCTGCAGAGTGACACCAGCCGTATTGGTGACACCACCCCACCACTCCCGTACCCCAATTTCAGCCATACCCCCCCCCCCCCCCCCCCACCTCCACCAACTAGCTATAATCCGCCGGTGGGGTATCATGTGGCCCACTGAAGGGCAATGGCCACAGTAGACCCTACAGGGGGGTGCCGGATGGGGGACATGGAGCATACTGCTGGCAAGGGCAGTACCAACCGACGGTACCGCTGACAACAGGGACAGGTGCCAGAGCAAGAGACCCCCATGGTGCCGGGCACAGACAGGGCCAGGGGTGCAGGGAAGGGGCCTTTCACCCCCTGCAGACAATGGATATTGGAATACAACCAGCAATTGTGGCCTTCCTCCAACTCGCTGCAGCCCTGGGGGATGCACTGTGGCTGTGCGAGCCGGAGCTGCTCGAGGTGGAGAAAGCTGCAGCAGCGGAGCCTGCCTCAGAGGAACAGGAGGCAGCCGGTGGGGATGGAAATCCGGCAGCACAACAAGCCAGGGAAGAGGAGGAGGTGGAGGGGGTCTAAAGGAGGCACCGCATGAGGCTTTGTGTGTACCGGTAGCGCCTGTCATTGGAGGACGTACGGGACCGGACATGCTCCGGCAGAGCAGGGGGACAGTGTGACATACCTGCCAGATTATATCGCACCTGGCATTGTGGGGGAATGGGGGAGGACCACCGCTCCCGGTGGCCGTCAAGGTGATGCTCGCCCTGTATTTCTATGCAACGGGGTCCTTCCAGGCGCCGAGTGGGGACTTGTCCGGGATTTCACAGAGCTGGGTGCACAGGTGCATCCACGCCATCACAGTGACCTTATATGTCCAGTCTGCGCAGTACATCCATTTTAATGTGAACCGAGCTCACCAGGATGCCTGGATAGTGGGGGGGGGGGGGGGGACGCCATCGCCGAGATGACCTGTGTCCAAGGGGTGATCGATAAGATGCATCGACCAGTAACTTGATTGAGCGGTGCTTTGGAATCCTGAAGATGCAGTTCAGGTGCCTGGACCGCACTGGAGGTCACCCGTATTGTGGTGGCCTGCTGCATCCTCCACAACATCGCACAGTAGAGGGGCGACGTGTTTGACAATGTCTGACTGCTGCCCACGGTAGCACTTTCCACCGTCCACCTGGGTGATCCCTGCAAGCTAGCTGGCCATTCCATCACACGGTCCCATCGATTCCCTGGGGTGGCGGAGCCTCTTCACTAAAGTGCCCAACCGAGGTGAGTGTCTCTTGGATGGTGGAGGTTGTTAGAGACAGCTATGATGGGAAATCTGTGTCAACATCGGACTCAAGCTCTGAGGTGTCCTGGGTCTTGTGCCAATGGCTCACGTCGGTGTCCTCGTCACTAATCAGCACCTGGAGTTGTGGCTGAGGCTGGCTGCGGGGGCAGTGGACACCAGAAGGGCGGCCCCATCATCAGCAGATTCTGCAAGACACAAGACAAGATGCATGATTAGACTGTGGGCTGGGAGGAGTGGGGGTGCTAGAGGTATGTTGGGGAGTGGGGGAATTGTTTGGGAGGGGGGAATAGGGGTGGTGGTGGTGGTGGTGGAGCAGGGGTGTGGGGTGAGGGAGAGAGGGCGATGTGGGGGTGGTGAGTGTGGGGTGGGGGCGAGAGGATAGTATGGGGGTGAGGGTGGTGTGAGGGTGGTGGCCAATCCACCTAACCCACACATCTTTGGACCGTGGGAGGAAACCGGAGCACCCGGAGGAAACCCACGCAGACACGGGGGGAACATGAAGACTCCGCACAGACAGTGACCCAAGCTGGGAATCGAACCTGGGACCCTGGAGCTGTGAAGCAACTGTGCTAACCACTGTGCTACAGTGCTGCCTACCAATGCCCAGCCAATGTGGGCCCTTCCATGCCAACATTGAGGTCATCCCCTCGCTGATCTCGTGAGTGTGCATGTGAAGATCTTTCTTTTTAACCAGACCGTATGTTTTAGAACTGTCGGCATGAGGATTCATCTTATCTGGCCCAGAAACACGTACACAAAGGCCTATGCTTAAAATAATGTCCTTGGCAGAGATAAAAGGCTTTGTGAGAAATCCTCACTCTGCTGCTCTGCACCTGTGTGAGCTCTGGCAGGCTGTTAAATTAGAGTACTCCGCTGGAGGAAGATCTGTTCTGATAATGTGTTTGATTTGAACTATTACCAATTTGATCCATTTCAATAATATTTCATTCATTTCTCAAGACTGAATAAGGCCAATAGGCTACCATTTATCTGGACTGGTCTGGCCTACGAGTGACCCTAGTATCACAGCAACAGCCCTCTGAAATGGTCTAGCAAGACCCTCATTTGCATCAAACGGCCATAAAAAGTTGAATAAGAATACAGTTGAATTGAGCATCTGCCATCCCTCTAGGCGCTAGATACAACAAAGCGAAGCCCAGTTCACCAAAGTCCTCCTCACTAACATCTGAGGAGATGTGCCAAAAGTGAGAGATTTGTCCCAGAGACTAGTCAACCTGACAGAGTCATAATCACTGAATCTTGCCTTTCAGTCAAAGCCTCAGGATCTTCCATCAGCATCTTTGGATAAGTCCTGTCCAAATGGTAAAGAAGACCCAGCAGAGGTGGTGGCACAGTGGCATACTGTCAGGAGGTGGCATAACTACTGACTGAGATGGCCAAGCCCTGAAGGACACAACTGCCAGATTGAGCACGTTGCAGATGGTGACAGAATTAACACTTGACCTCACAAATACTGATCACAGATGTATCCAAGACAGTTCTGGTAGAAGTGGCCACTGTACAGTCATTGTGGAGATTGTGTAACTACCATCGTTCTAAATGGGATAGATTCAGAACAGGGCTAGCCGTGCAAAATTGAGCATCCATAAGGCGCTGTGGTCATCCTCAGCAGCTGAATTGCACTCTGCCACAATCTACAGCCACAAGTCACATGGTCCAACATATCTCTCACTCAACCATTACGATCAAGAGAGGGCCCAACCCTAGTTTAATGAGGATTGTAAGAGAGAATGCAAGGAGAAATGCCAGGAATACCTAAACATTAGGTGCCAACCTTGTTAAGCTACAACATGTGACTACAAGAATGCTGAAGAGTGAAATAGAATATTATAGAGAATGCTAAGAGAATACCAATGGATCAGAGCCGAGTTTTGTAACTGTCGTATCATGTCATGAATGGTGGGGGACAATTAAGCAACCAATGGAGGAGCGGCTCCACATTCATCCCCATGTTCAATAATAGTAGAGCCCAGTACATCAGCACAAAAGACAAGGATGAAACATTTGCCACAATCTTCAGCTAGAAGTTCCAGGTGGACGATCCATCTTAGCCTCAGCCTAAGGCCCTCAGCATCATGGATGGATGGATGCAAGTCTTTAGACAATCTGATTAATGCAACATGATACTAAGAAGTGGCTAATGTCACTGGACATAGCAAAGACTCTGGGCCTCAACAGCATCCTGCCTGGAGCACTGAAGTCTTGTGATCTAGAACTAGTTACGCCCTTAGCCAACCTGTTCCAATAGAGCTGCAACACTGACACCTACCTGACAATGTGGAAAATTGCCCAGGTATGTCCTTTCCATAAAACTCAGGATAAATCCCATTCAGCCAATTTTGATCCCAATCCTCCACTCAAAGTGACAGGAGATTTCATCGACAATGCTATTAAGCGACACTTAATCAGTAATAACCTGCTCACCCAAGCTCAGTTTGGATTATGCCAGAATTACTTGACTCCAGATGTCCTTACAGCCTCGAACCGATGCAATTGATCTGCTGCGGGATTCTCCGTCGGCGGGATCATCCACTTCGCCGGCAGTGCACCCACGCTCGCAGGTTTCCCAATGGCGTGGGATGGGCACAATGGGAAACCGCATTGGCCGGCTGCCTGAACGGAGGATCCTGCTGCCGGCAAGGGGCATGCCGCACTGGAAAACAGGGCAACTGTGACCTTATCAAATGGTGGAGTAGGCTTGAGGGGCTGAATGGCCTATTCCTGCTCCTGATTTGAATGTAAGTGGAGAGTCACTGAAAGAGTTGATGTCCTGTTACCTCGACCCAAGAGTGGTGGATGCAGAAAATACACTTTTGCTTCGAGTTAATCCACAGCTGGTTGCCAGGAGATATGAGCATAACAAACAAAACTAGTCCTTTGGACTTATCAACAAGTCCAAGCAGTCTCATTTTTAAGGCCTGATATTGGCCATTTTAAGCACTTTATTCAGTCTGTTTAATATGATTTAAGTATTTTAAACCCCTGACACTATGTTACATTTCTTCACTATTTAAAGGAAAGCGTGGATCTGGGGGAAATCATGTTCTCTCTCTGCTATCTGCCTACTGCTGGACGACTAACATTGACAGTCATCAAATGCAGGAATCTCAAAGCCATGGACATCACTGGCTTCTCTGGTGAGTGTGTGCCATTTTCTTTACAAAAAGTAAAATTGTGTATTTATCAATGTGAAAGTTACGGGTTCAAAACTTAGACAGCCAGACAAGGAAATGTTCATTCAGACTAAGCTACATGAACTGGAATAGAAACAGAAACTGTTAAAGATACACAGTCACCACCTGAATTAGGGTCATGAAGGTAAATTAGCTTCTTGAATGTTGTTGGAACTGCACTGATCCAGGCAAATGGAGGTTATTGCATCACATTGCTGACTTTTCCTTTGTAGATGTTGGACAGACTTTGGCAAGTCAGGAGGTGAGCTATTTCATTGAATCATAGAATTTACAGTGCAGAAGGAGGCCATTCAGCCCATCGAATCTGCACCAGCCCTTGGAAAGAGCACGCTACCCAAACCCACACCATCACCCTATCCCCACACCTCCACCCTATCCCCACACCTCCACCCTATCCCCGTAACCCCAACTAACCATTTTGTTTGGGCACTAAGGGCAATTTACCATAGCCAATCCACCTAACCTGCACATCTTTGGACTGTGGGAGGAAACCGGAGCACCTGTAGAAAACCCATGCAAATACGGGGGAAACGTGCAGATTCCACACAGACAGTGACCCAACCGGGAATCGAACTTGGGACCCTGGAGCTGTGAAGCAACTGTGCTTTCCAACCTCTGACCTGCTCTTGTAACTGCAGTGTTTGTATCATAGAGTCATAGGGTGGGATACACCGGTCCGGCACCCATGTGTTTCTCGGCCTGGTGCTATTCGCTGGCGGCAGTATTCTATCTTCCCGCTGATTGTCAATGGGATTTCCCATTGACCCCACTCCACTCTGCACGGAACCCTCTCGCAGGGCTAAGTTGCCGGTGGGAAAATTGGATCAAAATGACCAGAGAATTCCAGCCATAGTGCAGAAGAAGGCCATTCGGCCCATCGATTCTGCACTGATTTCTGAAAGAGAACCATACCTAGGCCCGCATCCCTGCCCTCTCCCACAACTCCACCTAACCTCTGGACACTAAGAGGCAATTTAGCATGACCAATCCACCTAACCTCCACACCGATGGATTGTGGGAGGAAATCCATGCAGTCACGGGGAGAATGACAGGCACCCAAGGTCAGAATCGAATCCTAGTGCTGTGAGGTAGCAGTGCTAACCACTGTGCCGCTGTCCTACCCCTGATGTGGCTAATCCAGTTCAGTTTCTGGTCAATGGTAACCCCCAGGATATTGATGTAGGGGGATTCAGCGATGGTAATGCCATTGAACGTCAATCGGAGATAATTCAATTCTCTCTTGTTGGAGATGGTATTCACCTGCAAATCTTTGCTTGCTCCAATTACACACCACCTCTGCCAACATCCATCTAGGACTACCTCATTACAAACATCCTCCTCCCCCTAGAAGTTTAAGGAGCTAAGGATAGTGGACGATTATCACATGGGATGGTGATGACTCATCCCCCATACAACATCCGGCCCTCCCTCCCCAGAGGATACAGGCTTTGCACTGATATTCATAAAGCTATCATGAGCCATCTCTCTACTTCTTGCCTACTTTATCAAGGCCATGAGGGGCGGCACAATGGCACAGTGAGTAGCACTGCTGCCTCACAGTGCCAGGGACCCGGGTTCAATTCCGGCCTTAGGTGACTGTGTGGAGTTTGCACGTTCTCCCCGTGTCTGCGTAGCTTTCCTCCGGATGCTCCGGTTTCCTCCCACAGTCCAAATATGTGCATGTTAGGTGCATTGGGCATGCTAAATTACCTGTTAGTGTCCAAAAGGTTGAATGGGATTGCGAGGATGGGGCAAGGAGTGAACCTGGGCAGGGTGCTCTTTCAGAGGGTCGGTGCAGACCGTATGGGCCGAATGACCTTCTTCAGCACTGTACGGATTCTATTCTATGATTTTATGACTGCACAAACATCACGTCACTCCTCACGTCCTCAATGACATCGGCCAATCTGCTTGGCAAGTCCTGCAGGTGCAACTATGTTGCCTAGAAAATACAAATTATTGCCTCACACATTACTATCCAATAAAGACTGACCTATAAACCACTGCCAAATTATTGCCTACACAGATGAGTTGTCCCTCAGTCCTCTTCATTCAGTAACGTTTGACATTCAAAGCTTTCAGAAGGAAATTGGACAAAATTGCAGGGAAAGAGTAGGCGAGTGAACCTAACTGGAATTGCTATGAAAGAAAGAGTCTTGATGGACTGATTGACCTTCTCCTGTGATGTACAGTTTTATGTTTCTCTGAATCTATTTCAGTATTAATAGTTTTTCATTTCTCTTAACAAAGTCATAGCGTCGTACAGCGCAGAAACGGCCCTTTGGCCCATTGAGTCTGCACCGACAATAACTACCCCTAATCTCGCGCTAATCCCACTGACCAGCACTTGTCCCATATTCTTGAATGTGACGGTGTTTCAAGTGCTCATCTAAGTGCCTTTTACAGGTTGTGAGGTTTCTAGCCTCCACTACCTTCCCAGTCAATGCATTACAGGTTCTCAGCACCATCTGAGTGAATTTTCTTTCCTCAAATTCTCTTGGAATCTCCTGCCGCTCACCCTAAAACTATGCCCCCTTGTGATTGACCCCTCAACTGAGGGGAACAGCATTTTCCTATTTACCCTGTCCAAACCTTTCATAACCTTATACACCTCAAAAATATCCATCCTCAGCCTTCTCTGCTCTGAAGAAAACAACTCAAGCCTATCCAGTCTCTCTTTATAGCTTAGATGCTCCATCCCAGGCAACATCCTGGTGAATCTCCTCTGTACCTCCTCCAGTGCATTCACCTCCTTCCTATAGTGAGATGACCAGAAATGCACACATTACTCCAGCTGTGGCCTAACCAACTTTCTGTACAGCTCCAACTTAACCTCTTTGCTCTTATATTCTATGCCATGCCCAATAACGGCAAGTGTCCCATATGCCTTCTGAACCACCCTAGTCACCTGCTCTGTTGTCTTCAGGGATCTGTGAACAAGTACCCCAAGATCCATCTGTTCCTTTGAGCTTGACATTTATTACAGACTCCATTGTCCAGTTTCTTCTTCCAAAGTTCATCATCTCTTGGCAGCGTTAAATACCATCTGCCACCCCTCTGCCCATCTGCCCAACACATCTTTATCTTCCTGTAACCTATGAACCTCTTCTTCGCCGTTAACCACCCCACCAATCTTGGCGTCATCTGCAAACTTACTTATCAGTCCCCCCACGTTCTTGTCTATATCATTTGTATATATATATCAATTTATAAAACAAACAACTTGGGACCAAGTGCTATGTTGCTGGACACTGGCCTCCAGTTACTCATACAGCCTTGGTGTCCTATTGCTAAAGCAGTTTCGGATCCATCTCGACAAATTTCCTTGTATTCCATGTTCTTCAATCTTCTCAATCAGTCTCCCATGTGAGACCTTGTCAAAGGCTTTGCTAAAATCCATATTAACTTCATCAACGGCACTTCCTTCACCCACACACTCAGTCATTTTATCCAAATATTCTGTAACATTTGTTAGGCTGATCCCACTCTGACAAAGCCATGCTGACTATCCCTAATCAACCTATGCCTTTCCAAGTGGAAATTAATTCTCTCCTTCAGAATTTTCTCCAATTGTTTCCCTACTGACATGAAACTCACCAGTTTGTAATTGCCTGGTTTATCTCTACCACCCTTCTTGTAAAATGGACCAACATTAGCTTTCTCCAGTCCTTTGGCACTTCCCCCAGGGCCAGAGAGGAATTAGAAACTTGAGCCAGAACCCCTGCAATTTCCTGTCGTGGCTCCCACAGCATCCTGGGATACAATTCATCCGGGCCTGGAGATTTGTCTGGAGATTTGTCTGTTTCAAACCCATCAAAGCCTCCAATACCTCCTCACTTCCTGTGTCAAACTGCTCAAGGTCCTCATGGTCCCATTTCCTGAATTCTGCACCTGTGTCCTTCTTTTGAGTGAACATCGATGAGAAGTATTAGTTTAAGAGTATTGACCCACTTTTTTCTAAAAGCCACTGTACAACGATTTTAATTAAGAAAACAAACTCTTTTTACTTTACTTGTTTGATGAGAAAGCACTTTTCAATTCTCGGGCACGAGCCCAGAGCTATAACTTAATTGCAGCGTTAATGTAAGCCTACTTGTGACACAAATAAAGATTATTATTATTATTATTATCATCATGGGGGTCCTTGCCATGGAAGTGAACTTACCATTTATACCTTGCCTATATTGAGTGCGTTATGGGGCTAATTATTTTTTTATTTAAACTGGACAAAGGGTTTAAAATGACTGAAGCCATGGCTGGCTATGAAACAAACAAAAATTACTTTCTGGCATTCAGGTAAGCTGACACCTCATAGAGTGGGATTCTCGGCCGGAGAATCCCCGTTTGTGCCAAAATCGGGGACTGCGCCGATTTTGCGATGCTCCGCCTCATTAAAAATGGCAAACTCGGTGAGTACGCCGCACGCCGTATGGGCGGTCTCAGGATGTCACCTAAGGCCCTCACCTAATGCTCCTCCCCTGATGGGCCGAGTTCCTGTCGGCTTGGGTCATTCATGCTATTTTTTTTCGTGGACCCCAGGTGACAGCTGCGGACTGAGCCCAGCGCCCCCACAGTCGGAGGGGGAGTCGTTCTGCGGGCAGGGGGACTTTTGCGGGGACTGTGGACATTGGTGGGGCGTGGTCCTGGGGTGGCGAGGGGGGTTACTGGGCGACAGTATATGGCAGGCCGAGTCCACGCTCGGCCGGCGCCATGTTACTCAGCGTGTCCGCCACAGGCCACCTTGCACATGCGTGGCCACGGACCCGGCAATTCTTCGGCCGTATCTGTAGGTAAAGCCGGGGGCTTTACGCTCGCAGCTGCTAGCCCCCCACCGGATGGTAGGTTCGGTGCAGCTTTTGCTATGTTTTTTCTGGCGTAAAACACCACTGTTCCCATGCTGGCACTTAGTCTGCAAATCAGAGAATCCAGCCCATTATCTCTAAAGAGATGCTAATGACCACCTGAGACGGCAGAGATTAAATCCAAGGGAATTGTACAATGGCATTTTGCATTTCTTAGGACAGGACCTACCAGTCTGATAGGTGAAAGGACCGGAAATCCCTTTTTGAAATTATTAAGGATTGAAGCGTTAACAATCTAAAGAATCCAAACCAAGGAATATGCATCCCTTGTGTCATGTGAGAGTACCTTTAAGAAATGGGTCTTTATAAATGGGTGTGTATATAAATATCTGTAGTGAGAGTACCTTTAAGAAATGGGTGTTTATTACTGCAGTGATGTCAGAGAGTGGGTGGAGCTGGGCTGTCTGTCAGCTTTTTACTTTCATTTTTGAGCAGGCTGCAGGGTGCGTTTTAGTTTCGTTTTGAGACCTGGATAGCTGCAGTCACAGCCAGAAGGTGTATGAATCTCTCTCTGTAATCTAAGGACTGTAAACCAATCTTGGTGATTTAAACTCATAACAGTAGTGAATTTAACCTGATGTGCTTCTGATAAAGGTTTTGTTTTTATGGATGTTAAAAAGGAAAGCATAAAGGTTCACTTAGTGTTGTAGTCTTTGGGGGTTGTATTTGAATTAATGGTTGCTGAGATGTTCACTGGATGTTTTAAAAATGTTAACTTGAGTTCATAGAATAAACATTGTTTTGCTTTAAAAAATACGTTTTCCATTTCTGCTGTACCACATCTGTAGAGTGGGCCATGTGCTCCCCATACCACAATCTATTAAAAGCTGTGGGTCAGGTGAACTCCATGATACACTTTGGGGTTCTCTAAACCCTGGCCCATAACAAATTGGGTGCTCATCCGGGATAAAAGTCTACCTATTGGATTGGCATAGTGAACCTGAAGACAGTGAGGGGTGAGCTTATTATGGTTGCATTTCAGGTGTGGTATTTTAGTTTAAGTAGGGAGTGTGTTGTGGACAAAGGCTCTTTCAGAGGCTCAGAAGTTTTTGGGGTGGAGACGGTCACACGCAGTACCTTGCAGACAGAGACTAAAAGCAGACTGTTAGATTTGGCGAAAACATTGCAGTTAACATTACCTGACAAAATGCGAAAAGATGAGGTAATTATGGCGGTGGCTAAGCATTTAAAGTTGCCTGAGATACAGTTTCGCTCATTGGAAATGGCAAAAATTCAGTTACAATTTAAGCAAATGGAACATGAGAAAGAATTAAATCAGCTTGAATATGAAAGAGAGAGAGAGGAAAAAGAGAGCGAAGAAAGGAAAACAGAAAGAATAGCCCTCGCAGAACAAAAAGAAAGAGAAAGGGAGATACAGATCAGGGAAAAAGAGAAAGAGAGAGAGTTTGAACTTCAGAAAATGGCCATGAAACATGAAAGTCAGTTAAAATTGGCAGACGTAAAGGGAAAATAACAGTTGGAGGATAGTGATGAAGATAGTGAGAAAGAGTGTCAAAGTCAAAGGCTTGGTGGGGTTCTATTTAAATATGTCCAAGCATTGCCAAGATTTGACGAGAAGGAGGCAGAAGCCTTTTTCATTTCATTTGAGAAGTTGGCTAAACAAATGAAATGGCCACAGGACATGTGAGTATTACTGATTCAAACAAAGCTGGTAGGTAGGGCTAGTGAAGTGTATGCATCATTATCAGAGGAGGTATCTGAGTCGTATGAGGAGGTGAAAAAATCCACCTCAGGTGCATATGACTTAGTGCCTGAAGCCTACAGACAAAGGTTTAGAAATTTAAGGAAAGAATTTGGTCAAACATACATGGAGTTTGAAAGGACCAAACAGAGTAATTTTGGTAGGTGGATAAGGGCTTTGAAAATAGACCAAACGTATGAAGCGCTGAGAGAAATTATACTTTTGGAGGAGTTTAAAAGTTCAATTCCTGATGTAGCGGGAACTCATGTGGAAGAGCAGAGGGTTAAAACTGCGGGATTAGCAGCAGAAATGGCAGATGATTATGAATTAGTTCATAAATCAAAGCTTGGTTTCTGACATCAGTTTCAGCCTGTGACGGATAGAAACTGGGGACATAAGAATACTCAAGTGGTAAAGGTAAAGGTGATCTGATGGGAGATAATAAGGAGAGTGCATCACAGATTAAAAAAGAAATCCAGGAGGGTGGAAAAGAAATGAAAAGTTGCAAATGTTTTCACTGCAATAAACTAGGCCATGTAAAGTCACAGTGTTGGTGGTTGAAGAAAAGCACTGGGAAGACTGATGTGGTAAAACAGGATAAGACAGTGGGGTTTGTTAAAGTGGTAAAGGAAAGCCCAAGTGAAGCAAAGGAGGTGCAAAAGATTGTACAGCCTGATCAAGAGGTGATTGCTAAGAAGGTGCCAGATCTCTTTGGAGAATTTACTTGTGTGGGTAAAGTTTACTCATGTGTATCAGGAGGAGCAGGTAAAGAAGTCACAATTTTAAGAGATACGGGAGCTAGTCAATCTTTAATGGTAAGAGATGAGGCGTTATGTAGCCTGGGAAGAATGTTGCCAGCAAAGGTGGTAATATGTGGAATTCATGGTGAGAGGAGTAGTGTTCAATTATATAAGGTAAGGTTGGAAAGTCCAGTAAAGAGTGGTAAAGTGGTAGTAGGAGTAATAGATAAACTATCTTGTCCAGGAATACAGTTTATCTTGGGTAATGATATAGCTGGATCGCGAGTGGGAGTGATGTCTACTGTGGTTGATAAGCCAGTGGAAAATCAGACAACTGAAGGGTTGAAGGACGAATATCCTGGGATTTTTCCGGATTGTGTAGTAACAAGGTCGCAAAGTCACAGGTTAAGACAAGAAGAGAAATCAAAGAGTGAAGATGAAGTTGAAGTGCAATTATCAGAAACGATTTTTGATCAGATGGTTGAAAAAGAACAAGAACAGGTGGAGAAAGAGGCAGATATTTTTAGTTCAGGAAAATTGGCGGAGTTACAACAAAAGGATATAGAAATAAAACGGATGTATCAGAAAGCATACACGGAAGAGGAATCGGAGTGTATACCAGAGTGATATTACCGTAAAAGTGATGTCTTGATGAGAAAATGGAGACCTTTACATATGCAGGCGGTTGAAAAGTGGGCAGAGGTTCATCAAGTCGTATTGCCGGTAGGGTATAGAAAGGAGGTGTTGTAAGTTGCACATGAGGTACCACTGGGAGGTCATTTGGGAATAAGGAAAACTCAAGCTAAAATCCAGAAACATTTTTATTGGCCTGGACTACATAAAGATGTAGTTAAATGTTGTCAATCATGTCACACATGTCAAGTGATAGGGACACCTCAAGCAGTGATAAAACCAGCAGCCTTAATACCCATTCCAGCATTTGAGGTACCTTTTACATGGGTCCTAATTGATTGCATAGGACCGCTTCCTAAAATGAAAAATGGGAATCAATATCTTTTGACTATAATGGATGTGTTTACTAGGTTTCCAGGGGCCATTCCAGTACGTAATATTACCGCTAAAAAGATTGTGGAGGAGTTACTTAAATTCTTTACTAGATTATGGACTACACTCAAAAATACAATCAGATCAAGGATCAAATTTTACCTCAAGGTTATTCAAAGAAGTTATGGATAGCTTAGGAATAAAACAATTAAAATCAACTGCGTACCATTCAGAATCACAGCGAGTGTTAGAAAGGTGGCATCAGACATTAAAGACACTGTTGAGAGCTTATTGTCAAGATTATCCAGAGGATTGGGATAAAGGAATTCCATTCGTACTGTTTGCAATTAGGGATGCACCTAATGAGTCAACCAAATTTAGTCCTTTTGTACTAATTATTGGTCATGAGGTAAGAGGACCACTTAAATTGATTGAGGAAAAATTTGTGAGTGAGAAATCGGAAATTACATTATTGGATTACGTGGCAAATTTTAGGGAATGATTAAACAGAGCAGGTGAATTGGCTAGACAACATTTGAAAGTTGCACAAAATGTGATGAAACGGGTTGTGGACAAGAAATCCAAAGTTCGTAGTTTTGCCAGTGGAGATAAAGATTTAGTATTGTTACCAGTTCTAGGTGAACCTTTAAAAGCTAGATGTTGTGGACCTTATCAGATTGAAAGAAAATTAAGTGAGGTAAATCATGCGGTAAAAACACCAGATAGAAAGAAGACTCACCGAGTGTGTCATGTGAAAATGCTTAAAAGTTACTTTGAAAGGGAAGGAGAGAAAAAGGAGGAGGTTTTAATGATTCTAACTCAAAGTGATAAACCAAATCCAGATGACCGTGAATTTGACATACCTCCAATTAAATTGAAAAATTAGGATGTTCCTAAAAATTGGGATAAATTGTTGAGTTCCCTTCCAGAGGAAAAGCAAACTGACCTGAAAGAGTTATTGATATCACATGGGCAAGTTTGTGGAGATAAATTGGGAAGTACTAAAATGGCTCGACATGATGTAGATGTGGGAAATGCTGTTCCAATCAAACAACATCCATGTAGACTTAACCCTTTAAAATTGGCACAGGTTAACAAAGAGATTGAGAGTATGCTTAAAAATGGCATAATTGAAGTGGGTTGCGGCCAATGGAGCTCACCCATTGTGATGGTACCTAAACCAGATGTTACCCAACAGTTGTGTGTGGACTATAGAAAGGTGAATGCAGTTACAAGAACGGATTCTTATCCTATCCCACATTTGGAGGATTGCATTGAGAAAGTGGGGCAATCAGCTTTTATTTCCAAACTGGATTTACTTAAAGGTTACTGGCATGTACTTTTATCCGAAAGGGCGAAGGAGATTTCAGCTTTTGTGACTCCAGATGGTCTATACCAATTCAAAGTTATGCCATTTGGCATGAAAAACGCACCAGCCACATTTCAACGGTTAACTAACAAAGTTGTTTCAGGATTACCCAATTGTGCGGTATCCATCGACGATTTGGTAATTTTCAGCGAGACATGGAAAGAACATTTAAAACATCTGCTGGAGTTATTTGATCGACTTCAGGAGGCGGGTTTGGTGCTAAACCTAGCCAAAAGTGAATTTGGAAAGGTCCAAGTCACTTTCCTTGGCCATACAATCGGACAGGGTCGAATGGTCCCACGGGATGTGAAAACAAAAGTTATTGGGGAGTTTCCGATACCCTCGACACGACAGGAAATATTGCGATTTCTTGGTATGAGTGGATTTTACCAGAAATTTGTCCCCAATTTTAGCAGTGTGGTCGCTCCACTGACGGACTTGCTCAAGAAGCGTAACAAATTCCAGTGGACAACGGAGTGTCAACAGGCATTTGACGTCCTGAAGGCTGTGGTAACCACTGCTCCTGTGTTAGCGGTCCCAAATTATACAAAACCATTCAAAGTGGCGGTTGATGCGAGTGATGTGGGCGTAGGTGCGGTGCTTCTACAAGACGACAACGAAGGGCTAGAGCGGCCTATTGTTATTTTTCAAAGAAATTGAATTCGCACCAGAAAAGTATTCCACGATTCAGAAGGAGACTTTGAATTTGGTGTTGGCTTTGCAACATTTTCACATTTATGTGACCAGCAATCCGTCTGACACCATTATATATACTGATCATAATCCGTTGACGTTTTTGGAGCATTTCCAGAATAACAATGCACGGCTGTTTCGCTGGAGTTTATTGTTGCAGCAATTTCATTTTAAAATAGTACATGTGACAGGACGAGAAAATGTGACATGTGAATGTCATGTGACAAGAGAATGTGATGAACGGAAGCAATTTCAGTTGGAGGAAGAAAAACGAAAAAAAAAAATGGACTGTATTATTATACCTGTTTGCGTGTGTTTTTTTTTAAACAAAAAAGTACATTTACTGTGTGCATTTCTTAAAGGATAGTGAAAAGGTGGAAAATGAAACCAACTTGAAGTTGGTGGGGGTTTTTTTTCTTGGGGGGGAGGTGTCATGTGAGAGTACCTTTAAGAAATGGGTGTTTATAAATGGGTGTGTATATTAATATCTGTAGTGAGAGTACCTTTAAGAAATGGGTGTTTATTACTGCAGTGATGTCAGAGAGTGAGTGGAGCTGGGCTGTCTGTCAGCTTTTTACTTTTGTTTTTGAGCAGGCTGCAGGGTGTGTTTTAGTTTCGTTTTCAGAGCTGGATAGCTGCGGTCACAGCCAGAAGGTGTATGAATCTCTCTCTGTAATCTAAAGACTGTAATTTGATCCTAGTGATTTAAAACTAGTAACAGTAGTGACTTTCACCTGATGTGCTTCTGATAAAGGTTTTGTGTTTTAGTCGTATGGATGTTAAAAAGGAAAGCTTAAAGGTTTACTTAGTGTTGTAGTCTTTGGGGGTTGTATTTGAATTAATGGTTGCTAAGATGTTCACTGTATGTTTTAAAAAGGTTAACTTGAGTTCATAGAATAAACATTGTTTTGCATTAAAAATACTTTTCCATTTCTGCTCTACCACACCTGTAGAGTGGACCGTGTACTCCCCATACCACAATCTATTAAAAGTTGTGGGTCAGGTGAACTCCATGATACACTTTGGGGTTCTCTAAACCCTGGTCCATAACACTTGTCCAAACCAAAGTTGAGAAGTGGGAGTCATATGATCCATCCTAGCTGGGAGAACCAATTGCCTGGTTTTACTGGAGTTGTAAAGCAGATTGCCATCTTCCCATCTGACAAGGAACAGCTCAGAACCAGTGCTCTGTCCAGGTTTAACTGTCTGACCTAACCTGTTTCTACTGGAACTTCTGAACCTCTATACTACAGCCTGCAAGACTAATTAATTTCTATGTGCCTATCCCATCATGGATGTCATAGCTACTACAAAAGTGAATCATCCAGGATCAGTTTTCAACCTGCTGGTGCTCTCAACGAAAACACCATTGGACTTTGATTCTGGACTCTGGATTCAATGTGAAACAATATATATATTTTATTCTGTGTCTTTGCCTTTGCATTCTCTATTCACTCCTGAAAAAAGACTGCGCCCACTCCTCTTCTGCCTGAGTGTATGCGAATAAACTACTTATCTGAGCTTTCTCTGTCTCAAGTTTGCTGTGAGTTGTTCGTGGAAATTGGATCACATCAAAACTGAGGGCTGAGTACCATAGAATCCCCACAGTGCAGAAGGAGGCCATTTGGCCCATTGAATCTGCACTGACCCCCGAAAGAGCACTGCACCTAGGCCCACTTCCCCTCCCCATCTCCATAGCCCCACCTAACCTGAACATCTTTGGACACTGGAGGGCAATTCAGAATGGCCAATCCACCTAACCTATATATCTTTGGGCTGTGGAAGGAAACCGGAGAACCCGGAGAAAACCCACGCAGACGCGGGGGAGAAAGTGCAAACTCCACACAGACAGTCGCCCAATTGAACCCGAGTGCCTGGAGCTGTGAGGCATCAGTGCTAACCAGTGTGTCCTGTGCCAACCCATTGGGGAAAAAGCCGACCATTTATAAAGAGGAAATCAGAAATTGAAACAACTTTCTGTTTATGGGCGGGTGCTGAGAGGAGAAATCAGGGCTGTTTAAACTAACCACCTCCTGTCCATAACAAGTGCCATTGGTCAAAGGGAAGACCTATTTTAGGTATGACACTAAACTGAACTCATAAGGATATTCTTTACAAGCAAGTTGCACAATTTTCCAGCACCAAACAAGAATCTTTCTCTCCTGAACATTTCTCGAAATATCCAATGATGTCTTTTGACCTCTTTGTTTCTGATTTTTAAACCACATACTTCAACCTTTCTTTCAGAGATGTTCTGAGCTCCCATCACCTTTCAGTCTTCTGAATTCCATGGGATACAACTCAACTTGTTTAATCTTTCCTCACCTGTCAGTCCCTCCACACCTGGGATCATCCTCGTAAACCTCCTCTTATGCCTCCAATGATAATGGCCCTTTCCTTAAATAAGGGGATCAAAATTGTTCACTGTATTCTAAATAGACAGCTGCAACTGTACTACCTTGTACAGTTGCAACAACACGTACTTTTATACTCCAATCAGCTTGAAATAAAAGCCAGCATTCCATTTGCCTTCCATATTGCCTTCTGCGCCTATGTGCGAGCTTTCTGAGTTTCATGAACACCAAAGTCCCCAAAGTCCATTTGTGTCCCAGTTTTCTGAAGTTTAAATAATAATCCGCTTTCTCCTTATTTCTTCCAAAATGAACAATCTCACATTATGTCACGTTGAATTTCATTTGCCTATTTTTTTTCCCACTCACTTAACTTGTCAATGTTTCTCTGTAAACTATTTACATCCTCCTGACAACCTGCCTTCCCTCCCACCTTTGTATCATCCACAAATCCGTCCAAAATACTCTCTGAACCTTCCTTCAAATCATTAATATATATTGTAAAGAGTGCGGTCCTGGTACTGATTCCTGTGGCACTCCACTGGCTACTGCCTTCCAACCTGAGAAAGACCCCCTTGGCGCTACTCGCTGTTTACTGTTAGCCAAGCCGCTATCCGTGCCACAATAGTACCTCCAACACCTGGGCGGGGTTCTCCGAGCCCGCTCCGGGTCGGATAATTGGCAGGAGGGTGGGAAATTCCCACCACACCGAGAATCGCCGCCAATCGCGCCTGCGTGGTCGCCGCGGAGCTGAAAGTGGCCCCCGCAGCGATTCTCCGTGGGCAACCAGTCGAACTCCCGCCGAGTCCCATCGGCGTGGTTCCAACCTGGTGCCACCGGGTGGGAGATCGGACCCGCGGTCGTGGTGGACGTCCTGGTGGGGGGGTGGGGGGACCTGACTCCGGGGGGGAGGGGGAGCCTCCAAGGGGTCCAGGCCCACGATCGGGGGCTTCCGATCAGTGGGCAGCCACGATCTGGAGGGGGGGGGCTACCTCCTTCTGTGCGGCCCGCTGTTAGGTCACCGACATGTTGCTCCGCGCCAGTGCGGAGACGGCAACCACGCGCATGAGGCGGCGCGGAGACGGCAAACACACGCATGCGCCAGGGTGTGGACCGGCCGTCGCGCTTGAGCGGACCCGCGCCGGCCATGCAGGGCCACCTTTCGCCACCTGAGTAGCGTGCAGCACTCCGGCGCCATGCTAGCCCCCTGAAGACCGGTGAATTGTTGTGCCAGGTGGCCCGTTGATGCCGGCGTACACCCCTCCGGTGTTTACACAGGCGTCAACACTTGGCCGGGGTTTCAGAACCTTATCAAATGCATTTTGAAAATCCAAATGTACAACATCGACTTGCACAATTGCTTCACAGCTCCAGGGTCCCAGGTTCGATTCCGGCTTGGGTCACTGTGCGGAGTCTGCACATCCTCCCCGTGTGTGCGTGGGTTTCCTCCGGGTGCTCTGGTTTCCTCCCACAGTCCAAAGATGTGCAGGTTAGGTGGATTGGCTATGATAAATTGCCCTTAGTGTCCAAAATTGCCCTTCGTGTTGGGTGGGGTTACTAGGTTATGGGGATAGGGTGGAGGTGTTGACCTTGGGTAGGGTGCTTTTTCCAAGAGCTGGTGCAAACTCGATGGGCCGAATGGCCTCCTTCTGCACTGTAAATTCTATGATAATCTATGATAATCTATTTAGGCTGATACCTCCTCAATGAAGTCTAGTAAATTTATCGGACATGAATTCCCCTTCATAAAACCATGCTGACTCTGCTTTTTCAGATCATGACTTTCCACAGTCTTTACAAAGACATTACACTACTATTGTCTCCTTAACAATCAATTCTAATATTTTTACAATAACTGAGGTTAGATTAACTGGCCTGTGGTTTCCTGCATTTTTCCAATTTCCCTTTTCAATAAAGCATTTGCAGTGTTCAAATCCTTTGCCACAGTTCCAGAATCCAAGGAGTTTTGAAAAATGACGACCAGTGCATCTACAATCTCTGTAACTACCTTCTTTAAGATTGTGGCGTGCAAACCTTCAGGTCCATGGAACTTGTTAGCCTTTAACCCTATTAGTTTGCCAAAAATTAATTCTCTGGTGATGGTGACTGCACTTAACTCCTCCCCCGTATGCAAAATATCTGTTTAACTCCTCTGCGATTTCCTTCCTGATTATCTCTTTAACTCATCTTTGCTGCTTTCTCAACCTATCCCATTACTCTGGCCTACCACTAACCTTTGCCATCTTATATGATTCTGCTTTCAACTTAATACCCTCCTTAACTTCCTTGGTTATCCAATGTAGGTTCTTCCTCCCCTTAGAGTGTCCCCTCCTCATTGAGATGCTATGGTTGCCGGGAGTCATGAATTATCTCCCTCAAGTCTGCCACTATTCCTCTATTGTATTACCAACTAAACTATATGAGCAGTCCACCAATTCCTTCCACATACCTTTGTAGTTCCCCTTCTTTAAGTTTAACACTGATATTTCAGTCTCACACTCAAGCTGAATGCTAAATTCTATCATACTGCAATTGCTGCTTCCTAGGGGATCCTTAACCTTGAGATCATTTATTCAACCTACCTGATTACACATTACCAGATCCAAAATAGCCTGACCCCAAAAAAAATTCCAAATGCCCTTTATGAATTCATTCTCTTGACTGCCATTTCCAAGTTGATTAGCCCAAGCTGTATGCAAATGAAAGTTGCCCATGATTAATGCAGTGCTCTTTTTACATGCATTTTTTAATTCTTGGTTTAAACCTTTTCCTACAGTGTGGCTATTTTGGGAGAGCCGAGCACCAGGGAGGCACATACCATCCTGGAATCACTATTGTGGCTACAGAAAGACCTAGTTGTTCCCCTTACAATTCAATTCCTGATCACTCTGGGCCTACCCCTCTTTTTTTCCTCGGCTGCACAGTTGAGCCAACTGAGGTACGATGGACTTGGCTTTCATCACATTTCCCTGAGAAGTCATTACCCCCAAAAAGCAGTACACCTGTTTAAGAGGGATATGGCCGCAGGGTACATCTACTTGTACTCTGCCTGGCAGTCACCCATTCCCATTCTGCCTGTGCAGACAGACTCAACATGTGCTATCCATGAAAAGTTCAGCATTGTGGTGTCCATATCTTTTGGGGATCCTTGAGCCGCTGATCACCGGACCCCACACCCTGCACCCCAGACACCCACAAGTAACGTTACCTGGACCAGGCACAGGTTCCCTCCCCGGTGCACTCACCCCTCCCCACTCCGGCTGCGGTAAAGTCCCCACGGCAAGGGCCCAGACCCAGGGTGTCCAGATGTTGGATGCTGCATCCATGGTGTTGCTTCCTGCAGTGTTCATGCATAATGTCCAGGCAACATGGTCTGATTGGGATTCTAGGCAATAACTCCCACATGCTACAAGGCCCACCTACCCACGAGGATCCACTTGGGAAATGTGAGGTGCTCACTTAACTATAATTGCCAATTCACAATTAGCAATAGCCTTAAGCCACGCAGCCAGAGGCCTCCACAGGCAGTGGGAGTTATGGGTGGTTGGTGGGGAAGACAGACAGGGGCTAGGGTTGTCCTCGGAATGGGTACACATGATCCAGGTGTTGGCATGGTGAACCCACGGACGCTTAGACCCCACCGCCCAGCCGAGACCATGGGCGCCCAACCCCCCAGCTCCACACCCCTCACCCCCTATTGCAGCCCACCCCTACCGACGCTGGCCCCCGGTTGCTCCCCAACCCCTCTGAGCACCAGGGCAGCAATCCCAGTGCCCTAAGGCTCTTTGCCTGTGAGCGAAGATGACTACTCACCTCCTCTGATCCCGGCAGCAGTTACTCTGCCAGTTTCACATTTTTAAAAAGAAGTATTAATCGGCGCCCACGTGACTACTTGCGGGGGAGGCCGTTAGATCATGTGGGGCCATTAGATAGGGGGTCATTCCCGTTTATTGTATGGCGATTGGGTTTCAGTGTTCATTATTGGTTTCTCGCCAGGCTAAGGCGAGATGCGGATTTCGCCAAGTGGAGCGGGCCGGTTAGATCGTGAACAAATCGGTGCACGGCACGGTTCTCGTTTTGGGCTTCTCTCACTATTTAACAGCCTCGTTGCTTAAGCGCAACAAGACCATTAAATCTATATGTAGCTGGGGGGAATGGAAATTACAAATGTTCACAATTAAAATATGTTACACCTGATACATATGAAGCCTCTGTCACCTTAATCTTCACAGCGGGCATGCCTTTACCCTTACCCTATCTGGACCTCTGCTCCCCATCCCCTGGCCCCAGTCACAGTTGTCCAAGATAAAACGCCCCTGATGCAGACCCCATTCAGAGGATAGGTGTGGGCACGCTGTCAGCAGAAAGGCAGGAGTCAGACTTTGGCATAAACTGAGGAGCACCAGGGCTTACCTCACAGCGAGTGATCATCACTCTCAGGCCTTGTGTATTAACCCAGTGGCAGTGCCGACAATGGCCGATTACCTTGGGGTTATGTCACACGGAGCCTTGGAGGGTAGAACATAGTAGACAGGGGTGGGGGGAGGGGGGGGAGTTAGGGAATGGGGAGAAGGAGGGGAATGAGGGGAGGGAGTGAGGTGACAAACAAAGCCTCATCCTATGAGAAGCGGGCAAGATTGAGGGTCTCCCTGGTCCACCAGGCATGCTGGATCCTTGCTGCTGCCTGTCATCCACCCTTCAGCTCCTCCTCCGGGTCCTCCCCAGGTTCGTCCACTATCTCCCCCTATTTCACCGCTCCTCCTCCTACTAGGATGAGGCCGCATCTCCCTCCTCCTCCAGCATGTTGCCCTGTTGCTGTGCCAGGCTGTGGAGGGCACTGCAGTGCATGACCAGAGCGGTCCAGGCATCGGGACTGTATTTTTCAGCAGTCTGATGCACCGCTTAATGACAGTGTGGGTGGAAACATGGGCCTCGTTATTTTGGGTCTCCATCTTGTTCTCCAGTTTCCGCACTGGTGTCATCAGCCAAGTCCTCAGCGGGTACCCCTTATTCTCCCAAGAGCCAATCTGCCACCCTGGGGTAGTCTTCGAAGATGATGAGGATCACCGAGTAACTCAGGTCGTAGCTGTCATGCACGCTCCCTGGGAAGTGTGCACACGCGTGTATGATCCAGAGATGGCGGCCGCACAAAAGTTGAATATTCAGCAAGTAGAACCCCATCCTGTTAAAGAAGGGAACCTCCTGATGCCCTGGTGCGCAGAAGGCGACATGTGTGCCATTCAATTACCCCCTGGACCTGGGACATTCCAGCGATGGTGGAGGATTCTGCAGCCTGGGCATCTTGGTGGGTTTAGTCCACCTCAGAGTTAATATAGAACATAGAACGATACAGCGCAGTACAGGCCCTTCGGCCCACGATGTTGCTCCGAAACAAAAGCCATCTAACCTACACTATGCCATTATCATCCATATGTTTATCCAATAAACTTTTAAATGCCCTCAATGTTGGCGAGTTCACTACTGTTGCAGGTAGGGCATTCCACGGCCTCACTACTCTTTGCGTAAAGAACCTACCTCTGACCTCTGTCCTATATCTATTACCCCTCACTTTAAAGCTATGTCCCCTCATGCCAGCCATTTCCATCCGCGGGAGAAGGCTCTCACTGTCCACCCTATCTAACCCCCTGATCATTTTGTACGCTTATAGTCAGCTGCCTGGGCAAACAGGGAATCCGTGACCTCATGGATGCACCCGTGGGCTTTAGCTTGTGAAATGCCACACAAGTGCCCACCTGAGCCCTGGAATGAAGCAGTGGCATACAAGTTCAGGGCTGCGGCGACCTTACCAGCCACCGGGAGTGGGTATCCTCCTCCTCCAGGGAGTGCCAAGCCCGCGAGGACATGGCACAGGTGTCGCACTCTTTGTTGAGATGGAGTCTCCAGCATCACATGTTGTCTATCAACTCCTCGAAAGACCAACAACGCCTGTACACCTCGGGCTATCACTACCGTCCTCCTCTGGGTTCCTCCTCGGTCTGTTGGGTGGCCAGGTCTTCAAGATGTGCACATGGGGTGCTGTCTACAGCCTGTGTCGAGGCTGTTGCCTTCTCCGATGACTGGCCATCTGGACTGCTCCCAGCATCACAAGGCTATCCTCTGAGGGATAAACACCGCCATCCATTTAGCGATCTGCAAGGAATTGGAGAAGGAGACAGATCAACAGTCAGTTTGGACTTCGAACCCGGGACCCTCAAATCCCCCAAGCCTCCCTATCCTTACGTGTCTTTCCTTCTCTTAGCGTGCCATCCACCGAGCCAGATTGACTGGAAAACCTTGCTCTGCATTCTCACCCCGGTCACAGCAGGAGCCCTTGGACCCCGTGCATTTAACATAACCCCTTGGGCAGCAAGGTAGCACAGCGGCTAGCACTGTGTCTTCACAGCGGCAGGGTCCCAGGTTCACTGTCTGTGCCGAGTCTGCACGTACTCCCCGTGTCTGCGTGGGTTTCCTCCGGATGCTCCGGTTTCCTCCCACAGACCAAAGATGTGCAGGTTAGGTGGATTGGCCATGTCAAATTGCCCTTAGTCTCCAAAAAGGTGAGTCGGGGTTATTGGGTTAGGGGTATAGGGTGGAAGTGAGGGCTTAAGTGGGTCGGTGCAGACCCGATGGGCCGAATAGCCTCCTTCTGCACTGTATGTTCTATGACACCAGACCCCTGCCGGGAACATTAGGGAGCCGGGCTCAGGTATCTTCCCCTGATCCACACACTCACCCTTTGGTCGCGAGGATATCCCCAGTGCTGAAGCCCAGCTCTCGAGTGTTTGATTGTTGGTTGCTGCCTCTATGGTGCTGACGTTTCTTGAGGTCAGGCAAACTGTTCAGGCTTGAAAGTTTAATTGAAATGCGATGCAATAATCACCGTCTGAGACATGGCACGTGTACCCATGAGGAGCCACTTGAGAATATTTTGTTTATTAAACAGTCAACAGGAACAAATTTTTGAAAATCAACTGTGCACCATTCCACATATCACACTAACTATTCAACAACAAAGAAACATCACCATTCCATAGTGGTACCAATACAAAGCTACATCAGCTGATTTTCACAAAAACAATCAAACACACGGTATCACCCCTGGCAGGTTCCTCAACAGAAATGGAGGATAAGCCTGAGAATGTGTTATCATGTCCAGAACGTTGTTGTGGACATGATCCGTCCATCAATGTGTTATTTGTTCCACTTGTTCACCATATCAGTGCCATTCTCCGTCCAGGAGCTGCAGCTGTGCAGGCCCTCCAGCACCGCCCAATCTCACTGGAACCAAATCCTGGCATCCTCAAATTCTACTGGCGCTCAAGGTGCAGTTGAACATCTGGTCATCATATTTGGGTGTGATCTGAAACTCACCATCGGGAGTGGGCTGGTTAGATAGCAAACTGATTTGCGCTCTGCGCATATCTCGATTTTTGCTATTTAACCAGCGTGCCCAGATCTGCGGCAGGCGCAATGCTATGGTTAAATCATGCCCAAAATTTTTTTATTGATAAAGTGACACTATATACAGGTGTTTGCAGTCCTAGCTGTGCTGGAGCAGCAGCCCTCTGGTTGCACCCAGATCCTCTACATCGCTACAGTACTCTGCCCCATAGAGGACTCCACCCTCTGGGATGATCACCCATTCTCAGTACCCATTGGTCTTCAAGCCAGGTTACCCACTTCTGCTGTGCTATCTCCAAGAGACAGTCACCATGTCACTACGTCCTTCCATCTTTAACTTTTTGATATGATCTTCAAAATTAATCTACTCAAACCCAAATTCTAAATAAACATTATACGCACAAGTTAGACATTTGTAGATCAATGTAACGATTGTTCACTGATTAGGTCTTGAGGCTTGCATTTAACATAACACTTCTCCTAGCAGGTTTCAATTATGCACAGTTCCAAATATAGTCTTGCATTGGGCTCTTCCATACAGCTTGCCTCTTCCCGAGTTTGGTTCCAGACTCTGCGCTGACCGGGGACGACATACTTTACTGGGGACGATGTCACTCTCCAATCCTCCATTGATCCTTTTCTCTGTTGTGGTGGTATGTATTAGGGGTAATACGGTAATACGGTAATACAGGTGGAGGGATGCTGGGTCCTGATAGGATCTGCCACCTACTGGACTCCACCCAGAAATGCCGGTAGAAGAACCCAGTTTTTCCCTCCATTTCCCTCAGCTGTTGCATTCTGTAACCACGCTGCTGGGGATAAAGTTCTGCTTAATAAAGCCTTCAATTGACATTACCTCAACCTGCCTCGCGTCATATTGACGGTGCTACAATTTATTAAGCAGAATTTAAATTGAAGAAAACGACGTGGGAACATGGAGCTCCGAATCACCCCGGAGTGCCTGCGCATCGCACCCCAAACAGCTAACTCGGCCTCTATCTTCAAACACTGGATGGCATGCTTTGAGGGCTACCTCCGAACGGCCCCCGGCACACCGACTGACGAACAAAAGATGCTGGTCCTCTATTCCAGGATGAGTCCTGACGTCTACTCCCTTATCGAGGACAATGACGGTTTCACCGGTGCCATCGCCGCGCTGAAGGATATCTACATCCGGCCCGCCAACCAGGTTTTTGCTCGCTTCTAGCTCGCCACACGACGGCAATTTCCGGGGGAATCGCTGGACGAGTTTTATAACGCCCTGCAGATCCTGGGTCGAAACTGCAACTGCCCGGCGGTAACAGCGAGTGAACACACAGAGGTTCTGGTCCGCGATGCGTATGTGGCAGGTTTGGCCTCTTCCCAGATCCGCCAGAGGCTTCTGGAGAAAGAATCTCTGGGACCTACAGAAGCCCGGGCCCTGGCGGCATCCCTCGATGTGGCCTCGCGTAACGCCCACGCCTACGCCCCCGACCGCACTACAGCCCCTTGGGCTCCGTGGACCCCCGCTGCGGTCGACTCTCCGACACCCCCCCCCACCCCCGCAAACCTGCGTGGCCAAAACACCAGACCAACCGGGGGGGCCCCGCTGCTATTTTTGCGGCCAGCCGAAACACCCTCGGCAGCGATGCCCGGCCCGCGCGGCTACCTGCAAAAGCTGCAGGAAGAAAGGCCACTACGCGACGGTGTGCAAGTCCCGCGGGGTCGCCGCTATCTCCGGGGAAGAAACGGGACCACAGACCCAGCCCCCCCAGCGATCCACGTGTGACCAACGGACGCCGCCATTTTGGACCCCGGACGCCACGAGGGAGAGATGGGTGCCGCCATTTTGTCCACCCCCGACCGGGCTCGATCCGTGGACGCTGCCATCTTGGCTGAAGGACCCCGACACAGACGGCCACATACTGCCTGATTACGATGCTCAACTTCAACAACCACATCTGGCTTCGACGACCCTCGACCAGTCGCGACCCCGGACGCTCCAGACTGCAACCACTACAGTCCTAGTGAATGGCTACGAGACGCCGTATCTTATCGACTCTGGGAGCACGGAGAGCTTCATTCATCCGGACACGGTAAGGCGCTTTTCCCTCGTAATTCGGCCAAGCACCCAGAAAATTTTCCTGGCGCCGGGATCCCACTCCGTTCAGATCACGGGGTTCTGCATCGCTAACCTAACGGTGCAGGGGAGGGAGTTCCGAAATTACCGGCTGTATGTCCTCCCCCATCTCTGTGCGCCCACACTCCTAGGGTTGGACTTCCAATGCAACCTCCAGAGTTTAACATTTAAATTTGGCGGCCCTATACCCCCACTGACTGTCTGCGGCCTCGCGACCCTCAAGGTTGAACCGCCTTCCTTGTTTGCGAACCTCACACCGGATTGCAAACCCGTCGCCACAAGGAGCAGACGGTACAGCGCCCAGGACCGAGCATTTATCCGGTCCGAAGTCCAGAGGTTGCTGAAGGAAGGCATCATCCAGGCTAGCAACAGTCCCTGGAGAGCCCAGGTGGTAGTTGTTAAGACCGGGGAGAAACAGAGGATGGTCATCGACTATAGTCAGGCCATCAACAGGTACACTCAGCTAGATGCGTACCCTCTCCCCCGCATATCCGACATGGTCAATCGGATTGCACAGTACAAGGTCTTTTCCACCGTGGACCTCAAGTCCGCCTACCACCAGCTCCCCATCCATCCCGGTGACCGCAACTATACTGCCTTCGAAGCAGACGGGCGGTTATACCACTTTTTAAGGGTTCCATTCGGCGTCACGAACGGAGTCTCGGTCTTCCAACGAGAGATGGACCGAATGGTTGACCAGCGCGGTTTACGGGCCACGTTCCCGTATCTCGACAACGTCACCATCTGCGGCCACGACCAGCAGGACCACGACGCCAACCTCCAAAAATTCCTCCAGACCGCTCACGCCCTGAACCTCACTTACAACAAAGAAAAATGCGTGTTCCGCACCGATCGTCTAGCCATCCTGGGCTACGTAGTGCGTAATGGAGTGATAGGCCCCTACCCTGAACGCATGCGCCCCCTCATGGAATTCCCTCTCCCCTACTGTGCCAAAGACCTGAAACGTTGCCTGGGCTTCTTTTCTTATTACGCCCAGTGGGTCCCCCAGTACGCAGACAAGGCCCGTGCACTAATCCAGTCCACTACTTTTCCCCTGACGACAGAGGCATGCCAGGCCTTTAGCCGCATCAAAACGGATATCGCAAAGGCCACGATGCGCGCCATCGACGAGTCCCTCCCCTTCCAGGTCGAGAGCGACGCATCGGATGTAGCTCTGGCGGCCACCCTCAACCAAGCAGGCAGACCCGTGGCCTTCTTCTCCCGAACGCTCCACGCTTCAGAAATCCGCCACTCCTCAGTGGAAAAGGAGGCACAAGCAATAGTGGAAGCTGTGCGACACTGGAGGCATTACCTGGCCGGTAGGAGATTCACTCTCCTCACTGACCAACGGTCGGTTGCCTTCATGTTCGATAATGCACAGCGGGGCAAGATCAAGAACGACAAGATCTTGCGGTGGAGGATCGAACTCTCCACCTTCAATTATGAGATCTTGTATCGTCCCGGAAAGCTGAACGAGCCATCCGATGCCCTATCTCGCGGTACATGTGCCAATGTACAAGTGGACCGTCTACAAGCCCTCCACGAGGATCTCTGCCACCTGGGGGGTCACTCGTTTCTACCACTTCCTTAAGGCCCACAACCTCCCTTACTCCGTCGAGGACGTCCGAACAGTCACCAGAAACTGCCAGATCTGCGCTGAGTGCAAACCGCACTTTTTCAGGCCAGATAGAGCGCACCTGGTTAAGGCCTCTCGACCCTTTGAACGCCTCAGTTTGGATTTCAAAGGCCCCCACCCCTCCACCGATCGCAACGCGTACTTCCTGAACGTCGTTGACGAATACTCCCGTTTCCCTTTCGCCATCCCCTGCCCCGACATGACCGCGTCCACGGTCATTAAAGCCCTCGGTGCCATTTTTACACTGTTCGGTTTCCCCGACTATATCCATAGCGACAGGGGGTCCTCCTTTATGAGTGACGAACTGCGTCAATTCCTGCTCAGCAGGGGCATAGCCTCCAGCAGGACGACCAGTTACAACCCCCGGGGGAACGGGCAGGTAGAAAGGGAGAATGGAACGGTCTGGAAGGCCGTCCTGCTGGCCCTCCGGTCTAGGAGCCTCCCAATTTCCCGCTGGCAGGAAGTCCTCCCGGATGCCCTTCACTCTATCCGGTCCCTGCTGTGCACCACCACGAATCAAATGCCTCACGAGTGCCACCTCCTCTTTCCTAGGAGGTCCTCCTCTGGAACGCCACTTCCGACCTGGCTAGCAGCTCCGGGACCTATTCTGCTCCGGAAACATGTGCGGGCGCACAAGTCAGATCCGTTGGTGGAACGGGTGCATCTCCTTCACGCCAACCCGCAATACGCCTATGTGGAGTACAAAGAACAAAGAACAAAGAAATGTACAGCACAGGAACAGGCCCTTCGGCTCTCCAAGCCCGTGCCGACCATGCTGCCCGACTAAACTACAATCTTCTACACTTCCTGGGTCCGTATCCTTCTATTCCCATCCTATTCATGTATTTGTCAAGATGCCCCTTAAATGTCACTACCGTCCCTGCTTCCACCACCTCCTCCGGTAGCGAGTTCCAGGCACCCACTATCCTCTGCGTAAAAAACTTGCCTCGTACATCTACTCTAAACCTTGCCCCTCTCACCTTAAACCTATGCCCCCTAGTAATTGACCCCTCTACCCTGGGGAAAAGCCTCTGACTATCCACTCTGTCTATGCCCCTCATAATTTTGTATACCTCTATCAGGTCTTCCCTCAACCTCCTTTGTTCCAGTGAGAACAAACCGAGTTTATTCAACCTCTCCTCATAGCTAATGCCCTCCATACCAGGCAACATTCTGGTAAACCTCTTCTGCACCCTCTCTAAAGCCTCCACATCCTTCTGGTAGTGTGGCGACCAGAATTGAACACTATACTCCAAGTGTGGCCTAACTAAGGTTCTATACAGCTGCAACATGACTTGCCAATTCTTATCCTCAATGCCCTGGCCAATGAAGGCAAGCATGCCGTATGCCTTCTTGACTACCTTCTCCACCTGTGTTGTCCCTTTCAGTGACCTGTGGACCTGTACACCTCGATCTCTCTGACTTTCAATACTCTTGAGGGTTCTACCATTCACTGTATATTCCCTACCTGCATTAGACCTTCCAAAATGCATTACCTCACATTTGTCCGGATTAAACTCCATCTGCCATCTCTCCGCCCAAGTCTCCAAATAATCTAAATCCTGCTGTATCCTCTGACGGTCCTCATCGCTATCCGCAATTCCACCAACCTTTGTGTCGTCTGCAAACTTACTAATCAGACCAGTTACATTTTCCTCCAAATCATTTATATATACTACAAACAGCAAAGGTCCCAGCACTGATCCCTGTGGAACACCACTGGTCACAGCCCTCCAATTAGAAAAGCATCCTTCCATTGCTACTCTCTGCCTTCTATGACCAAGCCAGTTCTGTATCCACCTTGCCAGCTCACCCCTGATCCCGTGTGACTTCACCTTTTGTACTAGTCTACCATGAGGGACCTTGTCAAAGGCCTTACTGAAGTCCATATAGACAACATCCACTGCCCTACCTGCATCAATCATCTTAGTGACCTCCTCGAAAAACTCTATCAAGTTAGTGAGACACGACCTCTCCTTCACAAAACCGTGCTGCCTCTCACTAATACGTCCATTTGCTTCCAAATGGGAGTAGATCCTGTCTCGAAGAATTCTCTCCAGTAATTTCCCTACCACTGAAGTAAGGCTCACCGGCCTGTAGTTCCCGGGATTATCTATGCTACCCTTCTTAAACAGAGGAACAACATTGGCTATTCTCCAGTCCTCCGGGACATCCCCTGAAGACAGCGAGGATCCAAAGATTTCTGTCAAGGCCCCAGCAATTTCCTCTCCAGCCTCCTTCAGTATTCTGGGGTAGATCCCATCAGGCCCTGGGGACTTATCTACCTTAATATTTTTTAAGACACCCGACATCTCGTCTTTTTGGATCACAATGTGACCCAGGCTATCTACACCCCCTTCTCCAGACTCAACATCTACCAATTCCTTCTCTTCTCTATTGTTTTAAGAAGCCCTCCTGGATGCTCCTTATACAGGTCACACCTGCCCCGGAAGAGCTCCCAGTGGTCCAGATAATGGAAACCCTCCATCCTACACCAGCTACACCGATGGGCGACAGGACACGGTCTCCCTGCGAGATCTGGCGCCCGCCGGAGCTACCCACACCCGCCCAACGCCAATCACCACCTCCTCACTCCCGCCGGTTCATCCCGCAGCCACCCCCTTCCCGGGGGGTTTGGTTCTCCTCCCAGACCCACCCAGGAGTAAGGACACAGGGGACAGCGCTACGCTCCCAGAGTCGACGGGACTCGAGCCAGCGCCATCACCACCACAGCGCCATTACCACCATGCCCGAGTGGATCGGAAAGGACGACCAGGGCGCCCATCCGGCACATAGAATCACTTTAACTCTCAACGTTTTCAGTTATTGTGTCTTGTTATAGTTATCGCATCATGCCGACCCTGTTTGGCCCGTTGGCCCAGTTGAAGCGATAATTTTGTGTTTTGTTCAAAGTTACGGCACAGTACCGACTCTGTAAACCCCTACCGCCATGCGACCCACCATCCCGCCTGGTATTTTTTCAACAAGGGGTTGTGGTGGTATGTATTAGGGGTAATACGGTACACCACGTGTCGACAGGCTATTGGTGGAGGGATGCCAGATCCTGATAGGATCTGCCACCTACTGGACTCCACCCAGAAATGCCAGTATAAGAACCCAGTTTTTCCCTCCATTTCCCTCAGCAGTTGCATTCTGTAACCACGCTGCTGGGGATAAAGTTCTGCTTAATAAAGCCTTCAATTGACATTACCTCAACCTGCCTCGCGTCATATTGACGGTGCTACATCTGTCAAGCACTTTACTCTCCAATGCATACAGGTACCATCATCACAATACAACACAGTTTTATGTCTCGGCAGCTCATTCACAAACTCGGTCTGTCACTTATGAAGGAAATGGTTATGGTACTCTACTTCTGGTGCTTATATCGTGTGTTAAATTTCCTTCTCGTTCTAGCATTTCTATTCAGCATATTTTCCATCGACCATGTTACCGTTAGTTTTTGTGTATTTCTATTAGTGTGACCATTTCAGCAATCTTGTTCTGGCACGTAATCTCAGTTTCCTTCTCTGCCTGAATTGCTGCTTTGTCTAGTTCTCTCCGGCATAACTTCCACAGCTGAGTCGCTTCATTTTCCAATCTCTTACTCAATTGAGAGCTGATTTGTATCCGATGATTAAGCTGTTCTGCTTGGTTTCTGAATCTCCTTCTCGGTATCTGCAAGTTTTACTCTCAGTCTATTTGTCTCCTGTAAACGTTGCTCCATCAGTATTCCAACCTTGATTTCCAGCTCTTTGTGAAAACTTCCCAATCCACTGACATTTTTCACCAGCTTAACAATCTGTGACTGAACACATCAGAGTTTTCCCTCAATCATTGTAGCTATTTCTCTGCCATAATAACATTCTCTTGCCAAAAAGAATCGCAATCATTCTTTCGTCCGTCGCTCTGCTTTTGCAATCCATTCAGTTTATCCGTTTCTGAGATTCTTCCAAGGCAATTCCAACATTCTCTTCGAACAACATTTGATAACAATCTCTCCTTCTCATGCTTTGTAAGTTTTCTGACAACTGCTATGTTCCTTTTGTTGTGGTTGCATCAAACTCTACTTCTATGTTCAACATTTCTTTCTTATTCCTGTTATATTTATTCGACAATTCTCCTGAATTGCTAACTTGTTCCAACAGTTGTGTTCTCTCTTTGAGTTTGTCCACTGCTATGTCCTCCTCAGCATCATCAAACAGCGAACAGTTATTGCCTCTCTGCAGAATACCAATTTCTCGAGTTTATTTGTATTTTCCACATGATTGGTAGCTTGATCAATCAATTGATCAATTAAACTGGGTTTAAACTAGTTTGGCAGGGGGATGGGAACCAGAGCTATGGATCAGAGGATAGGGTAGCTGTTGAACAGGCAGAAATAGAATGCAGCGAGTCTGTGAGGAAGGATAGACAGTTGATAGGGAAAAGTTGCACTCAGTGGAATGGGTTAAAGTGTGTCTGTTTCAATGCAAGGAGTGTCAGGAATAAGGGAGATGAACTTAAAGCATGGATCAGTGCTTGGAACTACGATGTTGTGGCCATTACGGAGACATGGATTTCACAGGGGCACGAATGGCTGTTCAATGATCCGGGGTTTAGATGTTTTCAGAAGAATCGGGAGGGCGGTAAAAGAGGAGGGGGAGTTGCACTGTTAATTATGGAGTGCATCACAGCTGCAGAAAAGGAGGTAGTTGAGGAGGGCTTGTCTACTGAGTCAGTATGAGTGGAAGTCAGAAACAAGAAAGGAGCAGTCACTTTATTGGGAGTTTTTTATAGACCCCAAAATAGCAGCAGAGAGATAGAGGAACAGATTAGTCGGAAAATATTAGAAAGGTGCAGAAGTAACAGAGTTGTTGTCATGGGTGACTTCAATTTCCCTAATATTGACTGGAACCTCCTTATTGCAAATGGTTTGGATGGAGCAAATTTTGTCAGGTGTGTACAGGAAGGATTCCTGACTCAATATGTAGATAGGCCGACTAGGGGGGA
The DNA here is from genome assembly GCF_047496885.1 of Scyliorhinus torazame. Taxonomy (NCBI): domain Eukaryota; kingdom Metazoa; phylum Chordata; class Chondrichthyes; order Carcharhiniformes; family Scyliorhinidae; genus Scyliorhinus; species Scyliorhinus torazame. The sequence continues at coordinate 65,641,201 of NC_092723.1, read as the reverse complement.
GGCTATATTGGACTTGGTGCTCGGCAACGAACCAGGTCGTGTGTCAGATGTCTCGGTGGGAGAACATTTCGGTGACAGTGACCACAACTCCTTTGATCTTTACCATAGTCATGGAGAGGGATAGGAACAGACCGTATGGGAAGGTATTTAATTGGGGGAGGGGAAATTATACTGCTATTAGACAGGATCTAAGGAGCATAAAGTGGGAACAATTGTTCTTGGGGAAATGCACAACAGTCATGTGGGGGTTGTTTAAGGAGCACTTGCTGCGAGTGCTGGATAGTTTTGTTTCCCTGAGACGAGGAAGGAATGGTAAGGTCAAGGAGCCTTGGATGACAAGAGACGTGGAGCTTCTAGTCAAGAGGAAGAAGGAAACTTACGTAAGGTTGAGGAAGCAAGGATCTGGCACGGCTCTGGAGGGTTACAAGGTAGCCAGGAAAGAACTCAAAAATGAACTGAGGAAAGCTAGAAGGGGGCATGAAAAAGCACTGGTGGGAAGGATTAGGGAAAACCCCAAGGCGTTCTACACTTATGTGAGAAATAAGTGAGGGTAGGGCCGATCAGGGATAGTGGAGGGAACTTGTGCCTAGAGTCTGAGGAGATGGGGGAGGCCCTAAATGAATATTTTGCTTCAGTATTCACTAGAGAGAGGGACTTTTTTGCTAATGAGAACAGTGTGAACCAGGTTAATAGACTTTAACAGGTTGATATTAAGAAGGAGGATGTGCTGGAAATTTTGAAAAGCATCAGGCTAGATAAGTCCCCTGGGCCAGACAGGGTTAAAGGCAGGATTCTTGGAAATGTGGAGGAACAGGTCTTGGGGTCCACGTACATAGATCCCTCAAAGTTGCCACCCAGGTTGATCGGGTTGATAGAAGGCGTATGCTGTGTTGGCTTTCATTAACAGGGGGATTGAGTTTAAGAGCCGTGAGGTTTTTTCCTGCAGCTTTATAAAACCCTGGTTAGACCACACTTGGAATATTGTGTCCAGTTCTGGTCGCCTCATTATAGGAAGGATGTGGATGCTTTGGAGAGGGTACAGAGGAGATTTACCAGGATGCTGCCTGGACTGGAGGGCATGTCTTATGAAGAAAGGTTGAGGGAGCTAGGTGCTTTTCTCACTGAAGCGAAGAAGGAAGAGAGATGACTTTATAGACATGTACAAGGTGATGAGAGGCATGGATAGAGTGGATAACCAGAGACTTTTCCCCAGGGCGGAAATGGCTGTCACGAGAGGACATAATTTTAAAGTGATTGGAGGAAAGTGTGGGGGCGATGTCAGAGGCAGGTTCTTTACACAGAGAGTGGTGGGTGCGTGGAATGCACTGCCAGCGGAGGTGGTGGAGTCAGAGCCATTAGAGACATTTAAGCGACTCTTGGACAGGTACATGGACAGCAGTAAATTGAAGGGGTGTAGGTTTGGTTGATCTCAGATTAGGATAAATGGTTGGCACAACATCGTGGGCCGAAGGGCCTGTACTGTACTGCACTGTTCTATGTTCTATGTTCTAATTGGATCTCTAAAGAAATCTCAATAATGGCTCTGGTAAAAGACACCTCTGCTCTAATTTCTTTCTCAACAGTAGGGTGACCCTTGCAGTAGATGATACATGATGTCATATCTGAGCGGCATGGATCAAATCATTGATGTGTTTCACTCTGGGACTAGCTGTCCTCTCACCCATCACAAAATTGATTGCCTCCATTCTATGGGATTTCCTTGCCTCTACTCGAGTTCCATGCTATGACCTCTGTTGCTGAGTTCTGTTTGTACTTTTTCTCTCAATCCTTTTTATTCCTTATTCACATCTTCACACTCTAACCCCAGTTCCCTCACACTTTACTGGTGAATGTTGTATTGGTCCTTACTGACCTTCATAGATTTCCTGGAAACTTCCACCTTTTTTGTTGTGTTTCCTTTTTCTTTCTTGGCTTTGATGTAGCTGGGCTTCTTCCCATTTGGATCGGGATCACAAATTTTTCCTATTTTCTATTTGCTGTTGTTTTAAGTGAAGTTTATCCAACACTTTTTTTCTTCATTCTGAGTTATTGTTCTCCTGTGGCTTGTCTTACATCTGACTGATTACAGCTTTATTACTTGCCTGTAGTTTACGGCCAAAACTTTAGAGTAACTTCTAGTTATGATACAAAGGGATGGGACTCAACCAAATCTTGTTGCCTTCAGGTCTTCATTTAGTCCTTTAGGGTCTCCTGTTGCCCTCTTTCTGGGTTCTCTCTCTGCCCCTCCCCCCCCTCTCTGGGGTTCTCCAATGCTCCCCCTCCCACTTTGAGGTTTTTCAAAGCTCCATCCACTCTGGGGTCTTCAAATGCGTTTCCCTCTCCTGGGTGTTTTACTGCCTTCTCTGAGTCTGGCATAGCCTCTGCCTTGAGGACATAATTGCTTCCTTTGAGGTCTTCTTTGCCTCCTTTGAGGTCTTGTGTTGCTTACCATAGAATCCCTACAGTGCAGAAGGAGGCCATTCGGCCGATCGAGTCTGCACCAACCCTTTGAAAGAGCACCCTACCTAGGCCCAATCCTCTGCCCGCCCTATTCCTGCAACCCACCCTAAGGGACAATTTAGCATGGCCAAGCCACATAACCTGCACATCTTTGGCTGTGGGAGGAAACTGGAGTACCTGGAGGAAATCCATGCAGACAGGGGGAGAATGTGCAAACTCCACACAGTCACCCGAAGTCGGAATTGATCCCGGATCCCTAGCGCTATGAGGCAGCAATGCTAACCAATGTGCCACCCTGATAGACCCCTTTTTTAGAGTGTCCCTCTATAAGGGATCTTCTCTGATTTTCCTACGCCTTGTTTTTTGTTCCTGCTTACAGTTGTTGCATTAAATGTTGTGCACTTTTAAATACATTGCCGCTTTAACACTGTCAACCTATTTTTCTAACTGCCCATAGCTGCTCTCTTTTTCTTTCTCTCTGTCTGTGTAATTCCCATACTTCTGGGGGTTCAGTGCAAAATTGGCAGGCCCTCCCTTGAACCTTTCTTTCCTCTGAAAACTTCTCTTTAACTGTTAGAAAACTCTCTTAACATCTCTGCAACTTATTTTTCTTTTTGTTACCTGGAGAGTCCGTTTTCTTTTCTTTTTCTGATGTGACGTTAACATTACTTACAGCGGGCGCTGTCCATTTCTGGACCATCATTTTCTGAACACTTTTAAACTTTTTTTTTTACTTCTCCTCACCTAAAATCTTTAAAACGTCAGTGCCTGTGTGAACATAATTTATTCATCTCATTGCCAATATGTTGTAGTGTTGTCAAGACACTTTAGGCAGGAACAAAATGTACTTATTGATAAAAAGAAATGCGTACAGGTGTTTGCAACCCTAGGCTGTCCTGGAGCAACAGCCCCAGCTGCTCCAGTCCTTACATGCTCACGACATGGCTTTCAGATATACTCTTCTCGAGAAAGGACTCAACCCTCTGGGGTGACCACCTCCTCTCGATCCCCATTGATCCCTCAAGTCAGGTGACCCGCTTCTGCTGTACTGTCTTAAAGAGACAGACACTACAATCACTAATCCACCCAATCAAGCTTCTGTGGGTTTCTCCTCAAATCCCCCCCAGATTTTTATTTTTAATTATTGTCACGTGTACCAAGGTACAGTAATTGTTCTACCATGAGTCAACTGAGTTGACTGGATGCTGGCTTCCACATGAGTAATTTCAAATTTCTCTTTCAAAAAGGGCAGCACAGTAGCACTGTGGCTTCACAGCACCAGGGTCCCAGGTTCGATTCCCCGCTGGGTCACTGTCTGCACGTTCTCCCCGTGTCTGCGTGGGTTTCCCCTGGGTGCTCCGGTTTCCACCCACAGACCAAAGACGTGCAGGTTAGGTAGATTGGACATGCTAAATTCCTCTTTGTGTCCAAAAAAAAGCTTAGGAGGGGTTACTGGGTTATAGGGATAGGGTGGAAGTGAGGGCTTAAGTGGGTCGGGCCAGACTCGATGGGCCGAATGGCCTCCTTCTGCACTGTATGTTCTATGTTCTATGTATAAAAAGACAAGCCTTGGAATCTGCTTTCAAACAATGCCTTCCCTCAACTGTTTCCAGAAAGGATCCACTTCCAGGATTTCCAATACTCCATTCAGTATTCCTTTGTCTTGAGTAATCAAGACCTTTCAAACTTTCACACAATGGGTAATTATTCCGGGTGCGTTATTACTCTGGACAGATAGTTACTACAGTTGGGTAATTATGCTGGGTGTGTCATTACTCCATGTGGGTACTAACTCCAGGGTAGGTAGTTACTCAGGGTGGGTAGTTACTCTGAGTGGGTAATTACTACTGGTGTGTTGTTACTCTGTACAGGTAGTTACTTCAGGTGGGTAATTACTCTGGGTGGGTAATTCCTCTGAGTGGGCTGTTACTCCAGGTGAGTAATTACTCTGGGTGTTTCATTACTCTGTATGGGTAATTACTCCAGGTGGGTAATTACTCCAGGTGTGTTGTTACTCTGGATGGGTAATTAGTCTGGGTGTGTAGTTACTCTGGGTGGCGAGTTGTTCTGGGTAGGTAGTTACCCCAGATTGGTAGTTATTCTGGGTGTGTTGTTATTCTGTACAGGTAGTTACACTGTACCGCTACTTACTCTGGGTTGGTAATTACTTTGGGCGTACCGTTACTCCTTACGGGTAGTTACTCTGTCGGAGTAGTTGTCCTGAATGGGTAGTTACTTAGGCTTTGTCATTACTCAAGGCGGGTAGTTACTCTGGGTGGATAATTACTCTGGGTGGGTAATTACTCCAGGTTTATTGATACTCCAAATGGGTAGTTACTCTTTGCAGTAATTACTCTGTGTGGGTAATTACTCTGGATGTGACATTATTCTATGTGCATAGTTCCTCTGGGTGGCTGGTTACTCTGGGTGGGTAGTTACAGTAGGTGGGTAGTTACACCAGGTGGGTAGGTACTCCAGATGTGTCATTACTCTTTACAGGTGCTTACTCTGTACAGGTAGTTACTCTGGATGGGTAGTTATGCCATATGGTCAGTTACTCTGGGCAGACAGTTACTCCAGGTGTGTCATTACGCTGTGCAGATACTTACTTCATGTAGGTAGTCACTCTGGGTGGGTAATTACTCTGGCTGCATTGTTACACCATACAGGCAGTTACTCCATGTGGGTAGTTACTCTGGGAGTGTTGTTACTCCATTCGGGCCGTTACTCCATAAGGGTAGTTCCTCCGAGTAGGTAGTTACGCTGTACAGGTAGTTACGCTGTGTGGGTAGTTACTCTGGATGGATAGTTTCTCTGGGCAGGTAGTTACTCTGAGTGGGTAGGTACTCCCGGAGGGTAGTTGCTCTGGGTGTGTTGATACTCTACGTGATAGTTACTCTGGGCAGGTAGTTATGCCAGGCTGGTAGTTACACCAGGTGGGTAGTTACTCTGGGCGGGTAGTTACTCTGGATGTGTAGTTGCTCTGGGCAGGTTGTTATGCCAGGTGGGTATTTATTCTCGGCAGATAGTTACTCAAGGTGAGCAGTTACACCAGGCAGGTAGCTATGGCAGGCGGGTAGATACTCTAGGCAGATAGTTACTCTGGGCAGGTAGTTACACCAGGCGGGTAGTTATGCGAGGCGTGGTATTACTCTAGATGGGTAGTTATTCTGGGTGGGTAGTTACTCTGGGCAGGTAATTACTCTGGGAGGGTCGTTATACCAGGTGAGTAGTTACTCTCGGAAGGTAGTTAGCCTGGACGGGTAGTTACTCTGGGAAGGTAGTTACTCTGGGCGGGTACTTATGACAGGCGGGTAGTTACACAACGTGGGTCGTTACTCCGGGCGGGTAGTTACTCTGGGCAGGTAGTTACACCAAGCTGGTAGTTACTCTGGGAAGGAAGTTACTTTGAATGGGTAGTAAATCTGGGGGCCGGTGTAGCTCAGTTGGCTTACTCTGGACGCTAGTTACTCTGGGTGGTTTGTTACTCGAGGTGGGTAGTTACTCCGGGTGGGTACTTATTCCAGGTGCGTTGTTGCTCCCAGGCAGACAGCTGAAAGATTACCTCCTGATTCTAGGCTTCACATACAGGACAGGTCGATAATACTGGATCCAAGAGAATATCAGTGCAAACATGAGTGGAGATTGCTGAGGAGAGGTTTGTTGTGCCTGACTGGAGAATAATGGAGAGCTCCCATTGTGACTGGATTGCTCTGAGCAGGAACATTGTCTGCATTACAGCATAATAGCCTAGGTGTCAGTTGTGATTCAGTGGTGGTGAGCACGTTGTTTGTTCAAGTACCAATCCCGAACCATGAGCAAATAATCCTGGCTGACACCTCAGTGTTGGACTGTTGGATGAATTGTTCAACCAAGTATCTGTCTATCCTCTCGATTAGGTGTGAGAATTCCCATTTGTGGTAGTATGCATTGGGGTCATGTGGGACTGTGAAGCCGTGATGTCATTGGCTGACAGATCCCGGGTCCTGGTTGGCTGTTGACCTCTAGCTCCGCCCTGAAGGCGGAGTATAAGAACCAGGAGTTCTCCCCCGCAGGCCAGTCTGTTACTGAACTGCGGGGAACAAGTCACGCTTAATAAAGCCTCATCGACTTCATCTCTATTCGTCTCTCGTGAGTCTTTGTGCGCTACAATTTATTAAGCGTGCTTAAAGGACTATGGAGCTCAGGATCATCCCGGAATGCCTGAGGATCAGCCCCCACGCAGTGAACTCAGCAGCAGTTTTTAAACACTGGCAGACTTGTTTCGAAGCATACCTCCGAACGGCCCCCGGCCGGGTCACAGAAGACCAGAAACTACAGGTCCTGCACTCGAGGGTAAGCCCAGAAATTTTCCCTCTCATCGAAGACGCAGAGGATTTCCAGACGGCGTTCGCAGCACTAAGGAGCATCTATGTTCGCCCAGTGAACCAGATCTACGCACGCTACCAACTCGCAATGAGACGGCAAAGTCCCGGAGAATCGCTGTACGAATTCTACGCCGCGCTGCTAATTTTGGGACGGGCCTGCAGCTGCCCGCCGGTAAACGCGATTGAACACATGGACATGTTGATGCGCGATGCTTTTGTCGCAGGTATGAACTCTCCCCAAATCCGCCAAAGACTTTTGGAAAAAGAGTCTCTGGGACTCTTAGAGGCACGGGCCCTTGCAGCCTCCCTGGATGTAGCCGCGCGAAACGCCCGCGCGTACGGCCCCGACCGCGCGGCAGCCCCTTGGGCTCCATGGACCCCCGTCGCGACAACCCCCCCCCCCCCCCACCCCACAGGCTTGCGCGGTTCAGACTCCAAGTCGTCCCGGGGGGGCCCGCTGCTATTTCTGCGGCCAGGCGAAACACCCCCGGCAGCGCTGCCCGGCCCGCGCAGCGATTTTCAAGAGCTGCGGGAAAAAGGGCCATTTCGCGGCTGTGTGCCGGTCCCGGGAGGTCGCCGCTGTCCCAGGAGAAGAAGCAGTCCTGCGCGTTTCTAACGCTCCCCAACCCCCCCAGCGCCCTATGTACGACCCGCAGGCGCAGCAATTTTGGGTCCCGGCCACCGCTGTCCCCGGAGAACAAGCAGTCCTGCGCGTTTCAAACGCTCCCCAACCTCCCCAGCGCCCCATGTGCGACCCGCAGGCGCCGCCATTTTGGGTCCCGGCCACCACGAGGGGAGGAGGGGCGCCGCCATCTTGGGACCCCCAGCCCTGTGCGACGCATGGGGGCGGCCATTTTGTCCACCCCCGCCGCCATCTTGTGACCCCCAGCCATGTGCGATGCATGGGGGCGGCCATTTTGTTCACCCCCGCCGCCATCTTGGACGGCAACAATGGACCCCAGCATCGACGCTTCAACGGGGTTCGAGGAAGATGCTGAAGCACTACGACCACGTCTGGCCTCAATGATGCTGGACCAAGCACGGCCCCGGACGCTCCAGACGACGACAACAACGGTGATGATCAACGGGCACGAGACACCATGCCTGGTCGACTCCGGGAGCACAGAAAGCTTCATCCACCCCGACACGGTAAGACGCTGTTTTTTGACCATCCGTCCCAGTGCGCAAAAGATTTCCCTAGCGGCAGGATCCCACTCCGTACAGATCAAAGGCTACTGCATAGTGACCCTAACGGTGCAAGGGAGGGAGTTTAAAACTACAGGCTCTACGTCCTTCCCCAACTCTGCGCGCCCACATTACTGGGATTAGACTTCCAGTGCAACCTGCAGAGCCTAACTTTCCAATTCGGCGGCCCAATACCCCCACTCACTATCTGCGGCCTCGCAACCCTCAAGGTTGAGCCCCCATCATTGTTTGCAAACCTCACCCCGGATTGCAAACCCGTCGCCACGAGGAGCAGATGGTACAGCGCCCAGGACCGGACATTCATTCGGTCCGAAGTCCAGCGGCTACTGAAGGAAGGCATAATCCAGGCCAGCAATAGTCCCTGGAGAGCACAGGTGGTAGTAGTAAAGACAGGGGAGAAGCAAAGGATGGTCATAGACTATAGCCAGACCATCAACAGGTACACACAGCTAGATGCGTACCCTCTCCCCCGCATATCCGACATGGTCAATCGGATTGCCCAATACAAGGTCTTCTCCACCGTGGACCTCAAGTCCGCCTACCATCAGCTCCCCATCCGCCCAAGTGACCACAAGTACACAGCCTTCGAGGCAGACGGGCGATTATACCACTTCCTAAGGGTCCCATTTGGCGTCACAAATGGGGTCTCAGTCTTCCAACGAGAGATGGACCGAATGTTGATCAACACGGGTTGCAGGCCACGTTCCCGTATCTCGACAATGTAACCATCTGCGGCCACGATCAGCAGGACCACGACGCCAACCTCCAAAAATTCCTCCAGACCGCTAAAGCCTTGAACCTCACATACAACGAGGACAAGTGCGTTTTTAGCACAAACCGGCAAGCCATTTTGGGATATGTAGTGCGCAATGGGATAATAGGCCCCGACCCCGAACGTATGCGCCCCCTCATGGAATTTCCCCTCCCTCACTGCTCCAAAGCCCTAAAACGCTGCCTGGGGTTCTTTTCATATTACGCCCAGTGGGTCCCCCAGTACGCAGACAAGGCCCGCCCCCTGATACAGACCACGACCTTCCCTCTGTCGACAGAGGCTTGCCAGGCCTTCAGCCGCATCAAAGCGGATATCGCAAAGGCCACGATGCGCGCCATCGACGAGTCCCTCCCCTTCCAGGTCGAGAGCGACGCCTCCGATGTAGCTCTAGCGGCCAACCTTAACCAAGCGGGCAGACCCGTGGCCTTCTTCTCCCGAACCCTCCACGCCTCAGAAATCCGCCACTCATCAGTGGAAAAGGAAGCCCAAGCCATAGTGGAAGCTGTGCGACATTGGAGGCATTACCTGGCCGGCAGGAGATTCACTCTCCTCACTGACCAATGGTCGGTAGCTTTCATGTTCGATAATGCACAGCGGGGCAAAATTAAAAATGACAAGATCTTAAGGTGGAGGATCGAGCTCTCCACCTTCAACTACGAGATCTTGTACCGTCCCGGAAAGCTGAACGAGCCGTCCGATGCCCTATCCCGCGGCACATGTGCCAACACACAAATAGGCCGTCTCCAAGCCCTCCACGAGGACCTCTGCCGCCCGGGGGTCACTCGGTTCTACCATTTTATAAAGTCCCGCAACCACCCCTACTCTGTGGAGGAGGTCCGTACAGTCACCAGGAACTGCCACATCTGCGCAGAGTGCAAACCGCACTTTTTCAGGCCAGATAGAGCGCACCTGATCAAGGCTTCCCGTCCCTTTGAACGCCTCAGTCTGGATTTCAAAGGGCCCCTCCCCTCCACCGACCGCAACACATACTTCCTGAACGTGGTGGACGAGTACTCCCGTTTCCCCTTCGCCATCCCCTGCTCTGACATGACAGCGGCCACAGTCATTAAAGCCCTTAACACCATATTCACACTGTTCGGTTGCCCCGCATACGTCCATAGCGACAGGGGGTCCTCCTTCATGAGTGACGAGCTGCGCCAGTTCCTGCTCAGCAAGGGTATAGCCTCGAGCAGGACGACCAGCTACAACCCCCGGGGGAACGGGCAAGTAGAGAGGGAGAACGGCACGGTCTGGAAGACCGTCCTACTGGCCCTACGGTCCAGGGATCTCCCAGTTTCACGGTGGCAGGAGGTCCTCCCGGACGCCCTCCACTCCATCCGGTCGCTACTGTGTACCACTACTAACCAGACGCCTCATGAGCGCCTCCTTGTCTTCCCCAGGAAGTCCTCCTCTGGAACGTCGCTGCCGACCTGGCTGGCGGTCCCAGGACCCATCTTGCTCCGGAAACATGTGCGGGCGCACAAGTCGGACCCGTTGGTCGAGGGGGTTCACCTCCTCCACGCGAACCCGCAGTACGCCTACGTGGAGTACCCCGATGGCCGACAGGACACGGTCTCCCTGCGAGATCTGGCGCCCGCCGGCAACACGCACACCCCCCCCGACACCTATCACCCCCTCCCTGCCACCGGCGCACCCCGCGACAGCCCCCTTCCCGGGAGGATCGGTCCTCCTCCCAGGTCCGACCAGAAGTGAAGCTGAAGCAGAAACCGTAAAGCTCCTGGAGGCGACAACACTGGAACAAGCACCACCACCACCAGGGCTGAGGCGATCGACAAGGATGACCAGACCGCCCGACCGACTTGTGGCATTGGTGTAACACTAGAATGTTGTGGACTTTATTGAGAATTTTTTTCCCTTTTTCCCTCTTACGAATACTGTCAATAGTTCAAAACAAAAAATACCCTGTACATACTGTGATGACATGCAAACGTTTTCCTCCCAGGACCAGCCTTGTAAACCTCTACCACCATGCGAAGCACCACCCCGCCGGGTTCATTTTTAACAAGGGGTGAATGTGGTAGTATGCATTAGAGGTCATGTGGGACTGTGAAACCGTGATGTCATTGGCTGACAGATCCCGTGTCCTGGTTGGCTGTTGACCTCTAGCTCCGCCCTGAAGGCGGAGTATAAGAACCAGGAGTTCTCCCCCGCAGGCCAGTCTGTTACTGAACTGCGGGGAACAAGTCACGCTTAATAAAGCCTCATCGACTTCATCTCTTTTCGTCTCTCGTGAGTCTTTGAGCGCTACACCATTGCACTATTAAAGGAAGAGACGAGCAGTTCTCCAAATGTCCAGGTCAACATTTAATTCTCAAGCCAAATCACGCGATAACATATCACCTGGTCCTTCTCACATTACTTTTTTTAAGACGTTGATCCACACAGATTGGCATTTTCCTTATTTACAACAGTGACTTCACTTTAAAAGTATTTCAATGGCTGTAAAGCCCATGGGAACATCCTGAGGCAGTGGAATGTGCTACATTGATCTTTTGTTGGTCGCGGAAGAGAAAATATTTACTTCTCAAAAAGGACAGAAGGTTTATATCCTCAAAATTAGACCTCAGCCGTAAGGCCAGGATATTTTTTTAAAGTGTTAAAATTAGCATTGGTGGCAGGAGAGTAGAGTGTTGTACACAAATTGAAAACGGGTGACATTTATTTTTTTGAAAAATGAATCAAACATCTTCCACAATTCCACTGACAACTTTGGCTCGTGTGATTCCAATCATTGTTGTAAACCATTAAATTAACTTTCAGTTTTGTCTGGGGAAATTAACCTGATAGAATGAAAATGACACACATAAGTAATGACTGTTCAGTTGGTGGATTAAAGCTAATGAACTGAGAATTATTTGCACTGTCATTAAGCAGTGTTTGTTAAAAGAACTATTCACCCCAAAATATGTCACTCCGTGATGAGAATCGGAATTACCTTCTCCTCCTCAAGTAGATCATTTAAATAAAAAGCTCACGTACTTTCCCTCAGTGGTTCTCCACAGAAATAAGGGACGCGATTCTCCACTCCCGCGACTTAGTGCCCACTCCGTCGTGAACGGAGTCGAGTTTCACGACGGCACGAAATGGCCCCGATCGCGATCGATTCAGGGCCCGAAAATGGGCTAGGAGCGGGGCCGCGAGGAACTCGGGGGGGCGTGGCGCAGAAGCAGCGTCGTAAGCGCGCGATGCCCGAATGACGAGGCGCTGCGCCATAAATGGCGCGATCCGCGCACGGAAGGACCCAGGAGGAGGAGAAGGAGGAGAGATGGCTGAGCCCCGATGAAGCGCACCGAGGTTCCGGGATACAAACCGGGACACCCTCCTCGATGAGGTTGAAAAGCAAAGGGCCACCCTCTGCCCAAGACGTGGGCATCGCCAGCCGTCCAGCATGGTGAGGCGCGGTTGTCGTGAAGTTGGCACCGCTGTGAGTGCTGTGGGGCACACCGCCCGGTATGGGGGGCAATGTAGGAAGAAGCTGCATGACCTCATTCGGGCTGCCAGGGTAAGTTCCATGAGGGTGCCCCCGGGTCACAACAAACCCCCCCCCCCCACCCCCCCCCGGGCACGAGGGTGGGAAGTGGGGTGGGGGGGTGGGGGGGGGGAGTTCAGGGTGCACAACCTTGTACTCGACCCACATGAGCACCACGACCCCCTGGAGAGGTGCCATGGCGTGGCTCCAACTGTCTCCTCACCCAGCATTAATATAGCCTATATCTGCACGCCCCGATGACACCCGCCTAATTGTGATGCTTTATCCAACCGCCCCCCCCTCCTCCCCGCCCCCCCTCACCCCCGCAGGACAAGACAGCTCACAACCAACGTGAGCGTATGAGAACCGGAGGGGCTTCTCCGGTCCTGCACCCCCTAAATGTTCACGAGCAGAGGGCCCTGGACCTCGCTGGGGGATCCGCTGGGGGATGCCACTGCACCCTCGATCCCCTCCCCCCTCACACTCATGCCACTGCACCCTCGATCCCCTCCCCTCTCACACTCTGGCCACTGCACCCTCGATCTCCTCCCGCTCACACTCATGCCACTGCACCCTCGATCCCCTCCCCCCTCACACTCATGCCACTGCACCCTTGATCCCCTCCCCCCTCACACTCATGCCACTGCACCCTCGATCCCCTCCCCCCTCACACTCATGCCACTGCACCCTCGATCCCCTCCCCCCTCACACTCTGGCCACTGCACCCTCAATCCCCTCCCCCCTCACACTCATGCCACTGCACCCTCGATCCCCTACCCCCCTCACACACTGCCCCCCCACGACCATACACCTGGCCCAGTGTGTTTAACAAACCCCGGATCGTTGTGTTCCCCAGGGCCAGCCGCCGAATGTCCAGTGTCGCCTCGGCAAAGACACAGCCGACCATCTCCAACCTCAAGCGCACCCAGGGACGCACGCCAGAGGGTGGCAGTCGGTCGGACAGGAGGGCCATCCTCTCAGTATGGGACGCTGGATGGGGACGCACATACGATGGACAGAGACAATACTGAGGGGCACAGGATGGACAGTGACGATGACGCACAGAGAATGGCCACACAGTCGCGGATTCACCTGGAGGGCAACGTGACATGGGCCGCATGCACCTTGCGCTGGGCCATGAGGGGGACCAGTACACACCAGATGTCCTAACGGATGATGACCTCGAGCTAGCAGCACTGCTGTCTCCCACACCATCCACCATCGCAGAGACACTCACCTCGGTTGGGCAGATAAGTGATGAGGCTCCCGGGTTACGGTCTGGTGCGCACCACACAGCTGAGCCGGTACAGCAGGTGGAGTTTGGACCAGCCGAGGGGCTGGACGGTCAGAGGGCAGCCCAGGCCCAGCAAACAGCTGCCGCCCAGACGGTTCCCGGTTCCTGGATGTACTTGACCAACCCGGACAACCGATGCATGTGGACACCGAGGGACTGAATAACGGGATGAGGGCCATCTGCCAGGACCTGCACACGCAGTTGGAGGAGTCCATCGCATCCAGGAGCAGGGAGTGGTGCCGTCCCATCAGCCACACGACAACCTGCGGTCGTGTCCTCGTCACCGTCCTGCCATATCAGGGCGGCTGTCATGTGGCATCCGCGAATGGACGACACCCTCCACACTCTCCCTCACCCCCCCTCCCACCTTCACTCCCTCTCTCACCCCCCTCCCACCTCCACTCCTCCCTCACCCTCTCCCACCTCCAAGCTCTCCCTCCCCCCCTCCCACCCCAACTCCCTCCATCACCCCCCCTCCTACCTCCTCACTCTCCCTCTCCCTCCCACCTCCACACTCTCCCTCCCCCCTCACCTCCACACACTCCCACCCCCCTCCCACCTCCACTCCCTCCCTCAGCCCCCTCCCAGCTCCACTCCCTCCCTCCCCCCCTCCCACCTTCACTCCCTCCCTCACCCCCCTCCCACCTCCACACTCTCCCTCCCCCCCCCTCCCACCTCCACACTGTCCCTCACCACCCCCCCCCCCCCCCCCACCACCACCACCCCCGTTGGCAGCAGCATTCTCGGGGAAGCCTACCCGGTCTGCAGGAGCTCCAGGACAGTCCGCTCACCTCCTCACTGCTTTATTTACCAGGTATGAACAGCGACGGCTGTTGTGAACTGGGGTCACGCCGTCGGGACTTCGGCCCATCCGGGCCGGAGAATAGCAAGGGTAGCGGAGAATCGCCATTTTGGGTGTCTCAGGCGATTCTCCGGCCTGCGTCACGCAGAACTCGACGGGGCCGATCTCGGCGCTTGGGTGAATCGCGGGAAATGAAATGAAATGAAAATCGCTTATTGTCACGAGTAGGCTTCAATGAAGTTATTTTGAAAAGCCCCTAGTCGCCACTTTCCGGCGCCTGTTCGGGGAGGCTGGTACGGGAATTGAACCGTGCTGCTGGCCTGCCTTGGGCTGCTTTAAAAGCCAGCGATTTAGCCCGGTGAGTGAAGGGGCTGGGAGGACGTCGGACCGGCGTCGCGTGGAAAAATGGCGCGATCGGCGATTCTCCCAACCGGCGCGGCATCGGAGAATCGCTCCCAAGGCCTGTAGAGGGCTCATCCTGAAGAATGGTCTTACTGGCCGAACTTGGGCGGCAAGTTTAGTATTGTTCAGTGGAGCAGTCACTGGCAGTCCCATGATGCTCACTGCCTGTCCCAAATGAATACTTCAAGTATTGCAATTGGGGTCCTACAATGCGCGATAACCCTGATTTGAGGTCAATCGTGTGTTTTTTTCCAAAGCTTTTTTGATGTTGTCAAGGAACCACTGTCCTTTAGGGGTGTCTTATTTTGATTCAATTTTTGTGGACACTTTATACAGTCCAAATTGTCTATAAATCAAAGATCTAAGATCACCCAATATATCACCAACAGAGACATCCGGTACAGCACGACCTCCCTTGGACGTTGTGAGAAGTAGTTCTCTACCATTTGAAGGTTCTGAATCTATTTTAGGAGTCATGTCCGTCATAAACTCAGTCTTACACCCAATTTTTGGGTCATCAACTATGTTTTTGTGCAATCTTTGTACATTACCGCGACTATTCACTATTCAGTCCCGTTTTATTTTAGATCCTATGACCGGCACCTGATTGAATAACACAGTCTGAAAAAGGTCCTTTCTAAGGTGTCGAAGCACTGCTTGATACAGCTTTAAGACTTTTAATGGGTGAAAAAGATGTTTCTTATCCCAGTCTAGCCGTTTTCTGGATAGATGTCTTTGGGTCTTCCGTCTTTCTGGTCTTTCTTCGGTCTTCCGATGACCTCCGACTCTGCGCTCCTCCTCTTTTGCCAAACTACGCCAAATTGAAGAGATCTACCATGCGGAATTAGTGAAGTCTTGCGACACTAAAACTCAGTAGAAATTTGAGATAAACTTCTCATATGCAAACAAGAATCTTTATTGCCTCTATTTGATTACAATTAGGAGAAACTTAAATCTATTCTCAATAAAATACTTCAAGCATTGCAATTGGGGTCCTACAATGTGCGATAACCCTGATTTGAACCGCCCAAGCAAGCGGACTTACTGTTCACCCATGTTCAGACCTAAATGAAAATTGCACTTGGGCCTCAGGAATTGAATAAAATTCTTAGACCATAAGACACAGGAGCGGAAGTAAGGCCATTCGGCCCATCGAGTCCACTCCACCATTCAATCATGGCTGATTTCAACTCCATTTACCCGCTCTCTCTCCATAGCCCTTAATTCCTCGAGAAATCAAGAATTTATCAACTTCTGTCTTAAAGACACTCAACGTCCCAGCCTCCACCGCCCTCTGTGGCAATGAATTCCACAGACCCACCACTCTCTGGCTGAAGAAATTTCTCCTAATCTCTGTTCTAAAGTGACTCCCTTTTATTCTAAGGCTGTGCCTCCGGGTCCTAGTCTCCCCTGCTAATGGAAACAACTTCCCTACGTCCACCCTCTCTAAGCCATTCATTATCTTGTAAGTTTCTATTAGATCTCCCCTCAACCTCCGAAACTCCAATGAATATAATCCCAGGATCCTCAGACGTTCATCGTATGTTAGGCCTACCATTCCTGGGATCATCCGTGTGAATCTCCGCTGGACCCGCTCCAGTGCCAGTATGTCCTTCCTGAGGTGTGGGGGCCCAAAATTGCTCACAGTATTCTAAATGGGGCCTAACTAATGCTTTATAAAGCTTCAGAAGTACATCCCTGCTTTTATATTCCATGCCTCTTGAGATAAATGACAACATTGCATTTGCTTTCTTAATTACGGACTCAACCTGCAAGTTTACCTTTAGAGAATCCTGGACTAGGACTCCCAAGTCCCTTTGCACTTCAGCATTATGAATTTTGTCACCGTTTAGAAAATAGCCCATGCCTCTATTCTTTTTTCCAAAGTGCAAGACCTCGCACTTGCCCACGTTGAATTTCATCAGCCATTTCTTGGACCACTCTCCTAAACTGTCTAAATCTTTCTGCAGCCTCCCCACCCCCTCCATACTACCTGCCCCTCCACCTATCTTTGTATCATTGGCAAACTTAGCCAGAATGCCCCCAGTCCCGTCATCTAGATCGTTAATATATAAAGAGAACAGCTGTGGCCCCAACACTGAACCCTGCGGGACACCACTCGTCACCGGTTGCCATTCCGAAAAAGAACCTTTTATCCCAACTCTCTGCCTTCTGCCTGACAGCCAATCGTCAATCCATGTTAGTACCTTGCCTCGAATACCATGGGCCCTTATTTTACTCAGCAGTCTCCCGTGAGGCACCTTATCAAAGGCCTTTTGGAAGTCAAGATAGATAACATCCATTGGCTCTCCTTGGTCTAACCTATTTGTTATCTCTTCAAAGAACTCTAACAGGTTTGTCAGGCACGACCTCCCCTTACTAAATCCATGCTGACTTGTCCTAATCTGACCCTGCACTTCCAAGAATTTAGAAATCTCATCCTTAACAATGGATTCTTGAATCTTGCCAACAACCGAGGTTAGGCTAATTGGCCTATAATTTTGCATCTTTTTCCTTGTTCCCTTCTTGAACAGGGGGGTTACAACAGCGATTTTCCAATTTTCTGGGACTTTCCCTGACTCCAGTGACTTTTGAAAGATCACAACTAACGCCTCCACTATTTCTTCAGCTATCTCCTTTAGAACTCTAGGATGTAGCCCATCTGGGCCCGGAGATTTAGCAATTTTTAGACCTCTTAGTTTCTCTAGCACTTTCTCCTTTGTGATGGCTACCATATTCAACTCTGCCCCCTGACTCTCCGGAATTGTTGGGATATTACTCTTGTCTTCTACTGTGAAGACTGAGGCAAAGTACTTATTCAGTTCCTCGGCTATTTCCTTGTCTCCCATCACTAGATTAGCAGCGTCATTTTGGAGCGGCCCAATGTCTACTTTTGCCTCCCGTTTGTTTTTAATGTATTTAAAGAAACTTTTACTATCATTACTAATGTTACTGGCTAGCCTACCTTCATAATTGATCCTCTCTTTCCTTATTTCCCTCTTTGTTATCCTCTGTTTGTTTTTGTAGCCTTCCCAATCTTCTGACTTCCCACTACTCTTTGCCACATTATAGGCTTTCTCTTTTGCTTTGATGCATTCCCTAACTTCCTTTGTCAGCCATGGCTGCCTAATCCCTATGATAACCTTTCTTTTCTTTGGGATGAACCTCTGTACTGTGTCCTCAATTACTCCCAGAAACTCCTGCCATTGCTGTTCTACTGTCTTTCCCACTAGGCTCTGCTCCCAGTCGATTTACAACAGTTCCTCCTTCATGCCTCTGTAGTTACCTTTATTTAACTGTAACACCTTTACATCTGATTCTACCTTCTTTCTTTCAAATTGGAGATTGAATTCTACCATATTATGATCACTGCCTCCTAAGTGTTCCCTTACTTTAAGATCTTTAATCAAGTCTGGCTCATTACATAACACTAAGTCCAGAATGGCCTTTTCCCTCGTGGGCTCCATCACAAGCTGTTCCAAAAAGCCCTCCTGTAAACATTCAATGAATTCCCTTTCCTTGGGTCCACTGGCAGCATAATTTACCCAGTCCACCTGCATATTGAAGTCCCCCATGATCACTGTGACCTTGCCTTTCTGACATGCACTTTCTATTTTGTGGTGCATTTTGTGCCCCCAGTCCTGACCACTGTTAGGAGGCCTGTACATAACTCCCATTATGGTTTTTTTGCCTTTGTGGTTCCTCAACTCTACCCACACAGACTCCACATCATCTGACCCTATGTCATTTAGTGCAATTGATTTAATTTCATTCCTAATTAACAAGGCAACCCCGCCCCCTCTGCCCACCTCTCTGTCTTTTCGACAGGTTGTGAATCCCTGGATGATTAAATGCCAGTCCTGAACCCCCTGCAACCACGTCTCTGTAATGCCCACCACATCATACCTGTCAGTCACAATCTGGGCCACAAGCTCATCTACCTTGTTCCGTACACTGCGCGCATTTAAATATAGCACCTTTAATTCTCTACTGACCGTCCCTTTTTGTTTTCTTAGTGTGGTGGACCTTGGTTTACTGAGCCTTTCCATACACTGTGTCATATTTTGTGGGATGGAGACTATCGTAACCTCTCCTGAGTTTTGTCTTTTCGTGCTTTTTTGTATTCCTAAGCAGCTACGCTCCCCACTGATTACTTCACCTCTTGGTTCCCTGACTTTCCCTTCCCCCCCCCCCAATCTCTAGTTTAAAGTCCTATTGACCACCCTATTTACTCTTTTCGCCAGAACACTGGTCCCAGCTCGGTTCAGGTGGAGACCATCCCAACGGTATAGGTCCCCCCTGTCCCAAAACTGATGCCAGTGTCCCATGAAAAGGAACCCCTCTTTCCCACACCACTCTTTCAGCCACGTGTTAACTTCCCTTATTCTTGCCTCCCTATGCCAATTGGCACGTGGCTCTTTCATGGGATGTGGGCGTCGCTGGCAGACCAGCATTTATTACCCATCCCTAGTTGCCCTTGAGGAGGTGGTGGTGAGCTGCCTTTGTGAACGGCTGCAGGTCATGCGGGTTAGGTACACCTACCGTGCTGTTCGGGAGGGTTCAGGAATTTGACCCAGCGACAGTGAAGGAACTTGTCCATATACTTTAAAGTCAGGATGGTGAATGACTTGGAGGCGAAGTTGCAGGTGATGGTGTTCCTGATTTCCAACTGCGAGGCAGCTCATTTTAATTAGGGACGTTGGAATTGAAAAGCAAAATGGCCAGTTTCCATCTAATTCACCTTCAATGGCATAGTTGGTAGTACTGTTGCTTCACAGCGCCCTTCAATAGCATAGTTGGTAGCACTGTTGCTTCACAGCGCCAGGGACCCGGGTTCGATTCCCGGCTTGGGTCACTGTCTGTGTGGAGTCTGTACGATCTCCCCGTGTCTGCGTGGGTTTCCTCCGGGTGCTCTGGTTTCCTCCTAGAAGTCCCGAAAGACGTGCTTGTTAGGTGAATTGGACATTCTGAATTCTCCCTCAGTGTACCTTAACAGGCGCTGGAGCATGGCGACTAGGGGCTTTTCACAGTAACTTCATAGCAGTGTTAACGTAAGCCTACTTGTGACAATAATAAAGTTTATTATTATTATTATCCTGGCAGTCGCATGACACAACAATAATGGAGCTGTCAACCAATCATTGCACTCAATGTAGATCAGTTCGTCGACAGTACAATCGGACACATTGAGGAAAGGATAGGCATGGTTAAAAATTGCCCCCACTAAACGTAAGGTTGCCCATCAGAATGGGAGGTCTTGTCATGCAGTGGGTAGCATCACTGCCTGTGAGGCAGAAGCTCTGTGTTTGAGTTCCACTCCAGGACTTGATGCAGAGGAAGGTGCGTTCATAGAAGATTGTGTCTCAACCTGCAAAATCCTTCAAACATGCCAATGGCAGGGGGTAAGAGCGGGGAAATCTCCTGGTCAGCCATGCTTGAGGCGGAGTGGTATCCCTCAAGCTAAAGTCCACTGGCAGCAGACTAGTGACCTTTTCCAGGAAAAAAACAGTTTGGAAATAGATGAAAATCTACCTTGTGCAGCACTAGGTGCAGCAAGAGAAACAACAGCTTGATAATCATTTTGCCGCTATAACAAATCAAGTAAATTGTGCTGAAACAGAATTTGTTGCATTTATTAAATATTGATAGTCTCTTGTCAGTACAGAACTTCAGTATTGCTGAAAAAAGAGACATGCTGTTGAAGGTTTTCATTTTGTACTCATCAGGACAGGTACAAGAATGCCAAATTTCAAAGGGAACAACAATATAGGTAAAAAACGATGTAGGTAAAAAAACGGGACGAGGTCCTACAAGCTGAATTCAGGGAGTTAGGAGTTAAACTAAAAAGTAGGACCTCAAAGGTAGTAATCTCAGGATTGCTACCAGTTCCACGAGCTAGTCAGAGTCGGAATGTCAGGATAGATAGGATGAATGCGTGGCTCGAGAGATGGTGCAAGAGGGGGGGATTCAAATTCCTGGGGCATTGGAACTGGTTCTGGGGCAGGTGGGACCAGTACAAACCGGACGGTCTGCACCTGGGCAGGACTGGAACCGGTGTCCTGGGGGGGCGTTTGCTAGAGCTATTGGGGAGAGTTTAAACTAATGTGACAGGGGGATGGGAACCGATGCAGGAAGGTGATAGGTAGTAAAACAGGGACAGAAACAAAAGGCAGTAAGGGGGAAAGTGTAAGGCAGAGAAGCCATAGTCAAAAATCAAAAAGGGCGACAGTACCAGGTCCAGTGACTGAGGGGAGTTCAGTGAATAGGACCAGTAATACTAAAAGGAATAAAACGGGAAGGGAAAACATTAATGGTAAGCGACGCGGCAGGTTGTTACATAAAGATATGGGTTCAACGACAAGGAAAATTAGGAGAAAGGTTAAGAGGAAATACAACTTAGGAGAGGTTACTGATCGAGGTGTTAAGATTCAGAACAGAGGTAAAAAAGACAATATAAGTGTACTTTACCTGAATGCTCGTAGTATTCGGAATAAGGTAAATGAGTTGATGGCGCAAATCATTGTGAATGACTATGATTTAGTGGCCATTACTGAAACATGGTTAAAGGATGGTCACAACTGGGAGTTAAATATCCGAGAGTATCAAACTATTCGGAAGGACAGAGTGGATGGTAAGGGAGGTGGTGTATCTCTGTTATTTAAGGATGACATCCGGGCAACAGTAAGGGATGACATCGGTGCTATGGAGGATAAGGTTGAATCCATTTGGGTGGAAATCAGGAATAGTAAGGCGAAAAAGTCACTGATAGGAATAGTCTATAGGCCACCAAATAGTAACATTATGGTGGGGCAGGCAATAAACAAAGAAATAACTGATGCATGTAGGAATGGTACAGCAGTTATCATGGGGGATTTTAATCTACATGTCGATTGGTTTAACCAGGTCGGTCAAGGCAGCCTTGAGGAGAAGTTTATAGAATGTATCCGCGATAGTTTCCTAGAACGGTATGTAATGGAACCTACGAGGGAACAAGCGGTCCTAGATCTGGTCCTGTGTAATGAGACAGGATTGATTCAGGATCTCATAGTTAGGGATCCTCTTGGAAGGAGCGATCACAATATGGTGGAATTTAAAATCCAGATGGAGGGTGAGAAGGTAAAATCAAGCACTCGTGTTTTGTGCTTAAACAAAGGAGATTATAATGGGATGAGAGAAGAACTAGCTAAGTTAGACTGGGAGCAAAGACTTTATGGTGAAACAGTTGAGGAACAGTGGAGAACCTTCCAAGCGATTTTTCACAGTGCTCAGCTAAGGTTTATACCAACAAAAAGGAAGGTCGGTAGAAAGAGGGAAAATCGACCGTGGATATCTAAGAAAATAAGGGAGAGTATCAAATTGAAGGAAAAAGCGTACAAAGTAGCAAAGATTAGTGGGAGACTAGAGGACTGGGAAATCTTTAGGGGGCAACAGAAAGCTACTAAAAAAGCTATAAAGAAGAGTAAGATAGATTATGAGAGTAAACTTGCTCAGAATATAAAAACAGATAGTAAAAGTTTCTACAAATATATAAAACAAAAAAGAGTGGCTAAGGTAAATATTGGTCCTTTAGAGGATGAGAAGGGAGATTTAATAATGGGAGATGAGGAAATGGCTGAGGAACTGAACAGGTTTTTTGGGTCGGTCTTCACAGTGGAAGACACAAATAACATGCCAGTGACTGATGGAAATGAGGCTATGACAGGTGAGGACCTTGAGAGGATTGTTATCACCAAGGAGGTAGTGATGGGCAAGCTAATGGGGCTAAAGGTAGACAAGTCTCCTGGCCCTGATGGAATGCATCCCAGCGTGCTAAAAGAGATGGCTAAGGAAATTGCAAATGCACTAGTGATAATTTACCAAAATTCACGAGACTCTGGGGTGGTCCCGGCGGATTGGAAATTAGCAAACATGACACCACTGTTTAAAAAAGGAGGGAGGCAGAAAGCGGGTAATTATAGGCCAGTGAGCTTAACTTCGGTTGTAGGGAAGATGCTGGAATCTATCATCAAGGAAGAAATAGCGAGGCATCCGGATGGAAATTGTCCCATTGGGCAGACACAGCATGGGTTCATAAAGGGCAGGTCGTGCCTAACTAATTTAGTGGAATGTTTTGAGGACATTACCAGTGCGGTAGATAACGGGGAGTCAATGGATGTGGTATATCTGGATTTCCAGAAAGCCTTTGACAAGGTGCCACACAAAAGGTTGCTGCATAAGATAAAGATGCATGGCATTAAGGGGAAAGTAGTAGCATGGATAGAGGATTGGTTAATTAATAGAAAGCAAAGAGTGGGGATTAATGGGTGTTTCTCCGGTTGGCAATCAGTAGCTAGTGGTGTCCCTCAGGGATCAGTGTTGGGCCCACAACTGTTCACAATTTACATAAATGATTTGGAGTTGGGGACCAAGGGCAATGTGTCCAAGTTTGCAGATGACACTGAGCAAAAAGTGCAGAGGATACTGGAAGTCTGCAGAGGGATTTGGATAGGCTAAGTGAATGGGCTAGGGTCTGGCAGATGGAATACAATGTTGACAAATGTGAGGTTATCCATTTTGGTAGGAATAACAGCAAAAGGGATTATTATTTAAATGATAAAATAGTAAAACATACTGCTGTGCAGAGAGACCTGGGTGTGCTAATGCATGAGTCGCAAAAAGTTGGTTTGCAGGTGCAACAGGTGATTAAGAAGGCAAATGGAATTTTGTCCTTCATTGCTAGAGGGATGGAGTTTAAGACTCGGGAGGTTATGCTGCAATTGTATAAGGTGTTAGTGAGGCCACACCTGGAGTATTGTGTTCAGTTTTGGTCTCCTTACTTGAGAAAGGACGTACTGGCACTGGAGGGTGTGCAGAGGAGATTCACTAGGTTAATCCCAGAGCTGAAGGGGTTGGATTATGAGGAGAGGTTGAGTAGACTGGGACTGCGCTCGTTGGAATTTAGAAGGATGAGGGGGGATCTTATAGAAACATATAAAATTATGAAGGAAATAGATAGGATAGATGTGGGCAGGTTGTTTCCACTGGCGGGTGAGAGCAGAACTAGGGGGCATAGCCTCAAAATAAGGGGAAGTAGATTTAGGACTGAGCTTAGGAGGAACTTCTTCACCCAAAGGATTGTGAATCTATGGAATTCCTTGCCCAGTGAAGCAGTAGAGGCTCCTTCATTAAATGTTTTTAAGATAAAGATAGATAGTTTTTTGAAGAATAAAGGGATTAAGGGTTATGGTGTTCGGGCCGGAAAGTGGAGCTGAGTCCACAAAAGATCAGCCATGATCTCATTGAATGGCGGAGCAGGCCCGAGGGGCCAGATGGCCTACTCCTGCTTCTAGTTCTTATGTTCTTATGTTTTTATGTAAGTGCTATCTAATCACAGAATAAGACCAAATGTTGGACATTATGTTGTGAGCTTTCAAGCATGGGCTGATTGATTACTAAGGTTAGATATGGTTTTACAATTGGATAGCACGTGCTGAATAATCACATCACCAGGATTTTCCATCCCTCACAACCAATAGGATTTTCCAGGCCCCACGAAAGGTGACTCCCCCCCCCCCCCACTCCCCCCCCCCCCCCCCCCCCCCCCCCTGTGCGCTGTGGGTTTGCTAGCTATGTTGGCGGCAAGCAACATAAATGGCCATTAACTTTGGGGGCCCGGAAAATCTCACTCCCAGCCAATGGCAAGCCATCTTCCCACTGGAAAACCCGCCACGGGGGAGAGGGGGGGGGGGGTATTCCAGGAAACCCGGTCCATTGAACAATTAAAAATCAGTTCCAATAGTGGTTAGCACTATGGCTTCACAGCGCCAGGGTCCCAGGTTCGATTCCTGGCTTGGTTCACTGTCTGAGCGGAGTCTGCATGTTCTCCCCGTGTCTGCATGGGTTTCCTCCGGGTTCTCTAGTTTCCTCCCACAAGTCTCGAAAGACGTGCTTTTCGATGAATTGGACATTCTGAATTCTCCCTCCGTGTATCCGAACAGGCGCCGGAATGTGGCGACTAGGAGATTTTCACAGTAACTTTATTGCAGTGTTATTGTTGGCCTACTTGTGACAATAACGACTATTATTACAATTTACCCCACAATACCACTAGATCGTGATCTTTTGAAAGCAGCGCCTTCGCTCAAGTTTGTGAATTTTTATTAACCACAAGCAATCTGATTAATGTTGATTTACTAAACCTACGTAGGAGGATCGGTGAGCTTATCACAGGAAATCCGAGCTACAATGACAAAATCCTCTCTCCTTCCTTAAGCAGTGATTCCCAATGGGTTCACAAATATTTACCTTATGTACAAATTCTCTAAGTAGCCTTTCCTAATGTACACTATGCATCACTTGGTTGATGTAACATCTGCTCTCTCAGTCTCGTTCATTATTTACGAAAACCCTCACTCAGGAGAGCCGTGGTACTGCATACATAAAGCAGTGCTAACGTGCAATCCTTCGAAAGCATAATATTGCCATTAACATTCTGCGATAATTCTTTTCACTGATGTTGCCTGACACTTATTATCCATTGCTGGGAAAAGCAAAATGTTGAAAATGAGTTGAGGCGGTGCAGTGGGATTTTATTTTTCAACTGTAAGCCGAGACGGGATTGAAAGAAACGCGAGTTGATAAAACAGCGAAAGAAGAAATTAATCATTTATACAATGCCTTTGATGGCCTGAAGATCTAGAAACTTGGTTCACAACTAATGAAGGATTTTCTGGAGCCTAGTCACTGATATAATGTAGAGAAATGCAGCATCAGTTTACACATAGCAAGCACCAAACAAATGGTCATGGAATTAATGACCAAATCATCTGTTTTCTAATGATATAAAAACAGAAAATTATAGAAATGCTCAAGGACATCAGTGGAGAGAGAAGGTAATCATTTTCTCATTCCAAATTTTAATTGTTCCACCCATTGTTGGCTGTTCCTTCAGTTGCCCAGGTCCCATGCCCAGTATTCCCTCACTACTCTAGTGATGTCTGTATGCAATAATACATGATCAGGCTATGTTACGCTAGTACAGGCAACTGAACACTAGATGGCACACTATCAAGAGCTATTTAAAGGTTTTCCCGCTCTTTCCTAGTGAAGAATGTGTCTGGAGTGCAGAGAGCACAGAGCTAGAGAGAAGTAGTTAATAGATATCAGTATTTAACATTATACATAGATACATAGAAGATAGGAGCAGCAGGACGCCTTTTGGCCCTTCGAGCCTGCTCCGCCATTTATTAGGATCATGGCTGATCATCCAACTCAATAGCCTAATCCTGCTTTCTCCCCATAGCCTTTGATCCCATTTTCCTCAAGTGCTATATCCAGCCGCCTCTTGAATATATTCAAAGTTTTAGCATCAACTACTTCCTGTGGTAATGAATTCCACAAGCTCACCACTCTTTGGGTGAAGAAATGTCTCCTTATCTCTGTCCAAAATGGTTTACCCTGAATCCTCAGATTGTGACCCCTGGGGCGGGATTCTCAGACCCCCCGCTGGGTCGGGGAATCGCTGCGACCGGCGTGAATCGCGCCACGCCGCCCCAAAGTCTGGATGTGATTCTCTGCAGGGCGGAGAATCGGCGCGCGGTCGGTGCGGCGCCGGCCAGAGGCCGCTCTACGGGGCCCCCCGGTGATTCTCCACCCTGGATGGGCCAAGTGGCCGGAGCGAAAAACCCGAGTGGGGTTGCAGGTGAACCTGATAGTGAGTAGAGAAATTATCGAGGTTGGGAGCGGAAAGGGTTTGAATTATTTTTGACCAGTGTCCACCCAGCAGCCAACCAGATTGATGGCCTGGGTCAAGGGCAGGAGCAGTCGGTGGGGACAGGAAGCCGCAGCTGAACAGGGGGCCAAGGATGGAGGTAGAATTCCAAGCAGTAATTAAGGTTTGTTTGAGGGCTGGAGTTTTAAATGTGAGGTTTGGAGGGAGTTCCACCTGTCCCACAATGAGTGCTAAAGCCAATGATCTTCACAACTTAACCTGAGGGAGTCAGTGACTTTGCTTTGGATTTGCTGCATGAATGCAACAGAGTCTCCAACTGATCTACAGTTTAGTTCAAGTCACAATGTTGATGCAGTGATAAGACTGCAACTTTTGGATGTTATTTAGGCCCCTGTCAGGCGCAGCACATTGGCGCGGTAGTTAGTACTGTTGCCTCACGGCACCGAGAATCCGGGTTCAATCACGGCCCCGGGTAACTGTCCATGTGGAGTTCACACATTCTCCCCGTGTCTGACTGGGTCTCACCCCCACAACCCAATTATGTGCAGGGTAGGTGAATTGGCCACGCTAAATTGCCCCTTAATTGGAAAAATAGATTTGGGTACTCTAAATTTTAAAAAAAAATTTAAGCCTCCAACCTCATCGATCGTCTGATTTGGATTTAGAAAATAATTAAACACTAATTACCGAATTAGGTCAATTCACAGTGTTTTCAATTTTCCTTTATAGTGGAACATGTCTTTAATTTCATCTCTATTGTCAATGAGAACAGGCTTTCATCTGTTATTTTGGACACAAGATAGCCCATTCCTTCAATCGCACTTCCTCCAGTACTGTCAATGTATTTGCACCAGCTCTTCCTCGTGTTCTTGTTGAGTTTTGGTTTGGTCAGTGTTCTCGGGGATGACGGGGCGGGGGTGGCGGGGGGTTCAAGGTCAATATTTCAGTCTATGACATTTGACTTATGGGAGCTGATTGTGAGCCTGCACTAGCTGTGTGCGGGACCGGTGGCACGAGTGGAAAATCCGGTGAGAATCGTGAAACGTAATTCTCGCCGGAGGGATTGCATTTCCCGATTTTCTCCGCACCTCGCCGACGACATCGCAAACCTCATTTGAATAGATTTGCATAAGTTTCAATTTTATTTGCGGGTCCCCAGCATCAAATAATCATATCTCGCTGACGCAACGTCATATCGCCGAGGTTTACAACGGGTTCGGTCAGATGCGAAGCAGGTCGAGGGGATCCCTCCTGGGGTGCAGAGGTAACTATAATCCCTAGGGATGGCGAGGGACATTCCTGCACTGCCCCCAGGACACTGCCAATCTGGCACTGCCACCCTATGCCTGGACAGTGCCAAGGACAGGTGCTAGTGGGGGATGTGTTGATATGTGGTAGGGAGGAGCGCAGATACTGAGCATGGGGTGGGGGAGTATCGTCTATTCTTCCGCGATGTTGATGGGGGGCAGTGGGGGTGGAATGCTGGTGACGATGTCGGTGGGGGGGGGGAATGTCAGGATTGTCAGGGGGGCGGGGGAGAAAGCTGGCGAGAATTGTCAGGATGGGGGGGGGGGCATTAGGCTGCAGCGCTGATTGGGTTGCCGGCTCTATGAGACCCCACCCGCCAGAGTGAGGGCATAAACCACACCCACTCATTTTCTTTTCTCTGAGAGGATAATATTTTGAGCGGAAACTGGTTTGGGCGACTGGAGAGTTATAGGCCAGTTTTCAGTCTGAACCTGACGCGTTGCCAAATTCTGATAAGATTCTGCCCAGAGTGTCAATAGTTACAAAAAAAAACTTTCATTAAGCTCTTCAAACATAAGGCAGTCTCCAAGTAAAACAGGTGGGTAGCAGGAAAAAGTGGGAATCATTTTGGGGATGGGTATCGTGTAGAGTATCCTAGAGGAATTTAGGAGGAACTTCTTCACCCAAAGGGTTGTGAATCTATGGAATTCCTTGCCCAGTGAAGCAGTAGAGGCTCCTTCATTAAATGTTTTTAAGATAAAGATAGATAGTTTTTTGAAGAATAAAGGGATTAAGGGTTATGGTGTTCGGGCCGGAAAGTGGAGCTGAGTCCACAAAAGATCAGCCATGATCTCATTGAATGGCGGAGCAGGCTCGAGGGGCCAGATGGCCTACTCCTGCTCCTAGTTCTTATGTTCTTATGTTCTAAATCGAAGTAGGGGTCTCTGCTCTATGTGCCTGCTTTCAAAAATGTAATGAAAGTTGGTCAGCTTCACTGGTGCAGATTCGATGGGCCAAATGGCCTAATTCTGCACTGTAGCAATTTTATGATTCTAGACTGAGGGTGAAAGGCAGATTGAGTCTGATGAAAACAGTCAAGGAAGACAGAGGAACATAGAAAATGTTAGCAAGTCGGCAGAAATGTGGCAGATGGAAAACAATGCAGTTCAATGTGAGAAGAAAATATGTGGTCCGTATTAATAATGAGTCAGGCTTACATGGTGAGATGGTTAAATAGATTGGAGAGTCATAAAACCAGCTGGGAAACATTGCAATTAAACTAATAAATCATTAGAGATGACAGCAGTGAAATCTGTAATAACGGTTGGCACAAGGGAAGCGCCAGACTAGTGACAAAAATGTAGGAAATTTAGAAAGGCTTAGAAGATATTGCACCCAAGAGGAGACCCTGCTGGAGCTGGAGACCAAGAAGAAGAAGAGAAAGGAAACTCTATTTGTAGGCATAAAACCAGAGAGAAATGCTGGATCATCCCAGCAGATAATCCTGTGTCCTGATGGCTTTGATATGAGCAGTTCTCACATGTCCTTACTTTGCCCAAAGAACCTATTCACAAGGCCAGCCTGGTGATTTGATTCTCTGCATGCCCTTTCCACGAGGCAGAGCGTGCAAAATGGGAAAACTGGGGAGAAGATGAACGTTAATTGGTCTCTGATTTCCTGAAAAATTTCTGGAAAAAGCATCCCATCAAATTAAACTAATTAATCCCATGAACACGACAAAATGTGTACCGAAATTAAGTTTTTAGTTCAAGTGTAAGCAAACAGATGGTTTATCGAAATTAATATCTCAGTACCAGCAGCCTGTCTGTTTAACTGAGCACTCAAACAAAAGATTCTGTGGATGTTATAAACTAGGGTTCCAACTGGATTATGAAAACCAGTCGAAGACCTCTTTAATAAGAAAATTTAATTATAAGGAGTGACTAGTAAAATATATTCTTCACAACCTGAAAATGATTATGAGCGGGCCTCATGGAAATATGTAACATGACAATGTTACCTACCTTTGATTTTATCTTCAGCTTCTCCACCACTGAAACTCTTACGAATCATACTTCCATCAGTCTCAGACCTAACCTGCTCTGGTTTTCTCCTTGTGTTACCATTGTTACAATTGCCATGGAGGCTGATAACTTTTAAGAAGAGATTAATTTCCTAGTGACTGACAGAAAGCACCAAAAGGACAAGATTTCACATTTTAAACCTTTTACGGTAACAAACAAACTAAAATCAACATAGATCAAACATTAATTAATGAGTAATAATACACCAAACTAAAGAAAGGTAAGTTTTGCATTCACTAATGTATCCAAAATATGTCTGATAAAACACTTGAACACAATACCTGACTTCTGAGTGATATGTAGCTTTATAGGAACAGTTCCATAGTTAATCCCAGCTTGCAAGTGGAATTTCACTTCCCTGCCACACGAGGTCACAACTTTCAATGTCCTTTGACAATCATTCCACTCAGCCTGCGTTTTTCCCAGATATGATCATCTCCAGCATAGGACATCTTGGCATCTCCATTCCTGAATTCTTCAAGAGCCCCGCTTGTTCTGTTTCCTTTTTTTTAACAGAAACTGGCCTCTCAACATTATCCTGCCTGGTTGTTCCCACCAGAGTTCATTCTGTTTCCTTCAGCAATAGCTCCTTTGTTTCTGTGTCTCATACAACAGCTGACCTTCTTCCTGTGATGTTCTGTGAAGGGCTGTCAAAAATGCCAGCCCACTTCAACGGGTTTCTGTTTGAATTTCTCTCCCCAATAGCAACCAGATCACAGGGATATATCTCCAAGCTGAGGTTTATCCATAATTTTTATATTTACTTTGAGCTAAAGGTACATTTCAAGATATAACCGTGCTATAAAGTCCAGCCTTCATGACAATGTGTTAAGATTAGAGATACACAAGGCTTATGGTAGAATGTTTTACATATCCAATCGCTTTCCTCAGAACACATCATGAGTTGAGACTCCCAGTAAAGAGCTTTGCTTACCAAAAGCATAGATTAGACATACTGAATTGGATTGAATTTGCAGATCGGTATTTCCCATTCACTTCAACTTTGAACATCTAACCTTTAACCACAGCAGCAGTGGCCAGAGTGGTGGCACCGTGGCTGGCCCTGCTGTACAGAGGAGTGGGGGGGGGGGGGCAAAGCATAATAGAGCAATACTAACTGGGGATTTGATAGTCAGGGGCACACATGGGTGATTCTGTGTCGCGAAAGAGACTCCAGGATGGTATGTTGCCTCCCTGGTGCAAGGGTCATGGATGTCTCTCAGTGGGTGCAGGACATCCTGAAACGAGAGGGCAAACAGGTAGAAGGCATTGTCCGCATTGATACAAATGACATATGTAGGAAGAGGAGCAAGGTCCTACAAAGACATTACAGGGAGTTAGGTAGTAAGCTAAAAAGCAGGACCTCCAGTGCAGTCATTTCAGGATTATTCTCCCTGCCACAATTCTAGTGAGGGTAGGAGCAGAGAGATACTACAATTGAATACGTGGCTAAAGAGCTGGTGTAAGGGGGAGGGCTTCAGATATGTGGATCATTGGGATGTCTTCCAGGTAAGGTGGGACCGATACAAACAGGACGGGTTGCACCTAAACTTGTGAGGCACTGATATCCTGGCCGGGAGGTTTGCTAGTGAGGTTTGGGAGGGTTTAAACTAGCCTGGCCGGGGAGTGGGAACTGGCTCAGCAGGCCAGCAATTGTAGAGACTGTGGAAGAGCTTGAGATTAAGATAAATACAGCAAAGAGGGAGAGCAGGCAGAGGGAAGTTGCTGATCTCAGTAGGTCTGGAGTGCGTTTGCTTCAACGCAAGAAGTATAGCAGGTAAGATGCATGAACTTAGAGCTTGGATTAATGTGGGGAACTATGATACTGTTGCTATAACGAAGACTTGGTTAAAGGAGAGACAGGACTGGCAGCTTAACGTCCCGGAATATTGATGTTTTAGACGAGACAGAGGGGGTAGAAGAAAGTGTGGGGGAGTTGCATTGCTGATTAGGGAGCATATCACAGCTGTGATAAGGGAGGATATCTTGGAGGGATCCTGCAGTGAGGCATTGTGGGTAGAACCCACGAATAGGAAGGGTGTAATCACAATTTTGGGATTGGACTATAGGCCTCCCAATAATCAGCTGACGACATATATGTTGGGGAGGAACAGATTTGAAATCAGATTCTGGAAAGATGTGAAAATTGTAGGGTTGTTGTGATGGGTGATTCTAAATTCCCCCATATTGACTGGGACTCCCTTCGTGCCAGAGGTTCAGATGGAGAGCAATTTGTTAAGTATGTCCATGAGGGTTTTTTGAAACAATATGTTGATAGTCCAACCAGTGAGGGGGGCTTACTGAACCGAGTATGAGGGAATGAGCCTGGCCAGGTAACCAAAGTTTCAGTAGGGGAACATTTTGAGAATAGTGATCATAATTCCATAGGCAGGATTTTCCGGTCAAATCGCGCTTGGCTCAGTCGCCGCTGCAGGCGGGGGAGGGCCGATCCGCGGGCAGGGGAGACTTTGTCAGGGGCTGGGGCACTGTTGGGGCGTGGCCTGGGGCTCATGAGCCGGCCAAAGGGGGGGCACTATTTTGCAGGCCGGGTCCGCGTATGGCTGGCGCCATGTTGCATGGCGCGGCTGCTGCACAGACCCGGCAATTCTCTGGCCCTATCGGCAGCTAGAGCCGGTGTTCAATGCTGCTGGCATGCTAGCCCACAGCCAAACAGAGGATCAGTGGCCATTTTGCACCAAATGTTCGGGCATGAGGACATAGCCTCACAATCGGAGAATACAGCCTTAATTTCAAATAACCATGGATAAGGACAAGAGTGGTCCTCGAGTGAGGGTGCTAAATTGGCGGAAAGCAAACAATAACAGAATTGGGCAAGAGCTGGAGAATGTGGATTGGGACCGGCTGTTTGAGGGTAAATCCGCCCTTGATATGTGGGAGTCTTTTAGAGACCAGTTGATTAGAGTTCAGGACAGGCATATCCCTGCGAAAATGAAGGACAGAAATGGCAGGATTAGGGAACCATGGATGACAAAGGAAATTGTGAGACGAGTCAAAAAGAAAAAGGAAGCAAATATTATGGGCGGGATTCTCCGCTTCTGAGACTAAAGGCGGGATTCTCCGATCCCCAACGTCAGTCTCGTAGTTGGCGATCGGGCGGAGAACCCCTTTTGATGCCGAAATCGGGGGCAGCGCCTGTTTGACGCGGGTTTTATATGCTGCGCCCCCTCCTAAACGACATCATTGCGGCGCGCACCGCACGGTGCGATGGCCTCAGCGAGTCACCTGAAGGCCCTCCCCCGATGCTCCGCCCCCGATGGGCCAAGTTCACTATGGCGCAGTTCACTTCTGGTCTCAGCCATGCGGGAACCCGGAGTGGTGGCTGCAGACTGTGCCCAGCGCAGTTCCGCTGCGATAATGCCCGGGGGGCATTATCCATGTTTTACGGCGCGACAACTGCAGGTCGTGCGCATGCATGGTCACTGACCTGGCCATTCTCCAGCCGTTTATTTCGTGGAGGCCGGGCGTTTTACTTGGCGCAGCTGCTATAGCCCCTCACCAGTTGCAGCATCAGTGAGGGGGCGGCGCCGATTTTGTTCCACGTAAAATGCCACAGATCCTCCAGGACAGAATTTGTGGACATTCACGACAGCAAAACTGGTACCGAACCCGGAACGATTCAGTAACTGTTAAGGGGCTAGCACCGGCGCCACGTGGAACACAATCACCGTACGGAGTTCGCACACTCTCCCTGCTTATCAAAGCATTACCATTGTGCTACAATCGGAGCCAAATCAAACCCTGCAAATTATATTTGGACTCTTCATAACAGTGAAATGAAGGTGAATGACACTGAGTCATCTTTGTGCTTCACTGAGTTGTGAGAAGGAACAACAAAATTGCTGCCTCCTATTTGGGATTCTTTCGAAGTCAAGGCTATCCATTGACAATACATACATGTTATATAAAGCCTCTGCTTTATTTTCTAGATCCATATGTTAAGGTGTCTTTGCTGTGCGAAGGACGACGGTTAAAAAAGAAGAAAACAACCATAAAGAAAAACACATTAAATCCTTCTTACAATGAGGCAATTATCTTTGACATTCCTCCAGAAAACATGGACCAGGTCAGCTTGCTGATCTCAGTCATGGACTATGACCGGTGAGTACCAGAGTCCTTATTGCACTGACTGACTGACAAGACATGAGATTGCACTTCAGACCAATGCATTATCAGGGGAAATGCATCTGACACCAGATTGAAAGATTCCTGGTCTAAGCTCTTATTCTGCAATGTGTAGCATGAGTGAGACACTGGGATGTGGATAATAAATAAAGTGAATTATTATTTCGGGAATCCATTTCAGTCAAAGCAAAAAGCATTGTTAATCCTAGAGCCAATACTGGGCATTGCCAGTATTGCCAAGACAAAGCAGCCCGCTTGATTGCTACCCCTACCACAAACATTCGATCCCTTCACCTCCAATGAACAGTGGCAGCCGTGTGCACCATCTACAAGATGCACTGCACCAACTCTCCAAGGCACCTTAGGCAGCACCTTCCAAACCTATTACCATCTAGAAGGACAAGAGGGGCAGATACATGGGAACCCCACCACCTAGACGTTCCCCTCCAAGTCACTCACCATCCTGACTTGGAAGTATGTCTCCGTTCCTTCACTGTTGCTGGGTGAAAATACAGACACCACCTTCCTAACAGCACAGAGGGTGTACTTACATCATACGGACAGCAGCGGTTCAAGAAGGCAGCTCACCACCACCATGTTCATCATGGCAATTATGGATGGACAATAAATGCTGACCTAGCCAGCGACACCCACATTTCATAAATTAATTTTTTTTAAATTGTGCGCAACTTCATACCCTATATATTAAGTGGTTGAGGCAAATTCCGTTGCACCTTCTCTCTCCACCGCAGTGTCAAAGATTATTGTTGGCCTTCCTTTGACCAATCCCCTCTCACCTGATCGCCCCACTCTCTCCTGCTCTAATCCACTCTCTCTTCTGATTGTCCCCTCTAATCCAATTTCCTCTCCATCCTGATAAACCCCCAAACATCCTACACTCTCCCGATTGCTCCCCTTTACTGATCACTCTACTCTTGCCTGAATTCTTTCCCGTGCTCTCCCCATTTCTCCCCGGATCTCCCCCTCTCCTGATCACCCTCCCAATCAACTCCCTCTCTGATCACATCTTCTTTCTTGCAATTGCCTCTCCCTATTGCATTCCCCTCTCTTCCAGTTGCCGGCCTCCACTATCCCAGTAGCTCCACCTCCCTCCATCACTTCACTCTCCCAATCACCTTCCTCCCCTCCCATTTCTGACATGTTCTCTGATAGGCAATTAATACGATAGTGGTTAATGTTCATAGAATATTAAAATGCAGGAGTGGACCTATTAACCCACCTTGGCTATCCAGTCAGCCAACCCCACCCTCCCACTCTTTCCCCATAACCCTTTTTTGCTTTTCCTTTTTAAGCAATTATAAAATTCCTTTGTGAAAGTAAAAGGAACATTAAACCTGGGATACATCCAACTAAATGGCAGGTTATAAAAGAGGCAGCGATAGTTCACAGGAGATGCTGCCTACTGGTAGCAAGCAATTTGCAGCTGTAAAAGTCATTGGAGAAACGTATATTTTAATAATCATAGCCCTGGAAATCTCGGGCGAAATTCTCCCCCAACGGCGGGATGTACGCCGACTGGCGCCAAAGCCGGCGCCAATCAGACGGGCACCGCGCCGGCCCAAAGGTGCGGAAGGCTCCGCATCTTTGGTGGCCTAGCCCCAACATTGAGGGGCTAGGCCGACGCCGGAGGGATTTCCGCCCCGCCAGCTGGCGGAAATGGCGTTTGTTTCCCCGCCAGCTGGCGCGGAAATGCGGCCCATGCGCGGGAGCGTCAGCGGCCGCTGTCAGTTTCCCGGCGCATGCACGGGAGCATCAGCGGCCGCTGTCAGTTTCCCGCTCATGCTCAGTAGGGAGAGTCTCTTCCGCCTCCGCCATGGTGGAGGCCGTGGTGGAGGCGGAAGGGAAAGAGGGCCCCCACGGCACAGGCCCGCCCGCGGATCGGTGGGCCCCGATCGCGGGCCAGCCCACCGTGGGGGCACCCCCCGGGGTCAGATCGCCCCGCGCCCCCCCCCAGGACCCCGGAGCCCGCCCACGCCGCCTGGTCCCGCCGGTAAATACCAGGTTTGATTTACGTCGGCGGGACAGGCAATTCCTGGGTGGGACTTCGGCCCATCCGGGCCGGAGAATCCAGCGGGGGGTCCCGCCAACCGGCGCAGCCCGATTCCCGCCCCCGCCCAATCTCCGGGAGCGGAGACTTGGGCGGGGGCGGGATTCATGGCGGCCAACGGCCATTCTCCGACCCGGCGGGGGGTCAGAGAATGACGCCCCTGTTTTTCCCTTATTCACTCCTAGTTTAAAATTAATGGTGCATGAATTGCATACGGATTGCACACCCATTCCCATTGCCATAGAGATCAGCTCAATTCTTTGTATTTCTCCCCCACAAATTTTCCTCTTCTACATTTGAAAGTAAGCAGTCAGGTTGATTGCAGCTGTATGTGTATTGACTCCTCTGCGGTGCATAAGCTAAATGGTATTCTTTAAGTGAAACCAGATGGTGCATATTAACATTTACGGTCGATCCTTTGTCCATACACTTACTTTCCAGGTCCATTTACTGGGAAGTAACCAGAAATAGAAATTCTGGCTGACTTTAAACCTTGCAAGCTCAGGGGCAGGGAGGCCAATTGTAAGACCCTTACTTTATATCCTCTTGAGATCAGTGAACTCAATGCAGACTGGGGCTGGAGCCATGATTTCTACAGCCCAGGTTTACTTTGGAAAGCCAGTTAGATACTAAGCCATTTCAGGAGATTAGCTGGTTATTTCCTGGCATTGCTCAGGTTTGATCCATTTCTGCTACTGTGAATAATTGAGGTTGCACAAAGGAATTTTTGTTAATGAGAATTTTCTTCCCTCCATAATGGTTAGTGTTGGACATAATGAGATCATTGGAGTGTGTCGTGTGGGCATCAATGCTGAAGGCCTAGGGAGGGACCACTGGAATGAAATGTTGGCATACCCACGCAAGCCAATTGCACATTGGCACCCCTTGGTGGAGGTAAGAGAACTTCAGACTGCTCTGTGATGAATGTACAAAACATGCATGTCGATGATAGTATGTGACCAGAGTTATATCCTTTGTATACAGTCTTACAATTGAATACAAACAGGTTGTAAATATTGATTCCTGAAATAATGTAGCTGAAATGAAAAATCTTTATGTTAAATTTGAGGTCATATACTTAAATCATGTGTGTCTTAATGAGAGTTGTATCCAGAGGGGCTGAGTTCTGTGGGGGTTACAAAGTGATGTAGTACACACTGAGTGTAATAGGTGTATTGCTTATCTTTACCAGTTGAGTAGGAACCTGCCAGTTGAAAATGCAACAGGGTACACACTGGGCACTGCGCTCACTTTCCCAGACTGGCACTCAGGTGTTGAAGGTGAAAATTACCCCTGTCGGTTTTCCCAGCAGCTCCAACCTTCTATGAAGCCTGGATCCTTTCCATGTCTTCCATGCGGTTCCCATACTTTTTTCATTCTTTCACAGGATGTGGATGCTGCTGGTCGGGCCAGCTTTCCAATGCCCATAAATTGCCCTTGAGGAGGCGGTAGTAGCTGCCTTTTTGAACCATGTGGTGTGGGTACACCCACAGTGCTGCTCAAAAAGGACATCCAAGTTTTGACACATCAATAGTGAAGAAACAGCGATGAGGCTCCAAGTCAGGACGGCGTGCCTGTGTCAGGATGGTCTGGGAGGCTCTTTGCATGGGTTGTCTTCAGCTCCGATCAGGGTCCAACAGAAACCCACTGGCCAATGGGCATTCTTTTTCTCATCTAGCATCCAATCTCTCACTCCATCACAATTTTAATGATATTGCTGTTGTCAGCACTATACATTCAGCCTCCTTGCATTTCCAGGGCACCAGTCCTACACACAGGTCGCCATTATGTTAAAATTGAGGAAGTCCATCAACTCAGGCAGTCATCTTTTAATTCCCCAAACATCAAAACTATGGAGCTCCTTACCTCTTCCTCTTTACAGATCGGTATCATCCGACCGTTACTTGATTTTTTTTCTCATATTCTCTCCTATTTTATTTTCACCTTTGTTCGTATTATACCTTCCAGACCTGGAGCCTTAACCAATGTTCCTCAGTAAGAGTTATTACTGATGTGAACTGTGAAAGGCTAGACAGCATTGTTCTGCTCCGAAACATTAGCTCATTTATAGGGCACGATCCAATGCCACACTGCGCCTGAAAATCAGCTCGCTGCAGTGCAGCATGGCCGTCGAAAGCCAGGAGACACCGCTTCCGGGATCTACCCGACTTGCCACCCATACCGAGATCCAACGGGATCTCGTGAGACGTTGCGATGTGAATCCCGCCCACAATGGGCGGGATCACTTTTTGGCAAATCTGCATATTAGAGCGAGGCAGTAAGCCTCACTCTAATGTGCAGATTCCCCAGATACCTGAGGCTTTGGGATTCATAGCCATCACCTCAGAGACCTCGGGTGAGCGCCGTTCCCACAAATGGAGACCAGCTGGAACAGCACTCGTGGCGGTCTCCCAGGCTGAGGCCGCATTTATCTTCATTCCCTGTACTGATGAGCAAAACGTGCCATCCCCATAGGACCCCCCCCCCCCCACAATGCCCCAACGTACCTGTCAGGGAATCCTTAAGCCCCCCTCACCCCACCTCATAAGGGCTGGGGACCCCTGGGCCCAGTCCCTGTCTTGGGGAACCTGGCAACAGGAACTTGGCACTGCCAGCCTGGCACCGCCACTCATACACCTTGGCTGTATCCAGGTGGCAGTGTCAAGGTGCCTGAGTGCTAGTGGGAGTGCCAGGGTAGCACCCTGCCCAGAGCCCAAATATATGGGGGCCTCCTATGGCCTGGAGGACCCCATCAGCTGACATTATGCCTGGTCCACGTTCGTGTGGACCAGTGCCAAACGCGTACAAACTCCCAGTCAAGACCTCCCAGGCATGAAAGTTGATTCCTGGGCCTCAGGATAATTGGGCGCTGCTTATTTAATTATGTAAATCTGGATCATGCGGCATCGGAGAATTGCGCCCAAGGCCTGTAGAGGGCTCATCCTGAAGAATGGTCTTACTGGCCGAACTTGGGCGGCAAATTTAGTATTGTTCAGTGGAGCAGTCACTGGCAGCCCCATGATGCTCACTGCCTGTCCCAAATGAATACTTCAAGCATTGCAATTGGGGTCCTACAATGCGCGATAACCCTGATGGGGTTCCCTGGCAAATAACCCAAATGGCCATTGATTTTGGCAGGAACGGAAGATCCCGCTGACAGCCAATTGCGGGCTGCCTCTGCTGCCAGAAAACGTGTGGTCGGGGGCGGTTGGAAAATCCCGGCCTTTGTATGTGGCCGTGTTTTCGAATTTCATCACTCCAACGGTCTGGCTCTAATGTTTAAACTCCCAACCAGCAGAAATAGTGCCACCCTATCTAATCTGCCTGTTCTTCATAATACTGAGAAAACTTCTAAAAAATTTCACCTCAACCATCTAAATTCCTGGCAATGCCACCTTAGATTGTACAGCCTCACCTCGTAATTTGACATTTGGAATCCAAGTATCATTTCGGTAAAACTGTGCTGCATTCCCTCCAAGACTAAAATAACTTTCCTAAGTTGTGGTGCTCTAATACTCCAGATCTGATCTACCTCAGGCTTTGTATAGCTGATTGCTTCCCCCTTGCATTAGAATCTACCAGATATAAGGGCTAGCCATTCATTAACCTTCTTGATTATTTTTAATGCTTGCCCATCACATTTCAACAATCTATGTAAGTAAATCCCAAAGTCTCTTTGAGCCTCCAGTGCTTCTAGCTTTTCACCATTTAGAAAATAATCTGACTCATGTTTTGTAGTCCCAAAGTGGATAGTCTCCCACCTGCCAACACTCAAATCCATATGCCACTATTTATCCATTTACATATTAATAGATTTGATGCATGAACAATTGCACAAAGACTTGAGTTGGGTACAACTGAGGCTTTATTGCTCTAAGATGTATGGCCTCCCACAGCAGCTGGCGAAATGGCGGCAGCATGGAGGACACACATTTATACTCCGCCTACTGGGCGGAGCCAGCAGGCAGGGACGACCAACGTACCTGTAGTAAAGGTCCTACCATACATCACCTAATAGAGGTGCAACAGTGGTTTACCACATTCACCCCCTTTTAAAATTGAGTCCGACGGGGGGGGTTGGAGAACTATATACAATAAATGGTTTTCTTTTTACATTTACATTTACAAATTTTGATAGAGAGGGAAAAAAATGTCTTTTGAAGTCCAGTGGACCAGTTAGAGGTTTAACCGGTCTGGGACCTTGATGTGCCGCAGGGAGCGACGTAGTGGTGGCGGCGATGACGATGCTGGTCTGATGTTCGGTGACTCCGAGAGAGTGCCGAAATCCTCTTCATAATCGAGCGTGGGCAGGGGGAGGACGGATGGTCCCGGGGTGCTGCTGCTGGGAGCGCCGGGGGAGGGGAGGGTGGTGCCGGGCCAGCGGTGTGTGTGTGTGTGTGACCTGCTGGTGCTAGGTCCCTGAGGGAGACAGTATCCTGGCGGCCGTCGGGGTACGCCATGTATGCATACTGGGGGTTTGCATGGAGCAATGGCACCCTTTCCACCAACGGGTCCGCCTTGTGGAGTCGAACATGCCTACGGAGAAGGACGGGTCCTGGAGCTGCGAGCCAAGTCGGGAGCGACACCCCGGATGTGGACTTCCTGGGGAAGGCAAAGAGATGTTCATGGGGTGTGTTGTTAGTGGCGGTGCACAGTAGTGACCAAATGGAGTGGGGAGGACCTCCTGCCAGCGGGAGGCCGGGAGGTTCCTGGACCGTAGGGCCAGTTGGACGGCCCTCCATACCGTCCCATTCTCCCTCTCTATCTGTCCGTTTCCCCGGGTGTTGTAGCTTGTCGTTCTGCTGGAGGCGATACCCCTGCAGGAACTGACGCAGCTCATCACTCATGAAGGAGGATCCCCTGTTACTGTGGATGTAGGTGGGGAAACCGAACAGAGCGAAGATTGTGTTGAGGGCTTTGGTGACGGTGGCGGACATCATGTAGGGGCATGGGATGGCGAAGGGGAATCTGGAGTACTCATCTACCACACTGAGAAAATATGTGTTACGGTCGATGGAGGGGAGGGGCCCTTTGAAATCCACACTGAGGCGCTCAAAGGAGCAGGAGGCCTTCACCAGGCGCACACGGTCCGGCCGGTAGAAGTGCGGCTTGCACTCCGCACAGACCTGACAGACCCTGGTGATTGTCCATACTTCCTCGATGGAGTAGGGCAGATTGCGGGCCTGTATGAAATGGTACAACTGTGTGACTCCCAGGTGACAAAGACTGTCGTGCAGGGTCCGGAGTCGGTCAGCCTGTGCGCTGGCACATGTACCTCGGGATAGGGCGTCTGGGGCTCGTTGAGCTTACTGGGGTGATACAAAATCTCGTAATTGTAGGTGGAGAGCTCGTTTCTCCACCTCAAGATCTGGGGCTGGTTCAGCACATTGGGTTAAATCGATGGCTTTTAAAGCAGACCAAGGCAGGCCAGCAGCACGGTTCAATTCCCGTACCAGCCTCCCCGAACAGGTGCCGGATTGTGGCGACTAGGGGCTTTTCACAGTAACTTCATTTGAAGCCTACTTGTGACAATAAGCGATTTTCATTTCATTCTTGATCTTGCCCCACTGTGTGTTATTGAACATGAAGGATACCGACCGTTGGTCAGTGAGGAGAGTGAATCTCCTGCCGGCCAGTTAATGCCCCCAATGCCGCACAGCTTCAGTGATAGCTTGGGCCTCTTTTTCGACGGATGAGTGCCGAATTTCTGAGGCATGAAGGGTGTGGGAAAAGAATGCCACGGGTCTGCCTGCCTGATTGAGGGTAGCGGCTAGGGCGACGTCTGATGCGTCGCTCTCTACTGCGTGCATGCCGGCCTTGGCGATATCGGCTCTGATACGGGCAAAGGCCTGTTGTGCCTCAGCCGTCAGGGGAAAATGAGTGGACTGTATGAGTGGGCGGGCCTTGTCCGCATAGTTTGGGACCCACTGAGCGTAGTACGAAAGGAACCCCAGGCAGCGTTTGAGGGCCTTGGGGTAGTGGGGGAGGAAAATCTCCATGAG
Source organism: Scyliorhinus torazame (assembly GCF_047496885.1). Taxonomy (NCBI): domain Eukaryota; kingdom Metazoa; phylum Chordata; class Chondrichthyes; order Carcharhiniformes; family Scyliorhinidae; genus Scyliorhinus; species Scyliorhinus torazame. The sequence goes on along the minus strand of NC_092723.1, from coordinate 65,599,153 downwards.
GGGGTGCGTGCGGTCGGGGTCGGGCCCCAGAATTCCGTTCTGGACCACATAGCCGAGGATGGCTAAGCGGGTCGTGCTAAACACGCATTTCTCCTTGTTGTAGGTGAGGTTTAAGAGAGTGGCGATGTGGAGAAATTTGGCAAGGTTAGCGTTGTGGTCCTGCTGATCATGGCCGCAGATGGTGACGTTGTCTAGGTACGGAAAGGTGGCCCGCAAACCGTACCGGTCGACCATTCGGTCCATCTCCCTTTGGAAGACCGAGACCCGTTGGTGACGCCGAAGGGAACCCTGAGAAAGTGATAGAGGCGACCCTCTGCCTCGAAGGTAGTTTATGGATGGTCCGATTTACGAATGGGGAGCTGGTGTTCGGCGGATTTGAGGTATACAGTTGAGAAGACCCAGTACTGTGCAACCTGATTGACCATATCAGATATGTGTGGGAGGGGGTACGCGTCGAGCTGCGTGTACCGATTGATGGTCTGGCTGTAGTCCACGACCATTCTGTGTTTCTCCCCAGTTTTAACTACTACCACTTGGGCTCTCCAGGGGCTGTTGCTGGCCTCGATGATGCCTTCCCGAAGCAGCCGCTGGACCTCAGACCTGATGAAGGTCCTGTCCTGTCTGTACCGTCTGCTCCTGGTGGTGACGTGTTTGCAATCCGAGATTAGATTTACGAAGAGGGAAGGCGGATCGACCTTTAGGGTCGCAAGGCCGCACACAGTGAGGAGTGGTAGGGGCCCGCCGAATTTCAGGGTTAGGCTCTGGAGGTTGCACTGGAAATCCAGGCCTAGCAGTATGGCAGGGCAGAGGTTAGGGAGGACGTAGATGAGGAGGCCGCTGAATTCTACGGCCTGGACCGTGAGTGTGACCGTACAGTATCCCTGGATCGCCACGGAATGGGATCCGGAGGCCAGGGAGATTCTTTGATTGGTGGGGTGTACCACGAGGGAGCAGCGCCTTACCGTATCCGGGTGGATGAAGCTCTTGGTGCTTCCGGGGTCCAGCAGGCAAGAGGTCACGTGTCCGTTGACTTTCACGCTGGTCGATGCGGTGGCCAGGTTGTGCGGATGAGACTGGTCGATGGTCACTGAGGCGAGTCATGGTCGGTCGTCGCTGGTGTAGGATAACGGGGAGCCCAGGGGGGCCCTGGTCCTGGAACGCTGGCAGTGCCCAAGTGCCGTGGGGGAGACAAGATGGCGGCGCCTGAATATCTCGAGGTGGACAAAATGGCGGCTGAAGATCTAGAGGAGTACAAAATGGCGGTGCCCATGGGTCGCACGTGATGCTCGGGGGGAAGATGGTGGCGCCCAATGGCCGCGCTTGGTCTGAGGGAGCGAAGATGGCGGCACCCACTGGCCGCGCGTGGTCTGAGGGGGAGAAGATGGCGGTGCCCACTGGCTGCGCGTGGTCTGAGGGGGAGAAGATGGCGGCGCCCACTGGCTGTGCGTAGTCCAGGGAGGCACCCATTGTCCGTAAACAAGGGGGGTGGGGGCGATAGCGGCGACTGCACGGGCCTAGCACACCGCGGTGAAGTGCCCCTTCTTGCCGCAAGTCTTACAAAGGGCAGCGCGGGCCAGGCAACGGTGGGGAGGGTGTTTCTGCTGGCCACAAAAATAGCATCGGGGACCCCCGGGGTTTGCTGTCTGGCGCGTGACGCAGGCATATTGGCTGGCTAAGGCCCCCGCTGGGGTGGCCGTCTGGGGGTGTAGGCCTGAACCTTGCGCGAGGCGACCATCATGGAGAGCGCTAGTTTCTTTGTCTCCGCTAGGTCGAGCGTGGCCCCTTCTAACAGTCGCTGGTGTATGAGGTCCGGCCCAATCCCTGTGACAAACGCAGAAGGAGGTTTGAATGTTCAGTGGCCGTAATGGCCTGACAGTCACAGTCCCGGAAGAGTGGGACTAGGGCCCGCCAAAAGTCTTCTATGCACTCACCAGGGAGTTGAGAGCGAGTGGCGAGTACGTGCCTGGCGAAGAGCGTGTTTGTCTTCTGAGCGTAATTCTCCTTGAGAAGCGTCATGGCTTCGGCGTAGTTTGGCAGGTCCTGGATTAGCATAAAGACGCTGGAGCTCAACCTTGAGTACAGGATCTGTATCTTCTGAGCCTCCGAGACAGGGGTGGATGCCGAGTTGATGTACGCCTCGAAGCAAGCTAGCCAGTGTTGAAAGTCCTTTTTGGCATCGCTTGAATGCGGCTCCAGCTGCAGGCGATCCGGTTTGATACGGAGGTCCATCTTTTGAAAATCATAGAGCAATAAATTGATGCACGATCAATTGCACAAAGACTTGAGTTGGGTACAACTGAGGCTTTATTGCTCTAAGATATGTGGCCTCCCACAGCAGCTGGCGAAATGGCTGCAGCATGGAGGACACACATATTTATACTCCACCTACTGGGCAGAGCCAGCAGGCAGGGACTACCAACGTACCTGTAGTACAGGTCCTACCATATATCACCTAATAGGGCATCACCTAATAGGGCAGCACGGTAGCATTGTGGATAGCACAATTGCTTCACAGCTCCAGGGTCCCAGGTTCGATTCCCAGCTTGGGTCACTGTCTGTGCGGAGTCTGCACATTCTCCCCGTGTGTGCGTTGGGTTTCCTCCGGGTGCTCCGGTTTACTCCCACAGTCCAAAAATGTGCGGGTTAGGTGGATTGGCCATGCTAAATTGCTCATAGTGTCCAAAATTGCCCTTAGTGTTGGGCGGGGTTACTGGGTTATGGGGATGGGGTGGAGGTGTGGACCTTGGGTAGGGTGCTCTTTCCAAGAGCCGGTGCAGACTGGATGGGCCGAATGGCCTCCTTCTACACTGTAAATTCTATGATTCTATGAGTAGAGGTGCAACAGTGGTTTACCACAAGATTAATCTTAGATTATCTCACTGTAATGTTGCACTTGCTTGTCAGTGGCCAGCGGTGGGATCCAATTGGCCAGTCCTCTTGCATTACATCACAAGATGTTAAAAGCGTTTAGTTCTTGGTGTTTTCCTATCTTCCTGCTGTATCCCTCGTGTGACACACGGGGGCATTCTCAGGCTGATTAACAATCTGAAAAACCATGATGCAAACACAGCTTTTGTGCTTGCAACCATTTTTACACCCCTCAATAGTCCAACGTAACACGATGGTCCAGCCACACCCATTGGACTTGAATATGTCAACCCTGAATTCAGATTCCAAACTCTGGTCTCTGTTTGTCAGACTGTCTGGAGCAGGGTTTGAACCCTGCACCTCCAGATTCAGATATGGAATGCTCCCATTCATCCACAGGCTCCGTCCAAAGTGTTTATTGAGGACAAATTATATGTGTCCTGCGGGAGCTGAATAGTATTGAGATGATGAATTGGATAACCAGCCCACATCTGCCACCACCCTCACATCTCCCCATCTCCCACTCCTCCCCTTTGCCTGTCTGACTGTGCTCAGAATTCCTCCCCTGATGGGGTGAAAAGTCAAAGGTTGAGGGGCAGAGTTGTTGCTGTTCTTTGAGATTGATCCTGGGTCATTTTCATCTTCAACTTAAAATGGATAGTGTGAAAGCCCCTCTATCATATGGAATAATTCAGATGCCAGAAATGGCGAGGTGAGGGGGGGAGAGGGGGGGGGGGGGGGTGATGTCAAGTGCAGGAAATGAGGAACTACATATCCTGAGGCTTTTAATGCTTCCCCTTTGTCTTAGGCTGTGGGTGAAGCCGCACTTGCGGGGGAAGGAAGCGGTTGTGAAGGGTATAGTGGTACCTCCTGCACGTTGCTGGTAAGTTGTGGGTGGTGTTCAGTACTGTGAGGGGAAGAGGGTGGGAAATGAGAGACATGCCGATGATAATGCGTTGTTGGACTGTCTTCCTGTACCTTGGCTGCCCCAGTGGAGTCATTGAACTTCTTCCGGCACTGAGTGAGCACACGGAGGTTTGTGTAGGTGACACTGACAGCCTCGACATCCTCCTTCCAATGTGCCTGGACGCTTGTTTTTCTCATTGGTCTCCTTCCCTCTGTTTTGAATATTTTCTCATAGAATTTCTATACACTGTTGAATGACTTAGGGATACTATTGTTTTGTTGAACTACCTGAAGAACTTGCTCCCAATTTTAACATTTTTGACCTGTTCCTTTTGAGCTGCTCCAGCTATTTAAATGCTGCAGTGTTGCTAGATTGCCAGGCCCACCAAAGTGGTGCTGGGGACCTGCTTTCCGAGTCTGGCTCAGCAAAGTTCAGCAGGGGCAGAGCAAGATCATGCCAGTGACCGAAAGTCCCACTCCACACCTCTGGCATGAACCCAGTGAATTAGAAAATCCATCTTAAATTTGGTGACATTGCTCCTTTACAAAGAAACTTTGCACCTGCAGTGGCATTATGCAAATAAGCCCCCTTATTAAATGCAAATTTGTAACTTAAAGCTGTTTAAAGAAACATTCCACTCCAAGAGGTGGCTAAGTGACAGACATCTTTGTACAGCGGCTGAAACATAACATTTGGCTCTCACCTGGTGGAGCATCATATTTTTTTCCTTTGCCACAGAAACAGGGTGAAGTAAATACCCTCATTCACAGCCAGCCACCATGAGAGATTTAAAGGAGGCCATATTTTTTTCATTGACAACTTGATTGTGGTTCCTGGTGCAAGAGTGTTATTCATGTAATGTAGATATATGCTAAATCGGACAAATAAGGAGAGTGTAAATCTTTGCTGATATCTGCTCATCACTGTCGTGAAAATGTGTTGTTTGGTCTTTGAGCACTTGACACACATTTTGAGTTCTTGAACTGTTTCTCCTTGGACGAGCTATAAATTCCTTCAGTAAAACATTTGGAAGACTGAAGCAACAATCTTCAGCTCCCTCCACAAATTATGGTCCTTCAGGATTGACTCCGTCCCTGACCGTGGTAGATTGTTTGCAACCTCAGAATCCTGCTCAACCCTAATCTGCGTTTTTGACCCATCTCCATCACAAAGACTACCTACTTCCAATTCCTTAATATTCCCTTCCTCAGACCACCCACTGCTGCAACTCACAAACATACCATTATCATAGAGACTAATTCACATTGCTGTCCTTGCCAGCCACCAGTCCCAATTTCCACAGGCTCAGGCTTTATCTCAACATTGCTGCCCCTTGCCTATCCTGTAGCAGTTCCTGCTTTCCCACCACCTCATCGTTATTGGGATTAAGGGCCAACAACGCCTCAAAATTAAAATTCTTGTTCTTGTCTTTAAGGCGTCGGGCCCGCCACTTCACGACTCTCGTCCAGTCCTGCGTCTGGCTTCCCAAACAGCATCTAATCTAATTTTGGCCTCATTCTTCTCCTCCAGGCTTCACTCTCTGTTGTGGCATCTCTAAACATTCCCACATTACTCTCCTCCTTTGAAATCTTTGGGAATGCTGTAAACAACCCCTCATACTCTCTCCATTGGCTCAGCCTCCATTTTCCATATGCCTTCCTTGAGATTATTTTTGGTGTTAAACTAATTATGCGAATACAAACTTGTTCATTAAGGAAGTGACACAAAGGTTTATCTTTTTCTTTTCAGTGGCAAGGCCGTACTGCCAGCTTCGACAGCCAAGGGTCCTGTCCATCTCCTAAACCTCCAGCAACACCTTGACGTCCAGTGCAGAGAGAGTCTGTGGATCCTTCAGTGTTCTGAACATAATGTAATGTCAGTAGTTCAGTTTCTTTCCTTACAGGAAAAAACACATTGTACTCTGCAAAATGGACACAAGTATCTTGGAAGTAGCTTGTTTTAAGCTTGTTGCTTGGATAGAAAGCAAATCCAAACATTGGGAGACTTTCAGATGTTGTGCAAGAAGGATACAGGATTATTATTGTGCAGCCATAGGTGTAAATAAGGGGAAGGCACAAGAGAACACTGTTCTGCACTAGGGAGAGAAGTGGAACCAAATGTTGTCGGTGATGTGTGAAATTTAAGTCCATCTGTAGCACAGCTTGAACCAATACATAGGTTTGAGTAACGTGCCTCAAAAATGATTCTGGTCTGTGTTAAAACTTGCATCACTTGTGTTTTTTTATCATGGAGTCAATATAGTTTCTCAGTTCCATAAATGACCAAACTATAGATTTATCATGGATTAAAACTCGCAATAGTTTGCAACCTCAGGCCATCAAAATACTAGTCAGGCAATTCCATTTTCAATGTTTTGATTGTATAGAAAGCATTATTGTTGTACAAAATAATTACTTTAATTTTTATTTGAATAAGCAAGCTTAAAAGGTGATGCGTTGCCATGTACTATGTCAAAGGAAGCAAAAGGATTCTTGATTTTGGATTACCAAATGCTTTCGGACTCCTGAAATGAATGAACAGTTGGGATCCTATAAGTTAACAAATCTAGCTGCAGGCCTGATATAACTGTTGAATCAGTTGATTGAGGAATGTTTCTTTAGGACTTTGTATGGTCCTCGACCTTGCTGACAACCTCCTCTCTTCAAACCCTAAACTTGAATACTCTACTCTATTTTATTGGTTGATCAGAATAGAGGAGTGTTTGCATTGTTTACGGAGAGGACTTGGCATCCGCCATCGGAAATAAGGACACATGTCCTAAAGCTGAAGTGCATTTCTCTCCCAGGCGAATGGTCTGGAAAATGCACAGATATTTATGTCCCGAACTCTATGATCTGAATCTGGCTCAAGCAAACTGGATTCAAAGTGCTCCTTCGGTATTGATTAAGAGCATTTTTAAAATCAGCTCTTTTGGAAAAAAAATACACCAATGTTAAGGTTAAGTGAAACTGGGAGTGGCTTCATAAATCTGCCCTTACATGGCATAGGTTCAAATCCGGGGCGAAATTCTCCCCCAACGGCGCGATGTCCGCCAACTGGCGCCAAACATGGCGCCAATCAGACAGGCATCGCGCCGGCCCAAAGGTGCGGAATGCTCCGCATCTTTGGCGGCCTAGCCCCAGCATTGAGGGGCTAGGCCGACGCCGGAGGGATTTCCGCCCCGCCAGCTGGCGGAAATGGCGTTTGTTGCCCCGCCAGCTGGCGCGGAAATGCGGCGCATGCGCGGGAGCGTCAGCGACCGCTGTCAGTTTCCCGGCGCATGCGCGGGAGCGTCAGCGGCCGCTGTCAGTTTCCCGCGCATGCGCAGTGGGGAGAGTCTCTCCCGCCTCCGCCATGGTGGAGGCCGTGGTAGAGGCGGAAGGGAAAGAGTGCCCCCACGGCACAGGCCCGCCCGCGGATCGGTGGGCCCCGATCGTGGGCCAGGCCACCGTGGGGGCACCCCCCGGGGTCAGATCGCCCCCCGCCCCCCCCCCCCCCAGGACCCCGGAGCCCGCCCACGCCGCCTGGTCCCGCCGGTAAATACCAGGTTTGATTTACGCCGGCTGGACAGGCAATTTCTGGGTGGGACTTCGGCCCATCCGGGCCGGAGAATCCAGCGGGGGGTCCCGCCAACCGGCGCGGCCCGATTCCCGCCCCCGCCCAATCTCCGGTACCGGAGACTTCGGCGGGGGCGGGATTCACGGCGGCCTACGGCCATTCTCCGACCCGGCGGGGGGTCGGAGAATGACGCCCCAGATGTTTACCTTTTTTTAAAAATCTGAAATTTGGCTGAATAAGGGATATAACTGAAAGTTGCAAAATTGTTTGGGTCCGACTGAATGTATTACGGCTGTAATGCACCCCTGAAAAAAGATGCCTCATCAATATTTATTCTCCTATTTCAAAATACAATTCTGGGGCGAAATTCTCTGCAATCGGCGGGATGTCTGCCGACCGGTGCCAAAAACGGCGCCAATCAGTCCGGCATCGCACCGTCCCAAAGGTGCGGAATCCTCCGCATCTTGAGCCGCCGAGCCCTAACCTTGAGGGGCTAGGCCCGCCCCGGACTGATTTCCGCCCCGCCAGCTGGCGGAAAAGGCCTTTGGTGCCCCGCCAGCTGCCGCAGAAATGATATTGCCGGTCGGCGCATGCGCGGGTGCGTCAGCGGCCGCTCACGGCATCCCCGCGCATGCGCAGTGGAGGGGGTCTCTTCCGCCTCTGCCATAGTGGAGACCGTGGCGAAGGCGGAAGGAAAAGAGTGCCCTCACGGCACAGGTCCGCCCGCGGATCGGTGGGCCCCGATCGCGGGCCAGGCCACCGTGGGGGCACCCCCAGGACCCCGGAGCCCGCCTGCGCCGCCTTGTCCCGCCGGTAAGAGAGGTGGTTTAATCCACGCTGGCGGGACAGGCATTCCAGCAGCGGGACTTTCGCCCATCCGGGCCAGAGAATCGCCGGGGGGGGGGCGGTGGGGGGGCCGCCAACCGGCGCGATTCCCGCCCCCGCCGAATCTCCAGTGCCGGAGAATTCGGCAACCGGCGGTTGCGGGATTCACGCCAGCCCCGGCGATTCTCCGACCCGGCGGGGGGGTCAGAGAATCCCGCCCCAGAATCCACACTGTGTTAGCTCGCCGTATCTTTGTATTTTTTAATTTAGAGTACCCAATTCTTTTTTTCCAATTAAGTGGCAATTTAGCCTGGCCAATTCACCTACCCTGCACATCTTTTTGGGTTGTGGGGTGAGACCTACGCAGACACGGGGGAGAATGTGCAAACTCCACACGGACGGTGACACGGGGCCGGGATCCAACCCGGGTCCTCGGCGCCGCGAGGCAGCAGTGCCAACTATTGCACCACCATGCCACCCTTAGCCATCTTAACCACCATCTCACCTGAACTATTTCTAGCTAGAGAAATGTGTTTAAAATCTCTAAGTCAGCCTCTCCAATACCTGGCTACATTTAACTTGTCATTTTCCAATTCACATTAGAAATGAGCTGCTTCCTCTCCAGTTCCCCTGAGTTCAAAAGAGAAAGCAGGCTCCAACTGCAGTATAGATTTGTGATGTTCTGCAGTGAGGGTTTCTTTTGTGTTTTCTTGTTTCACTCATTGAATCAAAAACTAAATCTATCATTTCAGGAAACTCTCCAGGTTTATAACAGAGCAGCAGGCAAGATTCCAATGGCATTTAATAAACTGAGATACCAAATTATTGAATACCTAAATAAAGCAAAACACTGCAGGTGCTGGAACTCTGAAATAAAACAGAAAATGGTGTTTTACAAAATACATTGTACAGGTCTTGCAGTTTCTGTGGCGACAGAAGCAGAATTAACATCTCGAGTCCAATAACCCTTCCACAGAACTGAAGAGGGATAGGAATTTAGTGAGTTATATATTGGGAAAGAGGGGGGTCGAGTGGGGGTGCAGCAGAATGGAAAGTCAGATATAGATCGGAGCGAAGGAGAGATGAACAAAAATGTCATTCAAATGAGACAAAGTGGCTGTTAATGGTGCAATTAGGGACTGAAGTGTGTTAACAGTGGCAAAGGTAGGATAGCAGAATGTGTTAATAGCAGAACATGTCAGTGCTCAGTGGGAGAAAAACTGAGCAACAATGAACAGTGGCCATGTGGGGAGGGGGAGACCTGCTGAGTTTATCCAGCATTTTCTATTTTTATGAACCCTAAGTTGGCCTGAAATCCTCTTCAAAAATGTGCGGTTGATACAAATTGTCTACAGCCCAGGTAGGATGTGTGTTGGAGGTTAATATGGACCTAATCATTTTTACATTTAAGCTTTACATTTGGGTACACTGTTTGTGATATCGAACCGCACTGAGTGGGGGAGCCTACAGGGAAACTGTAGGTTATTACTGGTAGGTGAGTACTGTACACAGCCGATATGTAAAGTTCTTCCCAGTGTCGCCAAAGTGGGGAAGATTCCCCTTAAATCTTCTCATTTATAGCAGAATGGAGTGTGCTTATTGGAATGTCAGTTTTACAATTAGGGATTCTATTGAGACGATATAGAAAGAGCTTTGGCTTGCATTAATCATATTATCTAGCTAACTTGGAGTACTTAATGGTGAAGTGGAGTACAAGAAGTGAAAGTGTTCTCTTTATTACAAGCATCCTTTCACGAGAACCATATTCATTCTTGAAATATATTTGAAATCAATAAATACTTTGGTGGGGTGCTTTATGAAGTCCAAGTAGACTGACACCAGATTTATCCAACACAACAGAAGATAGTAAAACTACTTTGAAACTTCCGTGCCGGCTTCATTTGCTACCAGTGGCTGTTTGCAGTTTGATAATGCATTGCACACATTTTGGGCATGTTACAATAGTTAACATACTGAGCATGACATCATTATTTTGGGCAATGGCACAACTTTATGGTTTACAAGAGTATTGGTGACGTTAATTGTACTTACTGGTCAGTCCGCTCATGACAGGACTGAACTTGTGGCCACAATATGACCCACTCTCGAGCGATAGCCAAACTTCCATTCCACTCAGGGAGCATTGATGATTATGCTCATGAAGGTATCTTTGAAGTTGACCATTTTATTTACCTGGCTGCAAGGATTCATGTGATGACAAATAAGGAATTATTTTTTTTACAAGATTCATTTGCTAACATCTTCAAATATGTAAGTTATAAACATACGCTTTACCAACCGTGGCAGAAGACTTCTCATGACTATTGCTGTCTTTGACACTGAGCAAATTTGAGGTCTACACGTGATGCCATGGTAACATATGTCTGAACAACTAGCACAAGCTGGCTTCAAGGTTAACAGGGTGGAAGGGGAGTTGGTAAAATTCAGAACCTGAAATATCAGGATAATGAGACCAGTGGGGAAGAAAAAGAGTGAGATTTAGCGGTATGTAAACTGCTGTGCTACCGTTACCATTCAAAGCTTTCATTTCAGTTTCCAGCATTATAACAAGTTGACACAGATTGTTTTAAAACAAGTGAAACATTGCAAGATCAAGTGAGCTCAGAAAAGGGTTGGTCAGCTGGGATTTGGCTAAGCCTTCCCCACTTCCTGTTCAATTTTCACTATTGCAGGCTCGCTTGGTTCAGTCAGGTCTTCAGATGTGTGACAATTAAAAGCTCTTTTAAGACACCTCATTGAAAGTCATTAAATGAAAACATTGATGACCAAAGCGTTCACATTTGCTGGCAGTGACTAGACTCACAATAAGCTGACAAAGCTCAGCACAACATCGGGGGTTGAAGGGCCTGTTCTGTGCTGTACTGTTCTATGCTCTATGATGTCTTGTGTGCCAGGAATTAACAAGAAACTGAAGATAGAGGCAAGGCTATTGATTGGAAGCGTTTAAATATGTCATTCTGAAGCATTGCAATGACCTGTTTTGTGTTGTGTAGTGCAATGCTGCAAAACCAGCAAAGAGCTTAATTTACACAGGTCGAAAGACAGTCACCTCCAATAATCAAACCATCTTCAGGCTTTTGTTGGAGTCAAAATACTAGAATGAGATTTATCTCAGTGACTAACTCAACTGGTGGAATTAACAATGTGACTGGAAGGTTTCCCGATGTCCATTAACACTACTACCCTGTTTGTCTTTAATGAGATCCTTGTTTCTGGATCATTCTCAAAATTTCCACCAAATGCACAGAAGACGATGATGCATCCTAATATTGACTGTAACACAATGCAAAAATCTAGTCGGCATTCAGTTATTTATTAAATTGAGTCTGTTTGGAAAGACTGAACACAAAAAGCTAGAAACGGATATGTGGAAAATTTTATTTTTTAATCATCACCCATTTTATGGATTTTGACGAGGTGGCCTTTTTAAATTATTTTTTTAAAAATAAATTTAAAGTAGCCAATTCTTTTCTTTTCCAATTAAGGGGCAATTTAGCGTGGCCAATCCACCTACCCTGTACATATTTAGGTTATGGGGTGAAACCCACACAGACACGGGGAGAATGTGCAAATTCCACAGGGACAGTGACCCGGGGCCGGGATTGAACACGGGTCCTCGGTGCTGTGATGGAACAGTGTTAACCCCTGCACCACTGTGCTTCCCCTTTGCCATTTTATTATGTACACAGGTGATCTCCCTATAATGCTGGTCTCATTAAAATGCAAGTGTGTGGTTTAAACTGTGCAGAATTCAGGTGACACTACCAGAAATGTGAAGATGAATTTTAAGTTATTCAGAGTTCTCATTTAGTCCTATTCAACCCATCTGTAGAAATGTGAAGATTACCATTGGTATCTTATCTCTCTAAATGTTCGGCCAGTGGGATACAGGGGACAGCTTGTCATCAAAGCCGTGTTTTTTGATGCATTGATGAAGCAAAGAATGTAGAGAAAATCATCTACTCAATGACTGCAGCATGTTCAGTTCGTATTACAAATTAATCACACAACAACAATCCACCTGGCTAATTCTTACCACCATTATAAATTGATGGGCGGCACGGTGGCACAGTGGTTAGCGCTGCTGCCTCACAGCTCCTGGGTTCAATTATGGCCCCAGGTGACTGTCTGTGTGGAGTTTGCACTTTCTCCACGGTTGCCTCCCACAGTCCACAAATGTGCAGGTGGATTGGCTATGCTAAATTGCCCCTTAGTGTCCAAAAGGTTAGGTGGGGTTACTGGGTTGTGGGGATGGGGTGGAGGCATGGGCTTAAGTAGGCAGCTCTTTCCAGGGGCTGGTGCAGACTCGATGGGCTGAATGGCCTCCTTCTGCACTGTAAATTCTGTGATTCTATGATAACCAGGAGATTGCCTCAGGTTATTAAGCAATAAGTGTAACATGAATGGAGCTTTAAACTTCCTTCATAGAGTGAGGTCCCTATCACTGCAGGAGTTCCTCAGGTAACGGTCCGAGGACCAACCACCTCCAGCTGCTCCCACAATGACCTTCCCTCCAACATAAGGTCAGAAGTGGGGATGTTTGCTGATGATTGCACAATCTGTAATTCCTCAGATAATGAAGAAGTCTTTGTTCAAATGCAGCTAGGTCTGGGCAATAGTCAGGCATGGACTGATAAGTGGCAAGTAACATTTTCCCCACGCAAGTGCCAGGCAATGACCATCTCCAACAAGAGAGAATCTAACCAATGCCCCTTGCTATTCAAAGGCATAACCATTGCTGAATTCCTCACTATAAATATCCTGGTGGTTACTATTGACCAGAAACTGAACTGGACTAACCATATAAATACTGTGGCAACAAGAACAGCTCAGAGGCGGGGTGGTCTGTGGCGAGTAACTCACCTCCTGCCTTCCCAACGACTGACAAGCAACTTCTCGGCTCAAGTCAGGCGTGTGATGGAATACTCCTCACTTGCCTGGATGAGTGCAGCTCTAACAACACTTAAGAAGCTTCGTACCATGCAGGACAAAACAGCCCGCTTGAGTGGCGCCCCATCCACCACCTTAAACAGTCATTCCTTCCACCACCATTGCACAGTGGCAGTAATGTGTACCGCATACAAGACAACTCACCAATGCTCTTTTGACAGCAGCTTCCAAACCCAGGACCTGGACCGCCTAGAAGGACAAGGGCAGCTGATTAATGGAAACACCATTACCTGCAAGTTCCCTTCCCTTTGTTTTGAAAGGGGACCTCGCAGGTTGAGTCAAGAACCAAGGGGAGTATAAACTTGTTTTTAAAAGGTTTGCATTTCAGTAGCGTTTTTGGGCAGCACATAGTGGTTAGCACAGTTGCTTACAGCTCCAGAGTCCCAGGTTCAATTCTCGGCTTGGGTCACTGTCTGTGCGGAGTCTGCACGTTCTCCCCGTGTGTGCGTGGGTTTCCTCCGGGTTCTCCGGTTTCCTCCCACAGTCCAAAGATGTGCGGGTTAGGTGGATTGGCTATGCTAAATTGCCCTTTGTGTCCAATAAAAAAGGTTAATTGGGGTTGCTGGGTTCAGGGGATGGGGTGGAGGAGGTGTGGGCTTGAGTGGGGTGCTCTCTCCAAGGGTCGGTGCAGACTCGATGGGCCAAATGGCCTCCTGCACTGTAAATTCTATGATGGAGACATTCTATTTTGGTAGTATAATGCCGTTTCTTCACTGTCATTGGATCACAATCCTGGGGCTCCTTTCCTCTGTCACATCTCATCCTGCAGCATACCTCTCAAGAGCATCTCTTCTTTCCTGTCATTGTACCTGCAAACCAGATAGACTGCAATGGTTCAATAAGGCAGCTCACTTCCGCTTTCTAAAGAACAATTAGAGATGGGCGACAGGTCTTGGTATTGCCTGCAATGCCCACATCGCATTCAAAGAATTTTTAAAATTCTTGTTGCCCCTTTTCATTATTACTTTCACTTTCTGTAGTCCAACCTTGAAAATAACATTGAAATAATCGGGTTTCCAACCCATTGGCTGTGAATAAGCAGAAAACATGTATACTTGACTCACAGCCATGTTACATTATTTAGAATTATTTATTGTTCCCAGTAGACTTTTGGGCATCAAGTTCATTTCTGTAATACCAGCGGGTGAGATTTTCTCTAAAATTGTCAAAGGTCGATGTCGAGCAGGAAGAATGACATTGAATCCGCCAACGGCAATGACGGCTTTTCACACAATATCCGCGCATGGATTTTCGTGCATGGGCTCCACATTGTATTGCTAGCGGGGCAGCCTCTGATTCACCTGCCCCATCATCACATCAGTGCTTTAATCATCGGGGCCCCACATTTAAAGGCAACCCCAGCACACAACAGCTACAGAGGATGCCAAGGTAACTTGCTCTTTTCATCTCTCTAAACTCACACACCCATCACACACCCATGTCACATCCATAGGGATCTCACTCAACGCCAGGTCAAGGGACACTTTTTTGCCACTCGCCCTCCCACACACATCTTCATCTCCCCTGTGGATCGTGTCCTCATCACCTCACTGGTTCCACTCACCATCCACACATGCCAGGCAACCTTATCATCTGCAATGACATGCGTCCTCTTGCACTCTGTCTATTTTCATGCAGGATAAGCTGGCACACAACAAGAGGGAGAGATCCCAGGCGGGCAGAGGAATACCAGAACTGAAGGTCCTCACCGACTTTGAAGGGAGAGTCATCCAGCTGGTTGGGAAGGACATTGACCACTCCTGTGCTGATGGTGAGGTCGGTGATAATAAACCAAGTGAGGATTCAACACTGCAACATCCATCAAACAACAATTCTGTGAATCATGTCTCCTGCTCCTCACACCACTGCCATGTGATGTGTTATGTACTCTGGGATAACACAGGCTGCAACTCGATGCAGCTTTGACCAAAAGATACTCCAGACTTTGAAGTAAGTTCAATGTGATTTATTGAACCATTAGCACAGTTCTCTATGAGTTTGACTCTACTGCTAATCTTGCTATAATAACTCAGTCGAACTAACCAGTCTGCTCTAAGCCACGTGGTGGGTGTGATGCTTCTGATCTGCCCCTGTCCTACTCTCTAAGTGTCGCCTGTGGAAAGAGGCACTTTGCACATGCGCAAAACACTGTTTTGCCGGTTCGCGCCTTCTGGGGAACTGTGCGTGTGCGGCTCCTTGCGCAAGATGGCTGCCAATCAAAATTGCCGTTTGCCTCTGCTGCAAGCCAACCTTTGCCTCGTGGTGAGTATAGGTGCCAGTTTTACCGATTTCTTTTGTGTTTACCTCGCAGTAGTTTTCAAACTTGTCCCGGACTGTCTGGAAGTCTCTCTTATCCTGCCCTTTGGAGTACTTGAAGGAGTTGGAGATTTCTGTTGCACTTTCACCCGCAGTGGTGAGTAGAAGATCTATCTTCTCAGCATCGGCCACGCCATCTAGGTCGGATGAAAATCTCAAATCTCTGCTTGAATGCACGCCAGTTGGATTGCCATGCTATCTGAGCTGCTGAGGAACCAGAATCTCGATCATCTTGCCTGGGTGCTGTTGCTGGTAGTCACGGATCTTGCTGAGTTGAACTATATAGATTCAATAGGCACTACTGGTACCATGATGTGTTATGTACTCTGAGATAACACAGACTGCAACTCGATGCAGCTTTGACCAAAAGATATTCCAGACTTTGAAGTAAGTTCAATGTGATTTATTGAACCATTAGCACAGTTCTCTATGAGTTTGACTCTCCTGCTAATCTTGCTATAGTAACTCAGTCTAACTAACTAATCTGTTCTAAGCCATGTGGTGGGTGTGATGCTTCTGATCTGCCCTTGTCCTTCTCTCTAAGTGTTGCCTGCGGAAAGAGACAGAGCATGTGTGCCCTGTCCTTATATATGGGTTGTGTAATGCCCCCTTGTGGTAGTGTCACTTCTGAGTGTTTTGACAGCCCATTGGTCGTGTCCTATTCTGTGTGTTCATTAGCTGTATGCCTGCATATCATGACATCTCCGGGGCCCCCTCTAGTGTTTACTCAGTTGTAGTGTATTTACATTAACCCCTTGTGTATATACAGTGATGCATATCACCACACCATGCACTAATGACCCCTCCTTTCTTTCGCAGGCATATCTGGGAAGCAGCTGAGGGAGTCCACTAGTCAGCTTGACTCCAAGCCTATGAGCAGCTCAGAGGATAATTTCACGAACTCAAAAGTGGAAGGCCCATACGAGCACTAGCCCACACACTCGGCCAGCGCAGAGGCACACAACTCGGGATCTAGTTTTAGAGCAACCCCGCGGTCACAATCTGGTGATCACATCACACTGTCAGATCCATAGCTGATGGAGACAGGGACGTCCCAGGGTGCCGGCACTCAGAAGATTATTGGATGCCAGGAATCTGCTGAATCCCAGCCAGATGACCAGTTTCTAGACTCAGTCATGCCTCAATTGCTGGAACTCTAAAGGCAAAATCTGAAAAACAAGCAGGGATGCCTGATACATTCCGCGGATTGCTGGAGGAGTCCATCCACCTTATGTCTGAGGTGATTGTGCTGACACTCCAATGCAATGAGTTCAACACAACTAGGGTGGTGGCCGTTGTGGAGACCTTGATCCAAGGCTTCTGTCCTGCACTGTCGCAGGAACTGCATTCCGTGGTACAGGCACTTTCTGGCATCCATCAGTGATAACACCAGAGGACAGCCGGCCTCTTCGAGTTCACTCTAGCTGCCCCTCTATCTCAAGGAGGAAGGCAGTAGCTCTTGAGCACCCATAAGGAGGAGGATCAGTTGGTGCTCACTCCAAGACCATTCACCCAAGTGACCTCGGGAGTGTCCCACACACCCGACTCCCTTCTTCCTCTGACCGCCTGAGCTCCAGGTCCACAGGCCGAGGGGTGAGGGAGGGGGGCACTGCCTCACAGCAGGACACATAAAGCAGGCCGGGCCTCCCAGGTCTTGGTCCTCCAGAGGACACCCACTAAGGTCATCACAGACAACAGGGCGTAGCAGTAAGCAGGCGACTTCTACCTCCGCTGTGGAAGTTGGGGATGCACTAAGATGTAGCGGCAGGGTTAGAAAGGTTAAGTAGTTCTAGTTGCACTGTGTGGTCACAGGTATTAAGCACTTGTACAAAATGTTTAGCTCTGTAAATAAACTCCCACTGATGACACCCTTTCTATAGCTCCTTGGTCTGATGAGCTGTGTTCCTGTCAGTCTGAAGTTTAAACCTGATTCCTGCACAAAATAAAGGGAGGATTCTCAATCCAGGGCTTCCTCCATGTGCTTTATTCAACTTTCCCAGCACATTGGTGGAGTTCCTTTACAGTGACTGAAAACATCAGTCATTCCTGTATCTCATAGGGGATGAGGATGTCTTCCAAAATGTAGAGGGTTAGCGTCACTCATTCCAGACATTGTCAACATGCTCTCTGCACCTTTGAGCTGCAGATAGCCCCTTATCCTATCTGCCTCAGCCTCCATTGACACTGATCCTCAAGAGTGACGCTCATGAAGGATGCTGTATGATCAGGAGACATTAAACCTTCATGGTGCCTCGCCATGAAATGATCCTGGTCATTGAGAGCTAAGTGAGCAGCCATCAGTCAGACAGAAGTCAGACAGTCACCGAAGATCTGTGAGGATCTATGCACTGCTCTCACTGCAAGTTATCACCATCCTCCTGGAAGGATGTCCACTGCATCTCCATGCCAGGAGCCTTATCACAGAAGGTGTGTACTGCCTCAGTCAGATGCCAATGTAATGCTCAAAGACGCCTTGTGAAGATCATGGGGTGTCCTCACTGGATGTCCTCATCACTTTCCGCAACTCTAGCGGCAATGAACACTTTCCAAGCTCGTCTGCCTCGTTTGGACATCGCCATGGCTTCATGGCTGGCATTTCCTCCCTCAAGGGGAGGTGGTGGGATAGTGGTATTGTCACTGGACTGGTAATAATCCAGAGACCCAGGATAATGATTTTGGGACCCGGGTTCGAATCCCATCACGGAATGGAATTTAAACTCACTAAAATATCTGGAATTAAAAGTCAAATGATGACCACGAAACCATTGTCGATTGATGTAAAAATCCATCTGGTTCACTAATGTCTTTCAGCGAAGGAAATCTGCCATTCTAACCTGGTCTGGCCTGCATGTGGCTCCAGACTCTCAGCAATGTGGTAAACTCTGAAATGCCCTCTGAAATGGCCTAGCAAGCTACTCAGTAAGATTCAGCCGTTACGAAAACACAAAAAAAAGAGCAAAACTGGACAGACCATCCAGCATCAAACCAGGCACCGGAAACGACAATGGCAAACCCAGCCTTGCCGGCCCTGCAAAGTCCTCCTTACTAACATCTGGGGCTTGTGCCAAAGTTGGGAGAGCTGTCTCACTGACTAGTTAAACAGCCTGACATAGTCATGCTCACAGGCAGGACAGACCCAGCAGAGGTGGCGGCACAGTGGTATACATTGAGGAGGGAGCTGCCCTAGGGGTCCTCAACATCGACTCTGGATGTTAAACATGGGCAAGGAAACCTCCTGCTGATTACCTTGTACCTGCACCATCAGCTGATGAATCAGTACTCTTCCATGTTGAACACCACTTGGAGGAAGCACTGAGGGTGGCAAGGGTGCAGAATATGCTCTGTATGGGGGACTTCAATGTCCATCACCAAGAGTGGCTCCACAGTACCACCAGAGACCGAGCTGGCCGAGTACAAAAGGATATAGCTGCTGGACTGGGACTGCAGCAGGTAGTGAGGGAACCAACAAGAGGGAAAAACATACTTGACCTCATCCTCACCAATCTGCCTGCTACAGATGCATCTGTCCATGTGAGCAGAAGTGACCACTGCACAGTCCTTGTGGAGACAAAGTCCCGTCTTAACATTGAGGATACCCTCCATCACATTGTGTGGCACTACCACCGTGCTAAATGGGATTGACTTCAAACAGATCTAGCAACTCAAGACTGGGCATCCATGAGGCGCTGTGGGCTATCAGCAGTAGCAGAATTGTATTCAACCACAATCTGCAACCTCATGGCCCGGTATATCCCCCACTCTACCATTTCTATCAAGCCAGAAGATCAACCCTGATTCAACAAAGAGTGCAGACGAGCATGCCTGGGGCAACATCAGGCATACTGAAAAATGAGGTATAAACCTGGTGAAGCTTCAACATAGGAGTACCTGTGTGCCAAACAGCATAATCAGCAAGTAATAGACAGCTAAGCGATTCCACAATAAACGCATCAGATCTAAGCTCTACAGTCCTGCTACATCCAGCCATGAATGGTGGTGGACAATTAAACAATTCACTGGAGGAGGAGGCTGCACAAATATCCCCATCCTCAATGATGGAGGTGCCCAGCACATATATGCAAAAAGCAAAGCTGAGGCATTCGCAACAATCTTCAGCCAGAAGTGCCGAGTGGATGATCCATCTCGGTCTCCTCCAGAGGTCCCCAGCATCACAGATGTCAGTCTTCAGCCTATACGATTCACTCCATGTGATATCAAGAAATGGCTGAAGGCACTCGATACGGCAAAGGCTATGGGCCCTGACAATATTCTGGCAATAGTACTGAAGACTTGTGCTCCAGAACTTGCCACACCTCTAGCCAAACTGTTCCAGAACAGCTACAACACTGGCATCAACCCGGCAATGTTGAAAATTGCCCAAATGTGTCCTGTGTATAAGAAACAGGTCAAATCCAACCCAGCCAATTATCGCCCTATCAGTCCATGCTCCATCATCAGCAAAGTAATGGAAGGAGTCATCAGTAGTGCTATCAAGCAGCACTTACTGAACAATAACCTGCTCATTGGTGCACAATTTGGGTTCTGCCACGGTCACTCAGCTCCTGGCCTTATTACAGCCTTGGTTCAAACATGGACAAAAGAACTGAATGCTAGAGGTGAGATGAGAGTGACTGCCCTTAACATCAAGGCAGCATTTGACTGAGTGTGGCATCAAGGATCCCTAGCTAAACTAGAGTCAATGGGAATCAGGGAGAAAACTCTCCACTGGTTGGAGTCATACCTGGCACAAAGGAAGATGGTTGTGGTCGTTGGAGGTCAATCATCTCAACTCCAGGACATCACTGCAGGAGTTCCTCAGGGTAGTTCCCTAGGCCCAGCCATCTTCAGCTGCTTCATCAATGACCTCCTTTCCATCATAAGTTCAGAAGTGGGGATGTTTTTGGATGACTGCAAAATGTTCAGCACCACTCGTGACTCCTCAGATAATGAAGCAGTCCATGTCCAAATGTAGACAGACCTGGACAATATCCAGGCTTGGGCTGACAAATGGCAAGTTACATTTGTGCCATACAAGTGCCAGGCAATGAGCATCTCCTACAAGAGAGGATCTAACCACTTGACATTTAATGGCATTAACATTGCTGAATGTCGCACAATCAACATTCTGGGGGTTACCATTGATCAGAAACTGAACTTTACTAGCCACATAGTGTTCATAGAGTTCATAGAATTTACAGTGCAGAAGGACGTCATTCAGCCCATCGAGCCTGCACAAGCCTTTGGAAAGAGCACTCTCCCTAAGCCCACACCTCCACCCTATCCCCGTAACCCAGCAACCCCACCTAACCTTTTTTTTAGGCACTAAAGGCAATTTAGCATAGCCAATCCACCTAGCCTGCACATCTTTGGACTGTGGGAGGAAACCGGAGCACCCAGAGGAAACCCACGCAAACACGGGGAGAATGTGCAGACTCCACACAGACAGCGACCCAAGCCGGGAATCGAACCTGGGACCTTGGAGCTGTGAAGCAACTGTGCTAACCACTGTGTTACCGTGCCGGTACTGTGGCTACCAGGGCAGTTCAAAGTCTAGGAATCCTATGGCAAGTAATTCACCTCCTGACCCCACAAAGCCTGTCCACCATCTACAAGGCACAAATCAGGAGTGTAATGGAATACTCTCCACTTGCCTGGATGTGTGCAGTTCCAACAACACTCAAGAAACTCGACACCATCCAGGACAAAGCAGCTCATTGTTTGCCTCCCCTTCCACAAACATTCAAACCCTCCACCACCAATGAACAGTGGCAGCCATGTGTACCACCTACAAGATGCACTGCAGTAACTCACCAAGATTCCTTAGACAACACCTTCCAAACCCAAAACCACTACCATCTAGAAGGACAAGAGCAGCAGATACCTGGAAATCCCACCACCCTGACTTGGAAATATATCGCCGCTCCTTCACTGTCACTGGGTCAACAACTTGGAACTCCCTCCCTAACAGCACAGTCGATGTACCTACGCCTCAAAGACTGCAGTGGTTCAAGAAAGCAACTCACCACCATCTTCTGAATGGCAACTAGGGATGGGCAATAAATGCTGGCCTAACCAGTGACACCCACATCCCGTAAGTGAATTTTTTTAAAATCAAGGTTCTCCATCTCCTCCTTGGGCAGTTCCTCCTCCATTGCTGCAGGGTGGAGCAGACAACCAAGGTGCATGACACCCTCTGCGGATTGTATTGCAGGGCTCCACCACACCGGTCCAGGCACCGGAACCATACCTATAGCATGTCTATGGTTTACTCAACCAAAGTGCAGCATGAGACTCGTTGTAACTTGTCTCTGCTGCATGCCTAAACGCAGACATCATCAGCCACCTGCTCAGTGGCTAAGCCTTGTCCTTGAGGAGCCAATCCTGTAACCTCTGTGGATCTTGAAAGATGTTAGGGATCTGAAAGCATCTGGGAATGCAGGGGCCATGCACACTCCCTGGGAACAGATCACCCACCTGCAGGATGTGTTTGGTGTGGTCGGAGATCAGCTGAACATTCTGCGAGTGGAAGCCCTTGCGGTTCATATAGTTCACTGCTTGACACCGTGGAGCTCTGAGTGCCACATGAGTGCAATCGATAGCATCCTGCACCCGCGGAAAACCAGAGATCTACGTAAACCCCACTGCACTTGCTTCCTGGCTTGCCTGAGCCAGGTCAAAATGAATGAAGTTGCGTGCCCTCACAAAGATTCTGTCCATTTTGTCCTGAACTCATTTATGTGCAGAGGTTTGTGAAATCACATAGAGGTCACCTGTGGAGCTCTTGAAGGAGCCATGGCATAACAATTGAATGGCGCAGTAACTTTCAGCGATGCTGGCAGTGGTTGCCCTCCAGGTCTCCATGGCACCAAATCCAGCAGCAGGTGGAAGATGTGACAACCTGTTCCCTAGACATACTTAGCCTTTGGAGACGTTGGTTCTCTGACATCTGCATGTTTGTGAGAATCCATCTGTAGGCCCAGTCCAGTGAGATGCCTCTAAACAAAAACTCTCTATGGTTCATCCTCTGCGTGCGGAATAGGACCTGCCACCATTTCCTCTTGATGGCTCTGCTCCTGCCTTTGATAAGCCGACAACCTTTGAAGCCAGTCGTGCTTCATGCCATTCTGACACCATGCCTCTATGATTGGATTTTGACAGTGAGTTGGGGTTGGGGGTGTCGTGTTAGGTACACTGGTCTACCACTGGCTGCAACTGGATGCAGTTTAGATCAGAAAGATACTCCAGACCTTGAAGTTAGTTCTGCTTGTCTGTATATCATTATGTGTGTGGCTGCATATCATGACATCTTCCCTTTTTTTTATGTTTGGATGACATATGTGAACGTACTTACAAGAATAGGCCAATATTAACATATATACATGCAGTGGATGTGAACATATGTACATGCGAAAACAGCTGTCTAATGCGAGAACACAGAACATAGCAAACAGAACAAATGTTTATACGTTCTGTCTCTGTGGCTTGTGTCTGATCCTGGTCAACCACCGGAGAGATGGTGGCGGGGGCGACAGCGCCTTGATGGGCGGGATTGAAGCCTGACTGGTGGTGCAGACCTGCACAAGGCTGCATAGTGTCCAGGCTTCCCGCAGTTTAAACATTGCCTGCCTCTTGCAGGGCAGTGTCCCTTTAAGTGGGCGTTGCCACAGTTCGGGCACGTCATGACGTTGGCGCCGTTACGCGGTGTACGTCGTCGCACATGCGTACTGCGGTCGGCAGATGTCTGCACCTGCGCAGTGTGGGTGTCGGCCGCTTTGTTATCCCGTTCGCATCGCGCATGCGTGGGGCTCCGGGAAAAGTGCATGAGATGGCCGTTGTCTTCAATGCTGAGGCGCTGCATCCAGGAGATGGCCTGCACACTCACTGCCTCATGGGAGGCACGTTTCTCATTTTCAGCCTATTTGTATTGGGAATACCGATTTTTTTGCGTGCTCATGCACTGTACATGTTTCAATCGCGACTGGTATCATATGCTTGATTTTTAAGAGTTGCTCTCTAAGAGGATCAGAGTGAACTCCAAACACGATTTGGTCTCTGATCATGGAGTCAGCAATATCACCAAAGTTGCAGGACAGCGCTAGCAGGCGAAGGCTAGTTAAGAAGGCATTGAAAGATTCATCTTTACCTTGAAGACGTTGTTTGAATATGTAGCGCTCGAAGATTTAATTGGTGTCGATTTCACAGTGACTATCGAACTTGTCCAGGATGGTCTGAAACTTTGTCTTCTCCTGGCCTTCGATGAAGTTAAACGAGTTGAAGAGTTTGATGGCTTGATCACCCGCTGTTGAGAGGGGAAGCGCGATCTTTCTTGCATCAGACGCATCCTCGAGGTATGAGGCTGCGATGTGCAACAGAAACCTTTGCTTGAATGTCCACCAGTTGACACTGAGATTGCCGGAGGTCCTGAGCTGGTGAGGAGCCTGAATCTTCTCCATGGTGCCGGGATACGTTTGCTGGTCGTCATGGAACAGACTGAGGTAAGCCACCTTCAATTAGTTATCTCCTGGTATCATGTCATGTTAAGTACACTGGTCTAACACTGGCTGCAACTGGATGCAGCTTAGATCAGAAAGATACTCCAGACCTTGAAGTTAGTTCAATCAGGTTTATTGAACTAATAGCACACATAGCACAGTTCTCTGTGAGTTCGACTCTCTGCTAATCTAAGTGTGGTTACTCTGTCTGACTGAACCAGACTAGCTCTTAGCCACGTGGTGGAGGTGTGAGATTGTAACAACACCTTTGACTGACTCTCTAGATGTTCATCAGTGGAAAGAGGCGGAGTGTGAGTGCCTCGTGTCTTTTATAATCAGGTCCCACCCCTGAGTGTCCTGCCTGCTTATTGGTCATGTCCTGTTCTCTGTGTCCATTAACTGCTTGTCTGTATATCATTATGTGTGTATCTGCATATCATGACAGGGGGGTGGGTGGGGGGGGGGGGGGTGGGGGGGGGTGGTATGATTCTGGTGTATGGGCCCAATAGTAACTTGCAAATGGATTCTAACGTGGTTCCCGATATTGTTTGGGATATTTTACGCTCCCTTCACCAAACTGCTCAACGTGATTGGGAGAGGAAAATCCAGGGAGGCCTTCATACTCGCCCGCTTCACGTAGGACGTGGCTTGTTCTGATATCAATACCTTACCCACCCCCACTCCCGCCTTGCACCCTCCCAGGATCTGTGTTGGCATTGTCAGAGGGTCACTGTCGAGGGCAGGGGGGGTGATAAACAAACAAAGAACAAAGAAATGTACAGCACAGGAACAGGCCCTTCAGCCCTCCAAGCCCGTGCCGAACATGCTGCCCGACTAAACTACAATCTTCTACACTTCTTGGGTCCGTATCCTTCTATTCCCATCCTATTCATATATTTGTCAAGATGCCCCTTAAATGTCCCTATCGTCCCTGCATCCACTACCTCCTCCGGTAGCGAGTTCCAGGCACCCACTACCCTCTGCGTAAAAAACTTGCCTCGTACATCTACTCTAAACCTTGCCCCTCTCACCTTAAACCTATGCCCCCTAGTAATTGACCCCTCTACCCTGGGGAAAAGCCTCTGAGTATCCACTCTGCCTATGCCCCTCATAATTTTATATACCTCTATCAGGTCTCCCCTCAACCTCCTTCGTTCCAGTGAGAACAAACCGAGTTTATTCAATCGCTCCTCATAGCTAATGCCCTCCATACCAGGCAACATTCTGGTAAATCTCTTCTGCACCCTCTCTAAAGCCTCCACATCCTTCTGGTAGTGTGGTGACCAGAATTGAACACTATACTCCAAGTGTGGCCTAACTAAGGTTCTATACAGCTGCAACATGACTTGCCAATTCTTATACTCAATGCCCCGGCCAATGAAGGCAAGCATGCCGTATGCCTTCTTGACTACCTTCTCCACCTGTGTTGCCCCTTTCAATGACCTGTGGACCTGTACTCCTAGATCTCTTTGACTTTCAATACTCTTGAGGGTTCTACGATTCACTGTATATTCCCTACCTGCATTAGACCTTCCAAAATGCATTACCTCACATTTGTCCGGATTAAACTCCATCTGCCATCTCTCCGCCCAAGTCTCCAGACAATCTAAATCCTGCTGTATCCTCCGACAGTCCTCATCGCTATCCGCAATTCCACCAACCTTTGTGTCGTCTGCAAACTTACTAATCAGACCAGTTACATTTTCCTCCAAATCATTTATATATACTACAAAGAGCAAAGGTCCCAGCACTGATCCCTGTGGAACACCACTGGTCACAGCCCTCCAATTAGAAAAGCATCCCTCCATTGCTACTCTCTGCCTTCTATGGCCTAGCCAGTTCTGTATCCACCTTGCCAGCTCACCCCTGATCCCGTGTGACTTCACCTTTTGTACTAGTCTACCATGAGGGACCTTGTCAAAGGCCTTACTGAAGTCCATATAGACAACATCTACTGCCCTACCTGCATCAATCATCTTAGTGACCTCCTCGAAAAACTCTATCAAGTTAGTGAGACACGACCTCCCCTTCACAAAACCGTGCTGCCTCTCACTAATACGTCCATTTGCTTCCAAATGGGAGTAGATCCTGTCTCGAAGAATTCTCTCCAGTAATTTCCCTACCACTGAAGTAAGGCTCACCGGCCTGTAGTTCCCGGGATTATCCTTGCTACCCTTCTTTAACAGAGGAACAACATTGGCTATTCTCCAGTCGTCCGGGACATCCCCTGAAGACAGCGAGGATCCAAAGATTTCTGTCAAGGCCTCAGCAATTTCCTCTCCAGCCTCCTTCAGTATTCTGGGGTAGATCCCATCAGGCCCTGGGGACTTATCTACCTTAATATTTTTTAAGACACCCAACACCTCGTCTTTTTGGATCACAATGTGACCCAGGCTATCTACACCCCCTTCTCCAGACTCAACATCTACCAATTCCTTCTCTTTGGTGAATACTGATGCAAAGTATTCATTTAGTACCTCGTCCATTTCCTCTGGCTCCACACATAGATTCCCTTGCCTATCCTTCAGTGGGCCAACCCTTTCTCTGGCTACCCTCTTGATTTTTATGTACGTGTAAAAAGCCTTGGGATTTTCCTTAACCCTATTTGCCAATGACTCTTCGTGACCCCTTCTAGCCCTCCTGACTCCTTGCTTAAGTTCCTTCCTACTTTCCTTATATTCCACGCAGGCTTCGTCTGTTCCCAGCCTTTTAGCCCTGACAAATGCCTCCTTTTTCTTTTTGACGAGGCCTACAATATCACTCGTCATCCAAGGTTCCCGAAAATTGCCGTATTTATCTTTCTTCCTCACAGGAACATGCCGGAAGCTGGAAGCAGCTGAACCAGAGCTCCTCAAATGTCATACAGCACTTTCGGCAAATGTGGATCCCATTTGGTTCTCATTTGTTTCAACAAATTCATGCTTCACAAACCAAGGCTTTAGCTGCAAAAGGGACCCCTCACCAATTTTATGTAAATGACAGGCACCCATCTTTAAGTGTCTGTCAGTCCTGTGGAGTGTTTCTGGAGGTGCTGTGTGTGGTAATACCAGGTATTGCAGTACCTGAGAGGTGAATGACCATTGGCTAGACCGAGGGGTCTACCATTGGATAATGTACATAGCCCCGCCCTGAGAGGCGGGGTATAAGAACCGATGCCGTCCCAGCAGCCTTCACTTTCTGTAACACCGCTGCTGGGTACAGTTCTAGCTGATTAAAGCCAATTAGATATGACTCCTCTTTGTCTCGAGAGTATTGATTGTGCATCACTGTGGTAAGATGTGTTTCTGCATCCTCACCCACAAGGAGGACAGAGAGTGAAGTGACCTGATGACAAGGAGGTTGCAACAGTCATGAAGGCTGCAGTTGTAGTGCCTCCGGATCTGCAATATCGCAGCGAGATGTTATTTGCTAAGTTGAAGCCAGAATCCTGCATTCTCCTTGACAGTGGAAAGCCACTTAATACACACAACCTCTCAACGTGCATGCTCATTAATGCTCTGACAGATGCCACTCCACTCCATCGTTGTCCTCATTGAATCCTCTGTTGCAAAACTCATTTCTAATTACACTAGCCTTTAAGGAACATACAGTCTCTTCATCAATACAGTGATGGTACTCGCTCGTTCCCCCTCCTGTTGTGGCTGAGTCAGCAGCAATTCTCGAATGTTTGAAAGTAGAAAATCAGCAAGGGGAAGGTTGGAGTGACGAGGAGAGTGGGGGTATGAGCGGTTGGCGGGGTGGAACGTAAGAAGTCCATGGTAAGACAATCTGCGGCTTGTGCACCTTGCCAAATTTCTGGATGAAGGTGAGCTGGAAGTTGATAAGGAAAGAAAATGCCATCATGGATGTCTCAGTGATGTCGGATTCCACAAGCACTGAACTAGCTAAACACATGGGGCTCAGGAAGTGCAGGGGTATTTATCCACCAACCCAACTGCTTTGTTCCCTTCTATTTTGTGCCACTTCATCCTACAGGACAGAAGTAAGATTGTCAATGATTGCGTCATAGATGGGTATGTATGCCAAAACTAAACATCTGGATGTATGTGGAGACAGAGACGATAGGTATGAAGCCAGCAGCATTGGAAGTTGTGTGAGGATGAAGTAGAGCATCTGAATGATCAGACTAAGTCCTCATTGCTAGCGACTGCTGATAGATGATGATGGGTGAGCCATGCATTCGGCAGTCTGAGAAGTTGCCAGTGTGGTGGTGAAGAGATGACATGTGAAGATTACATTCTCGAGCTTTGACAACCTGTGTAAAGTCATTAAATGCCTGGTGGACCTTCTGCCAGGTTCTCAGATGCAAAGATGAGGATTTGACTTCCTTGCCACCTATCCCCATTTCCTTTTTACTGAGGGACAGGCTGTCTTTAAGAACAGAAAACCGGCTGCTCTACTTGCTAACAGCACAAGATTGCAAAAGGGAGTCTCCACCAAGCAGATGCAGCCCATTGTGTGGGAGCCACTTGGTCATGTGCTACTGTCAGGTAAATGAGGCAGGAATACTACATTTACGCGCTGCCTACTTCCACGGGAACTGGCACAGGGAGGTTGCGAATCACAATCTCTATTCCAGAAAAATGAGGCAGGCCAACCTTTAGTCCTTTTGCCTTCTTGCAGATGTAAATTGTATTGATGCTGGCTAGCCTGGTCGCTCAAGATGTTTTTTCATTGGCTACTAAGTGGAAGGCCATGGATTGGGGGGGTGTTACAGAGGTCAGCAAGGCTTCATGCTTTAACTCACTACTCCTGTCCATAGCTCAACGAATATATCATCCTGAAATGGGGCAAAGCCTTCATTGCAGATGATACAATACTCCAGCACAGACATTGGCCATTTGACTCATTGTGTTCGTACCAATTCTTTGAAAGAGTTTCCAATTAACTCCTCACCCCTAATCTTTCCCCATAGTTTTACAGAGGTTTATTTTTTCAAGTTTATATTCAAGCCACCTTTGAAAGTCAATAACAAATTTGCTTCAACTACACTTTCAGATGATCCATTCCAGATCATGCCAACCACCTTCATAAAGAAAAATCCTTCAGGCTCTTTAAATATGTTCACCGATTATCGCCTCTCTGCCACTCAACTTAGTTTTTCTTTGTCGCACAAATCTAAACCTTTCATAATTCTGAACACCTCTATTAAATTTCCTCTTAACATTCTCTACTCTAAGAATAGGGCCAGTGTTCCCCAGCCATTGGGATTTTCTTTTCCCGCTGGCAGCGCACCCCCCGTCTGTGCAATGACCGGCGGCATGGGGTGGCTTCAATGGGAAATCCCATTGATAAGGGGTGGAAAGAGAGCATCCCACCGTCAGCGAATGGCGCGGCGCCGGGAACGATGTAGCTGGAGGACCGGAGAATCCCGTCCGAGAAGTCTGAACTTCTTTAATCTCTCCACTGAGGGGAACTCCCTCGCCCCCTTGTACCATTTGAGTAAATCTCCCCTGGAGCCTTCCTGAGGCCTTGCCGTCCCTCAGGAGCTGTGATGCAAGAATCGGACACAATGGGCGAGATCTTCCAGTTGTTCACGCCGGCGGGATTTCCCGTTCCATCGACGGCACCCCTCCCGACTGCATGGGGTGGATTCGATGGAAAATCCTATTTACTGCAGCGGGACCAGGAGACCCCGACGACGGCCAATGGCGAGCACCACGCCGCGGGGAGGCCAGAGATCTTTGTCAATAAATATCTGAGGCTTCACCAGTGGTTTATGAAAGTTTAGCATTCCGTCCCTGCTTTTGTATTCTGGACCTCTATTCATAAAAATGCCAAAACAAGTGTTTTTTGTGTGCAGCCTTTACAGATTTGAATTGAGTAGGATCCGTTCAAAATGTGTGAAATTAAAAAAAGATAAAATCTGCAGATTTAGAAGACTATCAACCGGATTAAGCAGCAAGAAACGATAGAGAAGACTAATTGTATAGAGTTGAACTTTTATATTCTGAACACAGATGGATGGAAAATAACCAAGTTAAACTTTGTATTAGTAATTTGCACACTGAAGGATCAGTGTGTATTTTGTTCACTCAAATAATCTTTTAAACACCTTCAGTCTGCAGATCCTGAAGCAGAATTAATGTTGGAGGTTTTGTTCATGTCTTGGATAATTTAACCCATCCTACCTGTAGATGGTGGCCTACAAAGAGCAGAATGTTGCAAGGGATTTGGATGATTTAGTCATTTTTAAATTAACATTTGTTGGTAACCCAACCATCAAATTCAATACGATGCCATTTCATTTGTACCTGACCGAAAGCTTTTAGACATTTTATACCAATTCTGCACCGGTGCAGGTAATACTGTCACTTTGAGATTCGGGTGCTTTTTAAACTGCTGCCCCAATCTCTGTGAAGCCTGACCTGCCAGGCGTGTTCAGGCTCCCCTCTCAGTGACCGTGCTTCTCCCTCCAAAACAATTTCTAAGTACAGGTGGATTGCGATCTGGATCTTACCAACCCACCCGATGGGGATTGCAGTGTTTCCCACCAGAGACCACACTTCAAAATTATTTGGGATAATTGCGCCCTATGTGTCAAACTTCCAAGCCAATGGTGTGTAAATCTGGCACAAAGTCTATCACTTAAATTGTGTCTCCCACTCCCTTGCCTGGATTTAAGTCCATCTGTAAATAGATTAAGTTGGCATCACTAATTTATCTATGTTCTATTCCAGCTGGATAAACGAAAATTTAATAAGACCAATCAGGCATCAATCATAGTTCTGCTAATTAAATGGCAAACATATTAATTAAACAAAATTAATGGATCACATTTTCATTTTTGAGGGACTTTGAGGCCTTTAATAATTGAAGGAACATGTATTTGAATGAATAAATTAATCATATTATTGTGAAATGTGTAATTTTGAGAAATTCTATTTGTTCAAACACCTATTTTGGCCATTAGAAATTTCAGATTCTGAGAGGATAAATATTGGTGGAACAAAAATAATCAGAAAGCATATTGAGTTATTTATAGGAAGCCAGGAGGCCAGACTTTCCAATCACAGACCGATGGAATATCACTGGACAATTGTAACTGTTGGGGTGTCAATTTCAACCCAGCATAGGCGGACGAGTGCACAACATCTCATTATTTAAGAAAGGATTTCATAGATTTCATAGAATTTACAGTGCAGAAGGAGGCCATTCGGCCCATCGAGTCTGCACCGGCTCTTGGAAAGAGCACCCTACCCAAGGTCAACACCTCCACCCTATCCCCATAACCCAGTAATCCCACCCAACACTAAGGGCAATTTTGGACACTATGGGCAATTTTAGCATGGCCAATCCACCTAACCTGCACATCTTTGGACTGTGGGAGGAAACCGGAGCACCCGGAGGAAACCCACGCACACACGGGGAGGATGTGCAGACTCCGCACAGACAGTGACCCAAGCCGGAATCGAACCTGGGACCCTGGAGCTGTGAAGCAATTGTGCTAACCACCATGCTACCGTGCTGCCCGATATACTTACCATAGAGGGATTGCAGTGAAGGTTGACCAGACTGATTCCTGGGAAGGCAGGATTGTTGTATGAGAAAGATTAGGTCGACTGGGACTGTATTCACTGGAATTTAGACGAATGGGGGTAGAAAATTCTGACAGGGCTGGACAGACTGGGTACAGGAATATAATTTCCTCTGGCTGGGAGTCTAGAACAAGGGGTCACAATCTCAGGTTACGGGTTAGGCCATTTAGGACAGAGATGAGGAGAAACCTCTTCACTCAGAGGATGATGAACCTGTGGAATTCTCTACCACAGAAGGGTGCGGAGGAAAAATCGCTGAACATATTTAAGGAGGAAATAGATAGATTTCTAGACTCTGAAAGTTTCAAGAGGTATGGGGTGAGCATTGGAGTATGGTGTTGAGATAGCGGATCAGCCATGATACGTTGAATGATGGAGCGGGATCAAAGGGCCTACTCCTGCTAATTTTTTCTATGTTTCCAATATGCACATGGCCTAATTTGCAGGCCTGGGATACTTGGATTCCCAGGTTTACTGCCCATTTGGAACAGGAGGCAAAAGAGACCAGAACATCTGCCAGGAGCTGAAGATTAGCATCGCTTAGTTTCCCACCAGCATCCAAATTTGATATGGACAATGGGCTGGATTCTCTGTTTTTGTGACTATGTCCCAACGCCAGCATCAAAACAGTGGACTTTCATGGCAGATAAACTGTCGTGAAAGGGCCACATATTCCTAGCCCTGAAGGGGGCTAGCAGGGACCTGGCATGAATCTAGCAGCTTTTGCTGCAGATACGGGCCCCCGCACTTCCAGGTCGGAGGCTGCGCATGCATGCGGCGGCGGCTCCAGCGGCCGCATCGTGCTCCATGGCGGACTCGGACCGCGGAGCTGGACACTGAAAATAGACTCCACGGATCGGTCAGGCACCCGACCCTGACCGCCCGCTCAAACATTGCCCGGCCGCGTATAAGGACCCCCTGCCCTCCAATCGGCCGGCCCGCGACCAGGGCGGACGCGGACCAGCAGGACCACACTAGATCCACACCATCGGGACTTGGACGGTCGGGGGTGGAGAATGGTGCTGCGGGCCTCTAGCAATGGCCTCAGGTAGGTGCTAGGTGGCGCTGCGTACTCTCTGAGTACACCGCTTTTCGGGGCCCGCAGAATCGGGGAACCGCCGCCTGTCCTGATTCCGTGCGGGGAACTGGATTCTCCGTCCCTGCGCCGGCCGCGATTTCGGTGTTGGGGTGCGGAGCATCCAGCCCAATGGGTTTCAGGAGGCAGGGTAGGAATCCGGGACAGGAAAGGTTGTGAACTTCTTTCTGGGGTCTGATTTAGGTGGGCACCTTATTTTCCTACTAAATCCAACATGCCAACATAACCAGTTGGCGAGGGTTAAAATCAACCGTGGCGTTTCTAACATCGTGTAGGCCAACAAGAGCACCAAAGGCAGAAGTAACTCGTATGAGTGGTATTTAGAATGACTTTTCACATGCCAACTTTGATGTAATGATTTATAGATATGTGGATATTTATGTGTAAGATTATCTGGTTTCAGAAATAAGAACAAATTAGCCTTTACTATTACAAGGGTGGAGTTCTCCATCTCTACCTATCCACATAACTATTACTTCCAACGACATCTTTTAAGAGGAGTATGAAGGAATAAATCAGTTCATTGTTCTCAGCCTGTATCTCAGATTTTCAGAATCCTTTATTCTTCACTGTGGTACAGTTGGACCCCATATTTGTTGAGAAGACCCTCAGTTCACAATGGGAATCATGCATCCAGACCTATTTCAGCCACTGGTCTTGGGAAAGGCTTCAAGATTGCCTTGTTCCAACAAGATATGTTTGCTAAATACTGACGGTGATTCTATTGATACCACAGATTTTCAGTCCACAGAGTGGTCTCTCTGGTTTAGATGATTCTGTCTGTCCCAATAAAGAAAGCGGGGAGATTCTGTCTGAGCGTGAGAAGTATTTCCCAATTCGTAAATTGTACATTTTTTAAAAATCCCTGTTTCAACCTCCCCTTTTAACTCGCATTTCTGTCATAGTCGATTTAGTTCTTGGAAACTGTAACTTTGTCTGCATTTTCATGTGAGAATTATTTGGCTTGTGTGACATTTCTGTGCACTAACACTTTTAGAAGCCAATCCGTGTATTATCCTTTATGACAGAAGTTTGGAATTTTGTACTAAAGCAATGATTGTATTTGTAATATGAATGTTTTGGGGTCGGTCTGTATTTTAAATAAAAAATAAAAGTGTTAGTTCTTCAGCTATGTCTTCCCTAAACTGAGTTGGCTGTTTTATTCATGGCTTCCAGAAAAGAGTTGAAGGAGAAAATAAAATAACAAGGGTGTGGAGAAAACACAGGGGAGTGGGAATAACTGGATTGCCCCTCAAAGGAGCTGGTACAGGCTCAGTGGTTCAAATGGCCTCCTTCTATTCCATAGTGTCCGGATTCTCCAGTTTTAAAATGTTTCTGCCATGTTAGGAATTTCACATAGATTTCAAAGCAACACCTCTCCACAATAGCCTAAATCGGAGCTGTCAACAATCGCTATTCAATGTGTTACAGATAGGAGGGGGGAGGGGTTAATTTAAACAGTCCTGATTTTATCCTTTCACTACCAGTCTGTAAACAGAAAGGTGTTTTGATCTACTCCCCCCCTTTATAAGTGCTTCTTTCCAGCCCCTTGGTTTTGGTGTGATTCCAATTTCTATTAATAACTCCACAGCAAACTTCAGATAGGATGAACTCAGAGGTTTAGGAGTGTGGAGGAACAGAGGGATCTTGGGGTCCACGTATATAGATCCCTCAAAGTTGCCACCCAGGTTGATAGAGTTGTTAAAAAGGCATATGGTGTGTTGGCTTTCATTAACAGGGGGATTGAGTTTAAGAGCCGCGAGGTTTTGCTGCAGCTTTATAAAACCCTGGTTAGACCACACTTGGAATATTGTGTCCAGTTCTGGTTGCCTCATTATAGGAAGGATGTGGATGTTTTGGAGAGGGTGCAGGGGAGATTTACCAGGATGCTGCCTGGACTGGAGGGCATGGCTTATGAAGAAAGGTTGAGGGAGCTAGGTGCTTTTCTCACTGGACCGAAGAAGGAAGAGAGGTGACTTGATAGAGGTTTACAAGGTGATGAGAGGCATGGATAAAGTGGATAGCCAGAGACATTTCCCCAGGGCAGAAATGGCTGTCTTGAGGGGACATAATTTTAAGGTGATTGGAGGAAGGTATGGGGGAGATGTCAGATGTGTACTCTTCTTTACACAGAGAGTAGTTGGTGCGTGGAATGCAATGCCAGCAGAGGTGGTGGAGTCAGAATCATTAGGAACATTTAAGCGACTCTTGAACAGGCATATGGACGGCAGTAAATTGAAGGGGTGTAGGTTAGGTTGATCTTAAATTAGGATAAATGGTTGGCACAACATCGCGGGTGGAAGGGCCTGTACTGTGCTGCACTGCTGCACTGTGCTGCACTGTTTTATGTTCTATGTTTAGTTTATTTTGCACACACTCAAATATGGGAGCAGAGTGCCAACATTGTGTCCTTTTCACTCATACAGTAAAGGAAGGATAGAGAAAGAAAGATTTGTGGAGCAAAAGCCACAGAGAGAACAATTATTGTTTCACATCAATCCAGACTCCAGATTCAAAGCCCAATGGTGTTTCCTTCACAGAGATTGGCAGACTGAACTAGTGCTGGGTAATTCACTTTTTTAATAGAGTTGATTTCTAAAATAAGATGTGCACGAAGAGATGAGTCAGTCTTGTAAGCGATCATACAGAATATCCAGTAGAAACAGTGTAGATGGAAGGTCGGCATTCAAACCTGGGCATAGCCACTTTTCTGTGCTGCTGATTGGGAGATAGTAGACTGAGCTCTGCAGTGCAGCAAGGCAGTATAACTGGTTCTCCCAGTCAGATGTCTATGTCACATGACTCCCATTTCTCCACCGTAGTTTTGACAAAAGACCTAGATTCCTGGTCTGGGTTTCCGAATGTCCCAGCCATCCATTAAGATTTGGGGAATGTTGCATGGATCTTTGTCCGAGCAGACTAGTAGACCCCAGTTGACCATCTTGGGTTCTGAAATGCAGGTGGCCTTTGTATAGTTCTCTTTAAATTTGATCTCTGCTGCTCAATGGAGTCATTAAGGAACCTTCAGAGATAACAAAGTGCTAATTTCGTCAATACTGACAAAAAGCTCTTTTTCTTTAGGGTCACAGACAGACATAGCTTCAGTCATTTTAACAGGCGTTGGTCCAGTTTTTAAATTAATAGAAATTGGCCATGAGGATATATATATAAAATAAAAATTATAATGTTCCCAGTTTCCACTATGGGTGAGATAATGAAGCTGCTTGGGAGCTTTGTACTTCTCTGGGGAGAGATTGAATTTAGACAAGAGTGAATACTTCCGGGTTAACTCCCTCTCCCATACACCCCTCCCCTCCCCCACCCCGGGGAGGGGCGCTATCTGGGGATATTACTTTTCGCCTTGCCAGATTTAGCTTTCATTATCTGGGAATCCGGTGACCCATGATTGGACCTCGCTTCACAAATTAATTTATTCTAGTCTGATTGATGGGGCCAAATCTGACTTACAGAAGTTGGATAACCTCCCACTATTCTTGGCCAGCAGGGACGCGCCAGGGTCCCAGGTTCCATTCCTAGCTTATGTCACTGGCTGTGCGGAGACAGAGTCTGCACGTTCTCTCCTTGTCTGCGTGGGCTTCCTGTGGGTGCTCCGGTTTCCTCCCACAAGTCCCGAAAGATGTGCTGTTAGGTGAATTGGACATTCTGAATTCTCGCTCAGTGTACCCGGACAGGCGCTGGAGTGTGGCGACTAGGGGATTTTCACAGTAACTTCATTGCAGTGTTAATGTAAGCAATAATAATAATAAAGATTATTATTATAAGATGAATGTGCCCCCGAGATTTTTATTTATTTTTCAATGTCTCCTCATTTTTCTCCCCAAGTCTTTCTTTGTCAAAATTGATAAATTAGTGTCCTCATTTATTTGGGCAGATAGGACCCCAAGGATCTGTGGGGCACTCCTCCAGAGAGATAGGCAGTCAGAAGGCCTGCTTTACCCTGTTTATTATTTTACTATTGGGCAACCAATATTCAGAAGGTACTGAGGTGGTTCAGTGATCCGGGTTCCACATGGGGACAAATGGAGGCGAGTTCCTGTATGGGTTCTAGGCTGGGTGCATTTGTCACAGCATTGTTGCTGTTCTCTCCGACAAGAGTATCCTCAAATACAGTACTGGTATCCACCCTGAGCATGTGGAAGCAGTTCTGACAGCATTTGAAACTTAGTTCTGTGTCTTTGTTGGCTGCTACCTGCAATATTCATCTATTTTTTCCAGCGGGCTTGGACTCGATGCTTAGGTCATGGGAAGGGAATGGGTTGGAGAGATTTGAGGACCTGTTTGTGTAGGGAAGGTTTGCCTGCTATAATGAGCTGTCGGAGAAATTTCAACCTCCTCGTTCCAATCTGTTCAGATACTTACAGATTCGCCATTTTTTCACATAAGGCTTTTCCCTTTTTCCCTTTGGCACCATCATCCACCCTGTTGAAGAGGATTTTGTCTTTGGCTGGATCTGGTGACGCAACTATTTCATGCATATACGGACATCCTATCAGTGGAGCCAGCTCCATTGAATGAGGTAAAGGTGAAATGTGAGGGTGAATTGGGTCCCTTCACAGGGTCAGCTCCACTTCATCATGTGCTCAGCTTAGTCTGATCCAATTCAAAGTTGTGCACAAGGCTCATCTGATCAAGGCAAGAATGAGTGGAGGACAGGTATGAGCGTTATCCTCGGGTGCCAGCTAACCACACTCATATGTTCTGGTCTTGTCCAAAGTTGGTCTCCCTTTCTTCAACACTATGTAAGAGATACTTAATATCGATCTGGAGCCAGGTCAGCTGGTGACCATTTTCGGGGTATCAAACTCGCCTGTGCTCCAGATGGGGGGGAAGGCGGATTAATAGCCTGGATACCAGTTCTGCTGAAAAGGCCTCCTACTGCACACAGTGTCTCGGTTTGGTTGCATGACCTCATGTCGTTCTTACATTTGGAGAAGGTCAAGTACACCATTAGGGGGTCAGTAGAAGGGTTCGACCTAAGATGGCAGCCATTCACTTCCATTTTAAAGAACCAGACAGCGTCAGTTGTTAAGGGGTTTTGTTTAGTTTGGGGGGGGGGTTAAGTTAACTCGTGCTTTTGATTGTTTGTTGTGATCCTTGTCATTGTAACTTGAATTAGTTGTTCTATATTATTTTGTTTATAATGAAAAATGTTCAATAAACATATTAAAATAGATATATGATGTGAGATCTTAGTCATGTTACATACTCATATTGTGAAGTGATTCCTCTCTTGTTCGCTCTCCCTATTATAATAATCTTGGGCCAGTATCTGTTGTAATAAACATTTAAGGTATAGCAGCATTACATCACGAGAGGGGAAATGTGTCATGCAATCTCGTCTTTACTGAACTTTGACACAGCTCTGCTGCTCATGTCTTCAAGCTTTTCTAGAACTGGGGGGGGGGGGGGCACCGTTTCAGAATAAGGGTTCTCCCTACAAAGATAATGAGGAATTTCTTCTCTCAGAGGCTTATTAATCTTTGGAGTTTTTTCCCACAGAGCACAATGCAGGTTGGGTCATTGAATATAGTCAAGAGTAAGTTGGACAGGTTTATTGGTTGAGAAGACAGTCAAGGGTTATGGGAAGCGGGCAGGAGAGTGGAGTTGAAGCCATGATCCAATTGGCCATGTTTTTATTGGCCTAAAGTTTGCAGTGCTGAGTGCCGTGGCAACTGTTGCGGGCGCGTTGGAACATTTCTTGGACCAGCAAAAGACCATTGACTTTGGGTGGAAATCCAGCTCTCTAAATGGCAGACCAGGCATGAGGGGATGAATGGCCTACTCCTGCTCCTATTTCTTATGTTCTTACATTAAAATGGCACCTATGCGAGTGTCCCCATGCAACGCCCACCATTAAAGGAACAATGCTATGCTGATATAAATTTGGGCAATGCTACTCCTGACACCCTGTAAAGATCAAGCATGGAGCCTCTTTGTGGGCCCTGCTCTTGTATTCCTTAAAAAGGTCAGGCATCTAAATTTCAGGCCAAGTCATTTTGAAGAACATTTTTTGATTGCATAATGTTTGGAAGCCGTCCCAAGTGGAGGAGTTGTCGTGATTTCCTGAAATTGCCACATTATGTTGCTACATCCTCACGGGGAGGGTAGTACAGGAGTAGGTGACCTGTCCGCACAGAGGATCCAATGAGTCGCAGGGCAGCAGTTAGCAGTGCTTGTGGATCTACAGCAGAATCGGGAAATTAACCAGAAGCTGTAAAGAGCGCAGCACCAAGCCCTCTACCAAACTCTAAAAAGCACCTTGAAGGAGAATTTTACACCCACCTGAAAGGAGGCCTCCATCTCATATAAACAGATCTCCAACAGCACAACGCATCCTCGGTGTTGCATTGGGGTATCAGCCTGGCTTTTGTCTTCAAGGGTCTTGAATGAAACTTGAGCCCACGACATTCTGACTCAGAGGTATGTGTGCTACCACTGAGCTAACCTGACCTTTAAATGTGACTGTTTCCACCACAGTAAAACTGTGTGTCCTTTGTCAGCTCCTTTTAATTAATCTGTGATATGCAGAATGACAAATTAATAATAACAACAAATAATAAACAAAGCTGAATTTCGTAGCTTATCCGTTATCAAATAGAATAATAAATATAAGGCTCATCAGTCCTGGGCACAGCATACAAGTCCAGTTCACTGTGCCACCTTGGCAAAAATTCTTTACAATCCCCCGCCATGCTCTTTTTCATTCCTTGCTTATTAGAGAGAGACTCTAACAAATATAAACCAGTTATCACTGAATTCTTGGTTCCCTCACATATTGTACCAATATTCATTTGTAGACTCTGTTACCCACCGAGAATGATGGCGCACACTGTCATATTCTGCAGACTAGCCAATATGAATGATGCACTACAGAACATCTACTTTAAATAATTTATTATGAAACAACTGCATGGTAAAGATAAAAGTGGAATAAATAAATAACAAACTACAAATACTAACTAAATATTATAGACCTACTGCAAAATACTCCACCAACACAACTTACTGCCAACTCCTCAAGGCACAGAGCCGCAAGGTAGACTCACACTGCCACCTGTTGTTCAGAGGTCGTGTACAATATTATATATCAAATTGGTTTATGCATACCATCACATCCCCTTTCCTTTGGAAAATATAGTTATTTACATTGATTAGCTCATTTTGACAATTCAATATGATATGCAAAATAAATTTAAAACATTTATCTCTGTACAGTACAGCACAAATTCAGTCTCAGAGGTTTATGTCGTAGCCTTGTTGATCTTCTGAGTGGCGGCTGAATTTGTGGCTGGGTTTCATTTTTTTGGAAAGATCAGGGGCGGGATTCTCCCCCACTCGGCGGGGTGGGTGGTCCCGGCGCCGAGGAGTGGAGTGAACCACTCCGATGTCAGGCCACCCGGAAGGTGCGGAACCCTCCGCACCTTCAGAGGCTAGGCCAGCGGCGGCGGGGTTGGTGCCGCGCCAACCAGCGTGGAAGGGGCTTGGCACAATGGCAACCGGCACCGAAGGGCCTCCGCCGACGGCACGAGTTGGCGCATGCGCGGGAGCGGCAGCGTGTGCTGGAGTCATCCCAGCGCATGCGCAGGAGGGTTCGTCTCCGCACCGGCCATAGCGGAGGTCCACAGCAGCCGGTGTGGAGGGAAAGAGTGCCCCCAAGGCACAGGCCCGCCTGCGGATCGGTGGGCCCCGATCGCGGACCAGGCCACCGTGGGGGGACCCCTGGGGCCAGATCCTCCTGTGCCTCCCCAAGGACCCTGGAGGCCACCCACTGAGCCAGGTCCCGCCGGTAAGTACCAGATCTAATTTACGTCGGTAGGACCGGCCTAAAATGGCGGCCACTCAGCCCATCACGGGCCGGACAATCGCCGGGGGGGGGGTGCCACTGCCAGCGGCCACCGACCAACGCGGCGCGATTCTCGCCCCTGTCAAAACCCTGCCGCCAGAAAATTCAACAGCCGGCGGAAGCGGGATTCACGCCGCCCCCCCCCCCGGCGATTCATTGGCCCAGCGGTGGGTCGGAGAATCCTGCCCTAGTTTCCTCTCTGGTCTTCGAGGAACTGACTCTACACGTTGTGCAGGCTTTTACCATTGCTTCAATGTCACAGCTGGTGACCGGCCAATAGACTGTGTCCACGGCTCTTCTCTTGCACTTCCCTCTTTTTTGAAAGATCAGGGGCTGGATTCTCCATTTTTGGGACTACGTCCCCACGCTCCCCAGGATAAATGGCGTTAAAAGGCAACAGATTCACAACCTTGCAAGGGGCTAGCAGACAGCTGTCATGGAGCTCGCAGCTCAAGCTGCCGAAACAGCCCCTTGCACTTCAGGGTCAGAGGCCGCGCATGCGCATGGCAGCGGCCTCCAGCGGCCGCACCATGCTCTATGGCGGTCTCAGCCGACGGACCTGGACAGCCGATATCATGCCCCGCATCGGCCGCTCACGCACCCCGGACCGCCCGCATACATAGCCCCCAGCCCCAATTGAAGCCCCCCCCCCGCCCACTGATCGGCTCTCCTCTAACTGTGGTGACCCCTGGACTGAGTCCGCAGCCGCCACGCGAAGATCACGGATGGTGGGATCATGTTAGAACCAAGCCGTCGGGAATTCAGCCGGTCAGCAACGGAGCATCGCGGGGCAACAGCCTGAGGCAGTGGATACTCGGCGCGGCATACCAATGAGTACGCCGATTTTCGGGGGGGGTTGGGGAATTGCGAAACCAGTGCTGGTCGCGATTTTGCGTGCAAAAATAGATTCTGCGCACCGTCGGAGGGGGGAGAATCCAACCCCAGTTCTTTCTTTTACCTTTTTTCCTTAGTTTTAGTGGCGGCATCCTTCAATTTGGTAAGGTCCACGCTTCACATCCGCCTGTGAATCTTTGGCATCCTCCTTGCTTCTGGTCTCGGCTGTTAGCTGTTTCTGGAGATTTAGCTGGATTGAAGAGGTTTGGTTGATCCAAGGAGCTTGCATTCGAGAACTGTACTGTGTGCCCATGAACTGGTGAGGCATCTAATATCAGCGGATGCTTGGACATCTTTGAAGTTGAAGGCAAGTTTGTGAGTTCAGGAATGATCTGCAAACCTTCATGTTCCTGTACCTTGGACTGGTCAATGTCCTCCAAAATGGGGATTATTTCTTCAATTTCCAGCTGGTTGTTCTCAGCTGATTTGTTCTCACTTAAATTGGCTTTTGTTGCAATCTCACTTTCAGTCACTGCACACTCCATCTTAGAGCTTTCACAATCATCTTTCTCCTGCACAGATTCGGTGCTACTCATTATCACCTCTTCATGAATGTCCAATGAGGGGCAGCACGGTGGCGCAGTGGTAGCACTGCAGTCTCACGACGCTGAGGTCCCAGGTTTGATCCTGGCTCTGGGTCACTGTCCGTGTGGAGTTTGCACATTCTCCCCGTGTTTGCATGGCTTTCGCCCCCACAACCCAAGGATGTGCAAGGTAGGTAGATTGAACATGCTAAATTGCCCTTAATTGGAAAAAATGAATTGGGTACTCTAAATTTATTTTAAAAAAATTAATGTCCAGGAGCTTTCATGGTCTTCCTCGTCTAGCTCAACCTTCAATTTGTCTTTTAATGTGGCTGGTACACATCTCGGAATGTGTATTAATGGCTTTGTGTTCTCCTTGGTTGCAGTGCTGTCTGCACTGTAAACCCACTGAACTAGCTGAAGCTCCTCACATGCCTCTACTCCTATCAGAGATTCGCGTTCTGCTAACACAAGGGAAAATTTCAACATTACATTTTCACATTGACATCAAGTTCGCATGCTCCTAACGTCATGATTTTATTTCCTTTGTAATCTCTGAACATTGTAATCTGTTAACAACTTGCGGTTTAATTTGCAGCTTTTTGACATTGGAGAAATTGATGAGGTTGGCCCTCACACCTGTGTCGAGTTTGAATGTTATTACTGTGAATTTATCATTAATGGCACTGTTCATTTATCTTTTAGAGTATCTGCATTAACTGCACTGTTGCTACAAATTGTCATTGCAACATTGTCATTTAACATGTAATGACTATACTTGTCCCCGCTAGAGATCATGCCGACAAGGAACATGGGCGGGATTCTCTGTTTCTGAGACTAAGTATTAATGCCAATGCAGAATCTGTGGACTTTTATGACAGAAAAACCGGCGCCGCACCTGGATCGATTCAGCTACTGTTGAGGGGCTAGCATGGACAATCGATTCCAATGAAAAATGATGCAGGATTGACCGGGTCTGTGATTGACATATAGGAGGCTGACAAGCTGCAGCCGCACATACACATTACTATCCCTACACACACTCATCCCAGCCAACAAGATGGGGCTGGTTGCACTGGAGTGTGCCCATACAATTCAAGGGTCGGCTGGGGTCAGAGTGCTCCCAGGGGGGTGCCCTGGTAGGACACCTATACAACACTTGGCACTAGGTTCAAAGTGGGCTGTTAGCGGTGTGCGCAGCTACATGGCTGCCTTGCTGGCTGTGGCAATGGTCTTCCGTGCCCATCCACCCTGACCCCACAGCCCAACTCCTGGCCACCCTCTACTATTCCCCCCAGCCCTGGCAGAACCCCCCCCACCCCCGTCTAATCACCTTTCCTGATTTTGCCGTTGGCGAATGGAGAATCCCGCCCCATTATCTTCAAGGCACACTTCATCAACTGTGTTAATGGCTTTCATTTGTTCCTCTTTATGACGAGAAAAACACTGCCTAGCATAATGATTTGTTCTTTCACATTTGGAGCATACTTTCCAAACGATGGACATTGTCATGACAAATGGCGATTGCCACATCGCTGGCATGACATGGTGGATTGGGTTGGCCACTCAAAATGGCCACCTGCACCGGGATCACATTTTTGTTTCGAGTGCGTCAGCACATTAATGGATTTGGTCGCCTCTTCTACCTTGGCGCCAAAATGCCAGAGATTCAATGTGCTGATCTGCTTTGCTGCAAGCTCACTAGCGTGACATATTTGATAGCATGTTTCTCTTAGAAGCCTCTCTCATCACGATCATGGCTGATTATCCAACTCAATAGCCTAATCCTGCTTTCTCCCCATAGCCTTTGATCGCATTCTCCCCAAGTGCTATATCCAGCCGCCTCTTGATTATATTCAAAGTTTTAGCATCAACTATTTCCTGTGGTAATGAATTCCACAAGCTCACCACTCATTGTGTGAAGAAATATCTCCTCATCTCTGTCCGAAATGGTTTTTCCTGAATCCTCAGGCTGTGACCCCTGGTTCTGGACACACCCATCATTGGTAACATCTTCCCTGCATCTACCCTGTCTAGTCCTGTTAGAATTGTATGGGGGCGATTCTCCGAGCCCTGCGCCGGGTCGGAGAATCGCCACAACCGCGCCACGACGTCCGACGCCGGTGCGCGAGTCTCCAAAGTGCGGAGAATCAGCGCCACTTGCGCTGGCGCGTTTGGCGCGGCACTGGCCACGGGCCGCTGGAATTGGCGGGGCCGCCGATTCTCCGGCCCGGATGGGCCGAGCGGCCGCATGGATATGACAGAGTCCCGCCAGCGCAGTTCACCCCTGTTCGTTGCCGGCGGGAACTCTGCGCGAATGGTCGGGCGGGGGCGGCCTATAGGGTGGGGAAAAGCACTCCTTCACTGGGGGGGCCTCCAATGAGGTCTGGCCCGCGATCGAGGCCCACCGATTGGCAGGCCGGCCTCCCCCCCCCCCCCCAAGGCCTAACTTGTAACGCGGCCGGCCCCTGAACCCCGATGCCATGTTGAGTCGGGGCCGGCGCGCTGAAGAAGTCCCCCACACATGCGCGGGTTGGCGCGGCGCCCATTTGGTGCCGGGAAGGGAGGCTGGAGCGACGTGAGCCGCTCCAGCGCCGTGCTGGCCACCTGTGGGGGATAGAATCGGTCGTCCCCGTGCCCGTTTCGCGCCGTCGTGAAACGCGACGGCGTTCACGACAGCGCAAACACTTGATCTCCATTTTGGAGAATCGCCCCCGATAAGTCTCTATGAGATGCCCCCTCATTCTTCTGAACTCCAGCGAGAACAATCCCAACCTAGTCAATCTCTCCTCATATGACAGTCCCACCATCCCTGGAATCAGTCTGGTAAACCTTCGCTGCACTCCGTCGAGAGCAAGAACATCCTTCC
The DNA here is from genome assembly GCF_047496885.1 of Scyliorhinus torazame. Lineage (NCBI taxonomy): Eukaryota > Metazoa > Chordata > Chondrichthyes > Carcharhiniformes > Scyliorhinidae > Scyliorhinus > Scyliorhinus torazame. Next base: position 65,554,431 of record NC_092723.1, on the reverse strand, counting down.
TCAGAGAAGGAGACCAAAACTGCGCACAATACTCCAAGTGTGGCCTCACCAAGGCCCTGTACAATTGCAGCAACACATCCCTGCTTCTATACTCGAAACCTCTCGCAATGAATAGCAACATACCATTAGCCTTCTTTACCGCCTGCTGCACCTGCATGCTTACCTTCAGCGACTGGTGCACAAGGACACCCAGGTCCCGCTGCACACTCCCCTCTCCCAATTTACAACCTTCAGGTAGTAATCTGTCTTCCTGTTTTTGCTTCCAAAATGAATAACCTCACACTTATTCAAATTATACTGCATCAGCCATTGATTTGCCCACTCGCCCAACCTGTCCAGATCTTGCTGTAGGATCCCTGCATCCTCGTCACAATTCACACTCCCACCTAATTTGGTATCATCTGCAAACTTTGAGATGTTACATTTTGTCCTCTTATCCAAATCATTAATATATATTGTGAATATATTTAGGACTAAGATGAAGAGAATCTTCTTCACTCATGAGGATGGTGAACCTGTGGAAATCTCTACCACAGAATGCTGCAGAGGCCAAGTCACTTAATATACTTAAGAAGGAAATAGATACATTTCTGGACTGTAAAGGTGTCAAGGGGAATGGGAAGAGCGTGGGAATATGGCGTTGAGATAGAGGATCAGCCTTGATCATATTGAGTGGCAGAGCAGGCTTGAAAGACCGAATGGTCTACACCTGCTTCTAGTTTCAAACAAGTTGATTACCAGCTTGTAAATCCTTTATGCCATATATTAAGAACAGGAGAGTTTCCTAGTCAGTCACTCTGCCAAAGGCAATGGCAAACCATTGCAGTATTTTACCAGTTTCATGGAAGTCCGGTTGCCAACACCCTCTTAGCACATGGTACAAAGAGGAGGATAGTGGAGTGGGAGGAAGTGCTGAGTGAGTGACCTCAGCATTCGGTGTTTGCACCATCACGTTTTCTAATTTACATAAATTATCTGGATTAAGGAATTTAAAGCAGTGAAATATGTAAATGAGACTAAATTAGGACGAAAAATGGAAAGAGGCAGCACAGAAATTATAGAGTTGGCGAAATATGCAATTAATAGTAATAACCTTTATGATTGTCACAAGTTAGCTTTAATTAACACTGCAATGAAGTTACTGTGAAAAGCCCCGAGTCACTACATATCGGCGCCTGTTCGGGTAAACTGAGGGAGAATTCAGAATGTCCAAATTACCTAACAGCGCGTTTTTCAGGACTTGTGGGAGGAAATTGGAGCACCCGGAGGAAATCCGCACAGACACAGGGGGAACGTGCAGACTCCACACAGACCGGGAATCGTACCTGGGACCCTGGTGCTGTGAAGCAACAGTGCGAACCACTGTTCTACCATGCCGCCCAAGAAAGGACAAGAAATGTAATATAGATAATTGGAAAATGCTCCATGTGGCCAGTAACATTGGACAACATGCATGTTCCATGATCGGTTTTTAATGTACAAAGAATGAAGTTCTCAAGGTTAAATAGGCCTAACCAATGCAGAGCATCAGTCAGTAAATTCAACAGGATGCGAACCATGTGGAGAAAGGATAATATACAAGTCAGAGGAGGATTAAACTGCATAGTGGTCTATTCCAAGCACGTCTTGCCGCAAGAAACAAGGGAATTGTTCAAGTGCTGGGGACAGTTCAGCAAAAAGCCAAAAGCCCAATCTCCAGTATAAAAATCCTGAGTTACAAGAGCTGGACTTGGCCATTACAAATTGGAAAGCAACTGACCATATCGAGGTATATGAAATTGGTACGGGAAATTAAGAAGTTACCCTGGACTGTCATTTACATTTCAATCTAGTTTCAGACTCAGGAAAGTTAAATTTAGGACTGAAAACAGAAAAGATATTCTTCACTGGAGGAGTGATTGACATGCCGAATAAACATTCAGATGTAGGGGATTGGGGGTAGGAACTCCCGATAACTTGATTTCATTAAGGAACAATTAGATGCTGCAATGGGAGGATGTTAGCATCCCTCTGATTGGAAGAGTTAAGATGGGCTGATTTTCCTTCCTTATCTGTAATTACTTCGAAAAACTGTCCTCTCTGTTTCTTGCTCGCTGCTTTGATACATTTAGCATCTGTTATGGGGCAGGGTTTAGAGAACCCCAAAGTGTATCATGGAGTTCACCTGACCCACGACTTTTACTAGATTGTGATATGGGGAGCACACGGCCCACTCTACAGGAGTGGTACAGCAGAAATCGAAAAGTATTTTTTTTAAAGCAAAACAATGTTTATTCTATGAACTCAAGTTAACCTTTTTAAAACATACAGTGAACATCTTAGCAACCATCAATTCAAATACAACTCCCAAAGAATACGACACTAAGCAATCCTTACTTTCCTTTTAACATCCAAAAGATTTTTAAAAAACTTTTAACAGAAGCAAATCAGGTTTAATAACAGTTATAACTCTGAATTCACCAAATGACCAAGAGATAGTCTTTACATGGCAGAGAGAACAACATTACACATTCTGTGGCTGACTGCAGCTCCAACACTGAAACAAAACCAAAAAAAAAACACAGACACACCCAAGCTTTTCTCCAAGTGAATCTAAATCTGACAGACAGCCCAGCTCCACCCACACTCTGACATCACTGCAGTAATAAACACCCATTTCGTAAAGGTACACCCACTACAGTATTTTATAAAAACACCCATTTCTTAAAGGTACACCCACTACAGTTATTCTATAAAAACACCCATTGCTTAAAGGTACTCTCACATGACACATCAGATACCGAAACTGTTCCGGATTCTTTTACATTCGTTTCTATTTGTGATGTAGATCATTGCAAGCTGCCAGAAAATTCCCTGAAGGTCCCCCACCATTCAACACACGGGCTTCGGTCAGTAGCGGGGGATCTGCACAACATAGAACCATAGAATTCCCACACTGCAGAAGGAGGCCATTCAGCTCATCAAGTCTGTACTGACCCTCTGGAAGAGCAACCAACCTCGGCCCACTTGCTCGCTCTATCCCCGTAACCTCATCTAACCTGCACATCTTTGGGCTGAAGGAGGAAACCTGAGCATCCGGACGAAACCAACACAAACACGGGGAGAACGTGCAAACTATACAAAGTCACCTCAGGCCAGAATTAAAGGCACTTTGAGGCAGCAGTGCTGACCACTGTGCCACTGTACCATCCACTTCTGCAGTCTTAGGCATTCCTGTAATGCAATGCTCCCTAGCGAGTCTGTTCTTATTGGTTACATGCTGCTGCGGCTTTTCTGTCGTCAACTTGGAATGTATTGTTTCGATTTTTCGAACTTTCTTTTCCTCTCCTTCATTGCTCTGAAAAAAGCTGGAAACAAGTCCAGAAAACATTAGATAAGTAATGCAATTAAAATCAAAAATATGGAACACCACAGCATTCCATCACCAAATAGTTCATCTTATAAATGGAAGAAAGGAAATCTGCTAATCATGTTTCCAATTGCCAGCCCATCATTCTAAAATATGTACCTGACGGATTAGTTCCAAGTTTTATCGGAAGACATCACAAACCCACCCATCAAAATAGCTCCATCTCCAACTCATTTTGAATCCATAATTATAAAGCTGCTACAGTCATAAAAAGTGCCTCATAAGCTTATTTGGAGTAACAACACAAATCTGACGTACAGCGTGAGGATTAATGAGTGAAGGGCATAGTAATAAGAAGCAGGCAAATGAAACCATCCATCTAAACTAAGATACCTCTGGAAGCTCGAGAAAAGTTAGTGATGCAGTGAAATCTCATTTGATGCAGGACAAATAAACACTCAATTTCTTTGTCTGCAAAGTATTTTTTCCTCTAATGATAGATTATCCTAACATATTCTTTCCCAAATCTGTTTCTCTCCAGCATACCTAACCTTCACATTCCAATAGTATTATTTAAAAACTAAACCATGACACATATCGTTAGTCTGCTCTGCTCCAAGCTACACAATAATGAGGCCAAACAGCCTCCATCTCATAAATTCTCTCAAACATATCTCATCAACAGAAATACAGGGGAACTGGAGAGAGTTAAGCAACGTACAAAGTACAAAGTAATTATAGCTCAGAAACATTATGTGACCCAAAAGATCCAGATTGTCTCTTTTGGTATCGAGCGCCCCCTCACCCCACCTCATAAGGGCAGGATCCGAACCGAGTGTTAAACGGCGCCATGACAAGGTCTCACAGGCGCAGGTGTTCGTTCCCGGGCCTTGGGGGGATCGAGCGCAGGCATATTCAAGTGAGCCTAACTTCTCATTTAAATATGTTAATCTGGACCCCGCCCAATGAGAGCACGATCCAGATTGCAACGTTTCGTGAGATCGCAAGCATCACAAATCTCGTGAGAGGCTCCTCGTGAGATTTAACAGCCCTGTCGCGTCACCAAGTCGAGCGCGACGAGGCCGTTCAGTCGCACCCATAGAGTTATACAGCACATAAACAGGCCCTTTGGCTCTATGCCGACCATCAAGTACCAAACTGTTCTAATCCCATTTACCAGCACTTTGGTCCATACTTTTTAAAAATTTATTCAATTAAGGGGCAATTTAGCATGGCCAATCCACCTAACCTGCACATCTTTGGGTTGTGGGGGTTAGACCCACGCAGACATGGGGAAACTGTGTTTTGTGAGGGCCACGAAGAATCCAACAAAAGTTTTAAGGATACAAAGTAATAACATTTATTTACAATAACATATATATATAATAGCAGCAGCAACTTCCCCTGCTGCACACTCCTTCCTGCTGGTTCCAAACTGGCCAGCTTTATTTATACTTGGAGTTTACTAATGGTTTCTCTGCCCCCCTCATTGGGGAAGCTCATACTCCCACAGGATTGTGGGATTGTCATTAGTCCCTAGCCAATGGTAAGCAGGCAGGTTATAACACTGTGCAAACACCACATGGACAGTGACTCAGGGTCGGGATCGACCCAGGTCCTCTGCGCCACAAGGCAACAGTGCTAACCACTACTCCACCGTGCCGCCCTATGCCTTGGCAATTTAAGTGCTCGTCAGATGCTTTAAAAAAAAAAAAATTTAGAGTGCCTAATTCATTTTTTCCAATTAAGAGGCAATTTAGCACGGCCAATCCACCTACCCTGCACATCTTTTGCGAAACCCACGCAAACACGGGGAGAAAGTGCAAACTCTACACGGACAGTGCTAACCATTGCGCCACCATGCTGCCTGTCAGATGCTTCTTAAATGTTGCAAGACGACCTGCTTCCACCACCTTCTTAGACAGTGCATTCCATATCCCCACCACCCTTTGTGTGAAAAGATATATCCTCAGGTCCCCTCTAAACCACTTACTCCTCACCTTAACCTTAAACCTATGCCCTCTGGTCATAGACACCTCTGCCATGAGAAACAGCTCCTTACAATCTACCCTACCTATGCCTCTCATTGTTTGTCAGAGGCTGAATTATGAGAGGAAGTTGAACTCAGTCCTTATCTACTTGAAATGGTTTCGTCAGGTCAACATTAAAGTTCCTGTGACACTGTTTGGACTATAGAGAGAGTTTCAAAAATTAAGAATTACCAAAAAAGTATTGGAGCTGATCTGAGACCAAAATGCAGATGTTTTGATGGAGCGTAAGGTATGGTTGAGGTTGCAAATGAGTCCTATTCATTGGTGTTTACCAAAGAAGAGGAATTTACCAAATGTATGATGAATGATGAAGTTAACAGGTTACTGAATGTGATAAAAATAGATAGAGGAGGAACTGGGAAGGCTGACAGTACTTAACAAATGTAAATCACTCAGTAGGGAGGTGGTGATGGAGTGGTATTGTCACAGGTAGTAATCCAGAGATTCAGGGTAATGGTCTCGGGACCCAAATTTGAATCCTGGTCTGGCCTACATGTGACTCCACAGCAATGTGGTTGACTCTTTAAATGCTCTCCGTTAAAGGGCAATTAGGGATGGGCAATAAAATAAATGTCAACATAATGGTGAGCTAATAAGGATGGAAAATGCAGGGGCTCTGATCCTAATATTGCATCATCCTTTCAAACAGGACTTCAGAAACACACCCTTGTTCAAAAGGGAGAAGAATAAAGCTGTCATATAAGGGTCAATCAATTCAAAGTCAATGGTGGGGAGGTGGGGAAGCATTTAGAAATCACAATCAGGGGGAAACTATCAGTAAGTTGAAGATCTAGGACAAATCAAGGAGATCCTGCTTGGATATATTATGGTAAAGCATGTTTGACTAACTTATTTGTTTTTTGATTTAAAAAAAACAGAGAGTGTTGATGAAGGGAATGTAGTTGATGTGTTGTGTGTTGGGCTGGATTCTCCATTATTGAGACTATGTCCCCACCCCGGCGTCAGAATGGTCGAGTTTTACTCCTGAAAATCCTGGAAGAAAGTGAGATGAATTCATAGCTCTGCAGGGGGCTAGCAGGTACCCAGAGTGAATCTCGCCACTTTTTCTGCAGATACGGGCCCTCACACTTCCGGGTCAGAGGCTGCGCATGTGCACAGCAGGGGCCTCCAGCGACGCAACCGAGCTCCATTGTGGACTTGGACCGCGGAGATAGACCCACAAAGAAGAATGAAAATACTACGCTGCTACACCTGACCTGTGATGCCGCATTAAAAATGCACCAAAAGCCTATGAGGCTGTCAGCGTTCTGAAGTACCAGATCGAAGAGTATCCAGCGCTGAGTAAAATGAGCAGTTTGTTGCTATTGTCCTTCCCCACGATCTACATGTGCAAGATTAGATTTTCTGTTTTCAAAACGATAAAGATGGCACAACGGAACTGTCTGAAGTCTGCAACGGATATGCGCGTTGCCCTCTCCTCCTTTGAACCTCATTCAAGTGAGATCGTAAGGACCAAATGGGCTCCCTTTTTGCATTAAAGGTAAGTGAACAGGGCGTGTGTCGTGAAGGCTGGCCAGCGTGGGTCACAAAGGTCGACTGGCGTGGGTCGCGAAGGTCGGCCAGTTGGCAAAAGTGGGTCCTGGAAAAACAAATTTGAAATACACTGCCCGAGACCCATCTTTTGTTTCTTGACTGGTCTCATTCCCCTGCCCCCACTGCCTACGCCTTTTTTGACTTACACCGTCATTCCTTTTGTCATTTTATTTTTCTTGCCTTCTACCCAATCCCTTCCCTCTTATGTTTTCCCCTTTCCCCATTTCTTTGCCTTTTTTTTCAATTCTGATGAAAGGTCATTGCACTGAAACGTTAATTCCCCCTCTCTCTCTCCGCCTGTGGGACATATCTAGGGGCTTTTCACAGTCATTTCATTTGAAGCCTATTCGTGACAATAAGCGCTTTTCATTCATTTCATTTCTTTTTCATTTCATTCATTTCATATCTCCCATTTGCTGTGTTTATTTTAATTTCAGGAAACAGGGGTACCTTCACAACATGCAAAGTCACTTGAGAGAAATGTCAAGATATCGCTAGGCAACAATGGTCTGCTTTCAGGTTGTCACTGATTAATAGTTTAAAAACATAAAGCAGGAGGACAAAGGCTTGGGAGAATTGAAATAAACCAATGAGCATGCAGATTCCATAAAGCAGTTGGAATTAAATGAAAATTCAATTGAATACATCATGGGCGGGATTCTCCGACCCTGTTTTTCGGGCGGGGGTGGGATTCGGGGGCCGTTGGCAGCGATCCTCCGGGCCCCGGTGGGCCGAGCGGCCATCCATGTCTGGCTAGTCCCGTCGGCGTGACTCACTCACCTCCGGCACTGGCGGGACCTGGCAAGTGAGTCTGCGTGGGTGGTCCTCGGAGGGCGTGCCGGGGGATCCGACCCTCGGGGGGACCCACGGTGGCCTGGCCCACGATCGGGGCCCACTGATATGCGGGCGGGCTTGTTCTGTGGGGGCACTCCTTTTTTCCGTCCTCCACCATGGCCGACGTGGAGAAACGAACCCCCTCACGCATGCGCCAAAATACGCCGGAAGGTCTGCGCATGCGCGAAATCATGCCAGCTGTTCCACGCATGCGCGAGATCATGCCAGCCCTTCGGCGCATGTGCGAACTCGTGCCATCCCTTCGGCGCCGCCTAGAGCAGCAGCAACCCCTCCGGCGTCCATCTAGCCCCCGAAAATGCAGAGAATTCCACACTTTTGAGGGCTGATGACGCCGGAGTGGTTGGCGCTGGTTTTCCCGCCACCGTGGGGACTTAGTCCCCAGAAGGGAGAATCCTGGCCCATGGCTTTTACAACATTCAATTGATGTCAATATCAGCATTGCAAGGAATTTCTTCAACTGAACACAGCTGAGAACATGAATGCGAGGTGATGCACGATCAATGACCACTAAAGCGAGGTTGTAGTCCAACTGAAGGCTTTAATAAGCTAGATGTTTCCCCCAGCAGCTCAGGTACAGAAAGAAGGCTGCTGGGGTGGTACGGGCTCTTATACCCCGCCTTGCAGGGGCGGAGCTACCATACAGCTTGACCAATAGGAAACATACAATATCTACCAATGGTGTTCCAGCATTACCAGGTACCGTAATACCTCTACACAGACTACCACATTCACCCCCTGTTAAAAAAGAGACCGGCGGGGGTGGTGGCTTGATATTACAACATGGTAACGTGGTAGAAATTATAGTTACGGAGGTACCGTAATACCTCCGTACAGCGTTTTATAACTATTTGCAGATTCACAATTAACTACATACACTTTAAAATGAAACAATCAGTCGATCGGGGGCCCTGGTCGTCCTCTGTGATCGTCGAAGCTTTGGTGGTGACGCCGGTGGAGACTCGGGCGTCTGTGACTCCGGGACCGTGGCCTCGATCTCTGTGGCAGCTTCAACACCCCTAGACGGCGCTGCTGGGGAAAACGGTTGACCTGGGAAGGGAGCGTCTGCGGGGTGCGTCGGTGGGTGGGGGGGCCGAGACGGGGCCAGCGGAAGGACCGATCCTCTAGTAAGGTGCACCGGTGGGAGGGAGGGTGGGACTGGTGGCTGGGGTGTACGTGGGGATCCGGCGGGTGCCAGGTCTTGTTGGGAGACCGTATCTTGTCAGCCGTTGGGGTACGCCACGTAGGCGTACTGGGGGTTAGCATGGAGCAGATGGACCCTCTCGACCAACGGGTCCGACTTGTGCGCCCACACGTGTTTTCGGAGCAGGGTTGGTCCGTGAGCTGCCAGCCAGGTCAGGAGCAAGGTCCCAGTGGAGGACTTCCTGGGGAAGACAAGGAGACGTTCATGAGGTGTTTGGTTGGTCGTGGTACAAAGCAGTGACCAGATGGAGTGGAGGGCATCTGGGAGGACTTCCTGCCAGCGGGTGACTGGGAGATTCCTGGACAGTAGGGCCAGTAGGATGGTCTTCCAGACTGTTCCGTTCTCCCTCTCTACCTGTCCGTTACCCCGGGGGTTGTAACTGGTCGTCCTGCTCAAGGCGATGCCCTTGCTGAGCAGAAATTGACGCAGTTCGTCGTTCATAAACGAGGACCCCCTATCACTATGTATGTAAGCGGGGAACCCGAACAGTGCAAAGATGCTATGGAGGGCCTTGATGACGGTGGTTGCGGTCATGTCGGTGCAGGGGATGGCGAATAGGAACCGGGAGTACTCGTCAATCACGTTTAGGAAGTACGTGTTGCGGTCGGTGGAGGGGAGGGGGCCTTTGAAGTCCATACTGAGGCGTTAAAAGGGACGGGAAGCCTTTATCAGGTGCGCTTTCTCTGGCCGGTAGAAGTGCAGTTTGCACTCCGCGCACATTTGGCAGTCCCTGGTGGCTGTCATGACCTCCTCGATGGAGTAGGGCAGGTTGCGAGTCTGGATAAAATGGAAAAAGCGAGTGGACCCCGGGTGGCAGAGGTCCTCGTGGAGGGCTCGGAGGCGGTCCACTTGTGCGTTGGCACATGTGCCGCGGGACAGGGCATCAGGAGGCTCGTTTAGCTTCCCAGGACGATACAAGATCTCGTAGTTGTAGGTGGAGAGTTCGATCCTCCACCGCAAGAGCTTGTCGTTTTTTATCTTGCCCCGCTGTGCATTATCGAACATGAAAGCAACCGACCTTTGGTCAGTGAGGAGAGTGAATCTCCTGCCGGCCAGGTAATGCCTCCAATGTCGCACAGCTTCTACTATGGCCTGGGTCTCATTTTCGACTGAGGAGTGGCGGATTTTGGAAGCATGGAGGATACGAGAGAAGAAGGCCACGGGTCTGCCCGCTTGGTTGAGGGTGGCTGCCAGATATACGTCAGACGCGTCGCTCTCGACCTGGAAGGGGAGGGACTCATCGATGGCGTGCATCGTGGCCTTTGCAATGTCCGTTTTGATGCGGCTGAAGACCTGGCGGGCCTCTATCGACAGGGGAAAAACTGTGGATTGGATCAGGGGACGGGCCTTGTCTGCATAGTTGGGGACCCACTGGGCATAGTAAGAGAAAAACCCTCGGCAGCGCTTCAGGGGCTTGTAGCAGTGAGGGAGGGGGAACTCCATAAGGGGGCGCATGCGTTCAGGGTCGGGACCTATAACTCCATTTCGCACTACATGGCCGAGGATGGGTAGGCGGTCGGTGCTAAACACGCATTTATCCTTGTTATACGTAAGGTTAAGGATCTTTGCGGTCTGGAGGAATTTTCGGAGGTTGGTGTCATGGTCCTGCTGGTCGTGGCCGCAGATGGTGACATTATCGAGGTACAGGAATGTTGCCCGTAAACCATACCGGTCAACCATTCAGTCCATCTCACGCTGGAAGACCGAGACCCCGTTAGTGACACTGAAGAAGTGGTAGAGCCGCCCATCTGCCTCGAGGCAGTGTACTTGCGGTCACTAGTGCGGATGGGGAGCTGGTGGTCGGCAGACTTAAGATCCACCGTGGAGAAGACCTTGTAATGCGCGATCCTGTTTACCAGGTCGGATATGCGGGGGAGAGGTGCGCGTCCAGCTGCATAAACCTGTTGATGGTCTGACTGTAGTCGATGGCCATCCTATGCTTCTCCCCGGTCTTTACCACCACTACTTGAGCTCTCCAGGGACTGTTGCTAGCTTCAATGACTCCTTCCCTCAGTAACCTTTGGACCTCTGACCTAATAAATATCCAACCCTGGGCACTGTACCGTCTGCTCCTGGTGGCGACGGGTTTGCAATCTGGGGTGAGGTTCGCAAACAGAGAAGGCGGATCGACCTTGAGGGTTGCAAGGCCGCAGAGAGTGAGGGGTGGGGGGGGGAGGGGGGGTATAGGGCCACCGAATTTGAAAGTTAGACTTTGGAGATTACACTGGAAGTCGAAACCTAGGAGTGTGGCTGCGCAGAGGTGGGGAAGGATGTAGAGCCTGTAATTTTTAAACTCCCTTCCCTGGACCGTGAGGTTTGCTACACAAAACACCTTTATCTCTACTGAGTGGGAACCAGAGGCCAGGGAGACTTTTTTGATTAACTGGGTGGACGAGGAGAGAGCAGCGCCTTACCGTGTCGGGGTGTATGAAGCTCTCCATGCTCCCAGAGTCGATTGAGCAGGACGTCTCATGCCCGTTGATTAGTACTGTTGTTGTAGCAGTTGAGAGTGTTCGAGGCCGGGGCTGGTCCAGGGTCACCGAGGCTAATCACAGCAGTTGAGTGTTCTCTTCGGGCGGTGTGCGGTCAGCCGAGCTGGGGTCCTGGGAGTCCATCCAAGATGGCGGCTTCCATTGGTCGCACATGGCTGGGGATGCACAAAATGTCGGCGTCCATCTATCGAACGTGGCGTCCGCGGGACAAGATGGCGGCGCCCGGGGGGGCACAGGTGGCCCTGGAGGAGGAAGATGGCAGCGCCCGCTGGCCGCACGGGGACCGCGGCGACCACACGGGCCTGGCATACCATCACGAAGTGGCCCTTTTTACTGCATCCCTTGCAGGTGGATGCACCGGTCGGGCAGCGCTGCCGGGGGTGCTTGGCCTGCCCGCAAAAGTAGCAGCGGGGCCCCCCAGGGTTGCCAGGCCACCTTGCAGCACAAGCTTGTGGGGGGATGGGAGATGTCTCGGGATTGGCTGCGGAGGGATTCCACGCTGCCCAAGGGGCTGCCGCGCGGTCGGGAACGTAAGCGCAGGCGTTTCAGGAGGCCACATCCAGGGAGCCTGCAAGGGCCCGTGCCTCCTTGAGGCCTAGGGTGTCTTTTTCCAGAAATCGCTGGCGGATTTGGGAGGACAACATACCTGCCACGAAAGCGTCCCGGATCAAGAGTTCTGTGTGGTCGCTCGCCGAAACTTGCGATCAGCTGCAGTTTCTCCCCAACACCAGGAGCGCACGGTAGAATTCTTCCAGCGATTCCCCAGGGATTTGGCACCTCGTTGCTAGCAGATGTCGGGTGTAGACCTGGTTTACCGGGCGAATATAATGTCCTTTTAGCAGCTCCATTGCTGCATCGAAGTCACCGCGTCCTCGCTGAGGGTGTAAATTTCCGGGTTCACCCTTGAGTGCAGGACTTGCAATTTCTGTTCTCCTGTGGGTGTGTTTTCAGCCGTTCCGAGATATCCTTTAAAACATGCCAGCCAGTGCTTGAAGGTTGCCGCCGAGTTCGCCGCGTGGGGGCTGAGTTGCAGACACTCTGGCTTGATTCGGAGCTCTATCCTTTTAAATCTAGCTTATTAAATTGAGGCATGATCAATGACCACTAAAGCGAGGCTGTAGTCCAACTGAGGGCTTTAATAAGCTTGATGTTTCCCCCAGCAGCTCAGGTACAGAAAGAAGGCTGCTGGGGCGGTATGGGCTCTTATACCCCGCCTTGCAGGGCGGAGCTACCATACAGCTTGACCAATAGGAAACATACATTATCTACCAATGGTGTTCCAGCATTACCAGGTACCATAATACCTCTACACAGACTACCACAATGTGCTCAGATGATGTCCATTCTATTTACAAGGAACGTGGTTCTTTTGAACATATTCTATTGCGAAATCCACAATTACAGATGATTTTTAAAATTATGGTTTAAAATAGTTTAAAACGGTTATGACACTATTTAAAACATTTCAACACTTATAAATACTTCTCTGGCAATCCGCCGGAGTCTAACACCACTGACCCCTCTCCCCTGGCTCCCCCCGGGTTCCTCCCTCCATTCCCTACCAATGCCACCCGTATTCTCTAATTCCTCTCCTCTACCCCCACACCAGGCGCGATTCTCCGCTCCCACGACTAAGTGCCCACGCCATCGTGAACGTCGTTGAGGTTCACGACAGCGCGAAACGGCCCCGATCTCGACCGATTCAGGGCCCGAAAATGGGCTAGGATCGGGGCCGCGAGAAACTCGAGGGGCGTGTCACGAAAGCAGCGTCGTCAGCGCGCGCCGGGCATTGACGCCGCGTAGATGACGCGGCCGGCACCGCGTAACTGGTGTCACCCGCGCATGGCGGGTTGGCCGGCACCAGCCGCAGCCAACCCGCACATGCGTGGTTGCCGTCCTCCCTGAGGCCGCCCCGCAAGAAGATGTCGGACGGACCTTGTGGGGCACGGAGGAAAGGAGGTCCTCCTTCAGAGAAACAGGCCCGCCGATCGGTGGGCACCGATCGTGGACCAGACCCCATTTGAGGCCTCCCCCGTTGAAAGAACCCCCGTCGCCCCCCCACAGGCCGTCCCCCCAGCGATCCCGCGCTGTTCCCGCCGGCAGCGAACAGCTGTGGATGGCGCCAGCGGGAAGCCGTCGGATTGGGCAGGCCGCTTGGCCCATCCAGGCCGGAGAATAGCGGGTGTAGCGGAGAATCGCCATCTTGGGTGTCCCGGGCGATTCTCCGGCCTGCGCCGCGCAGAACTTGACGGGGCCATTCCTGCCGCTTGGGTGCATCGCGGGAGGGTGTCGGACCAGCGACGCGGGGAAAAATGGTGTGCCAGGTGATTCTCCCAACCGGCGCGGGAGCGGCCTCACCCCCTGCTCTCCCTGTGCCTCCCTGCACATCCCATCCGGCACCCTGGCTCCTCTTCCCACCCCCGCAGTTACCCTTTACTCCCCCCCACTCATCCCCCCCCTTAAGAATCAGAATATTAGGATCATTAGTATGGACTGTCCTGGAGCCCATTGAGCTACTCCACACCTTCTGGGGTTTCAGCGTAAATAGGATCAGCATTCACCTCTATTGGGATTAGAAAATCTAGGTCATTAAATATTTAAGAGTGAGTGAATGAAGGGTCAAGCTGTGGAACTCTTCACTGGGGAAACATTGGATACAGTTAGTATTAAAATGTAAAAAATATTTTTTTTAAATGCATTTTAGGATATTGTACCTGAGTCATTGCAGACATGACATGGTAAATATTTGGAAGGAACAGGTGAGATTTTTTAAAAAAGTTTTTCTTGAAATTTTTCATTTTATACATTGTACAATAAACAAAGATATGTGGCTCTAATGTAGAGCTGCCCTTTAGAATCGGCCCCCTAACCCCTCTCCTTAGCCCCCTTTTTATTATTTTAAGATACTTTATTGGAACACATATTTTACAAAAGATGATTGTCATCTATTGACAGATGTGCAGTTCTTCCCCACCCCTTTCCCATCCCCTTTCTGTTGATTGACCCCCACCCCCTCCCCCTGCTTAGATGTTTCTTTGGGGCCTTATTCTTTGTGGCAACGGTCTCGGCCCCCTACTGTCTGTCCCGACTGAGTCTGGGTGGAATTCCCCAATCTGGAACCAAGCTCCGTAGTAAGAATGGTAACACTCCTTGTGTTTTGTGTCCATGACATCTTTGTCAATTTCTCCTGAGCCCCAACCTATCTCTGACCTTCTATTCTTCCCCACCTCCTCCACACACACCCTACTCCGACTATAATTCATCACATTTCTATTCCTCCTCAGTCCTGCAGAAGAGCTATAAGGACTCAGACCATTAACTGTTTCTCTCTCCACAGATGCTGCCACAGACCTGCTGAGTTTATCCAGCATTCCTTGTCTTTATTTCTGATTCCCAGCATCCACAGTGTTTCGCTTTTATTTATAGGAGTCCTGGTTGTGAAGAACCAGTTATGTTCAGTTTGTGTTTCCCAGCAGGTCTCCGTTCCAATGTGAAACTTATTTTACTGCACACTCGAAGCAAAATGTATTAATTTTCAGATTAGTTTTTGGAAATCACTCCATATAATTCAAACAGAATTTAAAATGCTCTTGAAGTCCTTTGAATCCTCTGCACAACTTATTTCCCCCTAGGACTCCAAAGGAGTTATTTTGAACGTGTTAAATGCTCTGCACAGATATATAATGCCTTAAATTTAATCATCTTAAATACTTCACAAATTAAAATGGAATGCAGGAACACAGCAAATGTTAGCACTGCTGCGTCACAGCAGCAGGGGCCCGGATTGAATTACGGCCTTGGGTGACAGTCCATGTGGAGTTTGCACGTTCTCTCCGTGTCTGCCTGGATTTCCTCCGGGTGCTCTGGTTTCCTCCCACAATCCAAAGATGTGCAGGTTAGGTGGATTGCCCATAATAAATTGCCACTTAGTGTCCAGAGATGTGTAAGTTAGATTAAGGGGTTATTGGGAGAGTTTGTCTAGTTGGGTGCTCTTTCAGAGGGTCATTGAAGACTCGATGGGCCAAATGGCCTCTTTCTGCACTGTAGAGATTCTATGAACATAGAAAGTTGAAAGAGACCAATTCAAGACTACCTGGTAGTCATGTGATACAGCAGTGCCTGTTGTTGGCTAATCAATTGTTATCCATTAATCTACATCAGGGCCATTCATTAAGTGTGGGAAACTGTAGTGGTGGAAAGCATTGACAACCAAAGGGGGAGCATTGTCCACTTAATCTTACAGAAAAGATGGGACAATTTTCAGGTTGAGAACTGATTTCTTACTGGTTGGGCTTCACCAAGGCCTTTCCCTCGAGCAATAGCATTCACGCCATGCTTTTGAGTTCCTCCACTAATTAGAAAGGGAAGCCAGGGTGATGCATCTATTTTGTTGTCAAAGGAGGGATTTCGGATTGAATCTTTGAAGCTGCAGCAAACACAGGACTGGGGTGGATACCTGGGAACGCTGCCGCCTGGGTCTTTCTCTCTTCTGGAGGTCCTGCTGCAGGATCTGGGAAGTTGCAGTGAGGCGAACTCTCCCCAAGGACAGAAGAAAAAGGACAAACTCTCCAAACTAGTGGCCATAGGTCAGGAGCAGGAATGTGGTCCTCCTGGCCAGGGGATAGTCCACCAAAGGGATCAGGACGCTCAGGAAGGTGGGGTGTTAATGATATAACACTTCCTGGGGCCAAGTCCCACACTCTGACTTGCACGGCATTCTCAGCGCACTGCTCAGCACAATACAGCTTGCACTGTTGCACATTCCTCTCTCCTCAGTCATCTCCTCAAAATTCTATCCAAACACCCAACCTTCACACTCAACCTCATCCTATTTCCCTCTCACACCCATGCCTCAACGTCACCTTTCACAAATGTTGCCCTTCCATCCTCTCCACACAATCCATGTCTCATGCTCCTAACTCTTTGCTTCCTCTACTTGAAGGAGCAGACAACGTACAATTTACACAACTTGACAGGGAGGCAGTGTGGTGAATGTATTATACCAATAATCCACCATTGTATCAGTACCATGCTTTGCCTTTGTATTTGCATCTATGCTATGCTGTTGCCCTTGTGGGCTCCACCTATGGGCCATTGTATGGCATCATCCATAGGGGAACATGTTGGGACATGTATGGGCTCCGCCCATGGCTCCTCCCCTTGAGGGGGGGTATAAAGAGCAGTCGACCTGTAGGCGGCGCACAGTATTGTGTCAGTCGCAGGCAGGCACTGTTCTAAGTTGATTAAAGCCACGGTTTAATTTTACTCTTGTCTCGAGTGAATTGATGGTCGCTTCAGGCAGGGACCCAGAGGTGGTGGATATGAGAATGGTGGGCAGGTAACCCACCGAGCACCTTATTGCTGCCTGGCAATCTGTGCCCACCTGGCCCACTGGAGGAGGTCATGTTCCGTGAGGCTCAAGATGTCAACAATATCCTGACAGCTGAGATTCATGAGGCACTGGTGCTCTGACAAATCCAGGGAGCTGATCCTATGACTGTAAACCCTTTCTTAGGGTCTCATCTCCTTCCAGCTGCATCTCACTGTCCATTCTCTCTGCCCTGAGAAGGAGCTCACAATTGAGGAGAAGGCTGTTGAGGCATTATGGCGGTTGTGTGGCATCTGCTCTTGTATGAATGAAAGAGAGGGGCAGCAGCCACATGAGAACACCACCACATGCAAGTTCCTTTCCAAACCGCCCTGACCTGAACTATATTGCCGTTCCTTCATTGCCACTAGGTCAGAACCTGGAACTCACTGTGGATGCACCTACTCCACCTGGACTGCAACAGTTCAAGAAGGTGGCTCACCGCCGCCCTCTCAAGTACAATTAGGAATGGACAACAAACATTGGGCCTAGCCATCACTGGAATATTCTTATTAAAGTACTACATTCCAAATGTTATTTTCTGTGTTTTGAGTGTTTTATTTTTGCCTATGATTTAAGAAGGATGGAACAGCAGACAGACAGTGCAGTAATTCTACATCAAATCAACAACCTTTTTTTTCTAATAAGGTGTTTTTCTACCAGCTGTACAGTTAGATTTTAGGGCTTTATATAACTATTGTCACTTTCAATAGCTTCATGTCAGTTCTTGTAAGTAGATGCTGCCTCTCATGTTTAGAAGGCTGCATTTTCTCTTGTAATCTGCCTTTCTTGCAGGGATTAGAAGTGAACCGTCTTTCATTCTGCTTCTTATTTTGAGTGTCATTTCACACTATAACGTCAAGTTCATTTTACAATGTTGATATTAATTGTTGATTAGATTACAGGCTAAAATAGTTAGTGCAGTAATGTACCATTCAATAAATATGTGAAGCCTAAAGGTTCGTCAGATACAAAAATAACACAAAGCATAAATAATCTGAGAAAAATCAGGGCTGTGTTCATGGACCCGTGAAAGAAGGGGCTGTGATAGGAAAAATCATTTTTCGGCACATGTTGGGAAAGGTTATTTCATTATGTCATATTGTTTTTGAATTTGAATATTGTCGGAAAGAGGGACGTGTTGCTGAAGCTTTCCATCTTCCACTCATCAGGACAAACAAAAGAATACCAAATTTCAAACCATCACAATTCATACTGCAGGAGACAAGGTTGCTGATTGGTTAGCAAGTTGACTCTGGTTGGTTGAGGCTTTTGGTGTCTCTTCTCAGCAATATTCAGGTTCGAGACTACCGAGCAACAGTGAATTGTACGGACAGATACAGAAAATAATCCACACATAGGGATTAGCATCGAATATATTTTTCATCCACATTCCAACTCAGTCCCTAACCAACTTAAAATTTAGTCTGAAGCCACTCAGTGGTAAATCTCTGTTCTGTGTCACCACAGCCCTGGCATGATTAACAGTAGGTGATAGCCCCAAACAGGCTGGCTGCTTGCTTTAAGCTCAATTCATCACAATGTGTAGATCAGATGACATCCATTTTGGTCGAAGCAGACCAATCTAATTTGCGTATTTCATGACATCGAGTTTTTAATACGCAACCCAAAATGATTTTTGGAAATATTTTGTGAAAATGTGGGAAAATTGTGACATTTGCAGCAATTGAAATAAGCTGATGCTGGACCAAAAGGCCTCGTCTGTTTCTTCAATTGAAAATCAATTCAAGATATAAAGTTGTAATATAAATGTAAAATTCGCAGACAAAATGTAATTCTTCATAGTCAATGTTTATGTACTGACCTTTGGGAAGATTTCCTCTGTCTGGTGTATCCGTGAAACTGTAGACACGTTCTTCAGGGAATAGATTTAAAAGTTTCATTGCACACAGGACTCACTTCCTGATTGCCAATGAAAAGCGATGCTCACAGCGAGCACCTATTGGGAAATTTGAGGTCTTCAGACCTTGACTTCCCCTTAATTTAAATTAATGACATGACTGTCAGAGACTCTGAGCTTTTGTCTGACAACTGGGAGCACTTAGCTCAGGACTCAGCCTTGTGGTCCAGGTGGAATCTTTCCTTCGGGATTGACTGAACCAACGATTTAAATTTCAGGGATTAGAAATTCTACCCCCCCCCCCCCCTCCGCCGCCCCCCCTCCCCCCCCACCCACCCCCCCCCCCCCCACCCCCTTAACATTTGCAATGGCGACACGCTGATTAATTTGGAAGCAGTGCTGCTCGGTGTACTTTGAATAACTTTGCTTAAGGCCAACAAAAAGTACTGTGCACCTGTGGCATGTAGTTATGTTAATGTTAACTGTCATTCTGTCCTGTTTGATAATGCTGTCAAGTTTGAATGGCATTGTGTAGCGGTGTTGATGTAAATAGGGAACAGTTTTAATGTCCTGGAGCGCAATAGTCTAGCACAACATGGAACATCAAATAATGGTACTATATATATGTTACAAATAAATATTATATATCTTGGAGGCAATGGAAAGTCAAGTATTACCATAAGTAAACTTGCCCAACATTTAATGATCTACAGAATAGCTTGGTGTTTTGTGGCATACTTTTAAGATAATTTTCTGAAACCTCTACAAGAGTAACAATCAGTGACAGACTCTGGAATTTTGAACTTACAAACTCAGGCTCGTCATACAACAGAAGAGACGTGCCGAACCTCATCAACTGGGATAATAATCATTCCTTTTAAATGTTACAATGTGCCCATTTTGAGGCCGAGGTATTATTATAATGTTCTTCTGTTTATCCACACGAAAATGAGGCAAGGATTGCCACAGTGTGCTGTCCACAGCATCATTTCACGCAATCCTTTAAAGAGGGCAACTTAGGAAATCATTCGCAGTTATATGCCGAGGAAATGTCCTCTTGTTAATCACATCAATACTGAAACCTGCCCTACCTTGACAGCGCTACGAGAATCATAGAACCATAGAACAGAACCATAGAATCCCAACAGTGCAGAATCATAGAATAGTTACAGCACAGGAGGAGGCCATTTCTGTTGTGGCCATCCTAGCCCACTGCAAAGAAGCAGTTAGCTAGTTCCATTCCCTCATTCCTTGTAGGCAAGCAAATTTTTTATTCCTTGAGTGCTGATCCAATTCCCTTTTGAAAGCCACAATATTAATGAATGTGCAACGACCACACTCTCAGATTATGAATTCCTGATTGTAACGTCTCGCTGTGTAAAAAAAAGTTTTCTTGTTGCGACCATTGGCTCTTTGCTATTCAATTTAAATGTGCACCCTGCAGTTTTGAAGCCTTCTGCCAATGGATCCATTTCCAGCTACTCTTTTCGGACCCTCATGTTTTTGAACACCTCTATTAAATCTCCATTGAACCTCATTGTTCCTCATAATCCAAAGATGTGCAGGTTAGGTGGATTGGCCAAGCTAAATTGCCCTTAGTGTCCAAAATTGCCCTTAGTGCTGGATGGGGTTACTGGGTTATGGGGATAGGGTGGAGGTGTGGACTTGGGTAGGGTGCTCTTTCCAAGAGCCGGTGCAGACTCGATGGGCCGAATGGCCTCCTTCTGCACTGTAAATTCTATGTAATTTTATCTATGTAATAATGTACGGCGTTTGTATTCTAGGCCTCCATTTATAACAATCAGAATCCCATATGCCTTCTTAATTAATTTCTCAATTCGCCTTGCCATCTTCCACGATTTGTACTCAGTATATTACATTGGCCATTAATTAATTTATGATGTGTTTTATGAGCTACTTAAAATGTAGGACCATCTTTAATAGTGTGGCAAACTTTTCTTGAGTGGAACAGCTATAATTATTACCATTCAGATTATGTGCAAGATACCTGCTGGCTGTTGGTGTTAAAATGAAGCAACAGTGCATGCAAAATCTGAAAAGTGATTACTGACCTATGACATTGCTTGAGTATTGAGACATTGAGACATGTGATTAGGGGCAGCACGGTAGCACAGTGATTAGCACAGTTGCTTCACAGGTCCTGGGTCCCAGGTTCGATTCCCGGCTTGGGTCACTGTCTGTGTGGATTCTGCACTTTCTCCCCGTGTCTGCGTGGGTTTCCTCTGGGTGCTCCGGTTTCCTCCCACAGTCCAAAGATGAGCGGGTCAGGTGGATTGGTCATATTAAATTGCACTTCGTGTCCAAAAAGGTTAAGTGGGGTTACTGGGTTACGGGGATAGGGTGGAGTTGTGGGCTTGAGGAGGGTTCTCTTTCCAAGGACCGGTGCAGACTCGATGTGCCAAATGGCCTCCTTCTGCAATGTAAATTCTGTGATTCTATGAATGCTGCCAACCTTTCAGCAGTTATGTTGTAATAATTCACAAAGCTGTTGCTAACTTTGGGCCTCTAATAGGGAACAACCTTAAATGAAGGGCTAGAGCGTTATTAATGGTGATTGATGAAGCTTTATTGCCCATGGTCACCAGTACGTTAACTTTGTGACGCAGAATCACCTTGAGTCCCAGAGCTTGCCAATTTGTGGCAGCATGGTAGCACAGTGGTTACCACAGTTGCTTCCCAGCTCCAGGGTCCCAGGTTCAATTCCCGGCTGGGTCACTGTCTGTGCGGAGTCAGCACATTCTCTCCGTGTCTGCGTGGGTTTCCTACGGGTGCTCCGGTTTCCTCCTACAGTCCAAAGATGTGCAGGTTAGGTGGATTGGCCGTGCTAAATTGCCTTTATAGAACATAGAAAATTACAGCGCAGTACAGGCCCTTCGGCCCTCGATGTTGCGCCGACCTGTGCGCAACCACTCTAAAGCCCATTTACACTGTTCCCTTATCGTCCATATGTCTATCCAATGACCATTTGAACACCCCTAGTGTTGGCGAGTCCACTACTGTTGCAGGCAGGGCATTCCATACCCTTACTACTCTCTGAGTAAAGAACCTACCTTTGACGTCTGTCTTATATCTATCTCCCCTCAATTTAAAGCTATGTCCCCTCGTGCTAGACATCACCATCCAAGGAAAAAGGCTCTCACTGTCCACCCTATCCAATTCTCTGATCATCTTGTATGCCTCAATTAAGTCACCTCTTAACCTTCTTCTCTCTAACGAAAACAGCCTCAAGTCGCTCAGCCTTTCCTCATAAGATCTTCCCTCCATACCAGGTAACATTCTGGTAAATCTCCTCTGCACCCTTTCCAATGCTTCCACATCCTTCCTATAATGCGGTGACCAGAATTGCACGCAATACTCTAAATGCGGCCGCACCAGAGTTTTGTACAACTGCAACATGACCTCATGGCTCCGAAACTCCATCCCTCTACCAATAAAAGCTAACACACCGTACGCCTTCTTAACAACCCTCTCAACCTGAGTGGCAAATTTCAGGGATCTATGTACATGGACACCAAGATCTCTCTGCTCATCCACACTGCCAAGAATCTTACCATTAGCCCAGTACTCTATCTTCCTGTTATTCCTTCCAAAATGAATCACCTCACACTTTTCTGCAATAAACTTCATTTGCCACCTCTCAGCCCAGCGCAGCAGCTTATCTATGTCCCTCTGTAACATGTAACATCCTTCCGCACTGTCCACAACTCCACCGACTTTAGTGTCATTTTCAAATTTACTCACCCATCCTTCTACGCCCTCCTCCAGGTCATTTATAAAAATGACAAACAGCAGTGGCCCCAAAACAGATCCTTGTGGTACACCACTAGTAACTGGACTCCAGGCTGAACTTCCCATCAACCACCACCCTTTGTCTTCTTCCAGCTAGCCAATTTCTGATCCAAACTGCTAAATCTCCCTGAATCCCATGCTTCCGCATTTTCTGCAGTAGCCTACCGTGGGGAACCTTATCAAACGCTTTACTGAAATCCATATACACCAGATTTACCCTCATCCACCTGTTTGGTTACCTTCTCAAAGAATTTAATAAGGTTTGTGAGGCACGACCTACCCTTCACAAAACCGTGTTGACTATGTCTAATCAAATTATTCCTTTCCAGCTGATTATACACCCTATCTCTTATAAACCTTTCCAAGATTTTGCCCACAACAGAAGTAAGGCTCACTGGTCTATAGTTACCGGGGTTGTCTCTACTCCCCTTCTTGAACAAGGGGACAACATTTGCTATCCTCCAGTCTTCTGGCACTATTCCTGTTGACAAAGATGACTTAAAGATCAAAGCCAAAGGCTCAACAATCTCCTCCCGAGCTTCCCAAAGAATCCTAGTATAAATCCCATCCGGCCCAGGGGACTTATCTATTTTCACCCTTTCCTGATTGTTAACACCTCCTCCTTATGAATCTCAAGCCCTTCTAGTCTAGTAGCCTGAATCTCAGTATTCTCCTCAACAACATTGTCTTTTTCCTGTGTGAATACTGACGAAAAATATTCATTTAGCACCTCTCCTATCTCCTCGGACTCCAAGAACAACTTCCCACTACTGTCCTTGACTGGCCCTACTCTTACCCTAGTCATTCTTTTATTCCTGACATATCTATAGAAAGCTTTAGGGTTATCCTTGATCCTACCTGCCAAAGACTTCTAATGTGTCCTCCTGGCTCTTCTTAGCTCTCTCTTTAGGTCCTTCCTAGCTAACTTGTAACTCTCGAGCGCCCTTACTGAACCTTCATGTCTCATCTTTACATAAGCCTCCTTCTTCCTCTTGACAAGTGTTTTGACTGCCTTAGTAAACCACGGTTCCCTTGCTCGACCACTTCCTCCCTGCCTGACAGGCACATACTTATCAAGGACACGCAGTAGCTGTTCCTTGAACAAGCTCCACATTTCCATTGTGCCCATCCCCTGGAGTTTTCCTCTCCATCCGATGCATCCCAAGTCTTGCCTTATCGCATCATAATTGCCTTTCCCCCAGATATAACTCTTGCCCTGCGGTATATACCTATCCCTTTCCATCACTAAAGTAAACGTAATCGATGCTCACCTACCTCCAAATCTAACACCTGTCCTGGTTCATTACCCAGTACCAATTCCAATACAGCCTTGCCTCTCGTTGGCCTATCTACATACTGTGTCAGGAAACCCTCCTGCACACATTGGACAAAAACGGACCCTTCTAAAGTACTCGAACTACAGCGTTTCCAGTCAATATTTGGAAAGTTAAAGTCCCCCATAACAACTACCCTGTTGCTTTCGCTCCTATCCAGAATCATCTTTGCAATCCATTCCTCTACATCTCTGGACTTTTAGGAGGCCTATAGAAAATGCCTAATAGGGTGACCTCTCCTTTCCTGTTTCTAACCTCAGCCCATACTACCTCAATTGACGAGTCCTCATCAAACGTCCTTTCTGCCACCGTAATACTGTCCTTGACTAACAATGCCACGCCTCCCCCTCTTTTACCACCTTCCCTGAGCTTACTGAAATATCTAAACCCCAGCACCTGCAACAACCATTCCTGTCCCTGTTCTATCCATGTCTCCGAAATGGCCACAATATCGAAGTCCCAGGTACCAACCCATGCCGCAAGTTCACCCACCTTATTCCGGATGCTCCTGGCATTGAAGAAGACACACTTTAAACCACCTTCCTGCCTGCCGGTACACTCCTGCAACTTTAAAACCTTACTCATGACTTCACTACTCTCAACCTCCTGTATACTGGAGCTACAATTCAGGTTCCCAAGCCCCTGCTGAACTAGTTTAAACCCTCCCGAAGAGCATTAGCAAATTTCCCCCCCCAGGATATTGGTACCCCTCTGGTCCAGGTGTAGACCATCCCGTTTGTAGAGGTCCCACCGACCCCAGAATGAGCCCCAGTTATCCAGAAATCTGAAACCCTCCCTACTGCACCATCCCTGTAGCCACGCGTTCAACTCCTCTCTTTCCCTATTCCTTATCTCGCTATCACGTGGCACGGGTAACAATCCAGAGATAATAATTCTGTTTGTGCTAGATCTAAGTTTCCATCCTAGCTCCCTGAATTCCTGCCTTACATCCCTATCCCTTTTCCTACCTATGTCGTTGGTACCTATGTGGACCACGACTTGGGGCTGCTCCCCCTCCCCCTTAAGGATCCCGAAAACACGATCCAAGACATCACGCACCCTGGCACCTGGGAGGCAACACACCAACCGCGAGTCTCTCTCGTTCCCACAGAATCTCCTATCTATCCCCCTAACTATGGAGTCTCCAATGACTAATGCTCTACTCCTCTCCCCCCTTCCCTTCTGAGCAACAGGTACAGACTCTGTGCCAGAGACCTGCACCCCATGGCTTACCCCTGGTAAGTCATCCCCCCCAACAGTATCCAAAGCGGTATACTTGATACTAAGGGGAACGACCACAGGGAATCCCTTGTACTGACTGTTTCCTCCCAGCCCCTCTCACCGTCACCCATCTACCTTTATTCTTCGGAGTAACTACATCCCTGAAGCTTCTATCTATGACCACCTCTGCCTCCCGAATGATCCGAAGTTCATCCAGCTCCAGTTCCCTAACGCGGTTTCTCAGGAGCTGGAGATGGGTGCACTTCCCACAGATGAAATCAGCAGGGACACTGTTGGCGTCCCTCACCTCAAACATTCTGCAGGAGTGACATTGCACTACCTTCCCTGCCATCCCCGCTAGATAAAAAAGAAAAAGAAAGAAAGAGCTTACCTGTTATTCACTCCCCTTCTCAGCAAGCACTCACTCCGCAACATCCGCGCCCTGCACGATAACACCTGAGGGAATATAAAAGAAAAACTACTTACTAGTCACCAGCCAATCCCATACCTGCAGGCTGTGGCATCACGGTTCAACTTCTTCCTGACCTCGAGCCTTCCTCTTGATCTTTACAGCGGTTGTTTTTTTTTAAGGTTAGAGGAGGGGATAGGGAGGGAAACACTGATGAAGTGTTTCGGGTTTCAGTGTCACTTGCCAACAGCTCCTCCACAAACTACCTTCAAATTAGGGTGACCACAACGGAGGTATGCAAATTTCCCTTGCAACACCAATCAGCAGCTCCGCTCTACTGCCCTCTGCTGGATGCTTGTCTTCACTCGAACAGCTAGGGTCTTTAGCTCAGGTACACCTTCACGTTAGGGTGACCACAACGGAGGTATGCAAATTTCCCTTGCAACACCAATCAGCAGCTCCGCGCTACTGCCCTCTGCTGGATGATTGCCTTCACTCGAACAGCTAGGGTCTTTAGCTCAGGTACACCTTCAAGTTAGGATGACCACGACGGAGGTATGCAAATTTCATTTGCAACACCAATCAGCAGCTCTGCTCTACTGCCCTCTGCTGGATGCTTGTCTTCACTCAAACAGCTAGGGTCTTTAGCTCAGGTACACCTTCAAGTTAGGGTGACCACGACAGAGGCATGCAAATTTCCCTTACAGCACAATCAGCAGCTCCGCTCTACTGCCCTCTGCTGGATGCGTGTCTTCACTTGAACAGCTAGGGTCTTTAGCTCAGGTACACCTTCAAGTTAGGGTGACCACGACGGAGGTATGCAAATTTCATTTGCAACACCAATCAGCAGCTCTGCTCTACTGCACTCTGCTGGATGCTTGTCTTCACTCAAACAGCTAGGGTCTTTAGCTCAGGTACACCTTCAAGTTAGGGTGACCACGACAGAGGCATGCAAATTTCCCTTACAGCACAATCAGCAGCTCCGCTCTACTGCCCTCTGCTGGATGATTGCCTTCACTCGAACAGCTAGGGTCTTTAGCTCAGGTACACCTTCAAGTTAGGATGACCACGACGGAGGTATGCAAATTTCATTTGCAACACCAATCAGCAGCTCTGCTCTACTGCCCTCTGCTGGATGCTTGTCTTCACTCAAACAGCTAGGGTCTTTAGCTCAGGTACACCTTCAAGTTAGGGTGACCACGACAGAGGCATGCAAATTTCCCTTACAGCACAATCAGCAGCTCCGCTCTACTGCCCTCTGCTGGATGCGTGTCTTCACTTGAACAGCTAGGGTCTTTAGCTCAGGTACACCTTCAAGTTAGGGTGACCACGACGGAGGTATGCAAATTTCATTTGCAACACCAATCAGCAGCTCTGCTCTACTGCCCTCTGCTGGATGCTTGTCTTCTCTCGAACAGCTAGGGTCTTTAGCTCAGGTACATCTTCAAGTCAGGGTGACCATGACAGAGCTATGCAAATTTCCCTTGCAACACCAATCAACAGCTCCGCTCTACTGCTTTCTGATGGATGCTTGGCTTCACTCGAACAGCTAGGGTCTTTAGCTCAGGTACACCTTCAAGTTAGGGTGACCACGCCAGAGGTATGCAAATTTTCCTTGCAACACCAATCAGCAGCTCTGCTCTACAGCCCTCTGCTGGATGATTGTCTTCACTCGAACAGCTAGCGTCTTTAGCTCAGGTAAATCTTTAAGTTAGGGTGACCACGATGGAGGTATGCAAATTTCCCTTGCAACACCAATCAGCAGGTCCGCTCTACTGCCCTCTGCTGGATGCTTGTCTGCACTCAAACAGCGAGGGTCTTTAGCTCAGGTACACCTTCACGTTAGGGTGACCACGACAGAGGTATGCAAATTTACCTTGCAACACCAATATTAGTGTCCAAAAAGGTTAAGTGGGGGTTACTGGGTTACGGGGATAGGGTAGAGATGTGGGCTTGAGTAGGGTGCTCTTTGTAAGGGCCGGTGCAGGCTCGATGGGTCGAATGGCCTCCTTCTGCACTAATAATTCTATGATCTATGATCTATGATCCCGTAGCTTCAGGAAATCTTCAAATTGAATTCATGTTATCTTTGATCCAGCAATGTAATTGGGCACAGAAGTCTTTCTTCAGTGATATGTGGCTACCCAATACTAACTTTGAATTGTATGTGTGTATGCAGGCTTCTCAGCAAACACCAGCAATTCATGGATCATGAGCCATTCCTTCAATGCCAAACTTTCCCAGATGGTTGGCTGGTGAGGGATATGGGCTGTGAGTTACAAAGGCGGCCAATGACATCTCTGTAACAGGGCTGTGCAGTGAGTTAGTTACACCTGGAGCAGGCTGCTGATGGAATAAACTTCCTTTGTGCTCAATAAATGCATTCAGTGTGTTGCCTGATGCACAATAATGCCAATGATTAGCATGCAGTTCACTGACAATGGGCAGAGTTAGGGGAAGAGGAGGACGGGGGGGTAACAACATAGGCTGCTGAAGAAGAAAGGCCACTGACAGCATCAAGATAGACTCGGCGGGTAACTATGGGCTTCTTCTGATGTTCTGCAGTCGGACCATTGCAGGGTACCACCCTCCACTGAGGGCATACACCTGGAGGTCTCCAATCCCCACGAGTACCGTTTTGTCTGGTCCCCATTTGTGGAGACCAGTACAGAATGGTGCTCATCTGAGGTCTCCAAGGTGAAGGGGTTAGGTCCCAGGTCTTGGTTAGATGTCGGGAATGCATATAGAGTAAGACTAGCTGTTCGTGCTAGATCTCACGAGGCATGGCAATCTGGGTAGACCCCGGAAGTGGGACCTCCCTGCATCTAGTGCTTGGGTGCAATGTAACCGATAGCTCCTACCCCTACAGTATCTTACGTTAACTTGGAAAATCAATGCATTTCTTCATTTATTCAAGGGATGTGGGTGTCGCTGGCTAGCCCAGACTTTGTTGCCCATTCCTAATTACCCCAAGAAGGTGATGGTAAGCCGCCTTCTTGAACCTCTGCAATCCATGTGGTGTAGATAAATCATTAGTGCTGTTAGGGAGGGAGTTCTGGGATTTTGACCAAGCGACAGTGAAGCAATGGTGATATATTTCCAAGTCAGGATGGTGCATGGCTTGGAAGGGGAACTGCCAGATGGTGGCATTCCCATACTGCCCTTTCCCTTCTAGGTAGTAGCAGCCATGGGTTTGGGAAGTGCTGTTGAATGAGCTTTGGTCATAAAAAGTCAATGCCAACATTTGAGGCAGTAATATTTTTTACAGAGGCTGGTTGGGGTTGGGGGAAGGGGGGTGGTGGGGGCGCAGGTGCGGGGAGGGGGGGCGGACAGTGCTATGGGGGGCTGAAACCTTGCCTATTTTGAGTGGCAGGCCTGGTGGGAAAACTGATGGATGAGGAAAAGCAAATTGATGTAAGTTGAATGACTCCAGTTCCACCATTGCATTTCACCATGGGCAAATTAAAATGAAAAGTAATTCAACCCGACCTTTTGCCTCAGCAGTTGGAATATGAGTCAGAAAAACAAAGGAGCGGAACATTCAGGGAGTAAGTTTCACCACCTATTTACCAGGGTGCCCAACAATTGATAATGTCAGGCAAACATCCACCACCCTTAGTGGCCCCAGGCCCTCCTGATGCAATTCACAGATGGGTCTGGAAATGGGAGCTGAACCAGGCAGACAGCTTCTTCATTATGCAAATCATGGAGCCATAATCATTTGTGGATCCCAATTTGCAATTTCCAAATATGGATGGATGGAAGGTGCACGAGGAGTACTTCTGGTTCTGCTCTGACTTGAAGAAGCACTGGAAGAGGTGGTTAAAGTGATTAAAGTTACAGAGAGAAAACATTTCCTCTGCTTCGGCATCCAGAGAAAGGGGACAAAGCCTGATAAATAGAGCTAACCTGGACAGAGGTGATGTCTGGAAGAGCTTTTCCACAAAAAGGACCGTGGCTATCTTTTCCCCCAGAACAGCTCCATCAATTAGAAATTTCAAAATTGAGATTGGGGGTGGCAAGGTGGCACAATGGTTAGCACTGCTGCCTCACAGTGCCAGGGACCCTGGTTCAATTCGAGCCTTGGTGGACTGGCCATGATCAATTGTCCCTTGATGTCCAAAGATTAAGCAGGTTTACAGGGATGGGGCGGGGCGTAGGCCTAGTGGGGTGCTTTCTTGGAGGGCCGGTGCAGACTCGATGGTCTGAATGGGCTCCTTCTGCACTGTAGGGATTCTATGATACATTTTTGTTCGGCAAAGGTATGAACCAATGTGTGTAGGTAGAACTAAGATCAGCCATGATCTAATTGAATGCTGGAACAGGGTCAATCAGTTGCATGGTGTACTTCTGTTCCATGGTATACCCCTGTCCACAGGTTCCTAAAAGTAGGCATCCACAAGGATTTGACTGTGAATAAACCCTTGTAAGAGTCTTTTGAATTGCATGACATTTTCTACCTTCATTAAGAAGGTTATCCACTGACAACATAATGGGAAAAAAGATGCTGAGAAATATTTCACAGAGGTTTGATTTTACAGCCAGATAAGCATTATTAGTATGAGGATATTAAATGTTACTACTTACAAAATTGAATATAATGTGATAATGCATATCAATGATTAAGAGTGCATTGATGCCTTTACATGGCTCATTCAGATGGTTCTTTACTGTTGGATAAAGCTTACAGTCTGCGCAAACCACAAAATCTAAAAGTGTGGCTCAGAACTGGTTCTACACAGTTAAGTAATTGATTAAGTGTCTTGCTGAGTTTCCAGCATTTAATTGTTCAATTTCTGCAGACACCGTTTTGTGATCCCGAGGTACCCAGCTGTCTGCTGATTCTACCAGTATCATTACCGTGACTCTATGGATTCCTCCACTGTAATTCTTCCATATAACATCTAGGAGGGGAGAGGGGAGTCTCGGTTTATGAAAGTGCAGCTATAGGTGACACATCGTCCCAGTCAATTGTTCACTTTAAAACTGGATATCTTGCTCAGTGAGGTGACTGTTAACTAACACAGAAGTCACTTCTCACTCCAACAATGAAGACATTCAGAGGATCGCTTTGTAAAGTTTTTTTTAATTTGTTGTTCACAGGATGAGGATATCATCATTTATTGGCCATCCCTAATTGTTCTTAAGGAAGTGGCGAGGAGCCCCTTTTCAAATCAGCTGCAGTTCACATGGTGTAGGTACAGCCAAGGTTTTGACCCAGTGACAAGAAAGAAACAATGGGCGCGATTTTACGGTCGCCTCGCGCTCTTGCTCAAGTGCGACATGGCCGTTAGATTGCGGGAGAGGTCAAAATCGGGAACCGCACCGGGCGCTGGTCGGTTTGCAACCTGACCGGACTGCTCCCATTGCTGAAATTAGGATCCTGCCATGGCAGGGTGAGAAACCAATAATCACCACTTAAAGCCAATCTCCATACAATTAACAGGAATGCCCTCCTATCTAATGGTCTCCCGTGATCTAACCGCCTCCCCAGCAAGTGGTCACGCCGACGTGCAATTGTACATATTTTTTAAAAGATGGTGGAGTGGCTGCTGTGGGGATCCGAGGAGGTGAGTAACCAGCTTCGCTCCCGGGCAATAAGCCCAGGGGCACAGGGGTTGCAGCCCCAATGCTTGGGGCGGGGGGGGGTGGAGCCCTGTGGGGGGCGGCCTTGGGTGTGGTGGGGGGGTTAGGTGAGCTGCCATCTGTGGGGGGTCACCTCTGGGCTGGGAGTGGGTAGGTGTCTCAGTGCCCGCAGGTCTGCCATGCCACCCCTGGATCATGTGTACCCATAATGGGTTCAATGCCAGCCCCTGCCTGTCTGTCCCACTGACCACCCATAACTCCCACTGACAGTGGATGCCTCTGGTAGCGTGACTGAAGGCTGTTGCTAATAGGGAATTGGCAACCGTAGTTGAGTGAGCATTTCACACCTCCCAAATGGATTCTCATGGGTAGGTGTGCCATGTAGTATGTGGGAGCTATTGCCTAGCATTCCAATAAGGCCTTGATGTCTGGACACTGTGCCTGGACACTGCAGGAAGCAACACCATGGACATAGCGGCCAACGGCCGAACACCGAGGGGATGAGCCACAACACCAGGGATATTTCTGCGACCAGCAGGTGGGTGTGTGCACCAAGGAACAGACCAGTGCCTGTTCCAGGTAACAGTCTGTGCTCGTGCCTGGGGTACAGGGCCTGGGATCCGGTGACTGGGGACACCCACTGTGATCAGGGTGTGTGGGCAGGATGTGTTGGATGGCAGGGGAGGTGGGGATGGGGGGGCGTTGGGGGAGGTGGGGGGAGCAATGGGGGAATGGAGGGTCCCGGGTGGAAGATACCGCGGGTTGTCAGTCTCTCACCTTCTCCACTTCCTGACAGATTTACACTGGATGGATGATGTATTAGACCCCGTGGAGGCTGCCTCACAGTGCTGCTGGCAGGCAAGGCAGCCAGACACTGGAGAAGGCAACGGCTGCAGCATCAACAGAGGCTCGAGGCGGTGGCCCTTGTGCAGGGCTCCCCCCACACCCAGAGGACCTGGCTGCACATCAGGCCAGGGAGAGACCCAGAGGGGGAGGCAAACAATGGCCTAAGGTGTACAGGCGTCGCTGGTCTTTCGAACAGATGCTGGACAGCGTGTGCTGCAGAAGCCTCCACCTCACCAAGGGGATGGTGCAGCACCTGTGCAATGTCCTTGCGGACTTGGTTCCACTTGGAGGAGGAAGATACCCACTCTCCGTGGCCATCAAGGTCATCGCAGCCCTGAACTTTTATGCCTCAGGATCTTTCCAGGCTCGAATGGTGACTTGTGTGGCACCTCACAAGCTGCAGCCCACAAGTGCACTCGTGAGGTCACAGATGCCCTGTTTGCCTGGGCAGCAAACTATATAAATTTTAACATGGGCAAGGGCCAACAAGATGCCCGGGCAGCAGGATTCCCCATCATCAAAGAGTAGCCCAGATCCAGGGGGTAATAGATGGCCTGCATGTTGCCTTGCGCACACTGGGGGATCAGGTAGTGCCCTACATCAACAGGATGGAGTTCCACTCCCTGAACATTCAACTTGTGTGCGACCACCACATGAAGATCATGTATGTGCGTGCATGCTTCCCAGGGAGTGTGCACGACAGCTACATCCTGGGGCAATCAGAGATCCTCAGCCTCTTCGAGGACCACCCCATCATGGCCGTTTGGCTCTTGGGGGATAAAGGGTACCCGCGTAGGACCTGGCTATTGATGCCAGTACGGAGGCAGTGGCCAATGCAAAGACCTGATACAACAAAGCCCATGAGGGCACCCTGGGCTGTCATTGAGTGGTGCATTGGACTGCTCAAAATGCGGTTCCGATGCCTCGCCTGCTCTGATGGTGTTCTCCAATACACCTCCCAGAGGGTCGCCCATTTCGTGATGGTCTGCTGTGCCCTCCATGAGCTGGCACAGAGGCGGGGCCACATGCTGGAGGTGGAGAAGAAGGACCATGCAGCCAGCTCCGAGGAGGAGCAC
Organism: Scyliorhinus torazame; assembly: GCF_047496885.1. Lineage (NCBI taxonomy): Eukaryota > Metazoa > Chordata > Chondrichthyes > Carcharhiniformes > Scyliorhinidae > Scyliorhinus > Scyliorhinus torazame. The sequence goes on along the minus strand of NC_092723.1, from coordinate 65,521,418 downwards.
GAGGAGGTGCTGGACCAGAAGGGGCTGGAGGAGGAGCCCAAGGAGGACACGCAGGACCAGCCGGAAGATGGAGGACAGGTGTCAGCGGCGAAGGTCCAGCATGCCCGGTGGGCCAGGGGGGCCCTCATCCTCACCCACTTTTCACAGGTCTTGGAATGAGAGGGGGGAGAAGATGAAATGACGACAAAGCCACAATGATAATGCTATATTTGATCCCGTGTTAGTGTGCAGTGTTATGATGATGGAGGAAAACCCTGAAATTATACAAGGAAATATTGGACTTTAAAAAAGACCTGAGATGTACATTTTAAAAATATAGAGAAGCTGGCTGAGAATGTACAACTAGCCACTGACAAGAATGCCTGCAGGGAGTTTCTCTCAGGAACAATGGTACCCCTCCCTCTGATTCCAGAGAAAGTATTTGTAAAACAACCCAAAGACTGATTGCCATCTCTGATAAGGATAAAGGCAGATACTGGCACTCTCATCTCTAAGACCCTGGGTATAATGGCTTGGATAATCTAGTGCAGTATTATTCAAACATTTTTCCCCGGGACCCACTTTTGCCACCCAGCAGATCTTTGCTACCCATGCCAGCCGACCTTCATGACCCACACCAGTCGGCTTTCATGACCCACTCCGGCTAACCTTCATAACCCATGCCAGCCGACCTTCATGATGCACGCCAGGCGACCTTAGTGACTCATGGCGGCTGACCTGCATGACCCAAGCTGGCTGACCTTCATGATCCACATCGGTTGACCTTTGTGACCCACGGCGATATATCTTCACAACATAGGACGTCCAACCTTTGCGAAACATGTTGGCCGACCTTTGTGACACAAGCCATGTTCGCTAACCTTCATTGTGAAAGGGGAGCCTGCTTGGTCCTCACAATCTCACACCAATCAGGTTAAAGGAGGAGAGGGCAATGCTTATATCAGGTGCAGGCTTCAGCCAGTTCCTTTGTGCTGTCTTTATCTTTATGAAAACAGAAAATCAACCTCGCACATGTAGGTCGATGTCAAGTTAATAGCAACAAAATGCTTGTTTTACTCAGCACTGGATATTCCTGAGAGATGCTACTCCAGAATTTTGACAGCATCATGGGCTTTTGGCATATTATTTATATGCTGTCACAGGTCAGGTACAATCATAGAATCCCTACAAGAGCACCCAACCTAGGCCCATTCCCCCACCCTATTGTAGCCACCTGGGTTGGCCAACTTCCGACGTAAAATGGAGAACAGCAAAGGCTGCAGGGAAATTCAGCCAACAGAGGCAGAAACTAGCAGGTGCAAGTTTACTGTGTATTAAACTCAAAAGCTCAGACAGCATGGATACAAGCAGCCATCTGCATAATAATGTAGCAGCCATCTACATACTAATGAGCGATCCCCGGGTACAATCGAAACATTTGGGATAAACAAAGCCAAGCCAGACTCCTCGGCGCCAGCAGGAGCCAACACAAAAGAGGTTAACGGACACCTCAAGACCGGCCATCGATCAGGGAACCGCTCCAGTATTGGAGAAATCGAACCAAGCGATTGGAACAAAATCCAATCACTTGGAACCAGGTACAGGGTCCGCCCCGAAAGGCGGGAATCCCCTGGGCACTATAAAGTTAAGCCCCCAAGTTCAAATTGTTCTTCTTGACAGAGTCACTCAGCAACGCGAACCAACCCTTGACAGTGACCGGTGCAGCTGCCGCCAAAATCCAGTAAGTCTGAAGTCAATGCTCGCTACGAGATAGGCGCTCCCAGCTACCAGTCCATACTAACTTCGAATCCCGCAGACTCATAACCCGAACGAAAGGCCATTTGTTCCCTTGACCTGGTGGGCCAGTCCGAAGCTAAGTATAGGCCTGTTAGTTGTGGAAGTAGCTTAGAAGTAGAATTTATGCATGAGTCGCGATTACTTTGCATAATAAATTGATTTGATTTGAATCTTGATAATCGGTGTTTTGAGTTATTGATCATTACTTGAAATTGAACCTTGTGGCGGTATCATAAAAATACCTGGCGACTCGAGAGCAAAGGTTATAAAACAAAGCCAATTGAACCAACCAAAAGTTAGCAACATATTACTGGCGACATCCTCACAGGACCCGAACTAGAAGTGGCTTAACCACTCCGGGAGAACCCAAAAATTTGAATTAGAGATCCAATTGGGAACAGAAAACCACAAATGTTCAAGCAGTTCTGATCAATCCTCATAATTCGGAAGTGTGTTAAATGCATGCGTAACTAACAGGGCGATAAGTTAATACTGATAGATCTTTTTGTTGCAACAAAACTGTCGGGAGTTTGTATTTCCGAAATTAGCGAAAGCCGTACCCGTAATTACAGCACCGCCTTAGACCCCTGTTCCAAATTTTAAAATAAGCATTCAGATAAGAAAGATAAGAAAGATGGCAATGCAGGCAATGGAGAGGTGGATGATGCCAAGTGGGCCATCCAGTCTTGTCTGGCGCACTTAAGCAGCTTCCAGCTTCCAGTATGAAAAGGCCTATCAGGACACGCAACGTGCAGTCCTGGTACGAGAAGAAACCGAGAAGCAGGTAGAGGCATTGCAGAGGCAGTGTAGTGACCTGAATGCAGCATTAAGAGCACTCCATGCTGCCACCACGGAGCAAAGACAAAGCTCACTAGACCACGAAAAGTGCCGGAAGCAGATTGCAGAGCTGCAATCTCTGCTTTCAGTTCAAAAAGGATTCCAGGAAACCTTTGGAGCAAAATTAGATGAGGAAGAGGGCCCTGATTGGGAAGAGTTGAATGAGACAGCGCAGAGATATGTTCAGGGAACATGTGCGCAGGAAAAGCCCCCAAAGTGGAAAGCGCCCCAACCCCCCACAGAGCAGATAGTTCAGGCTCCAATGAATCCAGTCACCACCCACCGCACAACCACATTGGACGATACGGAATTTCTGTACACCACCCCCTTAATAGTGACCCAATTACGGAACGTGTACGAGAAAAGCAAACTGTTCTTTGCCAGAATAAAGTAGCAGGCGACCATGTACGGCCTGGATGAGCGTGAGTACGTAAATCTCACAGTTTTGAGTCTAGACACTTCGGTCGTAGCAGCCCTTCCCGACCCACAGAATGTAGGAGGCACCCTTGCAGAAATGCATACCGCGATCCTGGATGCGATCGGGTATAACCAGGGTGACCCCGTAGATGGCCTCAATAAGTGCAGGCAAAATAAAACCACCCCACAGCATTTGCTGGACGCCTGTGGATCCATTTCGCAGCAGTTTTCGGAGACTTAGACCACGCCCATTTGTCCCCAGACAACATGGCCAAATGGACCCTCACCCTTATCTCCCATGCCACAGAAACAGGACAAAAGCTTGTGCGAATTATGATCCCTCAGAGGAGGCTCATAATGAGAAATGGGTCGTAAAAAGATTGTCCCGTGCCTGGGAGCAGTCTGTACAAAACAAACCCGCAGTTAAAAATCCCGAGGAAAAGCAGACATACAAGCAGTTAAAACACACCAGAACCCTGCATGGGTAAATGAAGGCAAGAACAGCCCCCCACAAAAGTCACAGGAGTGTTACAACTGTGGGCATTTGGGACACTTTGCAAGAGAATGCAATGCCCCACGAAAGCCACAGAGAGCACAGCAGGCAGGCACCCTGGATACGAATAAGACAGAGCCCATACATAGTGTGAGTGTCCGTTCAGATCAGACGGACCTGAACGGATCGGACTGACGGTGTTTGGGCTCCCCCAGTTGGGTCTGCGACACCCTTTGGGATAGGTCCGGACGACCGGTAGTTGCAGCGAAAATACGGGGACAGCCCATTGAGTTTCCCTGGGACACAGGAGGGTCTCGTACCACAATAAATTCCTCCACCATGTTTCAAAAGGACACGTGGCCCACTACAGCCACCATCACCCTCAGCGGCTTTACAGGCCACTCACAGCAGGGACACATCACAGCCCCTGTACCCATTCAAATCGGCAACATCACCACCAAGCAACCCATAGTTTCAGTCGATCTACCCCACACAGCAGAGCACATTTTGGGCATAGACTTTATGAATTCCCACAATCTATCCTTTGATCCAGTCAACCAATGTGTCTGGAAAATGGCAAAATCTGCAAGAGCCCCCGCAACGCTCACCATAGGTGAATACGCCAACAAAGTTAGTGCAGTAGGCGAATTTTGCTTTAACCCGACTACAATTAGCACGGACAAGCAGGTTAGGGCAGTTCTACAAAAGAACAGGACAGCATTCGTGACCCACAAACACGGCTGTGGCCGGATGACTGGCTCCGTACAAATCACAGGACCTGACCCTGGACCCCAAAAGCAATATGGATTTCCCCAAGAGGCAGAGGGAGAAATCTCAAAAGTAATCGACAGCTTATTAGAGCAGGGCGTACTTAGATCAGTAGCCTCCACTAATAATGCCCCGATTTGGCCAGTGAGAAAGCCCGATGGATCATGGCGACTGACCATCGATTACCGGGCACTCAACAAAATGACTCCCGCAGCAGCCCCCACAGTAGCCACAAGTCCCGAGACCATGCTCAAGCAGGGACTCAATTCCTGATACTTCACGGTTTTGGATGTCAGTAATGGATTCTGGTCCATTCCATTGGCAAAGGCGTGCCAGTACAAATTTGCCTTCACCTTTAAAAATCAACAGTACACGTGGACATGCCTTCCACAAGGATTCCACAACTCCCCCTCCATTTTCCACCGACAGCTGGCAAATGGTTTAGCCAGATTTTCTCGCCCCGAATGTCTGGTCCAGTACGTAGACGACCTACTACTGCAGACGGACACCAAGGAAGAGCACATCGAGCTTCTGTCCGAACTCCTACAAGCAATTGGATGTAAAGTTAACCCCTTAAAAGGCCCAGATTTTGGAAAACAGAGTGATATATTTGGGTACAATTATCAGGCACAGTAAACGCGAGATCGAGCATGAAAAGATTGATTCGATTGCTAAATTGCCCCTTCTCCAGAACGTTTCAGCCCTCCAGTCATTTTTAGGACTGGTTGGCTACTGCCGAAACCACATTGACGGTTTCGCCAGCAAGGCAGCACCCCTCTCAGACCTCCTAAACAAAGGAGCCCCCTGGGAATGGCTTCCGCAGCATTCGGATGTTGTGGACTTTTTGAAAAGAGCATTCATAGCAGCCCCCCGCACTACAAGTTCCAGACCCGTTTCCCCCTATGCAGTAGAGGTAGCAAGCACAGACCGCACCCTTTCGGCCGTGCTTCTTCAGGAACGGCACGAACAGTTAAGACCCGTGGCTTACGCCTCCAGAGTTTTAGATGCTGTGGGGCAGGGATTTTCAGCCTGTGAAAGGCACCTGCTCGCAGGTTTTTGGGCAGTACAGTATTTTTCTTACATTACCGGACTGAACCCCATCACAATTCTCACGGAACACACCCCACCCAACTTTTACTGGATGGACGACTCAAGGATTGTACAGTTAGTCAGATAAGAGCAGCCAGATGGACCCTTCTTTTGCAGGGACGGGACATCACTGTTAAAAGGACAAAGACCCACACTTTTTTAGCCAACAACCTACAGTACCCCGGAACCTCCCATGAATGTGAAATTATCTCTCCACACAACAACACAGGCCCCTTTATTGCAAAAACACCCCCCAGAAAGATAGGTAGTTCAACCCAGAGCCCCAAGCACACAGACACGTGCAAACCCATTAGGATATATGTGGATGGATCTTCCTCAATATTAGAAGGGAAGCGCATAACAGGATGCGGTATTTACGTCGAGGACGCGCGGGGACGCGCCCTAGAAGAAATAGCAATAAAACTTCCAGGACACTTAGGTGCGCAGGCAGCAGAACTTGCGGCCATCGCATAACATAGTGGAACACCCAGATTCCTTCCCCAGCCCAGCAGACATATATTCGGACAGCCTCTATGTCTGCAACAGCCTTACGGAATTCCTACCCCTGTGGAAAGCAAGAGGATTTGTTTCCGCAGACGGAAAACCCCTCCCCTCAGCCCCATTACTCTGCCACATTTTAGACAGAGCACAGAACAGGACTTTTGGAATAGTCAAAGTTCGAAGTCACCATCGTTCCTCCCCTCCTGGAAATGTAAAAGCCGACGCACTGCCTAAAGCAGATTCCAGGCACGGATATTTTTGGACACCCCCCGAAAGCGCACCAGTGAATGTAGTTCAGGTCTCGCAGACTAATATCGAGGATTTAGTGCAGACCCAGAAGCAGGACAGCAATCTCAGGGAGATTTTGAAAGGAAACTATCCAGCCCCCTATGATAGGTTTAGAAATGCACTGACCACACATGATGGTGTGGTGTTAAAGGACACCCTTTATGTGGTTCCTGAACAGGACAGGAATCAACTGATTTGTTTATTCCATGACAGTCATGGACATCAGGGAATCGATCCCACTACAGCCCACCTCAGGCAGCTCTGTTGGTGGCCGAGTTTAAAAGACGATGTAACCCACTACGTTGAGAATTGCCTTATCTGCGCCCAGAACAACCCGGACAGATACGCCAAAATAGCTCAGCTCAGTCACACCCGACCCATTAATGGCCCCTGGACTAACCTCCAGATTGATTATATAGGACCATTGCCCCCTTGCAGGAATGGTTATAAATATGTACTTGTGGTGATAGACACGTTTACAAAATGGGTGGAAGCATTCCCATCCAGAACGAACACGGCAAAGACCACAGCCAAGATCCTAACCCACCACATCTTTACGAGATGGGGACTCCCCCGCAGCATTGAATCCGACCAAGGTTCCCATTTTACGGGATGTGGCATGAAGAACGTGATATTTGGCATTACCCAAAAATTCCACATCGCATACCACCCCCAGTCAAGTGGTATCGTGGAGCGCATGAATCGGACCCTAAAATCAACCCTCAGAAAAGTGGTCCAGCAAAACAACACCACTTGGGACTCAGTCCTCTGTTTTGCACTGATGTTTTTGCGAAATACAGTTTCAACATCCACAGGTTACACCCCAACACTCTCATGACCGGACACCCCATGAAAGGCACAGAATTTTCATTAGGATTAGATTTGACCAGCCCCGAAGTGACGGCCCTCACACACGAGAACGCAGTCAAACAATTAGTGGAAAATGTAAAAACGGCTCAGCTAGCAGCCGCAGTGAAATTGGGCACAAGAAAGAAACAGAGCAAGGCCTGTTTCGATAAGACAGTGCATGCGACTGAGTTCAGTGTAGGACAGCAAGTCATGCTCTCCGTATACAACCCCAGCACATTCCTGTCACCAAAGTACTCGGGTCTTTACTCCATTGTGGACAAAGTAAGCCCCTCCGTCTACAAAATAAAGTACCCCAATGGAAAGACTGCGTGGTTCCATATCAACCAGCTGAAGGCATATGGAACACAGTCTAACCACATACATCACGTCATGCTCGACGCAGCAGACCATGCCCTGCCCACAGCCAACGTAACCCTACCCTCCCCCAACACGTCCAGCCCAGCCACGGACTCAACCTCGACTCCACCGCCGAAATATACACTCCGCCCCAGAACGCCCACAGACAGCAGCAGCAGCGACAGAGACTGTGACTCGGACAATAGCCACAGCACGCCTCCTACTATCCCCATGCAACAGGACCAACACCCATCGAATCTGACCATGATTCGAGTGATCCCTTCACGATCACTTTTCTAAACAAACCCCACCACCGACCACCGGCCTACAATGACGACCCCGATTCCGTCCCCACAGAACTAGACACCACCTTTTGGTACCGAGATAATTCATACAGACTCGTCCGGAACGACAAGAGCGATCCCAGATCACACCATGCAGCCCTATCAGCCCTGATACACTCGAGTGTTTGGCATCCGGGAGAAGATGACGACTTTGAGTCTGACTCCCAAAACGAGAACCCCTTTGCGACCCTGTTCACAACCGATAACTGAGGTGTCCAGATAATGGTTTAAAAGGAACCGCTTGGGAGAAAACGGTGTCCTTTCTGATGGAACCTGCAGCATGTTTGATGTTGTTTGTACTTGTTCTGTTAAATGTCGTATGTTAGACCTGAATTTTTTTCCCCACAGCCCCACGTTTTTTCGGCCGAAACCTCTGAGAACTTCTCCGCAGAGACTTGTTAATGTCCCAGATGCCAGTTCAGAGGAACTCGTCTGTCGACAGATACACAGACCCCCGTTCATAACTGACCTTCTGGTTCGAAGGTAGAACCAATACTGCAACCCCCCACGATGACTACATTTCTTGCCCGTTCTTGTTGGTTGCTCAGGCAGTGGAGAAACGGCATTGGGACCCACCCTGCCTGGGAACTCCCCCTCTGGTCAACTACGCTCGGGTAGGGCACACACGGCATTGGTCGCCGTCCTACCAGGGGACTTCATCCAAATCTAACCCGTCGCGGTCCATACGCACCTCATTCCGGCAAGTTTTGTTCAAAAACTTTTGTTTTGTTTTCAGGTAACCCTTCGGTTGCCAACCCTCTGCTATTTACATCCTCAAACATTTGGATGGTAAATCACACAGCCTGCGAGACGGCTCGCACTGGTTCAGTATTTGTAAATTGTCCTGAAATTCGGTTTTTGAAAAAAAAAAAATGAGGGAGTGACCAATTATAAAGGGAGTAATTGGCACTAAAGGACAGACAGGCTATCATACGAGATATTAAACCAAGATAGTAACAAACACTATGCTTGATCACACAGAACTCCAGAAGCTCCAGGACCAGAGAAGAGAAGAGAAGAAAAGAGAGAAGAAAAGAACCATGAGGACATCATCCGCGTGGCTCATAACCCTAATGGACATTTGGTTGCGCGCGAACCCGCTGACCTTAACTCCCCCAGCCGTTAATGATTCACTTCCCCACAGTACCCAGAGCCCAGTCACAAGCGACACCACACCATCTTGGTGTGACAGGTTTATAACCTGGTACTCCCTGTCCTACTTGATAGAATCCCTACAAGTATTGGCGATACTCTGCTGCATCGTGCAGACTATTCGTCTGAGGAAATGGAGAAGGAGAGCCTACCGCGCTTGCACCCCGGTATATAGGATAAGATCCCCTATTTTTGGATATGACCAGACCCCCGACCCCTGCGATCTATAATAATGAGCATTCGTTTGCGATTTGTTGTATATAAAGAAATGTTCATGAGCAATTGTACAATCCTGAGCTTGACTGCCAAGCCAGAAAAATGTGTACAATACTGCTATGATTTGTTTGTATGGTTTAGGAAGTTAGTGTGATGAAATGTTTGAGTGAGTGTAGTTTATTAAGGATAGTTAGAGGTTCCGATTTTCTTGTTTTGTAATGCATGTCCCTGTTTGACATAGCACCCCTCAGAATTGTCAGTTAAAAATTTTTTGCATAGTTATGGTCAGTGTAGAGGCCATAGAAGAGTGCTTGCCGGGTCAGGGAATGAAAAACAACGCAGTTATGTGATCCTTCACGCTTCGCGTTAGGATCACAAGGAGGGTGTGCAGCCACCTGAGTTGGCCAACACCCGACGTAAAATGGAGAATAGCAAAGGCTGCAGGGAAATTCAGCCAACAGAGGCAGAAACTAGCAGGTGCAAGTTTACTGTGTATTAAACTCTGCAAAAGCCCAGACAGCATCGAAACAAGCAGCCATCTGCATAATAACGTAGCAGCCACCTACATACTAATGAGCGATCCCCGGGTACAATCGAAACATTTGGGATAAACAAAGCCAAGCCAGACTCCTCGGCGCCAGCAGGAGCCAACACAAAAGAGGTTAACGGACACCTCAAGACCGCCCATCGATCAGGGAACCACTCCAGTATTGGAGAAATCGAACCAAGCAATTGGAAAAAAGTCCAATCACTTGGAACCAGGTACAGGGTCCGCCCCGAAAGGCGGGAAGCCCCTGGAGACAATAAAGTTAAGCCCCCAAGTTCAAATCGTTCTTCTTGACAGGGTCACACAGCAACGCAAACCAACCCTTGACAGTGACCGGTGCAGCTGCCGCCGAAATCCAGTAAGTCTTAAGTCAACGCTCGCTATGTGATAGGCGCTCCTAGCTACCAGTCCATACCAACTTCGAATCCCGCAGACTCAGAACCCGTACGAAAGGCCATTTGTTCCCCATACCTGGTGGGCCAGTCCGAAGCAAAGTATAGGCCTGTTAGTTGTAGAAGTAGCTTAGAAGTAGAATTTGTACATGAATCGCGATTACTGTGTATAATAAATGTGCTTTGATTTGAATCTTACTAATCGGTTTATTGAGTTATTGATCATTACTTGAACTTGAACCTTGTGGCGGTATCATAAAGATACCTGGCAACTCGAGAGCAAAGGTTATAAAACAGAGCCAATTGAACCAACCAAAAGTTAGCAACACTATCCCTGCAACCCCATAACACCACCTAACCTTTGGGCAATTTAGACAAGCTTTGGGCTCTCAGGGGCAATTTAGCTTAGCCAATCCACCTAATCTGCATGTCTTTGGAATGTGAGAGGAAACTGTAGCCCCCGGAGGAAAACCGTTCAGATACGGGTCGAATGTGAAAACTCCGCACAGACAGTCATCCAAGGTCGGAATCAACCTGGGTCCCCTGGTGCTGTGAGGCAACAATTTTAACCACTGTACCACCATGCTGCCCTTTATACAGCAGCATAGTCTTTTCATTTGGGGTCAGCTGTAAGCTAATAACTGACTCTAGTTTCTCAAACTCAAACAAAATTGTTCACCCACCATTTCTCTTTCAAAATCTGAAACTTCTCCTCTCATTTGTCAGCACTTCACTGTATATAATACACATGGGCTTTGCATCCTTATTTGCATCGGCACGATTGACAAACCATACCTCAAGAAATGATACTTCTTTGTTCCCAAGTTATGTTTCTTCTTTGTAGACTGTGAACCAGAGGCCCTGGAGCTATGGACAGGGCTAACATCAGCAATGCTCTGTTCTGCCCTGGCCTCTCCTGAGAATTTCTCTCCAGCAGATTCAGTTATGAGATCCTGTCTAGTAAATACACTTCCTATTTATGTCTCTGGCCGGCTCTTACTTGTAAGAAAATGATTCATCTTCACAGTCCCCTTGCCTGCTTGCCAGCAGCTAGAAAATTGAACAAACTCTCCCCTGTGATTTGGCATCAAAAGCACATACATGGAGGGCGCTTGACGTCAAGTGTACGTGCAGGGCATGTGACCTGCACACTGCTGCCACTTCTGGCCAGAAGACTGCATACAGCCTTATTTCCTTCTAATTTAAAAGATGGCAGCAACTGCCATTCCCAGTATAAATGGCGGTCGTGGCTGCTGGGTGCTTCTCCCCTGTGATCGGGATAATCATGGGAATGCCATGACTGAGTCCACTCCTTGACCCTCCCAACGCCCTTCCGCGACCCACACTTTGTAGAACCCTGGGCTAGTACATTCCGGTCCTCTCGGAATACACATATCTGGGGGTTAAAAACCTGCATTCTACCAGCCTGTATTGCTCTGCCAGTCTGTGTGTGTGTGTGTGTGTGTGTGTGTGTGTGTGCGTGTGCGTGTGTTTTGGCCTGTGTGTGTGTTTGTGCATGTGTGTGTTTCTGTGTGTGTGTGTGTGTGTGTGTGTTTCTGCCTGTGTGTGTGTTTGTGTGTTTCTGCGTGTGTGTGTGTGTTTCTGTGTGTGTTTCTGCGTGTGTGTGTGTGTGTTTGTGTTTCTGTGTGTGTTTCTGCATGTGTGTGTGTGTGTGTTTGTTTGTGTGTATTTCTGCGTGTGTGTGTTTCTGCATGTGTGCGTGTTTGTGTGTTTCTGCATGTGTGTGTGTGCTGTGTGTGTTTCTGTGTGTGTTTCTGCACATGTATGTGTTTTTGCATGTGTGTGGTTCTGCATGTGTGTTTGTGTTTCTGCGTGTGCGTGTGTTTCTGCATGTGCGTGTGGTTCTGCATTTGAGTGTTTGTGTGTGTTTCTGCATGTGTGTGTGTGTGTGTTTCTGTGTGTGTGTTTGTGCATGTGTGTTTTTGCATGTATGCGTGTGTTTCTGCATGTGTTTGTGTGCGTGTGTTTCTGTACATGTGTGTGTGCGTATGTGTGTGTGTGTTTCTGTGTGTGTTTCTGTGTGGATGTGTGTTTCTGTGTGTGTGTATTTCTGCATGTGTGCTTGTGCATGTTTCTGCATGTGTGTGTGTGTGTTTCTGTGTGTCTTTTTCTGAGTGTGTGTGTTTCTGCGTGTGTGTGTGTATCTGTGAGTGTCTCTGCATGTGTGCGTGTGTTTTGTGTGTGTTTCTGCATATATGTGTGTGTTTCTGCATGTGTGTGTGTATGTATTTCTGCGTGTGTGCATGTGTGTGTGTGTTTCCACGTGTGTGTGTGTGTTTCTGCATGAGTGTGCATGTTTTGGCATGTGTGTGTGTATCTGCATGTGTGTGTGTGTGTTTTTGCGTGTGTGTGTGTGTTTCTGCGTGTGTGTGTGCTGAGTAGCTGAAAGTTTGCCAAACCAAAGGGAATACGACACCTGAGGCAGGGCACCTGCAAAGATAGCCAGCTTTTGCCGGAACACCTGAAATTCTGTCTCTTTCTGTGAAAGTCGATAAGTCAGCAGAAGGATCGCAGCTGCAAAACAACTGAAATCTCTACTAAACTACCAAAATAGAGGACACCTGAATTAGAAAATAAACTGTTCACCAGCAGAGGCCAACTGTACTGAAAACAAGCAGAATTGCAGGGACACATCATCATCTACTCCTCTCAATTCAAGGACTGTTCTGTATCTTTTATTTCCACATTTACTTACTATTGGACCCATTTCTTATCTCTAATCCGTATGGCTGTAGATCCAAATGTCTTACCATTTCTCCTCACCTTTTAGTAGTTAATAAACTTATTCTGTCTTTACTCAAGAGTGCCTGGTTAAATGGAGTCCTTCTTAAACATAACTGTTGGGTTTGGAAAAGGTATCCAAGTAAAAGGGAAACTTGTTAGATTAAACCGTTGTTGCTACCCAGCAGAGGATGGGTTGAATAAAGACAGAGTCAGACATCTCTCCTCATTCGGGTTTGTGACAGTTTGGGGGTATCCCAGCCAAATGGTGACAAGTCGGGGGATTTCGCCTGGATCAAGTGGGGAACCTTACCCAGTCCTGGTCGTAACAGCAGCAAAGCTCCAATTTTCTAGCAGAGTCTCTAACAAACCACGGACAGTAGTGAGAGAAGAATGGAATGGACTGAGATATATTATGATCCTGCCATGTAAGCATTAAAGTTATTGACCAGCAATTTTGCTTGTAATGAGTTCAACGTAAGAGTCCCTGATGATTTCAGAACCACTGTCATGTTCAGATGATGGGTCAAATGCACAAAAAAAATCTTTCATTCCGAAGAGTGGAGGATTTAAAATTTATAATAACTTCTTGTTAAAATGTACAAAAGAATGATTGTAGTCCGGCAGAAAGTAAATAATTGGTGGAAAGAAAGGCCTGTAGCTATCAAGATCTAATCATGGGTCTCAAATCACAAAGCGCTTCCCCTGCAGTTAAGTGCTTTGAAGTGCAGTGACTGTTATGCAAACGAGTACAATAGCCTTTTTTTTAATACAGTATTTTTGTGTTGTTTCCTGAGTTATTGAGCTTGAAAGGTGAAGAACCAACAGACATTCTGAAATAATTCTAAACACTCAAAATAATTTGATTGACGTTAGATACAGAGGTTTTCCAGAATACATTCTACATTCTTATTCAGGAAACCCAAAACAGAATGAGGGGTGAACAGTTCTGGGGGTATTTAAAGCGGTTTCTATTTGTAAAAAATATTTATCGTAGGATTTGGGCATCGCTGATAAGTTCGCCATCCCTCATTATGACTCTTCCTGGAATGCTCTTTGTGGGCTCCTGAAAAATCACTTGAGATCCTGGGCGGGATTCTCCGATTGTCGGCGGCGAAATCGTGTTCGCCGATTGGCCGGAGAATCCGTTTTGACGCCGTAATCAGGGGCGGTGCCGATTTTCAGAGGCGTAAGCGCTGAGTACGCCGCACGCTAGTGGCACGGCCTCAGGACGTCACCTGAGGCCATCCCCAATTACTGCCCCCGATGGACTGACTTCTCGACGGCGTCAGTTGTGTGCCCTCACAGTTCTCGGGGACTTCGCGAGGCGGCTGTGGACTGTGTCCAGCACTGCCACAGTCAGGGCATGGCCATTCCACTGCCGGTAGGGCTTCGGCGGGGGCTGGGGGGACTGATGAGGGGTGGCCCGGGAGTGGTGAGGGGGGTTACGGGGGGCACTATCTGGCAGGCCGGGTCCAGACATGTTGTACAGCGTGGCCATCGCAGGTCGCTGCCGTGCGCATGCATGGCCACGGACCCGGCAATTCTCCAGCCGTATCTGCGAGTAAAGCCAGGGGCTTCACCTGGCGCGTCTGCTAGCCCCCCACCGGCCGGAGCACCGCCATTTTCATTGTAAAACTAGACACTTCCTCCAGACATAGCCTCAAAACGGAGAATCCAACCCCGTCTTATTTTTATAATATATGTTTATCTTGTTTTCCTCTCAGTTCACATGGTCCTGCATTCTTACTTTTCGAATTATGTAAGAGAACAGTATAGAAGGACGCCATCCAGTCCAACCAGTCAGTGCCAGCTCTTTTGAGGAACATCCTGTCACTTCCGTTCCTGCACTGTAAATTATATAGTAATTAAATACTTAACTATATTGAGGTGGCAGGCATTAACTGAGGATTCATTTGCGCTCCTTCATTTAGGAACAGACTAAAACAATAGTTACTGGGTTTGGAGGAGCATGCATGTAATATGTATCTCTGCAAATAGAAATTTAAAGATTGCGTTCTGGTCGTTACTGAAGGACAGGTCTGAGGCGTTCAAGTCAGGCGACCCTGGCCTATACAAGAAATCCAGGTATGACCTCTGCAAAGACATCCGAGATGCCAAGAAAGAATATCAGACCAAGCTAGAGTCACAGACTAGCGTTACAGGCCCAAACAACATAACGGGCGACAAAGCGAAGCCGAGAAGTATCTCCTGCAGCAGCGCACCCCTCCCCGATGAACTCAATGCATTCTATGCTTGGTTCAAGCAGGAAACCAATGTTCCGCTGTCGAGTGCCCCATACACCAATAACACACCCATACTCAGCATCACAGCTTCCGAAGTCAGATCGGCTTACCTGAAAGTGAACCCTCGGAAGGCGACGGAACCAGACGGGATCCCTGGCCGTGCACTAAGAGCTGCGCGGAACATCTGGCAGATGTGTTCGCGGATATCTTTAACCTGTCCCTACACCGCTCCAAGGTCCCCACCTGCTTCAAGAAGACCACCACCATACCGGTGCCAAAGAAAAACCAAGCAACGTGCCTCAATGACTACCGTTCGGTGGCCCTGCCTTCAGTCGTAATGATTTGCTTCGAGAGGTTGGTCATGAAGCGCATCGCCTCCATACTCCCAGAATGCCCTGATCCACCGCAATTCGCATACCGCCTCAACCGGCCCACAGCAGAGGCCATCTCCCTGGCCCTACACTCATCCCTAGAGCATCTCAACGACAAGGACTCCTACATCAGACTCCTATTTATTGACTACAGCACCGCCTTCAACACCATAATCCTAGCCAGCTCATATCAAAGCTCCAAAACTTGGGAATTGGCTCCTCACTCTGCAACTGGATCTTTGACTTTCTGACCCACAGACCACAATCAGTAAGATTAAACAACACCTCCTCCACAATAGTACTCAATACCGTGGCCCCACAAGGCTGCGTACTTAGCCCCCTACTATACTCCCTGTACACACACGACTGCGTGGCAAAATTTGGTTCCAACTCCATCAACAAGTTTGCTGACGATACGACCATAGTGGGCCGGATCTCGAATAATGACGAGTCAGAATACAGGAGGGAGATAGAGAACCTAGTGGAGTGGTGCAGTGACAACAATCTATCCCTCAATGCCAGCAAAACTAAAGAGCTGGTCATTGACTTCAGAAAGCAAAGTACTGTACACACCCCTGTCAGCATCAATGGGGCCGAGGTGGAGATGGTTGACTGCTTCAAATTCCTAGGGGTACACATCTCCAAAAATCTGCCCTGGTCCACCCACGTCGACGCTACCACCAAGAAAGCACAACAGCGCCTATACTTCCTCAGGAAACTAAGGAAATTCGGCATGTCCACATTAACTCTTACCAACTTTTACAATACCCCTGGTATCACAGCCTGGTATGGCAACTGCTCGGCCCAGGACCTCAAGAAACCTCAGAGAGCCGTGAACACAGTCCAGTCCATCACACGAACCTGCCTCCCATCCATTGACTCCATCTACACCCCCCGCTGCCTGGGGAAAGCGGGCAGCATAATCAAAGACCCCCTCCTACCCGGCTTACTCACTCTTCCAACTTCTTCCATCGGGCAGGAGATACAAAAGTTTGGGAACACGCACGAACAGCTTCTTCCCCACTGATACCAGACTCCTAAACGACTCTCTTATGGGCGGACATCATTAACACTACACCCCTGTATGCTTCACCCGATGCCAGTGTTATCTAATTACATCATGTACTGTGTGTTGCCCTGTTATATATTTTCTTTTATTTCCTTTTCTTTCCTTAATGATCTGTTGAGTTGCTCACAGAAAAATGCTTTTCACTGTACCTCGGTAGACGTGACAATAAACAAACAAATCCAAATCCAGCCCCTTTAAGGGGGTAGGCTCACGGACCACATGATGAGCTTGCGGTCAATCGTGCCAAAACCTGCGAATCCCAGCCAATAGGAAGTTTGCAGGGGGCCCTGGGAGCAGGACCCCTTGCAGTGTGGACCCCATAGCCGAAGTGTTAAGACCTGTTGGGCTGGGTTCTCCATTTAGAAGACTTGCGGCGGGATTCTCCGTTCCTGTGATTAAGGGTTGGATTCTCCGATTGTAGACGCCCAACTCGCATTCGGTGATTGGCCAGAGAATCCATTTTGACTGCGAAATCGGGGGTGGTGCTGTTTTTCGGATGCTCTGCGCCCTCAAAAACAGCGCCATCGCTGACTATGCCGCATGCCTTTGGGACGGGCTCAGGACGTCACCTGAGACTCTCCCCCAATGCTCTGCCCCCGATGGACCGACTTGCTAATGGCGTGGAGCGCATGTGTTCGCATTTTTCGGGGACCTCGCGAGTTGGCTGCAGACTGTGTCCAGTGCCGCCACAGTCAGGGGGGGGGATCCGTTCCACTGGCCGGGGGGGGCTTCGACGAGGGCTGGGGGGACTGTGGGGGTGGTCCGGGGGTGGCAAGGGGAGTTATGGGGGGGGGCACTATCTGGCAGGCTGGGGCCGCGCATGGCCGGCGCCATGTTTTGCAGCGCGACAGCTGTAGGTCGTCGCCGTGCAGATGCGCAGCCACGGACCCACGTAAGACTAGACATATGCTCCAGACATAGCCTCAAAATCGAAGAATCCAGCCCTAAGTGTTGACACCGGCACAGTGTTTATGGAGTTCCACGACAGCAAAATTGGCACCGCACCTGGACCAATTC
Source organism: Scyliorhinus torazame (assembly GCF_047496885.1). Taxonomy (NCBI): domain Eukaryota; kingdom Metazoa; phylum Chordata; class Chondrichthyes; order Carcharhiniformes; family Scyliorhinidae; genus Scyliorhinus; species Scyliorhinus torazame. The sequence continues at coordinate 65,503,947 of NC_092723.1, read as the reverse complement.
AACTACTGTTAAGCGGCTTGCACTGGCACCATGTGGAACACAATCGATTCCAATGAGAAAAAGTGCGGGATTCGCCAGGTCCGAGATTGACACTCAGGAGACTTACAGGTTACAGCTGCATATACACACTGCACACCCCACACACCTTCCCAGCCAACAAGATGGCAGCGAGGAGCGTGGCCCCAAGATTCAACGATGCTGAGCTGGAGACCCTCCTGGCAGAGAGCCTGTTGACCCTGTGCCCTGGCCCAGGAAGGAGGCTGCCAGCCACTGTTGTTCACCGTGCCTGGGTGCAGGTGACAGAGCCGATGAGCGCCACCAGCAACACCATCTGGACCGGCCAGCAGTACCGGAAAAAACTACACAGCCTCCTCAGGGCGGCCAGAGTGAGTAGGCAGCACTGTGCCCCTGGCAACAATGTCCTTCCCACACACCCGTAACCCAAGCTCCCCACCCAGAGTGCGGCTGGACCCCCACCTTGCACTACATGACAGCCACCATTCCAGCCGCCATGGCTGGGTGCCCTGGCCACAGAAGTCACCAGCTACTCACCCCCTGGGCTGAATGCGTCGGATTGTGTAATGCTGTTGATTTCTGTCGTCCATTTCCCACCCCCTCCTGGAGAAGACCACATGTAACCGCTGGAAGTGGAAGACAACTGGAGGAGGACCACCAGACCTGCAGGTTCTCACCATGGCAGAGCAGAGGGCTTTGGGCATTGACGGCGGCCCGGAGGAAAGGGGGTCGCCGGCTTGGAGGTCAGTCGCGAGCAAGGAAGTTAGACCTTGCTGAGTTGCAGTTCCCCATGACACATGTGTCAACCCCCGTCCCCTACCAACACCACCCCCACACCACCCTCACCCACCCCACACCACACTCACCCTCACCCCCATCCTCACCCTCACACCACCCTTTGCCAGCTTGTTGAGCTTTTTGAATTGAGGACCATGTTTAGTGATTGACTCGTTTGTGGGATCCATAACCTTAATATCCAGAAGACGCTCCTGGCTGAAGCCACTATAATGTTGGAGGAATTGATTGAGATAGCTCAGGCAATGGAGTGCGCCAAAAAAGGTCTCACTGAGCTCAAGTGTGGCTGATGGGACGGTGAACCACGTTTGGAGCGATATGTCCGCGTGATCTTCAGCAGGATCAGCAGGCACCATGGAGAACCAGACACCATCCTCGGGACTGGACCAGGGTCAAAGGACTAGGAAAAGGGATGGGACGTCAAGCCAAGTCTGCAGACCTGTCATGTTCGGGAGTTTGTGTGCTTCCGATGCAGCCGAAGGAGACACATTCAGGAACATCGCTGTGTGAAGCAAAGTGTGCCAATGCAAAAAAAAACAACAGCAGTAGCAGTCCACAGCACACTGAACACAATGAGAAGAGCTCTGAAAAGTGCATCATGGACCGGTTGAATGCAGTCCAATTGAATAAGATGGCCCTGACTGAAATTGTCTTCAGGGTAAATGAAAAACTCCTCAAGGAGGTCTCTCTGAAGGAGGACCTCCTTTCTTCCGCAGCCCCGCAAGATCCGTCTGACATCTTCTTGCGGGGCGGACTCGGAGAGGACGGCAACCACGCGCATGCGCAGGTGACGCCAGTTATGCGGCGCCGGCCACGTCATGTATGCGGCGCTGCCTTTACTAGGACTTCTAAGAAAAGATAAGCCAATACTACCAACAGTCACGGCGAGGGCGCAACGTTGGGCTGTTGGCGGCTTACATCTATGCTTTCCAGCACCGGCCAGACACGCAGATTGTCAATGCAGATGCATTAAGTCATCGACACTGTCATAGATCATCATAGACCATCCTCTGTACTGCCATTGGTACTGGAGGAGATCATACTGGCTTTAAACTTCCTAGACACTCTGCCAGTGTGCACCGGCCACATTCGTAACTGGACCCAGAGAGATCCCTTACTCTCAAAGATGAAAGGAATGATACAGACTGGTGGACGTAATGAAAATCTGAGCAACTAATGCCCTACTTTACCCATCAAGATGAGTTGACATGTGAGGATGGCGTGATTTTATGGAGATTGTGGGTTGTTCCGTCTCCAGCCAGGGGCCCCTCCTACAAGATCTACATAGCGCCCAGCCAGGGCAGCCAAAGATGAAGGTGCTGGCATGCAGCTACATCCGGTTACCGGCATAGATAAGGCCATTAAAGAATTGCTGCATGGGGCAGATTTACGGACATTGAGGAGGACCTGGAGGTCTCCAGATTTATTGACGTTTTGATGGACTCTCTTTCCCGTGTTGTCTCTTTTCACATTTCTAACTTCGGTGTATAGTTTTGGGGCAGTTGTATAAGGGATTTAAGGAGGGAGAGATATGGTAGCGTGGCCCCTTTAAGGGGGTGGGCTCCACAGGCCACGCAACTGGCTCGGGGCCAATAACGCAGGAGTGTGCAATCCCTGACCAATAGGGAGTTTGCGCGGGGCTCTGGGAGCAGGACCTCTGGCAATGTGGACCCCGGAGCCGAAGTGTTAAGACCTGTTGTATTGTGCCCTGTACCTGTTACTTTACTGCCTCCACCTTACATCAATAAACCCCTTTGTGAACTACTGGAAGCGTCCAGTGTATGTCTCGAGTCATTACATGTGTGGAGGTTAAGTTCCAGTTGTATCCTTCACCAGCTGGCTTTCTGGAATAAAACACAACCTGAACATCAGTGAGCAAGTTATTTCCATTATCTCGACAATGTTTTTCCCTTTAAGTATTCATCTGGATCAGTTTTGAAAGCAATCATTGTAATCGTATCTACCCCTACGTCAGGCAGTGCATTCAAAATCTACCCACTTATTGAGTAAACAAATATTTTTCTTCATAGCCACATTGATTTTACCATTAAATCTCTGCCCTTTTGTCAATTCATCGTCTACTGGAAAGAGCTTTATCTTTCTTTATTCCACCTAAATCCTTCATGCTGTTGAACAATCCATCACATCTATTCTTTGGGCGGGATTCTCCAATCCACCAGCTGCAATTTCCTGGGCATCACACCGTCGCTAGCATTCTCCACTCCCACCACCTGCCAATGGCATATCCCATTGTGGCCACCCCACGCTGCCAGGAAACCTGTGGGTGTGGGTGCACTGCCAGCGCAACAGAATCCTGCCAGCGGAGAATCCCGCCGCTAGCTTTTTTTTCTGGTGTAAGTTGAACAACCCCACCTTCTCCATGGTATCTATCATTGAATCATAGAATCCCTAGACTGCAGAAGGAGGCCATTCGGCCCTTTACGGCTGCACCGACCCTCTGAAAGAGCACCTTATCTAGATCCAACCCCCCCCCCAGGCATTTGTATGTATTTTTCTAATTATTGTAATAAATATTGCATGATTAGAAATCCAATTCTGTACAAATTACCATGGCCAATTCACCTAACCCGCACATCTTTGGACTGTGGGAATAAACTGGAGTACACAGAAGAAACCCACGCAGACATGGGGAGAATGTGCAGACTCCGCACGACAGTGACCTAAGCCAGGAATCGAACCTGGGATCCTGGAGCTGGGAAGCAACTGTGCTAACCACTGTGCTACCGTGCTGCCCCATAACCCATGTCTCAATGTCTCAATACTCAAGCAATGTCATAGGTCAGTAATCACTTTTCAGATTTTGCATGCCCTGTTGCTCCATTTTTACACCAACAGCCATCAGGTCTCTTCTACATAATCTTAATGGTAATAACTACAGAAAAGAACCTGCGTCCATGGCGCTGTGAGGCAGCAGAGCTAACCACTGTGCCACCGTGCCATCCCCTTTTTTTTCAAGTCTTCTCTGTACCAAGTATCATGGGCGTGTCCCTTTAAGAAATGTTTTGTCTTATCACATGGCTTCAGTGATGTCATTGTGTGGGTGGAGCTGGGCTGTGGCTCTGAGTTTTACTTTTGTTTTGGTTCGGGCTTGTTTCGGTGCTCTGAGTTCTTTGCTTTTGTTTTCACATTTGGCTGCTGTATTCAGACAGACAAGCATCTTGGAGTGTCTCTCTACCTTCAGTTTAAAATCTGTTTCCAGGCTGCTTGATAACTTGAAAATAAATAATTGTTTTCTGGAAGGAATTCAAACCTGCTGTTTTGAAAAGGACACAGGAGCATCCATACCAGGTCTTGAGTGCTGTGTGCTGGGCCACACGTTTGGAAAGGGTTTTCTGGTTTATGGGATCTTGTTATTAAATTGGAACAGCTTAAGGGGGGAATTTATTAAGGGTTATACATAGAGTACTGTAGCTGTGTGGGGTATTCATGTTGGTAGTTGATAAAAATGCTTACTGCGTGTGTTTTTCAAAATGTTAACTAAATTTGTAGCGTAAACTTTCTTTTTGATTAAAAGTGCTTAAGGCCTCTATTGAATAACACCTGGATGGCAGGCCCTTGTGCTCATCATAACCAAAATAAATAAACAATTGTAAGTCAGATGAACTTCATGATATACTTTGGGGTTTTCTAAACCCTGGCCCATAACACAAGGAAAACAACCCAGCTCATTCAATCTTTGCTCACCATAAAAATTCTCCATTCCTGGTGACACCTTTGTCAGTTTCTCGGGTGCAATCACTCCTTTCCTGTTATGCAGTGACCAGAACCTTACATAGAATGCTAGTTCTGGCCTAACTAGCATTCTATACAGTTTCAGCATAACTTCCCTGCCTCTGTCTCGTCTAAAGGAAAGTATGCTGATGCCTTCTTAAACATCTTATTTACCTATCCTGCTACCTTCAGGAATTGATTACATAGATTACGTAGAATTTACAGTGCAGAAGGAGGCCATTCGGCCCATCGAGTCTGCACCGGCTCTTGGAAAGAGCACCCTACCCAAGTCCACACCTCCACCCTATCCCCATAACCCAGTAACCCCACCCAGCACTAAGGGTAGTTTTTGGACACTAAGGGCAATTTAGCATGGCCAATCCACCTAACCTGCACATCTTTGGACTGTGGGAGGAAACCGGAGGAAACCCACGCACACACGGGGAGAACGTGCAAACTCTGCACAGACAGTGACCCAGCGGGGAATTGAACCTGGGACCCTGGAGCTGTGAAGCAATTGTGCTAACCACTGTGCTACCGTGCTGCCCTGGTCAGGCGGTAGAAGGAGTGGAAAAGGACAGAGATAGTAAGAGTGAGGTGGGGAAGGGGTCAACAGTTCACAGAGCGACCCCCCTGTGTCATGACGAGCAAATACGGTAATAGTACAACAGTTAAATACTGAGTTTGCAAACTTGGAAGAGCAACAAAAAGATCACATAAGGCTACAGCGAAAGCATGAGAAGATTTGTAGCGACACAGTAGAGTGCACCACACTAACTGAGCATGACATAGACATTGGTGAGTCCAACCTGATAAAACAGCATCCATATCGACTGAACCCACAGAAACACGCTCAGATTGTAGCGGAAATCTAATATATGTCGGAGAATCATTTAATTGAGCCGAGAAGGAGTAGACGGAGTTCACCAGTCGTGTTAGTACCTGAGCCGGATGGGGCAACCAATTCTGTCTAGACTACTGGAAGGTGAATGCCAGCGCCAAACCGGACTTGTATCCGATTCCCAAGTTGGGGGTCTGTATCGATAGGATAGGCAGTGCCTCATGTCTTTCAAAAATTGATCTGTTAAAAGGGTATTGGCAGGTCCTCAATGGCCAGGGGTAAAGAGCCTTTGTGACTCTAAGGGAATTGTATCTGTGAAAAGTGATGCCGTTTGGATTTAGAAATGCTCCAGCTACATTTCAGCGACTCATACATCAAGCAGTGGCGAGGGTGCCTAACTGCGTAGTCCATTTGGGCGACGTGACACATGGAAGGAGCATGTAGGGCAATTGGAGGAGTTAATTAAACAACTGCAGTTGCCGATTTAGTCATCAATTTGGCCAAAAGCGAGTTCGCCGACGCAAGTGACCCGCCTATTGTGGGACAGGGACTAATGGTGTCCAGAACAGCCAATGTAAGGGAGTTCCTAGATTTTCCCATTCCTGAAATGAAACGGTAGATTGTGAGGTTCCCAGGCAAGTGCGGGTTCTATGGAAAATTTGTACCTAGCTTTTGTACCACAGCAGTACCTTTGACTAATGTAGTGCAGAAACAAATAAAAATATTATGGTCCGCAGAATGCCAAATAGATTTTGAGAAATTGAGGGCCATATTGGGAAGCGAACCAGTGTTGGCTGTGCTGATTTTACCAAACCCTTTAAAACGGCCAGGACGTCAGCGATCTGTCACTACACGATGACGAGTCAGGAACAGAGAGGCCGGTGGGATACCTTTCAAAGAGGCTAACTCTGGGACAAAGAAAGTATTCCATCATTAAGAATGGACATGAACTCTACCATTCAGTGTGTATTCTCTTGTATTGTTTGCATGGTCCAAATGCATCACCTCTCACTTCTCAGGATTCACTTTCCTGCCCAGTCCATTGACACCTTCCTACAATATTTAGCTTTCTCCCTCATGTGTTAGTATCTGCAAGCTTCTTAAATATCGCATAAGTTTAAGTTTAAACCATTCACTTATATACCAAGAAAATCAAGAGACTTAGTACTGAACCCTGTACAGCCATGCTGGAAGCAGCCTTCTTACAAAAACTCCTGTTGACCTTTTGCCTTTGCTTCCTTCCACTAAACCAATTTATGATCCAGCTACCCCTTTTTCCTTCAATCCAACTGGGCTTTCACTTTTCTTGCCAGTCTGACATTTAGGACCCTATCAGAAGCCTTACTAAAATTTGTATAGACTACACTGAATGCTCTATCCTCCTCTTCCTTTTGAACCGCCTCAAAAAATTCAGTCAAGTCTATGTAACTATGTAACTGTAATTGCTCATTTCTGACATCATTCCAGCCCATTTCTTCTGTACCCTCTCCAAAACCCTCGCCATCTTTCCTAAAGTGTGGTGCCTTGAACTAGACACAACGTAGCTGCTGGGGTTTTTTTGTAAGGGCGGCGAAGGGTCGACACAGAGTTTGGTCAAAACAAAACTTACTTTATTTTACTCTATTACGTACAACGCCAGTAGTTCCCTACTGGGTCTTCTCTAGTCAGTGCCTTACTGGCCGCCTCTATACAAAGCCAAGTATTGTTAAGGGCCGCCGCCCCCTTATCGGGGAGTTCGTACTCTGCAAGTTCCACGGGGAATTTAATCATTCATAGCCCGTGTGGGTTATAACAGGGCTAAACTTGTGTTTTCTGTACGTTTAGTATAACTTCCTGGCTTTTGTGCTCTCCGTCTTTATCTACAAAACCGAGGATCTCACATGCTTTTTCTTTTTTTAATTTCTCGTTGTCAATAGATGCCCTTGAAATGCAGGAGTCCAGAACATTCTCCTTCAAGGCAACTTTGAGCCATAACACATTTAATACGCCTTCTTGATTTTGGCCAAGTCAACAATTAGGACCCTTAGACTTTTGCTCCAATGATCTTTGAAGACAATAACCCATTATTTACTCAATCCAAAATCAATCTAGACATTTTCTTCCAGAATGGTTTCAGTGCCAAAGCCTTGATAACATTAATACTCCGTTGTCTTAAAACATCCAATTTTCCTAGGGAGGAAAGAGCAAGGGTTAGCAATAAAACTGTCATCAATAAACTTGAGTTTTCACCATTTGCAGTGCGCCAGGAGCATTTGGCCTGACTCCAAGCAAACTCATAAATTAGACCAACGTTAAGAAGTGCTGTAAACTTAGGAGAGGTAAAGGCTCCGCAAGATTACAAGAAATATATAATGTTATTTCAGTGTAAAAAGGATTGTCCAGAAATGTGACCACAGAAAATGTCAGCTGTAAGATTGACGGCTGTAGTGTGGGAAATGTTAGAATCTATTGCGGAGGAAGTAATAATTGAAGCTCATGTTTTGGCAGACTTTCTTTTTAAGGTAGGACTGAATTTGTTGGCCTCTCAGCAATGTTGCCCTTCTCTCTTAAAGGTGTAGACCCGTTGCGAGAATGTGGCCCCAGGTGATTGGCTAATCTCTACTACCTCACATAGGTCAATATTGCTCATCTTTGAGCAGTAAGTGTATTTTAACAGATTGGAAAATATGCAATGTACATCCCGTATTTCCCAGCACGTGTTGATTGTCAAATGCCACTCCCGGGTGGGAGCTCAGGAATGGATGAGACAATCAGACAACACAAACAATTAATTCCCGTGCTATGTCCAAGTATTGTTTACCAATAGGTGTTTCCAATTCTGGTACCTGGATAGTGCCCAGGAACAGAGGCACTGGTTTTTTTCTTGCCTCTGAACCAAAGGCCTGGAAGTAAAACTGTAGCACACCACTATGGCTGACAGTTAACCATAGATTGTGCTCTGGATGTTTATGATCTTTGTGAATGAGCTCATTGATGCAACTAGTCAGTAAAGCAGGGTGGTCAATTTCATATATATCAACTTGAATAATGCTTCTGAAATAACAGAGACCTGTGGCTCAAGTGAAAACCCCTGAGTTCAGGGAGGAAGCTGTAAATGGAGTGGCATTGCTGGGAATATGACATCACGGGAGCCCTGAACTCAAAGTTAAATATTTAAGGCCCCCGCAACAAACATAAGGATGCCCCCCCCCCTCCCCCTCCCCACACAGTCATCAGGATCCACCAGCAGATAAGCGGAACATCCCCCAACACCCACACAGAGAAAGTGAACGCCTCCACTCACACCCCCATCCCCACCATGGGTAAGGGGACCCCCACTCCCACATGGACCAAGGGAAACCTGCGCAATGGTGGAGGATAACCCCCCAGGCATTGTCTCCTGCAAGTTCACCCCGCCAGCTCCCCATGGCAGTGTCTCCTGTCAGTGTTGTCCATCAACCCCCGGTGGCTACAAGCACCCCTGCGCCCCTGGCGTGGCCATCAGAACTGGTTGTCGTTTTTGAAAACCAGTAGTGATTTGTGCCGGTGCTATGTCGCGCTGCTGGCCGGGGGGGGGGGGGGGGGGGGGGGGGGGGGGGGGGAGATTGTGGGCGGACATTATGGTGTCAAGCCCAGTGAGTAGATGCAAATTCATTAAAATGTACGCAAATCAAGTTTATACCCTTTTGGCCATGAACCTGATTATGTCACCAGCAGAGAACGGGGAAAATGTCAAACTGAGATCTTGCCTGCGCAATACCCATTTTCGGTCGCTTTTGTGATCTTGTGCCCAATACGGGATTTTCACCCGCAACTAACGGGGCCATTGGATCGCGCGCTATGAGTGGAATTGTACAACCCCCCACCTCCCCTACACCTTGGCAGCAAGATGTTCAAATGTCCATAGACTTCGGCAAGACTGCAAAATCATGCCGTGAGGAGGTGTCATAAAATTCCACGCTTCTGAAGGGGCCTAGTTTTCATCCTCTATTTGAATTACTCACAGTGGGCTGACTTTACCGCCCTCTTTCCAGTGATGTGAGACTAGAAACAGGCAACTGATGTTCGCACCCAAATCATAAAGAGGCCAATTGAATTGTGCAGTTTGGCGATGGAGATCGCCTGAAAGATCCCATTGCAATTTTGAGGTTCTCAATAGACAGAGCACAGCAAAAGTTCAATTCAGTACTGGCTGGTATGTTGGAATTGTTTCAATGAAACCAGACGAGAGAACTAGCTCACACATTACAATGGTGCCATCGGCAGATGATGCAATTGCCTTGCCCACTGACCAGTTGATTGCCACAGTGCCTTGAATTGCAACAATCAATTATGCCACTTTAACTGAGAAAGACAAGTCTCTCAGAGACTTCTGAGGAATCAAGGCTTCCCTCTCCATCCATTGCTAACGATTACTGTGATTTCTCAGGAGAGCAGCTCAGCACATGTACAATGAGCTCTATTTATCTGCCAGACTACTTGTTGAGAAACAACATGTCGCATTTATACAACATCCTTAACCTCGGAAAACATTCCAAAAGGCTTCACAGGAGCATTGTCAAACTGAATCTTACACCCACCGTTGGCACTTGCAAACCAGTGACTTGGATCAGTTTGGGGCCTTGCTGTAATATAATCCTGTTAAGATAAGGTGCGTGATGCACATTGCATTAATTTTTTTATCATGGAAACCCTGAAATACCAAGGCTCCAGAAGTGAAGTCTAAGTCACTCTGTTCCATTAGGTCAATCTGATTGACCAGTTGCTTTGTAGTCTCAACAGTGCCAGTGGCAGCAGTGGCCAGAACTGGGACTGCAAGCAGCTTCTCGCTCCCTGAGTCCCGAACCAGGTAACTGTGGGGAATCTCATGGTGGGGAGGGGAGGTGATACCCAGTGGTGGTGGGGTGGGGTCGTTGGGAAAGGGGTTTCGGAGTTTTAATGGTGATGTCATGGAGACAGATGTAAATATGGTTGAATATCTTGAAGGTAAATGTGCTCAATACCGAAAAGGGGACCCTTGAGATAGATGGGCCTCTTCTTTTCTGAGGCCCGAGCAGGCTGACCTACTGGCCTTCCATCCTGATCCTCCTGCCAGGCTCAAAATTGAAGCAGAAGTGGCTCTTGATTGCCACTTAGGGGTCTTGATTGGGGACAAAGGCAGGCAGGCTACACTAGACCTCACTCACCCACATAAAACTGTGGTCAGTTCGCATGTGGGAAGGTTGGAGTTGGATTTGAGCCCAGAACGTTGTAACTCAGAGGGAACTGTATTACCAATAATATGTCAATCAGATATGGAATAAATTGTAAATAATGTAAATCAAACTTTATTCTTCCTTTGCTTATTTGAAATGAACTTTGCTGCACCAAAAGATGGCCACCACAAGTCACCTGATGTCTGGAATTACACGTGACCTCTAAGGCATTATATGGATTCCACTGGAGATATGCCCTGACATATTGCTCATGGATCTGAAGCCTGAAATGGACAAGCTCCATTTCAAAATGGAACTGCTGAAAGGAAATTAAAGTAATTTAATCTTTCCAAGCTTAGAAACCTGTAATTGAGTCCAAGGTTCTACCAAGATAATATCTGCCTGGAACAGAATCATCAATACGGATAATGGCTCTTTCAGAGGCTAATAACTGAGTCATTTTAAATCACAAAAAAAAGTCACTTCTAGACAACAGATAAACATCTCTTTATTAAATCACTGTGGAGGGCAGAGGTCGTGTGACTTGAGTGGGCATTTTGAAATCTCTAAACAGTTGAGAACTCAGAAGCAGGGCAGTCTGATGATTTAACCCCAAACTGCAGGCATCTGACAGGGGAAATCAAAGATGATCAAGTAGTGTGCAACAAACACGCCTCGAAGCCTGTTTATTGGGAAGCCGCTGGCCACCACCTGCCCAGCAGAACAAGTCTCTAATTTGCAGACTCATTTCACTGTGTCACCATCATCTTTACGGGGGTTCTGCATTGCCAGGAATCCACCTGAACGTGATCTTCTCTGTGAGTAAGCCCTCTCTAAATTTGGACATTCTATGCTCTGGAAAACATTTGAACTGATATCCATTCATGTGGATCTTTTTATTGTCAACTTATTCATAGTTGTAAAACCCCACTTTCCTATTCCCTGATTGTTTACTTGTGTGTGAGTGTGTGTGTATGTTTGCAAAGCTGTAACCCCCAGGTTTGAATGTATGAATAAACAAAACTTCTGATTTCATTGCTGCAAGTCACTTTAAACAAAGGATTGTTGGAATAAATGCCACGGCCTATTTTTACTTTTAAAAATGCCTCTTCTTATAGGTAGGCGGCTGGAGAATAAAGGAGCTCAGTTTTGCCTTTATCCTTAATGCAGGAAGGCTTTCGGGTGGGATTCTGTGTCCCGCTAAACCCATTTTCCGGTGCGGCATGCCCCCACTGGCAGAGGGATGCTCCATCCCGGCAGTTGACCAATGGGGTCTCCCATTGTGGGCACGTCCACGCCGTCGGGAAATCTGTGGGCATGGGCGCACTGCCGGCGAAGCGGAGGAACCCGCTGACGGAGAATCCAGCCTATCATCTCTGGGTCATTTTACTAGCAGAAGGATGCAAGTGGTGCGGTTCTTTAATCAAGGAAGAATGCAGGTGCTGGATCCCTTTAATGTGAGAAAGATACTGGTGCTGGGTTTTTCAACATAGTTGGCATGATATGCAAATATGCAGCGAATGAACACATAGGATAGGACACAACCAATGAGCAGTCAGGACACTCAGGGGTGGTATCTCACTATAAAAGGGATGAGGCACTCACACCCCGCCTCTTTCCACAGACCAATATCTACAGAGTGAGACAGGGTGTATCCTCAGCATCACACCCCAGCACGTGGCTGAGAGCAAGGCTGGTTCAGTTAGACTGAGTTACTACATTTAGATTAGCAGAGAGTCGAACTCATTGAGAACTATGCTACTAGTTCAATAAAACACATTGAACTCACTTCAAAGTCTGGAGCATCTTTTACTCAAAACTGCATCAAGTGGCAGCTTGTGTTATTCCAAATTACATAACACAACAGTAGTAACATTGCTTTTATCTGCAGCTTTTCAGAGCTTTATTCCACATTTCATGCCAGCAAGTAAGTATCTCTCCAGCGGAGCCCGACAGGCTTATTTTTAAATTTTATTCTTCATTGGTAACGTGAAGGATGTAAATTCACAGAACTTGGATTAATCTTTTTCTGCTGTTGCAGGGTGCTGCCAGATTCTGGAGCTGCCCAGTGTGGAGCAGATCACAGTGGGGCATCGCAGATGGGAAGTAGAGAGGGCCTGATGCTGCGCATCGCAGCCACAGGGATCTGCTGTGCAGCACCAACGTGTCTCATCACATTGTGCATTAAGAATGATGGGCAGATGCCAATTCTGCATGCAAATACGGATGGATCCAGAGTTCTTGGCCAGAAGCTATGTTGGTGATAGAACCATAGAGTCTTACAGCACAGGAGGAGGCTATTTGACACATATTGCCTGTGCAGCTCGAAGAAAGAGCTACCAGTACCATCGCACCCCCTCCCCCATTCCATTCTTTCCCATAGCCCTATAAATATGTTTTTTTCGTGTTGCAATTAAAGTTCATTTTTAAAGTTATTACCGCGTCTACTTCGACTATCCTGCTGTACAGATCATAAAACCATATCGAGCTTAAAAAAAAAATCACTTCCTCTCTCTGTGGCTTGCTTTGCCAATTATTTTAAAGCTGTATCCTTCGGTTCCTGACAGTTTCTACCAGTTATCAGCTTAGTGATACAAATCCAACCCTTGGACCCAGAGCTCCTGTTGTGAGATTTTGAACTATTTTTATAACAACGTCAAATCTGCACCATTTTTTTTACTGTCGAGTATAGTCTTTGATACAAACAAGTGTTGGTGACTGAATCCAGTCCAATCTGTAACCCTTTGCCTGTTTTACTGTGATATCACAGATATAAGCACCATTGCGCACAAATGAAATGAAAATTGCTTATTGTCACGAGTAGGCTTCAATGAGGTTACTGTAAAAAGCCCCTAGTTGCCACATTCCGGCACCTGTTCGGGGAGGCTGGTACGGGAATCGAACCGTGCTGCTGGCCTGCCTTGGTCTGCTTTAAAAGCCAGCGATTTAGCCCAGTGAGCTAAACCAGCCCCTTAATAACAGTCAGCAGGGATCAACCCAATTGAATGGTTAGATACAGCATTCCATTCCATTCCAATTCTTTTCCCACACTTAGTGGTACACTCGGGCAGACTTTCATCTGTTGCCATTGCTGGTAATTCCCGGAGCAGATCGCCATCACATTGGTAAAAGTTTTCGATAACACCCGACAGCCATTGTCAATTAAGAGGGGATGGAAGAAGCAGTTGATAAAGTAGAGAAGCTCCAGCAAGAGTCAGAATCATTCAAAGCGTGAGTGGAAATGCTCATCATTGGTAAACTAGACCCATTTGACCAAGGGGTTGAGGATTTGAGTCAGTACAAATAATGCTTCTGTTATATTTTACCATGAACAAGATCACAGGTGAGGACATCTCTGCCTCGATTGATAAAGGCAAGTGTCCCATATGCCTTTTTCACCACTCTATTGACCTGCCCTCCTGCCTTCAGAGATCAATGGATAAACACTCGTAGGAACTCCCCAGTATCATGCCGTTCATTGAATACTTCCTTGTCAAATTACTCCTTCCAAAATGTATCACCTCACACTTGTCAGGGTTAAATTCCATCTGCCACTTATCTGCCCCTTTGACTATGCTGTCAATATCTCCGTGTAACCAAGAAACTCAACCTCACTGTTAACCACCTGCCCAACATAGTCTCAACATCAAACTTATATATCCGACCCCCCACATAGTCATCTATGTTGTTTCCATAAATGATGAATAATAAGGGACCCAGAAGGGATCCCTGTGGTACGCCACGGGACACTGGCTTCTAATCACTAAAGTAATTGTCTGTCATTGTTCTGTTCTGTGGTATAACGGTTGCAATGATGTACACAGAACATATAGTTGTTTAACTATAAAGATGAGTTATTAACAAACACATGGAAAGATAACTAATGAACTATAGTACAGACGATGGCTACTAAATGAATTCAGTAAATTCTCCTGGAGCTACTCTAATTGCGACTATTTTCTGGTACAACTTACTACCAGTTGGTGGGTGTCTTGAGTCACGTAATAGATCTCTATCGCCACCAGCTGGTTGGAGGTCGCATTGCTAACTATATACAGAACTGTGCACAGGCATATCACCACAGTCATCATCCTCTGTCTCCTACAATTAAGCTAATTTTGAATTCAGCTGATCAAATTACCCTGAACCCATGTGTGTTTGCCTTCTTTATAAGTCTCCTGTGTGGGACCTTGTCAAAGGCTTTGCTGAAATCCATGTAAACTACATCAGCTGCACTACCCTCATCTACACAACTGTCACCTCAACAATCAATCAGATTTGTTAGGCATGACCTCCCTCTGACAAAGCCATGCTCACTAGCCCTGCCTCTCTAAATGGAGATAGATTCTCTCCTTCAGAATTTTCTCCAATACTTTCCCTACCACTGACACGAGACTCACTGGTCTGTAGTTCCCTGACGTATCTCTACAATGCTTCTTAAATAGTGGAACCACATTCGCTGTTCTCCAGCCCTCTGGCATCTCCCCTGTGGCCAGAGAGGAATTAAAAATTTGGGTCAGAGCCCCTGTAACCACCTTCCTTGCCTCCCACAGCAATCTGGGACACAATTCATCCAGAGCTGGAGATTTGTCCACTTTTAAGCCTGCCAATACCTTGTCATTCCCTGTGTCAATTTGCTCAAGAACCTCCCAGTATCTTTCCCTGAGACCCGTAACTACATCATTCTCTTGGGTGAAGACAGATGTGAAGCATTTGTTCAACACCCTACCAATGTTTTCTGGCTCCACCCACAGATTGCCCCCTTGGTCCCTAATGGGCCCTACTCTTGCCAAGGTTATCCTCTTACCATTGATATATTCATAGAATATATTGGGATTTTCACTACTTTTATCAGCCAGAGCTTTCTCATATCCCCTCTTTACTCTCCTTATTGCTTTCTTAAGCTCCATCCTGTACTTTCTGTACTCCACTAATGCCTCTGTTGATTTGCTCCCCCTGTACTTTCTAAAAGCCTCTGTTTTCCTTCTCATCGTACCCTGAATGTCTCTGGTCATCCATGGTTCTCTGGGCTTGTTACTTCTTCCCATCACCCGAGATGGAACATGTTGGGCCTGTACCCTCCCCATTTCCTTTTTGAATGTCCCCCACTGCTCTTCTGTAGATTTCCCCACAAGTAACTCTTCCAAGTCTACCTTGGCCAGATCCTGCCTTATTTTATTAAAATCCTTTCTATTCCAATCCAAAACCTCTTTTTGCAACTTGTCTATTTCTTTGTCCATAACAAGCTTAAATTGTACCATGTTGTGGTCGCAAACACTAAATTGCTTCCCCACCGACACCTGAACCACCTGTCCGGCTTCATTCTCCAGAATTAGGTCCCGCACTGCACCGTCCCTTGTTGAACCCTCTATGTATTAACCTGAAAAGTTCTCCTGTATACATTTTAAGATCTCCACTCCATCTGAGCCCTTAATACTATGACTATTCCAATTAATGTTGGAAAAGTTGGACTTACCTAATATAATTACCCTATTGTTATTGTTTTTGATGTGTTGGGTGTTCTGGATCACATACAGGTCACCAACACTTGAAGTAGTGCAACACTATTTTATTAAAAGGTTAACTATTTAAACATACTTGAACTATGGGTAAATACGATACTAGCTTTAACTAAAGACCTTTGCCTTGTCCTAACCAGTTGATGCACTCAGCACATGGTGAATGTCTGTGTTGCAGGCTTTGAGCTCTGTGCTCCCAGCTAGCTGTGACTCGAATGAGTGGGAACTCTGATGCCCCCTGTCTTTATAGTGCATGTACTCTCACTGGTGATTGGCTGTGGTGTAGTGTATGTTGATTGGTCCCACTGTGTGTCCATCAGTGTGTGTCTGCACCATGATATACTGGTGTATATTATGACAGTTTTTACACACCTCCATGAATTGCACACATATTTGCTCCCCTCAATTTCCTGCTGGCTATTTGGAGGTCTATAATAAACATCGAGCAATTTTATTGCTATTCTTTTGAAAGTTAAGGGAATGATACAGGCTGGTTGGAGTTATGAGAAGTCTGAACAGCGAGGTCCTACTTCCCTCATCAGGACAAGTTGACATGTGAAAATGGCGTGATTCTGTGGTCATCATGAGTGGTCATCCCGCCTCTGGCCAGGGGGCCCCTCCTTCAAGAGCTATATGGTGACTACCCAGGGCAGACAAAGATGAATTTTCTGGCACACTGCTACGTCTGGTGGCCAGGCAGAGTCAAAGCCATTGAAAAACTGATACAATAGTCCCACCCTTGCTAAATGCAGCAATCCTTGGGAATGGCCCGGTTGCCCGTGGATGCAGTCCTGGTTGACTATGCGGGCCCTTTTTATGTTTTTAGTGCTGGTGGCCACTCTAAGTGGCTCGTGGTTCAAGAGATGGGGGCCACTATCTGAACAGCCACAGTGGATGCCTTGCGCCGAGTGTTTGTCATTCATGGGCTTCCCCTCGGTGAGAACAAGGTTAGATTTGAGTTTCCAAATTTGCCAGGGATGGTCGAGGCACGTGAGACCTCCCAGAAGAGTCAGTGGTCAGAGCTGAGGGACGACAGGTCATTCTGTGTGGGAGACCCGGTATTGATCCATAATTTCGCTTCAGGTTGGCCTTGGATGGGCTGTGGCCCATTCGTCACCAGTGTCTTATGTGGTCAATAGTAATGGGATGACCATCAGACAATATGTTGATGACTTGAGGAGTCGAGAGGTGGCGACCCCCATCTTGGAGTCAACAAATCCCCCCAGCATCGTGCACACTCTTGTTACTCTGTCCGGCCAAGGGGAGCCAGGGAGTCCTGGTTCTGCTCAACCAGCTGCACCTGTCACGGTCGGTGAGGCCAGTTCGCCTGTCGTTGAGGTGGTGCCTCCTGAGGTGACACCGATTGTTGACAACTCAATTGCCGAGAAGGGTGCTGAGCTGGTGCCTGGGCTGCGGCGGTCCGGGAGGACCCGGAGGTCTCTGGACCGCTTGACTTTTTGATGGATTCTCTTTCCCCTGTTGTCTCTTATAACGTTTGTAAATTCTTTTTTGGGGTAGTTGTTAGAAGGGACTTATGCGGGGAGGGATGTGATATCATGACCCTTTTAAGGGACGGGGTCCATGGAACATGTGACCAGCTCAGGACCAATTGCACGCAAACGTGTGGACCCCGGCCAATATGGAGTTTATGTGGGCCCTGGGAGCAGGTAGATGAAGTGTTGATACCTGTTGCATTGTGTTCTGTGCCTGATACTTATCTACCTTTGCCTTTCATCAAACACCCTTTTTGTAACTATTGGACCCTCCAGTGTTTGTCTTGACTCGAGCCACCACACTATTGAAATGTAGTAATCTGCTAACGTTCTGCCATAAGGCCCCAAATGGAAATATTTTTCAAATGGTTTAACATTGGAGGGATTTTCCGGCCATTCTGGCCAGCGGGATCTTCTGGTCCCGCTGATGGTGAATGTCTGCAACAGGTTTCTGATGGCGGTAGTGGATTCAGTGGGAAATTACATTGACAGTAACGGGACCCGAAGATCCCATCGCCAGCCAATACCCACAGAGGCGGTGAGGAAAATCCCCCCCACAGTGCATCTTACAAGGGTGGGATCCTCCGATCCCCCGCCGGGTCGGAGAATTGCCGGGGGCTGGCATGAACCCCGCCATCCGTGTCCCGAAGTCTCCGCCACCAGAGATTTGGCGGGGGCGGGAATCGCACCGCGCCGGTCGGCGGGCCCACCCCCGCCGATTCTCCGGCTGGCGATGGGCCGAAGTCCCGCTGCTGGAATGCCTGTCCCGCCAGCGTGGATTAAACCACCTTTTGAAAGGCGGAACAAGGCGGCGCGGGCAGGCTCCAGGGTCCTGGGGAGGGGCGCGGGGCGATCTGGCCCCGGGGGTGCCCCCACAGTGGCCTGGCCCGCGATCGGGGCCCACCGATCCGCGGGCAGGCCTGTGCCATGGGGGCACTCTTTTTCTTCCGCCTTCGCCATGGTCTTCACTATAGCAGAGGCCGAAGAGACCCCCTCCCCTGCACACGCGCGGGGAAGACGTCAGCAGCTGCTGACGCTCCAGCTCATGCGCCGACCCGTGTTTCCCGGCGAAGACCTTTCTTCCCCGGCTGGTGTGGCGCCAAAGGCCTTTCCCGCCGGCCGGTAGAGCGGAAACCGCTCTGGCGCGGGCCTAGCCCCTCAAGGTGAGGCCTAGGCCCCTACAGGTGCGGAGACTTCCACACCTTTGGGGCGGCCCGACGCCGGAGTGGTTCCCGCCACTCCATTACTCCGGAACCCCCCTGCCCCGCCGGGTAGGGGAGAATCCCGCCCCAGATGTAGACCACGCGTGGGATTAGCAGAATCAGCAGCCCTCCGCTCAATATTGTAGTTAAGGCCTGAAAGGAAATGTTGAGTCGGGTGCTAAAAAACACAGTACTTCGACCTCTCTTTTTTACTTGTCTACATGCATGATCTGGGTACCAGAACTATACAAAGGATGGGCCGAAGACTTGGAATTTACAGAAACCCGACAGTGCAGAAGGAAGACATATCGTCCATTGAGTCTGCACTGACCCTCTGAAGAGCTCCCCACCCAGGCCCACCCTATTCCCATAACCCCACCTAGCCTGCACATCTTGGGTCATTTAGGGACAATTTAACATGGCCCCTCCACCTAACCTGCACATCTTTGGACTGTGGAAGGAAACCAGAGGAAACCCATGCAGACAGTTTGAGAATGTGCAAACTCCCCACAGCAGTGACCCAAGACTGGAATCGAACCCAGGTCCCTGGCGCTGCGAGGCAGCAGTGCTCACCATTGTGCTACCGAATAGTAGAGTCTGAGGACGCAGCAAAAGGTTTGCCAAAATATTTTTGATCAGTTATTCTTGGTTCAGTTGATAACCCTCCCACCCCTGATACAGAAGATTGGGTTCAAGTCCCTTAGACTGAATCATGTAATCAAAGTTTAAAATTTCAATGCAGTGCTGAGGGAGTGCTTCATTGTCACGTGTTGTGTTTTAATAATGATATAAAGGCACCAATGAATCATAAGTGATTGGGCAAATTACATTCAAGGTTCATTTATTTAGATTGGGCACATGAGAACATTTATACGTAAATAGAAGACATCGGCAGCAGAGCTCTGCGCATGTGCTCTGCTCAAAATCAAAAGTGAAACAAGACTGAATCCCATGACACACTTCCTTTCTACTGATGCCATGCTGCTGTCCCTTAAAGGCATATTACAGCAAGAAAGGTGCCATATTTTTGTTGAAACGGTAAGTCAACGCCCTGGCAGCCCGCTCAGGTTGACAGAAGAGGTGCCACAGCACCATTCAAAGAGGAATGTGGGAGCTATTTCTTCCAAAGAGTATATTTCAACCACAAACAGGAAAATAATTAGCTGCTCATATTTTCAATGTGAGAGCTTGCTGTGCACAGTGGCCTGCCACAGTTCTTTATGCTACACCAAGGACTACAACTTAAGAAGTGCTTCACCAGTTGAACAACAATTTGGTAGATCCAGAGGTTGGGTAAGTTGCTACATAAATGCAAGTTCTTTCTTTTTTTAATTTCTGTTTCCATTGGGAAGAAATCTAGCAGCTTACATTTAACACTGGCAAATGGAAAGTATTGCATAAAGGTCAGAAAAGCATTACCTGATGAATGAGACTGAATTTGTACAGGAAGACTGACAACCTGAACCAATAGCGAAATCAATTTTTATGTTCAGCCGATGTTTAAAGATCAGTACAATGTTTGGATACAGAGGATAAAGTGAAGATTATTCATTACAAAAGTCATGATAAAGTTTACAATGCACTCATTAGATTAGATTTAGAACACAAAGGGACATTTTGTGCTCCTCGAATATGTGGAAGGACATATGACACAGAATTGCCCATTGCCACCCAGTGACCTTGCATGGGCAAATAATTAAGCTGTGATAATGGGCTGTTAACATAAAGAAGACAAAAGGACATGGGTAACTCAAAGGGAGGCTGAAAAAGTACAAGACGATTGATCCCATGTGTAAATTGTCCTTTAAGGGGCAAATAATAAGGATATTTAGTGCGCAAACCTTAGTTGCTGTAGCATCACTTGCAGTGCGTCACAAAGGCCCACTGAGTTTTCCATGTGCTGATCATGCCTCTGCCCACTTCCATTGCCACCCACGTGCCATCAGTGAAGTGGAATGGCACAGTCTGGTGAACCTCTATGCCTGAAGACATTGACTGTGTGGTACCATGAGGCCAGTGATCCAAACAGATTGATGCAAAGTCAGAATAGCAACTTCATCAAAAGATGTGGCAGGCAACGCCGTGTTGCATTGCGAGGCCTCACTTTAATTCATATGGACTTCCAGGCCCCAATACGGATGAACCTGTCACTAACAGCACATCCATTTTAGACTCCCAATCACAAAGGCTCCTTGGCCAACATCATCAACAAATATCAACAGCAAATACCTTCACTCAGCAAATTCAAGAGCGGGCCCTTTTGGGAGTCCCAGGGGTAGGGGGTTTCTATTTATGTGGGGAAGAGTGGGCAGTGAGGGAAGAACTAGAACATAGAACATAGAACACAGAACGATACAGCGCAGTACAGGCCCTTCGGCCCACGATGTTGCACCAAAACAAAAGCCATCTAACCTACAATATGCCATTATCATCCATATGCTTATCCAATAAACTTTTAAATGCCCTCAATGTTGGCGAGTTCACTACTGTAGCAGGTAGGGCATTCCACGGCCTCACTACTCTTTGCATAAAGAACCTACCTCTGACCTCTGTCCTATATCTATTACCCCCTCAGTTTAAAGCTATGTCCCCTCGTGCCAGCCATTTCCATCTGCGGGAGAAGGCTCTCACTGTCCACCCTATCTAACCCTCTGATCATTTTGTATGCCTCTATTAAGTCTCCTCTTAACCTTCTTCTCTCCAACGAAAACAGCCTCAAGTCCATCAGCCTTTCCTCATAAGATTTTCCCTCCATACCAGGCAACATCCTGGTAAATCTCCTCTGCACCCGCTCCAAAGCCTCCACGTCCTTCCTATAATGCGGTGACCAGAACTGTACGCAATACTCCAAATGCGGCCGTACCAGAGTTTTGTACAGCTGCAACATGACCTCCTGACTCCGGAACTCAATCCCTCTACCAATAAAGGCCAACATTCCATAGGCCTTCTTCACAACCCTATCAATCTGGATGGCAACTTTCAGGGATCTATGTACATGGACACCTAGATCCCTCTGCTCATCCACACTTCCAAAGAACTTTACCATTAGCCAAATATTCCGCATTCCTGTTATTCCTTCCAAAGTGAATCACCTCACACTTCTCTACATTAAACTCCATTTGCCACCTCTCAGCCCAGCTCTGCAGCTTATCTATGTCCCTTTGTAACCTGCTACATCCTTCCACACTATCGACAACACCACTGACTTTAGTGTCGTCTGCAAATTTACTCACCCACCCTTCTGCGCCTTCCTCTAGGTCATTGATAGAAATGACAAACAGCAACGGCCCCAGAACAGATCCTTGTGGTACGCCACTTGTAACTGAACTCCATTCTGAACATTTCCCATCAACCACCACCCTCTGTCTTCTTTCAGCTAGCCAATTTTTGATCCACATCTCTAAATCACCCTCAATCCCCAGCCTCCGCATTTTCTGCAATAGCCTACCGTGGGGAACCTTATCAAACGCTTTACTAAAATCCATATACACCACATCAACTGCTCTACCCTCGTCTACCTGTTCAGTCACCTTCTCAAAGAACTCGATAAGGTTTGTGAGGCATGACCTAACCTTCACAAAAGCCATACTGACTATCCCTGATCATATTATTCCTATCTAGATGATTATAAATCTTGTCTCTTATAATCCCCTCCAAGACTTTACCCACTACAGACGTGAGGCTCACAGTTGCCGGGGTTGTCTCTGCTCCCCTTTTTGAACAAAGGGACCACATTTGCTATCCTCCAGTCCTCTGGCACTATTCCTGTAGCCAATGATGACATAAAAATCAAAGCCAAAGGTCCAGCAATCTCTTCCCTGGCCTCCCAGAGAATCCTAAGATAAATCCCATCAGGCCCCGGGGACTTATCTATTTTCAGCCTGTCCAGAATTGCCAACACCTCTTCCCTACGTACCTCAATGCCATCTATTCTAATAGCCTGGGTCTCAGCAGCCTCCTCCACAACATTATCTTTTTCCTCAGTGAATACTGACGAAACATATTCCTTTAGTATCTCGCCTATCTCTTCAGACTCCACACACAACTTCCCATCCCTGTCCTTGACTGGTCCTACTCTTACCCTAGTCATTCGCTTATTCCTGACATACCTATAGAAAGCTTTTGGGTTTTCCTTGATCCTACCTGCCAAATATTTCTCATGTCCCCTCCTTGCTCGTCTTAGCTCTCTCTTTAGATCCTTCCTCGCTACCTTGTAACTATCCATCGCCCCAACTGAAACTTCACACCTCATCTTCACATAGGCCTCCTTCTTCCTCTTAACAAGAGATTCCACTTCTTTGGTAAACCACGGTTCCCTCGCTCTACGCCTTCCTCCCTGCCTGACCGGTACATACTTATCAAGAACACGCAGTAGCTGATCCTTGAACAAGCTCCACTTATCCAGTGTGGCCAACACTTGCAGCCTACTTCTCCAACCTATCCCCCCCAAGTCACGTCTAATGGCATCATAATTGCCCTTCCCCCAGCTATAACTCTTGCCCTGCGGTGTATACTTATCCCTTTCCATCATTAACGTAAACGACACCGAATTGTGGTCACTGTCCCCAAAGTGCTCTCCTACCTCCAAATCCAACACCTGGCCTGGTTCATTACCCAAAACCAAATCCAACGTGGCCTCGCCTCTTGTTGGCCTGTCAACATATTGTGTCAGGAAACCCTCCTGCACACACTGTACAAAAAACGACCCATCTAATGTCCTCGAACTATATCTTTTCCAGTCAATATTTGGAAAGTTAAAGTCTCCCATAATAACTACCCTGTTACTTTCGCTCTTATCCCGGATCATCCTCGCCATCCTTTCCTCTACATCCCTAGAACTATTTGGAGGCCTATAGAAAACTCCCAACAGGGTGACCGCTCCTTTCCTGTTTCTAACCTCAGCCCATACTACCTCGGAAGATGAGTCCCCATCTAGCAACCTCTCCGCCAACGTAATACTGCTCTTGACTAGCAGCGCCACACCTCCCCCTCTTTTGCCTCCTTCTCTGAGCTTACTAAAACACCTAAACCCCGGAACCTGCAACATCCATTCCTGTCCCTGCTCTATCCATGTCTCCGAAATGGCCACAACATCGAAGTCCCAGGTACCAACCCATGCTGCCAGTTCCCCTACCTTAGTTCGTATACTCCTGGCATTGAAGTAGACACACTTCAAACCACCTACCTGAACACTGGCCCCCTCCTGCGACGTCAAATCTGTGCTCCTGACCTTTATACTCTCATTCTCCCGTACCCTAAAACTACAATCCAGGTTCCCATGCCCCTGCTGCATTAGTTTAAACCCCCCCAAAGAGCACTAACAAATCTCCCCCCCAGGATATTTGTGCCCCTCAGGTTCAGATGAGGGGCAAGCTGCCACTGAGGGGCAGGAATGCTGGTGATACTTCTGCGATGATGGTGGTGGGGGATGGTGGGTGGGGGGGGGGGGGATCCTGATTATTGTCGCCGAGGGGTGCCTGATCTTTGTCCGGTGGGGGGACGCCCCTGATACTTCCATGGTGGGGCTGGGGGCCAATCAGTTTCAATTCTGATCGGGTCGTCCTTTTAAGATGGCTCCTCGATCCCACCAACGTGACGGCGTAAACCACATCCACCCATTTTTTTTCTTTCAAGTGGCTCAAGATTTGTAGTGAAAACTGGTTTGCGTAGCTGGACAACGAAAGACCAGTTTTCAGTCGGAGGTTGACACTTTGATTCCGCCCATAATCCAGGGTCTCTGGAGCAACCAGTGATCTCGTAATCTCCATATGCATTTTGTAAGAGGCCTTCCTGTTTATTTCCTTTGTTCCCAGTTCTTTTATTTTATTATTTTGATCCATGGACCCATAATCTGGATGTGCCTTTAAGCAGAAGAAGGCTTGTCAGGACGCTGTGTTCCCAGGTTTTGTGTTTGGAGAGAAGAGGCCAGACTCTTTGGCACTAGGTAGATCCCAGGAACTGGTTTTGGAAGGAGTCAGCTTGATTGATGACTGGCAACTGGTGAATTGGACAGGGACAGTGTTCTGCCTGACAATGGTCAGTGATTGTTTCCTGTGTGATGCTTTCTGAAAGGACTTAGCAGAAGAATTTACACCTTGAAAGTGAGAGAAACACACTCTCTCTCTATCCAGCTTACTGAAGTAAAATAACTGCTCTATTATTCTGAAAGCAGTGAGTATCTGGAACATCAGTTGCAGAGATTGGAGCGAGTTAGGGAAAGCGTGGGACTGGGAAAAGGGTAGGAGATGGTAAGGTAAATTTTCTGCGCATTCAATTATAATACTGCACAAAATAAAGTGTTCCTTGCGTTTTAAAGTTACAAACCTGGTGACTGTAGTTTATTGGGCTTAACCAATCACCTCGGAAATTTTAAATAAAATCTAATTTCACCTGTGATTTGCCTCCAGGTCAAGTGGGGCTGGAATTGACTGCACACTAGCCCAGGGTGTCATGATATTGTTTAGGTTTTCTCTTAGACAAAAGCCCTGCATATCTCCCATCTACCTCATTCCTCACACCTGCCCCCAACAGCTAGAGCCACAGTCTGCCCAATAGTATTCCCCACTTTCATTCCCTTTTCAGAATCCTCCTTATGAACCCCAACAAGTGCCATGGGCTTTCCTTGCAACTTCCAAAATGCTGAATGAACGTGTCCCAATTAATACAATGGTAACTGTGGTGATATGCATGTACACCTCAATGTATATAGTTGTCTATCAGAGCACATAATTATCGGTATGACCTCCGATCAGCAGGTGGCATCAGAGATCTAGCACATGACTCGAGACACCCGCCAGTTGGTAGTAAGTCGCACAAGAAGGTAGTTGCACTTAGAGTAGCACCAGGAGAATTCACTGAATTCATGCAGTAGCCATCGTTTATATTATTATAGTTAATTAGTTATCTTTTTCACGTGCTTGTTAATAAATCATCTTTACAGTTAAACAACTATATATTCTGTGTACATCATTACAACCGTTATGTCACAGAACATAGCATGGTACCAGGAGTGAAGAACACTTTACGATAACAACGGAGAAGGCGGAGCAAAATAGGCTGAAGAACAAAACGAGAAGATTCTTCTGCCGACCTGATGAACTATGGCCATCTGCAACTCAATGTGACAAAAGACTGTGAAGTTAGAGTTGGAAGGTTTGAAGGCACCCCACCAGCTTCAAGTCTCGGGTAACGTAGATGAAAACTGCCGTGTTTTCAAGCAACAATTCAGACTCTATGTTACAGCCCTTGGCCTGCAGGCACAGCCTGACGAGAGGCAGATTGCATTGCTGCTCACTGTAGCAGGTCCTCAAGCACTAGAAATATTCAATACCTTCGCCTTCGACAGTGGAGATGAAAGCAAAAGCTTTGATGCAATAATACAGTACTTTGATCAGCATTGCTCTCCGAAGAAAAATGAAACATTTGAACGTTGTCTATTTCGTACCCATACCCAAAAAGCAGCCAAACCTGCTGATTGTTTTGTTGTTGACTTGTGGTTGAAGGCACAGACATGCAATTTTATTACTTTAAACTCTTCGATGATCCGCGACCAGATAGTGTTCGGTGTATCGAATGACAAAGTACGTAAGAGATTATTTAGGGAAGAGGACCTCAAATTCTGAAATGCTATAAAAGTCTTCCATGCAAGTGAGCTAACTGCACAGCAGATTAGTATGCTCAACCTCCAACATTTTGCCGCCAATTGGGCAGAAGACGGCAACGCTATAAGCACTATGACGCGGTCAAAACAAAAACGCGTGAGCATCCATTTTGAGCGCACTGTGATGCAGTCGAAAAAGAACCATGTTGGTCTCAGTGTGGGCGGCCCTTTTGAGCGGCTGGCCGGATTCGTCATTTTGTGCCAGCAATGCGGCAATTGACATTGGCCACGACGATGTCCCGCACTCATAAAGATCTGTTACAAGTGTGGTAGAACGGGTCACTTTGCCAGGCTATGTCCCTCACATCCAACAGTTGACCAAACAGGGCCAATTAGCGTGGATAATGAAACATGCTGTGAACATGATTTTGACAGATAACACGAATAGTCCAATCAGCCAAAGTGGCAAATTTTTCCTCACCCTTTGCAGCCACAGTGATGCAGATGCGAAGACCAATGGATGATTCCATTGATGGTTAATGGCACGCTAATCAGATGCAAGCTCGACACGGGAGTAAGGGCCAATCTGATCGCTTTGGCAGCGTTGAAACGACTGAAAATCAAACAGAAAATTTCCCAAGAACAGTGCTACTGAAGGACTGTAATGGTCAACAAATCACAGCATTAGGAGCATGTGAGCTTGCAGTAACCATCAAGGACAGAACTTACATGATCACATTTTCCATAGTGGAGGCAGAGCACGAATCGTTCATAGGAGTGGAAGTGTGTGAAAAGCTTGGGCTTGTTAAGAGAGTGTGCACTACAGAAAGCGTGGCACCTCGCCAACATGCATCCGTAGAATCCATCATACTGGACTTTTTGGAGGTATTTCAAGACTTTGGCACTCTGCCTTTTTTGTATCGCATGCAGTTGAAGGAAATTGCGAAGCCAGTCGTGCACTTGCTGAGACGGGTACCTTCTCCGCTGAAGGACAAACTGAAGGCAGAGCTATACAGAATGACGGCTCTAGGAGTCATCAGGTGCATAGAGGAACCCACCGATTGGGTAAACCCCATGGTGTGTGTTAAAAAGAGGAGCGGTGATCTGAGGATATACATGGACCCCAAAGACCTGAACCTTAACATGAAAAGGGGGCACGACCCAATTCTGAAGAGGGTAAAAATAGCGTGCGAGATGGGTGGAGCGACGTGTTTCAGCAAGTTGGACACGAGGCTTCTGGCAGCTAAAGCTGGACAGAGAGAGCACAAGGCTGTGCACGTTTAACTCACCCTTTGGGCGCTACTGCTTCCTGAGAATGCTGTTCGGCATATGTCAGCAACTGAAAACTTCCATCGTGCCATGGAGCACATAGTTTTTTTTAATAATATATTTTATTCAACTTTTTTGGCCAAACAAAACAGTACAAAGGTTTTTCCCCTTTTTACAACAGCAAAGCAATATAAATAACCGTGACCATATTTTAACAAATAAATAAATAATATATAAACTAAATGGCAACTGCCATAACAAAAATAATAGCTCTCCCAAATAATAAAATCAGCAATTCAATATACATAACCAAGTACCAATATCTTTACAAAAACACCCCTGAGGACCCACCTGGGCCCTCCCCGCCCCCCCCCCCCCCTTCCCCCCTGGGTTGCTGCTGTTACCTTCCCATTTCCTTTATCGTTCTGCGAGGTAGTTAATGAACGGTTGCCACCGCCTGGTGAACCCCTGAGCCGAACCCCTTAGTGCAAACTTTATCCGTTCCAGTTTTATAAACCCTGCCATGTTGTTTATCCAGGTCTCCACGCCCGGAGGCTTGGCTTCCTTCCACATAAGCAGTGTCCTTCGCCGGGCTACTAGGGACGCAAAGGCCAAAACATCAGCCTCTCTCGCCTCCTGCACTCCCGGCTCTTCTGCAACCCCGAATATAGCCAGCCCCCAGCCTGGCTCGACCCGGACCCCCACCACCTTTGAAAGCACCTTCGCCACCCCCACCCAGAACCCCTGCAGTGCCGGGCATGACCAAAACATGTGGGTGTGGTTTGCTGGGCTTCTCGAGCATCTCCCACACCTATCCTCTACTCCGAAAAATTTACTGAGCCTTGCTCCGGTCATATGTGCCCTGTGCAAAATCTTAAATTGTATCAGGCTAAGCCTGGTGCACGAGGACGAAGAGTTTACCCTACGTAGGGCATCTGCCCACAGCCCCTCTTCAATCTCTTCCCCCAGCTCTTCCTTCCATTTTCCCTTCAGTTCATCCACCATGTTCTCTCCCTCATCTCTCATTTCCCTGTATATATCTGACACCCTACCATCCCCCACCCATGTCCCTGAGATCACTCTATCCTGAATCTCCTGCGTCAGGAGCTGCGGGAATTCCCTCACCTGTGCCTCGCAAAAGCCCTCAGTTGCATGTATCGAAATTCATTCCCTTGGGGCACCCCATATTTTTCCGTCAGCGCTCCCAGACTCGCAAACGTCCCGTCCAGGAACAGATCCCTCAGTTGCACAATCCCAGCTCTCTGCCATGCACCAAATCCCCCATCTATTCTCCCCGGGACAAACCTATGATTATTTCTTATCGGGGACCGCACCGAGGCTCCCGTCATTCCCCTATGCCGTCTCCACTGCCCCCAAATTTTCAGTGTTGCCACCACCACTGGACTTGTGGTGTATTTCTTCGGGGAGAACGGCAACGGTGCCGTCACCAGTGCTTATAGGCTGGTTCCTTTGCAGGACGCCATCTCCAATTTCTTCCACGCCACTCCTTCCCCTTCTCCCATCCACTTGCACACCATTGAAATATTGGCGGCCCAATAGTACTCACTTAAGCTCGGTAGTGCCAGTCCCCCCCTCTCCCTGCTACGCTGCAAGAACCCCCTCCTCACTCTCGGGGTCTTCCCAGCCCACACAAAACTCATGACGCTTTTCTCGATCTTCTTGAAAAAAGCCTTCGTAACCATCACCGGGAGGCACTGAAACACAAAAAGGAATGTCGGGAGGACTACCATTTTGACCGCCTGCACCCTCCCCACCAGTGACAGGGGCACCATGTCCCATCTCTTAAAATCCTCTTCCATCTGTTCCACCAATCGTGTTAAATTAGGCCTTTGTAAGGTTCCCCAACTCCTGGCTATCTGGATCCCCAAGTACCGGAAATCCCTTGTTACCCTCCTCAGCGGTAAATCCTCTATTCCCCTGCTCTGCTCCCCCGGATGTACCACAAACAACTCACTCTTCCCCATGTTCAATTTGTACCCCGAGAATTCCCCAAACTCCCCGAGCGTCTGCATTATCTCAGGCATCCCCTCCACCGGGTCCGCAACATACAACAGTAAATCATCAGCATACAATGATACCCGGTGTTCTTCTCCTCCCCTGAGTACTCCCCTCCACTTCCTGGAGCCCCTCAGTGCTATGGCCAGGGGCTCAATTACCAATGCAAACAATAACGGAGACAGGGGACACCCCTGCCTCGTCCCTCTATAAAGGCGGAAGTAGTCAGACCTCTGCCTGTTCGTGATCACACTTGCCACCGGGGCCCTATATAGCAGCTGTACCCATCCAATGAACCCTTCACCAAAACCAAATCTCCACAACACTTCCCACAGGTAGTCCCACTCCACCCTGTCAAATGCTTTCTCGGCATCCATCGCCACCACTGTCTCCGCCTCCCCCTCTGGTGGGGGCATCATCATCACCCCCTAGCAGCCTCCGCATGTTCGTGTTCAGCTGTCTCCCCTTAACGAACCCAGTTTGATCCTCCTGGACCACCCCCGGGACACAATCCTCTATCCTCGTCGCCATTACCTTGGCCAGGAGCTTAGCATCTACATTCAAAAGGTAAATGGGCCTGTAGGACCCACACTGCAGCGGGTCTTTATCCTTATCCAAAAGTAATGATATTGTCGCCTCCGACATAGTCGGGGGCAACTTCCCCCTTTCCCTGGCCTCATTAAAGGTTCTCGTCAAGAGCGGGGCCAGTAGGTCTATATATTTCCTATAAAATTCCACCGGGAACCCATCCGGTCCCGGGGCCTTCCCCGCCTGCATGCTCCCAATCCCCTTTACCACCTCCTCCACATCCATCTGTGCTCCCAGTCCCGCCCTCTCCTGTTCCTCCACCTTTGGGAATTCCAGCTGATCCAGGAAATGCATCATTCCCTCCTTCCCTTCTGGGGGCTGAGCCTTATACAACCTCTCATAGAATGTCTTAAACATCCCATTCACTCTCTCCGCTCCCCGTTCCATCTCTCCCTCCTCATCCCTCACCCCACCTATCTCCCTCGCCACTCCTCTCTTCCTCAATTGTTGGGCCAGTAACCGACTCGCCTTCTCTCCATACTCATACTGCACTCCCTGTGCCCTCCTCCACTGTGCCTCTGCCTTACCTGTGGTCAGCAGGTCAAATTCCACATGTAACCTTTGTCTTTCCCTGTACAGTCCCTCCTCCGGTGCCTCTGCATATTGCCTGTCCACCCTCAGAAGTTCTCTCAGCAATCACTCCCTTTCTTTACTCTCTTGCTTCCCTTTATGTGCCTTTATGGATATCAGTTCCCCTCTGACCACCACCTTCAACGCCTCCCAGACCACTCCCACCTGAACCTCTCCATTGTCATTAAGCTCCAAGTACCTTTCGATACATCCCCTCACCCTTAGACATATCCCCTCATCCGCCAACAGGCCCATATCCATTCTCCAGAGTGGGTGCTGTTCCTTTTCCTCTCCTACCTCCAGATCTACCCAGTGTGGAGCGTGGTCCGAGATGGCTATGGCCGTGTACTCTGTCCCTGTCACCTTCGGAATCAGTGCCCTTCCCAGGACAAAAAAGTCTGTCCGTGAATATACCTTGTGAACATGGGAGAAGAATGAGAACTCCTTACTCCTCGGTCTGATAAATCTCCAAGGATCTACTCCTCCCATCTGCTCCACGAAGTCCTTAAGCAACTTGGCTGCTGCCGGCCTCCTCCCGGTCCTGGACCTCGACCGGTCCAGCCCTGGATCAAGCACTGTATTGAAATCTCCCCCCATTACCAACTTTCCCGCCTCCAGGTCCGGGATACGCCCCAACATACGCCTCATGAAGTTTGCATCATCACAGTTCGGGGCGTATACGTTCACCAGGACCACCGCCTCCCCTTGCAGTCTGCCACTCACCATCACGTATCTACCCCCACTGTCCGCCGCTATGGTCTTTGCCTCAAACAGTACCCATTTCCCCACTAAAATAGCCACCCCCCTATTCTTCGCATCCAAACCCGAATGAAACACCTGTCCCACCCATCCTTTACGTAGTCTGACCTGATCTGTCAATTTCAGCTGCGTCTCCTGCAACATAACCACATCTGCCTTTAATTTCTTTAGGTGTGCGAGTACCCGCGCCCTTTTAATCGGCCCATTCAGCCCTCTCACGTTCCACGTGATCAACCGGGTTGGGGGGCTCTTTACCCCTCCCCCTTGTCGACTAGCCATCCCCTTTTTTACCCCAGCTCCTCACCCGGTTCCCACGTACCCGTATATCCCACTGACGGTGCCCTCCCGCCTCGACCACCCCGCCCCATAACAGCTCCCCCTTCCCCTTAGCAGCAGCAACCCAGTTAGCTCCCTCCCCCCCCCCCTCCACTAGATCCCCCTCTAGCGTAATTACACCCCCCATGTTGCTCCCAGAAGTCAGCGAACTCTGGCTGACCTCGGCTTCCCCGTTTGCCCTCGGCCTCTCACTGTGCGAGGCCCCCACCTTCCTGCGTCCCTGTTCCCGCCTTACTTACCATAGCGCGGGAACGAGGCCCGCATTTCCCACTCAGCCCCGCTTTCCTACCCACCGGCGCCCACAGTTACTCATACTTCCCCCTCACGACATATGTGTCGTGCTCACATATGCCCCGACGTCCGCCCCCTCTGCGCCCTCGGGAAGACCTAAGACTCTTAGATTCTTCCTCTTCGAATTATTCTCCAGGGCTTCCAACCTCTCCACGCACCTCTTGTGCTGCGCCTCATGCATCTCTGTCTTCACCACCAGGCCCTGAATTTCATCCTCATTTTCAGCAGCCTTTGCCTTCACGACCCGAAGCTCCAGCTCCTGGGTCCTCTGCGCCTCCTTTAGCCCTTCAATCGCCTGTAGCATCGGGGCCAACACCTCCTTCTTCAGCTCTTCCACACAGCGCCGCAGGAACTCTTGTTGCTCCGGGCCCCATATCGAACTGCCACCTTCTGACGCCATCTTGCTTCGAGCTTCCCTTCCTTGCCGCTGCTTCGAAGGATCCACTGCAATCCTGCCGCTATCCTCTCCTTTGTCCATCAACGTCCGGGGGGATTCCCTTCTATTTCACCGCACAGTGATTTTGGCCGTTTAAAATTGCCGTTGGAGCTCTTATCAAGAGCCCAAAAGTCCGTTCCAATGGGAGCTGCCGAAACGTGCGGCTTAGCTGGTCATCACCGCACCCGGAAGTCCCATGGAGCACATAGTTGAGGGGTTACCAGGTGTCCATGTTTATGTCGATGATATCATAAACTGGGGGTCCACACGAGAGGACTATGACACTGGCACACGGGTTTCCTGGTGGGAAGCGGTGCTGTCAACGCAAAATCCCGTTGACAATGGAGGGCTGCTTTCCCTGCCGAAAAACACTCCTCTGTGCGGCGGAGTGGTCGGTAAATCCCTCCCATGGTTTTATTTTAACGTGACTTGGCGTTTCCCTCAGGCCTGTGCCCTTGAAGGCAACCAAAACAATGCTAACACATTTGTACTAAATTAGGCCGAGGACCTGGCTTTCAATTAGCTAGTTTTTATCTACCAAGGTAAATCAAGACAGAATAGTTAATTTTAGCTACCATTCCCCTAGTATATTGTCTCTCTCATCAGAAAATCTAACACTACTTCAAAAAGCACAAATTTTTTCATCTATATTAACATTTTTGACAGATTGTTCCATTTATCACTCTTAAAAAAACATAACTCGTGTTTTTTTCAGATTTAATTTTAGTTAATTTCTATTTTATGTCCTCTATTTCTTCTTTCTTAGCATGCCTTGCAGTGGCAATCTGGTTACATCTTATCTCTGATGAATATTTTATATACTTCAATGAGGCATTACGTTTAATCTCTTCATTCTCAACTGTAAAGCACAAGTCTTTTTAATCTTTCCTCATAGCTTATTGGCTCTGACTTAGTCCATCATTGTAGAGCAGATCTGATGAACACAGTGGGCTTGCTTAAGAATTCTCACTCTTTTGTCAGCCTTGCCGTCAATTTTCTGCAGCAAAGATTGTAAATAATGAAGTAGAAGTACATTTTTAAAATCAAGTCATGTGACCGAGGGGGTGGGCCGAGAGGTGGGTAGGAGGTGGCAGCCGGCAGGGGTGGAAATTCTTAAAAAAATATGATGATAGAAGAAGTTACTGAGGAACGTCATCACCAATAAACTTTCCACTCACCTGAGTATAAAATATTGGTGCAAGCTTTGTGTGGAACAGTAAGTTACCCTGTTTTTCTTGCCATTATTACCCAAGTAAGAAGTCTTACAACACCAGGTTAAAGTCCAACAGGATTACTTGGAATCTCGAGCTTTCGGAGTATAGCTCATTCATCAGGTGAGTGATTCGAAACAAACCTGTTGGACTTTAACCTGGTGTTTTAAGATGTCTTACTGTGCCCACCCCAGTCCAACGCCAGCATCTCCACATCAGTATTATCCAAAGTATATTTGAAGCAGATTTTTCGAGCATTGAGGAGATTGGAGGAGGTTTGTGGTGGGGTGGGGGGGAGAGAGGGGAGGGGGGATGAGGTAAGGAGCCGGGAAATGGGAGAAGCACCAAGGGTAGGATTCTCCATCCTGCCAGCCCCATTTTTGGGCATGGCACGCCCCTGCCAGCAGTGACATTCTCCCTTCGCACAGCCAGCCAGTGGCGTTTCCCATTGTGTGCCAACCCACGCCGTCGGGAAATGCACGAACGTGGGTGCGCTGCTGGCAGGGCAGAGGATCCTGCCAATGGAGAATCTCACAGCAGATCCCACAGTTTTTTTCTCTGGCCCTGCCTGTCTGATGTTTCGTTGTGCCTTCTCGTGATGTCAAACCCAGCCTTTGCTTTTGGAATCGGCGTTTCCAGTTTCCCCTGGTGTCACATGCCTTTGACAATGCCTGGGTGCATGTATGAGGCTACACTACCTTCACTACTTACAATGTTTGCTTGTGTTGGCTATTGTGTCTTTGGTGGATGAATTATGCATAGCCTGTAGACTGGTTTCTTACTTTTTTCTGCTTTGTAGGAGTGCCTCGATGCTGTTACCTTCAGATTGGTCCAAAAAGTCTTTTGAGAATGCTCCTGCTGCCAGGAGAATTGGGGCGGCCCCGGGGCCCGTTGCATCGCGCCGGTCCTCAATATTCTCCGGGGCTCACGGCACGATTCATGTCGACGGGATTTTGGGCGGGCCGAAGAATATCGCAGGGCGGCCGGGCGGGATTTACGCCCACCCCGGGCAATTCTCCGACCCGCCGGGGGGTCGGCGAATCCCACCCCATAGCTCCGCGTGTTGTCAGAACAAAGTAAACTCAAATAGGAGATCCGCTGCTTTCCAATTGAGTGTTGGAAATGTTGTGGTTATACTGTGGCTTTAGAAGGATTATAAGGACTATCTAGATTCAGGTTTCTTACAGTTCTGCAGGATTTTGGTGTCGTTGTCCCCTGACTTGCAGTACCTTTACTGGCCACTGCTGCAATGGTGGCGCTGTTGAGCTATTGCTGCTTCTCAGGTTTGCAGGAAGCTCTGCCCACGAGGCAGTGATTTTGACAGGCAAATGGACTCCAGGCCTTGAAAGATAAATTAAACAATGAAAGAGAAATGTTTACAGCCATGTTCAAGCTGTTCGGGAGCCTATAGGGGCTTTGACTGAATTGAGTCTTCTTTCTTTCCTTGTTCAATGTCACAATTTAGTGTGGTGTGAAAATGCTGCCATTGGACTGGAGTGGGCAGTGAGAAGTCTTACAACACCAGGTTAAAGTACAACAGGTTTATTTGGAATCACTAGCTTTCAGAGAGTAGCGACCCTCTTATGGACTGACCTCATTAACTATACACCCCCGTATGTTTCACCCGATGCCGCTGTTATGTAGTTGCATTGTGTACCTTGTGTTGCCCTCTTACGTATTTTTTAAAATTTCCTTTTCATGTACTTAATGAGCTGTTGAGACGCTCACAGAAAAATATTTTTCACTGGACCTTGGTACACGTGACAACAAAATCCAAATCCAAATCCAAAAATCCAGGTGAGTCATGAAGGAACTACGCTCCGAAAGCTAGTGATTCCAAATAAACCTGTTAGTTTTTAACTTGGTGTTGTAAGACTTCTTACAATTAAGTGTTTAATGCAACCACTGCCGCCCCCCCCCCCCCCCTCCTCCCCGCTCTTCAACCTTCTTCAACTTTTCTTTCTTCTTCCTTTCCTTGGCCTCAAGTGTTTACTGCCCAATCCAGACCTCCTGAGGTCATAAACTGTCTCTGGAGTTCTGCTGGTCCCATAGTTTTCCCCGCCCACACCCCACCACTGAGTCAGCTATTAAATGGCTGTTCCTGCATAAACATCATGGCAGGTAGGCTTAGATATAAGCCAGCACGATGGCACAGTGGTTAGCATTGCTGCCTCACAACACCAGGGACCTGTGTTCAATTCCAGCCTTGGGTGACTGGTTTTCATCCGGGTGCTCCGGTTTCCTCCCACAATCCAAAGATGTGCAGGTAAAGTGGATTGACCATGATCAATCCACGGGGAAAGGGGATGGGGTAGGGGAGTGGGACTAGGTAGAATGCTCTTTCAGTGGATGGGTGCAAACTCAATGAGCTAAATAGCCTCCTTCTCCGCTGTAAGGATTCTATGCTTCTATACTCAAGCTCTCCTGAATTTGAACAACCTTACCAGGACCCGCTGGCTGCTGGCTGGAGAGAGGTGCAGTGTCTCTGAATGAAGGTACTGTGTAGGATTCCTACAGTAATGTAGAATCACTCACATACTGTGAGTACTTCACAGTCATTTTACTTCCACACCAGCTCTTCTGCTGCGTGTGAAATGGTTGAGGCTTGTATACTTCTCAGTCGAATTTTCAAAACCCACTAAGATGAAAGCAAATGACTGCGGATGCTAGAATCTGAAAAAAAACAGAAAACGCCACACAACTTCAGCTGGTCTGACGTTATCTGTGGAGAAAGAATGCAAGTTGCTTTCTTCTAATTGTTGCCAACATTCAAATGATACAAGGATTGGTAAAACAATAAATAATGTGGATTCTTTATTTGAAGGCAAAACATTACACAGACAATGTTAACTGGGAAGCCACGTATATATATGTAGATTGGAGCGACACTGTGGCACAGTGTTTAGCACTGCTGCCTCACAGCGCCAGGGATCCGGGTTCAATTCCAGCCTTGGGTGACTGTGTGGAGTTTGTACTTTCTCCCTGTGTCTGCATGGGTTTTCTCCGGGTGCTCCAGTTCCATCCCACAATCCAAAGAACAAAGAAAAATACAGCACAGGAACAGGCCCTTCGGCCTTCCAAGCCTGTCTCTCTATACCCAGCCTATCCATGTGTTTGTCGAGGTGCCTTTTGAACGCCATTAATGTATCTGCTTCCACAACCACCCCTGGCAATGCGTTCCAGGCACTCACCACCCTCTGTGTAAAAAACCTGCCTCGCACATCTCTTCTAAACTTTGCCCCATGGACCTTAAACCTATGCCCATGGCGACTGAGCCCTCCACCCTGGAAAGAGTGCCTGCCCATTCACACTATCATCATCTTGGAGACCTCTATCAGGTCACCCCTCAACCTCCATCGTTCCAATGAAAACAGTCCGTGTCTATTCAGTCTCTCCGCATAGCTAACACCCTCCAGACCAGGCACCATCCTGGTAAACCTCCTCTGCACCCTATCCAAAGCCTCCACATCCTTCTGGTAGTGTGACGACTAGAATTGTGCGGCCTTACCAAGGTTCTATACAACTGTAGCATGACTTGCCAGTTTTCATACTCGATGCCCCCCCCAATGAAGGTAAGCAGTTTGTATGCTTTTTTGACTACCTTGATGTGCAGGTTAGGTGGATGGGCCATGCTAACTTGCCCCTTAGGTGTCCAAAGATGTGTAGGTTAGGTGGATTGACCATGCTAATTTGCCCCTTAGTGTCCACGAATGTGTTGGTTAGGATAAAGGGTTACTGGTATGGGAGGCAAAGTGGGTTTGGGTGTAGTGCTCTTTCAGAGGGTTGGTGCAGACTTGATGAGCCAAATGGCCTCTTTAAGCATTCTAAGGCTTCTATGATTCTATGATATGTCTGACCGGCAGGACTCCTGCTGCTGTATTACAGGGATTGTGCCTTTGTAAATGGAAGGCTACTCGGTGTACGTGCTGTGTTGAGAACACCCTCTGTCTCTCTGTGGTACGAAGAGCCAGTAGTGACACAGAGACCGGTTCTGCACGGGAGCTACTTGTGGCATTAATACAATCATGGAGACGTGGTGAGTTTACATGCTGGCCACCTTATTCTGAACCAGCATGGGCAGGTGGTGAATCGCGACTACTCGCGCCCAACCAGTCTATCCAATTCTTAGCCGTTAAGGTTTAAACTCTGGGAAGAAGGTGGTAAAGGGAAGAGCTAATTGCAGGTTATAGAATAATGAAGGTCAGATTAATTCTGGACAGTAGGGCCAAGGGAACTATAAATGGAACTTGGTGAAAAATAAATTAGGAATTAGGAATGAATGCAGTACAAGCAAAAACTCCTTTGCTCAGAGAGTGATGAATGTTTGGAATAATCGACGAAACGTAATTTGGAATTATCTACTAAGGGAATAGAGGCAATTCAAAGCAAACTGCGAGACTATGAGAGTTAATGTTGAAGAAGGATGAGCTTCAATGGGTAAAATGGCCTGTATTTGTCCGTAATCATTCTTATATCCTTATGAGATGCTCCGCTGTGATGTTGTTTCAAAACTGCACCAAATCAATCTACATGAGTATGCCCAGGAGTACTTCCAATAATAGCAGTAGGAAGAAATTGAAGTCACTATCTCTGTGGCAGTAAGTACTAGACGTCTCTGCTTTAACTCATTCCGGTCTTCTCATTGGCTTACAAATCTAACATCAGGACAACATTGTTGTTAATTCTCGAATCTCTTCCACACTTTTCACAATTTGTTCTAATCTGTCGGCATGCAGAACATTTTTGTTCTGTGAAAAATTCACCATTATATTTTTTATCTCTCAACAATAATACCGTGTATTTATTTAGAATTCGTCCCGAGGTTCGACACAGAAGGATAATTAAAGAGAAACAGGCATCGAGCTAAAGCAGAAAAAGTATGAAGTGGGGGTGACCAAAAGCTTAGTCAATGTGGTGGGGTGGGTGTGATTTATGGAAGGTCCCAAAGGATGGTTAAGAGTTGGAGAGAAGGTGAGGTTTAAGGATGGAATTCCATAATGTAGGGCGGCTAACTTATGACCAATAATAATGTGGTGAAAGAAAGGGGGAGGCGCAACTGCCTTGCTGTTTAACTCTGAACTCCTGAATGTAACAATTAAGTATCATGTTATATGAATAAGATAAAATAAGCATGTAAGTGCCCACATTTAAATAATCTAAAGCTGAAAGTATTCCGTCTAGTAGATCTGCATTGCCAACCTAGTTGTTATATTCCCAAAATATATTGCCTCCTATATTTCCAAACAAGCTGGTGGAGGTGGTTGTAGAGATAGTGGGTGCATTGGTGATTGTCTTTCAAAATTCCATAGGTTCTGGAATGATGCCGGCAGATCGGAAGATGACAAATGTAACCCCACCATTTCAGAAAGAGTGAGAAAGAAAATGAGGAACAAAAGACCTGTTAGCCTGACGTCAGTAACAGGGGAAACACGAGAATCTATAATAAATATTAGAAAATAATTATCTGATTGGGCAGTCAACTTGGATTTAAGATAAGATATGGCACCTTCAGTCCATCAGCAACAAAGCTGTCTCGAGTATATTCCACCTCCACAATGCCAACGCCAAGAGGGATCTCAACGTCTCCTTGAATGGCAAGAGACTGAATTGCAAACACCATCCCATTTATCTTGGTGTTCCCCTTGATTGAACTCCGACATACAAAAAACATCTGAGTAAGCCAACAGCAAATGTTAAAACATGAAACAACCTCCTCAGGAAACTTGCTGGCTCTCTGTGGATGCAGGTTCTCAAACCTTAAGGACCTCTGTTCTTGCCATCGCCTAGTCGACTGCAGAGTACTGTGCACCAGAATGGTGAAACTCATCAAACACCAGTCTTGTAAATACACAGCTCAATACAACAATGTGTATCATCTCAGGTACCCTCCGATCAACTCGACTCCCCTGGCTCCCAGACCTGAGCAACATCCCACTCCTTCACTTAAGGAGGGAGATTGCAACAAGTAAGTTCCTGGAAAAGCCTGCCGCTACACATGCACCTTACCAATCCACCTGCTGCTCGCCAACCTGTCCAATCACACCAGCCTAAATGGTTAAAACCACTGTGCCAAGGAATAACAGCAGAGGCCCTATGGCAGCAAGAATGGAACCAGCACGCCATCATTAAAAAACACTTCCTCATCACAGACCCCAAGGTCCGCCCACCCAGCTTCAGCCTGCCTCACCAACATTGGGCACTCCTCAACCATTTCGGCACTGGCCAAGGCCTTTGTGTGGCAAATTGGCACAAGAGGGGCCTTTGCAGGAAGCCTGGACTGCAGCTGCAGTGCTCCCCAATCAATGACTCGCCTCATTAAAGACTGCCCCCTGACAAAATTCAGCGCAGGGCTCAGAGAGTTCCATTTAACCACAGAGAAAGTGTCTTGCTTGGTGATTGCTGCAGATGCTAATCATACAACATGGAAGGGAAATCATGCTTGACAAACCTGTTGGATGTTTTGACAATGTTAGCAGTAGAATAGCTAAGAGTGAACCAGGCTGGGAATAGAGGGATACGGACCCCGGAAGCGTAGATGATTTTGTTTAGACGGGCAGCATGGTCAGCGCAGGCTTGGAAGGCCGAAGGGCCTGTTCCTGTGCTGTACTTTTCATTGTTCTTTGTTCTTTGTTCAGTGGGTGTGGTGTATTTGGATTTTCAGAAAGCTTTTGATAAGGTCCCGCACAAGAGATTAGTGAACAAAATTTGAGCACATGGGATGGGGGTGGTATACTGTCAGGATTGAGAGCTGGTCAACGGACAGACAACACAGAGTAGGAATAAATGGTTCATTCTCAGGTTGGCGGGTTGCGACTAGTGGGGCACCATAAAGATCAGTTCTTGGGCCACAGCTATTTGCAATCCATGTCAATGATTTGGATGCAGGGACTAAATGTCACATCTCCAAATTTACTGCTCATCCAAAATTAAATGGGAATGTGTGTTGTGAGGAAGATCCAAACAGGCTTCAAACAGACTTGGACAGGCTTAGTGAATGGGCACGCACGTGGCAGATGGAATATAATGTAGACACGTGTGAGGTTATCCACTTTGGTAGGAGGAGCAGAGGTGCAGAGTATTTTATAAATGGCGAGAGATCGGGAGGTCTGTTGCCTTTTCTTACCCTTTATGTGAACCACAAGTTGTTCCTTATATTGACCAACTGACCACACAACCAGTATGTTAGCTCAAAAACACAGTTTATTAATAACACAAGACTTGTATCTCTATGCAATAATACACGCGGTTCCATACTAAACTACACCTAACGACTAAGATGACCGTTACTTAACTTTGAGTTACTGGCACTGTGCGAGATGAGGCCTTTATCCGGGTCCACGTGGTCGGTTTCGGAGTGGTTGGGTTTGTCTCAGCTGGGCTCATCCTTCAGGAATGGTCGTGGGTCCTTGAACTTGGTTGTTCTGCTGCAGTTGGTCGCGCACAGACCGGTGCCAAAAGAGACCGATCTCTAGTGCGCAGGGCTTTTTAATCCTTCGTCTCTTTCACGCCCTTTTGGGAGGTCCTTACTTCAGGTCCAATGGATCGATAGGGTTTTCAATCACCCTCATTGATCTCAGCCAATTAGGGGGCGGATACCTCGATAGCTGGGTGGGTCCCAGCTATCATTGTCCCAGGCATGTAGGCCTTTCCAAATAAGGGGGGGTGGCGCCGGTTAGTCTGCTACTGTTGTAACTCCTTCATTCAAACTCTATTGTCCTGGGGGAAATGGTGATCGACTCTTAATGGATACAAGTTTCAGCCAAGTCTGGTTTCTTTGCACAATACACAGAGGCTGTGTACCTATCTGTGTCCCAAATTGACTACAATTTCCATGGTCCTTTGCAGGTGGCCATTTTACATGACTACAGTTGTTATCCAAAGGAATCAGGGTGTCCTTGTTCATAAGTCAGTGAAAGGTAGCAGGGAGATATAGCAAGCAATTTAGAAGGCAAGTAGTATGTTGGCCTTTAGTGCAAGAGGATCTGAGTGCAGGAGTAAAGATATCTTGCTTCAATTGCATGGGACCTTAGTTAGGCTGCACATAGGGCAGCACGGTGGCGTAATGGGTTAGCCCTGCTGCCTCACGGTGCTGAGGTCCCAGGTTCAATCCTGGCTCTGGGTCACTGTCCGTGTGGAGTTTGCACATTCTCCCTGTGTTTGCGTAGGTTTCGCCCCCACAACTCAAAGATGTGCAGGCTAGGTGGATTGGCCATGCTACATTGCCCCTTTATTGGAAAAAATTAATTGGGTACTCTAAATTTTTTTTTTTAAAGTTAGGCTGCACATGGAGCATTGTGTACAGCTTTGATCCCCCTACATTAAGAAAGATTAGTCTGCAACAGTGGAAGTGTGTGGAGGTTCACCAGACTCATTCCTGGACTGGTGGGATTGTCTTATGAGGAGAGATTGAGGAGACGGGACCTGTTTTCTCTCCAGTTTAGAAGAATGAAAGGTGATCTCATTGAAAGTTACAACATTTTTGTAAGGTGTGACAGGTAGAAGCAAAAATGATGTTTCCCCTGATTGGGGGGTCTAAAACCAGAGAACGAAGCCCCAAAATGTGGAGCAATCCTTCTAGGATGAGAAGAGGAGGAGTTTCATCGCTCAAAGGGTGGTGAACCTTTTAAATTCTCTACCTCAGAGATTAAGGAACTCCATTCATTGAGCATGTTCAAGATAGAGATTGATAGATTTATAGATGTTAATGGCATCAGGGGATATGGGGATAGTGCGGGAACATGGAGTTGAGGCGATGATCAGCCAAGATCTTGTTGAATGGTGGAGAAGGGTTGATGGGCAGAATGGCCTACTCCTATGTTCCTATGTTAGTCTAAAAAAAAAGTGATCTGAATGGGATTGCTCCAATTCCGGCCTCTTGAGCCTCCTCCATTTTAA
Source organism: Scyliorhinus torazame (assembly GCF_047496885.1). Taxonomy (NCBI): domain Eukaryota; kingdom Metazoa; phylum Chordata; class Chondrichthyes; order Carcharhiniformes; family Scyliorhinidae; genus Scyliorhinus; species Scyliorhinus torazame. The sequence continues at coordinate 65,461,205 of NC_092723.1, read as the reverse complement.
TTGCTCCCCCATTCGGGGCTGACCCTCTGCTGCCAAGGACACAGGTTCTTGACTTCTCTCCCAGCATCTTTCCACTTCTATGACCAAGCTTTCCTTCATCTGACCTAATGGCCTGGACTTTACCCTTTATGCAGGTGTGAAATTGCCGGACTCGGAAGTGGATGATATCTGTTTCCCCACGCGAACAGCTCCTGACCCAATTTCACACTGGCTGGGCAATTAACAGCTGGCCACCACGCAATGCACTGAGACTGGCTCAGTGATGCCAGTGGGTGAGGGGGATCAGGGTTGACACCGGGTCCAATACAGTTCCAGGAGATTAGTGGGAGGGGCGGGGGTGATGGGGAGTAAAAGTGGACAGGGAGCACCCCAGTGGGCATTAATGTATTGGAACAGCTGGTGCTGCACAGTGGTAAGGGAACATCACATTCACCCGAGCAGCTGCTGCAGGTAGAGAATCCAGAGTACGTTGTCAGCTGGCGAATTGATGCTGAGTTCGAGGCAGATGATGAGTCTCTGGACTGGTCCATGAGGCAGCAGATACCATGAGCCCAGCAAGATGTGTGGGGAGATCCGGCAGAGATCTCTGAGGGACTGCATGTCATGGTCGCAGTGTTGGAGAGATAGCCATGCAGATATGTGAGTACTTGGTTGGCCCAGAGCTCTGAAGCACAGCTTCCTCCATAGGGAGAGTGGTGACTGTCTTGGAGAGGCATCTCCAGGAACTCACTGAAGATTTTCTGGGGTTGGTTGCATTCAGACCTGCAAGCCCACACACTGGCATTGACCTTAGAAGGTCACTGCTAATGCTAGAGATGGACAGGGTACCTAGTAACTGTCATCTGCCCATGCATCGATGGTGAGCAGGGAGGTTCAAACCAACCTCATGTTGGTGGATGAGATGTAGCCAGCATCTGCAATCTCCTCTCAGGGAGCTCTGGATATTGGCAGCAGCTTCTCTGCCCCTTGGACAGTGGCCACCGCACCTAATGGGACCGCGACGACTGAGAAGTGCCCAGCCATGCTGGCGGACTCTCCCACTCAGACGGGGCCTGCACAGGCTCTGCCAGTCAGAGGATGTCCGGCAAAATCATCAAAACCAATGGCGTATCAGAGTCAGCAGCCTTCTTCCAATCCAGCTGCCAGCGATGGGGGGTGCGGAGGGGGGGTCGGGGGGTTGGGGGGGGGGGGCTGTTGGGTGGGGGGGGGGGGCACGAAGATGCACCACTTGCAGATAAAACTTTAAGCCGGTATTAAAGAAGCGACTGTCATGGGTGGTTTTTGTTCCCTTGGCACATGTGCACTGGTTCATTTGTACATGTGGCTTCACTCTAAAAATGTCTCATTATGTGCAATAGTGTTGGTGCACTTCACGTTTAGGAAAGTGATTAGGGCTGGGAGTCACGTGTGACAATGAGGAAGGGATGCAAACTTTATTTCAGAGGCCAGATCTTGACGTAAGGGTGACAGGATTACCTCATCAGGTAATCAACGCTTCATTCCTCGAATTGGATGCCAAAGCTGAAAGTTCTCTGTCTTGAGGTCTCCCCGCTTCCCACAGCAATCCTCACACCGGCCTCCGCTTCCTCACACAGGGGCTCCTCCAGCTGCTCCTCAGACCCAACACCTGAATCATCCTCAGCGGCTTGTGGAGCAGGATCGCTGTCCCCGTCCTCTAATGGGTCCCTTTTGACAGAGCCAGATTGTGCAGTATGCAACAGACAGCAACAATAAGGGAAACACCCTCGGGAGGATATTGAAGTTATCCCCCTGAGCGGTCCAGGTAACAAAAACCCATCTTGAGAAGGCCAACAGTCCTCTCAATTCCTGACTGTGTGGAGGCATGACTGTGACTAAGGCTCTCCTCAGCTTCTCAGTGGGGTCATCAGCCACTTTTTCAGTATTTGTCCTTCAGGTGCCAGCCATCCAAGTGAGCCGGAACAATGAACAGCCATGGCACCTGGAAGTGACGGAGGATGTGGGCATCATGGTAGCTGCCAGGATATCTGGCACAAACCTGCACAATCTGACAATTGTAGTCATGCACCATCTGCGCAGTGAGGGAATGGAAGCCCTTTCTGTTGCCAAAGGCACCCAGCTCCCCTGCTGGTTTTTTTATGGGCACATGCACGCAATTGATAGCTCCTTGGATCTTGGATGTGGGGAAATCCTGCAAATACAGCTAAACCTATGTCTAGAGCTCTGTGAAGATACTGATTCTTCAGACCAGAGTGTCAGTTACCAGCTTGGTACAGCTGTGGGCAGCCAATTGGGTGACACCACATTGGTCTCCTACAGATCCCTGGAAAGAACCCTGAGGTGTAAAGGTTTGGGGCAACTGTCATCTTACAAGCCAAAGAGTGGTTTGCCTACACTGACGGAGGTGATCACTGAACCAATCATCTGGCTTATGAAAGTGACAGTCTCCCTGGAGAGGCGGAGCCTTCTGTGGCACTGAACCTCAGACATCAGGAGCACTGCCTGTAGTCTCTGCCTGCTGCCTAATGGTGCCTTCTCCAGATCATTCCTTTCTGTGCTTCTGTTGGATCCGCACCCCTTCTCACTGTGCCTCCATGTCCATGGGTCCCGCTCTGGAATGCTACCGGCATGAAACTGGCCTCCGGTCTCTTGTGGCCCTCTCCTCCTCTTCTGAGGAGGTGCTTCCAGCAGAATACACAATCGCTATTTTTGTGCTGATGTTCCTTCAGGGCTCTGCACTGAAGGGGCTTAATGGTTTGCCATATTGATGGGGAGGGGGGGGGGGGGTGTCATATTAAGATTGAGAAAGATATTTGATGGGTTTTCCCAGTCCCATCAATGGAGGGCATCAAAGATCAATCGTTTGGCCATTCTCCGAAGTCGCTCGTCCTGACCATGGTGGTGAGATGTGAAAGAAAACCCACTGACTGTTTTCATGTTCTATATTCATCCATTGTGTCTGTGTTCCTGAAACTAGTTGATTCTATTAACAGGCAGTATAAAATTCATGCCTGTAGGACACTTGGCCTCATTCTCAGTTGTGTGTTATACTGATCTTTCTCGGCTGCAGCAGAAAAGTGGTCCAGTTTTTTTTTTAACAGTCCCTGGTGGCCCCTTTGACTGGAACCTGCCTACGTGATCCTGAGTTATGTTATTATAAAAATCTAATCTAATCTTTCACCCTGAGTTTCGCGATGGTCCTCAAGAGCCTCACTGTGACAGCTGACAGAAGCAAAGAAAAATTAATTCAAGAGAAGCCAATGGAGATTATTTTTTTTAACTGCAAGGCAGAATTAATTATTGAAGGGAGGCACATCGCGTCCTGTTTAGCTCGGGCTAAATCCCTCCACATTTACTCATTTAGTAATTGCCACTGAACTAATAGGAACCGCCTCAATGGGGAAACTTAGGTTAATGAAATGGAAATTAGGACCATAGTTATGAAGAATTTGCATGCCAGAGAGCCAAATCCCTTAACATGTAACTCAGAACTGATTTATGGTAAATAGGTCTGCTAATAAGACAAACTCTCATAGCTGAGAGCACTGAGTTTAAAGTAGGTTACATATAGGTTTAATGGTTCTGTCCAAAAGCAGCATTATGCAGACATCAAATTGTTATATAAACCACCCAGTTTATACGTGATGCTTTTGAGCTTTTTTGAACTTGGTAACAACCATGTTCTTTTTTAAAAAGTGTTCATGTCATGCGAGCATTAATGGCAAAGCCAGCATTTATTACCCACCCAAACTCACCTTGACAAAAGGGGAGACAGGAGATGAGTTACCCACTGCAGAATTCTCAGCCCCTGATCTGCCCTTGTGACCTCAATATTTATATGGTTGGTCCAGTTCAACTTCTGGTCAATGGTAACCCACAAGATGTTCATAGTGGATAGTGGGGTTTCAGTGATGGTCATGTCATTGAACATCAAGGGAGTTGATAAGATTGCCTCTTGATCATTAGCATCTGCCCCTTTATGGTGCAAATATCACTTGCTACTTATCAGCCCAAGCCATAAGACTTGGTACCTATGGATTCGGACTACTTCAGTATCTGACGTATTGTAAATGGTGCTGAACGTTTTGCAATCATCGTCAAACATCCCCACTTCTCACTTATGATGGAGGGAAGCAGCTGATGGTAGTTGAGCCTAAGACACTACTCTGAGGAGCTCCTGCAGTGATGTCATGGTACCAAGATGGTTGCCTTCAAGAACCACAACCATCTTTCCTTGTGCTAGATTTGACTCCAATTGGTGGAGAGTTTCCAACCTGATTCCCAATCATTTCAGTTTTGCTCGGGCTCCTTGATGCCATACTTGGTCAAATGCTGCCTTGATGCCAAGGCAGTTACTCTCACTTCACCTCTGGAATTTGGCTTTTTGTCTATGTTTGAACCAAGGTTGCAATGAAGTCAGGAGCTAAGTGGCCCTGGCAGAACCCAAATTGAGATTCAGTCAGCAGGTTATCATCATGTAAGTGCCACTTGAGGCCTCTTTCCACGGTAACTTCTATCACTTTGTTGATGATTGAAAGTAGGCCAGCAGCACGGTTCAATTCCCGTACCAGCTTCCCCGAACAGGCGCCGGAATGTGGCGACTAGGGGCTTTTCACAGTAACTTCATTGAAGTCTACTCGTGACCATAAGCAATTTTCATTTCATTTCATTTCATTTCAGATAGATGAGACGGTAATTGGCTGGATCAGATTTGACTGACTCTACACAAAATCAATTGGCAGCTTTAATGAGTTATATTTTTTTCAGAAAGTCTTTAGAAATGACGTCCATCTTGAGATGCCCTCCTTCTCTGCTATCTACATCAGCAGCTTCCAACCCTGATGGTGGGAATGCTAATCTGTCATTACTGGAGGGTCTCCTACTGGCCTCAGACCCGAACCAATTGGTCCTTACCAGGTCCGTACCAGCCTCCCCGAACAGGCGCCGGAATGTGGCGACTAGGGGCCATTCACAGTAACTTCATTTGAAGCCTACTTGTGACAATAAGCGATTTTCATTTCATTTCATTTCATTAATTGCCCGATGAATCCATCCCCTGGCCTCTAATTGGGCAACTGGTCAAAGGTCACGGCAGAACTCAGGCACCAGCGTGATGCGGAGTCAGACCCAGAAACGGTCCTGCCGTTGGGGTGCCGATCCCAGAACACAAATCAACCCCACAACAATCAATCACATTGCAACACAATCACTGATATTCTTCCTCCTCCCTTGAAGGACGAGTGCCCAGAGCAGGAGGAAGCAGGCTGGATCCGGAAGGGGACAAGCACGTGTGCGTCAGCTGAGCCTCCTGGCAGATTTGGCAGCCCCACACCATGGGGCTGGCCGTGATAGAACTGGTAGCATCCAGCATCACTGAGAACATGAAGGATGGTGGTATTTCCCTGCGTTATGATCTTTCTCAAATCCCACCAGCTCACTCCGCTATTTTGCATGATGTACAGATGACAGATGGTGTGATATTGGACCTTTTACATTCTAACACATCAGCCCTCCCTCACTCTAACCTCCCCACCTGCTTTTAGCTTTTCGAGGAAGGACTGCCCCCTGTCACTGCAGCCTTGCGCTGAAGGTTGAAAGCTACACCTGCTGATCTTTCTTAACAAAGCACTTTTGCTGGATCTGCCAATCGCTGCCACAGCTCAGGCACTGGCACGGTGCTTATTGAAGAATAGTATACAGTTGGGATCAGCACAGGGTGAGTCATCATACATGACTCGGCAGCAGCTAGAGCAGGGGAAAGGGTAACGTATGTGTCGGCTCCCCAGAGGGCATGGTTGGATTTGTATACAAATCCCAGGTGTGAAGGATCATTGTGCCACTCGGATACCTGCCTGCTATTCTTAGCTTTATCAATAATCCATTATCTTTCCTGAGCTGTACTTTTACCTTAGCTATCAGTCATTTCTCATTTTTGGGAACAAAACTGCAGCTGTTCTTTTCTGTGAGTTTGTTCCTTCAAAAATAATCTTCCATATATTCTACAGAATACTACCTTCCAACTACAGATGTTTGAATTTTTCATATCAATGGGCTTTGTGGCCTTTAATTAAAACTTACCTGATGTCTCATTTCAATTGGAACTGTTTCTGCCAAGAACACTTTGATGATGGATTCTCCATCCCGGGATGCCCGGATCGCGTTTCCCGATGGGACTGAGAATCGGGTGTCTTGGGATCGACGCCAGGTGCTGACCCGATCGCGATGCTTTGACCGCCCGCTGGCAGCGGGAGTGAGGTCCACAACCGCGCACCGGTGGGGGGAGGTGTCTTAATGCAATAGGGAGACACTCCCCAGGGCCAACTGCATAGGGAGACCAGCCACAGAATCCCCTTATCTAAAGGGAGCCCCACAGAGACCCCCGCACTAAAGGGACCCCCATAGAGACCCCCTGACTAAGATGTCCCCTCCCCCCGAAGGAGACCCCTGTGTGGAAGCTAAAGAGCAGTCCAGACAGGGGCAATTCATTCTTACCGTTGTAACATTTACCTTGAAGCTCCACTTGCCCATTCCTGTGATGCGACCATCAATTCACACGAAACCAGGAGTAGAAGTAACTGTGGCTTTAATCAACTAGAACAGTGCCTGCCTGCGACTGATCTGTTAATGGGAGCCGCCTACAGGGCGACTGCTCTTTATACCTCCCTTCAAGGGGTGGAGCCAGGGGTGGAGCCCACGCAGGCCCCAACATGCTACATCATAGGTAAGACCTTACAATGGTCCATAGATGGAGCCCACATGGGCAACAGCGTAATATAGCTATGCACATGGTGAATTGTTACAGCGATACATTCACCACATCCTGGAAGTAGAGCAGCTGTGACAACCATCTAGACCCCACAGATCCATTAGCTCCAAGCCATTCATAACTTTCTCGTACTGGGCCGTGATTGACAGATTCCAAAACAACAGCTGCAGTCTCGGTTCATTTATCTCCCTTCATGGATCAGTGACTCTTAAATGCCGAAAACCCAATGGTTACAAACATCAACCACATCAAAGAGAGGTAAGTACAGTGCAATCACAGGATGCAGTGTGTGATCACGAGCCGCCTCTGCCATCGCAAAACATGTGGCTGTGCGGGAATCCCACCCATAGGCCCAAAAAATGTATGTTAATTTGTGGTGGGTTTTTCAGGGAGTTTCCTGCTGGCTCTGCCGTCGAGTTCCCCACCGCTATTCAATGTCACTTAGTCACTTTTTTGGGCCCTGGGGAGTTTCTCACCGGTTTAGCCCACACTTAGAATTCTCTTTAGCACTGGGGAGCTGAACTCGGGGATCAGGCCGCCCTGATCTCTAAGTGAGCTTGTGGGTCCCCAAACACCCCCATCCATGGGCAAAGTCACCCCCCACATATATGGACACTACCCCACACACCCCCAAGTGAGGACACACTTAGAATTCTTTGTAGCACTGGGGAGCTGAACTCAGGGATCAGGCCGCCCTGATCTCTAAGTGAGCTTGTGGGTCCCCCTCCCCCCCCCACCCATGGGCAAAGTCACCCCCCACACATATGGACACTACCCCACAACCCCCCAAGTGAGGACACCCCACTATGGGGTCCCTGGGGGTCTCCCCTCTTCAGGCTCCCACAAGCCCCCTTACAGCACCCCTTACCTTCTAGGACCCCCACCCATCACTCCCCCCAACCTCCCAGAGCTCCCTAATTACCTGCCATGTACTCCCCAACCCTTCAAACCCCCTTCCATTCTCATTTCATGGGTGTGGTCACCCTCGCTCCCTGACCCTTGGCAGTGCCATCCTTGTTCCTGGGCACCCTTTCACTGGCACCCTGCCACCCAGGTCGTGCTCCTGCTGGCTTGGCAGTGCCATCCAGGCACCTTGGCACTGCCATGGTAGCAGTGTCAAGGTGCCATCAGGGCAGTGCCAAGATGCCTGTCTTCTAGGAGGAAGGCCAGGGAGCCACCCTTCAGAAGTATTGAATTGTCTCCTTTGGGCTGTCCTGAGGTAGCTCTGAGAAGTTCTAAATCAATACCAGTTCTCCCTCTCCCTCTAGTACCTCAGCCTTGCGATCATTGTCCATCTAGCACTAGGCCGGGCGGAGGACACATCCCAGTCTTGCTGTTGCTCAGCAGACACACTCTAACTTCCAGTACAGCACACTGGGCAACAATCCAGTCAGGAAACTCTGATCAATTTTCATCTTCCAACTGTGTTCAGAACTAATGGAAGGAAAAAGAAAACTTAGCAAAGATTGGATCCTGAATCTGGAATCATCTGTATGGCTCAACTCCTCAGCGGAGAAGTTAGCTGAGCCATGGATATAGGATATAGGCTCTGATATACTTATGAACATGACAGTTCCAATCAATTGACCAGATTTCCTATTGCGTGACTTTTCCCTTGTGAACTGCAGGCTGTTTAAAGCATTCCTCACTCAAGAGGCTAATCCCAGTATAGATTTCAAATAATTGTAACCTACAGCAGCTTCATGTATCATAAAGAATCATTTATGGTGCTCTACTTGTTTCAAAGGTATCAATTGCCTGAGCATTTCCCAGCTCCAGCTGTCATTACTTGAGTTGAAGAAATATTTCTGCACAAACAGCATGATGTGTTCTTTTGCTTCAATATCCTCAGGTTTAGTCATCATGGCGCAGGATCCATTGCAGCCTTATAGACAGGTGCTGGGAATTAGCTAATTTAATGAGCTCTGTATTCATGAGGCCACCATTTCAGTTTGTGGCTGGTGGAAGGCACAATTTAGAGATTAAAATGTAATAATGCGGGGACCTTGGCAAAATGTTGGATAAACTTATTGTTAATGATCCAGATCAACAACATCCTTGGCGGGATTATCCATTTCTGAGACTAAGGGCGCGATCTTCCGGCCTCGTTACACTCGCGCTCAAGCCCGAAGATCGGGAGAGGCCAAAAACGGGAACCGCGCCAGGCATCCAACAGTTTGCGATGCAACCGGCCTGCTCCCGTAGGCGAATTCGGAATCTCGCCGTAACGTTGCGAGAAACCAATTATCACCACTTAAGGTCCATTTCTATGCAATTAAAGGGAGCCACGTGTCATCCAACAGCCTCCTGTCATTCATTGGCCTCCCCAGTAAGTGCTCACGCTGGCGCCGATTAGTACTCCTTTTGTAAAATGTGAACCTGACAGAAGGGCTTCTGTGGCGAGCCGAGGAGTGGGGTAGCCATCTTTGCTCACAGGCAAAGAGACTGGTAGTGCTGGCCTTGCCACCCCAGTTCTCGGCTGATCCTCCGCAGGGGTGGGCTGCCATGGGAGGGTGGGGGGGAGATGCTGGGGATGCAACTGGCGGGACACTCACCATGCCAACCCTTGTTTCCCAACCCCATGCCGGGAACAACCCCTGTCCCTGCCCGTATGCCCCACCGATCACCCATAACCTACACCAACTGCTGAGGCCTCTGGCTGCACGGCTGAAGGCAATCGCTAATAGGGAATTGGCAATCGTGGTTAAGTGAGCACTTGGCACATGGCAAGTGGGTTCCTGTGGGTGGGCGGGCCAAGTAACATGTGGGAGTCATTGCCCAGCATTCCAATCAAACCATGATGCCTGGACATGTGTGGGAGCCAACACCACACACCCTGCAGCCAACATCCGAACACCCAGGGGATGGGTAACAGTTCCCTGGAGACGACCAGGGCCGCAGGGTGTGTTGGAGCAACGGGAGGCGGGGGATTGGGGGGGGGGGGGGGGTTGCCTGGAGTGACAGGCAAAGGGTCCGGGGTCAGCCCGCATTGTGGAAGAAAGTGACAGAGCCATCATAATGTTTGTGCAAAGAGTTGGTTAGTGTGCTGTACAATACCCCATGCCCTATAGTGCCGTCCCCCAAACCCTTGGCCCCAAATGCCACCCCCTACCTAACCCCTCCCCCATATCCCCAATGCCCTCAGTGATGCTCAATGTGCTGGGCCCTCCTAGATCTACCACTATGTCTTGGTGTTTCGTCAGGATGCACACCTGAGGTGGAGGCAGCCAGCTGAACACCTGGTCCCATGGCCTTCAATACCACCAGCGGGCATCCTCTGGGACTGGAGGGCCGCAGCTAACTTGTCAGCGGCACATGTACAGCTGACACCGAGACGCGGCCTCATTAGAGGGGTGGAACGCGGGAGTGCTGGTGGCCACCGTTGCTGCCCCATGGGATGGGTCCGGGTTGGCACTCAGCGTCCCCTCCTGCTGGTCGGTGCCCATAGGGCCCTGGGGTTCATTTTGGGATGGAGGGGCAGCTGGTTCGAGGCCCATCTGCCCTTGCATCATCTGGCTCTGCCTGCCATGGCGATTCCCCATGGTCCGCACCATCGTGTCAACGCCCTCGGCAATGCTCCTCAGTGATTGGGACACATCCCCCAGTGACTGGGCCGTGCTCTGCAGTGCCTCAGCCATGCCCACCTGCACCTGGGTCAATCTCCGCAGCGCCTCGGCCATTGCCATGTCCCACAGAACCCATCAAGGTCGGCCTGGTACTGGGCGACATCCAACAGGTTGAGGAGGAGGAGGTGCCAAGGAGGCACTGCATGAGGCGTTGTGTGTACCGACAGCGCCTGTCATTCGAGGATCTGCCGGACTGGGCACGCTGTCGAAGACTCCGGCTGAACAGGGAGACAGTGCGACTTATCTGCCAGATAATGGTGCACCTGGCACATGGGGGTATGGGGAAGGACACCTGCTCTCGGTGCCCATCAAGAAGATGGTTGTCTTAAACCTTTATGCGATGGGGTCCTTCCAGGCACTGAGTGGGGACCTGTCCAGAATCTGACAGACCTCGGTGCAAAGGTGCATTCATGCTGTCACGGAGGCCCTTTATGCCCAGCTGGCTCAATGCATCCATTTCAATGTGGACCAAGTCCACCGAATGCCCGGGCAGTGGGGTTCGCCGCCATCGCCGGGATTCCCCGGTCCACGGGGTGATCGATGGGATGCTTGTCCCCCTACGAGCGTCTGCAGGTGACAGGCAGCTCTACACAAACCAACAGGGGTTCCACTCGATGAACAGCTGGTATGTTACCATCGGATACGCATCATGCACATCTGCGCCCGCTATCCGGACAGTGTGCATGACACCTTCATCCTGGCACACCTCCCACTGGTGGGTTCTCAGGCAGGGCAGGACAGTGAAATTGAAGAGATGGGATTCCCCCCAGGTTCTCACCTGTTCCAATCACACAGCAATTTTATATTGGAGCAGACAAGGCCTCGGATCGGAAGCCTGCTGTGATGATGTCCATTCAGATACTTCATCAGTTGAACAAAAAGGGATTTATTTACAAGTCAGTTACAGGAGTTGCATGCTCACAGCTAATCCAGAGTACCGCTGCACTCGGAGAACCCCTCCCCCTGGAGAGATTCCCCACGCTGAGTCCCAATTGGTCACCCAGACAATGTGACTCTTACTCGGTTGAGTTATTTTAAAGGGTGAATCACCACATCCCTCCCCCTTTAACTTCTTGATATAATCGTTCATGTCTAATTTACTAAGTCCTAAATTCTAACTAAACATTATATACATGGGTCGGACAATTATAAATGGAGCCTTTGAGAGGGTTCCCTGACCCTTGTTACTGAGATGCTTCTCCCGGATCGACATTGGCTGCATAGACAGGCGCCGCTTCTGGCACAGGCAGTTCATCACCATTTGCTGCCAAGGAGACATCAGTTATGTCAATAACAGGCCGAGCAGGTGCTGGGGATCCAACTTGATCCACTACTGAAGATTCTCACATGTATGGCTTCATTTATCATAAATATCCGTGTTGTACTCTGTGAATCCCGACTTGTTTTCAGATTACTTTTGTTGGCCTTTATCCTCATGGGTAAAATGGAAATGCGAGGATCAGTCTCATTCAGTTTCACTAGCAGCTCTGCTGGTAGAATTCCCATTATCGTATTTGGAGTGGTACAGTAGCTAAGGAGGCCAGGATTTTCTTTCGGCCAGGCTTGAATGTTTGGACGGCTCTCTCAGCTAGTCCGTTCGAAGCTGGGTGGTAAGGTGCAACTCCAATGTGTTTAATACCATTGAGAACTGTGGTAACTCAGCACTTGTGAATACAGTTCCATTGTCTGAAACCAGGGGCGGGATTCTCCGACCCCCCGCCGGATCGAAGAATCGCTGGGGGGGCGGCGCGAATCCCGCCCCCGCCGGCTGCCGAGTTCTCCGGCGCCGGGGTTTTGGCGGGGGCGGGAATAGCGCTGCGCCAGTCTGGGGCCATTGGCAGCGGCCACCCCAGTGATTCTCCGGCCCACGATGGGTCGAGTGGCCGCCCGTTTCCGGCCGGTCCCGCCGGCGTAAATCACAACGGGTCCTTACCGGCAGGACCCGGCTCCACGGGCGGCCTGCAGAGTCCTCGGGGGGACGCGGGGGGACCTGGCCCCATGGGGTGCCCCCACGGTGGCCTGGCCCGCGATTGGGGCCCACCGATCCACGGGCGGGCCTGTGCCGTGGGGACACTCTTTCCCTCCGCAACGGCCTCTGTCAACCTCCGCCATGGCCGGTGCGGAGAAGAACCCTCCTGTGCATGCACTGGGATGATGCCAGCACACGCTGGTGCTCCCATGCATGCGCCAACCCGCGTCGGCCGGCGGAGGCCCTTCGGCGCCGGTTGACGTGGCGCCAAGCCCTTCCGCGCTGGCTGGTGCGGCGCCAAACACTCTACCGCCGGCCTAGCCCCTGAAGGTGCGGCCCGACGCCGGAGTGGTTCATGCCATTCCTCGGCGCCGGAGTGGCCCCCCCCGCCGGTTCGCGTGGATTCCCGCCCCTGGACTTCAGGTAATCCGTGAGGTGAAAAGCATTGACGTAATCTTTCGAGGGTAGCATGCAATGTGGGTGAGTTCCCCTCAAAAATCAGTCATTTTCAAACCCAGGGTCATGACCCGCGGGTTGGTCGCGGGTGGGTGTCGGGAGGGTCGCAGGGCCGTGCGTCGAGGCATTCTCAATTGCGGAAAGTAGCGCCCAACAGCATGACCGGCTTCTAAAAATTCCAGCCGCAACTGGTTTTCAGAATGCCGGCCGTTCTGCGCACGCATGCCCCCTCAGCAGTGCGTAGGACCTGAGACCAGCGGCGCAGTACTCCCTCCTCCTGACCTCAGCGTGCTGACCCAGGAGCAGATTGTTTTTTTAAATCGCTGGAGTCTTCCTGCCTGGAGCAGTGGCAGAGAGCATGTCACATGCCCCAACACTAAGGTCACGTGTTCTGGGCGCGAGAGAGATTCCTCCATTTTGAAGCTGCCAGCCGTGCTGCTTTGAGCTCTGGGGCCTCTGGTGAACAACCCATGAAAAAGAAGCTGGAAACAGGAACAAAGCAGAATAAAGATGATTACTTGAGGTATGGGTTAATAATTGAACCAATGCAAATCAGAATCCAAAGTTAATTTGTGTTATATGCAGGGAAGCACTAGCTAATGAAAGATTAAATTCCTCAAAACTTCAAAGGCATTGTAAGATTAAGCAGAGTGAGTTCGAGGACAAACCTCCTGACTTTTTTCAATGGATGCAATCAATTCTTAACTCATCAACTGAAGTCCTCAGCAGAAATGTAACGCTGAATAACAAAGCAAGTGAGATCATGAGAACCAAGCAGGCTCACCTGTCACATTAAATGTGGCGCAGTGGTTAGCACTGGGGCTGCAGTGCTGGGGACCCGGGTTCAAATCCTGGCTGTGCAGGTTAGGTGGATTGGCCGTGCTAAATTGCCCCATAATTGGAAAAAAAATAAATAATTGGGTACTCTAAATTTATTTTTTAGAAAATGTTGGGTCGCAAGGTTCAGGCCACGTGGGTCACGAAGTTTTGCCGGCGTGGGTCATGAAGATCAGGTCGCGTGAGTCACAAAGGTTGGCCGGTGTGGGTCGAGAATGTCAGCCAATGTGGGTCCCGAAAGATGGCCTGTTGGTAAAAATAGGTCCCGGGCAAAAAAGTTTGAAAAACACTGTCAAAAACCATCATCCATTTAGAGTGTGCATCATTGGGCCCAGGAATGGACCAAAATAATTGATATGGATTCGAACCCATAGCCGGCCAGGCAATTTCCAAGGGTGCAGTGGTAGCAGGCATCCTTTGTTGCAGTTGACACTGTAGACAGCTCTTGACTAGGCTCTCTATATTGGCATCATGCGAGGCCACCACACAAACCTCCAGCCAAATATCCCCATCTTAGAGTTGCTAGGATGAGTGCTGTGCAACTCTGGTAAAAGAAGCCCTCTGCCTGGAACAGGAACCACGAGCTGGATTTTCTGATTTTGAGGCTGTGTCCGGAGGAAGTGTCTGGTTTTACGACGAAAAAATCAGCGAGGCCCCAGCACCGATCCTCCGACCGGTGAGGGGCTAGCAACCGCGCCACTTAAAACGCTCGCCCTTCCCGATATAGACGCCTGGAGAATTGCCGGGTCCGTGGCGACGGCCTTCAGCAGTCGCGTCACGCAACATGGCACCGGACGTGCGCGGACCCGACCTGCCAGATAGTGCCCCCTGAGCACCCTCTCACCATCCCCGGGCCACCCCTCACCAGTCCCCCCAGCCCTCGCGGAAACCCCCCTCGCCAGCAACGCTGCTCCTGGCCGACTGTAGCGTCGCTGAACACAGTCTGCAGCCACGACACCGGGTTCCGACTACTGAGACCACGCATCCCCCGTGCGGTCGGGAACTCGCCTCATCGGGGGCGGAGCATCGGGGGAGGGCCTTCAGGTAACGTCCTGAGGCCATTCCAATGTGTGCAACGTACTCCTCGATGATTCGGTTTTGGAGGGGGCGGAGAATCTGAAAACAGGAGGCGGGCATAAACATGGATTCTCCGCCCGATCGATGATTACGATATCGATCGGGCAACGGAGAATCCCACCCCACTACTCTTGCTTCCCAGAGGGCGTTGACCTCCTTACAGCACTGGATTTTTTTTCTTCAGTCGTTTATGCGATGTGGGTGTCGCTGGCAGGGCCAGCATTTAAGAATCAACCACATTGCTGTGGGTCTGGAGTCATATATAAGCCAGACCAGGTAAAGATGACAGATTTCCTTCCCTCAACGAATTTTTAACATTATTAGTGTCACAAGTAGGCTTACATTAACACTGCATTGAAGTTACTGTGAAAATCCCCAGGATCCCAGGTTCGATTCCGGCTTGGGTCACTGTCTGTGCGGAGTCTGCACATCCTCCCCGTGTGTGCGTGGGTTTCCTCCGGGTGCTCCGGTTTCCTCCCACAGTCCAAAGATGTGCAGGTTAGGTGGATTGGCCATGATGAATTGCCCTTAGTGTCCAAAATTGCCCTTAGTGTTGGGTGGGGTTGCTGGGTTATGGGGATAGGGCGGAAGTGTTGACCTTGGGTAGGGTGCTCTTTCCAAGAGCCGGTGCAGACTCGACGGGCCGAATGGCCTCCTTCTGCACTGTAAATTCTATGAAAAATCCCCTCGTCACCATATTCTGGCACCTGTTAGGGTACACTGAGGGAGAATTCAGAATGTTCAATTCACCTAACAAGCACATCTTTTGGGACTTGTGGGTTGAAACCGAAGCACCCAGAGAAAACCCACGTAGACACAGGGAGAACGTACAGATTCCATACAGACAGTGACCCAAGCCAGGAATCAAACCCGGTCCCTGGAGCTCTGAAGCAACTGTGCTACCCACTGTGCTACCATGCCATCCATTCGGGAACCAGATGGGTTTTTACAACAAACGACAATGGTTTATTTTTTTTTCACTTTTTGAATGTTTACTTCAAATTCCACCATCTGCCCTGGTGGGATTCGAACCCAGGTCCCCAGAGTATTACACTGGCTCTCTGGATTACTAGTCCAATGACAATACCAGTATGCCACTGCCTTCCGTCCTCCTGGTGACACTCCTCGAGCTGACTGCCACTGCCACTTCCTCCCAGGCGGCACTGGCTGTCCTGTGGCTGACCCTCTGAGACTCTTGGGGAACGGCATCCCATCTTATTTCAACCGCGGCCGACAGTCTGCCTGGTCGGCAGCCCTGAATTGTGGGCTGGTCTCATCGTGATATGGCTGCGAGCTGTTTGGGGCTGGTTGTGCAGGATCAGTTTAAGTGATGCTCTCCATTGTTAACGGGGGCCTGGCGAGTGCGGTCCCATCATATCAGCCGGCAGGACAGTCATATGCGACGTGAAGCCCGTGGGGCCTCGTTAAGTGATCCAATTAGCGTATTATAGCGGTGACAACCTCGTCGGACAGAGCATTGGGAAGGTCATGGCAGTTTCCGCTCACTACCACACTTTATCATAATAATCTATATTGTCACAAGAAGGCTCACATTAACACTGCAATGAAGTTAATGTGAAAAGCCCCTAGTCGCCACATTCCGGCGCCTGTTCAGGTACACAGAGGGAGAATTCAGAATGTCCAATTCACATAACAGCACGTCTTTCGGGACTTGTGGGAGGAAACCGGAGCACCCGGAGGAAACACACGCAGACACAGTGAGAACGTGCCGACTCCGCACAGACAATGACCCAAGCCGGGAATCGAACCTGGGACTCTGTGAAGCCTTAGTGCTAACCACTGTGCTACTGTGCTGCCTCCTTTGAAACATTTCCATTAAACCGTGCCCAGAGTCAGCGGGAGTGTTTTCCCCACTAATTCTTCGGATTGCAGGAGGAGTGTACCCACCAACGGAAAAATGCAAGATCGGAAGCTGCCTCACAAAATGTGAATCAAAAGGAGAATTTTTTTTAAACTTCAACGGAGCTCTGAGGTTAATAGCTGCAGGGTCGACGGTAGTGACCTTCTAATTTATTATGCCTTTGAAAGTCTGAGACATGAAGAATGATCTGTGATTAATCTGTCTGAGTTTAATGGATGTCAGAGGCTGAACGAAGAAGGAATCATCAAAAGAGCTCCTTCCAATTGTTTCCAAACAGGTGGCCTTGGTTGTTGATGGTCTAGTTTTCATCTGTCTCAGGATTAATTAGCAAAAGGATTTATAAATTAATGAACACAGGAATTTGTTTTGTTATGCTCTTGTCGTAGCATAAGCTGCTTCCTTGATGTACAACTCTGACAAAGGAAGTTTCAGACTTGGAGATAGCTTTAACACGTTCATTAAACGATTAACAATTCTCCAACTTGGATTCGACGCTACTGTAAATCCTGCTATAGCTACTCAGACTGACGAACTAGTCTGCTACAATCCACGTGGTGGGAGTGATGTTCACTCAACCCTGTGTCTATACTCACTGAGAGTCTCCACTGGAAAGAGACTATGTGTGATGTGTCCTTTTACATGGGTTGGTGTAATGCCCTCCTGTGGTAGTGTCACCTCTGTGTGTATCGTGAATGCCCATTGGTCGTGTCCTATCTTACTGACCTATTGGTTGACTGTCTGTGTGTCATGCCTCTGGTGTTCCCTCTAGTGTCTAGCTAGGTGTAGTGTATGTACATTAACCCTTTTGTGTACTTACAGTGATGTATATCACCACATCCCTCCTTTTTTCATGTTACATATTTTCTGTACAGTGTTAAAGAAAATTGAACAAACTAGGTAGATGACTGATACTCTGTACAAGTTATGATAACAGTGATCATTAAACAATAAGTCCAAATCATATGCACGAGTCCAAAGTTCATTAATTATTATGGTCGAGTGGCTTTCTTGTTTGGTTGGTGAGTTGGTGATGTTGATGGTGGCATTGCTTTGGAAACGCCATCAGTGTCCCTGTGCTGAAGGAACCAAGAAGTGGTCACATCACTTCGTTGTCGGATTTGGACACTTTTTTTTTCTTTTGATGCTTGTGCTGGTAATTCTTGATGGCATCTATCCTGAAAGCCAGGTTGCCTGTTGGTAGTGCAGCAAACGTGAATTGGTAAGATGCATCATCCTGCCATGGTATGTCATTGTACTGAGCTGAGCAGTAACAGTGTCCCTCATGGGCAGAGTTGTACCATGTCGTACCAGTCGTAGTTCCATTGGTGTTGTGTTTGTCGTGCTTGTTGTTGACGCTGTTGCCTTTGGTACGCTTCTTGTTATTGTCGTTGATGTTGTTGTTGTGGTTGGTTTTGTTGCCGTGTTTGCTGCGCTCAAGGACCACACTCTGTGGATAATACGAGTCCTTCACACAGTTACTCGTGTTAGCGTGCTTTGTGGCATCTGTCTCATTGAGCGTGCTGTCACTGAGTTTGTGGCGCTCCCCGTCTGGAGTCATGTCCGGCTTACTTGAATCAGCTTTGGCTTGTCGATGCTCCCCGTCTGGAGTCTGGTCTGTTTCACCGGAGTCAGTTTTGGTTTCTTGATGCTCCCCGTCTGGAGTCATTTCAGGTTCACTTGCATCTTCTGAGGTTTCTTGATGCTCCCCGTCCGGAGTCAAAACGTTCAGGAATGCATTTGCTTGTGGAGAGCCTCGAGCGAATGAGGTTTGAAGTAACGTAGTGTCACTGGAATCACCAGTAGTCTCACTGTGATTGTCGAGTGCCTCTGTACATTCTAGCTGAGGTCTATCACATTGCACATCTGGTATGGGAAGTGGGATGCCGTTGTCACTTGTCTCACATACAGTGGGTAGAGCCTCAGTGTCTTCTTGTCGTTCACTTGAGCTGGGTAGACCATCAGAGTCTTCTTCTGGTGGCTCAAATAATCTGGGTGGACTGTCATAGTCTGCTTGCTGTACACTTGAGCGTGGCAGTCTGTCAGAGTCTCCTCCTTGTTCACTGGAGCGTGGTAGATTGTCATAGTCTTCTTCTTGTTCAGTGGAGCGTGGTAGACTGTCATAGTCTGCTTGCTGTACACTTGAGCGTGGCAGACTGTCATAATCTTTCTGTTGTTCACTTGAGCATGGCAGACTTGCATTATCTGCTGCTGGTTGCTCAGAGGAGGTTGCTAGACCCTCATGGTCTTGTTCATGCAAGGACTGCGCTTTGCAGCCTTGCATTGCTTCTATCGTGGAGGCTGTCCACGAGCTCGCTGTGGAGGCTTGTGTCACTCCCTCTGTGGAGTCTTGCAGCATTTCCTGTGTGGAATCATGCATTGGTCTTGCTGTGGGGACTGTCATCACTTCTTGTTCATGCAAGGACTGCGCTCTGGAGTCTTGCGTTGCTTCTATCGTGGAGTCTTTCATCGCTTTCTGTGTGGACGCTGGGCCCCTTTGGGTGCGTGGACCACTCTCTGTGTGGAGTCGGGGACCCTTCGCGGTGCGTGGACCACTCTCTGTGTGGCAGCAGGCCGCTCTCTGTGGGCTTGTACTGCTCTCTGTCTCTTGGTGTCAGGCCGCAGCATAATCCTGCACTCAAGAGTCGGGATGTCATACCTGCTGGGCTGAAGATCCTCAAATCCGAAGAACTCGTCGTCGGGGTCCTCAATGTGCAACACGTCTAGTTGCGGTTCGGGTTTGGTACTGAGATAGCCTCCTGAGTGAAAGCTTCGTCTGAGTCGTTGTCTTCCAAGACCATATCATCACGTTTTGTGTCGGAACTGGCATTGGACTCGCGATGTCCAAAGAAGAATTCAAGGTCTGAGTCATAGTCTTCAAGTACTGTATCATCTCTTTGGGTGGTGCTAACTGCTTGTTGCAGGGTTCTGTGGAGGTTACTTTCAGCTACTGGTCGAATTTCAGGCATTGTGCTGTCGTTCCAGGTGAAAGAATCTGGTTTTGAGGCTTTAAGTTTTTTTTTGTGTTTTGGTACATTTCCCCTTTAAGCGGGGGTGGTCCGGGGCCTCTGACGTCATGACGCCTGTGACGTAGAGCGTAGGAGGCGATTGCGCATGCGCAGATCGCTGTTCCTTTACTTGGGGCCTTGTTCTCAATTGCGCATGCGCGGCTTCTTGAGCATGCACAAACGGACCTTCCCGTGCTGTGCGATCTTCGCGCAACTGCGCATGTGCAGCACCTTTTCCAAGATGGTTGCAATTCAAAACTGCCGTTCGTTGCTGCAAGCCTACCACGCGGTGAGTTTTGGCGCCTCTTTTACCTTTTCTTCTTGTATGTTCCTCGCAGAATTCTTGGAATTTGTCCAGGACTGCCTGGAAATCGCTCTTGTTTTGCCCCTTTGAGTATTTGAAGGTCTGGAAGATTTCAGCTGCTTCTGGACCTGCGATGATAAGTAGAAGCTTTATTTTCTCTGCATCCGTCACGCCATCTAGGTCGGACGCTACCAGGTAGATCTCGAATCTCTGCCTGAACCAATGCCAGTTTTCACTGAGATTGCCTTGGTACCTGAGCGGTTATGGAACCTGAATCCTGAACATCATCTTGCCTGGCTGTTGTTCCTGGTTGTCACTGTTTGCTGAGTTGCAACTATATGGATTTAACAGTCCACTCCTGGAACAATGTTTTGTTATAGAATTTACAGTGCAGAAGGAGGCCATTCAGCCCATCGAGTCTGCACTGGCTCTTGGAAAGAGCACCCTACCCAAGGTCAACACCTCCACCCTATCCCCATAACCCAGTAACCCCACCCAACACTAAGGGCAATTTTGGACACTAAGGGCAATTTATCAAGCCAATCCACCTAACCTGCACATCTTTGGACTGTGGGAGGAAACCGGAGCACCCGGAGGAAACCCACGCACACACGGGGAGGATGTGCAGACAGTGACCCAAGCCGGAATTGAACCTGGGACCTTGGAGCTGTGAAGCAATTGTGCTATCCACAATGTTACCGTGCTGCCCCTATGCTCTTGTTGTAGCATAAGCTGCTTCCTTGATGTACAACTCTGACAAAGGAAGGTTCAGACTTGGAGATAGCTTTAACACGTTTATTAAACTATTAACAAATCTCCTACTTGGATTCGATGCTATGGTTAATCCTGCTATAACTAGTCAGACTGACGAACCAGTCTGCTACAATCCACGTGGTGGGAGTGATGTTCACTCAACCCTGTGTCTGTACTCACTGAGAGTCTCCACTGGAAAGAGACTGAGTATGTGTGATGTGTCCTTTTATATGGGTTGGAGTAATGCCCTCTTGTGGTAGTGTCACCTCTGTGTGTATCGTGAATGCCCATTGGTCGTGTCCTATCTTACTGACCTATTGGTTGACTGTCTGTATGTCATATCTCTGGTGTTCCCTCTAGTGTCTAGCTAGGTGTAGTGTATGTACATTAACCCTTTGTGTGCTTACAGTGATGTATATCACCACAGAATTGTCAGCATATTCTCTGTATTTGGCGTCCGTAAAAAGATGTCTTAAAATGTGTCCACTTTAACGCACGTATCCCTTGTGTAAAAAATGCCCTTCCAGAAATTTACAGTTTCCTAACTTTTGAAGTTTACAATTTACATGTTTTATTTCCAGTTTTTCCAATTCCCAACTGGGAATGTTGCAGATATTTGGTTTCGCAACACATCTGTCCAGAGAACTTCATTTTAATATTAATTTAGATCATGACCATTTCAGTTTGACACTCAAAACAACACATTTTATGGGGCTTTCAGGGAGGCTGTGCTGAGCTTCCAGCCCGTACTCAGCATGAGTGTAATGAGCCTCAATAAATATGAATCCAGGGATAAGAAGATTTGCTCTGGCTTCCATGGATGGGTTCTATTTCATTCACTGCAAGCTTTTTTTTACGGGCAGTCATATGTGATCTTCAGAAGGAAAACTGTCTCCTGCCAATATTTGTGAACATCATAATTTGTGCTCAGTTACCTTCACGACCCTCCAAGCTAATCCTCATACCACCATTTTCAGCAACTATTATAACCAGTGATAGTCACACAGTAACTTCCTCAGGTGGTGTTTCAAATGGATGAAGAGCTGGAACAATGCACTCACGTTGCGTCCGGAGGAAGGAAGAACTCATTCTTCCTTTCTGAACTTGGTTAATAATGCAAATTAGGCGGCAGTGAACATGGTCAATAGAAATTGCAAGTAAAAATGGGCTGCCACTCGTCATTGTCTGTTAAGCACCATTGACTAAAGTAAAAATGTCTCCTCCAGTGCTTACAGAGTCGTATTTATAACAAGCGGGAGTTGCACCCATTGTAAGCGGTCCCATTTAAGAGAGAAAGGCTCTTACACTGCTGTTGGGGCCAACAGTAGTCACGCTATGAATGGCTGTGCTAATATGAAAGTGACTTCCCTGCCACCAAACATGTCTGCCTTCCCAGCATTTCATCAGGACTAACTGGGCAGGTGACTCGTTTAAGAAACGACCCATCAGGTCTGCTCCACCATTCATGACCGATCTGATGTAACAATCCTCAACTCCACTTTCCTGCCTTACCCCATAATCTTTGATTCCTTTACTGATTAAAAATTTGTCTATCTCAGCCTTGAACATACCTAACGACACAGCCTCGACAGCTCTCTGCGGTATATAATTCCACAGATTCACTACCTTCTGAGCGAAGAAATTCCCCCTCAAATCTGTCTTAAATGGATAACCCCTTACTCTGAGATGACACCCTCTGGTCCCTGACTCTTCCACAAGGAGGAACAAGGCGGCACGGTCGCACAGTGCATTGCTGCCTCCCAGCACTAGGGACCTGGGTTCAATTCCGGCCTTGGGTGACTGTCTGTGTGGAGTTTGCATGTTCTCCCCGTGTCTGCATCGGTTTCCTCTGGGTGCTCCGGTTTTCTCCCACAGCCTAAAATGTGCAGTTAGGTGGATTGGCCGTGCTAAATTGCCGCTTAGTGTCCAAAGATGTGCAGGTTAGGTGGGGTTATAGGGATGCGACAGGAGTGGTTCTCGGTGGGGTGCTAATTCAGAGGGTCAGTGCAGACCCAATAGTCCAAATGGCCGCCTGCCTTCTAAGGTTGCCTCTCATTCTTCTAAACTCCAACGAGTACAGGCCTAACCTACTCAACCTCCCCTCATAAGAAAGTCCCTCCACACCCGGGATCAATCTAGTGAAGCTTCTCTGGGTCCACTTTCCCTTGGGCTTCAAAAGGGTGCACAGGTGGCACGTTGATATAAATAACATTTGAGAGGTCACAGTTCTTTGTTGGAACATTGGACTCTCAGACATGAAGAGAAATGTAAAATGGAGTAACCACTGAACGACCTTTTAGTTGCCGCAGAGATGAAAAGCAGAAACTCAAAGTGCCGGGACTCCACAGACATGCATTAACACCTGCGAGAAACAGGTTAATGTTTTATGTAGAGACCTTTTGTCAGATTGGAAAAGGAAGCTGGATGAACCTCTTTCTTCCGATGGGAATAAAACAGCAAGAAGAGAACAAGAGGCAAAGATCACTAGTCAAATATGCTAAATACAAGTACAAAGAGATGGATTTAACAGCTTGTGTATAGAGTTGGAAATGTCAGGTGTTAGATGATCAAAATAGCAAACCTCTGGAGGTTGCTTGAAATCATTCATCGTCAAGGTAAGAGGTTCACAGCTATTTTCTCAATAAGATCTCAGGTTTTGGGTGTTGTGGGCCACACCCCTTACAACAATTTCAAAACTATCATTTAAAATTAATAATTTAATGTACTTTTGGAAACGCACCTTGTCCCATTGATCTCTCTCTCTCTCTCCCCCTCTCGCTCTCTCTTTCAACCTTTCCACACCCTGACGGTTCACAGGCCAAGTCAGACTTTTGTCTGTTTCTGTGGTTAATTATTCCTGGACCAGGTCGCTAGTGTGTCGTCAGGGGCTTATAGCTTGCGGGGCATTACACCACATCAAGCAAAGCCACGCTCACACAAACTAAGGGGGCAATTTAGCGATGCAGTCCTGCACGTCTTTGGACTGTGGGAGGAAACCAGAGCACCTGGAAAAAGCCCACACAGACACGGGGAGAATGTGCAAACTCCGCACAGACAGACCCCTGGCTGGAAACAAACCGGGGTCCGTGGCACGGTGAGGCAGCAGCACTAACCATTGTGTCACCGTGCCGATAGGCCACTATGGCCATTTCTAAATTCAGATTGTTGTCACTCTCTCTAGACATGTTGGATCCCTTATCAAAGTCAGAAATCTGAATAGATGGCTGTTGTTTGCATTTTGAATGTATTTGTATGTGATTCCGCTGAAAGTGGCCAACAGAGGAATCCTTCACAAACACTCCATGAAGCAGCGGCTGGAGTAATTCGTCAAATACAGTGAGAAACAGTTCCCTGTTCTACATGATGAAGCTAAGGTTTACAGACCTACCAACTCTCGCAGGTTCATCACGAGGTATGTGACTTCTGAGCCTCACTCATGATCCATCACTGGCACTTTCAAATCCCGTGGGTTTAGTGTCAGTTTACTGGTGCCGTGATTTGAAAAGTGGAGACTGTGAGCCCTCGAGGTTCTCTGGAATCTTTGCAGGGGATCCACAAAGAGAAAGTGTTCATCAACTCGGTCAGTGAGCCAAAAACGGGGGCTGCTCATAACTGGTGGAATGAATAGCAGCTGAAACATGGTCCTTTGGAATTGGACCAGGGATGGCTCAACAGATTTTGGTGAGGTGGTGAGATAAAAACTGAAAGTGCTGAAAACATTCAGGTAGCACCTGGGGAGAGGGAAATAGAATTAACATTTCACGTCAATGGGAATCAGGTGGTCACATGCATCTGCTGCCCTTATCTTCGTGGTTGAGATTGTGGGTTTGGAGGTCAATGTCGAAGGATGGTTGGCGAATTGCTGCAGTGTATCCTGTAGATCGTATACGCTACTGCTATTGTGCGTCAGTGGGGGAGGGAGTGAATGTTTAATGTGGTGGACAGGATGCCAAACAAGCAGGCTGCTTCATCCTGGATGGTGTCGAACTGCTTGAGTGTTGTTGGAGCTGTATTCATCCAGATATGTGGAGATTATTCCATCACACTCTTGACTTGTGTCTTGTTGATGGGTGACATGATTTGGGGAGACACGTGGTGCAGAAATGCAACCAAACTGCCCTTGTAGCCCTAATGTTTATAAGGCTGGTCTGATTCAGTTTCTGGTCAATGGTAATCCCCAGGATGTTGATATTGGGGATTCAGCGATGTTAAGGGGAGATGGTTAGATTTTCTCGATGTAGTGCCTGTTACCTGGCACTTGTGTACCATGAATGTTTTTCATCACTTGCCAGCCCAAGTCAGGATATTGTCCTAGTCTTAGTGCATGGACTGCTTCATTATTACCGACGGTGCCGAACATTATGCAATCACCAGTGAACACCACAACTTCTGACCTTACAATAGAAGGGAAGTCATTGGTGAAGCAGCAGAAGAGGGTTGAGCCGAGGACATTACCCTGAGGAAATCGTGCAATGATGTTCTGGGGCTGAGAAGGTTGCCCACCAACAACCACAACTATCCTCCTTTGTGCCTGGTTGGACTCCAACCAGTGTAGATTTGTCACCCTCATTCTGATTTAATTCAATTTTACGAGGGCCACATGATGCCACCCTCAAAACATTTCTAGGGGCTGAATTCTTCCGCCCCACCCACTGCAAGATCGTCATGGCTGGGATACATTATTAATATTACTATCATTATTATGTAATGGTCCATTGACCTCAGGCAGGAATATCCGGTCATGAGCGGGCACAGCCGGAGAATCTCACCCTAATTTTGTGCGAGTTCCATGGAGTGTTTCCCGCCAGCATTTTCGGTGAGATCCACACTAGCAATCATCCACACTTAGTATTTTTTCTTTGGAGCTTGGAGAGTTTCTCTCCATTCCAGCCCACACTTGGAAATGTTTTCAGCAGTGTGGAGCTGAACTGGCCACAAGACTGGCTCCTCAAAGATCTGGCCGCCACCCATGGACAATGTCACCCCCACATGTATAGGCATTCTCACAAATCCCCCCTTTGCAAGGACACCCCACTATGGGGTCTCCGAGAGACCCTCCCCCTTTCATGCCTTCACACCCCCCTTTGGATTGGATTGGATTTGTTAATTGTCAAGTGTACCGAGGTACAGTGTAAAGTATTGTTCTGCGTACGGTCCTGACAGATCATTCCATACATGAAAAAAAACATAGGGCATACATAAATACACAATGTAAATACGTAGAAACAGGCAACGGGCGAAGCATACAGGAGTGCAGTACTACTCAGTAGAGAAGATATGAATGGCTGGGGCAGCACGGTGGTGCAGTGGGTTAGCACTGCTGCCTCAAGGTGCCGAGGTCCCAGGTTCCATTCTGGGTCACTGTCTGTGTGAAGTTTGCACATTCTCCCTCTGTTTGCGTGGGTTTCACCCCCACAACCCAAAGATGTGCAGGGTAGGTGGTTTGGCCACGCTAAATTGTCCCTTAATTGGGAAAAAAAATGAATTGGACACTCTAAATTAATTTTTTTTAAAGTAGAGAAGATATGTGAAGAGATCAGATCAGTCAATTAAAGAGTCATTTAGGAGTCTGGTGACAGCGGGGAAGAAGCTGTTTTTGAATCTGTTCGTGCATGTTCTCAGACTTTTGTATCTCCTGCCCGATGGAAGACGTTGTAAGAGTGAGTAAGCCAGGTGGGAGGGGTCTTTGATTCTACTGCCCGCTTTCCCAAGACAGTGGGAGGTGTAGACAGAGTCAATGGATGGGAGGGTTTGTGTGATGGACTGGGCTGTGTTCACGACTCTGTAGTTTCTTACGGTCTTGGGCCGAGCAGTTGCCAGACCAGGCTGTGATGCATCCAGATAGGGTGCTTTCTATGGTGCATCTGTAAAAGTTGGTAAGTATAGGTGTGCCCCCCCCCCACTTTTTCAGGATACCCACCTTTCACCCCCCCAAACTTTATGAGGCCATTTAATACGCCCCATCCCCCCTTTCATGGGCATGGCCCCCCTCAGGCCCTGACCCTTGGCAGTGTCACCATCACTCGGGCACCCTGGCACTGGAACCCTGGTAGTGCCCCTGCCTGCCTGATAGTGTCACCTGGACACCCTGGCAGTGCCAGAGTGGCAGTGCCAAGGTGTCAGGATTGAAGTGCCAG
Source organism: Scyliorhinus torazame (assembly GCF_047496885.1). Taxonomy (NCBI): domain Eukaryota; kingdom Metazoa; phylum Chordata; class Chondrichthyes; order Carcharhiniformes; family Scyliorhinidae; genus Scyliorhinus; species Scyliorhinus torazame. The sequence goes on along the minus strand of NC_092723.1, from coordinate 65,434,414 downwards.
GGTGCCCATGTGTCAGCGGGAGTGCCAAGATGCACCCCTGCTCTGTCCCCAAGCACCCAGGGGTATCAAATTGTCTGGAGACCCTACCGCACCAGATGTCTTACACCTGGTCCACGCTTCTGTGACCAGTACTAAATGGTGCCTTGGTGAGTTTCCCAGGCGAGGTCATTAGGCCCTGGGTGGCGGTGAATCCGGTGCATGCATATTTAAAAGAGCTGAAAGGCATATTTGGATCTCTATCATCATGAATCTTGCCTCTCGTGGGATTCAACGGCCTTGGCCCGACACCAAGTCGGGCGCAACGAGGCCGTTAAATCGAGTCTTCTGTCAAATACTGTCTTCATATCAAGGACAGTCACTCTCACCAGATGTTGTTTGACTGCTTTCAAAGGTGCCTCCAGAATTCATTTTCTCAGGGCCTTGCACTGATACAGAGTTGTCACTGACCCCACTGTCACTCAACTGCTGCTGCCCTCCCTATTTGTCACGTGCCATCTTCTTAAGAAGTATCACCAATCTGTTTGGAAACAGAGCATTATTCCCCTTTCCTGATTATCTCTAATCTGTGTCTAATAGACTCTGGCATTTTGAAGGGCGGTTAAGGCATGCAGAACTGTCAAGTTTTATTTATTTATTCATTTGTGGGATGTGGGCATTACTGGCTAGATCAATATTTATTCCCCATCCCTAATTTCCTTTGAGAAATTGGTGCTAAGCTGCCTTGTTGAACTGCTGAAATCCTTGAGGTACACCCTCAGTGCTACTAGGGAGGAAGTGCCAGGATTTGGACCCAATTAAGTGGACTGATTTGCCCTAGGTGGTGTCAGGTTTCTTGAATGTTATCGGAGCTGCACTCATCCAGGCATGTGAGGGACAGTAAGGTCACAGTCCAAAAAGGTGGATTTGCTGTCCAGGTGAGCTGTCTTTAATGTGAAAGTAGAATCCAAATGACTGTTTTATTGAGGATTAAGTACTTTAGGGAGTTTAAATCTATTGAATGAGCTTTCAATGACGTTTGTAATTAATATTCAGAAACTTATGATTCCTCAGGTCTGCTCATGGTAGATATTGGATGGGCTTGCATGGAGGACAAAGGATAGTTGATGGGAGGCAGAAGTTCACACTAAGTTGGCATAGGGGCCATAAAGGGCCATTGGGGTAGATGGAGGGCATGAGTTGGCATTAATTGGTCTGGGCATGGTGAGTAGGTGTGGGATGAGGAGCTATGACGGGTGATGACTAGAGGACCCAATGTTTAAGAAAATAACTGAGACAAAATCCCAGGGAATTTTTAAACAGACTGCCTCAACACTATGTAGCCTCTGATATGCATCGAGGGGTGGCCTGCCTGACTTTGTCCCACACCTGCCCCCGGAATGATCTCGATTTCCACTACAAACCCAGGAGAGTAAATCCAGGTCACTATCTCACTACTCCTCCAGCACAAAATCACTCCCTATAGTGCACTGAAATATAATTACCGGGCTTTTAGCACTTCTTCCCCCATTTCCTTAATTCGCTGCTGCTATATAAGATATAAATATATGTGCATTACAATTGTTAAATGCTAAACATTCCTTTGAATGTGGTGCCAGAGGTCAGGAGACTGAGCTCAGGATGGAGATTGGTGAAGGAAGGGGGGAGGGAGTCTACAGTTTGGGGTTGAATCTATTTTTGTGCCTTTAGTGGGACACTATGACCTGTTACAGAATTCATAGGAATCTAGCCAAAATCTGAGAAACTGCATAATAGCTCTGCAATTGAATTCTTGCACTTTGTGGGATTTGAGACGAGAGTCTAGTGTAATAAGTTCATCAGCGTTTTTTTGAAAGAACACCAAAGCAAAATACCATGGGCTGGATTCTCCATTGGCGGGATCGTCCGTTTCGCCGGCAGTTCACTCATGCCCGCGGATCTCCCAACGGCGTGCGGGTGCCCACAATGGGAAACCCCATTGGCTGGCTGCCGGGAGTGGGAATCCCACTGCCGACGGCCGTGCACCGCACCGGAAAACGGGTGCGGCAGGTCGGAGAATCCCGCCCCATGAATGTCGAAGAGCGGAAATGAGAAACAGAAAATGCTGGAAATATTCAGCCGGTCTAAATACTTTAGTATCATCTCTGGAGAGAGAAACAGTTAGCGTTTCAGATCAACAAGCTTTCCCGATGTGGAGCATAAATACTGTCATGGACTTGATGGGCTGAATGGTCTGCTTCTGCTCTGTAAATAATTTGTAATGTTTTGTAATCCTTGGATGCATCCCTTACTTTGTCCCCCTCAATCTGAACATCTTTAATACATTTGTTTTGTTTTGATTATAATATCTCTCTTGTCACTTTTAACCAATTATTATTTAAGCCCTCTTCTCAGTATACATCAAAATAAATTACTTGCCAATTTCTACTTACACTCCACCAACTTATTCCCTCCATTCTGCTTGGTTAGGTGCTTGTTCCTTCAGAAAGGAGTTCCATCAAAACGTTTGCTGATTCCATTTTTTAAATTTACTTCCTATCTGTCCCAATCATTGAGTGGATAAGAGAAGCAGATAGCTGGGAACCCCACCTACAGACATTCACTCCCTCCGCCATGAGGGAGTAGCAGCCGTGTGTACCATCTACACGATGCACTGCAGGAACAAACCAAAGCTCCTTGGGCAGCACCTCCAACACCCACAACCACTATTGTCCAGAAGGACAGGAGCAGCAGATACCTGGGAACCCCACCTCGTGAAGGTTCCCCTCCAAGTCACTCACTACCCCGACCTGGAAATATATCGCCATTCCTTCACTGTCACTGGGTCAAAAGGGCAGCACGGTCAAGGGGGCAGCACAGTAGCATTGTGGATAGCACAATTGCTTCACAGCTCCAGGGTCCCAGGTTTGATTCCGGCTTGGGTCACTGTCTGTGCGGAGTCTGCACATCCTCCCCGTGTGTGCGTGGGTTTCCTCCGGGTGCTCTGGTTTCCTCCCACAGTCCAAAGATGTGCAGGTTAGGTGGATTGGCCATGATAAATTGCCCTTAGTGTCCAAAATTGCCCTTAGTGTTGGGTGGGTTTACTGGGTTATGGGGATAGGGTGGAGATGTTGACCTTGGGTAAGGTGCTCTTTCCAAGAGCCGGTGCAGACTCAATGGGCCGAATGGCCTCCTTCTACACTGTAAATTCTATGATAATCTATGAAAATCCTGGAAATCCCTTTCTAACAGCACAGTGGGTATACCGACATTTCAGGGACTGCAGCGGTACAAGAAGGTAACTCACCACCACCTTCTAAAGGGCAACGAGGGGCAATAAATGCTGACCTAACTAGCGACGCAACATCCCGCAAATTAATTTTTAAAATATTAAAATCCACCAGAACAATAATATTATTATTCTATCTCATATCTCTGGTCAGTGGGTAGATTTCCTCATTGATTTCCGTCCCACAGTTAACAGGTCTGTAATACTACCTTGCCAATCAATATAAGCATCCCTTTGATCCTTAACCATGCTGACTGTGTCTGAACGTTTGGCTACATCAGTTCTCTTTACAGCATGTATTCCTTCCTTCATCAATATTGCCACTTCTCCTCCTTTCTATCCTTTCTAAAAGTATTATCGCTCAATAATTTTCCACTGTGGGAGAGTTTGCTCCTCAGTTTTTGTTTGTGCCTATTAATCAATATCTTCCTGTGGCATAACTGTTTCTAATTCCCTGGTTCATGTCTCATACTCTGCGCGTTGGAATAAATATACTTTATTCTCTTCCAATCTCAAGTTATCCCTTTTCCTTAGACCTTGTTTTTTGTCCAAGCTAACGCCTTTTATCTCAGTTTTCTCTGCTCACAGATTTGGCTTTTAACCATTACTTTCTACATTCCTTCTGCATGCAATGTTTTTGACTTTTTAAAAATTCATACATTAACCTCATCCAATTCTAGCTTGTCTACTTGCTTCTTCGGATTGCTTTTGTGTTTCTCCAGCCTCCCGTTCAAGTTTAACTGACTTATCACCGTTGCATTGTTCGAGTGAATCTCAATGTAAGCTTCAAGAACGAAGCCTCATATTTCAAATGGGCGCATTACAGTCTTCCAGACTCAGCATCAATTTCAATAATCTGTCCCCCATTTTGTTTCTCTTGCTTTGCTTTTTTTCCTTCCATTATAGAATCATTTAAATGTGTGGGGTGGGCTGCCAATTTGAGCACACACCCACCTAGAGTATGATGGGCGTCTGCTCGGGGATGTGAGGGAAGGTGGTGGGTTGGGCACCCAACATATTTTTAAGTGCTTGCCCCACCCCTGTTGGAAACATGTTGGTCAAGAAAAGCTGGGGGTGGGTGGGGTGGGGGTAGAGGGGGTGCTGTTGGGGAGTGTCGTGTTGGGTGTTCCGATATACAAATGAACCAACACGGTTGTAGATGGTACAACTCTGTTTTATTATTCTGTATAATAACAACTGTTAACTTCTGGCTGTGCTTCGTACTTCACCAGTTAACCTGTGGACCCAGCCCTAGCACTATCTTAGAGAGGCACTCAGCACATGGTGTATGCCTGAGTGGCACGCTGTGAGCTCTGTGCTCTGAGCTATCTCCTGCTGGAATGAGCGGGAACTGTGGTGTTCCCTGTTTTATAGTGCGTGTGCTCTCACTGGTGATTGGCTGTGATGTTGCGTGTGTGTTGATTGGCCCGTCGACCTGTCCATCAGTGTGTGTTTGTGATTGCACCATGATATGTTAATATGGATATCATGACAGGGAGGGGTGTAAAATCCATCCTCTGCTTCCTAATCTTGCAAACGCCTTTTGGAAGCCTGCAAACTCCATGGGCAGGATTCTCCATCAGATGACGTTAGAATCGGGAAACGCGATTGGGCGGAAAATTGGTTTTGACGCCAAAATCCTGGTGGGCGCCGGTTTCACACCAAATCGCAATTCTCGGGTACCTCGACAGCAGTGCCAATGTGGTCTGGAACGCACATAAAGTAAGCGCCGTTGGCATATCATTAGCGGGCCTGACCCGGTATTCTCCAGCGCCTCCGCGATGCTCCGCCTCCACTGAGGCGAATTCCCGACGGCAAGGTTCACTTGTGCTTTTAAAAGTCGGGAAACAGGCACCGTGGCGGCTGAGGGAGCGAGAGAGGGGTACAAAAAGTGTTCAACATCACCATAGGTTGCTGACAGTTGTGCTGCTGGCCGGGAGGCTTCTGCCGAGCTGGGAGGAGTAGCAAGGGGTGGGCACGAGGTGGGCTGTGGGGTCGGGATGGATGGAAATGGAGCATCAATGCCGCGGCCTGCAAGGCAGCCATGCTGCTGCACATGCCGCAGATTGCCCACTGTGAACTTAGGGCCACGGGCCGTATGGGTGTCCCCCTGGGTGCCCTCTGACCCCAGTTGACCTATCAGCAGGAGGGGCGCGCTCCAGCGTAACCAGTGCCATCTTGTTGGCTTGAATGAGTGTGTGTGAGGATTGTAATGTGTATGTGCAGCTTGTCAGCCTCCATAGGGTCAATCACAGACCTGGCGAATCCAGCACCATTTCCCATTAGAATCGATTGTGTTCAATGCGGTGCCGGTGTTAGTCCCTCCACGGTCCCTGAATTGGTCCAGGTGCGGCGCCAGTTTTGCTGTTGTGGAATTCCACAAATCCTGCCCCATCGTCAACACTTAGCCTCAGGAACTGAGAATTCCGCCGTTTGTTTTTACTCTGTCTTTGGCTGATTCATGGCTTTCTGATGAGCCAATGGCCATCACCCTCCATACAAAGGCAACAAAGTAAATCTGAATTGTAAAGGAAGATGCCTACCCCCTATTTTAAAAAAAAATGATTTTTTATTGAGGTTTTCACAAAATATCAACAACAGATTGAAAAAGGAACCCAATAGAATTAAATACAGAACAAAATAAAACAACCCGTGCCCCCCTCCCCCATACATAAATAAATTAACACCCTGAGTTAACACATAGCAAATATATACACCCCCTCATTGCCCCAAGTGTAAGCAAACAAAAATAAAATAGACCCCCCCCCCCCCACCCCCCCCCGGGTTGCTGCTGGTGCAGGCCATTGTCTACCGTTCTGCCAGGAAGTCCAAGAACGGTTGCCACCACCTGAAAAACCCTTGCACCGAACCCCTTAAGGCAAATTTCACCCTCTCCAATTTAATGAACCCTGCCATATCGCTGATCCAGGATTCCACGCTTGGGGGCCTCGCATCCTTCCGCTGAAGAAGAACCCTTCGACGGGCTACCAAGGACGCAAAGGCCAGAATACCGGCCTCTTTCGCCTCCTGCACTCCCGGCTCCTCTGCAACCCCAAATATTGCGAGCCCCCAGCCCGGTTTGACCCTGGATCCTACCACCCTCGACGCCATCCTCGCTACGCCCTTCCAAAATTCCTCCAGCGCTGGGCATGCCCAGAACATATGGGTGTGGTTTGCTGGGCTCCCTGAGCACCTAACACACCTGTCCTCACCCCCAAAGAGCCGGCTCATCCTTGTCGTGGTCATGTGTGCCCTGTGCAGCACCTTAAACTGTATGAGGCTGAGCCTCGCGCACAAAGAGGAAGAGTTCACTGTCCCAAGGGCATCTGCCCACGTTCCCTCCTCGATCTCCTCCCCCAACTCCTCCTCCCACTTACCTTTCAACTCCACCACCGAGGCCTCCTCCTCCTCCTGCATCACCTGGTAAGTTTCCGAGATCTTCCCCACTCCCACCCACCCCCCCGAGAGCACCCTGTCCTGTACTGTGCATGGCAGCATCCGCGGGAATTCCACCACTTGCCGCCTGGCAAACGCCCTTACCTGTAAATACCTAAAGGTGTTCCCCGGCGGGAGCTCATACTTCTCCTCCAGCTCACCCAGGCTCGCGAACTTCCCATCCACAAACAGGTCCCCCAACCTTCTTATCCCTGCACTGTGCCACCCCGAAAACCATCCGTCTATTCTCCCTGGGACAAACCGGTGGTTCCCCCATATTGGGGTCCACACTAAGGCCCCCACTTCCCCCCTGTACCGCCTCCACTGCCCCCAGATTATGAGGGTAGCCGCCACCACCAGGCTCGTGGTATACCTCATTGGAGGGAGCGGCAGCGGCGCCGTTGCCAGCGCCTCCAAACTCGTACCCTCACAAGACACTGTTTCCAGCCTCTTCCAAGCAGCCCCCTCCCCCTCCATCACCCACTTGCGCACCATTGTCTCATTGGCGGCCCAGTAGTACCCACAGAGGTTGGGCAGTACCAGCCCCCCCGCCCCCATCACTACTTCGCTCCAGGAACACCCTGCTCACCCTCGGAGTCCCTCGCGCCACACAAACCCCGTTATGCTCCTGTTCACCCGCCCAAAGAAGGCCTTCGGGACAAGAATGGGGAGGCACTGGAACAGGAACAAAAACCTTGGGAGCACCGTCATCATAACTGACTGCACCCTACCCACCAGGGACAGCGGCACCCTCTCCTGGTCCCCTGGGTGAACCACAAACAACTCGCTCTTCCCCATGTTGAGCTTGTACCATAAGAAATCCCCGAACTCCCTGAGGATCCTCATTACCTCCGGCATTCCCCTCACCGGGTCCGCCACATATAGCAGCAGATCGTCCGCATAGAGCTCCTCCCCCACGTGATTTAGCCCAGTGCTTCGGCTTGGAGGCTACGCCTCTCCCTCAAAAGTCCCTCCTCAGGCACCTCCGCATACCTCCTGCCTACCCTCACCATCTCCCCCACCAGCCTCTCCCTCTCCCTCTGCTCTCTCCTCTCCTTGGGGGCCCTAATGGAGATCAGCTCTCCCCTAACCACCGCCTTCAGCGCCTCCCAGACCATCCCCACTCGGACCTCCCCGTTATCGTTGGCCTCCAGGTATCTCTCTATGCTTCCTCGGACCCGCTCACTCACCTCCTCGTCCGCCAACAGCCCCACCTCCAAGCGCCACAACGGGCGCTGGTCCCTCTCCTCCCCCAGCTCTAGGTCTATCCAATGCGGGGCGTGATCCGAAATGGCTATCGCCGAGTACTCGGTATCCTCTACTCTCGCTATTAGCGCCCTACTCATAAGAAAAAAGTGGATCCGGGAATAAGCCTTGTGAACATGCGAGAAGAATGAAAATTCCCTAGCCCCCGGCCTTGCAAATCTCCAAGGATCCACCCCTCCCATCTGGTCCATAAAGCCCCTCAGCACTTTAGCCGCCGCCGGCTTCCTACCCGTCCTAGACCTGGAGCGATCCAGTGCCGGATCCAACACCGTGTTAAAGTCCCCCCCCCTATTATCAGGCCCCCCACTTCCAAGTCCGGGATCCGACCCAACATGCGCCACATAAAACCCGCATCGTCCCAGTTCGGGGCGTACACGTTGACCAGCACCACCCTTTCCCCTTGCAGCTTACCACTTACCATTACGTACCTGCCGCCATTGTCTGTCATAATGCTCGACGCCTCGAACGACACCCTCTTTCCCACCAAGATCGCCACCCCCCGATTTTTGGCATCTAGCCTCGAATGAAACACCTGACCTACCCACCCCTTCCTCAATCTTACCCGGTCTGCCACCTTCAGGTGTGTCTCCTGGAGCATGACCACATCCGCCTTCAGCCCCTTTAGGTGCGCGAACACCAGGGACCACTTGACCGGCCCGTTCAGTCCCCTTACATTCCAGGTTATCAGCCGGATCAGGGGACTACCCGACCCACTCCCCCGCCAACTAGCCCATAACCCCTCTTCGGCCAGCCACGCGCCCGCACCCCACGCCCGGCCCGTTCCCCACGGCGGCAGACCCCCATCCCAACCCCCTCTACTCGCTCCAGCTCCCCCTTGACCATACCAGAAGCAACCCGGTTCCCCACCACCACCCCCCACCCCCACCCCCCACTCCCCCCAGCTAGGACCCCTCCTAGCTGCTTTGCTGCCCCCAATGCACTCCCGCAAGTCAGCTGATTCCTGCTGACCCTGGCCACTCCCGCCTCTCCTTCGACTCCTCCCATTGTGGGACATACCCTCCTCCTCCATTACCCATCAGCAGGCTCTCCGCCTCCCCCTTTCATCCCAAGCGCGGGAAACAACCCTCGCTACCCCGCCTCCTCCAGCCTTCAGCGCGGGAAAATGCCCGCGCTTCCCAACTGCCCGGCCCCGCCACCTCTGACGCAGCTCCTTTTACAGGCCCAGTCCCCTCACCCCCGACTCGGGCCTCACCCTCCCCCCGCCCCACCGGGGCCCCATCCCCCCTACTGTCCATCCATCCCTACTCCATTTACTTACCCCCCTCCAAGAGCCCACCCGACAGACCCAACCAAAACAGTGCCCAACCCACCCTAACTATCCACACCGAACCAAAAAGAAACAAGAGCAAAGAACCCCCCCTCAAAATGTAATACCCCAACAGCAATCCCCGACCACCCCCACACCCGACCCTCAGTTTGTGATCAGCTTCCTGGCCTGAACAAAGGCCCACGCCTCCTCCGGGGACTCAAAATAATGGTGCCGGTCCTTGTAGGTAACCCACAATCGCGCCGGCTGCAACATGCCAAACTTCACCCCCTTCCTGCGCAACACCGCCTTCGCCCGGTTGTATCCGGCCCTCTTCTTCGCCACCTCCGCACTCCAGCCCTGATATATCCGAACCTCCGCGTTCTACCACCTGCTGCTCCTCTCTTTCTTGGCCCACCTGAGTACGCACTCCCGATCAGCGAACCGATGCAACCGCACCAGCACCGCCCGCGGCGGCTCGTTAGCCTTGGGCTTCCTCGCCAGCACTCTATGGGCCCTTTCCAGCTCCAGGGGCCCCTGGAAGGACCCCGCTCCCATCAGCGAATTTAACATGGTGACCACATAGGCCCCCACGTCCGACCCCTCCAGCCCCTCCGGGGGGCCCAGGATCCGCAAATTCTTCCGCCTCGACTGATTCTCCATCTCCTCGAACCATTCCTGCCATTTCTTGTGGAGCGCCTCGTGCGCCTCCACATTTACCGCAAGGCCTAAGATCTCGTCCTCGTTGTCGGAGATCTTTTGTCGGACCTCGCGGATCGCCACCCCCAGGGCCGTCTGGGTCTCCAGCAGCTTGTCGATAGAAGTCTTCATCGGCTCCAGCAGGTCCGCTTTGAGCTCCCTGAAGCAGCACTGGATAACCTCCTGCTGCTCCTGCGCCCACTGCATCCACACTGCCTGATCCCTGCCCGCCGCCATCTTGCTCTTCTTCCCTCGCACTTTCTTTGGGTTCACCACCACTTTTTTAGTCACCCCGCTCCTGGTCCAAGCCATACACTGTCGGGGGAATATTGTAATCTTCTTCCCACACCGGGAAATGTCGAAAAAATCCGTTGGGGGCCCTGAAAAGAGCCCAAAGGTCCTTTCCAAGCGGGAACTGCCGAACGTGCGACTTAGCTCTGCATAGAACAAAGAACAAATAACAAAGAAATGTACAGCACAGGAACAGGCCCTTCGGCCCTCCAAGCCCGTGCCGACCATGCTGCCTGACTAAACTACAATCTTCCTGGGTCCGTATCCCTCTATGCCCATCCTATTCATGTATTTGTCAAGATGCCCCTTAAATGTCACTATCGTCCCTGCTTCCACAACCTCCTCCGGTAGCGAGTTCCAGGTACCCACTACCCTCTGTGTAGAAAACTTGCCCCGTACATCTATTCTAAACCTTGCCCCTCTCACCTTAAACCTATGCCCCCTAGTAATTGACCCCTCTACCCTGGGGAAAAGCCTCTGACTATCCACTCTGTCTATGCCCCTCATAATTTTGTAGACCTCTATCAGGTCTCCCCTCAACCTCCGCCGTTCCAGTGAGAACAAACCGAGTTTATTCAACTGTTCCTCATAGCTAATGCCCTCCATACCAGGCAACATTCTGGTAAATCTCTTCTGCACCCTCTCTAAAGCCTCCACATCCTTCTGGTAGTGGGGCGACCAGAATTGAACACTTTACTCCAAGTGTGGCCCAACTAAGGTTCTATACAGCTGCAACATGACTTGCCAATTCTTATACTTAATGCCCCGACCAATGAAGGCAAGCATGCCGTATGACTTCTTGACTACCTTCTCCACCTGTGTTGCCCCTTTCAGTGATCTGTGGACCTGTACTCCTAGATCTCTTTGACTTTCAATACTCTTGAGGGTTCTACCATTCACTGTATATTCCCTATCTGCATTAGACCTTCCAAAATGCATTACCTCACATTTGTCCGGATTAAACTCCATCTGCCATCTCTCCGCCCAAGCCTCCAAACAATCTAAATCCTGCTGTATCCTCTGACAGTCCTCATTACTATCCGCAATTCCACTAACCTTTGTGTCGTCTGCAAACTTACTAATCAGACCAGTTACATTTTCCTCCAAATCATTTATATATACTACACACAGCAAAGGTCCCAGCACTGATCCCTGCGGAACACCACTGGTCACAGCCCTCCAATTAGAAAAGCATCCTTCCATTGCTACTCTCTGCCTTCTATAACCCAGCCAGTTCGGTATCCACCTTGCCAGCTCATCCCTGATCCCGTGTGACTTCACCTTTTGTACTAGTCTACCATGAGGGACCTTGTCAAAGGCCTTACTGAAGTCCATATAGACAACATCCACTGCCCGACCTACATCAATCAACTTAGTGACCTCCTCGAAAAACTCTATCAAGTTAGTGAGGCACAACGTCCCCTTCACAAAACCATGCTGCCTCTCACTAATACGCCCATTTGCTTCCAAATGGGAGTAGATCCTGTCTCGAAGAATTCTCTCCAGTAATTTCCCTACCACTGAAGTAAGACTCACCAGCCTGTAGTTCCCTGGATTATCCTTGCTACCCTTCTTAAACAGAGGAACAACATTGGCTGTTCTCCAGTCCTCCGGGACATCACCTGAAGACAGTGAGGAACCAAAGATTACTGTCAAGGCCTCAGCAATTTCCTCTCCAGCCTCCTTCAGTATTCTGGGGTAAATCCCATCAGGCCCTGGGGACGTATCTACCGTAATATTTTTTAAGCCGCCCAACACCTCGTCTTTTTTGTTCTCAATGTGACCCAGGCTATCTACACACCCTTCTCCAGACTCAACATCTACCAATTCCTTCTCTTTGGTGAATACTGATGCAAAGTATTCATTTCGTACCTCGCCCATTTCCTCTGGCTCCACACATAGATTCCCTTGCCTATCCTTCAGTGGACCAACCCTTTCCCTGGCTACCCTCTTGCTTTTTATGTACGTGTAAAAAGCCTTGGGATTTTCCTTAACCCTATTTGCCAATTACTTTTCGTAACCCCTTCTAGCCCTCCTGACTCCTTGCTTAAGTTCCTTCCTACTTTCCTTATATTCCACACAGGCTTCGTCTGTTCCCAGCCTTTTAGCCCTGACAAATGCCTCCTTTTTCTTTTTGACGAGGCCTACACTATCTCTCGTTATCCAAGGATCCCGAAAATTGCCATATTTATCCTTCTTCCTCACAGGAACATGCCGGTCCTGAATTCCTTTCAACTGACACTTGAAAGCCTCCCACATGTCAGATGTTGATTTGCCCTCAAACATCCGCCCCCAATCTTGGTTCTTCAGTTCCCGCCTAATAGTGTTATAATTAGCCTTCCCCCAATTTAGCACATTCACCCTAGGACCACTCTTATCCTTGTCCACCAGCACTTTAAAACTTACTGAATTGTGGTCACTGTTCCCGAAATGCTCCCCTACTGAAACTTCTACCACCTGGCCGGGCTCATTCCCCAATACCAGGTCCAGTACTGCTCCCTCCCTAGTTGGACTGTCTACATATTGTTTTAAGAAGCCCTCCTGGATGCTCCTTACAAACTCTGCCCCGTCTAAGCCCCTGGCACTAAGTGAGTCCCAGTCAATATTGGGGAAGTTGAAGTCTCCCATCACCACAACCCTGTTGTTTTTACTCTTTTCCAAAATCTGTCTACCTATCTGCTCCTCTATCTCCCGCTGGCTGTTGGGAGGCCTGTAGTAAACCCCCAACATTGTGACTGCACCCTTCTTATTCCTGATCTCTACCCATATAGCTTCACTGCCCTCTGAGGTGTCCTCCCGTAGTACAGCTGTGATATCCTCCCTAACCAGTAGCACAACTCCGCCACCCCTTTTACATCCCCCTCTATCCCGCCTGAAACATCTAAATCCTGGAACATTTAGTTGCCAATCCTGCCCTTCCCTCAACCAGGTCTCTGTAATGGCAGCAACATCATAGTTCCAAGTACTAATCCAAGTTCTAAGTTCATCTGCCTTACCCGTAATACGTCTTGCATTAAAACATATGCACTTCAGGCCACCAGACCCGCTGTGTTCAGCAACTTCTCCCTGTCTGCTCTGCCTCAGAGCCACACTGTCCCTATTCCATAGTTCTCCCTCAATGCTCTCACCTTCTGACCTATTGCTCCCGTGCCCACCCCCTGCCATACTAGTTTAAAACCTCCCGTGTGACACTAGCAAACCTCGCGGCCAGGATATTTATGCCTCTCCAGTTTAGATGCAACCCGTCCTTCTTATATAGGGCACACCTGCCCCGGAAGAGCTCCCAGTGGTTCAGATAACGGCAACCGAAAGTCACCTACCCCTCTTAATGATTGTGTTACTTAGGACTCACTTTTCTAAGTGAGTAGCTAATTTCCAATCCCACCCTCCCACTCTCCAATCTATGAGTCATGACTTGCTGGTATCAGACTAGGAACCCAAACGAAGAGCGGAAATGGGAAATGAAGGAAGCTGTTATGAGTAATGAAATACTGCTGGAGAAAGGAATGGAGTTAAAAACACACAAAGCTCCTGGATCTGATTGCTTACACATGAGTGTTGGAAGAGTTGGTTACAAAGATAATGGATGCATTGATTGATCCACCAGCATTCCCTGAATTCTAGAATGGACCCATGTGGATTGGAAGGTAGCAATTCAACTCCGCTATTGAAGAAAGGATAGGGGGGGGAAAAGGAACCATAGGCCAGTTAGCACAAAGAGGAGGGAAACCACTAAAATTGATTCAGGAAATGGATATTGTGGGCGGGATTCTCTGGTCTCCAATGCTGAAATCGCGTTCGGCGATCGGCCAGAAAATCCCCGTTGGTGCCGAAATTGGGGACGGTGCCGCTTTTGCAATGCTCCGCCCCCTCCAAAATGACTCACCTCGCAGAGTATGCCACACGCCATCGAGGCTGCCTCAGGAGATCACATGAGGCCCTCCCCTGATACTCCACCTCCGATGCCCAAGTTTCCGACGGCGTGGAACACTCGTGCTATTTTTCTTCGGGAACGCGGCGTGGCGGCTGCGGACTGAGTCCAGCACCACCACAGTTGGGGAGGGGGGAGCTGATCCACGGACAGGGGGGGCTATGGCGGGGACTGGGGGCACTGGTGGGGGGTGGTCCGTGGATATCGAGCCTGGCCAAAGAGTGGGTCTATTTGGCATGTCGGGTCTGCACGAGACCGGCGCCATGTTGCATGGCGTAACCGCTGCAGGCTGCCACCATGCACATGCGCGGCCGTGGACCCGGCAATTTTCCTGCCGTATCCGCAGCTAAAGCTGGGGGCTCTACGCTGAGTTCCTGCTAGCCCCCCACCATACGGAGGATCGGTCAAGGTTTTGCCCCGTTTTTCCAGGCATAAAATGCCACTGTTCCCACGCCAGCATCAGCACATAGTCTAAAACCGGGGAATCCAGCCCGGTGTTTCAGCAAATCTGTTTATTGAGGTTTAACTGGTCGGATAGATAAGGGGCTACCAGATGAAATTGAAATCAGCTCTCCTATCTTTTTTCTCTACTCCAGGTGCTTGGAAGTTGACTGAAACGCCCTCACTTCAGTCCTGATTGAAATCAACTTATGCTGCACTGCAATAGAATGTGAAGATCAGCACTAAATGTAGCGCGAACAGCGAACAATTATCCCTGTCACTGCTGGGGCCAAGTCAGTACCACTTTTATTGGTCCAATTAAATTCAGCCCTGCCAACAGAAACAGCAAACAACTCACATTTGTGTAGCCCCTTTAACTTCATGAGATAACCCAAGAAACTGTCAAACAAAATTTGAACCAAGCCACAGAAAGGCATATTAGCTGGTGACCAAACATTGGGTCAAGGAGGTCAATTTTGACGAATGTTTTAAAACAGGAGAAAGAGGTAGAGAGATGGAGAGATTCGAGGATTCAGCAATTTCAGAGCTAGGAACTGGGTGGCGCGGTGTTCTTTGTGATTTCGTATCAGGATGGATGTTGTAGTGTTTACAAAGACCACAGAAGCTAAGTTCATTAACAAAGCTAACTTTTATTGACACTACTTATGAAATCACCGACCACTTACTCCTATAGCAAACAATAATCTACTTACATTGGCCTCTACACTCTAACTGTAACTGTACTCTGATCTCTCTCACTGCTCATCAGCTCTCCTCTCCAGTCTTCTCCCAGAAGTGTGTGAGTCAGTGCTTTATATAGTTCTGCATGTAGCTCCATCTAGTGGTTAATTATGAAATGACATTAACCCTTTGTGATCTGAACTTTTCACATAATGTCACAGGCGGCTGAAGGCACAACTACTAATGGGTGGAGCAGTGCCAATCAGGAATGCACAGGAGGCCACAATCCAAGAGTGCAGCGATTGCTGAGGGGCAGAAGGGGATCACGGAGAGAGGGGTGGGCATGGGGAGTGTTGAAAGCAAGGCTGAGAGGATTTTAAAATCAAGGCACTGCCAGGTTGGAAGACAATGTAGATGGGCAAGTAGTGGGGTGCTGGACAAACAGGAATTAATGTGAGCTATAAGCATGGCAGCAGTTTTGGATGAGATCAATACCATTGAAGTGAATGTGCGATACTCAGCCTTATTCAGTGCACTTTACGAGGTAAAGCTTTGTGTATTACTTGTTCTCGCTTCTTCTTGTGCTCTTTGACTCGCTGCATTTCCTGCCCATATGCATCTGCAAATGGTTCCACAGAACAGAGAGACTGCACGACGAATAGTGCAAGGCATAACCCCTCACATTCATGAATTAGGCACCAAGCAGTTCCTATCACTAATGAAAGCCTCTCTGCTATTGCTTGGCACAGCGCTCAAGATTTATAAAACTAGCAAGCTTATTTTTATCCCTTGCACCCTTGGGCTATGATACATATAAAGGTCAGTTCACACAATCATGACATTTTGCTCTGTTTACTGTTTCTACTGCTCAGGAGGAGATGAAGTAGAAAGAAGTTTCGCTGACTGATATTTTTAACCAGTTGAGAAGGCAGCAGAAATTCAGCCTTTGAACCAGGCATTAGTATGCGAAAGGCCTCCAACATTTATGAACTTGGGTTTAAAAATAGTTCTGCAATCATTGAATCGTTGTTTCAGTCTGAAGCTCCCGGCTGGCCCTTTATTTCAGACAAAGCTCAAAGCCCAACTCGCACAGCTAATATTGTGCTTTCAATTATTAACATATTAAATAGCACAGGATGCTAATGGGATTACTCATTTAAAAATTGAAAGGAAACATGGTAAATAAAATCGCTTCCTGAATAGACTCTGCAAACCACACAGAATATTCCCGAATGCTTCATTTCAGCCCTCAATAAAAAGTCATGGTTGAATACTTCAAACCCTGGAATCACTGCAGCTAGATTTTCAAAATAATATGACTCCAGTCACTGCTGATGTTTTTCAGTGTTTGTAATTAATTGCGCAGAGTGAAGCAAATCAGATGGTGCAACATATTAAAAGGTGAAAATTGAGCCAAAGGAACAAGTACCTTCATATAACAGGCAGGATTCTCCCATTGGGAGACTACCTGGGACTGAATTATGAACGGTTCGCGTTCCCATTGGGGTATTATTCGGGAAGCGATCCCGGACAAATGGTGCAGCACTCTGCCCACGTGAATTTAGAGCAGTTCCCATTCCCGCTGGTGTCTGATTCGCTGGGTCCCGGAATTGGCGCTGGAGAGCCTGACAAGCTGGAACCGCTTATAAGCGCTCCACTCCCCACACACTCTCATTCCAGTCAAGGAGATGGCTCTTCGGACACCTGCCCAGAGATTTATCAAGACACAACTCAATTGCATGTTGGAAATGGAGCAGAGGAGGGACACCCTGGGCGGGATTCTCCGACACCCAGCCGGGTCGGAGAATCGCCGGGCGGCAGCGTAAATCCCGCCCCCGCTGGCTGCTGAATTCTCCAGCGCCGGGGAATTGGCGGGGGCGGGAATCGCGCCGCGCCTGTCAGCCACCGCTGGCAGCGCCCCCCCTCCCCGGCGATACTCCGGCCCGTGATGGGCCGAGTGGCCACCCGTTTTCGGCGGGTCCCGCCGGCGTATGTTACAACAAGTACTTACCAACGGGACCTGGCTCCACAGGCGGCCTCCGGGATCCTTGGGGGGGTGGGGGTGAGCGGGATCTGGCCCAGGGGGTGCCCCCATGGTGGCCTGCATCGCAATCGGAGCCCACCGATCCATGGGCGGGCCTGTGCCATGGGGGCACTCTATTCCTCCGCGCCGGCTGGTGTACCGGTCCGCAATGGCTGGCGCGGAGATGAAACCCCCTGCGCGTGTGCTGGGATAATGCCAGCACACGCTGGCGCTCCCACGCATGCGCCAACTCCTGCCGGCCGGCGGAGGCCCTTCAGCGCCGGTTGGCGTGGTGCCAAGCCCCTTCCGCCCTGGTCGGCGTGGCGCAAACCACTCCGGCGCCGGCCTAGCCCCTGAAGGATTCTGCACCTTCGGGGCAGCCTGACGCCAGAGTGGGTCATGCCACTCCTTCGTGCCGGAGTGGCCCGCCCCACCGGTTTCCAAAGAATCCCACCCCCTGTTTCTCAGGGTGGGCAGGAGACTCAAGCCCGCCATTGTTAACAGTGCCTGGGCAGAGATGGCAGAGGGGGCGAGTGCTGTGGGCTCACCAAGAGAACTGGGACCCAATACAGCAAAAAGGTGAATCACCTCCTCAAGACAGCTCGGGTGAGTCACCACCTCTGTACCCCGGCATCACTCCGATCCCTCACTTCTCACATCACCTCCCAATCCCCGAGAGGCCAACCAAGACCCACCTGCCTGCATCTCCCTCACTACATCCCTCCCTCCACAAAACCTGTATTGTTCTCTTTGGACAGGTGCCTTGCACATACATGCCACCAGCTACAGGCCCCCTCTAAAACTTGCCTCCATTCATCTCACAATGTCCTTTATGTGTCCGCTAGGACAAGGCAGCCCGTAATAGGCGAAAGCACCAGAAAACTGGAGGCAGCATCCCAGACCTGTGAGTCCAACCTCCTGCAGAACAGAGGGCGATGGAGCTAGTGGTCAAGGATGAAGAAAGGGTAGTCTCAGAAGCAGAGGTCGGCATGTGGCAACCAAGTGCGATAGCAATGCAAAATGATGTCCCTACAGCAAGTGAGTCGCCCCTCTCCCACAGACCACTCCTTCCCACGACCTCACCATGTCTCTTGTCTTTTGTCTTGCAGGATCACTGACAGACCAGGCCGGGCCATCCAGGGTCGCTGGCCCCCAGCCACATCCCCAGCATACTCCGGAGCACCAGTCCGGGGAAGACACCGACTACTTGTCACTGCTGTCACCTGCACCCTCCGACATCACAGAGACTATCACCTCGGTGGGGCATTTTAATCCAGAGGCTCCTGGATCACCTTCTGGTGAACCCCTCATACATGCTGCAGCACATCAGATGGAGGCAGGCACTCCTGAGGGAGTGAGCAGTCTGAGGGCTGCCCAATTCCAGGACACAGTTGTAGTCTGGGCCTGTATTGGCTTCTGAAAAGTATGATCCCATCACTGGTAGAGATGCAGACACAGAGCCAGGATTTACAGGAGGAGGTGCCAGCAACCTCCCAGCACCTGCAAGCACAGCTGGAGGCGTCCAACCACCTTCATGCTCAGGAGATTTTGCTGATAATGCGTGATGCCCAGGACAACAATGAACAGGCGGCGTCCGCCGTGGAAGACCTGGAACCAGCAATCAGAGCCCTGGTTCAAGGCTTTCAAGGCTTGAGGCACACTGTGTGGCCGATGGCTAAGGTACAGGATATGGGAGCCCAGTCACAGGCAGAATGTACTGGGGCCACATGGACATTGCTGTGGCATTCCAGAACTTGGCCCGGTCACACAGGGTCATGGCTGAGGGCATCGAGAGCATTGGCCGGGTGCGGACTGACCTGGGCCATTCAGAGAATGACATTTTGTAGGCACAGAGGGACATTGCATAGTCTCAGAGGGACATTGCACAGTGCCAGAGGGACATGACCGAGGCAGTGAGGGACGTGTCCCAGTCTCAGTGCTGCTTGGTTGAGGGCATTGAGACCATGGCTCAGATGGGAGCAGGTCTCCGGGACTGGCAATGCCAGGTGACAGTGAAACCACCGGAGCTCACGGCGGCCTCACTTCTGTCCCATGGAGTAGCCATGAGGGAGGGGGAAGTGAAGGGGCCCATGCTGGTGCCTCCTGCAGGGGAGGGGCTGTGACACTTCAGCACTTTCGAATGGCCCCACCTGACTCTGGCGCATCTTATGGGCAGTGGGCAGGGTTGCAATCATCACCTGTGACATACGATGGTCCATCGGGTTCATGCAGGTCCAGACCCTCCAGAGGACGGCCCGCCAGAGGTATCTCAGGTCAGAGGGCGGGATACACAGCAGGCCGCCCTCCACATCTGATGTGCTGTCTGGGGTCACACCTAGACGCATTAGAGCACTTAAAATGAGAAAGTTAGACACCACTTTAGTTGGCATGGGTGTGGCACATAGATGAGAGTGAGGGGTCAATGCACAACCATGTACGTAGTCACCATTAAACACTTTTGCACCAACTTTCTGCCACTATCCTCTGTCTGAAGGGTGTTAGGGATGGGCTGGGCTTGGTGCAGAGGGTGTGCTGGGTGGGGGGTGGAGGGTTTGGGGGCAGTGGGGCTTCATTTGTGGGTGGGGGAATGGGGGCTGGAGGGTTGCACGGGGCAAGGCCCCCATGACACTTGAACGTCGCAACTGGGGTCACCCTCAGTGAGTGTTGGCAGGGAATGGGGAAAGAGATGTGAGGCTTCCTTGTATGATAACTTGCCCAGTGAATGAACCCTAACCGCTCAGCATCTCCAGAACAGCCCCCGCCCACTTCCCCTCCCAAAGGGCCCATGAGATGGTTTTGCCAACACAATTGCAGGGATTACCCAGGCGGACAGTGGAAGGTGATTCTAAAGGCAGGAGTCAGACTTTGTCAAATGATGAGGAGCACCAGAGATCATCGCACAGCGAGTCATCATCATCCTCCATCCCGTGGTCAAGACCAGCTGATACTGCCAACACTATGGGCGAGATTCTCCGATCCCCCCGCCGGGTCGGAGAATCGGCGGGGGCTGGCGTGAATCCCGCCCCCGCCAGTTGCCGAATTCTCCGGCACCGGATATTCGGCGGGGGTGGGAATTGCGCCGCGCCGGTTGGCGGGGCCCCCCCCCCCCGCGATTCTCCGGCCCAAATGGGCCGAAGTCCCGCCTGTCCCACCGGCGTAGATTAAATCACCGACCTTACCGGCGGGACAAGGCGGTGCGGGCGGGCTCCAGAGTCCTGGGGGGGCGCGGGGTGATCTGGCCCCGGGGGGTGCCCCCACGATGGCCTGGCCCGCGATCGGGGCCCACCGATCCGCGGGCGGGCCTGTGCCATGGGCCTTCCGTCTTCGCCACGGGGCGGAAGAGACTCCCTCCACAGCGCATGCGCGGGGATGCCGTGAGCGGCCACTAACGCTCCCGCGCATGCGCCGCCCGGAGATGTCATTTCCGCTCCAGCTGGCGGGGCACCAAAGGCCTTTTCCGCCAGCTGGCGGGGCGGAAATTAGTCCGGCGCGGGCCCAGCCCCTTAAGGTTGGGGCTCGGCCCCCAAAGATGGGGAGGATTCCCCACCTTTGGGGCGGCGCGATGCCCGACTGATTTGCGCCGTTTTGGGCGCCGGTCGGCGGACATCGCGCCAATACCGGAGAATTTTGCCCCCTGTGTTGATGCTGGTTGGGCCCTCGGAGGGTGGAGGGGGAGCTGTGGTAGTGGGATGGAGTGAAAAGCTGTAGGACAGGGATGGTGGAGTGAAGGGAGGAGGGACAGAGAAGGTGGAGTGAAGGGCTGTGGGACAGGGAAGGTGTGAGCGGCTATGGGGAAGGGGGTTCTATTTGGAATGGTGGGGGGGGTGGGAGAATGGAGAGGTGGTACCGCTCAAGGGAGCTGCTGGTGTCCAGGCCTCTTAGTTGGAAAATCGGGAGTTGATGAGGTTGTCTCGTGTGCAACGGCCCTGGAGCACACGTTGGGCGGCCTACCCTGCCAGCCCTGGCTCCATGCTCGGTTATTTCTGGACACCCTCCTCATCCTCCGCGTCAGATGAAGCTTGCCGTTCTTCCTCCTCCTCCATCATGTTGGCCCTCTGCTGCCTGATGTTGTGCAGGACGCAGCAGACTAGCACGTTGCTCGAGACATTCCTGTGTCCAACCTGCTACTGAGATTAAAATCTATGCAAATGGTGGTGTTGCATGGGCCCGCCGGAGTGGAGTACAAGCTTCGATTTAGTCGTCAATGACGGACCAGAGCATGGCGCCAGAATCGGCACCTTGTGCAAACCTCGATTTTTCAATCATGCACGATTCTCCGCCCGATGGCGATTCGCAATTCGTACTTCCAGCCCCATGAAGTGAAGAATCTTGCCCAGCATCTTTCGTGACCATGGGACTTCCGAAACATTGTGCAATCCAATTTTTTCAATTGTATTCACTGCTCTAATATAGGAAATGCAGCAATTATTTTGCACACAGTCTGGTCCCACACACAATGTGATAAATGACTAGGTAATCTGATGGAGATATTGGCTGTGGGAGAAAGCATTGGCCAGGACACCAGGAGAACACCCGTACTCTTCTTCAAAATAACCTCAGGGGCTGGTTTAGCTCACTGGGCTAAATCGCTGACTTTTAAAGCAGGCCAGCAGCACGGTTCAATTCCCATACCAGCCCCCCCGAACAGGCGCTGGAATGTGCCGACTAGGGGCTTTTCACAGTAACTTCATTGAAGCCTACTTGTGACAATAAGTCATTTTCATTTCATTTCATTCAGCTGAGAATGGGCATCTGGTTCGCATGGCACCTTAAAAGCAGTGCAGCAACTGCTTTTCTAGTGCTGCACTGGAGTCGCATCCTGACTTTTGTATCCAAGTCCCGGGAGTAATGTTAACATTTGTGGTGTTGGGTGCTCTGAGGTACAGACGAACCAACACGGTTGCGATTGGTACAACGCAGTTTTATTCCAACTAGTTATTTACACATCTGACTTGGTACTCAGCACGTGGTGACTGTGTGAGTGTCTTGTTAATGAGGTCCTGGCCTTGTCCTGTCTCCAGATGGACTGGCCAGCAGGTGTAGTGTTTCTTGTCTTATACTGTGTCTACTCTTGTCTGTGATTGGCTGTCGTGTTATGTGTGCTAATTGGTCTGTTGGTCTGTCTATCAAGATGTGTGTGTTGTGATGTGTGTTTGAATATCATGACATCCCCCCTTTTTTACAAGATTATGTGCCTACGTGGTTATAAATATAAATGTGTCCTGAGTGCAGCTAAAGGTGTGATTGCGTGATATTTACAGCAAGTACATGTGGCATAACTATATACAAGGGGCGATGTCAGGTGTGACATGCTAACGAGGTTGTACCATAACAAAAGAAGAAGAACGTTGAAATTTGGACCGATCAAACGAGGCCTGGAACGATAAAACAGTGACATGTTACAATACAGTAGTTGCTAAAATTTGACGTGTGAACAGTCTCATAAGTCCAGTCTAGTAGGTGGGCGACGAATTCGGGTTGACCGCCTCAAGGGTGGGTCGAGAACCACCGGCTGAGGTGCGAGCCTGGCCACGGGCGGCGACAGAAGGGGCATGGTATATGGCAGCTCCACAAAGTCGCTATCAGGAACCAGTGGAGGACATGGCATCTGCGTATGGTTCCATTGCGAGCATGGAAGTAGGCGAAGGGCTCGGCGATTGCGCCTACGCGCGGATATATCTGGCATGCGTACCAGGAACGAGCGGGGAGCCACGCATCGGAGAACTTCGGCAGGTGCTGACCAGCCGCCGTCTGGTAGGTGAATGCGGACGTTGTCTCCAGGGGCCAGGGAGGGAAGATCAGTTGCCCTTGTGTCATACGATCTCTTCTGGCGATCGCGCTGCAGTTGCATCCTATGCACTACCGGAGCATGGTCTATTGTTGGTGCCAGGATGGAAGGCACAGTGGTTCTGAGGGTGCGACACATCAGCAGCTGTGCTGGCGAGAGACCCGTGGCTAGTGGGGCCGAGCGATAGGCCAGCAGGGCGAGGTAGAAGTCCGATCCGGCAGCAGCAACCTTGCAGAGGAGCCGCTTGGCAATGTGAACGCCCTTCTCCGCCTTTCCATTTGACTGGGGGGTGCGGCGGGCTGGACGTCACGTGCGTGAAGCCATACGAGGCCGCAAAGGATGACCATTCATGGCTGGCAAAACAGGGCCCATTGTCCGACATGACAGTCATCGGAATGCCGAGGCGAGCAAAGGTGTCTTTGCAGGCCCAGATGACAGCAGACGACGTGAGATTGTGCAGGCCTATGACTTCTGGGTAATTGGAGAAGTAGTCCACTATGATAACATAGTCCATGCCAAGCGCGTGAAATAGGTCGACACCCACCTTCGCCCAGGGGGACGTCACCAGCTCATGGGGCAGAAGCGTCTCAGGAGGTTGCACCGGCTGAAACCTTTGGCAGGTTGTACAGTTGATCACCATGTTGGCAATATCGTCACTGATGCCCGGCCAGTATACCGCCTCTCGGGCCCTCCGTCTGCACTTCTCGACCCCCAAGTGGCCTTTGTGTATTTGATTGAGAACCAGCTGGCGCATACTGTGCGGAATCACAATCCGGTCCAGCTTCACAAGGATCCCATCAATGATGGCTAGGTCGTCTCGGACATTATAGAACTGCGGGCACTGCCCTTTGAGCCATCCTCCAGTCATGTGGCGCATCACTCGCTGTAAAAGGGGGTTGGCCGCTGTCTCTCGGCGTATGCGGGCCAGACTGGAGTCGTCAGCCGGCAGATTTGCCGCTGTCAAGGCCACCTGTGCCTCGACCTGACATACGAACCCCTCCGCATCTGGCGGCGTGCTCACTGCTCTGGATAGGGCATCCGCCACGATGAGGTCCTTCCCTGGAGTGTAGACCAGTTGGAAGTCGAACCTCCTGAGGATGCGCTGGAGGCGAGGGGTCATCTCGTTCAGGTCCTTGTTTATTATGCTGACCAGGGGGCGGTGGTCAGTTTCGACCGTGAACCGTGGAAGACCATAGACATAATCGTAGAACTTGTCTAAACCGGTTAGCAAGCCCAGGCATTCTTTTTCGATTTGCGCGTAGCGCTGCTCTGTGGGGGTCATGGCCCGCGATGCATAGGCAACCGGGGCCCATGACGACGTGTCATCCCTCTGCAGGAGCACTGCTCCAATGCCGGATTGGCTGGCATCAGTTGAGATTTTGGTGGGACGAGACGTGTCGAAGAACGCCAACACTGGTGCCGTGTGAGTTTGCGTTTGAGCTCCTCCCATTCCAGCTGGTGTGTGTGTTGCCACTGGAACTCTGTCGATTTTTTGACGAGGTGGCGCAGAGTCGTTGTATGGGAGGCAATGTTGGGAATGAATTTCCCTAGGAAGTTGATCATTCCAAGGAAGCGTAGGACAGCCTTCTTGTCGGCCGGCTGCGGCATGGCTGTGATGGTGCTCACCTTGTCTGCATCCGGACGGACCCCTGACCGGGAGATATGGTCCCCCAGGAACTTCAATTCGGTCTGGCCAAAGGCGCTCTTGGCTCGGTTGAGGCGCAGGCCGTTTTCCCGTATGCGGGCAAAGACGCGTTGGAGACGATGTATGTGCTCCTGCGGTGTGGTGGACCAGATGATGACATCGTCCACATATACACGCACCCCTTCGATGCCTTCCATCATCTGCTCCATGATTCTGTGGAAGACCTCGGATGCCGAGATGATGCCAAATGGCATCCGGTTGTAGCAGAATCTGCCGAAAGGGGTTTTGAAGGTACATAGCTTTCAGCTGGACGGGTCCAGTTGGATCTGCCAAAATCCTTTAGAAGCATCCAGTTTCGTGAATATCTTCGCTTGGGCCATTTCACTGGTGATCTCCTCCCGTTTGGGTATGGGATAATGTTCCCGCATAATGTTATTATTGAGGTCTTTGGGGTCTATACAGATGCGGAGCTCGCCAGAGGGCTTCTTGACACACACCATGGAGCTGACCCATGGCGTGGGCTCCGTGACCCTGGATAGGACCCCTTGGTCCTGGAGATCCTGCAGCTGCAGCTTGAGGCGGTCTTTAAGTGGCGCAGGAACCCTGCGAGGTGCGTGAACGACCGGGGTGGCGTCCGGTTTGAGGCGAATTCGGTAGGTGTATGGCAGTGTTCCCATGCCTTCAAATGCCTCCTGGTTGTGGGCGAGGAGCGATTGGAGCTGTGCGTTGAACTCTGCATCCGGGAAGTCAGACGTGCCGTCTGGAGAGAGAGAGAGAATTTGTTGCACAAGGTGGAGAGCCTTACATGCCTGTGCGCCCAGCAGGGAGTCCTTCGATGAGCCAACTATCTCGAACGAGAGTGTGGTCGTGTGTGTTTTGTGTGTCACCTGGAGCTGGCAGGATCCTATGGCCGGGATAACGTTCCCGTTGTAGTCGACCATCTTGCACCGGGATGGCTGGATTGGTGGTCTGACCTTCATGGCATAGAATGCTGACTATGCTATGAGGTTGGCGGAGGCGCCAGTGTCCAGGCGGAAAGTGATCGGCGATCAGTTGACCATCAGGGTGGCACTCCATTCATCGGCCGGATTGATGGCGTTGACCCGGTTCACATCAATGACCGCAACCCGGAAGGCGTCTTGGTCATCTGTGTTGTCGGTTTGGATGTCGTGATGTGGAGGCTGAATGGTCCGCACGTGTCTGCGAGGTTGTCGGAGATGTGGAAGATCCACAGGTTGAGCCGCTCGACAGTAGGCAGCGTAGTGGCCCATCTTGCCACAGCGTAGGCATTGTCGGGTTTTTGCAGGACATTGCCCTTTTAAATGTGCAGCTCCACAGTTGCCGCACGTCATGATGTCATGGCGTTCGTTACGGCACTGCACATGCGCAGTTCGGTCTTGCGTCGGGCGCGCCTGCGCAGCACGTCCCTCAGTGTTGCCGTCGGTTTTGGCGCGCACAAACGCGGGAGGCCTCAAAAGCGCGCGAAACGGCCGCCCTCGTCCGGGCCGCGGGCCGGGAGAAACTCGATTGCCTGGATGCGTTCGGCCTCGTGGGTGGCCTGGCTTGCCGATTCGATCGCTTGGGACCCCCTCCGTGCCGATTCGGTCGCCTGAAATTGGGCATAGTGGCTGGTCGCATTTTCATGCAGAAGACAGGCTTCAACTGCAGATGCTAAGGTCAAGCCTTTAATTTTTAGAAGCTGCTGGCGTAGGCCACTGGAGGCAACGCCAAAAACGATCTGGTCCCGGATCATGGACTCTGAGGTGGTGCCGTAACCGCAGGACTGCGCGGGTATGCGGAGGTGCATCAGGAAGGACTGAAAGAGCTCATCCTTACCTTGTAGGCGCTGCTGAAAGATATACCTCTCAAAGCTTTCATTGACCTCAACGTTGAAGTGCTGGTCGAGCTTGAGGAGGACCGTGTCATATTTAGATTTGTTCTCGCCTTCCGCGAACACCAAGGAGTTGTATACATTGATGGCGTGCTGACCTGCGGTAGTGAGGAGCATGGCAATCTTTGTTTCGTCCGAGGTGCCCTGTTTTTCGTTGGCTTGCATGAACAGTTCGAATCGCTGCTTGAAGAGCTTCCAATTGGTGCCCAGGTTCCCAGCGACTTGCAACGGCTGCGGTTTGTTGTGGGTGTCCACGGCTCAGGATGGCAGATTTGCCGGTAAATATCGATTCATTCACTGGTACCATGTGGTGTTGGGTGCTCTGATGTACAGACGAACCAACATGGTTGCGATTGGTACAATGCAGTTTTATTCCACCTAGTTATTTACACATCTGACTTGGTACTCAGCACGTGGTGACTGTGTGAGTGTCTTGTTAATGAGGTCCTGGCCTTGTCCTGTCTCCAGATAGACTGGCCAGCAGGTGTCGTGTTTCTTGTCTTATACT
Organism: Scyliorhinus torazame; assembly: GCF_047496885.1. Taxonomy (NCBI): domain Eukaryota; kingdom Metazoa; phylum Chordata; class Chondrichthyes; order Carcharhiniformes; family Scyliorhinidae; genus Scyliorhinus; species Scyliorhinus torazame. Next base: position 65,407,304 of record NC_092723.1, on the reverse strand, counting down.
GTGTCTGCTCTTGTCTGTGATTGGCTGTCGTGTTATGTGTGCTGATTGGTCTGTTGGTCTGTCTATCATGATGTGTGTGTTGTGATGTGTGTTTGAATATCATGACAACATTGAGCCACAGTGAACGCCCAAGGGCAAGGGTGGGGTGTGTGCTGGAACGGGAGGTGGTAATCCTACCAGTTTATATGTAATTGGTGTGGCCACACTTAGAATCCTGCATGTAGTTCTGGTGAACATAGTGTATGGGGTTTACTGTAACGATTATAAGACCATAAAAGGAAGCAATCAGAATAATGAAGAGATGGAAGGAGTGAACGATGAGTGCCAATAATGAAACTAGGGCAAGAGAGCAGATGTGATAGCTCATTTTTTGAAAAGAAGTGGATAATGCACAAGCTGTTACACCTTCTCCAGAGCGATAGGATCTCGTCATCCATGTCTGATTTCATTTAGTGAGTGGAGCATGTTTGTTTGTGTGGTCCAAGTGAATTTGGTTCCCAAACTAACCACCACTGGCTTTCATCTCATGCCTGTTTGTTAAATCAATTAACTGCTCATTAAACAGTGCATTTGTGCTGCACAAGCACTGTCGGATTTGAAGCAGGTGGCTCACCACGACTTTCTCAGCGGTAATTGGGGATGGGCTGTTAGCCTTGCCAGCAATGCCCACATCCCATGAATTGAAAAATAATTTCTAGGATGGTGGGAGGCAAACTAAATGGACCTTAATCTGTTTACAGCTAGAAATCCCTCTGTCCCTGTGGGTTTTCAATGGATATGTTTTACCTGGCTCCGCACCCATGGGCCATTCTCCTGGGCCCTGTTTGCAGTACCAAAATTTTCCACAAGTACACTCTTGGCACAGCCAGAACTGCTGGCCAATCTAATTTTTAAAAAATAATATTTTTATTAGTAATTTAATTTTATACACAGGTCCGTATTTATCAGGTTTAATATTTACAGCATGTGTGGTTCTAATATACATATTGTCCTTCTTGGTGTCTCCTACCCCCCTTTCCCTTCGCACCCCCCCCTCTCTTTTCCAGCCCCTCCTTGGTATCCCCCTCCTTCCTTCAGGGTGTTCTGTCCCCTAGCTCCTATTCTCCCCTTCCCCCTTCCCTTTATGTTTTCTGTTGCCTGACTTGTGGGTTTGAGGGGTGGGGGGGGGAGGCCTTCCACCGCACCACCCCCTCCCCCCGCACACAACCCCCGTGCTTCTCCCTGTAGTTCCCCTGAGTTCCCTCCTCTCTTCCTCCCCCTCCCACCCAGAGTTGTGTGTCCCTGTCTGCCTTCTCCCATCTCTCACTTTGTCCCTAATCGCTGTTGGCTTCGAAAAGGTCTTGGATTATGCCGACGAATTGTCCCCATTCTTTGAGGAGGTCTTCTTCCGACCCTCAGATGGGGTATTTGATCTTCTCCAAATGGCGATATTCCGCCAGGTCTGCCAGCCAGTCTGCAGCTGTGCGTGGTGCTGCTGATCGCCAGCCGAGCTGGATTTCCCGGAGTGTGAGTCGGGAAGCTGTCGTGTTCAGCACACGGAGATAACACGGGCTGCAACTGGATGCAGCTACAAGTGAAATATACTCCAGTCCTTGAAGTTAGTTCAATTTGATTTATTGAACCTAGTGGCCGTAGACATAATCGTGGAACTTGAGAATTCCAGTAAGCAGGCCCAGACATTCCTTTTCAATTTGGGCGTACCGCTGCTCGGTGGGTGTCATCGCCCGTGATGCGCAGGCAACCGGTACCCAGGATGAGGTGTCATCGCGCTGGAGCAACACAGCGCCGATGCCGTCCTTGCTCGCATCTGTCGAGATTTTTGTTTCCCTGTCATGGTCAAAAAATGCCAATACAGGTGCAGTGGTGAGCTTGGCTTTCAGCTCCAACCACTCTGCCTGATGAGCTGCCTGCCACTCAAAGGCAGTGGATTTGTTTACCAGGTGTTTACCGCCTTCTTGTCTTCAGGGGTCTTCATGGCTTTGATGGCCTTGACCTTGTCTGTGTCCGGGCGCACACCCTGCTGAGATATCTGGTCACCTAAGAACTTAAGTGTCGACATGCCAAAGCAACACTTGGCCCTGTCCAGCTTGAGGCCATTGGCATGGACACGGCGGAATACCTGCTGGAGACAAGAGATGTGCTCTTCGGGGGCTGTGGATCATATGATAACGTTGTCCACATACACACGAACCCCTTCAATGCCCTCCATCATCTGCTCCATGATTCTATGGAAGATCTCCGAGGCCGAGACAATGCCGAACGGCATATGATTATAGCAGTACCTGCCAAACAGTGTGTTGAAGGTGCAGAGCCTTCTGCTGGACTCATCCAGCTGGATTTGCCAGAATCCATGTGACGCATCTAACTTTGTGAAAAGCCGGGCGTGTGCCATCTCACTTGTGAGTTCCTCCCACTTCGGGATGGGGTAGTGTTCCCGCATTATATTCTGGTTGAGATCCTTAGGATCAATGCAGATGCGCAGCTCCCACGAAGGCTTTTTTACACATACCATCGAGCTGACCCAGTCAGTCAGTTCTGTAACTTTGGAGATGATGCCCTGGTCCTGAAGATCCTTTAGCTGCGCCTTCAGGCGCTCCCTCAGTGGAGCCGGGACCCGGCACGGTGCATGGACCACAGGCGTGGCATCAGGCTGTAGCAGGATCTTGTACCAATATGGCAGAGTGCCCATCCCGTCAAACACATCCGGATATTGAGCGTGGATGTCATCAATGCAGGCTTGAAGATCCACGTTGGGGGAGGTCATTGTGTAGACCCCGCTGCACAAGGTTTATCTGCTTGCATGCATGTGCGCCGAGCAGGGAGGGCCTGTCTGGCTTGACGATTTCAAACCTTAACCTTGCCTGAATGCTCCTGTTGGAGATGAGCAGATGGCAGGATCCCAGTGCTGTGATGGCATTGCGGTTATAGTCCAGGAGCTGGCAGGCTGCTGGAAGGAGCTTGGGTGGCTTCTTGATGCGGTTGAAATCTGCCTGTGAAAGGAGATTGGCAGAGGCACCTGTGTCCTGATTGAACTGGACAGACCATTGATTTACTTGCCTCACCGCACGCCATTCGTCCGCAGAATCCACAGTGAGGATGGGCAGGCTCCATGATGATGTCGGTGAGGCATGTTCACGTGTTGTAATGATGCCCACATGGTAGGGGGACTCCAGGCAATCATCCCCTTGATTCGTTGTACTTCCAGGATCAGAATCCTGTAAACCTTGTTGGACACTCCGAACACGCCTGCGTTGGAGTTGGGAGCGCTGGCCCTTGACTGGTGATGCAGATCTGCACAACGCTGCATAGTGTCCAGGATTTCCGCAATTTAAACAGCGCCTGCCTCGTGCAGGGCAGCGTTTCTTTAAGTGGGCGGTGCCGCAGTTCGGGCACGTTATGACATTGTTACGCTCCGTGCGTCGTCGCACATGCGCAGTGCGGTCGGCAGACGTTCACACCTGCGCAGTGTGGTGATCGGCCGCTTCGTTATCCCATTCGCATCACGCATGCATGGGGCTCCGGGAAGAGCGCGCGAAATGGCCGCTTTCATCAATGCTGAGGCGCTGCATCCGGGCAATGGCCTGCACACTCTCTGCCTTGTGGGAGGCAAGTTTCTCATTTTCAGCCAATTTGTATTGGGAATACCGATTTTTGAGGTGCTCATGCACCGTACATGTTTCAATCGTGACTGACAGGGTCATATGCTTGATATTTAAAAGCTGCTCTCTCAGAGGATCAGAGTGAACTCCAAAAATGATTGGTCTCTGATCATGGAGTCAGCAATATCACCAAAGTTGCAGGACAGCGCTAGTCGACGGGGATTAGTTAAGAAGGAGTTGAAAGATTCATCTTTACCTTGTAGACGCTGTGTGAATATGTAGCGCTCAAAGATTTCATTGGTGTCCACTTCACAATCACTATCAAACTTGTCCAGGATGGTCTGAAACTTTGTCTTGTCCTGGCCTTCGGTGAAGTTAAACGAGTTGAAGAGTTTGATGGCTTGATCACCCGCAGTTGAGAGGAAAAGCGCGATCTTTCTTGTATCAGACGCACCCTCGAGGTCTGAGGCTTCGATGTACAGCAGAAACCTTTGCTTGAAGGTCCGCCAGTTGGCACTGAGATTGCCGGAGGTCCGCAGCTGTTGAGGAGCCTGGATATTCTCCATGGTGCCGGCATACATTCACTGGTCGTCACGGAACAGATTGAGTTAAACCACCTAGGGATAGCAGTCTTCTGGTACCATGTCGTGTTAAGCACACTGAGATAACACGGGCTGCAACTGGATGCAGCTATAACTGAAATATACTCCAGACCTTGAAGTTAGTTCAATTTTATTTATTGAACCTGTCACACAGTTAGCTCAGTTCTCTGTGAGTTCGACTCTCTGCTAACCTACGTGTGATTACTCTCTCTGACTGAACCAGACTAGCTCTTAGCCACATGCTGTAAGTGTTATGTGATATATACACCTGACTCACTCTGTAGATGTCCCCAGTGGAAAGAGGCGGAGTCTGAGTGCCTCGTGCCTTTTATAGTGGGAAACCACCCACATGTGTTCTGCCTGCTGATTGGTTATGTCCTGTTCTCTGTGTTCATTAGCTGCCTGTCTGTATCTCATTATGTGCATGTCTGCATATCATGACAAAAGCTAGGGTGTCGGCCCTCTTCCCCATGTGTAGCTCTGGCTATACGGATACCCCAAAGATTCCACTCTTGGGCATGGCTTCACCGTCACCCCCACAACCTTGGACATTGTCTTGAAGAAGGCTGTCCAGAACCCTACAAGTTTGGGACAAGCCCAGAACATGTGGATGTAGTTGTCTGGGCCTCCCTGGCACTGTTCACATTCATCCTCCACCTCCGGGAAGAACCTGGTCATTTGGGTTCTGGTTACGTGTGCTCTGTGCATCACCTTGAACTTCATGAACCCAGTGTGTACTGAACCCAGCCGGCACTGAACCCAGCTGGCACTGTACCCAGTGTGTACTGAACCCAGCCGGCACTGATCCCAGCTGGCACTGAACCCAGTGGGTACTGAACCCAGTGGGTACTGAACCCAGCGGGTACTGGACCCAGTGGCTACTGAACCCAGTGGCTACTGAACCCAGTGGGTGCTGAACCCAGTGGGTGCTGAACCCAGTGTGTACTGAACCCAGTGGGTACTGAATCAACTGGGTTCAGTACACACTGGGTTCAGTAGCCACTGGGTTAAGTACACACTGGGTTCAGTACACACTGGGTTCAGTAGCCACTGGGTTCAGTACACACTGGGTTCAGTACACACTGGGTTCAGTAGCCACTGGGTTCAGTACACACTGGGTTCAGTACACACTGGGTTCAGTAGCCGCTGCGTTCAGTACACACTGGGTTCAGCACCCACTGTGTTCAGTACACACTGGGTTCAGTAGCCACTGGGTTCAGTACACACTGGGTTCAGTACATACTGGGTTCAGTAGCCACTGGGTTCAGTGCACACTGGGTTCAGTACCCACTGGGTTCAGTATCCACTGGGTTCAGTACACACTGGGTTCAGTACACACTGGGTTCAGCACCCACTGGGTTCAGCACCCACTGGGTTCAGTAGCCAGTGGGTTCTGTACACACTGGGTTCAGTACACACTGGGTTCAGCACCCACTGGGTTCAGTACACACTGGGTTCAGTAGCCACTGGGTTCAGTACACACTGGGTTCAGTGCCGTCTGGGTTCAGCACCCACTGGGTTCAGTACCCACTGGGTTCAGTAGCCACTGGGTTCAGTACACACTGGGTTCTGTAAACACTGGGTTCAGTGCCGGCTGGGTTCAGCACCCACTGGGTTCAGTACCCACTGGGTTCAGTACACACTGGGTTCAGTACACACTGGGTTCAGTACCGACTGGGTTCAGTACACACTGGGTTCAGCACCCACTGGGTTCAGTACACACTGGGTTCAGCACACACTGGGTTCAGTAGCCACTGGGTTCAGTATACACTGGGTTCAGTACACACTGGGTTCAGCACCCACTGGGTTCAGTACACACTGGGTTCAGTAGCCACTGGGTTCAGCACCCACTGGGTTCAGTACACACTGGGTTCAGTAGCCGCTGGGTTCAGTACCCACTGGGGTCAGTACACACTGGGTTCAGTACACACTGGGTTCAGTACACACTGGGTTCAGTACACACTGGGTTCAGTGCCGGCTGGGTTCAGCACCCACTGGGTTCAGTACCCACTGGGTTCAGCACCCACTTGGTTCAATACCCACTGGGTTCAGTACACACTGGGTTCAGCACCCACTGGGTTCAGCACCCACTGGGTTCAGTACCCACTGGGTTCAGTAGCCACTGGGTCCAGTACCCACTGGGTTCAGCACCCACTGGGTTCAGTACCCACTGGGTTCAGTACACACTGGGTTCAGTACAGACTGGGTTCAGTAGCCACTGGGTTCAGCACCCACTGGGTTCAGTACACACTGGGTTCAGTACACACTGGGTTCAGTAGCCACTGGGTTCAGTACACACTGGGTTCAGTACACACTGGGTTCAGTAGCCACTGGGTTCAGTACACACTGGGTTCAGTACACACTGGGTTCAGTAGCCACTGCGTTCAGTACACACTGGGTTCAGCACCCACTGTGTTCAGTACACACTGGGTTCAGTAGCCACTGGGTTCAGTACACACTGGGTTCAGTACATACTGGGTTCAGTAGCCACTGGGTTCAGTGCACACTGGGTTCAGTATCCACTGGGTTCAGTATCCACTGGGTTCAGTACACACTGGGTTCAGTACACACTGGGTTCAGCACCCACTGGGTTCAGCACCCACTGGGTTCAGTAGCCAGTGGGTTCTGTACACACTGGGTTCAGTACACACTGGGTTCAGCACCCACTGGGTTCAGTACACACTGGGTTCAGTAGCCACTGGGTTCAGTACACACTGGGTTCAGTGCCGTCTGGGTTCAGCACCCACTGGGTTCAGTACCCACTGGGTTCAGTAGCCACTGGGTTCAGTACACACTGGGTTCTGTAAACACTGGGTTCAGTGCCGGCTGGGTTCAGCACCCACTGGGTTCAGTACCCACTGGGTTCAGTACACACTGGGTTCAGTACACACTGGGTTCAGTACCGACTGGGTTCAGTACACACTGGGTTCAGCACCCACTGGGTTCAGTACACACTGGGTTCAGCACACACTGGGTTCAGTAGCCACTGGGTTCAGTATACACTGGGTTCAGTACACACTGGGTTCAGCACACACTGGGTTCAGTACACACTGGGTTCAGCACCCACTGGGTTCAGCACCCACTGGGTTCAGTAGCCAGTGGGTTCTGTACACACTGGGTTCAGTACACACTGGGTTCAGCACCCACTGGGTTCAGTACACACTGGGTTCAGTAGCCACTGGGTTCAGTACACACTGGGTTCAGTGCCGTCTGGGTTCAGCACCCACTGGGTTCAGTACCCACTGGGTTCAGTAGCCACTGGGTTCAGTACACACTGGGTTCTGTAAACACTGGGTTCAGTGCCGGCTGGGTTCAGCACCCACTGGGTTCAGTACCCACTGGGTTCAGTACACACTGGGTTCAGTACACACTGGGTTCAGTACCGACTGGGTTCAGTACACACTGGGTTCAGCACCCACTGGGTTCAGTACACACTGGGTTCAGCACACACTGGGTTCAGTAGCCACTGGGTTCAGTATACACTGGGTTCAGTACACACTGGGTTCAGCACCCACTGGGTTCAGTACACACTGGGTTCAGTAGCCACTGGGTTCAGCACCCACTGGGTTCAGTACACACTGGGTTCAGTAGCCGCTGGGTTCAGTACCCACTGGGGTCAGTACACACTGGGTTCAGTACACACTGGGTTCAGTACACACTGGGTTCAGTGCCGGCTGGGTTCAGCACCCACTGGGTTCAGTACCCACTGGGTTCAGCACCCACTTGGTTCAATACCCACTGGGTTCAGTACACACTGGGTTCAGCACCCACTGGGTTCAGCACCCACTGGGTTCAGTACCCACTGGGTTCAGTAGCCACTGGGTCCAGTACCCACTGGGTTCAGTACACACTGGGTTCAGTACAGACTGGGTTCAGTAGCCACTGGGTTCAGTACACACTGGGTTCAGCACCCACTGGGTTCAGTACACACTGGGTTCAGTACCCACTGGGTTCAGTACACACTGGGTTCAGTACCCACTGGGTTCAGTACACACTGGGTTCAGTACCCACTGTGTTTAGTACACACTGGGTTCTGTACACACTGGGTTCAGTACCCACTGGGTTCAGTACACACTGGGTTCAATGCCCACTGATGTGTTGGGTATGCAGGGTCTGCGAGGACTATGTTTACTGCAGCAGTGAGAGACACAGGCTTCCAACACTTGAAGAAATGCAACTCGATTTTATTGAACTCTTAACTATCATACATACTTTAACTGTGGGTTGACACTATGCTGACTTGACTGGAGACCTGAGGCTAACCTGACCAGACTATCTTCCTACCACATGGTGTATGTTCTAGTTGCTGCTCACAGGATCTGACTGTCTCAGAGGCTGGATCCCAAGAGAGCAGGAAAGCTAGTGCCCTCTGGCTTTATACTGGTCGTGTCCTGTCTGGTGATTGGCTGCTATGTTCTGTGTGTTCACTGGTCATCCTGTGTGTCAATCACTGCCTGTCTGTGCACCATCATATACCTGTGTGTATATTTTGACACCCACTGGGTTCAGTGCCTGTTGGATTCAGTGTCGCTGGGTTCCACGACTGCTGGGTTCAGTGCCTGCTGGATTCAGAGCCCGTTAGATTCAATGCCTGCGAGGTTCAGTACCCACTGCGTTCAGTACCCATTGGGTTCAATGCTGCTGGGTTCAGTTCCTGCTGAGTTCAGTGCCTGCTGGGTTCAATGCCGCTGGGTTCAGTGCCTGCTGGGTTCAATGCCACTGGGTTCAGTTCCTGCTGGGTTCAGTACCCACTGGGTTCAGTGCCTACTGGGTTCAGTACCCACTGGGTTCAGTGCCTGCTGTGTTCAGTGCCTGCTGGGTTCAGTTCCTGCTGGGTTCAGTGCCCGCTGGGTTCAGTACCCACCAGATTCAGTGCCTCTGAGTTCAGTGCCTGCTTGGTTCAGATCCTGCTGGGTTCAGTTCCTGCTGGGTTCAGTTCCTGCTGGGTACAGTGACCACTGGGTTCAGTTCCTGCCGTATTCAGTACCAACTGGGTTCAGTGCCTGCTGGATTCAGTACTTACTGGTTTCAGTGCCTGCTGGGTTCAGTGCCTGTGGAGTGCCTGCTGGGTTCAGTTCCTGCTGTGTTCTGTTGCTGCTGGGTTCTGTTGCTGCTGGGTTCAGTGCCCACTGGCTTCAGTGCCTGCTGGGTTCAGTGCTGCTGGGTTCAGTTCCTGCTGGGTTCTGTGCCTGCTGGGTTCAGTATCCACTGAGTTCAGTGCCTGCTGGGTTCAGTACCCACTGGTTCAGTGCCTGCTGGGTTCAGTGACCACTGGGTTCAGTTTTTGCTGGGTTCAGTGACCACTGGGTTCAGTTTCTGCTGGGTTCAGTGACCACTGGGTTCAGTGCCTGCTGGATTCAGTACTTACTGGATTCAGTGCCTGCTGGATTCAGTACTTACTGGATTCAGTGCCTGCTGGATTCAAAACTCACTGGGTTCAGTGCCTGCTGGATTCGGAGCCCATTGGGTTCAGTACCTACTGGGTTCAGTGCATCCTGGGTTCAGTGCTGCTGGGTTCAGTACCCACTGGGTTCAGGGCCTGCTGGATTCAGTACCCAATGGGTTCAGTGCCTGCTGGCTTCAGTGCTGCTGGGTTCAGTGCTGCTGGGTTCAGTGCCTGCTGGGTTCAGTGCCTCTGGGTTCAGTATCCACTGAGTTCAGTGCCTGCTGGGTTCAGTACCTGCTGGGTTCAGTACCCACTCGGTTCAGTACCCACTGGGTTCAGTGCCTGCTCGGTTCAGTACCTGCTGAGTTCAATGCGTGCTGGGTTCAGTGCCTGCTGGAGTCAGTGCCCATTGGTTTCAGTGCCTGCTGGGTTCAGTACCCACTGCGTTCAGTGCCTGCTGGGTTCTGTTCTGCTGGGTTCAGTGCCGCTGGGTTCAGTACCCACTGGGTTCAGTACCCACTGCGTTCAGTGCCTGCTGGGTTCTGTACTGCTGGGTTCAGTGCCGCTGGGTTCAGTACCCACTGGGTTCAGTGCTGCTGGGTTCAGTACCCACTGGGTTCAGTGCCTGCTGGGTTCAGTACCCACTGGGTTCAGTGCTGCTGGGTTCAGTACCCACTGCGTTCAGTGCTGCTGGGTTCAGTACCCACTGCGTTCAGTGCCTGCTGGGTTCAGTACCCACTGGGTTCAGTACCCACTGGGTTCAGTGCTGCTGGGTTCAGTACCCACTGGGTTCAGTGCCTGCTGGGTTCAGTGCCTGCTGGGTTCAGTACCTACTGAGTTCAGTGCTGCTGGGTTCAGTACCTGCTGGGTTCAGTGCTGCTGGGTTCAGTACCTCCTGGGTTCAGTGCTGCTGGGTTCAGTGCTGCTGGGTTCAGTACCCACTGCGTTCAGTGCTGCTGGATTCAGTGCTGCTGGGTTCAGTGCCTGCTGGGTTTAGTGCTGCTGGGTTCAGTGCTGCTGGGTTCAGTGCCGCTGGGTTCAGTACCTCTTGTGTTCAGTGCTGCTGGGTTCAGTGCCAGCTGGGTTCAGTGCTGCTGGGTTCAGTGCTGCTGGGTTCAGTACTGCTGGTTTCAGTACCCACTGGGTTCAGTGCCTGCTGGGTTCAGTGCATGCTGGGTTCAGTGCTGCTGGGTTCAGTGCTGCTGGGTTCAGTGCCTGCTGGGTTCAGTGCTGCTGGGTTCAGTACCCACTGGGTTCAGTGCTGCTGGGTTCAGTGCCGCTGGGTTCAGTGCTGCTGGGTTCAGTACCCACTGGGTTCAGTGCTGCTGGGTTCAGTACCCACTGGGTTAGGTGCTGCTGGGTTCAGTGCCGCTGGGTTCAGTACCTCCTGGGTTCAGTGCTGCTGGGTTCAGTGCCGCTGGGTTCAGTGCAGCTGGGTTCAGTGCCTGCTGGGTTCAGTACCCACTGGGTTCAGTGCCTGCTGGGTTCAGTGCTGCTGGGTTCAGTGCTGCTGGGTTCCATACTGCTGGGTTCAGTACCCACTGGGTTCAGTGCCTGCTGGGTTCAGTGCCTGCTGGGTTCAGTGCCTGCTGGGTTCAGTGCTGCTGGGTTCAGTGCTGCTGTGTTCAGTGCCTGCTGGGTTCAGTGCTGCTGGGTTCAGTACCCACTGGGTTCAGTGCCTGCTGGGTTCAGTACCCACTGGGTTCAGTGCCTGCTGGGTTCAGTGCCTGCTGGGTTCAGTGCTGCTTGGTTCAGTGCTGCTGGGTTCATTGCTGCTGGGTTCAGTACCTGCTGGGTTTAGTGCTGCTGGGTTCAGTGCTGCTGGGTTCAGTGCCGCTGGGTTCAGTACCCACTGGGTTCAGTGCTGCTGGGTTCAGTGCAGCTGGGTTCAGTGCCGCTGGGTTCAGTACCCACTGCGTTCAGTGCTGCTTTGTTCAGTGCCTGCTGGGTTCAGTACCTCCTGGGTTCAGTGCTGCTGGGTTCAGTGCCTGCTGGGTTCATTGCTGCTGGGTTCAGTACCCACTGGGTTCAGTGCTGCTGGGTTCAGTGCTGCTGGGTTCAGTGCCTGCTGGGTTCATTGCTGCTGGGTTCAGTACCCACTGGGTTCAGTGCTGCTGGGTTCAGTGCTGCTGGGTTCAGTGCTGCTGGGTTCAGTGCCTGCTGGGTTCATTGCTGCTGGGTTCAGTACCCACTGGGTTCAGTGCTGCTGGGTTCAGTGCCGCTGGGTTCAGTACCTACTGGGTTCAGTGCTGCTGGGTTCAGTGCCTGCTGGGTTCATTGCTGCTGGGTTCAGTACCCACTGCGTTCAGTGCCAGCTGGGTTCAGTAAGTATTTACAGATCCTGAGCAGCTTACAAGTGAAAAATGTCAGCTTCGAATATCAAGGGAAATGATGACAGAAGACGGTGAACATCTCCATAAAAGTAACACAGGGATTAGGAAAGAAATATAATTAATGAGGGGAGATTATAATAGGAACACGGGGCAGTGCACACATGATAATGATTTTCTGTTGCGTGCGATCCATTACAAGGCGTATTGTAAGCACCATAGAATTATCACAATCTCATGTAGGAATAGTCCACAGCACAAACCACCACATGGCCAGATGATTGGGACCTATTTCTGTTCCGACCACAGTCACACTGATCTAAGCATGGATCCTATTGGTCCCTTGTTAAAGTATGAAATGCATTTAGCGTCATATTAGTAATAAGGTTTCATTGGATTTCTCCTGCCTCTGCTGACCTTCCCTCCCCTCACTTGTGGCCCATGTCAGATAATGTACCAACTAGTTTCATCACACACAAATAATGCATTTCGATCACAGAATGGCTTCAAGCCTGGTCGTTCGGTAAGGCACTTTGCTGAGGAAATCTGCCCGCTTCCATGAGATTTCCTCAGCGCCAACATTTACAAACAACTTCTTTTCTGGCAGCTGAATCTTCCTAGATGGAGGACACTGTGGGCTGCTGCATTTTGATTATAATATAAGGCTTATTACACTGTGAAAGCTTTTTTATGGATTCAGATTAAAAGCTAGACTTACAATTATTACTTAACATTATTTGTAAGGCTAACATCGGCTCATGTCTGCAAATGAGTTAACAGTAGGTGACTGGTTAAAGGCCAGGCAGCAAATGTTTTTCTCCCAGTTCGTGACTTTTTTGATTACAAATATTTGGCACGATCTAACCAAATAGGAACAGAGTCCCATGACGTGTGCATTTAGCTGCAGGTTTCCCAGCGCTCGCAGAGAAACACCATGCGATTCATTGGGACTCAGTTGCAATTTGTGGACTTAGTGGGGAACTCCCTGTGTTTCTTGCACTGAGGAGCTCTGGTCACCGGAACACCTCATTACAGGAAGAGATTGGGCGCCATTTTTAAATGGCGTCCCAATCTTTCGACCCCTTCCCCCCCACCCAAGCCCTAACACACCCATTAGAGGGTCCTCGGGACCCCTACCTCAGACACGCAGGGCACTCCCGGGCCCGATCCCCACAGCGGGAAAAATGCCAGCCTGGCAGTGCCCCTGCCAGTGCCACCCTGGGCAGCTTAACAGTGCCAGGTTTGCACCCAGATGACACTGTCAGGGTTCCAGTGGCAGTGCCAGGGTGTCAGGCTGGCAGTGCAATGGTTCCCAGGTGGCATCAGCAATGCCAGGGTGCCACCTTCGCCAGAGAGCAACTACCTGGGGGCCTGCGAGACCCCCACAAGTGTCGTTTCCTCTGATCCTCGTTTGTGGGGACCAGCGCTGAACAGCGTTCGCCCGAGATCTCCCAGGTGAGGGGGTTAGATCCCAGATCCTCGGTCGATCAGGCGGGCGCATATTAGAATGAGGCTAGTTGTCTCGCTCCAATACATGGATTTGCCAGAGAGTGATCCTGCACAGAATTAGCGGGATTCAAATTGTGTTAGATCTTGCGAGGCGTGGTGAGCAGGGTAGATCCCAGAAGAGGGATGTCCCGGCATCTACCAGCCGTGCCGCACCAACAGCCATTGTATAAAGCTGTTTGTTTAAAACTTAAAGTAAGGTCACAAGGTAGTGGCTGGGATTGTCCTGTCTCGTCCGTGGTGGGGTCCGTTGTGAGCAAGAGCAGCAAATTCGGAATTCCAGCCAAAGCTCCATTCACTTTCAGCTGCATCGGAGCGAAGTTACAGCAATGGATGAGAACGGACAATTTTGGCCAATATCTTAATATAAACCAATGGGGCAGCACGGTAGCATTGTGGATAGCACAATTGCTTCACAGCTCCAGGGTCCCAGGTTCGATTCCGGCTTGGGTCACTGTCTGTGCGGAGTCTGCACATCCTCCCCGTGTGTGCGTGGGTTTCCTCCGGGTGCTCCGGTTTCCTCCCACAGTCCAAAGATGTGCGGGTTAGGTGGATTGCCCATGATAAATTGCCCTTAGTGTCCAAAATTGCCCTTAGTGTTGGGTGGGGTTACTGGGTTATGGGGATAGGGTGGAGGTGTTGAACTTGGGTAGGGTGCTCTTTCCAAGAGCTGGTGCAGACTCGATGGGCCGAATGGCCTCCTTCTGCACTGTAAATTCTATTCTATTCTAACGGATGATTGCTGTTAGTTTAGAATATGACTGAACAAGTAGCGGTTCGATAGTTTGTAAACACACTTACCTAATGGTTGTTTGGTGAAACCGGGGACAGGTGAAGCAAGCAGAACGAGGAAGATATTGCCAAACATGTTGTTGGGACCTTCCTGCTCTGTGGTGCGTGGGGGGAGGGGGGCGCGTTGCTGGGGTTGAAAATGAGCTAATCATAAACATGTTGCTCTCAGAGAAAGGAGCCAATCATAAAGTGTGTACATTGCAGGGCGTGAAGTGGAGACCTATTTAAACACTGCATTCGTTAAGCTTGAGACTACCGCTGCAGCCAGACAAGGAAGGGAGATAGCCGGTCTGCTATCTGAACAGAGAACTAACTGGGACAAATCGACCACCCAATCGTTTCTTTTTCTCTGGGAAACCAAGTCACTGCTGTCATTGTTATTGAACTGTCCATGATACAAATCAAATAATACAGTGCAGTTATTTTGTGGCAAGTCTTGAATTTTGGGTCCTTAATAGTAGACCGCCAAGCCTCCGTGGCAGGAATAGTCTACAGCACAAACCACCACATGCCAGACGATTGGGAGCTATTTCGCTTCCGACTACAGTGCTCCGGAATATAAAGAAAAATTGCAACACTCCAAGAGGGCTTGCATTTTGTCGAGTAAGTGTAAGGATGGAGCAAATTTAGTGGATGGGGACGCAGGGTAGTGCTGATCACCATCTGAAATTGTTCCTCTTGGATCCACAAGATGATTCTAGTAAAATAATTGCACTAAAGGATGCCCACGTTTGTTGAAGGAATCTAAAACAGGCATTTGGCCTTGTTTTCACAAAGTTAGGTGCCCGAAAGCCTGTTTTTTGCAACTGTAATTAAAAATGGTCCAAGCCAATTTATGGTTGAACTTTGAGATCTTTGGGGTTTAAAGCGTTGGTCGTCAGAATTTGTAGCACAGTGGTTAGCACTGTTCCTTCACAGCACCAGGGATTTGGGTTCGATTCCCGGCTTGGGTCACTGTCTGGGAGGAGTCTGCACGTTCTCCCCGTGTCTGCGTGGGTTTCCTCCGGTGCTCCAGTTTCCTCTCACAAGTCCGGAAAGACGTGCTGTTAGGTGAATTGGACATTCTCCCTCAGTGTACATTAACAGGAGCTGGAGTGTGGCGACTCGGGGCTTTTCACAGTAACTTCATTGCAGTGTTAATATAAGCCCACTTGTGACACTAATAATAAAGAATAATAAAGATTGGTCCTTGTTGTGCTGGCTTTAGGCCCATAAAATTGAGGTAATGAGTTCCAGTTTCTGCACCTTCTGATCGATCTGCAAGACACTATCCCTTTGCTTCCAGAGTCTATCCAGATCTCACTGACATGGCGAGCGAATGAACATTGAAACCTGACTCAGAATGTTGCCAAAAACAGCTAACAATAGGTGTTGCTCTCCTGTATCAGAGTCTTGCTAGACAGGAGCATGAGTCAGAGATCGGTCTGTAGCCCCACTCCATGGCCCGGATTCTCCGACCCGGCTCCCCAGAGGGTGGCACGAATCCCACCCCGCAGCCCTGACGCTGGCTGCTCTGTGCTCCGGCGTGTTTTTCGGGCGGGAGCGGGTTTTCCGCCAGGCCGGTTGGGGGCTGTTGACAGCGGCCCCCCGGCGATTCTCTGGGCCTCGATGGGTCGAGCACCCGTCCATTTTTGGCCAGTCCCGACGGCGTGAATTACTCACCACACACATGGCTGGTCCTGGCAGGTGAGTATGCGGGGGCGGTCCTCAGGGGTGACACGTGGGGATCCGACCCCAGGGGGAGCCCCCACGGTGAGCTGGCCTGCGATCGGGGCCCACCGATCTGCAGGTGGGCTTTTTTCGCGGGGGGCCTTCTTTCCTCTGCACCGGGCCCCCGTAGGGCTCCACCATATTGCCCGAGGGCCAGCACGGAGAAGAGCACCCCCGCACATGCACAGAAATACGCCGGCCGGTCCGCACATGCGCGAACTCGCGCCGGCCCTTCGCCGCAGCCTGGAGCGGCGCCAACGACCCCGGCAGCAACCTAGCGCCCTAGAAAGGTGAGAAGTCCTCACCTTGGGGGGCTGTTGATGCCGGAGCCGTTGGCGCCGGTTTTCCCGCCGACATGGAGACTTAGTCTCCAGAAAGGAGAATCCCGGCCCATGTGTTTTTATAATATTTGTGGCACCTTTCACAAGCTCAGCAAGTGCTTTGCAACCAACAAAGTCATTGTGCAGTGTGCTCACTGCTGGAAACATGACAGCTGATTTGCACATGGCAAGGTCTACAGTGTCATGATATGCAGACATGCAGATAATGATATACAGACAGGCAGCTAATGAACACAGAGAACAGGGCATGACCAATGAGCAGGCAGGACACTCAGGGGTGGTATCTCACTATAAAAGGCACGAGGCACTCACACTCCATCTCTTTCCACTGATGAACATCCACAGAGTGAGTCAGGGTATATGTACAGTATCACACCTCCAGCACGTGGCTAAGAGTTAGTCTGGTTCAGTCAGACAGAGTAACCACACTTAGGTTAGCAGAGAGTCAAACTTATAGAGAACTGTGCTACTGGTTCAATAAATCAGATTGAACTAACTTCAAGGTCTGGAGTATCTTTTGGTTAAAGCTGCATCCAGTTGCAGCCTGTGTTATCCCAGGTTATGTACTCTGGGATAACACAGGCTATGTTCAATGATGTTAGCTCAGGGGTAAATATGGGCACCAAGCCTCCACTGCTCTTCTTACAGGATCATCTCAGAGAGCAGTTGGGATTTTGGTTCACCTGAAAGATAAAACTCCCAACACTCCTTCAGTACTACATTCAAGTGTCAGCCCAAGATTATGTACATAAATCTTGGGAGTTGGCCTAAACCCTAGGCTGTGGAATTCTCCATTGGCGGGATCCTCCGCTCCGCCGGCAGCGCACCAACGCAGGTTTCCCAATGGCGTGGAGTGGCCACAATGGGAAATCCGGCTGACGGAACGGAGCATCCTGCTGCTGGTGAGGATGCACCGCACAGGAAAACGCAGCTGGTGGGATGGAGAATCCTGCCCTGGACCTTTGGACTCAGAAGTAAAAGCTCGACCACTGAGCCAAGGCTGGATATCTTGCCCAGGCAACACTCTGGGATATATTCAACTGGAAAGAGTTACTGGATTTCTGAAGTTGGGTTAATCATGCATAATTAATATACTCTCTTACATTCCCCAGATACTTAATTAACACAACAGCCCCGGGCCCCCAGTTGCGACTGGATCATTTGTAAATGATTGTATAAATTGTTCTTTTGCATTTTTAGATATTAGATTTGCTCGGGAAATTAGCTGGATGCCACTTGGGATGAGGTGAATATTCTCAATTAAACTTGTGCTTTGCATTTTTTTTTTCACTTGTTCACAGAGATACACACGAGGATCAGCGAAATTATTTCCAGACAACTATTTAGCTCGGGGTGAACATAAGTCTGATTGTGTAATAATGACAGGCTATTGGGAATTACTGCTGAAAAGAATGTTATCATTCCACTGTGCAATTTGATCTACATTTATATTAATATAATAGTTCAACCACCAAGACAGTTGTGTTTTAATATCCAACTTATGTGTAGCTGATCACAGTAGTTTTAACTTTCTCAGATGCTTTTACCCAGAGGTTGCAATGAAGCTTACTTTGAGCCAGCTATACTTGATTCTCAGTTGTAGCAAATGATTGCAGTCACTAATGAAGACACAATTGGAAAGAGTGTTGAACATGGTACGTCCTATCCTCAAAAGGATCCAGGTGGATTGAAGATGGTTCAGTAAAGATCAAATTGACACTCTTAATGCTGAAAGCTTTATGTCGTATAAACAAATGAACAATAACTAATAGGGGAAGAGACACTGGCCGATAGAACCTGTTTTGCACATCACAAGGTGAACACACCCCACTGGAAACCATGTTGAATCCTTGGACAACCAGATGTCAACCCCATTGTTGTCTTTAAATTATCAGACACTTCGACCAGTTTATTATTAAAACCTTTTACCCAGGTGCCTTTATTTGCGAGATGAACAAAGGACAAACACAGGTTCACAGTTTAACCCAATTCTATTCAAAATTCTCTCACTCACACAAAATGTGACTCAGACTCAGAGCTGAGCTTTAGGTATTCCTCACACTGAGTGAAGGAGGATGGCCAGGCTACAATCACTCGGTGTGGATATCTTTTCTGGGTTTGGAACTCTGGGTTCGGAATGCAGGGTCCCTTCTTCTTGCGATGGTTGTGCCCGGGGGTCTCCCAGGTTACCGCTGAAGGTCTGCTCCAATGTTACGTCTTTTATACCAGTTCTGCTAGCACTGAGTCATAAGTATACGCCCACACCTGGCCTGAGTTCTATTGTCCGCTCCAGACTTAAACTTGTTAATGGGAATAAAAAGGACACTCGTGCTCAGCCAGGGTGATACGATCAAGATCCATTGTCCTCTGAAACACTCTTGTCTGACCAGCTATTAGCCCATTATGGAGTCTGATGGCCTTATTGTTTGTCCTGCTACAAAGTTGATCACCTGTGTTTGGAAGTTAGTCACATATTCATAGCATGATCTTGTTCTTTTGTGTAAATGTGAGTGGGTAATCACAAAGTCCATATAGCGATAATGAGCTTATATGTTGACTTCAATGCTCTTGCAGACAGCCAGTGTCGTTTCCAGACAGGGCCTCATTTGGAAGTTTATGTTTCCAGCCTATGAGTCTTGACTGCCTGTTCCCAGTACCTCACCAGCCAATTTGGGCAAACATCCAGAAAATCCCTTTCTGGTTCCTTTTGCTGACTGAAGCAAGTTAAGGAGCCATTTCTGACCCAAATGTTTTACATCCCTTTGAATGAGGCGATCTTGGCATGGCAAGAACTTTTGTAAGGTCCCAGAAAGAACAATGAGATAATGATGAAATAATCTGTTTAGTGCTGTTGGTTGAAGCAAAAGTGGAGGCCAGGAAATGGGCCCACTGTTCCCTGGGCCAAGCAGCACCTTCTAACATCAAAGCTAATTCTCTTCTACTCACAACTTGTTGTGTAACACACAACAACCCTTGCTCTTCTCTCAATTATTTCCTTCCATCAAGGAACGACTCAGAGCCAAACTTTTCAGTGGGCAAAAGAGCATTGAGTGGAAACATAAGCTAGGTCTTTAAAATGCTGGGAGGAAGGAGGCAACTAATCTTCCACTGTGAACAGACAGTGAGAAGAAACTGCTACAGATGATCAAGCTTCAAATGAGACTGAAGCTGAGAAGAAACTGTCTGGGCAAAGTAGAGATGCAGAACAGACCCCAAAAAAGTGCACTAACTTGTCATTTAGTGCAAACCATAGTTGCCATTTGATTGATGGAGAAGGAAAGTCTGAGGTCAAAGAAAACAAAGCACAAAAGAAGAGGCAGTTTTTCTCTCTGAAGGCGAGCATCCCGAGTTGGGACATTTCTGAGCAGACCCGTTTCAGTTTAAAATACCTGCTCACACACACAAGCTTTTATCAGCGGGGATGGGGAGGGGGGCACAGTTATGGGCCAGAGTCAGATCCACAAACCCCAGAAGCGGATCCACTGTGGCCCGAATGGTGGGTGGGGTCTGAGGCGGGCTGGTTAGAAGATGCATCCCAGTTCTCTGGGACACCATCTCAGTTGTAATGAGATTAGTTAGGTCATCTAACCCTCACCACTCACACCCCCTCATTCAACATCCATTCACCATGGACCTTCCATGCTAAATCACTACCAACTTATTTAATCCTCTTATTTCCTAACCCCTCATTATTCAAGTCAATTCAATGCTGGGTGAAATTCGTCACCTCCCGACGCTGCGAACTGCGATCGGGCGGAGAATCGGGCACCTGACCAAATTCGAGATCCGCGTCCAGTGCCGATTCGGGCACCGTGCTCCGGTCACTTGCTGGTGGTAACCAGCATGGGTGGCGGCATTTGTATACATTTAAATGTGATGAGCCGGTTGGCCACAGTATTCTCCATCCTTCCGCGATACTCCTCTCCTCTCAAGCGGAAGTCATGTGGGCATGAATTATGACAAATATTTACGGGGACAGGACGCCAAGGCTACGGAGGAGGAGTGGGTGGCTGAAAGAATCAATTGAAAAACTGTTCAAAACTGTCGGAGTTGCTGGGGGATGATTTCCTAGGCTGGCCAGCAGCGGGCTGTGACTTGGTGCCAAGTCCATGGACTTGGGATGTCCCCCCTGAGGATCGGGGAGGCCTCTCGCAGACCGCCATTGCTGCAGTCTTTCTTTTAAACGTGCCCCTTTAGTTCTACTTACAGGATCCTGGCCTTTCACACCGCAGAGTGCTGCCTGTGTCCTTTAAATGCTCAGAAGGTCTCTGGTCATCTGGGACTCCACCCAGGCCACCCCTATGGGAACCCTTACACCCCAACTGTATCATCAAGGGCCAAACTCAATCAGGAGCCCACCAGGCTCCCCTCATAAGCGCTGCACCATTGCAGAGGAATCAGGAAAACAGCAGAGTTCACCCCAACCAGAGGAAATGCACCGCAGCCTATGGGCCCATCCTGGTTCTCTGCGCCTTTCAGGGCAGAAGAGTCACCAGTGATCCCCACCTTTCTTTTTTTTTTTAATAATCATTTTATTGAGGTATTTTTTGGTATTATAACAACAACTCAATAAACAATGTACATGAAACTATAAATATAGTGCAAAAGCCGTCTCCCTCCCTTACAGGTCCCACCTTTATTAACCCCCTACTCTAAGCTAAACTAACCCCCCCCACTCCCCCCACCCCCACTTCTGCTGACTATGAATTTTCCACGAAGAAGTCGCTGAACGGTTGCCACCTCCGGGTGAACCCTAACAGTGACCCTCTCAAGGCGAACTTGATTTTCTACAAACAGAGAAAGCTAGCCATGTCAGTTAGCCAGGTCTCCGACTTCGGGGGCTTTGAGTCCCTCCATGGTAATGGTATCCGTCTCCGGGCTACCAGAGAAGCAGAGGCCAGAACGTCTGCCTCTTTCTCCTCCTGGATCCCCGGGTCTTCCGACACGCCGAAAATCTCCACCTCTGGACTCAGCGCCACCCTTGTTTTTAACACCGTGGACATGACGTCCGCAAACCCCTGCCAAAACCCCCTAAGCTTCGGACATGCCCAGAACTTATGGACATGGTTCACTGGTCCTCCCGCACATTTTGCGCACCTGTCCTCTACCCCAAAGAATCTACTCATCCGGGCCACTGTCATGTGAGCCCGGTGAACGACCTTAAATTGTATCAGGCTGAGCCTGGCACATGTTGCGGATGCATTGACTCCACTCAACGTATCGCCCACAGACCATCCTCTATCTCTCCTCCCAATTCCTCCTCCCACTTGCGCTTCAGCTCCTCGGTCTGCGTCTCCGCTGACCCCATAAGTTCCTTGTAAATGTCCGAGACGCTCCATTCTCCTACCCACCCTCTGGAAACTACCCTGTCCTGAACCCCCTTAGCGGTAGGGGCGGGAAGGTTGACACCTGTTTATGCAGGAAGTCCCGCACCTGCAGATACCTGGATTTGTTTCCCCTCGCCAACCCAAACTTCTTCTCCAGCGCCCTCGTACTTGGAAAGCTCCCCTTTATAAACATATCCCCCATCCTCTCAATCCTTGCTCTCTGCCATATCCTGAACCCCCCACACATATTTCCCAGGGCAAACTGGTGATTATTACAGATTGGGGACCAGGCCGATGCTCCCTCTGCTCCCACGTCTCCTCCATTGCCCCCAGACTCTCAGGGCCGCCACCACCACGGGGCTGGTGGAGTACCGTGCCGCGGGAACGGCAGAGGCTCAAAATGAAGAAATCAATCCGGGAGTACACTTCATGCATATGTGAGTAGAAGGAGAACTCCTTCACCCTCGGCTGCCCAAATCTCCATGTATCCAGCCCCCCCAACTGCTTCATGAGCCCTTTTAGTTCCTTTGCCATTGCTGGCACCCTGCCCGTTTTCGAGCTTGACCGGTCCAAGCCAGGGTCAATAACTGTGTTGAAGTCCCCTCCCATGACCAACTGTGCAAGTCCAGGTCCGGTATCTGTCCCAGCATCCTCTTTATAAACTCCACATCATCCCAATTTAGCGCATACACATTAACTAATACCACCTACACCCCCTCTAGCTTCCCACTGACCATAATGTACCGACCTCCCACATCCGAGACTATTCCACCCGCCTCAAACACCACCCGCTTATTGATCAGGATCGCGACCCCTCTAGTCTCTGAATCTAGTCCCGAGTGAAAGACCTGACTGACCCAGCCTTTCCTCAACCTAATCTGGTCAGCTACTCGAAGGTGCGTCTCCTGCAACATTACCACGTCCGCCTTCAGTCCCCTAAGATGCGCGAACACACGTGATCTTTGACCAGCCCATTGAACCCTCGAACATTCCAGGTGATCAGCCTAGTTGGGGGGCTCATAGCCCCTCCCCATTCACCAATCAGCCATCCCCACTTTTGGGCCTGCCTCCAGCCCATGCTCCACGCCTCCACCGGCTCACCCCCAGGCAGCCTCCGTCCCCCAACCTCCTCTCTGTCCCTTGGCCCAACCAAGTCCCTCCCTCGTCAGCAGAATATTTTCCTCCCCTTCCCCTCTAGTAACAACACTCTGTAACCCAACCCCTTTAATAAACCGAACATATGCACACCCCCCATATGCTTCCGTGAGCTAGCCCGCCCAGCTAGCTTGGTGGCCCCCATCCCTTGCGCCGGATAGTCTCCCACCTATTGTTCCCTCCCCACCCTCTCCCCCGCTCATACAAACAAACTCCAACATCAAACAATCCCCACACAATTGCCTGACAGAAAAACACCAAAATCTAAACAAGCACACCTCCATCCCCCAACAGTACAAATGAAACCCTTAACTCACTCAGCTCTGCCAAAGCTCTGCCAATACAGAAGGCATTACAAACATCTTCCACAAAACGAAAAACGGGAAACTTTTTTTTTTAAAAACAGAGAAACAAAAAGAAAAAAAAAACCATGAACGTTGCAGAAAATTTCAAAAGTTCTCAGTCCTCCACCAGTCCTTCCCTTTTCACGAAGTCCAGCGCATCCTCAGGCGACACAAAATAAAAGTGCAGTTCCTCGTACGTGACCCAGAGACGGGCCAACTACAACAGCCCGAACTTCACCTTTTTCTTAAAAAGGATCGACATAATCTGGTTGAAGCCTGCTCTTCTCCTGGTCACCTCCACACTCAGGTCTTGGTAGATCCGCAGGATACTATTGCTCCACTTACAGCTCCGTGTCTGCTTGGCCCACTGTAGAATACACTCCTTATCCAAGTACATGTGGAATCTCACCACCATTGCCCTCGGGCGTTCTCCCGTTCGCGGCTTACTCGCGAGTGCTCTGCGAGCCCTGTCCACCTCCAAGGGTCAGGAGAATGCCCCATCCCCCAGCAGCTTCTCAAACATATCTGCGATGTATGCCCCAGCGTCCGCTCCTTCGGACACCTCCGGGAGCCCAATGATTCTCAAGTTCTGCCGGCAGCACCTATTCTCTAGGTCCCCCACCTTCTCCAGGAGCTTCTTCTGCTGGTCTCTCAGCCTCCCCACCTCCAACTCCACCGCAGTTTGGTGTTCCTCCTGCTCAGCCAGCACCTTCTCCACCTTATGGATCGCCCGATCTTGGGAGTCCAATCTAAGCTCCAGCCGTTCAATCGACTCTTTTATCGGGTCCAAGCAGTCCCATGTCTGCTTAGCAAAGCCTTCCTGAATAACCTGCATCAGCTGCTCCGTTGACCGCTGGGTCAATAAACCAGAGGTCCGGTCCTCCGCCATGCTGTCTCCCACTGCAGCTTCAGCCCAAACCTTCTCTGTCTTTCTGTTTCTGCCTTTACGAGCACTTCTAGTCCTTCTCTCCATGCACCGATGTGGGAATTCAGTACACGATTACCTCTGTCTTCAGTTTTACAGTTCAAGTCTGGTAAAAAAATCGGGGGAAAAGGTCCAAAAGTCTGACCCGAGCGGGAGCCACCAAATGTGCGACTCACTCCTTCATAGCTGCCACCAGAAAAGCTGACCCCCACCTTTCTGGATCACTAGCTGCCTCCTATTGGTGAGACTGGCAGCGCTGACTGCCTCTGCCACCTCTAGGCAGTGTTCAGGAAAGCAGGCTTGAGTCTGTGGCCCATGCTGGAGAAGAGGGTGTCCATTCACTCCTCACTAGCATGGAACTGTGGGTCCTCCTTGGATTCCTGACCACGGGGGGAAGTTCTTCTCTGAGCCATCTTGGTGGTTTCAGTGAATGTGTGGTAAGTGGAGCGCTTAAAATCAGATCCAGTTGCCAGGCTGTTTGGCGCAAACTCCGGCCCCAGCGGGTCGGGAATTGCTTGGAATTCATGCCAGAAGAGTGACGGCCTACGAGCATGTCCAGAATTACTCCGCAAATAGCGCCCCCAACAGGAACACGAACCGCACACAATTCAGTACCGGGTCAACACTTAGAGTTGGATTCTCCAATCAATCCGTTTGGCCTTACAACCAGAAAGTCGGCACCGTCCCCGCACCAATCCTCCGTCTGGTGGGGGGTTCGCAGCCATGCAGCATAAAGACCCCGGCTTTACCTACAGATACGGCCGGCGAATGGCCGGGTCCGTGGCCGTACAACATGGCGCCGGCCGTGCGCGCACCCGGCCTGCCAAAAACTGCCCCCTGTAACCGGCCTCGCCACCCCCAGACCACCTCCTACCTGTCCCCCCATCCCCCGCCGAAGCCCCCCTGCCAGCGGAGCAGCTCCCCTCTGACTGTGACACTGCTGGATTCAGTCCGCAGCCGCCACGCCGTTAGGGACTCGACCATCGGGAGGCGGAGCATCGGGGCAGGGCCTCAGGTGACATCCTGAGGCTGTCCATATGGCTGGCGGCATACTCCATGAGTACACCGTTTTTGAGGGGGTGGAGCATCGCAAAAACGGTGCCGTCCCTGATTCCGGCGTAAATGTGGATTCTCCAGCCGATCGCTGAACTCGATTTCGACATCGGCAATCGGAGAATCCAGTACGCGGCCTCCCAAACAGAGAATTCCACCCATTATCGCATGCCCCCCACCCAGCCCCTACGGCCCATCATACCCTCAATGCAACTTCCCAAATCACCCACTGTCCACCATAGGCAGACCTCAGGAGCCATGTGGAGCTGAGCTCTCACTCTACACATTTGACAGGGGAAATAAAATCCCTTTCATGAAGCCCATTCAAGCCATTTAAATCTCAAGTTTTTAATTGCTTATAAAAAAATAACTTATTTTCATTCTCCACATCAAAAACAGCTAATAGTTCAATACTCTTTTAATTAAACATGATTTTCCTTTTAGAAGCCATGCTGGCTCTTCCTAATCAACCCACATATTTTCCATGTAACTAATAGTTCTATTCCGAATAATTGTTTCGAGAATCTTGCCCACCGCTGATGTTAAACTGACTGTTCTGTAATTGCTTTGGCTGTCCTCATAATCTTATTTGAACAAGGGCATAACTTTTGCAATTCTCCAGTCCTCTGGCATCTCTCCAGAGTATAGAGAAGACTGGAAGGTTCTGACCAGTGCCCCGGCAATTTCCATTCTCACTTCCTTCAATATCCTTGCTGGGGTCTTCTTGAACGCAGCACTGAGTTCAAATAACCTGGCTGAGTTCAGATTTTCCTTGCGTGTGATCACACCCTGTCTCTTATCACCTACCAGGAAAAAAATGGGACCTGTGAGATACCGGGGCAGCCCTTCCACATTCACCATTCATTTTTAAAGGGGTGTGGAGTTGGAAATTCAGCCCAGGGTACTTTCACAATTCCCAGTAATCAGGCGAACCTACTTGAAGCATCCTGAACTATTCGGCCCATCAATTCTGCACTAACCCTCCTAAAGAGCACCCAACCTAGACCCACTCCCCCAACCTATCCCCATAACCCCACCTAACCTGCACTTCCTTGGACTGTGGAAGAAACCGGAGCACCTGGAGGAAACCCTCGCAGACACGGGGAGAAAGTGCTAACTCTACACGGAGTCACCCAAGGCTAACCATTGTGCCACCATGTTGCCCCGTTTGGTGTTGGCCTGGGTACCACGCATTGTCAGCACGATCTCCTGCACCTGAAAGCAGTTGGACTCCTCTAACTGTGCCTACAGGTGCTGGAAAGTGCTAAACTCCCCTCCTGTAGATCCTGGCTCTGTGTCTGCATCTCTACTATCAATGGGATTATGCTTTCCAGAAGTGCAATACCTCTCGGCACTACAGCTAATTCCTGGGATCAGTCAACCCTCCGACTGCCCGCTCCATCGGGAGTTCTTACCTCCACCTAATGGGCTGCAGCAGGTGTGACGTGCACACCAGAAAGTGTCCCAGGAGCCTCTTCACTAATATGCCCCACTGAGGTGATAGTCTCTGGGATGGTGGAGGGTGCAGGTAAGTGCAGTGATGAAACGTTAGTGTCGTCCCCGGACTGGTCCTCAGGGGTTTGCTGGGCTTGCCACTGGGGGAGGGGGAGGGGTAGGCCGGAGAGGCCGGGTACGTCAGATGGTGATCCTGCAAGGAAAACGACAGGACACATGGTGAGATCTCAGGTAGGGGTGGTGTGGGAGAGCGGGGGTGACACATTTGCTATAGGGACATCACTATGCATTAGGGGCTCACTTGGTTGATGCATGCCAACATCCGCCTGGGAGATAGCCCTCTCTCCCACCTCCCTGGGAGATAGCCCTCTCTCCCGTGGCTAGCTCCATCACCTTCTCCTCAGCGGTGGACAGTACCCTTAGGTCCGGCGGTCCCCTGTGATCTTCTCACGCTCCCTTTGGAATTGGCAGTCTTCTCCCAGGGGATAGATAATGAACACTGTGAAACATTTAGGCATGAGTCAGATGGGGGTCTGTAGCTGGTGGCATGTGTGTGCCAGGCACCTGACCAAAGAGGACAATACAAGTGTTGGGGTTTGGTGCAGAGTGGTATGTAAGGGGCAAGCTGGCAGATGGGTTTTATTTGTCCTCTAAGAGGCGGGGTTGCGGGGGTAAGGGACGGGAGTGATGTCAAAGACACAGAGGTGGTGAATTACCCGGGCTGATCTAAGGCGGCTGCTTATTTTCTTTCTCACCCAAGGGTACTGCAGACCAGACTGCCTGGTGAGGCCCATGGCACTCACCGCCTCTGCCACCTCTGCCCAGGCCCGGTTTACATCTGCAGGTGGCAGCCTTTTGCCCACTCTGGGGTAGAGAGTACCCCACCTCTCCTCCACCACATCTAGCAACCTGTCTAGCTGCGGGTCTGTGAAACATGGAACAGTTCTTCTCTGGGCCATCTTCTTGGCTAGAAGGAGAGTGGGTGGGGAGTGCAGTGCTTGTAAGCAGCTCCAGCTTGTCAACCTCTCCAGTGCTAATTCCCACCCCAGCGACTCCGATGCCGACACAGATGAGAATTGCACTCGTTTCACGTGGGCAGAGTGCGGGCCCATTAACGTGTCCTGAATAGCTCTGGGGCTCTGGCGCCCCCAACAGGAACGCGAAGCTCACGCAATTCAATCTCAACGTCAACACTTCCCGTCTCTCGAAAGGTTAACTCCGCCCACTTGCACTATGGAACTGCTTGGAAGATATTTTACCAGTGGATTGGTTTAAATTCTCAAGATTGCTACCATTGTGGCTTCAGTGGTTGTAAGAGCATTATGAAAAAAAGATCGACAATCTTTTCACAACATAATCTTTATAAAATACCAAAATCTTCATATATAGTGGGTATGTTCATGCTCGCATGATTTATCTGCTTTAATATGGTGAATGATAGTGATCAATCAACTCCCATAATTGTTAATAGTGTGAACAGCTTTGAGGAGCTCCAGGGTCAGACTAAAAACTCCACAGGAAAGTGCTAAAAATAAATAATTCTGTTTCCCAATTTCCAAGAATAATTGGAATGACCCTAATCCCAACAATTCAGATCTCAGCTACAGTTCTTTCAGGCCTACAAGTTGGCATATATTTCCTCCATGTTCTTCAAGCGCACAGAGTGGGGACAGGTTAGGGTCAGGGTGAAGTGGATTATAATTGTAGCCCCTTTTGGCTATTCCAGATCAGGCATTCTCCTCAGATGATAATCCCACTTAAAGATGAGAAAGACGGGCCTCACAGACACTTAATGGGTCTGAAGAACTGATCTAACTCTCCCCAAAGGAAAGTAACCACCAGAGAATATTACCGTACTTCAGGTAGCCTTTTTAACAAATTTTAGCTAGATTATGGGGCAGCATGGTAGCATCGTGGTTAGCACAATTGCTGCACAGCTCCAGGGTCCCTGGTTCGATTCCCAGCTTGGGTCACTGTCTGTGCGGAGCCTGCACATTCTCCCCGTGTGTGCTTGGGTTTCCTCCGGGTGCTCCGGTTTCCTCCCACAGTCCAAAGATGTGCAGGTTAGGTGGATTGGCCATGCTAAATTGCCCTTAGTGTTGGGTGGGGTTACTGGGTTATGGGGTTATGGGGATAGGGTGGAGGCGTGGGCTTGGGTAGGGTGCTCTTTCCAAGAGCCAGTGCAGACTCGATGGGCCGAATGGCCTCCTTCTGCCCGTAACTTCTATGAAATAACTTCTATGAAATTATAACTCAGATATTATAAGACTCTGGGCATCTCTCCTCAACAATGTGCCTCTCCACTGAAGAGTACATGCAGATGGCTTTTTGATTTTGGATACAGAAGAGTATATGAGATAATATATTTTCTAAATTACTCAGTTTTGATGGTTATTCATTCACAACATTAACAATTCTAGGAAAAGTAAGTATAATCCTGTTTCTAACAGAGAATGCAGATCTTATTAATGTTACAGAGAGATATTTAGGATGCCCATCAATATTTAAAGTAATATTTACCTTAAATTCTCAAGTGGAAAGCTACTGAATCTAGCAAGATAACTTTATCTCCCAATTAAGAAGTAAACTATCATCACTCTGCTACCTTTACCTTGAGGTGCGCTGGAGTGAATCCAAAGAATTAAAAATTCCTACTATGTAGTTTTCATATTTATACCCTAAAGGAGCTAAACCATCAGGAAGCCTGTTGAGCACTCATGTTGGACAACATCCTTCATTTTTCATCAACATCCTTCAATCATACAAGATACTAATAGGTGCAGACAGTGGTCACTTTTGTCTAATTCCCAGTTTCATGGATTCAGTTAACAGATTATTTAGGATTTTCCGCAATGTTACAATGTAGTATCTTACAATTCACCAATGTGTAGCTAAGGTGATGTAAAGACCAGTTCCTGCTTTTTCTTTCAGAACTACCTTGTGTTAAGAGAAAATGCTACCGGATGTTGTTGTCCTTGAGCATACCATTATGCCTAGTCACGTTTATAAATGTTTAAACTTATGTCCAACAGAAAAACACAGCTTTAATTTTGAATCGCTACTTCAGGAGAGAATCACACTTTTAAATCTTATATCTCCCTATTTATAGCTGGATTATTTTATAACTTCATATTTATGGTTTCAGTCCTTATGAGTCGCATGGCCTATTCAAATGACCTGGGGAGTAAGATGGATGGGCCGCTACCAACCGATTGCAATCAGATCGGGTGCACTTTGGGACTTCCTCTCATTGTTTTGACATTTTCTAAGGTATTTTGTGTTCAAAGACTAAATAAATTTCTTAGTACTTTGCAATGCTACTTTGTACAGCTGTGATATATTTGCTGACAGATCTCCACTTTTATTGCCATGATTACCGTCAACCAAATGAAATCTGTAGTTTAATTGCTGTTTGTCAAATATTGCTTGTTCAAGGAATGTCTTTCAATTATGCACATGAACTGATTTGAGACATTTTATCAGCTTTTTCTGAAGCTGTTGATTGGCTGTCATTGTCAATTGTCACATCATTAACGGGGTCCTTGTTCTGTTAGTCATTACAGTTGGCTTTCTGAAGAAAATGTAAGGCTCAATTGATGTGCAAACTTCATGAAACCACCAAGGAATTAAAGGCAAGAAAACCTTTTTTGCAAATCGATCAGTAACTTAAGATGTAGCCAATTTGTATTTCTGCAAAAAAAACATGCCATTACTTTTTCAGAAAAATCTGGCTCCTTAATATTGACTGCAGTAAGGAAACATATATAAATGGTGTTTTTAAAATTCATTCATGGAATACGGGTGCTGCTGGCTAGGTCGGCATTTATTGCTCATCCATGGGTGCTCATGAGAGGATGGTGGTGAGATGCCTTCTTGAGCCCCTGCAGTCCATGTGGTGTAGGTATACCCAATGTGCTGTTAGGGAGGGAATTCTATGATTTTGACCCAGTGACAGTAGAGGAACGGCGGTATATTTAAAAGTTGGGCTGTTGAGTGGCTTGGAGCTGAACCTCCAGGTGGCGGCGTTCCCATGTATCTGTTGCCCTTGAGCTTCAAGATGGTAGTGGTCATAGGTTTGGAACGTGTTGTCAAAAGAGGTTGAGTGAGTTTCTGCAGTGCATGTTGTAGATGGTACACATGGCTGCTACTGTGCGTCGTCGGTGGAGGAAGTGAATGTTTGTGGATTGGGTGCCAATTAACGGGGCTGCTGTTTTATTATTACACATGCCATTGTTCTGAACTTCCATGAACTGTGAGATCACATTTAAAACATGCCAAAATCCAAGGAGGCTTTAGCATTCTGAAGTAGCATCTCCCAGGGGAATTCAGTGCTGAGTAAAACAAGCATTTTGTTGTTATTGCCCTTCACGGCACCCTACATATGTGAGGTTGGATTTCCCAATTTCATAAAGATGAAGACTGCACAAAGGAATGGGCTGAAATCTGTCCCTGATATGCACGTTGCCCTCCTGTTGTGAACCTGTCTGGAGTGTGTTGACCAAGTAGGCTCTCCTTTCACATTAAAGGGAAGCAAATCTGGTGGGTGTTGCAAAGTTCGGCCGCCTGGGTCGTAAAGGTCGGCTGGTGAGCAAAAGTGAATCCCAGGAAAAAAAGTTTGAAAAACATTGTGTTAGAGAGAGAGTGATGTAGGACTGTGTGTGTGTGTATGTGTGTATGTGTGAGACAGAGGTGTATGTGTGAGAGAGATGAAGGAGTGTGTCTAAATGAGAGAGAGGTGTGTGTGAGAGAGAGTGATGCAGGAGTATGTATGTGTGTGAGACAGATGTAGGAGTATGTATGTGTGTGAGACAGATGTAGGAATGCGTGTGTGTGTGTGAGAAAGAGATGTAGGAATGTGTGTGTGAGAGGGAGATATAGAAGTATTTGAGAGAGAGAGATGTAGGAGCATATGAGAGAGATGTAGCAGTGTGTATGTGTGTGAGAGAGAGAGATGTAGAAGTGTGTGTGTGAGAAAAAGATTAAGATTTATTGCGTACAGAGGTACAGTGAAAAGTATTGTTCTGCGTATAGTCCAGGCAGATCGTTCCATACATGAAAACATGGACCATATGATAAATACATGAGGATACATAATGAAAATCCATAAGCATTGACAGCGGGAGAAGGTCGCTGTCTGTGGTGAGGTGAGTACAGATTAACTTGCTTACCTTGCAGGTCAGCTGTTGAGTTCGGGAGTGAGAGCTGGGACCTTAGAATCAGCGCGGGAATTTTGAAAAAGCGCGGGGGCTGCGAGGCAGAGGGGACCATTTAAAAGGTCGCTGTCTGTGGTGAGGTGAGTACAGATTAACTTGCTTACCTTGCAGGTCAGCTGTTGAGTTCGGGAGTGAGAGCTGGGACCTTAGAATCAGCGCGGGAATTTTGAAAAAGCGCGGGGGCTGCGAGGCAGAGGGGACCATTTAAAAGGTCGCTGTCTGTGGTGAGGTGAGTACAGATTAACTTGCTTACCTTGCAGGTCAGCTGTTGAGTTCGGGAGTGAGAGCTGGGACCTTAGAATCAGCGCGGGAATTTTGAAAAAGCGCGGGGGCTGCGAGGCAGAGGGGACCATTTAAAAGGTCGCTGCCTGTGGTGAGGTGAGTACAGATTAACAACTTACTTACCTTGCAGGCCAAGTCGATTTCAGCAGGAGCGGAGCAGGCTAGTCCATTTCAGCGGGGGCAGTGCGGAAGTGATTTCTGGGAGGTAAGTTTCTCCTTTAAATTTTTTTTTTAAATTCTAGTGTTTAAGGTGGGAACAGGAAGTTGACCCGCGGACTTCTGGGAAGACCCTCACCAATAAATTCTGGTGGAGAGGAAATCCGAGACACTACACGTGTAGTGTCTCCCCCCCGCCCGCCTCCTCTAACCTAATAATAAAACCCTTTGGTGTGAGGTAAGTACCATATTTTATTATTGTTATTAATAATTTTTTTTTTATATATAAAAAAATTTAATTTAGTTGTTAGCCAGATCTTGGTAGAAAGTTAGAGGAATGGCAGGGAAGGGAGTGCAATGTTCCTCCTGCAGGATGTTTGAGGTGAGGGATGCCGTTAGTGTCCCTGCTGATTTTACCTGCAGGAAGTGCTGCCATCTCCAGCTCCTCCAAGACCGAGTTAGGGAACTGGAGCTGGAGTTGGAAGAACTTCGGATCATTCGGGAGGCAGAGGGGGTCATAGATAGCAGCTTCAGGGAATTAGTTACACCAAAGATTGGAGATAGATGGGTAACTGTAAGAGGGACGGGGAAAAAACAGTCAGTGTAGGGATCCCCT
Organism: Scyliorhinus torazame; assembly: GCF_047496885.1. Lineage (NCBI taxonomy): Eukaryota > Metazoa > Chordata > Chondrichthyes > Carcharhiniformes > Scyliorhinidae > Scyliorhinus > Scyliorhinus torazame. The sequence continues at coordinate 65,374,512 of NC_092723.1, read as the reverse complement.
GCGGTCGTTCCCCTGAGAAACAAGTATACCGCTTTGGATACTTGTGAGGGGGGGGACTTACCAGGGGTAAGCCATGGGGTACGGGCCTCTGGCACAGAGTCTGTCCCTGTTGCTCAGAAGGGAAGGGGGGAGAGGAGCAGAGCATTAGTAATTGGGGACTCTATAGTCAGGGGCACAGATAGGAGATTTTGTGGGAGCGTGAGAGACTCACGTTTGGTATGTTGCCTCCCAGGTGCAAGGGTGCGTGATGTCTCGGATCGTGTTTTCCGGGTCCTTAAGGGGGAGGGGGAGCAGCCCCAAGTCGTGGTCCACATTGGCACTAACGACATAGGTAGGAAAGGGGATAAGGATATCAGGCAGGCTTTCAGGGAGCTAGGATGGAAGCTCAGAACTAGAACAAACAGAGTTGTTATCTCTGGGTTGTTGCCCGTGCCACGTGATAGTGAGATGAGGAATAGGGAGAGAGAGCAATTAAACACGTGGCTACAGGGATGGTGCAGGCGGGAGGGATTCAGATTTCTGGATAACTGGGGCTCTTTCTGGGGAAGGTGGGACCTCTACAGACAGGATGGTCTACATCTGAACCTGCGGGGCACAAATATCCTGGGGGGGAGATTTGTTAGTGCTCTTTGGGGGGGTTTAAACTAATGCAGCAGGGGCATGGGAACCTGGATTGTAGTTTTAGGGTAAGGGAGAATGAGAGTATAGAGGTCAGGAGCTCAGATTTGACGTCGCAGGAGGGGGCCAGTGTTCAGGTAGGTGGTTTGAAGTGTGTCTACTTCAATGCCAGGAGTATACGAAATAAGGTAGGGGAACTGGCAGCATGGGTTGGTACCTGGGACTTCGATGTTGTGGCCATTTCGGAGACATGGATAGAGCAGGGACAGGAATGGATGTTGCAGGTTCCGGGGTTTAGGTGTTTTAGTAAGCTCAGAGAAGGAGGCAAAAGAGGGGGAGGTGTGGCGCTGCTAGTCAAGAGCAGTATTACGGTGGCGGAGAGGATGCTAGATGGGGACTCATCTTCCAAGGTAGTATGGGCTGAGGTTAGAAACAGGAAAGGAGAGGTCACCCTGTTGGGAGTTTTCTATAGGCCTCCAAATAGTTCTAGGGATGTAGAGGAAAGGATGGTGAGGATGATCCTGGATAAGAGCGAAAGTAACAGGGTAGTTATTATGGGAGACTTTAACTTTCCAAATATTGACTGGAAAAGATATAGTTCGAGTACATTAGATGGGTCGTTTTTTGTACAGTGTGTGCAGGAGGGTTTCCTGACACAGTTTGTTGACAGGCCAACAAGAGGCGAGGCCACATTGGATTTGGTTTTGGGTAATGAACCAGGCCAGGTGTTGGATTTGGAGGTAGGTGAGCACTTTGGGGACAGTGACCACAATTCGGTGACGTTTACGTTAAGGATGGAAAGGGATAAGTATACACCGCAGGGCAAGAGTTATAGCTGGGGGAAGGGAAATTATGATGCCATTAGACGTGACTTGGGGGGGATAAGGTGGAGAAGTAGGCTGCAAGTGTTGGACACACTGGATAAGTGGAGCTTGTTCAAGGATCAGCTACTGCGTGTTCTTGATAAGTATGTACCGGTCAGGCAGGGAGGAAGGTGCCGAGCGAGGGAACCGTGGTTTACCAAAGAAGTGGAATCTCTTGTTAAGAAGAAGAAGGAGGCCTATGTGAAGATGAGGTGTGAAGTTTCAGTTGGGGCGATGGATAGTTACAAGGTAGCGAGGAAGGATCTAAAGAGAGAGCTAAGACGAGCAAGGAGGGGACATGAGAAGTATTTGGCAGGAAGGATCAAGGAAAACCCAAAAGCTTTCTATAGGTATGTCAGGAATAAGCGAATGACTAGGGACAGAGTAGGACCAGTCAAGGACAGGGATGGGAAGTTGTGTGTAGAGTCTGAAGAGATAGGCGAGATACTAAATGAATATTTTTCGTCAGTATTCACTCAGGAAAAAGATAATGTTGTGGAGGAGAATGCTGAGCTCCAGGTAAATAGATTAGATGACATTGCGGTACGTAGGGAAGAGGTGTTGGCAATTCTGGACAGGCTGAAAATAGATAAGTCCCCGGGACCTGATGGGATTTATCCTAGGATTCTCTGGGAGGCCAGGGAAGAGATTGCTGGACCATTGGCTTTGATTTTTATGTCATCATTGGATACAGGAATAGTGCCAGAGGACTGGAGGATAGCAAATGTGGTCCCTTTGTTCAAAAAGGGGAGCAGAGACAACCCCGGCAACTATAGACCGGTGAGCCTCACGTCTGTAGTGGGTAAAGTCTTGGAGGGGATTATAAGAGACAAGATTTATAATCATCTAGATAGGAATAATATGATCAGGGATAGTCAGCATGGCTTTGTGAAGGGCAGGTCATGCCTCACAAACCTTATTGAGTTCTTTGAGAAGGTGACTGAACAGGTAGACGAGGGTAGAGCAGTTGATGTGGTGTATATGGATTTCAGCAAAGCGTTTGATAAGGTTCCCCACGGTAGGCTATTGCAGAAAATACGGAGGCTGGGGATTGAGGGTGATTTAGAGATGTGGATCAGAAATTGGCTAGCTGAAAGAAGACAGAGGGTGGTGGTTGATGGGAAATGTTCAGAATGGAGTTCAGTCACAAGTGGAGTACCACAAGGATCTGTTCTGGGGCCGTTGCTGTTTGTCATTTCTATCAATGACCTAGAGGAAGGCGCAGAAGGGGACATAGCCTTAAACTGAGGGGTAATAGATATAGGACAGAGGTCAGGGGTAGGTTCTTTACGCAAAGAGTAGTGAGGCCGTGGAATGCCCTACCTGCTACAGTGGTGAACTCGCCAACATTGAGGGCATTTAAAATTTGCAGACGATACTAAAGTCGGTGGTGTTGTCGATAGTGTGGAAGGAAGTAGCAGGTTACAGAGGGATATAGATAAGCTGCAGTGCTGGGCTGAGAGGTGGCAAATGGAGTTTAATGTAGAGAAGTGTGAGGTGATTCACTTTGGAAGGAAAAACAGGAATGTGGAATATTTGGCTAATGGAAAAGTTCTTGAAAGTGTGGATGAGCAGAGGGATCTAGGTGTCCATGTACATAGATCCCTGAAAGTTGCCACCCAGGTTGATAGGGTGGTGAAGAAGGCCTATGGAGTGTTGGCCTTTATTGGTAGAGGGATTGAGTTCCGGAGTCAGGAGGTCATGTTGCAGCTGTACAGAACTCTGGTACGGCCTCATTTGGAGTATTGCGTACAGTTCTGGTCACCGCATTATAGGAAGGACGTGGAGGCTTTGGAACGGGTGCAGAGGAGATTTACCAGGATGTTGCCTGGTATGGAGGGAAAATCTTATGAGGAAAGGCTGATGGACTTGAGGTTGTTTTCATTAGAGAGAAGAAGGTTAAGAGGAGACTTAATAGAGGCATACAAAATGATCAGAGGGTTAGATAGGGTGGACAGTGAGAGCCTTCTCCCGCGGATGGAAATGGCTAGCACGAGGGGACATAGCCTTAAACTGAGGGGTAATAGATATAGGACAGAGGTCAGGGGTAGGTTCTTTACGCAAAGAGTAGTGAGGCCGTGGAATGCCCTACCCGCTACAGTGGTGAACTCGCCAACATTGAGGGCATTTAAAAGTTTATTGGATAAACATATGGATGATAATGGTATAGTGTAGGTTAGATGGCTTTTGTTTCGGTGCAACATCGTGGGTCGAAGGGCCTGTACTGCGCTGTATTGTTCTATGTTCTATGTTCTAAGTATATAGTATATAGTGCTACAATTGTAGAGAAGGTGCGTAGGAAGATCAGTTCACTCTGTTAGATCAGAGGGCCATTCAGGAGTCTGGTTACAGCGGGGAAGAAGCTGTTTTTGAATATACTGGTACATGTTCTCAAACATTGGTATCTTCTGCGTGATGGAAGAGGTTGGAAGAGAGAATAGCCCAGGTGGGAGGGGTCTTTGATTATGCTGCCCACTTTTACAAGGCAGCGGGAGGTATAGACTGAGTCAATGGATGGGAGGCAGGCCCTGATGATAAACTGGGCTGTGTTCACGACTTTCTGTAGTTTCTTGCGGTCTGGCTGAGTAGTTGCCATACGAGGCTGTGATGCAGCCAGATGGGATGCTTTCTATGGTACATCGATAGAAATTGGTAAGAGTTGTTTTGGACATGCCGAATTTCCTTAATTTCCTGATGAAGTATAGGCATGGTTGTGCTTTCTTGGTCATTGCTTCAACGTGGGTGGACCTGGAAAGATTGCCGGTGATATTTACACTTTGGAATTTAAAGCTGTCAACCATCTCCACCTTGGCACCATTGATGCGGACAGGGGTTTGTGTGACACTTTGCATCCTGAAGTCGATGACCAGCTCCTCAGTTTTGCTGACATTGAGGGACAGTTTGTACTCATTGCGACATGCCACTAAGTTCTCAATCTCTCTCCTGTACTTTGACTTGTCATTGTTTGAGATGTAGGAATCTGTGTGTAAGAGAGAGAGATGTTGGAGTGTATGTGTGAGAAAGAGAGATGTAGGATTGTGCGTGTGTGCGTGTGAGAGAGAGAGATGTAGGAGTGTGTGTGTGTGTGTGAGAGAGAGATGTAGGTGTGTGTACATGTGTGTGTGTGTGAGAGAGATGTATGACTGTGTCTTAGAGAGAGATGTAGGAGTCTGTGTCTGAGAGAGAAAGCGAGAGAGATGTAATAGTACATTAGTGTGAGACAGAGCAGTATGTGTGTAAGAGAGAAATGTAGGAGTGAGTATGCGAGAGGGGGATGTAGGAGTGTGTGAGAGAGAGAGATGTTCGAGTGTGTGTGAGAGAGATGTTGAGGTGTGTGTGTGAGAGAGATATAAGACTGTGTGTGAGAGGGAGAGGAGTTATGAATGCGTGTGTGTGTGTGAGAGAGAGAGGAGGTCTCTTCTGGGGACTTCCAAGCAGGCGTCTCTCTTATGGGGGGGCCTGGTAGGAGTCTGGCTAAAAATAAAGGACAGAAACACCTTTAACATTGATGGCAGGAGGAATGAATTGAGAAATTTCAACAGAAAAATGAACTCCAGAAATCATTGTTTCAGGTGTGATCCTAAGTTCCATTATGCAATAAACTGTCCTGAGCGATATAATTGGGTGTTTGAAACCAAACTTAAGACAGAAGACTCTGAAGAAGAGGAAGATACTACAGTAATACATTTTCAATTTTTTTAGCAAGGAGGTGTTACAAATGCTGGATCTTGATAAGATTGTTATGTTTTAAATTGCTTCCTTTAATTCAAATAGTTTGGGGTAAGGGATGGGGCCTCCTAAGGAATCTGTCTGGAGACAAGTTGATGTCACCACATACCTGAGTTTTCCCAGGGTAAAACCCATGTGCCCCACTTATTCTGGAGACAGAAATTCAAATTGAAACTTCTTCAAATTAAAAGACAATTTTTAACACCTGTTCACAAAGGAGGATGTAGCTGGCCTTGCTGCATCCAGTCTCACGGGCTCTGAGGCACAGTCAGATCGAAAGATTTGGGTAGGAGACCAAAAACAGGTGCTACAATGTCAAGACGAAGAGAAGGGTTGAAGGGTTGATGATGACGGAACCCTGGGCGGGATTCTCTCAGCCCAGGCCAGGCCGGAGAATCACCGGGCTGGGCGCGAATCACGCGATGCCGCCCCGACGCCAGTCCGCCGATTGCGACCCCCCCTCACCCCACCACCAGGCCGCCCCCAGATGGATGCACGCCGAGGTCCTGTCAGGTAAGACCACACGTGGATGGCGCCGGCAGGACTCGGATTTTATTTAAGGCCATCCTGGACGGGGATGGGGCGCGTAGAGCGGCCCCTGACCGGTGCCGCACCGACTGCGCAGGCGCCATTTTCCGCCCAGGATGGTCTTAAATAAAATCCGAGTCCCGCCGGGGCCGTCCACGTGTGGTCTTACCCGATAGGACCTCGGCGTGCATCCATCTGGGGGTGGCCTGGTGGTGGGGTGAGGGGGGGTCCGACCCTGGGGGGGCCTCCGCTGTGGCCTGGCCCATGATCGGGGCCTACCAATCGGCGGGCCGGCCTCTTGGGCTGGGGGCCTCTTTTGTTCCGCGCTGGCCCCTGTTGTCCTACGCCATGTTGCGTCGAGACCGGCGCGGAGAAGGGAGCCATCGCGCATGCGCGCAATCGCGCCGGTCCCACTGCGCATGCGCGCATTGGCCTTGGTCCCACTGCACATGCACAGACCCATGGCGGCCACCTGACGCCGGGATCGGCAGCTGGAGCGGTGTGGGTTGCTCCCGTGCTATGCTGGCACCCTGTAAGGGTCAGAATCGCTGCTCCTGAGGGCATGTTGACGGCGTTTATGACGGATCAGGGAATCCTGCCCCCTGTTCAAGGAAACAACAATTGTGGTGACTTAATGCCCAAGGAATAACCTTGCTCCTTGAAGTCCATTTGATTATGCCCTGCAGAGTGAGTCAAGGGATTTGTTTTAAAGTACACGAACAATTCACCTTGGTGGGGCAAAGAGAAGATACCATGTTAAAGCTGGGAGCAGCTTGGAATATTTAAACACAAGGTAACAATTGTGCTGCGATTGCTGTATAATGTAGAAAAGCGACATGAAGTTTTTATTTGTGTTATTTGTGAAATTAATAAGGAATGCGTTTTCTGTGGTTCAGTGTTTTAGTTGTCCACTAAGAACCTTTTAGTCTATGTTGATTTTAATATGTTTGTTACAGTAGAAGTCTTTCTCATGTAATCCTTGAGTTGGTCACTGAGAAAGTCATGTTTGCCTTAAGTCATCAATCCCCATGGGAATTGTAATACTCTGTACATATATAGTTAATATTTGGAACAAATCAGAACAGAGACCAGTCGACAGATCCAAATAAAAGAACAATCTGGAGATAAGAAAGGAACAATTTGAGCTGAGGAACAGCATAAAAATATAGCAAAGAATGCGCATTAAAACACAGTCTCCTGCAACTCCTGCTGACAGTCACATTGATAGCTGATTATGTTCTTGCTGTGAGACAACATTCCAGGTAAATGACTACTTCGGACTCACAACTTGTGCACAACCTTGTGTTGCCTTTTTATGTATTTTCTTTTCTTTTCATGTACTTAATGATCTGTTGAGCTGCTTGCAGAAAAATACTTTTCACTGTACCTCGGTACACGTGACACTAAACAAAATCCAAATCCAACTGGGGTGGATTTCCTATTGATGGTTGTGAGCTGGACCAGGTATCTGCATTCATGAACATTCTCAGACAACCATACATTTTGTCAAAGTAAGGAAATAACAATGCTAGTCTTGATTCTCCATCACTTTTGTGACCCTGTTAACGGAGCTGGATAACAGCAGAAGCAACAGGAAACTGAGATGATGGGTTCTCCCATCGGCTTCCTGCTCCAACTCTCATTTTCCTCATTCTTCCTCTGTCAGACTGTTAATCAGGAAACCTGGGATGCCACGTCAAACCGGACCATGACAACAGGGCAAATCCCTGGATGAAGTCATTTGTTCTTCCCAGCTCATCCTTCCAGAACAAATCTACGCCCACCCTTCCCCCGGCTACAACCATCAGCCACTCCCTCCAACCCGCCCGCCACTCCCCATACACTGAAATGAGCCATGAAAGTTCGGGAACGCCATTAGCATACACCTTAGCCGGCATCCTCACTGTATCATCCATGCACATGTGGATTCTACCCCCCCCCCCCCCCCACCCCCCCCCCCCCCCCCCCCCCAGCTGGCGTGATGGCTCATCAGCAGTGTTTGCAACAGGTTTTGTAAAATTGGAACCTGACGCATAGTCCCTTCCGGGAATGTACAGGTAAATATAACCCTGGTGGGGTGACAGTGTCAAGGGGTATGGCCAGTAAGTTGGGGGGGGGGGCGGTGCATCCATTGGGAAGGTCCTTAAGGGGAAATGATTCCGTGGTGGGGAGGGGTTCCTTCTTATTTTAAGAGTCACCGTTGCTGATGGCATGGGCTCATTCAGAACCCATCCAGCCAGCGTGATGTCATGGGATCTGATTCCTATTTTTGGGGGCAAAATGCTTGTAAATATGGTGGGAAAAGCAATGCAGCCAACAGGCTACACCCTATTTTTCCCACCCGAGTTCTTACTTTGCCAAAAATATGGAAAATTCCACCCAAGGTATTTGAGCAAACAACAGTCAGGAAAGCAAACGGTAAAGTCGGCTGCTGAATTTGCATTTTAACAGGTCACCTGCCTGTTTTTGGATATGGCATGGAATTTGATCAGAGTTTGATATGAAGGGACTGGCATTTCACATATTTTGACAAACCGTGAAAAGCGAGGAACAGAAATATAATTTACCGTGTTTGCTGCAAATGCTATTTCTGGGCTAAAGAAATCAAGTTCTATCTGCTTGTTTCAGTGGTTCAGGTTGGTAGCAGTTTAGCCCCTCAACGTTGAGTTGTAGGATGCGGACTGCAGGTCTCGTGGTGAGGGACCTACTGGAATTCCTATTTCTGGTGGTATTAGATGTGGTGATACCGGGATTCTCGATGCCTGAGTTTGCTGAATTGGGTTTGCTTGTCGGATGGTGGTTTCCCCAGTGAGGTACCCTCAATAATGATGCTTAGATATTAAACTGTAAAGAAGGCTTTATTAGGCTAATAACTATGCTACAGATTTGGACGAGAGCTGACTGCTATACAGACCATGAGGCAGGCCTTTATGTATGGCTCCCAGATGGGCGGAGCCAGAGGCGGAGTCCCCAGGGTTCCAAGCCTGGTCTTAAAGGGGACATCACCTTACATGATGATAAGGCAGTAACCGTTCATCACACCCAGACTTTACTCGGTGCCAACAGGTGGTGTGACGCGAATGCTGTTCCAAACAACGACTCACATTATTGAACACTGCCCCCTGACAAAATTCAGCAGAGGATTCAGAGAGATCCATTTAGCCGCTGAAGAAATGCCCGGCTTGGTGATTATTGCACGTGCTAAATAAAAAGTGGTTCAGTGGATATTAAAGGTCCCATGACAATGTTCCCTTGTAAACTTTGTTGTTGCGTTGCAACCGTTTTTTTCCATAGACATTGAAGAACTCCTTACATTGTGGTCGCTGTTGTAAAGTTGACTGTGTGTAGTTTGCACATTCTCCCCGTGTCTTTATTGGTTTCCTCCCACAAACCAAAGAGCTGGATTCTCCATCAGTGGGATCCTCCAGCAGCGCACTCACACCCACGGATTTTGCGATGGCGTGGGGTTGCCCACAATCCGGTACCGGTGGGGGCATGCTGCACCAGAAAATGGGTGCGGCGGGACGGAGAATCCTGCCCATGCAGTTTGATGGATAGGCCATGATAAGTTGCCCCTTGAAGGTCAAGTAGGGGTTTGGGGATGGGGCCGTGGAGTGGGCCTGTTTGGAGTGCTCTTTCGGAGGCTCGGTGCAGACTCAATGGGATGAATGACCTCCTTCTGCACTGCAGGGATCCTATGATTCTATGAATTAGAGGCAGCCAATACACACAGATTCCAATTCCACAAACGGCAATAAGATAATGACCAGTTCTGTTTTGAGTAATTTTGTTTAATGGATAAATATGGATTAGGACACTGGGGAGAGATGCCGTACACATCTTCAAATAGCGTCAGTGGATTTTTTAAAGTCGCAAACATTAAAGGTGCACATGAATGTGCAGGAGCTCAAATATGCATATACTCCCAGAGCATAAAGCACATCAGCAGGTCTTATAAAGGTCATCAATTTAAATAGTATGGGACACTCCAGCTGATCAGTTCTCTTTTTTGTATATCACTGGCCACCCTGCTAGTCTATATCAGCTCACTCTTTTTCCTACAACCTGCTGAAGAAACTATAGAGATAAGTAATCTGTTCATAATTTCCATATTTTTGAAAAATTTTACGTCAGCAGTTTTCCTCATCCTGTCAGAGAGGAATGGATGGATAGCAATGCCAAGCAGCGTATTTAATTTCCTGGCTGCTATTTTTAGACTGTCGCCAACGTGTTCACATTAATCACCTGTCAGTGCTGTTTTACCGGTCCTTAACCTCTGATGAATAATGTGTTAAATAGCACAAACAGGAATTTAAAGTCTGTTCACAAGTCACAAATAACAGACTTCCTCCTCTCCATAGACCTCTGTGGTAAGAACACCAATGGTTAGGCAACTGGGAGTGAGGAGAATCATCTACTTTCTAAATCTGTCCTCTTACGCCCTTACCTGGTTGAAGTCTTTTTGCCCTTTTAAAAAAGGACATGGGCATCTCTTCAGTTTAGGTGAGGTTGTTCCAAATGTGCAGTTAACCCATGCCACAAAAATGTCCCCAGAATTTGAAATACTGCCTTCTACACAATCTTTCCATCTATTCCTTGACAAGATAGCTTTCTCTCCTTGTCTGGTCCAGAATGTGGCACTGGGAGTAATCCAGAATTGCTATCCTACAGGTTGTGCTCTTCACTCAAGGATTCATGACCTTGAAAATCCCATTCCAGCACCTCAAACCTATTCCTATCCACTTCATTGGTTTGTACCTGAACAACAGTCTTTTGCTGCTCACTTTCCGGAGACTTTTGTATTTGCTCTGTAATGTCCCAAATAGTAGAACCTGAAATCAACAAACCATTCAATATTTGAGATCAAGGTTAGAAAAGGAGCTGTCTGCACCACCGATTATAGAATCTATCGTGGATCTATGCCCCCTTATTTAAAGAAAACGGGGCGTGTTTATCTGTTGGCTGACAGGCGGGGCCAGAGAGCATACCTCTGGCAAGGGCAGCATCTGCTGATGTACCCCTGGCATCAGGGACAAGCGCCAGGGCCAGAGATCCCCATGGTGCAAGCCACCGACGGGGCCAGGGGTGCGGAAATGGGGGGGAGGGACAGGCAGGAGCAGAGCCCACAGTGCCAACCAGGGCCACCATGTAGCCCATTGGATTTGGTTGGGCACAGAACTAACATGTTGGTCTTTCGCCCCTGCAGAATAGACATTGGAATTCAACCAGCATTGATGGCCTTACTGCTGGTCGTGCAGTCCTGGTGGATGCCATGCAGCTGTACGAGCAGGCACTGCTCGAAGAGGTGGTGAGGCGGGTTACAGGGGGGCCCTATTTGGCAGGCCGGGTCTGCGCGCGGCCGGAACCATGTTGTACGGTGCGACTGCTGCAGATCGCCGCTGCGCTCATGTGCGGCCATGGACCCGGCCATTCTCCATCCGTATCTGCAGATAAAGCCAAAGGTTTTACGTGAATTGGCTGCTAGCAGGTGAAGCATCGCTCGGGGGCGGCGTCGATTTTTTTCGTCGTAATACTAGACACATGCTCCAGATATAGCCTCAAAATCAGAGAATCCAGCCCTTAGTCTCAGAAATGGAGAATCCCACCCAATGTGTTGACACCGGCACACAATTCGTGGGGCTGGATTCTCTGCTCCCCAGCGCCAAAATTGCGCTCGGCGAGGGGGTGGAGAATCCCCGATGACGCCAATATCAGGGGCTCTCGCGATGCTGTGCCCCCTGAAAAGCAGCATCCTCTAGGAGTACACCGCGCCATGTATCCACGCCCTCAGGCCCGCCCCGTGATGCTTCGTCCCCGACCGGCCGAGTTCCCGACGGCATGGGACATGTGTGGTCTCACCCATCGTGAACTTAGCGTGGCGGCTGCAGACTCAGTCCAGCACCTCCATAGTCGGGGGGAGGCACGCAGCCGAAGGGGGTACTATTTTTGCGGTCCGGGTCCGCTGGCTGAGTCCGCCATGAAGCACGGCACGGCCGCTGCAGGCCACCGCCGTGGCAATGGATGGCCAAGGACACGGAAATGCTCAGGGTCATATCGGCAGCTAGAGCTAAGAGCTCTACGCTGCATCCCTCCGAGTCCCCAGCAAAATGGCAAATCGGTGGCTGTTTTGCGCCAGTTTTCCTGGCGTAAAGCACCATTGTTTTCACGCCGGAGTGGAGACTTAGTCTCCCAAACAGAGAATCCAGCCTGTGGACTTTCACGACAGAAAAACTGGCGCCGAACCTGCATCGATTCAGTGACTGTGGAGGGGCTAGCATCAACGCACGTGGGACTCAATCGATTCCAATTAAAAACGGTACTGGTTTCGCCGGGTCAGTGATTGGCACTCGGGAGGCTAACAAGCTGCAGCCTCATTTACACACTTCATTCCCCACACACATCATTCACTCCCCACACACATCATCACAGCCAGCAAGGTAGCACTGGTTGTACTGGAGCCCGCCCATGCAGCTGATGGATCAGCTTGGGTCAGAGGGCTCCGAGGGGGGGGTGCTGGGGGGGGGGACCCATACAACCCGTGGTCCTAACTTCACAGTATGCTATCAGTGGCGTGTGCAGCTGCATGGCTGCTTTGCAGGCTGCGGCAATGGTGTTCCGTACCCTCCACCCCGATCCCACAGCCCACCTCCTGACCACCCCACGCTACTCCCCCTGGCCCTGGCAGAAGCCCCCCGACCGGCGGCATAGCTATCAGCAAACTATAGTGTTCAGGCGGAAAAGTGGAGCTGAGTCCACAAAAGGTCAGCCATGATTTCATTGAATGGCGGAGCTGCGCTGTCGGGAAATCGGCCGATCGGAGGCGGAGGGAGCATCGCGGAGGCACTGGAGAATACCGGGTCTGGCCCACTAATGACAAGCAAACGGTGTTTACTGCACGTGCGTTCCGGATTGCGCTGTAGAGGTGACGGAGAATTGTGATTTGGAGTCAAATCGACACCCGCCACAATTTTGAATTTGAAACCTATTCTCTGCCCAATCATGTTTCCCGATTTCGGTGTCAGCCAATGGAGAATCCCGCCCTTAGTCTCAGAAATGGACAATCAGCCCATGATTTTTTAACATTTAACTGACTGGAAATTTAAAAATCTTGACTGAGACAGAGAAAGCTGCTCAAAAATGTCATGTCATATTCCAGGGTGAAGGCGAGATACAAACAAACCATCCTCAGGAGAGTGTGACTCCATAGACATTTCCTGTAATCTTGAGACCTATAAAAACTCAATATTTTCTAAGGAAAACACATTTTCTGTGCAAAGAACTGGATATTGAAACAATAGCTGCCGTAGGCAGACATACCCTAAAACCTCTTGGAAATACAGAGGGCGGGATTCTCCGACCCCCCCCCGCCGGGTCGGAGAATCGCCAGGAGGCAGCGTGAATCACGTCCCACCACTCCGACGCCGGCTGCCGAATTCTCCGGTGCCGGTTTTCGGGCGGGGGCGGGAATCACGCACGCCGGTCAGGGGTCATTGGCAACGCCCCCCCCCCCCCGGCAATTCTCCAGGCCCCGATGGGCCGAGCAGCCACCCGTTTTCGGCCAGTCCCGCCGGCGTGAAATGGACATGGTCCATCACGGCGGGACCTGCTAGAAGGCCGTCTACCGGAGTCCACTGGGGTGCGCGGGAGGATCCGGCCATGGGGAAGCCCCCACGGTGGCCTGGCCCGCGATCGGGGCCCACCGATCTGTGGGCGGGCCTGTGCCGTGGCGGCACTCTTTCCCATCCCGCCGGCCTCTGTAGCGGCGCGGAGAAGAAACCCCCTGCGCATGCGCAAGAACACGCCGGCAGTTCTGCGCATGCGCCAGCCGACAGCGGCCCTTCAGCGCCGATTGGCGCGGCGCCGACCCCTCCGGTGCCGGCCGAGCCCCCGGAAGTGCAGAGGATTCCGCAACATTCGGACAGCCCGACGCCGGAGTGGTTCGCGTCGCTCTTGGCGCCGGCGTCGAGCCATCCGGACAGTTGCGGGAGAATCCGCCCACAATGTGTGAAGTTTAAGGCAAGGACGCACGTAACACGGGAGCTGGAGAAAGTTCTTCATCAGAGGAAACAGGCTTAGGGTCTCTCTCTCTCCCTCTCTTTCTTTTGGAATGAGAATATCACCCAGTATGAGAAGTCAACTCTACCTGAAACTCACCAGTGACCTGAGACCTTTACATCTGACCGAGTCTAACTAACCCAAATCGGCTACACAATTTAAAATCTATGCCTCAAGGACTAACCATATATATTATTTTCCTTGTTATTATTGGACACTAACTCCCCATATTTCTAATACTTATGTATGTGTGTGGGTGTGGGTGGGGGGGGGGGGGGGGGGGGGGAGGGGGGAAAGGGGAAGAATAAGAACATAAGAACTAGGAGCAGGAGTAGGCCATCTGGCCCCTCGAGCCTGCTCCACCATTCAATGAGATCATGGCTGATCTTTTGTGGACTCAGCTCCACTTTCCGGCCCGAACACCATAACCCTTAATCCCTTTATTCTTCAAAAAACTATCTATCTTTATCTTAAAAACATTTAATGAAGGAGCCTTTACTGCTTCACTGGGCAAGGAATTCCATAGATTCACAACCCTTTGGGTGAAGAAGTTCCTCCTAAACTCAGTCCTAAATCTACTTCCCCTTATTTTGAGGCTATGCCCCCTAGTTCTGCTTTCATCCGCCAGTGGAAACAACCTGCCCACATCTATCCTATCTATTGCCTTCATAATCTTACATGTTTCTATAAGATCCCCCCTCATCCTTCTAAATTCCAACGAGTACAGTCCCAGTCTACTCAACCTGTCCTCGTAATCCAACCCCTTCAGCTCGGGGATTAACCTAGTGAATCTCCTCTGCACACCCTCCAGCGCCAGTACGTCCTTTCTCAAGTAAGGAGACCAAAACTGAACACAATACTCCAGGTGTGGCCTCACTAACACCTTATACAATTGCAGCAGAACCTCCCTAGTCTTAAACTCCATCCCTCTAGCAATGAAGGACAAAATTCCATTTGCCTACTTAATCACCTGTTGCACCTGAAAACCAAACTTTTGCGACTCATGCACTAGCACACCCAGGTCTCTCTGCACAGCAGCATGTTTTAATATTTTATCATTTAAATAATAATCCCTTTTGCTGTTATTCCTACCAAAATGGATAACCTCACATTTGTCAACATTGTATTCCATCTGCCAGACCCTAGCCCATTCACTTAGCCTATCCAAATCCCTCTGCAGACTTCCAGTATCCTCTGCACTTTTTGCTTTACCACTTATCTTAGTGTCGTCTGCAAACTTGGACACATTGCCCTTGGTCCCCAACTCCAAATCATCTATGTAAATTGTGAACAGTTGTGGGCCCAACACTGATCCCTGAGGGACACCACTAGCTACTGATTGCCAACCAGAGAAACACCAGAGAATGACAGCATGAGGACAATTTTTATTACTTATATTATATCATATTTCTTTTTTTCCACAAAGAGAAAAGGTATGGCGGTGCCCACACTCTGGATTCTTGTAAAACACAATACGAGGCTTATTAAGAGGTGTTGCTCAGACAGTCAAAGATGGAGAACTGCAGAAAGCCCACTCAAACACTCTGGGCGGGATTCTCTGGAATCCAGCGGGTGGGCCATACCGGCACCAAAGAGCGGCATGAACCACTCCGGCGTCGGGCCGCCCGGAAGGTGTAGAATCCTTCGCACCTTCAGGGGCCAGGCCGGCGCCGGTGGGGTTGGCACCGCGCCAACCAGCGCCGAAGGGCCTCCTCTGGCCGGTGCGAATTGGCGCATGCGCATGGGGGTTCTTCTCTGCGCCGGCCATGGAGGAGCGTTACAGCGGCTGGCGCGGAGGGAAAGAGTGCCCCCATGGCACAGACCCACCTGCAGATCGATGGGCCTCGATCGCGGGCCAGGCCACCGTGGGGGCACCCCCGGGGCCAGGGCCGTATCCCCCCCCCGAGGACTCCGCAGGCCGCCCGCAGAACCCGGTCCCGTCGGTAAGGACCTTGTTTGATTTACGCCGGCGGGACTGGCCGAAAACGGGCGGCCACTCGGCCCATCGCGGAGCGGAGAATCGCCGGGGGAGGCCACTGCCAACGGCCCCCGACCGGCGTGCCGCGATTCCCGCCCCGCCGGTAAACCGGCGCCAGAGAATCCGGCAGCCGGTGTCGGGGCGGCGGGGTGGGATTCACGCCGCCCTCCCGGCGATTCTCCAGCCCGGTGGAGGGTCGGAGAATCCCACCCTCTGTTGATCTCGCAATAACCAATCACGGATCCTGATCCCCTCCATTCCCCACACTCAATAGAATGCAGAGGAATTTTAACCGAGCAATGGAAACACATCTCGGAACTGAATCACATAATTCAAGATTTTCCATGCATATTGAGTTCAGAAAGATTCATTACCTATAAAGGAGAATGCAGGATGAGGCCATTGTGAGTCACAGAACCTCTTCCTGTGACGTAATGGCTCAATTGCCTGAAATGTTTCTGGGTGCGTTGCGAACCCCTCACCTTCACTTATAACAAGCACAGGCCAAAATACACTGAGGGAATCTAGGAAATGGAGGGGATTGGTCCGGGGGGGAGAGGAACACCGGGTGTCGTTGTATGCCGATGATCTGTTGTTGTATGTTGCGGATCCAGTGGAGGGGATGGCGGAGGTCATGCGGATCCTTAGGGAGTTTGGGGACTTTTCGGGGTATAAACTCAACGTACAGAAGAGTGAGCTCCTTGTGGTGCATTCAGGGGACCAGGGAAGGGGGATAGATGAACTACCGCTGACGAGGGCGGAAAGGAGCTTTCGGTACCTAGGGATCCAAGTAGCTAGTAGCTGGGGGGCCCTGCACAAGCTCAATTTGACGCTGTTGGTGGAGCAGATGGAGGAGGATTTTAAAAGATGGGATATGCTGCCACTCTCACTAGTGGGTAGGGTGCAGTCGGTCAAAATGACGGTCCTCCCGAGGTTCCTCTTTGTGTTCCAGTGCCTTCCCATTTTGATCCCCAAGGCCTTTTTCAAACGGGTAAGCAGGAGCATCATGGGATTTGTATGGGCGAATAAGACCTTGAGGGGGAAGAGAGTGTTTCTGGAGCGTAGCAGGGACAGGGGGGGCTGGCGCTGCCGAATTTGTGTGGCTATTATTGGGCTGCCAATGTGGTGATGATCCGTAAATGGGTAATGGAGGGAGAGGGGGCGGCATGGAAGAGGCTAGAGATGGCGTCCTGTGCGGGCACAAGCCTGAGGGTGCTGGTGACGGCACCGCTGCCGCTCTCGCCGACAAGGTGTCACCACGAGTCCGGTGGTGGCGGCGACGCTGAAGATCTGGGGGCAGTGGAGACGACATAGGGGCGAGGTGGGAGCCTCAGTTTGGTCACTGATTCGGGAGAACCATCGGTTCGTCCCGGGAAGGATGGATGGGGGGTTTCGGAGCTGGCATCGAGCAGGGATTAGAAGAATGGGGGACCTGTTCATCGATGGGACGTTTGCAATCCTAGGGGAACTGGGGGAGAAGTTTGGGCTACCCCCGGGTAATGCTTTCAGGTACATGCAAGTGAGCACTTTTGTGAGGCAGCAGGTGAGGGAATTCCCGCTGCTTCCGGCACGTGGGATTCAGGACAGGGTGATTTCGGGCGTCTGGGTTGGAGAAGGCAAGGTTTCGGCGATTTACCAGGAGCTGAAGGAAGAGAAGGAGGCCTCGATGGAGGAGTTAAAGGGCAAGTGGGAGGAGGAGCTTGGGGAGGAGATAGATGAGGGTCTGTGGGCTGATGCCCTGCGTAGGGTTAATTCTTCCTCCTCTTGCGCCAGGCTCAGCCTAATACAGTTCAAAGTTACTCACAGAGCGCATATGACAGGGGCGAGGTTGAGTAGGTTCTTTGGGGTGGAGGACAGATGTGGGAGGTGCTCGGGGAGCCCGGCAAATCACATCGATATGTTCTGGTCATGCCCGGCGCTGGATGGGTTTTGGAAGGGTTTTGCGAGGACTATGTCCAAGGTGGTGAATGCCTGGGTCAAACCGAGCTGGGGATTGGCATTATTTGGGGTATCGGACGAGCCGGGAGTGCAGGAGGCGAAAGAGGCCGGTACGCTGGCCTTTGCGTCCCTGGTAGCCCAGCAGAGGATTTTGCTACTATGGAAAGATGCGAAGCCCCCTAGTGTGGAAGCTTGGATCAATGACATGGCAGCATTCATTAAGCTGGAGAGGATAAAGTTTGCCTTGCGAGGGTCTGTTCTCCAGGCAGTGGCAACCGTTCTTAGACTATCTCGCAGAGCGTTAGGAGGAGGTCAGCAGCAGCAGCCCAGGGGCGGGGGGGGGGGATTTCTTTTGGGGTGGCGTTTCGGTGAAGGTGGGTTTTTTCCCTATTTTGTGTTTTTAAATGTTATATGGGGGGTTATTGTATATGGGGGAAATCCAATGTATAATTTCTGATTGTTGTGTTTTTGATTCTTTTTTCTTGTTGGGGGGGAGTTTTGTTAAAAATTTGTTGGAAAATTTGAATAAATATTTTTTTTTAAAGAAAACAAGCGATACTTGTTGTGGTAATACCAGGTATTGCAGTACCGGAGAGGTGAATGACCATTGGCTAGACCGAGGGGTCTACCATTGGATAATGTACATAGACCCGCCCTGAGAGGCGGGGTATAAGAACCAATGCCGTCCCAGCAGCCTTCACTTTCTGTATCATCGAGCTGGATACAGTTCTAGCTGATTAAAGCCGATTAGATATGACTCCACTTTGTCTCGAGAGTATTGATTGTGTATGAATTTAATCAGCTAGTACTTTTGAAGGATGGATCTCCGCATCAAGCCGACATGCCATCAGCTCAGCCCACACGCAGAAACCTCCGCTGCTATTTTTAAGCATTGGCTGGCGTGTTTTGAGAGCTACCTCGAAACGGCTGCCGACACCCCCACGGAAAGGCAGAAGATACACTTCCTATGCTCGCGGGTCAACCCGGCGATCTACCCCCTGATCGAAGGGGCGGCGAACTATGATAAAGCCATGGAGCTGCTTGAAGGACATTACATCCGTCCACTGAACCAGGTCTACACCCGTCACCTGCTGGCAACGAGACGGCAGAACCCAGATGAGACACTCGAAGACTTCTACCGGGCACTGATAGTGCTGGGCCAAAACAGTGGCTGCCCAGCAGTGACGGGGAACGAGCACACAGAACTTTTAATTCGGGACGCTTTCGTGGCAGGTATAGCTTCCCCCGACATCCGCCGAAGGCTCCTCGAAATGGACACACTGGGCCTCACTGAGGCCCGGGCCCTGGCAGGGTCCATGGACGTTGCGTACAAGAACGCACTCGCGTATGCCCCCGCGCGCACGGCGCCCCCCTGGGCTGCGTGGCACCCCGCCGCGGCAGCCCCCCAGACTTACCCACTAACCCCGCAGACTTACCCACTAACTCCGCAGGCCTGCGCGGCAAGATGGCCAACGCTGCTTCTTCTGCGGCCAGGCGAATCACCCGCCCGCGCGCTGCCCGGCCTGCACCGTCACCTGCAAAGGGTGCGGCAAGAAAGGCCACTATGCCGCAGTCTGCCTGGCCCACGCTGTGGCCGCGGTCTCCAGCGATCACCAACAGCCTTTCTTCCAGGTCCCGGCAGCCCAAGGCCCACCGCAGTATTTTTTTCAGGTCCCGCCAGCCCAAGGCCCACCGCAGTCCTTTTTGCAGGTCCCGGTCGTCCAACGCCCACCACAGCCTTTGTCTTTCCAGGCAGCGTGCGACCCGCGGCCGCGGCCATTTTGCCCCCCGGCAACCACGCTGGATGGGTGGGCGCCGCCATTCTGTCCCTCGCCGCCGCCATCTTCGGAACTCCATGTGCGACCCATGGCCGGCGCTATCTTGGATGGGGCCTCAAGCCCCCAGCACGGCTGACTACGCGTTGCCCGACCAGAACTCCTCCTTGCTGCAGCTGGCCTCCGTTACCCTGGATCAGAGTCGGCCCCGGACGCTAGCGAAGGCCACCACAACGATCGCCATCAACGGCCACGTAACGTCGTGCCTGATCGACTCCGGGAGCACGGAAAGCTTTGTCCACCCCAACACGGTAAGGCGCTGTTCTCTGGTCACCCACCCTGTCAAACAAAGGATCGCCCTGGCCTCCGGGTCACACACAGTGCAGATAAAAGGGTTCTGCCTCGCGAACCTCATCGTCCAAGGCAGGGAATTCTGCAATTTCCGCCTGTACGTGCTACCGCACCTCTGCGCAGCCACCCTTCTCGGGCTGGATTTCCAGTGCCACCTACAAAGCCTGACTTTTACATTTGGAGGCTCTATACCCCCCCCTTACTGTCTGCGGCCTCGCGACCCTCAAGGTCGACCCGCCTTCCCTGTTTGCGAACCTCACCCCGGATTGCAAATCCATCGCCACCAGGAACAGACGGTACAGCGCCCAGGACCGGACCTTCATCAAGTCCGAGGTCCAAAGGCTGCTGAAGGAAGGGTTCATCGAAGCGAGCAACAGCCCCTGGAGGGCTCAAGAAGTGGTGGTAAAGAACGGGGAGAAACATAGGATGGTCATCGACTATAGCCAGACCATCAATCGGTTTACGCAGCTGGACGCGTACCCTCTTCCCCGTATTGCCGACCTGGTAAACAGGATTGCGCAATACAAGGTCTTCTCCACGGTGGATCTCAAGTCCGCCTACCACCAGCTACCCCTCCGGAATAGTGACCGCCAGTACACTGCCTTCGAAGCAGATGGGCGGCTCTACCACTTTTTAAGGGTTCCCTTCGGTGTCACGAACGGGGACTCGGTCTTCCAGCGTGAGATGGACCGAATGGTTGACCGGTACGGCTTACGCGCAACGTTCCCGTATCTCGATAACGTCACCATCTGCGGCCATGACCAGCAGGACCACGACAACAACCTCAGTAAATTTCTCCAGACCGCGCACCTCCTTAATCAGACCTACAATAAGGAGAAATGCGTTTTTAGCACCGACCGTCTAGCCATCCTAGGCTACGTAGTGCGAAATGGAGTCATAGGCACAGACCCTGAACGCTTGCGCCCCCTCAAGGAGTTCCCCCTCCCTCACTGCCCCAAGGCCCTAAAGCGCTGCCTCGGCTTCTTTAGCTATTATGCACAATGGGCCCCTAATTATGCAGAAAAGGCTCGACCACTGATCCAGTCCACAACCTTCCCCCTGTCGACGGAGGCCCGCCAGGCCTTCTGCCGCATCAAAGCGGACATCGCAAAAGCCACAATGCGCGCCATCGACGAGTCCCTCAGCTTCCAGGTCGAGAGCGACGCGTCTGACGTAGCTCTGGCGGCCACCCTCAACCAAACGGGCAGGCCCGTGGCTTTCTTCTCCCGCACTTTCCATGCTTCCGAAATTCGCCACTCCTCGGTCGAAAAGGAGGCCCAGGCCATAGTAGAGGCTGTGCGACACTGGAGGCATTACCTGACCGGCAGGAGATTCACTCTCCTCACGGACCAATGGTCGGTGGCCTTCATGTTCGATAATACACAGCGGGGCAAGATAAAAAACGACAAGATCTTGCGGTGGAGGATCAAACTCTCCACCTACAATTACGAGATCTTGTACCGTCCCGGGAAGCTGAACGAGCCTCCTGATGCGCTGTCCCGCGGCACCTGTGCCACCGCACAAGCAGACCACCTCCGAGCCTTCCACGAGGATCTCTGCCACCCGGGGGTCACTCGGTTCTTCCATTTCGTTAAGACCCGAAACCTGCCTTACTCCATCGAGGAGGTCAGGACAATCACCAGGGACTGCCAAATCTGCGCCGAGTGCAAACCGCACTTCTACCGACCAGAGAGGGCGCATCTAATAAAGGCTTCCCGTCCCTTTGAACGCCTCAGCATGGACTTCAAAGGCCCCCTCCCCTCCACCGACGGCAACACGTACTTCCTGAACGTGATTGACGAATACTCCCGGTTCCCTTTCGCCATCCCCTGCCCGGAGATTACCACAACATCAAGGCCCTCCAAAGTATTTTTACACTGTTCGGTTTTCCCGCATACATCCACAGTGATAGGGGGTCCTCTTTTATGAGCGACGAGCTGCGTCAGTTCCTGCTTAGCAAAGGCATCGCCTCGAGCAGGACGACCAGTTACAACGCCTGGGGAAACGGGCAGGTAGAAAGGGAGAACGGAACGGTCTGGAAGACCGTCCTGCTGGCCCTTCGGTCCAGGAATCTCCCATCTCCTTGGCAAGAGGTCCTCCCAGTGGCCCTTCACTCCATTCGGTCGTTGCTATGTACTACCACAAACCAGACACCTCACGAACATCTCCTGGTTTTCCCCAGGAAGTCCTCCTCCGGTACCTCGCTCCCCACTTGGCTAGCGAGACCTGGACCTATCCTGCTGCGGAAACATGTGAGGGCGCACAAGTCAGACCCGTTGGTTGAGAGGGTCCACCTGCTGCATGCCAACCCCCAGTACGCCTACGTAGCGTTCCCAGACGGCCGCCAAGACACGGTTTCCCATCGGGACCTGGCGCCTGCCGGAGCCCCACGCACGCCCGCACCATTGCCCCCTCCCCACCACCACCCCCCCCCCCCCCCCCCAGCAGCACCTGACCAGTGGGTCAGTATTGCTGCCGGAGCCCCTACCCAGTGCCGAACAGGCACTGATGCCCCCTACAGGTGCCCCTCCCCCTGCCCACTTTTCACCCTAACAGTGGGTGACGAAGCTGCCTGGGAGGAAGACACCACGTTCCCAGAGTCACAACCGCCGGGGCCACCACCAGGATCGTCGCCAAAACTCAGATGCTCCAGAAAGTCGACCAGGCCACCCGATCGTCTGATTGCTGCACCATAAAACAATAAAAAATTTCTCTGTTACCCTCGACCTCATGGTACCTGCAAGACCTGGTCCTACCATGCAAAAGGCGACAGTAACGCTGGCCATCACCCCGCTGGGTTCTTTTTTAACAGGGGGTGAATGTGGTAATACCAGGTATTGCAGTACCTGAGAGGGGAATGACCATTGGCTAGACCGAGGGGTCTACCATTGGATAATGTACATAGCCCCGCCCTGAGAGGCGCGATATAAGAACCAATGCCGTCGCAGCAGCCTTCACTTTCTGTATCATCGCTGCTGGGTACAGTTCTAGCTGATTAAAACCGATTAGATATGACTCCACTTTGTCTCGAGGGTATTGATTGTGTATCACTTGTGCAATGAGGGAAGATGGATTTAGTCTCTTGTAAATTAGTTTTAAGTTGATGGTAAAAGTCTTCAAGTGCTCTACAGTTTACACTGTACCAAGATCATCTGAATCAGGTACTTCAAAAGTCACCAGGGAGTCAAGGAAGAAGTTAGGTCTGGCTTCCGAATGTAGGGGGCAAAGCAGGGGATTTGAATGGGTGGATTCAGGAGAAAGGCTGCACAGACTGAAATCAAAACGTATTAAAATCAATATTTAGATCTGACTTGTTTATAGATTCTTCGCCCAGTCACAGATCTGTTTCACAATGTGAACTCATACCTATTGGCAAAATGCATTGACAGAAGTCAAACATGGCTTCTTTCAATTTTCTATTCCACTCACCTTGGTACACTTTATGGTCCTTAAGTTTTGTCCACAGACCTTCCTTTTTGACAGGATGCTGTTACCTCCATTTTCTGATTCTTCATGATTGTTGATAATCCAGAACTTTGTTATTTGCAGGACCAGTAGTTGAATGGTGGTTAATGAGCTGTCAGTATTTGTGCAGTTTGCAGTGAAAATCCCAGGTCACCAGTACCTTGACAGCCTCAGACTCTGGCCTTTGTTGCCCAGTGAAGGAACAGGCTGTGCAATGATGGGGGAGTTGCGGGATCTGCTGCTAGCCACAGGCACAGGTTGACAGTAACTCATTTTATTTGCGGCATTCAGGAGCAACTAATGAGCTTTGCCAACCAAGCTCACCAGTTTCTGTTTCAAGGCAGCCCACCAACAAATCCCACCAATAAAACGCCGAGGAAAAGAAAATACCAGATGCTGAAAATCTGAAATAAAGGACAGAATCTTACTAAAAAACGGCAAAGTTGTCAGGTCCGGTGTGAAAAATGGTGCAAATCCCACCGGTGACGGAAAATCTCAGAATATTGAGCCTCTCAAACAAAAGTTTATTTCTACACCTCAATCACGCCACGCTTGCGGCGGCCTCCCACTGACTCGCTTGCCCCGGGGTAGCTTATTCAGTCCATAAGACATAGGAGCAGAATTAGGCCACTCAGCCCATCAAGTCTGCTCCGCCATTCAACCATGGCTGATATTTTTCTCATCCCCATTCTCCTGCCTTCTCCCCATAACCCCTGATCCTCTTATTGATCAAGTACCTATCTATCTCTGTTTTAAAGACACTCAGTGATTTGGCCTCCACAGCCTTCTGCAGCAAAGTGTTCCACAGATTCACCACCCTCTGACTGAAGAAATTCCTCCTCATCTCTGTTTTAAAGGATCATCCCTTTAGTCTGAGATGGTGTCCTCCGGTTCTAGTTTTTCCTACAAGTGGAAGCATCCTCTCCACATCCACTCTATCCAGGCCACACAGTATTCTGTAAGTTTCAATAAGATCCCCCCTCATCCTTCTAAACTCCAACGAGTACAAACCCAGAGTCCTCAACCGTTCCTCAAACGACAAGCTCTTCATTCCAGGGATCATTCTTGTGAACCTCCTCTGGACCCTTTCCAAGGCCAGCACATCCTTCCTTAGATACAGGGTTCAAAAATGCTCCCAGTACTCCAAATGGGGTCTGGTGAGAGCCTTATATAGCCTCAGAAGTACATCCCTGGTCTTGTATTCTAGCCCTCTCGACATGAATGCTAACATTGCATTTGCCTTTCTAACTGCCGACTGAACCTGCACATCAACCTTAAAAGAATTGTGAGCAAAGACTCTCAAGTCCCTTTGTGCTTCTGATTTCCGAAGCATCTTCCCATTTAGAAAATGTCTATGCCTCCATTTCTCCTTCCAAACTGCATTACCTCACACTTTTCCACATTGTATTCCATCTGGCTGGAAGAAGACAAAGGGTGGTGGTTGATGGGAAGTGTTCAGACTGGAGTCCAGTTACTAGTGGTGTACCACAAGGATCAGTTTTGGGGCCACTGCTGTTTGTCATTTTTATAAATGACCTGGAGGAGGGCGTAGAAGGATGGGTGAGTAAATTTGCAGATGACACTAAAGTCGGTGGAGTTGTGGACAGTGCGGAAGGATGTTACAAGTTACAGAGAGACATAGATAAGCTGCAGCGCTGGGCTGAGAGGTGGCAAATGGAGTTTAATGCAGAAAAGTGTGAGGTGATTCATTTTGGAAGGAATAACAGGAAGACAGAGTACTGGGCTAACGGTAAGATTCTTGGCAGTGTGGATGAGCAGAGAGATCTCGGTGTCCATGTACATAGATCCCTGAAAGTTGCCATTCAGGTTGAGAGGGTTGTTAAGAAGGTGTACGGTGTGTTAGCTTTTATTGGTAGAGGGATTAGGTTTCGGAGCCATGAGGTCATGTTGCAGCTGTACAAAACTCTGGTGCGGCCGCATTTGGAGTATTGCGTGCAATTCTGGCCATCCTTTATAGGAAGGATGTGGAAGCATTGGAAAGGATGCAGAGGAGATTTACCAGAATGTTGCCTGGTATGGAGGGAAGACCTTATGAGGAATGGCTGAGGGACTTGAGGCTGTTTTCGTTAGAGAGAAGAAGGTTAAGAGGTGACTTAATTGAGGCATACAAGATGATCAGAGGATTGGATAGGGTGGACAGTGAGAGCCTTTTTCCTCGGATGGTGATGTCTAGCACGAAGGGACATAGCTTTAAATTGAGGGGAGATAGATATAAGACAGATGTCAGAGGTAGGTTCTTTACTCAGAGAGTAGTAAGGGCGTGGAATGCCCTGCCTGCAACAGTAGTGGACTCGCCAACACTAAGGGCATTCAAATGGTCATTGGATAGACATATGGACGATAAGGGAATAGTGTAGATGGGCTTTAGAGTGGTTTCACAGGTCGGCGCAACATCGAGGGCCGAAGGGCCTGTACTGCACTGCAATGTTCTATGTTCTATGTTCTATCTGCCACTTCTTTGTGCACTCTCCTAGCCTGTCTATGTCCTTCTGAAACCCACCTGCTTCCACAATACTACTTACCCCTCTACAGATCTTTGTATCATCTGCAAACTTAGCAACCGTGCCTTCTGTTCCTTCTTCCAGATCATTAATGCAAACTGTGAAAAGTTGTGGTCCCAGCACCGACCCCTGAGATTCACCACTAGTCATCGGCTGCCATCCTGAAAAGTACTCCTTTATCCCCACTCTCTGCCTTCTGCCAGTCAGCCAACCCTCTATCCATGCCAGGACCTTACCCTGAACACCATGGGCTCTTAACTTATTTGACAGTCCCCTATGAGGCATCTTGTCAAAGGCCTTCTGGAAATCTAAATAAATCAAGTCCACTGGTTCTCCTTTGTCTAACTTCCTTATTACTTCCTCAAAGTGTAGCCATCTGGGATGGCCACATACAACCAGGAACAGAGAAACTCACAAAGCCTAGCGGGTAAAATGGACAAAGCAAGATTCAGGCAGGCTCAGAGCCTGAAATGTGTATTTGCAAGCAAGGAGTCCAGACGGTATCGAAACTCCGACCAATTAGTATTTTGATGGGCCGATTAGCATTTGATGGCTCATCTCCACCAAGACAAAGGACTGGTACTCGAGCGACCGGTACAGTCCCAGACATTTCGGTGCCACTCCCTGTTCAAGGGAAGCGTAAACAACGGGGTCAGTGACCACTTGGGACATGCCCAGCCATCCAGGCCCCCTGCCCATTTATTGGTTAGGAATCGAACAGTGTGATCAGGGATCACCCAATTAGTGGGGTCCAAACAGAAGGACCGCCCAAAAGAGCGCGAAAACCCCCGAGCATAAGAAGAGAGTCCACCATATGTTCGTCCTCTCTTGGACGAACAAGTTCTCGCCCACTACCAGGCGGATGAGCCTAGCTGAGAAGCAGTTACTTCTCCAGACTCAATAGATCCAGAATCAAACAACGGCCACTATTCCTCTGACCTAAGCCGGGTGCCTGAAATTACATACAGGTTGTCTTAGTCGATACGTATAGTTAACTATCAGTGTTTATGTTGCATGACTAATTGTGTGTAAATAAAGTACCCTTGACCTTGAACTAACTAACTGGGGTTTGGCTCTTTGATCGATAGCCAGTTAAACCTTGTGGTGGTATCATTTGATACCTGGCGACTCTGAGCATTAGAATATAGATACTAAAGGAAAGAAGGGCAAACCCACTGATTTCCATAGTTACAGCAGAGCCGCACAGGAGAAAAGGCAACAAAAGAACTCTAACAGATTTGTCAGACATGACCTCCCCTTGACGAAGCCGTGCTGACTCAGTCCTATTTTACCATGCACTTCTCATCTACATTCTCCGGCCTTCTCCCCGTACCCCCTGATCCCCTAATTAATCAAGAACATATCTATCTGTCTTAAAGACACCCAGTGACTTTGCTTCCATAGCCTTCCTCAGCAATGAGTTCCACAGATTCACAACCCTCAGCCTGAAGGAATGCCTCCTCATCCCTGTTTTAAAGCACTGAGGGAGTACTGCACTGTCAGAGGGGCGGTACTGAGGGAGTGCTGCACTGTCAGAGGGGCAATACCGACAGAGCGATGCACTGCCAAAGGTACAGAACCGAGGGAATGCTGCACTGTCAGAGGGGCAGTACTGAGGGAGTGCTGCACTGTCAGAGGGGCAGTACTGAGGGAGTGCTGCACTGTCAGAGGGGCAATACCGACAGAGCGATGGACTGTCAGAGGGACAGAACCGAAGGAATGCTGCACTGTCAGAGGGGCAGTACCGAGGGAATGCTGCAGGGTCAGAGCGGCAGTACTGAGGGAATGCTGCACTGTCAGAGGGGCAATAACAACGGAACGATGCACTGCCAGAGGTACAGAACCGAGGGAATGCTGCACTGTCAGAGGGGCAGTACCGAGGGAATGCTGCAGGGTCAGAGCGGCAGTACTGAGGGAATGCTGCACTGTCAGAGGGGCAATACCCACGGAACGATGCACTGCCAGAGGTACAGAACCGAGGGAATGCTGCACTGTCAGAGGGGCAGTACTGAGGGAGTGTTACACTGTCAGAGGGGCAGTACTGAGGGAGTGCTGCACAGTCAGAGGGGTAATACCAACGGAGCGAAGGACTGTCAGAGGGACAGAACCGAAGGAATGCTGCACTGTCAGGCGGGCAGTACCGAGGGAATGCTGCACTTGCAGTGGGCCAGTACTGAGGGAGTGCTGCACTGCTCGGTGCCACCTTTCAGGTTATGCATTAAATTAATGTCCATCTACTCCCTTGGGTGAATGTCAGAAGCAGGAACAAGGCAGCTATGCTCCCAAGATTCAGCGCAGGTAACTCTTCAAGGTAAAGAAAGGGTTCAATTCTGGCCTCAGGTGACTGTGTGGAGTTTTCACTTTCTCCCTGTGTCTGTGTGGGTTTCCTCCGGGTGCTCTGGTTTCCTTCCACAGTACAAAGATGTGCAGGTTAGGTGGATTGGCCATGTTAAATTGGCCTTAGTGTCCAAAAAGGTGAGATGGGGTTACTGGGTTACGGGCATAGGGTGGAGGTGTTGGCTGAAGTCGGGTGTTCTTTCCAAGGGCCGGTGGTGATTCAATAGGCCGAATGGCCTCCTTCTGCACTGTATATTCTTGGATCTATAATAGCAGTAGCACAGTGGTTAGCACTGCTGCTTCACAGCGCCAGTGTCCCAAGTTCGATTCCCGCTTGGGTCACCGTCTGTGAAGAGTCTGCATGTTCTCCCCAAGGTGTCGGCGTGGGTTTACTCCGGGTGCTCCAGTTTCCTCCCAAAAGTCCCGAAAGACGTGCTTGTTAGGTGAATTGGACATTCTGAATTCTCCCTCAGTGTACCCTAACAGGCACCGGAATAAGGTGACTAGGGGCTTTTCACAGTAACTTCATTGCAGTGTTAATGTAAGCCTACTTGTGACAATTAAGATTATTATTTTAAAAAGTACACCCATCCTTCTACTTTGCACTTCCTCATATCCCTAATTCCACGCACCTTATCCTGAAGCAATGTCACACATCCCCCTCCAAGTTACCATCATTAAATGCACTCCACACATCTGATGAATCACTCAGCCACTCACAGGTCTCCTCTTTCCCTCCTGGCAGGAGGAGAGTGCACAGTACACTCCGGGCCGCCCTTAGAGGAAGAGGGTCCATCCAAACATATTGCAAATGATAAGTGCAGAAGAGGAGGCACTGGGGAATCAGTGAGCTATGGCGTCCCAGGCCATTGAAGATGTGAGAAGGTGAGCCCCCAGCTACCTGGTGCCATAATGAAATAAAAGCCACCTACATTTCATACTGTACTCAGTCAGGTTGAGTTGATTTTAACAGCAAATGCAGTATGATCATCTTCATGATGATAACTTGCCAATTTAATGTATGCTAACTTTCTCATGTTGTCAGAATGAATTCATGTCCTTTGACTCCCACAGGATCTTCACACATGCATTACAAGGCAATGAAGGTCATTGACAATGAGCCTACAGAGGAGGTGAGTCCTCCTGAAGGAGCCCCAATATAAAAAATAGTTCAGGCTAGTGTTCTTATCTCTGTTTTTACCGGTGTTCCACGTTCAGATACAGTCAGTCCTTGGACTTATAAAACTATTGGGGCTGGATTCTCCCAAAATGGGCCTATGTCCCCACGCCGGCGTAAGAACGCTGGAGTTTTACTCTAAAGATTCCTGCAAAAAAGTACAGCTAATTCAATGCCCTGCAGGGGGCTAGCAGGGACCCGGAGTAATTCACGCAGCTTTAGCTGCGGATTGTTTTTGAAAACTCACCACTATTTTTAGAAGTCCCCCTGTACCAAAAAGGGCCAACATTCTAAATGGTGAACAAGGATTCTCACTCCCTGACTCCGATGCAGGCTTCAGTGGGTGCTATTCAGGTCAAACTATGTTTTCAAGTTCTCCCCCGGTATAACCCATACCTTCACCGAAGATTTCATCGACTTACCACTTAGTAGAATCGATCCTGGGTCCCGCATTGCTAAGTAAGTAAAGTAGACTTTGGAATAATCTGACTCTGAGCTGCTTGTTCCTTCTCTGCTTCTCCGCCTCTCTCTGAGTTCTGGTTCTGCCTGCTGTCCCCTTTCTTCGGGTTTATATATTTTTCTAACAGTTATCTAGTTTTTATGACTTTATTGTAAAGTAACTCTTATCACTTTGATTTTAAAAAGAATCTTTGATCTAAACATTCTAATCCAACTAAATATTCATCTTGACATGACCTCACCTCTCCGGTCTCTGATTACATTGTTTCTTTTGTGATGTTCAAAGTTCCTTTGTTATATTCAAAAATGCTTTGGTTTCAAGAGCTGTGAATTTTGGTTTGGTTCCTGTCATTTCTATAGTTTTATTTTCCAATTGCGTCCTCAGCTCATAATTTTGACTTTGATTTTGGCTTTGAATTATGTTTCTCGTAGACTGATAGTCTCCAGTTTTATTTAATTAACTGGTATTGGCAAAGTTTCACACCTAGAATTGTCACCAAATTCAACTGAACCTCATCCTTTCTTTTCCAGCTGCTTACTAAGATAGTTACTTTCAATGAAGGTGTGAGCCATTGTTTTTGGCTTCATTCAAAACCCTGTTTGCTAAGCCTGCTTGACCAAGGATATCTGCATTTTACAGTCCTGCTCTTTGCAGCTGCTGTTAACCCTTTGTGGGATCTTTCCCTGTATCCTCTCATGTTTCTCTCAGACCAGATTTTGCCAGACTTCCATGTTTCAAATGACACATCTTTCCATATTTTCAATAACTGGATACGGGCCCCGCATTTCCGGTTTTGAGTCCACGCATGCGCACAGTGGCAGCCTTCAGCGGCCGCACCAAGCACCATGGCGGATTCGGACCACGGAGACAGATTGAAAAATTAGACCCCCTCCCCAATCGACTGCGCGCCCACGGTTCTGACCGTGCGGATCTTAACCTCGGCCGCCTATAAGGCCCCCCCTGGTGTGCGATCTCCCTGACCCCACCAGGACGGCCGCGGACTGAGTCCGCAGCCACCACGCTAGAATCCCGACCGGCAATACAAGGTTAGTTCCACCCCGTCGGGAACTCGGCTGGTCGGGAGTGAAGAATCGCTGGGCTGGCCTCTGTCAATGGGTCCCCAACCGCGCGGCATACTCCGCGATCACGCCGATTCTCGGGTCCCGGAGAATCGCCGGACCAGCGTCGGGTTCGATTTCGGTGTGAAATTGGATTCTCCGCCCCCGCGCTGAACGTGGTTTCGGCACGGGGCTGCGGAGAATCCAGCCCTTGGTTCCTGAAAAATGCGGCTTCAGTTAAACGTTGTAAACCAGATCTAATTTTTCCATAAGAACAATGTTATAAATGGGGGATTGGTTCCTGAACCAAGGCCAGATATCCTATTATCGCCAAAATAACCCAGAATTGTGTACTCAATCAACTATTTTTAAAAAGTAATGCATCAATAAATTAATATTATAAAATATACATTTTAAGAAAAAAGTTTGGAAACAGAAATATTCACCAAGTAAAAACACTTTGGTACATCAACTTTGAGCACTTTGAGTCAGGGAGATGTGCAACGCAGAACATGGGCGAACATGTATCAATGTTTGAACTTATTCACTGGCATTGCATTGCAAAGTCGAAACCGATGTTGTAAATTCGCCACAGGGTGTCAATTTATAAACATTCTAAGAGCCGTTTGTCGTAACTCGAAAGTCGTAAAGACCAGGACTGCCTGTATACAAGAGCAGTGGGGACCAGGATTGTTATTTCCCAGTTTCTACTGTTTGTCTTTCTGGCACCATCCTGCTGAACACACAGCAGCTCAGAGACTCACAAATAACTGGAACTAATCAGATATTTGGAGTTTTGCTTGGTCTCTCACAGTTTCAGTGATCGAGAGCTAATGGTGAAGCGGGACAGTGGGGGAGAGTTTGCGTCAGAGGACACAATTGTTACTGCAAAGTGTTTATTGCTAGTTTTACCAGAGGTGCTTCAGCCGTTCAATTGTCACAATGTGCTCGCAATGCTTTGACTGGTGGATTTTGGGAATCCCTGGCCCTTTAATTGGTCCCCATTTCAAAATTGGTAATGACCCACGATACACAGCTGTAGCCGTTGGACATGCCTTGGAGCTGTTGCCCCTCTACGACTATTCACAGACAGCTATAACCATTTTAAAACTCAATTAAATTATGTGTCCTTCTCCCTCACTGTCTCCATCGGCAGCTTCCACCTCAGTCAGTAGTAGTGCCCATCTCTGTGTGCTGGAAGTTGGCCCATTGGCCCCCTAGCCTCAGGGGCCCGCTTACCATGCCTGATTAGATGGCGAGCCCGCTTCCTGGTACTTTAAATGTCCCCATATCAAAATAGTGATGGACTTGTTTACAACATGCGTCGTGTCATGAAACAACCTTCAACTCGTGTTCTAGCCTCCTGAATAAAAATTCAGCCCAGGGTTTCAATATTACTCTAATTGAGTGACTCGCATGTGGAAAATCATAACTCAACTCTCTCGAGTCGGTTGCTTAAACACAACCTAACATGTTGCAGTTAAATGTTGAATTTGGTCAGTTGGAGCCCACTTCTATTGTTCTGTCAATTGCCCTGGTTTTAACCTACCCCTATACGCCCATTCCAAAACCATATACTCCTGTACATTAAATTTTATATGATTAGATAAGTTGTCAAAATGATGAAAAGGGACAACAAACAGCATAAAGATAATTCCCATTGGGCAGTGGATCAATAATAAAAGAGCATAAGATCAGAATGTAGGTTAGAAGCACAAAAGGGGGAGTTTAGAAGGAGTTTATTTCATATAGGATAATGAATGGAAGTGTTCCCCAGGCTTAGACAGTCACAGCATTTCAGAAGGATTCCAATCAGCCCTCACATTATAAACTATCCCGATTCAGGGAAGGAGTTGGAGATTAGGATGGCTCAAGTGGGTGAGCCAGCATTGGTTCAAGAAAAGTGGACAAATGATCTGTCCTGTGCTTCAAAGGTGAAAGTGGCTTCATTGACAGGACAATGAAAAAAAAACTTTCACGATCAATGCTGCAAACAGAATTGAACACTGGCCCTGCTTTAATTCCCACTTCCTTCGCTTTGCCTCACGTTTCATAGCATTGAGATTGAAAAGATATGTCTGTCCCTGGATGAAAATCCTGGTACTCCCTCCCGCCTTCTTGAACTGCTGTCACTCATCTGCTGTACCCCGACAGCAGTTCAAGGCGGCGGCTCACCACTACATTTTCAAGTACAGCTAGAGATGAACAAATGCTGCCCACATCCCAAGGAAAACTTTTTTAAAAAGAGATTCCAGAAAAAGGGATGGTGGTTGATGTGTTGCGTAAGCTGGGTCTGCGAGGACTGCATTTACTGTAGCAGAGAGACAGGCTTCCAACACTTGAATAAATGCAACTCTATTTTATTAAACTCTCAACTATTAAACATGCTTGAACTGTGGGTTGACACTATGCTGAGTTGATTGGAGACCTGAGGCTAACCTGACCAGATTATCTTACTACCACATAGTGGATGTTCTAGTTGTTGCTCACAGGCTCTGACTGTCTCAGAGGCTGCATCCCGAGAGAGCGGGAAAACTAGTGCCTCCTGGTTATATAGTGGCCATGTCCTGTCTGGTGATTGGCTACTGTGTTCTGTATGTTCATTGGTCATCCTTTGTGTCACTCACTGTCTTCTGTGCACCATCATATACTTGTGTGTATATTATGACATCTCCCCCCTTTCAAAAAAATGTGTGTATGTGTCAATAAATAGTGGGTGTGTGTATGAGCCTGACTATGTACAAAGTATGTGAGCGTATTTACATGAGTAGGAGCTGACCTATATACAAAATACGTGAACGTATTTACATGGGAAGGTGTCTAGTGCAGATAGAGTGCATACAACAAATTAGGAAGAAACAATATGTGTAAACGAAGCACAAGGCAATGCAACATTCAGTCTATAAATTCAGTCTCTGTGGCGGGTGACAAATTCTGGTTGACCGCCTCAAGGGTGGGTCAGGGGCCGCCTGAACTGGAATGGGCGGAGCTGCGTCCCACGTAGACGGTGGCAAAAGAAACGGCAGATCGGTGACCTCTTGGAAGAGTGTGTCCTGAGGAATCAGCTGGCGAGGCGGGACATCACGTTCAGGTGGCGAGCGTGGAAGCAGCCGCAGTGCCCGCCTATTACGGCGAAGAAAAGAGCCATCATGCATGCGAACGAGAAATGATCTGGGGGCAACTTGCTTGACCGCCACAGCTGTGGCAGACCAGCCACCGTCAGGTAGCTGAACACGAACTCGGTCAGCAGGGACCAGAGCAGGGAGTTCTGTGGCGTGGGCATCATACGCCGACTTGCATTGGGCCCGAGACAGTTGCATTCTTTGCAGGACCGGAAAATTGTCAAGGTCCGAGATAGCTGGCACCGTCGTCCGTAGTGTGCGGTCCATTAGCAGCTGTGCTGGGGACAGGCCAGCGGACAAAGGAGTCGTCCTGTAGGCTAGCAGTGCCAGGTGAAAATCTGAACCCGAATCAGCAGCTTTACACAACAGGCGTTTTACAATGTGTACCCCCTTTTCTGCTTTCCCATTTGACTGGGGGTAGTGGGGGGCTTGAAGTGACGTGTGTGAAATTGTACCGTCGGTCAAAATCCGTCCACTCCTGACTGAATAAGCACGGGCCATTAGCTGTCTCTTTGCACGCCCTGATGACTGTTGCTGATGTGAGGTCATGCAGTCTGACCACCTCGGGGTAATTTGAAAAATAGTCCACGAGGAGGATGTGGTCCCGGCCTTTTGCGTGGAAGAGATCAATGCCAACCTTGGTCCATGGGGACGCCACCAGTTCATGTGGCTGCAAAGTCCCTTTCGGCTGAGCCGGCTGGTACCGTTGGCATGTTGGGCAATTCAGGACAGTGTTGGCGATGTTGTCATTGATGCCAGGTAACCCTCATGGAGTTGGCCGAGGATGAGCTCTCGCATACTCTGTGGTATTACTATCCTGTCCAGTTTCATTGGTATGCCATCGACCACTGCAGGTCGTCTTTTATATTGTAGAACTGTGGGCACTGGCCCTTCTGCTAACCATCCGTGAGATGGCGCATGACCCGTTGGAGTAAAGGATCCCTGATCGTCTCTTGACGAATCTGCACAACCCTTTCGTCAGTGGCCGGAACGTTGGATGTGCAGAACCCAATATGGGCGTCGATCTGGCAGGCGAAGTACGACTGCTCGCATGATGTGGTGATGGAGCGAGAGAGTGCATCGGCCACAATGAGCTCCTTGCCCGGGGTGTAGACCAGGTCAAAATCATAGCGCCGGAGTTTGAGGAGGATACGCTGTAGGCGTGGTGTCATATCGTTGAGGTCCTTCTGTATGATGTGAACCAGTGGCCTGTGGTCCGTTTCGACCATAAACTTGGGGAGTCCATATGCGTAATCATGGAATTTGTCAATCCCCGTGAGGAGGCCCAGGCACTCTTTCTCGATTTGAGCATATCGCTGCTCAGTAGGCATCATGGCTCTAGAGGCATATGCGACTGGGGCCCAGGAGGAGGATTCGTCGTGCTGGAGGAGTACTGCCCCAATGCTAGCCTGGTGGAGATCTTCGTCTCCTTGGCAGGATCGAAAAACGCCAGGACCGGGGCCTTGGTGAGTTTCGCCCTGAGCTCACGCCACTCTCGCTCATGATCGGGGAACCACTTGAAGTCGGTGGTTTTCTTTACAAGATTGCGGAGAGCTGAGGTGTGAGATGCAAGGTTGGGGATAAACTTCCCAAGGAAGTTGACCATCCTTAGGAAGCGGAGGACCGCCTTCTTGTCCTCTGGTGTCTTCATAGCGTTGATCGCCGACACCTTATCTGCGTCTAGCTGCACACCGAACGGCGAAATATGGTCACCGAGGAACTTTATTTCTGCTTGACCGAACGAGCACTTGGCTCTGTTGAGTCGGAGGCCATGCTCATGGATCCTATGGAACACTCGCTTGAGGCGATTGATGTGTTCCTGAGGAGTTGAGGACCAGACAATGATGTCATCGATGTACACTCGCACCCCCTCGATGCCCTCCATCATTTGCTCCATTATTCGGTGGAACACCCCCGAGGCGGAAATGATGCTAAAGGGCATCCAGTTGTAACAGTAACGACCAAATGGGGTGTTAAAAGTGCAGAACTTTCGACTGGATGCGTCTGGCTGTATCTGCCAAAACTCCTTGGAGGCATCCAGCTTCGTAAATAACTTGGCGTGAACCATTCCGCTAGTGAGCTCTTCTCGCTTAGGGATGGGGTAGTGTTCCCTCATGACGTTCTGATTCAAATCTTTGGGGTCGATGCAAATGCGAAGTTCCCCTGACGGTTTTTGACACAAACCATGGAGCTAACCCAGTCCGTGGGTTCCGTGACCTTAGAAATGACGCCCTGGTCCTGGAGGTCATGCAGCTGCTGCTTGAGGCGGTCCTTAAGGGGTGCCGGCACCCGACGCGGTGCATGAACCACGGGTGTGGCATTCGGTTTCAGAAGTATCTTGTATGTGTAGGGGAGTGTGCCCATACCCTCGAAGATGCTGTGGTATCGTACAATGTCATCTAATTGGGTTTGAAAGTTGGCATTTGGCGAGGCTGATGCCTCAGTGGGTGACATGGAGTGAACTCGCTGCACAAGATTCAGGATTTTGCAGGCCTGAGCACCGAGCAAGGAAGCTTTGTTGGATGCTACTATTTCGAAACGCAGGGTGGCTCTTAAGGAACGATGAGAAACCACAAGCTGGCATGAGCCACTGGCAGCAATGGCATTGCCATTGTCGTCAATGAGCTGGCAGGCCGATGGAAGAATGCTCGGCTTGACGTGGATGGTATCCAGGTCAGACTTCGAAATGAGATTCGCTGAAGCGCCGGTGTCCAGCCTGAAGTGTATGCGAGATTCGTTGACCGTTAGGGTGGCATACCACTCATCGTCCGGATCAATGCTCAGCATTGTATGCTTGGTGATGATGTCCACCGGGAATGAGGATGTGACATCCCCAGTGTCAGGATCTGGAACCATGTCGGAGTCGGAGTCTGCAACGGGTTGCCGCACTGACCAGACGTTCCTTCCCTGCAGCTGGGATCGCTGTGTGGTGGGCAGTTAAGCAGATCTGCACAGGGCTGTGTAGTGGCCAAGCTTGCCACACTGGAGACAACGTCGAGATTTCGCGGGACATTGCCGCTTTACAGGCAGAGGTCGTTGTACATATTGGTACTAACGACATAGGCAGGAAGGGGCATGAGGTCCTGCAGCAGGAGTTCAGGGAGCTAGGTAGAAAGTTAGAAGACAGGACCTCGAGGGTTGTAATCTCGGGATTACTCCCTGTGCCACGTGCCAGTGAGGCTAGAAATAGGAAGATAGAGCAGCTAAACACGTGGCTAAACAGCTGGTGTAGGAGGGAGGGGTTCCGTTATCTGGACCACTGGGAGCTCTTCCGGGGCAGGTGTGACCTATATAAGAAGGACGGGTTGCATCTAAACCGGAGAGGAATAAATATCCTGGCCGCGAGGTTTGCTAGTGTCACACGGGAGGGTTTAAACTAGTATGGCAGGGGGGTGGGCACGGGAGCAATAGGTCAGAAGGTGAGAGCATTGAGGGAGAACGAGGGAATAGGGACAGTGGGGCTCTGAGGCAGAGCAGACAGGGAGAAGTTGCTGAACACAGCGGGTCTGGTGGCCTGAAGTGCATATGTTTTAATGCAAGCAGTATTACGGGTAAGGCAGATGAACTTAGAGCTTGGATTAGTACTTGGAACTATGATGTTGTTGCCATTACAGAGACCTGGTTGAGGGAAGGGCAGGATTGGCAGCTAAACGTTCCAGGATTTAGATGTTTCAGGCGGGATAGAGGGGGATGTAAAAGAGGTGGTGGAGTTGTGCGACTGGTTCAGGAGAATATCACAGCTGTACTGCGGGAGGACACCTCAGAGGGCAGTGAGGCTATATGGGTAGAGATCAGGAATAAGAAGGGTGCAGTCACAATGTTGGGGGTTTACTACAGGCCTCCCAACAGCCAGCGGGAGATAGAGGAGCAGATAGGTAGACAGACTTTGGAAAAGAGTAAAAACAACAGGGTTGTGGTGATGGGAGACTTCAACTTCCCCAATATTGACTGGGACTCATTTAGTGCCAGGGGCTAAGACGGGGCGGGGTTTGTAAGGAGCATCCAGGAGGGCTTCTTAAAACAATATGTAGACAGTGCAACTAGGGAAGGGGCGGTACTGGACCTGGTATTGGGGAATGAGCCCGGCCAGGTGGTAGATGTTTCAGTAGGGGAGCATTTTGGTAACAGTGACCACAATTCAGTAAGTTTTAAAGTACTGGTGGACAAGGATAAGAGTAGTCCTAGGGTGAATGTGCTAAATTGGGGGAAGGCTAATTATAACAATATTAGGCGGGAACTGAAGAACATAGATTGGGGGCGGATGTTTGAGGGCAAATCAACATCTGACATGTGGAAGACTTTCAAGTGTCAGTTGAAAGGAATTCAGGACCGGCATGTTCCTGTGAGGAAGAAGGATAAATACGGCAAATTTCGGGAACCTTGGATAACGAGAGATATTGTAGGCCTCGTCAAAAAGAAAAAGGAGGCATTTGTCAGGGCTAAAAGGCTGGGAACAGACGAAGCCTGTGTGGCATATAAGGAAAGTAGGAAGGAACTTAAGCAAGGAGTCAGGAGGGCTAGAAGGGGTCACGAAAAGTAATTGGCAAATAGGGTTAAGGAAAATCCCAAGGCTTTTTACACGTACATAAAAAGTAAGAGGGTAGCCAGGGAAAGGGTTGGCCCACTGAAGGATAGGCAAGGGAATCTATGTATGGAGCCAGAGGAAATGGGCGAGGTACTAAATGAATACTTTGCATCAGTATTCACCAAAGAGAAGAAATTGGTAGATGTTGAGTCTGGAGAAGGGTGTGTAGATAGCCTGGGTCACATTGAGATCCAAAAAGACGAGGTGTTGGGTGTCGTAAAAAATATTAAGGTAGATAAGTGCCCAGGGCCTGATGGGATCTACCCCAGAATACTGAAGGAGGCTGGAGAGGAAATTGCTGAGGCCTTGACAGAAATCTTTGGATCCTCACTGTCTTCAGGTGATGTCCCGGAGGACTGGAGAATAGCCAATGTTGTTCCTCTGTTTAAGAAGGGTAGCAAGGATAATCCCGGGAACTACAGGCTGGTGAGCCTTACTTCAGTGGTAGGGAAATTACTGGAGAGAATTCATCGAGACAGGATCTACTCCCATTTGGAAGCAAATGGACGTATTAGTGAGAGGCAGCACGGTTTTGTGAAAGGAAGGTCGTGTCTCACTAACTTGCTAGAGTTTTTCGAGGAGGTCACTCAGATGATTGATGCAGGTAGGGCAGTGGATGTTGTCTATATGGACTTCAGGAAGGCCTTTGACAAGGTCCCTCATGGTCGACTAGTACAAAAGGTAAAGTCACACGGGATCAGGGGTGAGCTGGCAAGGTGGATACAGAACTGGCTAGGTCATAGAAGGCAGAGAGTAGCAATGGAAGGATGCTTTTCTAATTGGAGGGCTATGACCAGTGGTGTTCCACAGGGATCAGTGCTGGGACCTTTGCTCTTTGTAGTATATATAAATGATTTGGAGGAAAATGTAACTGGTCTGATTCGTAAGTTTGCAGACGACACAAAGGTCGGTGGAATTGCGGATAGCGATGAGGACTGTCAGAGGATACAGCAGGATTTAGATTGTTTGGAGACTTGGGCGGAGAGATGGCAGATGGAGTTTAATCCGGACAAATGTGAGGTAATGCATTTTGGAAGGTCTAATGCACGTAGGGAATATACAGTGAATGGTAGAACCCTCAAGAGTATTGAAAGTCAAAGAGATCTAGGAGTACAGGTCCACAGGTCATTGAAAGGGGCAACATAGGTGGAGAAGGTAGTCAAGAAGGCATACGGCATGCTTGCCTTCATTGGCCGGGGCATTGAGTATAAGAATTGGCAAGTCATGTTGCAGCTGTATAGAATCTTAGTTAGGCCACACTTGGGGTATAGTGTTCAATTCTGGTCGCCACACTACCAGAAGGATGTGGAGGCTTTAGAGAGGGTGCAGAAGAGATTTACCAGAATGTTGCCTGGTATGGAGGGCATTAGCTATGAGGAGCGGTTGAATAAACTCGGTTTCTTCTCACTGGAACGAAGGAGGTTAAGGGGAGACCTGATAGAGGTCTACAAAATTATGAGGGGCAGCACGGTAGCCTTGTGGATAGCACAATTGCTTCACAGCTCCAGGGTCCCAGGTTCGATTCCGGCTTGGGTCACTGTCTGTGCGGAGTCTGCACATCCTCCCCGTGTGTGCGTGGGTTTCCTCCGGGTGCTCCGGTTTCCTCCCACAGTCCAAAGATGTGCGGGTTAGGTGGATTGGCCATGATAAATTGCCCTCAGTGTCCAAAATTGCCCTTACTGTTGGGTGGGGCTACTGGGTTATGGGGATAGGGTGGCGGTGTTGACCTTGGGTAGGGTGCTCTTTCCAAGAGCCGGTGCAGACTCGATGGGCCGAATGGCCTCCTTCTGCACTGTAAATTCTATGATCTATGAGTGGATAGTCAGAGGCTTTTCCCCAGGGTAGAGGGGTCAATTACTAGGGGGCATAGGTTTAAGGTAAGAGGGGCAAGGTTTAGAGTAGATGTACGAGGCAAGTTTTTTACGCAGAGGGTAGTGGGTGCCTGGAACTCGCTACCGGAGGAGGTGGTGGAAGCAGGGACGATAGTGACATTTAAGGGGCATCTTGACAAATACATGAATAGGATGGGAATAGAGGGATACGGACCCAGGAAGTGTAGAAGATTGTAGTTTAGTCGGGCAGCATGGTCGGCACGGGCTTGGAAGGCCGATGGGCCTGTTCCTGTGCTGTACATTTCTTTGTTCTTTGTTCTTTGTTCTAAGTGGGCGGAGCCACAATTGTTGCACGTCATGACGCCGACGTCAGGACATTCCGTACGCCACCACACATGCGCGGTGCGGTCGAAAGATGTGTGCACATACGCAGTTCGATCCTCGGCCTCGCCGTCCCCTCGGTCATTGTGCGCATGCGCAGAAGCCCGGGAAAAGCGCGCGAAATGGCTGCCCTCACCCAGACTCAGGCCCTGGAGCTGTTTTACGGCCTGCACCCGCTCTGCATCGTGGGGACCTTGCTGCGCCATCTCTGCCGCCTTGATATGGGAGTACCGGTCATTAGAGTGCTCATGTCGGACGCAGGTTTCGATGGCGATGGTGAGGGTGAACTGCTTAGCCTTGAGGAGTTGCTGGCGAAGGGGATCGGAATAGACCCGAAAACGATTTGGTCGCGGATCATGGAGTCGGAAGTGGAGCCGTAGTTGCAGGATTGCGCGAGGATACGGAGATGGGTTAAGAAGGACTGAAAAGATTCATCCTTACCCTGAAGCCTCTGCTGGAACACATAGTGTTCAAAGCTGTCGTTGACTTCGATGTCACAGTGGCTGTCGAACTTCAGCAGGACTATTTTGAACCTCACCTTCAGCAAAGGTGAGTGAGTTAAAAATGTGGATAGCATTGTCCCCGGCTGTAGAGAGGAAGAGGGCAATCTTTCTGCTATCCGATGTGGCCTCGAGGTTGATGGCTTCAAGATACAGCTGAAACTTCTGCTTAAAAATCTTCCAGTTCGCACCGAGGTTGCCGGCGATGCGGAGCGGCAGGGGAGGGCGGACGCCGTCCATGTTACCGGATGGCTGATCGCTGGTCAAAGGCAGACTATCTCAAGGTGGGTCCGTCAAACTCAAACATAACTCACTGGTACCATGATGTGTTGGGTAAGCTGGGTCTGCGAGGACTGCGTTTACTGCAGCAGAGAGAGAGACAGGCTTCCAACATTTGAATAAATGCAACTCGATTTTATTAAACTCTCAACTAATAAACATGCTTGAACTGTGGGTTGACACTATGCTGAGTTGACTGGAGACCTGAGGCTAACCTGACCAGACTATCTTACTACCACATAGTGGATGTTCTAGTTGTTGCTCACATGCTCTGACTGTCTCAGAGGCTGCATCCCGAGAGAGCGGGAAAACTAGTGCCCCTGGTTATATAGTGGCCGTGTCCTGTCTGGTGATTGGCTGCTGTGTTCTGTATGTTCATTGGTCATCCTGTGTGTCACTCACTGTCTGTCTGTGCACCATCATATACTTGTGTGTATATTATGACAGTGACAAGGAGGATCTCAGCACAGTGAGCTTACAGGTTACTTACATCAAGCAAATCCAGGCAGAATATAATGCATTGAGAAACTGGGAAAATGTGGAATTGGAAAAAGCAATTCCAGGAGCGTGGAGGGATTTGGGGGATGTAATGGAGTTGACTTCAGTGATCGGCCATGGCTTTTTCATTCACTTTAAATTATTGCTGTGATCCCAGAGAACCTACTCTTGATTTAGTAAACTGTGCCTCTCAGAGTCTGTATCCAAATCGCAAGACTTTATTATAAATTACGACTTCTATAGACAGAGGCGAACTAGCTCCTCGTCCCCATATGAGTACACAAGCATCCTGATGGATAGACCCAGTATTCTGTCTCTTGTTGTCTCGGTGATCATTTATTTACAAACTAGCTGCTGACATTGACTCATAAAACATTCAGAATGTCAGGAAATGTGTCATTTTTATCAAAATCCTGCAGTACAGCTTCAGGTGAATGCCACACAGTTTAGTCTGGTTATCTTGCAGTTAGCAGCTAACCCATTGCATTTCAAACACCAGATCATAGCTGGCCCTGTCGGTGAATCAGAGAGTAATTCAAGTCAATGTAATTCCCGGCATCCATAACAATTGCAAATATAATACCATTATTTCTTATATAGAAAGTGCATATTTAAGTATCAACAATTAAGTGGAGCTAAAGAACAAGCCACTGTAAAGATAATTTGATCGAGGATTATCTTGTATCATTTATGTAGAGGCTGGGACATAGAGCCAGAGCAACATGAGGTCAGGGCAGATTTTGGCTACACCATGATACCTAGTCTTTTTTCTGGTTCATAACCTCACCTGACGTAACCAGGGCAGTGTCAGCTTCAAAATAGGGTTGGTGGGCTTAGCGCCTTGCTAACATGAGGTGATGTGCCCGGCACCATTTTAAAAGGGACCTACTTCTGGCTGTCCAAAGTGCCCACCCATTTCTTGAAGCATGGACTTCTAGTTCCCAGTCTGTAAATAGCATCCTGGTTTGGGTAGGGCCTGAGCAGGTCCTGCACAGCGTAGACGCTGTTAAGTTCCAGTTCCTGACAGAAGGAAAGGGGACCAGCCAAGGTGTCTAGGATTGTTCTTGTGAGGCCCAAGGGAGCAAGCTGAGGCATTGCCACCATGGGTTCCCCACTCACTGTGATCAGTAGCCTCTCCGACACCCACACCCACCACACCACGAGTGAACGTCGAGGGGGAAGTTGTCCTCTGACAAATCTAGTGAGCTGCGTTGAGTGGAGGGGAGC
Source organism: Scyliorhinus torazame (assembly GCF_047496885.1). Taxonomy (NCBI): domain Eukaryota; kingdom Metazoa; phylum Chordata; class Chondrichthyes; order Carcharhiniformes; family Scyliorhinidae; genus Scyliorhinus; species Scyliorhinus torazame. The sequence continues at coordinate 65,331,234 of NC_092723.1, read as the reverse complement.
TGGTGGAGGGTGGTTTGCTTGGTAACCCCCAGCTCACCTGATGAATGGAAATGACGTCAGAAACTCAAAATGGTGAGGAGCTTTGCAATGTGAGGATGGTTATCCAACCAACAAGCTCTATTGGCCAAAAAAATCAAAAACTAGGCTCTTCTCTCAGTTGAAACATGATTAATGTGCCCAGATTTGGGTTAGTTCTTGCACCCTTTCAAGGAAGCTATGATAAAGTTTCTATATGTCAATGCAGTTGTCTGGTTTTCTGGGCTGGTTTAGCACAGTGGGCTAAACAGCTGGTTTGTAATGCAGAACAAGGCCAGCAGCGTGTGTTCAATTCCCGATTCGGCCTCCTCAAACAGGCGCCGGAATTTGGCGACTAGGGGCTTTTCACAATAACTTCATTGAAGCCTACTTGTGACAATAAGCGATTATTAATATATTATTTATTCTGTAACCTCAGGAAACCTGGGAGGTAAATGGAAATGAGAAGATAATTACATTCACGGGACTCCTTGCGGGCAAAGAGCAGCAGGAGAGTTGCCTCTAGGTCTAGGTGAAGATTCCCATCTCCTTGATCTCCCCAAATCTCTCTGCACCAATGGTCCCCCTGTATTTTTGCCTGTGATCTGCCAGCTCCCTCCTTGCAATCAGATCTGAGACCCCTGAAATCAACTCCGATGATCTGTTAACTTCCAGTGTGATCAAAATTAAATCCGCGATGATCATCTCTGACAACATTACAAGTACCTCTAATAATCCCCCCACCACAACTGCACAATACCAATGTTGCTTGCACCTGGAAGCTTATTCCTCCACTCACGATCATCCCTGATCCCGCCCTAATTTGTCAATCAGTCGACCTTCTCGGCAGGAAGTCTGAAGACAGGTCTCATGCATGATGAGGAAATTAACTGCACATTGCTGGCCGACCATAACCACCCCCCAACTCTGAAACCCCCACTCCAATAAATATCGGGGTCTATATTTCTGTCACTTAGGAATGTATCCAAATAGAATCACCAAATTTTGATAATGTAGAGTTTAATTTTCTTATAGAAACTGTGATTTTTTTTCCAGAGTACAGGACCGTGAGTAGGCTATTCGGTCCCTTGAATCTGGACCGGTTTTTAATTCGATCATGGTTAACCTATCTTTCATTAACCCAGCATTGTTCCTTCTAAAAACATGAATAAGCATTTTCCTGGAAAAGTAAGTTGGGAAATTGATGGATCACAAATTGGGAAAAAGTTGGAAAATAACTCTAATAGTGGATGGATAGTGACTAGGGAAGGCATGAATATGAAGCTGGAAAAAGGGTGAGTAATGCAGGTTGGAAAATATCTAAGACTTTAACGATGAATGAATTCTGGGCAGGTAGGCATGGCAATAGATGATACTGAACTGAGAAATGGTTAATAGTGAGGAGATGGGCTCCGTGGTGGACAATGGACAGATGATGCATATCCGATGGATCTAGCTGGATAATGAGTGCACTTTTAATAATAATAATAATAATCTTTATTGTCACAAGTAGGCTTACATTAACACTGCAATGAAGTTACTGTGATAAGCCCGCCCCTTGTCGCCACACTCCGCCGCCTGTTCGGGTACACGGAGCGAGAATTCAGAATGTACAAATCACCTATTAGCATGTCTTTCGGGACATGTGGGAGGAAATTGGAGCACCCGGAGGAAACATCACACAGGGAGAACATGCAGGCTCCACACAAACAGTGACTCAAGCTGTGAATCAAGCCTGGGACCCTGGTGCCGTGAAGGAACAGTGCTAGCCACTGTGCTACCATGCCACCCATGGTAGAGCTGGATGAAGGAATCATTTTTAGTGGATAAAGGATGGTCTCTGGCTTGTGAGAAGAATAGATGCTCACTGGGTAATGAATGGACTCTCACTGGGAAATGAATGGACTCTCACTGAGTAATCAATGGACTCTCACTGGGTAATGAATGGGCTCTCACTGGGTAATCAATGGATTCTCACTGGGTAATGAATGGACTCTCAATGGGTAATGAATGGACTCTCACTGGGTAATGAATAGACTCTCACTTGGGTAATAAACGGACTCTCACTGGGTAATAAATAGACTCTCACCTGGGTAATAAACGGACTCTCACTGGGTAATGAATGGTCTTTCGCTGGGTAATCAATGTACTCTCACTGGGTGATGAATAGATTCTCACTGGGTAACAAACAAACTCTTACTGGGTGATAAATGGACTCTCTCTGGGTAATGAATGGACTCTCACTGGGTAATGAATGGACTCTCACCGGATAATGAATGGACTCTCACTGGGTAATGATGGACTCTCTCTGGGTAATGATTGGACTCTCACTGGGTAATAAATGAACTCTCACTGGCTAATGAATGAACTCACTCTGGGCAATGAATGGACTCTCACTGGGTAATGATTGGACTCTCACTGGGTAAGGAATGGACTCTCACTGGGTACTGAATGAACTCACACTGGGTAATGAATATCTCACTCGGTAATGAATGGACTATCACTGGGTAATGAATGGACTCTCACTGGGTAATAAATGAACTCTGACTGGGTAATGAATGGAATCTCACTGGGTAATGAATAATAATAATAATAGCTTATTGTCACAAGTCGGCTTCAAAGACGTTACTGTAAAAAGCCCCTTGTCGCCACATTCCGGTGCCTGTTCGGGGAGGCCGGTTCGGGAATTGAATCCGTGCTGCTGCCTTGTTCTGCATTACATGCCAGCTGTTTAGCCCACTGTGCTAATAATCGCCTTTCACTTTGTAATGAATGAACTCACACTGGGTAATGAATGGACTCACACTGGGTCATGAACGTGCTCTCTGGGTAATGAATGACCCTTCACTGGGAAATGAATGGACTCTCACTGGGTAATGAATGGACTCACATTGGGTAATGTATGGACTCCCACTGAGTAATAAATGAATTCTCTCAGGCTCATTAATGAACTCACACTGGGTAATGAATATCTCACTCAGTAATGAATGGACTCATACTGGGTAATGAATGGATCTGACTGGGTAATCAATGAATTTTCACTGGCTAATGAGTGTACTCTCACTGGTTAATGAATGGACTCTCACTATGCAATGAATTGACTTTCAATGGATAATCAATGAACTCTCACTGGGTAATGAATGGACTCTCACTGGGTAATGTATGGACTCACACTGAGCAATGAATGGACTCTCACCGGATAATGACTATCTCACTGGGTAATGAATGGACTCTCACTGGGTAATAAATGAACTCTCACTGGGTAATGAATATCTCACTCGGTAATGAATAGACTCATATTGGGTAATGAATGGATCTGACTGGGTAATGAATATCTCACTGGGTAATGAATGGACTCTGACTGGGTGATGAATGGACTCTCACTGGGTAATGAATATACTCATACTGGGGAATGAATGGACTCATACTGGGGAATGAATGGACTCTCACTGGGTGATGAATGGACTCTCACTGGGTATTGAATGTACTCATACTGGGGAATGAATGGACTCTCACTGGGTGATGAATGGACTCTCACTGGGTAATGAATGGACGCACACTAGGTAATGAATGGACTCTCACTCGGTAATGAATGGACTCTCACTGGGTAATAAATGAACTCTCACTGGGTAATGAATGGACTCTCACTAGGTAATGAATGGACTCTCACTCGGTAATGAATGGACTCTCACTGGGTAATGAATGGACTCTCACTGGGTAATGAATATCTCACTGGGTAATGAATGAACTCTCACTCGGTAATGAATGGACTCTCACTGGGTAATGAATATCTCACTGGGTGATGAATGGACTCTCACTGGGTAATGAATGGTCTCATACTGGGGATGAATGGACTCTCACTGGTAATGAATGGACTCTCACTGGGTAATAAATGAACTCTCACTAGGTAATGAATGGACTCACACTCGGTAATGAATGAACTCTCACTGGGTAATGAATAGTCTCTCACTGGGTAATGAATGGGCTCACACTGGGTAATGAATGGACTCCCATTGGGTAATAAATGAACTCTCACTGGCTAATGAATGAACTCACACTGGCTAATGAACATCTCACTCGGTAGTGAATGGAATCATACTGGGTAATGAATGGATCTGACTGGATAATGAATGGCCCTTCACTAGGTAATTAATAGACGTTCACTGGATAATCAATGAACTCTCACTGGGGAATAAATGGACTCTCATTGTGTAATGAATGGACTCTCACTGGGTAATGAATGGACTCTCACTGGGTAATGAATGGCCTTTGACTTGGTAATGAATGGACTCACTGGGTAATGAATGGCATTTGACTTGGTAATGAATGGACTCACACTGGGTAATGAATGGACTCTAACTCGGTAATGAATGGATTCTCACTGGGTAATAAATGAACTCTCACTGGGTAATGAATGGACTCTCACTGGGTAATAAATGGACTCTCACTGGGTAATGAATGGACTCTCACTGGGTAATGAGTGGACTCTAACAGGGTGATAAATGGTCTCTCACTGGGTAATGAATGGATTCTCAATGGGTAATGAATGGACTTTCATGGGGTAATGAATGGTCTCTCACCGGGTAATGAATGGGCTCACACTGAGCAATGAATGGACTCTCACCGGGTAATGAATATTTCACTGGGTAATGAATGGACTCTCATTTGGTAATAAATGAACTCTCACTGGCTAATGAATGAACTCACACTGACTAATGAATATCTCACTCAGCCGTGAATGGACCCATACTGGGTAATGAATGGATCTGACTGGATAATGAATGGCCCTTCACTAGGTAATGAATAGACTCTCACTGGGTAATCAATGAATTCTCACTGGGTAATGAGTGTACTCTCTCTGGGTAATGAATGAACTCTCACTGGCTAATGAATGTACTCACACTGGCTAATGAATGGATTCTCACTGCGTAATGAATGAACTCTCACTGGCTAATGAATGAACTCACACTGGCTAATGAATGAACTCACAGTGGCTAATGAATGGACTCTCACTGGGTAACAACTGGGCTCTCACTGGCTAATGAATGAACTCATATTGGCTAATGAATGGACTCTCACTGGGTAATGATTGAACTCACATTGGTAATGAGTGGACTCTCAATGGGTAATTATTGGACTCTCACTGGGTAATGAATGGACTCTCACTGGCTAATGAATGAACTCTCACTGGGTAATGAATGGACTCTCACTGGGTAATGAATGAACTCACATTGGTAATGAATGGACTCTCACTGGCTAATGAATGAACTCACACTGTCTAACGAATGCACTCTCACTGGGTAATAACTGGGCTCTCACTGGCTAATGAATGAACTCACATTGGCTAATGATTGGACTCTCACTGGGTAATGAATGAACTCTCACTGGCTAATGAATGAACCCACAGTGGCTAATGAATGGACTCTCACTGGATAATAACTGAGCTCTCACTGGCTAATGAATGAACTCACATTGGGTAATGAATGAACTCACATTGGTAATGAATGGACTCTGGCCTGGAGTTGAATTTGTAGTGGGCTGGGTAATGGCTGATAGTGCAAGCATCTTTTCAGTGTTTGTTTATCGTTGGATGTATAGACCTCTCCAGGATCAATGGAGCTTTTGTTTATGGATTCAGTTCTTCCCCTGATTGCAGTGCTGTGTTATCTTTGGCACTTGTGATAAATTGCAGTGTGTTGTTTCTGACCTGCTTTTCTGGCCTGCACTCTCAGGAAATGCAGTCAGGCCTGATTGATGTGAACTTTCTTTTACGTACCATAAGCTGAGATATCGCTAACAGGGACTGAAAACATACCTGTGCTGCTCATATCATAACTGAAGCCTCGGATTGGAACAATTACCAGTTTCACCAGTGCCAGTAAATTCTTTGAATCAAAATATTTGATAGAAAAACTTATGGGTACGCTTTGTTCAGGTTATGAACAAACAGACCTGACAATGCTGCTGAGCACGAACAATAATGATAAACATGGAGCTGATTTTTGTGAAAGGGGATGTAAAGAGGGTATGGTAGGGAAGAAACACCTTGGGCCGGATTCTCCGGTCCCCCAGCCACGTGTTTCTTGATGGCGCACCGTTCGCTGGCAGCGGGATTCTGTCTTCCCCGCCACTTGTCAATGGGGAAGCCTCCCCACGATGCCGGGAAACCCACGGGCAGAGGTGTGCTGCCATTGGGAAGAGTGAATCGCAACGGCTGGAGAATTCCAGCCCTCATTACGGATTTTTTAAACATCTTTGAATGCCTTGTTTGAGGTGGCAGTGAAGAAGTGGATATGGTGGCACAGTGATAATGTGACTGAACTAATAGTTAAAGCCAGGAATAATGCCCCAAAGCTATAGATTCAAATCCCACTATGGCAGCTGGGTTCAAATGTAATCAATGAATAGATGTGGAATACAATGCCAGTCTTATTGATAAGGATGCGGAAACAACTGGATTGTTGGAAAACCAATTTGTCCACTTTTTGATGAAATCTGTCACCCGTATCTGGTCCCGACATGTGACTCCTGACCCAAAGCAATATGGTTGACTCTTACCTGCCCTCAGCAGTGGCCTAGTAACTCTGGAGAAGAGTCGTACAGATTAAAAACTATGGTGTGGATGAGAGGCAGGGCAGTCTGTTCCTCCTCGGGGGTCGGAGGACCAGCAGCAGGGTCAGCAATGTCACCTGAGAGGCAGTGGCAATGGCTGTCAGTGCAGGCAGCATGACCAGGAGGACCGTTGTCCATTGCCGGAAGAAGACCAACGATCCCCACTGAGCTGCAAGGGTAACTTACCACCTCTCTCGTGGCATCAGTTCTGCCTGCCACCCATCAAATTCCCAAAACCAACCTCCCTCCTCCCCAATCCACTGGCTGACACCTCGCACCCTCACCACATCTGACTTTCGTGCTTGTTCCTCAGAACCGCCTGGCACTCACCAACACAATCCTTTCATGTCCAGCTGCAGTGCCCACATATGCCACCTGCCATAGACTCCCCTGACCGATCAGGCCTGGGGCTCACAATTCCCGCCCTTTGTCCCCGCAGGAGAAGATAGGCCATAATAAACGGAAAAGGGAAGAGTGGGAGCGGAATCCCTGAAATGTGAGTCCTCACCACCTATGGGGAACAGGCCCTGAAAATTGCCGTATTGCCCGATGAGAGAACAGTCAACCACAGCGAGGTTGGCCTGCGTCTGCCCCTTCACCCAGGTGACTTGCCTCAAGTGAGAAGTTCATGTCAGACAAAATGATCCTTCCCTCTCACTGACCACATAGAACATGTCCATTGTCTTTCAGGATCTCCATCTGATGGGGCCGGGCCATCCAGAGTTTTAACCCACCCCACACACTGGCCACCCAATAGAACAGCACGAGGAGAGCTCCAAGGGGACCACCCCCCCCCCCACCCCCCCACACACACCTCCCCCACCCCCCACCCACCACCAGGGAGAACGGCACGGAGGAGTGCTCTGAGGAGACAACCCCCCCCCCCCCCCCCCCCCCCATCGGCCACCCAGGAGAACAGCACGAGGAGATCCCTGAGGGATCTCTACAAACGGGATGGTCTACACCTGGACCAGAGGGGTACCAATATCCTGGGGGGGAAATTTGCTAATGCTCTTCGGGAGGGTTTAAACTAGTTCAGCAGGGGCTTGGGAACCTGAATGGTAGCTCCAGTATACAGGAGATAGAGAGTAGTGAGGTCATGAGTAAGGTTTCAAAGTTGCAGGAGTGTACCGGCAGGCAAGAAGGTGGTTTAAAGTGTGTCTTCTTCAATGCCAGGAGCATCCGGAATAAGGTGGGTGAACTTGCGGCATGGGTTGGTACCTGGGACTTCGATGTTGTGGCCATTTCGGAGTTTGCTGGGAAGGACCTAAAGAGAGAGCTAAGAAGAGCCAGGAGGGGTCATGAGAAGTCTTTGGCAGGTAGGATCAAGGATAACCCTAAAGCTTTCTATAGATATGTCAGGAATAAACGAATGACTAAGGTAAGAGTAGGGCCAGTCAAGAACAGTCGTGGGAAGTTGTGCTTGGAGTCCGAGGAGATAGGAGAGGTGCTAAATGAATATTTTTCGTCAGTATTCACACAGGAAAAAGACAAATGTTGTCGAGGAGAATACTGAGATTCAGGCTACTAGTCTAGAAGGGCTTGAGGTTCATAAGGAGGAGGTGTTAGCAATTCTGGAAAGTGTGAAAATAGATAAGTCCCCTGGGCCGGATGGGATTTATCCTAGGATTCTCTGGGAAGCTAGGGAGGAGATTGTTGAGCCTTTGGCTTTGATCTTTAAGTCATCTTTGTCTACAGGAATAGTGGCAGAAGACTGCAGGATAGCAAATGTTGTCCCCTTGTTCAAGAAGGCGAGTAGAGACAACCCCGGTAACTATAGACCAGTGAGCCTTACTTCTGTTGTGGGCAAAATCTTGGAAAGGTTTATAAGAGATAGGGTGTATAATCATCTGGAAAGGAATAATTTGATTAGACATAGTCAACACGGTTTTGTGAAGGGTAGGTCGTGCCTCACAAACCTTATTGAGTTATTTGAGAAGGTGACCAAACAGGTGGATGAGGGTAAAGCAGTTGATGTGGTGTATATGGATTTCAGTAAATCATTTGATAAGGTTCCCCATGGTAGGCTACTGCAGAAAATACGGAAGCATGGGATTCAGGGAGATTTAGCAGTTTGGATCAGACATTGGCTAGCTGGAAGAAGACAAAGGGTGGTGGTTGATGGGAAGTTTTGAGAATGGAGTCCAGTTACTAGTTGTGTGCCACAAGGATCTGTTTTGGGGCCGCTGCTGTTTGTCATTTTTATAAATGACCTGGAGGAGGGCGTAGAAGGATGGGTGAGTAAATTTGCAGATGACACTAAAGTCGGTGGAGTTGTGGACAGTGCGGAAGGATGTTACAAGTTACAGAGGGACATAGATAAGCTGCAGCGCTGGGCTGAGAGGTGGCAAATGGAGTTTAATGCAGAAAAGTGTGAGGTGATTCATTTTGGAAGGAATAACAGGAAATTTTGGAAGGAATAACAGGAAGACAGAGTACTGGGCTAATGGTAAGATTCTTGGCAGTGTGGGTGAGCAGAGAGATCTCGGTGTCCATGTACATAGATTCCTGAAAGTTGCCACCCAGGTTGAGAGGGTTGTTAAGAAGGCGTGCGGTATGTTAGCTTTTATTGGTAGAGGAATTGAGTTTCGGAGCCATGAGGTTATGTTGCAGCTGCACAAAACTCTGATGCGGCCGCATTTGGAGTATTGCGTGCAATTCTGGTCGCCGCATTATAGGAAGGATGTGGAAGCATTGGAAAGGGTGCAGAGGAGATTTACCAGAATGTTGCCTGGTAGGGAGGGACGATCTTCTGAGGAAAGACTGAGGGACTTGAGGCTGTTTTCGTTAGAAAGAAGAAGATTAAGAGGTGACTTAACTGAGGCACACAAGATGATCAGAGGATTGGATAGGGTGGACAGTGAGAGCCTTTTTCTTCGGATGGTGATGTCTAGCACGAGGGGACATAGCTTTAAATTGAGGGGAGATAGATATCAGACAGATGTCAGAGGTAGGTTCTTTACTCAGAGAGTAGTAAGGGCATGGAATGCCCTGCCTGCAACAGTAGTGGACTCGCCAACACTAAGGGCATTCAAATGGTCATTGGATAGACATATGGACGATAAGGGTAGATGGGCTTTAGAGTGGTTTCACAGGTCGGCGCAACATCGAGGGCCGAAGGTCCTGTACTGCGCTGTAATGTTCTATGTTCTAACATTCAGGGGGTGGAACCCCTTCCTGTTATATAGGGCACTCCCTGATGCCCTGGTGCTCACAAGACCACATGCATGCCATCGGGCACCCCCTGGACATGGGGGATCCCGACGATGGTGTAAAATCCTGCAGCTTGGGCAGCTTGGTGGGCCTGGTTCAGCTCAAAGGTGATATAATCTGATGCCCTGGTTTACAGAGCTTTTGTCACCTCCTGGATGCACCTGTGGGTGGATGCCTGTGATATGCCACACAGGTCCCCGCACAAGTCCTGGAATGACCCGGTGGAGTATAAGTTTAGGGTTGCAGTGACCTTTACGGCCACCGGCAGTGGTTGTCCTGCTCCAACACGGGCGGGCATGGCTCAGGTGCCCCTCTCTCCCTTTGTTGAGATGGAGTCTTCTGTGGGATATGCTGTCCGTCAGTTCGAGGAATAATCAACAATGCCTGTGCACCTTGGGCCTTTGCTGGCTTACCCTTCTGGGTCCCTCCTCAGCCTTGTGGGCGGCTGGATATTCAGGCTAAGCAGTTGCCCCCTGCACATGGGGTGCCGCCTCCAGCCTGAGTTGGCATTGCTGCATTCTATGGGATCTGCCCGCCTCGGCTTCCACGAGCAATGTGAGGGCAGCCTCTGCGGGATCAACACCAGCAAACATTGTTATATCTGAAAGGAATTGGAGAAGGAGAGAGACTGACAATCAGTTGGTGTCCCAACCCGAGACCCTCAAATCCCCCAAGCCTTCCAGAGCCTTACCATAACTGTCTAAGAGTGCCACCCAGCAAGCCAGTTGTGCTGGCTCTGCACACTCACACCCAGCTACATCAGAAGCCCGTGGATCCCAGATCCATGCCAGCAACATTAGGGAGGCCGTGTTCAACTGCCCTCCACTCATCCACAAACGTACCTTTAGCTGTGAGTGGTGAAGCCCTGCTCTTTAGTGTTTGATTGCTGGCTGCTGCATCTATGGTGCTGATGTTCCTCGAGTTTGGGCACACTAATCAGGCATCAAAGTTTGCTGGTCATGCAATGCACTCATCTTCCTCTGAGACATGGCACCTGTGCCTTCGAGGAGACTCTTGAGAGTTCAGGAGCGTGAAGTGCTCTCACAAATAACAAGGTTAATTCCTCATTTTAAATAGCCTTCAGCTGTGAAGCTAAAGACTGCTCAGCGTCAAAGAGAGTGAAATTGACTTTCAGGAGAGAAGCCGCAACAAGGTTCTGCCCTGGAAGGGTTTGGTAGGACAGAGAGCTTGCAGTGGAGGTGATCATCTTCCTGGATGCAGAAAAGGCCCTCGACAGAGTCGAATGGAAGTATCTCATAGAGGTACTGGTGCGGTTCGGGCTTGGAGGAGGGCTCACCACCTGGGTGAAACTCCTGTACAACGCTCCCACTGAGCGCGTACGGACAAATACCACCAGAACTAAGTACTTCCAGCTGCACAGAGGCACAAGGCAGGAATGTCTGTTGTCCCCGCTTCTGTTTGCCCTAGCGATCAAACTACTGGCAATCGCGCTTAGGCGAAAAAGAATTTAAGGGGATCCGGAAAGCAGAATGAGAGCACAGTCACACTCAATGAGGATGACCTGCTCTTTTACATCTTGGACCCGCAAAGCAACATGGAAGGAATCATGGTGCCCTTGAGAGAGTTTGAAGCCTTCTCGGACTGCAAACTTAACCTGAGCAAAAGCGAGATCTTCCCAGTGAACCCGCAAGGGGGAGGGGCAGAGTTGAAGGGAATGCTATTTAAACAGGCCTGACATAAATTCCAGTACCTGGTGATCCAAATCACCCATGACGGTACAGTGATCCACAAATGGAACCTGATCAACCTGATGGAGGAAATAAAAAAGGACCTGCAGAGGTGGAACCCACTCCCACTCTCCCTTGCAGGATGCACATACTTTCCAGGTTCCATTCCTGTTCAGATCCAGCCCCATCTACATCCCCAAGGCCTTTTTCAACTTACTAGAAAAATTGATTATGGCTTTTGTGTGTGTGAGTGTGGGGCAGGAGGGGGGGGGGGGGGGGGGGGGGGCGCGCGCGCGCGCGGGGAGGGGGGGTGGAATCCCAAAAAGATCCTTGAGAGCAAGCACCATGGAGGGGGCCGAGTCCTCAAAAACCTGCAATATTAACACTGGGCGGCAACTGCGGAGAAGGCAAGGCGGTGGGTAAAAGAGCCAGAAGCCGTATGGGTGCTTATGGAGGAGGGCTTCTCCGGGCCCTGACCACTTACACCCCCATTGAATAAATGCTCAACGAGACCAATGGTGATAGAAACACTCTGGTCGTGGAACCAACTGCAACAGTACTTCGGGCTAACCAAAATGTCCAACATGGCCCCCACCTGCAACAACCACAGGTTCACACCTTCAAAAGATGGAGACAGGACGGGAGGACACTGACAATTATGAACTTCTACACTGACAACTGACTGACAACACTCAAGGAACTGACAGAGAAGTTCCAGCTGACAGGGGGGGATGAACTAAGATATATGCAGGTTAAAAACTTCTTACGCAGGGGAATGAGGACAAATCACTGACCACCACAACAATCACTGTTAGAGGACCGACTGGACGTGGACACCCTAGGGAAGGGGAATTGCTGCGACATGTGTGTGCGACTACTAAGGAGGGCTAACACCCAACTGGACAAGATGAGAGAAAGGTGGGAGGAGAACTTTGGGTTTTAAATAGTTTGGGGACTCTGGAGCGAAGCAATGCACAGGGTCAATTCCACTGCCACATGCGCAAGGCTGAGCCTAATGCAGCTAAAAGTGGTACCTAATGCAGCTAAACTAGAACCCGAATGCGCAGGTTCTTCCCGGAGGTGGAGGACAATAGGTGCCCGGCTAACCACGCCCAAATGTTCTGGTCTTGCCCCAAATGTGCTCAGTTTTGGACAGCTTTTTTGAAGCAATGTCCAAGATGGTGGAGCCGTGCCTCAGAGTGGCGGTCTTCGGGGTCTCAGAACATCCAAATCTATTCATGGGGAAGAGGGCGGACGCCCTCGTCTTTGCCTCCCTAATCGCCCGCCGGAGAATCCTGCTCGGCTGGCGATCAGCAACACCACCCGAAGCTGCAGACTGGCTGGCCAACCTATCGGAATTTCTCCAAATGAAGAAAATCAAATTCACCATCCGTGGGTGGGAAGAAGGCTTCCACAAAACCTGGGAGCCATTCACCCAGTTGTTCCAAGGCCTGTTTGTAGCCAACTTTAGTTTGTCGAATTTGATGGTTCAGTGCCAAGCAGCTGCAGCACTATTTGTTCAGTATCATGACCAGCCAGGATGTCTGACCATGCTTTTTACAAAGGACTTGATAGTTCTGGTGAATTGTACTCTGATTAAAGACATTTCCACTGAATCCTCCCGGTTGGTTAAGGCCACAGGGGGAAATGAAGATAAATCAATCGGCTTTCCTGTGCTTTAGTCAGAGAAAGAATTGGAGAGCTCAATTGCCACTAAAAGATTTGAAATTCTACAGTGATCGCGAGGAGTCCCGAAAAGGGAAGTCCAAGAAGTTTATTTTCTTTCTCACAGTAAGACCGCTCAGCAGTGAAGAGCCCACCTAGTCTCAGCCGGGACCATCCGAAGATGCCGGTTCCCTTCTGGGCCGGCATTCATCTCGTGAAATTAACGAGCCTTGCTGTTGGGCCTCGCTCCTCAGCGACGGACCTCTTATTCCATAAGCCGCACAGGGAGATCGAACGGATCAGCCCGTGGCTCATGTGAGCTCCTGTTGCTTAGAGTTCGGGAAAATTGAAGTGGCCTGAAGTTTTCATGCCTGTCCCTACACTCTAGTGGCTTTGATAGGTCACTTGTTTTTATGTTTTTTTTAATAAACATTTTATTGAGGTATTTTTGGTATTACAACAACAACAAAATAAACAATGTACATGAATCTATAAACATAGTGCAAAAGACGTCTCCCTCCCTTACAGGTCCCACCTTTATTAACCCCCTACTCTAAACTAAAGTACCACCCCCCCCCCCCCCCCCAACCCTCTCTCTGCTGACGATTAATTTTCCGCAAAGAAGTCGACGAATGGTTGCCACCTCCGGGCGAACCCTAACATTGACCCTCTCAAGACGAACTTGATTTTCTCCAAATAGAGAAAGCTAGCCATGTCAGTTAGCCAGATCTCTGACTTCGGGGGCTTTGAGTCCCTCCAAGATAATAGTATCCATCTCCGGGCTACCAGGGAAGCAAAGCCAGAACGTCTGCCTCTTTCTCCTCCTGGACTCCCAGATCTTCCGACACCCTGAAAATCGCCACCTCTGGACTCGGTGCCACCCTTGTTTTTAACACAGTGGACATGACATCTGCAAACCCCTGCCAAAGTCCCCTAAGCTTCGGACATGCCCAGAACATGTGGACATGGTACGCTGGTCCTCCCGCACACTTTGCACACTTGTCTTCCATCCCTAAAAATCTGCTCATCCGGGCCACTGTCATGTGAGCCCGGGGAACGGCCTTGAATTGTATCAGGCTGAGCCTGGCACATGTTGTGGACGCGTTGACTCTACTCAACGCCTCCGCCCAGAGACCATCCTCTATCTCTCCTCCCAGCTCTTCATCCCACTTGCGCTTCAGCTCCTCGGTCTGCGTCTCCTCTGACCCCATAAGCTCCTTATAAATGTCAGAGATGCTCCCCTCTCCCACCCACCCTCTGGAAACTACCCTGTCCTGAATCCCCCTTAGTGATAGGAGCGGGAAGGTTGACACCTGTCTGCGTAGGAGGTCCCGCACCTGCAGATACCTGAATTTGTTTCCCCTCGCCAACCCAAATTTCTCCTCCAGCGCCCTCATACTTGGAAAGCTCCCTTCTATCAACATATCCCCCATCCTCTCAATCCCTGCTCTCTGCCACATCCGGAACCCCCCATCCATAGTTCCCGGAGCAAACCGGTGATTATTACAGATTGGGGACCAGGCCAATGCTCCATCTGCTCCCACATGTCTCCTCCATTGCCCCCAGACTCTCACGGCTGCCACCACCATGGGCCTGGTGGAGTACCGTGCCGGCGGGAACGGCAGAGGCGCAGTTACCAATGCCCCCAGACTGGTGCCCTTGCATGAAGCCGCCTCCATACGCTCCCATGCTGACCCTCCCCCCCAACACCCACTTCCTGATCATGGCTATATTCGCCACCCAGTAATAGTTACTAAAATTTGGCAGCGCCAGCCCCCCCTCTCCCCGACTCTGCTCAAGCATTATCTGGAGCACATAGCGTTCAAAACTTTCATTCACCTCTACGCTGCAGTGAGTGCCAAATTTGAGGAGAACCGTCTTGAACTTCGTCTTGTCTTCGGAATCTGTAAAGGTGAGAGAGTTGAAAACGAGGATGGCATGGTCCCCGGCCGTGGAGATGAGAAGAGCAATCTTTCTGGTATCCGTGGCGCCCTCCCTGTCCGTGGCTTCGAGGAAGAGCTGGAAGACTTGTTTGAAAATCTTCCAGTTGGCTCCGAGGTTGTCGGCGATGCGGAGTGGCGGCGGCGGGCTGATGTTGTCCATGTTGCAGGATGACGGAATCCTGGGGGAAGGCACATCACTTGCAGGTAGGCCTAAGAAGTGCTAGTATGCAACCACTCCTGGTATCATCATGTTGGGTGTTCTGGATCACATACAGGTCACCAACACTTAAAGTAGTGCAACACTATTTTATTAAAAAGTTAACTATTTAAACATACTTGAACTGTGGATAAATACGATACTAGCTTTAACTAAAGACCTTTGCCTTGTCCTAACCAGTTGATGCACTCAGCACATGGTGAATGTCTGTGTTGCAGGCTGTGAGCTCTGTGCTCCTAGCTAGCTGCTACTCGAATGAGCGGGAACTCTGATGCCCCCTGTCTTTACAGTGCGTGTGCTCTCACTGGTGATTGGCTGCGATGTTGTGTATGTTGATTGGTCCCACTGTGTGTCCATCAGTGTGTGTCTGCACCATGATATACTGGTGCATATTATGATAGCCACCAACTGCCTACCCTTAACAAACCGTGGGCAGCACGGTAGCATTGTGGATAGCACAATTGTTTCACAGCTCCAGGGTTCCAGGTTCGATTCCGGCTTGGCTCACTGTGCGGAGTCTGCACATCCTCCCTGTGTGTGCGTGGGTTTCCTCCGGGTGTTCCGGTTTCCTCCCACAGTCCAAAGATGTGCAGGTTAGGTGGATTGACCATGATAAATCGCCCTTAGTGTCCAAAATTGCCCTTAGTGTTGGGTGGGGTTACTGGGTTATGGTTAGGGTGGAGGTGTGGACCTTGGGTAGGGTGCTCTTTCCAAAAGCCGGTGCAGACTCGATGGGCCGAATGGCCTCCTTCTGCACTGTAAATTTTATGAAAAAACCCCGTCTGGTCCCCCCTAATAATGTCTAGGAGACAATCCTCGAACCTGGAGGACAAAACTTTGGCCAGCAGTTTGGCGTCCACATTCCCAAGGATATCGGCCTGTAGGACCCACACAGCTCCGGGTTCTTGTCCCGCTTCAGGATCAGCGAGATCGTCGTAAGCAGCACCCCTCTCTCCCTTGCCCCATTGCATATCCTCATCAACAACGGTCCCAATATCCCAGAAAACCTTTTATGGAACTCTACTGGGTACCTGTCTGGCCCCGGGGCTTTACCCTCCACTATCTCTTCCAACCCGATCAGGGCCCCCAGCCCTTCTACCAGCTCCACCTTTGGGAAATTCAGCCCCCCTATGAAATGCCTCATCCCCTCTGGCCCTGGTGGGGGATCCAACCCATATAGCCTACTGTAAAAATCCCTAAACGCCTTATTCACCCCCTACTGAATCCCCAACCAGGTTCCCATCTCTGTCATTTACTTTCCCTATCTCCCTGGCTGCCTCCCTCTTTCTAAGCTGCTGTGCAAGCATTCTGCTGGCCTTCTCTCCATGCTCATAGATCGCCCTCCTCGCCTTTCTCAGCTGCTCCACCGCCCTCCCTGTGGTTAACAAGCCGAACTCTGCCTGCAGCCTCCGCCGTTCCCTTAAAAGCCCTGCCTCTGGGGTCTCCGCATACCTCCTATCGATCTGTAGTATCTCCTTAACCAGTCGGTCCGTCTCTGCCCTGTCCACCTTCTCCCTATGGGCCCGTATCGAGATCAGCTCCCCTCTAACCAACGCCTTCAATGCTTCCCAGACCACTGCTGCTGAAATTTCCCCCATGTCGTTGACCTGCAGGTAGTTCTGAATACATTTCCTCAGCCGCTTGCACACCCCTTCGTCAGCTAAAAGTCCCACATCTAACCTCCAGTGTGAGCGCTGGTTACTGTCTTTACTAACCTGCAGGTCAACCCAGTGCGCAGCATGGTCTGAGATTGTAATCGCCGAGTACCCCGTGTCCACCACCCCTGCCAGTAAGGCCCTGCTCAGAATAAAGAAATCAATCCGGGAATACACTTTATGCACGTGTGAATAGAAGAAGAACTCCTTCACTCTCGGCTGCCCAAATCTCCATGTATCCACCCCAACCCCCCCATCTGCTCCATGAACCCTTTTAGTTCCTTTGCCATTGCTGGCATCAAGCCCGTTTTCGAGCTTGACCGGTCAAAGCCAGGGTCAATAACTGTGTTAAAGTCCCTCCCATGACCAACCTGTGCGTGACCAGGTCTGGGATCTTCCCCAGCATCCTCTTTATGAACTCCACATCATCCCTATTTGGCGCATACACATTTACTAATACCACCTCCACCCCCTCTAGCTTCCCACTGATCATAATGTACCGACCTCCCACATCAGAGACTATTCTACCCGCCTCAAACACCACCCGCTTATGATCAGGATCGCGACCCCTCTAGTCTTTGAATCTAGTCCCGAGTGAAAGACCTAATTGACCCAGCCTTTCCTCAACCTAATCTGGTCAGCTACTCGAAGGTGCGTCTCCTGCAACATTACCACGCCGCCTTCAGTCCCCAGAACACGCATGCCCTCTTGACCAGCCCATTTTGCCCTTGAACATTCCAGGTGATCAGCCTAGTTTGGGGGAGGGGGGGGGGGGGGGCGGGGGCTTATTGCCCCCGCCTTCACCGATCAGCCATTCCCTCTTTTGGGCCAGCCTCCATCCCGTACTCCGCGCCTCCACCGGCCCGCCCCCAGGCAGCCTCCACCCCCAACCTCCTCTCTGTCCCTTAGCTCATGTCCCTCCCTCATCAGCAGACCATTTTTCCCCCTCCCCCCCCCTAGTAACAACGCAATGTAATTCAACCCATTTAATAAACCTAACATATGCACACCCCCCACCATGCTTCCATGAGCTAGCCCGCCCAGCTAGCTTGGTGGCCCCCATCCCTGGCGCCGAAAAGTCTCCCACCTATTGTTCCCTCCCCGACCTTCCCCCCCGCTCATACATACATACAATCCCCACACAATTGCCCGACAGGAACAACAGGAAGAAAAAAAAAGCTAACGAAGATCAAGTAAGAGATCCAAAATCTAACCAAGCACACCTCCATCCCCCAACAGTACAAATGTAAATCTTAACTCACTCAGCTCTGCCACTGGTCCCAAATAAACTCAGAAGGCATTAGAGACAGCTTCCACAAAACGAAAAACGAGAACTTTTTTCAAATTAAAAAAACATGAACGCTGCAGCAAAGTTCAAAAGTTCTCAATCCATCACCAGTCCTTTCCTTTTCGCAAAGTCCAGCGCGTCCTCAGGCGACTCAAAATAAAAGTACTGTTCCTCGTACGTGACCCAGAGAAGGGCCGGATACAACAGTCCGAACTTCACCTTTTTCTTAAAAAGGATCGACCTGATCTGTTTAAAGCCTGCTGTTCTCCTGGCCACCTCCGCACTCAGGTCTTGGTAGATCCGCAGGATACTATTGTCCAATTTACAGCTCCGTGCCTGCTTGGCCCACTGTTGAATGCGCTCCTTATCCAAGTACCTGTGGAATCTCACCACCATTGCCCTCAGGGGGTCTCCCATTCGCAGCTTCCTCGCGAGTGCTCTGTGAGCTATGTCCACCTCCAAGGGTCGGGAGAATGCCCCATCCACCAGCAGCTTCTCAAACATATCTGCGATGTATGCCCCAGCGTCCGCTCCTTCGGACCCCTCTGGGAGCCCAGCAATCCTCAAGTTCTGCCGGCAGGACCTATTCTCTAGGTCCTCCACCTTCTCCAGGAGCTTCTTCTGCTGGTCTCTCAGCATCACCACCTCCAACTCCACCGCAGTTTGATGTTCCTCCTGCTCAGCCAGCGCCTTCTCTATCTTGGGCATCCAATCTAAGCTCCAGCCACTCAATTGACTCTTTTATCTGGTCCAAGCAGTCCCGTTTCTGCTTAGCGAAGCCTCCCTGAATAACTTGCATCAGCTGCTCCCTTGACCGCTGTGTCGACAAGCCAGCGGTCCAGTCCTCCGCCATGCTGTCTCTCACTGCAGCTCCAGCCCAAGCCTTCTCTGTATTTCTGTTTCTGCCTTTCCGAGCACTTCTAGTCCTTCTCTCCATGCACCGATGTGGGAATTCAGTACACAATTGCCTCTGTCATCAATTTTTCAATTCAAGTCCGGTAGAAAATCGGGGGGAAAAGGTCCAAAGGTCCGACCCGAGTGGGAGTCATCAAATGTGCAACTTACTCCTTCATAGCCGCCACCGGAAGTGATAGATCACTTGTTGATGGATGAAAATTCAACCTCTGGTAACGACTCTTTCCCTTATGGATTTCTGTTTCTTTTTTTTTCTTATAAATCTAGAGTGCCCAATTCATTTTTTCCAGTTAAGGGGCAATTTAGCGTAGCCAATCCACCTACCCTGCACGTCTTTTGGGTTGTGGGGGCAAAACCCACGCAAACACGGGGAGAATGGGCAAACTCCACACAGACAGTGACCCAGATCTGGGATCGAACCTGGGACATCAGCGCCGTGAGCAGCAATGCTAACCACTGCTCCACCGTGCTGCACTGTGGACTTGTTTCTAAAGTTGCAAGCTCCTTGTTCAATCCGGAATATACTGGGGGAAAACTAGGTCCTGGGCTTGAGCTATGGTCCACAGTGAATCAGCTTCCCGATTCACACTCTGCCAGATGTAGGGGGATTTTTATTTCCCATTGAGTTCGCTGGGAAAGAGTATTGGGCAGAGTGTAAAACATGCAGCAGTTCCACTATTGGCTGGTTTACGTGGCCTCCTGAGATTGGTTTCCCTCAATTGTCTTCCTCCAGTTTCGTAGATTGTATTCCTTTGGTCTACCTTTGGCGTTTCTTTGGAGCCGGTATTACTGAGGCTGGCTCCTTTAATTCTTGCTTCCATGGAGATTCAAGCCGTGACTATTTTGCATTAGTGAGGGGTTAAAATCATGCTAGAATTTAGAAGAATGAGATGTGATCTTAATTCAACATATAAATGTGGTTATTAAAGACAGGTCATGAAAGAAAAAAATGCTTCAACTGAAATCAGTTACCTCTGCATAAAGCGGGAATCAAACTTGGCTTAATATTACACAATAGTACATTCATTCATTGAGGCATAAACAACCAGATCAGGAAATACATTTATACCAGACCCATTTGAAGATCCGAAATGTCATTCATAAAGATTTACTGGACCACATTTTGCTAAGTCATTGTTTTGGGCAGGAGGGGGGTTAATTTGAACAGCACAATTTTCTTCTCTCACCACCCATCCATAAACAGAAAGGTGTTTTGATTTGTTTCCATCTTTATAAGCAATGGTGTATTTTCCCCAACCCATGGTTTTTTGTGCAATCCAAATTTCTATTAATAACCCCACAGCAACCAGATAGGATGAACTCAAGTGTTTAGTTTATTTTCACACATTCAAAACGCGGGGAGGAGGATTTGTAACCTCACCTCCCCACTCACAAAGAAAAGGGAGGGATAGCGCAAAGAAAGATTTACAGTACAGGGATCACAGAGAAAATAAATATTGGTTTACGTGAGTTCCAGAGACCAGAATAGATCTCCAATGAGGTACTCCCTCATGGAGGCTGAAAACTGATGCTGTAGAATCAACTCTTCCAATGGTGTGGACTTCACAAGATGGGATAGGCACGTAGAGGTGAATTAGTCTTATAGACAATGGCACAGAACTTCCAACAGTAGTTGGGGACCAGGTGTCCAAACTTTTTTTTAAATTATTCATGGAATGTGGGGGTGGCTGGGCCAGCATTTATTACTTATCCCTGAGGGAATTTAAGAATCAACATATAGGCCAGACGAGATAAGAATTACAGATTTCCTTCCCTAAAGGAAACTAGTGAAGCAGATGGGCTTTTACAACAATTGACAGTGGTTTCATGGTCACCTTTAGACTGTTAAATCCAGATTTTTACTGAATTCAAATTTCATCATCTAACATGGCGGGACTTGAACCTGGATCTCCAGAGCATGTCCCTGGGTCTCTGGATTACTAGTTCAGAAACAATATCACTACACTATTGCATCCCCTAAGGCAGTGTTCCTTCTGTGTGGTTTGCCGGTCATATGTTAAAGCAGCAGACAGAGCTATTCAGCTCAGTGAGGCAATATTTACTTGTTCAACAAGCCAGCGACCTCAGTCACATGACCCCCCCCCCCCCCACACACACACACACACACACCCTCCCCACCCTCCCCAGCTCTCCACTAGGTTTTCAAGAAAGGATGTCTATCCATTGTCTGGAATTCAGCTGGGTCTCAAAGGCTGCCAAATGTCCTAGCCATTATGAGTTAAAATAAATGTTTGAAGGACCTTTGTCTTTGCAGCCCTTCCTTCTTCTGCTGGCAAGTTGGGTTATCAGATGCAAATAGACTTTGTACAGCTCTCTTTGAAGCTGGGCTGTGCAGTGCCCAGTTGATTTTTAGTGGTTCCTCAGAGATAACGGGGTGTGAGTTCTCCGAAACGGCAAAGTGGCTTCTTTTGTTCTGAAGTCACAGGCAGATGTATATTCAGTCATTTTAAGAATCAAGTTCAGCCAAGGACTTGTTTTAAAATTTAGAAACAGCAATGAATATACATATTATAAAAGTTACAGCATGAGGTGGTAGTCCAGCACATCATATTTTTGGTGCTTATCCAAATTAAACTTTTTCCAAACTTTGCTTCTGTTTTACAAATATATTTACATAAGAAACAGAGGGAGGTGTAGGCTGTACAGTCTCTTGAGTTTAATTAGATGTGATGAATGTAGGATTTTTTTTTTTTAATTGATTCTATTATATATGTCTGTTGCTGGAATATTTTCAAAAAGCTTGAATGAACATGCAGGCAGGTGGTTTGTCTGCAAAAGATGCAATTAAGATGTTGCAAAAGTGAGATATTCATTCCAACCATTTACTTGTTTTCAAACAGATGCCTAATACAAGATAATAATAAAGTAATAATAATAATAGCTTATTGTCACAAGTAGGCTTCAATGAAGTTACTGTGAAAAGCCTCTAGTCGCCATATTCTGGCGCCTGTTCAGGGTTTGATTGCTGCAGATTAACTGGAGAATATATAATTTGAGACATTGGGAACGATTCATTGCGAATCGAGGAACGCTGGGTGAATAGCGGGAAAGGACAAAATCGAGATTCGTGCCGGATGCGAACCATTTTGCCATTCAGTCAGCTCGCTCCTGATTGCAAGTTCGAGATCTTGCCCCATAATAGCGAGAATATTATTTGTCCTGATTTGCATTCATTTCAATCTCATTAACGAGATTGAAGTCGAATGCAACGACCTCCCAGGAATTACCCGACTTGCCAGTGGGAAGTCATGCGGGTGTCATTTAATACACCTTTTTAAAAACGGGAACCGGGTGGAATGGTTAATGAGGGGGCGTGAGGAGGTGAGTAGTCATTACCATTTACTGACTTGAAGCTCAAGGGCACCAGAACTGCTGCCCCAGTTGTCGGAGAAGGTGGAAGACACCTCAGGAGGGTTGGGCTTGGTCAGGGGGCTGAAGCATTCATGTTTGGGTATCACCCTGGCTCATCCTGGGGGGTGCGGGGAGGGGGGTGAGGGGCTTTGCATCTGTGAGGCCTTCAAACCATCTTTAAATATTGTGGAGACCCATAACAGGGGCAACCCACAGCTGGAGCCTGCCTGTTCTGCCAAACACATCCAGGATAGATTCCTGCTACGGCTTCTCTCCTGAGCAGCCTCTAACTTCACATCTGAAGGCTATTTCAAATGAGGAATTAGCCTTGTTAGTTGCGATAGCACTTGACACTCCTCAACTCTCAAGTGCTCCTCGAGGGCACACATGCCATGTCTCAGAGGATGATTAGTGCATTGCATGTCCAGCAAGCTTTGATGCCAGACAAGTGTGCCTGAACACCAGGAGTGTCAGCACCATAGAGGCAGCTACTAACAATCAAACATTAAAGAGCAGGGCCTCACCAATGAGGATCTTCTCATGGCCAAATGCTAAGTGTGTGGATGAGCGAATGGCAGCTGAGCACGAATTCCCTAATGTTCCCGGCGGTGGTCTGAGATCGAGGGGCTCCTGTTGTAGCCAGGAATGAATGTGCAGAGCAAGGTTTTCAAGCACAACTGGCTCGCTAGATGGCACTCTGAATGAAGGTGCAACAGCTAAGGGTGGGGGAGGCTTAGGGGATTTGAGGGTCTCGGGATGGAAGCCCTAACTGCTTGTCGGCCTCTCTCCTTCTCCAATTCCTTCCAGATACAGATATGTTTGTTGGTGTAGATTCTGTGGAGGCTGCCCTTGCATTGCTCGTGGCAGCCGAGGCAGGCACACGTCAGAGAAGGCAGCAGTGATGACGCAGGCTGGAGGCGGCACCCCATGTGCAGCGGGCCACCGCACACCCTGAAGACCCAGCACCCATCAGGCTGAGGAGGGACCTGATGTGTTAAGCAGGTTGGTTCGATATGGACTGCACTCGATGCAGGGAAGTTAGAAACAGACGTCTAACACAGGAGAAGATCCAACACTGTTTTATTCAACTAGATGAACTGCTATACATATTCAGCTGTGTGTCGACACTATACTGATCTGACTAGTGACCTTGTAGTAGCCTTACCAGACTCACTAGCTACCGCATGGTGTTTGCACTGTGCTAGCTCGTGGACTCTGACTGTCTCAGTAGCTGGGTCCCGAGAGAGCGGGAAACCTAGTGCCCTCTGGCTTTATAGTGGTAGTGTCCTGCCTGGTGATTGGCTGTGCTGTGTTGTATGCTTACTGGTCATCCTATGTGTCAATCACTGCCTGTCTGCATCTCATTATATACATGAGTGGATATTATGACATCTCCCCCCTTTTTCTTTTGAGTTAAATAAATACTGAAGTGTGTATATATATATACATATATATATATATATATATGCCTGACTATATACAAACGGTGATTGAACAAACGTATATACATGGGAAGGTGTCGATAGTGCAGATACATGGCAAACTAAGCAATATTTACAAGAGTTAAGTCGATGGGTTCAGTCACAAAAATTTACAAAAGTTAAGTCTTCAGATTCAGTCTTTGTGGTGGGCGACAAATTCTTGCCGATCGCCGCAGAGGTGGATCAGGAGCCGCCTGTACGTGGAGAGGTGAGATCGCTGCCATTGCGGTGGTCGCGTGGGCCGGCAGGATCGCTGGCAGATTGGTGGTCTCGTGGCAGGGTACGTCCGGAGGAAGCATGATAGCCGGCGGAGCACTGCGGTCAGGTGGTGGGCGTGGAACTCTTCGCAATGCCCGTCTGTTGCGCCGTAGCAGGGAGCCATGCGAACAATGAAAGACTTCGGGGCAACTTGTTTGACAACAACAGCTGTGGCTGACCAACCGCCCTCAGGCAACTGGACGCGAACATGATCGGCTGGAGCCAGCTCAGGTAAATCCATGGCATGAGCATCATATGTGGCCTTCTGTTGGGCCCGGGACAGCTGCAGTTTTTGTAGTACCATGAGGTGGTCAAGGTCTGAAACATGGATGGCTGGAACTGTGGTCCTCAGAGTGCAATTCATGAGTATCTGCGCTGGAGACAACCCTGTGGACAGTGGGGTTGCCCTGTATGCCAGCATTGCCAGGTTGAAGTCGGAGCCTGAGTCTGCAGCTTTGCACAGCAATCGCTTGACAATATGGACCCCTTTCTCGGCCTCCCCCAATGCCGTCCTGGCTTGCATCAGTTGATATCTTGGTTTCCTTGGTTGGGTCGAAGAACGCTGGAACTGGGGCTGTGGTGAGTTTTGCCTTTAGCTCACGCCATTCCGCTTCATGTGTGGGCAGCCACTGGAATTCCGTTGACTTCTTGACGAGATGGCGGAGGGCCGTGGTGTGGAATGCCATATTGGGAATGAATTTCCCGAGAAAGTTGACCATCCCAAAGAAGCGGTGGACCGCCTTCTTGTCCTCCGGGGTCGTCATGGCGTTGATCGCCAAGACCTTGTCGGTGTCTGTCTGCACACCCTGCCGCGAGATGTGGTCGCCTAGAAACTTTATATCAGATTGACCAAATGAGCATTTGGCCCTGTTGAGCTGGAGACCTTGTTCATGAATTCGCTGGAAGACCTGCTTGAGGCGAGCGATGTGCTCCTGGGGCGTTGTGGACCAGATGATCACATCGTCCACGTATACTCGTACCCCCTCGATGCCCTCCATCATCTGCTCCATGATGCGATGAAACACTTCGGAGGCAGATATGATACCGAAAGGCATGCGGTTGTAACAATACTGGCCGAACGGGGTGTTGAATGTGCACAGCTGGCGACTGGACGCGTCCAGCTGTATTTGCCCAAAACCCTGGGAGGCGTCCACCTTAGTGAAGAATTTGGCATGAGCCATCTCACTGGTTAACTCTTCACGCTTCGGGATCGGGAAGTGCTCCCGCATGATGTTGCAGTTTGGATCCCTTGGGATCAATGCAAATGCGGAGCTCCCCTGGTGGCTTCTTTACGTAGACCATGGAGCTGACCCAGTCTGTTGGCTCTGTGACCTTCGAGATGATGCCCTCGTCTTGGAGGTCCTGCAGTTGTTTTTTCAGACGATCCTTGAGGGGCGCCCGCACCCGGCGTGGGGCATGGATTACAGGGGTGGCGTTCGGCTTGAGCAGTATTTTGTATCGGTACGGGAGTGTTCCCATTCCATCGAATACACTGTGGTACTGCGTGATAATGTCGTCTATGTCGGTTGCAAATTTCCATTGGGCGATGCCGTCGCCGGTGACGATGACATGGTGTGGACTCGCTGAACCAGGAGCTTGCAGGCGCGAGCACCGAGCAGGGATGCCCTGTCAGGCCTGACGATTTCAAATCGTAACGTTGCCTTGATCGCCTTGTTGGATACCCCTAGTTAACACGAGCCACTGGCAGCTATGGCATTGCCATTGTAGTCAAGGAGCTGGCAAGCCAGTGGAAGAATGCTTGGTCGGGCCCGGATGGTGTCGAGGTCGGATTGTGAGATGAGGTTCGCAGACGCGCCGGTGTCCAGTTTAAATCGGATGCGAGCCTTGTTAACTGTGAGGGCAGCACACCACTCATCGTCGGGATCCACACTGAGGATCGGGAGGCGTTGCGCAGGTGTGGTGGAGGCCAGCTCATGTGTGGTTATGATGCCCACCCGATATGGAGACTTGAGGCAGTCAGCATCAGGGTCCATTGGGCTGTCAGGATCAGAATCTGGCATACCTTGTTGTATTAGGCGGATACTTCTGCGCCGCAGCTGGGATTGCTAGCTGCTGAGCGGTGGAGCGGATCTGCAGAGGGCTGCATAGTGGCCAAGCTTGCCACACTGGAGACATCGGCGTCCTCTTGCCGGACATTGCCCCTTTAAGTGGGCGGAGCCACAATTCGGACACATCATGACGCTGACATCAGCATGATCCGTGCGCCATCGCGCATGCGCAGTGCGGTCGGCCGACATACGCACCTGCGCAGTTGGGTTTTCGGTCTCGTCGTCCACGCGGTCGTGGCGCCCATGCGCAGGGATCCGAGAAAAGCGCGTGAAATGGCCACTCTCCTCGATGCTCAGGCCCTGCATCTGTGCAATGGCCTGCAGCCTTTCTGCCTTATGGGAGGCCAGCTTTGCAGTTTCTGCCGCCCTGATGTAGGAATAACGATTCTTGGCATGCTCATGGACAACGCACGTCGCGATAGCGACAGAGAGGGTCAACTGTTTGATTTTAAGGAGTTGCTGCCGCAGAGAGTCGGAGTGGACCCCGAAAACGATCTGATCCCAGATCATGGAATCAGCCGTCGAGTCATAGTTACATGACTGCGCTAAGATGCAGAGATGGGTCAAGAAGGACTGAAAAGGTTCATCCTTACCCTGAAGCCTCTGCTGGAAGATGTACCGTTCAAAGCTCTCATTCACCTCAATGTCGCAGTGGCTGTCGAACTTCAGCAGGACTGTTTTGAATTTCGTTTTGTCTTTGCCGTCGGCGAACATAAGCGGATTGTAGATATGGATGGCGTGGTCCCCCGCAGTAGAGAGAAATAGCGCGATCTTCCTGGCATCTGATGCTGCCTCGAGGTTGGAGGCCTCGATGTACAAGAGGAACTTTTGCTTGAAGATTTTCCAGTTGGTGCCGAGGTTGCCGGAGATGCGGAGTTGCAGAGGAGGCTGGATGTTTTCCATTTTGCTGGATGGCTGCTTGCTGGTCGATGCTGATTCACTCGAGGTAGGTCCGTCAAGATCAATATCACTCTGGTACCATGATGTGTTAGGGAGATTGGTTCGATGTGGACTGCACTCGATGCAGGGAAGTTAGAAACAGATGTCTAACACAGGAGAAGATCCAACACTGTTTTATTCAAATAGATGAACTGCTGTACATATTCAGCTGTGGGTCGACACTATACTGATCTGACTAGTGACCTTGTAGTAGCCTGACCAGACTTATTAGCTACCGCATGGTGTTTGTGCTTGCTAGCTCGTGGACTCTGACTATCTCAGAGCCGGGTCCCGAGAGAGCTGGAAACCTAGTGCCCTCTGGCTTTATAGTGGTAGTGTCCTGCCTGGTGATTGGCTGTGCTGTGTTGTATGCTTACTGGTCATCCTATATGTCAATCACTGCCTGTCTGCATCGCATTATATATGTGAGTGAATATTATGACAGGACCCAAAGGGGAGGCCAGTGACAGGTCAAGGTGTACAGGCGTCGGGGGTCATTCAATGAGCTGACGGATACCATGTGCCACAGAAGACTGCGTCTCAGCAGACAGACAGTGCAGCGCCTGTGCCAAGTCATCGCGGACATGGCATCCCATGGAGGAGGCGGACAGCCACTCCCGGTGGCCGGAAACGTCACTGCAGCCCTAAAGGTTTATGTCATCAGGTCATTCCAGCACTCAAGCGGCAACTTGTGTGGCAGATCCCAGTCGTCTGCCCACAGGTGCATCCAGGCAGTGACAGATGCTCTGTATGCCCAGGCATCAAACAAAATCACTTTCGAGCTGGACCAGGCCCACCAAGATGCCCAGACTGCAGTTTTTTCTGCCATCGCCATGATGCCCAATGTCCAGGGGCAAGATGTCACCTTGCGAGCCCCGGGGCATCAGGGAGTGCCCTCTATTAACAAGAATGGATTCGACTCCCGGAATGTCCATATCATGTGCGACCACGACCTGAGAATCAGGCACACATGTGCCCTCTATCCTGGGAGCTCGCAGGACAGTTGCATCTTGGAGCATTCATAGATCCCTGATGTCTTTGAGGACTACCTCAAAGGTAGTCTATTTAAAGGCTAGTAAAACTATCTTGAGACTAAACAGCTGGTGTAGGAGGGAGGGTTTCCATTATCTGGACCACTGGGAGCTCTTCCGGGGCAGGTGTGACCTATATAAGAAGGACGGGTTGCATCTAAACCGGAGAGGCATAAATATCCTGGCCGTGAGGTTTGCTAGTGTCACACGGGAGGGTTTAAACTAGTATGGCAGGGGGGTGGGCACGGGAGCAATAGGTCAGAAGGTGAGAGCATTGAGGGAGAACGAGGGAATAGGGACAGTGGGGCTCTGAGGCAGAGCAGACAGGGAGAAGTTGCTGAACACAGCGGGTCTGGTGGCCTGAAGTGCATATGTTTTAATGCAAGAAGTATTACGGGTAAGGCAGATGAACTTAGAGCTTGGATTAGTACTTGGAACTATGATGTTGTTGCCATTACAGAGACCTGGTTGAGGGAAGGGCAGGATTAGCAGCTAAATGTTCCAGGATTTAGATGTTTCAGGCGGGATAGAGGGGGATGTAAAAGAGGAGGCGGAGTTGCGCTACTGGTTCGGGAGAATATCACAGCTGTACTGCGGGAGGACACCTCAGAGGACAGTGAGGCTATATGGGTAGAGATCAGGAATAAGAAGGGTGCAGTCACAATGTTGGGGGTTTACTACAGGCCTCCAAACAGCCAGCGGGAGATAGAGGAACAGATAGGTAGACAGATTTTTGAAAAGAGTAAAAACAACAGGGTTGTGGTGATGGGAGACTTCAACTTCCCCAATATTGACTGGGACTCACTTAGTGCCAGGGGCTTAGACGGGGCGGAGTTTGTAAGGAGCATCCAGGAGGGCTTCTTAAAACAATGTGTAGACAGTCCAACTAGGGAAGGGGCGGTACTGGACCTGGTTTTGGGGAATGAGCCCGGCCAGGTGGTAGATGTTTCAGTAGGAGAGCATTTCGGTAACAGTGACCACAATTCAGTAAGTTTTAAAGTACTGGTGGACAAGGATAAGAGTGGTCCTAGGATGAATTTGCTAAATTGGGGGAAGGCTAATTATAACAATATTAGGCAGGAACTGGAGAACATAGATTGGGGACAGATGTTTGAGGGCAAATCAACATCTGACATGTGGGAGGCTTTCAAGTGTCAGTTGAAAGGAATTCAAGACCGGCATGTTCCTGTGAGGAAGAAGGATAAATACGGCAATTTTCGGGAACCTTGGATAACGAGAGATATTGTAGGCCTCGTCAAAAAGAAAAAGGAGGCATTTGTCAGGGCTAAAAGGCTGGGAACAGACGAAGCCTGCATGGAATATAAAGAAAGTAGGAAGGAACTTAAGCAAGGAGTCAGGAGGGCTAGAAGGGGTCACGAAAAGTCATTGGCAAATAGGGTTAAGGAAAATCCCAAGGCTTTTTACACGTACATAAAAAGCAAGAGAGTAGCCAGGGAAAGGGTTGGCCCACTGAAGGATAGGCAAGGGAATCTATATGTGGAGCCAGAGGAATGGGCGAGGTACTAAATGAATACTTTGCATCAGTATTCACCAAAGAGAAGAAATTGGTAGATGTTGAGTCTGGAGAAGGGTGTGTAGATAGCCGGGGTCACATTGAGATCCAAAAAGACGAGGTGTTGGGTGTCTTAAAAAATATTACGGTAGATAAGTCCCCAGGGCCAGATGGGATCTACCCCAGAATACTGAAGGAGGCTGGAGAGGAAATTGCTGAGGCCTTGACAGAAATCTTTGGATCCTCACTGTCTTCAGGGGATGTCCCGGAGGACTGGAGAATAGCCAATGTTGTTCCTCTGTTTAAGAAGGGTAGCAAGGATAATCCAGGGAACTACAGGCCGGTGAGCCTTATTTCAGTGGTAGGGAAATTACTGGAGAGAATTCTTCGAGACAGGATCTACTCCCATTTGGAAGCAAATGGACGTATGAGTGAGAGGCAGCATGGTTTTGTAAAGGGGAGGTCGTGTCTAACTGACTTGATAGAGTTTTTCGAGGAGGTCACTAAGATGATTGATGCAGGTAGGCCAGTGGATGTTGTCTATATGGACTTCAGTAAGGCCTTTGACAAGGTCCCTCATGGTAGACTAGTACAAAGGTGAAGTCACACGGGATCAGGGGTGAGCTGGCAAGGTGGATACAGAACTGGCTAGGTCATAGAAGGCAGAGAGTAGCAATAGAAGGATGCTTTTCTAATTGGAGGGCTGTGACCAGTGGTGTTCCACAGGGATCAGTGCTGGGACCTTTGCTGTTTGTAGTATATATAAATGATTTGGAGGAAAATGTAACTGGTCTGATTAGTAAGTTTGCAGACGACACAAAGGTTGGTGGAATTGCGGATAGCGATGAGGACTGTCAGAGGATACAGCAGGATTTAGATTGTTTGGAGACTTGGGCGGAGAGATGGCAGATGGAGTTTAATCTGGACAAATGTGAGGTAATGCATTTTGGAAGGTCTAATGCAGGTAGGGAATATACAGTGAATGGTAGAACCCTCAAGAGTATTGAAAGTCAAAGAGATCTAGGAGTACAGGTCCACAGGTCATTGAAAGGGGCAACACAGGTGGATAAGGTAGTCAAGAAGTCATACGGCATGCTTGCCTTCATTGGCCGGGGCATTGAGTATAAGAATTGGCAAGTCATGTTGCAGCTGTTTAGAACCTTAGTTAGGCCACACTTGGAGTATAGTGTTCAATTCTGGTCGCCACACTACCAGAAGGATGTGGAGGCTTTAGAGTGGGTGCAGAAGAGATTTACCAGAATGTTGCCTGGTATGGAGGGCATTAGCTATGAGGAGCGGTTGAATAAACTCGGTTTGTTCTCACTGGAACGAAGGAGGTTGAGGGGAGACCTGATAGAGGTCTACAAAAGTATGAGAGGCATAGACAGAGTGGATAGTCAGAGGCTTTTCCCCAGGGTAGAGGGGTTGATTACTAGGGGGCATAGGTTTAAGGTGAGAGGGGCAAGGTTTAGAGTAGATGTACGAGGCAAGTTTTTTACGCAGAGGGTAGTGGGTGCCTGGAACTCGCTACCGGAGGAGGTGGTGGAAGCAGGGACGATAGTGACATTTAAGGGGCATCTTGACAAATACATGAATAGGATGGGAATAGAGGGATACGGACCCAGGAAGTGTGGAAGATTATAGTTTAGTCGGGCAGCATGGTCGGCACGGGCTTGGAGGGCCAAAGGGCCTGTTCCTGTGCTGTACATTTCTTTGTTCTTTGTTCTTTGTACCCTAGGATGACGGGTTGGCTCGTTATGTCAAGGGGTACCCACTGAGATCATGGCTGATGACGCTGGTGCGGAGACCTGAGACTGAGGCAGAAACCATTATAACGAGGCCCACGCTGCCACCTGTGCTATTGTTGAGCGGTACATTGGGCTGCTGAACATGCGGTTCCGATGACTTGACTGCTCTCGCGGTGCCTTGCAGTTCACCACCCAGAGAGTTTCCCGCTTTGTGATAGTCTACTGTGCCCATCACAATCTGAAACAGCAGTGGGGCAACATGCTGGTTGGAGGAGGAAGAGTAGCAGGAGGAAGCAGAGGGACATGCGGCCTCATCTGAGGAGGAGGATGAGAGGTGATCCAGGAGGGGCTGCTGGCCGAGACGAAGAGGAGCCGGAGGATGGAGGACCGGCAACGGCAAGGGTCTGAAATACGAGAATGACCAGGGAGGCCCTCATCATCTCCAGATTCTCTGAAGTCGAGGCTGTGTCTGTCAGCTCAACCCGTCCCATTTCCCTCCCTCGCCCCCCCATTCTCCTCCCCCAATCACCCTGCCCTAACACCCTTTTCCCTCCCTCACCCCATTCCCAGCCCCAACCCCCCTTACCCCCCAATTCCACCCCCATTCCCTTCACACCCCCTAATCACAATGCCCCCGACCTCACTACCCTGTTCCCCCCCTCCAAGGCCCTGTGTAACATCACTCCAGGGTGATGGGTCTTTGATGGCACTGTCAGCGGGCCACTATACAAGGCAGGAGAGTGATGATCACTCACCGTGAGGAAAGCTCTGATGCTCCTCAGTTATGCCAAAGTCTGACTCCTGTCTTTCTGCTGACAACACGCTCAACCCATCCTCTGCATCGGGGGCTTTTGATCTTGGACCACTGTCCCTGGACGTGCCCCCTGTGAAGATTAACGTGACAGAGGCTTCACGTGAATCAGGTATGACATGTTTAATGCTCCAAGAGATTTCCATTCTTGCTAGCTACAGATAGTGGCATTATCAGTGCCCACTCAGTGTTCCTCACTCATCTTGATATTTCATGGTCCAGTGCTATGTCTCGGTATGTCCCCAGGATGCACATCAAAGGTGGAGGCAGCCTGCTGCCTTCCACGCCCGTTGGCCTTTGATGCCCTTGTCAGACATCCTGTGGAGGGCCTGAAGCCGGGAAGCCCCGGTCGACATACCTGTGTCACTGGTATCGCTGTGGCACCCTATTCTGCCCATTGCCCTTGAGATGCTCTGCTGTCGGAGAGGGGGATTCGGAAGAACATGGGCGTCATTCTCCGACCCCCCGCCGGGTCGGAGAATGGCCGTTGGCCGCCGTGAATCCCGCCCCCGCCGAAGTCTCCTGTACCGGAGATTGGGCGGGGGCGGGAATCGGGCTGCGCCGGTTGGCGGGACCCCCCGCTCAATTCTCCAGCCCGGATGGGCCGAAGTCCCTCCCAGTAATTGCCTGTCCCGCCGGCGTAAATCAAAGCTGGTATTTACCGGCGGGACCAGGCGGCGTGGGCGGGCTCCGGGGTCCTGGGGGGGGCGCGGGGCGATCTGACCCCGGGGGGTGCCCCCACGGTGGCCTGGCCCGCGATCGGGGCCCACCGATCCGCGGGCGGGCCTGTGACGTGGGGGCACTCTTTCCCTTCCGCCTCCGCCACGGCCTCCACCATGGCGGAGGCGGAAGCGACTCTCCCCACTGCACATGCACGGGAAACTGTCGGCGGCCGCTGACGCTCCCGCGCATGCGCCGCATTTCCGCGCCAGCTGGCGGGGCACCAAACGCCATTTCCGCCAGCTGGCGGGGCAACAAACGCCATTTCCGCCAGCTGGCGGGGCGAAAATACCTCCAGCATCGGCCTAGCCCCTCAATGTTGGGGCTCGGCCCCCAAAGATGCGGAGCATTCCGCACCTTTGGGCCGGCGCAATGCCCGTCTGATTGGCGCCGTTTTTGGCGCCAGTCGGCGGACATCGCGCCGTTGGGGGAGAATTTCGCCCCTGGAGACCACCATAGTCTCCTTGGTGGCAGGTCCCGCATTGGCCTGCAGCACTTCCTCCTCCCTGATGGTGTCCATAGGACCGGGGGACTGCATGGGATGG
Source organism: Scyliorhinus torazame (assembly GCF_047496885.1). NCBI lineage: Eukaryota > Metazoa > Chordata > Chondrichthyes > Carcharhiniformes > Scyliorhinidae > Scyliorhinus > Scyliorhinus torazame. The sequence goes on along the minus strand of NC_092723.1, from coordinate 65,297,536 downwards.
AGGGGCAGCTGGAGTGAGCTCCAGAGCCTTCTGAGTCAACTGGCAGTGCCAGTCCTGGAGGCTGCCCATTGTCTGCACCACAGTGTTGATGTCCTCAGTGATGCTCCACAGTGACCGGGCGATGCTATGGAGTGTCTCAGCAATGTCCACCTGCATCTGGGACATGTCCTTCAGTGATTGGGACATGATGTCAAGACCCTCAGCCATGGTCACAGATTGAGCATTGCCTTGGACACCGCCACGCAAGACACGGACGTCGTGCTCCAGGCTTTCCACTGTGGTCGCCACCCTAGCAGTGCTGGCCTCGGAGCGAAGCATCATCAGCACCATCTCCTGTGCCGCAGCCTTTGAGACTCCTCCAATCGGCCTTGCAGTCACTGGAATATCACTGACACCCCCTCCTGAATCTCATGACTGTGTCCTCTAAACTGTATCAGCTCTGGGAAAACCTTGTCCAGAGGCTTGGCATTTGGCTGCGACCCAGCTGCATCCTGGGATCCAGCCCCTTCAGAATCATGTACGTTCCAATGAGATTAATTTGCATTCTTAACTCCGAAAGGATGGGAGGAGGAGGAAGAGGCAACCAATAAAGGATCCTTCTGTCTGGAATGCCCTTGATTACTCATCTGAATTTGATAGCAGCAAACACAACCTCGATTTCCAACCAACCTTCCCTTTGTCACAGACCATGACACTTGCTCACAATGAAAAAATAAAAGGCACCACAAAAATAAAAATTCCAAACAAAATGAATAAGTCAAACCATGCTGTGTTGTATAGAAATGTCAAGTAATTGCCTTTGTATGATCCATTAATGCCAGTCTTCCATGTGCCCAGTGCTGTTGATTAGTTCTGCCCCAATGGCTGCTGCATGGGTGATGGGAGGCTCCATCCCTCTGAACACTGGAATCCTTAGTCATGGTGGCAGTAATTTGAGCTTTCAGACTTCAAAGAAGATCCAAACCCTGCTCAAAACTTTGTGCCAAGTTGGTGCTGGACTCCTCCATGCTCCTTGACTTTTCACACAGGCATCCCTGACAACGCATTTCAATATGCATACACACCAGTCTTGTTCAGTAGGTCATCCTATCAAAGTGCACATCTGTGCCCCCTGTCACACAGCTCAGGTGTGACCCTGCCCTTCAGTGAGCTGGCATCCGTGCTATCCTTGCCCTCTGCCCTAGCTGTGGGTCATATGCAAGGTGTCTCACCACATTCAGTTCCTACCTCTGAGATATCCTCTAAATTACACCCGGTTTCAGTATCTGTGTTTGTGGCAGAGATTTTGAGCGAGGGTGACTGTTTATTCATCTTCATTTTCTTCCTGTTCTTCCACCTCTTTCTCTTCCACCATTGCCTACTCAGGTTTAGTGCTTGGATATCACAGAACGGCACATGTGTAAGGTTGTGGTGAGGTGGGCAAGTGATGGGAGGGGTGGGCACAGAGAAACAAGAAGCAAGAAGCATGCTTACACCATCTGCAATTTGTGAATCGGGCAGGCGGGGGAAGCGAGAAGAAAGATTAAGCATGAGAGGAAACCGTTATCTTTGATAGTTCCAACTTCATTACTGGACACAACCACTTTCATGAACTCTCCAATGATGTTCCCCCCCCCATCAATGCAAGGATACATAATCGTGTCTGTCCCTGGCAGTTAGCTCCCCCTGCCTCCAGTGTTGGCCTGTCCTCTGAGAGAGAAGTAACTGTGTCAGTGGGGGGCGTACAATGCAATTTGGGCGATCTGGCATGGTCAAATAGCTGGCAGTGTACAAGTTGTGAGTTGTGCTGAATGAATGAGGGTAAGGTGAATGAATGTTCGGTCCGGCATAAACCTGCATTCCCTGCACTCAACAGCACGTTCAGTGCAGGATGCACTCCGCATTCATTCCCATTAGCAGCCATGCAACAGGCATGAGCGCATCACACATTGTGATCCCCTTTTCTGGGAAAGACCATATTGGTCCATCTTATCTCCATAACAACAGCCAATGCACTTAAAAAATAATTCACCATGAATGGAATAGTTTGGTACATTTCAGAGAGAAATAATAAGGTGAAAATACAATTACATAGACAAAAATCTTTCATTTAAATCTGCGTTAAATTTGTTTCAATATTGTTGAAGCACAGAACATTTAATAGGTTAAAAATACAAAATAAATGCAAGTTGTGTTTACTTATATTTTGCTTGTTTTTCAAATCTAATTTTCAAAAATATGGAAGTAATTAAAATGCTCCCTTCTCATTTTTTCTCAAGCATTTTCCGCATGCTGACACGGGGAAATTATTGAACCAAGGTTAAGGCAGAAGATTTATTTGATTACTGCTTTTTCTCTTTCTAATTGCTTTTCTCTCCTTGGCCTTTTGGCTTCTTCTGTGCTTTCGTTTTAATTTGCCTCCTGTTGCTTCACTTATCATTTTCAGTTCTGTTCTTTCTTTCCCTTTCTGTTCTCAGCTATAACCGGCACCATTCATACTGTTTTCTGATAAAATTACAGCAAGTTTTTTAAAAGAACTGTTCATTCATGGGATGCGGGCCTTATTTTCAAGGCCAGCATTTATTGTCCACCCGAATTGCTCTTGAGAATATGGCGATGAATCATGTTCATGGACCAAAACAATCCTTGTGGTGAAGGTACTCCCAGTCTTGTTCGGTCAGGAGTCCCAGGAATTTGACCCAACCACAGTTAACCAATGGCAAGATATTTCCACATCGGGATGGCACGTGACTTGAACAGAAGGTTCCGTGCTGTCATTGTCCTTCTAGGTGGTAGAGGTCATGGGTTTGGGAGCAAGTTCCTGCAGTGCATCTTGTAGATGGTACACAGGGCTGCTACTGTGCCTCGGTGGTGAAGGGAGTGAATGTTTGTGGATGGGGTGTTAAACAAGCTGGGCTGCTTTGTCCTGGGCGATGTCGAACCTCTTGGGTCCTGTTGGAGCTGCACTCACCCACGCTACAAGAGAGTATTCCATCACACTCCTGACTCATACCTTGTCGTGAACAGGTCTTGAGGAGTCAGGAGGTGAGCCACTTACTGCAGAATTGTCAGCAATTGTTTGTGTTTCACCTCCTAATTTACCATTCTTCATTAACTGTGTTAATATTTTGAGAATTCATCGTAGTACTGACTAAGAATATAGGAGCAGGGTTATGCTGTTCAGCACCTCGCGCCAATTCCAGCAATCAGATTGATCATTGCTCCCCATTTATCCCCTTTTGATATGTACCTATTAATTCTCATATCTATCAAAATCAAGCTTGAAAGTTTCAACTGATCCAGCATTTACCACCATTTGGGAAGAGAGAACCCAGATTTCGACTACACTTTGTGACTTCCCTTCTCGATGGTCCAGCTCCAATTTAAACGATTAATCCCCCATCTGTATTTAACCTAGTTAAATCCTTTTTATAATTTCAAACAGTCAATTAAATTATCGAATCCATAGAGTGCAGAAGGAGGCCATTCAGTCCATTGGGTCTGCACAGACCCTCCCCGAAAGAGCACCCCACTTCAGCCCACTCCCTGCCCGATCCCCTTAACCCCACCTAACCTACACATCTTTGGACTGTGGGAGGAAACCGGAGCACCCGGAGGAAACCCACGCAGAAACGGGGAGAATGTGCAAATTCCACACAGTCACCCAAGGCCATAATCAAATCTGGGTCTCTGGCGCTGTGAGGCAGCAGTGTGCTATCGTGCCACCCCTTAAGCAAATGAACACAAAGGGAATGCAAGCCAGGTTTTCATAAATTGACATGAAATCATGCTGGTTAACCTGCTCAGCACCCTCGCCAAAGCCTACGACCTGCCTCCACTTCACCTGCTGAAGGAGCAGCGCTCCGAAAGTTTGTGATTTTAAATAAACCTGTTGGACTTTAACTTGGTGTTGTGAGACTTCTTACTGTGCCCACCTCCGTCCAGCGGCGGCATCTCCACATCTTGGTGCATTTCCTGAGAGGCAGTCGCCAGATCTGAACACAATACTCCGGATAGGGTCCAATCAAAGCTTCTCGCACTGAAGCTTTGTAATCCAGCCCTCTTGACTTCACGTTCCATTAACCTTGTTGATTATTTTTTTGTAATTGTGCCTAGTTTCTAGTGTTTTACATGTCTGGTCACCCAAATCTGTCTTTCCTGCCTCACTGCTCTTAGTTTCTCAACATGAGGAATATATTAATATGAAAGCAAAATGCTACAGATCTGAAATAAAAACAGAAAGTGCTGGAAAAACTCAACAGGTTTGGCAGCATTTGTAGAGAGTAAAACAGAGCTGCTGGGAGTGATTTAACGGAAAGAATTCTGAGGGCTCGATTTTACTAAATGGGAACAAGGTCCCATAGCGAGCACGTTTAGCTGCATGTTTCCCGGCGCTTGCAGCACCAGAAAACACAATGCTTTAAAACTTGACTCGCGTTTGATAGGGGCCGCAACGGGGAATGCGCGGCCAAAAGCCGCAAATAGCTACCCCCGTGTAAAAAACTTTTGTACACTGAGGAGCTTCGCTCCCCCGAATTCCTCAGTGTAGCGAGAGATCGAGACACCATTTTTAAATGGTGACCCGATCTCCGAGGCCCCCAAAGCAAGCCCACGACCCCCAACAGAGGGCACCCTGCCTGATCGCACCCATGCAAAGAATTCCAGCTTGGCACCACCAACCTGGAGCCCTGGCAGTGCCCTTGCTAACTGGCAGTGCCACCTGGGCACCGTGGCAGTGCCAGTCTGGCACGCAGGTGGCATTGACAGCAGTGCCAGGGTGCCACCCTGCCCAAAGGGCATGCACCTGGGGGCCTCCAATCCACTGGGGAACCCCCAAAGGTATTGTCCCTTCTGGCCCCCGTTTGTGGAGACAAATACTGAATAGCTCTTACCCGAGGTCTCCGAGCTGAGGAAGATTGATCCCACGCCTCGGGTAACTCGGGAATAAAATAACAAAGAACAAAGAAAAGTACAGCACAGGAACAGGCCCTTCGGCCCTCCAAGTCTGCGCCAACCATGCTGCCCGTCTAAACTAAAATCTTCTAAACATCCGGGGTCCGTATCCCTCTATTTTCATCCTATTCATGTATTTGTCAAGATGCCCCTTAAATGTCACTATCGTCCCTGCTTCCACCACCTCCTCCGGTAGCGAGTTCCAGGCACTCACTACCCTCTGTGTAAAAAAACTTACCTCGTACATCTCCTCTCAATCTTGCCCCTCGCACCTTAAACCTATGCCCCCTAGTAATTGACCCCTCTACCTTGGGAAAAAGTCTCTGACTATCCACTCTGTCTATGCCCCTCATAATTTTGTAGACTTCTATCAGGTCACTCCTCAACCTCCTTCGTTCCTGTGAGAACATACAAAGTTTATTCAACCTCGCCTCATAGCTAATGCCCTCCATACCAGGAAACATCCTGGTAAATCTTTTCTGCACCCTCTCTAAAGCCTCCACATCCTTCACATCGTGTGGCGACCAGAATTGAACACTATACTCCAAGTGTGGCCTAACTAAGGTTCTATACAGCTGCAACATGACTTGCCAGTTTTTATACTCAATGCCCCGGCCAATGAAGGCAAGCATGACTTATGCCTTCTCGACTACCTGTGTTGCCCCTTTCAGTGACCTGTGGACCTGCACACCAAGATCTCTCTGACTGTCAAAACTCTTGAGGGTTCTTCAATTCACTGTATATTCCCTACCTGTATTCGACCTTCCAAAATGCATTACCTCACATTTGTCTGGATTAAACTCCATCTGCCATCTCGCCGCCCAAGTCTCCAAACAATCTAAATCCTGCTGTATCCTCTGACAGTCCTCATCGCTATCCGCAATTCCACCAACCTTTGTGTCGTCCGCAAACTTACTAATCAGACCAGTTACATTTTCCTCCAAATTATTTATATATACTACGAACAGCAATGGTCCCAGCACTGATCCCTGCGGAACACCACTTGTCACAGCCCTCCAATCAGAAAAGCACTCTTCCATTGCTACTCTCTGCCTTCTATGACCAAGCCAGTTCTGTATCCATCTTGCCAGCTCACCCCTGATCCCGTGTGACTTCACCTTTTGTACTAGTCTACCATGAGGGACCTTGTCAAAGGCCTTACTGAAGTCCATATAGACAACATCCACTGCCCTACCTGCATCAGTCATCTTTGTGACCTCCTCGAAAAACTCTATCAAGTTAGTGAGACACGACCTCCCCTTCACAAAACCGTGCTGCCTCTCACTAATACGACCACTTGCTTCCAAATGGGAATAGATCCTGTCTCGAAGAATTCTCTCCAGTAATTTCCCTACCACTGACGTAAGGCTCACCGGCCTGTAGTTCCCTGGATTATTCTTGCTACCCTTCTTAAACAAAGGAACAACATTGGCTATTCTCCAGTCCTCCGGGACATCACCTGAAGACAGTGAGGATCCAAAGATTTCTGTCAAGGCCTCAGCAATTTCCTCTCTTGCCTCCTTCAGTATTCTGGGGTAGATCCCATCAGGCTCTGGGGACTTATCCACCTTAATATTTTCCAAGGCGCCCAACACCTCATCTTTTTGGATCTCAATGTGACCCAGACTATCTACACACCCTTCTCCAGACTGAACATCCACCAATTCCTTCTCTTTGGTGAATACTGATGCAAAGTATTCATTTAGTACCTCACCCATTTCCTCTGGCTCCACACATAGATTCCCACCCCTGTCCTTCAGTGGGCCAACCCTTTCCCTGGTTACCCTCTTTCTTTTTATGTACGTGCAAAAAGCCTTGGGATTTTCCTTAAATCTGCACGTTAAAGTGAGTCTAGCTGTCTCGCTTCAACATACAGATTTGCTAAAAATGTGTACCCGCCCACACGTTTGTGTGAACCAATGCTAAACGTCGGTCGCATAATGTCTCGCAGGGGAGCCAGTTGGTTCCCGAGAGGACGTTAGATTGGACTTACATTTTGCGAATGAGATGGAGGTTGATGTCAATTGGTGCCTCGGCACGTTTGGGTGGAATTCTGAATTCGATTTGAGCCTGGCGCGGATCGTGATTTTGGCCTCTACCACTATTTAACCGTTGCGCTTAGATCCACACCAGGCGCAACGTGGCCAGTTACTTGGGCCCAATATTTTGTGCCCGAAATGACTGTTTTTCAGAACTGATATATTATCATATTTTTTTCAAATTGTGTGTGAAGAATATATTCCTGTTTTTCGTTCATGGATCCAAAGTGGTTGACCGCACACTTTTCCGCATTGAACTGCATCTGGCACAGATGTCTATGACCCTTTCTAACTACCTGCTCTAATCTACATGTTTGCTGTGCCTCCTAAATTAGTGCCATCTTCCTAACTCTCTATTCCTTCATCAAATGTATTCTAAAACTCTCTGGGCATGATTTAATGGAAGTGAAACAGAGTCCCAGGGTGAGCGGGTTTAGCCGGGTGTTTCCTGGTGTTGGGTGCGATGAGAATGACCCCGCTATTAAATGGGATTCTGGGAATGCCCTGCCGAAGCCACACTTAGTTCCATTTCCTGCACAAACATAAGCGATTGGGACGCCATTTTAAATGTCGGCCCGATATCGAACCCCTCCCTTTCCAGTTTCTGCACCTCCGAAAAGCTTCAACTCAGCAATAAACGGGTCATCAAGCCCTTCACGCCCGACCTCTTAAGGGCAGGGCACGCGCAGCCAGATCCCCGACACAATGCCACCTGGGTGCCAGTCTGGCAGTGCCAAGGTGCCCCAGTAGCATTCGGGATGCCAGGGTGTCAACCCACCCAAAGCACGACCACTCAGGGCCCCCGATCGCCTGGGCACACCCCCTCCCCGCCGCGTGTTGTTATCTCTGATCCATGATGTGGAGATGCCAGCGTTGGACTGGGGTGAGCACAGTACGAAGTCTTACAACACCAGGTTAAAGTCCAACAGGTTTGTTTCGATGTCACTAGCTTTCGGAGCGCTGCTTCTTCATCAGGTGAATGCAGAGGTCTGTTCCAGAAACACATATATAGACAAATTCAAAGATGCCAAACAATGCTAGGAATGCGAGCATTAGCAGGTGATTAAATCTTTACAGATCCAGAGATGGGGTAACCCCAGGTTAAAGAGGTGTAAATTGTATCAAGCCAGGACAGCTGGTAGGATTTTGCAGGCCAGATGGTGGGGGATGAATGTAATGCGACATGAATCCCAGGTCCCGGTTGAGGCCGCACTCATGTGTGCGGAACTTGGCTATAAGTTTCTGCTCGACGATTCTGCGTTGTCGCGGGTCCTGAAGGCCGCCTTGGAGAACGCTTACCCGGAGATCAGAGGCTGAATGCCCTTGACTGCTGTAGTGTTCCCCGACTGGAAGGGAACATTCCTGCCTGGTGATTGTTGTGCGATGTCCGTTCATTCGTTGTCGCAGCGTCTGCATGGTCTCGCCAATGTACCACGCTTCGGGACATCCTTTCCTGCAGCGTATGAGGTAGACAACGTTGGCCGAGTCGCACGTTGTCGCACGCAAGACGTGCCAGATCATTGACATGGATACCACTATTACACGTGAGAACACCACCCACCAGGTACGCGGTACATACTCGTGCAACTCGGCCAACGTTGTCTACCTCATACGCTGCAGGAAAGGATGTCCCGAACCGTGGTACATTGGCGAGACCATGCAGACGCTGCGACAACGAATGAACGGACATCGCGCAACAATCACCAGGCAGGAATGTTCCCTTCCAGTCGGGGAACACTTCAGCTGTCAAGGGCATTCAGCCTCTGATCTCCGGGTAAGCGTTCTCCAAGGCGGCCTTCAGGACCCGCGACAACGCAGAATCGCCGAGCAGAAACTTATAGCCAAGTTCTGCACACATGAGTGCGGCCTCAACCGGGACCTGGGATTCATGTCGCATTACATTCATCCCCCACCATCTGGCCTGCAAAATCCTACCAACTGTCCTGGCTTGATACAATTTACACCTCTTTAACCTGGGGTTACCCCATCTCTGGATCTGTAAAGATTTAATCACCTGCTAATGCTCGCATTCCTAGCATTGTTTGGCATCTTTGAATTTGTCTCTATATGTGTTTCTGGAACAGACCTCTGCATTCACCTGAGGAAGGAGCAGCGCTCCGAAAGCTAGTGACATCGAAACAAACCTGTTGGACTATAACCTGGTGTTGTAAGACTTCGTACTATCTCTGATCCAAGTGTGCAGAAACCAGTGCTCAGGGTATCCAAGGTGAGGCCGTTCGATCCCGGGCACTGGGTAGATGGGGCGTAGACATATTCAAGTCAGACTAACTGCTCACTTGAATATGCAAATCTGGGTCCTGACCTCAGTGGGCGGGATCCAGATCACGACGCCTTGTCAAATCTCGTTAGATCTCGCGAATCGTGATGAGAGGACACTAGCGAGATTTACCGGCCTCGTTGCTTTCCGAGTCAGGAGTGGCAAGGCCGATAGATCGTGCCCTCTACTTCTTCATCAAAGCCATTGATATATATGGTGAAAACCTAAGGCTCTTTTCAACTTTCCTAGAAACACCACTGTCGCATCCTCCCAATCAGAATGCATTCCCTTTATTCCAAGTGTCTTACCTCCCAATCCGTATTGCAAACCACCCACGCACTATACCTGATTATAGATTCCTAAATCTTCTTCATAATCAGAATTAACTGACAATCCTATCTTCAAAGGAATTAAGGATTGAAGAGGAAGTTCTGCAGATAATCTCTGGTGCAGAATCAATTATTTCTTGAAGTCCATACGGACAATATCCACAGACACTCCCTTGTGCAATATGTTATTGGCACCCTCCCCTCAAAAAATCAGCCAGATTAATCGGACATGACATGACATGGGTGGCACGGTAGCACAGTGGTTAGCACAATTGCTTCACAGCTCCAGTGTCCCAGGTTCGATTCCCCACTGGGTCACTGGCTGTGCGGAGTCTGCATATTCTCCCCTTGTCTGAGTGGGTTTCCTCCGGGTGTTCCGGTTTCCTCCCACAGTCCAAAGATGTGCAAGTTAGGTGGATTGGCCATGCTAAATTGCCCTTAGTGGCCTAAAAGGTTTGATGGGGTTACTGGGTTACAGGGTGGAGGTGCGGGCTTAGGTCGGGTGATCTGTCCATGGGCTGGTGCAGACTCGATGGGCCGAATGACCTCCATCTGCACTGTAAATTCTATGTTCTATGTTCTGCTATTCGGATTGGATTGGATTGGATTTGTTTATTGTCACGTGTACCGAGGTACAGTGAAAAATATTTTTCTGCGAGCAGTTCAACAGATCATTAAGTACATGAGTAAAAAAGGGAATAAAAGAAAATACATAATAGGGCAACACAACATATACAATGTAACTACATAAGCACTGGCATCGGATGAAGCATACGGGGTGTAGTGTAATGAGGTCAGTCCATAAGAGGGTCATTTAGGAGTCTGGTGACAGTGGGGAAGAAGCTGTTTTTGAGTCTGTTCGTGTGTGTTCTCAGACTTCTGTATCTCCTGCCCGATGGAAGACGTTGGAAGAGTGAGTAAGCCGGGTGGGAGGGATCTTTGATTATACTGCCCGCTTTCCCCAGGCAGCAGGAGGTGTAGATGGAGTCAATGAACGGGAGGCAGGTTCGTGTGATGGACTGGGCGGTGTTCACGACTCTCTGAAGTTTCTTGCGGTCCTGGGCCGAGCAGTTGCCATACCAGGCTGTGATGCAGCCCGATAGGATGCTTTCTATGGTGCATCTGTAAAAGTTGGTAAGAGTCAATGTGGACATGCCGAATTTCCTTAGTCTCCTGAGGAAGTATAGGCGCTGTTGTGCTTTCTTGGTGGTAGCGTCGATGTGGGTGGACCAGGACAGGTTTTGGAGAGGTGCACCCCCAGGAATTTGAAACTGCTAACCATCTCCACCTCGGCCCCGTTGATGCTGACAGGGGTGTGTACAGTACTTTGCTTCCTGAAGTCAATTACCAGCTCTTTAGTTTTGCTGGCATTGAGGGAGAGATTGTTGTCGTTACACCACTCCACTAGGTTCTCTATCTCCCTCCTGTATTCGGACTCATCGTTATTCGAGATCCGGCCCACTATGGTCGTATCGTCAGCAAACTTGTTGATGGAGTTGGAACCAAGTTTTGCCACGCAGTCGTGTGTGTACAGGGAGTAGAGTAGGGGGCTAAGTACGCAGCCTTGTGGGGCGCCGGTGTTGAGGACTATTGTGGAGGAGGTGTTGTTGTTCATTCTTACTGATTGCAGTCTGTTGGTCAGAAAATCGAGGATCCAGTTGCAGAGTGGAGAGCCAAGTCCTAGGTTTTGGAGCTTTGATATGAGCTTGGCTGGGATTATGGTGTTGAAGGTGGAGCTGTAGTCAATAAATAGGAGTCTAATGTAGGAGTCCTTGTTTTCGAGATGATCTAGGGATGAGTGTAGGGCCAGGGAAATGGTGTCTGATGTGGACCGGTTGCAGCGGTATGCGAATTGCAGTGGATCAAGGCGTTCTGGGAGTATGGAGGTGATGCACTTCATGATCAACCTCTCGAAGCACTTCATTACGACTGAAGTCAGGGCCACTGGTCGGTAGTCATTGAGGCACGTTGCCCGATTCTTCTTTGGTACCGGTATGATGGTGGTCTTCTTGAAGCAGGTGGGGACCTCGGAGTGGAGTAGGGACAGGTTAAAGATGTCCGCGAATACCTCTGCCAGCTGGTCCGCGCAGGCTTTGAGTGCACGACCAGGAATCACGTCTGGGCCCGTCGCCTTCTGAGGGTTCACTTTCAGGAAGGTCGATCTGACTTCGGAAGCTGTGATGGTGGGTATGGGTGAATTATGGGCTGCTGGGGCACTCGCCAGCGGATTGTTGGTTACCTGCTCGAACCGAGCATAGAATACATTGAGTTCATCAGGGAGGGGTGCGCTGCTGCCAGAGATACTGTTCGGCTTCGCTTTGTAGCCCGTTATGTTGTTTAGTCCTTGCCACAACCGCCGAGAGTCTGTCTGTGACTCTAGCTTGGTTTGATATTCTCTCTTGGCATTCCGGATGGCTTTGCGGAGGTCGTACCTGGATTTCTTGTATAGGTCAGGGTCGTCTGCCTTGAACGCCTCAGATCTGTCCTTCAGTAGGGAGTCAATCTCGCGATTGAGCCATGGTTTCCGGTTGGGGACCGCACGTACTGCTTTATTTGGCACGCAGTCGTCCACACATTTGCTGATGAAGTCTGTGACGGGGGTGGCATACTCATTTAAGTTGGTCGCTGAGTTCTTAAATATGGACCAGTCCACTGTCTCTAAGCAGTCACGTAAGAGCTCGTCTGTCTCCTCGGACCAGCACTGCACAACCTTCTTAGCTGGATTCTCCCGCTTGAGTTTCTGCTTGTATGCCGGGAGAAGGAGCACCGTCTCCTGGTCTGATTTCCCAAAGTGCGGTCGGGGGACGGAACGGTAGGCGCCCTTGATTTTTGAGTAGCAGTGGTCAAGAGTGTTGTCGCCCCTGGTGGGACAGGAGATGTGCTGGTGGAATTTTGGCAGTGCACTCTTGAGGTTGGCCTTGTTGAAATCTCCGACCGTGATGAACAAGGCCTCCGGGTGTTCTGTTTCGTAGTTGTTTATTACTGTGTATAGTTCGTCCAGCGCCTTCCTCACTACTGCCTGGGGTGGGATGTAGACCGCTGTGATAATGGTTGAAGTGAACTCACGTGGGAGGTAGTATGGGTGGCACTTCATGGTCAGGTATTCCAGGTCTGGGGAGCAGTAGGCCGCCAGAGTCGCCACATCCAAGCACCAGGAGGAGTTGATGAGGAGGCACACCCCTCCACCCTTCGCTTTGCCTGATGATGCCGTGCGGTCCGCCCGGTGAATTGAGAAGCCTTCAGGTTGTATGGCACAGTCCGGTGAGGCAGGGGTGAGCCATGTCTCTGTGAAACAGAGCACACAGCAGTCTCTTACTTCCCTCTGAGAGGTAAGTCTGGCGTTAAGTTCATCCAGCTTGTTTTCGATCGCTTGGACGTTTGCCAGGAGTATGCTGGGGAGAGGGGTCTTGAAACCGCGTTGCTTCAGTCTAGCCTGCAGAGCGCCGCGTTTCCCTCGCTTCCTCGGTCGGCGGCTCATGCTGGATGATCCTGGGACCCGATGGCAGATGTCAGCTCTTGTGGAAGGTAGGTGGTTGCGTCTGGCGGGGTCTAGGGCGCTGGCGGGGACCAGGGCGCTGTTTACCTATCTGGCATCTGGCAGGGTCCCGGGCACGGGTTGAGGTAGAGGGGTTGCTAGGGGGGCAAGTTTGCGGTCCGGATGGGTCCCGGCGTTCTGCGGGCGCGGAAATACCTTGCCCACAAATCTCTTTGCCAGCTACCGCAGCATTGTGCCTTGCTCCACCCGACTAGCACCCAGATCATTCAACGGATGGTTAGTTTTCCTAACGTCACAACCGGCACCTCATTGTTCCGCTGACCAAAAGGAGGCAGGGGCCATACTTCCGGCAGTGGGACTGTTGGAGTTCGGGGCCTGTGGAAGACATGGAGAGAGGCTGAGTGAAGTTTGTGTGAGGGGGGAGAATGGCGGGTCACGATGCTGGCAGTCACCCGTTCACTGTCTTCCACAAGTACTTCAATGCCTACACCATAACAGGGAGGAGGAATTATGTGAGAGCTACACATGCAGGGATTGCAGCAATTTGTTTTTTTTTCAAATTGTGATCTAAGAAGAAGGCATCAGCAGTAATCACAGAAAATCAATGACCTGTGGTTCTCCTCTGGGGCAGGGCAAGTTGAATTTAAGGACCAACATAGGAAATCTGTGTGAATGTTTGGAACCTCTGCAATCATGTCTCTATAATGATGTATTATAAGTTTTCAGTCTTCACAAATATAACTCACGGGATGCCATGTGCGCTTTAAAAAAAAAAGAGAATGCCGTCTACATGCATGCCCCCTCGGGCAGATCTGGCAGTGCACAGGCCCGGTGCCCAGCGCGGCAGACTGCCACTTCCTGACGTCAGCGTGCCATCCCAGTACCATCCCGTTCTGACGTCAGGGCGCTGTCCAAGTACCGTCTCCTCCTGGTTCCAGGACCAATTATTTTTTAAATGAAAGAGTTTTCCCACCAGAATCGGCAGCAGAGAGTAGGTCACGCACCTGGTACGTACACTGACGTCATGCGATCCGGTCTTTGGCCGCGAAATCACGGAGGAGAGATTCATCCATTTTGTAGCTGCCAGCAAGCAAGCAAATGAATTAAAGATGGGTCAGTTTTTAATGAGGAAGGGAGGGCCACAGTCACAGACAGGCCAGGATCTCACCACTGAATCTGCAGGAGAGAGCTCATCAGGAGAGTCCAAGGCAGGATAAAGCAGTGCTGGTGCAGGGCCTCTGAGGAACAACCCATTAAGAAGAAGCTGAAATTGGGTGTAAAGATAATTTCTTGAGGTATGACTGTATTAATTCTTCCAATGCAGATCAGGATGCAAAATCCATGGCCGGGATTCTCCGCTATCTGGCAGGGCGGGCCGTACCGGTGTGAGGAGAGACATGAACCACTCCAGCGTCGGGCCACCCGGAAGGTGCGGAATCCTCCAAACCTTCAGGGGCTAGGCCGGCGCCGGTGGGGTTGGCGCTGCGCCAACTGGTGCTGAAGGGCCTCCACCGGCCGGCGCAAGTTGGCGCATGCACGGGAGCGCCGGCGTGTGCTGGCGTCATCCCAGCGCATGCGCAGACGGGTTCTTCTCTGCGCCGGCCATGGCGGACCGTTACAGCGGCCGGCGCGGAGAGAAAAAGTGCTCGCCTGGCACAGGCCCGCCTGCAGATCGGTGGGAACCGATCGCGGGCCAGGACACCGTGGGGGCCGCCCCCCATGGCCAGATACCCCCGCGCCCACCCCGAGGACTCCGCAGGCCGCCCTCAGAGCCAGGTCCCGTCAGTAAGGACCTTGTTTGATTTACGCCGGCGGGACTGGCCCTAAACGGGCAGCCACTCGGTCCATCGCGGAGCGGAGAATCGCTGGGGAGGGGGGCACTACCAACGGCCCCTGTTCGGCGCAACGCAATTCCCGTCCCCGCCGAAAAACCAGTGCTGGAGAATCCGGCAGCCGGCAGCAAGGCAGTGGGGCGGGATTCACGCCGCACCCCGGCGATTCTCCGGCCCAGCGGGGGGTCGGAGAATACCGCCCCATGTGTGCTATGTGCAGGGAAGTACTGGCAAGTGAGAGTTTAAAGGTATTAAATCTCATGGATGTTGAAAGGGATAACTTAAGGATTATTTAGTGTTGTAATATTTTCAGGGTTATCTTTGAAGTAAGGGGTGTTAAGGGACCCAATGTTTATTTAAAAGGTTAAGTTGAGTTCATGGAATAAACATTGTTTTGTGTTAAAAACCACGTGTCCATAATTGTAATATCACACCTGGGGAACAAGCCGCGTGCTTCAAAAGCAACAATCCATTAAAGGGAGAGGTTGGTTGAACTCCATGGTGCATTTGGGGGTTCTGAAAACGCCTCTCCCATAACAATTGGGGGCTCGAGGGGGATAAAAGTCTATCTATTAGATTGGCTTTTGTGAACTTAAAGACAGTGAAGGATTATTGCTTTTCCGGTGTGGTATTTTAGTTTAAGTGGGGAGAGTGTTGTGAACAATGGCTCTTTCGGAGGCTCAGAAGTTTTTGGGGTTGGACGCGGTAACACATGATACCTTACGGACAGAGACTAAAGACAAACGGTTAGGTTTGGCAAAAGCATTGCAGTTAACACTGCCTAGCAAAATACGAAAAGATGAAGTACTTAACGCGGTATCTGCACATTTACGTTTGCCTGTGATACATTCTGACTCATTAGATATGGCAAACCTCCAGTTGCAGATTCAGCAATTTGAACATGAAAAAGAATTAAAGCAACTTGAACATGAAAAAGAATTAAAGCGGCTTGAATATGCAATGAAAGAAAAAGAAAGAGATAGAGAAGAAAAAGAAAAGGAAGAGAAGAAAGAAACAAAGAAAGAAATAGAGAGGAAAGGGAAAAAGAGAGATAGTTTGAACTTCGGAAAGTGGCTCTGAAACATGAAAATCAGTTAAAATTGGCAGACGCAAAGGGAAACGTACAGCTGGATGATAGTGATGAGGATAATGAGACAGAGCGTCATAGTCGAAGACGTGGTGGGTATCTATTTAAATATGTCCAAGCATTGCCAGAAGGAGGTAGAAGCCTTTTTCATTTCATTTGAGAAGGTAGCTAAACAAATGCAATGGCCACAGGACATGTGGGTATTACTGATTCAAACAAAGCTAGTAGGTAGGGCGAGTGAAGTGTTTGCATCACTACCGGAGGAGGTATCTGGAATGTATGAGGAGGTGAAGAAATCCATCTTAAGTGCATATGAGCTGGTGCCTGAAGCTTACAGACAAAGTTTAGAAATTTCAGGAAAGAATTTGGTCAAACACACATGGAGCTTGAAAGGCTCAAACAGAGTAATTTTGATAGGTGGATAAGGGCTTTGAAAATAGACCAAACATATGAAGCTCGCAGAGAAATTATACTTTTGGAGGAGTTTAAAAATTCAATTCCTGATGTGGTGAGAACTCATGTGGAAGAACAGAGGGTTAAAACTGCGAGATTAGCAGCAGAAATGGCAGATGATTATCAATTAGTTCATAAATCAAAGATTAGTTTCCGACATCCGTTACAGCCTGTGAGGGCTAGAAACTGGGGACATGAGAAATACTCAAGTGGTAAAGGTAAAGATGATCTGATGGGAGAAAATAAAGAAAGTGTACCTCAAATTAAAAAAGAAATCCAGGAGGGTGGAAAAGAGATGAAAAGTTTCAAATGTTTTCACTGTAATAAACTAGGCCATGTAAAGTCACAGTGTTGGTGGTTGAACAAAAGCACTGGGAGGCTGATGTGGTAAAACAGGATAAGACAGTGGGGTTTGTTAGAGTGGTAAAGGAAAGCCCAAGGGAAGCGAAGGAGGTGCAAATGATTGTACAGCCTGTTCAAGAAGTAATTGTTAAGAAGGTGCCAGATGTCTTTCAAGAATTTACTTGAGTGGGTAAAGTTTACTCATGTGTATCAGGGGGAGCAGGTAAAGAAGTCACAATTTTAAGAAATACAGGGGCTAGTCAACCTTCAATGGTAAGAGATGAGGAATTATGTAGTTTGGGAAGAATGTTGCCAGGAAAGGTGGTGATATGTGGAATTCAGGGTGAGAGGAGTAGCGTTCCATTATATAAGGTAAGGTTGGAAAGTCCAATGAAGAGTGGTGAAGTGGTAGTAGGAGTAATAGATAAACTATCTTGTCCAGAAATACAGTTTATCTTGGGTAATGATATAGCTGGATCGCAGGTGGGAGTGATGCCTACTGTGGTTGATAAGCCAGTGGAAAATCAGACAACTGAAGGGTTGAAGGACGAATATCCTGGGATTTTTCCGGATTGTGTAGTAACAAGGTCACAAAGTCACAGGTTAAGACAAGAGGAGAAATCAAAGAGTGAAGATGAAGTTGAAGTGCAATTATCCGAAACGTTTTTTGATCAGATGGTTGAAAAAGAACAAGAACAGGTGGAGGATGAGGCGGATATTTTTAGTTCAGGAAAATTGGTGGAGTTACAACAGAAAGATGTAGACACTAAACTGATATATCAGAAAGCATATACGGAAGAGGAATCTGAGAGTATACCAGAGTGTTATTACCGTAAAAGTGATGTCTTGATGAGAAAATGGAGACCTGCACATATGCAGGCGGATGGAAAGTGGGCAGAAGTTCATCAAGTAGTATTGTCGGTAGGGTATAGGAAGGAGGTGTTGCGAGTTGCACATGAGGTACCAGTGGGAAGTCATTTGGGAATAAGGAAAACTCAAGCTAAAATCCAGAAACATTTTTATTGGCCTGGACTACTTAAAGATGTAGTTATATTTTGTCAATCATGTCACACATGTCAAGTGATAGGGAAACCTCAAGCAGTGATAAAACAAGCGCCCTTAATACCCATTCTAGCATTTGAGGAACCTTTTACGAGGGTCCTAATTGATTGCGTAGGACCGCTTCCTAAAACAAAAAGTGGGAATCAATATCTTTTGACTATAATGGATGTGTCTACTAGGTTTCCAGAGGCCATTCCAGTACGTAATATTACAGCTAACTGGATTGTGGAGGAGTTACTTAAATTCTTCATTAGATATGGAATACCCACAGAAATTCAATCGGATCAAGGATCAAATTTTGCTTCAAAGTTATTCAAAGAAGTTATGGATAGCTTAGGAATAAAACATTTTAAATCAACTGCGTACCATCCAGAATCGCAGGGAGTGTTAGAAAGGTGACATCAGACATTAAAGACAATGTTGAGGCTGTATTGTCAAGATTATCCAGAGGATTGGGATAAAGAAGTCCCATTTGTATTGTTTGCAATTAGGGATGCACCTAATGAGTCTACCAAATTTAGTCCTTTTGAACTAATTTTTGGTCATGAGGTAAGAGAACCACTTAAATTGATTGAGGAAAAATTGGTGGGTGAGAAATCGGAAATTACACTATTGGATTACGTGTCAAATTTTAGGGAACGATTAAATAGAGCAGGTGAATTGGCTGGATAACATTTGAAAGTTGCACAAAATGTGATGAAACGGGTAGCGGACACGAAATCCAAAGTTCGTAGTTTTGCCAGTGGGGATAAAGTTTTAATGTTGTTACCAGTTGTAGGTGAGCCTTTAAAAGCTAGGTTTTGTGGACCGTATCAGATTGAAAGGAAATTAAGTGAGGTGAATTATGTGGTAAAAACACCAGATAGAAGGAAGACTCACCGAGTGTGTCATGTGAATATGCTTAAAAGGTACTTTGAAAAGGAGGTTTTAATGATTCTAACTCAAAGTGACGAACCAAATCCAGATGACTGTGAATTTGACATACCTCAAATTAAATTGGAAAATGAGGATGTTCTTAAAAATTGGGATGAATTGTTAAGTTACCTTCCAGAGGAAAAACAAATTGACCTGAAAGAGTTATTGATATCACATGGGCAAGTTTGTAGAGATAAATTGGGAAGTAGCAAAATGGCTATATCTGATGTAGATGTGGGAAATACTGTTCCTATCAAACAACATCCATATAGACTTAACCCTTTAAAATTGGCACAAGTTAACAGAGAGATTGAGAGTATGCTTAAAATGGCATAATTGAAGTGGGTTGCAGCCAATGGAGCTCACCCATAGTGATGGTACCTAAATCAGACGGTACCCAACGGTTGTGTGTGGACTATCAAAAGGTGAATGCAGTTACAAGAACAGACTCTTATCCTATCCCAAGTTTGAAGGATTGCATTGAGAAAGTGGGACAATCTGCTTTTATTTCCAACTTCCAGACATGGAAAGAACATTTAAAACATCGTATGGAGTTCTTCGATCGACTTCAGGCGGCGGGTTTGGAGAAGCCCGAATTACTTTCACTGCGGAGTTTCCGATGCCCTCTAGACGAAGGGAAATAATGCGAACTCTTAGCATGAATGAATTTGATCGAACCTTTGTGCAAACGATTTGTAGCGTGGTTGCTCCACTGATGGACTTGCCAAAGAAGTGCCAAAAATTTCAACGGACAGCTGACTTTCAACAGGCATTTGACTGCCTGAAAGCTGTGGTAACCAATGTTCCTGTATTGGAGAAGTACAAGGGACTCTGTGGTCAGATTGAACTAAAGTATCTGATTCTAAAGAGAAAGGCCGAGGAGTAGAGGAATGGATGGATCGTGCAGAGACTTTGTTCAAAGAGACTGTCAATCGAGAAGGATTTCGGTTGGAGGAAGAAGAGCAAAGAAAATGGACTATATTATTATGCCTGTTTGCGTGTATTTTTACTGTGTGCATTTCTTAGTGGATGGTGCAAAAGTGAAAAATGAAACCAGCTTGAAGTTGATGGTTTATTTTTTTTTCTTGGGGGTGGTGTCATGTGAGATTACCTTTAAGAAATGGATGTTTAAGCAATGTAACTTTAAGAAAACAGTGATGTCAGAGAGTGGGTGGAGCTGAGCTCAGTTGAGCCATTTTGAAGTTTCACTTTGAAAAGAGCTTGGGTGGGTGTCTGTGTTTTGCAGTGAGCTGGATCTGCTGTGATCTCTGCCATGAAAGACTATCTCTGGATCATTTGGGTGATTTAAACTCATAATAGTAAAGCCTTTAACCTGATGTGTTTTGTTTGAAGGTGTTAAGTCTCATGGATGTTGAAAGGGATAACTGAAGGATTATTTAGTGTTGTAATATTTTCAGGGTTATCTTTGAAGCAAGGGGTGTTAAGGGATCCAATGTTTATTTAAAAGTTTAAGTTGAGTTCATAGAATAAACATTGTTTTGTGTTAAAAACCACGTGTCCATAATTGTAATATCATACCTGGGGAACAAGCCGCGTGCTTCAAAAGCAACAATCCATTAAAGGGAGGGGTTGGTTGAACTGCATGATACATTTGGGGGTTCTGAAAACACCTCGCCCATAACAAAGCGGAAAAGTCGGTCGTAAGGTTTGGGTGCCTTGGGTCCCGAAGATCGGCCGGCGTGGGCCACAAAGATCAGTCGGTTCGCGTGGGTCCCGAAGGATGACCGGTTGGTAAAAATGGGTCCCTGGTAAAAACATTTGAAAATCACCGCTGTAGGTCCCCGGGCTTGTGTGTGTCCACTGTAAGCCTTGGTAGCAGCCTTTTCTGTAATGTAGATAAAAGGGTATGGTGTTGGATGACTGACCTTGACGAGATTATTACACTCAGCTCTGTTTCTTTGCTATTCCTTCCTCTCTCTTTTATTCCCTCTGCCCTTTCTCTCTCTTCTACCTGGTTATTTCATCCACCTTTCTGGTCACCTATCATTCTTCTCCCCCCTTCCATTCATCACCTGTGTACTCACCCCTCCTTCCCTCCATCTGCCATTTCATTTCCCACTGTCTCTTCATCCTGCTTCTCTTTCTCCTTGCTTGTTATAAACATTCATCCTCCATTGTGACTGTGCTCATATTTAATTTAATTCTTTGATTCAGCTCTCCTGAAGTCAATCAATGGTTCCAGAGTTATTTATTTTTCAGACTGTTCCCCAGTGGAAGGTCGTTCATCTGCATGTAATTGGTACAAGAATTCAATGGGTGAGAGGTTTGATTCATTTCTTGGACATTGTAAAATGTGCAGGTAAACGTGACACTAAAATTAAATACAGATGTCAGGAATTTCTCCCTTTGCATTTCATGAATTGCATTCTATGCTCATGATGTAGCTCAGAACTATATGGTTTGACATTCATTCATCCACTTTAACCTTTAAATGAAATCAAATTAGTTACCTAATCAAATCTCACATTAAATTCTGACAAAATATTGAATTCCGTGGAAATTCTGTTCATGCTGTTTCTCTCAGCAGGTGATTGAAAACCACATTGAGTTTTCAAAAGCTCAATGATTGAATCGTAACTTCCAAAAGAGAATTAGATAAATACTTGAAAGGGAAATATGTTCAAGGTTATGAGGATAGAGGCAATTGTGTGGGATTGTTATCATCCCCATGGAGATCGATGAAATGTTAAAAGAAAAGAATTTCTGTGACCCCAAGCAAAATAAAATGATGGACAAGATTTCACCTTTTAAAACTTTTATTGTAACAAACAAAAATTACCACAATTCAAACATTAATTAACAGGCAAATGACTTCAATAGAACAGTAAATGTTACTTTAAGTTGATACCACAAACGTTCCTGCCACAAATTAAGGGCTGGGTTCTCTTGGCTCCCAGCCACTTGCTTATCAGCAGCGGGAGGCAGCGCATCATTTGCTGGCGGCGAGATTCTCTGTCTCTGCCACTGCCAATGGGATTTCCTATTGAAGCCACCCCATACCGCTGGGAAACGTCCGGCCAATGACATCCCAAAGTCTCTCCCGGCTCTCCGGCAGAGTTGCACCACGACTTGTCACATCTGGACAAATTCCCAAGAGCCTTTGACAACTGTTCGAGTCTTCCAAGTGCGATAATCACCAGCAGGACATATTTCCACAAACACTCTCCCCCTCAGATCACTTCAGATCTGCACAGATTTCAGAGACTCCTTTGTCCCACCCTTAACTAAACTGCATTGAACAGCCTGGGGAGCCCTGGTAAAACTGCCCTCCACAGAGCAGTTTCTTCTTCTGCTCTCATGCTATTCTGTGTGAATAAAAGCAAATTACTGCAGGTACCAGAATCTGATACAAAAACAGAAAATGCTGGACAATCTCAGCAGGCCTGACAGCATCTGTGGAAAGAGAACTGGGGCGTCATTCTCCGACCCCCCGCCGGGTCGGAGAATGGCCGTTGGCCGCCGTGAATCCCGCCCCCGCCCCCGCCGAAGTCTCCGAAGGGAGAAAAGTCGGCGGGGCGTTAATGGCGCCGCTGCCGCGGAGAATGTCACGGGTCTGCGCAAGGCAGCTGATTTTCGGCCTGCCGATATTCTCCCTTCCGGATGGGCCGAAGTCCCGTCGACGTGATGACCGTTCACGTCGACGTCAATCAAACCTCCTTTTCATCGGCGTGACCCGGTGCTCCAGGCTCACGCCGACCAGCGAGGAGGTGAGTGACGGCCTGGGGGGTTGGCTCTGGGCAGGAAATGGCGTGGCCGCAGACTGATTGCCTGAGGAGAGGTGTGTCTCGGCTTGTGTGTGTGTGCGGCGGGGGGCGGGGGGGGGGGGGGGGGTGGGGGTGGTAGCTGGGCTCCGGGGGAGTGCCGGGAGGGGGTCCGTGCCGGGGTGGAGGTTGGGGGTTGTGGAGGGCGTCCGTGCCGGGGTGGAGGTTGGGGGTTGGGGAGGGGGTCCGTGCCGGGGTGGAGGTTGGGGGTTGGGGAGGGGGTCCGTGCCGGGGTGGAGGTTGGGGGTTGGGGAGGGGGTCCGTGCCGGGGTGGAGGTTGGGGGTTGGGGAGGGGGTCCATGCTGGGGTGGAGGTTGGGGGTTGGGGAGGGGGTCCGTGCCGGGGTGGAGGTTGGGGAGGGGGTCCGTGCCGGGGTGGAGGTTGGGGGTTGGGGAGGGGGTCCGTGCCGGGGTGGAGGTTGGGGGTTGGGGAGGGGGTCCGTGCCGGGGTGGAGGTTGGGGGTTGGGGAGGGGGTCCGTGCCGGGGTGGAGGTTGGGGGTTGGGGAGGGGGTCCGTGCCGGGGTGGAGGTTGGGGGTTGGGGAGGGGGTCCGTGCCGGGGTGGAGGTTGGGGGTTGGGGAGGGCGTCCGTGCCAGGGTGGAGGTTGGGGGTTGGGGAGGGGGTCCGTGCCGGGGTGGAGGTTGGGGGTTGGGGAGGGGGTCCGTGCCGGGGTGGAGGTTGGGGGTTGGGGAGGGGGTCCGTGCCGGGGTGGAGGTTGGGGGTTGGGGAGGGTGTCCGTGCCGGGGTGGAGGTTGGGGGTTGGGGAGGGGGTCCGTGCTGGGGTGGAGGTTGGGGGTTGGGGAGGGGGTCCGTGCCGGGGTGGAGGTTGGGGGTTGGGGAGGGGGTCCGTGCCGGGGTGGAGGTTGGGGAGGGGGTCCGTGCTGGGGTGGAGGTTGGGGGTTGGGGAGGGGGTCCGTGCCGGGGTGGAGGTTGGGGAGGGGGTCCGTGCCGGGGTGGAGGTTGGGGGTTGGGGAGGGGGTCCGTGCCGGGGTGGAGGTTGGGGGTTGGGGAGGGGGTCCGTGCCGGGGTGGAGGTTGGGGGTTGGGGAGGGGGTCCGTGCCGGGGTGGAGGTTGGGGGTTGGGGAGGGGGTCCGTGCCGGGGTGGAGGTTGGGGAGGGGGTCCGTGCTGGGGTGGAGGTTGGGGGTTGGGGAGGGGGTCCGTGCCGGGGTGGAGGTTGGGGAGGGGGTCCGTGCCGGGGTGGAGGTTGGGGGTTGGGGAGGGGGTCCGTGCCGGGGTGGAGGTTGGGGGTTGGGGAAGGGGTCCGTGCCGGGGTGGAGGTTGGGGGTTGGGGAGGGGGTCCGTGCCGGGGTGGAGGTTGGGGGTTGGGGAGGGGGTCCGTGCCGGGGTGGAGGTTGGGGAGGGGGTCCGTGCCGGGGTGGAGGTTGGGGAGGGGGTCCGTGCCGGGGTGGAGGTTGGGGGTTGGGGAGGGGGTCCGTGCCGGGGTGGAGGTTGGGGGGGGGGGGTCCGTGCCGGGGTGGGTGATGGGAGGGCAAATGAGTTGGTCCACCTGGCCAGGTGCCAGCCTCCAACAGTTGGACCCATGCGGTCCATGCCACCTGGCTGGGGGTAGGAGGGGATATGGGCAATGATGACATGTCGTCGTTCCCCTCCCCCCCACCAGGTCGTCATGTTTTCAGATCATCCAGCGATGTTGGCCGCCGTGGTGGCAGCCGCTCATGTCTATGTTGCCCTGGATGAGGAGGAGGAGGAGGAGGAGGAGGAGGAGGAGCGTGCCAGAGAGGCGGCGCAGGCTGCCGCAGAGGGGCAGGCGGCAGCCGCCCAGGCTGGAGGGACACCTGACCGACAGGACGAGGAGGGGGAGGAGGACGTCGCGGCCCCACGGCAACGGAGGCACCCGAGGGCGCCCCGTGTGTACCGGCCCCGGCAGTCATACCAGGACCTCACGGACCGGGAATGCAGGAGGAGACTCCGGATGAGCCGGGAAACCGTGGCACACATCTGCCACCTGCTGGCACACCTGTCACCGCGTGGCACTGGCGGGGGACACCCTCTCCCCGTGTCCGTCAAGGTTACGGTGGCCCTGAACTTTTATGCAACGGGGTCATTCCAGGCACCGAGTGGGGACCTGTCCGGCATATCGCAGACATCGGTGCACCGGTGCATCCGGGCAGTGACAGATGCCCTTTATGCCATGGCGCACCGCTACATCCGCTTCCCCGTGGACCGGGCCAGCCAAGATGCCCGGGCCGTGGGCTTCTCTGCCATTGCCGGGTTCCCCATGGTCCAGGGCGCGATCGATGGGATGCACGTCGCCGTGCGGCCACCTGCAGATAACAGGGCCGTGTTCACTAATAGGAAGGGGACCTATTCGATGAACGTACAGGTGGTCTGCAACCACCGCATGATGATCCTGCACGTCTGCGCCCGTCACCCAGGCAGTGTACACGACTCATTCGTGTTGTCGCGGTCATCCATCCCCGGCATGTACGAGGGACGCCATCCCCGGCTGAGGGGCTGGTTGCTGGGCGACAGGGGCTACCCATTGCGATCGTGGCTGATGACGCCTATACGGAGGCCACGCAATGAGGCGGAGAACCGCTACAATGATGCCCATGTAGCGACAAGGGGAGTGATCGAGAGGTGCTTTGGCGTGCTGAAGATGCGTTTCAGGTGCCTGGACCTCTCTGGGGGCGCCCTCCAGTATCGGTCAGATAGGGTCGGCCGCATCATTGTGGTGTGCTGCGTCCTGCACAACATAGCCCAGCAGAGGGGCGATGTGCCGCAGGCAGAGGAGGGCGGAGTGGAGGAGCAGCAGGAAGAGGCCCAGTCCTCCCCAGATGAGGGGGATGGGGGCAATGGTCAGGGCAGACGGGGTAGACACAGACGGGTGGCTGTCCACCGTTACCGGCTGGCCCAGCGGGCACGGGACAGGCTGATAGCCGCCCGCTTCACTGACTAGATGGGCGTGGGAATCGGGTAGTATGGCCACAGACCGCACACCATGACAACAGCCGACCACCCACACCCCCCACCCATCCACCCACCCAGCACCCTCACCCCCCTCCCCAACCCCACACACCCCACCCGCATGCACACCACCCCCCCACTCCCAATTGCCGATCCACCAGCGGCACAACGGGCCGGGCTCACCCAGTTGCGGGTGGACGCGTGTCTATCGCAGGCCATGGAGAATGATGACAACCCGCCTCCGATGAGCTCCTGGCTCTACATCGTTGGACTATGTCTGACCCATGGCCACAGTACCACCATCCACCCGGACCATCCCTGCATGCGGCTGTGACACTGCAGCGCACGGTCCCGTCCTCTGCCTGGGGGATGTTGATGGCGGCCCAGGGGGAAGGGGGCAGACTCACCTGGGGCTGAGGTAAGACCACCCCTCACACACACACTTGCGCTCAACGTACATGACACCCCCGCACACTTTGGACAGAGCACAAAGGCAGCTTCGGTAGGTGTAACATTGACTTTAATAACCAAAGGAGTTCATGCATGTGCCCTAGCGCCTAAAACTCATCTGTGCCCTGCACCCGTGCCAACTTACTCAGTGTCTAATTGTTTAGCCTTACGGGCCCTTTGACTACGTCTACGTGGTTCCCCAGACGGTACAGCAGAACTGGAGGTGGACTCCTGTGATTCCTGCCCTCTGACACTGGATCCCTTTGGCGGCCGTTTCCTGGGGCGTCCTGGCCTAGATGGGCCAGGCTGCGGCCCGGGCGACTGGGATGGCGAGCTGCCAGCCTGTCCTGCCCGTTGCCCACCCGATGCACCTGGGACGGAAGGGGGGGCAGTCCGAGGTGTCGCGGTGTACCGGGACCTCCCCTACAGAGGGAGCCGGGACGGACCACACCACCTCCTCCTCCCTCGGGGTGCCCGATGGCCCCCAGGCCTCTACATGGGTGGGGGATGCGAACGGACTGGCCATCCGACGCGCCCCCGACATCTGCCGCTGCCAGTCCTGTAGGCCCGTGTTGGTATCGACAGGGGTCTGCAGGTTTGCAGCCATGGAGCCCAGGGGGTTGTCGAACCCTGTCTGCGACAGTGTGACGCCAGCTCGCACATGGCCACTGGCGCCAATGCCCTCAGCGATGGCCTGCTGAGACTGGGCCATGGCCTGCAGAGACTGGGCCATGGCCTGCAGAGACTGGGCTATGGCCTGCTGAGACTGGGCCATGGCCTGCTGAGACTGGGCTATGGCGTTGAGCGCCTCTGCCATCTGGCGCTGGCACTGGCTCATGGCCTCCTGTGAGAGGGCAGC
The DNA here is from genome assembly GCF_047496885.1 of Scyliorhinus torazame. NCBI lineage: Eukaryota > Metazoa > Chordata > Chondrichthyes > Carcharhiniformes > Scyliorhinidae > Scyliorhinus > Scyliorhinus torazame. Next base: position 65,270,752 of record NC_092723.1, on the reverse strand, counting down.
CATTTCCTGGGCCACAGACGCCGCCTGCACGGAAGGCCCCAGGCCTCGCAAACCGTTCCCCATGTCTGACACCGTCGCACCCATTGCCTCCACCGCGGTCGCCACCCGTGCGGTGTCAGCCTGGGTGGCACGCATGACCGGGACCACTCCCAGCTCCTGGACGCGGGTGGACTCCTCCACCTGCGACCGCAGCCGCCGCAAGCCACCCATCACCCTATTCGCTCGTCTCCGTGTCGGTGGTTGCATCAGATCTATGTGTGGGTGTGGTAACTGCAGGAACCCGGGATCCATCTGGGCGGCAGATGTTCGCTTGGCCTGGGCTGCCCTCCGACCGCCCGGTCCCTCTGCTGCTCCTACCTCCACCTGCTGTACCGGGACGGCTGTGTTGTGCGCACCAGTGAGTGTACCAGACGCCTCATCACTAAAGTGCCCAACCGTGGTGAGTGTTTCCGCGATGGTGGAGGGTGTTGGTGACAGCAGTGGCGTTGTGTCGTGCTCTTCGTCCCACTCTGAGTCCATGGCACTTTGGGGTGGGGGTTCGTCTCCACCCATCCACTCTGAGTCACTGTCCGGTATTTCGTCTTCCCGGGTAGGGGTGTCCTGGGTAGTGGTGTCCCGGGTAGTGCTGTCCCGGGTAGTGCTGTCCCGGGTAGTGGTGTCCCGGGTAGTGGTGTCCCGGGTAGGGGTGTCCTGGATAGTGGTGTCCTGGGTAGTGGTGTCCTGGATAGTGGTGTCCTGGATAGTGGTGTCCTGGCTCGGATGTGACGGGGGCCTGTGGCTGCCCCCCTCATCGCTGGGTGGTCGCTCCCGCACGTGACGGGGGTGTCGTCTCCCTGTTGCTCCAGGTCTCTCCGTCTCCCGTGGTCTCCGAGGGGCATCCTGCGGGCGTCGCATGCTGGAGGGTTCGGGTCTCTCCGTCTACCGTGGTCTCCGAGGGGCATCCTGCGGGCGTCGCATGCTGGAGGGTTCGGGTCTCTCCGTCTCCCGTGGTCTCCGAGGGGCATCCTGCGGGCGTCGCATGCTGGAGGGTTCGGGTCTCTCCGTCTCCCGTGGTCTCCGAGGGGCATCCTGCGGGCGTCGCATGCTGGAGGGTTCGGGTCTCTCCATCTCCCGTGGTCTCCGAGGGGCATCCTGCGGGCGTCGCATGCTGGAGGGTTCGGGTCTCTCCGTCTCCCGTGGTCTCCAAGGGGCATCCTGCGGGCGTCGCATGCTGGAGGGTGCGGGTCTCTCCGTCTCCCGTGGTCTCCAAGGGGCATCCTGCGGGCGGTCTGCATCTGCGGGGATGGGTGCCTGGACGTTTGGTCCTGCGATACACAATGAAGCATGCATGGTTAGACATCAGGCAGTGATCAGGTGATACGGGAGAGGGGGATATAGGGGAGGGGGGATATGGGGACGGGCTGTTGGTGGCTCACTTGCTCGTGGGGCCCCGACCTCTGCATCAGCAACCTCCCGGTCCTCAGGTCCGCCAGCCAGTTCCAGGGCCCTTTCCTCGTGTACGGTCAGTGGCCTCTCATCAGCGGGCCCTCCTCCAGTCCTCACATGCTCCCTATTGTTGTGTGCGCGCTTCTCCTGGGGGGGGGGGGGTGGCAGGGGTAAAAGGCAACAGTGTTAGGCAGGTATATGAATGCACGCCATCGGTTGCGCGTGCATTGCAGAGGTTAAGGTTAGGGCTGGATTCACTTGGGGATATGGGGGATATGGGGGAGGGGGGATATGGGGGAGGGGGGATATGGGGAGGGGGGAATATGGGGGATATGGGGGAGGGGGATATGGGGGATATGGGGGAGGGGGGATATGGGGGATATGGGGGAGGAGGGATATGTGGGAGGGGGATATGGGGGAGGGGGGATATGGGGAATATGGGGGAGGGGGGATATGGGGGATATGGGGGGGGGGATATGGGGGATATGGGGGAGGGGGGATATGGGGGATATGGGGAGGGGGGATATGGGGGATATGGGGGAGGGGGGATATGGGGGAGGGGGGAATATGGGGGATATGGGGGAGGGGGGATATGGGGGATATGGGGGATATGGGGGAGGGGGGATATGGGGGAGGGGGGATATGGGGGATATGGGGGAGGGGGGATATGGGGGAGGGGGGGATATGGGGAGGGGGGATATGGGGGATATGGGGGAGGGGGGGATATGGGGGAGGGGGGGATATGGGGGAGGGGGGGATTTGGGGGAGAGGGGATATGGGGGATATGGGGGACGCTCACCCTGCCTGCTCTTACGAGGTCGTTCACCTTCTTGTGGCACTGGGTGCCTGTCCGTGGTGTTAGGGCCACAGCGGTGACGGCCTCTGCCACCTCCCTCCACAGACGCCGGCTGTGGCGTGGGGCAACTCTGCGGCCGTGCCCGGGATACAGGGCGTCCCTCCTCTGCTCCACCGCATCCAGGAGCGCCTCCACATCGCGTGACTCGAACCTCGGGGCTGAGCGACGGCCAGCCATCCAGTCGGGTGTTGCGGTCAGGTGTTCCGGTCGGGTGGGGGGGGAGCTGCGCGGCCTTATGAGCCGTCACGCCGTGCAGCGCGTATGACGCTGCACGGCGTGAACCACTGCGCAAGCGCGGATCCCGTTACGTCGCTGCTAGCCCATTTCGGGCCGCAGACTATCGGCCCATTTTTATGACGTGACGCAAGTGGGATTTGCGCCGTTTTGTGCGCCGATCGGCGGAGTTTCCGCCGATAACGGAGAATTTCGCCCCTGGAACTGATGTTTCAATGTGGATGGGTCTTTGTCAAAGCTGATTCTATGTGAATGCCTTTGTTCCCACAACAGTCCTCCAGAGAACACCACCTGCAACCCAACATTCCACTTACTTGTCTATTTACCTTTACATTAGCTCACTCTCAGTTTCACAGCAACCTAAGTCGCATGAACATTTCTCAGAAGTAATCTCAACATTGTCAGGGACCACTTTAACAAGGAATTTAAACAGACTTTCACAAAAAGAAAATGCAGGCTTTTTCGCCAAAGAGCAAGTTTTCTCCAAAGAGCAATTCTAATTGGAAAGCTCTTCTAAAGATATTACATGGACTCGGAGGCCAAATGTACTGTATGGTTCTATGGTTTGAAAGGCTTTGTTCTCTCATGTATTATTTGTGTAGACAATTTTCTGTAAATTGCGAATAAAGAATTCCACAAAGGAATAGAATTATTGGGATGTGAAGTAAACAGGCAAAAACAAGTCCGATGCACAGAATACTGAACAAAGAGTGTCAATTTCCACCCATTAGAAACTGGTCATTTTAATTTTGTGTTCAAGTATTATTTATATAGTATCTTCCTCAACTTGAGAATATGACAAAACACCTTTCAGACAATGAAATACAGCGGCTGTTGTAATGCAGGAAATGCGACAGCCACATTGCATACGACAATGCTGCCACCCCACCCCCCTCCCACGCCGATAATTGGTTGTTTAGTGACGTTGGTTAAGGTATCACTATTGGTCAGCGCACCAGTGGAAAACAGTTCTGGTGCAAAAAACCAAATGTTGTGAATGCCAAAAATATGAAATATAATCAGAGAATGCTGCAAATGCAGTTCTGAGGACAAATGCGCAGCAGGTCTGGCAGCATCTGTGGGGAGAGCGACAGAGTTAACAGGCTGGATTTTGGCGGAGTCAGAAGAACTCCGGAGCAATTTAAAAATGGAGGGTGATTCCAAGATTTCCAACCCATTACTGGTACCGCCAGTTTGCCGTAGAATTAAGCGTGTGGGTAGCGAGTACTCCCTGCACTAATAATCTCGCTTAAGTGTCTCGCTTCTCAGTCAAGCATCCATAATAGGGCTTGGTTGAGAGCCCAAACACACAAAGGGCTACGAGGGAGAGTATGTTTACGCAGGTGCTGACTTTGTTCAACTGACATCTCCATGAAGTTTCAAGAAGTTATTTTTTCGTGGTCTCTTTTGTCAATGTTGCAATATTTTTCTGAACAGGATTAAGAGGTGTCAAGTGTTTGGAGTTCCTGTTTTTGATACGTCGATAGTCTGTTTGAATGACACTTTGAGGATTGTGGGAACACCTTCCTCATTAAAAAAATTATGAATGGTTATTTTTGTAAAACAGTTTCACACATGCCATTGTTATTATCTGGCCCAACATTTCAGATTTGACTTGATCTGATTTGATTTGATTTGATATATTGTTATGCGTACCGAGTTACAGTGAAAAGTTTTGTTTTGCGTACAGTCCAGACAGATCGTTCCATACATGAAAAAACATTGGCCACACATTTTTAAAAAATGTATAAATTTAGCGTACCCAATTCATTTTTTTTCCAATTAAGGGGCAATTTAGCGTGTTCAATCCATCTACCTTGCACATCTTTTTAGGTTGTGGGGGCGAAACCCACGCAAACACGGAGAGAATGTGCAAACGCCACACGGGCAGTGACCCAGAGCCGGGATCGAACCTGGGACTTCAGCGCCGTGAGGCAACAGGGCTAACCCACTGTGCCACTGTGCTACCCTGACATTGGCCATACATAAATACACAATGTAGATACATAGACACAGACAGCAGGTGAAGCATACTGAGTGTAGTACTACACAGTAGAGAAGATGTGTGAAGGGATCAGTTCAGTCCGTAAAAGGGTCATTCAGGAGTCTGGTATCAGCGGGTAATAAGTTGTTTTTGAACCCATTAGTGCGTGTTCTCAGACTTTTGTATCTCCTGCCCGATGGAATGGGTTAGAAGAGAGAACAACCCAGGTGGGAGGGGATTTTGATTATGCTTCCCAATTTCTCAGTGGGAGGTTTAGACAGTCAATGGATGGGAGGCGGTTTTGCATGATGGACTGGGCTGTGTTCACGACTCTCTGTAGTTTCCTACGGTCTTGGGCCAAGGAAGTATAGGCGCTGTTGTGTTTTCGTGGTCATAGTGTCAAGGTTAGTGGACCAGGACAGATTGTTGGTGATATGCACACCTAGGAATTTGAAACTGTCAACCATCTCCATCTTGGCACCATTGATGAAGACAGAGGTGTGTACGATACTTCACTTCCTGAAGTCAATGACCAGCTCCTTAGTTTTGCTGACGTTGAGGGAGAGGTTGTTGTCATTACACCACTCCACTAGGTTCTCTATCTCCATCCTGTACTTTGAGTCATCGTGTCATGTTACCAGCAAACTTGTAGATAGAAGGCAAATTTTGCCACATAGCCATGTGTGTATAGGAAGGAGAGTAAAAGGCTAAGTACACAGCCTTATGGTGCCCCGATATTGAGGACTATTGTGGAGGAGATGTTGTTTTTTATCCTTACTGATGGTGGTCTGTGGGTCAGGAAGTTGAGGATCCAGTTGCAGAGGGAGGAGCCAAGTCCTAGGTTTTGGAGTTTTGATATGAGTTTGGTTGGGAATATGGGGCGAAATTCTCCCCCAACGGCGGGATGCCCGCCGACTGGCGCCAAAGCCGGCGCAAATCAGACGGGCATCACGCCGGCAAAAAGGTGCGGAAGTCTCCGCATCTTTGACGGCCTAGCCCCAACATTGAGGGGCTAGGCCGACGCCGGAGGGATTTCCGCCCCGCCAGCTGGCGGAAATGGCGTTTGTTGCCCCGCCAGCTGGCGCGGAAATGCGGCGCATGCGCGGGAGCGTCAGCGGCCGCTGTCAGTTTCCCAGCGCATGCGCGGGAGCGTCAGCGGCCGCTGTCAGTTTCCCGCGCATGCGCAGTGGGCAGAGTCACTTCCGCCTCCGCCATGGTGGAGACCGTGGCGGAGGCGGAAGGGAAAGAGTGCCCCCACGGCACAGGCCCGCCCGCGGATCGGTGGGCCCCGATCGCGGGCCAGGCCACCGCGGGGGCACCCCCCGGGGTCAGATCGCCCCGCGCCCCCCCCCAGGACCCCGGAGCCCGCCCACGCCGCCTGGTCCCGCCGGTAAATACCAGGTTTGATTTACGCCGGCGGGACAGGCAATTCCTGGGCGGGACTTCGGCCCATCCGGGCCGGAGAATCCAGCGGGGGGTCCCGCCAACCGGCGCGGCCGGATTCCCGCCCCCGCCCAATCTCCGGGAGCGGAGACTTCGGCGGGGGCGGGGGCGGGATTCACGGCGGCCAACGGCCATTCTCCAACCCGGCGGGGGGTCGGAGAATGACGCCCATGGTGTTGAAGGCAGAACTGTAGTCAACGAATAGGAGTCTGACGTAGGATTCCAGGGATGAACGTAGGGCCAGGGAGATGGCGTCTGCTGTGGACCAGTTGTGGTGGTATGTGAATTGCAGTGGATCAAGGCATTCTGGGAGTATGGACTTGATGTGTCTCATGAACAACCTCTCAAAGCACTTCAAAATGATAGATGTCATGGCCACTGGACTGTAGTGACCTTTCATTAGAAAATTGCCTGTTCTTCACCAAGATATTGCCAGGAGATCTTTTATCTTCACTGGAGGAATGAAACAGAGCCCTGGTTTAATTTCTCAAACAAAGAGCAGCACCTCCAACAATGCAGCACTCCCTCAGTACTATATTTGAATAAGAGCCGAGATGTGGTGCAGAAGTCTCCGGAGTGTGACTTGACTCAACAATCTTCCGACTGAGTGGGCTTTGAGGAGACCACCCTTGGTGTACTGTGGACAGTTTTAGCTTTCATATTAAGGAAGAACATATTTGTGCCGGAGGCACTCTATTCAATGGGCCCGAACGAGAGAGGTCCTATGATGCATGGCTGAGTAAATTGAACCGAGAAGAATGAGAGATCATCTCATAGTTCTCAAGGGGCTTAAGATGTTGTTTCCCTGTCTGGGGAATTTAAGACACAGGGCATAATCTCAGGATAAGGGGTTGATCATTTCAGGCTGAGATGAGGAGAACTTTCTTCACTCAGATGATTGTGCATCTTTTGAATTCTCTTGCCCAGAAGTTTATGGATGTCCCATTGTTGAACAGTTTGGTTAAAACTGAGATAGATTTTTGCTCTCTTGGGTGAAATCAAGGGATATGAGCACTGGGTGGAAAGTTTAGATTTAGATTTATTGTCACGTGAGGTACAGTGAACAGTATTGTTCTGCGTACAGTCCTGGCAGATCGTTCAGTGCATGAAAAAACAGGACATACAATAAATACACAATGTAAATACATAGACATTGGGTGAAGCATGTGGAGCTTGTGCTAACAACAGTGGAGAACATAGAACATACATACAGACAGTGCAGAAGGAGGCTATTCGGCACATCGAGTCTGCACCGACCCACTAAAGCCCTCACTTCCACCCTATCCCTGTAATTCAATAACCCCTCCTAACCTTTTTTGGTCACTAAGGGCAATTTATCATGGCCAATCCACCTAACCTGCACATCTTTGGACTGTGGGAGGAAACCGGAGCACCCAGAGGAAACCCACGCAGACACGGGGAGAACGTGCAGACTCCGCACAGACAGTGACCCAGAGGGGAATCGAATCTGGGACCCTGATGCTGTGAAGTCACAGAGCTATCCACTTGTGCTACCGAAGATGCATAGAGAGTTCTGTTCAGTCCATAAGAAGGTCTTTCAACCTTCAACCTGGTATCAACGTGGAAGAAGCAGTTTTTGAATCTGTTGATGTGTGTTCTCAGACTCTTGTATCTCCAGCCCAATGGAAGAGGTTGGAAGAGAGAAGAACCCGGGTGGGAGGGGTCTTTGATTATGCTGCCCGTTCTCACAAGGCAGCGGGAGGCGTAGACAGAGTCAATGGATGGGAGGCAAGTTCACGTGATGGATTGGGCTGTGTTCACGACTTTCTGTAGTGGAGTTGAGACTGAAAATCAGCCATGATCATACAGAATGGTGAAGCAGGCTTGAGGGGCTGAATGGTCTACGTCTGTTCCTATTTCATTTATGTTCTTGTGCGACCAACTGAGCAATTGTTGCCGCTGGCTGCGTTAGGAGCCAGTGGGCCTTCAGGAAATGTAAAAGCAACTTTAAAGGCTGTTGTCAGTCATTCATTTCAGTGCTGGGTGTAAAGATATCATCGTTACTCAGGGTAGTCAATCTTCTTGATAATGTTGTCCTCTGATTGCTGCCAGCAATTCAAGGGGAGTGCATTGACAGACAAGGTGCCGAGAAAAAAATATGTTGTGAGTCTTTGTTAATTAAGAGAACCATGAATAATGCATTCTCTACCAATACATGTGGTAAATCAGCAAGCATTCTTGTTAGCAACTGCAATGCAGCCCAACTTGTAACAAATTGCCTGGGCTGTGCGCTGAATAATGTGGGGACCTTGACTCTGAATCTGGCTGCCTTGTGAGATTTATTAATCTGTCCTCTGTTTTAAGGAGTAAGGTTTTTTCATTTTCTGAAGCAATCATGATGCTCCTAATATGAGAAAGATCATCTCAGGTTTATTACTATGGGCTAGGGGATGTAAAAACCCCAGTAATTCAGGAGTTTTGGAACCACAAAAAACAGATGGGTTGGCAGGTGGGAAGTGAAAAAGTTATGAATCTGACACAGGAAACCAAACTGCCTCCAATCTGTCCACTTCCTTTTTTAGTGGAGCTGGAATGAGAGGCAGACAACCAAATCACCTGCATACCTCAGTTCTAACCAGGTTTCCATTATTAATTACTGGGTTTCCTTGGCCGCAGATTCCCCCATTCACAATACCCCCCCCCCCCCCCACCCCGACCCATCCACTCCCACCCCTCTTCACGATCCCCCATCTCTCCCGCAAATCTCTCTCCATTCCCCCATCTCGCCCTCCGATCTTTCTCGAACACTCCAGTCGTTCTGTCCAATCTCTCTGTCGCTTACCTCTCCCTCCCAATTTTCCCTGACACCCCAAACCCTCCCTCCAAACTCTCTCTGACCCCCTACAATCATTCCCCAACCCTCAAAACCATGCTGGACCCATTTCCCCTGTGATCTCTACTCAAATTGTATGAAACTTACCAGTCCCTGTGTTGTGGCCCCCTCTGCAATGTTCCACACTTACGGAAGTCAAACGCCTCAAGCAACGTCATTAAACATCTTGGGAAATATTTCTATGTTCATAAACATATTCCGTAAATGCAAATTGTTGCTGCCAGCTAATAAAATAATAGCAATTGAATAATCCAGTGTCAAAACACACAAGACTGCCTTGTCCAGTTTTGCTTTTTATTTAAATAGCATCTTGACCCCATTTTCCATGAGACATTATTGCAGGTTGGTATCTTTACATTGTGCAGTGCACGGGTGAAAGAAGAGAGGCAGGATTCTCCGTTTCTCAGACTAAGTGTTGACGCCAACACAAAGTCATGGACTTTCATGACAGCAAAACTGGCGCCGTACCTGGACAGATTCCACTACTGTTGAGGGGCTAGCACCGGCACCATGTGGAACCAGAGCGATTCCAATGCAAAACGGTGTCCGGTTCGCAAGGGTCGGGATTGGCACTCGAGAGGCTGACAAGGTGCAGCCACATGTAGGTACTCCACTCTGCGCACACACTCATTCCAGCCAACAAGATGGCAACCCGAACAGTGGCATTGCGGTTTGCAGATGCAGAGCTCGAGACCCTGATGGACGTCATGGAGGAGAGGCGGGGCACCCTGTTCCCTGGTCTGGGTAAGACACTGCCACCCGTTGGCATACACCAGGGGCAGGATTCTCCGACCCCCCCGCTGGGCCGAGAATCGCCGGGGGGCGGCATGAATGCCACCACTGCCTAAATTTGGCGGGGGTTGGAATCGCGCCACGCCGGTTGGCGGCCGCTGGTAGCGGCCCCCCCGGCGATTCTCCGACCCGCCCGTTTTAGGCCGGTCCCGCCGGCGTAAATTACAACAGGAACTTACCGGCGGGACCTGGCTCCGCGGCCGGCCTCTGGGGTTCTCGAGGGGGTGCGGGGGGATCTGGCCCCAGGAGGTGCCCCCACGGTGGCCTGGCCCACGATCGGGGCCCATCGATCCGTGGGCGGGGCTGTGCCATGGGGGCACTCTATTCCTCCGCATCGGCTGCTATTCCTCCGCGATGGCCGGCGGAGAGATGAACCCCCGCTGCGCATGCGCTGGGATGACGCCAGCACACTCTGGCGCTCCCGCGCATGCGCCAACTCGCGCCGGCCGGCGGAGGCCCTTCAGCGCCGGTTGGCGTGGCGCCAAGCTCTTTCCGCGACGGCCGACGCGGTGCAAACCACTCCTCCGCCGACCTAGCCCCTGAAGGTGCAGAAGATTCCGCACCTTTGGGGCGGCCGGATGCCGGAGTGGTTCACGCCATTCCGACGTGCCGGAGTTGCCCGCCCGCCGATTCCCGCAGAATCCCGCCCCAGGTCTTTCTCGTGTCCACCGCCTCCGGCCACAGACAGAAGGCATCAATGGACAACGATGTGAGCCCCCAAACACCAACCTGTGATACACTGGAGTACCAGCCCAGGGCCAACACCGACCTCCCACAGCTGTCTGCAGCACCCTCCACCATCTCAGAGACACTCTCCTCAGTTGGGCATGTTAGTGAAGAAGCTCCTGGGGCACTACCTAGTGCGCACCACACGCATGCAGCAGTACATCAGTTGGAGGTAGGAACCCCCAAGGGCAGTCGGTTCGAGGGCGGCCCACCCCAGGAACGATCTGCCGTCCAGACGGGTCTCGGGCGTCTGGAAACAGCAGTTCCATCGATGCTGGAGATGCAGACACAGAGCTGGAGACTCCAGGAGGGGCTGTCAGCAACCATCCAGCACCTGCAAGTGCAGCTGGGGGAGTCCAACCGCCTGCAGGACAAGAGGCGGTGCCGACCATGTGTGCCACCCAGGCCAACACGGCACAGGTGGTGTCCATGGCGGAGGTATTGGGGGCAAAGGTATGAGCCATGGATCAAGATGTCCAAGACCTGGGTACTCTGGACTGAGTGGGTGAGTCACAGGACAGGGCTGCCCTGTTACAGGCAGCTATGTACCATGACCACCTGGACATTGCAGCGGTGCTCCAGTGCTTGGCCCAGTCACACCGGGCCATGGTTACAGGTGTCAACAGCATTGCCCAGGTGCTCTTCCCCTGATGTACCACCTGGACATCCACCTAGATGTAGCGTTAGGGCCCGTAAAGTCAGAAAGTTAGACACCAGATAAGTTGGTATGGGTGCAGCACACAGTATTAGGGGCCAGAGCACAAACCTATAGATACATGTTCACCTGTTGACAAACGTTTCAACCTGCCTCGGTGCTCTGTCAAAAAGAGTGTGAGGGATGGGCTGGATGCAGAGGGGGCACTGAGGTGGGGTGCGTTGAGGGGGGTGGTGTGGAGAGTGGCTGTTGGAGGGGGGCATGGGCCAGGGCCTGGTCGCTGAATGGGTGTCGTTGTAGCAGGTCTACGCATCGGTCTATTGCCTTCGGATAGACATCATCAGCCAAGACCCCAGCGGATAACCCTGTCACTTCTAACCCCTCACCCAGGGGTACACTTCAAAGGTGCAGGAACCATCGAGTGTGCCAGGATGAAGGTGGTCATGCACACTGCCTGGGTATCAGGCGCAGAGTGCATGATGTGCGTCTCGTGGTCACACACGACCTTCACGTTCATGGAGTGGAACTCCTTTCGGTTTCTGAAGATCACTCTTCATACGCCAGAGCTCATAGGGGGACATGCATTGCATCGATCACCCTCTGGACCTGAGCCAACCCGGCGATGCCAGCAAACCCCACTACCCGTGCATCCTGGTGGGCTCGGTCCACATTGAAGCTGATATATTGTGCCAACAGGGCATACAGACCCTCTGTTAGGGCGCGGATATACCTGGGAGCCAAAGTCTGCGTGATCCCAGACAAGTTCCCACTCGCCATCTGGAAGAACCTGGGGCGAAGAAGTTCAGACCGTCACCTTGATGGCCACGAGCTTCCCCCATACCCCTGCGATCCAGGTACACCATGATCCGGCAGGAAAGTTGCACGGTCCACCTGCTCAGCCTGAGTTTGACGGCGTTCTGGCAAGTCTTCGAATGGCGGGTGCTGCCGGTACACACGAGGCTTAATGCGTCGCCTCCTTCTCGGCCTGTTGGGCTGCCGGCTCTCCATCCTCACTAGCTGGCTCATATTCCTCTGGGGCAGGCTCCGTTGCTGTAGGGTCCTCCCGGAGCAGCTTCTGCTTGTGCAGACTCAGTGCATCCACCTGGGCTGCTGCGGTTAGGATGATGGAAACCATTCCTGATTGGATTACAAAATCCATTGTCTGTTGAGAGGTGAAAGGCTGGCATGTTAGCATAGTGCATACCTCCATGTCCAGCCAGGTCCAAAACCTGCACTGCAGCTCCTGCCCCCACATGTCTCACTACTCCCCCCACCCCTCCTCAGATCCACGCCTGGTACTCTGCCCTCCACACCACACCCCTGGCCCCGTCGGTGGCAGACACCGTGGGGGGGCCCTGCCTCCGGCACCCCCCCATCCCTGCCGGCAGGGGTACCGGTGGCTGGTGCTACCCATGCCAGAGGTACACTCTGTGGCCCCTGATGAGCGCCCACCTGTAGGGGCTACTGTGGACATGGCCCTTGGGTGGGTCACGTGATGCCCTGCCGGTTTGTGGGTGGTGGTGGTTGGGGGGGGGGGAGAGTGTATGTGGGGTAGAGGGAGGGTTGGGGATGCGTGGAAGGTGGGTGGAGGGAGGGGTTGGGGGTGGGCCGTACGGGTGCTCCCATACCACCGGTGTCGCTCTACACTAACATCGGCCATGGTGGACAGTCAGTGGGGTCCGCATTAAGGTGGCTATCTTGCAATGGCAGTCCGTGTCTGGACACGCCGGTCCCGGGGGTCACCCCGATGACACAGCCCATCCCCTGGTCACCCCCGCTATTCCCTCCCCCCCCCCCCCCCCCGGCTCTGACAGATGTCCCCTTCCCCCAGCCAGCTATGCCAGTCGCAGCTCTTTCCCTCAGCAGCCACTGAGCCTGTTTCTTAATTCGTAAAACCCAAGTGAGCCTCCCTGTCAGCAATGCCTCATGGCGAAGGCAAAGCATCGTGGGAGTCCCGGAGGATACTGAAACGGGTCCATTAATGATATGCCAACGGCGTTTATGCACGGACGGAGGAGAATGCATTCACACCGCTGTCGAGGCACCGGAGCTTGTCATTCCATCAGGCGCCCGGCACCGCCCCAGATTTTCAACTGACATGCGATTCCTCACCCAATCACATTTCCCAATTCTGGCATTGGCCGGCAGAGAATCCCACCCATTATTATTGGTAAGAAGTCTTACAACATCAGGTTAAAGTCCAACAGGTTTGTTTTGAATCACTAGCTTTCGGCGCACAGCTCCTTCCTCAGGTGATTCAGGTGAGCAGCGCTCCGAAAGCTAGTGATTCGAAACAAACCTGTTGGACTTTAACCTGGTGTTGTAAGACTTCTTACTGTGCTCACCCCAGTCCAACGCCGGCATCTCCACATCATTATTATTGGTGGGACCGTGTAAAACTAATCTCATGTCAGACTGAAACGGGTTGCTTTTATCTCCTTATACATCGGGCCGGAATGTGTAAAGACAACAGAAATCATTTTACCAACCCTGTTAATGGAATGCTTCAGCACACACACACATGGAAAATTAGACTTGTGTGCCAGCCAATGTGCCTTCCAGTCCATCTGCCCCAGAACTAAAGGCTCAAGTTTTAAATGGCTTAATCGCTGATGACTAATCTGTTTGTTTGAATAAATCTCTCAATGTATGAGGGCAGATACTCATAGAGCCCTGAACTCACCATCCCTGTGGAAGGATTTTGTACAAACATGAAGTCTGCTTTGTTTGTGCAATTTGCATAATTGCCAGAGATCTACTGGACTAAGTCATTAAATGGAGAAATTCACAGCTCACTGACTCAACAAATTATAAAAAAGCCTCTCTGTGCCTGAGCCGGTTTTAATCTTTTTGTCCTCTTGACATTGCCACATGAAGTGGCAGCATCTCTGATATAACATATATTTCATATTGCCCTATTGCATTTCATATAGGATTTTGTAGCATATCCTTTACCATTAATATAAGTTCATAAGAGTAGGAAACACCGAAAATATCTTGTTATTGCCATTTATAAATCAGATCAATGAGATAATGAAATGTAACTTCTTACATATGGTGGTAAAGCAAAGATACCAATTGCACTCAGGAGATCTCATTGTTCCTGTTCAGTCTCAGAATGAGTAGACTGAAGAGCGCTTCCCACAGTACCTCTCCACACCGCTGTCGAGGCTCCCGTTTACCCTTACTGTCAGTTCCTGAGTTCAAGATGTTTATAAAAGACAAACTTTACATGGACACAGGATTTTAAGCTCAACCGCAAATGTGTCTATTAACTCCCAATTCCCTAATACAAGAGCTCTAAACTAGTGTAATGGCACCACAAAACATTCAAAACCACACCTCATTAATAAAAGTCTCCACTGAAAACTCACAGGCAAAACCCCACATTTCTGCCCGAACCTTAACCAGTTCAACTCAAACAACCTCATGAGCTAGTTGACACCCACAACCTATCCTTAAACCTCAGCCTCAATCTCCCTCGGGTTTGGCTGATACTTACCCCACACAGCTGGTCATTCAGGTGCAAGCTGTAGGTCAGTGGATCAGGCTGACCCTTCCTGACTCTCCTTGTTGACTGCAGTGTCAGACCCTACTGTCCTGGCCTTTTTATCACAAAATGTTATTGAAAATATCAAAGCACATTTCCTGGAGACGTACTTTTTGGATGGCCAGTGCTTGTCACCTTTTTAATCTCTTCAGACTTGTTCCTGCCTTGGTCCAGTCAAGCCCATTCATCGCTGACGTTGTTTCCACAACCAAAACAAAGGAACCCCATTCAGGTGTGATATGTCTGGCTCCCAGGTTGATTTGCCTGTGACAAAGTCCATTTTTCCTCAGCTGTTGTGAATGTTTCTTTGTATAATGTCCTTTGCCTGAGACCATCTACTATAATGGTCTCCCACTTTCTTTAATTCAATTGTCTGGTGGCCACAGTTTTGTGTTTTTGTGATGATAATGTTCCGATATTGACATGTTTTGAATATTAGCCCTTTACACCAGTATTTTTCAAACTTTTATTGCGTGGACCCATTTTTACAAAATGGCCACCTCTTGCGACCCACGCCACGTTCACAATAGATTCTCCATAGTTACTCTCTAAAACATCACGTTCATTGTTGGCACTTCGGTATTATTAAATAAAAAATTGTAAATGAAAATATATTTTCTATTTTTTTATTATTTGGAGTTCTAAATAACTTGTAATAAAAATATCTGCACAGGTCAGTGTGCAAGACTTTTGATCGCAGACTCCTGACGATTTTTAAGGGGCAATGAGGACATTCTTGGAAACACACCTGAATTTTAGGCTGATGGGGAAGGAAGGAGACACCGTTGATCACAAAACCAGTCTCACTGAGAGAGCGACTGATCTCAGAAAGTAAACGGAGAGCGGCTCCCATTTTAAATATACATCAAACCCCTTATGCACACACTTTAAACATAGATCTGATTGACAAGGTTAAGAGTAACTGAAACTTAACAAACATCAACAAGATTAAGTGTCGCAGAAATTGAACCAACGTTAACGGTAACAGAAATTCAAGATTAATTGACAGTGGTAATAGTGGCAGACATTAAACATGTATCCGATTCAGAACGTTAACCCTGAAGTTGGTCTCTTTGTGTGATCATTGACTCTGTGCTTCCTATGAGCTGTACTTAAACAGATGCATTTCCCCCTGGGATGGATGGAACTGCCAAACCCACACCCGCCGCCCCAGAACCGAGTTCAGAATGGGGCAAAGATAAATCAGCTTTGTGACAATGGACCAATTGAAAGGTGGGGACATCCCCACAGGAGACACGGAATTATCTGCTAGATCCTGTATAAGGGAGTACTCTGGCTATGAGTTACTGACTGGGGTACTTGTGGATAGATATACCAGTCAGCAATCACTTGGTTTTGGGTGGGAGATGCAGGTCTGGAAAATGAAAAAGATCGCGAAGCACAGCTGGAAACTAACGTTGTGCAGAAGGAGTATCTGAAGGAAATAAATTTAAAGATTATTGTTTTTTTTATTTTAAACTCTTCTGTTGTAGGTGCAGGTGCTGGCTAACCTGGCTGATCAGCTGCTGGAGAAATGGGAGTGGCTGCTGGAGGCTTGTCAGTGACGGTGACTATAAAAGTGACCCACGGAGGCAGAAAGTCCATGGCACCGGCCTCTACATCAGCCTCATGTGGCCAAACACTGCACTACAGCGGGAATTTACCAGGGGGAAAATGGGAAAAGATCAGGCGATCGTCGGTGAAAATCTTTGGAGACCGTTTGAAGACCCATTTTATATCACCCCATGGGTCGTGATCGCCAATTTGAAAAACACTGCTTTACACTGCAGCCTGTCTCCTTATGTTGAGGTTTGGCCTGTTTATTTGATGTGTTTATGCCCAAGGTTTGGGGTTTTAAATTTAGTAAAAGTCCAATTGGTGGGGATTCTGATCCGAGAGCATCTTTATCAGTAACCAGCACATGTGTCGGGCGGGTCACATTGCCTGACACAAGGCTCCCAAAACAAGTGCTCTACTCCGAGCTCCGCAATGGCAAGCGATCACTAGGAGGGTCGAGGAAACTACAAGGACACTCTGAAAGCCTCCCTAAATAAATGCAACATCCCCACCGACATGTGGAAGTCACTTACCTTAGAATGCGCAAGCTGGAGAAAAAACATTCGCGAAGGCGCCAATCACCTCGAGCATCATAGGTGGAGCACGTGGGGGCCAAGTGTAAACAGCTGAAGGAGAGCTGAGAAACCAGAGTGTCCCACCCACCCACCTCAGCAAGCACCACCTACCAATCCTTTGGCAGAGTCTCCGGATCCAGGATCAGATTATTCAACCACCGTAGAACCCACCCCCCTGTGGCAAGTCATCCACAACATTGAGGGACTGCCCAAGAGAAGAGATAGTCTGAGTGTGGCTATGCTTGATGTGGCATGATGCCCCTCAAGCTACAGGTCCCTGGTTACACACGAGTGATCTGTTCCAGGCATAATTAGCCACAGAAACATGTGAAAGTCTGTCCTATACACCGTCAGGATCTGGAAAGATTGAAAGAGAAAGAGAGAGAGAGAAAACGTGTTTCTGTGATGTTGATTGAGGGATAAATATCCCTCAATCACGGGGGCATCGTGGGGGCACCGATAATCTCATGAGGGTTCTCAGTAGGCCACTGTGCATAGGACCTCAAGATGGGGAGGGGTGAGGTCAACATGGGACATGGAGGCTGTTATGGGCAAGAGTTTAGAGAACCCCAAAGTGTATCATGGAGTTCACTTGACCCACAATTTTTAATAGATTTCGGTTATGGGGAGCACTACTCTACAGGTGTGATGCAACAGAGATCTAAAGCACTTTTAAAACAAAAACAATGTTTATTCTATGAATCCAGTTAACATTTTATAAACACACAGTGAACATCTTAGTAACTATCAACTCAAATACTCCCCCCAAAGAATACAGTATTCTATAAGTAACCCTTAATCTTTCCTAGTAACATCCAAAAGACAAATGCCCTCTTTAACAAAGATAGCAGATTTTAAATTCTCTACTGAAAGCAGTTATCACTTTTAAATTAGCAAGTTATCTAAAGATATTCTTTATATGCAGAGAGATCAAAATTACACCTTGTTTGGCTGGATGCAGCTCCAACTCTGAAAACGAAACCAAACACACGCTGTAGCTGCCAGCTCAAAAATGAAAGTAAAAGCAGACAGACAGCCCAGCTCCACCCATACTCTGACATCACTGCAGCTATTTGATAAACACCCATTTCTTCAAGGTACATCCACTAAAGCTATTTGATAAACACCCATTTCTTAAAGGTACTCTCACATGACAGGGCATCAACAGAAAACGGTTTTGAGGGAAGGGCAGTGGAACTAACTACAATAATTATGGGATCCAGTGTTAAAGGGGGTGGCAAGAAAGTGTTGGGTGGGAGAGAAACCTGCACTTCGAGGACTATCGGAGTGTGGCCATCTAAAATGGCCGTCCACAGCGATCGATGGGAAATTTGGTCAAGCCTGAGCACAGATAGGCTGCAGCCTGCAAATATGAAAAGCTGCAGCTCAGACTTATGCAGAAACTAACATAGGAAAAAGACTATTAAAAGGCCATGCCAGGACAATGGGCTCCAGATAGAAACTGACAACAAATGGCATACACAGTGGCGCCTGCTTTCCTTATTTGGGAAGGCCTACGTGCCTCGGGCCCGAATGGCCGTGGCCGACTAGGATCTGCCCAGCCATCAAGGTTTCCGCCCCCAATTGGTCAAGATCGATCAGGGTGATCGAGACCTGATCGATCCATTGGGCCTTCACCTAGGACCGCCCAAAAGAGCACAAAAGTTTCAGGGATAAATGGTGCTGCGTAGCCCACCACTCGCTCCCTCGACTGCAGCCTTCTTGACTACACCTTCGACAGCCTACAACAAAGGGGAACCTTTCACCAGCCAAGAGGAAGACCATCCACGCCATCCACAGAGGGACCAGAGCCAAGGACACAGACGACCAGCTACAAGAACTCTAGCACTGCCAGACTACAAGATCACAAATCAGGCCATATCTGTACTGTACTTGCCAGTCACCTGGAAGTTAAGTTAAGTTAATTAGTTTAGAGTCCAATGTGCATGAACATGTGATTGATTAGTATTAACCTTATGTGGGTATTAATAAACTGTTATATTAAGTAACTTGTGTGATAATTTGTCCACCTTATACGGGTTAAATGCACACTGTGGTTTAGAAGGCACAACAGGAGGAACTTAGATGGTGACGGGATGGGGGAGGTGTGGGGTTGAAAACTACTCTTGTATCAGAGAAGAACAATTTCAATATCCAACATAATGACACAGATGAAAAATAAACTTGGAAATAAACAATTATGGAGGACTTGTGGGAGGAGATAGTTGACTAATGAACCTTTGGGCTGATTGAAGGGGCATGTTAATAATTATTGGTTCAAGGGCAGCACGGTGGCGCAGTGGTAGCACTGCAGTCTCACGGCGTCGAGGTCCCAGGTTCGATCCCGGCTTCACATGGGTCACTGTCCATGTGAAGTTTGCACATTCTCCCTGTGTTTGCATGGGTTTGGCCCCCACAACCCAAAGATGAGCAGGCTAGATGAATTGAACATGCTAAATTGCCCCTTAATTGGAAAAAATGAATTGGGTACTCTAAATTGTTTTTTAAGAAGACAAACATAAAACCAATTACTGGTTCAGGATATGGAGAGTAAAGCTCAACAGAGACATGGTAGGAAGCTACAAATGCCAATTATAGAACTTTGGAACATTAATTTATGGTGTGCATTCTTGCTTGGGGCTAAATGTTGATTTGGTCTGAATGACCATTTATCCCTCACAGAAGAATGGCATAAAAGGTCTGAAGGATCAAGCTATAAAGGGTCTACAGCTACAGTTGATATGCACCATGCCCCAGACAACCTTACACCTTTCTGTTGGGAGGTTCAGGATTTACAGGGCTCAATAATTGCAGTCATTACATCAGTGCAAGGCTGGGCTCCAGTCTACTCCAAAGGAAGCAACCTGGCAGTGCCCTGACTGAGCTTGATAGCACCTATCTGTACTCACCCAGATTCAACCTTGTACTCATCCAGATCCAACCCCCGTTGTGGGTATGCTGCCATGCCTGGTGCAATGTGGGGGTGGTGAGGGTGGGGGGGGGGGGGGGGGGAGAGAAACTAGGCTGATCTTCAAGGCTTTGCAACAGCTGCAAAGGAGGACCTGGGTACTGAATGTCTGGGATGAGGGCAGCCCAAAAGTTTTATAATGACTCCCAGCTTGACGATGGAAGCGTAGGAATTGCGGGGTAAGGCTCCATCATGTCTCTGAATCATTTTCCCACAGACACAAGGAGGAGTGCATGATTCAGGCAGCATTGCCTTCTCCTCGGCTTTGACATAACTGAGAAGAAGAGGAAGGACCCATTGCTGTTGGGCAGGACAAAGGACAGAGCCTTGTCCTGAGGAACATGGGCTAGCAGGGCCCCAGAAAGACGCAGAAGCTAAGAAGGAGACACCACTTTCACGGGGGGTTGGTGCGAGCCATGGGTGTACCAAAGATATCTTTCTTACTGCAGATGATTGAGAAACAGTGCTGTCGACACCTTCGCTTGTCAAGGGATGTGGTGGCTCAAAGCTGCCACATCCTTCAGGAGGATCTGACTCCAGAGGGACTGGAGGGCTATCTGTTGTCTGGTGAATTATCAGATATTTTGACAAATTTATTATTGAAACGTTTACCCAGGTGCCGTACATATGAGAAGAACAAAGGTCAAAAACAGGTTCGTGGGTTAACCCAATTATATTCACAATTCTCCGATTTCTTTCTCGCAGCTGCTCCATGCAGCTGGCTATTGTTGCAGCCTTGCTGCTGTAACTCTGTTTTCTTTAGGTATTACAATCTTCAAAATCAATCACACAGAATATGAGCCAGACTCACAGCTGAGCTCTAGGTATCACCCGCACTTAGTAAAGGAAGCTGGTCAGGCTACGATTACTTGGCGTGGATATCTTGTTCTGTGAGCTCCAAACTCGCATTCCAATGTGTTCCGATGTTTCTTCTTTTATACAGATTCTGCCAGCACAGAGTCATGATTCACACTCACATCTGGCCTGAGTTATGTTGGCCCATCAAGACTTAAACTCATTAATAGAAATAAACAGAATACTCCTGTTCAGCCAAGGTGATTCAATCAAGATCCATTGCCCTCTGAAACACTCTTGTCTGACCAGATATTAGCCCATTATTGAGTCTGATAGCCTCTTTGTTTATCATTCATCCTGCTGCAAAGTTCATCACTTCTGTCTCAAAGTTAGTTATTCAAAGCATGGTCTTTTGTGGATAATCACAAAGTGCGTAAAATTCCACAAAGTGATAATGAGTTTCTGTGTTGAGTGCTCTGGCAGACGGGCAAGGCCTTATTTAGATGACATCAATCTCAGAGTGAATAGTTATCATCTTGTTTAATGATGGTCTCATCCTTGGAAGGTTTGGCAGCCTATGGAGCATGTGGCCTTTCAGTCATGGAATAAGAAATCCACCCACTCTCAAACTGAACCAAGTAGATATGGTACAGTCCTTTCAATCATCAGGCCAACATTTCATTCCCTACCACACCCTCCAAGAGAAGAGAACAGCACTGCAAACATCAGTGCACTAATGGCAGTATACCTGGAGCTTTGCAAGGCACCTCAAGATGCATAATCGTCAATCTCCAGCTCTCTCTTGACTGTCTGAGGACTGATGTGAATTCAGACTACAGCATCTCTCCAAACACCAGCATTCATTCATGAATAATGTTCCGGCCTCATCCATGTACTGAGACCCCAGCGTGAGATCACTCTTTGTTTAGGACACTGTGATCTATCACTCTCAGTCATGCATGTGAGCCTGTGAGTTCCACAGAACCCCATCAAGGTCGGCCTGATACTGAGTGACAAACCCCAATGAGGCAGACATACTGCCGAGACCCTCAGCCATGGCCGTCATCGACTGCGCGACATTTTGGGCACCTTCACTAATGTTGCTGACATCATGCACCAAGCTCCTCACTGCGGTTGCCACCTTAGCAGTGTTGGCCTTGGTGCTAAGCATTGCCATCTCCTGTGCCGTAACCTCTTTGACTCCTCCAAGCGGCTAAGGATCTGCTGGAGCGACACTGACATCTCCCCCTGAATATCCTGATCCCTATCATCTCAATCAGCTCCGAGTACCTCTGTACCACAGGCTCAGCATCAGGCTGGGACCCAGCTGGGACCTGGGATCCAGCAGCCCTCCAACTGCTGTCTCACCTGGGGGTTCCTGCCTCCACCTGTTGTGCATCATCAACAGTGTGCTGTTCACCAGATTGTGCCCCTGAAGCCTGACCACTAACATTTCCCACTGAGGTGTGTGTATCTGCGCTGGTGGAGGGTGGGGATGACAGCAGTGCCGCAACTATAACAGTTGCATCCTCGGAGCTTTCCTCCGAGATGTTCTCCTTGGAGTCAGGAGAGGGTGCCGCTCGGGATGTGACAGCGCCATTGGCTGGAGGATCTGTGGGAGAACAGGCATGTGGTCAGTGGGAGGGATGGGTCAGTTCGTAAGGCAAAAACAACTCACGTGTGATAGGTCCCCTGGGTGGGGCACGCTGATTCCTCACCTCTTCGGCGTCCGCCAGCCTCCACATGGGTGACCGCCCTGTCCTTGGCCACCCCAGTCAGCTCCAGGGTACGCTCCTCAAAGGAGATGAGAATTCTTAAGGCCGGCACCCCCCGCCAGTTTGGGCCCCCTCCCGATGATTATGGGAGAGCTTTTCCTGAGGAGACACAGAGGGGGCATCGTTAGCCGCAGGCGTTGTTGACAGTGATGGGCGGGGATGCAACGGGAGGGTTGGAGGGGTTGAAGGAGTGGTTTGGGTGGGTGGAGGGTTTGGGGTTGCATAGGGTGTTGGGGTGGATGCTCCCTTTTGCAGTGGGGGGGAGGCGGCCTTGAAAGGCCACATACACACTCGTGCTGCCCGGTATAGGTCGTTCACCTTCTTACGGCACTGGAGGCCAGTTATCCTGGTCACACTCCCTGAGCTGACAGCTGCTGCCACCTCATCCCAGGCAGTACTGGCGTTCTTGTGGATAACCCCATGGGACCCTCGGTGGAACAGGACATCCCTCCTGGCCTCCACGGCGTGTAGCAGCCTCCGCAGGTCTGTATCCCAGAATCTTGGGGTTGGTCTCCTTGGCGTCATTATTGCGAGTTGGCTGGAGTTGGCTGAGCAAGTGCAATATAAGTGCAGCTCAAACTTGTTAGCGGGGAGGCTGGCGAGCCCGTTCCCAGCGAATCAGTTGGCGAGCCTTCATTTGCGGCGAGAAGCCCATGAGGCCTCGTTAAGTGGACCAATTATCGTTGAATTGCATTGCCGGCCTCGCTGGGCCGAGCACCAGGAAGATCACGGTAATTCCCGCTCTCTACCTGTGGTGGTATGTATTAGGGGTCATGTGGGACCTGTGAAGCGGAGATGCTATTGGCTGACAGGTCCCGGGTCCTGGTTGGATCTGCCGACTTCTGGCTCCGCCCTGAAGGCGGAGTATAAGAGCCCGAGCTTCTCCCCGCAGCTTCATTCTGTCGCTGAGCTGCTGGGGACAAGTCTTGCTTAATAAAGCCTAGATCGACTTCATCGCTTCTCGTCTCGCGTAAGTCATTGTGCACTACAATTTATTAAGCAAGCTTAAAAGACTATGGAGCTTCGGATCGCCCCGGAGTGCCTGCGGATCAGCCCCCACGCAGCGAACTCGGCGGCTGTATTCAAACACTGGCAAGCATGCTTTGAAGGCTACCTCTGAACGGCCCCCAGCCGGATCACAGAAGAGCAGAAAATGCAGGTCCTGCATTCGAGGATAAGCCCGGAGATTTACTCGCTTATAGAAGACGCAGAGGATTTCCCGACGGCGCTCGCATTGTTGAAGGGCATCTACGTTCGGCCCGTGAACCAGGTCTACGCGTGCCACCAACTCACGACGAGCCGGCAAAGTCCCGGAGAATCGCTAGAGGAATTCTACGCCGCGCTGCTAATTTTGGGACGAGGCTGCAGCTGCCCGCCGGTGAACGCGATCGAACACACGGACCTGCTAATTCGTGATGCATTTGTGGCAGGTATGAACTCTCCCCAAATTCGCCAAAGACTTTTAGAAAGAGAGTCGCTAGGACTCTCAGAGGCACGGGCCCTTGCAGCCTCTCTTGATGTGGCCTCACAAAACGCCCGCACCTACGGCCCCGACCACGCGGCAGCCCCTTGGACTCTGTGGACCCCCGTCGCGACCAACTCCCCGGCACCCCCCCCTCGCAAGCTTGCGCGGTTAAAGCGCCCGACCATCCCGGGGGGGCCCGCTGCTATTTCTGCGGACAAGCGAAACACCCCCGGCAGCGCTGCCCGGCCCACGCAGCTATTTGTAAAAGCTGCGGCAAAAAGGGCCAATACGCGGCAGTGTGCCGGTATTGTATCAATAGTGTCGGCCAGTCAGGCACCGTTCTTGAGAAGAACCAGTAGGGAACTACTGGAGCTGTACATAATAGTTAACGTGTTAAATAAAAGTTTATATTGCTCTCCAACTCGTTATGAACTCCTTTTGTTGCCCCTTGCAAAACAGTACTTATTCTTCAGGTTACCAGCTTGCTACTCAAATCAACCCAGCCATTCCAATCTCTGTAAGACAGTCAATTGATCCCCAAAGATTTTTCATTCATCTCCACATTCAATTGGATCAAAACTCCCAAATTCATTTTCCCTACAGCCAGCAGTGAAAGTAAATTATTCCATTATTCTAGGCTTGATTCAAATCTACCTTCCGTGATGAAAATGCAGCATGTACAAACTTCTTCCCTCCAACCTGCTGGTTTGGAACCAAAAATCAAAGATTCACACTTCTTACATGAATGTCTTTCATGACTTTGAAAAATGAAGAAAGTGCTTCACATCCTGTTAATACTTCCCTGAAGTCCCCTTATTGAAGGAAAATATATATTGGCCTTGGAGGCAGTCCAGAGAATGTTCACTGGGTTTATCCCGAGTGTGGAGGGATTTTCTTATGAGGAGAGGTTGAGTAGGTTGGGCCCGTGCTCATTGGAGTTCAGAAGAATGAGAGGTGACCTTATTGAGACATACAGGATTCTCAGGGGGCTTGACAAGGTAGATGCTGCGAGGATGGTTCCTCTTGTGGGCATAATCCCAGAGTAAGGAGTCACCCATTTAAAACAGATGAAGAGGAATTTATTTTCGCAGAGGGTAGTGAATCTGTGCGCTTCTTTACTGCAGAGAACAATAGAGGCTGCATCGTTAAGTATGCTCAAGGCTGAGATAGACAGATTTTTCATCAGTAAGAGAATCTAGGGTTGTGGGGAAAAGGTGGGTAAGTGGAGTTGATCACATCAAATCAGTCTTGAACTCGTTGAATGGCAGAGCAGACTCAATCGGCTGAATGGCCTGCTTCTGGTCTGAGGTCTTATGGTCTCTGAAATGTAGTCAGCATTGTAATGCAGGAAAGGGATGTTAATGTAAGCAGCAACCTCCTCTAATCAAGGGAAGAGTACCAAGGATACATGGGGACCTGCCTCAAGATGAGCGCCAGTGTTGTGTCACTGAGGTTCCCAGTTAGTGTTAAATTACAGATGCTTTAAGCTGTTGGCTTGTGGTCACTGAAGCTGACGTGTGAAGGCTCGCAGACAGCCATCAGAGTATGGAGATTCACAATCTGAACTTGATTTGAATCTAGTTGCGAATATTCTCATTTCTTTCCTTCCGATACAAAAGCCCAAACTAATAAGCTGAAGCACACATCTTTGCAATAAAAAACTGTAGGAATCGTGGAAAATTAAAGGCGCAAATCAGCATTGCCTCATGCTATCATTTGGTGCCAGACAGATGAGATCAATTTAAAAATCTCTGCAGTATATATTTTGGTTCCGCTTTAGATGGACAGGGAAAATGTGTTTCTAAAATTGGCTTCAGCCAGCTGTATTCCCTGAGTGACAGTTATATGTTTGTATCGTGAAGACCACAGAAATCTTATCTCGGCTAAAGCTCAATAAATTTGAACTCAAGATCATCAAATTATTGGTCATGTGAAGGAGAGTGGATATTTTCTGTATAATTGTCTGCTCATGTCAAGTCTGGTTTCAATTGCTGTCAAATGTCAATAGCAAATAGATTGTAGTTGGCTAAAGGACCTACAGTTCCCAGCTAATCAGTTCCAGTATTGGACCTGTGGGACAGAATCGACTGATTAGCAAATGGGCCTTCTTTAACATTAAGGTAAAGGGAGCTGTACAATTGAGAAACAATCCTGCTGTTTCCCCAGCTGGCTGTTTTTCAGTGTATTCATCATGTGAGAGTGACAACCGGGAGTCATCCTTGTATAACATTAATCAGAGACTCAGTTGGAAGCGAGGAGCTAAAAAAAATATGATTGTGTCTCGACTTAAAATATTTTCAATACCTCCAAAAAGTAATTGTCCCTTTCTGTCTCTTCAACTTTCTCCAACTCTGCAACTTCTCGATCTCTGCACTTCTCCGAATATGGCCTCTTGCGCATTTCCCACGTTCATTTATACACAATTGGTGGCCAAGCCTCCAGCTGTCAATGCCCAAATTCTTTCCGAACCCTCCCCACCTCTCTAAAGCCCCCTCCTCCTTCTAGTTACCACTTAAATCCACCACTTTGGCCAAGCTTTTGACCGCCTGTCCTCGTATCTTCTTTTGTGGTTCAATGGCAATTTCTGTTTAATATTGCTCCTGTGAAGGTGATATATCAATAGAAGTGTGTTGCTCAAACTGAATGAAGGTTCCATGCGGCTAATTAAGATGTTTCGAGGTGTAGTCACTGTTGTAATGTAGGAAACATTTGTCAAAGTCTAGTATTTTTTAGCAACTTACTGTGTCTTAATTCTTCTATACATTATTTTACTTATGCTCTGTGAGGATTTGTCTCTAATCCAAAAAGCAAAGTAAAAGCATTTATTCATATTAATTCTTTGCTGTACAGCACAGGTAAAGGCTGTAGTTTCAAAAAACTGTCTCTGAGGGAATTTAGTGTGATATTGAGTCGATTAAGCATTGATGGTTCATGCATACTGGGGTCTTATTTATAAGAAGTGAAACATTTGGAATGCAAGATCTTGAACAAAATGTTCCCTTTTTGTGTAATATCCTCCAGTCCCACAGGCCTCAGACATTCCTGCACTCTTCTAATTCTGACCTCTTGAGCTTCTCTATACTTAGTCACACTACCAGTAGTTGATGCGTTACAAGGCCCCTGGATCTGGAACTTATACCCAAAACCCTTCAACCTCGTGATCTCTCTTTCATACATTGAGACAATCCCATCAAATCTTCCTCTTTGAGCGAGCTTTGGTCATCTGCCATTATTCCCTTTCTGTGGCTCAGTGTCAAGTTTTATGATGCTCCTGTTAAACATTGTTAGTTTCATTTTGTTAAAGTTGTTGCTGTCGGGTCTCAAGTTGGCAGCTGCAGGGCTACTTTCAGTGTTTGAGGGTTATCATTTTTTTTCTGATTCCTGCGAGTTGGGAAATTTCCCGACTCAGTCTACGTGCCTCGGTAGCAAAGCGCTGGGGCCCAGGCCTTAACAGGCCATTGTCAAGGTCAATTTGTCGATCAGACACTTGAAGGCTGGTGCTACTGCCATCCTCACCCCTTCCCCAACCCACCCTCAGGAAATAGCCTGTTTGGAGTCAGAAAGGTGGCTCGTCCGTCCCTGTCACTAAATTCTTCACCCACTCACCTTTATGCTGTACCCATCCATGGTTAAAAATCCTCCCCATTCTCTCTCCAAACAGAAGTTTCAGGCTCAAGCCTTAATATAAAATGTTTTTTTTTAAAGTATTTTCAGTCACATTTTTAACATTTTAACATTTAAAACACATAACATTCCAAAGTAAAACCAATACAAAACCCCAAACACCCCCCCCCCCCCCCACCACCACCACCCTAACCAACCTCCCCACCTCGCTCCCTAGCAGTTGACGGTAACCAGCTCCTTGAATTGTAGTATGAGCAAACTCCATCTCTTTTGCAACCCTTCACTCACCCACCTCAGAGCAAATTTCACATTTTCCATGTACAAGAGCTCCATTAAATCCCCCAGCCACACTGAGGCACAGGGTGGAGAAACAGACCTCCACCCCAACAGGACCTGCCTGCGAGCGATCAATGAGGCAAAGGCTAAAACATCTGCCGCCGCTCCCATCTGCAACTCCAGCAAATCTGTCATCCCAAATATGGTCCCCAGGGGACTAGGCTCCAAATCCACATGCAAAATCACTGACATGGTGCTGAAGAACAACCTCAAAATTTCTCCAACTTCAGGCAGGACCAGAACATACGTACGTGATTGGCTGGGCTCCTCCCACACCGCTCACAAATATCCTCCACCCCCTCAAACAACTGGCTCATCTTCAACTTTGTCAGGTACCCTCTGTACCTTCAGCTGTACCCAGCCTCGCACAGGAGGTTGAGGTATTCACCCTCTGCAGCACAGCCCCTCCTCCAGCACCATCCCCAGCTCCTCCTGCCACTTGGCCTTATTATTTTTACCTCACTGCATCCACATGGACACATTTAGAGCATATATGTACCTGTGGCTGTGAGATATCTATAGCACTTGTACACAACTACACAGATAGTTATGTACATAACATTTCATGTACATACGTATATCCTTGCATTTATACAAGTGGGTACCATCTGTGTTCTTTTTCTCTCTTTTTTAGCTGTTATTCTTTTTCCATGACACAATGATATTGGAAATGCAATGGCTGAGTTCTGACTCTCCTGTGGGAGTAAACCTAGTTAGGACTGAACTCCTAACGAGAAGAATTCAATCGTGGCACATGATTGAAAAGTCCCAACAGTCCTTCAATTGATCCAGACTGTAACTACACTCTGATTGTTGTTCTTGTGGCGTTGCTTGATTTGTGCCCAAATCCTGAATCAGCATTACCAAAGGCTCTCTTCTCCCCCCTTGCTTGCTGTGACATTGGTAAATGCTGTCGGAGAGGATGCTTTTTTGTAATAGCACACCAGATTAATCAAATCTGATTACTTTGTCTGACTTGACCTGTTGTTTAACGACCTAATGATCTGTGGCTAAAGAAGAGTCAGCCACACATTTAACAACCTCGCTAATTTCGCGTCAATTTCAGGAGAAAGACTGTTATTTCACCAATTAGACTTTTGGGTTAGATTTTAAAATTTCGAAAAGCACCATATTAAAAGTGGGATTGTCCGATCCAAAATTAGTATGTGGGCTATAAGGGCCCAGGGGAGTGGGTGGGTGAGCATAACATGGCACCGAGTTGGCATAGAAGGTATAAGGGCCATGCAGAATGGGTGGACATGAGTTGGCCTGGGCGATATAATGGGCTATGGGGAGTGGGTGTGTGCATAGGTTGACACTGAGTTGGCATGGAGGGTATAAGGGACCATGGCGAGTGGATGGGGAGATGTTTCACAATGTGAAATTATTAATTGTTAAAAGTTTGGATGCATCTTTTTAAGCTGCAGGTAGATAAACAACATGTCAAGCTGGTTAAGGTCACCTGGCTTGTTTATAACCTTAGTGAATAGAATCAAATGGACAAAACATTAGTTGTATTATGCATAAATCGACAAATCACAGTTGTTATGTGATGAAGTTAAGGGACATATTAGGCAAAAGTAGATGATCACACGGCATTGAGATATAAATGGGGAATTGAGATACAAAGTGAACTGATAAACAGGCCTATGTTGGGCTAAGTTGGTCAATTTTACATTGTGACTCACATCATTTGTTCATTGATGCTGACAATTAGCTTGACATTTTGAAAGCTTGTGCATGTTACAAAATGCATTAGTCAAAATAGAGCAACCCATTTAAGTTTCATCAGAGCCGGATTTCATGCCACAAATGAATCAAAATCATATTATCCTTTTGTGGATGATAGTGCTGCTTCTTAGTTTGCGAAAAACAAAATGCTACATTCCATCACCTTCCAAACAAATTAGTTTAAAACGTTTCTTAAAATTACAGAATGGATTAGTGTGAAATACAGCTAAATAATGTCTTTGATTTCCCATCTTCCAAAACAGCCCAATCAGGTCCTGTAAGCGGAGATAAATGACAGGTTCAGCTGGATGAATTGGCTGGAATTCTCTTGAATTTACATTCTTGCAGAACAATAGAGAATGTTAGCACAGAAGGAGGCCATTTGGTTCATTATGTGTGTCAGCTAATCATCGCCAGCAACAACAACAACTTGCATTTATATAGCATGTCTGATTTCGTCAAATGGTCCAAGTCCTTCACCAAGCCAAGGATGAATATATTCGGAGACGGACCAAATTGTGAGGTGAAGAAAGTGAGGGGTGCACACGAGAAAAACGAGTTACCTTGTTAAGTGGAAAGATACAGAGACCTTGGAGGATTGCAGGACTTGAGAAGCACAAGGTGCAAGGGTGGATTTGAACACAAGGATAAGCATTTTAAAATATAGGCATCGATGGTCAGGAGTCAAAACGTTTGCTTTGCAAACACAGGGGTGATGTGTGAACCGCACTTCGTGCAGGCAACAGCAATTTGGATGATCTTAATAAAGAGGAAGGTAATTCAGTGCCTGAGGAGAAATGAAAGGTCATGCTGATAGGGGTAAATGAAACAGAGTGGGAGGAGACCAATGTGCAACATAAACACCAGCATGGACCGGTTGCGCGATAGAGAGCTTACAACATCAAATCAGGAGATGTAATATATGCACCATCACGATGATTAAAGATAGATGGCTAGACGGGTGCAGTGAAACTGTACAGCAATGTATAGTTGTTGTGCTGGAACCTGTGGTTTATGTACATTTACTTTCCAATGAGCAAAGAATACATTCAATTGTATTCCTATCACTGTGCTGCCTCCAGTAGCGTGGGATATTTTTTATTCTTTCATGGGATGTGGGCATCGCTGGCTAAGCCAGCATCTAATGTCCATCCTGAGTTGCCCTTAATGAGGTGATGGTGAGCCGAGTTCTTGAACCGTTGACGTCCAATGCAGGTACACCCACATTGCTTTGAGGAAGGATTAGAGTTAGGATTTTGATCCTATGACTGAAGAAATGGCGATACATTTCAAATTCAGAATGCTGGGTGGCTTGGTGGAGAACTTGAGGGGGTGGTGTTCCCATATGTCTGCTGCCCTTGTCCTTCTAGGTGGTAGAGGTCATGTGTTTGGAGGGTGCTGTCGAAAGAGGCTCAGAGATGTGCTGCACCGCATCTTGTAGTTGGTGCACACTGTCACCACCGTGTATCAATAGTGGAGAAAGTGAATGTTTAAGGTGGTGGATGAGATGCCAATCAAGTGGGCTGCTTTGTGCTGGATGGTGTTGCGTATCTTGAGTGTTGTTGGAATAGCACCTATCCAGGCAATTGGAGAGTATTCCGTCACACTTCTGTGTTGTGTTTTATAGATGGAGGTGAGTTACTCACCTTAAAATTTCCAGCCTTGAACTACTGTTGTAGCCACAATATTTAAATAGCTGGTCCAGTTCAGGTTCTGGTCAATGGTAACCACCAGGATGTTAATAGTGCGGCATTCAGTGATGGTAATGCCATTGAATTTCAAGGGGTGATGGTTAGATTTTCTCTTGTTTGAGATGGTCATTGCCTAGCACTTGTGTGATGCAAATATTAATTACCACTTATCAGCCCAAGCCTAAATATTGTTCAGGTCTTGCCGCATATGGATATGGCTTGCTTCAGAATCAGAGGAGTTGTGAGTGGAGATGAACAATATGCAATCATCAGCTGATTTTAATGTGGAAGGAACGTCATTTATGAACTCCTGGTGTGATGCCTTGGAACTGAGATGATTGACCTCCAACAATGATAAATATCTTCTTTTGCACTCAGGATGTCTCCAACCTGTGGAGGGTTTACCCCCTGCTGTCCATTGACTTCAATTGTTGTTAGAGCTCTTTGAAGCCACACTCAGTCAAATGCAGCCTTGATGTCAAAGGGCGTCACTCTCACCTCACCTCTGGCATTGAGCTCTTTTGTTCATGTTTGGACTAAGGCTGAATTGAGGTCAAGAGCTGAGTGGCCCTGCTGGAACCCAAACTGAGTGTCCATGAACAGGTTATTGTTGTGCAAGTGCTGTTTGATGACCTCTTCTATTGCTTTTCTGATAATTGAGAGTAGGCCATTGAGGTGGCAATTGGTTGGGTTGGATCTTCCCTATCTTTCGTGGACTGGACATAGGTGATCAATATTCCACATTGTCAGGTAGATGCCAGTGTTGTAGCTGTACTGAAACAGCTTGGCTCGGGGTGTGGCTGGTTCTAGAACACAAGTCTTCAGTACTACTACCAGATTGTTGTCATGGCCCACAAACCTTTGCAGTATATTCCATTGGGCTGGATTCTCCGCACCACGACGCCGAAATCGCAGCCGGCAACGGGGCGGAGAATCCATTTCCCCGCATGGAATCAGCTCCGGCGCCGGTTCCCCGATTCACTGGGCCCCGAAAAGCGTGCCGCATATCGCCTACCTGCGGCCATTGCTGGAGGCCCGCCTCACCATTCTCCGCCCCCGACCAGCGGAAGCCCCAACGGCATGGATCTAACATGGTCCTGCCGGTCGGGATACTAGCATGGCGGCTTTGGACTCAGTCTGCGGCCACCCTGGTCGGGGGCGGGCCGATCGGAGGGCAGGGGGTGCCTTATAGGGGACCGGGCAATTTTTAGTTCGGCGGTCTGGGTCAGGCACGCAGCCAATTGGGGGCACTATGTTTAAGGTCCAGCTCCACGGTTTGAGTCCGCCATGGAGCACGACGCAGCCACTGGAGGCCGTCGTTGTGCGCATGCACGGCCTCTGACCCGGAGGTGTGGGGGCCCGTATCTGCAACAAAATCTGCTAGAGAACAAATGTGAGGTAATGCATTTTGGAAGGGCTAATGCAGGTAGGGAATATACAGTGAATGGTAGAACCCTCAAGAGTACTGAAAGTCAAAGAGATCTAGGAGTACAGGTCCACCGATCACTGAAAGGGGCTACACAGGTGGAGAAGGTAGTCAAGAAGGCATACGGCATGCTTGCCTTCATTGGCCGGGGCATTGAGTATAAGAATTGGCAAGTCATGTTGCAGCTGTATAGAACCTTAGTTAGGCCACACTTGGAGTATAGTGTTCAATTCTGGTCGCCACACTACCAGAAGGATGTGGAGGCTTTAGAGAGGGTGCAGAAGAGATTTACCAGAATGTTGCCTGGTATGGAGGGCATAAGCTATGAGGAGCGATTGAATAAACTCGGTTTGTTCTCACTGGAACGAAGGAGGTTGAGGGGCGACCTGATAGAGGTATACAAAATTATGAGGGGCATAGACAGAGTGGATAGTCAGAGGCTTTTCCCCAGGGTAGAGGGGTCAATTACTAGGGGGCATAGGTTTAAGGTGAGAGGGGCAAAGTTTAGAGTAGATGTACGAGGCAAGTTTTTTACGCAGAGGGTAGTGGGTGCCTGGAACTCGCTACCGGAGGAGGTAGTGGAGGCAGGGACGATAGGGACATTTAAGGGGCATCTTGACAAATATATGAATAGGATGGGAATAGAAGGATACGGACCCAGGAAGTGTAGAAGATTGTAGTTTAGTCGGGCAGTATGGTCGGCACGGGCTTGGAGGGCCGAAGGGCCTGTTCCTGTGCTGTACATTTCTTTGTTCTTTGTTCTTTGTTCTTTTACAATGGTTCACTGCTAGCCCCCTGCCGGGCTATGAATATGTGGCCCTTTCACGCCAGTTTTTCACGGCGTGGGGACATATTCCCAAAAACGGAGAATCCAGCCCCATACTTATTACAGGAATGCTTCCATTGGGAATGATGCAATGCTTTATACCTTGTTGCTGACTCTACCCCATATACACTTGGCAGGCTTGGATTCAGGTAGCTAAGTGCTCATATGCAAGAGTTGAGCACTGCATTTGGCCCAAGGCCAAATAAGATAGTGTTAAAGGAACTGTGCTTGTGTGAACTCCACCACTTTGATAGACTGGCCAGGATCCTTTCC
This sequence comes from Scyliorhinus torazame, assembly GCF_047496885.1. Classification (NCBI taxonomy): domain Eukaryota; kingdom Metazoa; phylum Chordata; class Chondrichthyes; order Carcharhiniformes; family Scyliorhinidae; genus Scyliorhinus; species Scyliorhinus torazame. The sequence continues at coordinate 65,237,191 of NC_092723.1, read as the reverse complement.
AAGTGAAAGGCTGCACAGGCCAGCAGGGCTCACTCTGTATTGATGCTCTTTACAGATGTGTACCTAAAATGACAGCACGATTTCTCTATTGTAACTAGCTACTCTTTCATTGATGTTGTAGCCCAGTGGATGAAGATACCACATGAAATTTCTACTCAGGCATGAAGGATATGGAACAGTTAACCTCAGTGCACAGAAGGTTTGAGGTAGCTGAAACCCTGACTCATGATTGGTTTGGAGAACGTTAACAACTGGACAATCATAGAATCATAAAATCATGGAGTCCCTTTGGCTGGTCGAGTCTGCAATGACCCTCCAAAAGAGCACTCTAACTATGCCCACACCCCGCCCACCCTATTCATGAAACCCCACCTAACCTTTTGGACACTAAGGGATAATTTACCACGGCCAATCAACCTAAACCTGCACATCTTTGGTCTGTGGGAGGAAACCAGAGCACCCGCAGACACGGGGAGAAAGTGCAAACTCCACACAGAGTCACCAAGGCCGGAATTGAAGCCGGGTCCCTGGCACTGTGAGGCAGCAGTGCTAACCACTGTGCCACTATGCCGCCTAAGTTAATTGAAATTATGAATCACCATCGGTTCCTGGCCACAATGGATGAAGCATTAATATTGGAACAATGCACTGAGCTAAGCACCCCTCACCGTGAGGGGATCACCTTATCTCCTGTAAACAACAGGGGAGGAGATAAGGGATTTTACATTTTGCATAGCATAGCAGATTAACAGACCAAGGTGAAGGGGTACGAAAGGCCAAATGGTCCAGCAGGCTGTTAACTCAATCCACAAGGCCTAAGCGTGTTAAAAAGTAACTGGGACACTATATAAAAAGGAGAACATCAAGGCTTCGGCACAGCAGTCAGTAGAAGAAGGACTGGGTCCAGACAATTCCAGATCCAACCAATGACCAGACATGTGGGTGATTGTAAATTTCAGTCAAATCATAAAGGGGTTTCTGCTGGAGTTTTGTGGGTTTAATAAACTAACAAGTTTGAGGTTGAGCCAAAACCTGTTCGTTACATTTATTTTGCTCTTTTAATTCCAGGGTTCAACATCACTATAAGGAGGAAAGGAATGGAAGACCTGTTAAGCACAGACTTGACAATACCAGACGCGGAATTTTCCCTGAAACCGGCAAAGTCCACTGGCAGGCACGAAAATCGGTGTTTAACCTGCCACAGCAGTGGTGCCGTTTTCCACCATATTGTACGCACCCATTCATCCATGGGTTTCACTGCCCTCTTGGTGGCAGGGCAGCCTCTGACTCACCCACACTTCTCTGACAGCAGAGCTCCTCCACCATTTAAAGGGTGCCCCTGCACAGTACTGGCACTCTGTCAGCTTAGTAAACCAATGGGATCCAAAGGGAGGAAACATACCGCCATCAAATTTAGTGATGCTCTCTGTGGCGCCTGCTGGATGCAGTGGAAGATTGCCGCAAACTCCTCTACCGCCACTCTCGGCGAAGATCCTCCACCAAGCTCACCAAGCTCACCAAGCCAGCATGGTAGTGGTGGTGCTGGTGAGTGCCAAAACCTTGTAAAAGAGGACAATCACCCAGTGCCACAAGAGGATGAATGATCTCCCCCGTTCTGCCAGGATAGATCCTACAACTTGTCCAGTTATCCACTTGTTATGCAGCCCGCAAAATTACGTTTATTTGCTGCTTGTACCTGAGTGGTGAAAAGTTTTGGAGCATTTGGCTCTTCTTCATGTTTCAGAGGCTCGGATGTCAATGGAGCTGCTGCAGAACTGGCTCAGTTGTGGAAGAATGCTGACTTTTAAAAAAATGTACTTTCATCAGCCTGTGTCGCTTTGCTCTTCCAGCCCTACGCACATTAGAACCGTTGCCCCAGGACTCCCTCAGTGCTTCCTTGCTCCCTGGCTCCCCCTGGCTCCAACCACACTGGAATCCTTGTCAACCGGGAAAAGTTACTTGTCTGTGATCATTCCTCCCCCAGCCCGGCCAAATCCGTGGTGCCACTTCCTTGTATCCCTACGAGGGATCTTAGCGAGTGCTGCACTAAGTTGTGTGCAATCACCCCCGAGACCCCCTCGAGGTTCAGTTCACCAGCTGCATGCCTTTTAAAGGCAGTTGTAAATCACGCTGTTCTGAAATCATGCTGATGTGTCATTTAAATTTGATGTGGGGGAGGGGGTGATTCCACCCTCTGGCAACAATAATGAGATGCAAATGAATTCAAATTAAGTTACTGATGCTCATTGGTGGAATAGGTGGGCCGTCATTGATTGGGGGAAAGTACAATCGCATCCTGGATTTACCTCACTGGGAAGCACGAACGACTAGAGCCTTCTCACGGGATTTTCCAATCATTCCGCCAAACACGTCCGCCCTGATCGAGCACATAAAATCCCAGACTATAGGTTGTATAGTGAAACCTTGTAATTCATCATGTTTGGAAACTGAGGGGTGATCTAATTGAGATATTCAAAATGATTCAGGGATTTGATTTGATACGGAGAAAGTATTTGAAGCTATGCCATTTGTGCAAAAAATCAGGAAGGACATTTTTAAACAGTGAGTAGTGGAAATATAAAATTGTTTTTTCCGATAGGCTGTGGGTGCTGGATCAGTTGAAATATTCAAGATTGCAGTTGGTAGATTATAGTCAGATAAGGGTGTGCCGTTCTTGGGACAGAAACAATTCATTTTCAGTCAGAGACATTTAGAATCAAGAGTGTATGAACATGGATCCTTTATTGATCTTATCCTAGCAGACCCCCACTGCTGGTACATGTGGACAGCCTCGTGTAGACAAAATGCACATTGCAATTTTCAAAATACTACAAAGAGTATCAAGGGGAATTACATTTAAGTGATTAAATGCAAAGGGTAATCATCAGATTCAGTGACAATATGTTTGTCAACATCATAGAAGGTTACATGGAAGGAATCAGGGTACCAGAGAAGAATGTGGATGGATGACATTAAACAAAGGTAAGATTACATCCAATTAAAAAGGGCTGCTAGAGATGGCGATCAGGAGATCATACGGAAAAGGAGCAGGAATAGATCAGTTGGCCCTTTGAGCCTTTACAAAGAACCATGATGAGCAACCGAGGATGATACGTGAAGAAGAGAGAGAGACTAACAATGAACCAATTGAATGACTCAGTAAATTCAGGGGCTAAATTACCTTTTTTTATGTCCCCACCTTCTCATTAATTGTTTTTCTGAGCTTCATTACACAAACAATTGCAGAGAATTGGCTATTGCAGCGGATGCCAAATGCTCGATTTGATTGTTGACGTGAACAGGCCTTTCCCAACACTGGAGAAAGTTGCATAGATACATAGAAGATAGGAGCAGGAGGAGGCCTTTTGGCCCTTCGAGCCTGCTCCGCCATTCATCACGATCATGGCTGATCATCCAACTCAATAGCCTAATCCTGCTTTCTCCCCATAGCCTTTGATCCCATTCTCCCCAAGTGCTATATCCAGCCGCCTCTTGAATATATTCAAAGTTTTAGCATCAACTACATCCTGTGGTAATGAATTCCACAGTCTCACCACTCTTTGGGTGAAGAAATGTCTCCTTATCTCTGTCCAAAATTGTTTACCCTGAATCCTCAGACTGTGACTCCTGTGACTCGCCTGGTCGGAGAATCGCCGGGGGATGGCGTGAATCCCGCCCCCGCCGGTTGCCGAATTCTCCGGCACCGGATATTTGGCGGGGGCGGGAATCGCACCGCGCCGGTTGGCGGGCCCCCCCCCCGGCGATTCTCCAGCCCGAATGGGCCGAAGTCCCGCTGCTGGAATGCCTGTCCCGCCGGCGTGGATTAAACCACCTCTCTTACTGGCGGGACAAGGCGGCGCGGGCGGGCTCCGGGGACCTGGGGGGGGCGCGGGGCGATCTGGCCCCGGGGGGTGCCCCCTCGGTGGCCTGGCCCGCGATCTGGGCCCATCGATCCGCGGGCGGGCCTGTGCCGTGGGGGCACTCTTTTCCTTCCGCCTTCGCCACGGTCTCCACCATCGCGGAGGCGGAAGAGACCCCCTCCACTGCGCATGCGCGGGGATGCCGTGAGCGGCCACTGACGCTCCCGCGCATGCGCCGCCCAACAAAGTCATTTCCGCGCCAGCTGGCGGGGCACCAAAGGCCTTTCCCGCCAACTGGCAGGGCGGAAATCAGTCCGGCGCGGGCCTAGCCACTCAAGGTTAGAGTTCGGCCGCTCGAGATGCGGAGGATTCCGCACCTTTGGGGTGGCGCGATGCTGGACTGATTTGCGCCGTTTTTGGCGCCGGTCGGCGGACATCGTGCCGATTGCAGAGAATTCCGCCGCTGGTTCTGGAAGTCAGAAAATGCGGAGTCAGAAAATGAAATCTACAGCTGTGACGTTTAAATAACTGTGTGCATCTGCAATCCAATGATTCCCTGTTGCTACTCTTATATATATTGGACAGATTCCAGTGTATTAGAAATGACTTTGGAGCAAACACTACAAACATACATGATAGAGAAACTGCATTATGTTGACAAAGAGCATTATGATACTATAACTTGTTTCAAGAACAGTCAGCTTCATTATATAAACACAGTATTTGATACTTTAAATACAAGATTGTAAACTCTGATACATTCAAAATGGAATCAACTATACATTTTTAATTCATAACTTAAGTAAAATGGATCAAACAGGTAATACCCCAGTTTCGCTGATATCCAATACATGTTACGCAAATATCCCTGTTGGAAAACAGCTCAATAGCTTCAGCTAGTTTTGGTCAGCAAAAAATATGACCTTCATTTTGTCACAATTTACATTGGCACCAGTGGCCAGTTCGAACTACCTAAAGGTGCTTTGGGGTATGGTTTGGAGGGGGCCGGTGGCACTGTGGCACCGTGGCACCGTGGTTAACATGGTGACACAGCGCCAGTGACCTGGGTTCAATTCCAGTATTGTCTGTACAGAGTTTGCACATTCTCCCCGTGTCGGCATGGGTTTCCTTTGGGTGCTCCGGTTTCCTTCCACAGTCCAAAGATGTACAGGTTAGGTAAATTGCCCCTTAGTGTCCAGGAATGTGCAGGTTATTGGGATGGGTTTACGGGAATAGGGTGGAGTAGTGGATGTGGGTAGAGTGCTTTTTTTGAGGGTCGGTACAGACTCGATGGACCAAATGGCCTCCTTATGCACTATTGGTATTCTGTAGATTTTATGGGCCGTGGCTCTGAGGGGCCAAAACCTGGAAGGAGAAAGAACACATGGGAAAACAAAACCAGGGCATGTGAGAGTGACGCTCCCTCTCCATCGCAGGAAAGAACCTGGTCATCAGGTGCAAGGCACTCTCGGTGCTGCTGAATGTGGCGCACGTCTGGTCCAGTCTTCACTCCTGCACTGTGACAATCATCTGAGCCTTCTTCCAGTTTGTCCAGACATTGAAATTGGACTGGGTTCACAGGGATCCCTCTGTTGTAATATGCCTTTAATGGATAACAGCAAGCCATCACTAGAAGGGAAGTGTGTCATGTGATCCAGCCTCAGTTTCACTATGGCCTATGAACAAATCACAGCAAAGACATCTATGTCATTGATGTCTTCAAGCTTCTTACCTTTGTATAGCTGGTCTGATGTGCCTAATCTAAATAAGTGAACCTGCAACATATTAAACTTATGAGTGGTTGGTGACTTTTTATCATATAAAAACACAATATAGTGTTCAGTGGTGATCAGACAGTATAACAGAGAGATTAATTCCAGGCACGTCATGGTGAATAGATTTAAATTGTGCTAAATAGCATTAGATCTCCCTCAACATTCCAGTCCAACCTCAATGGGTTTTTAGCATGAGAGAATGTTGAAATCACGGCTTAGTGAGTGCACAGAAGATTTTGAAAACACGGACCAGGATAGTGCTTAAGTAAAGAGCTGGTAAACAGACGGAGGACCCCTTGTGGTGAGTTTGCAGTGCATAGCCTGTCAGTTCAGTAAGTGAGACAGTGCGTCAAGAGGACCCACACCAGATTAGGTCAGTCGGCAAAGGCGAGTGACCAGGGTGTGGGCCAGATGGATAGTTAGTGAGGGTGAGTCAAACAAAAAAAACTGTCATAAAATCATGCCAGAGGAGGCTGCGGTTATATGGCTAGCCTCAAATGTTGGTGAAAAATAAATTTAATAAAACAAGGAGAAATGTCAAAGGAATATTGTCAAAATGTCTACAAAATTTCCCAGTTTGAATTGGGGTGCAGCTGACCGAACATCCACATTGAAAATGTTTAAACAGTGTACAGAGCTATTGTTTCTTCAGTCAGCAGTGTCTGAACCAGACAAGGAAATCGTACAAATTCACCATTTGGGAATGAAGATCCACACAGGCTGAACACCTCAAGATTAACAGAAGATGAGTTAAAGATCCCAAAAGATGGACTACATTGGAAGGCCGGTTCAGAACCAGTTTAATCTGCCATATTCATTGATTAGAGTTCCTGTCATTTCGACAACAGCCGACAGAATCCATTGATCACTTTGTCAAAAGACATCGAGAAAAGGGTGCTGTGAAGAAAGGTGGTATTATTTTTTAAATCTTGGGATTCTACTTTGGTATTCTGTGAAGGAGGCTTGTTTGTCTGAGTTTCCGTCTTTGTAAACTGAAGATATTTGGGTTGCAAGGTTTACACATGTACTTGGAGTAAATATGGACAAGTTGAATCTTTCATAAGTAAATAAACTGTGAGCAGAAATTTGTATCAGGAGATAAGGGATGATTTAGATTTATAGCTGTTAAATTTCAAAGGGGCGTAAAAAGGGGTTACAACTTGGAAAAGGTTTTAACTAACTAAGTCAAGGTTATGACATTTTATTTGGCCTGAAAGTGGGGGCAATACGGAAAACATAAAAGATTTTAATATTCTGGGAAAGGTAAATTTCGAAGAAGGATAAGAACAATGGAATCAAAATGAAAGGGAAACAAATTTAAGTAGTGATGTGAGAGATGCATTGGGAGTGGCCATGTCAGACCTCCTGGAGTCCTTCTATGTGCTGGAAAAAGAACTGAAGACGCAAAGTGAGTCAACATTCAGCCAATCTATAAAGTAACAATTTATTTCAGAAAGCAGTTTTAAATCAGCTACCCAGTAAAGCTCTAAATGTCTTGGGATCCTAAACAGCAATCTAGTGCCTGAAAGCTGAAGTTCCACAGCAGAGTAGAGTAAACTATCATGTGGTATGCCTTACTTGTATTTTTATACTTAAAAATTTCTAAGAGATTGTGCACAAAGGGATGGTTATTGGTGAGTCTAACCAAGTGGGAATTCTTTTGGGGAGAAATGTTCTGTAGACTAATTTTAACTGTGTAAATGTAATCTTATGTGTTGACATTTTCTTTTCTTTTGTTAAAACATAATCTAATTTAATATTTTAAATCCCCAAAAGGTATTAGTGGAGTCTGTGGCTTCTGACTTCAGTACACTTATCTTCTTGTGGTCAAAATATAAAAAGACAAGAGTTGTGACAACTTACCAGGTTTCCCCATGGGATTTGGTTTGTGCAGCAATTACCACCTGCTGGATTATAACAGTATGTACTGTGATTTTTTTCAACGCATAGTGAGCAGACAGAATTGTTGAGTTGGTGATAGCATCTACTCCTGTGGAAGTATCCCAAAAAGATCTGCTGGATCAGTCCAAAACATATAGCATCAAAGAGCTATTCAAGGATACACATTAGCACAGTGCAATCTTCACAGCTGACTAAACTTAAAGATCCCGAATATAACCTCAATTGTTGACACACTCAATAGAACATCTAAACCTAGCAAGACTTGTGGAAGTTGTGGCCTTCCTCATACATCAATTAATGCCCAGCTTTTCATCAATTCTACAAGGCGTGTGGCAGAAAGGGCCATTGGGAGCGGCATTGCACTGGAGCAAAGGTTGGTGCAGCTACAAAGAGCGATGCACAGATTCAAACAGACTGTACATACAGTTACATTCAGGCAAGAAGAATGGACATGCAGTATCCCATATGCGAGGTGACTGACAAACCAGAAAATAATGATGCTGTGCACACCAAGACAAAGAGCGGTGAACACATTTTTCACACCATCAATCACATAGAAAAGATAGACATTGTCTGAAGTGTTTGCCGAGATTCAAATTATTTGCCCTAAGAAAGTTGGCAACTACTCATTATTGGTCTAGGTTGAATCAGAGGCAAATGCCAACATACTACCTTTGTGAGTTCTGAAAGAAATGTATCTACAGACATGGAAAACCAAGGTGAATGCTACGAATGTGCAACTTTCAGCATACAACAGTTCATTAATTCCATATGCAGGTCCGCAGTCCTGAATTGCAAATGCAACCAATCCTCTTGGGTGTTACAGATGTTCTACATCGTGGAGGCTAAAGGCCCAACAATGGTAGGTCTAGCAGTACGTTGTGACCCCGCACTAGTGACAATCCATTGAATCTGCTGTATGACAGGTCGACCTCAGAAACCACTCCTATTGCCACAGTTCATCATCTAACATGGACATATACAGAATGTTTTGACAAAATTGGCAGTTTCAAAGGAGCTGCAATGTTACACTTGCAGGAGAATGCAAGTCCATCAATTGATCTGGTACATTTTGCACAGCACAAATACCAGCAGCTAATAGGATAAATTATGAAAAATTCGAGATATATTTATTGAATTCAAATTTCACCATCTGCCATGGAGGGATTCAAACCCAGAATTGCCCTAGTCCAGTGACAATACCACTAAGATTCCACCTTGTGGCCGAATTTGCAGCATTGTATCTCTTCTGAAATGCACTCTGTGGCCAACCCTCGAAGCACTGAGCTTGCTCCAATATCTTTTGCACCTGGGAGTGACTTAAGATGCATGAGTCATGTGAGTTCCCTGGGTACTTGGCACAAATATGCAGGAACTACTCTCTGTGATCACAAATTATCTGAATACTCAGAGAGTGAAATTGTTTTCTATTAATGACTATAACAGGCTTCTGCCAGGGAGCTCTCAAGGCCAGATGTGTGCAGTCGATGATGCCTGTACTTGAGGGAAGCCCGAGATCACAGCAAGTCCCACAGCTCTGGCAGCCTGGGTTGCTTCAGCTATGTGGAACTGCGAATAAAGTGAATTTTATTGAGGTTTCTCACCACCCTCATGCATTTATGTATTGCCGATTGTGAGATTCCGCAAAGGTTCACAGCGGAGCCCTGGAAGTATGTTCTTGCAAAATGTTCAGTGTGGTGGTAACCTTCAGAGCAACTGGCACTGGATATTCTCAAAGTCCATTTGGCGTGCGATCCTCATGGAAAACATGGCAAATATGAGCTGTCACATCACGAGACAAGCAAAGTCTTTCACTCATCTTTATATATAAAATGTGTCTTCTGTAGACCCTTAGTTGCACCAAGCGTCTTTGTAGATATGGCCTATCCTTGTTGGCAACTGGGACTTCCTACGGCCCCATTGGCTCTTGTTCTCCAGGGTGATGTGCTTCCCTGGGTTGTGCCAGTTGGCAACAGGTGCTTATTCTCCTCATTCTAATCAAAGCTATCAAGAAGACAGTGTTGCCTGCAGGCTACATTCTCCATTCCTGTTGGGATCTGTGAACGGTTACATAGATCATAGAATCCCTATTGTGCAGAAGGAGGCCATTCGGCCCATCAAGTCTGCACCGGCCCTTGGAAAGAGCACCCTGCTTAAGCCCACGCCTCCACCCTATCCCTATAACCCAGTAACCCCACCCAGCCTTTTGGACACAATAGCATGGCCAATCCACCTAACCTGCACGTTTTTGGACTGTGGGAGAAAACCGGGTCACCCGGAGGAAAGCCATGGAGACACGGGGAGAACATCCAGACTCCACACAGATAGTCACCCGAGGCCAGAATCAAACCCCGATCCCTGGAGCTGCGAGACAGCAGTGCTAACCACTGTGGTACTGTGCCACCCTAAAATTGAGCAATTAATGGTAGTTTCAGTTGAATGGGTTTGGGGGGGGGGGGGGGTGAGGTTGAGACTGAAGCAACAGTGCTAACCACTGTGCTAGCATGCCACCCAGCTATAGGAATAAAATAGAAAAGCAGGAAAGTGTTCCTGCAATTGTTCAAGGGATTGGTCAGACTGCACCTGAAGTACTGTGTCCAGTTTTGGTCCCCTTATTTGAAGAGGGATGCATTTCCATTGAGGCAGTCCAGAGGAGGTTCACTAGATTGATTGCAGAGATGAGGGGCTGGATTTTCCGCAGACCCGCGCCGAAATCGCGTTTGGCGCAGGGGCGGAGAATCCAATTCCACGCCGAAATCGGGCCAGGCGCCGGTCCGGCGATTCTCTGGGACCCGGGAAACGGCGTGATCGCGGAGTACTCTGCGTGGCTGGGGGTCCATTGACAGAGGCCAGCCCAGCAATCTTCCGCTCCCGACCAGCCGGGTTTCCGACAGCGTTGTCCTAACCTGCTATTGCCGGTCGGGATGCTCGTGTGGTGGCTGCGGACTCAGTCCGCGGCCGCCCTGGTTAGGGTCGGGGATCGGACAAGGGGGAGGCCTTATAGGCGGCAAGAGGACAGATCCGCGCAGTCAGTTCCTCGGGCGTGCGGCCAATCGGGGGGCTCTCTTTTCTCGGTGTGGCTCCGCGGTCTGAGTCCACCATGGCACTTGCGCGGCCGCTGGCCGCCGCCGCCGTGCGCATGCGCGGACTCAAAACCGGAAGTGCAGGGGCCCGTATCCACAGCTAAAGCTGCATGAATTACTCTGGGTCCCAGCTAGCCCCCTGCAGGGCATTGAATCAGCTCCACTTTTTCCCAGGAATCTCCAGAGTAAAACGCCAGCATTGTTATGCAGGCGTGGGGACATAGTTCCATTTGGGGAGAATCCAGCCCGAGGGGTTTGTCTTTTGAACAGTGATTGAGCAGTTTAGGTCCACACTTTCTTGAGCTTAGAAGATTGTGAAGAGATCTAATTAAGGTATATAAGGTGACAAAAAGGTACTGAAAAAGTAGATGTAGAGCGGATGCTTCTTCTTGTGGGGCAATTTAGAATGAGAGGTCTAGTTTTAAGATAAGGGGTAGCTGATTTAAAACAGAGATGAGAAGAAATTACTTCTGTGAAAAGGTTGTGAATCTGCGGAATTCACTACCCTAGAGTGTGGCAGATGCTGGAACACTGAGGAAATTTAAGGAGGATATGGACAGATCTTTAATTCGGAATGGGTTGAAGGGTTATGGACACTGGGCAGGAAAGTGGAATCAAGGCCGAGAGGGGATCAGCCATGATCGTATTGGATTGCGGAGTGAGCTCAAGTGGCTAAATTGCCCACTCCTGGTTCTTATATTTTTATGCTCTTATGACTGTGCTGAGGAATGCACTAAATCTTGGGGCAGTCATTGCAAAGGCTCAATGGGGAGAGCCTCCTGACTAATGTCCAGCTACCATTGTACATCGAAGGGCTGGAAACTGTGTAAAGCAGCTTGACAATCTATCAACCTCACAGTGACAATCTCCCAAACTCGCAGTGACAGTCTACCAACAGTGACAGCCTGCCCACATCACAGTGATAATCTCCCAACCTCACGGTAATAATCTCCCAACCTTCGTGATAGTCTGTCAATGCCACAGTGACAGTCTGTCAAGTATACAATGACAGACCACCAACCTTGGCAACAACTTCAGGTAAACTGAGCATGGATTAACATTGAGCATAGCTTGTTGAATATACCTCCACCTCGTGACATAGTTGTTGCTCAGCACTAGTTTCATATCAATTAAGTGAAATTAAAGAAATTAAAGAAATAAATACACATGTTCAATGTGATGACTAATTTTTAAACAATAAAAATAGTTTTGTTACAGTGGGATTTTTAGAACACAGGTTTGGGCACTCAGAAGCAAAATGATTGGAATCTTTGGGCGGGATTCTCCATTGGCCAACGCTGAAATCAGGAAATGCGATTGGGCGGAGAATAGGTTCCAACGCCAAAATCGCAGCGGGTGCCGATTTGATGCCAAATCGCAATTCTCCGTCACCTCGACAGCGGCGTCAATGTATTCTGGAATGCATGTACAGTAAGCACCGTTTGCATATTATTAGCGGGCCTGACCCGGTATTCTTTCTGGGCCTCCGCTATTCTCCTTCACCAATGGGCTGAGTCCCTGACGGGGCGGTTCACTTGTGCTTTTAAAAATCATGAAAACGGCGTCGTGGCTGCTGAGGGAGAGAGAGGAGGTGGGACAGAGACGAGAGACCGTGGTCTGCCGGGCCAGACACCGGTCGGGCTGGCTGGGGTGGGGTGGGGCCCTGCCAGGGCCGAGATGGGGGAACAGATCGTGCGGCTGGGGTGACTCCTCCCCACCGGACTGGGGCAGTGTCCAACCACGGACCACCATTACCACAGCCTGCAAGGCAGCCATCTTGCTGCGTACCCACTGACCACCCACCCTGGCCCTTGATTCTACAGAGTGACAGCAACCATATAGGTGCCCCCATAGGGGAATGCACCATGCTAACATGTTGGCCTTTCACCCTCTACAGACAATGGATATTGGAATACTACCAGCAATGGTGGCCTTCCTGCTGGTCGCCGCAGCCCCTGGTGATGCCCTGCTGCTGTAAGAGCTGGAGCTGCTCGAGGAGGAGGAAGCTGCAGCAGCAGAGCATGTAGCAGCGAACTATGCAGCAGAGCGACAGGAGGCAGCTGCCCAGGATGGAGATCCGGCCCTCCAAGAGGCCGAGGAGGAGGAGGTGCTAAGGAGGCGACGCATCATGTCTCGTATGTACCAGCATCAAGCACGGTTATTCAAACACCTACCGGACCGGACATGCCATCAAAGACTCCGGCTGAGCAGAGAAACAGTGCGACATATCTGCCAGATGATGGCACACCTGGCACTGCGGGGGTATGTGGGAGGACACCCACTCCCAGTGGCCGACAATGTGATGGTCGCCCTGAATCTGTACGCCACGGAGTCCTTCGGGGCGCCGAGTGGGGGTCTGTCCATGATCTCACAGACCTCAGTGCACAGGGGCATCCATGTCGTCACAGAGGCCCTATATGCCCAGGGTGATCAATACATTCATTTCAACATGGACCGAGCCCACCAGGATGCCCTGGCAGCGGGGTTCGTCTGCATCAATGGAATGTCCCAGTACAGGGGTTGATCAACAGGATGCACGAGCACCTGTAGATGACAAGCGGCTCTACACAAACCGAAAGGGATGCCACTCAATGAACGTGCAGCTGATTTGTGACCATCAGCTGTGCATCATTCACCTCTGCGGCTGATACCCAGGCAGTGTGCACGACGCCTTCATTCTGGCAAACTCCACAATGGTGCCCATACAGCAACCGTACAGCGTGATCGAGTGGTGCTTCAGCCTCTCTGGGCCTGGACCGCTCTGGAGGGGCCCTCCAGTATGACACTGAGCCCGTCGCCCGCATCGTGGCGGCCTGCTTCATCCTCCACAAAATCGCTCCTGCCGTTTGTGCGCGACCTTCTCCTGGAGTGGGGGGAGGGAACAGAAAATGACAAGAGTTAGACAGTCCGACACAGACAGCCCAGGGGGTGGGCAGCTGATGGGCTCAGTGGCCAGATCACCCGGCCATGGCAACTGGTAAGGGTACCGTCATTTAGTGTAGGGCGGGGGTTCATCTGCCGTCCAGGTGGGAGGAGGGTGTGGGGTTACAGGTGTGTGGGATGGTGGTTGGTACCATGGGCACGGTGCTGCCTACTCACCATGGCCGCCCTGAGGAGGTTGAGCAGATTTTTGAGGCACTGCTGCCCGGTCCGGACAACAGTGCCCATGGCGCTGACCGCCTCTGCCACCTGCGCCCAGGCACGGCGAACGCCGGGTATGGGGTCATCCTCCTCTCCTCCACGAGGTCCAGGAGGGTCTCGAGCTCTGTGCCAACAAACCTTGGGGCTCCTCTCCTCTCAGCCACCTTGTTGGCTGGGATGGTGTGTGTGTGGGGAGTGAAGTGTGTACATGCGGCTGCAGCTTGTCAATCATGAAACTAGCGAATCCCACACCGTTTCTCATCAGAATCGATTGTGTTCCATGTGCCGCCTGTGCTAGTCCCTCAACAGTAGCGGAATCGGTCCAGGTGTGGCACCAGTTTTGCTGTCATGAAAGTCCACGAATTCTGCATCGGCGTCAACATTTAAGGCTGGATTCTTCTGCCCCGCCCACTGCAAGAATGTCATGAGCGAGATGCCGTCAATGGAAAAATCCATTGACTTCAGGCAGGATTCTCCAGTCGCCGGGCTAACGCGGCACAGAGAATCCCGCCCTTCGTCTCAGAAATGGAGAATCCTGCCGCTTTCGCATGCTTGGCTTTTAATCCAAATTATTTTGGGTTGTTTCGGAGAAATTAAAGTTAGCAAACACCTTGGGCTGGATTCTCCGATTCTGAGGCTATGTCCCCACGCCAGCGTGGGAGCGGTGGCGTTTTACGACAGATGAAATGGAGTAGAACGGCCACCGATCCTCCATTTGGCTGGGGGCTAGCATGCCGGCAGCGTAGAGCTGCTCTACCTGCCGATACAGTCCGGAGAATTGCCGGGTCCATGGTCACGCATGTGCACAGCGGCGGCCTGCGGCAGCCGTGCTGTGCTACATGGCGGAGGCCGCTCGCGGACCCGGCCTGTGAAATTGTGCCCCCCCCCCCTTGGCTGACTCGCAGGTCTCGGACCCCCCGCCCCCACCGTGTCCCTAGCCCCTGATAAAGTCCCCCTCCTGCTCACGGATCGGCCCTCCACCGACTGTGGCAGCGTTGGACTGTCTCCTCAGTCGCCACACCAAGTTCCCGACGGGTGAGACCATGAGAGACCCACTCCGTCGGGAACTCAGTCGGTCGAGGGGGAGGGAGCATCGGGGGGAGGGGGCGGGGGGGGGGCCTCAGGCAATGTCCTGAGGCCGTCGATACGTGGAGGGGACGGAGCATCGCAAAAGCGGCCCACCCCCGATTTGATCAAGAAGTTTGATTCTCTGGCCGATCGCCGAACGCGATTTCGGCATCGGCGACTGGAGAATCCAGACCCTTATTTTTTCCTCATTCTTTCAACAATTGTCTCAGAAAAAAATCTTGTCCCATATTGAGTTATTGCTCCTGAATGAATTTGTTACAGTATTATCATATCCAATTTCCAGTTTGAAGATTTAATCGTTAATTAGTTTGAGTGGGATTCTTTGGATTAATCCTGGAAAAGTCAGCAATTATATTTACCAGATTTGTAACTCAGCTTGTAAATGGTCTGCATAACCACTAAGGTTAGCTTTGGAGTTGTGGGAGATTTATGGATGTGATACAGTTAAGGTAGACTGTTATGATGTTGGAATACTGAAGTATGGTGCATATTCAAAAGGTCGCCAAGGTGGAATGCCAGTAAGCATACTTTCTCCAACGAGGGCAAGTATTTGCCATAGGTGAGGAATATTTGTTAAAAGCAAGGAAACTGCAAGATGTCTGGAAATTAATGGCTGTAATTCTCCGTCCATTTCCCGCTGGTAGTTCACCCCCCCCCCCCCCACTCCAGGGGTTTCCTGGCGGCAGGGGTTGGCTTCTACAGGATATCCCATTGACCAGCAGCGGGAGTAGAGAATTCCACAGCCAGTGAACAACGCGCCGCCAAGAACAATGCGGCTGGGGAAATGGAGAAGCCTGCCCAATGCTGTTGCAAAGATAATAGGTGTGTTGCGTGCAATTTCCGACCTGCTAGCTCGACATTTACAATAAGAAAGACAAATATTGAGTTCAGAAGTTCACGAACCTTTATTTATAGGCAATAATTCTAAACCAATAAGGCTCCGTGTCACATAAATCATTCCTTCATATTTATTAGAATTCATTGTGGATTTAGCAGAGTTGGTGCTAAATACTATGGAACTTGATTTTTAAAGGGAATTTCATTTGACAGCAAATGAAAGACTTGCTCTAAAATAAATGCTCTTACGATAAGGGACAATTGTTGTAAATTGGACAAGAAATTGTCGCATTATAATCTGCAATGAATGTAAGAAACATTTGCAGGTATAGACCATGTCTGGTCCCTCAAGTCTGCTCCATCATTTAATACAGACATGATTGATCTTTGGCTCCAACTCAACTGTCCTATCCTCTCCCCATACCTCTCAATTTCCTGAGAAATCTAAAATCTATCTATCTCAGTTTAAAATTATTCAAGATACAGTAAACCACTGTATTGTATTATACCTGCTGTATGTAACATGCCTGGGCTTGCCCCTGCTGGCTCCCCCTGTGGCTCCTCTCCTCGGGCTCGGGTATAAAGGTGGCCAAACTCTGGCCCTGCCTTCAGTCCAGGGCCGGTTGCCAGCAGGTATCTTTAAGCTAATTAAAGCCACAGTTTTGCTCTCATCTCGTCCTCTGTCGTTATTGATGGCACATCAATTTAATTAGCTTAAAGTTTTAAGATGGACCAGTCACTCAAACCTGATCGCCTGGAGCTGGACCCCCAAGCAGCCAATGCCATTACCACGTTCGAACACTGGCTACGCTGCTTCGAATCCTACATCGAATCCTCCGCCGTCGCCGAGACCCACAACCTGCGAATTCTCAACTCCTGGGTGAGCCCGCAAGTATACCTTATTATAATGGACGCTGCCTCGTACGCGGATGCGATAACGCTGTTGAAAGGACAGTATGTCAGGAAAGTCAACAAGGTGTACACTAGGCAACTCCTTGCCATGAGGTGACAGCCCCCCGGAGAATCGCAAGCTGAATTCCTGTGCGCATTGCGGGTACTCAGCCAGAACTGCGATTGTAAGGCGGTATCGGTTATCAAGCACACAGAGTGGTTGATCCGGGACGCCTATGTCGCAGGCATAACGTCAAATTACACCCGCCAGCGCCTACTAAAAAGGGGTACACTCGACCTCCAAGAGACAGTACAGCTTTTGGACTCGTTAGAAGTGGCCTTCCACAACATGGATGCCTTTCCATCTGACCACGAGGCACCCTCGTGGACGTCGTGGGTGCCACCATCACCTGACCTGGGAGCGCCGCAAGCCTGTGCCGTGCAGCAACCTGCCAATTCCGGAGCCCCCCAAAGCGCTACTTCTGTGGCCAGGGTAAGCACCCCAGACAACGCTGCCCAGCGAGGAGCGCGGCCTGCAACGGGTGCGGAAAGAAGGACCATTTTGCTAAAGTCTGCAAGGCCCATCCTGTTTTTCAACCCAGCAGCGCTGCGTGTAGCCCGTGGAGGCGGCCACCTTCACCGCCACTCGCCAGGTGCGACCCCTGGGGCCACCGTCTTTGAATCGCCCCGCCTCCCGGAACCCCTGCTCACCCGATCGGAAGCTGGCCTCCGCTACACTCGATCAGCACGCCCACCTCCCGCAGCTCACCTCCATCACCCTCGACCAGTCTCGAGCGCATCACCTCGCCAACTCCATGATGGCCATCCGGATCAACGGCCACGAGATGACCTGCTTTTTCGACTCCGGATGCACAGAGAGTTTTGTTCATCCAGATACGGTACGGCGCTGCTCCCTCCCAATCTTACCCGCGACCCAGAAAATCTCCCTGGCTTCCAAATCGCCTACCGTGGAAGTCCGTGGGTACTGTGTTGCAACCCTTACAGTACGGGGCGTTGAGTACAAAAACTTCAAACTCTACGTCCTCCCACAACTCTGCGCTGCCGTGCTACTGGGTCTCGATTTCCAGTGCCATCTCAAAAGTGTTACCTTGGAGTTCAATGGACCCCTGCCCCCCCCCCTCACCGTCAGTAGCCTCTCGACCCTTAAGGTCGCCCCACTCCCGCTCTTCGCTAACTTCACTGTAAGCCCGTCGCCACTAGGAGCAGATGATACAGCGCTCGGGACAAGGCCTTTATCAGGTCGGAGGTCCAGCGAATCCTGCGGGAAGGGATCATAGAGGCCAGTACTAGCCCCTAGAGAGCCCAAGTGGTGGTCGTCAAGACTGGGGAGAAGCACCAGTTGGTCATCGACTACAGTCAGACTATCAACCGGTACAAGCAGCTCGATGCGTACCCCCTCCCCCGCATATCTGACATGGTCAATCAGATTGCGCAGTACTGAGTCTTCTCCACCATTGATCTGAAGTCCGCGTACCACCAGCTCCCGATCCGCCTGGAGGACCGCCAATACACTGCCTTCGAGGCAGATGGCCACCTCTATCACTTTCTCAGGGTCCCCTTCGGCATCACCAATGGGATCTCGGTCTTCCAACGGGTGATGGACTGAATGGTTGACCAGTACGAGCTGCGGGCCACGTTCCCGTATCTGGATAATGTCACCATCTACGTCCATGACCAGCAGGGCCATGACACGAACCTTCGAAAATTCCTCCACACCGCCAAGCTCCTTAACCTCACGTACAATAAGGAGAAATGCGTTTTCCGCACAACCCGCCTAGCCATCCTTGGCTACGATGTGGAAAACGGAGTCCTAGGGTCCGACCCCGACCGCATGTGCCCCCTTCTGGAACTTCCCCTTCCCCATTGCCTCAAGGCCCTGAAGAGATGCCTGGGGTTCTTTTCCTACTATGCCCAGTGGGTCCCCAACTATGCGAACAAAGTCCGCCCACTCATTAAATCCACCCTTTTTCCCCTGACGGCTGAGGCCCGCCTGGCCTTCAACCTCTTCAAAGCAGATATTGCCAAGGCCGCAATGCACGCAGTAGATGAGTCCATCCCGTTACAGGTGGAGAGCGGTGCGTCCGACTTTGCCCTGGCCGCTACCCTCAACTAGGCGGGCAGACCCGTGGCTTTTTTCTCCTGAACCCTCCAGAGCTCCGAAATTCAACACTCCTCCATCAAAAAGGAAGCCCAAGCCATAGTGGAAGCTGTGCTACATTGGAGGCATTACCTGGCCGGCAGGCGATTCACTCTCCTCACTGCCCAACGGTCGGTTGCCTTCATGTTCAAAAACACACAGCGGGGCAAGATCAAGAATGACA
Source organism: Scyliorhinus torazame (assembly GCF_047496885.1). Lineage (NCBI taxonomy): Eukaryota > Metazoa > Chordata > Chondrichthyes > Carcharhiniformes > Scyliorhinidae > Scyliorhinus > Scyliorhinus torazame. The sequence goes on along the minus strand of NC_092723.1, from coordinate 65,218,271 downwards.
AGATCCTAAGGTGGAGGATCGAACTCTCCACCTATAATTATGATATCTTGTATCGACCTGGGAAGCTCAATGAGCCCCAGATGCCCTATCCCGCGGTACATGTACCAGCGCACAAGTAGACCGACTTTGGGCCCTCCACAATGACGTCTGTCACCCGGGGGTCACCCGGTTTTTCCACTTTATCAAGGCCCGCAACCTGCCCTACTCCATCAAGGAGGTCAGGACCATGACCAGGGACTACCAGGTCTGCGCGGAGTGCAAACCACTCTTCTATTGGCCAGACAGAGCACACCTGGTGAAGGCATCCCGCCCCTTTGAGCGCATCAGCGTCGATTTCAAAGGGCCCCTCCCCTCCACTGACCGTAACGTGTACTTCCTCAACATCATTGATGAGTACTCACATTTCCCTTTCGCCATCCCATGCCCTGACAGGACCTCTGCCACAGTCATCAAGGCCCTACACGGCCTCTTCACCTTATTTGGTTTCCCCAAATCCATCCATAGTGATCGGGGTTCCTCCTTCATGAATGATGAGCTGCATCAGTACCTGCTTACCAAGGGCATCGCCTCAAGCAGGACTACCAGCTACAACCCACGGGGGAACGGACAGGTGGAGAGGGAGAACATGACGGTCTGGAAGGCCGTCCTTCTTGCTCTATGGTCTAGAAGTCTCCCTGTCTCCCACTGGCAGGAGTTCCTTCCCGATGCGCTCCACTCCATCTAGTCGCTCCTGTGTACCGCCACCAATGTGACCCCTCAAAAGAGAATGTTTATCTTCCCACGGAAGTCCACCTCAGGGGTCTTGCTCCCATCCTGGCTGATGGTCCCAGGGTCCGTCCTCCTCCGGAAGCATGCAAGGAGTCATAAGTCAGATCCCCTGGTCGAAATGGTCCGTCTCCTCCATGCTAACCCCCAATATGCCTACGTGGCACACCATGACGGGCGGCAGGACACAGTCTCCCTTCGGGATTTGGCACCCACAGGTTCCCCAGCGACCATCACCACTACCCCCGACCCTACACCTTCTCCCTCCATTGCTACCCATGGTGCACCAGGGCCACGGCATACCTGCTAGTCCCAGTGCATGGCACGCCAGAGCCTCAGTGTCCGTCGCCAGGCACTCATCTACTTGGTGATGCAGAAGATGACACGCTCCTGGACACGCAGGCCTCAACACTTCATCCGACACCAGTATCCACACCACAGCCGGGACTGCGGCACTCACAGCGGAAAGTCAAAGCCCCCGACAGACTCGATATATGAATGTGGTAAACCACTGTATTGTATTATACCTGCTGTATGTAACATGCCTGGGCTTGCCCCTGCTGGCTCCGACTGTGGCTCCTCCCCTCGGGCTCGGGTATAAAGGTGGCCAACCTACGGCCCTGCCTTCAGTCCAGGGACGGCTGCCAGCAGGTATCTTTAAGCTAATTAAAGCCACAGTTTCACTCTGAACTCGTCCTCTGTCGTTATTGATGGCACATCAGTACCTACAACCTTCTGACGCAGAGGATTCCAAATACCTATCTGAGTGAATAGGTTTATGTTCATCTCTGTCCTAAAACTGGCCCCTTATCCTGATATTGCCCCCCTGCATATTCTAGAATCCCCAGCCAGGGAATCCAGTCTCTCAGTACAGAATAGGGATAAGGGACCCTGGAGACAGGCATCCAGGCCCGACAAACATTAGGTGCTGCGGTGCCGTGGAGGCAGTCATTACGACTGTGGGGGGCCCCCCATGCATCATGGGATTCCCCAAAAGAGGACGAACCCCACCCTCTTCTGAAGCCTTCCAAAGTCTGTGAGCTTTAACTGGGCAGTCTTCTCACAAAGCAGCAGGCCCCCAGCCTGGGTAAAATGCCCGCGAAGGTGGGATGTGGCCCTTAATTTGCCACTTAAGTGGCTCAATTGGACTCCCAGTAGGCGGTTGACCTGCCTGATTTCCAGCCATTGTAGTGGAGAAACATTGGCACCCGTGAAGCCTTCCAAAGCTATTTTGCCAGCTTTCTCCTCTGTCCCTGAACTACTGCCGCCAGCCTGAAAATTGAGGCTGGACAGAAAACGTCTGGAAGTAACTGGTCACTCAAGGGCCTCGGTTGGGACAATAATGCAAGACTGGGACGGGGAAGGTGCAGCCTAGGCCTCACCCATCCCACTGTAAGATTGCTGAGAGGTCGGGGATGGGCAAGAGCCCAGTGGAAAGGCCATCGAAGAATTGTACGGCGACTACCCACTGACAAATTCACCGACAGGGGAAGGTCAAGTTCTGCCTTCGCTGTGTCTGTAACAGAATTATTTCACTGTGCAGAAATGATTTTCAAGTGGGAACAGGAGTGAAAATACTGATAATATAAAAATACAAGTAAGAGAAGCAAATTTATGGGTAGCATGGTAGCACAGTTATTAACACTGTTGCTTCACAGTGCCAGGGACCCGGGTTCGATTCCCGGCTTGGGTCACTGTCTGTGCGGAGTATGCAGGTTCCCCCATGTCTGTGAGGTTTCCTCCGTGTGCTCCGGTTTACTCCCACAGTCCTGAAAGACGTGCTGTTAGGTGAATTGGACATTCTGAATTCTCCCTCCGCATACACAAACAGGCGCCGGAGTGTGGCGACTAGGGGATTTTCACAGTAACTTCATTGCAGTGTTAATGTAAGCCTACATGTGACGCTAATAAAAACAGACTGGGGATTGAGCTGACTAGTGGAAACATTTGCTTACCATGGACGAATTTCAGATGGTGAGACTGAGGAGGGGGAGTAAGGGTAACTTGAGCTTTGGTCGCTTGCTTTGGTTTTACTTTGCTGACGGTACTTTTCTATTCTGTAGGAATCATGGACCAAACGGAACAGGAATAGGCCACTCAGCCCCTCAAGCCTGTTCCACCATTGAGTTAGATGATGACTGATAGGTACCTTAATTTGTTTGGAACAATCATGTCTTAATGACAGTAACAGTTTCCACTTATGTAGCCCCTTTAACATGATCAAATATCACAAGGCACTTCCGTGAGAGTATTATCAAATTTGACATGAATGAATTAAAGAAACGGCAAGAACAAGTCCGACCTGCGGGATTGTGCTAATTTGACGTTATGTTTGAAAGTGTGCGGTAGCAAACCACTTTTTATATCAGATTTGTAATTGATAGTGAACAAGTAACCAGAATAATTTATGATACTTCATACATTTGAAACACCCAATTCTGCCCAATTTCCTGTTCCGCTGCATACTTAATTCCTTAGACCATCTTGTTAAACACTCTTCCATGTCTGCTTGGAAATACGGCTTTGAAGCAACAACAAATCTATTTCTTTTCCCAACCAGATATTCAAAATAAGAATCATAAAAAAAGTCAGCACAGTTTGAGTACAGTATTTATAAAAGAATTAAGCCCATAAAAACTGAAGTCGTCAAGAGCTTTATTAAAACCATACATCATCTCCCACATAATCAATCTCATTTAGTTACACAGAAATATTACTGTAAGAGCTAGTGGCTCGTATTGTCAGTGGTATAAATCTTTCTAAACATGGAGGGCTAATTTGTATAACACAGCACACCATTCCGCACCCCCCATACCCGCCCCCTCTCCCCCGCATCCTGCCTGCCCCCTCCGCTTCCTCCCACTACCCTCCCTATACCTCTAAAATAGATGTGGGGTTTGTTGCTTTATTATCCACAGTCCATCCATTCCATTGCAGGTGGCATGTTATATCGGTGCTGCCCTGCTGCTTTCCATGTTTGCTGTGTGCAGTCAGCACGACCCACACTGTCCATTGACTGCAGGCATCACCAGGGGGCCTGATAGCATGAGTGGTGATTCCAATGAAAGCCAGCCTGATCCTTTTAAAGGGGAGGTGAATTGTGGCTGCAGGAAGTTGCCATGTTGGGTGTTCCGATGCACAAATGATCCAACATGGCTGTAGATGGTACAGCTCTGTTTTATTGTCTCAACAATGACAACTACTAACTGCTGGCTTGGGTACGTGCTTCACCAGCTAACCTGTGGACCCAGCCCTATCACTATCTTAGTGAGACACTCAGCACATGGTCTATGTCTGAGTGGCACGCTGTGAGCTCTGTGCTCTGAGCTATCTCCTGGTAGAATGAGCGGGAACTGTGGTGTTCCCTGTTTTATAATGTGTGTGCTCTCACTGGTGATTGGCTGCGATGTTATGTGTGTGCTGGTTGGTCCAACCACCTTTCCATCAGTGTGTGTGTGATTGCACCATGATATGTTGATGTGGATATCATGACATCCCCCCCTTTCACAAGGATATGTGCCTACATGCTAATAAATAGAAATGTGTACTGAGTGCATCTGAGTAGGTGTGTGCAATATTTACAACATGTACATGAGGCTAAACTATATACAGAGTAAGGTGTCAGGTGCAACAGAGCAATGAGGTTGTACCAATAACAGAACAATTGCAATCAGCAAACGTCGAGAGAAAACTTCTGGAACAATGAATGACAAGAAAAGAAACTCGTTAACAGTATTGTAAAACAATTCAGTGAGTCCAATGTGCTAACAGGCTCATAAGTCAAGTGTCTCAGGTGGGTGACGAATTCGGGATGACCGCCTCAAGGGTGGGTCAGGATCCACCGGCTGAGGAATGGGCCTGGTCACGGGCGAGAGAGAAATAGACAGAGTGGCAGGAAGCTCAACAAAATCAACATCAGGGACAACAGGAGGGCGTGGCACCGGTGCATGATCTCGTAGCGAGCACGGACTCAGACGAAGGGCCCGCCGATTTTGGCGGCGATTGGAGCCATCAGGCATGCGAACCAGGAATGTGCGGGGAGCCACGTGGCGGAGAACCTCGGCGGTTGCCGACCAGCCACCCTCCGGTAGGTGTATGCGTACGTTGTCTCCAGGCGCCAGGGCAGGAAGATCAGTCGCCCGAGCGTCATGTGTCACTTTCTGCTAAGCACGCTGTTGTTGCATCCTTCGCAGTACTGGAGCATGGTCGGGGTCAGGAACATGAATGGATGGCACAGTGGTCCTGAGGGTGCGACGCATCAACAGCTGGGCTGATGAGAGGCCCGTGGACAGTGGGGCCGAGCGATGGGCAAGCAGGGCTAAACAGAAGTCAGATCCAGCATCAGCAGCCTTGCAGAGGAGCCGCTTCACAATGTGGACTCCCTTTCCGCCTTGCCATTCGACTGGGGATTTCAAAGGGCTGGACGTCACGTGCGTGAAGTTGTATGAAGTGGAAAAGGAAGACCATTCTAGGCTCGCAAAGCAAGGCCCGTTGTCAGACATGACGGTGAGCGGAATTCCATGCAAAGGTTTCTTTGCATGCCCGGATAACAGCTGATGATGTCATGTCGTGCAGGCGTATGACCTCCGGATAACTTGAGAAGCACTCAATCAGAATGATGTAGTCCCTGCCGAGCGCATGAAAGAGGTCCACGCCCAGATTCGCCCAGGGGGACGTGACCAACTCATGGGGCTGAAGTGTCTCAGGGGGTTGCGCCGGCTGAAACCTTTGGCAGGTGGGGCAGTTGAGCACCATGTTGGCGATGTCGTCGCTGATGCCCGGCCAGTACACAGCCTCTCGGGCCCTCCGCCTGCACTTTTCAACTCTGAGATGGCCTTCGTGCAGTTGTTCGAGGACAAGCCGGTGCATGCTGTGTGGGATCACGATCCGGTCCAACTTCAAGAGGACACCATCAATGATGGCCACGTCGTCCCGGACATTGTAAAATTGTGGGCACTGCCCCTTGAGCCACCCTTCCGTCATGTGGCGCATTTGATGTCAGCTGTAGAAGGGAGTCAGCCGCAGTCTCATGGCGAATGTGGGCCAGACGTGCGTCAGTGGCCGGCAGATTAGCGGAAGTGAAGGCTACTTGTGCGTCGACCTGACAAACGAACCCCTCCGAGTCGGGCGGTGTGTTAACCACCCTGGACAGAGCATCAGCGATTACCATGACAGAAGTGATATAGGAGTCAGTTCAAAACAGAATCTGCGCTGTGAGACTTTGAGAAATAGCTGAACGTGCAGACAAAGAAATTCCAGGTTTTCAGACAATACACAGGAAAAGGGGAAATGGTGAGGCCTGGGCTATTGCTCTAGAAACACGGGTTCCAATCCCACCATGGTAGCTGGTGGAATTAAAATTCAATCAATTAATCTGCAATTGAAAGCTAACCTCGGTAATGTCGACCGCGAAGCCACCGCCGATTGCTGAAAAACCCATCTGGTTCACTGTTGCCCTTTGAGGGACGAAATCTGCCGTCTTCACCGGTCTGGCCCACACACAACTTCAGACCCACAGTAACGTGCTTGACTCTTAAGTGCCCTCTGAAATGGCCCAGCAAGCCACTCGGTTCAAGGGCAAGTCTAGGTGGGAAACAAATGCTTGTCTTGCCAGCGATGCCCACATCCCATGGAAGCATGTTTAAAGATCCCAGCATATGACGTAGACAGATGGGGAGACACCTGAGCTGGATGTTGACTCTTCGATGTGAGGGTAATGGGGAAGCCCAGTAGCAAATAAGGAAGCCAGGTGTTTGATCGGAAAGTTTGTCAGGGTTGCATGAGCAGCACCAACTGCTGGATTTTGTGGGCATGATAACAACTCACATCAGCCTATTCCAGATGCAGCATTTGAAGAGATTCTCCTTTGATGAAAGGTAAAGGGTTTTGTGGATTTCAGTAGAGCAAGGAACTGCAGCAATGGATTCACAATGTTGCAACACCTCACGTTACTAATGCTGCATGCTGTTAGCATCCACAAAGAGATACTCTTCTCTGCCAACCAGAGGAGGAGGCCGGCCGGCCTCAGAGAACAAGAGGGTGTGGCTGGAGATTAATGAGGATGCCAACAGCAGAGTGTTGTGATGCTCCTCATATAATGCTCAAAGAGGTTTAATGATCTAACCTAATGACGGATGCTGCTCATGCAACCCTGACAAACTTTCCGATCAAACATCTGGCATGCCACACTTGGGGATATCCTAATTTGCATCTAATCCCAATTCCCCTCATTTGTCCTTCTCAAACCTACTCCTGAACATCACTCCTTATACCAAGTAACCTTGGTATCAACCCCTCTCTGCCTAGGCACCTCATCACATCCCAATCTGATCATTCATCACTGACTCTCACCCTCAGCTGAGTGCAATATCCCCCACAGTGGCCTTAACTCCTACATTTTCCCGATTTTCACCCCAAACCCACAATCTCTTTGACTAACGAGCTGCAGATAGGGTAAGCACACACATCTTGATTTCTCCTGCCCCCTCATCACAATCCAATTCTTGACCCTTGTACAGTTCAGATACTGAAGACCTGAAACTTTCCCAGTCAGACAAAGAGGAAGAAGAAAACAGTGAAGATGAAGAGACACCGTTACTTGATCCTATTCCCACAGACACCAATTCAGAGACTGACACATATGTTAGGCCCGAGGACAGAGGAGGGACCTGCACCTGGTGAGACAGTTGGCACAAGCGTTAAGGAGGAGAGAAGATAATCAGGTGCGAGCTCACTGGAATGCAAGGCCATGCAAAGGTCCTGCTCCAGAGGAGTCAGATGAGAACTCCAATGAGCTACAGAAGTAGACTGATGGGTGACGGAAATGATTAGGAATCTGCTACAAAATCTGTGTTCAGTGTCAAGGGGCATGGAAATGTTTGGCTTCCACTTGGCACAATGCTTTCTGTAGAGCTAGGATCCCATCCTTTCCAACATGGAAACACCTCTATCTTCACGATGCACAATCTGATGCCTGAATACAGCTTCCTTGCAGAACTAAAAGCTTCCACCAAATGTCTGAGTGATATAGTGGAAGCGGTTTTCATGCTCAGATCAAGGCCGTTGCACTTCTGGATAGCACTGTTCAAAGAAGCCTCCGAAGTCTCACAGCAGTCCATCAATCTGCTCTGCAACAGATCAGTAGGATTGTGGAGGTGCTTCCTGAGGAAAGCAGCCGTGGTTCCATGAAACACAAACCTGCTGTCATCTCTCAGGATGACATTTTTTTCTGCTTCCGACCCCTTGCTGTTGTCTGTCAGCAGCCACCCTGACAGTTGCAGCCCAGGCCGAGATGGTGCAGACTGAAGCTGGACCCTCTGGGCTCGGTGCGGGTCAAGCTCTCCAAGGACATCTGCGGTCTCCTGAACTGAGGGCCAGCAACTTTCACCACCCATGTTGCAGCCATTGGAGAAGCACTTGGTCAGGCAAAGGCTCAAAAAATGATAGATGCTAAGGGGATGCACAAGGGTGATTGGTTTAATATCAAGTGCATTGTTTAAGTTGCGGCTTGATAGAATACTATTTGGATGCGTATTTACTTTTTGTTTTTTGATGTCAGAAAGAGGATGCTGTGGCGATCATAGGCTGAGGAAAATTAAAGCATATGAGACTGTTGGTGAGTGGGGAGGTGTGGTTGAGGGTCCTGGCATTGTTCATGATCTGATCACATGGAGTCTGTCTCTGATATGCCTCCCTTCCTTTTCCTCTTCCTCCGCTTCCCGCCCTACCCCCCCCCCCTACTTTCTCCCCCTCTCTCTTGCCCATCACTTCCTTCTCCCCCTCCTCATGTTCTTGGGCCTCGCCGCCTCATTTGAGGGGTGATGGAAAAGAGCTGTTCCCTCATAAGGACTAGTTTGTGAATCTGACATGACAACCGTTCCGCTGAGTGCTGCAGGGCTCTTCCAGAGTGCTCCAGACAGCAAAAGCATTGCTCCAGGATGCCACTATCCAAGCTCATACGAGGCACATGTAAGGCAACATGCGTGCCATCAAGGCAGACTTCACAATGGCAAAGCCTGAACTCTATGTAAAACCCTTGTGCCCACTCCTCTTTGTCTCGTGTGATGAGTGCATGTTTCTCATTGCCTCAGTGACCTCGCTTGTACAGCAATGGACTGCAAATTGTGGGATGTCATTTAAATATTTAGAACAATCTTCTAGCAACTTGTTCTGTTCTACATGGGCCTCCCTTCATTCTCCTGGCCATGTTTATTTCCCCGCTGAAGCCCTATCAGGTTACCCATGTCTAGAGGAAACTTCTTTCATCACAATATTTTAAATGACAAAAAAGTACAAGGAAACCAACCAGCCTCACCAGTCCCTGTATTCAAATTTTTGCCAAGTGTGGGAAAGCTCAAACGCACAATTACATCAATATCAAGACAAAAATAATCCAGTAACGTGCCTTCAAAATAGAACATAGAACATAGAACAGTACAGCACAGTATAGGCCCTTCAGTCCACGGTGTTGTGCCGACCATTTATCCTAGTCTAAGATCAACCTAACCTACACCCCTTCAATTTACTGCTGTCCATCTGCTTGTCTAAGAGTCGCTTAAATGTCCCGAATGACTCTGACTCCATCACCTCTGCTGGCAGTGCATTCCACACACCCACCACTCTCTGTGTAAAGAACCTCCCTCTGACACCTCCCCTATACCTTCCTCCAATCACCTTAAAATTATGTCCCCTCGTGACAGCCATTTCCACCCTGGGGAAAAGTCTCTGGCTAGCAACTCTATCCATGCCTCTCATCACCTTGTACACCTCGATCAAGTCACCTCTCTGCCTTCTTCGCTCTGGTGAGAAAAGCCCTTGCTCCCTCAACCTTTCTTCATAAGACATGTCCTCCAGTCCAGGCAGCATCCTGGTAAATCTCCTCAGTACCCTCTCCAAAGCATCCACATCCTTCCTATAATGAGGTGACCAAAACTGGACACAATATTCCAAATGTGGTCGAACTAGGGCTTTATAAAGCTGCAGCTCTTAAGGGCTTTGTGGCTCTTAAACTCAATCCCCCTGTTAATGAAAGCCAACACACCATATGCCTTCTTAACAACTCTATCAACCTGGGTGGCAACTTTGAGGGATCTATGTACGTGGACCCCAAGATCCTTCTGTTCCTCCACACTTCCAAGAATCCTGCCTTTAACCCTGTTTAATTCAACATTCAAATTCGGCCTTCCAAAATGAATTACTTCACATTTATCAAGGTTGAACTCCATCTGCCACTTCTCAGCCCAGCTCTGCATCCTGTCAATGTCCTGTTGTAACCTGCAACAACCCTCAACACTATCTACAACTCCCCCAACCTTCGTGTCATTGGCAAACTTACTAACCCACCCTTCCACTTCCTCATCCAAGTCATTTATAAAAACCACAAAGAGCAGAGGTCCCAGAACAGATCCTTGCGGGACACCACTGGTCACCGATCTCCAGGCGGAATACTTTCCATCCACTACCACTCGCTGTCTTCTTTCGGCCAGCCAATTCTGTATCCAGACAGCCATATTTCCCTGTATCCTATGCCCCCTAAGTTTCTGAATGAGCCTACCATGAGGAACCTTATCAAATGCCTTACTGAAATCCATATACACCACATCCCCTGCCTGACCTTCATCAATGTGTTCGTCACTTCCTCAAAGAATTCAATGAGGCTTGTGAGGCATGACCTGCCCCTCACAAAGCCATGCTGACTATCTTTAATCAAACTATGTTTTTCTAAATAATCGTAAATCCTATCTCTCAGAATCCTTTCCAATATTTTACTCACCACAGACGTAAGACTGATGGGTCTGTAATTCCCAGGGATTTCCCTATTCCCTTTCTTGAACAGGGGAACAACATTCGCCTCCCTCCAATCATCCGGTACTACGCCAGTGGAGAGTGAGGACGCAGAGATCATCGCCAACGACGCAGCAATCTCCTCCCTTGCTTCCCGTAGTAACCTTGGGTATATCCCGTCAGGCCCAGGGGACTTACCTATCCTGATGCTTTTCAAAATTTCCCGCACATCCTCCTTCTTAATATCAACCTGTCCGAGTCGATTATTCTGGTTCACACTGTTCTCATGAGCAACAAGGTCCCTCTCTCTAGTAAATACTGAAGTAAAATATTTATTTAGGGCCTCCCCAACTTCCTCAGACTCTAGGCACAAGTTCCCTCCACTATCCCTGATAGTCTCCATGAAATCGCCATGATATCTGGAAGTAGGACCAGTGGTGGTGTCCTTCGGTACATTTAACATTGTGCAAGGTTAAGACAGAACATTGGCTGGAGTGTGGAGTTCGAAAATCGAAGCGATTGCTTCAACCAGGGCACTGATTCTCATCATCATCTTGTTGTTCTGCGAGTTGCTGGCACCCATTAGGTGGGGGAATGTAAGCGCTCGTGTTAAGATTGCACGCTGCAAACTTCCCATCGGAAGTATATGTGCGCATCTCATTTGCAAAACTTATTGCGTCCCCATTAAAAAGTGGCTGGCACACACTTGATCCCATGGTCTTGTGTTAAAAAAATAAGGTTGCATTTATATAGCACCTTTCACAATCAGCAAACATCTCAAAAGTGTTTTGCAGGCAATTATGTACATTGAAGTGTAGTCACTGTTGTAACGTGGGAAGCAGCAGCCAATTTTCACACAAGTTCCCATAAACTGCAATGTGATAATGATCAACGAATCTGTTCCTATGATATTAATTGAGGGATAAATATTGGCCAGCATACCGCGGATAACTCCCCTGCTCTTCTTTAAAATAGCACCATATGATTTATTTTCCACCCAGGAGGGTTGGTATAATGTGCTATCTGAAAGACAGCACGTCTGACAGTGCAACACTCCCTCATTACTGCAATAGAGTGTTAGCCTTGATTATTACGCTCAAACCCTGGAGTCAAATTAGAACTTGGATTGCTGTGCTTCAGAGGTAGGTGAAAGAATAGAAATAGATATATATTTATTCATTAATCATTGGAAGTGAGCACAAACTGATTCATTATTAAATGCACACGAATGTAGTATTTGGTCACCAGTGAATGAGAATAAACATGTAGGAAATTCACAAGAATGATACTGGGGATAAAGAATTGTAGCTGCGCAGACAGGTTGAAGAGTTTGGTACTGTTACCCTTGGAGAAAAGAACACTGAGAAGAGACTGGATAGTGATATGCAAGATCCTCAGGGGTATGGACAGGGCAAATAATGAGAAACTGTTCCCACTCAAGAGAACAACAAGATCTAGAGGGCACGGGTTCAAAATAATTGGCAAAAGGAGTAGAAATGAGGAAAAGGTTTTTCACCCAGAGGGTGGTTGGAGTCTGGAATGAACTTCCTGGGAGGATAGTGGCGGCAGGTTCGATCGAGGTATTCAAAAGGGAACTGGTTTGCTATCTGAAAAGAAAGAATGTACAAGGTACGGGGATAAAGCAGGGAAGTGGGATTAGGTGGAATGTTCTTCAGAGAGCCAGTACAGACTCAATGGATCGAATTGCCTCCTTCTGCACTGTAAAGATTCTGTGATTCTGAGATGTACTGACTTATTACTGAATGGAAATTAATCAAAGAGATGAAGGTGAATATATAATGAATGGATACATATATAATGACAGTGTACATTGACAATTTTGGCGTCATTACGTTGATTCACCATGAATTGGCTAGTAAGGAGCACAGTCAGCTTGGACTGCTATCCCTAGTTGATATCCAGTGTCCACAACATGCGCACACATGTAGTTAAGAAAACATCTGGAGGTTACTATTGTGACCGACCGTTCCACCCTTCTCTTCATTGCTTCCCTACTCCCACCCTCATGACACCAACCCCATGCTAGTTCAATGATTTGAGATCACTTCCTGTTTGATCTCGCCTGTGACGAGTGCTTACTTGGTGAGAGAGAAGCATTAAATCACAACCTCATAGGCGACACGGTGGCGCAGTGGTTAGCACTGCTGCCTCAAGGTGTCGAGGACCCAGGTTCAATTCCAGCCCATGAGGAGTTTGCACATTTTCCCCGTGTCTGCATGGGTCTCACCCCCACAACCCAAAGATGTGCAGGGTAGTTGGATTGGCCACGCTAAATTGCCCCTTAATTGGAAAAAAATAATTGGGTACTTTAAATTTTACAAAAAATCACCACCTCATGATTCTGATTAAAACAGACAAATTCATACTTAAGGAGTTTAATATCGGATTATGGCATGCATAGGAAATTCAATAGCCTGAATATTATCCTGGTAATGATGCCAAAATTGTGAGGGTACACCATCACTGAAACTGTGGGCGTTTGCACATTCACAAAATAATGCAGAAATCATGAATTGTCAGTGATCCTTGGCTCCGCTGTAGGGTTTCACTGTACAGGTTCCACAGGTGGCAATCTCCATTGCAATCATGATTCAGTATAAACTTACACTTGCACACACTGTTGGTCTCACTGTAAAAACCTTTGAAAAGGTTGCACCTTGACGAATGATGTACAACTGAGCTTTAAACAATGTATTAAGTTCATAGTTACTCTTAAACATCCTCATAGGTCTGAAAAGCTAATTTTCTGAACCATGAAATGGCAAACTTCTCCAGATATCTCTAAATACATCGGGCTGGTTTCTCCGTTATTGGGACTCTGTCCCCACGCCGGCACCACAACTGTGGAGTTTCACGCCATAAAAACTGCCGTGAAAGGGCCACATATTCCTAGCCCTGCAGGGGGCTAGCTGGGACCCGGCGTGAATCTGGCAGCATTTGCTGCAGATACGGGCCCCAGCACGTCCGGGTCGGAGGCCGTGCTCCATGGCGGACTCGGACCTCGGAGCTGGACCCTGAAAATAGACCCCCCCCCCCGATCGGCCGCACGCCCAACCCTGACCGCCCGCACAAACATTACCCGGCCGCATATTGCCCTCCGATCGGCCTGCCCCCGACCAGGGCCGCCGCGGACTTCAGCCGGTCGGGGATGGAGAATGCCGCAGGACCACATTAGATACGTGCCGCCGGGACTTCGGCCGGTCAGGGGTGGGAATGACGGAGCGGGCCTCCAGCAAAGGCCCAGGTAGGTGCTGGGTGGCGCGGCGTACTCCCCGAATATGCCGCTTTTCACGGCCCGCAGAATCGGGAAACTGGCGCCTGTCACGATTCTGTGTAGGGAAATGGATTCTCCGCCCGCGCGCCGGCCGCGATTTCACAAGCTGAAATGTTCCCACCTCCATGACAGGCAGAGGCGGCTTACCATTGGTCACCGGCAGAATCTTCCGGCCTCACCAAAGTCTTCGGCGCTTTGCACGGCACGTCCGTCCCGCCGCTGAGGAACCAGGGGCGTCATTCTCCGCCGGCGGGAGTCTCCGTTCTGCCGGCACCGGGGGGTTTCCCGACGGCGTGGGGCTGCCCCACAATGGGAAACCCCATTGACCGGCCGGTGTTTCGGGGACTCCCGCCGGCCGGTCGACGCAGAAATGTGGCGGGGCGGGTAGGAGAATTTCGCCCCAGGAGTCAACTTCAGTGCGACAAGAAGATCTCGCCGGCAGGAGTGGCTAGAAAATCCCTCCCCACAGGCTTTTTACTCTTTTTAAAAATAAGCTTCCATCTTAATGCAGCCATACATTTGACTTGCCATCCGGAACTTTAAATTAAAAGTGAAGGAAATTAATTGCTTTTAAATTCTTGGTTTGCAGTGTGAGAATACTTCAATTTGATTGGGGCCTACCTGTTTGCTGACATCAATCCCGCTGCGCAGCAGGACATCCTCTGGACTTGACGCAAGATTTAAGTTGCCGTCAGGAAAGGGGAAATTCCTGCCACACTGACCACTTGATCTTAGTGGACAGCCCTCTTTGAGGTAGAGGCAAGTTTCCTTAACTCACTGCTGATCACAAAATTCAGACCAATGCCTTTGCAATTCTCATATTTAGAGCAAAGGTTTTGAAAGAACTATCCAAGGTGCTGATTGACAAGAAATCTACTCTATTTGATTCTATAATGAGGCATATTGTACATAGGAACTGACGGCGGACTGGTGGTTGAAATGATTAAACCACAGGTCGCATTGGTAATTTGACCAGCCAATTCTGACTTACATCAGAGGTCTTATGGCGCAGTGGGTAGCATCCCTGCCTCTGAGCCAGAAACTCCAGGTTCGAGTCCCACCCCAGGACTTGATGGCCAAGGAAGGAGTGTTCATAACAGGACCAAATAGGTTGAGTGTCAACCTGCAAATCCTTCCAAACATACGACCAGCTGGTAGGAACAGCGAGAGAGACTGCTGGTCAGCCACGCCTGATGTGGAGCGACACCCCCTCAAGCTATAAGCCCCTGGCGGTAGGCCAGTGACTTGTTCCAGGAATTACCAGCTATGGAAATAGATGAAAATCTGCCTTAATGCACCACTCAGTGTAGGAAAAGAATTGGAATTCTCACTTACCCCCAAAAGTGCCAAGGTAAACATGTTCTGGCTCCTCCCTCATACACTTGAAATCTGTTGCAAGCTGAGGTTTGTGCAATGCAGGGTCCAGTGCACAACTGTCTCAGAGGTATCCTCTATTCAAGTAGAAATTCTGAATTGATCCTCTAAATGGAGCATGAAAGAATGCCTAATTAGGGTGTACAAAGATATGATTGAATTCAATTTAAACAGGTTACTTTGGGGATTTTGTTCAAACGCAGGCTGCAACAAATGATCTGTTTCTCTTGCACTATTTTTGCTACCAAATGTAATTTGGAATTTTTGGGTCCAATTTTCTCCTCTTACTCCTTTGTCTCTCAAAGGCACTGACTCTTGCTTGAATTTGGATCCAGCGTCCCTTCAGCACCTTGTTAAAGTAGCCATTCACGACCCTGAATGTCAGTCCATATGATATTTAACAGGAGTGCATCACAAAGATATCTAGTCATATCCTTTACTGTGGAGGTGAGGGGAGTGGGAGGCAATGTCTGATGTGAGGGCCAGCAGACATAGGGGAAGGGAATAGTCACAAGATCATGGGAAGCCTGGATGACCTCTCATCCAATCCCATTAGCTAACCTACATATACTAATGTCAATCCAACTGCTGCTGCCAGTTCCCCAGTTCAAAGGGCCGAACTCAGATCTCAATTCAAACCTGGGATCCTCTGGTGTTTATGGTTCAGGCAAACACATCTGCATTTATAAAGCGACTTCAATGCAGCAATGCATCCTAACATGTTTCACAGCAATGTTATCAAGCAAAATTTGACACTGAGCCACATAAAACGTTATTTGGGCTGTATGAGGCAGGAGCGAGGGGTTTAGACAACACTTTTTGATCAATGTAACCATCAAGGGAGGTGACTCGTGCTCCATAGAGCCGATAGCACGGTGTGTGTTACTGAGACAAGAACGTGTTTCTGTCACACTATAAGCCATGGCCTAATTGGGTGACACTGACCCTCATCTGAGTGGGAAGGTTGGCAGCTTGATTCCCTCACCAAGCACCTGATTCAAAATCTGGTCTCACACTCAATGCTGTCCTGGGGGAATTGTCACATGCTTGGAGGTGCTGTCTTTCGGCCGAGAGGTTAAAGCAAGGACCCTGCTGGCCTCTGAGGACGGAAATAAATCCCATGCAGATGTTTGAAGCAGAGCAGAAGATATCCTGGGAAAGTGAAAGATGCAACATAAACGCACGTCTTTTATTTTCCTTAAAGTTTGAACTCAAAGTTACAAAAATAAGGTTAGAGAGAAGAAAGAAGGATCATGAAATGATTACAATGGTGGCAGAGTGGTTCGCACTGCTGCCTCACAGCGCCAGGGACCAAGGTTTGATTCGTGACTGTGGAGTTTTCACGTTTTCCCCGTGTCTAGGTGGGTTTCCTCCGGGTGCTCCTCTTTCCTCCCACAGTCCAAAGATGTGCAGGTTAGGTAGAATAGCCATGCTAAATTACCTCTTAGTGTCCAGGGATTTGCAGGTTAGATTATGGGATTACGAGGATAGGGCAGGGTGAACAGGGAGTGCGCATGGGTAGGGTGCTCTTTCAGAGGGTTGGTACAGACTCGATGGGCCGAATGGCCTCCTTCTGCACTGTAGGGATTCTATGATTAATATGTTCGATATTTTGTGTGTCAGGGAAACTGGATTATGAGAAATCCTGATAAAGCCAACAAGGAATGATGAGGAAGTACCATTGCAAACCTGCCAGTGCATTTCAAAAGAAGACAGCCTTCAGGAGAAGGAATGTTCAATTTGTTACACCTATAACTTGCCGTAATCCACAACAGAAACTGATAAGATAAAAAATATAAATACTTCTGTGTTCACTCACTGGCAGACAGCACTGATTCAGAATAGCACAATGATGGGAAATTTGCCTCAGAATCTTCTGTAAATAGGATGCTGTGCCTCAGGGTAACAACAAATAACTTTTTTAAAAATGTTGTGCACTCAACGTTCTGCAAGGAAAGATTCCTCAGTAAACAGGTTAATCCTGTTTGCCTGAAACAACAAGAACAAAATGCGATGCTTGATCATTATTGTTCCACAAAATGTGTAATTTCATTATTATTTTAGTTGGTATAATTGGATTGTGTTAAATCTGTTAAAGCACCATCTTAATGAAAATATGTTTTTGTAAAATAAATTAGTTTACTTTCATCAGTGTTTTCAACCATTTCTGCAAGGAGGAGTCATTAAATCTATATAGGCATACTTCCAGAGATGCTAAAAATGTTGGAACACTCCCGAAAATCCAGTGCAAAAACTGACACACTCCCGGAAGCCCTGTGCAAATACTGACACACTCACGGAAAGCCTGCACAAATACTGACACATTCTGCAGTAGACGTTGTGAAAATACTGACACACTCTGCAGTAGATGCTGTGCAAATTCTCACACACTGCTGGAGGCCCTGTGCAAGTACTGACACACTGCTGGAGACCCTGTGCAAGTACTGACACACTCCTGGAGACCCTGTGCAAAAATTGACACACTCCTGGAGATCCTGTGCAAATACTGACACATTCCTGGAGATCTTGTGCAAGTATTGACACACTCCCTGAAACCCTGTGCAAATATTCGCACACTCCTGGAGACAGTGTGCAAATACTGACACATTCCTGGAGACCCTGTGCAAATATTGACACATTCCTGGAGATCCTGTGCAAATACTGACACACTCCCAGAGATCCTGTGCAAATACTGACACACTCCCAGAGATCCTGTGCAAATACTGACACACTCCCAGAGATCCTGTGCAAATACTGACACACTCCCAGAGACCTGTGCAAATATTGATACACTCCTGGAGAGCCTTTATAAATACTGTCAGATTCCTGGAGACCCTTTACAACTATTGACACATCCTGGAGACCCTTTACAAATATTCACACACTCCTGGAAATGCTGTGCAAACAGTGACACACTCCTGGGGACCCTGTGCAAATATTGACACACTTCCAGAGACCCTGTGTAAATATTGACACACTGCTGGGGACCCTGTGCAAATATTGACACACTGCTGGGGACACTGTGCAAATATTGACACACTGCTGGGGACCCTGTGCAAATATTGACACACTCTGCAGTAAACATTGTGAAAATGCTGACAAACTTTGCAGTAGACGCTGTGCAAATTCTCACATACTACTGGAGACCCTGTGCAAGTACTGACACACTCCTGGGGACCCTGTGCAAATATTGACACACTCCTGGAGATCCTGAGCAAATACTGACACATTCCGGGAGATCTTGTGCAAATATTGACACACTCCCTGAAACCCTGTGCAATTATTCGCACACTCCTGGAGACACGGTGCAAATACTGACTCACTCCTGGAGACCCTGTGCAAATATTGACACACTCCCTGAAACCCTGTGCAATTATTCGCACACTCCTGGAGACACGGTGCAAATACTGACTCACTCCTGGAGACCCTGTGCAAATATTGACACACACCTGGTGATCCTGTGCAAATACTGACACACTCCCAGAGATCCTGTGCAAATACTGACACACTCCCAGATATCCTGTGCAAATATTGACACATTCCTCGAGACCCTTTACAAATACTGTCAGGTTCCTGGAGACATTTAGAAATATTGACACACCCTGGAGACCCTTTACAAATATTCACAAACTCCTGGAGATGCTGTGCAAATATTGACACACTCCTGGGGACCTTGTGCAAATACTGACACATTCTGGGAGATCTTGTGCAAATATTGACACACTCCTGTGGACCCTGTGCAAATATAGACACACTCCTGAGGACCCCGTGCAAATACTGACACACTCCTGGAGACCCTGTGCAAATATTGACACATGTGGGGACCCTGTGCAAATACTGACACACTCCTGGGACCCTGTGAAAATATTGACACACTCCTGGGGACCCTGGGCAAATATTGACACACTCCTGGGGACACAGTGCAAATATTTTCACACTCCTGGAGACCCTGTGTAAATATTGACACACTCCTGGGGATTCTGTGCAAATAGTGACACACTTCTGGAGACCCTGTGCAAATATTGACACACTCCTGGAGATCCTGTGCAAATATTGACACACTCCTGAGGACCCTGTGCAAATATTGACACACTCCCGGAGACCCTGTGCAAATATTGACACACCCTTGGAGACCCTGTGCAAATATTGACACACTCCTGGTGACGCTGTGCAAATATTGACACTTTCCTGAAGACTGTTTATAACTACAGATAAGCTCCTAGAGGTCCCTTGTAATTACTGATAGAGGCAGGGATTTTCTAGCTGCACCGCGCGCGGCAGGTTCGCCCACAGAGATTGCAATGAGCCATTCAAATTTCTATTGACTTTGGCGGACCAGAAAATTCACCAGTGAGAATAGTTGTAAATGTTTGGCCACAGTTTCAAATAACCCCTGGTTAACATGTATACTTCCCAAGGGCCCCCCATAAATATGAATACCTTCTGAGGAAGCCCCTGAATATATTTATATGCCAAATGGATTTCTGGAAACCTTTAATATAATTCATTGAGCCCCTGAAATGCAGACATTCCCAGAGACATTCTCTAAATACTACTATATTTCCAGGACCCCAGTAGGTTTTGGCACAGCCATATGGACTCGAGCACTAATCCATGGAAGTCAGTGGGGATGATTGCCTTTGATACTTGTAGGGGGAAAAGAGCTTTTGATGTGATCAAAATACTGGCGGTACTCACGGTATTTTTGTATTTTTAAAGGCAGCCCTGACCTTTCAAACTCCCTCAGCAGCCCCATCGTGGTCTCTGGACCCATCCACTGCACCTAACTTACCTCTTCCTGGATCATCGAGCTCCCCCTCACCCCACCTTTTATGGGTAAGAGATGCTCAGGCCCAAACCCTGGCATGGACAACCTGGCACCCAAGAAGCTGCCAGCCTAGCACCTTCTCGGTTACCATGCCAACCAGAGTGCCACCCGGGTACCCTAGCAGGACCAAGGTGGCACTGCCATGATGCCCAGCTCACAGTGCCAAGGTCCCCAGATGCCAGAGAGAGTGCCAGGGTACCACACTGCCCAGATTCTGACGATCTGGTGTCTCCTTTACCCTGGGAGACATCCCCAGGTGCTGTTACAACTGGTATGGCCCAGTACTAAATGGCACCCGGTTGAGGCCTTGCGGGATTAGCCATTGTCTCCAGGGCCTGGGAGAATATGGCGCTGACATATTTAAATGTGCCTCATGGATCATTTAAATATGGTGATCTGGATCACGCCCAGTGAGGGTGAGATCCAGATCGTAAAGCCTCGAGAGATTTTGTTAAATCTAGTGAGGCATTTCGAACATCACAAATTTCGTGAGAGGCTGTTTAATCACGCCAGAATTCTGAGTTGCAATGCCCAGATTAGACAGCCTTTAGTCCAAAAACATAATCTTGGTAAAGAAGATGAACTACATATAGAACGGCCTGCCCCATGGATGCTTAAAGCTTCAATGACCAATTAAATTTGCTCATTAAAAAGGTTGCATGCCATTGTGATGGTTATAGCTGCAGTTAATGACCTCTCTCATCAGCAATGAGCTGGACATGAGTAAAGAAATCATTGATGAGGTTTGTGAGCTCTGCTTGAAGCCACGCTCAGCTTTCATTGGTCGAGATTGACTGCGCTGCCTTTGAAGACGACCATTGATGTGTGTCACGAGTGTTTTTGGGACACTTTGTCAAGGCTTTATCAACACCATCAACATTTTATTCTGGAAATGCTCCGATGACTTCACCTAAAGAGAGTGAGTGCTGTGTTACTCCATCTTATTGGACATCTTAAATGAATTGGAGGAGAGAAAGGAGGCACTTGGATCAAGGGGAACTTGCGGAGGGTCCCTCTTGGTCTGGAGGAGGAATGTGAACTTTCAAAGATGAGACTATGAGAGGGGTGGGGGGGACAGGAGAGTTCCAGGTTCATGGGACTAAGTCCCCACGCTGGCGGGAAAACCCGCGCCAATGACTCCGGCGTCAATGCCCCCCCCCCCCCCCCCCCCCCCCCCCCACCACCACCACCAAGGCGAGGCATTCTCACCTTTCTAGGGGGGTCAGGTGGATGCCGGAGGGGTTGGCGCCGTCCCAGCCGATGCCGAAGCGACAGCGCGAGTATGCCCATGCGCTGAAGAGCCGGTGTGATCTCGCGCATGGGCAGAACCGCCGGCGTGATTCCGCGCATGTGCAGACCAGCCGGCTGCCACAACGGCAATTATGTCGGAAGTCAAGGAGCAACAAGAGAAGGAGGTGGGGGACGAGGAGTAGGAAGATGTTGAGGGGGAGGAAGATGATGAAGGGGATCACCAGAGGGTTTCAGGTTGATGCACCATACCAGGGAGGTGACACTCGCAACTATCGAATTGAAGACATCTTTTTGATGGATGTCCTCTGCCATGAGACTTTGGAGTACAGTTGTCACATGACATCCGTCACACAGCTGCAAGCACATCAAGAAAGCTACCATCTGAACTCAATTGCTTCAACTCTGTCTCCACAAAAAAGATATTAAAAAGGGGACCAATTCCACCACTGCCCTGCTGTCAGGATCAGTTTGTGTCAGGAGCAAAAACAAAAAACCTGACAACTACCGGAAGTTTTAAAAAATCAAACTATTCACTCGATTGATGACGAGTCGTTCGTCGGATGTCGGGAGGGTGCTGGCACACAGTCCACCTATGCCTCAATGTCGTGTATGAAGTCTACCTGCTCACATGGCGAGGTGGTGGCACGCGACAGGGCATCCGCGATGATTAGCTCCTTTCCAGGTGTGTAAACCAGTTCAAAATCATACCTGCGGAGTCGAAGGAGAATGCGCTGGAGTCTGGGTGTCATGTCATTTAAGTCCTTGTGTATAATGTGCACTAGGGGTCTGTGGTCCATCTCTACTGTAAAGGTCAGGAGACCACAGACATAATAGCGGAATTACACAATGCCAGTGAGAAGGCCCAGGCATTCTTTCTCTATTTGAGCATATCGTTGCCCAGTGAGGGTCATGGCCCTTGACGCGTAGGCCACTGGAGCCCAGGACGAGGTGTCGTCCTTCTGGAGGAGCACCGCCCCAATGCCGTCTTGGCTGGCGTCTGTGGAGATTTTAGTCTCCCTCACTGGGTCAAAAAAAGCTTGAACAGGAGCGGTGGTTAGCTTCGCTTTCAACTCAAGCCACTCTGCTTGATGTGCGGGTAGCCACTGGAAATTGGTGGACTCGTCCAGTTGTATCTGCCAGAAGCCACGCGATGCATCCAGCTTTGTAAAGAATTTGGCATGTGCCACCTCACTCATCAGCACCTCACGCTTCTGGATCGGATAGTGTTCCCTCATAATGTTGCGGTTCAGATCCTTGGGATCGATACAAATGCGCAGTTCTCCAGAGGGCTTCTTGACACAGACCATCGAGCTGACCCAGTCAGTTGGTTCTGTCACCTTGGATATTATTCCCTGATCTTGGAGCTCCTGCAGCTGCGCCTTTAGACTGTCTTTTAGGGGTGCCGCCACCCGGCCTGGCGCATGGATGACAGGCGTGGCATCAGGCCTGAGCAGAATTTTATAGCGGTAGGGCAGCGTACCCATCCCACTGAACACATCTGGGTATTGCAATAGTAGCTCCTCAATGTCGGCCTGAAGAGTGCTGTTGGCAGAGGACATGGCATGTACACGCTGGACGAGATGGAGTAGCTTGCATGCATGGGCACCAAGCAGAGAAGCCTTGCCGGGCTTGACGATCTCAAACCGCAAAGTGCCTTGATGGCCTTGTTCGATACATGCAGGTGACAGACCCAAACGCAGTGATGGCATTTCCATTGTCGTCGAGCAACTGGCAGGCCGGCGGAAGAATTGTTCCCTGCCTTTGGATACGAGCGAGATCTGCTTGGGATATTAGATTGGCCGAAGCCAATTGGGTGAGTGAGATGGCACATGCCAAATTCTTTACAAAGCTGGATGCATCGCGTGGCTTCTGGCAGATACAACTGGACGAGTCCAGCAGGAAGCTCTGCACGTTTAATACACCCTTCGGCAGATATTGTTACAATCGCATGCCGTTTGGTATTGTTTCGGCCTCCAAAATCTTTCATCGAATAATGGAGCAAATGCTGGAGGGCATTGACGGTGAGCGGGTTTATGTTGACGGCGTCATCATCTGGTCCACGACCCCAGAGGGACATATTTCTCGTCTGCAACAAGTCTTCAGGCGCATACATGCCAACGGCCTGAAATTAAATAAAACCAAATGCTCCTTTGGCAATTCGTCAATTAAGTTTCTGGGTGATCAGATCTCCCAGCAGGGCGTGCAACTAGACTCGGACAAAGTCAAGGCCATCAGCACAATGAAGACCCCAGAGGACAAGAGTGCAGTCCTCCGCTTCCTGGGGATGGTAACTTTTGGGGGAAGTTCATTCCCAACCTCGCGTCATTGAAGAAGGTGTCCAGCTTGAACCGGATGCTACAATCGTTGACTTGTACTGTGGCACCCCACTCGTCCGCATAATCCACATTAAGGATGGGTGTGTGTGTTGCTGAATGCGAGGAGGCCTTGTCATGCATGGTGCTGATGGCCATTCGATACGGGACCTCTGGATCCGTGACAGGATCTGGTTCCAAATCCAGCAGCCCTTGCTGCACACTCCGAACGCGTCTGCGTTGGAACTGGGATTGTTGGCCCCCTAACAGAGGTGCAGACCTGCACAAAGCCGCATAATGGCCAAGCTTCTTGCAGTTGAGACATCGCCTGCCTCTTGCAGGGCATTGCCGCTTTAAATGGGTGGTGCTGCAGTTAGGGCACATCATCACATCGTCATCGTGACGCTCGGTGCGTCGTCGCACATGCGCAGTGCGGTCAGCCACCGCTCGCACCTGCGCAGTGTAGTTTTCGGCCGCTTTGTTCTCCCGACCGTGGTGAGCATGCGTGGGACCCCTGGAAAAGCGCGTGAAATGGCCGCCTTCATCGATGCTCAGGCGCCGCATTCAGGCGATGGCCTGTACACTCTCAGCCTCGTGGGAGGCAAGTTGGTCCTGTTCTGCTGACTTAAGGCAGGAATAGCGACTTTTCACCTGTTCGTGGGCTTTGCATGTCTCAATGGCCACTGGCAGGGTCATATTTCTTATTTTTAGGAGCTGCTCCCGCAGGGCATCGGATTGGACGCCAAACACGATCTGATCCCTGATGAGGGAGTCATCGGTGTCACTGTAGTTGCAGGATTGCGCTAGAATGCAAAGATGAGTGAGAAAAGACTGGAAAGGCTCATCCTTACCCTGAAGGCGCTGCTGGAAGACATAACGCTCAAAGCTTTAATTCGTCTCGACCTCACAGTGACTGTCGAATTTGGCTAAGACGGTCTGGAACTTGGTCTTGTCCTCACCGTCGGCAAATGTGAGCGAATTGAAGATTTGGATGGCCTGGTCCCCCGCAGTCGATAGTAGCAGCGCGATGTTTCAGGCATCGGACGCACTTTCGAGGCCCATGGCCTCAAAGTATCGACTGAATTTCTGCTTGAAGACCCGCCAGTTGGCGCCAAGGTTCCCGGAGATCCGGAGCTGTGAATGTGCCTGGAGCTTTTCCATGCCGCTGGAAGGCAGTTGCTGGTCGTCAGTGAATTTTCAAAGGTAAATTACTTAGAAGCAGTAGCCACTCCTGGTATCATGTCGTGTTATTCACCCTGGGGTAACACGGACTGCAACACGATACAGTTAAATGATCAAGCATACACCAAACGTAGGCATTAGTTCAATAAGATTTATTGAACTTCAGTAACGAAGCACATAGCTGCCTGTGGGTTGACTCTCTACTACTCTAAGTAAACTAACATTAACTATCTAGACCAGGCTAGCTCTGATCCACATGTAGAAGGTGTTGAATGATTTGTACACCCTGTCACTACAGTTGTTACCAGTGGAAAGAGGCAGAGTGCTGATGCCTCGTGTGTTTTATAGTTGGAAGTCCCCCTCTGGTGTTCCGTCTGGTGATTGGTCGTGTTCTGTTCTGTATGTTGATTGGCTCACCTGGGTGTCTGTCACTGCCTGCTTTTACCTCATGATGTGCATGGGTGCATATTATGACACCTGTATGCTTCATCCGATGCCGGTGCTTATGTAGTTACATTGTATACCTTGTGTTGCCTATTATGTATTTTCTTTTATTCCCTTTTCTTTCCATGTACTTAATGATCTGTTGAGCTGTTCACAGAAAAATACTTTTCACTGTGCCCCGGTACACATGACAATAAACAAATCCAATCCAAGATATGCATGTTATGTGGATTGACCATGATAAATTGTCCCTTGATGTCCAAAGATGTGTCAGGTAGGTTATGGGGTTACGGGAATAGAGGACATTGGGCAAGTGTAGAGTGCTCATTCGAGGGGTCGGTGCAGGCTAGATGGGTTGGATGGCCTCTTTCTGCACTGTAGGGATTCTATGATTCTCTGATCTTGGGCTGGAATTTCTGGTCTTGGGGGCCGCCTTGTCTGTCTTCACCATTTCGCTAAAATAACACCGAGTGGCATCAACACAAGCCTGAACAGAAGAACAGAAGAACATACAGCAACAGAATGAATATGAATACTATTCAATAAAAACAGAGCCGCTGAGAAACATTATCAAAGCCAGAAATCTAACCAAAATAAAGACAAATTGACATTTACCTCAGGGAAAAGTCCAGCCCATAACACGAAGATGCCTGCTGCCATACTCTGATATTTTAGGTCTCAAGGGCAGACTTAGCCTCAAAGCCTCTTGTCACATTCCCAGAAAACACCCCAAGCATATCACAGACAATGGATTTATTTTAATGTGTAGTCAATTTCCCACCATCATTTCATGCATCAACTAGTTCTTGGAGATGCCTGACCAAACCCACAAAATCTTAATGCAAAACATGTACAAGCGCACTTTTGCATAATTTATGCACAATGCTCTATTTTCTCCCCAAATAGTGTACAGATGAATTTCAGATTTAATAATTTATCACAATAACCATTAGCTTGTATGATTACATGAAAGTGCTCCAATATTCATTCATAAACGTACTGATTGAATCCTTTGCCACAGCTCCTGTAACACCACAAACCGACAGTCATTAATTAGCATTTCCAGTTGTAATTTACCAAGGGATTGGCCAAGTTTTAGTTTATTTGTGGTAAGTAGGAAGATAGCAGGGAGGCCTTGTGACCCAGTGGTAGTGTCCCTGCCAATGGACTAGAAGCCCTGGGTTTGAGTCCCACTATCATAGAATCTCTACAGACCAGCAGGACGCCATTCCACCCATCGAGTCTGCACCGACCCTTCAAAAGACCACCCCATCTAGGCCCAATCCCCCACCCTATTCCTGTAACCCCACTCTAAGAGGCAATTTAGCATGGCCAATCCACCTAACCTGCACATCTTTGGACAGTGGGAGGAAATTCCGGAGCACCGGGAGGAAACCCATGCAAACATGGGAAGAACATGAAACTCCACAGTTACCGAGGTCAGGCAGTGCTGATCACTGTGCCACTGTGCCACCACCCTATCGTCCTTGATGGCCACAGAAGACGTGTTCATAATGTTGCCAAAAAGGTTGATGCTCAGCCTGTATGTCCTTCCAATACGCCTGATGGCAGGTGGTAGGAGTGGAAGAGTTTCCTGGTCAGGCATCCTGCAGAGGACAATGGCAAACCACAGCAGTAGTTTGGCCAAAGATAATCTAGAAAAATCCAATGGAGGTCCATAGTCGCAAACGCTTTGTTAGGGCATGGTGCCTGGAGGAAGTAGAAAGATATTCAGCTCCATGCTGCTGCTGATGTAGATGCTGCCGAAGCCCAGTAACAGAAAAATGGGGGCCATTGAGGACTGAGGTGATATACTCACTGACTGACCGTCTACAACCCTCTGGGGTCAGAGAATTCCAAAGAGTCACAACCCTATAAGTGAAGACCTTTCATCCTCATTGCCATCTAAATGACCATCCCCTTATCATGAGACTGTGCACCCTCATTCTAGAGTCTTCAGCCTGAGTTAACAGGCTTAGTGTTACCCTATGATGTCCTTTCTGAATCCTATGTATTTCAATTGCCTGTTTTACAATTCTGAGGTTTATTTTGGGACTGTAGCTTCAAATTTACAGTAAACAAAAGGGGATCATGTTTTTTTTCATTCATTTATGGGATGTGGGTGTCGCTGGTTAGGCCAGCATTTATTGCCCATCTCTAGTTGCCCTTCAGAAGGTGGTGGTGAGTTGCCTTCTTGAAATGCAGCAGTCCCTGAGTTGTAAGTACACCCACAGTGCTGTTAGGCAGGGAGTTCCAGGATTGTGACCCAGCGAGTGAAGGAACAGCGATATATTTCCAAGTCGGGGTGGTGAGTGATTTGGAGGGGAACCTCCAGGTTGTGGTGTTCCCAGGTATTTGCTGCTCTAGTCCTTCTAGATAGTCGTGGTCATGGGTTTGGAAGGTGCTGTCTAAAGAAACGTGACAAGTTCCTGCAGTGCATCTTGTAAATGCTACACGTGGCTGCCATTGTTCATCGGTGGTGGAGGGATTGAATGTTTGTGCGAGGGGTAGCAATCAAGCAGGCTGCTTTGTCCTGGATTGTTCCTGCAGTGCATCTTGTAAATGCTACACATTGCTGCCATTGTTCATCGGTAGTGGAGGGATTGAATGTTTGTGGAAGGGGTAGCAATCAAGCGGGCTGCTTCGTCCTGGATGGTGTTGAGCTTCTTAAGTGTTGTTGGAGCTGCACTCATCCAGGCAAGTGTAGAGTATTTCATTATATTCCTGACTTGCGCCTCATAGATGGTGGCCATGCTTTGCGGAGCAGGAGGTGAGTTACTCACCATAGGATTCCTAGCCTTTGACCTGCTCTGGTAGCCACAGTAATAATATGGCTTGTCCAGTTCAGTTTCTGGTCAATGGAAACTCCAGAATGTTGATAGTGGGGGAATTCAGCGATGATAATGTCATTGAATGTCAAGGAGCAATGGTTAGATTCTCTCTTGGAGGAGATGGCTATTGCCTGGCACCCCTATGGCGTGAATGTAACTTGCCATTTGTTATTCCAATCCTGGATATTGTTCAGGTCTTGCTGCATTCGGACATGGACTGCTTCATTATCTGAGGAGTCGCAAATGGAGCTGAGCATTGTGCAGTCACCTGCAAACATCCCCACTTCTAACCTTATGGTGGAAGGAAGGTCATTGTTGAAGCAGTTGAAGATGGTTGGGCCTAGGAAACTGCCCTGAGGAACTCCTGCAGTGATGTCCTGAAGCTGAGATGACTGACCTCCAACCACCACAACCATCTTCCTTTGTGTCAGGTATGACATTAACTAGCAGAGAGTTTCCCCCTGATTCCCATTGACTCCAGTTTAGCTAAGGCCTCTTGGTGCCACACCTGGTCAAACGCTGCCTTGATGTGAAAGTGTGATGTGACCTGTTCTGAAGTCTGTCTGCCAGTAGGCCTGGGTGGTATGATTGTTAGATATCAGAGGAAGGCTGAAGTTGTTTTACTGAGAAGAAGGTGCAAGGTATCTATGCTTGAAGATAATGTCAGCAGTCTCTGAGTTTACAATAAGTCGACTCTGTAGACAATATGTAGACAGTCCAACTAGGGAAGGGGCTGTACTGGACCTGGTATTGGGGAATGAGCCCAGCCAGGTGGTAGAAGTTTCAGTAGGGGAGCATTTCGGGAACAGTGACCACAATTCAGTAAATTTTAAAGTGCTGGTGGACAAGGATAAGAGTGGTCCTATAGTGAATGTGCTAAATTGGGGGAAGGCTAATTATAACAATATTAGGCGGGAACTGAAGAACCTAGATTGGGGACGAATGTTTGAGGGTAAATCAACATCTGACATGTGGGAGGCTTTCAAGTGTCAGTTGAACGGAATTCAGGACCGGCATGTTCCTGTGAGGGAGAAGGATAAATACGGCAATTTCCGGGAACCTTGGATAACGAGAGGTATTGTAGGCCTCGTCAAAAAGAAAAAGGAGGCCTTTGTCAGGGTTAAAAGGCTGGGAACAGACGAAACCTGTGTGGAATATAAGAAAAGTAGGAAGGAACTTAAGCAAGGAGTCAGGAGGGCTAGAAGGGGTCACGAAAAGTCATTGGCAAATACGGTTAAGGAAAATCCCAAGGCTTTTTACACATGCATAAAAAGCAAGAGGGTAGCCAGGGAAAGGGTTGGCCCACTGAAGGATAGGCAAGGGAATCTATGTGTGGAGCCAGAGGAAATGGGTGAGGTACTAAATGAATACTTTGCATCAGTATTCACCAAAAAGAAGGAATTGGTAGATGTTGAGTCTGGAGAAGGGTGTGTAGATAGCCTAGGTCACATTGAGATCCAAAAAGATGAGGTGTTGGGCATCTTGAAAAATATTAAGGTAGATAAGTCCCCAGGGCCTGATGGGATCTACCCCAGAATACTGAAAGAGGCTAGAGAGGAAATTGCTGAGGCCTTGACAGAAATCTTTGGATCCTCACTGTCTTCAGGTGATGTCCCGGAGGACTGGAGAATAGCCAATGTTGTTCCTTTGTTTTAGAAGGGTAGGAAGGATAATCCAGGGAACTACAGGCTGGTGAGCCTTATGTCAGTGGTTGAGAAATTACTGGAGAGAATTCTTCGAGACAGGATCTACTCCCATTTGGAAGCAAATGGGCGTATTAGTGAGAGGCAGCATGGTTTTGTGAAGGGGAGGTCGTGTCTCACTAACTTGATAGAGTTTTTCGAAGAGGTCACAAAGATGATTGATGCAGGTAGGGCAGTGGATGTTGTCTATATGGACTTCAATAAGGCCTTTGACAAGGTCCCTCATGGTAGACTAGTACAAAAGGTGAAGTCACACGGGATCAGGGGTGAGCTGGCAAGGTGGATACAGAACTGGCGAGGTCATAGAAGGCAGAGAGTAGCAATGGAAGGATGCTTTTCTAATTGGAGGGCTGTGACTAGTGGTGTCCCGCAGGGATCAGTGCTGGGACCTTTGCTGTTTGTAGTATATATAAATGATTTGGAGGAAAATGTAACTGGTCTGATTAGTAAGTTTGCAGATGACACAAAGGTTGGTGGAATTGCGCATAGCGATGAGGATTGTCAGAGGATACAGCGGGATTTAGAATGTTTGGAGACTTGGGCGGAGAGATGGCAGATGGAGTTTAATCCGGACAAATGTGAGGTAATGCATTTTGGAAGGTCTAATGCAGGTAGGGAATATACAGTGAATGGTAGAACCCTCAAGAGTATTGAAAGTCAGAGAGATCTAGGTGTACAGGTCCACAGGTCACTGAAAGGGGCAACACAGGTGGAGAAGGTAGTCAAGAAGGCATAACGGCATGCTTGCCTTCATTGGCCGGGGCATTGAGTATAAGAATTGACAAGTCATGTTGCAGCTGTGTAGAACCTTAGTTAGGCCACACTTGGAGTATAGTGTTCAATTCTGGTCACCACACTACCAGAAGGATGTGGAGGCTTCAGAGAGGGTGCAGAAGAGATTTACCAGAATGTTGCCTGGTATGGAGGGATTTAGCTATGAGGAGCGGTTGAATAAACTCGGTTTGTTCTCACTGGAACGATGGAGGTTGAGGGGCGACCTGATAGAGGTCTACAAAATTATGAGGGGCATAGAGAGAGTGGAGAGTCAGAGGCTTTTCTCCAGGGTAGAGGGGCTAATTACTAGGGGCATAGGTTTAAGGTACGAGGGGCAAGGTTTAGAGTAGATGTACGAGGCAAGTTTTTTACACAGAGGGTAGTGGGTGCCTGGAACTCGCTACCGGAGGAGGTGGTGGAAGCAGGGACGATAGTGTCATTTAAGGGGCATCTTGTAAAATACATGAATAGGATGGGAATAGAGAGATACGGACCCAGGAAGTATAAAAGATTGTAGTTTAGTCGTGCAGCATGGTCAGCACGGGCTTGGAGGGCCGAAGGGCCTGTTCCTGTGCTGTACTTTTCTTTGTTCTTTGTTCTTTGTCCCAAAAAGACATTGAAGGTATTCCATTATAAACAACTATGCTGTACGCTACCTATTTACTTTGAGGATGAAAGAAAGTTGAGTTCAAGGGTATTAAATTAATATTTCTACCTTGATGCAAAGTTAATGGGCTGGATTCTCCGATTTTCAGGCTATGTCCAGAGGATCCGTGGCGTTTTACGTCAAAAGAATCGGCGGCGCCCCAGCACCGATCCTCCGACCAGTGAGGGGTTAACAGCCACACCATGTAAAACACTAGTCCTCCACAACAAAAGTGGTCGGAGATTGCCGGGTCCGTGGCCACGCATGCGCATGGTGACGACCTGCAGCGGTCACGCCCTACAACGTAGTGCCGGCCGTGCGTGGACCTGACCTGCCAGATAGTGCCCCCCTGGACAGCCCCTTGCTATCCCCTGGCCATGCCCCACCAGTCCTCCCAGCCCTCGCCGAAGACCCCCGGCAAGCAGCACGGCTCCCGCCTGACTGTTGCAGCGCTGGACACAGTCCGCAGCCGCCACACCGGGTTCCCGACCGCCGAGACCACACTTCCCCTGTGTGGTCGGGAACTCGGGCCATTGAGGGCGGAGCAGCGGGGGAATGCCTTCAGGTGACATGCTGAGGCCGCTCCTCGATTACGCCATTTTGGAAGGGGCGGAGCATGCAAAAACAGGCGCCGCCCCCGATTCCATCATAAAAAGGGAGTCTCCGCACGACCACCAACTACGAAATCAGCATCGGGGAATGGAGAATCCCGCCCCATGTGTATCATGTTGCCATGGGGAAGAGGGCGGAGAAAGCCATTTTGAAAACTTGTCTACAAATCAAGGAACATCATAGACAAACGGCAGAGCTTTTATGTGGTCAGGAGAGAGAAAAACTGCATGACTTTGCGACCTACCATTGCCTGATGGGGAAGGGAAATGGTCTCTACTCCAAGGGGCACATCCTGCAGCCTTCTCGGGATTCAAGGAGAATGGCCAGGGGAAAGAAGAATCAGCAGAACAAGCTTTATAGCTATTGGTGGATTTAAGGGACTTTCTGAAAACTGTGGAAAGTGCCTGGAGCACTCAAAATACTATTCCGCGAAATGGGGATACAGGAATCCACTGAAAGCTGGGAGCAACAGCTGAATTGTTTACCATAAGGACTGGTTTAAAGTATAAGTTGCCTACAAAAGGGAAATTGTGTTTCGTCATAATGCTTTTAGTCACTTGTTACAGTAAAAGTTTTAAAATGAAAAATCTTGCCTTCCCACTCTTTTAATTAATAACTGGAAATTTGAATTTCTTTTTAAAAGTTATCGGTCTCCATGGTCATTCTTCTAAGCCCCAGAAAATGTAAATTCATTCTGCTCAAACTTTCCTCATAGGGGATCACCTTACTGAACTCTGTGAGCTTAATAAATTCATTCAATATTTTAAATTTCACACAAGGTCTGATGTGATAGTGTACCATCTTCAAAGAGAGAAATGTGGCTTTGTGGACGCACAAGAGAAACCAGTGACCAAAACAATCATTTATTTGCAATTCATACCTCTGGATTTACTGTCTACCGAAACCTTAGGGGGTTCCCAAGGTGCAGAGAGCTGAATTGATCTGAGAAATCTGAAACATAACTGTAATCTTGTTATTTGTGTTCTATGAAGCGATGTTTTTGATCAAGTCACTATGTCCTAAAGGGCATGCATATGAATAATGCACCCAGCATCTTAATTAGATAACCCTGGATCCAATATTAACTCTGTAAAAGTGAATAGTTTTTGAGTGGATTAAAATTAGGCCTGAACTACAATCTCAAAGTATTACACAAATATATCAATGAGGATCATCATCTGGGCACAGTTACACTGTAGCACAGAAACTCAGCAATTGGCCAACTGCGTTAAATGCACAATTGAATTGCATTTATATTGCGCCTTTCCCAACCTCAGGAAGTCCCAATGCATTTTACTGCCAAAGAAGCACTTTTGAAGTGGAGTTGTTACAGGAAAGATGATAACCAAATTACACTCAGCGAGGTTCGATAAACAGCAAAGTGATCAATATCGCGGCACTGTAGCTCAGTGGTTAGTACTGTTGCTTCACAGCTCCAGGGTCCCAGGTTTGATTCCCAGCTTGGGTCCCTGCCTGTGCGGAGTATGCATGTTCTCCCTGACTCTGCCTGGGTTTCCTTTGGGTGCTCTGGTTTCTTCCCACAAGCCCCAAAAGACGTGCTGTTTGGTACTTTGGACATTCTGAATTCTCCCTCTGTGTACCCGAACAGGCGCCAGAATGTGGAGGCTAGGGGCTTTTCACAGTAACTTCATTGCAGTGTTAATGTAAGCCTACTATAAAGACAATAAAGATTATTATTAGTAATAGAGGCCGGGATTCTCCCCTACCTGGCGGTGCGGGGGTTCCCGGCGGGATGAAGTGGCGGGAACCACTTCGGCGTCGGACCGCCCCAAAGGTGCGGATTTCTCCGCACCTTTAGGGGCTAAGCCCTCACCTTGAGGGGCTAGGCCCGCACCGGAGTGGTTGGCGCGCCGCCGGCCGGTAGGAAAGGCCTTTGGCACCACGCCTGCCGGGGCCGATAGGACTTCTCCGGCCGGCGGAAGTCCGCGCATGCGCGGGATCGTCAGCAGCTGCTGACGTCATCCCCGTGCATGCGCAGGGGCGGGTGTCTCTTACGCGTCAGCCATGGTGAAAGCTGTGGCCGAGGCGGAGGGAAAAGAGTGCCCCCACGGCACAGGCCCGCCCATGGATCGGTGGGCCCCGATCGCGAGCCAGGCCACCGTGGGGGCACCCCCCCCGGGGCCAGATCGCCCCGCACCCCCCCAGGGAACCCGGAGCCCACCCGCGCTGCCTAGTCCCGCCGGTAAGAGAGATGGTTAAATTCTCGCTGGCGGGACAGGCATTCCAGCAGCGGGACTTTGGCCCATCGCGGGCCGGAGATTCACACGGCGGGGCCCCTGCCAAATATCCGATGCCAGAGAATTCGGCAACCGGCGCGGGCAGGATTCACGCCAGCCCCCGGTGATTCTCCGACCCAGCAGGGGGTCGGAGAATCCCGCTCAGAATCTCCAATGATCTGAATTATCCGAAATTCACGGCAGCCATTTCAGAGGAATAGGCTCCTTCGGTGTTCCAGCCAACCTATTTGCTGCTGTTTTCTGTTGTTTGCCGATAAGTTGGCCATATGATCTCCAGTGATTGAACGTATCAGGTTAAACTGACAGGCGCTCTCCTCCACAGACTGAGATCTCATTAACATTCTCATCAGTTAACAATACATCAATTATGAGCTGATTATTAATGTGGCACAAAACTATTTTACACATGAATTATCTACACAGTTTAGACCTGTATTGCAAATGTACAATAACATCTCATGCTTACGTTAAGAGTTCTTTTGGCATACTATGTTTTAAGAATAAAACTATTCCACCCAGAGGACTGCCCTTCACCCCATCTTCACCCCATGATCACTCTTGAAAAAAAAGCTATCCAATTAGTCCAAGCCACTCTGTGCTCTTCCTCCATTGCCCTGCAAATTTTTCGCTTACAAGGCAACCTGTATTTCACTGTTGAAAGTACTTTATCGGGATCTGAAAGAGGAAAGAAAAGTCAATGTTTTAGATGGAGTCTGTTTCTTAAGAATAGCATGGGAAAGGCTGAGGACCCTTTATAGCAGCAATCAAAAGAAGGTGGACAAGAAGAGAATAATCACAATGACCGGCAAGCTCATTAACTTTACAAACAGGCAAGTATGTGTTTAATAGCCTGCAAACTAATGTTAAATTGCTCAGAAGAGGTGACAAGTGCGAGGTAATGTGCAATGATCATCGATTAGGACTGTGAAAAGAAATTAGATAGAGAACTGGTATTAGAGCTACAAATTCAAGGGAACACGGTGTGATGTGAATGTAAAGTTTGCAGGAAGATAGGATGCATCATGATGGGGACTTGTCAGCCTCTGGCCAAATCTATCAACAGCAAAGTAAATATGAACAGGACTCCAGGAGGACCGAGGAAACGGGCCAGTGATGTCCTCAACGCACCCCTGAAGAGGTCAAGCATGACTGACAGGAGACCCTAGCTCGTGACCAATCAAAATGGAGAAGGCTCATTTGGGGAAATGCCCAACATACCAACAGATTTCATTGGGGATGTGCAGAGGTAAAATCCAGACATCGGAGGCAGTGCATAAATCTTCAAACAGCTCACCTACCGAATCTTTCGAGCACCACCTGGGCAGAGTCTGGAGATTATACTGATAGGCAATCTCAGAAACCATCGAAGAAAAATGCAAATCATCCTCAATCCCAAGGGACTGCCTAAGAGAGAGAAGAAGAAGGAACAAGTGTTCCCATTCTAAGTGTATCTCACACAGGATATTCAAAATCTTGGATCAGTTTCCAAAACTTTTAATCCTTCAGCATTGTCTGTGCAGATGTTCACTGACTCACTCCAAATATTCAAAAAGGCAGAGAACCTTCCTCTGCTTTCTTACCTGTTGCCATTTTGATTTATTTCAATGACTCCTCAGCTACTATTGCAGATTGAGGCCAATAGTAGAGACATGAAATAACAGTTTGTTTGACACAAGCATTTCAATCTACAATGAAAACTGCAGGCCAACATACCCCGATTCTATCTTTCAAATCAAGACAAACTTTCAAAGTGGTTCCGAGTGCCCGCCGAGTCCCGCCGACATGGTTCACATGTGGTCCCACACAGCGGGACCTCGGTGTTCTGGCTACGGGGGCCGTCCTGGCGGGGGAGAGGGGGGATCCGACTCCGGGAGGGGGGCTTAACAGTGGCCAGGCCCGTGATCGATGGCTACGGCAGGCGCGCTCATTCCAAGGTGGGCCTAAGTTCCTCTGCGCTGGGCCCCTGTCGGGCTCCGCTATGTTGGGCGGTGGCCGGCGTGAAGATGGCCACCACACCCACACGCAGACCCACGGCCGTGTGGGCGTAACTGCAGGGCCCTGCCAGCAGCCGGAGCTGCGGGACGCATGCCAGGGCCCTGCTAGCCCCCCTGAAGATGGAGAATCACCCAAGACTTTCTAGGACAAAGTCCAGAGTGATTCCCGCCCGTTTTCCGGCGGGCATGGGGACTTAGTCCCCAGAAGGGAGAATTCCACCCATAATCTTTACTAGTGTCACAAGTAGGCTTACATTAACATTGCAATGAAGTTACTGTGAAAACCAAAGGTTGTTTTCAGTCAATCAAGTGTAAACTCAATTGCATTCCGTCACACTCAAAGACACACAAGCAAGATTCGTGATTACTCTTCCAACCTGAACAGGGAGTTAATCAAGCAAACCAATGCAGCCAAGAAACCAAAATAAACTTTCTATTTAAAAGAAATCTCTTTATCAAAATAATTAATACAAAGCTTTGTTAACAAAACATAATTGGTGAATATGAGGGAAATTGTTAATTGAACAACTCTCCCACGAGGAAACCCTGTTTGTGTGACCTCTGTGAACGTAATTTATATTGCATATTTTATTGCGTATTATTATTTTTAGTGCACATTATCACTTCTATCACATATTATCACTCTCATTGTGTATTTTCACATTTATCATTTGCATCATGTATTGAACTGAGCCAGAGGTAATTGTATCTGAAAGACATTTTGCCCAGGCAGAAGTTCCCCGTTCGTCGGGATTCTCTTTTTCCCTTGGCAGCGCAGCCCTGCCAGCGGGCTTCCCGGCAGTGTGGGGTGGTTTCAATGGGAATTCCCATTGACAAACGGCGGGAAGATAGAATCCTGCAGTCAGCGAATGGCGCTCCGCCGAGGAACACACCGCTGGGGGACCGGAGAATCTAGCTCACAGTCTTCACCACCCACCCCCCGCAGTGAGCGTCTATTTTCAAAAATTCAAGGCATTCCAACCAGACTTTATACAGTAACTACTTTTTTAAAATCAATTAACAAAAGGTCAATGCAAGAGATAGGTTTATCGAAGCATTTACTTCACAGCTGCCAAACATCATTTCCTGTTCTCTTCATTCTGGGCAAGACGCTTTGTTATATAATCAAGAAGACATTTCTGGCATTGCACGAAAATCTGCAAGAACTCACATATGAAAGTCAGACTTATAAATGAACAGATCAAAGTCATGGTGTCGGTGTTCTGCACTTTCACAAACTTCATGTCCTTGCCAGCAGCTTCACACAAATTCCAGGTCATTGTGAACAAGAAACTTCACAATCCCTATTCGACCGGGAGATGGGTGCATGGCCAGGTATACTTTCCATC
This sequence comes from Scyliorhinus torazame, assembly GCF_047496885.1. Taxonomy (NCBI): domain Eukaryota; kingdom Metazoa; phylum Chordata; class Chondrichthyes; order Carcharhiniformes; family Scyliorhinidae; genus Scyliorhinus; species Scyliorhinus torazame. The sequence goes on along the minus strand of NC_092723.1, from coordinate 65,180,870 downwards.
ACAACGTCTTCTAACTCTATAACATCTTCCACCAATCCATCGGCTTATTCGCTGCTCAAGCCTTCATCCATGACTTTGTTACCTCCAGCCTTGACTATTCCAATGCTTTACTGACTAGCCTCCTATTGTTCACATGCTGTGAACTTCAGCTCAAGTGAAGCTCTGGTGCTTTTACCCCATCATGTTCATCCATCACTTCTGTGCTTGCTAACTTATATTGTCTCCCAGTCCCTTCAATAAATCAACTGTAAAACTCTCATCCCAATGTTTAAATCCTTCACAGTTTGGCAATCCCTACCCCTAGCCTGACCATCATAATCAAAGGCCCCTCCCACCCAGCTTACTCACTCTTCCAACTTCTTCCATTGGGCAGGAGATACAAAAGTCTGAGAACACGCACAAACAGGTTCAAAAACAGCTTCTTCCCCGCTGTCACCAGACTCCTAAATTGGATTGGATTGGATTTCTTTATTGTCACGTGTACCGAGGTACAGTGAAAAGTATTTTTCTGCGAGCAGCTCAACAGATCATTAAGTACATGAGAAGAAAAGGGAATAAAAGAAAATACATAATAGGGCAACACAACATATACAATGTAACTACATATGCACTGGCATTGGATGAAACATACAGGATGTAGTGTTAATGAGGTCAGTCCATAAGAGGATCATTTAGGAGTCTGGTGACAGTGGGGAAGAAGCTGTTTTTGAGTCTGTTCGTGCGTGTTCTCAGACTTCTGTATCTCCTGCCCGATGGAAGAAGTTGGAAGAGTGAGTAAGCCGGGTGGGAGGGATCTTTGATTATGCTGCCCACTTTCCCCAGGCAGCAGGAGGTGTAAATGGAGTCAATGGATGGGAGGCAGGTTCGTGTGATGGACTGGGCGGTGTTCACGACTCTCTGAAGTTTCTTGCGGTCCTGGGCTGAGCAGTTGCCATACCAGGCTGTGATGCAGCCCGATAGGATGCTTTCTATGGTGCATCTGTAAAAGTTGGTAAGTGTTAATGTGGACATGCCGAATTTCCTTAGTTTCCTGAGGAAGTATAGGTGCTGTTGTGCTTTCTTGGTGGTAGCATCAACGTGGGTGGACCAGGACAGATTTTTGGAGATGTGTACCCCTAGGAATTTGAAACTGCTAACCATCTCCACCACGGCCCCGTTGATGCTGACAGGGGTGTGTACAGCACTTTGCTTCCTGAAGTCAATTATCAGCTCTTTAGTTTTGCTGGCATTGAGGGAGAGATTGTTGTCGCTACACCACTCCACTATGTTCTCTATCTCCCTCCTGTATTCGGACTCGTCGTTATTCGAGATCCGGCCCACTAGTTCGTATCGTTAGCAAACTTGTAGATGGAGTTGGAACTAAGTTTTGCCACGCAGTCGTGTGTGTACAGGGAGTAGAGTAGGGGGCTAAGTACGCAGGCTTGCGGGGCACCGGTGTTGAAGACTATTGTGGAGGAGGTGTTGTTGTTCATTCTTACTGATTGTGATCTGTTGGTCAGAAAATCGAGGATCCAGTTGCAGAGTGGGGAGCCAAGTCCGAGGTTTTGGAGCTTTGATATGAGCTTGGCTGGAATTATGGTGTTGAAGGCGGAGCTGTAGTCAATAAATAGGAGTCTAATGTAGGAGTCCTTGTTTTCGAGATGCTCTAGGGATGAGTGTAGGGCCAGGGAAATGGTGTCTGATGTGGACCAGTTGCAGCAGTATGCGAATTGCAGTGGATCAAGGCATTCTGGGAGTATGGAGGTGATGCACTTCATGATCAACCTCTCGAAGCACTTCATTACGACTGAAGTCAGGGCCACTGGTCGGTAGTCATTGAGGCACGTTTGCTGGTTCTTCTTTGGCACCGGTATGATGGTGGTCTTCTTGAAGCAGGTGGGGACCTCGGAGTGGAGTAGGGACAGGCTAAAGATGTCCGCGAATACCTCTGCCAGCTGGTCCGCGCAGGCTCTGAGTGCACGACCGGGGATCCCGTCCGGGCCTGTCACCTTCCAAGGGTTCACTTTCAGGAAGGCCAATCTGACTTCGGAAGCTGTGATGGTGGGTATGGGTGAATTATGAGCTGCTGGGGCACTCGACAGCGGATTGTTGGTTACCTGCTCGAACCGAGCATAGAATGCATTGAGTTCATTGGGGAGGGGTGCGCTGCTGCCAGAGATACTGTTCGGCTTCGCTTTGTAGCCCGTTATGTTGTTTAGTCCTTGCCACAACCGCCGAGAGTCTGTCTGTGACTCTAGCTTGGTTTGATATTCTCTCTTGCCATCTCGGATGGCTTTGCGGAGGTCGTACCTGGATTTCTTGTATAGGTCGGCATCGTCTGACTTGAACGCCTCAGATCTGTCCTTCAGTAGGGAGTCAATCTCGCGATTGAGCCATGGTTTCCGGTTGGGGAACATACGTACTGCTTTCTTTGGCACGCAGTCGCCCACACATTTGCTGATGAAGTCTGTGACGGTGGTGGCATACTCATTTAAATTGGTCGCTGAGTTCTTAAATATGGACCAGTCCACTGTCTCTAAGCAGTCACGTAAGAGCTCTTCTGTCTCCTCAGACCAGCACTGCACAACCTTCTTAGCTGGATTCTCCTGCTTGAGTTTCTGCTTGTATGCCGGAAGAAGGAGAACCGTCTTATGGTCTGATTTCCCAAAGTGCGGTCGGAGGATGGAACTGTAGGCGCCCTTGATTTTTGAGTAGCAGTGGTCAAGAGTGTTGTCGTCCCTGGTGGGACGGGAGATACGCTGGTGGAGTTTTGGCAGTACACTCTTGAGGTTGGCCTTGTTGAAGTCTCCGGCCACGATGATAAAGGCCTCCGGGTGTTCTGTTTCGTAGTTGTTTATTACTGTGTATAGTTCGTCCAGCGCCTTCCTCACTTTTGCCTGAGGTGGGATGTAGACCGCTGTGATAATGGCTGAAGTGAACTCATGTGGAAGATAATATGGGCGGCACTTCACGGTCAGGTATTCCAGGTCTGGGAGCAGTAGGTCGCCAGAGTCGCCACATCCAAGCACCAGGAGGAGTTGATGAGGAGGCAAACCCCTCCACCCTTCGCTTTGCCTGATGATTCCGTGTGGTCCGCCCTGTGAATTGAGAAGCCTTCAGGTTGTATGGCACAGTCCGGTGAGGCGGGGTGAGCCATGTCTCTGTGAAACAGAGCACACAGCAGTCTCTTAATCCTATCTGAGAGGTAAGTCTGGCGTTAAGTTCATCCAGCTTGTTTTCGATCGCTTGGACGTTTGCCAGGAGTATGCTGGGGAGAGGGGTCTTGAAACCGTGTTGCTTCAGTCTAGCCTGCAGACCACCGCGTTTCCCTCGCTTCCTCGGTCGGTGGCTGCTGCTGGATGATCCTGGGATCCGATGGGAGATGTCAGCTCTTGTGGAAGGTAGGTGGTTGCGTCTGGCAGGGTCCAGGGCGCTGGCGGGGACCAGGGCGCTGTTTACGTATCTGGTGTCGCGTCTGGCATGGTCCCAGGCACTGGTTGAGGTAGAGTGGTTGCTAGGGGGGCATGTTTGCGATCCGGATGTGACGAATGTGATATAAAATAGTTACTTTAGAGATACTAGTTAATGTAATGTAGAAATAAGCCACTTTGATTCTGGCAGTTAGGGACAAAGGGGTTTGAGACCGCATGGAAAAAGCAGGAAGAGGTGTGTCTATGAGAGTGATGCTGCATTGATAGGGGCCAGAGAAAGGGATTGGAAGTGAGCCAATCAGAATAGATCGAACAGGTCAGGAGGGACATAGGCTGACCTCTGTCCGTCGAGTATGTGAAACTTGATACCATTTGAATCGATTTGCAGAGATCCCTTTGTTTCTTTGTTCATTCGCTTTCTGGGATATAGGAAACTGGATGTCTCTTATATTTCTATGAAATGAATCAAGCTTGCAAGCTAAATAAATAACTTCTTTTTACGTGCGAATCCATCTCAACTTTTATTGAGGCCAGACTGACAGAGAAAGAAATTTGGGGATCAACATTTGGTGCCGAAACCCGGGATTTCTCAGGGCGATCCTGATCCAACTGCAAAATCAGAATTAGGCTGATTATGAACAGGAGGATGGGGAACAAAGGGCCCTCAATGTAGAACTGGAAAACGACCGCGCATTGATTGTTCCCCTCTTCTTATCGTCTGATTAGTCTGGTCACTCGCGGTTGGCACAGAAAGACCGCCTCGACGAAATCACAGGTCAGTCTGGGGATTAGCACTTTAATTGATGGGATTTCATATTGTTGTTTCGGCTTGGGTTAGGGTTTTGGGCTGATGGGACTTTAGTAATGAAGGTTCAGTCTATTATATGGGTTCAGAGGCTGATGTGACTTCATTAATGAAGGTTCAGTTTATTATAAGGGTTCAGAGGCTGATGTGACTTCATTAATGAAGGTTCAGTCTATTATATGGGTTCAGGGGCTGATGGGACTTCAATAGATGGAGGTTCAGTCCAGTATAACTGTTTTAAAATCTGAAGATGGTTCAACTCTATGTGTGAGTGTTTTAAATATATAGTTGATTAAGCTAAAATTGTCTCCTTGGACTGTAAAGTTCTGAGGTCTAGTTGAGATTGTGAGGAATGCTGCATATTGGTTGAAGCAGAAGTCTCTCAAAGGGTTAACAGCAGCAGGCGGAGTTGAAAACAGACAGTGCTTCTCACTCAGGCTTTGAGATAACAGCAGCAGCCGTAGTGTAATCGGATACCTTTCCTTTGAGTTAGTGAACACCAGCAAAGTTACGTTTTGAATTAATTAAAGGAAACCAGTGGGTTTCGCCACCTCTTTGATAAAAGTTATTATTTTCGAAAGCAATTGATTGAAATTGCCAGAATCTTAAGTTTTACTTACTTGAAATAAGATTTATCTCATTTTATCTGGAGATTAATAGAAACTTAAAGAAGATCATGGACACCATTTTAAAAAGTGTCAATCTGGAGATGATAGTTGATTTTGCTAATACTTATGTGTATGTAAAAGAAAAAAAAAAACTTGTTAAAAGAAAAATTGTTAAGATAAAGAAATAATTAAGTTGTAAATGTTATACAAGTTTGTGTTAAGCAAATTGTAAATTTAGTTCTGAGTTGAGATCAGAGCTAAGCTTGCAAGTTGCAGTAATTCAATTTGAATTTTCAAACATTTTTAAGTTTTAAAAAAAAGAGAGCAAATAGAGAAAAGAAGGACACAGATCTTGAATGCGTTGAATAGCACATTTCAAAGGCCCATAAATCTTTCTGTTATCTTAGACCTAAAACCTAGGAAGATTGAAGAGCCAGAGGAATTTCTGGAGCATTTTAATGAAATCCACCGGGGGCAGTCAGGCGATTTGCTGTATCAAAATGGTCAGAATTCCCCTCAATACTGTGCTATGTTAATGCATTGCCTACCACCTTCTGTGGTTACTGCTGCGAAATGTAATAACATGAATTGGACAGAGAACGACCCTTCCCAGATGGCAAGGGCAGTCAGATTTTACTGGAAGGAGGGTGTAGGCCAAGAAGGAGGCTCAGTTACAAAGGTTAAGACTGAGTATGTAATGAAAAAGGATGATCTGCAACCCCAACAAGCGGCAGAAATGGTAGTTTACCAGCAGGAGCCCCAATATAGTGACTTTGGGTGGGTGGATCAGCGAAGAGGAGGATGAGACAACAGTGCTATATTTCTATCACCCCCCAGTGGTGGACGTTAGACGTTGAACAGTCACTGCATCACGTTACCCTGGCCTATGACAGAACTGGACGAAACAGGGAGTTGGAGGACAAATACCGGCCATTACTTGAGACCGAATGGCCAGTCAAGGTTACAGCCACAGTCACGGGAAAAGAAGGTACAGCCGATTTTGTGACAATATCACCACATTTATGGCCACAGTCAGCTTCGGTAAGCCCTCATATTACACGTCAGGTCCATGACCAGTACCATGCCAGGGATATGGGGCGAATGGTCAGCATCTTACCGCAGCTCGTCAGAATAGGTATGAGGTATACCTTTTGAACAATCCACGTCTGACATTTAAATACTGTACCACTATCAATCCAGCCTGTTTTCTTAGTGGTCCCCCTGTCCATGAAGACGCACCTGGCCACGACTGTTTAGCCTTGATTCAGGAAACTACCACAATAAGGGGCGATTTGAGTGACATTTCGTCAGAACAACCTGACATGATTATGTGTGGTCAAATATCCCACCGGGGTTTAGTTAATGACCTACTGCAGGCCCTCCTTATGCCCGCGCAGATTTCCGTTATTAAATGCGCTGCCCACACAAATGGTACAACCCCAGTTGACGTTGGTAATGAACGAGCAGATCGTGCAGCGCGCACAGCCGCACAAATTCAGCAAGTGATGGTGCCTAAAATGTGAAGTCAGACTAAACGATCTACTATGAATATGTCTGCTTCTGACAAGCCAATGCCAACCATCCAAGACGTCATAAGGTTACAGGAGGACGCTCCTGAGAGTGATAAACAAATGTGGAAACGGTTAGGTTGTACATATGATTCTGTTTCCTCTTTATGGACCACGCCTGCACATCAGACTTGTATGTCTGATGTGCTGGCTTTATGGGTCATTGAATGTGTACACTTTGCAACTCATTGTGGGGCTCGAGGGACTAGTGATTTGTTGCTGGACACTTGGTGGCACCCTAAAATGCAGGGGTTGGCCCAAAGTATCAGTAATCGGTGTTTGATTTGTCAGCAATATAACACCGGAAAAGGTATCCCTTGTGGGAAGGGGCAAACCCCGTTGCCCAGTGGTCCCTTTGAGACGCTCCAAATGGATTACATTGAGTTGGAAAGGTGTCAATGTTACAAATATGTTTTGGTCATTGTGGATGTGTTCAGCAGATGGGTCGAGGCGTATCCGACTATCTATAGTAAAGCTGCTACTGTGGTTAAAGTTCTGATGCGGGAAATCATTCCCCGGTACGGTATACCAGCTCAGTTAAGTTCTGATAATGGGCCTCATTTTATTGGACAAATTAACAAGGAGTTTTACTCCCAGTTGGGCATACGCCAGCAGTTACACTGTGCTTACAGACCGCAGGCGGCCGGGTTGGTTGAGAGACACAATCAGACCCTCAAAACTAAATTGGCTAAATTAAGAGCAGACACGGGACTGACATGGCTTAAGTTGCTCCCCGTTGCCCTCTTCCAGCTGCGGGTTACACCTGCGGGACCAGCCGGCTCTCTCCCGCCGAGATTCTTTATGGCAGGCCTCTTAGAACTCCTTGGAGCCTGCAGGTTCCCAGACGGGTTCAGTTTCATCAGATGACTGAAGAAATGACCGCCTATGTTCTAGCCCTTACGCAAGTGCTCAAGGAACTCCATGGCCAAGTCCGCGCGGCTCACCAGCCATTGCCCCAGTACCTAGCTCACTTTCAGTCCAGCCCGGTAGTTATGTCATGGTCAAAAATTGGACTAGGAAGGGGTCGGAGCCGCGATGGGACGGGCCCTTCCAAGTTCTCCTTACCACCCCCACAACAGTTAAAGTGTAGGGGCGAAGTGCTTGGTTCCACCTACATCACTGTAAATTGAGTCCATCTCCACTACTGTAAAAGGTCGGATACTAACCTGCCTCCCTTCTCAAGTGCTATTTTACAGGTGTGGAGCATGATGGAGTGGCTACGCATCGTCTGTCTGATATTTGGCCTCACTTCGCTTGGCGTGTTATTGGCGGTGGACATGGAAAAGGGGAATATTATGTATCTGTGTAGCCCCAACCAATCTACAAGGATACATCACCTATGCAAAGGTGATGTTCTTCGCTGCCCCCATATACGAGGACATGGTATCGACTCATGGAAGGTCATCAAAGTTAAGGAGAATGCAGGAGTCATGAAGCAGCTGCACCGGTCCCGGCGATGGGAAGGGAACATTATATGGACATTGCCTTGTTTTTGGAATACATGTAAATTTGATTTTGGATGTGTTAAGAGTGGTACAATAAAGGTAAAATCAGGCTGTCAGAAGAGTGTAGGAAGAGACCATGAGAAAGAGAAAGGGACTAGAGAGAGGACGGGGCGTATGAGAAGGGAAGTACAGCTAGAACGTAGGTTACCGGGAGATACACTTAAGTTAGTTAAAGGCCAAACTGAGGAAAACCCGGGTAGTAAACCTTGGGAGCCCTCGGGGCAATAACCAAGGAGTTGTCTCAGCTATGGTTGTTTGCAATGCAGAACCGGTATGCTCTTGACTATCTTCTGGCCCGTGAGGGTGGGGTATGCGCCATAGTACAGGGCAAGTGTATCATGGGTGTTCAGGACTTGACCGCTAACATTACTAAATTTATGGATCGCATACGGGATCACTTGGACGGGATGCAGGATCCTGACTCTTGGGGTAACTGGGGATTTGGAGGATGGAAGGACTGGTTGATAAATATGGCCATGTATCTAGTGGTAGCTATCGGCTGCATCTTTGTGGGCCTGGCCATCCTTAAATGTGTGATGGGTAGAATGCGGGGTGCACTAGATCAGATCACCGCCCCAATCACCGGAAAAAAAATTTAACTGTTAAAATCCATGAGGGTGAGGCAGATGAAGGGGGGCTAAGACAGGGATTGGAAATGCAGCGACAGATCTTTTTAGATGAGGAACCGTAGCTATGGATTGGATAGTTCGGTTATCATGGAATGATAAAAGGAGGGAATGGCGAATGTGATATAAAATAGTTACTTTAGAGATACTAGTTAATGTAATGTAGAAATAAGCCACTTTGATTCTGGCAGTTAGGGACAAAGGGGTTTGAGACCGCATGGAAAAAGCAGGAAGAGGTGTGTCTATGAGAGTGATGCTGCATTGATAGGGGCCAGAGAAAGGGATTGGAAGTGAGCCAATCAGAATAGATCGAACAGGTCAGGAGGGACATAGGCTGACCTCTGTCCGTCGAGTATGTGAAACTTGATACCATTTGAATCGATTTGCAGAGATCCCTTTGTTTCTTTGTTCATTCGCTTTCTGGGATATAGGAAACTGGATGTCTCTTATATTTCTATGAAATGAATCAAGCTTGCAAGCTAAATAAATAACTTCTTTTTACGTGCGAATCCATCTCAACTTTTATTGAGGCCAGACTGACAGAGAAAGAAATTTGGGGATCAACAGATGGGTCCCGGCGTTCTGCGGGCGCGGGAATACCTTGCAGCGCATTCGGGTCCTCGCGCGGGGTCTCCGCTGTTTCGGGGGTCCTGGGTCGTGGGCAGGGGCTTCCTGAGGCAGGTTGGGCTAGGTCCCGTGGTCTGTTCCCTCCCTGGGCGCTCCTGGGGTCGGATCTTGAAGTAGGCCCGGTCGGGCCTCCACGTGGATTTTTCTTTCTTCCATGACCAGGTAGATCGGGTTGTTGGGCAGGCCTCTCTGGGTCGGGTCTCTGAGGGTCGCGTTGGGCCGGGTCTTGCCGTCGAGGGTCGTGTCGGGAGCTCCGGGGACTGGGCAAGGCGATCTGGGGGCTGACGTCGGTAGTTAGGCCGGGTTGGGAGCTCCGTGGTCCGGGTCGGCTCCAAACCGAGGTCGGAGCTTCGCTTCCGGTTTGGGCCCGATCTTCTTCCAGGTCGCGGAGGTCAGGTCGGGTGGGGTCAAAAGGTCTCCAAGGGCCTCGGAGGATGTTCAAGCCTGCAAGAGAAGATAAAAGAGAGAGGTTAGTAATAATGTTAGTTTTAGAATTAATTTTTAAAAGATTAGAACGAGTATAAGTTAAGTAAAAAGTGGATCTGTTTGGGAGAGCTCGCAGAGAGTCGCCTCGCTCCGGCGCCACCTTGGTAAAAATGACTCTCTTATGGACTGACCTGATTAATACTACACCCCTGTATGCTTCACCCAATGCCTGTGTCTATGTATTTACATTGTGTACCTTGTGTTGCCCTACTATGTATTTTCTATTTCTTTTATTTTATTTTCATATACAAAATTACCTGTTTGAGCTGCTAGAAGAAAAATACTTTTCACTGTACCTCAGTACACGTGACAATAAACAAATCCAATCCAATCCATCTCTTGCCTTCTCTAGTCCTGCAACTTCTTCCTCCTAACCCTCGCGCACCCCCCCCCCCCCCCCCCACCCCCGCCAACAAACTCTGACCTCCTGTGCATTTCTCTCCTTTGCCCCACCATTGGTGGCTGTGCCTCGGCTGTCTAGACCCCAGCATTCAATCTGTACACACCCCAGCATCTCGCACTTCTCTTAAAACCGTTCTCAAACCTAACTCTCATCCTAAACTGTTAATCTCTCCTCCTATTATCTCCACCATTGGTTCAGCAACTATAGCTGTCCTATTGCATCTCCGTGAAGCTCCATGAGCCTCTTTTCCACATTACAAGAGCCACAGAAATGCACGTTACAGTTGTAATAAGAAGGAACGATGGTAAATTGGATGGAAGCACACATGCAGTACAAACTAATTCATGGTGAGGAAGGTTCGTCCACACAGTGGGCAATTCTGCCCTCTAGTGATGCAGTGAGTGATACAACCCACTCCAACCTCAGTCACCAAGCTCCAGTCTGCAAATGAGGCTTGTGTGTGTACTCACTCAAACTGAGCTCCCAATTGATTTTTTCCAATTAAGGAGCAATTTAATGTGGCCAATCCACCTACCCTGCACATCTTTGGGTTGTGGGGGCGAAACCCACGCAAACACAGGGAGAATGTGCAAACTCCTCTCGGACAGTGACCCAGGGCCGGAATTGAATGTGGGACCTCGGCGCCGTGAGGCAGCAGTGCTAACCACTGCACCATCTTGCTGCCCTGAACCCAATGAATTGTAATGGAAGCAAGTCACCCTTGATCCCAACAGACTGCAGAAGAAGCAGAACAAGATACAAATCAAGAAGGCTTCTGGTTCAGTGCCTGGCATGTGGAGAGTCACTTGATCCTAGTCAGTGCACAGCACAGTCCAATTGTCTTAGGTGTTGTCAAGATGCAGCAGTGGTCAAATCAACAATCTGACTTTTGTGTGCAAATGTTCAGATGTCAACACCGAGGGTCTGAAATTTGACAAATATCCGAGGGTGAGAAGGATGTAATTCAATCAAAGTTACACTTGATTTGGAATACTGCTAATTTCCCATGAAACTAGGAAGTGGCAGGAGATGTGTCAACACCCAATATGGTGCCTGTTTGGAAATGACAGGACAATAAGAGTTTTATGCCCACTGTTCCAGAATTTGGAGCGTATGCACCAGGATTACTCCTGATTTAAGTTGAGCCTCTGAAATAGAGGTGAGGTTATGCGACCTAACCAGGAAGTGGCAGAGTTCACAGACTTTCACTGTCAGTGGATCAGCTTTGAATGCAGTGATTAAAGAAGTCTTTTTTTTTAAATCTGCCCTGCTAAGCCAGACTCCTGCAAAAACAAAATCACTATGTTCAGGCAGTGAAATCTTTTGTTGCTCATCCTTCAATCAAAGGGACAAATTACCATAGAATTCATTATGGCATTCCATGTATGTCCTTGAATTGGAGGCAAAATAGGGACAGGATGAGAAAAGGGTAAAATTGAAAACAAAGAAAGGACCTGCATTATGTAGTGCCCGTCTCATCCCATAGCACTTTACAGGACTACAAACCCTAGACTTGGTAAGACGGTTATGTTTTGAACATAAGTTTCCATTAACTTAAGATAAAATGGAATACTTAGGAGAGAGGTATGTAACCAATGAAATCTGCCTAGAATCAATCCCATTCAAGCTGCTTATTATGGGGACAAAAACACAAATCAATACTTATTGAGATTAAGGTGCAAGTTTTAACATCTGGACACAGAGGAAGAGATAATTAGCCCAACTGCATACAGATTCATGGACTCTCAGAGTCAGTCAGACAGAGAGATTTTGGAAAGAAGTTCCCCTCCCTTCAAGCTTTCCAATGCCAAACTAGAACAAAGGACTGTTTTGGGGTTAACTGCCAAACAGAGCGTGCTTGAATGATGACCTGTTCACAGAAGAAAGTTTGTGAAGGATTAAAGACCAAGGGTTAGGAATAGACTTGAATAAAGGGGCTAAAATATAGAGATTATTGAAGTATCTGATTAACACTTGAAGTTTGAGAAGGAAAATAGTGATCCCGATAGCACTCAAGTTGAGACAGCTAGAATTCAATTGAAAATGAAACATCTTGAATTGGAACGAGGTAGAGAAATGCAAAAAATTGAATTGAAGAGGAAGAAAATTTAAAACTTGAATTGGAAAAGGAGGAAAAAGGGAAATGCAAAATCTTGAATTGGGACAGGCAGTGGTGTAATGTCACTGGCCTAGTAATCCAAAGACCCAGGCTAATACTCAAGGTACATAGGTTCAAATCCCACCACAGCAGCTGATGGAACTTAAATTTAACTAATAAATCTGGAATATGAAGCTAGCCTCAGTAATGGTGACCATGGCATTTATCACCGATTGTCTACCATCCTTACCTAGTCACCCGCAGCAATGTGGTTGGCTCTTAATAGCCGAGCAAGCAGAAGACAGTGGAACAGCAATGGCAGGAATTTTTGGGTGTTATTCAAAAGGCACAACAGAAATCCATCCCAAAGAGGAGGAGACATGCTAAGGGGAGGACAAGGCATCCATGGCTGATGAGGGAAGTCAAGGACAGCATAAAAGCTAAACAAAAAGCATACAAAGTGGTGAGGATTATTGGGAAGCCAGAGGATTGGGAAGCCTTTAAAAGCGAGCAGAGGACAACTAAAAAAACAATAAGGGGGGAGAAGATGAAATATGAATGCAAGCTCGCTAGTAATATAAAAGAAGATAGGAAGAGTTTTTTCAATATATGAAAGGTCAGAGAGAGGTAAAAATAGACATTGGGCCACTGGAAAATGTGGCTGGACAAGTAATAATGGGAAACAAAAAAATGGCAGAGGAACTGAATAGTTACTTTGCATCAGTCTTCACGGTGGAAGACACCAGTGGGATGCCAGAGCTCCAGGAGAATCAGGGGGCAGAGATGAGTGCAGTGGCCATCACTAAAGAGAAGGTTCTGGGGAAACTGAAAGGTCTGAAGGTGGATAAATCACTTGCACCAGATGGACTACACCCCAGGGTTCTAAAAGAGATAGCAGAGGAGATTGTGGAGGCATTGGTGGTGATCTTTCAGGATTCACTGGAGGCAGGAAGTGTCCCAGAGGACTGGAAAGTGGTTCATGTAACACTGCTGTTTAAGAAGGGAGCGAGGCAGAAGATGGGAAATGATAGACCTGTTAGCCTGACTTCGGTCATTGGTCAGATTTTAGAGTCCATTACTAAAATGAGATCGCAGAGTACTTGGAAGTGCATGATAAAATAGGAGTGAGTCAGCACGTCTTCGTCAAGGGGAGGTCATGTCTGACAATCTGTTAGAGTTCTTTGAAGAAGTAACAAGGAAGTTGAACAAAGGAGAACCAGTGGACGTAATATATTTGGATTTCCAAAAGGCCTTTGACAAGGTGCTGCACAGGAGATTGTTAAATAAGTTAAGAGCCCATGGTGTTAAGGGTAAAATCCTGGCATGGATAAGAGGATTGGTTGACTGACAGAAGGCAGAGAGTGGGGATAAAGAAGTCTTTTTCAGGATGGCAGCTAGTGACTGGTGGTGTGCCTCAGGGGTCTGTGCTGGAACCACAACTTTTTACACTATACATTAATGATCTGGAAGAAGGAACAGAAGTCACTGTTACTAAGTTTGCAGATGATACAAAGATCTGTAGAGGGGAAGGTAGTATTGAGGAAGCGGGGGGGGGGGGGGGGGCTGCAGAAGGATTTGGATAGGCTAGGAGGGTGGGCAAAGAAGTGGCAGATGGAGTACAATGTGGAAAAATGTGAGGTTATGCACTTTGGAAGGAGAAATGGAGGAATAGACTATTTTCTAAATGGGTAAATTCTTAGGAAATCAGAAGCACAAAGGGACTTGGGAGTCCTTGTTCACAATTCTCTTAAGGTTAACGTACAGGTTCAGTCGGCAGTTCGGAAGGCAAATGCAATGTTAGCATTCATGTCGAGAGGGCTAGAATACAAGACCAGGGATGTACTTTTGAGGCTGTATAAGGCTCTGGTCAGACTCCATTTGGAGTATTGTGAGCAGTTTGGGGCCCCGTATCTAAGGAAGGATGTGCTGGCCTTGGAACGGATCCAGTGGAGTTCACAAGAATGATCCTTGGAATGAAGAGCTTGCCGTATGAGGAACAGTTGAGGACTTTGGGTCTATACTCGGTGGAGTTTAGAAGGATGAGGGGGGATCTTCTTGAAACTTACAGGATATTGCGAGGCCTTGGTAGAGTGGACATGGAGAGGATGTTTCCACTTGTGAGAAAAACTAGAACCACAGGACACAATCTCAGACTAAAGGGACGATCCTTTAAAACAGAGATGAGGAGGAATTTCTTCAGCCAGAGGGTGGTGAATCTGTGGAACTCTTTGCTGTAGAAGGCTGTGGAGGCCGAATCACTGAGTGTCTTTAAGACAGCGATAGATAGATTCTTGATTGATGAGAGGATCAAGGGATATGGGGAGAAGGCAGGAGAATGGGGATGAGAAAAATATCAGCCATGATTGAATGGCAGAGCAGACTCAATGAGCTGAGTGGCCTAATTCTGCTCCTATGTCTTATTGTCTTATGGTCTAAGCGACTCAGTTCCACAGCAAGTAGGGATGGTCAACATCCCATCAACAAATTATTAAAAACTTCAAAAAGAAAGTAAACGTGAACTTGAATTCCAAAGAGAAAGGTTAGAAAGAGAAAGGGGAAAACCATGCACTCAGAAAGAAAGGGAAGTGAGAATATTTGAACCAGACTTCATTCATTCATTCAATTTCACAGTGCAGTACATTTAACTAGCCTTTGATTGGCAGCTTTAAACACAGCTGCCAGGAGGTGTGTTTATTTATCTTTCCCTCTACGCTTGAATGCATCTGAAGTACCCTCCATTAATCCTTATCACAATGTTTAGAAACATTCTTGTTATGATAAACAGCATCTGGCAACTTACAAGCTGCTAAATATTTTCACTGCCTCTTTCCTAACCGCAGAAAGCATTTAGCATTGTTGAAGTAAGCAGTAGCTGTCAATCAGAACCAGTCAAAACACACAATGCCAATCCCGGGGGAGAGTCATGGGGACAACCCCCACGGCCCTTAGGTGAATCATCATTCTGCAGCATGGCAGAGACAGAGGGGGACACGAACAATGGCCTCACACCCTTGACCCATCTCGGGGGTCCAGCGCACCAGGATTGTGCTTGGCAATACTTGCACCAAAGCCAGCCCAGTGGAGTTCCCGTTGTGGGGTTTGGAACATAACGGCAGAGGAGGGGGAGATTTAGGTTTCCAGTCCGCTAATCTCATTCAAATTAATGCAAAGAAGCTGTTTGCATGTTCTGGCTGGCACGGTGTGGGAGCCAAGACTGGGGATGGGTCTGTCCTTGGCGCCAGTCCTGCTTTTGGCCCACGCAGGATTCTCTGCCCAATCGGGATTCCTGGGGTGCAGTGACCCTACCTTTATCCATTAGGGTGGGAAAGTCATTTGTTGTTCTTAGGGATACAAGTTCAACCCAGTCCTTAACGTTAGCAAATGACATGAACTTCTCTCCAGAAAGTTTACTCTTAAAGGGTATTGATGGAAATTGTTTACGCATTCTGTTATGTAAAGTTAACAGACAATGAAATGTTTTTGAATATAGCGGCTGTTGTAATGAAGGCTGATGCTACAGCCAATTAGTTACAGTAAGGTCCCGCAAATAGAGATCAATGAGCAGATAATCTATTTGAATGATGTTAGGTAAGGAATAAATATTGTCCAGGAGAACTTAGTATTCTTCTTCGATACTGCAATGGGATCTTTTACTTTCTCCTGAGAACGTAGAAATGAAATGAAAATCGCTTATTGTCACAAGTCGTTACTGTAAAGTTACTGTGAAAAGCCCCTAGTCACCACGTTCCGGCACCTGTTCGGGGAGGCTGGTACAGGAATTGAACCGTGCTGCTGGTCTGCCTTAAAAGCCAGCTCTTTAGCCCTGTGCTAAACAGATTGCACTTTGGTGTAATATCTCATCCTAAAGACCTTCTGGCTGTTCGCATCACCGGGATCTTCCAGTCACACCAATGGCCTACTCCCGCCGTAGATTTCCCGGCATCATGGGGTGGATTCAATGGGAAATCCCACTGATGCTGGCCGGACCAGAAGATCCTGCCACCAGCCAACAGCGGCTGCCTCCAGTCGCCGAGAAGTACGGCGTCGGGAAGCCAGAGAATCGCACCCAGTATCTTCAACAGTTCACCACCGGAACAGTGCCCAAAATGAAAAGCACATTCACTTTCACATTTCTTCAGTCAGGTGCAGGGGACCATGGTAACTGCATTGATTCTGTCAGTGTTATAACCCCCACAAGAGCCATGGGGGTCTCCCTGGAAGTCGGGGGTCGCGTGGAGTATGCCCCCCCCCCCCCCCCCCCCCCCCCCACGCTGAGGGATGGAGGCCCAACAGCAGCTCATTAATTCCACAAGATAAAAGTGGGCCCAGGAAGGAGGCAACATCTCAGGGTGGTCCCAGCTGGGACTAGGATTGGGACTTTATCATTGTATTCCCTAGTGTGAGTAGGAAATAAACCATTTTTTGACTCTCCTTTTCCGGGACCCCTCATTGACCACAATTCAGTCAGCACTCTTCATGAAGCATTTGCGGCTTTACTCAATGATGGTTTTCATCCCTAAATAAGGCCGACCTCCCATTGTTACAGCTCGTGGAGCAGGATGTCCAGGTCTTCAGCATTAGAGAGCGCAGTATGGAAAAGCCTACCTTTCCATAGCCACTACCATTACATCACATATGGTGAACATCAGCTCTTTAAAAGCTGCTTTTATACATGTTTCCTCGGCCTGTAAGCTATCCAAATTGGGAGTCACCCATCGAGCGTAAAGCTCCACATGGACTGGCCTATAACTATCAATTTCAGGCTCAGCTAACCTATTGGTTAACGTAACGCAACTGTTCAGTGATCTAAAAATTGTGATTAATATCTTTACGGCAACACAAGGGATAGGAAACAGTCAAACAGAAAAAGCTTATTCGGCATAAGCACCTCACCTTTGACTGAGTGACGTGCCAGTTTTCCACTCCCCCGCCCTTTCCCCACACCTCCGCCCCCCAGGTCTCAGTTTCATTCCAACATTTTCCTCAATTTTGTTCACTCTTTCTTTTCTGCTCTCATTATTTTTCTCTGATGTGTGGAGCTCTGACCCATAAATTATTGTTTAGCATTTTTCTGTTGATGTCGTGGGCAGTTTAATAAGATTATCATTAGTAACCATTATAATGAGCCTGAAGAGAGATCATCGGGTGGGAGTCAGAGTTCAGATCTGATTAGATAGTTGTTGTTTTTGAACTGTCTGTCCAAAAATACATTGCAGAATTTTATTTCCATTTACGTTTGCGAATAATTCATGGCAGGACCGAACAAAGCCGCTGTCTTAAAGGGACGACGTTCCCTCGTTGGGATGTTTTCTGGCGGCTGGACTTCAGGGACGGTCTAATGATGCACCGGTGAGCTGCGATCACCATGACAACAGTGCTAAAGGAATGTGATTCATTCATTGCTTGTTGTTAATTAAACTGCAAGACTTAATCCTGGGTTCAGTTATGGAATGCATTTGGCTGGCATCAATCAGATATTAAAATGCTGAAGACACAAAATCATCGCAGGAGCGACTGAAGTGGCTGGGAGGCATTGAAACACTGCAGGTGGCCTTAATACATCTGGAATGAGGAAAAGCGGGATCATCCAACTCAGCTAATTCAAATCACGACCGGTGGGACCGATGGAAGGTCCACGTCTGTGAATCTCGGCTGAGGGCAGGTGTAAACAAGGCTCTTGCGTTGCCCACAGTCATTTGCCTTGGCATACCTGCCTCACGCTAGAATGGGAGCAGACTGGACAACACGTGGGATCATCATAGAATTCCCTACAGTGCAAAAGGAGGCCATTCGGCCCATTGAGTCTGCACCAACCCACTGAAAGAGCACCCGTTCTAGACCCAATCCACCACCCTTTCCCTGTAACTTAATACCTGGGGCATGGCCAATCAATTAATACCTGGGGCATACCAGCATGGCCAATCAACCTAACCTGCACATCTTTGGACTGTGGGAGAAAACTGGAGCACCCGGAGGAAATCCACACAGACAGGGGAAGAATGTGCAAACTCCACACAGTCACCTAAGATCAGAATCGAACTCGGGTCCCTGGCGCTGTGAGGCAGCAGTGCTAACCATTGTGCCCGTGTGTGACCTTTCCCTGCCACACCGAATGTGCTGTTTTATCAGCGCCCACCCTTCCTTTGTTTTTTTTCCGCCAGGATTCCAACAAATCCCATGCCCTAGTGAGGGGAGGAAGGGGGGGGGTTTGGTATCTTGCTCCTGCACGTTAACAGTAGCCACCTTGCAATAGGTACCAGATGGTGATGATGCCAATGGAACTGCATCAGTAGAAGCTATTATCTTTGGGTGATCATGTTACCAATTGTCTAGAGAACAAGACAATAAGAAAGAGGAGCGGGAGTAGACCATCAGTCACATCGAGCTGCCCTGCCAGTCAATATAATCATCTTTGGCTTGAACTCCATTTTCCTGCCCAGTCTCCATAGCCCTTGTTGTGCTGAAGGATCAAAAATGTCAAGTCAGCCTCAAATGTATTCAATATCGTAGCATTCGCAATGGGGGTGGCACGGTGGCACAGTGGTTAGCACTACTGCCTCACAGTGCCAGGGACCCGAGTTCAATTCCAGCCTTGGGTAACTGTGTTGCATTTGCACAATCTCTCTGTGTCTGAGTGGGTTTCCTCCGGGTGCTCCGTCTGTTCTCCCACAGTCCAAAGGTGTGCAGGTTTAGGCTGATTGGCCATGATCAATTGACCCTTAGAGTCCAAAGGTTACAGGGATAGGGTGGGGGTTGAGCCTAGGGAGGGTGCTCTTTTGGAGGGTCGATGCAGACTCGATGGGCTGACTGGCCTCCTCTGCACTGCAGGTATTCTAACCCTCTTGAGTGGGAAAATTCCAAAGATTCTCAACGTTTCGAGTGAAGTAAGTTCTCATTTCAGTCCTCAATGATTGTCCCTTTATCCTGAGACTGTGTCTGCATTCTAGATGCCCCAGCCAGGGGAACAACTCAGTATTCACCCCATTGCGTCCCTTCAGAATCTTGTACCTTTCAATGAGATAACCTCTCATCCTTCTAAACTCCAGAGAATATTGACCCAATTTACTCAGCCTTTCATGATAGGAAAACCTATTCATCTCAGGGTCAACCTTTGCGGTACCACCTCCAAGGCAAGTATATCTTTCCTTAAATGTGGACACAAAAACTGCACATAGGTGTGGTCTTGCCAATGCCCTGGACAGTTTAAGCAAAACGTCCTTATTATTATATTTCAATAGCCTTGTAATAAAGACCATCAAGAAATTTGCTTTCTTAATTGCTTGCTATACTTGAATGTTAGCATTCTGTGTTCCTTGTACGAGTACAGACAAATCTCTCTGAACAGCAACATTTCGAAGTTTTGTGCCTTTTATAAAATATTCTGTGTTTTTATTCATCTGACCAAAGTGATTAACCTCACAAAATCCTTCCATTTCTTCATTCCTCCTGATAATTTCTTCTTTCTCTGCCTCGAAGAGACCAACATTTATTTAGCTACCCGCCTCCTTTTTATACACGTGTAAAAGCTCTTACAATCTGTTTTTAAATTGCTGGTTAGTTTACTTTCATATTCTATTTTTTGCTTTTTGACCAAATTTTGGCTGGCCCTTCGCTGGATCCTAAAGCACTCACAATCCTCAATATCGTAAATCTCTTCTTTTAATCCCATAATATGCTTAACCTCTTCAGTAAGATATAGATGAATCTTCCTGGCTGCATTTTTGATTTTCAATTGAATGCCTCTTCAAAATTTGAAATCGGCTCCAGAAATTAGGAAATAAAAGAAATGCCTTACCATGGGTAAAAGCGACTGTGTAAATGTGGAATTGTCACAAAACCACAAGTGGAAACCTGCTCCTCACACGTGGTTTAATCCACTTGTCACTCCAATCCCACAGCAGTGTGGTTGACTCGTAATTTCCTTCTGAAGTGACCTAACAATTCGGCTGTATGATTGCCTACTCAGGACCACTGGGCACGGGCAATGAATGCTGCCCATGCCGGTGAAGCCCACCTCCTGAGAAAGAAGTTCGGGATAGAAGAGGAACAGCGGGAAGGAGATCACAGTGTTGAGTTAAATAGGCTCAGCAAGGTGCTGTCAAAATCCAGTTGAATGTGTACCCTGTGGGACTTTTTCATCATTATACAAAACATGCCATTTATTGGCTTGTTGCTTAGTGACCTCTGGTGCATCATGCATCAAAGTGCCCACTGTTATTAGGAAGATGGTTTCTGACAGAAGTGACAGGTAGAATGTGACAGCTCATTTCGAAAAACAAAATGCATCGACTTACTGATCCATCCATGGTTGGGATTGCCGTGCTCAATCCAACCCGCTTCGCAGCAGCTCATCGCCCCTCAAGCTATGTCATTCTCTCATCCTTTTATCTGCCTGGAAAATGTTATTTTTCATAGAATGCTGGATGACTAACAGGCAACCTAGATTTTATGTTTCTTTCATTTTGCTTCTCTAGCGTTGAGGGAACAGTTTCGAGTGCCGTGATTATTATATAAAACATCGACATGGCTGACACGTGGAAAATGTTTCAACGCATATCATCAGGCTTCATTCTAATTTAGTATTGTTTTATGACAGGGCTTCATGCTAGTGTTGACTGACATTACCAGTATTTCACAGCACTAGTGTGGGTCTTAGACATGAGGCTAAATTCTCACTTTCCCCAGCCGCGTGTTTCACAGCAGCGCGCCGTATGCTGGTGGCGGATCTTACAGCACAGCTGGCCATTCAGCCCATCACACCAATGTCAACTGTTGGAAAGAGCTATCAAACTAATCCCGCTCCCTTAATCTTCTCCAATTCTTTCCTTTTCAAATATACATCAATCCCAGCGGGGACAATCGAATCGTGCCTTTACATCAGGGCAAAATTAAAATAGGGCCGCCTGCCGGATTTTCTGACAAACTTTGGGCTCGTGCTGACAGGCTTTGCAATAGTTTTTAACTTCTGTCATTTCCCAGCTAGTTCTGCAATTAACTGCACATCAGGCAGCGTATTGCTGAACCCTGTACTGCTATGACATGGGGGTCCATTAGTTCAGTTGGCTGGATGGCTGGTTCGTGCTGCACAGCTGCACCTAACAGTGTGGATTCAATTCTCGTACCGGCTAAGGTTATTCATGAAGGCCTGCCTCTCAACCTTTCCCATTGCCTGAGGTGTGGTGACCCTTGGGTCAAATCACCACCAGTCAACTCTCAAAGGGGCAGCCTTTGGTGCTGCGGTAACATTTAATAATAATAATAATAGCTTATTGTCACAAGTAGGCTTCAATGAAGTTACTGTGAAAAGTTCCTTTACGCACCTGTCCGGGGAGGTCGGCATGGGGGTTGAACCCGCGCTGCTGGCTTTGTTCTGCATTGCAAGCCAGCTGTTTATCCCACTGTGCTAAACCAGCCCCTAGTAATAATCACTTATTGTCACAAGTAGGCTTCAGTGAAGTTAAAACCGCTAGTCCCCACATTCCGGCGCCTGTTCAGGGAGGCTGGTACGGGAATTGAACCCGAGCTGCTGGCATTGTTCTGCATGAGAAGCCGGCTGTTTAGCCCACTGTGCTAAACCAGCCCCTTTTACCAGCCATTTACATTTACTGCTATGATAATCTCAGGTTCAATCTGTACCCCTGAATTGGTAATATATCCAAAGTAGACCGCTTGGCACCCCATCCACTACCTTCAACATCCACTCCCTCCACTCCCTAGAAAGACAAACGCAGCTAATGAATGGGAGCACCACCAACTGGCAAGTTCCGCTCCAAGCCACTTACAATCCTGACATGGAAATATATGTCCGTTCCTTCTCTGTCGTCAAAATCCTGGAACTCTCTCTCTAACAGCACTGTGGGTGTATCTACACCTCATGGGCTTCAGCAGTTCAAGAAGGCGGCTAAACAGCACCTTCTCAAGGAATGGACAATGGCTAGGCCTCACAGCCCACATCCATGAAAAATAAAATGAATGGATAAAGTCCAGTTTATTATGTAGAACAGAATTGTAAGCTTTTACTAGAACAATACATTGATTGCGTGGTTACTGTGGATAAGGTGGAGATGCTGGGGTTTTCCTACCTAGAGATTTGATAGTGATGTTTAAAATCATGAAGAGTTGAAATAGAGTGGAAAAGGGAAACTTTTCCCAGTAACTGAAGGGCCAATAATCAGAGGGCACAAATTTAAGGAGATTGGCTAAGAGGAGTCATGTGGTAAAACTATTTTTAAGCATTGAGTGATTAGGATTTGTAATCTATTCCTGACAGGACAGAGTTAATCACTAAAAGGACTTGTAGGAACAAAATGGCAGGGATATGGAAAAAGAGTAGGAGAGTGGGACTAACTGAATTGCTCTTCCAAAGAAGAGGCACAGATTCAATGGATTGAACGGTTTCTCCTGCCCTGAATTATTATATGAAAACAAAATTTACTGGCATTTAATGTAGTATAACATGAAGCGGGTGGTTCTTTTCTAACAAATGTTAGAGACTAGTTGTCGATTTTCTTAAATTTATAGTGACGAATTAGAGATGAAGCCATGCTATTCCATTACAGTGTACCTTTATACAATGATCTGTTATACAAGAAAACTAATCACAGCAAATTAACAGTGAATTGAATGCTGCTAGATGATTAGATGTTCAAACACCGTGTTCCAGTTCGGCAGTATATATGCTGACCTCTATCACTGAGTGTGCATTTAATAGAAGACTGTTACATAGTGTGAAATTAAAATTCAATAAGATTTATTTTGGAGCTGCTTAAATTCATTCCTGCTGCTTGTTCTTGGAGAATGGGTGCTTTTGGAAAGGCCACACTTATTGCTCATTTCTGGTTACCTTGATCTCACCAGTCTTGAGTCCGCTGCAGTACATGTTGTGAAAATACTCCCATTGTGCAGACTGGCAGGGAATTCAACTTTTCTGTCATGTTAGGTACACTGGTCAAACACTGGCTGCAACTGGATGCAGCTTAGATCAGAAAGATACTCCAGACCTTGAAGTTAGTTCAATCAGGTTTATTGAACTAATAGCACAGTTAGCACAGTTCTCTGTGAGTTTGACTCTCTGCTAACTTAAGTGTGGTTACTCTGTCTGACTGAACCAGACTAGCTCTTAGCCATGTGGTGGAGGTGTGAGATTGTAACACCACCCTTGACTGATTCTCTAGATGTTCATCAGTGGAAAGAGGCGGAGTGTGAGTGCCTTGTGTCATTTATAGTCAGATCCCACCCCTGAGTGTCCTGCCTGTTTATTGGTCATGTCCTGTTCTCTGTGTCCATCAGCTGCTTGTCTGTATATCATTATGTGTGTGTCTGCATATCATGACATCTCCCCTTTTTTTATGTTTGGATGACATATGTGAACGTATTTACAAGAGTAGGCCAATATTAACTTATATACATGCAGTGTATGTGAACATATGTACATGTGAAAACAGCTGTCTAATGCGAGAACACAGAACATAGCAAACAAAACAAATGTTCATAAGTCCAGTCTCTGTGGCTTGTGTCTGATCCTGGTCGACCGCCGGAGAGGTGGTGGTGGGGACGACAGCGCCTTGATGGGTGGAATTGAAGCTTGACTGGTGGCCTCGTGAGTCGAGGAGGTGGCAAAACAACAGAAGGAAACGGAGAAGAATGTGGTTGCAGGCAGGTAAATTTGCGCAGTGCCCGTCTGTTTCGTCGCACAACAGAACCATCAGCCAGACGCACAACATACGAGCGGGAGGCAGCCTGTCAAACAATGACAGCTGGAGCTGACCAGTCTCCATCAGGGATCTTGACCAGAACAGTGTCTGACGGGGATAACACGGGCAAATTGGTGGCATGAGCATCATAGCCCTGTTTTTGCCGGTCTCGGAGTTGCTGCACCTTCTGCAGCACCGGGAGGTGATCCAGGTTGGGCAAGTGTATGGCTGGAAGTGTCGTTCGCAGGTCCCTGTTCATCAGGAGTTGAGCCGGCGACATGCCAGTGGACAGTGGGGTCGCTCTTTATGCAAGCAATGCAATGTGAATGTCAGATGCAGAATCCGCGGCCTTGCAGATGAGCTGCTTCACTATGTTCACCCCTTTCTCAACTTTTCCGTTTGACTGCGGATAGTGTGGGCTGGAAGTGACGTCTTTGAACTGATGCGACTGGGCAAACAGTGACCATGGCTGCTGAAGCACGGGCCATTGTCACTCATGACAATGAGTGGGATACCATGCCTGGAGAACGTCTCCTTACAGGCCTTGATGACGGTCCGAGATGTGAGGTCTGTGAGTTTCATGACTTCAGGATAATTGGAAAAGTAATCAATGATTAACACGTAATCACGACCATTTGCATGAAAGAGGTCAATGCCAACCTTGGACCACAGAGAGGTTTCGATTTCATGCTGCTGAAGTGTCTCCTTACTCTGCGCTGGCTGGAAGCGTTGATAGGTCGCACAGTTAAGGACCATGTTCGCGATGTCCTGGCTGATCCCGGGCCAGTAGACAGCCTGCCTGGCTCTGCGTCTGCACTTTTCCACACCCAGGTGGCCCTCATGGATTTGACGGAGCACCAAGCTCTGGAAACTGTGTGGAATTACAATCCGGTCCAGTTTGAGGAGGATACCATCAACCACCGTCAGGTCGTCCTTCACATTGAAAAATTGAGGGCACTGCCCTTTTTGCCAGCCATTGGCAAGGTGTTGCATAACACTCTGCAAGAGGGGGTCTTTGGCTGTCTCCTCACGAATACGAATCACCTTCTCGTCAGATGCCGGGAGGGTGCTAGCAAACAGGTGCACCTGTGACTCAACCTGTGACTCAATTTGCCGGATGACGTTCAGTGGTTCACTTGGCACGGTGATGGAGCGGGGCAGTGTATCGGCAATGATGAGCTCCTTGCCAGGCGTGTAGACCAGGTCAAAGTCGTACCTTCTGTGTTTGAGGAGGATGTGCTGCAACCGAGGCGTCATGTCATTAAGGTCCTTGGGGATAATGTGGACCAGGGGCCTGTGATCCGTCTCGACTGTGAATGTCGGCAGGCCATAGACATAGTCGTGAAACTTGAGAATGCCAGTGAGAAGGCCCAGGCATTCCTTCTCGATTTGTGCATACCTTTGTTCGGTGGGCGTCATTGCCCTTGATGCGTAGGCAACCGGTGCCCAGGATGAAGTGACATCGCGTTGCAGCAGGACCGCACCAATGCCATCCTGGCTCGCATCTGTCGAGATTTTCATTTCCCTGTCTGGGTTGAAAAATGCCAATACGGGTGCAGTGGTGAGCTTGGCTTTCAGCTCCAACCACTCTGCCTGATGGGCCGCCTTCCACTCGAAGGCAGTGGACTTCTTCACTAGGTTTCATGGGGCCGTGGTGTGTGAGGCCATGTTTGGGGTGAACTTGCCCAGAAAATTGACCATGCCCAGGAAGCGCAACACCGCCTTCTTGTCTTCCGGGAGCTTCATGGCTGCGATGGCCTTGACCTTGTCTGTGTCGGGGCACACGCCCTGCTGAGAGATCTGGTCTCCTAGGAACTTGAGTGTCGACATGCCAAAGCAACATTTGGCCCTGTTCAGCTTCAGGCCATTGGTGTGGACACGGCGGAATACCTGCTGGAGACGGGAAACATGCTCCTCAGGGGTCGTGGACCATATGATGACGTCATCCACGTACACACGAACCCCTTTGATGCCCGCCATCATCTGCTCCATGATGCGATGAAATATCTCCGATGCCGATACGGTTATAGCAGTACCTGCCAAACGGTGTTTGAAGGTGCAGAGCCTTCTGCTGGACTCATCCAGCTGGATTTGCCAGAATCCATGTGACGCATCTAACGTCGTGAAAAACCTTGTATGTGCCATCTCACTGGTGAGTTCCTCCCGCTTCGGGATGGGGTAGTGTTCACGCATTATATACTGGTTGAGATCCTTGGGATCAATGCAGATGCACAGGTTTCCAGAGAGTGTTTTTACCACCACCATCGAGCTGACCCAGTCAGTCGGTTCGGTTACCCTGGAAATGATCCCCTGCTGCTGCAGCTCCTTGCGCTGTTCCTTCAGGCGCTCTTTCAGCGGAGCCGGGACCCAGTGTGGTGCATGGACCACTGGCTTGGAATCAGGTCGCAGTAGGATCTTGTACCGATAGGGCAAAGTGCCCATCCCGTCAAACATATCTGGATACTGAGCGAGGATGTCGTCAATACCAGCTTGAAGATCCCCGTTGGGAGGATTTTGTTCAATAAACCCGCTGTACCAGATTTAGCTTTTTGCAGGCATGCGCGCCCAGTAGGGATGCCCTGTCCGGCTTGATGATTTCAAACCTTAGCCGTGCATGGGTACTCTGTTTGGAGACGAGTAGATGGCAGGACCCCAGTGCCGTGATGGCATTACCGTTATAGTCCAAGAGCTGCAGGCTACTGGAAGGACCTTGGGGGGGCTTCTTGATGCATTTGAAGTCTGCCTGTGAGAAGAGGTTGCCAGAAGCACCTGTGTCCAGCTTGAACTGGATGGAGCAGTGGTTGACCTGCATCACCGCACCCCATTCGTCCTCCGAATCCACAGCGAGGATGGACTGAATGCGAGATGAG
Organism: Scyliorhinus torazame; assembly: GCF_047496885.1. Classification (NCBI taxonomy): domain Eukaryota; kingdom Metazoa; phylum Chordata; class Chondrichthyes; order Carcharhiniformes; family Scyliorhinidae; genus Scyliorhinus; species Scyliorhinus torazame. The sequence continues at coordinate 65,154,171 of NC_092723.1, read as the reverse complement.
TTAGGTGTGGCATGTTCACGTGTAGTAATGATGCCCATTCAGTAGGCGGACTCCAGGCACTCGTCCTCTGGATCCGTTGTGCTGCCAGGCTCAGAATCCTGTAATCGTCGTTGCACATTCTGGACGCGTCGTCATCGGAATTGGGAGCGCTGGCCTCTGACTGGTGGTGCAGACCTGCACAAGGCTGCATAGTGTCCAGGTTTCCCGCAGTTTAAACATCATCTGCCTCTTGCAGGGCAGTGTTCCATTAAGTGGGCATTGCCACAGTTCGGGCATGTCATGACGTCAACGTCGTGACGTGGTATACATCGTCGCACATGCGCAGTGCGGTCGGCAGACGTCTGCACCTGTGCAGTGGGGTGTCTTCCGCTTCGTTATCCCGTTCGCATCGCGCATGTGTGGGGCTCCGGGAAAAGCGCTTGAGATGGCCGCTGTCTTCAATGCTGAGGCGCTGCATCCGGGAGATGGCCTGCACACTCACTGCCTTGTGGGAGGCAAGTTTCTCATTTTCAGCCAATTTGTATTGGGAATACCGATTTTATGTGTGCTCATGCACTGTACGTGTTTCAATCGCGACTGGCAGGGTCATATATTTGATTTTTAAGAGCTGCTCTCTCAGAGGATCAGAGTGAACTCCAAACCCGATTTGGTCTCTGATCATGGAGTCAGCAATATCACCAAAGTTGCAGGACAGCGCTAGCAGGCGGCGGCTAGTTAAGAAGGCATTGAAAGATTCATCTTTACCTTGAAGACGTTGTTTGAATGTGTAGCGCTCAAAGATTTCATTGGTGTCCATTTCACAGTGACTATCGAACTTGTCCAGGATAGTCTGAAACTTTGTCTTGTCCTGGCCTTCGGTGAAGTTAAACGAGTTGAAGAGTTCGATGGCTTGATCATCCGCTGTTGAGAGGAGAAGCGCGATCTTTCTTGCATCTGACGCACCCTCAAGATCTGAGGCTTCGATGTACAGCAGAAGGTTTTGCTTGAATATCCGCCAGTTGGCACTGAGATTGCTGGAGGTCCTGAGCTGGTGAGGAGCCTGAATCTTCTCCATGGTGCCGGGATACATTTGCTGGTCGTCACGGAATGGACTGAGGTAAGCCACCTTAAATTAGTGGTCTCCTGGTATCATATCGTGTTAGGTACATTGGTCTAACACTGGCTGCAACTGGATGCAGCTTAGATCAGAGAGATACTCCAGACCTCGAAGTTAGTTCAATCAGGTTTATTCAACTAACAGCACAGTTAGCACAGTTCTCTGTGAGTTCGACTCCCTGCTCACTTAACTGTGGTTATTCTGTCTGACTGAACCAGACTAGCTCTTAGCCACGTGGTGGAGGTGGGAGATTGTAACAACATCCTTGACTGACTCTCTAGATGTTGATCAGTGGAAAGAGGCGGAGTGTGAGTGCCTCGTGTCTTTTATAGTCAGATCCCACCCCTGAGTGTCTTGCCTGCTTATTGGTCATGTCCTGTTCTCTGTGTCCATTACCTGCTTGTCTGTATATCATTATGTGTGTGTCTGCATATCATGACATTTTCAACCCAGTGGTAGTGAAGGAACAGCAATGTATGTTCAAGGCATCCCATACGCCTCCTGCCCTTGTCTTTCTCGGTGATGCGAGTGGCAGGTTTGGAAATACTGTCGGATTAACCTCAGTGAGTTGCCAAAATACAGCCAGGATCACACAACCGTTACAGCGCGGAATGAGGCCTTTTAGCCTATCCTGTCTGCGCCGGCTCTCCAAAGGAACAATTCACCGAGTGTCATTCCCACACCTTCTCTTTCCAAAGGCCGATGCAGACATGATGGGCTGAATGGCCTCCTTCTGCACTGTAAATTCTATGATTCTCATGCATCTTTTCTGCACTCACTCCAATTCTTTCACATCCTTCCCAAAGTGTGACACTCAGAATTGTACCCAATACTCCAGCTGAGGCCAAACTAGTGTCATGTACAAATTCAACATAACCTCCCTGCTCTTGTACTTTGTGCCACTACTAACACAGCCGAGGAAGCTATATGCTTTATTATATGCTCTCTCACCCTGCCCTGTCACCTTCAATGATTTATGCCCATATACACCCAGGTCCCTCTGTTCCTGCCTCCTTTATTTTTTATTGGGCATGATTCAGAGGACAGAAGTTAAAGTCCGCTTTTGTGTGCGTTTGGTGGGGTGTTTCTTGCCGGACGCAATGCTGCCGTTGAGTCACAGCCATTCTCCCCATGTTCTTCCGACCAAAATCGATTGCTTCGCATATCTCCACTTCATATGTCATCTGTCCACCCATTCCACTAACTTGTCTCGGTCTTTATTAAATTCGACACGAGCTTCCTCACAATTCGAAATGTTGCCAAGTTTCCTATCATCCACAGGTTTTGAAATTGTGCATTGTACATCAAGGTCTAGATTTATTTTGGATAAAGTGAGATACCTTTTTCACTGCAGGCACACCGGGATGATTCTTGTCAAATGGTATTGGGTAGCAATGAGTTACAGGGTGCAACCTGGAACGGCACCAGCATAAAGAGCTGCCACAACTTTACATTTAGCAAAAATAATGGGCTGGATTCTCCGCCCCATCGTGCCACATTTCTATTTCACCCCACCGGCGGGCTGCTCCATTACACCAGCTGGTCAATGGGGTTCCCATTGTGGGACAGCCCCACACCGCCGGGAAACCCCCGGGCTGCCGTCAAAACGGAGCATCCTGCCGGTGGAGAATCCAGCCCAATAGGTTTTGGTTTCCGTGTGTGAGTGAAAAAATGAGGGGAGGAGAGAAAGAGGTCCACATTCACTGAGCATGATAGACAGATAGGTACAAAGTGAGGAAAAAGAGACCAATATAATATTCAAATAGATATACAATTTGCTGATTGATCCACAAGTAGCAGATAGGAAGAATGAATTTGCATTTATATGACATCCGTCTCATCCACGGAACATTGAAAAAATATTGCTCTATCGTGTTGTTCTTCTAAAGTCTCTTTCCATGCAATTCTCTTTGAGTTCGGCTTGTTTTTTTTTAAAAATAGATTTCCGACTTCAGTTTGTTTATATTTACAGTGAAATAATATGACACAAACCTTTGCACCATCACTGGAATCTAATAAAACCCTATCCCAGTAGGCTACAATGCAATTTCCAGGCAGCATACTGTACATTCAAATCTTTAAAAGACCACAACAAGCTCTTATCAGGGCTAACTGCCAACATGGGGAGATTTTATTATCTTGTATGTCGATTATTGTTTATGCTCTGCAGAGCACAGAGGGGCTTCAAGTACAAAAACAGTCTTGGATACTGAAACCTTAATTATGAGAAAGTGCAAACATTTCAAGGGGACATGCATTAAGAGCTAGATGCATTCCGGAAAGTTGTGACAGGAGTGCATGTGCAGGCGTAGTGCTTCACGATTAAAGTGGGTTTCATAATCTGGTCTGGCATGCCTGTGTTGCACTGGAGGGTGTGCTGGAAACATAAGAATGTTAGGAACAGGATGAGGCCATTCATCCCCTTAAACCTGCTCCATCGTTCATAGAGTCAAACAGCACAAATTGAGGCCTTATGGCCCATAGTGTCTGCAACAGCTGACAAGCACCTATCTATTCTAATCCCATTTTCCAGTTCTTGGTCCACAGTCTTGTATTCTATGGTGTTTCAAATGCTCATCTAGATCCTTCTTAAATGTTGTGAGGGTTCCTGCTTCTACCACCCTTTCAGGCAGTGAGTTCCAGATCCCCAACACCCTCTGGGTGAAAAATCTTTTCCGCAAACCCCTCTAAATCTCCTGCCCTTTACCTTAAATCTATATCCCCTGGTTATTGACCCCTCTACTGAGGGGAAAAGTTCCTTCCTATCTGTGTCCCTCATGATTTTACACACCTCAGTCAGATCCCCCTCAGCCTCCTCTGTTCCAAGGAAAACAAGCCCAGCCTCTCTTCATAGCTAAAACACTCCAACCCAGGCAACACCTCAACTAGGGTTACAGAATTGGCCTGTATTCTCCATGAATTGAAGGTTAATTTCCAGGACACATTTGTGTGCAGGGGCAGAGAGCAGGCCATGCACCCGGTACATTGACTTCACATGCTCTGGGTGCAAAATTACTGAGGAGAGCTTCCTCAATTTTGTAGCTGCCAGTAAGTAAGCAACAGGACTGTGTGAAGAACTGAAGATGGATCAGTTTGTAATAAGGAGGAGAGGGTCAAGACACAAACAGACTAGGATCTTAAAACTGAATCTGCTGGAGAGCGTATCGAGAGAGAGTCCATGGCAGGACAAAGAAGTGCTGGTGTGAGTTCAAGGACCTCTGATGAACAGCCCATACAGAAATGTAACATTGAATGACAAAGCAAGTGAGATCGTGAGAATCGGTCGCATTAAAGGTAAGCGAAAATGGTGGGTTCCGAAGATCATTGGCATGGGTCGCAAAGGTCGGCCGGCATGGTTGGCCGGTGTGAGTCCTGAAGGTCGACCGGTTGGTTAAAATGGGTCCCTGGAAAAAACGTTTGAAAAACACTGCCCTCGGGGTTCATGCCCACATTAAATAAAATTGGTGCTGTTCAAGTAAAGGCTTCTGTCGCTACCCCAGCCAAAATTTTGAACACCGCGACCACCTAAAATAAAGTAATTGATCTCAGACCTCAGAGTGCATTACCTACCTGCTGTATTTCCACGTAACTACAGCAGTTGCATTGGATATAATCTCACGGGAGGAATTTTAGGGTGCCTCCTTCTGGCAGGATCTCCAAATCCACCAATGTCAATGGCTGGCTGCATATTCTAGCCTCATCCCCACCGTGACAGGACCATAAACTTCCATCCAGTGTGTGTGTGAAACACTTTGGCTGGAATTTTCCAGCCGTTCCCGTCAATAGGATCCTCTGGTCTCGCCGAAGGTGAACCCTGCCGCAGGTTTCCCGGTAGCACGGGGGATGGGGGGAGGGGCATTGGGGAGCATGCAGCAGGAAACCCCATTGACAGTGGCGGGACCAGAAGGTCCCCCACCAGATAATGATTCCGCCACCGCAAAGCTCACCAGGTGGGAGCTACGGAAATTCCCGCCCTTGATGTTTCAGGCTATCTGCTAAGACACTCTACAGATACAAGTGTTTCTTATTAACCTCATGGCAGCCATTTAGCAACACAACTGTACACTCCAAAGCTGGGCAGAAAATGGCCTAATCTAAACTGCTAATTGACTCATTGAGTAGAATTTAATATCTCCACAGAGGTGAGATCCAGAACTGTTTGAAATCTTTTCGGGTCCAATCAACTTAATATAATAAAAGAAACAAACTCAGAGACAAATTAAAAGGGGCTGGTCCTGGTAGGGGCACTGCCCTTACAAAACAAAGAACAACGGAAACTTGCCAAACATCAAATCAAAATGTGATTAAAGGAGTCGATAAAGCAATCCGACCCTGCGGTGCCTCCCAGGCACGAAAGCCCTCAATGGTGCCTGTGGACACTGCATGCTCCCTCTCCAGGTACAGCCGGACATAAACAGAGCTGCTGAAGAGGGACAGACAGTCCGGCCAGATGACCCCCTTAATCTTCCACAGTCTGGACCTGTTAATGGCAAGTTTCTCCAATCCAGGAGCAGATTCATGATAGTGTGGATGTGGAGAGGATGTCTCCACTTGTAGGAAAATCTAGAACCAGAGGACACAATCCCAGACTAAAGGGACGATCCTTTAAAACAGAAATGAGGAGGAATTTCGTCAGCCAGAGGGTGGTGAATCTGTGGAACTCTTTACCTCTGAAGACCGTGGAGGCCAAATCACTGAGTGTCTTTAAGACAGAGCTATATAGGTTCTTGATTAATTAGGGGATCAGGGCATGTGGGGAGAAGGCAGGAGAATGGGTCTGAGAAAAGTATCAGCCATGATTGAATGGCAGAGCAGACTCGATGAGCTGAGTGGCCTAATTCTGCTCTTGTGTCATATGGTCTTATGGACTCGCCATACGAGGTAAATGACAAACAAATAATGTCGGGGTTGCTTGCTACCAAGTAGGAGATGTCTCTCATTCAAAGGCACTCTGCGCCTGGTTTAGGGACTCGTCAGCAGGAATCACTGAGAGCCACCCACCCTGCTTCCCCTGCCATCATCACTCTGTGCCCTTCCCTCACCGGCGTCCCCCTACCCACCCTCACTAACTTTTATCCAAGGATCCTGAGGTGATCTCTGGTGAAGGCCAGAAATCCCGTTTGTTCCGCCAGTAATGGAGATCTACCAGCCTGATTTCCCCACACCTCCCCGCCCCCCCACCCCACATGGAAGGGGGATGTCCTGCAATGAAATGTTCCCTGTGGTACCGGGAAACCTGGCAGGCGATTGGGTTGGCGGAAGTGCCACCAGTTTTGGTGGTGGATTTCACCCACCACCCTCATTAAAATCTGCCCCTTCAGGGGTGTGTGGTGTTTGGTTGCTGAGGTTTTTGCCCTGTTGGCTGATAACATTGTTTTTTTTAAACTAAGCGAGCTAATGAGAAGGCTGTAGCTAATGATCCAACAGAGGGGTTTGCTAATTATATTTGCCAACAAAAAGGAAAACGTAACACTTTGTATTGAAAATATTCTCCTCCAGTCATGAATATGATGAATTCAGGTTCTTTGTTTCATTTCTTACTTTATCTCTTATTCCTTCTTTCTCCCTTTCTATCTTTCTTTTCCATTGTACCCGACGGTTTCATACCACCAGGACCTTACCCTGACTTAGTATAAGCAACACCACATTATGTGATATTACGCAGAGAATAATATTCAACTGATATAGTGCAATTAACATTGCTTCCCTGTGTCACCTTTATGCAAATACTTCTTTTTGATGTCAGGCATATAGCTTAAAGAGATGGCCCTCTTTAAACAAGAGCTTGCAGAAGGCTGTGTAGGCAGTCCTGAAAGCCTTGATAAAGGTCAGATGAAATAGGTGCTGGGTGAGATTTGTTTGTTATTGATTTTTCAGTAATGAAAATTTCAGTTGTAAAAGACCGATCCCTGGCTGAAAGGCCATGACTGATGACTGTTTGATTGGCTGAAATTGTGCGATAATAGTGGGCTGCGGCAGGATCTGGGTAATGAATGCCGTAGTAATTATGTTCACTATCATGGCCGAGAAAGGCTTACCATTCTGTCCCCTTTTTCACTGCCAAACACTCCCCTTTCCTTCAAAGCTGCGGAGGCTCATTACCGAGAAACACAGGTTTAATTGTTTTACCCATCACTGCCACTGCAATGAGGGAATGCATTTGGAATTGAGATGGGCGCTACACTAAACACAACACTGCGAAGGTTCCCGTAAACTTTATACGAATCGGGTTCCTTAAACCTGGGCCTCTACCTCTCTGCATTTGATCTAATAAATTGCCAATGTGTTTGTTTAAAATTATAATGCATATTTTGCTTCTGAACATATTCACAGAAGCCTGTTTCATAAAGACTGGGATTGAAAATCTTGACAAATGTCCAAGGGAGGGAAAATGATTATACAGTAATAATTTATATCGAGTAATCTTACAGAACTATTTTTTAAGAAGAATCTAAAATGAAGGGGATGTTGATTTCCTTGATCTGATAAATTTGGTTCTGCCGTGGGTGCTATTTATTATGAGTTACGAGACAAGTGTCACTCCTGCAAATTATTTGTGCATCTTACGGTTGTGGGAATTTGATTTCACTGCTCAAACCCGCGATAGCTTAATCCCAAGATGTAATAATAGCATCCACTTGTGATCATAGAGTACAAATTGGTTTTGCTCCCATCTCTGGCATGGTGGTGGTGAATCAGCATCAGCCCACATGTGGTCCTGTTGGGGCAAGCAGCAACGTCCAATCTTGTCCCTGCTTTCCCTTTTCTGTGGTTAGAGTGTCCAGCTGAATGGGCCTGGCAGGTTGGCTGGCAGGAAGCCCAGCAGTGTCCATACTAGCATGTGTTCCAGTTAGCCTGCCCTTCTTAAAAGGCCGCCTGTCCTTAAAGGAGAGTCGTACTCATTACATACAAGCTATTGCTGACTGCCTGTAGTGAAAGTGGCTGCAAGGGAAAATACATCAAATGTGCCAACTGCCAAGAGTGAGGATTCCCAAATCTTGGAGCCGAATGAGAGGCTTTAGCCAAGGATGCTGATAGGAGGAGAGAGGCTATGTTTCCACAGGGAACCATGAGAGCCTCAAGAAACATCGTCAGAAGGAGATTGGAGAATGTAGTCAGAGACCCTGGGCTAGATTCTCCGATCGCCGATTCCGAAATCGCGAACTGCGACCGGCCGGAGAATTCCCGTTTACACCGGAAACGGGGGCGGGCGCTGTTTTTTGCGATGCTCTGCCATATGGGCAACTTCAAGACGACACTTGATGCCCTCCCCCGATGCTCACAGCCCGATGGACCAAGTCCCTGACCTCGCGTGTGGTCACACCGTTCGGGAACCTTGCGTGGCAGCTGCGGACTGAGTCCAGCGCCGCCACAGTCGGGGGGGGGGGGGGGGGGGGGGGAGCCGCTCCGCTGGCAAGAGGCTGAGGCTCTTCTGCGGAGGCTGGGGGGACTGGTGGGGGGTGGTCCGGGGAGGGAGAGGTTGGTTACAGGGGGAAGTTTTTGGCAGGCCGGGTCCTCGCGCAGCCGGCGCCATGTTGCACGGCGCGGCCGCGACAGGCCACCCCTGTGCGCATGCGCGGCCACGGACCCAGCCATTTTACGGCTGTATCCACAGCTAAAGCGGGGGCTTTACACTGCGCGGCTGCTAGCCCGCCACCAGAGGGAGAATCGGTGCAGGGCCGGCACCGACTTTCTGGTCGTACGACCAGACGGATCCTGTGGACATAGCCGCAGAATCGGCAAATCCAGCCCCCTAATTCTCAGAGTCTCACCTTGTGGGTCAGACAGAGATGCTGCAAGGAGTTCAAAGACCCCAAGGGGGTGGTCAAGTTCAATGAGTGCATCTTGATCAGATCTCTACACCACCAACAACCTCTCAAACCACACAATGAACTGTACTCCCATCATATCATATAGAATTATAGAATCCCTACAGCGCAGAAGGACACCATTTAGCCCATCGGGTCTGCACCAAACTTCTGTAAGAGCACCCTACCTAGGACCAATCCCCCACCCTATCCCCGTAACCCCACCTAGGGGAAATTTAGCATAGCCAATCCACCTAACCTGCACATTTTTGGACTGTGGACGGAAACCGGAGTACCCGGAAGAAACCAATGCAGGCATGGGGAGAAACTGCAAACTCCACAGAGTCACCCGAGGCCGGAATTGAACCCGGGTCCCTGGTGGTGTGAGGCAGCAGTGCTAACGACTGTGCCACCTTGCTGCCATATCTGCATCATCTGATTACTGGTAGCACAGTGCTCTGCAACATGAGGAGGACTTTGACAGGTGCTTACATCTAGTGCGGCCAAGAATATTGCGGATGATGGTATGTTCCTTGTGTTATGGCCTTTCTCAATGCCCAGTTCACCCATATCATACTATCTGAAATGAAGTGCAAGCTGAAGGTGGGTTCACCATGGATCTCTTCACCCTTCACCCTCTGTCCCTCACTTCAGCCTGCCCCTTCTGATTTTTGGCTTTCAGACACCCAATTGCCATCTGACCAATCAGTGCGGCCTCAGGAGGAAGGGGGAGGACTGGCACAGCTCTCCACTAAATATGTACTGTTGCCCAACATCACACTCGCAGCCGTGGGCTCTGATGCTGGTGCGATGCCTACCTTAGATAGCAGAGCCAAGATCTGCATGTGTTGAGACACCAGGCATGAGTGGGCTGCTGCCAGGCCAGGTGGAAAGGATAGTGTTTATGCCAGTTCACTAGAGGATGAGAATATGGCCAAGCTCCACTACACGAGACTCAGCTAAAGATTTCATTAGAGTAGCACACAGGAGAATGTACACAGAAATGCTTGGTTCATTGCGAGGCCTACCAGACAGCCACTCGTCACTGCCAAGTACCATGGAGGAGTCTGGCTCCAAAATTGACACTGAGCATCCAGCGGAGCTTAGAACCCATCCTTTTCTGCATGGATGCAATGGTCTGCTCTATGACAGCACTCTGCAGACCCAGTCATGGGAAAGTGGCTGCTGGTCACTGTCTCACAGTCAGAAGCCACTCAACATTTCAATGCTGTGATGAAAGCTTAGGTTGAGGTTGTAAAATCTATGCTATGCAAGCTCCCACTGCTGCCATCATGGCATCTATATTCAGAGGGACATGCAGCTTACTCTGTGCTCCAACAGATTTGTGGAATTGCTGAACTACTGCCATGGTGGAGTGCCAGCAAGTCAACAGAACACCTTTGAAAACGCACCACGGTACTCCATGGTACTCCCATTAACTTTGCCAAAGCAATGGTAAGTCAAAAGCACAAAATCTGGTTGTTTGATGACCGGCCCTTTCGAAAGGTGCTGGTGGTGGCACGGGGGTGGGGTGGAGTGGGGTGGGGGTTTACACTGCGCGGCTGCTAGCCCCCCACCAGCGGGAGAATCGGTGCAGGGCCGGCACCAACTTTCTGTCCCTGCAGCTAAGAGTGTTTACACAGAGCATTCACTGGACCCGTACAATCCAGGTTTGCAGAACACATGTTAAATCATTCCGCAATAGCTTCCGCAATAGCTGGAGCACAGCACTCCAGCGTTCGTGCCCTTTCCAACATGGGGCATTGCGTGGGCTATGACACGCGTGGTCAAACTTAATCTGAGGGCTGATGTCTCCAGTGGTAATGCAGGGCCAAATTCTTGGGCCCATTTCTTTTGCATGTGTGTTTCTTCAATTTCTTTGAAAGGGGATAAAGTAAACCTTTTGGTGAGGTGAGACTTTACTTCACACTGGGTGTATTTTTACAACAGCGGGATGTTACGGTCCCGCCAAAGACAATAGACTTTCAAATGGCTCGCTGCATTTTACAGCCTCGTCATGTCACGGCAGGGTTGCGACACTCCGTCCTCTGGACGAATGGACAGTGCGAAGGTTATATGATCAGGTTCACTTAGTTCAATCAGTAGCACCCATTGCCTTGTAAAAACACACCACAACTTCCCACCTCAACCAGCCATCGAGACTCAAGGCACCTTCTAAATATTCATCATCACTTCCAACTAAAGCGTGCACGCTTTACCCCCAATGGGATGCCAAGCTGGAAGACAGCCTCATTGGCAGTTTTGACTCCCAGTCAGACAGGCAATACTGAGGCCACAGCCCAGGAGCAGACAGGGTTCTTGGTGCTGGGGCAGGGTACACAATAAGAGAGGGAAGGGGAATGTTGTACACAGCAGAGTTTGGACTGTTAGAAGGGGGTTGGCTGTTCACCCTCTCATCCAGCCTTCATTTAAATGTAGCATGCATGTGTTGGAGCCGGCTTGGGTTCAGGTTTGAGATGTGGACCATTTTCATGTCCCATCTGTCCAGGCCCACCTGTTTTTTGGGGGAGTTAAAATTCCTCTTTTTCTAATCCTATCAATGTGACACCTTTAGGACTCCAGTCCCATCCATAATTTGGACATGTTTCACCTCTCAAACCACCAAATCATAGCATTGCACATCACAGTGGTTAGCACTGTTGCTCCACAGCTCCAGGGTCCCAGGTTCGATTCCCGGCTTGGGTCACTGTCTGTGCGGAGTCTGCATGCTCTCCCCGTGTCTACGTGGGTTTCCTCCGGGTGCTCCGGTTTCCCCCCACTAGTCCCGAAAGATGTGCTGTTAGTTATTTTGGACATTCTGAATTCTCCCTCTGTGTAACTGAACAGGCGCCGGAATGTGGCGACTAGGGGATTTTCACAGTAACTTCATTGCAGTGTTAATGCAAGCCTACTTGTGACAATAAAGATTATTATTATTTGGCCCATTATGTCATCCTAACACTTGAAAGTCCCATTCCCTGCCATTTTACCCCAGAGCCCTGCAATATATTTCCTATTCAAGTAATTATCCAATTCCCTTTTTGAATTTACTATCCTACCTGTTTTCAGCACATTTTAGGCCAGTGCATTCCAGATCACGACTCACTGTGTAAAAAAAACATTTCATCTCCACTCTGTTCCTATTACTTTAAAACCTTGTCCTCTTGTTACTGCCCCTGTTGCTCGTGGAAACGGTTCCTCCACAAGGTTCTTCATCATTTTGAGTATTGCTACTGTTGTGTTCTATTTCTTCCTTGATGATAAAGGTACACCAGAACACGAAGATGTAGTTGCTACAAGTATTTATTCTTAATGGTAACCATGTATTTCTATATACAAATGATTCCGTCTCCGTTACTGATGTCTGTTCTCTTGATGTCCTGCTACCCAGTTCCTGGCTCCTGTCTATCCCCTGATATATATATATCTGCTCCCGTCTGGTTCCACCTGCTGGTGGGAGGTCATAGCTGTCCCTACATGTATTGGTCAGTGTCGATATACAGTGGTGCTATTATATACGAATATATACATTGGTACAGCTATGTACAATTGCATATATGCATATCACCACAGCTACTAATACTCCCCTTAACCTCCTCTGCTCTTAGGAGAGCAACCTCACATCCATTAGTCTCTCCAAATAACTCTGTTCCCTCGTTCCATTCCAGAGCTGAAGGGGTTGGATTACGAGGAGAGGTTGAGTAGACTGGGACTGTACTCGTTGGAATTTAGAAGGATGAGGGGGGATCTTATAGAAACATATAAAATTATGAAGGGAATAGATAGGATAGATGCGGGCAGGTTGTTTCCACTGGCGGGTGTAAGCAGAACTAGGGGGCACAGCCTCAAAATAAGGGGAAGTAGATTTAGGACTGAGTTTAGGAGGAACTTCTTCACCCAAAGGGTTGTGAATCTATGGAATTCCTTGCCCAGTGAAGCAGTAGAGGCTCCTTCATTAAATGTTTTTAAGATAAAGATAGATAGTTTTTTGAAGAATAAAGGGATTAAGGGTTATGGTGTTCGGGCCGGAAAGTGGAGCTGAGTCCACAAAAGATCAGCCATGTTCTTATTGAATGGCGGAGCAGGCTCGAGGGGCCAGGTGGCCTACTCCTGCTCCTAGTTCTTATGTTCTTATGTTCTTATTTAATCTTCTCTGCAGCTTCCTCCTGAGGCCTGGGCATCTGGTACCCAGAATTGAATACAATATTTCTCAGTAGCGATTTATAAACCTTTAGATTTCCTTGCTTTTGTATTACATTTTATATATAGCCCTTGTGTGTGTTTGTTTTTTTCAACAGTGAATGAAACGGCAGCTGAATTTCTCCAGAATGAAGCAGTATGTGTTGGGGTGTGAGAGTCAGAGTGACAGGGACATTCAATTCCCCGTCAAGATGTATCACTGCTCACAGGAGAGCTGTTGCTCATCAGTGCACTGGGGCCTGTGGTGTTTGTCTCTGATTGTCAGGTTCGGTTCCATCCGATTGTGTGGTTCCAAACGTCAGACCCTTCCTTATCCACCTCCTTCATTTAAACCAGACAGATCTCATTGTGCAACAATGCTGGAGTCGTCCATCCATATTTGGTGGGCGAGAAACCTTAAATTACTGTCCGTTTGATTGGCGGAAATCTTAAAGAGGCAAGATTGCAAGGCGTCACCCTTTTCCACTTCAACTTTTAAACAAGGGTAGGCCTTTGCACCTGTTGAGTTTGCCCCCAATCCTGTCATTTTCCCTCCCATAATCCGTGCCAGCAGTTATAATGGGAGTCAAGGGAAAAAGTATACCATCTACCCTACCAGAAGGATGTGGTGGCAGAAGGGTGGCAAAATAGATGGATGGCAAAGTGCCTGAATTCCTAACTGCTTCTGGTGTAAACCCAGTCACAGCTGATGCCAGGGGAGTGCAGGGTGAACTGGCGTCAGACTATTCCCCCAATTTAACCCTACTACAAGGACATGGCTGTCATAATATGCACCCATGCACATCATGAGGTAAAAGCAGGCAGTGGCAGACACCCAGGTGAGCCAATCAACATACAGAACAGAACACAACCAATCACCAGACAGAACACCAGAGGGGGGCTTCCAATTATAAAACACACGAGGCATCAGCACTCTGCCTCTTTCCACTGGTGACAATTGTAGTGACAGTCAGGGTGAACAAATCATTCTTCACCTTCTAGACGTGGATCAGAGCTAGCCTGGTCTAGATAGTTAATGTTAGTTTACTTAGAGTGGTAGAGAGTCAACCCACAGGCAGCTGTGTGCTTTGTTACTGAAGTGCAATGAATCTTATTGAACCAACGCCTACGTTTGGTGTATGCTTGATCATTTAACTGCATCGTATTGCAGTCCGTGTTACCCCAGGGTGAATAACATGACATGATACCAGGAGTGACTACTGCTTCTAAGTAATTTACCTTTGAAAATTCACTGACGACCAGCAACTGCCTTCCAGCGGCATGGAAAAAGCTCCAGGCACATCCACAGCTCCGGATCTCCGGGAACCTTGGCGCCAACTGGCGGGTCTTCAAGCAGAAATTCAGTCTATACCTTGAGGCCTCGGGTCTCGAAAGTGCGTCCGATGCCAGAAAAATCACGCTGCTCCTGTCAACTGCGGGGGACAAGGCCATCCAAATCTTCAATTTGCTCACTTTTGCCGATGGTAAGGACAAGACCAAGTTGCAGACCGTGTTAGCCAAATTCGACAGTCACTGTGAGGTCGAGACAAACGAAAGCTTCGAGCGTTATGTCTTCCAGCAGTGCCTTCAGGGTAAGGATGATCCTTTCCGGTCTTCTCTCACTCATCTTCGCATTCTAGCGCAATCCTGCAACTACGGTGACACCGCTGATTCCCTCATCAGGGATCAGATTGTGTTTGGTGTCCACTCCGACGCCCTACGGGAGCAGCTCCTAAAAATAAAAAATATGTGCCTGCCAGTGGCCATTGAGACGTGCAAAGCCCACGAACAGGTTAAAAGTCGCTATTCCTGCCTTAAGTCAGCAGAACAGGACCAACTTGCCTCCCACGAGGCTGAGAGTGTACAGGCCATCGCCTGAATGCGGCGCCTGAGCATCAATGAAGGCGGCCATTTTGCGCGCTTTTCCAAGGGTCCCACGCATGCGCACCACAGTCGGGAGAACGGAGCGGCCGAAGACGACACTGCGCATGTGCGAGCGGCGCCTGACCGCACTGCGCATGTGCGACGACGCACCGAGCGTCACGACGTCGATATGATGACGTGCCCCAACTGCGGCATCGCCCATTTAAAGCGGCAATGCTCTGCAAGAGGCAGGCGATGTCTCAACTGCAAGAAGCTTGGCCATTATGCGGCTTTGTGCAGGTCTGCACCTCCGATAGGGGGCCAGCGATCCCAGTTCCAACGCAGACGCGTTCGAAGTGTGTAGCAAGGCTGCTGGATTTGGAACCTGATCCCGTCACGGATCCAGAGGATGACTGCCCGGAGTCCCCATATCGAGTGGGCATCATCACCGATGACAAGGCCTCCTCGCATTCAGCAACACACACACCCATCCTCAATGTGGATTATGTGGACGAGTGGCATGCCACAGTACAAGTCAATGATTGTAGCATCCGGTTCAAGCTATACATCGGTGCTTCGGCCAATCTAATATCACAAGCAGATCTTGCTCATATCCAAAGGCAGCCAACAATTCTTCCGCCGGCCTGCCAGTTGCTCAGCTACAATGGAAATGCCATCACTGCGTTAGGGTCTGTCACCTGCATGTATCGAACAAGGCCATCAAGGCACTTTGCGGTTTGAGATCGTCAAGCCCGGCAAGGCTTCTCTGCTTGGTGCCCATGCATGCAAGCTACTCCATCTCGCCCAGCGAGTACATGCCATGTCCTCTGCCAACAGCACTCTTCAGGCCGACATTGAGGAGCTACTATTGCAATACCCAGATGTGTTCAGTGGGATGGGTACGCTGCCCTACCGCTATAAAATTCTGCTCAGGCCTGATGCCACGCCTGTCATCCATGTGCCACGCCGGGTGCCGGGGCCACTAAAAGACCGTCTAAAGGCACAGCTACAAGAGCTCCAAGATCAGGGAATAATATCCAAGGTGACGGAACCAACTGACCGGGTCAGCTCGATGATCTGTGTCAAGAAGCCCTCTGGAGAACTGCGCATTTGTATCGATCCCAAGGATCTGAACCGCAATATTATGAGGGAACACTACCCGATCCCAAAGCGTGAGGAGCTGACGAGTGAGGTGGCACATGCCAAATTCTTTACAAAGCTGGATGCATCGCATGGCTTCTGGCAGATACAACTGGACAAGTCCAGCAGGAAGCTCTGCACGTTTAATACACCCTTCGGCAGATATTGCTACAACTGCATGCCGTTTGGTATTGTTTCTGCCTCCGAAATCTTTCATTCAATAATGGAGAAAATGCTAGAGGGCATTGACGGTGAGCGGATTTATGTTGACGACGTCATCATATGGTCCACAACCCCGGAGGAACATATTTCTCGTCTGCAACAAGTCTTCAGGCGCATACATGCCAACGGCCTGAAATTAAATAAAACCAAATCCTCCTTTGGCAATTCGTCAGTTAAGTTTCTGGGTGATCAGGGGCGAAATTCTCCGTTATCGGCGGAAAGTCCGCTGATCGGGGCAAAAAACGGCGCAAATCCGACTTGCGTCACGTCGGAAAAATGGGTCGATAGTCTCCGGCCCGAAATGGGCTAGCAGCGACGTAACGGGATTTGCGCTTGCGCAGTGGTTCACGCCGTGCAGCGTCATACGCGCTGCACGGCGTAACGGCTCATAAGGCCGCGCTGCTCCCCCCCACCCGACCGCAACACCCGACCGCAACACCCGACTGGATGGCTGGCCGTCGCTCAGCCCCGAGGTTCGAGTCACGCGATGTGGAGGCGCTCCTGGACGCGGTGGAGCAGAGGAGGGACGCCCTGTATCCCGGGCACGGCCGCAGAGTTGCCCCACGCCACAGCCGGCGTCTGTGGAGGGAAGTGGCAGAGGCCGTCACCGCTGTGGCCCTGACACCACGGACAGGCACCCAGTGCCACAAGAAGGTGAACGACCTCGTCAGAGCAGGCAGGGTGAGCCTCCCCCATATCCCCCATATCCCCCATATCCCCCCTCCCCCATATCCCCCCCTCCCCCATATCCCCCCCTCCCCCATATCCCCTCCCCCATATCGCCCATATCCCCCATATCCCCCCCTCCCCCATATCCTCCCTCCCCCATATCCCCCATATCCCCCCTCCCCCATATCCCCCATATCCCCCCCTCCCCATATCCCCCCTCCCCCATATCCCCCATATCCCCCCCTCCCCATATCCCCCATATCCCCCCTCCCCCATATCCCCCTTCCCCATATCCCCCATATCCCCCATATCCCCCTCCCCCATATCCCCAAGTGAATCCAGCCCTAACCTTAACCTCTGCAATGCACGCGCAGCCGATGGCGTGCATTCATATACCTGCCTAACACTGTTGCCTTTTACCCCTGCCACCCCCCCCCCACAGGAGAAGCGCGCACACAACAATAGGGAGCATGTGAGGACTGGAGGAGGGCCCGCTGATGAGAGGCCACTGACCGTACACGAGGAAAGGGCCCTGGAACTGGCTGGCGGACCTGAGGACCGGGAGGTTGCTGATGCAGAGGTCGGGGGCGTACTAGCGAGTGAGCCACCGACAGCCCGTCCCCATATCCCCCCTCCCCTATATCCCCCTCCCCCATATCACCTGATCACTGCCTGATGTCTAACCATGCGTGCTTCATTGTGTATCGCAGGACCAAACGTCCAGGCACCCATCCCCGAAGATGCAGACCGACCGCAGGATGCCCCTCGGAGACCACAGGAGACGGAGAGACCCGCACCCTCCAGCATGCGACGCCCGCAGGATGCCCCTCGGAGACCACAGGCGACGGAGAGACCCGCACCCTCCAGCATGCGACGCCCGCAGGATGCCCCTCGGAGACAACAGGAGATGGAGAGACCCGCACCCTCCAGCATGCGACGCCCGCAGGATGCCCCTCGGAGACCACAGGAGACGGAGAGACCCGCACCCTCCAGCATGCGACGCCCGCAGGATGCCCCTCGGAGACCACAGGAGACGGAGAGACCCGCACCCTCCAGCATGTGACGCCCGCAGGATGCCCCTCGGAGACCACAGGAGACGGAGAGACCCGCACCCTCCAGCATGCGACGCCCGCAGGATGCCCCTCGGAGACCACGGGAGACGGAGAGACCCGGACCCTCCAGCATGCGACGCCCACAGGATGCCCCTCGGAGACCACGGGAGACGGAGAGACCCGGACCCTCCAGCATGCGACACCCGCAGGATGCCCCTCAGAGACCACGGGAGATGGAGAGACCCGGACCCTCCAGCATGCGACGCCCGCAGGATGCCCCTCGGAGACCACGGGAGACGGAGAGACCCGGACCCTCCAGCATGCGACGCCCGCAGGATGCCCCTCGCACACCACGGGAGACGGAGAGACCTGGCGCAACAGGGAGACGATACCCCCGTCACGTGCGGGAGCGACCACCCAGCGACGAGGGGGGCAGCCACAGGCCCCCGTCACATCCGAGCCAGGACACCACTACCCAGGACACCACTACCCAGGACACCACTACCCAGGACACCACTACCCAGGACACCCCTACCCGGGACAGCACTACCCAGGAAGACGAAATACCGGACAGTGACTCAGAGTGGATGGGTGGAGACGAACCCCCACCCCAAAGTGCCATGGACTCAGAGTGGGACGAAGAGCACGACACAACGTCACTGCTGTCACCAACACCTTCCACCATCGCAGAAACACTCACCACGGTTGGGCACTTTAGTGATGAGGCGTCTGGTACACTCACTGGTGCGCACAACACAGCCGTCCCGGTACAGCAGGTGGAGGTAGGAGCAGCAGAGGGACCGGGCGGTCGGAGGGCAGCCCAGCCCAAGCGAACATCTGCCGCCCAGATGGATCCTGGGTTCCTGCAGTTACCACACCCACACATAGATCCGATGCAACCACCGACCCGGAGACGAGCGAAGAGGGTGACGGGCGGCTTGAGGCGGCTGCGGTCGCAGGTGGAGGAGTCCACCCGCATCCGGGAGCTGGGAGTGGTGCCGGTCATGCGTGCCACCCAGGCCGACACCGCACGGGTGGTGTCCGCGGTGGAGGCAATGGGTGCGACGGTGTCAGACATGGGGAACGGTTTGCGAGGCCTGGGGCCTTCCGTGCAGGCGGCGTCTGTGGCCCAGGACATGGCTGCCCTCTCACAGGAGGCCATGAGCCAGTGCCAGCGCCAGATGGCAGAGGCGCTCAACGCCATAGCCCAGTCTCTGCAGGCCACGGCCCAGTCTCAGCAGGCCATGGCCCAGTCTCTGCAGGCCATCGCTGAGGGCATCGGCGCCAGTGGCCATGTGCGAGCCGGCGTCGCACTGTCACAGGCAGGGTTTGCCAACCCCCTGGGGTCCATGGCTGCAAACCTGCAGACCCCTGTCGATACCAGCACGGGCCTCCAGGACTGGCAGCGCCAGATGTCGGGGGGGGCGCAGATGGCCAGTCCGTTCGCATCCCCCACCCATGTAGAGGCCTGGGGGCCATCAGGCACCCCGAGGGAGGAGGAGGTGGTGTGGTCCGTCCCGGCTCCCTCTGTAGGGGAGGTCCCGGTACACCGCGACACCTCGGACTCCCCCCCTTCCGTCCCAGGTGCATCGGGTGGGCAACGGGCAGGACAGGCTGGCAGCTCACCATCCCAGTCGGCCGGGCCGCAGCCTGGCCCATCTAGGCCAGGACACCCCAGGAAACGGCCGCCAAAGGGATCCAGTGTCAGAGGGCAGGAATCACAGGAGTCCACCTCCAGTTCTGCTGTACCGTCTGGGGAACCACGTAGACGTAGTCAAAGGGCCCGTAAGGCCAAACAATTAGACACTGAGTAAGTTGGCACGGGTGCAGGGCACAGATGAGTTTTAGGGGCTAGGGCACGTGCATGAACTCCTTTGGTTATTAAAGTCAATGTTACACCTACCGAAGCTGCCTTTGTGCTCTGTCCAAAGTGTGCGGGGGTGTCATGTACGTTGAGCGCAAGTGTGTGTGTGAGGGGTGGTCTTACCTCAGCCCCAGGTGAGTCTGCCCCCTTCCCCCTGGGCCGCCATCAACATCCCCCGGGCAGAGGACGGGACCGTGCGCTGCAGTGTCACAGCCGCATGCAGGGATGGTCCAGGTGGATGGTGGTACTGTGGCCATGGGTCAGACATAGTCCAACGATGTAGAGCCAGGAGCTCATCGCAGGGCGGGTTGTCATCATCCTCCATGGCCTGCGATAGACACGCGTCCACCCGCAACTGTGTGAGCCCGGCCCATTGTGCCGCAGGTGGATCGGCAATGGCGGGGGGTGGTGTGCATGCGGGTGGGGTGTGTGGGGTTGGGGAGGGGGTGAGGGTGCTGGGTGGGTAGATTGGTGGGGGGTGTGGGTGGTTGGCTGTTGCCATGCTGTGCGGTCTGTGGCCATACTACCCGATTCCCACGCCCATCTAGTCAGTGAAGCGGGCATCTATCAGTCTGTCCCGTTCCCGCTGGGCCAGCCGGTAACGGTGGACAGCCACCCTCCTGTGTCTACCCCGTCTGCCCTGACCATTGCCCCCATCCCCCTCATCTGGGGAGGACTGGGCCTCTTCGTGCTGCTCCTCCACTCCGCCCTCCTCTGCCTGCGGCACATCGCCCCTCTGCTGGGTTATGTTGTGCAGGACGCAGCACACCACAATGATGCGGCCGACCCTATCTGACCGATACTGGAGGGCGCCCCCAGAGAGGTCCAGGCACCTGAAACGCATCTTCAGCACGCCAAAGCACCTCTCGATCGCTCCCCTTGTCGCTACATGGGCATCATTGTAGCGGTTCTCCGCCTCATTGCGTGGCCTCCGTATAGGCGTCATCAGCCACGATCGCAATGGGTAGCCCCTGTCGCCCAGCAACCAGCCCCTCAGCCGGGGATGGCGTCCCTCGTACATGCCGGGGATGGATGACCGCGACAACACAAATGAGTCGTGTACACTGCCTGGGTGACGGGCGCAGACGTGCAGGATCATCATGCGGTGGTCGCAGACCACCTGTACGTTCATCGAATAGGTCCCCTTCCTATTAGTGAACACGGCCCTGTTATCTGCAGGTGGCTGCACGGCGACGTGCATCCCATCGATCGCGCCCTGGAACATGGGGAACCCGGCCACGGCAGAGAAGCCCACGGCCCGGGCATCTTGGCTGGCCCGGTCCACGGGGATGCGGATGTAGCGGTGCACCATGGCATATAGGGCATCTGTCACTGCCCGGATGCACCGGTGCACCGATGACTGCGATATGCCGGACAGGTCCCCACTCGGTGCCTGGAATGACCCCGTTGCATAAAAGTTCAGGGCCACCGTAACCTTGACGGACACGGGGAGAGGGTGTCCCCCGCCAGTGCCACGCGGTGACAGGTGTGCCAGCAGGTGGCAGATGTGTGCCACGGTTTCCCGGCTCATCCGGAGTCTCCTCCTGCATTCCCGGTCTGTGAGGTCCTGGTATGACTGCCGGGGCCGGTACACACGGGGCGCCCTCGGGTGCTCCGTTGCCGTGGGGCCGCGACGTCCTCCTCCCCCTCCTCGTCCTGTCGGTCAGGTGTCCCTCCAGCCTGGGCGGCTGCCGCCTGCCCCTCTGCGGTAGCCTGCGCCGCCTCTCTGGCACGCTCCTCCTCTTCATCCAGGGCAACATAGACATGAGCGGCTGCCACCACGGCGGCCAACATCGCTGGATGATCTGAAAACATGACGGCCTGGTGAGGGGGAGGGGAACGACGACATGTCATCATTGCCCATATCCCCTCCTCCCCCCAGCCATGTGGCATGGACCGCATGGGTCCAACTGTTGGAGGCTGGCACCTGGCCAGGTGGACCAATTCACTTGCCCTCCCATCCCCCTCCTCGGCACGGACCCCCCCACCAACCTCCACCCCGGCACGGCACGGACCCCCCCAACCTCCACCCCGGCACGAACCCCCCACCAACCGCCACCCCGGCACGGACCCCCCCCAATCTCCACCCCAGCACGGGCCCCCCCCAACCTCCACCCCGGCATGGACCCCCCCCCCCAACCCCCAACCTCCACCCCAGCACGGACCCCCCCCCAACCTCCACCCCAGCACGGACCCCCCCCCCCAACCCCCAACCTCCACCCCGGCACGGCACGGACCCCCCCAACCTCCACCCCGGCACGGCACGGACCCCCCCCCCAACCTCCACCCCGGCACGGACCCCCTCCCAACCTCCACCCCAGCACGGACCCCCCCCCCCCCAACCTCCACCCCGGCACGGACCCCCCCCCCAACCTCCACCCCAGCACGGACCCCCCCCAACCTCCACCCCAGCACGGACCCCCCCCCAACCTCCACCCCAGCACGGATCCCCCCAACCCCCAACCTCCACCCCGGCATGGACCCCCCCCACCCCAACCTCCACCCCGGCACGGACCCCCCCCCCCCAACCTCCACCCCAGCACCCCAGCACGGACCCCCCCCAACCTCCACCCCGGCACGGACCCCCCCCCCACCTCCACCCCGGCACGGACCCACCCCCCCCAACCTCCACCCCAGCACGGACCCCCCCACAACCTCCACTCCGGCACGGACCCCCCCCCAACCTCCACCCCGGCACGGACCCCCCCCCCAACCTCCACCCCGGCACGGACCCCCCCCCAACCTCCACCCCAGCACGGACCCCCCCCAACCCCCAACCTCCACCCCGGCATGGACCCCCCCCCCACAACCTCCACCCCAGCACCCCAGCACGGACCCCCCCCAACCTCCACCCCGGCACGGACCCCCCCCCAACCTCCACCCCGGCACGGACCCCCCCCCCCAACCTCCACCCCAGCACGGACCCCCCCACAACCTCCACCCCGGCACGGACCCCCCCCCAACCTCCACCCCGGCACGGACCCCCCCCCAACCTCCACCCCGGCACGGACCCCCCCCCCCCCCCAACCTCCACCCCGGCACGGACCCCCTCCCGGCACTCCCCCGGAGCCCAGCCTACTCTAACCACCCCCCCCCCCCCCGCTGCACACACACACACACAACCCGAGACACACCTCTCCTCACGCATTCAGACTGCGGCCACGCCATTGCCTGCCCAGAGCCAACCCCCCAGGCCGTCACTCACCTCCACGCTGGTCGGCGTGAGCCTGGAGCACCGGGTCATGGCGATGAAAAGGAGGTTTAATTTACGTCGACGTGAACGGTCATCACGTCGACGGGACTTCGGCCCATCCGGAAGGGAGAATATCGGCAGGCCGAAAATCGGCTGCCTTGCGCAGACCCGTGACATTCTCCGCGGCAGCGGCGACATTAACGCCCCGCCGACTTTTCTCCCTTCGGAGACTTCGGCAACCGGCGGGGGCGGGATTCATGGCGGCCAACGGCCATTCTCCGACCCTCTGGGGGGTCGGAGAATGACGCCCCTGATCTCCCAGCAGGGCGTGCAACCAGACTCGGACAAAGTTCAGGCCATCAACACAATGAAGACCCCAGAGGACAAGAAGGTGGTCCTCCACTTCCTGGGGATGGTAAATTTTTGGGGGAAGTCCATTCCCAACCTCGCGTCACACAACACGGCCCTCTCCTTGGTCTAAGGTCAGAGTTTACCTTTTTCACGCCAACGGGCGTGACTACGTCCTGATAATTGATTACTTTTCCAGTTACTCTGAGGTAGTGAAACTGTCTGACCTAACATCCAGGACTGTCATAAAGGCCTGCAAGGAGGCATTTGCCAGGCATGGAATCCCGCTCACGGTTATGAGCGACAACGGTCCCTGTTTCTATAGTCAAGAATGGTCCAACTTCGCAAAGCAATACCACTTCCAACCCATCACCTCGAGCCCGCATTACCCGCAATCTAATGGGAAGGTCGAAAAAGAGGTCCATATTGTGAAGCAGATGCTCTGTAAGGCTGCAGACTCAGCTTCGGACTTTAATCTTGCTCTTTTGGTGTACAGGGCAACCCCTCTGTCCAACGGTATGTCTCCGGCACAGCTCCTTATGAATCGTAACCTGCGGACGACTGTTCCGACCATTCATGTAACTGACCTCGATCACCTTCCAGTGCTGCAAAAGATGCAGCAGATCAGAATCCGGCAAAAGCTGACATATGATGCTCATGCTACTGATCTGCCCGTGCTCTCTCCGAAGGACGCTGTTCGCGTCAAGTTGCCCGGTGGAGGCTGGTCAGCTCCAGCTGTTGTTGTTCGACAGGCTGCTCCCCGGTCGTTTGTGGTTCACATGGCTGATGGATCTATTGTCCGGTGCAACAGAAGGGCACCACGCAAACTTGCCTGCCCACCACCGGTCTCACGTTCCCAGATGTCATTCTGCCTTATCGTGACACCTCGCTCCACGAGGCCACCAATCTGGCTGCATGCCAACCTGTCAAGACACCATCATCCCCGCCTCCACCTCTCAGGCGGTCCACAAGGATCCGACGACAGCCCCAACGACTGGACTTATAAATAGTTCCTTTGTATATATACTGTTATGTTTCTGCACGCTAGACACCTTGGGCGACATTCTCCGACCCCCCGCCGGGTTGGAGAATCGCCTGGGGCTGGCGTGAATCCCGCCCCCGCCGGTTGCCAAAGTCTGCGGCACCGGATATTCGGCGGGGTCGGGAATCGCGCCGCGCCGGTTGGCGGGCCCCCCCGCTCGATTCTCCAGCCGGATGGGCCGACGTCCCGCTGATAAATTGCCTGTCCCGCCAGCGTAAATTAAATCGCCTACCTTACCGGCGGAACAAGGCGGCGTGGGCGGGCTCCGGGGTCCTGGGGGGGGCGCGGGGCGATCTGACCCCGGGGGGTGCCCCCACGGTGGCCTGGCCCGCGATCAGGGTCCACCGATCCGCGGGCGGGCCTGTGCTGTGGGGGCACTCTTTCCCTTCCGCCTCCGCTACGGTCTCCACCATGGCGGAGGTGGAAGAGACTCCCTCCTCTGCGCATGCGTGGGAAACTGTCAGCGGCCGCTGACGCCCCCGCGCATGCGCCGCCCGGTGATGTCATTTCCGCGCCAACTGGCGGGGCAACAAAGGCCATTTCCGCCAGCTGGCGGGGCGGAAATTCCTCCGGTGTCGGCCTAGCCCCTCAATGTTGGGGCTCGGCCCCCAAAGATGCGGAGCATTCCGCACCTTTGGGGCGGCGCGATGCCCGTCTGATTGGCGCCGTTTTGGGCGCCAGTCGGCGGACATCGCGCCGTTTCTGGAGAATTTCGCCCCTCACATGTACATATCAATTCACTCACCAATTGCTGTATATAGTTACTTTTGTAAATATGTCGTATATGCTCGAAGCAGCTGACAATTTTTTTAAAAAGGGGAGGATATCATAATATGCACCCATGCACATCATGAGGTAAAAGCAGGCAGTGACAGACACCCAGGTGAGCCAATCAACATACAGAACAGAACACGACCAACCACCAGGCAGAACACCAGAGGGGGGATTCCAACTATAAAACACACAAAGGCATCAGCACTCTGCCTCTTTCCACTGGTGACAATTGTAGTGACAGTCAGGGTGAACAAATCATTCTTCACCTTCTAGACGTGGATCAGAGCTAGCCTGGTCTAGATAGTTAATGTTAGTTTACTTAGAGTAGTAGCGAGTCAACCCACAGGCAGCTGTGTGCTTCGTTACTGAAGTTCAATAAATCTTATTGAACCAACGCCTACGTTTGGTGTATGCTTGATCATTTAACTGTATCGTGTTGCAGTCTGTGTTACCCCAGGGTGAATAACACGACAATGGCTTCGGAGTTTGGCGACCAAGCTTAGTAAATGAGAATCAGAAATGTTGATGGTTCATCTCAGAGTGCCCAACACCAGCAGCTGTGCCTTGATTGTAGAAGAGGGAAGCAAATGGAAAAGGCTAGTTCCGGCAGAGAGAAACCTCTCTCCCTGTTGCTGTTTGAGACAGCTGTGTAGAAAAAAATAACCACACAGGGAAAATGTAAGTTGTGCTTGTGGCTTTCAAACAGTTGAACATACACAAGCGGAAAATGTAAGTTGTGCTTGTGGCTTTCAAACAGTTGAACATACACAAGCTTATATGCACTGTTCTGAAGGGTCTTACCCACTCAAAACATTAACTCCTTTTCTCTCTCTACAGATGCTGCCAGACCTGGTGAGTCTTTCCAACATTTTCTGTTTTTATTTCAGATTTCCAACATCCAGAGTATTTTGCTTTTATTATACACGCGCACACACACAGTTGTTTTGGTATTGGAAGCGTTGCCATGGAAACTTCTATCGCAATGACATAACAGAAAAACAATAATTTTGCAGGTGCAATCGCGCAATTGCCGGAGTTAAAGATGCTTATCGAGGATTAAATTGGTAACTGTGAAATTGGGCGTACGAATCGCAGTTCTCAATGAACCCGCTCCTGCTCATTGCAACACAGACAGCTGCAGGTTACGTTGAAGCCAGCTTGCTGCGAACAGCCAGCACCGCCTGCACTGTTAATTGGCACTCATTAGCAGGGGGTCCACTATCTTGAATGACTAATGCTACATAAAGACAATCTTCACCATTTTACAGGGGAGGTGCATTGTGGCAACAAGGGGTGAGATTCTCCGACCCCCCGCCGGGTCGGAGAATCGCCGGGGGCTGGCATGAATCCCGCCCCTGCCGGTTGCCGAATTCTCCACCACCGGATATTCGGCGGGGGCGGGAATCGCGCCGCGCCGGTTAGCGGGCACCCCCCTGCGATTCTCCGGCCCGCATGGGCCGAAGTCCCACCGCTAAAATGCCTGTCCCGCCGGCATAGATTAAACCACCTACCTTACCGGCGGGACAAGGCACGCAGGCGGGCTCCGGGGTCCTGGGGGGGGCGGGGGGCGCGGGGCGATCTGGCCCCGGGGGATGCCCCCACGGTGGCCTGGCCCATTATCGGGGCCCACCGATCCGCGGGCGGGCCTGTGCCGTGGGGGCACTCTTTTCCTTCCGCCTTCGCCACGGTCTCCACCATGGCGGAGGCGGAAGAGACGCCCTCCACTGCGCATGCGCGGGAATGCCGTCAGCGGCCACTGACGCTCCCGCGCATGCGCCGCCCGGAGATGTCATTTCCGCGCCAGCTGGCGGGGCACCAAAGGCCTTTTCCACCAGCTGGCGGGGCGGAAATTCGTCCGCGCCGGCCTAGCCCCTTAAGGTTGGGGCTCGGCCCCCAAAGCTGCGGAGCATTCCGCACCTTTGGGGCGGCGCGATGCCGGAATGATTTGCGCCGTTTTGGGCGCCAGTCGGCGGACATCGCACCGTTTCCGGAGAATTTCCCCCAAGATGTGGTGCGAGGTTTTTTTTGAAAAGTTAATCTAGGCTGTGGTACTTTGAGGAAATGGGTGAACTTGCAAGAGAGTGAACAGCAAGGCTCTCTGGCAATCCATTGAAAATCTTGTTGGAATACATGTGAAAAAAGAAAGTCATCTTGGGCAGGATTCTCCGATCCCGCGCTGGGTCGGAGAATCCCCGGGGGGGCGCGAATCCTGCGTCACTCCTCCGATGCCAGGCCGCCGAATGCCCGCCGCGTTCGGGCGAGTCCCACCGGCATCATTCGCATGTGGTCCTTCCCGGCAGGACCTCGGCATTCTGGCTGCGGGGGCTGTCCTAGTGGGCGGGAGGGGGGATCCGCCTCCGGGGGGGCTGTCACGGTGGCCAATCCTGCGATCTGGGGCTACTGATCGGCGGGCAGGCTAATTCCGGGGGTTGCCTATGTTCTCCGTGCCTGGTCCCTGTAGGGCTCCACCATGTTGCCCGGGGGCTGGCGTAGAGACGGCAACCCACGCGCATGCACGGACCTGCGCCGGCCTTGGTCCGCATGCGGGACCCGCGCTGCCCATGCTGGCGCCCGTATCGGCAGCTGGAGCTGCGTGAAGTGCTCGAGTGCCATGCTGGGCCACTATGCCGCGCAGGATCGCTGCTCCTCACGGCAAGAACGCCGGAGCATTTTACGATGTCGTCAACACTTCGCCCCATTATCGGAGAATCCCGCCCCTTATATCAGCACTGCGGCACAAAGACTCGGACATATACCCAGGAGGTATGGGAGGAAGTTACAGCAGAGGTAAATACCAGGAATGCTGCAACATGGATGCAGCGCAGGAATAAATTTAATGATCTGACAAGAGTTATCAAGATAAGTGAATTCAATCTTCAAATAGCATATCCTACCAAATGCACCACCAGCCTCATCGCCCGCTTAATTCATTACATCTCCATCACCAATAATCTTTAGCAATCAGTTCTCTTCAATTGATATCTTTATACTGAAGCTATTCAACCCTGATATCATCACAAATGTATTACAGGGCCTTCCTTGAGACACTTTCTTCTTTCCAGACAAGGTAGAAAATAATAGCATGAAAGAGCAGGAAGAAGACAAGTATTCCAACATGGTTTAACCCCAAAGGAACAGATAGACCATCATGGGAAGAGGCATCACAAAGGCCATGGTCATTGGCGGGGATGAAGGTTCTTTTTTTATTCATTCATGGGATGTGGACACTGCATTCATTGCCCATCCCTAATTGTCCTTGAACTGGGTGGCTTGTTCAGCCATTTCAGAGAGCACTGCTGTGCATCTGGAGTTACATGTAGGCCAGAGCAGGTAAGGATATTAGATAGTTTTTTTTATGGCAATCGACAATTGATTTAGACGTTTAATTCCAGATTTTTTATTGAATTCAAACTTTACCATCTGCCATGAGGGATTCGAACCCAGGTTATTACACTGGGTTTCTAGATTACTAGTCCAGTGACAATGCCACTGTGCCACTCCCTTCTTTCTGATGAGGGTATCTGCATACCTACTCCTCCTTCCCTCAACCCATTCTCCCTGATCCCACCATCTATTCTGACTGACAAAGCCACAGACCACAACCCAACTCTTGCCCCTTTTCCATTTCAAA
Source organism: Scyliorhinus torazame (assembly GCF_047496885.1). Classification (NCBI taxonomy): domain Eukaryota; kingdom Metazoa; phylum Chordata; class Chondrichthyes; order Carcharhiniformes; family Scyliorhinidae; genus Scyliorhinus; species Scyliorhinus torazame. Next base: position 65,125,290 of record NC_092723.1, on the reverse strand, counting down.
TACCCAAGAACCAGAACCTTCAAAGTCAGTGGAGGAAGGAAACCGTGTAGGTGAAGAGACACCATTCCTCGATCTTACACTTGCATTGTATATTTTAGAGGCTCGGATCAAGGTGGGATGTACATGTTCTGAAACATCGCTCATAGGAGAGAAGGAACCATGGAACAGGGCGAGCAAAGTCCAGATATCAGCCCGCTAGCAAGTGAGGTCGGGCAATAATTCTGCTGCAGAGTCAGATGAGGATTTCACCCTGCTAGGCTACAGAAGGAGATTGATGGGTGTGAAGGAATACTCTCCGCTTGCCTTGATAAGTGCAGCTCCAACAACACTCAAGAACCTCAACACCATCCAAGGCAAAGCAGGCCGCTTGATTGGCACCCCATCCACTATCTTATGCATTAAGTTTCTCCACCACCAACATACAGTGGCAGCAGTGTGTTCCATGTATGCAATTCAGCAACTCAGCAAGGCTCCTTCAACAGCATCTTCCAAAGGTGTGACCTCTACCACCTAAAAGGACAAGGGCAGCATGCATATGGGAACACCACCACCCACAATTTTCTCTCCAAGCCACTCACCATCCTGACTTGGAAATATACCGCCATTCCTTCACTGTCACTGAGTCAAAATCCTGGAACTCTCTCCCTAACTGCACAGGGAGAAGAGAACCTGTTGAAATCCAGGGTGGGTTCGGGACTTTAAAAGCAAGACTACATTTCTGCTGAAAGTGCAGTTTAACGTATAAACATTGTGGTGATATACATCACTGTAAGTACACAAAGGGCTAATGTACATACACTACACCTAGCTAGTCACTATAGGGAACACCAGAGACATGACAAACAGACAGTCAACCAATAGGTCAGTAAGATAGGACATGACCAATGGGCATTCACCATACACACAGAGGTGATACTACCACAGGAGGGCAGTATACCAACCCATATAAAAGGACACATCACACATGCTCAGTCTCTTTCCAGTGGAGACTCTCAGTGAGTACAGACACAGGCTTGATTGAACATCACTCCCACCACATGGATTGTAGCAGACTGGTTTGTCAGTCTGAGTTGCTATAGCAGGATTAACAGAGCATTGAATCCAAGTAGGAGAATTGTTCGTAGTTTAATAAATGTGTTAAAGCTATCTCCAAGTCTGAACCTTCCTTTGTCAGAGTGCACATCAAGGAAGCAGCTTATGCTACGACTAGAGCACAACAAAACAAACATGGTGTGCAGTTTATCCGTCATGTTAGGAAACTAATAAGGAATAGCTGTTCTGTAGTATTAGTGGCCTACTACATAATGTTTAGTTGTTGTTGATTATAGCTTGTTGCAGTAAAAGCCTTCAGACTTGAAATCTTGTTGCACAATTCCTTTAATTTGATCACTGGGAATTATCAAAGTTATTGCAGTACACTGATGACTGACAGAGCCAGCAACAACTTGGAAGGAAATGAACATTTATAATTTAGTGCTATGGTCACTTTGGCGAGCCACAAGCAATGCAATTGTTAAGGCTGCTGCTGCATTTGGGATATTCCAATTACACCCATAATGTGTCAACTCAGGCAGGAAAAGTGGGGTGTAGCCCATCGGCTGCACTGCTGGCTTTGCCTGCCATATGTTTTGACACATAATCAAAATAAATCAAGGACCCACCAGCAACATTGACTTTCAAAAGATTTAGGTCATTTTTAATGAGGGCGCCAAAGTAAAGAATAAAAATAGAAGGAAACACGGACCACAGAGAAACAGAGCACCAGCCACCATGAGCACAGAACACCTTCCAGTGCGCCCTGGAGGGGGTACTGTCAGAGGGCACTGTCAGGGGACATAGCCCGGGAATGATCCTGTCTGCCCTGGGGGTTGTACTTATCTGTGCACCAATTCACATTTTTCCGATTCATATTTTTAAAAACCTGTTGTAAACCCCGCCGACGTGGGGGGGGGGGCACTTTCCATCATGGGGGGATATTACAGTGGGGGGAACCACCAATCATATTTAAATGTATTGAATGGGGTTCTTATCTTTGCATGGCAGGAACCCCATTATGCCACTGGAGGGGTCGTGATGGTGCAGGGACAATCGAGTGGGGTAATCCCACGAGCATAAATGCCGTTTTAGAATTCTTGTCCTCTGAAAACAGGGGGGGGCAGAAAGTCCCCCTTCTTAGTCTTTTCCTTTTCCTCATCCTCCCTCTTCTAGCAGCTTGTACTGCTCTGTATGGTCTCTCTTCAATCTCCTGATCATTTTCAATTCCCAGAGGAAACCCTACCAGGCCACCCATATCTGCAAGTAATTTGTTTCAGCTTCAAATGAGAAAAAGAAATTTCAGCAGCAACTAGACCACTCCCTTTAAGCATTCAAACTTTACAAGGCTGATCCATAAACAATTGCAGCAGCAACAAGGAAACACAATGCAGCATCTAACCTGTAAGGGCACATGATCCCTTTAAAAGCACCGATGGAGGGATAGGGGAGACCTTTGTTCTATTTAACACCATGTTCAGCTATGTGAGGTTAAGACAGGGGGTTAGCTGATGTTTGGAGTTAAGTATGCCCAGCACCGTGGACATCAAACACTTCAATCACATGAGCCCAAGTACACCTTCAACACTCTGGATGCCAACATATCTGACTCCTCAACTAGCTTTACAGGTACCTTAGCCTTGACTTTATCAGGACACACTGATCTGTACCCAAGGGTTCTCCAGCACTCTTTTAATACACAGGAGTGTGTTTGAGTTAATAATAATAAACTTTTATTGTCACAATTATGAAGTTACTGTGAAAAGCCCGTAGTCGGCACATTCCGGCGCCTGTTCGGGGAGGCCGGTACGGGAATTGAAACTGTGCTGCTGGCCTTGTTCTGCATTACAAACCAGCTGTCTAGCCCACTGAGCTAAACCGGCCCTTATGGGAATGATGTTGCTGAAAGGCGACATCAAAGTGCTGACATGCCCCAACATCTTGCACTTCACATGCACAGCCTCTCACTCAGTCACAAGGTACCCCATCTTCCAATCCTGGGGTTTTGGGGAGTGAGCAGGGTGTGGCAGGCATCATGTCATTACCTTTCTCCATGTTCTTCCTTCATCCCCCTGCTAACCATCCAAGGAGGAGCTGCGCTCTTTGCATTCTTCCCCCTGCAGTTCCAAACCTCGTGGCTGAACAATGTTGTGCAGAGTGTAGCAAACCACAATGCATGGACAATCCAGATATGTCCAGTCACCTGAAGCACATCTCCAATGTGAGGATGGATTGCACAATTATAACCCAGTGTTCTTGCGACATTCATTGTTGCACTGTTAGGGTTTCAATGCTGTTGCTTCGACAGTTGGCACCCGTCACGTTTGCAGTGGATATGCTGTGCTACTTTGTCACCTCCCCTGTTGGCTTCCAGATCCAAAGAGATCACGGAGCTTGGACTTCCCCATGGGCAGCTGCCCAGGATTCTTGCATACACCTGCATAAACCTCTCTTTGTGGCTGAATGCCAGCTGTACATTGATGGAGTGAAAGCCCTTGCTGTTGATGAATATCTTGGTTGATCTGGGGTTGCCTGGCTTGTCATATGAGCGCAGTCGGTGGCGCCATGCACTTGAAGGAAGCCAGACAGAGCCACAAACCTGATTAACAGCTCATTCTGACTGCAGGCAAATTTTATATAGGTGTCAATTCTGGCAAACAAATTGTCCATAGAATCCCGACAGTGCAGAAGGAGGCCATTCAGCCCATCGAGTCTGTACCAACGCTCCAAAAGAGCATCCTACCTAAGCCCAACCCCAGCCCTATCTCTGTTACCTCACCTAACCTGCACATCTTTGGACTACAGGAGGAAACCAGAGCACCCAGATGAAACCCACGTAGACACGGGGAGAACGTACAAACTGCACACAGACACCCAAAGCCGGAATCAAACCTGGTTCCCTGATGCTGTGGGGCAACGGTGCTAACCATTGTGCCACTGTGCCATGTCAATCACTTGTGTGCTGTATTTGTTGACCGCTGAGTGGGAGATCCATGAAATGTCTGTCGCAGGATCGTGAAAGGTTGAGGGCAGTAGCAACTTTAATGGCTACTGATAACACATCACCACCAGGTCCACCAGGCTAAGAAAGTCTGACACCAGCTGGCCTGATATCCTGAGACACTGGTGTTCAACTATGTCAAGGAAACTGAGCCTTTTCCTCTCGTCCTTATTTCAGCATCCTGTGAGCTGCCATTTTTACTGCTCCCTTCGCTGGTGCGCTGCTACAGGCTGCTGAACAGCAAACTTCTGTGAATGCCACGGTTCATCTTAGTCCTCATCTGAAGTTCAATCTAAAGCAAATCGGTAGCATGCATCCCAATATGATGGAACAAAGCTGCAAAGCGCAGAAAGTAACCTCTCAGCAAATGTGCAGAACCCTTTCCCACTAGCAGATAGAAAGGAGCTGTGAGTACTGAATACTTATTGGCATTTTCAACTCTAGTTCGTTTCAGGAAGGCCCAGGAAAGCCATGGATCCAACAATAATGTCAACAGTGAGTTGAAATATTGCTGCAATTAATCAATTGATATCTGGCAATTGGCTTGCCTTGGGACACGGTCAACCTAACATGCTCCAGCGAAATGCAAAAATCAGTTGGTTGTAACCGATTTTCTTGCGCTGCATCAATTTTGCCAGATTTAAGACCCACCCCTCCCCTCGACCCGCCCCCTCAACATCACCCCACTCAAACCCACACTCTCCTGTGTGTTGAACCTCAGCCCCGTGTCTTCCTGTTGACACACAAGTTCAGAAAGTGAGCAGTCATTGACTTTGCAAATTAAAAAACCCTTCAGATTGCTGCTCCACATTTTTGCACAAGCCGTGTTTCTAATAAGTGAGACGATGCAGAGGTCAGTGCCTGAAGACTGATGTTCCTCACTGCTTTAAAGATAATCATTTCACGGTGCAGCAGGAGCGTCGAGTGATTTCAGCACCACATCGCTGAAGTGTGTGGCTCAGGGATAAGTGATGGCGCATTGGCAGGCTATGGTATGAGGCTGTTGTTCCCGAACAACTCCAGGTTACTAAAGTCTGTGCTTCAGATCAGTATTCATTGCTAATCAATACAGCACAGTGAGCCATGCTTACCAGTAACATCAAAGATTCAACCACTGGGGCAAGAGTTTTTCCCTCCGGTGTGGGCCGGGGGGGTGGAGAGAACATAATATTTCAGGTCCTGACCGCACCACGGGTGTGGGGGAAGCTGGTGGGGGTGAGGTGAGTTTGGAAACAGTCACTTATTGGGATTTTCACAGAACCATCCATTTAAGCGACATGTTGGGCAAGCCACTCAACTTGGTAGAAAGCGGCTGACTGCATCACAGGGTAAATAACTGAGAGGGGCCATCAGCAATGTATCTTCAAGAGGCAAAGTAAATAAAAGTTCCGAGTAGGAAGGAAGGTGCTAGAACCAGGAGACTCAGTCTTAGAGTAAGAGGTTTACGTTTGGGATTGAGACGAGGAGAAATGTCTTTATTCAGAGTGTTGTGAATCTTTGGAATTCTCTGCCCCAGCGGGCTGTCGAGGCTCAGTCATTGGGAGTATGTTTCAAACCGAGATCGATAGATTTACAGATATTAAAGATATCAAGGGACAAGGGCATACCGTTGGAAAATGGCACTTAGATAGAAGATCAATCACCAACTAATTGAACAGAAAAACAGGATAGGGGAGCCAAATGCCAATTCCTGCTCCTCTTTCCTATGTTCTTATGTTTCCAGGCTTATCTTGTTAGAGTTCTGAAATGTATTTGAAAGCATAACCTAGGTACGCACTGAGGGAGTGCTGCACTGTCAGAGGTGCCAGCATTTCGATGAAACGTTAAATTGAAGCTTCGTCTGCCATCTCAGATAGAAGAAAGAATTCCCATGGCCACTATTTCGAAGAGGACTAAGTTCTGCATGGCATCCCAGCCAACATTCAACCCTCGCCAAAATCAAACCACATTATCTCATTGGTACTTGCAGCAACTTGATGTGTGCAAATTGGCTGTAACATTCTTCACAAGATAATAACGATTACACTTCAAAAGTGGGATGTCCTGATGTCAGGAAAGACACTATACAAATTCAGGTTCTTTCTATTTTTATTAGGCTTAGCGAAATTTGTATCCATCTTCTAAGTCCCTGCAAGGTAACACCTTCAATGAAAAACTTCACAAGGAACATGAATTGAATTTATAGGTTGCCTTATTCATATTGTTCAGTGTTTCAGTTTTCTTTCATTGTCTTTGATTTAACGCTCCTGGTCATTAGAGTGCCCATGTCTGAGTACCGCTGTTTTACACTTTAAAAGTGGCATATCCATAATCTTCTTTAATATGGTAATCATTGGTGTCAATGGCATTGAACAGATGAATATTTTCCAAAAGATGAAATGGATATTCCATTACCCAGTGTTTACTACAAAGAGATCTGTGTCTGAAAAATATTTGAGTTTTTAAAAAAATATATCATTCATGGCAAAGTTAAATAAATAAGAAAAGATAAATGTACAAAGGGGACGAGAAGCCGCTGGGATGAATACAGAAACCTCAAACAAGTTTGAAAAAGGAAGGAACGGTGAGAATGGGGAAGGGAGAATTGGAAATAAATGTAGCTGTAAATACTGAGGGTCCAAAATTGCTTTTCTCAGCATCACAGGACGCAGCATGGCAGAGGCCCAGTGACAGTTTTGTGGGGTGACTTATGCCACGGGCTACTTCCTGCATAGCCAGCACTGCTTTCTTCAACAAGGACGTGCAGTGCACACCACAAGACCTCAACTCAATGTTATCTTAACATCACACAGCCCGATTAGTAGTTACAGTGCCAGGATAAATAATTGGGGCAATGCTCGTCCTGGCAAAACAAATTCAGATTACTCAATAAATGGGAGTCTGATGTAGGAGTCGCTGTTGTCAAGATGCTCCAGGGATGAGTGTAGGGCCAGGGAGATGGCATCTGCTGTGGACCGGTTGAGGCAGTATGCAAATTGCAATGGATCTAGGCATTCGGGGAGTATGGAGTTGATGTGCCTTATGACCAACCTCTCGAAGCACTTCATTATGATCAATGTCAAGGCCACTGCACAATAGTCATTGAAGCACGTTGCCTGGTTCTTCTTTGGCATCAGTATGATGATGGTCTTCTTGAAGCAGGTGGGGACCTCGGAACGGAGAAGGAAGAGGTTGAAGATGTCCACGGACACATCTGCCAGCTGGTCCGCGCAGGATCTGAGTGCACGACCAGGGACCACATCACAGTCCATCGCCATTCACTGGGGCATTCGACAGCAGTTTGAAGGTTTCCTCCTCGAACCAAGCATAGAATGTGGTGAGTTCATCAGGGAGGGGTGCGCTGCTGCCAGAGATTCTGCTCGGCTTCGCTTTGTAGCCCATTATGTTGTTTAAGCCTTGCCCTGACTGACAACAGTTTGTAACGCCAGTCTGTGACTCTAGCTTGGTTTGATATTGTCTCTTGGCATCCCTGATGACTTTGCGGAGGTTGTACCTGGTTTTCATGTAAAGGTCAGGGTTGCCTGACTTGAACGCCTCAGACCTGGCCTTCAGTAGGGAGTCAATCTCTCGATTAAGCCATGGTTTCCGCGTCCACACATTTGCTGATGAAGTCTGTGATGGTGGTGGCATACTCGTTTAGGCTGGTCGCTGAGTTCTTAAATATGGACCAGTCTACTGACTCCAAGCAGTCACGTAGGAGCTCTTCGGACAGCATGGTAGCACTGTGGTTGGCACTGGTGCTTCACAGCGCCAGGGACCCAGGTTTGATTCCCGACTTGGGTCACTGTCTGTGCAGAGTCTGCACATTCTCCCCGTGTCTGTGTGGGTTTCCCCCGGGTTCTCCGGTTTCCTCCCACTAGTCCCGAAAGACGTGCTGTTAGGTAATTTGGACATTCTGAATTCTCCCTCTGTGTACCCGAACAGGCGCTGGAATGTGGTGACTAGGGGCTTTACACAGTAACTTCATTGCAGTGTTAATGTAAGTCTACTTGTAACAATAAAGATTATTATCACTATCATGTTACCTCGGACCAGCACTGCACGACCTCCTTAACCGGATTCTCCCACTTCGGTTTCTGCTTGTATGCCGGAAGAAGGAGCACCGTCTTATGGTCTGATTTTCCGAAGTGCTGTCGGGAATGGATTGGTAGGCGCCCTTGATTTTTGAGTAGCAGTGGTCGAGACTGTTGGTGCCCCTGGTGGGACAGGAGATGTGTTGGTGGAATTTTGGCAGTACACTCTTGAGGTTGGCCTTCTTGAAGTCCCCGGCCACGCTGAACAAGACCTCCAGGTGTTCTGTTTCGTAGTTGTTTATAACTGTGTAGTTGTCCAGCGCCTTCTTCACTTCTGCCTGGGGTGGGATGCAGACCACTGTGATAATGGCTGAAGTGAACCCACGTGGAAGGTAGTGCGGGCGGCACTTCACGGTCAGGTACTCCAGGTCCAGGGAGCAGGGTCACCACATCCGAGCACCAAGAGGAGTTGATGAGGAGGCAAACCCCTCCACCTTTGCTTTTCCTGATGACGCCCTGCGGTCCACCCGGTGCATTGAGAAGCCGTCAGGTTATATGGCACAGTCCGGTGAGGTGGGGGTGAGCCACGTCTCTGTGAAAAAGAGCACACAGCAGCCTCTTACTTCCCTCTGAAAGGTAAGTCTGGCGTTAAGTTTGTCCGCCTAGTTTTCGATCGCTTGGACATTTGCCAGGAGTATGCTGGGGAGAGGAGTCCTGAAACCGCGTTGCTTCAGTCACACCCGCAGACCGGTCCATTTCCCTCACTTCCTCAGTCGACGGCTGCGCCTGGATGGTCCCGGGATCTGATGAGAGAAGTCCGACCTTGTGGAAGGTAGGTGGTTGCATCTGGCAGAGGCCAGGCACAGGTTGCGATTTTGGGATTGCCTGGGGGCAAGTTTGCGATCTGGTAGGGACCCAGGGATCCACGATTATGGGTCTACCTTGCGGCATGTTCAGGTCCTCTTGTGGGGTCTCCACCATTTCGGGGGTCTTTAATCCGGGTTTGGGTCACAAGCAGGGGTTTCCTGGGTCAGGTTGGACCGGATCCCGTGTTGTATTCCAGCATTGATGGTCTGGTCGGGCACTCCTGGAGTGGGGCCTTGGTGTAGGCCTGGTCAGCCCACGTAGATTTTTCCTTCCATCCTTCGGTAGGCCGGGTCGCTGGGCAGGCCTCTCTGGGTCGTGCCGCTGATTGGGCCTCTCCAGGTCAGGTTTGGCCGGCTCTCGTGGTCGGGGGCCTGGTTGGGTGCTCCAGCAGCTGGATCGGGCGGTCCAGGGGCTGGCGTTGGTTCCTAGAGTGGGGCAGGCACTCTGAGGGCTGGGTGGGGTCCAAATCGAGGTAGGGGTCGGTCCTCTGGTGGTCATCTTCAACTTCTGGCTCTGGTCGTTCGAGGAATCCTGCTGGATCGGGTCAGGTCAGGTCGTCAGGTACAGTCCACGGGCCTCTGGGAATCTTCAAATCTGCAAGGGAACATACAAGAGAAAGATTAGTGATAGTGTTAGTGTTAGAATTAAGTTTAAAGAGATTAGTACGGTTACAGGAGATGTAAGAAGAGGATCTGTGTGAGAGAGCTCACACAGAGTCACCATGCTCTGGCGCCATCGTAGAAACATTCTGTTGGATCTTCAAAAAAGACCTTCCATAAATGAGTAAAACTGCATTTTCAGACATTATTCAGAGATATTCACACCAGTTGTTTTTCACAATATTGGTATTCCACCTCAATCCATAGCGTTTATTCATTAGCAAATGTTTTACAATGCACATATCGTGTCTCTCATTGAAGAATACAAATTGCAAATAAAACACACCGGACAATCTGGCCTCAGCAAGGAGCAAGTACTAATCATTGAGCAATCAACTTTTCCTGCTGCACTCTGCTTGGAGTCTTGGTCAATTAATTTCAAAGGCAAGTTTACAAATGTTCCTTCTACCTGAATACCAGTGGTCTGGAGCTTTTGTCAGAATAACAACAAGTGAAAGATCAGACAAAAGATAGGATTTACTTGCTTTTCAAAATGGGATCAAGAATCCCATTGAATCAGGGCAGCACAGTGGCGCAGTGGTTAGCACAGCTGCCTCACAGTACTGGGGTCCCAGGTTCGATCCCGGCTCTGGGTCACTGTCCGTGTGGAGTTTGCACATTCTCCCCGTGTTTGCGTGGGTTTCGCCCCCACAACCTAAAGATGTGCAGGGTAGGTGGATTGGCCACGCTAAATTGCCCCTTAATTGGAAAAATGAATTGGGTACTCTAAATTTTTTTTTTAAAGAATCCCATTGAACTTGATTCAAAACCAGCTGATGTTACCACCAGGTAGTCAGGTCCCAATCTATGATGGGCGGGATTCTCCTGTCTGCCAGCTGCCTCTCCTGGCGCGCTGCCGATGACAACAGGATTCTCCATTCTCACAGCTGGCCAATGGGGCTTCCCATTGCGGCCACCTCATGCCGTCAGGAAATCCATGGGCGTGGGTGTACTGCCTGCAGACTAGAAGATCCTGCCAACGGAGAATTCCGCTGCATAACTTTTATTGTTTTTTGTTTAAGGAAGTGATGAGCAGAATCATTGGATGACCAATTAACTTATAATAAAATAATAAAACATTTATTAAACAAGAAAATATTATCTAATATAAAATACTTCTTTACCCCAGCGAGACCTTTACAGACATACACAGAATTGTCAGGATAACACAAGGTAGTCTGGTATTCTAAGTAAGTACACAGTCCCTGTAAACCAACAGGTGAACTGTGGTCAGACACACCACACTCTGAAACCCAATGACAGATACCACCCATCTGTGGATTTCCCCCCCAGATGCTTGTCACACTGTGAGCCAACTGGTCTCACTGGAACACTGACTTTCACATGGGGAATTCCAAACACCGCTCTCCAAAAACAAGCTTGGAGTCAACCCCCGAACAACGCTTTCTCTCCGATGCCTTCACCAAGGACCCACCACCAGGATTTCAACCTCCTTTCAGTAGTCCTCTGCTTCGGATTGCCATGTCATTCAAGATTCCACACAATCTCTCAGGTACACAGCCATGCTAACAGAACACTACTGCGTCGCAGGCTGTATTAAGGTGACACCAAACTTTTGATTTACCTCAGATGTCCGGCTTCTCTCTGACTTTAACCTTGGTTCTTGCAGCTGTCTCTTTAACTCAGAGCACTTTCTCTAATTTTTACTTGAATTCTTCTCAACAGGGCCATGTTCAACTGCTTGTTCTTTGTTCCTTTAACTTAGCTGTCTCCCTGAGACATACTTTTGTCCCCACTCCCTGTTCTTTTGGGATTTTCTTTCGATTCTTGGGTGGCGGAATTTGCTCTCTAATGTTCTCTGTAGCCAGCTTCTTCTGACACCAGCTTACAAGTAACTCAAAAATTCTTTCTGTCCCAGGGCCATCATAGATTATCACAGAATTTACAGTGCAGAAGGAGGCCATTCGGCCCATCGAGCCTGCACTGGCTCTTGGAAAGAGCACCCTACCCAAGTCCACACCACCACCCGATCCCCATAACCCAGTAACCCAACCCAACACTAAAGGCCCTGGTTGCTAAGCAATAGCCCAGTTTTCCTTTAAACCCTGTTTGCTTTCAAACCATATATCCTCATTACCATGCATGCATCAAAACCAAACTGAAGCAGTTAACCCTTTCAAATACAGAAACACAAAATTAAACTTACTTAAAGCTATTTCTAATACCCACAAGTACAAATTTAGATGATTTGAAACTACCTCTGTTTCCTGGCATCAGTAATTCTTCAGGTCTTGAGAGATATGTGTTTTCATGGAGACAACATTTTCCAGAGATAACGTAAAGATTTTTATCGACTTCCTTCAGCCTAACTGTGCTGTCAGCTTTGCGACATTGAGATGAGGGTTACTCTTCCAAACTGGATGAGCAAGTTATCAACTTTATGATCAAGAACATAAGATGCCTTCCTGTTTTTGACACAGTTTCAGCTCTAGGGTGACTTATCACCCTCGGATCAAATAAAATGATGAGAATTCTATTGCATTGAATAATACATCTCGCCAGTGGACATTTCCTTAATTTTTAAGTATATTTTTAATTGGAACCTTGAGATATTTCAAAACCATAGTGCAGCATAAAGCACAGGAAAACACTGAGACAGCAGTATAGATAATGTTTGTTTTCATATTGTGAAATCTGGGCTAATTGAGAAAATGAGCTGGCAGACATTGCATTGCAATGATTAAGATTGGAAGTGTAGCCTGTACCCTAGAATCCAAACCGCATGTCATGCCATTTGCTGAGAGAATTTCATTAGCTAACCGTTTGATAATATAGTTGTCCAATCCCTAAATTACATTTGGTTCATTGGAATAAATGAATGCCTTCTCCTTCTGAGTAAGTTTCAAATTGTTTTATTAAGATGAGTACCAAATCTCCAGGGCAGCATGGTGGCACAGTAGTTTTCACTGCTGCCTCACTGCACCAGGGATCTGGGTTCGATTCCGACCTCGGGTAACTGTCTGTGTGGAGTTTGCACATTCTCCCCTAGTCTGCGTGGGTTTCTTCCGGGTGCTCCGGTTTCCCCCCACAGTCCAAAGATGTGCAGGTTAGGTGGATTGACCACACTAAACTGTCCCTTATGGTGTGGTTTCTGGAACAGGTTGGGGGATTGGGCCTAGATAGGGTGATCTTTCGAACGGTCGGTGCAGAGTCGATGGGCCGAATGGCCTCCTTTTGTACTGTAGGGATTCTATGATTCTATGGTACTTCCTACTTTATTCCAGATACAGAATACAACCCGGGTTTCTGAACCTATCACTTAGCTAGCTCTTATTCCAGAAATATTTGCATGTCAAAATCGGATTTGTTACCTGGACATGGACTTCCAGAGCACATTTGATACAGTGCGGCAGACTGGTGGGCAAAGTTAGAGCTCATGGAATGAAAGGGATAGTGGCAACATGTTTACATAATTGGTTGAGGGGCAAGAAACTAAGATTAGCAGCGCACAGATGGTTTGGGGAAAGGAGGAAGGTTTGCACTTGAATTCCCCAGATGGCAGTGTTGGGACCCTTGCTCTTCCTGATATATAATGGATTAATGACTGAGACCATGGTGCAAAGAACACAGTGTCAAAGCTTGTATTTGCTACAAACTTTGAATTGTGAGGAGTGTGTTGATCCACTGTATTAGGAGATGTAAGGTAGGACCTGCACTACAGGTTCGCCGGTAGCTCCTGCCGGCTGGCTCCGCCCAGGGAGAACTGTATAAATATGCATGACCTCCAGTGCCCTGCCATTTCGCCAGCTGCAGCAGGAGGCCTCGCATCTGACTGTAATAAAGCCACAGTTGTACCCAACTTTAGTCTTTGTGCAACTGATCGTGCATCAATTTATCACAGTCAGATTTTCCACAGAATGAATATCCGAATTAAGCCCAATCGCCTGCAACTGGATCCTCACTCACCCGACGCCAGGAAAGACTTTACTCACTGGCTAGCATGTTTCGAGACTAACATCAACGCGGCGGACACCGCGCCAATGGAGGCTCAGAAGATAAACGTCCTGTACTCCAGACTGAGCTCCAGCATCATCCCGTTGATCCAAGACGCCACGACTTACACAAAAGCGATGGAACTCCTCAAAGAACACTACACACAGAAGGCGAACACGCTCTTCGCCAGGCATGTACTTGCCACCCGCTCGCAACTACCTGGTGAGCCCATCGAAGACTCTGGCGGTCCCTAATTCCACTTGCCCGGGACTGTGACTGTCAGGCTGTCACGGGCGTCGAACACGCAAATCTCCTCATGCGCGATGCCTTCGTGGCGGGGATTGCATCGGACCGCATCCGAGAACGATTGCTTTAGGGGTCATGTGGGACTGTGAAGCCATGATGTCATTGGCTGACAGATCCCAGGTCCTGGTTGGACGTTGACCTCTAGCTCCGCCCTGAAGGCGGAAGGCGGAGTATAAGTAGCTGGAGCCCGCCCCCGCAGGTAGTCTACTACTGAACTGCGGGGGAAACAGTCACGCTTAATAAAGCCTCATCGACTTCACTCTATTCGTCTCTCGGAGTCTTTGTGCGCTACAATTTATTAAGCGTGACTAAAAAGGACTATGGAGCTCAGGATCATCCCGGAATGCCTGAGGATCAGCCCCCACGCAGTGAACGCGGCAGCAGCTTTCAAGCACTGGCAAACGTGTTTCGAGGCCTACCTCAGAACGGCCACCGGCCGGGTCACAGAAGACCAAAAACTACAGGTCCTGCACTCGAGGTTAAGCACGGAGATTTTCTCTTTCATCGAAGACGCAGAGGATTTCCAGACGGCGTTCGCAGCACTGAAAAGTCTCTATGTCCGCCCAGTAAACCAGATCTACGCTCGCTATCAACTCGCAACGAGACGGCAAAGTCCCGGAGAATCGATAGATGAATTCTACGCCGCGCTACTAATTTTGGGACGAGCCTGCAGCTGCCCGTCGGTGAACGCAATTGAACACACGGACATGTTAATGCGCGATGCTTTTGTGGCAGGTATGAACTCCTCCCAAATCCGCCAAAGACTTCTAGAAAAAGAGTCGCTAGGACTCTCAGAGGCACGGGCCCGAGCAGCCTCCCTAGACGTGGCCGCGCGAAATACCCGCGCCTACGGCCCCGACCGCGCTGCAGCCCATTGGGCTCCGTACGTACCCGTCGCGACAAACCCACCCCGCCCCCCGGACACCCCACAGGCTTGCGCGATCCAAATGCCAAGTCGCACCGGGGGCGCCCGCTGCTATTTCTGCGGCCAGGCAAAACACCCCCGGCAGCACTGCCCGGCCCGCGCAGCGATCTGCAAGAGCTGCGGGAAAAAGGGCCATTTCGCGGTTGTGTGCCGGTCCCACGAGGTCGCCGCTGTCCCGGGAGAACAGGGAGCCCTGCACGCCGCTTACGCTCCCCAACCCCCCCTGCGCCCCATGTACGACCTGCAGGCGCAGCCACTATGGGTCCCGACCACCGCGGTCCCAGGAGAACAGGGAGCCCTGCACGCCGCTTACGCTCCCCAACCCCCCCCCCCCCCCCCGCGCCCCATGTATGACCCGCCGGCGCGACCAATTTGGGTCCCGACCACCGCTGTCCCCAGAGATGAGGGAGCCCCGCGAGTTCCTAACGCTCCCAACCCCCCCAGCGCCCCATGTGCGACCCACAGGCGCAGCCATTTTGGGTCCCGGCCACCACGAGGAGAGGAAGGGCGCCGCCATCTTGGACCACCCCAGACCTGTACGACGCATGGGGGCGGCCATTTTGTCCACCCCCGCTGCCATCTTGTGATCCCCCAGCCATGTGCGATGCATGGGGGCAGCCATTTTGTTCAACCCCGACGCCATCTTGGACGGCAACAACGGACCCCAGTGTCGACGGCTCCACGGGTTTCGAAGAAGATGCTCAACTACTACAACCACGTCTCGCTTCAATAACACTGGACCAAGCTCGGCCCCGGACACTCCAGACGACGACGACAACGGTGCTGATAAACGGGCACGAGACACCATGCCTAGTCGACTCCGGGAGCACGGAGAGCTTTATCCACCCCGACACGGTAAGACGCTGTTCTTTGACCACCCACCCCAGCGCACAAAAGATTTCCCTAGCTGCAGGATCCAGCTCCGTACAGATCAAAGGCTTCTGCATAGTTACCCTAACGGTGCAGGGGAGGGAGTTCAAAAACTACAGGCTCTACGTCCTTCCCCAACTCTGCGCCCCCACATTACTGGGATTAGACTTCCAGTGCAATCTACAGAGCCTTACCTTCAAATTCGGCGGCCCAATACCCCCACTCACTATCTGCGGCCTCGCAACCCTCAAGGTGCAACCCCTGTCCTTGTTTGCAAACCTCACCCCGGATTGCAAACCCGTCGCCACTAGGAGCAGACGGTACAGCGCCCAGGACCGGACCTTCATTCGGTCCGAAGTCCAGCGGCTACTAAAGGAAGGCATAATCCAGGCCAGCAATAGTCCCTGGAGAGCACAGGTGGTAGTAGTAAAGACAGGGGAGAAGCAAAGGATGGTCATAGACTATAGCCAGACCATCAACAGGTACACACAACTAGATGCGTACCCTCTCCCCCGCATATCCGACATGGTCAATCGGATTGCCCAATATAAAGTCTTCTCCACCGTGGACCTCAAGTCCGCCTACCATCAGCTCCCCATCCGCCCAAGTGACCGCAAGTACACAGCCTTCGAGGCAGACGGGCGATTATACCATTTCCTAAGGGTCCCATTTGGCGTCACAAATGGGGTCTCGGTCTTCCAACGAGAGATGGACCGAATGGTTGATCAACACGGGTTGCGGGCCACGTTCCCGTATCTCGACAATGTAACCATCTGCGGCCACGATCAGCAGGACCACGACGCCAACCTCCAAAAATTCCTCCAGACCGCTAAAGCCTTGAACCTCACGTACAACGAGGACAAGTGCGTTTTTAGCACCAACCGGCTAGCCATCCTGGGCTACGTAGTGCGCAATGGGATAATAGGCCCCGACCCCGAACGTATGCGCGCCCTCATGGAATTTCCCCTCCCGCACTGCTCAAAAGCCCTGAAACGCTGCCTGGGGTTTTTTTCATACTACGCCCAGTGGGTCTCCCAGTACGCAGACAAGGCCCGCCCCCTAATACAGACCACGACCTTCCCGCTGTCGACAGAGGCTTGCCAGGCCTTCAGCCGCATCAAAGCGGATATCGCAAAGGCCACGATGCGCGCCATCGCGAGTCCCTCCCCTTCCAGGTCGAGAGCGACGCCTCCGACGTAGCTCTAGTGGCCACCCTTAACCAAGCGGGCAGACCCGTGGCCTTTTTCTCCCGAACCCTCCACGCTTCAGAAATCCGCCACTCCTCAGTGGAAAAGGAAGCCCAAGCCATAGTGGAAGCTGTGCGACATTGGAGGCATTATCTGGCCGGCAGGAGATTCACTCTCCTCACGGACCAACGGTCGGTAGCCTTCATGTTCGATAATGCACAGCGGGGCAAAATCAAAAACGACAAGATCTTAAGGTGGAGGATCGAGCTCTCCACCTTCAACTACGAGATCTTGTATCGTCCCAGAGAGCTGAACGAGCCGTCCGATGCCGATATCCCGCGGCACATGTGCCAACGCACAAATTAACCGCCTCCAAACCCTCCACGAGGACCTCTGCCACCCGGGGGTCACTCGGTTTTTCCACTTTATCAAGTCCCGCAACCTCCCATGCTCCTTAGAGGAGGTCCGTACAGTCACAAGGAACTGCCACATCTGCGCAGAGTGCAAACCGCATTTTTTCAGGCCGGATGGTGCGTACCTCATTAAGGCTTCCCGCCCCTTTGAACGCCTTAGTCTGGATTTCAAAGGACCCCTCCCCTCCACCGACCGCAACATATACTTCCTTAATGTGGTGGACGAGTACTCCCGCTTCCCATTTGCCATCCCCTGTTCTGACATGACCGCGGCCACAGTCATTAAAGCCCTGAACACCATATTCACACTGTTCGGTTGCCCCGCATACGTCCACAGCGACAGGGGGTCCTCTTTCATGAGTGACGAGCTGCGCCAGTTCCTGCTCAGCAACGGGATAGCCTCGAGCAGGACGACCAGCTACAACCCCCGGGGGAACGGGCAAGTAGAGAGGGAGAACGGCACGGTCTGGAAGACCGTCTTACTGGCCCTACGGTCCAGGGACCTCCCAGTTTCACGGTGGCAGGAGGTCCTTCCGGACGCCCTCCACTCCATCCGGTCACTACTGTGTACTAGCACTAATCAAACGCCTCATGAGCGCCTCCTTGTCTTCCCCAGGAAGTCCTCCTCTGGAACGTCGCTGCTGACCTGGCTGGCGGCCCCAGGACCCATCTTGCTCCGAAAGCACGTGCGGGCGCACAAGTCGGACCCGCTGGTCGAAAGGGTTCACCTCCTTCACGCGAACCCGCAGTATGCCTACGTGGAGTACCCCGACGGCCGACAGGACACGGTCTCTCTGCGAGATCTGGCGCCCGCCGGCAACACACACACCACCCCGACACCAATCACCCAACCCCCCCCCTTCCTGCCACCGCCGCACCCCGCGACCGCCCCCTTCCCAGGAGGATCAGTCCTCCTCCCAGGCCCGACCAGGAATAAAGCCCAAGCTGAAACCGTAAGGCTCCCGGAGAAGACAACACCGGAACAAGCACCACCACCACCGGGGCCGAGGCGATCGACACGGACGACCAGACCGCCCGACCGACTCGTGGCGTCGATCTAACAGTACAATGTGGACTTTTAACGAGAAAATTTTGTCTTTTCCTGATGATTACTGTAAATAGTTTGAAACAAAAAAAAAACCTTGTACATACTGTTATAACATCTGAAAGTTTTCCTCCCAGGACCAGCCTTGTAAACCCTTACCACCATGCGAAGCATCACCCCGCCGGGTTCATTTTTAACAAGGGGTGAATGTGGTAGTATGCATTAGGGGTCATGTGGGACTGTGAAGCCATGATGTCATTGGCTGACAGATCCCGGGTCCTGGTTGGACGTTGACCTCTAGCTCCGCCCTGAAGGCGGAGTATAAGTACCTGGAGCCCTCCCCCGCAGGTAGTCTACTACTGAACTGCGGGGGAAACAGTCACGCTTAATAAAGCCTCATCGACTTCACTCTATTCGTCTCTCGGAGTCTTTGTGCGCTACACTCCTCAAAGAACACTACACACAGAAGGCGAACACGCTCTTCGCCAGGCATGTACTTGCCACCCGCTCGCAACTACCTGGTGAGTCCATCGAAGACTTCTGGCGGTCCCTAATTCCACTTGCCCGGGACTGTGACTGTCGAACACGCAAATCTCCTCATGCGCGATGCCTTCGTGGCGGGGATTGCGTCGGACCGCATCCGAGAACGATTGCTGGAAGGGGCCACGCTCAAACTGGCGGAGACAAAAACCTAGGCGCTCTCCATGACGGTCGCATCCCGTAACTTACAATCGTACCTCTCCCGCCGCGCTGCCCACCCTTCTACCCCTTCCTACCCCTCCTGGACCCCACCGACGACCTCCTCAGCCGGACCTTGCCTTCGCAATACGCCTGCACCGCACGCTGATCCGTGCACCCCGGGGGTCCCCGCTGCTACTTCTGCGGTCAGCAGAAGCACCCCCGCCAACACTGCTCGGCCCACACTGCAGTTTGTAAAGCCAACAGTAAAAAGGGCCACTTCGCGGTTGTGTGCCAGGGCCGCGCAGTCGCTGCGATCACGCCCGCTATCGCTCCCTCCCCCACGCCAGGCGCACAATGGGAGCCGCCATCTTCTCCTCCCGGGTCCATGTGCGACCAATGGGCGCCGCCATCTTGTCCCGACCCCACAATGTGCGCACCATGGGCGCTGCCATCTTGTCCCTACCCCTCAATGAGCACACCATGGGCGCCGCCATCTTGTCCCGACCCCGCAATGTGCGCACCACGGGCCCCGCCATCTTGTTCCCCACAGGGTCCCCGGACATCTCGACATCGGAACCGCACCCGCTTGCCATCCGAAGCATCCGATGGCTACCCGCAGCTCGCTTCGATGACACTGGAACAATCTCGCCCGCACAACAAGGCCATCTCGTCGACGACGGTTAAAATCAATGGCCACGCGACCTCATGCCTGCTGGACTCCGGTAGCACCGAAAGCTTAGTTCACCCAGATACGGTAAGGCGCTGCTCCCTCGTGGTCCTCCCAGCCAATCAAAGGATCTCCCTAGCCTCTGGATCCCACTCCGTCCCGATCCGAGGCTTTTGTACAGTTACCCTCACGGTCCAGGGCATAGAATTTAGTAAGTTCCGCCTCTATGTCCTTCCCAATCTCTGCGCTGTACTCCTGTTGGGCCTGGACTTCCAGTGCAACCTCCAGAGCCTCACCCTCAAATTCGGCGGGCCCTTACCCCCCCCTTACCGTTTGCGGCCTCGCGACCCTAAAGGTCGATCCCCCCTCCCTTTTTGCAAATCTAACTGCGGATTGCAAGCCCGTTGCCACTAGGAGCAGACGGTACAGCACCCAGGACAAGACCTTCATCAGATCCGAAGTCCAGCAGCTGCTTAAGGAGGGTATTATCAAGGCCAGCAACAGCCCCTGGAGAGCCCAAGTGGTAGTGGTTAAAACTGGGGAGAAACACAGGATGGTCATGGACTACAGCCAGACCATTAATTGGTACACGCAGCTCGACGCGTACCCCCTCCCACGCATATCTGATATGGTCAATCAGATTGCGCAGTACCGGGTCTTCTCAAGTGTGGACCTGAAATCCGCCTACCACCAGCTCCCCATCCGGATGTCGGACCGGCCATACACAGCCTTCGAGGCGGACGGTCGCGTCTACCACTTCCTTAAGGTCCCTTTCGGTGTCACAAATGGGGTCTCGGTCTTCCAAAGAGAGATGGACCGAATGGTCGACCAGTACAGTTTGCAAGCCACCTTTCCGTACTTAGATAATGTCACCATCTGCGGCCATGACCAGCAGGACCACGACGCCAACCTTGATAGATTCCTCTGCACTGCCACTCTTCTCAACCTGACCTACAACAAAGAGAAGTGTGTGTTCAGCACGACCCGGTTAGCCATTCTCGGCTATGTAGTCCAAAATAGCCTTCTTGGGCCCGACCCCGAGCGCATGCGCCCCCTCATGGAGCTTCCCCTCCCCCACTGCCCCAAGGCCCTCAAACGCTGCCTGGGGTTCTTTTCCTACTACGCTCAGTGGGTCCCAAACAACGCGGACAAGGCCCGCCCATCAGTCAGTCCACCCAATTCCCCCTTGCGGCCGAGGCACAACATGCTTTCGCCCGCATCAGAGCAGACATCGCCAAGGCCGGGATGCGCGCAGTGGACGAGTCACTGCCTTTCCAAGTAGAAAGTGACGCTTCAGACGTCGCCCTTGCCGCCACCCTAAACCAGGCAGGCAGACCCGTGGCATTCTTTTACCGCACCCTTCATGCCTCGGAAATTCGACACTCATCCGTCGAAAAGGAGGCCCAAGCTATCGTTGTAGCTGTGTGGCATTGGAGGCATTACCTGGCCGGTAAGAGATTCACTCTCCTTACAGACCAACGGTTGGTAGCCTTCATGTTCAATAACACACAGCGGGGCAAGATCAAAAATTATAATATCTTGCGGTGGAGAATCGAGCTCTCCACCTATAATTACGAGATCTTGTATCGCCCCGGTAAACTCAACGAGCCCCCAGACGCCCTCTCCCGAGGTACATGTGCCAGCGCACAAGTGGACCAACTCCGGGCCCTACACGACAGCCTTTGTCACCCGGGGGTCACTCGATTGTACCATCTGGTCAAAGCTCGCAATCTGCCCTACTCCGTCGAGGAAGTAAGGACAGTCACCAGGGACTGCCAGGTCTGTGCGGAGTGCAAGCCGCACTTCTACCGGCCAGACCCTGCGCGCCTGGTGAAGGCTTTCAACGCCTCAGCATGGATTTCAAAGGGCCCCTCCCCTCCACCGACCGTAACACGTATATTCTCAGTGTGGTCGACGAGTACTCCAGATTCCCCTTCGCCATCCCACGCCCCGATATGATGTCTGCCACCGTCATCAAGGCCCCAGCACCATCTTCGCTTTGTTCGGTTTCCCCGCCTACATCCACAGTGACAGGGGATCCTCATCCATGAGCGATGAGCTGCGTCAGTTCCTGCTCAGCAGGGGTATAGCCTCCAGCAGGACGTCCAGCTACAACCCCCGGGGAAACGGGCAAGTAGAACGGGAGAATGGGACGGTTTGGAGGGTCGTCCAGCTGGCCCTACGGTCCAGGAACCTCCCAGCCTCTCGCTGGCAAGAGGTCCTTCCTGACGCTCTGCACTCCATCCGGTCACTATTGTGCACCGCCACTAATAACACACCCAATGAACGTGTTTTAACTTCCCCCAGGAAGTCCACATCCGGTGTGTTGCTCCCGACTTGGCTCGCTGCTCCAGGACAGGTCCTTCTCCGTAGGCACGTCCGACTCCACAAGGCGGACCCCTTGGTGGACAGGGTTCACCTGCTCCACGCCAACCCTCAATAAGCCTACGTTGAGTTCCCCGACGGCCGCCAAGATACTGTCTCACTCAGGGACCTGGCACCGTCAGGTTCCACCCCAACACACCCCCTCACCAATGCACCCCCCCACCTCCCACCACGTCACCAATATTGACCCCCACCAGTCCCCTTTTCCGCACAAGAGGACGAAGAGGACTTCTGCACGCTCCCGGAATTCCTCGATGACTGGCCAGCATCAGCATCGCCACCACCGCCATCGGCGCCACCTCCACCACCGCCAGCACCGACTTCATCACCACCGTTACGCCGCTCCCAACGAAGCACCAAAGCACTGGACCGGCTGAACCTTTGACGGACTCCGGACCGTCAACATGGACTTTTCTTTCCCTACCACTGTACATAATTGCACTAATTGTATATAGTTTCACGTCACCCCCGCTGGACTCATTTTTAACAGGGGGTGAATGTGGTGATCCCCTGTAATAGGAGATGTAAGGTAGGACCTGCACTACAGGTTCGCCGGTAGCTCCTGCCGGCTGGCTCCGCCCAGGGAGAACTGTATAAATATGCTTGACCTCCTGTGCCCTGCCATTTCGCCAGCTGCAGCAGGAGGCCTCGCATCTGACTGTAATAAAGCCACAGTTGTACCCAACTTTAGTCTTTGTGCAATTGATCGTGCATCAAGGAGGATAGTGTAGAACTTCAAAAAGATATCGGCGAGTTGGTGGAACAAGCAGACAGGTGGCAGTTGAAATTCCATGCAGATAAGTGTGATTCATTGTGGTAGAAAGATCACAAAGAGACAATATAAAATAAAGGGTACAATTCCAAATGGGGTACAGGACAGGACAGGTTGAGAACTTGGTTAATAAAGCAAACAGTCGGAGCAGAGAGAACAAGAGCAAAGAGATTATGTTAAACTTGTATGAAACACTCGTTCAGCTTCAACTGAAGAATTGCCTCCAGCTCTGGGCACCACACTTTAGGATAGATGCAAAGGCATTAGAGACAGTTCAGAAAAGATTCACAAGAATGGTTCCAGGGATGAAGAACGTCAGTTAAGTGGATAGATTGGAAAAGTTGGGATTCTTTTCCCTGAAAAACAGGTTGAGAGGAGGTTTGATGGCGATATTTAAAATCACAATTGTTCAGGACGGGGTAGATCAGGAAAAACGGCTCTCACTGGAGGAAGGAACGGGAACCAGAGGACAAAGATTTAAGATAATTGGCAAAAGAAGCAATGCAATCATGAGAAGAAACATTTTCACGTAGCGCGTAGTTAAGATCTGAAATGTGCTGTCCAAGACTGTGGTGGAGGCATGTGGCGGAATTCTCCATTCCCGAGGCGAAGTGCCGGCACCAACGGAGAATCCGCGGGTGATTCACAACGTTAAAATCGGCGCGAACCCATCACCAATTCCGATACCGGTAAGGGGCTAGCACGGCGCCATGTGGAACACACGCAGATCGCGTGGAAAATGGCCGGAGAATTGCCGTGGCCCCGGGCATGGCTGACGACCTGCACCGGTCGTGCCAGAAAACATGGCGCCGGCCACGCTGGAACCCTAACCGTCCACCCCGACCCCACAGCCCACCCCCTGGCCACTCCCTGGCAACTCCACACCACTCCTCCCAGCCCTAGCAGAAGCCGCCCGGCCAGCGGCACAGATCCCAGACGAGTGAAGCGGCGCTGGACACTGTCCGCGGCTGTAATGCCAGGTTCCCAACCACTGGGACCACACGTGGCCCACGCCGTCGAGAACCCGGCCCACCGGGGGTGGAGTATCATGGGTGGGCCGGCCGATGAGGGAATTGGATTATTATCTGAAAGGGAAGAATGTGCAAGGATTTGGGGAGAAGGCAGGGGTATGGTGCTAGGTGCATTGCTCATTCAGAGAGCCAGTATAGAAAAGGTGGGCCAAATGGTCTGCTTCCATGCTGTAACAGTTCTGCGATTACACATGGGCATAATTGTGCTGCCAAAACTATGGGTTTAAATTCACTGATCCTGCAACTCCCAGAGGGAGGTTCATTCACAGCGACGCTGAGTCAGATATGAAGCTACAATACTGCAGCACTGATTTTCCAGACTATTCTCCACTCAGAGACCTGTAAGACTATTTATTAATTGACCTCCTTTGTTTCCTGATGACATTGTCTGTTTTTTTTACTTTTTTTCCACAGCTCAGCAAGTTTAGTTTGAAAAGACTGAGAAACAAGCACTTCTCTCATCAGCACTGTTCACAGCTTTCCAAGGCATGCTGCCTGAATGTCAGGCATAAGAATGATGTCAAAAGGCTTCTTTTTATTACATGTACAGCCAGCATGCTTCAGGACTACCAGGGGTTAAGGGACAATGGGGAAGAAATTATAGAAGAGCTTCTTATTTCAGTACTCAATCAAAACACTTCAGTAACATCTATGATCATTTTGCCAGATGCATTTCATGAATGATCTTCAACATTGTTTCCATTCAGAATATAAATTTGCAAGGAAACAATAGATGGTTGAATGGTTATGATTGAGGTGGATTAGATTAAGTGTTATCAATGGTACGGCAGTTAACGACATGACCACATAGTTATTAACAGTCAAATATTCCCATCCATTCTCTGTGTCCTCCTCAAAAGCAGAGCAATCATTGAACAATTAGTAGTTACTGCTCGGACTGCTTGAGAGATACTTAAACAAACAAGTGCTGTTATCTGTCTCCACTGATGGAAGCTACTTAACCCCACTGAAGCCATCACCTTTCTTTCCAATTCAGTGTCCCAGAATGGTTTGCTCTTGTATTGTGTAAATTACACGTTAAACTCCCTGTAAACATTGAGCAAGTCAGATTGTGGAGCCATAGTTAATGCTTACCTGAAGATGAATACCTGAGACAGTTCGATGATACAGTGACAGAGAGCTACAGGGACCAAGAATTGGGCTCTATCTCACTTGCTTTTTTCTTAGTGCGACATCCAGCAGCCATTTTGGATCCTAAATTGCACCTGCACCACATGTACACACGATCCTGGTGTGAGCCATTTTGGTGAGAGGCAAACAAGAGCCACCCTTCACTAATGTCAGATTTAGGCCATCAATATTCTAACACAAGCATCCTAATGCCTGCGTTTGTTTCCTTTTAGAAACCTTAGTTGTACCCGAGGAGAAAGCAGCACCCAGATCTAGTATTCCAGAGGTCGAGGTTAATGTTCTGGGAACAAGGGTTTGAATCCCACCACGGCAGCTGGTGGAATTAGAACATTGAATTAATAAATCTGGAATTGAAAAGTAGCCTCGGTCATGGTGACAATGAAATAATCTTTGATTGTCGCAAAAACCCAAGTTGTTCACTAATGTCCTTTCGGAAAGGAAATCTGTCATCCTTACCTGGTCTGGCCTACATGTGACTCCAGACTCTCAGCAATGTGGTTGATTCTTAACTGCCCTCTAAAATGTTGTGGAATATCACTCAGTTCAAGGGAAAATAGGAGGGGCAACAAATGCTGACATTGCCAGCGATGCCTACATCCCATGAAAGGATAAGGAAAAGAAATGCCAGCATCAATGCTAGACAGCATGGATTTTACCACAATCGCTGCTGCTCACAGTCCCAAGATCTCCAACCTCACTCCCAAGTGCAACACCCTGCCACATCTTATGGGCCCTCTTGTAGACTGAACTTACCCTTTCATGGACTAAACTGACCTTCTTATGGACTGAACTGACCTCTTCAGCATCTCCTCTACTGAGTAGTGCTACACTCCGTATACTTCACCCGATGTCTGTGTATTTATAGAGTGCATCTAGGTATGTCCTATGTTTTTTCATGTATAGAATGATCTGTCTGGACTCTACGCAGAACAATACTTTTCACTGTAACCTGGTTCACATGACAATAAATCCAAATCCAACATAACATCCCCCTGCCCAGAGCACTTCCTTCCCAATCTTCACCCCGCCCCTGGCCCTGACCTCCGACTACCATCCCTGCCCCCAACCCTGACAGCACACCCCAACTCAACTGCAGCCCACTGTGACCTTCCCTGACACCTGTAGCACAAGTGGATAGCACTGGTGCTTCACAGCGCCAGGGTCCAGGTTCGATTCCCTGCTGGGTCACAGTCTGTGCGGAGTCTGCACGCTCTCCCCGTGTCTGCGTGGGTTTCCTCCGGGTGCTCTGGTTTCCTCTCACATTCCAGAGATGTGCAGGTTAGGCAGATTGGCTATGATAGGAGCTGGTTTAGCACAGGGCTAAAGAGCTGGCTTTTAAAACAGACCAAGACAGGCCAGCAGCACGGTTCAATTCCAGTACCAGCCGAACAGGTGCCGGAATGTGGTGACTAGGGGCTTTTCACAGTAACTTAATTTGAAGCCTACTTGTGACAATAAGCGATTTTCATTTCATTTCATAAATTGCCCTTAGTGACCAAAAAGGTTAGGAGGTGTTTTTGGTCTTACGGGGATAGGGTGGAAGTGAGGGCTTAAGTGGGTCGGTGCAGACTCAATGGGCCCATGCTCAGGTGCCCCCCCCCCGCCCTGATCCACACACTCACCCTTTGGTCACGAGGATACCCCCAGTGCTGAAGCCCAGCTCTCGAGTGTTTGATTGTTGCCTGCTGCCTCTATGGTGCTGATGCTTCTAGAGTTCAGGCAAACTGTCCAAGATTCAAGACCTGATTGAAATACGATGCAATAGTCTGAGACATGGGAGGTGTACCCTTGAGAGACCATCTGAGAATATTTTGTTTATTAAATGGTCAACAGTAACAACGATTAGAAAATCAACTACATAACATTCCGCATATCATACTAACCATTAAACAACAAGGAACGTCGCTGTTCCATAGTGGTATCAAGACAGAGCATTAAAAAGAAACACACAGTATCACCCCTCGCAGGTTCCTCAACAGAAACGGAGGATGTGTTATCATATCCAGAGCTTCATCACAGAAATGATCTGTCCATCAATGTGTTCCATGTATCAGTGCCATTCTCCGTCCAGGAGCCGCAGCTGTGCAGGCCCTCCCACATAGCCCAATCTCACTGGAACCAAATCTTGGCATCAGCATATTCCACTGGCTCTCAAATGCAGTTGAACATCCTTGAATGCCAGCACCGCTCTGGCAGCAGCTCCAGTGCCCTGGAGCTGCATGCCAGAAAATGGAAATGGTCACTCACCTCCTCAGTTCCCCTCAACAGCCATTGTCTCAGCTTCACATTTTTATAAAGGAGTACTAATCGACGCCAGCATGATTTCTCACTGGGGTCCAGTTAATTCCCAGGAGGCTGTTGCATTTGACTTCAATCTCGTTAAAGAGATGGAAATTAATGCAAATGAGAGGAAATGATATACTCGCCATATATTGCCGTGATCCGGAACCCGCCATCGGGAGCGGGCCGGTAAGAAAGCAATTGGATTTGCACCCGGCACGAATCTCGGGCGGAATTTTCCGACCCCCCCGCCGGGTAGGAGTATTACCGGGGGGCGGCGTGAATCCCGCCTCCGCCAGCTGCCGAATTCTCCGGCCCCCATAGCACAGGGCTAAATCGCTGGCTTTGAAAGCAGACCAAGGCAGGCCAGCGGCACGGTTCAATTCCCGTAACAGCCTCCCCGAACAGGCGCCGGAATGTGGCGACGAGGGGCTTTTCACAGTAACTTCATTTGAAGCCTACTTGTGACAATAAGCGATTTTCATTTCATTTCATATCCCGCTGGCGCGAATCGCGCCGCCCGCCTCGGAGAATAGCGAGTACCGGCATGACGCTATGGGCCCCGGGGCTGCCCAAATTCTCCCGGCCACGGGTCACGTCAGCATAAATTAAACCACCTATTTAGCGGCGTCAACAAGTTGTGATGGTTGACGCCGGCCAGCGCGGAGGTAGGTCTCGGAGCGGGGTGGCCGCGGGAGAAGTGACGGCACGGCCGCAGTTGGTGGGGAGGGAGGGGTGTGTGTGTGCAGTGGGGGGTGGGGGTGGAGTGAGGGATAGGTGTGGAGTGGGGGGTGGTGTATGTGGAGTGGGAGGAGGTGTGTGTGGAATGGGGGGGTGGAGTGGGAGAGTGTGTGTGGAGTGGGAGAGTGTGTGTGGAGTGGGGGGGTGTGTGTGGAGTGGGGTGGGTGGGTGTGGAGTGGGGTGGGTGGGTGTGGAGTGCGGTGGGGGTGTGGAGTGGGGGGGTGGAGTGGGGGGTTGTGGAGTGGGGGGCTGTGGAGTGGGGGGCTGTGGAGTGGGGGGGTGGAGTTGGGGGGATGTGTATGGAGTGGGGGGGGTGGAGTGGGAGGGGTGGGAAAGGGGGGGTGGAGGGGGAGGTGCAGAGGGGAGGGCGCGTGCCGGGGAGGAGAGGGCGAGTGCCGGGGAGGAGGGGGGGGTGAATGCCGGGGGGGGGGGGGCGAGTGCCGGGGGGGGGGGGGTGCGTGTGACAGGGAGGAGCAGTGGGTGAGTGCTGGGGAGGGGCGAGCGAGTGCCGGGGAGGGAGGGGGGCGAGTGCCGGGGAGGGAGGGGGGCGAGTGCCGGGGAGGGAGGGGGGCGAGTGCCGGGGTGGGGGGTGGCGAATGCTGGGGAGGGGGAGGGCGAGTGCCAGGCAGGGGGGACGAGTGCCAGGGAGGGGGGTGGGGCGAGTGTCGGGGAGGACAGGGCGAGTGCCGGGGAGGAGGGGGGCGTGTGCCGGGGAGCCGGGGAGTGGGGGGGAGCGAGTGCCAGGGTGGAGAGGGCGAGTGCCACGGGGGGGGGGGGGGGGGGGGATGCCGGTGAGGGGGGCGAGTGCCGGGGGAGGGCGAGTGCCGGGGAGGAGGGGGCGAGTGCCAGAGAGGGGATGGGGGGGGGGGGGCGAGTGCCGGGGAGGAGAGGGTGCGAGTGCCGGGGATGGGTGGGTTTGGGGAGGTTGTCCACCTGGTCAGGTGCCAGCTTCCAGCAGTCGCGACCATGCAGCCCATGGGAGAGTGTGTGTGGAGTGGGGGGGTGGGTGTGGAGTGCGGGTGTGTGTTGATCCCCACAGGGAACCCCCACAGTCATTCCCCAAATCGAGGTCTCTGGATTTCGAGCAACCTTACTACTATGGTTCTGTCCCCCTTGGCTGTCAGACAAGCCACGAATCCCAAAGAATAATTGCCTTGATCACCACCATTTGCAATCCCTTTGTTATTCTGCCCACAACATCTTTGCAAATCTCTCCTGTCGCTGGCTCTCTATCCACCTCACTGCTCCATGCCCACCCACACCGCAACGTCGGCCTCCAGAGGACCACCGTTGTCTCCTTGGTTGGCCTTCAGCGCTTTCTCCTCCTTGATGGTGCCCGTAGGGCCCTGGGAGTTTCTATGGGACGGCGAGGCAGCTGGAGTGAGCCCTTGAGGCCTCTAAGTCATTGGGCTCTGCCACTTCTGGCAGCGAAGCCCTCAGTGCTGGCCCTCAGTGACTGGGTCACACTCTGCAGTGCCACAGCAATGTCCACCTGTGTCTGAGACATGTCCTTCAGTCACAGAGGCGTAATGTTGAAGCACTCAGCCATCGTCCTCTGTGTGGATTTCCTCCGTGTGCTCCGGTTTCCTCCCACAGTCCAAAGATGTGCAGGTTAGATGGATCAGCCATGATAATTGCTCTTAGTGTCAAAAGAAGGTTAGGTGTGGTTCCGGGGATAGGGTGGAGGTGTGGGCTTAAGTAGGATGCTCCTGACTTCCGGTGGCTTTGGAAATTAGCATACTACAGGACAGACAGAAACGACTGCTAAATAAAGTAGAAGACCTGGAGAACCGGTCTCGTAGGAAAAATATCCGAATCGTCGGGATTGCAGAGGAAAAGGAGGGATCAGATGCGGGAGCGTATGTGGGGAAGATGTTGCAGGAGATGGTCGGGGCCGATGTGTTTGACAAGCCGCTGGAGGTGGACCGGGCACATAGGGTACTCGTACGTAGACCCCAGGGTCGTGAGCCCCCGAGGGCCATGGTGGTGAGGCTCCATCGATTCCTCGACAAGGAGTGTATCATGAAGTGGGCCAGGCAACGAAACGGTACATGTGGGAAGAATCAGAGATCCGGGTGTACCAAGACTGGGGACCAGAACTCGCAAAGAGGAGAGCAAGTTTCAACAAAGTTAAGGCGGCTCTGTTTGAGAAAGACATTAAATTCAAACTGTTATACCCGGCACGTCTTTGGGTGACCTACGAGAACCGGGAGCTGTACTTTAATTCTCCGGAAGAGGTGGCTACTTTTATGAAAGACAATAATCTGGTTGAAGGACTTTTAAATTCTAACTGTGGTGGGCTAAGTTTGGGGGAAGGGATGGAGTGATGGGGAGGTGAGAAAAATGGTTCTGTGTTTTGCTTTATCTTGTTTAAAATTTCAGTCTTTTAATTCTGTGAGTTAAGTTGCGATGTTCGAGAAGAAAAGGGTTTTGGTGTTTTTTGGGTTTTAAAATTTTTTTCTCTCTTTTATTTTCTCTCTTGTGTAATTTGATTTTGATTTATTGCTTTATTTACTGGATCACGGAGGAAGGAGCTTTAAAGTTGCGACGGGGTATGTTATTTTCTGTCAGAAAGATGGTTGATTCTTGCATGCATAATTTTGCTGAAGCTGATTGAAGCTTTTTCTATTGTGTTTGATTCTCTTTGAAGGTGATGGGACTGATAAGACTCGGTCAAAGGGGGAGGGATAGAAGCTGGCAATCTGGTTTAACGACTTTTTAAACTCAAAATTTGGTGTGCTGAGTTTGGGGGAAGGGACAGGGTGGTGGGGAGGTGAGAAAAATGGTTCTGTGTTTTGCTTCGTCTTGTTTAAAATTTTGGTCTTTTAATTCTGTGAGTTAAGTTGCGATGTTCGGGAAGAAAAGGCTTTTCGTGTTTTCTTTTTTTTTTCTCTCTTGTGTAATTTGATTTTGATTTATTGCTTTATGTACTGGATTACAGAGGGAAGAACTTTTAAGATGCGATGGGGTGTTTTAGTTTCTGTTAGAAAGTTGGTTGATTCTTTCTTGCATAATTTTGCTTAAGCTGCTTGAAGCTTCTTCTTTTGCGTCTGATTCTGTTTGAAGGTGATGGGACTGATAAGAATTGGTCAAAGGGGGAGGGATAGAATCTGGCAATCTGGTTTAGCAACTTTTAAGCTCAAACTGTGGTGGTCTGAGTTTGGGGGAAGGGACGGGGTGGCGGGGAGGAGAGAAAAATGGTTCTGTGTTCTGTTCTGTCTTGTTTAAAATTTCAGTCTTTTTAATTCTGTGAGTTAAGTCGCGATGTTCGGGAAGAAAGGTTTTTTTTTTTCTTTTCCTCTTCTTCTTGTGTAATTTTATTTTGATTTATTGTTTTATGTACAAGACTTTTAAGTTGCGACGGAGTGTTTTCCTTTCTGTTAGAAAGATGGTTGATTCTTGCAGGCATAATTTTGCTTAAGCTGCTTGAAGCTTCTTCTATTGTGTTTGATTCTGTTTGAAGGTGATGGGACTGATAAGAATCGGTTAAAGGGGAAGGGGTTTGCCTCGTTGCCTGCGCGTTGGGGGATGGTTTGTTTGCTTTTTGGGATTGTTGTTATTGTGTTGAATGCTTGTGTTATTGTCAGGTGTGATAGAATCTGGCAGTCGACAGGTTTATTGACCCCAGAAGGTGGGAGATGCTGTGCTAGCTGGATAGCTGGTTCACGGGAGCAAAGTGGGGTGAGAGCTAAGGAAAGACGAAGTGGGGGGGCAGCAGGGGGGGTACTGCTGATGGGTAAGGGACAGTTAAGGGGCTGGAGATTGAGATCAGATGGTGGTCGCTGCCGAGGGGCGGATCAAGTGAGATGCGGAACACGGGCTAGGAGCTGGCCTAGGAAAGGTCATGGTTGACTGACAGGGGAGGGGGCCCGACCAGACTGGTTACATGGAATGTTCGTGGACTGAAAGGGCCAGTTAAGAGAGCTTGTGTGTTCGCACACCTGAGACAGTTAAAAGCGGACGTGGCTCTGTTACAGGAGACACACTTGAAGCTGAGAGACCAAATTTGATTAAAGAAGGGATGAGTCGGGCAAGTATTTCATTCAGGACTGGACTTTAAAACAAGGGAGGCGGCTATCCTGATTAATAAAAGGGTGAAATTCGAGGTGGGGAGGATAGAGGTAGACCCGGGAGGCAGATTTATTACGGTTAGCGGGAAGCTAGAGGGAATGGTAGTGGTGCTGGTGAATATATATGCCCCAAACTGGGATGATGTCGCATTTATCAGGAAGGTGCTGGGGAAGATCCCAGACCTTGACTCGCGCCGGCTGATCATGGGGGGTGACTTTAATACGGTCCTGGACCCGAGGTTGGACCGGTCGAGTACAAGGTCGGGGAAGCTATCAGCAATGGCAAAGAGACTGCGGGGGTTCATGGAGCGCATGGGAGGGGTGATCCGTGGAGATTTGAGACCAAGGAGCAGGGAATACTCATTCTACTCCCATGTACATAAGGCATACTCTAGGATAGATACCTTTGTGTTAGATAAAACACTGCCAGCAGGGTTTGAGGACACTGAGTACTCAGCAATTGTGGCCTCAGATCATGCGCCACACTGGATAGACCTATAGGCAGACACGGGAATGTCCCAGCGCCCACAGTGGAGACTAGATACAGGGCTGTTAGTGGATGAGGCGATCTGTGAGCGAGTGCAAGAGGTCATTCGGGGGTACATAAAGATCAATGATACGAGAGAGACGGCAGCTGGGGTGGTCTGGGAGGCACTGAAAGTGGTCATTAGAGGGGAATGTATTTTGGTTATGGCCCACAGGGAGAAAACTGAGCGGTCGGAGCTGGACAGGTTGGTAGGAGAAATCTTACAGGTGGACAGGAGATATTCGGAGTCTCCAAATGAGGATCTCCTGAAGGCGCGTCAGAGACTCCAATTGGAGTTTGGACTCCTATCCACAGGAAAGGCGGAGGGTCAGCTGAGGAGGGTAAAAGGGGCAATATATGAACATGGGGAGAAAACTAGCAGGATGCTGGCGCATCAGCTGAGGAAACAGGAGGCGGTGAGAGAAATAGGGAACATAAAGGATTTGAGGGGGAAGACGGTGACGGATCCGGGGGCGGTGAATGAAGTGCTCCGGGAATTTTATAGCTAGCTATACGAGTCGGAACCCCTGGTTGGGGAGGAGGGCATGAATCAAATCCTGGGGAGGCTAGAGTTCCCAAAGGTAAATGAGGAGCTGGTGGAGGCCGTGGGGGGCCCGATTGGGCTTGAGGAGGTGATAGATGGACTGGGGGCGATGTAATCGGGTATAGCCCCAGGACCTGACGGATTCCCAGTGGAATTTTAGAAGAAGTTCTCTGTGTTACTGGGGCCGCTCCTGGTTAAGGCTTTTAATGAGTCCAAGGAGCTGGGAGTACTCACTCCAACGTTATCACAGGCATCAATTTCTCTCATCCTGAAGCGTGACAATGATCCGGAGAGCTGTGGATCGCACAGGCCAATCTCCCTCTTGAATGTAGATGCCAAATTATCCTGGCCACTCAAATGGAGGATTGTGTCCTGGAGATAATTGGGGAGGATCAGCCGGGATTTATAAAGGGCAGGCACCTGACATCCAACATTAGACTGCTTCTTAATGTAATTATGATGCCAGCGGAAGGGCACGAGGCTGAGGTGGTAGTTGCCATGGACGCAGAGAAGGCTTTCGACCGAGTGGAGTGGAAGTATCTATGGGATATTTTAGGCAGGATTGGGTTTGGGCAGGGATTTGTGGAGTGGGTCCGGCTATTTTACCAGGCCCCAGTGGCAAATATAAGAACTAGCCGAGTTCGGTCAGAATACTTTAGTCTTTGTCGGGGGGCAAGGCTGGGATGCCCGCTCTCCCCATTACTGTTTGCCATGGCCATAGAACCCTTAGCAATGGCTCTGAGAGCAGCGAATACCTGGAGGCGTATAGTGAGGGGGGAGGGTGGAACACAGAGTCTCTCTCTATGCGGACGATTTGCTACTTAATATCACGGACCCGATGGGGGGGGATGACCAAAATCATGGAGGTAGTGGGAGAATTTGGACGATTTTCAGGCTATAAGTTAAATACTGCTTTGCCCAAATTTAACATGCAAAGCTGTCCCCAATCCTTGGCCACTTGAATCCCCAGATACCTAAAACTCTTCCCAACCACTTTAAAAGGTAGCTCCTTCAGGCTCCTTTCCTGCCCCCATGCCTGAATCACGAACACCTGGGGCGAAATTCTCCCCCAACGGCGCGATGTCCGCCGACTGGCGCCCAAAACGACGCCAATCAGACGGGCATCGCGCGCCCCACAGGTGTGGAATGCTCTGCATCTTTCGGGGCCGAGCCCCGACATTGAGGGGCTAGGCCGGCGCCGGAGGGATTTCCGCCCCGCCAGCTGGCGGAAATGGCGTTTGTTGCCCCGCCAGCTGGCGCGGAAATGACATCCCCGGGCGGCGCATGCGCGTGAGTGTCAGCGGCCACTGACAGTTTCCCGCGCATGCGCAGTGGGGAGAGTCTCTTCCGCCTCTGCCATGGTGGAG
The DNA here is from genome assembly GCF_047496885.1 of Scyliorhinus torazame. Taxonomy (NCBI): domain Eukaryota; kingdom Metazoa; phylum Chordata; class Chondrichthyes; order Carcharhiniformes; family Scyliorhinidae; genus Scyliorhinus; species Scyliorhinus torazame. The sequence goes on along the minus strand of NC_092723.1, from coordinate 65,090,802 downwards.
GCCGTTGCGGAGGCGGAAGGGAAAGAGTGCCCCCACGGCACAGGCCCGCCCGCGGATCGGTGGGCCCCGATCGCGGGCCAGGCCACCGTGGGGGCACCCCCCGGGGTCAGATCGCCCCGCGCCCCCCCAGGACCCCAGAGCCCGCCCGCACCGCCTTGTCCCGCCTGTAAATACCTACGTTAATTTACGCCGGCGGGACAGGCAATTTCTCGGCGGTCCGATTCCCGCCCTCGCTGGGGGGTCGGAGAATGACGCCCCTGATGTTCAGAAGGTGAAGATGACGGTCCTTCCAAGACTGCTTTTCTTTTTTCAGTATCTCCCGATTTTTGTCCCAAAGGCTTTTTTAAGTATGAATGTGGCGATATCGATGTTTATGTGGGCGAGTAAAACCCCGAGAGTAAAGAGGACACTCCTGGAACGGGCCCGCGGGGAAGGAGGATTGGCACTCCCGAGCTTTATTAACTAATACTGGGCTGCCAATATGTCGATGGTCAGGATGTGGGTAGTGGGGGAGGGGTCGGTCTGGGAGCGGATGGAGGCAGCATCCTGCAAAGGTACGAGTCTGGAGGCTTTACTGACGGCGCCCCTGCTGTTCTCGCCGGCTCAGTACTCCACAGGTCCTGTGGTGGTGGCAGCCCTGAGGGTGTGGGGGCAATGGAGGCAGCATATGAGACTGGAGGGGGTGCCAGTGTGGTCACAGATCTGTGACAATCACCGGTTTGTCCCGGGGGGGCTGGATGGGAGCTTTAAGGTACGGCAGCGGGCAGAGATTGAGAGGTTTCGGGATCTGTTCTGACCTTGGAGATATTAGAAGAGGAGTTTGATTTGCCGGGTGGGAATGGGTTTCGGTATCTTCAAGTGCGGGACTTTGTACGGCGACAGGTCCCAAGCTTTCCTCGCCTCCCCCTGAGGGGACTACAGGATAAAGTGCTGTCAAAAACAGGGGTTAGAGGTGGGAAGGTTTCGGAAATATACAGGGAATTGATAGAGTGGTAAGGGGCCCCTATCAGAGAGGTGAAGAGGAAGTGGGAAGAGGAGCTAGGAGGGGAGCTGGAAACTGAACTGTGGGAAAAAGCCTTGAAAAGAGTAAATGCATCCTCGTCCTGTGCTAGACTTAGATTGATTCAGTTCAAGGTAGTCCACAGGGCCCACATGACGGTAGCTCGGATGAGTAGGTTCTTCGAGGAGGTGGAGGACAGATGTGGATGGTGTGGGGGTAGCCCAGCCAACCATGTTCATATGTTTTGGGCATGTCCGAAACTGAGGGAATTCTGGCAGGGAAGTCCTGGAAGGTAGGATAACTCCGATTCCAGAATTAGCAATATTTGGGATGTCGGAAGATTTGGGGGCAAAGGGGGTGGGGGGGAGGGAGGCCGATATCCTGGCCTTGTCCTCCCTGGTGGCCCGGAGGCGGATCTTGCTGAGCTGGAGGGACTTGGAGCCCCAGAAATCAGGAGTGTGGGTCAGCGATATGGTAGAGTTTCTTAATCTGGAGAAAATCAAGTTTGCTCTAAGAGGATCAATATAGGGATTTGCCCGGAGTTGGCAGCCGTTACATCGATTTCTTTAACAAAAACTGAACGTCAGCAGTAAGGAGGGGAAATGGAAAAAGTGTGGGGGGGAGGACAATAGGAGGCATGGTAATGTTAAATAAGGACAGAGAATTTAGTATACGGGTAATTGGGGATAGGGTGGAAGAAGTGGTAGATAGATAGATAGAACATACAGTGCAGTAGGAGGCCATTCGGCCCATCGAGTCTGCACCGACCCACTTAAGCCCTCACTTTCACCCTATCCCCAATAACCCCTCCTAACCTTTTTGGACACTAAGGGCAATTTAGCATGGCCAATCCACCTAACCTGCACGTCTTTGGACTGTGGGAGGAAACCGGAGCACCCGGAGGAAACCCACGCAGACACGGGGAGAACGTGCAGACTCCGCACAGACAGTGACCCAGCGGGGAATTGAACCTGGGACCCTGGCGCTGTGAAGCCACAGTGCTATCCACTTGTGCTACCGTGCTGCCGTACCGTGCTGGTGTACGTGGTTTATTGTTTGTTGTTATTTTAGGGGATATTTTGTGCATCGACCCGCGCGGTTGTTTTAGAAATGTCAATATGTTAAATTGTGAAAATGACAAATGCTTCAATAAAATATTTTTCAAAAAAAAAGTAGGGTGCTCTTTCCGAGAGCCGGTGCAGACTCGATGGGCTGAATGGGCTCCTTCTGCACTGTAAATTCTATGATTCTATGATTCTATGCTTTGGACACCACCACTCAAGATGCATACATTGTGCTCCAGACTTTCCACTGCAGCCATCACCCCAGCGATGATGGCCTCGGTGCCACCAATTGTCGGCATCATCCCCTACGCCCGTAGCCTTTGGAACTCCTCCAATCGGCTATGCACTCACTGGAATGTCACTGACATCCCCTCCTGGATCTCACGGCTATGTCCAGAAGGTGGGGTGATAGCTGTGATGCTTCAATGGGTGATCTCCTTGGACCTCATCTCCGAAGCGGTCTCTTTGGTGGCGGGGGAAAGGGGAAGGCGGGGGTTCCCTTCCCCACTTATTATGGGCTATCTTTTCCTGTGGGGACAAAGAGAGGGCATTGTGAGCCGAATGCCTGAAAGGTCAGGGGAGTCTATAGCAGGTGACAGGTGAGCACTGCTTCTGGACCTGAGGCGGTTGTGCTGGTGGGTGCCAGTGGGTTCTGAGGAGCAAGCATGAAGATCGGATATGGGAGTGGGCGGGTGTTAGGAATTTGAGAGATGGCAGGAGAAAGGTGGTAACTTACCCTTGTAGCTCAGTGGAGCTCACTTGTCTTCTTCCTACCTTGCACGGCAGTCCTCAGTTTCATGCTACCCGCACTGACAGCCACTGCCACTGCCTCCCAGGTGGTATTGATGACTCTGTTGATGGCCCCCCAACCCCCTCTGGGAGAACAAGATGTCCCATCTCACAGACTCAGTGTCGTGAAGCCGTGTGAGCTCAGCATTCCCAAAGCGAGGAGCAGGTTTGCGCGCTGCCATGTTTGTGCGTTGACTGGGAGAGAGTTGTGAGGGAATGCTTAAAAGCAGCTCCCTCTTGTTAATGGCAAGACGCTGAGGCATGAGTCTGGCAAATCGGACAGCGAGACAGCCAGTAACGGCGAGAATCTCATGGGGGCTTATTTCTGGCACCAAGTGACGTTAAATATGGCGATCTCGCCAACGCGGCCGTCAATGACCACCCCGGCAATTGCGCCCAAAATGACAATTAGAAATGTTTATGTTAAATCTAGCCCAACCGCTCAGCAATGACGACCATGAAACTATTAGCGATTCTCATTAAGAACTCATCTGGAAGGGAATCTGCCTCCTTACCTGGTCTGGCCTACACACGTGACTCCAGACGCCCAGTAATATGGTTGACTCTAACTGCCCGCTGAGTTTGCCACCTCAGTTCAAGGGCAATTAAGGACTGGCAATCAATGCTGGCTTTGCCAGTGTTGCCCACACCACATGAAAGAATTAAGAAAACAGCATGTGTACACTGCTGAATAAGTTATGAGTTTCCACCAGCTGTACCAAGATAGGAATTCCTACTTGAACCTTCCATTATTGTTGACATTTTCCAACCCTTGCTGCCAGTGGGATCTTCCGATCCTGCTACAGCGACCCCTGCCACTTTTCCCCCGAGAACGCAGGGTGAGAACAATGGGAAAACCCATGTCCACCTCTGCAAAACAAGCCATAAAGGGAACATGATTTTCTGCCCCCCCCCCCCACAACTGTATAAATCTGACCCTATTTCAAGTTCACTCTGGCTTTGACAAAGAGTCATCCAAACTCGAAACGTTAGCTCTCTTCTCTCTCCACAGATGCTGTCATACATGCGGAGATTGTTCAGTATTTTCTGTTTTTGTTTCAGATTCCAGCATTCGCAGTAATTTGCTTTTATCAAAACTATAATTGCCTGGTTTGCCGTACAGACGGTTACTCTCACATTACAGCTAGATATGGGAAGATAAAGGATTTCCGGATCCCTGGGTAGCTGTAATTGAGCTGCCGCAAGCATGTCTTCTTGGTTGGGTCTCCTTTATGATTGGACCTGTTGCACATTCTGAGTATTTCAAATTGCCTGCTACTACTGTAAAACACTGTTAACATTTATTATTCATCTTTTCCACCTCGTGCCTGCTCGCCCAGCTTTCCAACAACCCCACTGATTCACTTGAGACTGCAAACATTATAAATTAAAGCTTTGCCTGGAGCTGCGGTTTTTTTGAAACAGTGTGATGGAAGTGCATTTTATATTTGATTGCAGGTGGTGGAATATTGGATTGAGTTTAGAATATCTAATTATATAGATTTCACAACATGCAGCCTTCCTGTGGATAAGAACATGAGAAAGAGGAAAAGGGGTAAGCCATACAGCCCTTTAATCCTACTCGGCTGTGCATCAGTCTCGACGATGATCAACAACTTAGCATTTACAATTCTCTGAGAGTTAAATATTCACAACCCTCTGACTGACAAAATCTGCCTTCATTTTTGTCCAAAATGCTCCCACACTATCCTGAGGACATGACTCCTAGTTCTAGGCTACCGAGTCAGGTGAAAGAGCCTCTCAGCATCAACCTTGTCAAAGCCACAAAGAGTTTGATACGTCCTCATAGCACTTAGCTGAAATTCATACATCACTTTTATAATATGCTCACTATGTTCTCTGGATGTGGTTTGTTGCAGCTGTGTTGCTAGGGGTCGTGAATTCACTATGGCTACTTATAAATTTTAATTCCATTCACAAGAATCTGGAAATTGAAGAAAGTTTATCAGTAAAAGTAACTGAGAAGTTATTGGATGCCGTAGTCTACATGTGACTCCAGTCCACGTCCAAGTGTTTGACTCTGAAATGACCTCTGATTTGGCCTAGTGATAGAATCTGCTTTAATGTACTTGTAATCAACTTTGAGTCAAGTCCTCTATTTAATAATACTAATTTTTATTAGTGTCACAAGTAGGCTGACATTAACACTGCAATGAAGCCACATTCTGGCGCCTGTTCGGGTACACAGAGGGAGAATTCAGAATATCCAATTCACTTCACAAGCACGTCTTTCAGGACTTGTGGGAGGAAACCGGAGCACCCGGAGGAATCCCAAGCAGACACGGGGGTACGTGCAGACTCCGCATAGACAGTGGCCCAAGCTGGGAATCGAACCCGGGTCCCTGGCTCTATCAAGCAACAGTGCTAACCATTGTGCTACCATCCATTTTTAATCTGTTCACATCCGAGGACTTTATCCAGTTTACAATAGGTGCGAACATCACAGTTTGGCTGTCCCAACCGGGTTAGGAAGTCCAATGGATGAGTGGCCAGGACGCTTTATGTTCCTTTCTATCCAAAACTGGAGGTTAGCACAGAGGGAACGCCAGACAGCATGACTTGTCACCAAGGAGAAAGTTCTGGACTGAAGGGGAAGAGGTGAGTAGAGTTTCCCTAGAACGGTGAGGTGCCTTCTGGGAGAGCTCATGGGCATTTGGAAGGAAAACACCGACAGATGCCAAGCCTGATTACCTTGGGTATGAAGAAACCAGGTGGTATAAGATAATGGTGTCAATGTAATAATTACTGTACTTTCCTGTCTAAGTGATTAACTTGCATTTGGACAACACACTCGAGTCTGAACCACGAGGAATTGGCACCACGGTAGCACAGTGGTTAGCACAGTTGGTTCACAGCTCCAGGGTCCCAGCACATTCTCCCCGTGTCTGCGTGGGTTTCCTCCGGGTGCTTCGGTTTCCTCTCACAGTCCAAAGATGTGCAGGTTAGGTGATTTGGCCATGATAAATTGCCCTTAGTGTCCAAAAAGGTTGGGTGGGTTTACGGGGATCGGGAGGAGGGGTGGGCTTAAGTGGCGTGCTCTTTCCAAGGGCCGGTACAGACCCGATGGGCCAAATGGCCTCCTTCTGCACTGTAGATTCTATGAAAGACATTTTGTTACACTTGGGAAGTTGTATGAAGCTAGCAATGGACAATGAATGCCAGCCATAACAGTGATGCTAATGTCCGGAAACTTAACGGGCGCGATTCTCCAATAATGGGGCTATGTCCCCACTTCAGTGTCAAAACGCGGGCGATTCACTCTGGACTTTCCTGAAGAAATTCTCCTCCCTGGAAGGGGCTAACAGGGCCTCGGAGTAGTCCTTGCAGCTCCGGCTGCCGATACGGGCCCTGCACTTCTGGTCAGGGGTCCGCGCATGCGCACGGCGGCGGCCTGCGGCTGCCACCCGGCGCGACATGGCGGACCCACACCGCAGAGCGGCACCAAAAAGAAAGGCCCCCCTGAGACCGCGCGTGCCTGCGGATCAGTGGCCCCCGATCGATAGCCTGGCTGTCAGTGAGGCCCCCCCGGTGAAGGATGCCCCTGCCCCCCACCAGGGCGGCCGCCGAGTGAGTCCGCAGCTGCCACGCTGAGTTCCCGATGGGTGAGACCATGAGAGACCCACGCCACCGGGACCTCGGCCAGTTACACTTGGAGAATCACCACGGGGGCCTCTGTCAATGGGCCCCTACCCGCGCCGCATAGACCACGCGCGCGCGATTCCCGGCGATTCTCCAGGGACCGGAGAATCGCGGGAGCGACATCGCGCTTTCGGCATCAACGCCCATTCTCCGCGCCCGCACCGATCGCGATTTCAGCGCAGACGCACAGAGAACCACGCCCAACAATTCAAAGAAACTTATGATTCTATGAAAAACTTTTTTTTTAGAACACTTTATATTGAGATGAAATTTGTCACTGAAGACATTGAACTACAACGGATCCTCAGGTCAAGACTCAGGGTATTGCCATCCCTGGCCATCTGCCCTACTTTCTTCTGAGGGTAGTCCTTGAGTGTTTTCTGTGTCCCCTTGGCATGTATTGGCCTGGCCAACTCCACTGCCAGCATTACGCCCTGCACCCTCTCTCTGCTCTGGCATGCAGTTTGTCATAATTTAAATCCCAACAATTCTGTTCAGTACAGCTTCCCTTTGAGAGGGACAGTCGGCCTTTAAGAAGAGCAGGCCGGCTGGAACTCATGGTTTGTTATTATCACTGTGTGGCTGTCTTGCAGTCTTTTGTCCCAGAAGTACTGTACATCCATTCTCTGGATTTGTACTGGGGGAAACGGGTCAATGTGACCAGCCAGTACCACAACAAGGAGGCAATCAGCTGGTTTATGACCTGAACTCGACCTCTGTAAGACAGCACTCGGAGTGGTCCTGTCCAGTGTCTCGGGCGAGCGTTGACCTTGGCTTCCAGCTCCTGCCAATTCTCTGTCCAAGATTCCTCAGCCAGGCAAAGGTGAACTTCTAAGTAGAGGAGACTGGTCCTGCTCTAGGTGTAAGGTCTGAGCTCCTTTGGGAAGGGGTCCATCTGCCACGGACAAATCAAGATTCCGGAATACTTGGCCCAGTTGATCCTGGCAGAGGACACAGCAGAGTACACAGCCTGGCACTCACATACTATCCTCAGGTCAGCTGGGGCCATTAACATGAGGAGCAGGTCATCAGCGGAGGCCAAAAGGACCACTTCAATGCCCGGCCCACACAGAACTAAACCCGACAACCTGTTCTGCAAGAGGTGTAGAGAAGACCCCACACAGATAGAATGGAGTTGGCCAGACAAGGGGCAGCCCTGACGCACTCCTCTCCCAAAGCAAAGTGGCACCACTAGGCCTGTTGACCAGAACAAGACACTCTGTGGCAGCGTACAGAAGTCAGATACAGGTGACAAAGTCCATCTCAAATCAAAATGCTCAGAGTTCTGAATAAGTATTTGTGATTCACTCTGTTGAATGCCTTCTCCTTGTCGTGGGATAGGAAGGCACTGAATAGACCCACCCTCTGGGAATGATGGATCAGGTCCCAGTCCTGATACATGTTATCGAAGATGGCCATCAAACCATAAGAAATACGAGCAGGGGTAGGCCATTCGGTCGCTCAGCCTGCTCCGCCATTCAATAGGTTCATGGCTGATTCAACTTTCCTGCCCTGTCCCCGTAACCCTTGATTCCCTTACTGATCAAGTATCTATCTATCTCAGCCTTAAATATGCACAAGGACTCTGCCCCCACACCTCTCTGTGGCAAGGAGTTCCAAAGACTCACAACCTCTGTGGGAGGAAATTCTTCCTTATAACAGTCTTAAATTGGCACCACCTTATTCTGAGACAATGCCCTGTCGTCTTAAACTCCCCCATGAGTGGAAAAATCCTCTCAGCATTTACCCTGTCAAGCCCCTTCAGAATCTATATGTTTCAATGAGATCACCTCTTACTCTTCTAAATTCTAATGAGTAGAGTCCCAACCTGCTTAAACTTTGCTCGTAAGGCAATCCCACCATACTGGGGATCAGACAAGTGAAACATCTCTGAACCTCCTTCAATTAAAAACCCTTCCTTAAATAAGGGGACCAAAACTGCTCTCAGTACTCCAGATGTGGTCTCACCAGAACCTTGTACAGTTACAGCAAAACTTCCCTACTGTTATACTCCAACCCCCTTGAAATAAGAGCCAACATTCTATTAGCCTTCCTGACTACCTGCTGCACCTGTGTGCTAACTTTTTGTGTTTCATGCACCAGTCCCCACATGTCCATTGTGCAATATTTCTGCAGTTTTTGTCCATTTAAATAATACTTGGTTCTTTTGTTCTCCCTTCCAAAATGAACAACTTCACATTTTCCCACATTATACTCCATTTTCCAACTTATTACCGACTTACTTAACCTATCAATATCTCTTTGAGGGCGGCACAATGGTACGGTGGTTAGCACTGCTGCCTCACCGGACCAAGTATCTAGGTTTGATCCCGGCCCCAGGTCACCGTCCGTGTGAAGTGTCTAGAGTGATTGGCTACGCTTTATTTGGAAAAAATAAATAAATAAATATCTCTTTGCAAACTGTTTGTATCCCTCTCACAACTTGCTTTTCCATCTATTTTTGTGTTGTCTGCAACTTTGGCTACAGGACATTCGCTTTCTTCCTCCAAGCCATTAATATGTATTTCAAACAGTTGCGGTCACTGCACTGATCCCTATTGAACCCCACTGGCTATAGGCCGCCAACCTGAGAAAGAAGCCTTATCCCTCCTCGCTGTTTCCCACCCAATAGCCAATTCTCTACCATGCCAATAAGCTACCTCCAACATCATGGGCTCTTATCTAATAACATCTTTTTGTGAGGTATCTTGCTGAACGCCTTCTGGAAGTCCAAATACAACACATCTACTGGTTCTCCTCTAACCACTCTGGTTTTCAGGCTTCCTCAAAAAACTCTAATAACTTAGTCAGACACGATTTCCCTTACATGAAGCCATGTGGACTCTGCTTGATTAGATTGTGATTTTCCAAATGTGTTGCTATTACTTCCTTAATAATTGATTCCATCATTTTTCCAACAATAAATGTTAGACTTATCAGCCTATGTTTACTCGTATTTTTCCTCCCTCCCTTTTTTTTTAAATTTAAAAATAAAAAATTTAGAGTACCCAATTAATTTTTTCCAATTAAAGGACACTTTAGCGTGGCCAATCCACCTACCCTGCACATCTTTGGGTTGTGGGGGCGAAATCCACACAAACACGGGGAGAATGTGCAAACTCCACACGGACAGTGACCCAGAGCCGGGATCGAACCTGGGACCTCGGCGGCGTGAGGCAGCAGTGCTAACCACTGCACACCATACTGCGCATTTTTAATAGGGGTGTCACATTGGCAGTTTTCCAATCCCCCAGTACTTCTCCAGAATACAAGGATTTTTGGAAAATTACAACCAATGCATTCACTATTTCTCCATAGCATCCCTACAGTGCAGAAGGAAGCCATTTCTCCCATCGAGTCTGCACCAACCCTCTGAAAGAGGATCCTTCCTCGGCCCATGCCTCACCCTATCCCTGTAACCCCACCTAACCTGCACATCTTTGTAGTGTGGGAAGAAACCGGAGCATCCGGAGGAAATCCACGCAGAAACAGGGCGAATGTGCAAATTCTATACAGTCACCCAAGACTGGAATCGAACCCGAGGCCCTGGCACTGAGAGACAGCAGTGCTAACCACTGTGCCACCATTCCATCCTTTGTAGCTACTTCTTTTAGGTTCCTGGGATGTAAGCTATCAGGCCTAGGGAACTTATTTGCCTTCAGTCCCATTCATTTGTCTAATGATTCTCTGGTGATGGTGATGGTATTTAATTCCTCTTTAGTATTCTTTAGTATTAATGGGATGTTTATGGTACCTTCCTCTGTAAAGATGGATGCAAAATACCTGTTTAACTTTCCTTTTTCCCCATAACCATCTCCACAGATTATGTTTCCAAGAGGCTTCTATTTGACCTCTCTATCCCTTTTTATATATTTAAAGGAGCTCTAATTGTCAGGTTTTATTCTCCTCGCCAGTTTGCCCTCGTAGTTTATTTTCTCCCTCTTTATTATATTTTTAACCCTCCTTTGGTGGATTCTGAATTAATCCCAATTTTGGGGCTATCCCTGACTTTTGCTTCCTTATATGATTTTTCTTTCAACTGAATACTTTCCTCAATTTCCTTGATTATCCATGGTTGGTTTATCCCTCCCTTAGAATCTTTCTTCCTTACTGGGATATATATTTGTGGTGAGTCACACATTGCCATCTTAAATGTCTGCCACTGCTTGTATATTCCTGCTAATCTATCACCAAGTTCACTTTAGATAACTCTATCCTCATTTCTTTATAATTCCCTTCATTTAAGTTGAACACAGTTGTTTCCGCCCCAAATTTCTCACTCAAACTGAATATTCTGTCATAGGGTGGCATGGTAGCACTGTGGTTAGCACTGTTGCTTCACAGCGCCAGTGTCCCAGGTTCAATTCCCAGCTTGGGTCACTGTCTGTGTGGAATCTGCACATTCTCCCTGTTTCTGTTTGGGTTTCCTCCCACAGTCCAAAGATGTGCAGATTAGGTGGATTGGCAATTCTAAAATTGCCCTTAATGTCCAAAATGGTAAGGTGGGATTACTGGGTTACAGGGATATGATGGAGGTGTGGGCCTGGGAGAGGTGCAGACTCAATGGACCAAATGGCCTCCTTCTGCACTGTAAATTCTATGTAACTCAGTCATGTTATGATCATTACTTTGTTGGGGGTCATTTTTTTCAGCCTGCCTCATTACTCATTACTAAATCTAAAGTAGCCTGTTCCCTGGTTGGCTCCATGTCATATTGCTCTCGGAAATTGTCTCTAATGCACTCTATGAATTTGTTTTCATCACTACCCTTGCCAACTTGATTAACCCAATCACCATGGAGATTAAAGTCACCCATAATTACCCATAGAATCATATGTTCTGTTATGGGCGAGGCGTTTTCAGAACCCCAAAATGTATCATAGAGTTCAACCAACCTCTCCCTTTAATGGATTGTTGCTTTTGAAGCACGCGGCTTGTTCTCCAGGTGTGATATTACAATTATGGACACGTGGGTTTTTAAATACAAAATAAGGTTTATTCTATGAACTCAACTTAAACTTTTAAATAAACATTGGATCCCTTAACACCCCTTACTTCAAAGATAACCCTGAAAATATTACATCACTAAATAATCCTTCAGTTATTCCTTTCAACATCCATGAGACTTAACACCTTTAAACAGAAACACATCAGGTTAAAGGCTTTACTATTATGAGTTTAAGTCACCCAAATGATCCCAGAGATAGTCTTCCATGGCAGAGATCACAGCAAATCCAGCTCACTGCAAAACACAGACACACACCCAAGCTCTTTTTCAAACTGGCTTTTTCCCTTCAAGCAACTCACAGCAAACCAGAACTTCTCAAGCTGCTGTCTCAAACTGGCTTTCTCCTTTTAAGCAGCTCACAGCAAAACAGCCAGGCACTTTTAAACTGCTCTCAGCAAAACCAGCCAGGCACTTTTAAACTGCTCTCAGCAAAACCAGCCAGGCACTTTTAAACTGCTCTCAGCAAAACCAGCCAAGCACTTTTCAGCTGCTCTCAGCAAAACTGAAAACAAAAGCAGAAGTGAGCTCAGCTCCCCCCTGTGACATCACTTCAGTAATATGATCAACTCCATTCCTTAAAGGTACATTGCTTAAACATCCATTTCTTAAAGGTACTTTCACATGACACCTCCCCCAAGAAAAAAAAATAAACCATCAACTTCAAGATGGTTTCATTTTTCACTTTTGCACCATCCACTAAGAAATGCACACAGTAAATATACATTTTCATTTAAAGAAAACAACACACTCAAACAGGTATAATAATATAGTCCATTTTTCTTCGTTCTTCTTCCTCCAACCGAAAACCTTCTCAATTGACAGTCTCTTTGAACTGCACGACCCATCCATTCCTCTACTCCCCTGAATTTCTCTTTAGAATCAGATACTTTAGTTCAATCTGACCACAGAGTCCCTTGCAATTCTCCAATACAGGAACATTGGTTACCACAGCGTTTGAGCAGTCAAATGCCTGTTGAAAGTCTGCTGTCCATTGAAATTGTTGATGTTTCATTAGCAAGTCCATCAGTGGAGTAATCATGCCACAAATCCTTTGCACTAATGTTCGATCAAATGCACTCATGCTAAGAAATTGCATTATTTCCCTTCGTCTTGAGGGTACCGGAAACTCCTCAAGGAAAGTGATTCGGGCTTATCCAAATTCACTTTCAGCTAGGTTCATCACCAAACCCGCCACCTTAAGTCAATCAAAGAACTCCATACGATGTTTTAAATGTTCTTTCCATGTCTGGAAGTTGGAAATAAAAGCAGATTGTCCCAATTTCTCAATGCAATCCTTCAAACGCGGGATCGGATCAGAGTTTGTTCTTGTAACTGCATTCAACTTTCGATAGTCCACACACAATCGTTGGGTACCATCTGGTTTAGGTACCATCACTATAGATGAGCTCCATTGGCTGCAACCCACTTCAATTGTGCTCTTTTTAAGCATCCTCTCAATCTCTTTGTTAACCTGTGCCAATTTTAAAGGATTAAGTCTATATGGATGTTTCCCACATCTACATCATGTATAGCCATTTTAGTACTTCACAATTTATCTCGACAAACTTGCCCATGTGATATCAATAACTCTTTCAGGTCAGTTCATTTTTCCTCTGGAAGATAACTTAACAATTTATCCCAATTTTTAAGAACATCCTCATTTTCCAATTTAATTTGAGGTATGTCAAATTCACAGTCATCTGGATTTGGTTCGTCACTTTGAGTTAGAATCATTAAAACCTCCTTTTTCTCTCCTTCCCTTTCAAAGTACCTTTTAACATATTCACATGACACACTCGGTGAGTCTTCCTTCTATCTGGTGTTTTTACCACATAATTCACCTCACTTAAATTCCTTTCAATCTGATATGGTCCACAAAACCTAGCTTTTAAAGGCTCACCTACCACTGGTAACAACACTAAAACATTATCCCCACTGGCAAAACTATGAACTTTGGATTTCTTGTCCGCTACCCGTTTCATCACATTTTGTGCAACTTTCAAATGTTGTCGAGCTAATTCACCTGCTCTATTTAATTGTTCCCTAAAATTTGACACGTAATCCAATAGTGTAATTTCCAATTTCTCACCCACCAATTTTTCCTTAATCAATTTAAGTGGTCCTCTTACCTCATGACCAAAAATTAGTTCAAAAGGACTAAATTTGGTAGACTCATTAGGTGCATACCTAATTGCAAACAATACGAATGGGATTCCTTTATCCTGTTGCTAACTTTTGGTTGGTTCAATTGGCTCTGTTTTATAATCTTTGCTCTAGAGTCGCCAGGTATCTTTATGATACCGCCACGAGGTTCAAGTTCAAGTAATGATCAATAACTCAATACACCAATTAGTAAGATTCAAATCAAAGCACATTTATTATACACAGTAAATCACTACTCATGCATAAACTCTACTTTCTAAGCTATTACTGTCACTAACAGGCCAATACTTAGTTTCGGACTGGCCCACCAGGTCAGGGGAACAAATGGCCTTTCGTTCGGGTTCTGAGTCTGCGGGATTCAAAAGCTGGTATGGACTGGTAGCTAGGAGTGCCTATCTCGTAGCAAGCATTGACTTGAAACTTACGTTCTTTGGAGGCAGCTGGACAGGTCACTGTCAAGGGTTGGTTCGCGTTGCTGAGTGACCCTGTCAAGAAGGACGATTTGAACTTGGGGGCTTTACTTTATAGTCCCCAGGGGCTTCCCGCCTCCCGGGGCGGACCCCGTAGCTGGTTTCAAGTGATTGGACTTCGTTCCAATCGCTTGGTTCGATTTCTCCAATACTGGAGCTGTTCCCTGATCATTGGGTGGTCTTTAAGTGTCCGTTAACCTCTTTTGTGTTGGCTCCTGCTGGTGCCGAGGAGTCTGGCTTGGCCTTGTTTACCTCAAATGTTTTGATTGTTCCCGGGGATCGCTCATTACTATGTAGATGGCTGCTACATTACTATGCAGATGGCTGCTTGTATCGATGCTGTCTGGGCTTTTGCAGAGTCTAATACACAGTAAACTTACACCTGCTAGTTTTTGCCTGTGTTGGCTGATTTCCCTTCAGCCTTTGCTGTTCTCCATTTTAAGTCGGGAAGTGGCCAACTCAGGTGGCTACACTCCTTCCTTTTGACCCAAACGCGAAGCGTGAAGGATCACATAACTGCGTTGTCTTCATTCCCTGACCTGGCGAGCACTCTTCTATGGCTTCTACACTGACCATAACTATGCAAGAAATTTTAACTAACATTCTAAGTGGCGCTATGTCAAAACAGGGACATGCATTACAAAATCATAAACAACGGTACCTCTAACTGCCCTCAATAAACTACACTCACTCAAACATTCAATCATACTAACTTCCTAAACAATACAAACAAAACCATAGGAGCATTATTCAAATTTTTCCTGGCTTGACAGTCAAGCTCAGGATTGTACAGTCGCTCATGAAACACATTTCTTTATTCACAAAAAGACGCAAACGAATGTTCTTTATTATAGATCGCGGGGGTCGGGGGTCTGGTCATAACCGAAAATAGGGGATCTTATCCTATATACCGGGGTTCGAGCGCGGTAGGCTCTCCTTCGCCATTTCCTCAGATGAATAGTCTGCACGATGCAGCAGAGTATCGCCAATACTAGTAGGGATTCTATTAAGTAGGGCAGGGAGTACCAGGTTATAAACCTGTCACACCAAGATGATGTGGTGTTGCTTGTGACTGGGCTCTGAGTACTATGGGGAAGTGAATCATTAACGGCTGGGGGGGGGGGGGTTGGGGTCCGGGGGTTCGCGTGCGCGCGCAACCAAATGTTCATTAGGGTGATGAGCAACACGGAGGATGTCCTCATGGTTCTTCTTCTTTCTCTTCTCTTCTCTTTTCTTCTCTTCTGTTCCTGGAGCTTGTGGAGTTCTGTGGGATCAAGTATAGTGTCTGTCACTACCTTGTTTTAATATCTCGTATGATAGCCTGGCTGTCCTTTAGTGCCAATTACTCCCTTTATAATTGGTCACTAACCCTCATTTTTTTTTCTCCAAAAACCGAATTTCAGGACAAGACACACTTACAAATACTGAACCAGTGCGAGCCGTCTCGCTGCAGATTTACCATCCAAATGTTTGAGGACGTAAATAGCAGAGGGTTGGCAACCTAAGGTTCGCCTGAAACAAAACAAAACTTGTTGAACGAAAATTGCCGAAATGAGGTGCGTATGGGCTGCAACGGGTAAGATTTGGATGGAATCCCCGGGTAGGACGGCGACCAATGCCGTGTGTTCTCTCCCCGAGTGTAGCTGACCAGAGGGGGGTCCTCAGGCAGGGCGGGTCCCAATGCCGTTTCTCCACTGCCTGAGCAACCGACAAGAACGGGCAAGAAATGTAGTCACCGTGGGGGTTTTCCGTATTGGTTCTTCCTTCGAACCAGAAGGGCAGTTACGAACGGGGGTCTGGCAAGCTCTCAGCGGTTTCTGCTGATGAGCGTGCTGACAGGTTCTCAGAGGTTTCGGCCGAAAAATAAGGCGTGGGGCTGTGGAAAATTTTTCCGATTTCACAAACAACATTTAACACTAACAGTAACAAACAACATTAAACATGCTGCAGGTTCCATCAGAAAGGACACCGTTTTCTCCCAAGCGGTTCCTTTTTAAAACGTCATCTGAACACCTCAGTTATCAGTTGCGAACAGGGTCGCAAAGGGGTTATCGCTTTGGGAGTCAGAATCAAAGTCGTCATCTTCTCCCGGACACCAAACTCTCAAATGTATCAGGGCGGATAGGGCTGCATGGTGTGATTTGGGATCGTTCTCATCATTCCGGACGAGTCTGTGTGAGTTCTCTCGGTGCCAAAAGGTGGTGTCTAGTTCTGTGGGGACGGATTTGGGGTCGTCATTGTAGGCCGGTGGGCGGTGGTGGGGTTTGTTTAGGAAAGTGATCATGAAGGGATCACTCGAATCGTGCTCAGATTCGCTGGGTGTGGGTCCTGTTGCATGGGGATAGTAGGGAGGCGTGCTGTGGCTATTGTCCGAGTCACAGTCGCTGTCGCTACTGCTGCAGTCTGTGGGCGTTCCGGGGTGGAGTGTATATTTCGGGGGTGGAGTCGGGGTTGAGTCCGTGGCTGGGCTGGACATGTTGGGGGAGGGTAGGGTCACGTTGGCTGTGAGCGGGGCGTGGTCTGCTGCATCGAGCATGACATGGTGTGTGTGGTTCGACTGTGGTCCATATGCCTTAAGCTGGTTGATATGGAACCACGCAGTCTTTCCGTTGGGGTACTTTATTTTGTAGATGGAAGGGCTGACTTTGTCCGCAATGGAGTACGGACCCTAATATTTAGGTGACAGGAATGTGCTGGGGTTGTATACGGAGAGCATGACTTGCTGTCCTACACTGAACTCAGTCGCATGCACTGTCTTATCGAAACAGGCCTTGCTCTGTTTCTTTTGTGTGCCTAATCGTACTGCGGCTGCTAGCTGAGCCGTTTTAACATTCTGCACCAGTTGTTCTACTGCTTTCTCGTGTGTGAGGGCCATCACTTTGGGGCTGGTCAAATCTAATCCCAATAAAAATTCTGTGCCTTTCATGGGGCATCCAGTCATGAGGGTGTGTGGGGTGTAATCTGTAGATGTTGAAACCGTATTTCGCAAAAACATCAGCGTAAAAGGGAGGACTGAATCCCAAGTGGTGTTGTTTTGCTGGACCATTTTTCTGAGGGTGGATTTTAGGGTCCGATTCATGCGCTCCACGATACCACTTGACTGGGGGTGGTATGCGATGTGGAATTTTTGGGTAATGCCAAATATCGTGAGGGCGTTCTTCCTGACACGTCCCGTAAAATGGGAACCTTGGTCGGATTCAATGCTGCGGGGGAGTCCCCATCGCGTAAAGATGTGGTGGGTTAAAATCTTGGCTGTGGTCTTTGCCGTGTTCGTTCTGGATGGGAATGCCTATACCCATTTTGTAAACGTGTCTATCACAACGAGTACATACTTATAACCATTCCTGCAAGGAGGCAATGGTCCTATAAAATCAATCTGGAGGTTAGTCCAGGAGCCATTAATGGGTCGGGTATGACTGAGCTGAGCCTTTTTGCCATATCTGTCCGGGTTGTTCTGGGCACAGATAAGGCAATTCTCAACGTAGTGCGTTACGTCTTCCTTTAAACTGGGCCACCAACAGAGCTGCCTGAGGTGGGCTGTAGTGTGATCAATTCCCTGATGTCCATGACTGTCATGGAACAAACAAATGAACTGATTCCTGTCCTGTTCAGGAACCACATAAAGGGTGTCTTTTAACACCACACCGTCATGTGTGGTCAGTGCATTTTTAAACCTATCGTATGGTGCCGTAAATTTTCCTTTTAAAATCTCCCTGAGATTGCTGTCCTGCTTCTGGGCCTGCACTAAATCCTCGATATTAGTATGTGAGACCTGAACCGCATTCACTGGTGTGCTCTCGGGGGGTGTCCAAAAATATCCGTGCCTGGAACCTGCTTTTGCCAATGCGTCGGCTTTTACACTTCCAGGGGGGAGGAACGATGGTGACTACGAACTTTAACTATTCCAGAAGTCCTGCCCTGGGCTTTTTCTAAAATGTGACGGAGCAATGGGACTGAGGGGAGGGGTTTTCCGTCTGCGGAAACAAATCCTCTTGCTTTCTACAGGGGTAGGAACTCTGTAAGGCTGTTGCAGACATAGAGGCTGTCCGAGTATCTGTCTGCTGGGCTGGGGAAGGAATCTGGGTGTTCTACAATGTACGCCACGGCTGCTAGTTCTGCCGCCTGTGCACCTAAATGTCCTGGAAGTTTTATTGCGATTTCTTCTAGGGCGCGTCCCTGCGCGTCCTCGACATAAATGCCGTATCCTGTTATGCGCTTCCCTTCTAATATTGTGGAAGATCCATCCACATATATCCTAATGGGTTTGCACGTGCCTGTGTGCTTGGGGCTCTGGGTTGGACAACCTATCTTTCTGGGGAGTGTTTTTGCAATCAAGGGGCCTGTGTTGTGGTGTGGTGAGATGATTTCACATTCAAGGGGGGTGCCTGGGTACTGTAGGTTATCTGCTAAGAAAGTGTGGGTCTTGGTCCTTTCAACAATGATGTCCCGTCCCTGCAAAAGAAGGGTCCATCTGGCTGCTCTTATTTGACCGACTGTACCGTCCTTAAGTCGTCCGTCCAGGAAAAGTTGGGTGGGGGTGTGTTCTGTGAGGATTGTGATGGGGTTCAGTCCGGTTATGTAAGAAAAATACTGAACTGCCCAGAAAACTGCGAGCAGGTGCCTTTCACAGGCTGAAAATCCCTGCTCCACGGCATCTAAAACTCTGGAGGCGTAAGCCACGGGCCTTAACTGTTCGTGCCATTCCTGGAGGAGCACGGCCGAAAGGGTGCGGTCTGTGCTTGCTACCTCTATAGCATAAGGGGAAAGCGGGTCTGGAACTTGTAGTGCGGGGGCTGCTATGAGTGCTCTTTTCAACGAGTCCACAGCATCCGTATGCTGCGGAAGCAATTCCCAGGGGGCTCCTTTCTTTAGGAGGTCTCAGAGGGGTGCTGCCTTGCTGGCGAAACCGTCAATGTGGTTTCGGCAGTAGCCAACCAGTCCTAAAAACGACCGGAGGGCTGAAACATTCTGGGGAAGGGGCAATTTGGCAATCGGGTCAATCCTTTTATGCTCGATCTCGCGTTTACCGTGCATGATAATTGTACCCAATTATATCACTTTGTTTTCCAAAATCTGGGCCTATTTGGGGTTGACTTTACATCCAATTTTCTGTAGGAGTTCCAGGAGTTCGGACAAAAGCTGGATGTGCTCTTCCTTGGTGTCTGTCTGCAGTAATAGGTCGTCCACATACTGGACCAGACATTCGGTGCGAGAGAATTTTGACAAACCATTTGCCAGCTGTCGGTGGAAAATGGAGGGAGAGTTGTGGAATCCTTGTGGAAGGCATGTCCGCGTGTACTGCTGATTTTTAAACGTGAAGGCAAATTTGTATTGGCACGCTTTTGCCAATGGAATGGACCAGAATCCATTACTGATGTCCAAAACCATAAAGAATTGTGAGTTGAGTCCCTGTTTGAGCATGGTCTCGGGACTTGTGGCTACTGTGGGGGCTGCTGTGGGGGTGGCTTTGTTGAGTTCCCGGTAATCGATGGTCAGTCGCCATGATCCATCGGGCTTTCTCACTGGCCAAATCGGGGCATTATTAATGAAGGCTACTGATCTGAGTACGCCCTGCTCTAATAAGCTGTCGATAACGTTTGCGATTTTTCTCTCTGCCTCTTGGGGAAATCCGTATTGCTTTTGGGGTCTAGGGTCAGGTCCTGTGATTTGAACGGAACCAGTCAGCCGGCCACAGTCGTGTTTGTGGGTCACGAATGCTGTCCAGTGCTTCTGCAGAACTGCCCTAACCTGCTTGTCTGTGCTAATTGTGGTTGGGTCAAACCAAAATTCGCCTACTGCGCTAATTTTGTTTGCATATTCTCCTATGGTGAGCGTTGCGGGGGCTCTTGCGGATTTTGCCATTCTCCAGACACATTGGTTGACTGGGTCAAAGGACAGATTGTGGGAATTCATAAAATCTATGCCTAAAATGTGTTCTGCTGTGTGGGGTAGATCGACTAAGACTATGGAGTGCTTGGTGGTGGTGTTGCCGATTTGAATGGGTACAGGGGCTGTGATGTGTCCCTGTTGTGAGTGGCCTGTAAAGCCGCTGAGGGTGATGGTGGCTGTAGTGGGCCATGTGTCCTTTTGAAACATGGTGCAGGAATTGATTGTGGTGCGGGACCCTCCTGTGTCCCAGAGATACTCGATGGGCTGTCCCCGTATCTTTGCTGCAACTACTGGTCGGCCGGACGTATCCCAAAGGGTGTCGCAGACCCAACTGGGGGAGCCCGAACACCGTCAGCCCATTCCGTTCAGGTCCGTCTGATATGAACGGGTGCTAACGCTATGTATTGGCTGTGTCCTGTTCTTATTTAGAGTGCCTGTCTGCTGGGCTCTCTGTTGCTTTTGTGGGGCATTGCATTCTCTTGCAAAGTGTCCTAACTGTCCACAGTTGTCACACTCCTCTGACTTTTGAGGGGGGCTGTTCTTGCCTTCATTTACCCATGCGGGGTTCTGGTGTGCCTTAACTGCGTGTATGTCTGCTTCTGCCTGCTGTTCTTCGGGATTTTTGTTCGTGGGTATGTTTTGAACAGATTGCTCCCAGGTGCGGGACAATCTTTTTACGACCCATTTCTCATTATGTGCCTCCTCTGAGGGATCATAATTCGCACAAGCTTTTTGCCCTGCTCCGGTGGCATGGGAGATAAGGGTGCGGGTCCATTTGGCCATGTTGTCTGGGGACAAATGGGCGCGGTCTATGTCTCCGAAAACTGCTGCGAAATGGATCCACAAGCGTCCAGCAAACGCTGCGGGGTGCACGGTTTTCTTTTGCCTGCACGTATTGAGGCCATCTACAGGGTCACCCCTGTTATACCCGATCACGTCTAGGATCGCGGTATGCATTTCTGCAAGGGTGCCTCCTCCTACATTCTGTGGGTCAGGAAGGGCTGCTACGATCAAAGGCTCTGAACTCAGAACTGTGAGCTTTACTTGCTCTCGCTCATCCAAGCCGTACATGGTAGCCTGCTGTTTTACTCTGGCAAAGAAGTGGTGGAGGTCTGAGGTGGGGAGGAACGGTTTAATTTTATCGCACGCATCCCAGTAATTGGGTCACTGTTAAGGAGGTGGTGTACAGAAATTCCGTGTCGTCCGATGTGGCTGTGCGGTGGGTTGTGACTGGGTTCATTGGAGCTTGAACTATCTGCTCTGTGGGGGGTTGGGGCGCTTTTCTCTTCAGGGGCTTTCCCTGCGCACATGTTCCCTGAACATATCTCTGCGCTGTCTCACTCAATTCTTCCCAATCAGGGCCATCTAACTGTGATCCAAAGGTTTCCTGGAATCCTTTGTGAACTGAAAGCAGAGATTGCAGTTCTGCAATCTGCTTCCGGCACTTTGCATGGTCTAATGAGCTTTGTCTTTGCTCCGTGGTGGCAGCATGGAGTGCTCTTAACGCTGCCTTCAGGTCACTACACTGCCTCTGCAATGCCTCTATCTGCTTCTCACTTTCCTCTCGTACCAGGACTGCACGTTGCGTGTCCTGATAGGCCTTTTCATACTGGGATTGGAAGCTGCTTAGCTGCGCCAGACAAGACTGGTGTGCCCACTTGGCATCATCCACCTCTCTTTCCTTTGCTGCCAACTTCCTCCTTAACTCTACGTTCTTTTTCTCTACCTCACTGACATTGACCTTGCTCATTCGATGTATGCCTTCTATCACTTTCCAGAGCATCCTATCAACCTCCTCTGTGCCTCGCAATTGTGCCAAACAGGACACGATTGCCATCAGCTTGCGAGTTTTTCCTAAGCTCTTCTTGTGAATCTCGCTCAGGTTCTCCCACCAAGTATGTCCTGTACTCCCGGAACCTGTTTCCTACTTTTCACAGAATTCGCTCCAAGGGGGCATCCTTTCCCTTTGAGGTACTTTCTGATTTCCTCTTCCCAAACAGGACACTGTCCTACTCTACTGCTGGTCGCAGTGACCACAAATTCTTCGGGGTTCATGAGGCGTTGCATTGCCTGCAATGCCATCTTTCTTATCTGAATGCTTCTCGTACAATTTGGAACAAGGGGTATTAAGGCGGTGCTGTAATTAAGGGTACGGCTTTCGCTATTTTCCGGAATACAAACTCCCGACAGTTTTGTCGCAACAAAAAAAAAAATCTAGCAGTGTTACCTTATCGCCCTGTTAGTTACGCATGCATTTACACACTTCCGAATTATGAGGATTGATCAGAACTGCTTGAACATTTGAGATTTTTCTGTTCCCAATTGGATTTCTAATTCAAATTTTGGGTTCTCCCAGAGTGGTTAAGCCACTGCTAGATCGGGTCCCGTCAGGATGTCGCCAGTAATATGTTGCTAACTTTTGGATAGTTCAATTGCCTCTGTTTTATAACCTTTGCTCTAGAGTCGCCAGGTATCTTTATGATACCGTCACGAGGTTCAAGTTCGAGTAATGATCAATAACTAAATACACCAATTAGTAAGATTCAAATCAAAGCACATTTATTATACACAGTAAATCGCTACTCATGCATAAACTCTACTTTCTAAGCTATTACTGTCACTAACAGGCCAATACTTAGCTTCGGACTGGCCCACCAGGTCAGGGGAACAAATGGCCTTTCGTTCGGGTTCTGAGTCTGCGGGATTCAAAAGCTGGTATGGACTCGTAGCTAGGAGCGCCTATCTCGTAGCGAGCATTGACTTCAAACTTATGTTCTTTGGAGGCAGCTGGACAGGTCACTGTCAAGGGTTGGTTCGGTTTGCTGAGTGACCTTGTCAAGAAGGACGATATGAACTTGGGGGCTTTACTTTACAGTCCCCAGGGGCTTCCCGCCTTCCGGGGCAGACCCTGTAGCTGGTTTCAAGTGATTGGACTTCGTTCCAATCGCTTGGTTCAATTTCTCCAATACTGGAGCTGTTCCCTGATCGTTGGGCGGTCTTTAAGTGTCCGTTAACCTCTTTTGTGTTGGCTCCTGCTGGCGCCGAGGAGTCTGGCTTGGCCTTGTTTACCTCAAATGTTTTGATTGTTCCCGGGGATCGCTCATTACTATGTAGATGGCTGCTACATTACTATGCAGATGGGTGCTTGTATCGATGATGTCTGGGCTTTTGCTGAGTCTAATACACAATAAACTTGCACCTGCTAGTTTTTGCCTGTGTTGGCTGAATTTCCCTTCAGCTTTTGCTGTTCTCCATTTTAAGTCGGGAAGTGGCCAACTCAGGTGGCTACACTCCCAATCCTCTGGATAATCTTGACAATACGCCCTCAACATTGTCTTTAATGTCTGATGCCACCTTTCTAACGCTCCCTGCGATTCTGGATGGTACGCAGTTGATTTAAATTGTTTTATTCCGAAGCTATCCATAACCTCTTTGAATAACTTTGAAGTAAAATTTGATCCTTGATCCGATTGAATTTCTGTGGGTAGTCCATATCTAGTAAAGTATTTAAATAACTTCTCCACAATCCTTTTAGCTGTAATATTACGTACTGGAATGGCCTCTGGAAATCTAGTAGACACATCCATTATAGTCAAAAGATATTGATTCCCACATTTTGTTTTAGGAAGCGGTCCTACACAATCGATTAGGACCCTTGTAAAAGGTTCCTCAAATGCTGGAATGAGTATTAAGGGCGCTGGTTTTATCACTGCTTGAGGTTTCCCTATCACTTGACATGTGTGACAAGAATTGACAAAATTTTACTACATCATTATGTAGTCCAAGCCAATAAAAATGTTTCTGGATTTTAGCTTGAGTTTTCCTTATTCCCAAATGACCTCCCACTGCTACCTCATGTGCAACTCGCAACACCTCCTTTTTATACCCTACCGGCAATACTACTTGATGAACTTCTGCCCACTTTTCATCCGCCTGCATATGTACAGGATCCATTTTCTCATCAAGACATCACTTTTACGGTAATAACACTCGGGTATACTCTCAGATTCCTTTCCGTATATGATTTCTGATATATCCGTTTTATTTCTACATCTTTCTGTTGTAACTCTGCCAATTTTCCTGAACTAAAAATATCCGCCTCTTCCTCCACCTGTTCTTGTTCTTTTTCAACCATCTGATCAAAAATTGTCTCTGATAATTGCACTTCAACTTCATCTTCATTCTTTGATTTCTCCTCTTGTCTTAACCTGTGACTTTGCGATCTTGTTACTACACAATCCGGAAAAATCCCAGGATATTTGTCCTTCAACCCGTCAGTTGTCTGATTTTCCACTGGCTTATCAACCACAGTAGGCATTACTCCCACCTGCGATCCAGCTATATCATTACCCAAGATAAACTGTATTCCTGGACAAGATAGTTTATCTATTACTCCTATTACCACTTCACCACTCTTCACTGGACTTTCCAACCTTATCTTATATAATGGAACGCTGCTCCTCTCACCCTGAATTCCACATATCGCCACCTTTTCTGGCAACATTCTTCCCAAACTACATAATTCCTCATCTCTTACCATTAAAGATTGACTCGCCCCTGTATCTCTTCAAATTGTGACTTCTTTACCTGCTCCTCCTGATACACATGAGTAAACTTTACCCACACAAGTAAATTCTTTAAAGACATCTGCCACCTTCTGAACAATTACTTCTTGAACAGGCTGTACAATCGTTTGCACCTCCTTCGCTTCCCTTTACCACTCTAACAAATCCCACTATCTTATCCTGTTTTACCATATCAGCCTTTCCAGTGCTTTCCTTCAACCACCAACACTGTGACTTTACATGGCCTTGTTTATTACAGTGAAAACATTTGAAACTTTTCATCTCTTTTTCACACTCCTGGATTTCTTTTTTAATCTGAGGTACACTCTCTTTATTGTCTCCCATCAAATCACCTTTACCTTTACACTTGAGTATTTCTCATGTCCCCAGTTTCTATCCCTCACCGGCTGAAACTGATGTCGGAAACCAATCTTTGATTTATGAACTAATTCATAATCATCTGCCATTTCTGCTGCTAATCTCGCAGTTTTAACCCTCTGTTCTTCCACATGAGTTCTCACTACATCAGGCATTGAATTTTTAAACTCCTCCACAAGTATAATTTATCTGAGAGCTTCATATGTTTGGTCCATTTTCAGAGCCCTTATCCACCTATCAAGATTATTCTGTTTGAGCCTTTCAAACTCCATGTATTTTTGACCAAATTCTTTCCTTAAATTTTTAAACCTTTGTCTGTAAGCTTAAGGCACTATCTCATTAAGATGGATTTCTTCACCTCCTCATACTTTCCAGATACCTCCTCCGGTAGTGATGCAAGCACTTCACTAGCTCTACCTACCAGGTTTGTTTGAATCTGTAATACCCACATGTCCTTTGGCCATTGCATTTGTTTAGCTACCTTCTCAAATGAAATGAAAAAGGCTTCTACTTCCTTCTCGTCAAACCTTGGCAATGTTTGGACATATTTAAATAGATCCCCATCACGTCTTCGACTATGACGCTCTGTCACATTATCCTCATCCATCTCCTCCAACTGTACGTGTCCCATTGCGTCTGCCAATTTTAACTGATTTTCAGGTTTCAGAGCCGTTTTCCGAAGTTCAAACTCTCTCTCTTTTTCCCTTTCCTCTCTATCTCTCTCTTTGTTTCTGTCTTCTCCCTTCTTTTCTTTTTCCTCTCTATCTCTATCTCTTTCTTTTTCTATCATTGCATATTGAAGCCGCTTTAATTCTTTTTCATGTTCAAATTGCTTTAATTCTTTTTCATGTTCAAATTGCTTAATCTGCAACTGGAGCTTTAATGAGTCAGAATGTATCTCAGACAAACGTAAATGCTCAGATACCGCGTTAAGTCCCTCATCTTTTCATATTTTGCTAGGCAGTGTTAACTGCAATGCTTTTGCCAAACCTAACAGTATGTCTTTAGTCTCTGTCCGTAAGGTATCACGTGTTACCACGTCCAACCCCAAAAACTTCTGAGCCTCCGAAAGAGCCATTGTTCACAACACTCTCCCCACTTAAACTAAAATACCACACCGGAAAAGCAACAATGCTTCACTGTCTTTAAGTTCACAAAAGCCAATCCAATAGATAGACTTTTATCCCCCTCGAGCCCCCAATTGTTATGGGCGAGACGTTTTCAGAATCCCAAAATGTATCATGGAGTTCAACCAACCTCTCCCTTTAATGGATTGTTGCTTTTGAAGCACACGGTTTGTTCCCCAGGTGTGATATTACATTTATGTACACGTGGGTTTTTAAACACAAAACAATGTTTATTCTATGAACTCAATTTAACCTTTTAAATAAACATTGGCTCCCTTAACACCCCTTACTTCAAAGATAACCCTGAAAATAATACATCACTAAATAATCCTTCAGTTATTCCTTTCAACATCCTTGAGACTTAACACCTTTAAACAGAAACACATCAGGTTAAAGGCTTTACTATTATGAGTTTAAGTCACCCAAATGATCCCAGAGATAGTCTTCCATGGCAGAGATCACAGCAAATCCAGCTCACTGCAAAACACAGACACACACCCAAGCTCTTTTTCAAACTGGCTTTCTCCCTTCAAGCAACTCACAGCAAACCAGAACTTCTCAAGCTGCTGTCTCAAACTGGCTTTCTTCTTTTAAGCAGCTCACAGCAAAACCGGCCAGGCACCTTTAAACTGCTCTCAGCAAAACCAGCCAGGCACTTTTAAACTGCTCTCAGCAAAACTGAAACCAAAAGCAGAAGTGAGCTCAGCTCCCCCTCGTGACATCACTTTAGTAATATGATCAACTCCATTCCTTTTAAAAATATATATATTTATTCAAATTTTTCAACAAATGTTCAACAAACCCCCTCCCCCAACAAGAAAAAAGAAACAAAAACACAACAATCAGAAATTATACATTGGATTTCCCCCATATACAATAACCCCCCATATGACATTTAAAAGCACAAATACGGAACAAAAAGCACCTTCACCCAAACGCCACCCCAAAAGAAACCCCCCTCCCTCCCCCACCCACCCCCCCCCCCCCCCCCCCGCCCCTGGGCTGCTGCTGCTGCTGACCTCCTCCTAACGCTCCGTGAGATAGTCTAGGAACGGTTGCCACCACCTGGAGAATCCTTGCACAAACCCTCGCAAGGCAAACTTTATCCTCTCCAGTTTAATGAATCCTGCCATGTCATTTATCCAGGCTTCCACACTAGGGGACTTCGCATCTTTCCATAGTAGCAAAATCCTCCGCCGGGCTACCAGGGACGCAATGGCCAGAATACCGGCCTCTTTCGCCTCCTGCACTCCCGGTTCGTCCGATACCCCAAATAATGCCAATCCCCAACTCGGCTTGACCCGGGCGTTCACCAGCTTGGATATAGTCCTCGCAAAACCCCTCCAAAACCCCTCCGGTGCCGGGCACGACCAGAATATATGAACGTGGTTTGCCGGGCTCCCCGAGCACCTCCCACATCTGTCCTCCACCCCAAAGAACCTACTCAACCTCGCCCCTGTCATATACGCTCTGTGAATAACTTTGAACTGTATTAGGCTGAGCCTGGCGCAAGAGGAGGAAGAATTAACCCTACTCAGGGCATCACTCTGTCCTGAATCCCACGTGCCGGGAGCAGCGGGAATTCCCTCACCTGCCGCCTCACAAATGCCCTCACTTGCATGTACCTGAAAGCGTTTCCCTGGGGTAGCCCAAACTTCTCCTCCAGCGCCCCTCGGCTCGCAAATGTCCCATCGATGAACAGGTCCCCCATTCTTCTAATCCCTGCCCGATGCCAGCTCCGAAAACCCCCATCCATCCTTCCAGGGATGAACCGATGATTCTCCCGAATCAGTGACCAAACCGAGGTTCCCACCTCGCCCCTGTGTCGCCTCCACTGCCCCCAGGTCTTCAGCGTCGCCACCACCACCGGACACGTGGTGTACCTTGTCGGCGAGAGCGGCAACGGTGCTGTCACCAGCGCCCTCAGGCTCGTGCCCACACAGGACGCCATCTCTAGCCTCTTCCACGCCGCCCCCTCTCCCTCCATTACCCACTTACGGATCATTGCCAGCCCAATAATAGCCACACAAATTCGGCAGCGCCAGCTCCCCCCTGTCCGTGCTACGCTCCAGAAACACTCTCTTCACCCTCGGGGTCTTATTCGCCCACACAAATCCCATGATGCTCCTACTTCACTGTTTGAAAAAGGCCTTGGGGATCAAAAGGTGCTCTCACATGACAGTTCCCTACAGTGTACAAGGAGGCCATTTGGTCCATCGAAACTGCAGCGAAAGAGCACTCTACCTAGACCCACACCCCACCCTATCCCTGTAACCACATCTAACCTTTTGGACACTAAGGGGCAATTTAGCATGGCCAATCCACCTAACCGGCTCATCTTTGGACTGCGGGAGGAAACTGGAGCACCGAGAGGAAACCCATATAGACACGAGGAGAACGTGCCAGTTCCAGACAGACAGTGACCCAAGATCAGAACCAAGCCTCGGTCCCTGGCTCTGTGAGGCAGCAGCGTTAACAATTGTGCCACCGTGCCATTCTATTGCTCTATTCCTTTTACATGCTCCTATTATTTGTTGATTTATACCCTTTCCTACAGTGTGGGCACCGTTTGGGTGTCGATACACTACTCTTACCAATGTCTTCTTTCCCTTACTGTTTTTAACCTTCACCCAAATGGACTCATCTGAGTCTAGATCGGAACTGATTTCATCTCTTATTAACATTGCTACCCTTCCACCTTTTCCTTCTCTCCCTTATATAATAATTATGATATTATTATATTATATCCTATCCTTCCAAAAGGCCAAACATTCCTGAATGTTAAGTTCCCAGTTTTGACCTCCTTGTCGCCATGTCTCCATAATGGCTATGAGATCATATCCATTTATATTAATGTTATGACTCATGACTATGTCGGATTGATAAGGGTGGACCATGTGGTCCAGCACAGTGCCAAGGCCACTACATTGTCCTGGCACAAATCTTATAGTCCGTGCTAAGGAGGGAGACCAGGTGCCAGCTTTTCAACAGGCGACAATCCCCTTTCTTGGGCAGCAGGGCAATGTCGGCCCTGCAACACGAAAGGGGCATCTCCCCGGTCGCGACACTCTCCCCAGAACCCCCGAGTAGTCGTTCTTAGGATGTCTCAGAATTCCCTAAAGATCTCCACGGTGAGCCCCTCCAGCCCTGGGGTCTTGCCCCTGCAGAGGTTGTCGGGGCGTTGATCAGCTCCCCCAGGCAGTTAGGGGCATCAAGCTTTCTGGCGCCCTCCAGGCAGACTTGCGGAAGGTCCTCCCACAAAACGAATCCGGAGAGAAAAGAGCAGTGTAGAAATTGGCTGCATTGTCAGAACAATGGCATTGGGCAGTGATTAGAAGAGGGAAGGCAGCAGATTAAAGCTACAATAATTCAGGAAAGGTGGGTGCAGCAAGTTTGCCTGTTGTCTACCTCAATCAGAACAGGCATGGAGTGGTCATAAATCATAACCACATTGCTTCCAAAAACAGGTTATTCATTTCTAGCCTGCAACTGCATTGTGACAATGGCTGAGCACAGCAAATGTTGGGTGACTACGGGCGGCACGATAGCACAGTAGTTACCACTGTTGCTTCACAGCACCAGGGACCCAGGTTCGATTACCGGCATGGGTCACTGGCTGTGCGAAATCTTTGGATTTCTGGGGGCCTGCGTGGGTTTCCTCCGGGTGCTCTGGTTTTCTCCCACAAATCCCAAAAAACGTGCTTGTTAAGTGAATTGGACATCCTGAATTCTCCCTCCGTGTACCCGAACAGGCACCGGAGTGTGGCGACGAGGGGATTTTCACAGTAACTTCATTGCAGTGTTAATGTAAGCCTACGTGTGACACTAATAATGATAATTACTAATAAAGATTATTATAGGGTAGACACTCAACCGGGTATTGTGCGGGCATTGAAAGAGTAAACTTGAAAATGTCCAAGTAAATGTCGCCATGATGCAGAGAGTCATCTCCTCCATAGGGCTCACAGTCATGAGTGTCATTGTTTTCTTGCCAATTCTGCTCTTCTACCTTCTCTTGTGTGCCACCTTATCCTGCAAGACGAAGAGATGACAAAATCTGAGTAATTTTGTTGTATTGTGTTTGGGGTGATGTGCCTGCCATAACTGAATAAGTGGAGGAATGTGAGTGTGTCATTAAGACCTCCATGCAGTGATCCTATGGATCTGGGAGGAAAAGAACTCCCTGTACTCTTTACAATCCACCTGTCTGTGGATATTCACCTCATCAAACATCAAGTGCCCTCTAGTGTGAGCATTAAGTACAACCAAGATGGAAAACTCTTTGACCTCTGTCACCTCTGTGTAAAAACTAAACTGACCACTATAGACATACTTGATCCACAGTTTGCAGTACCGTTGCCCACTGTGCACCAGATTTGCAAGCCACTCTCTAACTCTTCCATTCGCACATAGGGGGCTGGTTTCTGAGACAAAGTTTTGACGCCAATGCAGGATTTGTGGACTTTCACGACAGCAAAACTGGCACCGAACCTGGATCGATTTAGTAACTGTGGTGGTGCTAGCACCGGCGCCATGTAGCACACAATCGATTCCAATGAAAAATGATGCGGGATTCGCCGGGTCCGCGATTGACACCCAGGACGCTGACAAGATGCAGCCGCATGTACACACATCGATCCCCACACACACCACCCCAGCCAACAAGCTGGCACTGTCTGTGCTGGAGTGCACCTATACAGCTGTTGGGTCAGCTGGGGCCAGAGGGCACCTAGGGGGTGGCCTGCGGGGACACCTATACTACCCCTGACCCTAATTTCACAGTGGGCTGTGAGCGGCATGAGCAGCCTTGCCGGCTGCTGCAATGGTGTTCCATGTCCATCCACCCTTTGTTTAAGAAGGGGAGCAAGGATAATCCCGGGAACTACAGGCCGGTGAGCCTTACATCAGTAGTAGAGAAATTACTGGAGAGAATTCTTCAAGACAGGATCTACTCCCATTTGGAAGCAAGTGGTCATATTAGCGAGAGGCAGCACGGTTTTGAAGGGGAGGTTGTGTCTCACTAACGTGATAGAGTTTTTCGAGGAGGTCACAAAGATGATTGATGCACGTAGTGCAGTGGATGTTGTCTATATGGACTTCAGTAAGGCCTTTGACAAGGTCCTTCATGGCAGACTGGCACAAAAGGTGTAGTCACACGGGATCAGGGGTGAGCTGGCAAGATGGATACAGAACTGGCAAGGTCATAGAAGGCAGAGAGTAGCAATGGAAGGGTGCTTTTCTGATTGGAGGACTGTGACTAGTGGTGTTCCGCAGGGATCAGTGCTGGGACTTTGCTGTTCGTAGTATATATAAATGATTTGGAGGAAAACGTAATTGGTCTGCTCAGTAAGTTTGCGGACGACACAAAGGTTGGTGGAATTGCGGATAGCGATGAGGACTGTCAGAGGATACAGCAGGATTTAGATCGTTTGGAGACTTGGGCAGCGAGATGGTAGATGGAGTATAATCCGGACAAATGTAAGTAATGCATTTTGGAAGGTCTAATACAGGTAGAGAATATACAGTGAATAGTAGAACCCTCGAGAGTATTGGCAGTCAAAGAGATCTTGGTGTACAGGCCCACAGGTCACTGAAAGGGGCGACACAGGTGGAGAAGGTAATCAAGAAGGCATACGGCATGCTTGCCTTCATTGGCCGGGGCATTGAGTATAAAAATTGGCAAGTCATGTTGCAGCTGTATAGAACCTTAGTTAGGCCACACTTGGAGTATAGTGTTCAATTCTGGTCGCCACACTACCAGAAGGATGTGGAGGCTTTATAGAGGGTGCAGAAGAGATTTACCAGGATGTTGCCTGGTATGGAGGACATTAGCTATGAGGAGAGGTTGAATAAACTTGGTTTGTTCTGACTGGAACGAAGGAGGTTGAGGGGCGACCTGATAGAGGTCTACAAAACTATGAGGGGCATAGGCAGAGTGGATAGTCAGAGACTTTTTCCCATGGTAGGGGGGTCAATTACTAAGGGGCATAGGTTTAAGGTGTGAGGAGCAAGGTTTAGAGGAGATGTACGAGGTAAGTTTTTTACACAGAGGGTAGTGGGTGCCTGGAACTCACTGCCAGAGGAGGTGGTGGAAGCAGGGACGATAGTGATGTGTAAGGGGCATCTTGACAAATACATGAATAGGATGGGAATAGAGGGATACGGACCCCGTGTGGTAAACCACTGTTGCACCTCTATTAGCTAATGTATGGTAGGACCTGTATTACAGGTACGTTGGTAGTCCCTGCCTGCTGGCTCAGCCCAGTAGGCGGAGTACATATGTGTGTGTCCTCCATGCTGCAGCCATTTGGCCCCCAGCAAGCTCAACGAGCCCTCAGACGCCCTATCCCGAGGTACATGTGCCAGCGCACAAGTGGACCGACTCCGGGCCCTGCACGACAGCCTTTGTCACCCGGGAGTCACACAGTTGTACCATTTTATAAAGGCCCACAATCTGCCCTACTCCGTCGAGGAAGTACGGACAATCACCAGGGACTGCCAGGTCTGCGCGGAGTGCAAGCCGCACTTCTGCCGGCCGGACCATGCGTGCCTGGTGAAGGCCTCCTGCCCCTTTGAGCGCCTCAGTGTGGATTTCAAAGGGCCCCTCCCCTCCACCGACCGTAACACGTATTTTCTCAGTGTGGTCAATGAGTACTCCAGATTCCCCTTCGCCATCCCATGCCCCGACATGATGTCTGCCACCGTCATCAAAGCCCTCAACACAATCTTCGCTCTGTTCGGTTTCCCCGCCTACATCCACAGTGACAGGGGATCCTCATTCATGAGTGCTGAGCTGCGTCAGTTCCTGCTCAGCAGGGGTATCGCCTCCAGCAGGACGACAAGCTGTAACCCCCGGGTAAACAGACAGGTAGAGATGGTATGGTATGGAGGGCCGTCCAACTGGCCCTACGGTCCAGGAACCTCCCGGCCTCCCGCTGGCAGGAGGTCCTCCCTGATGCACTACACTCCATTCGGTCACTACTGTGCACCGCCACTAACAACACACCCCATGAATGTCTTTTGGCCTTCCCCAGGAAGTCCACATCCGGGGTGTCGCTCCCGGACTTGGCTCGCAGCTCCAGGACCCATCCTGCTCCGTAGGCGTGTCCGTCTCCACAAGGTGGACCCATTGGTGGAGAGGGTGCAATTGCTCCATGCAAACCCCCAGTATGCCCACATGACGTACCCCGAAGGCCGCCAGGATACTGTCTCCCTCAAGGACTTGGCACCAGCAGGTTCCACACAGACACACCTCTCCTGCTCAGCGCTACCCTCCCTCCCCCGGCGCTCCCAGCAGCTACCCCCCCAGGACCATCCGTCCTCCCCCTGCCCACGCCCGAGGATGAAGAGGATTTTGGCATGCTCCCAGAGGCACCAGACATCAGACCAGCATCGTCATCGCCGCCACCACTACATCGCTCCCAGTGGCACATCAAAGCCCCGGACATGTTAAACCTCTAACTGGTCCACTGGACTTCAAAAGACATTTTTTTCTCTCAAATATTGTAAATGTAAAACCCATCTGTTGTATATAGTTCTCCACCACCCCCACCGGACTCAATTTTAACAGGGGGTGAATGTGGTAAACCACTGTTACACCTCTATTAAGTGATGTGTGGTAGGACCTGTACTAGAGGTACGTTGGTAGTCCCTGCCTGCTGGCTCCACCCAGTAGGCTGAGTATAAATGTTTGTGCCCTCCATGCTGCAACCATTTCGCCAGCTGCTGTGGGAGGCCACACATCTTAGAGCAATAAAGCCTCAGTTGTATCCAACTCAAGTCTTTGTGAAATTCATCATGCACCACCCCAGAAGTGTAGAAGATTTTAGTTTAGACGGGCAGCATGGTCGGCACAGGCTTGGAGGGCTGAAGGGCCTGTGCTGTACCTTTCTTTGTTCTTTGTTCTTTTGTTCACGCTGACCCCACAGACCTCTCCTGGCCACTCCCCACTTCTCCCCCCAGTCCTGGCAGAATCCCCAAGGCCAATGGCACAACTGCCAGGAAACTGTGCCGATGTTGGACACTTTCCGTGGCCCCTCTCTCTCCCGCAGCAGCCACAGTGCCAGTTGCACAATTTGTAAAAGCACAAGTGAACCTCGTTGTCGGGAACTTGGCCCATCGGAGGAGGAGAATTGCGGAGGCCCTGTAGCATACTGGGTTGGGCCCGCCAATGACATGCAAACGGCGTGTACTGGACGTGCATTCCGGCCCACATTGATGCCACTGCTGGAGGTGCTGGAGAATTGTGATTTGTCATCAGCCAACGGAGAATCCCGGCCAGGAGATTTGGCCTGTCCTTGAATACTGTCACAACAGAATTCATATCAACCCGGGGCAGCACCGTAGTGCAGTGGGTTAGCACTGCGGCCTCACAGCGCCGAGTTCCCAGGTTCGATCCTGGCTCTGGGTCACTGCCAATGTGGAGTTTGCACATTCTCCCTGTGTTTGCGTGAGTTTCGCCCCCAGAATCCAAAAATGTGCAAGCAAGGTGGATTGGCCATGCTAAATTGCCCCTTAATTGGTAAAACTGAATTGGGTACTCTAAATTTTTTTTTTTTAAAGAATTCATATCAACCCTGACCTAGGTCAGCTGAATATTTCACTTCGCACAGAGGTTGAAAGAGAGACTCTGAAAGATGTTGAGTATTTCCCATACCATAACAACTACCTCTCTCAAAAGACCACCATTGATGAAGAGGCCTAACATCAGATTAGCTGTCAACTCAGCCGTCTAAAAACTATGGCAGTGAATGTTTGACAACAAAGATCTCTGCAAGTCAACAGCAGTCTTAGCATACAGAAATTCCACTAACAATGTCTCCACCATATCCTTTACATTCAGTGGAAGGACCATCAAACAAATCAACCAAGGTCAGCACATCTTCCCTTAGATACGGGGCCAAACATTGCTCATAATATTCCAAATGGGGTTTGACCAGAGCCTTATCCTGCCTCAGCAGTACATCCCTGCTCTTGTATTCTAGCTCTCTCAACATGAACGCTAACATTGCATTTGTCTTCCTAACTGCCAACTGAACCTGCATGTTAACCTTAAGAGAAACCTAAACTAGGACTCCTAAGTTCCTTTGTGCTTCTGATCCTGAAGCCTTTTCCCATTTAGAAAATAGATTATACCTCTATTCTTCCTACCAAAGTGTATAACCTTACACTTTTCCACATTGTATTCCATCTGCCACGTCTTTGTCCACTCCCCTAGCCTGTCCAAGTCCTTCTGCAGTTTCCCTGCTTCCTCAACACTACCTGTCCCTCGACATATCTTTGTATCATCTGCAAACATAGCAACAATGCCCTCAGATCCTTCTTCCAGATTTATTCCCTTTATTCCCACTCTCTGCCTTCTGCCAGTCAGCCAATCCTCTATCTAAGCCCCCTTGCTCCTAACACCATGGGCTCTTATCTTATTTAGCAACGTCCTGTACAGCACCTTGTCAAAGGCCTTCTGGAAATCTAAATAAATTACGTCTACTGGTTCTCCTTTATCTAACTTTCTCATTAACTCCTCATAAAGTTCTAACAGATTTGTCAGGCACGACCCCCCTTGGTGTAGCCATGCTGACTCAGTTCTATTTTATCATGCACTTCTAAGTATTCCGCAATCTCATTCTTAATAATAGACTCTAAAATCTTACCAACAACCAAAGTCAGGCTAACTGGCTGTAAATTTCTATCTTCTGCCTCCCTCCCTTCTTAACCGGGGTGTGACATTGGCAATTTTCCAGTCCTCTTGGACTCTCACTGCCTCTAGTGATTCCTGAAACTGACTCCCTTGATGTTCTGGTATCCGACTGCATTGTGGCTCAGAAGTCAGAGCCTTTTTATCCAGTTTTCTGCCTGATCAGTCAGGCGCAGCAGTGATGTACAGGAGGCCTCCGAATACTGTTCACCTGTGAGACGCAAGGCTGTATCCCAAGGTGACTAGATTTTAAGACATTTCCCATTGCATTTTTCTAATGATAAATCAATCACTACAGCCCAAGGAGCTAATTCTATTTGATTAAATTATCAACTCAGATTGAATCTCGATTTAATAAGTAACGTGGAATTATACTCATTTGCGTTTTTATTAAAAATAATTGGTGGCATTTTGAAAGTACTTGGAAGCTTTCACACGATTAGCCTTTTTTTGTTATTTTTGTGAAACATCTGATTAATGTTATGTTTGCATTAGTTACTAGAATGATACATCACTTTCCAGTTTGAGCCTTTGGCTGTAATACATATTGCAATGATAGGAGCTGTGATGAGAAGTAGAACTTTGAATTTAGTGTTGGTTCGCAAACCTATCCTTTGAATTATTGCGAATGACTCATGCTTTAGGCATGACATGAAAGTCTTGATTCTACTTTGGCGGCAGCCTCCGCTTCGCCGGCAGCGCACTCACGCCCGGGGATTTCCCAACGACGTGGGGGCGCGCACAGTGGGAATTCCCATTGGCTCGCTGCCGGGACGGAGAATCCTGCTGCCAGCGGGGTCGCACAGCACCAGATATTTTCCAGCCATTCCCACCAGAAGGGTCTTCCAGTCCTGCAAACAGTGAATCCCCACGCAGATTCCCCGGCAGCAGGGGCCGCAGGCCAACGGCGTGCCGCCTCCGCCACCGCGAAACACGCCTCGGGGGGGGCCGCGGAAGATCCCATCCTGAGTCTTCAGCATGGTCTAATAAACTTCATACCCTCATCAGCGATCCCACTCCTCCATCCAGTCGTTTTCCCAAGCTGAATCAGGCTGTTTGTAACCTCAAGGTCACAAGAAATAGAAGCAGGAGTAGGCCACCAGGCCCTTCAAGCCTGCCCTGTCATTCAATATGATCTATTCCGGCCTCAACTCATTTTCTGTGCCATTTCCCCATGAACCTGTATTCCTCGATCAAATATTTATCCACCTCCACTTCAAATAGTTCTAATGATCCAGCCTCAACCACCCTCCGGGGCAGAGAATTCCAGAGGCTCGCCATCTTCTGCGAGAAGAAATTTCTATACTCTTCAGTTTTAAATGACCTGCCCTTTTTCTTGTAGCTCTGTCCCCTTGTTCGAGACCTTCCCATTGTGAAAACATCTCACCATCTACCCTATCAAGTCCCCTCAGGGTCCTATACATTTGAATTGGGTCACCCCTCACTCGTCTAAACTCCAAGGAATACAGACACAGACTAGTCTCTCTTGATAGAATAACTCTCTCGTCCCAGGAATTAGCCTGGTGAATCTCCTTTGGACTGCCTCCAATGTTACTATGTCCTTTTTTAGGTAAGGGGACTGTGGTAGTCACCACTAGTAGTATATTATATGTATTATGGCACTGCCCGTATATTAGAGGTACATGGGTAAATCCCTGCCTGCTGGCTCCGCCCAGTAGGCGGCTTATAAATGTGCTCTTCTGTGCTGCAGCCATTCTGGTTCCAGCTACAGGAGGCACAACATCTTGCTCAATAAAGCCTCGATTGTTCCACTATTCTCGTCTTCGTGGTGATTGATAGTGCATCAATTTATTGAGCAAGATTTTTTAAACGATGGATCTCCGCATCAAGCCTGACCACCTGCAGCTGAGCCCTCACGCAGCCAACGCTACGACCGCCTTTGACCACTGGCTAGCCTGCTTCGAAAGCTACCTCAGGACAGCCGCTGAAGAACTCTCGGACTCGCAGAAGCTCCAAGTCCTCTATTCACAGGTGGGCCTTGACATTTTTCCACTCAGCCGGGATGCGCCCACTTACTCCGAAGCGATGGAGCTCCTGAAGGGACATTACATTCAACCAATAAATCAAGTATACGTCAGGCACCTCCTGGCCACGAGACAGCAACTCCCCGGGGAGTCTCTGGACGATTTCTGATGTGCCCTGCACATCCTAAGTGGGAACTGTGACTGCCAGGCAGATTCGGCAGTCCAGCACACAGAACTTTTAATTAGAGACGCTTACGTCACGAGCGTGAAGTCTGCATACGTCCGCCAGCGGCTACTGGAAGGGGGTATGCTCGATGTTGCGGGAACTAGACAGCTTGCTAATTCGTTAGAAGTGGCCTCCCGTAACATTCAGACCTACGCCCCGAACCACGCGGCACCCTTGTGGGCATCGTGGGCCCCACCAGCTGCCGACACTAGCTCACCGCAAGCCTGCGCCGCGCGGCAGCCAGCCAACTCAGGGGGGCTCAAGTGTTATTTTTGCGGGCAAAGCAAACACCCCAGGCAGCGCTGCCCGGTGCAGAGCGCGACCTGCAAGGGTGTGGGAAGAAAGGACACTTTGCTTCTGTTTGTCAGGCCCGGTCAGTCGCCACTGTTTCCAGGCCTGGCGTTCCTACACCCCCCCACGTGCTACCCAGGGGCGCCGCCATTTTCCCCTTCGCAAGCCATGTGCGGCCCATGTGTGCCGCCATCTTCCTCACCGCAAGCCACATGCGGCTCGTGGGCGCCGCCATCTTTGATGCCGCCCGCCATGTGCGCCCCATGGGCGCCGCCACCTTCGGTGCCATTTTGGACGGCGTCTCAGGACCCCCGCTCATCTGGCCAATCATCGACTGCCGCTATCTCCGCCACCGTTGGCCAGCACGGGACTTCCCAGCATCTGCCGCAGCTCGCCTCTATCACCTTGGATCAGTCCCGGCCCCGCAACCTCGCGACCGCGACGACGACGGTGAAGATCGATGGGCACGAGACGACCTGCCTTTTTGACTATGGGAGCACAGAGAACTTCATCCACCCCACTACGGTAAGGCGCTGCTCCCACCCGATACACCCCGTCACCCAGAAAATCTCCCTGGCCTCCGGATCCCATTCCGTGGAAATCCGGGGGTACTGCATCGCGACCCTCACCGTCCAAGGCGTAGAGTTTAGCAACTTCCGGCTCTACGTCCTCCCCAACCTCTGCGCTGCCTTGTTACTCGGCCTGGATTTTCAGTGCCATCTCCAAAGCCTAACTTTAAAATTCGGCGGACCCCTACCCCCCCTCACCGTCTGCGACCTCACGACCCTTAACGTCGATCCACCTTCCCTGTTTGCGAACCTCACCCCGGATTGCAAACCCGTCGCCACCAGGAGCAGAAGGTACAGTGCCCAGGACAGGACCTTCATCAGGTCGGAGATCCAACGGCTTCTGTGGGAAGGGGTCATTGAGGCCAGCAAAGCCCCTGGAGAGCTCAAGTGGTGGTAGTGAAAACTGGGGAGAAGCACAGGATGGTCATTGACTACAGTCAGACAATCACTCGGTACATGCAGCTCGACACGTACCCGCTCCCACGCATATCTGGCATGATCAATCAATTGCGCAGTATCGAGTCTTTTCCACAGTGGAATTGAAGTCCGCCTACCACCAGCTCCCCATCTGCCTGGAGGAACACTGCGTTCGAAGCAGATGGCCGCCACTATCACTTCCTTAGGGTTCCCTTCGGCGTCACTAATGGGATCTCGGTCTTCCAGCGAGAGATGGACCGAATGGTTGACCGGTACGGGCTGCGGCCCACCTTCCCGTTCCTAGGTAATGTCACCATCTGTGGCCACGATCAGCAGGACCATGACGCTAACCTCTAAAAATTCCTCCAGACCACCAAACTCCTTAATCTCACATACAATAAGGAGAAATGCATGTTCCGCACCAACCGCTTAGCCATTCTTGGCTATGTCGTAGAAAATGGAGTCCTAGGGCCCGACCCCGACGGCATGCTCCCCCTCCTGGAGCTCCCTCTCCCCCACTGCCCCAAGGCCCTGAAACAATGCCTGGGGTTTTTCTCCTACTTCGCCCAGTGGGTCCCTAATTATGCGGACGAGGCCCGCCCACTCATTCAGTCCACAGTTTTTCCCCTGGTGGCTGAGGCCCGCCAGGCCTTCAACCGCATCAAGGCAGACATCGCCAAGGCCGCGATGCACGCGGTCGACAAGTCCCTCCCCTTTCAGATGGAGAGCGATGCATCGGACGTAGCTCTGGCCGCCACCCTCAACCAGGCAGGCAGGCCTGTGGCCTTCTTTTCCCTTACCCTCCATGCCTCTGAAATTCGGCACTCCTCTGTCGAAAAGGAGGCCCAAGCCATTGTGGAAGCTGTGCGACATTGGAGGCATTACCTGGCCAGCAGGAGATTCACTCTCCTCACTGAGCAACGGTTGGTTGCCTTCATGTTTAATAATACACAGCGGGGCAAGATCAAAAATGACAAGATCTTGAGGTGGAGGATCGAGTTCTCCACCTATAATTACGAGATTTTGTATCGCCTGGGGAAGCTCAACGAGCCCCCTGATCCCCTACCGCGCGGTATTTGTGCCAGCGCACATGACCTCTGCCACCCGGGGGTCACCCAGTTCTTCCATTTCATCAAGGCCCACAACCTGCCCTACTCCATTGAGGAGGTCAGGACCATCACCAGAGACTGCCAAGCCGCACTTCTACCGGCCAGATAGAGCGCAGCTGGTGAAGGCCTCCTGCCCCTTTGAATGCCTCAGCATGGACTTCAAAGGGCACCTAATTTCTGAACGTGATTGATGAGTACTCCCGGTTCCCTTTTGCCATCCCATGCCCCGAAATGACTTCTGCCACAGTATTCAAAGTCCTGCACAGCATCTTCACTCTGTTCGGTTTCCCCACCTATATCCACAGCGATTGGGGATCCTCTTTCATGGGCGATGAGCTGCGTCAGTTCCTGCTCAGCAAGGGCATTGCCTCGAGCAGGGCGACCAGCTACAACCCCCGGGGAAACGGGCAGGTGGAGAGGGAGAACGGGACGGTCTGGAAGGCCGTCCTGCTGGCCCTGTGGTCTAAAAATCTCCCGGTCTCCTGCTGGCAGGAGGTCCTCCCCAACGTGCTCCACTCCATCCGTTCGCTCCTCTGCACCGTGATTAACGAGACCACTCACGAACGTGTGTTTGCCTTCCCCAGGACGTCCACCTCCGAGGTCTCGCTCCCAACATGGCTGACAGTTCCTGGATCCGTCCTCCTCTGGAAGCATGTGCGGACCCATAAGTCGGAACCCTTGTCGAAAAAGTCCACCTCTTACATGCTAACCCGCAGTACGCCTAAGTGGCATACTCCGACCGGTGCCAAGACACAGTCTCCCTCTGGGACCTGGCACCAGCGGGATCTCCACCCACGATCCCTGACCTGACACCACCCCCCCCACCCCCTCGGCTGCCTCATTCACCCTTGCACCACTCACCCTCCCTCCAGCGAACCTCACCGCAGCACCCACTCCAGCAGGATCCGTCCTCCCACTGGTTCCACTCAGGGGTGACGAAGACGAGGACATCACGCTCCCGGAGTCGCAGGTGACCAAGTTGGCGCCCACATCACCACAGGTTAACCCCGCTGAGCGATTATCACTGGGTCATCCTGAGCTTGTGAAAGGTGCTACAACAGTCTTTCATTTTTCTTTGCTTTGGAGATTTTAACAGTGCAACTTCATGAGTAAATCTTTTGCATTTATTATTTATCAATTAGTGCTGGCAAGAACACACTAAAGTCATTTTTTGCCACATTAGCAGAATGTCATAGAACATAGAACATAGAAAATACAGCACAGAACAGGCCCTTCGGCCCACGATGTTGTGCCGAACCTTTGTCCTAGATTAATCATAGATTATCATTGAATTTACAGTGCAGAAGGAGGCCATTCGGCCCTTTGAGTCTGCACCGGCTCTTGGAAAGAGCACCATACCCAAACTCAACACCTCCACCCAACACCAAGGGCAATTTGGACATTAAGGGCAATTTATAATTGGCCAATTCACCTAACCCGCACATCTTTGGACTGTGGGAGGAAACCGGAGCACCCGGAGGAAACCCACGCAGACACGGGGAGGACGTGCAGACTCCGCACAGACAATGACCCAAGCCGGAATCGAACCTGGGACCATGGAGCTGTGAAGCAATTGCGCTATCCACAATGCTACCGTGCTGCCCTTAAGAACAAATAAATCTACACTATATCATTTTACTGTCATCCATGTACCTATCCAATAGCTGCTTGAAGGTCCCTAATGTTTCCGACTCAACTACTTCCACAGGCAGTGCATTCCATGCCCCCACTACTCTCTGGGTAAAGAACCTACCTCTGATATCCCTCCTATATCTTCCACCTTTCACCTTAAATTTATGTCCCCTTGTAATGGTGTGTTCCACCCGGGGAAAAAGTCTCTGACTGTCTACTCTATCTATTCCCCTGATCATCTTATAAACCTCTATCAGGTCGCCCCTCATCCTTCTCCGCTCTAATGAGAAAAGGCCTAGCACCCTCAACCTTTCCTCGTAAGACCTACTCTCCATTCCAGGCAACATCCTGGTAAATCTTCTTTGCACCTTTTCCAGAGCTTCCACATCCTTCCTAAAATGAGGCGACCAGAACTGTACACAGTACTCCAAATGTGGCCTTACCAAAGTTTTGTACAGCTGCATCATCACCTCACGGCTCTTAAATTCAATCCCTCTGTTAATGAACGCGAGCACACCATAGGCCTTCTTCACAGCTCTATCCACTTGAGTGGCAACTTTCAAAGATGTATGAACATAGACCCCAAGATCTCTCTGCTCCTCCACATTGCCAAGAACTCTACCGTTAACCCTATATTCCGCATTCATATTTGTCCTTCCAAAATGGACAACCTCACACTTTTCAGGGTTAAACTCCATCTGCCACTTCTCAGCCCAGCTCTGCATCCTATCTATGTCTCTTTGCAGCCGACAACAGCCCTCCTTACTATCCACAACTCCACCAATCTTCGTATCGTCTGCAAATTTACTGACCCACCCTTCAACTCCCTCATCCAAGTCATTAATGAAAATCACAAACAGCAGAGGACCCAGAACTGATCCCTGCGGTACGCCACTGGTAACTGGGATCCAGGCTGAATATTTGCCATCCACCACCACTCTCTGACTTCTATCGGTTAGCCAGTTCGTTATCCAACTGGCCACATTTCCCACTATCCCATGCCTCCTTACTTTCTGCATAAGCCTACCATGGGGAACTTTATCAAATGCCTTACTAAAATCCATGTACACTACATCCACTGCTTTACCTTCATCCACATGCTTGGTCACCTCCTCAAAGAATTCAATAAGATTTGTAAGGCAAGACCTACCCCTCACAAATCCGTGCTGACTATCCCTAATCAAGCAGTGTCTTTCCAGATGCTCAGAAATCCTATCCTTCAGTACCCTTTCCATTACTTTGCCTACCACCGAAGTAAGACTAACTGGCCTGTAATTCCCAGGGTTATCCCTAGTTCCTTTTTTGAACAGGGGCACGACATTCGCCACTCTCCAATCCCCTGGTACCACCCCTGTTGACAGTGAGGACGAAAAGATCATTGCCAACGGCTCTGCAATTTCATCTCTTGCTTCCCATAGAATCCTTGGATATATCC
The DNA here is from genome assembly GCF_047496885.1 of Scyliorhinus torazame. NCBI lineage: Eukaryota > Metazoa > Chordata > Chondrichthyes > Carcharhiniformes > Scyliorhinidae > Scyliorhinus > Scyliorhinus torazame. The sequence continues at coordinate 65,047,331 of NC_092723.1, read as the reverse complement.
CGTCAGGCCCGGGGGACTTGTCTATCCTCAAGTTTTTCAAAATGCCCAACACATCTTCCTTCCTGACAAGTATTTCCTCGAGCTTACCAATCTGTTTCACACTGTCCTCGCCAACAATATCGCCCCTCTCATTTGTAAATACAGAAGAAAAATACTCATTCAAGACCTCTCCTATCTCTTCAGACTCAATACACAATCTCCCGCTACTGTCCTTGATCGGACCTACCCTCGCTCTAGTCATTCTCATATTTCTCACATATGTGTAAAAGGCCTTGGGGTTTTCCTTGATCCTACCCGCCAAAGATTGTTCATGCCCTCTCTTACCTCTCCTAATCCCTTTCTTCAGTTCCCTCCTGGCTATCTTGTATCCCTCCAATGCCCTGTCTGAACCTTGTTTCCTCAGCCTTACATAAGTCACCTTTTTCCTTTTAACAAGACATTCAACCTCTCTTGTCAACCATGGTTCCCTCACTCGACCATCTCTTCCCTGCCTGACAGGGACATACATATCAAGGACACGTAGCACCTGTTCCTTGAACAAGTTCCACATTTCACTTGTGTCCTTCCCTGCCAGCCTATGTTCCCAACTTATGCACTTCAATTCTTGTCTGACAACATCGTATTTACCCTTCCCCCAATTGTAAACCTTGCCCTGTTGCACGTACCTATCCCTCTCCATTACTAAAGTGAAATGTCAGTGCAAAGCTTACACACAGATCAACTTTTGTGCCATATAATGATAGTGCATTCATCACTCCAGCCAGATAGACAGAGTTTTAATCAGTAAGGGAATCAAGGGTTATGGGGATAAGGAGGGAAAGTATAATTGAGGATTATCAGATCAAATCAGTCATGATCCCCTGAATGGCGGAGCAGACTTGATGGGACGAATAGCCTACTTCTGCTCCCACGTCTTATGGCCTGATGGTCGAATTGCCTTGTTGGCGAGAGGATCCTCTCACTCAGAATTGCTCAACTCTTCCAGCTGCATCTGATATTTGTCAATCATTATGAAACTGAAGTTTTTAAATAATATGACCATAGTTAAGTGGAATCTACAAACTCCTAAACTACCTTCCTGATGCACTATCAATTACGACGAGACGAGAGTAGAGTGTAATCGAGGCTTTATTATGCAGAAATGTGTAGCCTCCCGCAGCTGCTGCCGAAATGGCTGCAGCTCGGAGAGCCCACACATTTATACTCCGCCTACTGGGCGGAGCCAGCAGGCAGGGAGCTACACCCGTACCTGTAGTACAGGGGCCTTACCGCAATACCCCTCCCATGCGGCATATACAATACAACAGTGGTGACTACCATACTTCCATTGATAAATAAACGTGGGGAATATATCACGAATGATTAGCCAGAGTGCACTGGTGCCTTCATATCAACAACTAGAAATATGCCATCTTGACACTGAGTGAGTTAGCAGATTTCTTACACGTGATCAGCCTGACATGGACTGGGTTTTCCAGGCAATATGGAGGTGGGGTCGTAAGCAGAGCGGCAGGGTAAAGACCATAAGATTTAGGAGCAAAAATAGGCCTTTTGGCTGATCTAGTCTGGTCCACTATTCAATGAGATCAACAGGGGTATCGTGCCTGTGTATCACATCAGGGTAGCCACACCCCAATCCACGCTTCAGGGGGACCTTTCCTGGGAACCGGGGCTGGGCTTATCTGGTCCACAGAGGTGGTCAGCCAATTAGTCCAAGTAAGGCCCCATTTAGAAACAGTGGGTGGGATTTTCCAGCTGTTCCTGCTGCAGGATATTCCTGGCCTGCTGATGGTGACACCCCCCCCCCTCCCCCACCCCACAACGCTCCTCTGCCACAGGTTCCTTGGTGGTGGAGAATGTGAACAATGAGAAACCCTGTTGGCAGCAGCAGGACTGAAAGATCTTGTCACCAGCCAATGGTGGGCTGCCTCCGCAAAACACGCTGCGGAAGGGGGGTAGGGTGGGAAAACTCACACAGTGTTTGAGATGATGCTGATATAACATCAGAATGACTTCGACCCACCACCATGTCACGAGCTCAGCCAAGGTGGTTGGCCAGAGGGTGAATGGAGCTGGAGGTCATATGCCCAAATGACGGCACTGCGGGAATGATAAGCTACAACCCCAGCTATGAATAGCCCTGTGGAGGTGTTGCCCCCACAATCCAATAGTCCGACTGTCTTCAGGTCTCTTTCATTTGTAACTCCAATGCTGGCAGCTAAGGCAGTCTCCGTGCTGAGGAGTCCTCACGCTCACCTGCCTGCCTCAGAAGCACCCATCTCACCAGGCTGATATCATGGCCAGCTCTCTGGTTGGTTGTGCAGCATTAGCCAATGAAGAAGGCACCTCCCAGAATGCTGCAGCCTCCAATAGGCCACTGTTGGCAAGGAGCCTACATATGGGGCCAGAATCTGTTGTTTGATGCCCACAGGAAAACACAGCCCTTCATTTCTGGTTGCAATTCTAGAGTCTCCTACAGCTCCTCCCATGACTGATGACAATGGGGAGGTGGTGGACTGGTGTAGGGTGATACCTTACAGAAACTCATACAATTCTCTTACCTGCTGCTGAATGATGCTGTCCAGTGTTCCAGTCACCTGATTTAAAATGGTGGACAGTTGAGGACAAAAGTTCCCCACTGGTGCAAACCCTCAAGCTATTTCCCGTTGATTGTTTAGGCCAATGGGGAATGCGATGATAAAAGAAGTACTGGAAACCTGCTGAATGCAGCTGTGGACGTCAGGCTGGGGCACCTTACCTGAAGCAGGAGCCAGTGGTGAAGAAGGTAAGGGCTATGTACGGGTGCACTGCTCTCCAAATAGATCCTGCGTCGCTTCCTCTGAGCATCTCTCCTCACCTGCTGTCTTCTGATAGGTGTTGCTGCTGCTCCCCTAGCTCCGACTCTTTATCGATCCGAAACAAGAGCAAAAAATGTGGCACTAAAAAGTCCAGGAAGTTCAAGGGCAAGAAATAGTGAGAAAGAAATGACTCAGAAACTGGAAAGACAGGATTGTCTGGGTGACTGGAAGCCTCCTTATGGACACCTCCAGTGGTTCAAAAACAATAATCCCACCACGTTTTACTGAAAGATTGGGTTTTGAGCAGGTGTGGGCTTGAAGTACGGTGCTCTTTCCAAGGGCCGGTGCAGACGCGATGGGCCAAATGGCCTACTTCTGCACTGTAAATTCTATGATCATTTGCAACGTCTCTGTACATGAGCAGAGATTTTTTTCCTTGGCTGTCTTTTAGATTAATTATGTCCACTTTCTGTACTTGTTAACCATGCATAATGACCAGTTAACTCCTGCAGTTACAAAAATGGAAAAATCGCCCAGATGTAACATTCAGTTGTCCAAAATGGCCTGGGGAATGTTAATCCCAACTGGAAAAAAAAAAATCACACAACTGTAATTTGTCCAATTTGACAGCTATCTACGCAAGGGCAGCTTTGAGGAGGCTGCAAGTCCTTTTTTCATTCAATCCATCTGAATTAGCTTAGTCTTTATCCGGAAACCTTGAAAGCAAAATATAGATATAGTTCACAGAGGCAGACTTTTAATACCGAGGGTGCACTGCATCAGATATTAGATTAAAGTCCAACAGGTTTGTTTCGATGTCACTAGCTTTCGGAGCGCTGTTCCTTCCTCAGGTGAATGAAGAGGAGCAGCGCTCCGAAAGCTAGTGACATCGAAACAAACCTGTTGGACTTTAACCTGGTGTTGTAAGACTTCGTACTGTGCTCACCCCAGTCCAACGCCGGCATCTCCACATCATCAGATATTAGAGCACAGGCAGCTGGATGGTATGCGGGGGGGCGGGGAGCGGGGGGGGGGGGGTTGCTGTAACACAGGTAGGCTAAATCAGGTGGGGGGTGGTGAGTATTATCCATCCCACTGATTCGGGAAGAATAATTCAGGGAATTAATTTTAATAAGGACATGGGAGTCCACACCAAGTTAAATAAGAGCAAAGACAAGCATTCCCACCCCATAGGTCCCATGCGGGATGTTATGTTCCTCCCCGCCAGTCCGAAGACCCCCTCGATGAGCGGTGAGGAGGAGCAGGACGAGGACCTCGGAGTCTCTTCAGCTCTGCAAAGTCCTCATGGAGTTGATGAGCCAGATCAGTTGGCTTATACATAGCTGGTGAATGCCCTCGGCGGCAGGAACGACTTGGCGAATGATCGTCAGGAGGCGGCTGAACTATGAAGTCGGCATTCGAGAACTCAGATGTCTGCATCTCCATTTTGACAGTTGGTTGGCGGGCCCCCCCGCTCGATTCTCCGGCCCGGATGGGCCGAAGTCCCGCCGCTAAAATGCCTGTCCCGCTGGCGTAGATTAAACCACCTACCTTACTGGCGGGACAAGGCGGCGCGGGCGGGCTCCGGGGTCCTGGGGGGGGTGCGGGGCAATCTGGCCCCGGGGGGGTGCCCCCACGGTGGCCTGGCCCGGGGGCACTCTTTCCCTTCCGCCTTCGCCACGGTCTCCACCATGGCGGAGGCAGAAGAGACTCCCTCCACTGCGCATGCGTGGGAAACTGTCAGCGGCCGCTGACACTCCCGCGCATGCGCCGCCCGGAGATGTCATTTCCGTGCCAGCTGGCGGGGCACCAAAGGCCTTTTCCGCCAGCTGGCGGGGCAGAAATTCGTCCGGCGCCGACCTAGCCCCTTAAGGTTGGGGCTCGGCCCCCAAAGATGCGGAGCATTCCGCACCTTTGGGGCGGCGCGATGCCCGACTGATTTGCACTGTTTTGGGCGCCAGTCGGCGGACATCGCGCCGTTTCCGGAGAATTTCGCCCCTGGTGTAGGCCATCTCGGTCTGCCCTGTACCCCAATTCTCCCGCCCCCCCCAAAAACTGTCCCGGCATGAGTAGCACCGCCCGCCTCGGAGAATGGCGGAGCCCGGTGCGACTCAATGGGTGCCGGGGCCGCCCGAATTCTCCGACCCACAATGGGTCGAAGTCCCGCCCGTCTGTAGCCGGTCCCGCCGGCGTAAATTACAGTAGGTCCCTTACCGGCGGGACCTGGCGGCGCGAGCGGGCTCCGGGATTCCTGGGGGGTCGCGGAGGGATCTGGCCCCGGGAGATGCCTCCACGGTGGCCTGGCCCACGATTGGGGCCCACCGATCCGCGGGCGGACCTGTGCCGTGGGAGCACCCTATTCCTCCGCATCGGCCGCTGTGGTCCTCCGCGATGGCCAATGCGGAGACGAACCCACCCGCGCATGCACGGGGATGACGCAATGACACGCTTGCGTGATCCCGCGCATGCGCCGACTCGTGCCGGCCAGCGGAGGCCCTTCGGCGCCAGTTGGCTCGGCACCAAGCCCCTATCCCGCCGGCCGGCAGGGTGCCAACCACTCCATGGCAGGCCTAGCCTCTGAAGGTGTGGAGGATTCTGCACCTTTGGGGCAGCCCGACGCCGGAGTGATTCACGCGACACCATCCCGCTGGGAACCCCGCCCCGCCGGGTACGGGAGAATCCCGCCCCATTTCTTTCTCGTAAAACAGGCACTTTGCGCGGCGCAAGCGGACCCCATATTCAGCAAAACCGTTCAACACTGCCTTGAGGTTCTGCAAATGTTCTTGTTCCATGGCTCCTGTGACCAATACATCGTCTAAGTAAACTGCAACACGTGGCAATCCACACCGGGTGTTCTCCATGACATGCTGGAAGATTCTGAATGCTGAGGATGGAAGCCGGGTGCACTTCTCGAGTCTCTTGTGTGTTTTAAGCGTGACGTACATCCATGAGGATTTATTGAGCTTCAGCTGTTGATAAGCATTACTCATATCCAATTTTGTGAATGTACTGCCACTGGCCAATGTTGTATATGAATCCTCGATGCGAGGTAAAGGGTAACGGTCTTGAACCCGTGCTCAATGTCAAGTCTCTGCAGAGGAGGACGGACTTATCCGGCTTTATGATGGGGACCACCGGCGCAACCCAATAAATGAAGCGCACAGGCCGAATAATGCCCAAACTTTACAAATGTCAAAGTTTGGTCTCAACCTTCTCCACTATAGCGTAGGGAACTGGGTTGGCACAAAAAATATCAGGGCTGGGCCTCCACGTCCACCTGGATGTGAGCCACGGCTCCTTCAATGGTACCCAAACCAGGCTGGAACACCTCCAGGAATTTGCTCAGTACCATACACAGAGTACCTGACCCCACTTGGAAGATATGCTGTCAATCCTACTGCAGCTGGTGTAGCCAATCGTGGCCCAAAAGGCCAGGGCTGTTTCCCTGCACAGCAATTAGGGGAAGGGCACTGGCTTGTGCCCATAATCCACTGGAGTGAGGGCAGACCCCACGATATTTAGCCATTGCCCTGTATAAGTGGCCAAAAGAACCAACGTGTCAGCCAATGATAAAGTATGCACTCTTTGTTTGGGAGGTCAAAAGTTCTCTGCACCACAACAAAAATGGCAGTTCCCGTATCCAGCTCCATTTGGAGCATATGGCCATTCACTTGTATCGGAACGCGAATAGGGCCCACACGGGGCACTGCCAAACAGTTCAGCTGCATCTCAGTCTCATCCTTGGCCTCTTCCGCATCATCCAGATGCAAAGCCCGGCTCCAGGGCTGATGACTACCTCGACCCGGGGGCCTAAAGCACTGTCATTCCTGCTGCCAGCGGGTACGCCTAGACCACCTAGTCCACATGTAGCACACGGACCAGAATTGCCTTCAGTTGAGTCCAGGGATGTCTCATGTCTGGACAACCGGCTCTCCCGCAGAAGCCAGAGTCGCAGCGACTTTTGGTCCGGGCTGCGGGGATGCCACATGAGGGGTGATGCCCCAAAATATTCACCTCCATCCCTCGTATCTCTTGGATGACGCATTCAGTGCTTTCTTGGGATAGAGAAATCTCAAGCACCTGCTGAAAGGTTAGGGAGCCTTCACCCAAAAGCTTTTTCTGAGTTTCCATATTATTGATACCGCAGACCAAGCGACTGCGGAGCATATCGGACACAGCAGTTCCATACTAACAAAACTCGGTTATCATCCGTAGTTGAGATACAATCTCGGTGACGGACTCACTGGTGGACCGCTCCGCTGTATTAAACCGATATCTTTAAATGATTATGACGGTGTTGGGTTAAAGTGTTGTTCCACCAGTGTCACGAGCCAGTTGAATGTTCACGTGTCAGGTGTTGCTGGCTACGTGAGACTCCAGATCACCCCGAATGTATGCGATCCACAGGCTGTCAACAGTATGACCGACTGCCATTTCTTCTCCATGATACTGTTGACCTGGAAGAAATAGCACATTCGTTCAGTGCATTGGTTCCAGTCTTCAACACTGTCATCAAACGCATCTAACCACCCAAACAGAGGGATGTCGAATCAAAGAAATCCAAACCTTGGCCCAGAAAATCAGGGAGGTGGCTCAGCTGAATAGGGCGCAGCGTCGACAGCAAACCAGTTTACTCCTCATCGCCAGTTTAATGAGGACACAGGGAGTCCACACCGAGTAAAAATAAGAACACAATTTTATTTACCAACAATATAATATGTACTTCCTGGTAAACCCATACCGGGTTCCTGCTTGGTCGTTGCCTTACTGGCTGACCTTATATACATTGGGTAATTGAGATACCCCGTCCCTCGTGGGGGAGCTCATACTCTGCAAGGGGGCATGGGGAAGACAAGCATTCACACTTCGTAGGTCCCGTGCGGGATATTACATTCATTCTCTTCAAAATGGGGGGAAAAGTCCAAAGACCAAATAATAAATATTTGAATTTATTAAAATGAAAATGCCATTGGAAGGCTCTTTAAAATAGATGATCTTTTTATTTGTTTTCAGGCATTTAAATGTCAGACCAGTTACGTGGGCCTCCCACTGCTGTCAAATTGAGCAGCTAATTCAGGGACACTAGTCATAACATTTAATTTAATATACTTGTCTCCGCATTCACAGGAGATCGATTAGCTTCGGCCTACAAAAGCTCCTAAAGACAAACAAGGGCAACAACAAGGAAGGAACTGTAACACAACAGGAGACAAACAGGCTTAGAAATTCGGTTTTTCGGAATTATAATAGCCAATATAGTGGGTAATAATAATTTTTATTAGTGTCACAAGTCGACTTACATTAACACTGCAATGAAGTTACTGTGAAAATCCCCTATCGCCACACTACGGCGCCTGTTCGGGTACAGAATTCAGAATGTCCAATTCACCTAAGAAGCACGTCTTTCGGGATTTGTGGGAGGAAACCGGACCACCCGGAGGAAACTCACGTAGACGCAGGGAGAACGTGCAAACGCCGCACAGTAACTCAAGCCGGGAATCGAACCCGGACACTGGCTCTGTGAAGGAACAATGCCAACCATTGTGCTACAGTGCCACCCATATGCTACCATGCCATCCATGGAATGGGTAGAATGAGGCAGCTCAGGTACTTTTGGTATGGGTAAAAAAACAGGCGCGGGATTCTCCGACCCCCCCGCCGGGTCAGAGAATCGCCGGGGGTTGGCGTGAATCCCGCCCCCACCGTCCTCCAAATTCCCAAGCCCCCCAAAATTGGCCCAGCATGAGGCGCGCCGCCCGCCTCAGAGAATGGCGGGGACCGGCGCAACTCAATGGGCCGTGGGGCTGCCCGAATTCTCCGGCCCGCGATGGGCCGAAGTCCCGCCCATTTTATGCCAGCCCCGCCGGCGTAAATTGGAGTAGGTCCTTACCGGCGGAACCTGGAGGCAGGGGCGGCCTTCGGGGTTCTTGGAGGGGCGCGGGGAGTTCTGGCTCCGGGAGATGACCCCACAGTGGCCTGGCCCGCGATCGGGACCCACTGATCCGCGGGCGGGCCTGTGCCGTGGGGCACTCTATTCTTCCGCACCGGCGGCTGTAGCAGCCCACCATTGCCAGTGCGGAAACGACGCCCTCTGCGCATGTGCTGGGATGACGCCAGCACACGCTGGTGCTCCCGCGCATGCGCCAACTCGCGTCGGCTGGCAGAGCCCCTTCGGCGCCGGTTGGTGTGGCGCCAAGCCTTTCCCTCCAGCCGGCAGGGCGGGCCTAGCCCCTGAAGGTGCGGAGGATTCCGCACCTTTGGGGCGGCCCGACGCCGAAATGGTTCACGCCACTCCTCGGCGCCAGGAACCCCCGCCCGCCGGGTAGGGGAGAATCCCGTCCCAGGTATCCTGAAGGAGAATAACACCCATCTGAGGCCCACAGTGAAAAGTTGACTTATGAACCCAGTCGGCATCTGCCCTGGCTGCACACTGTTAAAAAAAAACACAGGTTTACCTGCTGTCCACTGTATTAAAGATCCAGTCCTGCTGCCACCAAAAAAGTAAGTTTATTTGAATGTGAACTTGAGATGCAGGAGTTCTCTTCCCCAGCCCCAGATGAAAACTAGCAACAACCTGTCATGATATTCAGGTAAACATCGTAGCACCAACATACATACAGACTGATGGACAGATACGACACTTCCTGGGCACTCGAGCAGGAGACGGCTCAGGGCACAGAGCTCGTTACAAGCCACTCAGACATCCACCATGTGCTGAGTGCCACTGCAAGATAGAATTAGGAATAGGTCCACAGAATCAAGGGTCATGATCGAACCTCAGTAAACAGTTTACCAGTGTAAATAGATGTTTGAAATAAAACTGCGATGTACCATTCGCAACCGTGTTGGTTCATCTGTGTAGCAGAGTATCAAACACTTCATAGTACCAGGAGTGAATTTGGTACCTACCTACAAATCTTCCGGAATCTGCCATCCTGCACCATGGACACCGTCAACACACCGCAGCCGCTGCAAGTCGCTGGGAACCTCGGCGTAAATTGGAAGTTGTTCAAACAGCACTTCCAGCTCTTTCTGGAAGCCAACGAAAAGGAAAGCGCCTCGGACACCAGAAAGATCGCCATCCTCCTCACCACGGCAGGTCAACACGCCGTCCATGTCTACAACTCCCTGGTGTTCGCGGAAGGCGAGGACAAGACCAAATACAAAACGGTCCTTCTCAAGCTAGACCAGCACTTCAACGTCGAGGTCAACGAGAGCTTCGAGAGGTATCTCTCCCAGCAGCGTCTGCAAGGTAAGGATGAGCCCTTTCAGTCATTCCTTACGCATCTCCGCATCCTCGCGCAGTCCTGCGGTTACGACACCACCTCCGATTCCATGATTCGGGACCAGATCGTTTTTGGGGTCACCTCAGGCACCCTCCGCCAGCAGCTCTTAAAAATAAAATGCCTCACCTTAGCCTCCGCAATCGAAGCCTGTGTCCTGCACGAAAACGCGACCAGCCGCTATACCCAATTTCAGGTGGCCAAATCGGCGCGGCAGTGGTTCTACGCGGCCGGATCGGCGAGGCAGGCGTCCTACGAGGCCGAACGGGTCCAGGCGATCAAGTTCCTCCCGGCCCGCAGCCCGGACGAGGGCGGCCATTCTGCGCGCTTTTCGAGGCCTCCCCCGCTTGTGCGCGCCAAAAACTACGGCAACACTGAGGGACGTGATGTGCAGGCACGCTCGACGCAAGCCTGAACTGCGCATGCGCAGTGGCGCAACGAACGCCATGACGTCACGACGTGCGGCAACTGTGGAGCTGCACATTTAAAGCGGCAATGTCCCACAAGAACCCGACAATGCCTCCGCTGTGGCAACGTGGGCCACTACGCTGCCTGCTGTCGAGCAGCTCAACGTGTCAATGTTCCCCAACTCCGACAACCTCGCAGGGACGTGCGGACCATTCAGCCTCCTTATTACGCATCGTGCCCAGACGACATCCAGACCAGTGACACAGATGACCGGGACGCCTTCCGTGTTGCGGTCATTGATGGAAACCGAATGTCTCCAGCCAGGACCCACCAGCCCGTGCAAGTTAACACGATCAATCCGGGTGATGAATGGTGTGCCACCCTAACGGTGAACCCAAATTCATCGTCCACCTACTAGACTGGACTTATGAGACTGCTTGTATATTGAACTCATACTACCAATGTGTTAATATGTTTCTGTTCTTATCGTTACAGGAATTAGTTTTGTCGTACCACATTGTCCCGTTCTTTGTTTATGGTACAACCTCGTTGTTATGTAGCACCCGACATCGCCCTTTGTATATAGTTTAGCCCCATGTACATGCTGTAAATATTGCACACACACACATTTAGCTACACTCAGTACACACATATCTATTTATGACCACGTAGGCACATGTTCTTGTACAAAAAGGGGGATGTCATGATATTCAGGTAAACATCATAGCACATACATACATACATACTGATGGACAGATCAACGGACCAATCAACACACACAACACGACAGCCAATCACAGGCAAGAGCATACACAGTACAAAACAGGGAACACAACACTTCCTGGGCACTCGAGCAGGAGACAGCTCAGGGCACCGAGCTCGTTACAAGCCACTCAGACATCCACCATGTGCTGAGTGCCACTACAAGATAGAATTAGGAATAGGTCCACAGATTCAAGGGTTATGATCGAACCTCAATAAACAGTTTACCAGTGTAGATAGATGTTTGAAATAAAATTGCATTGTACCATTCGCAACCGTGTTGGTTCATCTGTGTAGCAGAGTACCCAACACTTCACAACCCACACCCTCCACCCAATCACTGCCTCACCCCATCCAGGTCGCTTTCTTACTCGGTGTCTCTCCACCATCACCATTCTCCATCGCAACAGTTTCCCTTTAAATAACATACCTGAGAGTTACTGCTGACGATGCAGTGACCCAAAAGTATAAAGTCCCCTTTACTAGTGAGCTGCCGGGAGATGCCCATCAGGAATTGGCACCTTGCCCATCTTATTTAAGTTAGGCCCAGAGACTTAACTCGGGTGTACCTCAGGCCTAACAGTTCAGGTATAGGGACTGTTCCCCATGGTCATTGGGCAAGTTTATATTTAGTCTGAAAATACAATACTTTGTCAGAAGCCATTAAAACAAATCTGGGAAAACTAACAATGTGGTCAGATATAATGAACCCATGAAGTATTATACTTCACATCTTACTCTGACCCACTCGCAAATTTCTGTGTAACTGAAAAGGAGAAGGCCAGTCAGATGCTTCATTGGTTTGCATCGTGTGACATGAGATCCAATCACACAGACTGCACCAAGGTTATAAAACAGTGATTCTGGCATCAAATCGTTTTAAATATCAATGGAAAAGCTTAACTCAGAGAAACAAACTATTTACAATGGACATTAGCAGCCCACACTCCAGATCCACCAGCAGACTGTTGAGAATTTAACTCCTGGTTGCTAATCAGTCAAGTAGCAGAATTCAGTTAGTGGAGCTCCTATTGCTAATTTCCATGTTCCAGTGACCCGGATTACCTTGTCTCCTAGACATGAAGAGAATTTTCCTCGCCTTGTGGCCTCTCGGACTCGGGGGTGCTGCTCTGTCTGTTCATCAATGTGTATGTCCGCCCCATTTCCACTTCCCGCTGTCCCGCCACCATCCAAGTTGCCCGGTTTGTAGCCTTGTTAGTAACCACACTCCAACTCACATGTCCTGGGCTTCTGCTCCTGTCCCCTGCTACTGCCATGCTCTCTCTCCCTTCATGGCATCTCGTTTTCCATCCAACCCCCCTCCTTACCCTGAAACCACTGCGAGCGGGGGAACATAGAATCGGAATGGAATGTACGGCTGACACTGAATTCTCTGCCGCATCAGGAACTCCGTTACCGGTGGCGGAGAATTCAATCCTGAGTGTTGCTGCTGAGGCTGAATAGCATGTGGTTCGCGTTCCTGATGGGATGCGCTCCTAGAGGGAGCGTTATTCGGAATGCGATTCAGGACATGCAAATGGCTCAGCACTCTGCCCATGTGAACTGAGAGCGATTCACATTCCTGATGGCATCTGATTTACTGGGGCCAGAATTAGCGCTGGAGAGCCTGACAAGCCGGAGTTGCTTATATGCACTCCATTCCCCACACACTCTCATTCCAGCCAAGAAAATGGCTCAAAGGAGACCTGCCCCCACATTATCAGAGACTGAGCTCGATCGACTGCTGGACACAGTGGAGGAGCGGAGGGTCACCTTCTTACCCAGGGCAGGCCAGAGACTAAAGCCTACCATTGTCAACAGGGCCTGGGAGGAGGTGACAGAGGTCATCAATGCTGCCAGTGTGACCAGCACGTGATGAATTACCTCCTTAGGGCAGCTCAGGTGAGTCACCACCTCTGTGCCCCTGGCATCACACCCATACCTCACTCCTCACATCACCTCCTATTCCCTTAGAGGTCAATGAAACTCACCTGCCTGCATCTCCCTTACATTCCACCCTCCACCAAACCCCAATACCTGTATTGTCCTCTTTGACCAGTTGCCATGCACACACATGCCACCCAGCTACGTATCCGCTGTAGAACTCACCTCCCTGCATCTCACCATGTCCTTTATGTGCCCCCAAGGACAAGATGGCCCATAATAGAGGAGAGCACCAGAAAACTAGAAGCGGCATCCCTGACCTGTGAGTCCAAACCCCCACGGAGCAGAGGCAATGGAGATAGCGGGCGAGACAGATGAGAGGGCGGTCTCAGAAGTGGAGGTTGGTATGTGGCAACCAAGCGATCTACCAATGCAAATTGATGTCCCTATAGCAAGTGAGTCACCCCTCTTCCCACAATCCCATTGCCTCTTGCCTTTTGTCTTTTGTCTTGCACAGTCACCAACAGACCAGGCCGGCCCGTCTGGGGTGCATCGTTCCCAGCCACATCTCAGCACACCCCGGAGCACCAGTCCAGGGAAGACACCGACATCTCGTCACTGCTGTCACCTGCACCCTCCACCATCGCAGACACTATCACCTCGGTGGGGCATTTTAGTGAAGAGGCTCCTGGGTCACCTTCTGGTGCACAGGTCAGACATGCTGCAGCACATCAGGTGGAGGCAGGGACACCCAGGGAGGGAGAGAGCATCAGAGGGCTTCCCGATCCCAGGAAACAGCTGCTGTCCGGACAGGTGTCGCTCTCCTGGAAGGTATGATCGCATTACTCGTAGAGATGCAGACACAGAGCCAGGATTTACAGGAGGGGTGTCAGTGACTTTCCAGCACCTGCAAGTATATCTGGAGGAGTCCATTCACCTTTAGGCGCAGGAGATTTTGCCAATAATGCGTGGTACCCAAACCAACACTGAACGGGTCGTGTCCGCAGTGGAAAGCCTTGGGCAAGAATTCGGAGCCATGGGTCAAGATGTCCGAGGCTTGGGAGACACAGTGCGGTTGTTGGCTGAGGCACAGGACAGGGAAGCCCGGTCGCAGGCAGGCATATACCAGGCCCACTTGGACATTGCTGCGGCAGTCCATAACTTGGCCCATGACTGAGGGCATCGAGAGCCCTCATTGGCCGGGCGCTGACTGTCCTTGGCCAGTCACAGAGAGACATATCACAGTCTCAGAGGGGCATGGCAGTTTCAGAGGGATATGACCAACACAGTAAGGGACATGTCTCACTCGCTGAGGGATGTGACCCAGTCGCAGTGCTCCTTGGAAGAGGGCTTTGAGAACATGGCTCATATCAGAGCGGGCCTCCAGGACTGGAAGCGCCAGCTGATGGTGGAGCCTCCAGAGCTCACTCTGAACTCACCTTGATCCCATGGAGTATCCTGGGAGCCAGTGAACACCCTGAGGGAAGAGGAAATGATGGGGCCCCTGCCGATGCCTGCCACAGGAGAGATGCTGGACCACCTCAGCGCTTCCGAAGCCCCCCCACCTGACACTGGTGCATCTGATGGGCAGCAGGCAGAACAGGGTGGCAAGTCATCACCAGTAACGTCCGAAATACGGTCGGATCCATCCAGGTCCAGGCCTCCAGAGAACAGCTACTAAAGGCTTCTCAGGTCAGACAGCAAGACAAGCAGCAGGCCGCTTCCACTTCTGATGTGCTGTCTGGGTTAACATCTCGAAGGAACAGTAGGCTATGTAAAATTAGAAAGTTAGACACCACTTAAGTTGGCACTGGTGTCGCACATAGGTGATAGTTAGGGGCCTGGGCACAACAGTGTATATAGTCACCAGTAAACACTTTTGCACCAACATTCAGACCTGTCTCTATCCTCTGTATTAGGGATGAGTTGGGGCTGAGGGTAGAGGGTGTGCCGCGTGGGGGTGTGGAGGTTGGAGGGTGGTGTTGGGGACAGTGGGGTGTTTGGTTCGGGTGGGGGCTGGAGGATGGAGTGGGGCAGGACCCCATGACACTTGAACGTCCCACCTGGGGTCACCCTCAGTGAGAGGTGGCAGGAAATGGGGCCAGAAGTGTGAGGTTGCCTTGCATGACTGCAAAACCCAGTGAGTGAACCCTAACCAATCACCAGATCCAGAAGCCCCCCACCCCCAACACCCCCCCAGAGGATATCTGGACCTGTGAAATGGATTGGTCAGTGCACATGCAGGGATCACACGGGCGGTCAGTGGAAGGTGATCCTGAAGGCAGGAGTCAGACTTTGTCAAACGATGAGGAGCACCAGAGATCATTTCACAGCGAGTCATAATTATCCTCCATCCCATGGACAAGACACACTCCATACTGTCAACATGGGGCCAACACTCTGTGGTGATGCTGGTAGGACCCTGGGAGAGAAAAGGGGAGCGGGGGTGGTGGGATGGAGTGATGGGCTGTGGGTCAGGGAGGATGAAGTGAAGAGAGGCGGGACAGGGAAGGTGGAGCGAAAGGCTGTGGGACAGGGAAGGTGTGAGCGGGTATGGGGAAGGGGGTTCCATTTGGAAGGGTGGGGGAAATGGAGAGGTGTGACAGGGCAGCAGAGCTGCCAGGGACCAGTTCTCTTATTTGGAAAATCAGGAGATAATGAAGTTGTCCCGTGTTTGCACCCCTGGAGCACACATTGGGCAGCCTGCCCTGCCAGCCCAGGTTCACTCCCGATTCTTCCTAGGCACCCTCCTCATCCTCCTCCTGCTGTTCTTGCTTCTCCTGCACAAGTCCCCCCTGTGCTGTACGATGTGTGCAGGGCACAGCAGATCAGCACAATGTTAGAGACCCTCCTGGGGCTATATTGCAGCAACCCATCGGAACTGGCCAGGCATCGGAAGCGCATTTTGAGGACGGCGATAGCACCGCTCAGCGATGCTCCTGATTGCTGCATCGGTGTTGTTATAATGGATCTCATTGATCTGGGCATCCGGACAGGCATCATTAGCCATGACCTCAGTGGATAACATCGTTGCCCAAGAGGAAGCACCTTGAAGGTGCCGGGAACCTCAGAGTGTGCCAGGATGTAAGCGTCTTGCACACTCCCTGGGTATCAGGCACAGATGTGCATGATGTACACCTGGTAGTCGCACACCAACTGCACATTTGTGGATTGGAACTTCTTCCTATTGAAGAAGGACACCCCCTGATGGGCCGGTGCCCGTAAGGGGACATGCTTGCCATCAATCACCTCCAGACCTGGGGCATGCCAGCGATGGCGACGAGTCGTGCTGCCCGGGCATCCTGTGTGCCTGAAGGTTATATAGTCTGCTGCCCAGATACATAGGGCATCTGTCACAGCACGGATGCACCTGTGTGCGGATGTTTGCAAGATCCCATCCCAGACAGATCTCCGCTCAGCCCCTGGAAAGACACAGAAGCATAAAGGTTCAGGGCGACTCTCACTTTAACGACCATCTGGAGTGGGTGTCCTCCTCCAAAACCCTGCGGTGTCAGGTGCGCCACCATTTGGAACACTCCTCAAAGGAAAAGCGCCAACGGTATATACATGCCCTTATATGGCGTCTCCTTCGTACCTCCTCCTTGGTTTGTTGCATGGCCGGCACTTGCGCCTCATCGGCTGGACCATGTTCCCCTGAGGCAGGCCCCTCTTGTGCAGGGTCATCCCTGAGCAGGTCCTGCTCCTCCAGCCTCCGAGCCTCCGCAATGGCAGATGCGGCCAGGTCGATCGTGAGCATAGCTGCCAGCAGGGTGGCACCTGGAGAAGATCACCGTGTGCCACCAGGCGCCTCCATGTTAGAGACTTGTGTGTGGGCAGGTCCTACAGATGGGAGTGAGCGAGAGAAGGGTGTGCCTGCTGGGCATGTAGCTGCAGTGTGATGTGGGTCCTGGGTGTGACACACGAGTTGTGACAACCTGACCGACAGCAGCATGGATGGAAAAAAGGCGCGGTACGGCAGCATGGTAGCACAGTGGATAGCACTGTTGCTTCACAGCTCCAGGGTCCCTGGTTCGATTCCCGGCTTGGGCCACTGTCTGTGTGGAGTCTGTACGTTCTCCCCGTGTCTGCGTGGGTTTCCTCCGGGTTCCTCCCACAAGTCCCGAAAAACGTGCTGTTAGGTGAATTGGACATTCTGAATTCTCCCTCTGAGTTCCCAAATAGGTGCCAGAATGTGGCGACTAGGGGCTTTTCACAGTAACTTCATTGCAGAGTTAACATAAGCCTACTTGTGACAATAAAGATTATTATAAAAAGACAGGCATGAT
Source organism: Scyliorhinus torazame (assembly GCF_047496885.1). Taxonomy (NCBI): domain Eukaryota; kingdom Metazoa; phylum Chordata; class Chondrichthyes; order Carcharhiniformes; family Scyliorhinidae; genus Scyliorhinus; species Scyliorhinus torazame. The sequence continues at coordinate 65,029,910 of NC_092723.1, read as the reverse complement.
TTGGAGACAGCTGGTGGTCCTGAGTAGTGGGTTCGCTGATAGTGTCACTGGTGAGCCCTCTACCCTGGGAGGGGCAGTGTGCCGGGGAGGGTGCCGAAGACCACGTTGCATGTGTCCTTTGTTTGGGGTGAACTCTGCTATTCCCCTGCTTCCCCTGCAGTGGGGCTGAGCTTCTGGTGAGTGCACTAAGTGGCCGCACCTGGTGGGCCACTGATTGAGTTTGGCCACGCCCATTCCATTGATGATACTGCTGCATCCTGAGGGTTTCCAGAGGGACGGCCTGGTTGGGCTCCCAGATGACCAGAGGCTCTTTGAACATTTACAGGACTCAGGCAGCACTCAGCAAGGGGCCTGTAAGTAGCACCAAAGGGATGTGTTTAAATCCACAAACTACAGCAATGGCGGTCTGAGCCAAGCCACTCCAATCTCGAGGGGGAAACCCTGAGTCCACGAACCTGTCATCAATTTGCTACTGCCTCCCGCCCAGGCAGCCACGCCCCAGCAAGCCCAACAATTTTTGAGAGCTTTTATGAGATTTCTTACCTTCTCACTCCCCCTCAACAGCCATGGCTCCCAGACCACGTTGCAACTACTTGCATCAATTTGCGCCTGTGTGACGTACACTTCAGAGGGTTCGAGCATTGCGGCAGAGTGGAGCATACTGGGCGGGATTCTCCAACCCCCCGGGGCCAGATCACCCCGTGGGGGTGCCCCCACGGTGGCCTGACCCGTGATCGGGGCCCACCGATCCACGGGCGGGCCTGTGCCGTGGGGGCACTCTTTTCCTTCCGCCTCGGCCATAGCCTCCGCGATGACCGATGCGGATGTGACACCCCCCCTGCGCATGCGCAGGGATGACGTCAGCAGCCGCTGACGCTCCCGCGCATGCGTGGACTTCCGCCGGCTGGCGCAGTCCCTTCGGCCCCGGCTGGCATGGCGCCAAAGTCCTTTCCCGCCGGCTTGTCCCCTAAAGGTGCGGAGAAATCTGCACCTTTGGGGCGACCCGACACCGGAGTGTTTCCCGCCACTCCATCCCGCCGGGACCCCCCGCCCCGCCGGGTAGGGAGAATCCCGGCCACTGTGTCCAACCAGCTAATGAAATTAATGATGCAAATGACAGTTTTACATGGACCAGCGATGCGGGGCACAAACTTCAATATTGCTGCCAACGAAGGAACATGCGTCGGAATCAGTGCTGAGCGCAAACCTCGATTTTTATATCTTGTGCAATTCTCCGCCGATCGTGATTCGCACGTCTGGGGTGGGATTCTCCCCTACCCGCCGGGGCAGGGTGTCCCTGCATGATAGAGTGGCGGGAACCACTCCAGCGTCGGGCCGCCCCAAAGGTGCGGAGGGGCCAAGCCCTCACCTTGAGGGGCTAGACCCACGCCGGAGTGGTTTCCACTCCGCTGGCTGGTGGGAAAGGCCTTTGGCACCACGCCAGCCGGTGCCGAAAGGTCTTCGCCAGGCAACGCATGCACGGGAGCATCAGTGGCTGCTGACGTCATCCCCATGCAGGCGCAGTGGAGGGGGTCTCATCCGCCGCCGCCATAGTAAAGACCATGGCAAAGGCGGAAGAAAAAGAATGCCATCACGGCACAGGCCCGCCCGCGGACCGGTGGGCTCCGATCGCGGGCCTGGCCACCGTGGGGGCACCCCCTGGGGCCAGATCGCCCCGCGGCCCCCTCCCCCCCCCCGCCCCCCCAGTCCTCGGCGATTCTCCGATCCGGTGGGGGGTCGGAGAATCGTGCCCCAGCAACTGGATTCTCAGATTCTGAGACTAAATGCTGACACCGATGCGGGAACAGTAGCCTTTTGAAAAAATGGCGCAAAACAGCCACCGATCCCCCGTCTGTTGGGGGGGCTTGCAGGCAGCGTAGAGCACCCGGCACAGCATGCCCACTGTAGCGGCCTGCGGTGGCCACGCCATGCAACATGCGCCGGCCACACGAGACCTGGCCTGCCAAATATTGCCCCTCTTTGGACAGGCTCGTCACCCCCAGACCACCCCCCACCAGTGCTGCTAGCCTGTGCCAAACCCCCCCCCCCTGCACACGGATTGGCTCTCCCCCCACTGTGGCGGCGCTGGTCTCAGTCCACAGCCGCCATGCCGAGTTCCCACAAAACATAGCATGAGTGACCCACGCCGTCGGGAACTCAACCTGTCGGAGGCGGAGCATTGTGGGGAGGGCCTCAGGTAACATCCTGAGGTCGTCCCGATGGCGGTCAGCGTACTCCTAGAGTACGCTGCTTTGGAGGGTGCAGAGCATCACAAAAGCGGCACTGCCCTCGATTTCAGCGCCAGCGTGGATTCTCCAGCCGATCGAAAAACGTGATTTTGGCGTTGGAGACCGGTGTCACAAAGCGGAGAATCCAACCCCTTGTGGTCCTGATGGTGGACGTCTCTGTGAGGCCTCTGCCATGAGAGTGGCAGGGAACCAGGGAGGGTTCCAAAGGCCAAGTGCAGGTGTTTTTTGGTTGGGTGAACTCTGCTGACCCACTGCTTTCACTGCAATGGGGCAGTACTTTTGAGGAGTGCTAACATCTGGTGGGCCCTCGACTGAGCTTGGCCATGCGCATCCCTCGATTAAACAGCTGGGGTATGAGTGTGTCCTGAGGGGCGGCCTGTAGACTCCCAGATGGCCAAAGTTCTTCTGAGAATTCACGGAACATAGGGAGCACTCAATAGTGTGAGCAGCCAAGAGCCTGTAAGCAGCACCAGAGGGGTGAGTTTAAAACACACACTGCAGCCATGGTGGTCTGAGCCAGGCACCCCAGTCCCAAGGGGGACATCCCAATCCATGGACTTGGCACCAAGTCATTACCCGCGAATGCCCCAGCCCAGGAAACCACCCTTCAGCAAGCCCAAAAATGTTTGAGGCTTTCTCAAGAGATTCCTTACCCTCCTGCTCCCGCTCCAAAGCCATGGCGCCCAGACCCTGTTTGGAAATACTTGCACTAACTCGCGCCCATGAGACTTCTGAATAAGACGGGCGGAGCATCACGGAGGGGTGAAGCATGAAGTATCCAAGCATGGCGACGGAATTGATGCCGGCCGGAAAATGGATTTTCTACATTTCGCACGATTCTCCACCCAATTGCGATTCTCAATTCCGGCGTCGTGAAGTGGAGAATCCAGCACCCGTTCTCCTTTCACTCTGAAGAAGAAAAATTTGGGGAAGGGGACATGGTTTGCACCGTCACTCTGGCAGAGCTGGGCCTGATAGAGCCGGCAAGATAAACTCCAGATGGCGATCAGGGCACCATCTTTAAAACACACCCCGATCTGCAAAAATAATTCCCTTCCAACCCCGCTCCCCCAAGGCCATGGAGGACTGCCCCACAAGCTTCGGGACAAATGCCCCCATCTCCACAAATGGAAGGCAAATGTAATTTTGTCCTTCATTGCTCGAGGAATGGAGTTTAAGACTAGGGAGGTTCTGCTGCAATTATATAAGGTGTTAGTGAGGACACACCTGGAGTATTGTGTTCAGTTTTGGTCTCCTTACTTGAGAAAGGACGTACTGGCACTGGAGGGTGTGCAGAGGAGATTCACTAGGTTAATCCCAGAGCTGAAGGGGTTGGATTACGAGGAGAGGTTGAGTAGACTGGGACTGTACTCGTTGGAATTTAGAAGGATGAGGGGGATCTTATAGAAACATATAAGATTATGAAGGGAATAGATAGGATAGATGCGGGCAGGTTGTTTCCACAGGTGGGTGAAAGCAGAACTAGGGGGCATAGCCTCAAAATAAGGGGAAGTAGATTTAGGACTGAGTTTTGGAGGAACCTCTTCACCCAAAGGGTTGTGAATCGATGGAATTCCTTGCCCAGTGAAGCAGTAGAGGCTCCTTCATTAAATGTTTTTAAGATAAAGATAGATAGTTTTTTGAAGAATAAAGGGATTAAGGGTTATGGTGTTCGGGCCGGAAAGTGGAGCTGAGTCCACAAAAGATCAGCCATGATCTCATTGAATGGTGGAGCAGGCTCGAGGAGCCAGATGGCCTACTCCTGCTCCTAGTTCTTATGTTCTTATGTTCTGCCGCTATCCCCTGGCACTGCCCCCTGCCTGGGTTCCAGGAGCAATGCAAAGCCCCTCAACCCCAGGGTCTCCAGGCACCTCCGCACCTCTGGTGTGGTAATCACAACTGGCTTTTGTTTTTGTTTTTGAAAACCAGTGGTGATTCGCGCTGGCAGGGGTGCATTCCACAGGGCCAGACGCTACAGCGTTAAGCCATTTCATTATATTTAAATTGATGTAAACTAATTCGAATCCGGTTAACGCTCTAATTACTGTAAGGGGCGGGGATGATCTCAAACTGAGATCTCGCCGGTGCAAATTTGTTATGGCCCTCTCGCAAGATTTAGTGGCCATGACAGGATTTGTGCCTGCGGCTAAGGGGCACGCAAAATCCCACTCATAATAATAGATGATCAAAATTCTCAGTTAAATGGGTAGGCTGTAAGTGATTGAAAATGAGGGAAGTACAAGGAGGGAATTTAAGAATATTTTTAACATTGGGTGAGAGATAAACTTTGGCGGGATAACAACAACACAGCAATTTTTATAGCACCTTCAACATAATAAAACATCCCAAGGTCCTTCAGAGGCATCATAGAACAAAATAGGGCTCAGAGCCACGTAAGATTGGTCAGAGATGTTGGTTTTAATGGTAGCCTTCATGGAGGAAGAAGAGGTTGTGAAGCAGAGAGATTTAGGGATGGAATTCCATGCCTAAGCAGCGGAAGGCATGACGCATTGGTGAAGCAATTGAAGTGGGAACGCTCAAGAGACCAGAATTAGAGGAAGACGGTTATCTCGGAGACTTGTGGAGGTGAGAAGAGAGAGCTCAGGAGGGATCTAAAAAGAGGAATTTAAATTTTGAAATCAAAGCAATTGCATAACTAGGGTCAGTGAGCACAGGGATATTGGGTGAACAGGATGTGCAGTGCATTGGGCCATGGCATCCAGATGTTTGGATGACCTTCAGTTTATGGTGGGGTAGAATAAGATAAACTGGCAGGAGTGCTTTAGAATTGTCAAGTCTAGAGGTACTAAAGTCATGGATGAGTGTTCCAGTACTGAATGAGCTGAGGTATGGGTGCATTTGAGTCCTAACCTCAATCTCCTGGGTGACACTGCCTCATGTAACATTTGAGAATTGAATAACGGACATCCTGATTTGTGTACCTTGGTTCTACGCTTGGCAATGCATTTACCAGCGAGCTGATTGGTGCAGATTGTGACAAAATCATCAGGAGTTAAGGCGGTTACATTACTGCATAAATGGTTGGCTTTAGTACTGCCCTTTGTGGACTAAAATTCTTTGTTGATAAATTCTTGATTTCTCGAGGAATTAAGGGCTATGGAGAGAGAGCGGGTAAATGGAGTTGAAATCAGCCATGATTGAATGGTGGAGTGGACTCAATGGGCCGGATGGCCTTACTTCCGCTCCTATGTCTTATGGTCTTATGGTCTTAATGGGAAATCACGAACCACAGCCCACAATGGAAAATCATGAGCTGAACATGCATTTTCGCAACAGCTGAGGCTGGACTGCAACATGGAAACATTTTTATCATGTGCATCATTACATTGCAGCCAATTTATCTTGTAAAATGCAATGGCAGTGGAGGATTGTCGAGGTTTACTTGTCAGGCCACACCTCAGTTGAGTATCCCCTTGGCTGATCCTATCAGATTATCTGGGGGGGGCAGGGGGCCAAGGCATGGTTCCCTCAGCTAGGCAGCTGGCTGTGCTAGTAGCGGTGCACCATAGGTACCTGTCACTCAGGAAAGATGTCAAAACGCAGGATTGCCAAGATATGCCTCAGAAAAAGGATGTCCATTTCCTCATTAACACCCTCTGTTGTGGCAGTTTTCAAAGTTGCCATTTGCCCAAGTGAACTCCCATGCCTTAAATGTTGGGCCCACATCTGATGGTCAGCAGGCAGGCACACTGACTGTTACTGAGCCATCACCTGAGTCTTAGGGGACAAGGAAACTTGTGAACTGAGAGTTTCCTTCCCCAACCACACCTTCGCTTGGCCTATCCAGGTCTTGGCGTAAATTTGCGCATTTCCATCCGACTTGAACAGGGGATGGTGCATGAGAACGGCAAGAGATTTTTAGCACTGATTTCTTTCCATTAAGTTGTGGGTTTGCAACAATTGTGGATGTTCAATAAAAATAATTTAACTTCTGACTGAGAAATTGAAGTGAAAGGCCAATGTCCATAATGCAGGATAATGCGATGTGTTACAAATGTGAGGTTTATAAGATTTCAAAGTAGAAGGCTGCAGACAGCCTCTCCCTCAATGCCAGCAAAACTAAAGAGCTGGTCATTGACTTCAGGAAGCAAAGTACTGTACACACCCCTGTCAGCGTCAACGGGGCCGAGGTGGAGATGGTTGACAGCTTCAAATTCCGAGACGTGCACATCACCAAAAATCTGTCCTGGTCCACCCACGACGACGCTACAACCAAGGAAGCACAACCGCGCCTATACTTCCTCAGGAAACTAAGGAAATTCGGCATGTCCACATTAACCCTTACCAACTTTTACAGATGCACCATAGAAAGCATCCTATCAGGCTGCATCACAGCCTAGTATGGCAACTGCTCAGCCCAGGACCGCAAGAAACTTCAGAGATTCGTGAACACCACCCAGTCCATCACACGAACCTGCCTCCCATCCATTGACTCCATCTAAACCTCTCGCTGCCTGGGGAAAGCGGGCAGTATAATCAAAGATCCCTCCCACCCGGCTTACTCACACTTCCAACTTCTTCCATCGGGCAGGAGATCTGAGAACACGCACGAACAGACTCAAAAACAGCTTCTTCCCCGCTGCTACCCGACTCCTAAACGACCCTCTTGTGGACTGATCTGACGAATACTACACTCCTGTATGCTTCACCCGATGTCTGTGTCTGTATTTACACTGTGTACCTTGTGTTGCCCTATTACGCTGGGTTTTTTTCATGTACTAAGTGATCTGTTTGAGCTGCAAGCAGAAAAATACTTTTCACTGTACCTTGGTACACATGACAATAAACAAATCAAAATCAAAATTCAAACCATTGTAAAGATCAGGGGCGGAATTCTCCGACCCCCCCCCGCCGGGTCGGAGAATCGGCGCGGCGCGAATCGCACCACGCCGCCCCGATGCCGGGATGCAATTCTCCGCAGAGCCATCGGCGCCGGCATGGTCGGCGTCGCGCCAGTCAGGGTAGGCGCCGACTCTCCGGCCCAGGCCGGCACAGGCTGGCGCGCCAATTCTCCGGCCCGGATGGGCCAAGCGGCCGTCAACAAAAAGCCGAGTCAGACCGGCGCTGTTCTAACATCCTCTGCGCCAGCAGGACCTCGGCATTGAAGAGTCCGGTGGCAGCCTGTTGGGGGGGGGGGGGGGGGGGGTCCGACCTCGGGTGGGGTCTCTGTAGTGGCCTGGCCCACGATCGGGGCCCACCGATCGGCAGGCCGACCTCTCTGCCCCCCGGCCTCCTTTCCTCCGCGCCGGCACCTGTAGCCCTGAGCCATTTGGTGTCGGGGCCGGCGGAGGGATGTAGGCCACTGCGCATGCACTAGTTGGCGCCGGCCCAACTGCGCATGCACGGACCCCGTGGCGACGGGTTCAGGCCGGGATCGGCAGCTGGAGCGCCGTCCTAGCCCCCTATGGGCCGCAGAATGGGGTCCCAGAACGGGCTCCGACGCCGGGGTAAAACACTCCCGTTTTTACTCCGGCGTCGGCACTTAGCCGCCCGATGGGAGAATCCCGCCCCAGGTTACAGGGGCGGGATTCTCCACCAACCGGCGGGATGGGCCGTACCGGCGCCGAGGAGTGGCGTGAACCACTCCAGCGCCGGGCCGCCAGGAAGATGCGGAATCCTTCGCACTTTCAGGGGCTACGCCGGCGCCGGCGGGGTTGGCACCGTGCCAGCCGGCGGCGAAGGGCTTGGCGCCGCGCCAACAGGCGCCGAAAGGCCTCCGCCGGCCGGCGCAAGTTGGCGCATGCGCTGGAGTGCCAGCGTGTGCTGGCATCATCCCAGCACATGCACAGGGGGGTTCTCCTCCACCCCGGCCATGGCGGACCGTTACACCGGCCGGTGCGGAGCGAAAGAGTGCCCCCACGGCACAGGCCCGCCCGCGGATCGGTGGGCCCCGATCGTGGGCCAAGCCCGGGGCCAGATCCCCCCGTGCCCCCCCGAGGACTCCGCAGGTTGCCCGCAGAGCCAGGTCACTCGGCCCATCGCGGGCTGGAGAATCGTCGGGGGGGCCACTGCCAACGGCCCCGACCGGTGCGGCGCGATTCCCGCCCCCGCTGAAAAACCGGTGCCGGAGAATCCAGCAGCTGGCGTTGGAGCGGCGGGGGGGTCGGAGAATCCCGCCCCAGACTCTCTACAAATCACTGAATATCACAGAGGTGCATCGAGTAGGAGTTCACATGCGGGTGGAAAAGATGAAATTCATGTGGATTAAAACGAGTCTGAAAGAGTTGTCTAGACTGCGTTCGAGGGAGAGTTTCAAGGAAAAGAAAACAACATTGTGAAGGACAATTCTAAGATTCTAAACTAATGGCTAAGAAAATACAAACAACTGAGATCACTTGGGATTGATTTAGGGAAAATTTAATGTCTCTGTGTACAGTGTAAAGGAAGTGTAAAGTGTACCTTAAAGTGTGTATTTTCGGTTGGGCTCAGAAGTGGGGGTATTCTCCCTAGGGACCAGGATGGCCTGGCTCAGACCGCCATTACTGCAGTGTGTGTTTTAAATGCACCCTTCTGGTGCTACTTACAGGCTCCTGGCTGCTCACACTGTTAATTATTCTCTGTGTCCTTTGATGCACAATCAATTACACAAAGACGAGAGTTGGATGCAATCGAGGCTTTATTACGCTAAGATGTGTGGCCTTCTCCAGCAGCTGGCGAAATGGCTGCTGTATGAGGAGTACACATATTTATACACCGCCTACTGGACGGAGCCAGGCAGGGAACTACCCCCGTATCTGTAGTACAGGGCCTTACCACAAAGCACCTAATATATACATCAGTGGTGACTACCACATTCACCCCCTGTTAAAATTGAGTCCGGCGGGGGTGGTGGAGAACTATATACAAGTAGATATTTTAAAGTACAGAAAAAAAAATTGAGTCCAGCAGGGGTGGAGGAGAGTTATACAGAAGGAAGATATTTTTTTTAAAGAGTTCCGATCAAGTTACAGGTTCAGTCAGTCCGGAACCTTGATCTGCCGTTGGGAGCGCCGCAGTGATGGCGGCGATTCCAATGTCGGTCTGGTCTTCGGTGACTCCGGGAGCATGCCGGAATCCTCTTCATCCTCGGCAGGGGGAGGATGGATTGTCCTGGGGCGGGGGTGCGCCAGGGGAGGGGAGGGTGGCACCGGGCCGGAGGGGTGAGTGTGTGTGGAACCAGCTGGTGCCAGATCCCTGAGGGAGACAGTATCTTGGCGGCCGTCGGGGTACGCTACGTAGGCGTACTGTGGGTTGGTGTGGAGTAGCTGCACCCTTTCAACCAACGGGTCCGCCTTGTGGAGGCGGACGTGCTTACGGAAGAGTACGTGTCCTGGAGCTGCAAGCCAAGTCGGGAGCGACACCTCGGAGGTGGACTTCCTGGGGAAGTTAAAGAGACGGTCATGGGATGTGTCATTAGTCGCAGTGCATAGGAGCAACCCAATGGAGTGCAGTGCGTCGGGGAGTACCTCCTGCCAGCCGGAGGCCGGGAGATTTCTGGACCGTAGGGCCAGCTGGACGGCCCTCCAGACCATCCCATTCTCCCTCTCCAACCGCCCGTTTCCCCGGGGGTTATAACTGGTCGTCCTGCTCGAGGCGATACCCTTGTTGAGCAGGAACTGATGCAGCTCATCGCTCATGAATGAGGATCTCCTGTTGCTGTGGACGTAGGCAGGGAAGCCGAACAGAGCGAAGATGGTGATAAGGGCTTTGATGACGGTGGCAGACGTCATGTCGGGGCATGGGATGGCGAAGGGGAATCTGGAATATTCATCAACCACACTGAGGAAGTACGTGTTATGGTCGGTGGAGGGGAGGAGCCCTTTGAAGTCCACGCTGAGGCGTTCAAAGGGGCACGAGGCCTTCACCAGGCGCACACGGTCTGGCTGGTAGAAGTGCAGTTCGCACTCCGCACAGACCTGGCAGTCTCTGGTGATTGCCCTGACTTCCTCGACGGAGTAGGGCAGATTGCGGGCCTTGATGAAGTGGTACAAATGTGTGAATCCTGGGTGACAAAGGTTGGCGTGCAGAGTCCGGAGTCGGTCCACCTGTGCGCTGGCACATGTACCTCGGGATAGAGCACGGGGGGCTCGTTCAGCTTACCGGGGCAATACAAAATCTCGTAGTTGTAGGTGGAGAGCTCGATCCTCCACCTCAAGATTTTATTGTTCTTGATCTTGCCCCGCTGTGTGTTGTTAAACATGAAAGCTACCGACCATTGGTCAGTGAGGAGAGTGAATCTCCTGCCAGCCAGGTAATGCCTCCAATGCCGCACAGCTTCAACGATGGCATGGGCCTCTTTTTCGACGGAGGAATGCCGAATTTCGGAGGCATGAAGGGTTCGTGAAAAGAATGCCATGGGCCTGCCTGCCGGGTTGAGGGTGGTGGCTAGGGCGATGTCTGATGCGTCGCTCTCGACTTGAAATGGTAACGTCTCATCGACGGCGTGCATCGCGGCCTTGGCGATGTCGGCCTTAATACAGGTGAAGGCCTGGTGAGCCTCGGCCGTTAGGGGGAAAAGAGTGGATTGAATGAGTGGGCGGGCCTTGTCCGCATAATTTGGGACCCACTGGGCGTAGTAAGAAAAGAACCCCAGGCAACGTTTGAGGGCCTTGGGGCAGTGGGGGAGGGGGAGTTCCATGAGGGGGCGCATGCAGTCGGGATCGGGCCCCAGAACTTCGTTCAGGACCACATAGCCGAGGATGGCTAAGCGGTCCGTGCTGGACACACACTTCTCTTGTTATAAGTTAGGTTGAGGAGAGTGGCGGTGTGGAGCAATTTGGCAAGGTTGGCATCATGGTCCTGCTGATCAAGGCCACGGATGGTGACATTGTCCAGGTACGGGAAAGTGGCCCGCAGCCTGTACCGGTCAGCCATTCGGTCCATTTCCCGTTGGAAAACCGAGACCCCGTTGGTGACGCCAAAGGGAACCCTAAGAAAGTGGTAACGGCGGCCATCTGCCTTGAAGGCAGTGTATGGGCGGTCCACGTTACGGATGGGGAGCTAACGGTAGGCAGATTTCAGGTCGACAGTTGAGAAGAAGCGGTACTGTGCAATCTGATGGACCGTATCAGATATGCGTGGGAGGGGGTACACGTCGAGCTGCGTGTACCTATTGATGGTCTGGCTGTAGCCCACGACCATCCTGTGTTTCTCCCTAGTTTTCACAACTACCACTTGGGCTCTCTAGGGGCAGTTGCTGGCCTCGATGATGCCTTCTCAAAGCAGTCACTGGCCCTCGAACCTGATGAAGGTCCTGTCCTGGGCGCTGTACCGTCTGCTCCTGGTGGCGACGGGTTTGCAATCTGGGGTTAAGTTTGCAAATATGGAAGGTGGGTCGACCTTTAGGGTCGCAGGGCCGCACATAGTAAGGGGTGATAAGGGACCACCGAATTTCAATGTTAGGCTCTGGAGGTTGCACTGGAAGTCCAGGCCGAGGAGGAAGGCAGTGCAGAGGTTGGGAAGGACGTAGAGGCAGAAGCCGCTGAACTCCACGCCCTGGACAGTGAGAGTGGTGATGCAGTACCCCCTGATTGCCACGGAGTGGGATCCAGAGGCCAGGGAGATTCTCTGATTGGCGGGGTGTACCACGTGGGAGCAGCGCCTTACCGTATCTTGATGGATGAAGCTCTCGGTGTTCCCGGAGTCCAGCAGGCAGGAGATCTCATGCCCATCGATTTTTACGTTGGTAGAGGCCGTTGCTAGGTTGCCTGGGTGGGACTGGTCAATCGTGACCGAGGCAAGACGCGGCTGGTCGTTGATGGGGTGCCCGGGGGGCATGGGTCCTGGTACGATGGCGGCACCCACGGGCCGCACGTGTCAAGGGGGAAACAGGATGGTGGCGCCTGATGATCCTGGGGAGGACAAGATGGCGGCGCCCACAGGCCGCACGTGGTGGGCTGTCAAACAAGATGGCGGCGCCCACGGGCCGCACGTGGTCCGGGGAGGGGAAGATTGCGGTGCCCACTGGCCGTACGTGGGGGGGGGGGGTCGGAACAATAGCAGCGACTGCGCGGGCCTGGCACACCGCAGAGGTGTCCCTTCTTGCCGCAGGCCTTGCAAAGGGCGCTCCGGGCAGCGTTGTCGGGGGTGTATAAATATATGCGCTCCTGGCAGCGTTGTCGGGGGTGTTTTGGCTGCCCACAGAAGTAACATTTGGGGCCCCAGGGATTGGTTGGCTGCCGTGCGGCACAGGTGTGGGGGTGGCTGAGTGGGGTCCCCGATGGGGCAGCCGTCTGCAGAGTCCACGATGTGTAGGAGGGGTGGGCCGCGCGGCTGAGGGTGGAGGCCTGGATGTTGCGCAAAGCAACATCCGTCATCGAGAGCGCTAGCTTTTTGGTTGCCGCGAGGTCGAGTGTGGCCCCTTCTAAGAGGCGCTGGCAGATGTAATCCGACCCTATCCCCGTAACAAAAGCGTCTCTCATGAGCAAGTTCGAGTGTTCCGTGGCCGTGACGGCCTGACAGTCACAGTCTCTGACTAGGGGAATTAGAGCACGCCAGAAATCTTCCACTGACTCACCAGGGAGTTGACTGCGCGTGGAGAGGATATAGAGCTTGTTAGTCCGCTGAGCGTAGTTTTCCTTCAGTAGCGCCGTGGCGCCTTCGTAGGTCGGCGCGTCCTGGGTAAGCGGAAAGACTTTGGAGCTCAGCCGCGTCTAGAGGATCTGAATCTTCTGAGCTTCCGGAATTGGGTCTGGTGCAGACCTGATGTAAGCTTCAAAACAGACTAGCCAATGTTTAAAGTCCTTTTTGGCGTTGCCTGATTGCGGATCCAGCTGCAGGCGATCCGGCTTGATGTAGACGTCCACCTTCTGAAAACTTTAGTGAAATAAATTGATGCACGATCAATTACACAAAGATGAGAGTTGGATGCAATAGAGGCTTTATTACACTAAGATGTGTGGCCTTCTACAGCAGCTGGCGAAATGGCTGCTGTACGAGGAGCGCATATATTTATACTCCGCCTACTGGGCGGAACCAGCAGGCAGAGATCTATCCCTGTACCTGTAGTACAGGGGCCTTACCGTAAAGCACCTATATCAGCATCCTATATATACAATATGTACATCAGTGGTGACTACCACATTCACCCCCTGTTAAAAATGAGTCCGGCGGGGGTGGTGGAGAACTATATACAGAAAGTTGTGTTTTTAAAGTACAGATAATATTACAAATTCAGGCGGTCCGGTGCCTTGATCTGTCGTTGAGAGCGCCGCAGCGCTGGTGGTGACTCCGGCGGCTGCTTGGTCTTCGGTGACTCCGGGAGCGTGTCGAAATCCTTTTCATCCCTGGGTGCGAGCAAGGGGAGGACAGATTTTCCTGGAGCGGCGGCTGCAGTGGGGTGCGCCGGGGGAGGGGAGGGTGGCGCCGGGGCAGGAGGCGTGTGTGTGTGGAACCAGCTGGTGCCAGGTCCCTGAGGGAGACTGTGTCTTGGCGGCAGTCGGGGTACGCTACGTAGGCGTACTGCGGGTTGGCGTGGAGTAGCTGTACCCTCTCAACCAATGGGTCCACCTTGTGGAGTTGGATGTGTCTACGGAGGAGAACGGGTCCTGGAGCTGCCAGCCATGTCGGGTGCGAAACCCCGGAGGTGGACTTCCTAGGGAAGGCAAAGAGACGTTCATGGGGGGGTTCATTAGTCACGGTGCACAGGAGCAACCGAATGGAGTGAACTGCTATGGGGAGGACCTCTTGCCAGCGGGATGCCGGGAGATATCTGGACCATAGGGCCAGCTGGATGGCCCTCCAGACCATCCCATTCTCCTTCTCCACCTGCCCGTTGCCCCTGAGGTTGTAGCTGGTCGTCCTGCTCGAGGCAATGACCCTGTTGAGCAGGTACTGGTGCAGCTCACCGCTCATGAATGAGGATCCCCTGTCGCTGTGGATGTAGGCGGGGAAGCCGAACATAGCGAAGATGGTGTTGAGGGCTTTGATGACGGTGGCAGACGTCATGTCAGGGCATGGGACGGCCAAGGGGAATCGGGAATATTTATCGACCACAATGAGAAAGTACATGTTGCGGCCGGTGGAGGGGAGCGGCCCTTTGAAGTCCACGCTGAGGCATTCAAAGGGGCGGGAGCCCTTCACCAGGCGTGCTTGGTCTGGCCAGTAAAGTGCGGTTTACACTCCGCGCAGACCAGACAGTCTCTGGTGATCACCCTGACTTCCTCGATAGAGTAGGGCAGGTTGCGGGCCTTGATGAAATGATAAAAACGTGTGACCCCTGGGTGACAGAGGTTGTCGTGCAGGGGCCGGATTCGGTCCACTTGTGCGCTGGCACATGTACCTAGGGATAGGGCATCGGGGGGCTCGTTGAGCTTAGCGGGGCGATACAAAATCTCGTAATTGTAGGTGGAGAGCACGATCCTCCACCTCAAGATTTTATCGTTTTTGATCTTGCCCCGCTGTGTATTGTTGAACATGAAGGCAACCAATCGTTGATCAGTGAGGAGAGTGAATCTCCTGCCGGCCAGGTAATGCCTCCAATGCCGCACAGCTTCAACGATGGCTTGGGCCTCTTTTTCGACGGAGGATTGCCGAATTTCGGAGGCATGGAGGGTGCGGGAAAAGAATGCCAGGGGCCTGCCTGCCTGGTTGTGGGTGGCAGCCAGAGCAACGTCTGATGCATCACTCCCGACTTGGAAGGGGAGCGTCTCGTCGACCGCGTGCATCACGGCCTTGGCGATGTCGGCCTTGATACGGTTAAAGGCCTGGTGAGCTCTCGGCCGTCAGAAGAAAAACAGTGGATTGAATGAGTGGGCGGGCCTTGTCCGCATAGTTTGGGACCCACTGGGCGTAATACTAAAAGAACCCCAGGCAACGTTTGAGGGCCTTGGGGCAGTGGGGGAGGGGGAGTTCCATAAGGGGGCGCATGCGGTCGGGATCGGGCCCCAGAACTCTGTTCTGGACCACATAGCCAAGGATGGCTAAGCGGTTCGTGCTGAACACGCACTTCTCCTTGTTATACGTGAGGTTGAGGAGAATAGCGGTGTGGAGAAATTTGGCACGGTTGGCGTCATGGTCCTGCTGGTCGTGGCCGCAGATGGTGACATTATCCAGCTACAGAGAAGTGGCCCGCAGCTCGTACCGGTCACCATTCGGTCCATCTCCCATTGGAACACCGAGACCTCGTTGGTGACGCCGAAGGGAACCCTAAGAAAATGATAAAGGCGGCCGTCTGCATCAAACGCAGTGTATGGGCGGTCCGCTTTGCGGATGGGGAACTGGTGGTAGGCCAATTTCAGGTCTACTGTCGAGAAGACCCGGTACTGTGCAATCTGATTGGCCATATCAGATATGCGTGGGAGAGGGTACGCGTCGAGCTGCGTGTACCGATTTATAGTCTGACTGTAGTCAACAACCATCCTGTTATTCTCCCTAGTTTTGACCACTAGCAATTGGGCTCTCCAAGGGCTGTTGCTGGCCTCGATGATGCCTTCCCGAAGCAGCCGCTAGACTTCAGACCTGATGAAGGTCCTGTCCTGGGCGCTGTACCGTCTGCTCCTGGTGGCGACGAGTTTACAATCCGGGGTTAGGTTTGCAAAAAGGGAAGGTGGATCGAGTTTAAGGGTCGCGAGGCCGCACACAGTAAGGGGTGGTAGGGGCCCGCCGAATTTCAGGGTTAGGCTCTCGAGGTTGCACTGGAGGTCCAGGCCGAGTAGCAAGGCAGCGCAGAGGTTGGGGAGGACGTAGAGGTGGAAGCCGCTGAACTCCATGCCCTGGACAGTGAGAGTGGTGATGCAGTACCCCCAGATCACCACGGAGTGGGAGCAGCGCCTTACCGTATCAGGGTGAATGAAGCTCTCAGTGCTCCCAGAGTCCAGCAGGCAGGAGATCTTGTGCCCGTTGACCTCCACTTTAGTTGAAGCAGTTGCGAGGTTGTGTGGTCGAGACTGGTCAATCGTGACCGAGGCGAGACGTGGCTGGTCGTTGGTGGTTGCAGGCGATGGGCGGCCGGATGAGGTGCCTGACGGGCATGGGTCCTGAGTCGGGTAAGATGGCGGCGCCCATGGGCTGCACGTGTCGTGGGGGAAGCAAGATGGCGGCGCCCGTTGGTGCTGGGAGGAACAAGATGGCGGCACCCACGGGCCGCACGTGTTGCGAGTCGGGCAAGATGGCGGCATCCACTGGCTGCACGTGGGGGGTGCCGGGACAATAGCGGCGATTGAGCGGGCCTGGCACAGTGCAGCGAAATGTACCTTCCTGCCACAGGCCTCGCAGAGGGCGCACCGCACCGGGCAGCGCTGTCGGGGGTGTTTTGACTGCCCACAGAAGTAGCATTTGGGCCCCCCGGGGTTTTGTGGCTGCCGCGCGGCACAGGCGTGGGATTGGCTGAGGGCGGTCACTGATGGGGTCCACGATGGGGCGACCGTTTGCGGAGTCCATGACGCACGGGGGATGGGCCGTGCGGTCAGGGGCATAGGCCTGAATGTTGCGTGATGCGACCGTAAGTGAAAGCGCTAGTTTTTTGGTCGCCGCGAGGTCGAGCATGGTCCCCTCTAAGAGGCGTTGGTGGATGTAGTCAGACCCTATGCCCGTAACAAATGCGTCTCTCATTAGCAAATTCAAGTGTTCCGTGGCCGAAATGCCTGACAGTCACAGTCTCTAACTATAGGGAGCAGGGCGCGCCAGAAATCTTCCACCGACTCACTGGGAAGTTGACGCCACGTGGATAGGAGGTGCCTGGCGTAGAGTGTGTTAGTCCGCTGAGCGTAGTTTTCCTTCAGTAGCGCCATGGCCTCTGCGTAGGTTGGCACATCCTGGACAAGTGGAAAGACGTTGGAGCTCAGCCGCGTGTAAAGGATCTGGAGCTTCTGTGCTTCTGGAATTTCGTCTGGCGCAAACCCGATGTACGCTTCAAAACCGGCTAGCCAATGTTCAAAGTCCTTTTTGCCGTTGTCTGCTTGCGGATGCAGCTGCAGGCGATCCGGCTTAATGCGCAGGTCCATCTTCTGGAAAACTCAGTGTAATAAATTAATGCACGATCAATTACACAAAGACGAGAGTTGGATGTAATCGAGGCTTTATTAACCTGAGATGTGTGGCCTCCTACAGCAGCTGACGAAATGACTGGGAGCACACATATTTATACTCTGCCTACTGGGCGGAACCAGCAGGCAGGGATCTACCCCCGTACCTGTAGTTCAGGGGCCTTACCATAAAGCACCGATATCAACATCCTATATATACAATATATACATCAGTGGTGACTACCACATGGAGCGAGGCTGATGGACGGAGTTTATGGAGCTCCTGGCAAGCCACACATTGCTGCACCATTCACTCGATGTCACCGTCGAGCTCTGTCCATCGCATGTAACTCCCTGTGAGCATCTTCATTTGAGAAATCCCCAGGGTGTCCGCTATGCAAGTCCTGCAAGATGGTTCGCTGGCCTGGCCGTGGGACAATCACGCGGGCTCCCCGCAGGATGATGCCGTCCTCCACACTTAGCTCCTGCTGTTTTGTCACTTAGTCCCGCAGTTCCTCTAGGAGTTTCCCCTGCAATCTGCCATGTTGGACGGCAGGGCACGGTTTTGCCAATACAGTGTCTTTTTGGGTCCATGCACGGATTTGAGCAGCCATGACAGGTAATGTGTCCATAAAGTTTAAGACCAGCATGACTTTGTCCGCTACTGGCGGGGACGGGGCGATTACAGGCAGTGAGAGTTTGCGAAGGGCATCCGAGTGTGCAATCTGTGTGCCTGGACGATATTCTAATGTGTACTGGAACAACAGCAAAGCCCACCGTTGAATCCTGGCTGAAGTTATCGGTAGTATCAAGTTATCCTCATTGAATTGGCCGAGTAGGGGCTTCTGGTCCACGATTACTGTAAAATGATGCATGCAGACAGACTGATGGAATTTCTTAACTGCAGAAATCATGGTCAGACCTTCCTTTTCAATCTGCACATAATGGCGCTCCGCGTTGGCCAGGGTCTTGAATGCATAGGCTATTCGCCTTTCCGTCCCATCGTCTCACCAATACGACAACCTGCCCCAACGCCATATGGAGAGGTGCCAGATGTGGGGATGAGTGGCTTTGATGGGTCATAATGTGTTAACAAATTTGAAGATAACAGCTGTCACTTCACCTTGGTAAATGCTTCAACAGGTTAGGGATAAACTTCCTGTAATAATTGACAAGTCCCTGTAAGGACCTCAGCTCTGTCACGGTCTCAGGTGTCGGGGCTCTCTTGATGGCCTGGACCTTTTCATCCACCGGGTGCAACCTATCCTTATTGATGGGTGTCACAAACATGTGACCTCTTTCACCTAGAAAACTCACTTGCCCCTTTTCAGGCGAACACCCATGGTCGACCGTTGAAGGTCCTCTTCTAGGTTCATAGAATCATAGAATTTACAGTGCAGAAGGAGGCCATTTGGCCCATCGAGTCTGCACTGGCTCTTTGAAAAAGCACCCTACCCAAGCCCACACCTCCTCCCTATGTGGTCGGGAATAACCACACCTCCTCCCTATCCCCATAACCCAGTAACCCCACCCAACACTAAGGGCAATTTTAGACACTAAGGGCAATTTAGCATGGCCAATCCACCTAACCTGCACATCTTTGGACTGTGGGAGGAAACCGGAGCACCCGGAGGAAACCCACGCACACATGGGGAGAACGTGCAGACTCTGCACAGACATTGACCCAAGCCGGGAATCGAACCTGGGACCCTGGAGCTGTGAAGCAATTGTGCTAACCACCATGCTACCATGCTGCCCCCATGTTGCCCAGGTATTCCTCCTCAGTGGCTCCTGCAGTAAGTACATCGTCCAGGTAGACAGCCACCCTGGGGAGCCCTTGGGGGATATTTTCCACCACCCGCTGGAAAGTTGCACACGCCAATGATACCCTGAATGGAAGCTGGGTGTACTCATACAGCCCCTGAGGGTATTGATTATGATGTATTTTCTAGATGCCTTATTTAACTCCAGCTGGAGGTACGTGTGCCTCGTGTTCAGTTTTGTGAAGGAGTGGCTCCCAGCTAACTTTGCGTACAGGTGGGGGGCATGGCATGGGGTACCTGTCCAGACAGAAGGCCTTGTTGACAGTCATTTTATAGTCTCCACACGGGCAAACAGATTTGTCTGGCTTCAGCACCGGGCCCACTGGCACTGCCCACTCTGCGAACTGGACCGGGCGAACGATGCCCAGGTTCTCCAGCCAGCTCAGCTCCTCATCCATCTTCGACATGTATGGGACCAAACAGTCTTTAACTATTTGGGCTGCGCCTCTGGGTCGATGGAGATTTTAGCTGTAGCCCCCTTGATCTTCCCTAGGCCATCCTGGAAAATATCTGGCTACTTTCCAAGGACATTGTACAAACCGCCAGAACCTATCTGAAAAACCTTATGCCTGTCCAAGCAGAGTGATTGTAACCAGCATGGCCAAGGAGCCTGGATCCGGGCCCCAGCACCACTACTGATGGTAGCTGGACGGACTGCTGTCCATGGGTAACCGGGGCCAGCATGGTCCCAATAATGGTCAACGGTTATCCGTTGTATGTTGCCAGCCGGGCCTTGGTATCCATCAAGCCCAGGTTCTGGATCCCCAAACTTAGCTGATGGAAGGTCTGTTGTCCAAAAATTGAAACAGCAGCCCCTGTATCAATTTCCATATCCAAGGGGTGATAATTAACTTGGAACGTTATTCTTATTGGGGCTACTTTGGGGGCCCTGATGCAGTTTAACTGCATGAAGTCATCATCCTCGGGCAGGGCAATGTGCAAAGCCCTGGTGTGAGGTGCTTGTGTCACGTGGCGATGCATTCGCTGGTGATTCTGGTGGTCTTAATTGTCATGGTTTCTGTGACCGCAAGGGCAGCATCGATGTGGGTATTCCTCACTATCCTCTGGGGAGATGTCTCGTCGAGCTGTGGCAGCCCTTGGCCAGCGGGTCTGACCTTGACACTGTTTTGGAAGGGACTGTGTTGTGTATGTCCTATCCTTAGGGGGGCATCACTCATTGGAATGGGAGCTGGCCAACACTGTGTACGTTATAGTCCATGGAACCCCGGAGTTCCTGGACCCTCCTTTCCGTGCTCTCACAGGAGAGTGACAACTCTATGGCTCCTTGTAGTTCCAAGGCTGGTTCTGCGAACAGCTTCCTTTGGGTCGCCACATTGTTTAAGCCACACACCAACCCATCCTTAAAATAACTATTTACAGATTGAGATAAAGGCTCCCATACTCCGTGGTCCTAAACTACTAACCAACAATAAAACCCAGGCTCAGCCTCAGGACTCGCGCACTCCGTACTGATTGGCCCTACGGGTCACATGATCCTTAAAGGGGCATGCTACCACAAGGAGATTTTTCCTTGTCTCCTGCATTGTGAGTGGTGCTGGAAGAATCTCCTCTGAAAGGAGAGCACTGACTTCTGCAAAATTATACAATGAATCGTGCGGGGGGGGGGAGCACACAAAAGGCACTTGCTGCAATATCATTACATTGCATTGTGACATTCAAATATTGTTGGGAGGGGAGATAGAGGAAGGTGCTCGGCAACAGAGACAAAGCAGGTCTTTCCTGGTAGCAACGGATATGATGAAGAACCACACAAGGATTGCTGCCTCCTGAAATCACCCTTCCTGCCTGATGTGTGTACTCCAGGAGCTGTGAATAATGAGTGTTTTCATTGCAGATAGATAATTGCTTCCCCTGAGTGGAATAAAATAAATAGCCGTCCCAGCTTCTCTGTGTCACCAACAGTGAAATATCATCCCTCAGGCTACAACAGTACCATTTAGTCGGCAATTAATTCTTTGACTGGAGACACTGTGCTGAAGTGTGATATTTTATCATTACCACTGATGCCAACAGCCACTATTCATCTCTCAAAGAGCAAGGTACAGTCTCCAAAGCGAACGCTGTCCTTGTCATATTCAGTGAGAAGAGTGCCATAACCTTCCAGGCATTGCAGCTATTGTCAAACCATTGGGACTGCTTTCAGACGAAGTCCGGCTGTTCTCTCTTCCACTGGAACTGATCATGTTCTCGGTCCGTCGACTGCGTTTGATTTTGAGAATCTGACCTTGTTCAATTGACAGCCAGTCCCCCGGGGGGGGACAGGGCACAGGTTTGCGAGGGAGGGCAAATTGTAATTTAGAGTTGGCACTTCATGGCTAGATACCAAACGCAATGCTTTTCGTCCTGACTGATAATAGCCATGCATGTATACGCACCAGAACAATAACAATGTGGTCGGGAATAATCATAATTAATGCTTTCCAGCAGCCTTCATCTGCTGTAAGGTGACAATTACAGACTTGTTCCCTCGTTAATGCTGGACAGGAAATGATGAATGCCAAATCAGCACGACCTTGTAGGGCTTCAAGAAAATACAATAACAACTGAGTCACGGAAGCCTTTAAAGGAGATTCCGGGGGGAACATTCCTTGACACAAAGCATTAAGTTGAGGAACATTTGGGCAGAAATAATTAATGAAGAGACATTTCAATTAGGTGGAAGGGTGCGGGTAAGGGGAAAAGGAGATATTTATTTTACATGCTTTAATGAATGTTGTGCTCACTGAGGCGAAGAGAGGTAGACCCAGGAATTGGAGTACACCCCAGTTTGAATTCGCAGTGTTGGCATCAAGCACTCACAGGCCAGAGTAAAACTCACTCTATTTAAGAAAAAGATTCATCACCTTTTTCTCAAAGGCAAATAAGGATGGGAATTAAATACTGGCCTTGAAACCCAGCCTAAACGTTTCAAAATGCTTTGCCCCAACTACATTTCTCATCTATTATTTGAGGGAATGGAAATGACTCAGGGTCAAAAGAAAGATAAGGGAGTATTCTGTAGGAGTTTCTAAGCAGCACTTTTCCTCTGGTGGTAGTAATCGTCAATGTCAGTAGTTTTGAAGCGAGCTCCCAATGGGATCTGCTTTGAGAGTGCATCAGTCCACTGGAGCTGCAGCAGAAAAGCAATCTGACGTTGTGATAGGAAAAGGACATTTTCACTTTTTGCACAAAATGGAGTGATGCACTATCAATTACGACGTGACGAGAGTAGAACGTAATCGAGGCTTCATTACACAGAGATGTGTGGCATCCTGCAGCAGCTTACGAAATGGCTGCTGTTCGGAGAGCACACACATTTATACTCCGCCTCCTGGGCGGAGCCAGCAGGCAGGGATCTACCCCCGTACCTGTAGTACAGGGGCCTTACCCTAATACCCATATATACAATATAATACAACAGTGGTGACTCCCACAAGGAGGTGATGTAGGCAGGGTGGCTGTGTCACCTACGTAAAGCCTCCACTGGGAAACTGGAATGACTTTCAGGCCAGTGCTTCCTATTAGTGCAGCTCACCGGTTGTGAGAAGATGGGAGATTGACTGACTCCCAAACTCACTGAGCCTACAGACTGGGCCTGGAGCAAGAACAAAACTGAGCCTCGGGGAGTGGGGGGGGGGGGGGGACGGTACCGGAAACAGACAGGGCCGGGCTGCCTACTGCAGCCAGGTGCCTCGGTCTTGTGGATATTTTTTAAGTACTTTTCAGACCCCAAGGCAATTTTAACTGTCAACTTTTTTTTGTTAATATTTTTTATTCTCCTCCTTTTTCATATTTTCTCCCAAATTTGCACCCAACAATAAACAATAATCAGCAGCGAATGCAATGTCAATCCCCATACCAATAACAACGATCCCATCCTCCCACCAAACCCCAGACATTAGCCGCATGTTAACATAAACAAATGACAAAAAGGAATCAAGAATCACCCATAGTCACCATTAACACACACCGCCCCCCTCCCCCCAACCCTCCCAGCTCCCCCCCCCCCCCCACAATGTTCGATGTGATCCAATTCTCAAAAGTGTATAATGAGTAACGCCCATGAATTGTAGAACCCCTCCATCCTTCCCCTCAGTTCAAATTTGATCTTTTCAAGCGTCAAGAATTCCAGCAGTACCCCCGCCACGCCAGGGCACAGGGTGGAGAGGTTGACCTCCACCCTAACAGGATCCGCCTTAGGGTGATCAACGAGGCGAAGGCTATGACATTTGTCTCCACGCCCGTTTCCAAGCACGGCTGGTCCGACACCCCGAATATGGCCTCTCGAGGGCCTGGGTCCAGTTTCACGTGCACCACTTTCGAGATTACCATAAAAACCACCTTCCAGTAATCCTCTAGCTTTGGACAGGACCAAAACATAGGAACGTGGTTTGCGGGGCCCCCCTGCAACGTTCACACACATCTTCTACCCCCTCAAAGAGCCGGCTCATCCTTGCCCTTGTAAGGTGCGTTACACCACCTTCAGCTGTATCAGCCCCAACCTCGCACACGAGGTGGAGGCGTTCACCCTCCGGAGCACCTCACACCAGAACCCCTCCTCCATACCCTCTCCCAACTCTTCCGCCCACTTTGCCTTGATCCCTTCTAGTGGCGCCTTCTCCTCCTCCAAAATAGCCCCGTAAACCGCCGATACTACCCCCTTCTCCAGTCCCCCTGTCGTCAGCACCTCCTCCACCAATGTGGAAGCCAGCTCGACTGGGAAACTCTATCTCCTTTCCGGCAAAGTCTCGAACCTGCATGTCTCTAAATATTTCCCCCTGCTCCAGCCCATAATTCGCTCCCAGCACCTTCAATCCCGCAAAACGACCCCCAGGAAACAAATCATTCAGTGTCCTAATTTCTTTCTCCTCCCATCTCCGAAGATTTCCATCCCACTTGCCTGGCTCAAATCTATGGTTCCCCCGAATCGGCATTACCCGAAGTGCTGTTGAAACTGCCTCCAAATTCTCAACAAAGCTATTACTACCGGACTCCCTGAGTATCTCCCCAGTGCCTTTGGGAGCGGCACCTTCAATCCCGACCCCCTGCACAAACTCTCCTCCATTCTGACCCATTGGGAGTCAACCCCTCTAACCCAGCTCCGTACCTTCTCTTCATTCACCGCCCAGTAATAATACATCAGGTTCGGAAGACCCAAACCCCCTGCCTGCCTTCCTCTCTGTAGTAGCAACTTTTTAATTCTGGCCACCTTCCCTCCCCATATGAACGAGGTAATCATTCCTTCAATCTCTCTAAAAAATGCCTTTGGCAGGAAAATCGGCAGGCATTAAAAAATAAACAGGAATCGCGGCAGCACATTCATTTTATCCGCCTGTACCCGACCCGCCAGTGACAGAGGGAGACCACCCCACCTTGCCAGATCAGCTTTCACCCTCCCACCAAACTAGAAATGTTGTATCTAAGGAGCCCTTCCCCCAATCTCAAACAACTTGCAGCCCCCCCCCCCCCAGGTACCTAAAGTGAGTTCCTGCCTTACGGAATGGCAGCCCCCCCCCCCCCCCCACCCCTGGCCGAGACATCACAAAATATTCACTCTTCTCTAGATTTAATTTGTACCCCGAGAAAGACCCAAACACCCAAAGCAGCTCCTGTATTCCCCCTATTGACACATTTGGTTCCGACATGTATAACAGGTCATCAGCATATAAGGACACCCTATTCTCTCCCTCCCCACCCCCCTCCCCCCTCCCCCCCCCCCCCCCCCCCGTCCCCGCCGCACTATCCCTTTCCATACCCCCAAACCTCTTAATACGATGGCCAATGGCTCAATCGCAAGTGCAAACAGCAGGGGGGACATAGGACATCCCTGCCTAGCCCATGGTGGAGAGGAATGTATTGTGACCTGATGTTATTTGTGAAGACACTGTAGCCATCTGTGATGGCCACTTTCAGTACACAAAATGGACACTAGCAGAGCCTATAGGGAAAAATGGACGATACAAAGCAACAACCAGGCACAGAGCCTGAATGTATATATGGAAGGCAGTCTGCAGATGGAACCGAATTCTGGGTCAATTTACATATTGATGGTCCATCTCCAAGGAACAAAGGACTACCGCTCAGGTAGCCGATACTGTCTCAGACATTCCGGCGCGACTACCCCAACCAGAAGACACAAACAAACTGTAGTACCCTCAATAACGACACAAGAGTGTGGAATGGTAAATGAAGGCTTTAATAAGCAGAGAACTAGCCAGTTACCGAGACGTGTGCTTACTGAGTGCCACCTACAGGGCGCCACCTTATATATGGCTCACCCGGGCGTGGAGTAGGCACAGCTTGCGAGGCCCTAGGACAGGAGTTTCCGAGGATTCCTGGTAGGCCTCGAAGCAGCCGAACCAGTACTTAAAAATTTCTTTGGCCTCCGGTGTCCTTGCTTCCAGGTTGAGCTTTTCTGGCTTGAGACCGGCGTCCATCCTAACGTAGTCTGCTTATTAAATTGTAGTACCCTCAATAATGACACGAGAGTGCGGAATGATAAATGAAGGCTTTAATAAGTAGAGAACTAGCCAGTTACCGAGACATGTGCTTATTGAGTGCCGCCTATAGGGCACCACCTTATATACGGCTCCCTGGTGGGCGGAGCCGGAGGCAGGGTCCCCCAGGGTTCCAAACCCGGTCTTAAAGGGGCATCACCTACATGGTGTTAAGGGTACAGTAACCATTCATCACACAAAGCAAGGCCAACGGCCACTTAGACACGCCCAGCCATCAAGGCACCCGCCCCTTTATTGGCTTAGATCGATGACACTGATCAAGAAGCTGCCCAATTAATTGGGACCAAGTTTAAGGCCTGCCTAAAAGCGTGCGAAGCCCCTCCAAGTATAAGAAGGAACCGCCGCAAAAGGTTCGCTCTCTTGGATTTGGCTCTCAAGCGGAGAGACCCTTCCACCAGCACCACCAGAAGCAAGTAAGTTCAAGTTCAATGCTCGCTACCAGACGGACGACCTTAGCTGTACTCCTGTTATCTCTTCGAACCCAACAGGCCCAGATCCGAACAACGGACATTGTTCCTCTGACCTAAGTGGGCACCCGAAGTTAAGTATAGGTGTTAGTGATAGATATAGTTTAGCCTGTAGTGTTATTGTGCATGAGTAAATCATACTGTGTGTAAATAAATAGTATTGACTTTGAACTAACTAACTGGTGTATTGGCTCTTTGATCGATATTCGGGTTGAACCTTGTGGCGGTATCGAGAGATACCTGGCGATTCTGAAAGCATACTCATAATTAGGATTAATAAAGGCGACCTTATTAACCGCCATATTTATAGCAAGTAAACAAAGCAACAACACTGGCCCTCGGCTCCTTATATAATAGCTTTACCCAGTCCACAAAGCTGGGTCCAATTCCAAACCGCTCTAGAACTGCCATCAAGTACCCCCATTCTACCCGGTCAAATGCTTTCTCGGAGTCCAATGCCACAACCACCTGTTTCCTTCCCCTCCGCCGGTACCATAACCACGTTCAATACCTTCCTAATGGTCGAAAAGAGCTGCCTCCGTCTCACAAACTCTGTCTGATCTTCACCTATCACCTTCGGGAGGCCTACCTGCCAGTACCTTCGCCAATACCTTTGCGTCCACGTTTAAAAGTGATATGGGCCTATACGCCCCACACTCCATCGGATCCTTATCTTTCTTAAGTAACAGGGAAATCGATGCCTGCCCCAAAGTTTGTGGTAACACCCACTTCCCTATCGCCTCCTCAAACATCCTCACCGTCAGCGGTACCAGCTTATTTTTGAATTTTTTATAATATTCTATTGGAACCCATCCGCCCCTGCCACCTTCCCCGACTGCATCCTCCCAATCGGATCTTTTATCTCCTGCTCCACTATCGCCCCCTCTAATGTAGCCCTGTCACTCTCCCCTAACCTCGGGTACTCCAGCCCATCTAGAAATTCCTGCATCTCCCGGCCTCCCCCAGGTGGCTCTGACCTGTACAACCTCTCATAGAATTCCTTAAAGACCTTGTTAATCTGATCTGGAGCTACCACCACCTTCCCTGCCCTGTCTCGCACCTGGATAATTTCCCTTCCGGCACCTCCCTACGGAGCTGACTCTGCCTTATCTCCGTGCTTGTAAAATGCCCCCCTTGCGAACTGCCAATGCTGACTTGAGGCCCAATATCAAACCTGCCAACAGGCAATCTGCTGGCCAGTAGAGGCCCAATAAGTCAATATTCTTCCTTCTTGCCAGGCTTTCTCACGGGTCAGTTGAGGGGCAGGAGCCCTACCCCTGGCTATGCATGGGGATCATGGGTTTTTCCTGCTGCAGGCTTCCACCCAACTCTCCTGAAGGCGATCACCCCCCGACCCTCAAAACAGTCTGCAATCTGACCTGCGATTATGGTGTTGTCCAACACCTGTGGTCCTGTCCAACACCTGTGCTGACCAACACCTTCAGCCCTGACCAACACATCTGGTCCTGTCGAACAGCTCCGGTCCTGTCCAACACCTCCAGCCCTGACAGAAACTCCCATCATTATAGGTGAAGGAGCTAAAATAAATGTAAAATAATCCCAATAATTAGGCTCCATTACAGAAATAAGAACATTTGACAACTTGACTCTGGCTGCAACATACGTAATCAGGCAGGCCAGATTAGGACCAGTTTCATTCATTCCTTCCGGCCACCTATTTAAAACTTTAACGGGAAGAAGGATTTAGGGAAAACAATTTTGTTGATCATACCCTCCTGTTGTAGAGTGAAGGAAACAAGTATTTGTGATGAAATTGTGCTCAGCAACATTGAGAAAAAACACACTGGTATACTGAACAGAAATTGTCACTGCCTTTTACCTCTTACAGGCTAAGGGAGCAGGAGAATTTTACCTGAGTGTGTCACTCATTGTTGCCAGTATTTGCAGCTCACTTTCAACCTTATTAATATTTTGTAAAAAGGAAAGTTCGGACCTGGCAAACCTGTAAACATTACCACTAGAAGGACAAGGGCTACAGGCACATGGGAACACTGCCTCCTGCACATTGCCTTCCAAATCTTTCACTATCCTGACTTGGAAATATATCGGCTGTTCCTTCAATGCTGGGTCAAAATCCTAGAACTCTCTCCCGAACAGCACTGTGGGAGTACATGCACCAGATGGATTGCAACATTTCTAGACGGCAGCTCACCACCACCTTCTCAATGACAGTTATGGGCCAGTAAAAAATCACACCTTTCCAGAAATATTTTGTTGAAATGTTCTCAGCACTAAGCTGACATCACTGATAAAAATTTTCTTTCTCAGATCTACCTCTGTTAGCTTAGTGACATTTAAAACGCGCCAACCCGCGCATGCGCAGTTGGGGCAGCTCAATCCTGCGCATGTGCGGGGAACTTCTTACGCGCACCGGCCCCGACGCAATATGGCGTGGCTGTTCAGGGGCCGGCCACGGCGCAATGTAGGCCCAGAGGGGGGGGGAGGCCGGGCCGTCGATCGGTGGGCCCCGATCGTGGGCCAGACCCCTTCAGAGGCCCCCCCCCGGTGAAGGAGACCCCCTCCTCCGCGCACAGGCCCCCCTCACCCCCCCCCCCCGAGTGTTCCCGCAGAGTTCCCGCCGGCAGCGACCAGGGGTGGACGGCGCCGGCGGGACCCTGTCTGGTCGGAGCGGCTGCTTGGCCCATCCGGATCGGAGAATCTCCGCTTGCTGTTTGCGCCGATTTTCCGAGCGGCCCGGCGCAATTCGCACGGCGCTGGCTTTGGGGGGGGGGGGTGGGTGAATCGCGTGCGGGGGTCGGGGCGGCGTGGTGCGATTCGCGCGGCGCTCCGGCGATTCTTCCACCCAGCAGGGGGTCGGAGAATCCCGCCCAAGAATTGTATAAAGACAATTTTCAATCAATGCACTGCAGGAGCATGTTAAACCAAGCGTATTCTCCCCAAACCTTTCTTTTCCTTAATATTTCAGTCGCTCTGACACTCTTGGATAGTAATTCTCAGTCTGAGCTGTCACACAGGGTTAGATGAAAGCCAGGCAAGGGCTGCAAAATGTGAGAAAACAGATATCATAAAGCTAGAACACAAGGTTAACTGGCTGAGTGATTCCAGAGTGTATCAGTGGAGGAGCGTAGCCTCTTCTATTATAATCAATTGTGGTTATAATAAGTCACGCACTGATGAAACTTGCCATTGTTTTGTCAACTGACTCCTACTTACATGTGACAAGTGTCATCTACGTGAGAAATCTGTTTCATTATATCAGTTCCACTCATTGAACCAGTAAAATGATTTAGGCATATCAGTTTATCTTACTTTTGCATTTTAAGCATTATTAATGAAGCGCTGCCTCGATTTCGAATCATATAGTTTACACAGTAGAGTGCACCGACCAGTGCACAGCTTACCAATGTTCTCGGTTAGCAAATCTTCCAGGTTTCGGCAGGTTCGTGCTGCACTCCGACCCACATTTTGGGTCGCAAAGCTTTAGCTGTTTCCAATCTGCATCCAATTTCTCCAGGCATGAGCCATCGGTCATTGCACAAAGGGCCAATACACCCAATAATAGACAAACAGGAACTCTGCTTCTCCGAATTGCTCAGTAATTTATTTTGGAACTTTAACCGACTGGGTATCCTATCAACCTCATACCCCATTGTCTGAAAAGGACATTTCGATCAAATTGATCGTATAATTTGTTCCAAATATAATGTTTATAAGTTAATGTTTTACGACTGTCTGTTTAATTCTGTTTAATTTTGGTTAAATTGGAGTCATGAAGGGTTCATGTGACATTCTCCCAATCCTGCTTCTCAAGGCTGGGTGGCTTCTTTATTATAGGGCAGTGAGGTCCAGATTAATTTACTGGGAAGAAAATGTAAGGGGCTGAATTCTCCGCCAGCGGAATTCTCCATTTTGCCAGCACCCGGGGTTTCCCAATGGCGTGGGGCTGCCCCACAATGGGAAACCCCATTGACCGGCCAGTGTAACAGAGAATCCCGCCGGTGGGTCGAGGCAGAAATGTGGCGTGGCGGGGCGGAAAATCCATCCCAAGATTTTCACACCTGTGCACAATGGAAAGGGCATCTGTGATGACTCTCGGTGGACTGTTAGTCGCCAGGTCTCACAGGGAGGTATTAAGAATGTCAGATTTTGTAAACAGTTATACTTTAAACTGCCTATTAAAATTTCAAGATGGAATGGAGTTGGGATTTTAAAGGATAGCTGATTAGCATTTCTACCTGGATACAAGGCTCATATGCTTCACTTTGACATTGAGGTGGGCATTAGGGGATAAAGAGTCCATTATGAGCCATTGTAGTATTGGGTTGCAGAACTTTTCTTAAAATGTCCCTGAACCTCACAGACTGGTCAGTCTGCCAGGGAGGGAGAGAGAGAGCGAGAGTCCTTATTGTTCGTCATGCAGAAAGTAGGTAGGAGCTCATACTTAGATTGAAGAGACCAGGTTTGAGAGTATTGAAACAACACTGATAGATTCACCATCTTTGGCTAGAGAGAGAAATCACCCAGGCAATCCTCACCATGAAAGTTAGTTCAGGGATTAGAGATCATCCGGCTGGAAAAATAAAAAGGAAACAAGTCATAGAATTTACAGTGCAGAAGGAGGCCATTCGGCCCATCGAGTCTGCACCAGCTCTTTGAAAGAGCACCCTACATAAGCCCACACCTCAACCCTATCCCCATAACCCAGTAATCCCACCCAACACTAAGGGCAATTTTGGACACCAAGGGCAATTTAGCATGGCCAATCCACCTAACCTGCACATCTTTGGACTGTGGGAGGAAACCGGAGCACCCGGAGGAAACCCACGCACACACGGGGAGAATGTGCAGACTCCGCACAGTGACCCAAGCCGGGAATTGAACCTGGGACCTTGGAGCTATGAAGCAATTGTGCTAACCACCATGCTACCGTGCTGTCATTGGGGGTTGAGAACAGATTTGATATGGTACCTGGAGATTGAATGTCCATGTAATGGACAGAGTAAAGTATAACTGTGAAAGGGGATTTTTGCTTGTTTTACAAGTTGAATAGGGGATATTTTCTGCAGTTTCGAGTACATACAATTTTCCTTTCAGTCTGCCTATTGCAGTTGTCACGGCCAACTCTGGGTGAGTTTCCCCAAAGGTTTTTCATCTGGGCGAGACCCTTTGGTTTGCCACCATCCGGCTGGGATACCTCCGAATTGCGTACAAACCCAGGTGAGGAGGGATGACTGACTCTGTGTCTTTATTCAATGTACCCTCTGCTGGTAGCAACAAGGTTTAATCGAATAAGGTTCCCTTTCCCTCGCGTACCTTTTCCAGACCCAATATTTATGTTTAAAAAGGAGTCAATCTAACCAGGCATTCTTGATTTAAGATAGAATAAGTTTATTAACTACTAAAAAGGTAAGGAGAAATAGTAAAACGCATGCATTTACATTCATATAGATTAGAAGTAAGAATTCAGTCCAAAATAGTAAGTAAACATAAATAAAAGTGATAAGGAATGGTCCTTAATTTGATGTGCTGTGGCTGTTACGATTTCATTCCAGCATACTTGACATCTGCAGATGAATGGTTGATTCTTTAATTCGGGTGGTCTATGGTTGAGTAGGGATATTTCAGTTCTATCGCCCAGTTTAACACAGGGCTAAATCGCTGGCTTTGAAAGCAAACCAAGGCAGGCCAGCAGCACGGTTCAATTCCCGTAACAGCTTCTCCGAAAAGGCGTCGGAATGTGGGGACTAGGGGCTTTTCACAGTAACTTCATTTGAAGCCTACTTGTGACAATAAGCGATTTTCATTTCAGTTGTGATCCTTTTGCTGCGTGATTAACTTCCACAGTCAGAGGGAGAGTTTTTAGATATTCCTGCTTCAGTAACTGTATCACACACCTTCAATGTGGTAAACCTCCAGCTGCTTTTCCTCACAGCACTAACACACAGACCAACAGATAGACACACTGGCAGAGCTGAAACAGACAGACATCAG
The DNA here is from genome assembly GCF_047496885.1 of Scyliorhinus torazame. Lineage (NCBI taxonomy): Eukaryota > Metazoa > Chordata > Chondrichthyes > Carcharhiniformes > Scyliorhinidae > Scyliorhinus > Scyliorhinus torazame. The sequence goes on along the minus strand of NC_092723.1, from coordinate 64,997,917 downwards.
GCAGGCCTGGGGGGTACCTCTCTCTCAGCTCACTTTTAACCCACTTCTTTGTACATTCCAAGAGGAAACCAGAATACACTAGTTGGTCCGGACAATTGTTTGTATTATTCATTTTACAGGATGTGGGTGTTACTGGCTCGGCCAGCACTTATTGTGGGCAGCACGGTAGCATAGTGGTGAGCACTGTGGCTTCACAGCACCAGGGTCCCAGGTTCGATTCCCCACTGGGTCACTGTCTGTGCGGAGTCCGCATGTTCTCCCCATGTCTGTCTAGGTTACCTCCGGGTGCTCCGGTTTCCTCCTACAGTCCAAAAACGTACAGGTTAGGTGGATTGGCCATGCTAAATTGCCCTTAGTGTCCAAAAAGGTTAGGAGGGGTTATTGGTTAAGGGGGATAGGGTGGAAGTGAGGGCTTAAGTGGGTCGGTGCAGACTCGATGGGCCGAATGGCCTCCTTCTGCACTGTATGTTCTATGTTCTTATTGTCCATCCCTTGTTGCCCTTCAGAAGGTGGTGGTGAGCTGTCTTCTTGACCCACTGCAGTCTCTGAGGTGTAGCTACGCCCACTGTGTGGTTAGGGAGGGAATTCCAGGATTTTGACCCAGTGGCAGTGAAGGAACGGCGATATATTTCCAAGTCGGGGTGATGAGTGACTTGGAGGGGAACTTCCGGGTGGTGATGTTCCCATGTGACTGCTGCTCATGTCCTTCTAGATGGTAGCGGTTGTGGGTTTGGAAGGTGCTGCTGAAAGAACCTTGGTGAGTTACTGCAGTGCATCTTGTAGATAGTACACACGGCTGCCACTGTTCATCAGTAGTGGAGGGATTGAATATTTGTGAAAGAAGAGGCAATCAGATGATCTGCTTTGTCCCGGATGGTGTTGAACTTCTTTCGTGTTGTTGGAGCTGCACTCATCCAGCCAAGTGGAGAGTATTCCATCCAGGCTTGCACGGTAGCACAGTGGGTAGCACTGTTGCTTCACAGCTCCAGGGTCCCTTGTTTGATTCCTGGCTTGGGTCACTGTCTGTGCGGAGTCTGCACGTTCCCCCCGTGTCTGCATTGGTTTCCTCCGGGTGCTCCGATTTCCTCCCAAAAATCCCAAAAGACGTGCTGTTGGGTAATTTGGACATTCTGAATTCTCCCTCTTTGTACCCGAACAGGCGCCGCAATGTGGCGACCGCGGGCTTTTCACAGTAATGTCATCATATCCAGATCAGCATATCAAGGTGCAATCACACACACACTGATGGACAGGCAGTTGGACCAACCAGCACACACATAATATCGCAGCCAATCACCAGTGAGAGCACACGCACTATAAAACAGGGAACATCACAGTTCCCGCTCATTCTACCAGGAGATAGCTCAGAGCACAGAGCTCACAGCGTGCCACTCAGACATAGACCATGTGCTGAGTGCCTCACTAAGATAGTGACAGGGCTGAGTCCACAGGTTAGCTGGTGAAGCACGTACCCAAGCCAGTAGTTAGTTGTTACCGTTGATTAGACAATAAAACAGAGTTGTACCATCTACAGCCGTGTTGGATCATTTGTGCAGCAGAACACCCAACACGACACGATACTAAGTAGTTGACGCAAACCAGCGACTGTGAGACCTACCTGCACCCTTTCAGAAATCCGCCATCCTGCTCCATGGAAAACATCAGCCAGCCGCAGCCACTCCGAATCGCTGGCAATCTCGGCGTAAACTGGAAGCTGTTTAAACAGCGCTTCCAGCTCTTCCTCGAAGCCACAGACAGGGAGAATGCATCGGACACCAGGAAGATCGCCCTCCTCCTCTCCACGGCGGGGCAACACGCCATCCACATCTATAACTCCCTGGCATTCGCGGAAGGCGAGGACAAAACAAAATGTAAGACGGTGCTTCTGAAGTTCGATGAACACTTCAGTGTGGAAGTCAATGAGAACTTCGAAAGGTACCTATTCCAGCAGCGCCTGTAGGGTAAGGATGAGCCTTTCCAATCTTACTTAACACACCTCCGAATCCTGCGGCTATGGGGCCACCTCCGACTCCATGATACGGGATCAGATAGAACATAGAACATAGAACATTACAGCGCAGTACAGGCCCTTCAGCCCTCAATTTTGCGCCGACCTGTGAAACCACTCTAAAGCCCATCTACACTATTCCCTTATCGTCCATATGTCCATCCAATGACCATTTGAATGCCCTTAGTGTTGGCGAGTCCACTACTGTTGCAGGCAGGGCATTCCACGCCCTTACTACTCTCTGAGTAAAGAACCTACCTCTGACATCTGTCTTATATCTATCTCCCCTCAACTTAAAGCTATGTCCCCTCATGCTACACATCACCATCCGAGGAAGAAGGCTCTCACTGTCCACCCTATCCAATCCTCTGATCATCTTGTATGCCTCAATTAAGTCCCCTCTTAACCTTCTTCTCTCTAATGAAAACAGCCTCAAGTCCCTCAGCCTTTCCTCATAAGATCTTCCCTCCATACCAGGCAACATTCTGGTAAATCTCCTCTGCACCCTTTCCAATGATTCCACATCCTTCCTATAATGCGGCGACCAGAATTGCACGCAATAATCCAAATGCGGCCGCACCAGAGTTTTGTACAGCTGCAACATGATCTCATGGCTCCGAAACTCAATCCCTCTACCAATAAAAGCTAACACACCGTACGCCTTCTTACCAACCCTCTCAACCTGGGTGGCAACTTTCAGGGATCTATGTACATGGGCACCCTCTGCTCATCCAGACTGCCAAGAATCTTACCATTAGCCCAGTATTCTGTCTTCCTGTTATTCCTTCCAAAATGAATCACCTCACACTTTTCTGCATTAAACTCCATTTGCCACCTCTCAGCCCAGCGCTGCAGCTTATCTGTGTCCCTCTGTAACTTGTAACACCCTTCCGCACTGTCCACAACTCCACCGACTTTAGTGTCATCTGCAAATTTACTCACCCATCCTTCTATGCCCTCGTCCAGGTCATTTATAAAAATGACAAACAGCAGTGGCCCCAAAACAGATCCTTGTGGTTCACCACTAGTAACTGGACTCTAGTCTGAACATTTCCCATCAACCACCACCCTTTGTCGTCTTCCAGCTAGCCAATTTCCGATCCAAACTGCTAAATCACACTGAATCCCATGCCTCCGTATTTTCTGCAGTAGCCTACCGTGGGGAACCTTATCAAACGCTTTACTGAAATCCATATACACCACATCAACTGCTTTACCCTCATCCACCTTTTTGGTCACCTTCTCAAAGAACTCAATGAGGTTTGTGAGGCACAACCTACCCTTCACAAAACCGTGTTGACTATCTCTAATCAAATTATTCCTTTCCAGATTATTATACATCCTACCTCTTATAAACCTTTCCAAGATTTTGCCCAGAACAGAAGTAAGGCTCACTGGTCTATAGTTACCGGGGTTGTCTCTACTCCCCTTCTTGAACTAGGGGACAACATTTGCTATCCTCCAGTCTTCTGCCACTATTCCGGTGGACAAAGATGACTTAAAGATCAAAGCCACAGGCTCAGCAATCTCCTCCCTAGCTTCCCAGAGAATCCTAGGATAAATCCCATCCGGCCCAGGGGACTTATCTATTTTCACACTTTCCAGACTGCTAACACCTCCTCCTTATGAACCTCAAGCCTTTCTAGTCTAGTAGCCTGAATCTCAGTATTCTCCTCGACAACATTGTCTTTTTCCTATGTGAATACTGACAAAAAATATTCATTTAGCACCTCTCCTATCTCCTCGGACTCCACGCACAACTTCCCACGACTGTCCTTGACTGGCCCTACTCTTACCCTAGTCATTTGTTTATTCCTGATATATCTATAGAAAGCTTTTGGGCTATCCTTGATCCTACCTGCCAAAGACTTCTCATGTCCCCTCCTGGCTCTTCTTAGCTCTCTTTTTAGGTCCTTCCTAGCTAACCTGTAACTCTCGAGCGCCGTAACTGAACCTTCATGTCTCATCTTTACATAAGCCTCCTTCTTCCTCTTGACAAGTGTTTTCACTGCTTTAGTAAACCATGGTTCCCTTGCTCGACCACTTCCTCCCTACCTGACAGGTACATACTTACCAAGGATATGCAATAGCTGTTCCTTGAACAAGCGCCACATTTCCATTGTGCCCATCCCCTGCAGTTTTCCTCTCCATCCGATGCATCCTAAGTCTTGCCTCATCGCATCATAATTGCTTTTCCCCCAGATATAACTCTTGCCCTGCAGTATATACCTATCCCTTTCCAACACTAAAGTAAACCTAATCGAATTGTGGTCACTATCACCAAAGTGCTCACCTACCTCCAAATCTAACACCTGTCCTGGTTCATTACCCAGCACCAAATCCAATATGGCCTTGACTCTCGTTGGCCTATCTACATACTGTGTCAGGAAACCCTCCTGCACACATTGGACAAAAACGGACCCATCTAAAGTACTCAAACTATAGCTTTTCCAGTCAATATTTGGGAAGTTAAAATCCCCCATAACAACTACCCTGTTGCTTTTGCTCCTATCCAGAATCATCTTTGCACTCCTTTCCTCTACATCTCTGGAACTTTTCGAAAGCCTATAGAAAACCCCTAACAGGCTTACCTCTCCTTTCCTGTTTCTAACCTCAGCCCATACTACATCAGTAGACGAGTCCTCATCAAACATCCTTTCTGCCACCGTAATACTGTCTTTGACTAACAATGCCACCTCTCCCCCTCTTTTACCACCTTCCCTGAGCTTACTGAAATATCTAAACCCAGACACTTGCAACAACCATTCCTGTCCCTGCTCTATCCATGTCTCTAAAATGGCCACAACATCGAAGTCCCATGTACCAACCCATGCCGCAAATTCACCGACCTTATTCCGGATGCTCCTGGCATTGAAGAAGACACATTTTAAACCACCTTCCTGCCTGCCGGTACACTCCTGCAACTTTGAAACCTTACTCATGACCTCACAACTCTCAACCTCCTGTATACTGGAGCTACAATTCAGGTTCCCAAGCCCCTGCTGAACTAGTTTAAACCCTCCCGAAGAGCATTAGCAAATTTTCCCCCCAGGATATTGGTACCCCTCTGGTCCAGGTGTAGACCATCCCATTTGTAGAGGTCCCTCCGACCCCAGAATGAGCCCCAATTATCCAGAAATCTGAAACCCTCCCTCCTGCAGTATAGCCACATGTTCAATTCCTCTCTTTCCCGATTCCTCGTTTCGCTATCACGTGGCACAGGTAACAACCCAGAGATAATAACTCTGTTTGTCCTAGATCTCAGTTTCCACCCTAGCTCCCTGAATTCCTGCCTTACATCCCTATCGCTTTTGCTACCTATGTCGTTGGTACCTATGTGGACCATGACTTGGGGCTGCTCCCCCTCCCCCTCCCCCTTTAGGATCCCGAAAACACGATCCGAGACATCACACACTCTGGCATCTGGGAGGCAACATACCAACCGCGAGTCTCTCTCGTTTCCACAGAATCTCCTATCTATCCCCCTAACTATGGAGTCTCCAATGACTAATGCTCTACTCCTCTCCCCCCCTTCCCTTCTGAGCAACAGGGACAGGCTCTGTGCCAGAGACCTGTACCCCATGGCTTACCCCTGGTAAATTCCCCCCTCCAACAGTATCCAAAGCGGTATACTTTTTACTAAGGGGAACAACCACAGGGGATCCCTGTACTGACTGCTTCCTCCCAGCCCCTCTCACCGTCACCCATCTATCTTTATTCTTCGGAGTAACTACATCCCTGAAGCTTCTATCTATGACCACCTCTGCCTCCCGAATGATCTAAAGTTCATCCAGCCCCAGCTCCAGTTCCCTAACGCGATTTATGAGGAGGTGGAGATGGGTGCACTTCCCACAGATGAAATCAGCAGGGACACTGACAGCATCCCTCACCTCAAACATTCTGCAGGAGGAACATTGCACTACCTTCCCTGCCATCCCCTCTTGATTAAAAAAAAGAAAAAGAAAGTAAGAGCTTACCTGTTATTCACTACCCTTCTCAGTAAGCACTCACTCAGCAATCTCTGCGCCCCACACGACTACACCTGAGGGAAAAGAAAAGAAAAACTACTTACCAGTCACCAGCCAATCCCTTACCTGCAGGCTGTGACTTCTCGGTTCAACTTCCTTTTGCTTCTACCTGCCCTCGAGCCTTCCTCTTGATCTTTACAGCGGTTGGTTTTTTTGGGGTTAGAGGAGGGGGAAGGGAGGGAAACACTGAAGAAATGTTTCGGGTTTAAGTGTCACTTGACAACAGCTCCTCCACTAACCACTTTCAAGTTAGGGTGAGCACACGGACATATGCAAATTTCCCCCGCAATAGTTTTTGGGGTCATATCGGACACCCTATGCCAGCAGCTCCTTACAATAAAGTGACTCACCCTCGCGACTGCCATCGAGACCTGCGACTTCATGAGAACGTGACCAGCTGGTACTCCCAAATCCAGGCGGCCGAAACGGCACGGCACGGGCCCCACGAGACGGAGCGGGTCCAGTCGATCGAGTACCTCCCGGCCCCCGGCCCGGACGAGGGCGGCCATTTCACGTGCTTTCCGAGGCCTCCCGCGTTTGTACGCGCCAAAAGAGGGGACGTTGACGCAGAGGAATGTGATGCACAGGCGCGCTCTATGCAGGACTGCACCGCACATGCGCGGTGGCACAACGAACACGATGACGTCACGACGTGTGGCAACTGTGGCTCTGCCCACTTAAAGCGGCAATGTCCGGCCAAAGCGCGACAATGCCTACGATGTGGCAGGATGGGCCACTATGCTGCCTGCTGTCGAGCAGCTCAACCTGCCAACTCCCAACAATTCCGCCAGCCTCGCAGGGACATGCGTGCGATTCAGCCCACCTTCACTGAGTCATATTCAGATAGTATGCAGACCAGCGATACCGAAGAGAGGGAGCCCTTCCGCGTTACGGTAATCCACAAGAACCGGATGTCCCCAAGTCGGAACCACCAGCCGCTGCCAGTGGACAGCATTGATCCGGGCGATGAGTGGTGTGCCACCCTAACGGTCAACCGATCCCAGATCACATTTCACCTGGACACTGGTGCCTCCGCCGATCTCCTCGCATGGTCAGCCTTCCAGACCTTGAAGGTTAAACCACCGATTCTGCCATCCCACTGTCAGCTGGTTGACTGCAATGGAAACGTCATCCCGGCCACGGGGTCCTGCCAGCTCAAGGTTACACACAACTCACACAAAGCTACATTATCATTTGAAATCGTAGGATCCTCGAAGGACTCTGTTAGGCGCACAGGCGTGCAAGATCTTCCACCTCGTTCGGCGGGTACACACTCTGTCTCCAGAAGGCACGTCCGATTTCCCAGATGCAGACTTTAGGGCACAGCTCCAGTCACTCCTCGCGCACAACCAGGAGATTTTCGAGGGAATGGACACACTGCCCTACACGTACAAAATACGGCTCAAACCGGACGCCACCCCAGTCATTCACGCACCTCGTAGGGTCCCAGCACCACTCAAGGACCGCCTCAAGCAGCAGCTGCAGGACCTGCAGGACCAAGGAGTGCTTTCCCGGGTCACGGAGCCAACGCCATAGGTCAGCTCCATGGTGTGCGTCAAGAAGCCCTTCGGCGAGCTCCGGATCTGCATCGACCCAAAAGATTGAAATCACAACATTATGAGGGAACACTACCCCATAACCAAACGAGAAGAAATCACGAGCGAGATGGCTCGGGCAAAAATATTCACCAAGCTTGATGCCTCAAAGGGCTTTTGGCAGATTCAATTGAATCAGTCCAGCAGGAAGCTGTGCACTTTCAACACTCCCTTTGGCAGATACTGCTACAATAGGATGCCATTCGGCATCATTCCGGCATCCGAAGTGTTCCATCGCATCATGGAACAGATGATGGAGGGCATCGAAGGGGTACGCGTCTATGTACAAGACATTATCATCTGGTCCACCACACCACAGGAGCACATCAGTCGTCTCCAGCGTGTCTTTGCGCGGATACGGGATCAGGGCCTGCGCCTTAACCCAGCCAAGTGCTCTTTTGGCCAGACTGAGCTAAAGTTTTTGAGGGACCACATCTCCCGGTCAGGGGTGCGGCCGGATGTCGACAAAGTGGCAGCCATCGCAGCCATGCAGCAGCCGTCAGACAAGAAGGCAGTGCTGCGCTTTCTCGGTATGGTCAACTTCCTGGGGAAGTTCATTCCTAACCTTGCTTCGCACACAACTGCTCTTCGCCACCTGGTCAAAAAGACAACGGAATTCCAGTGGCTGCCCGCACACCAGAGTGAATGGGAGGAGCTCAAGGTCAAGCTCACCACCGCCCCGGTACTGGCGTTTTTCGACACCACGAGGGAAACAAAGATCTCAACTGACGCCAGCCAGTCCGGCATTGGGGTGGTACTCCTGCAACAGGACGACACCGCATCATGGGCCCCGGTCGCCTATGCGTCGCGGACCATGACCCCCACAGAACAGCACTATGCGCAGATTGAGAAGGAGTGCCTAGGTCTGTTGACTGGCATCGACATGGTCCACGACTATGTGCATGGTCTCCCGCAGTTCACTGTGGAGACCGACCATCGCCCCCTGGTCGGCATCATTCAGAAGGACCTCAATGACATGACCCCTCACCTCCAGCGCATTCTGCTCAAGCTCCGGAGGGACCACTTCCAACTTGTTTACATCCCGGGGAAAGACCTCATCATCGCAGATGCTCTGTCCAGGGGGGTCAACACACCGCCCGACTCAGAGGGGTTCGTTTGTCAGGTCGACGCACAGGTAGCCTTCACATCGGCCAATCTGCCGGCCACTGATGCACATCTGGCCCACATTCGCCGTGAGACTGACCCCCTTCTACAATGTGTGATGCACCACATGACGGAAGTGTGGCTCAAGGGGCAGTGCCCACAATTTTACCACCTCCGGGACGACTTGGCCGTCATTGATGGTGTCCTCTTGAAGTTGGACCGGATCGTGATCCCACACAGCATGCACCGGCTTGTCCTCGAACAACTGCACGAAGGCCATCTTGGAGTTGAAAAGTGCAGACGGAGGGCCCAAGAGGCTGTGTACTGGCCGGGCATCAGCGAGGACATCGCCAACATGGTGCCCAATTGCCCCACCTGCCAGAGGTTTCAGCCGGCGCAACCCCCTGAGACCCTTCAGCCCCATGAGTTGGTCACATCCCCCTGGTCGAAGGTGGGCCTGGAACTCTTTCATGCGCTCGGCAGGGACTACATTATTCTTATTGACTCCTTCTCAAGTTATCCGGAGGACATACTCCTGCACGACACAACGTCATCAGCTGTCATCCGGGCATGCAAAGAACCTTTGCTCGCCATGGAATTCCGCTCACCGTCATGTCTGACAACGGGCCTTGCTTTGCGAGTCAAGAATGGTCTTCCCTTGCCACTTCATACAACTTCACACACGTGACATCCAGTCCTCTGCATCCTCAGTCGAATGGCAAGGCGGAAAAGGGCGTCCACATTGTGAAGCAGCTCCTCTGCAAGGCTGCTGATGCCGGATCTGACTTCTGTTTAGCCCTGCTGGCCTATCGCTCGGCCCCACTGCCCACGGGCCTCTCGCCAGCCCAGCTGTTGATGGGTCGCGCCCTCAGGACCACTGTGCCGTCCATTCATTTTCCTGACCTCGACCATGCTCCAGTATTGCGAAGGATGCAACAACAGCGTGCTCAGCAGAAGGTGGCACATGACGCTCGGGCGACTGATCTTCCTGCCCTGGCGCCTGGAGACAACGTCCGCATACACCTACCGGAGGGTGGGGCTGGTCGGCAACTGCCGAAGTTCTCCACCACGTGGCTCCCCGCTCATTCCTGGTTCGTATGCCTGATGGCTCCATTCACCGCCGTAATCGGCGGGCCCTTCGTTTGGTTATCGCTCGCTACGAGATCATGCACCGGTGCCACGCCCTCCTGTTGTCCCTGATGTCGACTTTGTTGAGCTTCCTGCCACTCTGCCTCTTCCTCTCTCGCCCGTGGCCAGGCCCATTCCTCAGCCAGTGGATCCTGACCCACCCTTGAGGCGGTCAACCCGAATTCGTCGAACACCTGAGAGACTTGACTTATGAGCCTGTTAGCACATTGGACTCACTGAATTGTTTTACAGTACTGTTGACAAGTTTTTTTTCTTGTTGTTCATTGTTCCAGAGTTTTCTCTCGTCGTTTGTTGATTGCATTTGTTCTGTTATTGGTACAACGTCGTGTTCTGTTGCACCTGACACCTTCCTATGTATATAGTTTAGCCTCATGTACATGTTGTAAATATTGCACACACATACTCAGATGCACTCAGTACACATTTCTATTTATTATCATGTAGGCACATATCCTTTGTGAAAGGGGGGGATGGCATGATATCCAGATCTGCATATCATGGCGCAATCACACACACACTGATGGATAGGCAGTTGGACCAACCAGCACACACATAATATCGCAGCCAATCACCAGTGAGAGCACACGCAGTATAAAACAGGGAACACCACAGTTCCCGCTCATTCTATCAGGAGATAGCACAGAGCACAGAGCTCACAGCGTGCCACTCAGACATAGACCATGTGCTGAGTGCCTCACTAAGATAGTGATAGGGCTGGGTCCACAGGTTAGCTGGAGAAGCACGTACCCAAGCCAGTAGTTAGTTGTTACCGTTGATTAGACAATAAAACAGAGTTGTACCATCTACAGCCGTGTTGGATAATTTGTGCAACAGAACACCCAACACGACAAGTAACTTCATTGCAGTGTTAATGTAAGCCTACTTGTGACAATAAAGATCATTATTATATACCTGACTTGGGGCAGCACGGTAGCACAGTGGTTAGCACTATTGCTTCACAGCACCAGGGACACTGCTTCCAATCCGGGCTTGGGTCACTGTCTGCATGGAGTCTGCACGTTTTCCCCGTGTCTGCGTGGATTTCCTCCGGGTGCTCAGATTTCCTCCCACAAGTCCCGAAAGACGTATATGTTAGGTGAATTGGACATTCTGAATTCTCCCTCAGTGTGCCCGAACAGGCGCCTAGACAATTTTCACAGTAACTTCATTGCAGTGTTGATGTAAGCCTACATGTGACACTAATAAAGATTATTGTTGTTATTATTATTATAATACTTGTGCCTTGTAGATGGTGGACAGGTCTCGGGGGGGTCAGGATGTGAGTTACTCTCCACAGGAATCCTAGTTTGGACCTGCTCTGGTAGCCAGAGTATTTATGTGGCTAGTCCAGTTCAGTTCTAGTCAATGGTAACCCCGGATGTTGATAGTGGGGTATTCAGTGAAATTAATGCTTCTGAATGTGAAGGGGTGATATTTAGATCCACTCTTGTTGGAGATTGTCATTGCCAGGCACTAATTTTTTTATTAACAAGTACCCAATTGTATTTATTCCAATTAAGTGGCAATTTAGCATGACCAATCTACCTACCCTGCACATCTTCGGATTGTGGGGGTCAGACCCACGAAGACACAGGGAGAATGTGCAAACTCCAAACCGACAGTGACCCCAGGCCAAGATCAAACCTGATACACGGCGCCGTGAGGCAGCAGTGCTAACTACTGCACCAGCGTGCCACCCCTTAGTATGGATTTGGATTTTTGTTTATTGTCACCTGTACCAAGGTACAGTGAAAAGTATTTTTCTGCGAGCAGCTCAACAGATCATTAAGTACATGAAAAGAAAAGAAAATACATGAGGCAACACAAGGTACACAATGTAACTACATAACGCCGGCATCGGGAGAAGCATAGTGTTAATCAGGTCAGTCCATCAGAGGGTTGTTTAGGAGTCTGGTAACAGCGGGGAAGAAGCTGTTTTTGAGTCTGTTCATGCGCGTTCTCAGATTTTTGTATCTCCTGCCCGATGGAAGAAGCTGGAAGAGTAAGTAAGCCAGGTGGGAGGAGTCTTTGATTATGCTTCCCGTTTTCCCCAGGCAGCGGGAGGTGTAGATGAAGTCAATGGATGGGAGGCAGGTTTGTGTGATGGACTGGGCGGTGTTCACGACTCTCTGAAGTTTCTTGCCGTGTTGGACCGAGCAGTTGCCATACCAGGCTGTGATGCAGCCCGATGGGATGCTTTCTATGGTGCATCTGTAAAAGTTTGTAAGAGTTACTGTGGACATGCCGAATTTCCTTAATTGCCTGAGGAAATATAGGCGCTATTGTGCTTTCTTGGTCGTAGCGTCGACGTGGGTGGACCAGGATAGATTTTTGGAGACGTGTACCCCTAGGAATTTGAGGTGTCTCTAGGTCTCACTGCATTTGGACATGGACTGCTTCAGTATCTGAGGAGTCATGAATGGTGCTGAACATTATGCAGTCATCTGCGAACATCCCCACTTCTGACCTTATGATGAAAGAAGGTCATTGATGAAGCAGCTGAAGGTGTTTGGGCCTAGGATACTACCCTGAGGAACTCCTGCAGTGATGTCCTGGAGCTGAGATGATTGACCCCCAACCACCACCACTATCTTTCTTTGTACTAGACATGACTCCAATAAGCAGAAAGTTTTCCCCCAATTACCATTGACTCCAGTTTTGCTTGGGCTCCCTGATGTCATATTCGGCCAAATGCTGCCTTGACATCAATGCAGTCACTCTCACCTCGCCTCTGGCATTCAGCTCTTTTCTCCGGGCCGATGGGCCGAGCGGCCGATGGTTCCTGGCCAGTCCCGCTGGCGAGGATTGGACATGGTCCCACATGGCTCCTGACTGGCGTGGCGTGATCACCGCCCCCGCCCAAAAACCGGCGCCGGAGAATATGGCAGCCGGCGTTGGAGCGGCGGGGCAGGATTCGCGCCGCCCCCCGGGGATTCGCCGACCTGGCGGGGGGTCCGGGAATCCCGTCCCTTGTGTCTGATCATAACAAAGTGATGCCAATTACATGAAATCCTGTTGAACCCGGGCATGGGGTGATTGTGTCACAGAGTGGATGCCCATCTGTTTGACACAGAAAACCATCTCACACGAAAACAATATGAAATCCTGGGTGGGATTCTCTCTGCCACTTGTACCGATTTGTGTACATTCAGATCTACCCCACCACAACCCATTTGTTTTCATTTCATTTTAACTGTCTTTTACCATTTCTTTCTTTCTTAATATACATTTAATTCCCCCCCCCCAATCTCATCCACCTTTCCTTCACCTTTCTCCTCTTTGCTTCCCCTTCCCCTCCCCCCACATCTACAGTTCACCCTCTGATGTCAGTTTCTCTGCTGTTTGACCTTTCACATCTTTTGTTCTCTCTGGGGACTGCCATTAGCACTCTTTCCTCTTGGTTCCTGTGGACATTAGCACCCGGTTTCCCTGGGTTTCTGTGGCTATGACTCATCTTTCATTCTCACTTCTCAGTATAAATATTTCCCACTTTCTCTGCTAGCTTTGACAAAGAGCCATCGGACTCGAAACGTTAGCTCTTTTCTCTCCCTACAGATGCTGTCAGACTTGCTGAGATTTTCCAGCATTTTCTCTTTCGTTTCAGATTCCAGCATCCACAGTAATTTGCTTTTATACTAGATCTCGCTATCCTTACATCTCCTTCAACATGCTACCATTTTGCTTATATTGCGTCTCTGCATTCTTCTTGCCAAGACAATCCCTTTCACGATTCTTGGTTTTAATTTACATCAGCCTATTCACCTGCCCATTTCACCAGTCTGTCCATGCCGACCTGAAGTCTGTTATAAAACTCTTCACTGTCAATTATCATGGAATCATAAATCCCTACAGTGCAGAAGGAGGCCACTCAATCCTTTGAGTCTGCAATGAGCAGTCTGACTTCCCCACCCTATCCCCATAAACCCACCTAACCTGCACATCTCTGGATACTAAGGGCCAATTTAACACAGCCCAATCCACCTAACCCAATCCACCTAACCTGCACATCTCTGGACACTAAGGGGCAATTTAGCATGGCCCAATCCACCTAACCTGCACATCTTTGAACTATGGGTGAAACCGGAGCACCCGGAGGAAACCCACACAGACACAGGTAGAAGGTACAAAATCCACACAGTGATCGAAGGCCAAAATCGAACCTGGGTCCCCGGCAATGTGAGGCAGCAGTGCTAACCAGCGTGCTACCATGGCGCCCATTGTGTCATCTGCAAACTTTAAATTATGTCCTGTACACCCGAGTCTAGATCAAGTAGAGCAGTGACCCTACTAACTCTAACTGTAGGACACTACTTTCTGTATTTTCACAAATTTCATATCCGTGTTGCCTGTAATAGCCTGCAAGGGGCCTATGGGATGGGAATCATTATCGTCCCTGTGGCCCTTGAGGAGTACGAGCCCCTGCGCCCCCCCCCCCCCCCCCCCCACCCCCCCATCCTGCAAAGGGCAGGAGATTTCTATTAACCTCTGTATAAAAGATCAGCCACTGAGGCACTGACCTGAGAGAGGAACCCGGGCTGTGTATGTATTGTGCTGCAAATAAAAACTTTGTTTCTTCATTTTACTCACCGTGGACCCCTGTTTCCTTATTAAACTGGCGAAGAGGGATAAACTGGTTTGCTGTCGATGCTGTGACCTACTCAGTTGATGTGTGGTAAAGGACAATGGTCTAACCTTAAAGTCGTGTTCACTGTCAAGTTATAGTTTCCACAGAGACAGACTGTCTTATCCAGCACACAGGCCTAATGATGCCAAAACTCTCCAAACAACAAAGTTCAGTCACAACTTTCTCTACTAAAGCCCCTTTAATTGTGCCCAAGCCAGGCTGGAAACCTAGGGGAACTTGCTCAGTACTACACACAGACTGCCAGATCCCACATGGAGTATATGTTGCCAATCCAACGGCCCAATACGACAGAACTGCTTCCTTGCACAACAGTGAGGGGGAAGGTGAACCAATTGGTGTACATAAACTACCAGAGCAAGGATGGTCCCTAAAATATTCAGTCTTTGTCCTGTAAAAGTGGCAAAACAAACCGCCATGTTAGCCAAAGTCAAACAATGCACCTCTCATTTTGTAAGATCAAAGGTGCTCTGTGTAACACAGAAACGGCAGCTTCCGTCTTCAACTCCATCTGGAGTATATGGCCATTCACCTGCATCATAACGCAATTAGGGGCCATACTGAATTCTGCCAAACAGTTCAGCTGCATCTCAGCTTCATCTTCTGCCTCTACTGGGTCATCCAGATGCAAGGCCCGGCCCCGGGGCTGATGCCTACCTCAACCAGGGCCTTCTTGCGGCAGCCACACGTTTTATATGGGTCAGAATCGCTTTTAGTTGAGTCCGGTGACATCGCACATCTTCGGCCCAGGTCACCGCAGTGTTCAGTCTGAGTCACTGGGATACCACATGAGGCATGACGGCCCAAAGCATTCACCTCCATCCCTTGCATATCTTCGATGGCGCATTCCATGCTTTCCCGGGACAAGGAGATCTACAGTGCCTGCTGAAAGGTCAGGGAGATTTCACCCAAAGGTTTTTCTGTGTTTCCACATTGTTTATACTGCAGAGCATATCGGATAAATATACACAAAACCCTGCTATCTTCTGGAGCTCTGATACAAACTCGGTGATGGACTTACCAGGTGACCTCTTCGCCGGGTGACCTCTCCACCATATTAAACTGATATCTTTGAACCATTATCGATGGGGTGGGGTTAAAGTGTTGCGCCACAAGTGCCATGAGTTGGTCGAACGATTGCACACGTGACTCTCAGGATCACCCCGAACATGCGCTCTGAAGGCCGTCAACAGTATGACTATCTGGCGTGCGTTCTCCATAACGTTGTTGGCCTGGAAGAAGTAATGCTTCCGTTCTGCTCACTGGTTCCATTCTTCAACATCAACGTCAAATTGGACATGAGCAATGCATGTCCACGACTCGAACTCGATGAGTGATCACGGAAGTACGTCACAATCAATATGCACAAGGGGCTCTATGAGTGCACCTGGCTTCCGTTCGGAGTATCCTCGGCTTGTGCAGTGTTCCAACGCATCATGGAGAACATCTTACATGATTGTTGCACGTTTGGGTCTACCTGGATAATGTGTTGGTCACAGGGACCACAGAGCAGGAACATTTGCTGAACCTCAAGGCAGTATTAAAATGTTTTTCGGAGTATGGAGTCCGCCTGCACCACACAAAGTGCGTGTTTCATGTGAAGGAAGTGGTATATTTGGGTATTGGGTGGACAAGGAAGGCCTGCACCTCGTTGCCGAGAAAGTAAGAGCCATCAAAATAGCCCCCGCCCCGTGTGACGCCTCCAAGCTTCGCTCTTTCCTTGAACTATGGGCGATTCATTCCAAATCAGGGAAACCGTCCTGGTCACCCTTCACTTGCTCCTCAAGAATTATCGGTCTTGGAAATGGAGCAAGGCCCAGGATGAGGCACCTAAGAAGGTGAAATGACGGTTGTCCACTTCGGGGTTGTTGACGCATTTCGACCCTGCAAAACCATTATATGCCACATGCGATGCTTGACCGTATAGGATTGGGGCAGTCTTGTCTCATCGGATGAGAGATGGCCATGAATATCTGATCGCCTTTGTCTCCTGGATGCTGGCTGTGACTGAGAGGAAATGTGCCCAAATAAAGAAAGAAGTATTGGCGGTCGTGCCTGGGGTTAAACGGTTTCATCAATAAGTCCGTGGTTGCCATTTTTATATCGTCACGGACCAAAAGCCATTGCTGGACCTCTTCCATGAAGAGAAGACAATCCCAACAATTGTGTCTGTGAGGATTCAGCGCTGGGCCTTGTTATTGGTTTTGCAAATACTCTTTCGAGCACCGCCCAGGGACCCAGATTGCGCATGCTGATGCATTGAGCCATCTTCCCCTGCAGACCGAATCCTCAAACACCCCTGTGGCGGACGAAGATGTCGCTGTCCTGACTTTTATAGACTCTATTATTCTGTGACTCCTTGCCCGTCACTGCATTGTGTATTGTGACTGGACACAAACCTACCCCATCCTTGCAAAGGTGCGGCATCTTCTGCTATATGGTGGGTAACCTGGACAGCTAGCAGATGAGTTGAAAGCTTTCTTCTCCAAGCTCTCGGAGTTGGCTGTGGAAGATGGTATCCTCCTATGGGGCACGAGGGTTGTGGTTCTGACGAAGGGACAAGCGATCATATTGAAGGATCTTCACAACGGACACCCAAGAGTGTCCAAAATGAAGATGCTGGCGAGAAGCTACGTCTGGTGGCCGGGTTCGGGGCATTGGCCCAACAATGTTCGGGCCTGTCAAGAGCACCAAAGATCCCAGCGGCGGTGCACCTCCACCCTTGGGAGTGGTCAAGAATCCTTGAGCTTGCGTGCACACCAATTTCACCGGTCCATTCCTGGGATCAATGTTCCTCACCCTGGTGGACGCCCACTCAAAGTGGTTGGTGGTCCACAGAATGGCAATGATCACCTCGGGGTGACTGTCAAACAATTACGCATTTCCTTTTCCACCCACGAAATCTCTGCGGCGCTTGTGACAGATAACAGGGCCTTTTTCACAAGTGAAGAGTTTGCCGCTTTTATGAAAATCAGTGGGATTTGCCATGTCCGCACTGCCCCATACCATCTGGCATCGAATGGCTTGGCAGAAATGATTGGGCAAAGGATTAAACAGGCGCTGAAGGAACTGATTTTTGGGCTTGATAGACATCAGGCTGGCAAGCGTTTTGTTTTCATACAGGACCACGTCGCATACAGTAACTGGGTTGGCCCCCGCTGAGATGTTAATGGGTCGTAGGCTTCGTACATGACTGAGTTTGATTATTTATCGGCACGAAGGTGCACCGTACCCAAGATTTGCAAGAGTACTTCGCACGTGATGACGCAGTGTTCGTAACGGCGGTGCTCGCTGGCTATCTGGAATTGTTTTCCGCCGGGCAGGATTAATCTTTTATCAAGTTCAGGTCCTGGGGCAGCTGATGCGATGGTATTTGAATCACTTTGGCTCACAGAGATTACTCCCTCATGAGATTTCTCATACGAAACCTGTCCTGGATCCTCCGTCCCCATTTCCGAACAAGCCTCTGTGATTCTTCCAGCCTCTCTCTACACCGACATGCCCAATGTTGTGTCCTCTAACTTGGAAATGGAGACACAGACCCTGAGGTTTCGGACACCGATCAGCCGCTTCCTGCCGATCACCCACCATGGCTTCCTGCCGCACACGATGCTCACCGGAAAGGTATACACCAACCTATCCGGCACATCAGCTCAGTGACTAATTGCCGGGGCTGAAAAGAATCGAACGTTGTCAGCCTGCTCCTCCTTCCCCACCTCATCGGTCATCAGGGGGATCTTCGGACGTTTGGGGAGAGGAATGTAATAGCCTGCATGAGGCCTACGGGGTTGGAATGATTATCTTTCCGTGGCCCTTGCAGAGTACAAGCTCCCCGGCTCGGAGCAGGAGATCTCTATTAAGCTCTGTATAGAAGGTCGGCCAGTAAGGCACCGAGCAGAGAGAGGAACCCAGTAGGGATCTACCGGGTTGTGTATATATTAGGCGGGATTTACCAGCTGTTCACGCCAGTGGGATATTCCGGTCCCACGACAGCACACAGGTTTCCCAGCAACGAGAGGTGCAGTCAACAGGAAATCCCGTTGATAACGGCGGGACCAGTAAATCCCTTTGGCGGGCTGCCACCGCTGCCAAAAAACACGCAGCGGGTTGGCGATAAATCCCTCCCATTGTGCTGCAAATAAAAACTTTGTTTCTTTACTTTACTCGGCGTGGACTCGCCGTAAGCTTATTCAGCTGTTGCCGCCCCTTTAATCTTGTGGGCTAACTCTATACTGGGTGACACCTCATCAAGAATCTTTTTGGAAGTCGACATATGCACTAACCTGATCGAGCCTTTCTGTTACTTCATCAAAGAACTCAGTCGAATTAGACAAACTTCCTCCCTAACAGCACTGTGGGTGTGCCTACACCACACAACCTGAACCATTCAAGAAGGCAGCTTACCACCACCTTCACAAGGACAATTAGAGATGGGCCAGTCAGCGAAGATCATATCCCAATCATGGATTTAAAAAAACACCATTTGCCTTTAACAAATCTATTATTACTTCCACTCATTAACCCTTATTTTTCCAAGTGACAATTAATTTTTCCCCGGATTATTGTACTTTAATATTTCCCCACCTTGGCAATTGGCCACTGCATTTATTCACCTCCCTTTCCTGAAGAACAGCTCACAGAAATGCATCATTGCTGGCGTCACTGCTCTGCCCCACACTAAATTCAGAATCCCAGGGGAGAGATTAATGGAAACGCTGATAATATGGCAGCCCCTTATTCCATTAGATGGCAACCTAGACACTGTAGAACAGGGTGAAAGGGAGAGGGGGGAGGAGTGAAAGGTGGACGGTCGAACTGGAGCAAGGAAGGAACCACTGAGACTGAAGGCAAGGCAGACTTGGTGACACGAGAGAATGACATGAATGATACCATGGTTATCAGATGGGCAGGGGACAGAGGTAATTAATGTCTGGTCTCAGCAATACCCGACTGGCTGCCGGTGAGATAGAATCAATCTGTCAGTCCCAAGCTAGCCACTATTCATCAAAGTAGATTACAATAATAAAACTTCATCCGTTTATTCAACAAATTACTGTCATAAAGAGTGATAAGGAAGGATGACCTTTATTTTCCTTTTTAAATTCTGATGGGAACTATAAATCAGTCGCAAGTAACTGTAATGATTTCAATGAGCAAAGATGCTTCAAAGAGAACAATAATGCACTGCTTTATTTACACTAACAACCTTCGGGCACACAGAATTTATAGAAACAGGGCATAATTATTTTTGTTCATTATCTCCTTTCTACTTAACAAACTTTTTATTGTTAAATGATAGTAAGGAAGGGCAGCACGGTGGCACAGTGGTTAGCACTGCTGCCTCACAGCGCCGCGGTCCCAGGTTTGATCCCAGCACTGGGTCACTGTCCGTGTGGAGTTTGAACGTTCCTCCTGTGTCTGTGTGTGTTTCACCCCCACAACCCAAAGATGTGGATTGGCCACGCTAAATTGCCCCTTAATTGGAAAAATTGAATTGGGTACTCTAAAATTGAAACGGAAATTGGCAGTAAGGAAATATATGAATAGTACAAGAGATTGGAAAAGGGACTGTGCAACATTCATGTATATATTTGCGTATTTGCATGAAATCCTTTCCTCCAGTGCTTCATCAAAGATCATATTATTTCAATTTATTGTAAGATTCCAGCCCCCAAGTTCCACCTTTTAATTGTGACAGCTTCATAACATTCCCTGGTACAATCAAATCCACATAGAATTATGTGGTAACGTAAACATATACAATTACACACATCAAAACCTTCAATATCCGGCAATGGGTGGGACCTCATCTCATAAATGAACAAAACTACTGAGTAAATGTGAATTTAACTTTGATGAATAGCAGCTATCTTGGGACTGACAGATTGATCCTATCTCAGCATCAGCCAGCCAGGCATTGCTGAGGCCAGACATTAAATGTAAAAAAAGCACTCAAGATTTGGTCTTCTGTATAGTACAATACAGGGTACAATAGCAGAGTGCTTCTGCTGTAGATTGGTAACCCCGAGGCCTAGAATGAGTAATACACGGAGTGAGTGTTCAAATTCGCCATGCAGTTTGAGAATATGTAAAATGTATCACAGAAATATAAGTCTGGCGGCCACACTGTTGTCTGATGGCCATAAATGCCCAAATAATTCATGAGTGACGTTTTAGGGAGGGAATGCACCCTTTCTTAACCAGGTTTTGTTTTTAGTTCGTTCACGGGATATTGGCATCGCTGATTAGGCCAGTACTTATTGCCCATCCCTAATTGCCCTTGAGAAGGTGGCGGTGAGCCTCTTCTTGAACCTTTGCAGCCCATGTGGTGTCGGTACATCTACAGTGCTTTTGGGGAGGGATTTCCAGGATTTTAAACCAGCAACAGTGAAGGAACAATGTATTTTCAAGTCAGGATAATGAGTCGGGAAACCTCCAGGTGTAACAATATGTATATTGTAAGGAATACAAAGGGTTAACAATTTGATGTTAATACTTCTCACCACCAGAAGGAGCTAAGGAACAGTAATATAACTATCATGTGACTCCTGAGATTCTGGGAGAAGGTGTTTAGGCATGAGATAGATTAGCTGCATAATATAGAGTTCTATAGCAAGAGATATTGCATAGTTTCATTTAATAACTTATTCCTTGTTGACTGGTTAGAATCTTAATTTAGTAGTGCAAATAAATCACCTTTGTTCAATAACTCAGCTTGATGTTCTTTGTTAACACTACATTCTCAGGACATCCTGATAGGTACAGCAGAGAACATCACACCAGGTGGCGAAGTTCCTGGGTATTTGCTGCCTTTATCCTTCTAGATGGTAGAGGTGGCAGGTTTGGAAGGTGCTGTCGAAGAAGCCGTGGTGAGTTGTAGGGCATCTTGTAGATGGAACACACTGCTGCTACTGTGCACTGATAGTGGAGGGAGCGCCAATCACAAAGTCCTCTTTTTCCTGGATGGTGTCAAGCTTCTTGTGTTTTGTTGGAGGCAAATGGAAAATATTCCATCACAGTCCTGACTTGCGCTTTGTAGATGCTGGACAGGCTTTGGGGAGTCAGAAAGTAAATTATTGTCAACAGAATTTCCAGCCTCTGACCTGCTCTTGCGGCCAATCAGTTTCAGGTCACTGGTGATCTCCAAGATCTTAGGACTGCTTTAGATATGGCTCCAATGTGGTTGCCCATTCTTAACTGCTCTCCGAAGTGACCTAACCAATTACTCAGCTGCATTTAAACCACTGCCAAAGGCTATAACACGGACTGCAATGGTTCAAGTAGCAGGATCTCCCTTCCATTATAATGGTGCTGGGCAATAGAAGATCCCGAGAATGAATACAATAAAGCTTGCACAAAGTCCAGGAGCGGTGCTATTTGTATCCCTACTTAGGATTTTGTACAGTAACAAAGAAAATTGATCCACTAAGCTTATGCTAACACATAGGAGGAAATATCTGTTCCAACGTTGCTACCATCCAAGTCCGCGGCCGGGATTCTCCGAAATCCCGAGCAAGTGCTGACGCCGGCATAAACACCGGAGTGGTGTACGCCAGCGTCAACAGGCCTCCTGGCCCAGCAAATCACTGGTTTTTAGGGGGCTAGCATGGCGCCGGAGTGCTGCGCGCTGCTCCGGTGCCGAAAGGCAGCCCTGCACGGTCGGCACGGGTCCGCGCATGCTTGGTTGCCGTCTCCGTGCCAGTGCGGAGCAACATGGCAGGGACCTAACAGAGGGCCCGCGCGGAAGGAGGTAAGCCCCCTCCAGATCGTGGCCGCGCGCCGATCGGAAGCCCCCAAATGCGGGCCTGGACCCCGTGGAGGCCCCCCCGGAGTCAAATCCCCCCGTTCCCCCACCAGGACATCCACAGCGGCCGTGGGTCCGAGCTCCCGCTGGGTGGCACCAGGTTTGAACTACGCCGGCGGGACTTTGCGGAACTCGGCGGGAGTTCGGCCCGTCGCCCGCGGAGAATCGCCGTGGGCGCCTATTTCAGTGGCTCCCGACCAGCGCCGCGGCGAACGCGCGGGCGCGATTGGCACCGATTCTCCAGTCGCGGGAGAATCGTCATTCTGGCGTCAGAGCGGCATGGCGGGAATTTCCCGTGCCCCCAGCGATCCTCCGACCCATCGCGGGCTCGGAAAATCCTGGCCCACATCTATAATACCTTCATTCCATAACTGTATTCTCTTGAAAACTATAAGTGTTAAATTATATGATCTTATTTATAATTTGCAATGCATTTTCAGAACCCCAAAATGTATCATGGAGTTCAAACAACCTCTCCCTTTAATGGATTTGTTGCTTTTCCTAGCACACAGCTTTTTCCTAAGGTGTGGGATTACAATTATGGACACGTGGGTTTTTAAACACAAAACACTGTTTATTCCATGAACTCAACTTAACATCTTAAATAAACATTGGATCTCTTAACACCCCTTACTTCAAAGATAACTCAGAAAATATTGCAACAGTAAATAACTCTGTAAAATATTCCTTCAAACTTCCAAGAGACTTAACATCTTTAAACAGAATCACATCAGGTTAAAGGATATATATATTTTCTGTAGAATGGCAGAGACATATTAGCTTGGTTGACTTCAGCTCCAGCACCTTGCTTTTTCTTCTTGCAGCTCTCTGGGGGGACACAGACACACTCCAAGCTGCTTTCTCAAACCTGGCTTTCTCACTTCAAGCACTCACAGCAAACCAGAACTTCTCAAGCTGCTGTCTCAAACTGGCTTTCTACATTTAAACTGCTCTCAGCAAAACCAGCCAGGCACTTTTTTAAATAACTGCAAAACCCAACTGCAAAATCAAACTGCAAAATGGCTGACCTGAGCTGAGCCCCACCCACTCTCTGACATCACTGTTTTCTTAAAGGTACAATACTTAAACATCCAGTTCTTAAGGGCACTCTCGCATGAAACCTCCCCCCAAGAGAAAAAAAGAAACCATCAACTTCAAGATGGTTTCATTTTTCACTTTTGCAAGAAATGTACACAGTAAATATACTTTTTAGTTTTTTTTAAAAAAGCAACACATGCAAACAAGTATAATATTATAGTCCATTTTTCATTGATCTTCTTCCTCCAGCCGAAATCCTTCTCGATTGACAGTCTCTTTGAACAAAGTCTCTGCACGATCCATCCATTCCTCTACTCCTCGGCATTTCTCTTTAGAATCAGATACTTTAGTTCAATCTGATCACAGAGTCCCTTGCAATTCTCCAATACAGGAGCATTGGTGATCACAGCTTTCGGGCAGTCAAATGCCTATTGAAAGTCCGCTGTCCATTGAATTTTTTTCCGTTTCTTCAGCAATTCCATCAGTGGAGTAACCACGGCACAAAACCTTTGCACAGCTGTTTAATCAAATCCACTCATGCTAAGAAATCGGATTATTTCCCTTCGTCTTGAGGGTATCGGGCTTCTCCAAATTCACTTTCGGCTAGGTTCATCACCAAATCTGCCTCCTGAAGTCGATCGAAGAACTCCATAGGATGTTTGAAATGTTCTTTCCATGTCTGGAAGTTGGAAATAAAAGCAGATTGTCCCACTTTCTCAATGTAATCCTTCAAACGTGGGATAGGATAAGAGTCCGTTCTTGTAACTGCATGCACCTTTCTATAGTCCACATACAACCATTGGGTACCGTCTGGTTTGGTACCATCACTATGGGTGAGCTCCATTGGCTGCAATCCATTCAATTATGCCATTCTTCAGCATACTCTCAATCTCTGTTAACCTGTGCCAATTTTAAAGGATTAAGTCTATATGGATGTTGTTTGATAGGAACAGCATTTCCCACATCTACATCATGTATAGCCATTTTAGTACTTCCCAATTTATCTCTACAAACTTGCCCATGTGATATCAATAACTCTTTCAGGTCAGTTAGTTTTTCCTCTGGAAGGTAACTGAGCAATTCATCCCAATTTTTAAGAACATCCTCATTTTCCAATTTAATTTGAGGTATGTCAAATTCACAGTCATCTGGATTTGCTTTGTCACTTTGAGTTAGAATCATTAAAACCTCCTTTTTCTCTCCTTCCCTTTGAAAGTACCTTTTAAGCATGTTCACATGACACACTCGGTGAGTCTTCCTTCTATCTGGTGTTTTTACCACATAATTCACCTCACTTAATTTCCTTTCAATCTGATACGGTCCACAAAACCTAGCTTTTAAAGGCTCCCCTACCGCTGGTAACAACACGAAAACTTTATCCCCACTGGCAAAACTACGAACTTTGAATTTCTTGTCCGCTACCCGTTTCATTACATTTTGTGCAACTTTCAAATGTTGTCTCGCCAATTCACCTGCTCTATTTATTCGTTACCTAAAATTTGACATGTAATCCAATAGTGTAATTTCCGATTTCTCACCCACCAATTTTTCCTTAATCAATTTAAGTGGTCCTCTTACATCATGACGAAAAATTAGTTCAAAAGGACTCAATTTGGTTGACTCATTAGGTGCATCCCTAATTGCAAACAATACGACTGGGATTTCTTTATCCCAATCCTCTGGATAATTTTGACAATACGCCCTCAACATTGTCTTTAATGTCTGATGCCACCTTTCTAACGCTCCCTGCGATGCTGAATGGTACACAGTTGATTTAAATTGTTCAATTCCTAAGCTATCCATAACTTCTTTGAATAACTTCGAAGTAAAATTTGTTCCTTGATCCGATTGAATTTCTGTGGGTAGTCCATATCTAGTAAAGAATTTAAGTAACTCCTCCACAATCCTTTTAGCTGTAATATTACGTACTGGAATGGCCTCTGGAAACCTAGTAGACACATCCATTACAGTCAAAAGATATTGATTCCCACTTTTTGCTTTAGGAAGCGGTCCTACACAATCGATTAGGATTCATGTAAAAGGTTCCTCAAATGCTGGAAAGGGTATTAATGGTGCTGGTTTTATCACTGCTTGAGGTTTCCCTATCACTTGACATGTGTGACATGATTGACAAAATTTAACTACATCTTTATGTAGTCCAAGCCAATAAAAATGTTTCTGGATTTTAGCTTGAGTTTTCCTTATTCCCAAATGACCACCCACTGGTACCTCATGTGCAACTCGCAACACCTCCTTTCTATACCCTACCGGCAATACTACTTGATGAACTTCTGCCCACTTTTCATCCGCCTGCATATGTACAGGTCTCCATTTTCTCATCAAGCCATCATTTTTACGGTAATAACATTCGGGTATACTCTCAGATTCCTCTTCCATATATGCTTTCTGATATATCCGTTGTATTTCTACACCTTTCTGTTGTAACTCCACCAATTTTCCTGAACTAAAAATATCCGCCTCATCCTCTACCTGTTCTTGTTCTTTTTCAACCATCTGATCAAAAATCATTTCTGATAATTGCACTTCAACTTCACCTTCACTCTTTGATTTCTCCTCTTGTCTTAACCTGTGACTTTGCGACCTTGTTACTACACAATCCGGAAAAATCCCAGGATATTCGTCCTTCAACCCTTCAGTTGTCTGATTTCCACTGGCCTATCAACCACAGTAGGCATCACTCCCACCTGCGATCCAGCTATATCATTACCCAAGATAAACTGTATTCCTGGACAAGATAGTTTATCTATTACTCCTATTACCACTTCACCACTCTTCACTGGACTTTCCAACCTTACCTTATATAATGGAACGCTACTCCTCTCACCCTCAATTCCACATATCACCACCTTTTCTGGCAACATTCTTCCCAAACTACATAATTCCTCATCTCTTACCATTAAAGATTGACTAGCCCCTGTAACTCGTAAAATTGTGACTTCTTTACCTGCTCCCCCGATACACATGAGTAAACTTTACCCACACAAATAAATTCTTTAAATACATCTGGCACCTTCTTAACAATTACTTCTTGAACAGGCTGTACAATCGTTTGCACCTCCTTGGGCTTTCCTTTACCACTTTAACAAACCCCTCTGTCTTATCCTGTTTTACCACATCAGCCTTCCCAGTGCTTTTCTTCAACCACCAACACTGTGACTTTACATGGCCTAGTTTATTACAGTGAAAACATCTGAAACTTTTCATTCTTTCCCACCCTCCTGGATTTCTTTTTTAATCTGAGGTACACTCTCTTTATTGTCTCCCATCAGATCACCTTTACCACTTGAGTATTTCTCATGTCCCCAGTTTCTATCCCTCACCGGCTGAAACTGATGTCGGAAACCAATCTTTGATTTATGAACTAATTCATAATCATCTGCCATTTCCGCTGCTAATCTCGCAGTTTTAACCCTCTATTCTTCCACATGAGTTCTCACTACATCAGGAATTGAATTTTTAAACTCCTCCAAAATTATAATTTCTCTGAGAGCTTCATACGTTTGGTCTATTTTCAAAGCCCTAATCCACCTATCAAAATTACTCTGTTTGAGCCTTTCAAACTCCATGTACGTTTGACTAAACTCTTTCCTTAAATTTCTAAACCTTTGTCTGTAAGCTTCAGGCACTAGCTCATATGCACTTAAGATGGATTTCTTCACCTCCTCATACATTCCAGATACCTCCTCCGGCAGTGATGCAAACACTTCACTAGCTCTACCTACCAGCTTTGTTTGAATCAGTAACACCCACATGTCCTGTGGCCATTTCATTTGTTTAGCTATCTTCTCAAATGAAATGAAAAAGGCTTCCACTTACTTCTCGTCAAACCTTGGCAATGCTTGGACATATTTAAATAGATTCCCACCAAGCCTTCGACTATGACGCTCTTTCTCACTATCCTCATCACTATCATCCAACTTTCCCTTTACATCT
The DNA here is from genome assembly GCF_047496885.1 of Scyliorhinus torazame. Classification (NCBI taxonomy): domain Eukaryota; kingdom Metazoa; phylum Chordata; class Chondrichthyes; order Carcharhiniformes; family Scyliorhinidae; genus Scyliorhinus; species Scyliorhinus torazame. Next base: position 64,970,595 of record NC_092723.1, on the reverse strand, counting down.
GCCAATTTTAACTGATTGTCATGTTTCATGGCCATTTTCTGACGTTCAAACTCCCTCTCTTTATCTTTTTCCCTGATCTGTATCTCCCTTTCTTTTTCTTTTTGTTCTGCTAGGGCTATTCTTTCTTTTCTCCTTTCTTCTCTCTCCTTTTCTTTTTCCTCTCTCGCTCTTTCTCTCTCTTTTTCCTCTCTCTCTCTTTCTCTGTCTTTTCCCTCTCTCTCTCTCTTTCTCTTTCTTTTTCCTCTCTCTCACTCTCATATTCCAGCCGCTTTAATTCTTTCTCATGTTCCATTTGTTTAATTTGCAACTGTATTTTTGCCATTTCCAATGATGCAAACTCTATCTCAGGCAACTTTAAATGCTGAACCACCAAAAAGGCCCAACTCAGCCACACCCGACCCGTTAACGGCCCCTGGACTAACCTCCAGATTGATTTTATAGGTCCATTGCCCCCTTGCAGGAATGGCTATAAATATGTTCTGGTGGTCATAGACACTTTTACAAAGTGGGTGGAAGCATTTCCAGCCCGCACCAACACCGCGAAAACCACAGCCAAGATCCTAACCCACCACATCTTTACAAGATGGGGACCCCCCTGTTGGTCAAACATGCTCGGGTAGGGGAGATACGGCATTGGTAGCCGTCCTACCCGGGGACTCCATCCAAATCTTACCCGTCGCAGCCCACACGCACCTAATTTGACATTTTTCATTTCAAAAAGTTTTTTTTTGTTTAGGCGACCTTTAGGTTGCTGCCATCTGCTATTTACATCCTGGAACATTTGGATGGTAAATCAGCACTGGTCCGTCATTGGGAAGTGTGCCGTGTCCTAAAATTTGTTTTTGGAAAAAAAAAAATGAGGGAGTCACACATAGTGACCAATTATAAGGGAATAATTGGCCCCAAAGGACAGACACACTGGCATACCAGATATTAACCCAAGATAGTTACAGATACTATGCTTGTTTTTACAGAACTCCAGAAGCTCCAGGACCGGAGAAAATACAAGAGAACACAAAGAAAGAAAAGGAAAGAGGACAGCCAGGACAGCCATGAGGACTCCCTTCATCGTGCTCAACATGATTTTGTGGACATTTGGTTGCGCGGGAACGCGAACCCCATTACTTCAAACCTCCCAGCCGTTAATGTTTCACTGCCCCGCAGTACCCAGAGCCCAGTCACCAGCGACACTGCATCTTCCTGGTGTGCCAGGTTCATAACCTTGTATTCCCTGTCCGTCGTGATCGAAGCACTGTTAGCGTTGGCGATACTCTGCTGTGCAGTGCAGACTATGCACTGTAAATCCCCTCCATAAATGGAGAAGGAGAGTGTACCGCGCTCGAACCCCGGTATATCGGATCAGATCCCCTATATTCGGTTACGACCAGACCCCCGACCCCCGCGATCTATAATAAAAACAATAAAGAGCATTCACTTGCGTTATTACTGTAAATAAAGAGATGTACAAAACTTTTCATGAACAAAAAAAAATGTATGATCCTGAGCTTGACTGCCAAGCCAGGAAAGAGTATTGTTGTGATTGTTGTTGTATGTTTAGGAAGATAGGATAATGCAATGTTTAGCGAGTATAGTGCAATAAGGATAAAATTAGAGGTTCCAAGTTTGTTATTTTGTAATGCATGTCCCTGCCTGACATAGCGCCCTTAGAATTCTAGGTAAAACTTTTTGTGCATAGCTAGGGTCAGAGCAGAGGCCATGTAGGAGGTGTCCCCCCCGGTCAGGGAATGGAAAGAACAAAATTTATGTGATCCTTCACGCTTCGCGTTAGGATCACAAGGAGGACCTGTAGCCAGCTAAAATGGCTGATTCCCGATTAGAATGGTCAAAACCCCGATTTAAAATGGCGAACGAAAGAGGCTGATGGGAAAATCAGCCAACAGGACTCAAACGGACAGCTGCAGGTAAAACAGTGTATTCGCCTCTGGGGAAGTCAGCCCAGACCGATACCTGCAGCCATCAACATCACAACAACCCAGCCATCTGCATATTAAGCAGCCATCCCCGGGAACAATTGCTACACATTAGCAACATAAAGCCGATCCAGACCTGTCGGCGCCAGCAGGGGCTGACACAAAGGAAGGTAAACGACCATCCCCCGATCAAGGAATCGCCCCATTATTGGAGCATATCGAACCAAGTGATTGGGACCAAGTCCAATCACTTGGAACCAGGTATGAGGTCTGCCCCGAGAGGCGGGAAGCCCCTGGGGACTATAAGAATAGGGGCCAAGTTCAACTCGACCCTTCTCTTCCTGCTCGCAACCTTCGAGACCCTTCGACAAAGAAAACCGTAAGTCTTACTCCAGCGATCGCTATCAGATAGGCGCTCCTGACTATCGACTTGTACCAGCCTTTGAATCCCGCAGGCTCAGAACCAATTCGAAAGACCATTTGTTTCCCTGACCTGGTGGGCCATTTCCAAAGTTAAGTATTGGCCTGTAGTGGTAGGTAGTAGTCTAGAAGTAGGATTATTGTATAAATATTAATTGCTGTATATAATAAATGAGCGTTGATTTAACTCTTACTAAGCGGTGTGTTGCATTATTAATCATTACTTGGACTTGAACCACGTGGCGGTATCAGAAAGATACCTGGCGACTCATGAGCAAAGGTGACAGAATAAGAATAAAGTAAACTAAGGCTAAAACGAGCAACACTATAACTCCATTTCGCACTACGTAGCCGAGAATGGTGCTAAATACGCATTTATCCTTATTATACGTTAAGTTAAGGATTTTTGCGGTCTGGAGAAATTTCCGGAGGTTGGTGTCGTGGTCCTGCTGGTCATGGCCGCAGATGGTGACGTTATCCAGATACGGGAACATTGCACGTAAGCCGTATTGGTCAACCATTCGGTCCATCTCGCATTGGAAGACCGAGACCCCATTAGTGACACCAAAGTGAACCCTTAAAAATTGGTAGAGCCGCCCATCTGCTTTGAAGGCAGTGTACTTGCGGTCACTAATGCGGAGGGGTAGCTGATGGTAAGCGGACTTGAAATCCACCGTGGAGAAGACCCTGTATTGCGCGATCCTGTTCACCAGGTCGGATATGCGGGGGAGAGGGTCCGCATCCAGCTGCGTAAACCTGTTGATGGTCTGACTGTAGTCAATGACCATCCTATGTTTCTCCCCGGTCTTCACCACCACTACTTGAGCTCTCCAGGGACTGTTGCTAGCTTCAATGACCCCTTCCCTCAGTTGCCTTTGGACCTCTGACCTGATAAAGGTCCAGTCCTGGGCACTGACCGTCTGCTCCTGGTGGCGATGGGTTTGCAATCCGGGGTGAGGTTCGCAAACAGGGAAGGCGGGTCGACCTTAAGGGTTGCGAGGCCGTAGACAGTAAGGGGGGGTATAGGGCCGCCGAATTTAAAGGTCAGGCTTTGCAAGTTACATTGGAAGTCCAACCCCAGGAGTGTAGCCGCGCAAGGTACGGCAGAACATAAAGGCGGAAATTGTTGAATTTCCTGCCTTGGACAGTGAGATCTGCTGAATTGGGCACTCGAAATTAAAAATAAATTAAAAAAGGTAAGGAAATCTGCCATCCCTACCTGGTCTGGCCAATATATGACTCCAGATCCACTGCTCTCTGAAATGGCCTAGCAAGCTACTCAGTTGTATCATAATCACCAGCAATGAATGAAACCAGATGGACAACCCGGCATCAACAATGGCAAACTCAACTTTGTTGACCCTGCAAAGTCCTTCGTAACATCTGGGAGCTTGTGACAAAATTGGAACTGGTCCACAGACTAGTCAGCAACAGCTTGACATAATCGTACTCAAGAAATCCTACTTTACGGATAATGTTCCAGACACCATCATTCCTGGGTATGTCCTGTCCCATCAGGAGGACAAACACAGCAGAGGTGGCGATATAGTGATATACAGTCAGGAGGGGGATTGGCTCTTGGAGTCCTCAACATTGACTCTGGATCACCTGAGGTCTTGTGACATCAGGTCAACCAGCGGCAAGAAAATCTCCTGCTGATTATTAGGTACCGTCACCACCACGACCACCCCACCCTGGCTGATGAATTAGTACTCCTACATGTTGAACTTGAAGGAAGCACGGAGGGTGGCAAGGGCACAGATCGTACTCTTGGTGGAGGGAACTTCAATGCCCATCACCAAGGTTGGCTCAGTAGCACCACTACAGGGCAGCACTGCGGCAAACTGGTTAACACTGCTGCCTCACAGCTTCAGGGACCCGGGTTCAATTCCGGCCTCGGGTGACTGTCTGTGTGGAGTTTGCACTTTCTCCCCGTGTCTACGTGGGTTTCCTCCGGGTGCTCCGGTTTCCTGCCACGGTCCAAAGATGTGTAGGTTTGGTGGATTGGCCAAGCTAAATTACCCCTTAGTGTCCAAAAGGTTAGGTGGGGTTACTGGGTTATGGGGATAGAGTGGAGGCATGGGCCTAAGTAGGGTGCTCTTTCCAAGGGCCAGTGCAGATTCGATGGGCCAAATGGCCGTCTTCTGCACCGTAGTGATTCTGTGAATGACCAAATTTGCCAAGTCCAATACGGCATAGCTGCTAGACTCGGTCCGTTGTTGGGAACCAACGAAAGGGAAAAACATACTTCATCTCGCCCCCACTAACATGCCTGTTGCAGGTGCATCTGTCCATGACAGTATTGGTAGGAGTGACCATCACACAATCCTGGTGCTGACAAAGCCCTATCTTCACATTGAAGGTAGCCTGCACCGTGTTGTGTGGCACTACCACAGTGCTAAGTGGGATAGATTTTGAACAGATCTAGAAACTCAAGACAGAGCATCTCCCACACTTCAACCCTCACCTCTTCCGCTCCCTTCCCAGAACCATGATAGGGTCCTCCTTGTCCTCACTATTCACTCCATCAGCCTCCGCATTCAAAGGATCATCCTCCAACATTTCCGCCAACTCTAGCATGATGCCACTACTAATCACATCTTCCCATCACCGCCTCTGTCAGCATTCTACAGGGAGCGCTCCATCCCTGACACCCTGGTTCACTCCTCCATTGCCCCGAACCTTTCATCTCCATCCCACGGCACCTTCCCATGCCATCACAGAAGATGTAGCACCTGCCTCTCTACCTCCTCCTTCCTCACCATCAAAGGCTCCAAACATTCCTTTCAGGTTAATTAGAGTTTCTTTTGCACCTCCTTCAATTTAGTCTATTGTATATGCTGCTCCCAATCCGTTCTCCTCTACATTGGAGAGACTAAACTTAGACCGGATGACTGTTTTGCAGAACACTTTCGCATAGTCAGCGAGCATGACCCCGACCTTCCTGCCGCTTGATATTTCAACTCAACATCTTGTTCTTACCTCTGTTTCTCTCTCTCTATAGACGCCATCAAGCCTCCTGAGATTTTCCTGCATTTTCTGTTTTTGTTTCAGATTTCCAAATACCACAATATTCTGCTTTTATTATATTGTTACGAGGATGCAAATTTAAAAAAAATCCAATTTCCAATTATCCTTTATCTGGCTGGATTTTAAAAAGAACTGTAATCCTATTAAGACAATGGAGAATTGCCAGCCAGCCGGAAATACAACCTGTTTCCCACCAAAGTGGGATGGAAAGGGACACCCAATACCACCCCCACACTAGGAAGCTTGAAAGACCCCATCTCCGGTGAGCTTTCACTCTATATTTAATCTCTTCAAAAGTTTCTGAGTTGAGAAATCAGAATGCAATTACCTGTTTTACATAACAATAATGACAGCAGACATGGTAATTGAATTCCTCTGTAGTATACAACCAGCAGGGCTTTTTAAACCTGTTTTAACAAGCCAGATCAGAACAAAAGGAGAGATCAGGGGCGAGATTCTCTGACCCCCCGCCGGGTCGGAGAATCGCCGGGGGATGGCGTGAATCCCGCCCCCGCCGGTTGCCGAAGTCTCCGGCACTGGAGATTCGGCGGGGGCGGGTATCGCGCCGCGCCGGTTGGCGGGCCCCCCCGCTCGATTCTCCGGCCCGGATGTCCCGCCGCTAAAATGCCTGTCCCGCCGGCGTAAATTAAACCACCTACCTTACCGGCGGGACAAGGCGGCGCGGGCGGGCTCCGGGGTCCTGGGGAGGGCGCGGGGCGATCTGGCCCCGGGGGGGTGCCCCCACGGTGGCCTGGCCCGCGATCGGGGCCCACCGATCCGCGGGCGGGCCTGTGCCGTGGGGGCACTCTTTCCCTTCTGCCTCCGCCACGGTCTCCACCATGGCGGAGGCGGAAGAGACTCCCTCCACTGCGCATGCGCGGGAATGCCGTCAGCGGCCGCTGACGCTCCTGCGCATGCGCCGCCCGGAGATGTCATTTCCGCGCCAGCTGGCGGGGCACCAAAGGCCTTTTCTGCCAGCTGGCGGGGCGGAAATTCGTCCGGCGCCGAACTAGCCCCTCAATGTTGGGGCTCGGCCCCCAAAGATGCAGAGCACCCTTGGGGCGGCGCGATGCCCGTCTGATTTGTGCCGTTTTGGGCGCCAGTCGGCGGACATCGCGCCGTTTCCGGAGAATTTCGCCCAAAATCTGAAAGGAAGCTGTTTCTCTCTCCCTGTCTCTCTCCTTCTCCCTCTCCTTCTCCCTCTCCCTCTCTCTCTCTCTCTCAAGCACTGTGGCTGGATTCACAAAGTAACCAATCTGAGAAGATAAATTGACTGGAAACCAAGTTCTTTTGGAAATAAAACATGGAAATCTGTTCCATACAACTACACGCAGGAAGTCAACAGGACAAAATGGTTGCACCATGGAATCATCCCATCGAGACCAGCCAAAGGACAGTAAACCACAGATTAAATTTATTGTTTATCTTCTTCACAAACTGTAAAAAATGTTTAAGCCTATCCTTAGAGTTAGAGTTTTACAGCACAGAAGGAGGCCCTTTGGCCCATCGCATCCGAGACGGCCATCAAGCATCAAACTATTTTAATCCCATTTTCCAGTGCTCATCTGGAAATACTTCTTTAAAGTTCTTATTCCATTCACATTCTCCCCGTGTCTGCGTGGGTTTCACCCCCACAACCCAAAGATGTGCAGCTAAGGTGGATTAGCCATGCTAAATTGCCTCTTAATTGGGAAAAAAAGAATTGGGTACTCTAAATTTAAAAAAAGATTAAAAATAAAAAATGTTTTTTTAAAAAGTTTTTATTCTAATATCTGTACTTAGTTTGTGTGTGTGTGTCCAGGGTATTCGTACAGGGTATGGATGGTGGTTGCAGTTTACTTCATTGTTTATTTTAATTCCTGTGGTGAGAAATGTTAACTGTTTCTCTCTCTACAGATGCTGCCTGACCTGCTGAAGTTTTCCAGCATATTTTGGTTTTATTTCTGATTTCCAGCATCCGCTGTATTTTGCTTTTATCTTGCTCATTGTTTTAAACAAAGTAAACCTGTCTGGTTAATTCTTCATAATTTGAAAGCGCACATAGTGGGTCCCTGCAGTATTGGTAAGGCGTAACCTCGCTAAATTCATGCTAAAACTCTATTACGGTCAGGCTTGGAGAGGGATAATAAGGGAGTCCTTTTCACTCCTCCCCACATGGCCGTAACGCTATCAAAGGCCATGTTCGACCAGACCAACCCCTCCTCCCTTATTTTTTAAAATTGTGTTTTACACCTTTCAACTTTGGTAGTCTACCGCACTGCGAATCTTCTGCTTTAATCTTAGTTTTTCCTTATAAATGGAGCTAACTTCCTTATAAATGGAGCTAAACTGAGCTCATCATTAACAGAGCTCTACACGTTAATTATAGACAGAAATCCTGCTGAAGAAAGACAAGTAAATTGGGACGGATGCAAATTCCATAGCTGGGTTTTTAAAATGTAATTCACTCAGCTAACATATTCAATTGTTAGATGTTCTGAACAGTGGCCCTGTCTGCATTTCCTTCCTGGTACACTTAGAGATGCAAAGCATGTTTTTGTATTTAGAAAGTCGCTCCAACCGGTGTAAATATTAAACATTTATTTATCTTTCTGGGTTTTTTCATGCAAAGTATTAAAGAATTGATCTATGATTTTTGTTTTATTCAATGGAACAATTTCAAGAACACAAAATATGTTTGTAGCTGTAATTAATGGGAGAAGGCCTTGATCTGATAATTAGGTTTCATCCATGTTTCCATTTGAATGCAGCATTTCTGATCCTCGACATTGAGATTCTAAAACTGTGGCAGTGCTGCCACGTCTACAACAGTTGCAATCCCAACATTATGAGCATGAATATATAATTTTATCTAGTGCGGGCATAGGTAACTTCATGGCACTTGTTTGGCAATCAATATTATGGCCGCACAATCTGGTCGCGTGGCGCCCATATTTCTGGTGCAATGGGTGCCACTGCAGGTATAGAATGTTACCGCACTGTGTGCACACACTGTGCACGCACCTCTGATATCTGTGGATTTGTCACCATATTTGAGAGAGCTGGGAGCGTGCATAGCAAAAGTGGGCAGAGTAGACATATTGTGATACCAATCAGTGTGTAATGCTCATTTATCCATATTGTATAATTTTCAACCTCAGTGCTGCAACTAATACCCCCTTTTAACATTGCGAAGATGAACTTGTATTCAGCAGCGGGAAGGAACTCTCCCCAATGCTATTTGAAGTGATCATCAACAACAAGATGCACTGCAAGAACTCACCAAGTCTCCTTAGGCAGCACCTTCCAAATCCACACCACTATCATCCAGAAGGACATGAGGTAGCAGATACCTGGGAATCCCATCACCTGGTGGTTCCCCTCCAAGTCACTCACCATCCTAACTTGGAAATATATTGCCGTTCCTTCCCAGTCGCTGGGTCAAAATCCTGGAATTCACTCCCTAACAGCACTGGGGGTGTACCTACATATCAGGGACTGCAGCGGTTCAAGAAGGCAGCTCGCCACCACCTTCTCAAGGGCAACTAGGGATGGGCAATAAATACTGGCCTAGCCAGCGATGCCCACATCCCGTAAATGATTTTTTTTTAAAAAATCACTAATTGATGAAATGAAAATGGCTTATTGTCACAAGTAGGCTTCAAAGGAAGTTACTGTGAACAGCCCCTAGTCGCCACATTCCGGCCCCTGTTCGGGGAGGCTGGTATAGGAATTGAACCGTGCTGCTGGCCTGCATTGGCCTGCTTTAAAAGCCAGCGATTTAGCCCAGTGTGCTAAACCAGCCCCTGATTTCCCCTGGCTGTGAGTTAGCAGATGCATTTGAAGGTTGATACTCCAGCTGAAATTGCTGAACTCTACAAGGAGTGTGGAGCAGGGGATATTTCTACCCTTTCATCGTTCACCATGCAGTGTTGTATCAGGGAAGTCTCTCAGACTCTGTTTGCAAAGACGGCTGAAGATATTTCATTCTCTCCTACCAGAAAGAAGCAGACACAACAAGCACACAGAGCAGGGTGCCATTAACTGCACACGTCATTCCTTGCTTGTACACTGCAGCCTGGTTGCAGCTCTTGTGTGCAGGAAAAGTGAAAGGCAAAAGCTGGAGTTCCAGTGGGAGACAGGGGTGGGGAGGAAATCAGGAGGTCCATTGTTAGGAAATTGTGATAACATGGAAAAATAGAAGGAATACAGTCATTGTGAATGTGTTATGGAGGTTGTGTGGTTAAAGGAAAACAAGCTATTTTAAAATGGAAATTATAGTAAGGTTAGGTTGGCTGGGTTAGTGGAAGTGCTTTGATATGTTAATTTGCCTAGCAACACTATCAACAGATGTTTACCTGAGGCAGGTTGGTAACAATGGCGAATAGTGTCAAAAGTTCAAGTAAAGATGATAAATGGGGGTGAACTCCTCGTTTACATTCTAAAAGGTGAACCAATGTAATAAAATAACTAATAGTGACTTCCGAGAAGGTTAACTCAGTAAGGGAAGATCAAATGAAAAACAGTACATCAGAGGCAACTTCACCCGATGCAACAGAGCTGTTTTGAGGCTGCAGCCACAGCAGTAAGTTGTGGCAACTCACAACAACAAGCCATGGCTGGAGAAAGCCTGTTTGAGAAGCTAGTTGTCTATATCCTAAATCAGAAGCAACTCCAAATGTTATGTGTGCCTGGTAACTATTGTTTGATTTTTCTTATGGTTTTAAAACCAATAGGTTGTTGTGGGGCTGGTTTAGCACACTGGGCTAAATCACTGGGTTTTCAAGCAGGCCAGCAACTTGGTTCAATTCCTGTGCCAGCCTCCCCGAACAGGTGCTGGAATGTGGCGACTAGGGGCTTTTCACAGTAACTTCATTGAAGCCTACTCGTGACAATAAGCGATTTTCATTTCATTTCATTTTTCATTCATCTCATTTCATTGTTTGGAGAGGTTTCGCTGTAACGTTCAGAAAATAGAGGGGTTTGGAACTGGGTAAATTTTAAAATACTGTGGAAAGCCATCAAGGTAGTAAAGTGCATTTTTAGTTGACTTTTGTTTGTGTGGTTTGCCGTTTAATAAACATTTATTTTGTTTAAAATCGTCTCAAAAATGTCTGAGAAATCCTTCATTAGTCTTCACATCTTTCCCCACATTATACCAAATGGCAAAATACAGTTGAGAGCAGGCATTCTACATTTCTCTTCTGGGATGGGGAATACCTGAGTATTTAACATCAGCTGTGGTTCTAACACCATGCTTACACCATCTGCAGTTTATAAATCAAGAGAATATGGAATGAGGTGGAAAAAGAATTTGGAAAGAAGAATGGTAAAGGACACCCCCGCGCCTTTGATGATGTCAGGCCCCTCTGGTCATCGCTTCCGTCATGGTCTCTGTAAAGATAGCAAGCACAATCTCCCCCACTGGAATGAGAACATGCAAATGTGCCTATTAATCATGGCTTCGTGCCAGTGTGTGCTGCCAGAGAATGAGAAGTGTGTCAATGGGCATGGTGATTACACATTATGATGTGCCAGTCCTTGTCAATAAGCTAGCAATGTGTGAGCTGTGGGTGTGAATCTTGCACCAGTGTGAAGCGTGTGAAGCTGATTTGAAGCTATGAATATGAGTTAAGAATCATGGTTGATAGAGATTGTTACTAGGGGGTGAAGAGAATGGTGAATTAGAGCTATGTCTTTAGTGGCTCAATTCAAGGGAACTGAAGTGGCATTCACTGACTTAACCACTTGGATGAAATTTTTGAACTTGCTGCACTACATGATGTCCTTGAAACTGTACTATTAGTATTGCTCATGGTGGTTATTCGCTCCAACTGCATTCACAGTGTCTCGCTGGGGGGCCTCAAAGTCCTCCATGGGTAAAAAAAAAATGCTCTCCTCCTATCCCCTTCTTGAATCAAAGCCTGTGCTGCATCAGAGAATTTTGGAACATTCCTTCTGCCGTGTTGCACCATTATTCACTGATATTTTCTGCTCGGACACTTCATCCCCAGCCACTACCAGAATCTTCTGGAGCAAGACAGCAGCTCTCCTTTAAAAGTGGAGGCTAGTTTTAATTCGAGTGAGCCTCACACCAACCTACTGCGCCATGGATTCACGTTCAATTGGCCCTGGGTTACTCTCTGTGTAGAGTTTGCACGTTCTCCCCGTGTGTGCGTGGGTTTCCTCCGGGTGCTCGGGTTTCCTCCCACAGTCCAAAGATATGCAGGTTAGGTGGATTGGCCATGCTAAATTGCCCCTTAGTGTCCAAACGTTTAAGTGGGGATAAGGTGAGGGTATGGGCCTAGGTTGGGCAGCATGGTAACACACTGGCAGCACGGTAGCACAGTGGTTAGCACCGTTGCTTCACAGCTCCAGGGTCCCAGGTTTGATTCCCGACTTGGGTCACTATCTGTGCGGAGTTTGTACGTTCTCCCTGTCTTAATATCCATCAGTACATTATGGTGCAATCACATACACACACTGATGGACATGCAGTAGGACCAACCAGCATACATAACACCGCAGCCAATCACCAGTGAGAGCACAAGCACTATAAAGACAGGGGACAGGAGAGTTCCCGCTCATTCTAGCAGCAGCCAGCTCAGAGCACAGAGCTCACAGCCTGCATCACAGACATTCACCATGTGCCGAGTGCCTCACCATAGCTAGTGATAGGAAAGGGTCCACAGTTAAGCTGGTATTGCTTATACCCACGTTTACAGTATGTTAGCACAGTTGAACAGTTAATAAAATAGCGTTACACCACTTCCAGAATTGTTGGCTTGTTTGTGAACCAGAACACCCAACATGACACTCCCTGTATCTGAGTGGGTTTGCTCCGGGTGCTCCGGTTTCCTCCCACAATCCAAAAATGTGCAGATTAGGTGGATTGTCTGTGCTAAATTGCCCTTAGTGTCCAAAAAGGTAGGTGGGGTTGCTGGGTTAAGGGGATAGGTTGGAAGTGTGGGCTTAAGCGGAGTGCTAGTTCCAAGGGCCAGCGCAGATTCGATGGGCCGAAAGGCCTCGTTCTGCACTGTAAAAAATATATAATTCTATGGGTGTTCTGTCGGAGGGTCGGCGCAGAGTCGATGGACTGAATGGCCTCCTTCTGCAATGCAGGGATTCTATGATCATTCTATGACTGGCAGCCACTCGGCCACAGGTTCAACATTGGCTGAACACTGTAATCATGATGAAGTTTGCGTGCTGCCAGTGTCAGAAGGAACAGATGTGGCTGAATTATGGTTACTTGTTTTTCTTGGCGGGGCGGGGGGGGGGGGGGGGGGGGGGGGGGAGGAGGGACTGTTCTGTTCCATTTCACCTGCGATGAGTTCAATAAATTCAATAAATCTGTAGGAACACAGGGCTGGCACTATTTTATGGTTAAAAAAAAACAATCAGTTCACTCCTGTCCTTCAGGGGAGGGAGACCTCTAGCTGGATTTGGCCAACTAATAACTTCATTCCCATACATTATTTAATTTGCTGTTAGTGCCCTCGAGACAGCGAGGCTTGAACAATAAACATTGCTTTGCCAATGTTCACATCATCCAAGAACACAAACAATTGTACACAAAATCCCAATTCCCAGGTAACCTCTGTCAGAGAGCCACATACTGATTCAGCACAGCAGGGGCCATTCAGCCTGTCAAGGGGAGGTGGTTAGATTCTCTCTTGTTGGAGATCATCATTGCCTGGCACTTGTGTGACCTGAATGTTACTACTTGAGGTGGACCTGCAGCAAAACTCTCTGGTATAAAGAGTGATACTTTAAAACTTCCAAATGAAATATCATCATCGACTAACTTTAGAAAGGTTTTGACCTAGGTGGCTCAATAACATTGTTAGAAGGGGGACAAGGGAGTTCTCTGTGGAAATGCCAATTCATATTATCTCAACCTGTTTGTAACCAGACCCCGAAAAGTACATACTGTTGTCTTCTGCTTTAAGTCCTGCATCAATATTATTTTTAAATTATTTTTTATTATTTTTTTAATGTCTTTTCAAGAAAACATATGAAGGCCACGGTTCTCCCAAAAATGACTAAGGGTTTGATTCAACTAAATGGGAACAAAGTCCCATAACAAACACATTTAGCTGCATGTTTCCTGGTGCTTGCAGTGCCGGGAAACACATGGCGATTCAACGACTCGCGATGTATCAGGGGCCTCAGTGGGGAACGCCTGTGTAGGCCTGTGTAGTGCACTGAGGAGCACCGTTTCGCTGGAACTCCTCAGTGTCGCGAGAGATCAGGGCTCAGAGATTTTTAAATAGTGTCCCGATCTCTGAAGCAATCCCTGAACCCCCACAGCCCGAACTCACTATGCCCCCAGCCCGAACGCACTATGGGAAGGTGACTCGTGTGCAGTTTTGCACCCAGCGCGATGCCCGATTTGGGGACATGATTCAACGGAAAAATTCCAAGTCCGGGTTTGGGCGTATTTGGCGAGGTGTTTCACGGCAGCCGCATTGGTTAGATTGCAACCCCTTTTCAACAGCACTGTGGTGTTCTTTGTGATTCGTGTTCTCAGGGTAGTGTTCACAAAGACCACAGAAGCTAAGTTAATAAACAAAGTAACATTTATTTACTCTACTTAAATTAAGCTCCACCACTTACTCCGAAACTAAACAATAATCTAATCGACAATCTGTACTCAACTACACTAGTCTCAACACTCTATCTAATACTATACTGAACTCTTTATCACTCCTCTCTCCAGCTCTCCTCCCCAGCTCTCTCCCAGAGATCTACGAGTCACTGCTTTATATAGTCCTGAATATAGCTCCATTTAGTGGTTAACTATGATATGACATTAGCCATTTGTCATCTGTACATTTCCTATAATTTCACAAGCACTTAGTGCCAAAAATGAGCCCCCAAGAAATTCTCAACAGTATTGGCTCCCTCGTCGCCTAATTAGCCTGGCTCACGCCTTAGCACTCGCTACTAACAAGGGGGAGCTGCTTTTAAACGCTCCCTCACCACTCACTTCCAGTCAACATCCAAGCATGACAACATGAAGATATGCTCCTCACTTGAGGATGCCAACCTCACAAGGCTTCTCGACACTGTGGCTGTGAGGTGGGGCACCCTATTTCCCCGAGGGGGGTTGGAGGACCAATATCAGTATCAGCAATTCCACCTGGAAGGCTGTGGCGCGGCTGTCAGTGCAGGCAGCACGACAAGGAGGACCACCATCCAATGTCGGAAGACCAACGATCTCCAATGAGCTGCAAGGTTATGGTATAACTTTTCTCTGGCACCAATTTCATCTGCCATTCCTTAAATTCTCACCCCCCCCCCCCCCCCATCCACACCCCAATCAGCTGGCTGACACCTCGCACTCTCCCCACATCTGGTTTCCCGCATTGTGGTGGTCTGCTGTGCCCTCCACAACCTGGCACAGCAACAGGGCAACATATTGGAGGAGAAGGATGTCGTGTGGTTGTTCCGATACATAAATGACGCAACACGGTTGTAGATGGTACAACTCTGTTTTATTGTCTTCAACAATAACAACTAATAACTGCTGGCTGAGGTTCGTGCTTCTCCAGCTAACCTGTGGACTCAGCCCTTTCACCATCTTGGTGAGGCACTCAGCACATGGTCTATGTCTGAGTGGCACGCTGTGAGCTCTGTGCTCTGAGCTATCTCCTGGTAGAATGAGCGGGAACTGTGGTGTTCCCTGTTTTATAGTGCGTGTGCTCTCACTGGTGATTGGCTGCGATGTTGTGTGTGTGTGGAGGGTCCCTCATGCCAGGACGACCAGGGAGATCTTCATCATCTCCAGATTATCATAGGACGAGGCTGTGTCCGTCAGCTCAACTTTCCCCAATCTGCCCCTCCCCTCCATTTCCCTCCTTCCCCCAACTTCCCTTCCTTACCGACCCCTCTCCTGAATCCCACCCTCCCATTTCCCTCTTTCTCCCCTTCCCAAATCCCCCCTCCTCATTTCCCTTCTTCCCCCAATTCCCTTCTGCCCCCATTTCCCACATATCCCCAATCCCTTCCTCCTACTAATCCCCCTTCCCAATTCCCTCTCCCCATTTACCTCCTTCTCCACAATCCCCCTCCCCATTTCCCTCCTTCCCTCAATCCCTTCTCCCAATTTTCCTCCTTCCCCCACACTCCCCTCACCTCCAATTCCCTCCTTCCTCCCACTCCCCCGCAATCCCCCCATCCCCTATTTTCCAGCTCCTGATGTGCCACCCCCCCCATTTTCCTCCTACCCCCCCAATTCCCCTCCCCATATTTATGCAAGACAGAAGAGTGATGATAACTCACTCTGAGGAAAGCTCTGGTGCTCCTCAGTTTCTGAAAAGGTATAATCTCCACAGCATGCATGCATGAGGATGACCTGACCTCCCCCCACCAACTCCACATAAGACCCCCTCATGAGACCCCTCCAGAGAACCCAAAAGTCGCCCCTGCCTAAAGCTGACGAGCAGTCCAGGCAGTTGAGTGAAAAATCATTGCATTTTCAATTGCCTTTCCTTAACATCTGCTACCTCCGACAAAAGTGTTTAAACAGCAGCCGTTACAAGTGTCAGAGGCTTCCTTGAAAGCCAAGTATACTTCAAAGCAATTCAAATCCCTTGACAGCCTTTGAAATGCAAATTTTCCATTCAATTTCACACAGCAATACATTGCATTTGCCAGTGATTGACAGTTTTATTACTCCAAAAACAGGTGCTTGGTGGATTGTTTATCTATCTTTCCCTTCACACTTGAATGCATCTTAATTACTCTGCTTTGATGCTAACCACAATATTTATAAACACACTTGCTATGATTGACAGCTCCTCGCCACACCAAAGCAGCTAAGTGTTTTCTGCTGTGAAAAAGATGTGGAAACACTGATGGGCAGTTCTGATGGAGGCGTCTGATGTGAGGGTTCTGATGAGGAGGGACTGATGGAATGAGTCTGATGAGGGGCCTACTGAGGGGGGTCTACTGGGGGGGGGGGGTCTGATGGGGCAGTGGCTGATGAGGGGTCAGATCACCCTCATGATTGAATGCTGTGGGGAGGTGACCCATTATTCCAATGGTGGGGAAGGAGGGAGGATACCCCTATTTTTCAGTGGGGGGGGGGGGGGAGGGAGGGGGTGGTGTGGGAGCAGGATGTGCATTGAGGGAGGTAGGGCCTGCCACTGTATCTCAGTATCGTGCCGCCGAATTAAAATGACGGCCTGATAATGGGATTCCAAGCTTTCCACCATGCATAAATTATCATGGTAAAGACAAGGGACTTACATAACGTGCCCCGCTTTTAACGTCAGTGAAGACCCATAGCGATTTTCCAATGGCGGGGGCACTTAGACTCCAGAATCGAGAATTTGTTTCTGTATTTCCAAGTAAAATTTGCACCACACAAGTGCCAGGTAATGACCATCTCCAACAAGAGAGCATCTAACCATCACTCTTTGACATTCAATGGCATTATTATCAATGAATCCCCCACTATCAACATCCTGGGGGGTGACAATTGATCAGAAACGGTACTGAACTAGCCACTTTAATATGTTAGAGGCTGGGATTCCTGTGATAACTAATTCACCTCCTGACTCCCCAAAGCCTGTCCACCACATACAAGGCACAAGTCAGGAGTGTCACAGAATACTCTCCACTTGCGATGAGTGCAGCTCCAGCAACACTTCAGACCGTTTCAATGGCACCGCGTCCACAACCATTCGCTCCTTCCACCACTGATACACAGTGGCTACAGTTGTGTACTATCTACAAGATGCACTGCAGGAACGCACCAAGGCTCCTGAGACAGCACCTTCCAAAGTCACGACAGCTGCCATCTAGAAGGACAAGGGCAGCAGCTACATGGAACACCACCACCTGGACGATCCTCTCCAAGTCACTCACCATCCTGATTTGGAAACATATTGCCATTCCTTCACTGTCACTGGGTCAAAATCCTGGAACCCCCTCCCTAATAGGACAGTGGGTACAAATACACAACACAGACTACAGTGGTTCAAGAAGGCAGCTCACCACCACCTTCTCAAGGACAATTAGGGATGGGCAATAAAT
This sequence comes from Scyliorhinus torazame, assembly GCF_047496885.1. NCBI lineage: Eukaryota > Metazoa > Chordata > Chondrichthyes > Carcharhiniformes > Scyliorhinidae > Scyliorhinus > Scyliorhinus torazame. The sequence continues at coordinate 64,953,190 of NC_092723.1, read as the reverse complement.
GCTGGACTAGCCAGTGAAGTCCACACCCATGAATTAATTAAAAAGAAGACAAAATTATGCTGTTGTGAGAGTGGGAGGGGAAATATAATTAATTTTTTAATTGCATCAATTAAAAAGTGTTTAAAGCACATTAAAGGTAACAAACTGAATGACAGATTGCAGAACTCATACAGCAATGTAATTCATCCTGTAACTCCTGCACCTAATAATAAGTGTACGGATCAATGGGTAATCATTCCCTTTCTGAGTCATGGATGTGCTCTGCATGATTAATTCCTGGGAACAGCATTGACAAACGCTGTGCACTGCAATCTTCATTACCACAAGATTATTGCTCTTGAAAGCAGAGGCGTTAATGATAAAAACTTTAAAATCATGCTTCATTGTATTGTGGATAGATAATGTCATGAGTTTGTTCAACTATATAATTTCTAATTTCTATACAAGATGTACAACAAGCTCCGATTAAATTTGGTGAGTGATGCGCAGACCCTGTCTGCACTTTAAAACAGATTTCCAGTCATTATAAATAACTGCAATGAATAACCCATTCAGTCTCTCACTTCTGGTAAACTCACGGCACTATATTAGAGAAAGAAACTGAGATGCACAGCCTCTGTTGCACATTATGTTGAGCTACCAAATAACTCCTACATTATTCATATAAAAATCATTGAATCATGAAGACACGATACAAGCATAAAGCCATCTGAAACTAAACAAGCATATATCTAATTCTAAACATTCAATTGTGAACTCTATCAGCTGTGACATGTCACACTCTGTAATAATTGACTCATTATTCAAAGTAAGTATTGATGCCACGATGTTAGAATGAGCTGGAGCCATGGTGTGACTTCCAGCGAATAGTCCACATTACAGGAAATAGCAAAACAGTGACCGTGATTTTCTGAGCCGAGAACCCGGCCGCCAGTTCAATTCTGGGTCCCGGCTCCACACAACGTGTTCCAGGCAGGATCAGCGCAATTTTTGAAGGGCCAGACCAATCAATGACAGGGAAAGGACCCATCATCCCATTAAAGATGTCCGGTGGCGGCGGCACAGTGGTGCAGTGGTTAGCACTGCTGCCTCATGGCGCCAAGGTCCCAGGTTCGATCCCGGCCCCGGGTCACTGTCCATGGGGAGTTTGCTCGTTCTCCCGGTGTGTGCGCGGGTCTCAGCCCCACAACCCAATGATGTGCAGGGTAGGTGGATTGGCCATGCTAAATTGCCCCTCAATTGGAAAAAAAAAGAATTGGGTACTCTAAATTTAGAAAAATAAAGAGGTCCGGAGGCTCTGGCAGCTGGAGGACCAGTGGTAAGTCCTCCAGCACTGACACGTCGGCCATTCCGCTAGCTGAAGTGGGAGCTGCACATTTGTGATGGAGAGAGAGAGAGTGTGACTCAACATGCAGGTGCCCGCTAGAGAAGAGGTCAATCTTTTTTAAACTTAAAGCTGCCACAGCTGCCTGGCTGTGATCGTAGAGGGGCAACCCCTCTATGGGGTGGCCAGGAGTCACAGCTGTCACCCAGCAGCCATTAGGGGTTGGGGTTGGGGGTCCCTTGCTTGATCCACATCCTGCACAGTGCCCACCACTTTGGACTGGACTTTCAACAACTGAACATCCCAGTTGGTGCGGGAAAAGGACCTGAGGAACATTAATTGCCCTGAATTGTCTGCCCGTCGCTTCCTGCCAGACAACTGATCTGACCCCAAGCCGTCCTCATTGAAAACCACTCTGGGTCGGAATCATAGATTATCATAGAATTTACAGTGCAGAAGGAGGCCATTCAGCCCATCGAGTCTGCACCAGCTCTTGCAAAGAGCACCCTACCCAAGGTCAACACCTCCACCCTATCCCCATAACCCAGTAACCCCACCCAACACTAAGGGCAGTTTTGGACACTAAGGGAAATTTATCATGGCCAATCCACCTAACCTGCACATCTTTGGACTGTGGGAGGAAACCGGAGCACCCGGAGGAAACCCACGCACACACGGGGAGGATGTGCAGACTCCGCACAGACAGTGACCCAAGCCGGAATCGAACCTGGGACCCTGGAGCTGTGAAGCAATTGTGCTATCCACAATGCCACCGTGCTGCCCGAATGGTGGCATGGAGCCAGCACCCAATCTCAGCACCGAACCCTTTTGACCATCCAGCCCAGTCTCTCTAAACAGCAGACCACAGCAAACAAAGTCAGCTGCATATCGTGACACCGACATTTCCAGGCAGAATGGGGATGATTGGGCAATTCACTTGTCAATCATGTTTGGACACCACACTGCTGTTAATGTTGGGAATTCATATGACAAATGTAATTTGCAGCATGTAACTCTCACCTTCACTCACTGTATTTTGCTCGAGCAATCATTGTGCTACAATTGTGGTCACGAGAGCCATTTTTAAATCGAGTTCATTATGTTTGCTTTGTGACTTTCTGAGTAAATCGGCTTTGTTTACTGTAAGTATCGCCATAAAGCCCAGCTTGTCTCTGACTCATTGGCTGGCACAATGGTGTGAATACTCTGAACAAGGTCTATTTACTCATAACTAGGGTCTATTTAAACTGTGCACGACATCAAACAATCCAATTTCTCAGCAAACAAAGTCAATTACAAAGAGTCTGTGGACGAAATCAATCTAGCGCCAACAGCACAAAACGGGTTTGTAGCCAGTCGGCAGACGGTTTTGTGCCATTCTTCATCGTCTTCCCATTCGAGTTCACAACAACTCTGGTTCAAATTCTTTGTGGAGACACATTTCTCACTCTCATTGTCACTTCCATTTGGGTTGAAATTGTTATAGCCCCCACAAGACCAATGGGGGCGATTAATTTCCTAGTGAGCCTCATGGAGTACAAGCTCTCCTACTGAGGGGCAGAGGCCCATCAATGGGCTTGATAATTCCATGGGATAAAATCAAGCCCCAGGAGCTGGGGTCTCAGAATGGGACTTGAACTGTTGCTTGTGTATACTTTTCCAAAAACACGGTGATGCGCAATCAATTACTCTCGAGACAAGGTGGGTCATAACTAATAGGCTTTAATCTGCTAGAACTGTTCCCCAGCAGCTTTGATACAGAAAGTGAAGGCTGCTGGGATGGCATCGGTTCTTATACTCCACCTCTCAGGGCAGAGCTATGTACATCAGCCAATGGTAGACTCCTGGGTCTAGCCAATGGTCATCCACCTCTCAGGTACCGCAATACCTGGTATTACCACATTCACCCCCTGTTAAAAAGAACCCGGCGGGGTGATGGCCAGCGTTAATGTCGCCTTTCGCATGGTAGGACCAGGTATGGAGATGCCGTGATGTCGAGGGTAATAGCAAAGTGTTCATGGTGCAGCAATCAGTCGATCAGGTGGCCTGGTCGTCCTTCTGGAGCGTCTGGGCTTTGGCGGTGATCCTGATGGGGGCCCCGGCGGTTGTGACTCCGGGAACGTGGTGTCGGCCTCCCAGGCAGCTTCGTCACCCCTAGGAGGCGCTGTTGTGGCGAAACGTGGGCAGGGAGGAGGGGCGCCTGTAGGGGGCGTCGGTGCTTGTTTAGGCCTAGGTAGGGGCGGTGGGAGTACTGACCCTCCGGTCAGGTGCTGCGGGGAGGGTGGGGGCAATGGTGCGGGTGCGGGTGGGGCTCCGGCGGGCGCCAGGTCCCGAAGGGAGACCGTGTCTTGGCGGCCGTCAGGGAACGCAACATAGGCGTACTGGGGGTTGGCATGCAGCAGGTGGACCCTCTCAACCAACGGGTCCGACTTGTGCGCCCTCACATGTCTCCGAAGCAGGATGGGTCCGGGTGTCGCTAGCCAGGTTGGGAGCGAGGTCCCGGAGTAGGACTTCCTGGGGAAAACAAGGAGATGTTCATGAGGTGTCTGGTTTGTGGTAGTACAGAGCAGCGACCGGATGGAGTGAAGGGCCACCGGGAGGACGTCCTGCCAGCGGGAGACTGGGAGAATCCTAGACCATAGGGTCAGCAGGACGGTCTTCCAGACCGTGCCGTTCTCCCTCTCAACCTGCCCGTTTCCCCGGGGGTTGTAACTGGTCGTCCTGCTCGAGGCGATGCCTTTGCTGTGCAGGAATTGACGCAGTTCGTCACTCATAAAGGAGGACCCCCTATCACTGTGAATGTATGCGGGGAAACCGAACAGTGTAAAAATACCCTGGAGGGCCTTGATGACGGTGGTTGTGGTCATGTCTGGGCAGGGGATGTCGAATGGGAACCGGGAGTACTCATCAATCACGTTTAGGAAGTACATGTTGCGGTCGGTGGAGGGGAGGTGGCCTTTGAAATCCATGCTGAGGCGTTTAAAGGGACGGGAAGCCTTTATCAGGTGCGCCCTCTCTGGACGGTAGAAGTGCGGTTTGCACTCCGCGCAGATTTGGCAGTGCCCGGTGACTGTCCTGACCTCCTCGATGGAGTAGGGCAGGTTGCGGGTCTTGATAAAATGAAAGAAACGAGTGACCCCCGGGTGGCAGAGGTCCTCGTGGAGGGCTCGGAGGCGGTCCACTTGCGCGGTTGCACAAGTGCCGCGGGACAGGGCATCAGGAGGCTCGTTCAGCTTCCTGGGACGGTACAAGATCTTGTAATTGTAGGTGGAGAGTTCTATCCTCCACCGCAAGATCTTGTCGTTCTTAATCTTGCCCCGCTGTGCATTATCGAACATGAAGGCAACCGACCATTGGTCCGTGAGGAGAGTGAATCTCCTGCCGGCCAGGTAATGCCTCCAGTGTCGCACAGCTTCTACTATGGTCTGGGCCTCCTTTTCGACCGAGGAGTGGCGAATTTCGGAAGCATGGAGGGTGCGGGAGAAGAAAGCCACAGGCCTGCCCGGTTGGTTGAGGGTGGCCGCCAGAGCTACATCGGACACGTCGCTCTTGACCTGGAAGGGGAGGGACTCGTTGATGGCACGCATTGTGGCTTTTGCAATGTCTGCTTTGATGCGGCAGAAGGCCTGGCGGGCCTCCGTCGACAGGGGGAAGGTTGTGGACTGGATCAGGGGTTGAGCCTCGTCTGCGTAATTGGGGACCCACTGTGCATAATAGCTAAAGAAGCCGAGGCAGCGCTTTAGGGCCTTGGGGGGGGAACTCCATGAGGGGGCGCATGCGCTCAGAGTTGGGGCCTATGACTCCACTTCACACTACGTAGCCCAGAATGGCGAGACGGTCGGTGCCAAACACGCATTTATCCATATTGTAAGTCAGATTAAGGATATTCGCGGTCTGGAGAAATTTGCGGAGGTTGGTGTCGTGGTCCTGCTGGTCATTGCCGCAGATGGTGACGTTATCAAGATACGGGAACGTTGCGCGTAAGCCGTACCGGTCAAACATTCGGTCCATCTCACGTTGGAAGACCGAGACCCCGTTCGTGACACCGAAGGGAACCCTTAAAAAGTGATAGAGCTGCCCATCTGCTTCGAAGGCAGTGTACTGGCGGTCACCATTACGGAGGGGTAGCTGGTGGTAGGCAGACTTGAGATCCACCATGGAGAAAACCTTGTATTACGCAATCCTGTTCACCTGGTCGGCTATACGGGGGAGAGGGTATGCATCCAGCTGCGTAAACCTGTTGATGGTCTGGCTGTAGTCAATGACCATCCTATGTTTCTCCCCGGTCTTTACCACCACTACTTGAGCCCTCCAGGGGCTGTTGCTCGCTTAGATGACCCCTTCCCTCAGCAGCCTTTGGACCTCCGACCTGATAAAGGTCCAGTCCTGGGCACTGTACCGTCTGCTCCTGGTGGCGACGGGTTTGCAATCCGGGGTGAGGTTCGCAAACAGGGAAGGCGGGTCCACCTTAAGGGTCGCGAGGACGCAGACAGTTAGGGGGGGTATAGGACCGCCAAATTTAAGAGTCAGGCTTTGCAGATGGCACTGGAAAACCAGCCCAAGGAGGGTAGCTGCGCAGAGGTGCGGCAGGACGTACAGGCGGAAATTGCGGAATTCCCTGCCTTGGCCAGTGAGGTTCGCTAGGCAGAACCCCTTTATCTCCACCGCGTGTGACCCGGAGGCCAGGGAGATCCTTTGGTTTACGGGATGGGTGACAAGAGGACAGCGCCTTACTATGTCGGGGTGAACAAAGCTTTCCGTGCTCCCAGAGTCGATCAAGCACGATGGAGATCGTTGATGGAGATCGTTGTTGTAGCTTTCGCAAGCGTCCGGGGCCGACTCTGGTCCAGAGTCACCGAGGCCAGCTGCAGTAAAGGAGAGTTCTGGTCAGGCAGCATGTAGACGTCAGCCATGGGTCGCACATGGAGTCCGGGGATAAAGGAAATGGCAGCGGCGAGGGACAAAATGGTGGCGCCCACCCGTCCAGCGTGGTGGCCGGGGGGCAAAATGGCCACGGCCGCGGGTCGCACGCGGCCTGAGGATGGGGGGTGGCGGTGGGCGCTGGATGGCCGGGGCCTGAAAAGGGGGCTGCCGATAGTCGCTGGAGACCGCGGCCATGGCGCGGGCCTGGCAGACCCCGACATAGTGGCCCTTCTTGCCGCACCCTTTGCAGGTGGCGGTGCGGGCCGGGCAGCGCGGGCGGGGATGATTCGCCTGCCCGCAGAAGAATCAGCGTTGGCCGGCGGCGGTAGCGGGCCGTCTCGCCGCGCAGGCTTGCGGGGTCAGAGGCAAGGTCTGAGGGGCTGCCGCAACGGGGTGCCACGCAGCCCAGGGGGCCGCCGCGTGTCCGGGAGCAAAAGCCCGCGAGTTGTTATACGCCACGTCCATGGACCCCGCTAGGGCCCGTGCCTCAGTAAGTCCCAGTGTGTCCATTTCTAGGAGCCTTCGGCGAATATCAGGGGAAGTCATACCTGCCACAAAAGCAGCCCTGATCAAAAGTTCCGTGTGCTCGTTCCCCGAAACTGGCGGGCAGCCACAGTTTTGGCCCAGCACCAGCAGCGCCCGATAGAAGTCTTCCAGCGTTTCTTCGGGGCTTTGCCTCCTAGTCGCCAGCAGGTGACGAGCGTAGACCTGGTTCACAGGACGGATATAATGTCCTTCTAGCAGCTCAATAGCTGCAGCATAATTCTCCACCTCCTCGATCAGAGGGTAGAGCCCAGGGCTGACCCGCGAGCGAAGAAGGTGCATCTTTTGTCTTTCCGTGGGGGTGTCGGCGGCCGTGTCGAGGTAGCCCTTAAAACACGCCAGCCAATGTTTGAAGATAGCAGCAGAGTTGTCCGCGTGGGGGCTGAGCTGAAGGCACTCCGGTTTGATACGGAGATCCATCCTTTCAACTGAAGTTGTAGCAGATTAAATTGACACGCAATCAATTACTCTCGAGACAAGGTGGGTCATAACTAATAGGCTTTAATCTGCTAGAACTGTTCCCCAGCAGCTTCGATACAGAAAGTGAAGGCTGCTGAGACGGCATAGGTTCTTATACTCCACCTCCCAGGGCGGAGCTATGTACATCAGCAAATAGTAGACTCCTGGGTCTAGCCAATGGTCAGCCACCTCTCAGGTACCGCAATACCTGGTATTACCACACACGGGTTGAAAATAAACTATTTTCGACTCTACATTCCGGACATCTCCTCAACTCCCATATTGATGACAAGAATAAGGCGGAACTGCAGTCTGCGCTGCTAGCCATTCGAAGTACAGCCACCTCTCTTCGCAGAGGAATAAGGGGCGAAATTCTCCCGAAATGGCGCAATGTCCGCCGACTGGCGCCCAAAACGGCGCCAATCAGACGGACATCGCGCCGCCCCAAAGGTGCGGAATGCTCCGCATCTTTGGGGGCCGAGCCCCAACATTGAGGGGCTAGGCCGACGCCGGAGAAATTTCCGCCCCGCCAGCTGGCGGAAACGGCCTTTGTTGCCCTACCAGCTGGCGCGGAAATGACACCCCGGGCGGCGCATGCGCGGGAGCGTCAGCGGCCGCTGACAGTTTCCCACGCATGCGCAGTGGAGGGAGTCTCTTCCGCCTCCGCCATGGTGGAGACCGTGGCAGAGGCGGAAGGGAAAGAGTGCCCCCACGGCACAGGCCCGCCCGCAGATCGGTGGGCCCCGACCGTGGGGGCACCCCCCGGGGCCAGATCGCCCCCCGCCCCCCCCAGGACCCCGGAGCCCGCCCACGCCGCCTTGTCCCGCCGTTCAAAAGGTGGTTTAATCCATGCCGGCGGGACAAGGCAATTTATCGGCGAGACTTCGGCCCATCCGGGCCGGAGAATCGAGCGGCGGGGCCCGCCAACCAGCGCGGCCCGATTCCCGCCCCCGCCGAATATCCGGTACCGGAGACTTCGGCAACCGGCGGGGGTGGGATTCACGGCAGCCCCCGGCGATTCTCCAACCCGGCGGGGGGTCGAAGAATGACGCCCAAGATTTGCACTGTTTTGAAAATGTTGCTCTTTGGCAGACTCGACCGTCTGTGGGGCCGTTATCTTCAGCGTCATAAAGAGTCTAACAAACCCCACAGTGCAAGACTCCAAGACGTTCAAAGAGCCATTACTGGACCTGCAAAAGGCCGTTGAGATCACCTTCTCATGGGAAAGCGCAGAGAAAGGAGTCCAGGAACTCCAGGGGATGTCACTGATTGAGGTAAAGAGCATTGGACACCTCCTATTCAGACACATGGCACCCTCTAGGGATGGGACCCCTGGAACCCCACCCTGGCCCGAACACCATCTGGACCAGGTCTGTCGGCTGAGGACACCTGTAATGAGACAGGCCACCTCCCTAGAATCGGGCAGCGTGTAGCCGGTCCTGGGCACAGAATGGCCTCCTCCTGATCCTTTATAGAATCATAGAACTCTTACAGCTCAGAAGAGTCTGTACCGACCCTTCAAAAGACTTTCCATTCAAGCTCATTTCCCACCCTAACCCAATAATCCTTTAACCTAACCTACACTTTTTTGAACACTAAGGAGAAACTTAGCAAGGCCAATCCACCTAACCTGCACATCCTTTGGACTGTGGGAGGAAACCGGAGCACCCGGAGGAAGCCCACGCAGACACGGGGGGAAAAGTGTAAACTCCACACCAGTGGCCCAAGGCTGGAATCGAACCTGCGTCCCAGGCGCTGTGAGGCAGCAGTACTAACCACTGCTCATTATGTTCTTCTCATGATCAATATTCCCATCCCAGCCGCATCAGACAAAATGACTTATTGTCCATGAATCTAATGTGCAATATCATGTATGAACTCTTGTTGTCCATTTATTTTAAACTGGTTAGTGCCTTTTAAAATAGCAAAGTATATAACCTCATTTGAAAATTGCTTTGTGTTCAGACGCTAATATTTCTGGACTTGTATATAAAGGGTTGCTGAAGCAATTGCTGAAAGTAAAAGCATTTCCTGTGAGCAGTGGAACATTTTCCAGTTCAGCAGTTCTAAACAATGTCAACAACATAATAGCAATTAAACACTCAACGTCCAAAGTAATTGATACCTTGAAACAATAACCTTCCAATCCAGCCCCGTCAGCTCTTCCTGATGGCTGATATGATTTCATAGATTTCATAGAATTTACAGCGCAGAAGGAGGCCATTCAGCCCATCGAGTCTGCACCGGCTCTTGGAAAGAGCACCCTACCAAGGTCCACACCTCCACCCTATCCCCATAACCCAGTAACCCCACCCAACACTAAGGGCAATTTTGGACACTAAGGGAAATTTATCATGGCCAATCCACCTAACCTGCACATCTTTGGACTGTGGGAGGAAACCGGAGCACCCGGAGGAAACCCACGCACACACAGGATGTGCAGACTCTGCACAGACAGTGACCCAAGCCGGAATCAAACCTGGGACCCTGGAGCTGTGAAGCAATTGTGCTATCCACAATGCTGCCGTGCTGCCCAGATGACATTATCAAAACTTGCAACATTGATTTCAACCGCACCGAGCTGATTGCACGCTGTGTTCTCAGCTTTTTTACTTGTTCATGGGATGTGGTCATTGCTGGCTGGGTCAGCATTTGTTGCCCATCCCTAATTGCCCTTGAACTGAGGCTTGCCAGGCCATTTCAGAGGCAGTGAAGAGTCAACCACATTGCTGTGGGTCAGGAGTCACATGTAGGCCAGACCAGGTAAGGACAGCAGATTTCCTTCCCTAAAGGACGTCAGTGAATGAGGTGGGTTTTTACAAATGGTTCCATCCTTTTAATTCCAGATATTTTTAGTGAATTCAAATTTCACTATCTGCCGTGACGAGATTGGGATCCAGGTCCCCAGAGAATTACCCTGGGTCTCTGGATTACTAGCCCAGTGACAATACCTTCCACCATCGCTCATTTTCCTTGACTTCTTTTGAGTTAATATTTTCTATTAACATTGCAACTCCTTTGTCTACTATTTTAATGACTGTGTAAACCAGGTGTCAGACCACACAATTTCAACCTGACTTTGTTAGCCTTCCCGTCTTTTCCTTTGTGTTCACCAGTCTGCTTTTTCTAAAATCATGAGATGGGGGGGGGGCTGGGATTTAGCGCTCCCACTCGCAGCAGGCATAATGGCGGGCAGGATGGGAAAAAGTCTCGGCAGCCCGTTTCCCGTTTGATGGGAAAACAGGATGCGATGGTCCGCTCCAGCCTTCAATGGGGGGTGACACATTCCACCGGACCATGTTCGGGAAGCACATTTCAATATATTAGAATATCACGAATGCTCATTATCAAGGCAGTTCGTCGGAATCACACCCAAGCTAGATCAAAAGGTAATGTCGACGGCTAATTGGAGCAACAGGCATCACGACCAGACATCAGCCGTGTTCGCCCTGCAAACTGATCTTTGCTGGTGACTTTGAAATAAGTTTGCCGACCTCGCTTTGCATTGCTCCCTCTAGTGGCTATTCATGATACTACACCAACCCTTGTAATGCTGATAATTATGATAATACCACACCTCTGCAGACCCCATGCCAGACTTTAGCACATTGACTTCAGGGAGCTTTCTCGGGCAAGGCTCCAGATACCAGACCAGCAGGAATGCGGGGAGTGGGTTCTTATGTGCTACATGTGGTGTTGGGTGTTCTGACACACAGATGAGCCAACACAGTTGCATATGGTACAACGCTTCTTTATTTAAACTTACTATTTACAGTTTGGTCTTTGCACTCTGCACGTGGGGGGTTCCCTGCTTGTGGTGTTTTAACAGCTCTTTCTTGTTCCCTTCTCCCCAGACCTACTGACCACCAGGTGTCGTGCTCGTGCTTTTTATATGGTTGGTGTTCTTGTCTGTGATTGGTTGTGGTGTTGTGTACTCTGATTTGCCTGTTAGTGTGTCCATCATGATGTGTGTGTTTGAATATCATGACATCCCCCCTTTTTACAAAGATATGTGCCTACGTGGTGATAAATATGATCGTGTCGTGAGTGCATCTAGGAGTGTGTGTGTGTCGTGTGCAGCATGTGCATATGACGGACGGAACTATGTACATGGGGCGATGTCGGGTGCGTCACATGAGCCAAGTTGTACCATAACATAACATAAATGCGAACGAGAGAAGAAGAAAAAAAAACTTGAACAGTTGTCCAGTCAGACGACCTCTGGAACGATAAACAACAACAGGTTATCATGTAAAATTGTGCAACTTGTTAAACATATGAACGGTATTATAAGTCCAGTCTAATGGGCTTGCGACGAGTTCGGGTTGACCGCCAGGGTGGCACACCACTCATCGGCTGGATTGATGGCATTGACCTTGTTGACATCAATGACGGAAACTCGGAAGGCATCCTGGTCATCTGCATCACTTAACTGGAAGTCTTGATGCGTGGGCTGGACGGTCCTGACTCGTCTGCGAGGTTGTCGAGGATGCGCCGGATCCATGGGTTGAGCCGAACGACAGTGGGCTGCGTAGTGGCCCATCGTGCCACATCTGTGGCACTGTCGGTTTTTTGCAGGACATTGCCCTTTTAAATGTAGAGCTCCACAATTGCCGCACGTCATGACGTCACGGCGTTCGTTGCGCCACTGCGCATGCGCAGTGCGATCTTGCGGTGGGCGCGCCTGCGCAGTGCGTCCCTCGTTGTGGCCGTTATTTTTGGCGCGCACCTGCGCGGGAGACCGCGAAAAGCGCGGGAAGCGGCCGCTGTCGTCCGGGCCGTGGGTCGGGAAGTAATCGACGGCCTGGATGCGTTCGACGTCGTGGGCGGCCTGGCTTGCCGATTCGACGGCTGGGGACCCCCTCCGTGCCAACTCGGACGCCTGAAATCGGGCAAAACGGCAGGTAGCATTTTCGTGGAGGACACAGGCTTCCACAGCAGACGCTAAGGTGAGGCTTTTCATTTTAAGAAGCTGCTGGCGTAGGCCACTAGAGGCAACGCCAAAAACAATCTGGTCCCTGATCATGGACTCTGTGGTGGTGCCGTAACCGCAGGACTGCGCTAGAATCCGGAGGTGCGTCAAAAAGGGTTGAAAAAGCTCCTCCTTACCTTGCAGGCGTTGCTGAAAGAGGTATCTTTCAAAACTTTCATTTACTTCAACTTGAAAGTGCTGGTCCAGTTTGAGGATGACCGTGTCATATTTGGCTTGGCTTTCGCCTTCTTCGAACACCAGTGAGTTGAAGACGTCGGTTGCGTGCGGACCTGCGTAGAAGAGGAGCATTGCAATCTTCGAGTCATCCGAGACATTCTGTTTTTCGGTGGCACGGATGTACAGGTCAAATCGCTGCCTGTAGAGCTTCCAGTTGGTACCTAGGTTCCCCGTGACTTGCATCGGCTGCGATTTGCCGGTGTGGTCCATGTCCAGAATGGCAGGTTAGTAGGCAGGTATCGATCCACTCCTGTACCATGTGGTGTTGGGTGTTCTGACACACAGATGAGCCAACACAGTTGCATATGGTACAACGCTTCTTTATTTAAACTTACTATTTACAGTTTGGTCTTTGCACTCTGCACGTGGGGGGTTCCCTGCTTGTGGTGTTTTAACAGCTCTTTCTTGTTCCCTTCTCCCCAGACCTACTGACCACCAGGTGTCGTGCTCGTGCTTTTTATATGGTTGGTGTTCTTGTCTGTGATTGGTTGTGGTGTTGTGTACTCTGATTTGCCTGTTAGTGTGTCCATCATGATGTGTGTGTTTGAATATCATGACACTACAGGTTAATGGTTTGACTGGCTGGGCAGAGACAAGATGGGAGAAAGGAAAGTGGCAGAAAGGCAAAGATTTGACTGGGAGTTGTGGGGGTGGGGTTTGGGGAAGACTAGGGAATGTTGAGAGCAAACACATAATTTAGGGGGCAGAAAGTCCTGGGCAAAGAAATCTTATTGTCAGATAATAAAGAGAGTCGAGTGAAGCAGTCCCAAGAAAGCCCCAGACAGAATGGCAAGATAGCTGACTAAAGAAGCACTGAAGTTGTGATTCGAGTTTGGAAAGACCGTCCTTGACCCAGTCCATCACTCCAGTTTCAGAGATGGCAATCTCAGCAACCCCCCCTGCCTCCAGAAAGAACCGCATGCCCTCACAGAACATCTGTCCTCATGTGTATTGCAACGGGTGTACTCGTTCAGTCCACTGAATGAGTAATGTGTAAACTGGAATAAATGCAGGCCATCCAAGCGCCTGGCCTGTTCCATCACATAGCAGCAGGTCTACTGAGATGGGCAAGGGGAAGAAGATACTGTGGCACTGAGAGCATTCACAGCCATGAACACGATTGCATTGGTTAAACCTGCCTACACTGTTAGCAACCCTTAAAGTCACAGTCACTCACTAGTCAGCAACAGAAAAGGAACCTTCTGCTAACTCATCTTTTTGTTCCAACGATCCAACAAAGAGGAGAACGTGAAAGAAATGGAGTCTGGGTTTAATGTCGCTCTCATCATCGTAATGCAGAAAGGAGCGTGCATGACCTCTGAGTGTGGCCTTTTTAGATTGCAGACCCTCAGCGATGACAGTGAGTACATGGAGATAAAGAAGAGATTACCCTTCTCCATCCACATCAACATCTCTCCTTGTACCTTGCACCTTCACCTTTCCACAATGCTAACAAGTCAGGGGACTAGTTGCGCTTCCATCTTACATAGCCAAGAATGAACATCATTTGTACCCACAACATTTGTTAACACCATGTCTCACACAAGCACTTCTTACATTGACGGTGACACATCACTGATGTCGGAGAAGAAATGAGAAGGAACACACAATGTGATGGGATGGCTTCACACAACATGGACCAGAGTCACATGATGCGAGGTCAGTAATAAGTCGAGGGAGGGAACAAGATGTGACCCCCGAATAGACCACAACTCAATTCAGGATACAGAGGAGGCATACACAAGAGATGTGGAAATGGTGCAATTGTATATATGTAGTTGGAAAGTATACATATGTGGCGAACACTCATGCAACCATTGTGCTCCTTCTATATCTTGATCTTCCTAACCCTGCTGCGATGTGCTTCCCCAACACCCACAGTGGAGATGGAGGCACCCTATAGACTGTAGATATTGTAAGGGATCAACACTTTCAGAGTCCTGGCCGGCTTTGGATCTCCAGCTGTCGGGCAGGTGCTCCCTTCTCTCTCTGTGGAGCTGCAGGTGATGGGATCAGTGGCACAGAGGATTGTGAGCAGCTGTACATTCCCAGATTTTCACCTGGGTAGATGGCCGCGGGGTGTCCTGCTGTTGATCCTCGTCTCTATGGGTGCCCGTCTGACTCCCTGAGAAGAAGGAGCACCTGGGGTGAAATGGGGTTGCCCTGACCTCTTCTCACAGACTGATTCCACCAATTTCTAGTACAATGGAGTGCGGTTCCAGCCACAGTTCATGGCCGAAGTCCTGGGCCAAGGTCTCCATGGCGACCACCAGCCCACCAGTGTTGACCAACTGGCATTGATTGATTGATTGATTGATTGATATTTATTGTCACATGTACCGAAGTACAGTGAAAAGTATTTTTCTGCGGCCAAGGGAACGTACACAGTACATACATGTCGGTGCTATGACCTCGGACTGTACATGGAGGGACTCCTCCATTGTACGCTGCAACTGTGGAAAGCATCTGACAACCGTGCTGATATTCACCTGACAGTTGCTTCAGCCCCAACATCTGTTTTAAGACCGAGTCCACAGGTGCATCATCTGACTGGGACTCAGGAGAATCCTGACCTCCAGCAGCCCTCCAAGTGCCAGTGACCTTGGGTGTCCCTACCTCCTCTTGCTAGAAACCAGAAACTGCTGTGCTCAAGACCCCTCTAGATCTAAGTCCCACTGGGGTGTGTTTCTCTGCACTGGAAGAGGGAGTTGGTGAGCGATGTGATAGATATTCCATTGTTGTGTCCTGTCTGAAGGAGCAACTGGTTTGGGCGTCTTACTTGGAAGTGCACTCGTGGTCTCACCATTGCCACAGGAGCAGTCCCAGTCCTCTCCGGTGAGGTGTACCATTCGCTCCTTATATTGGGTGAGGGTCCTGATTTCTGGCATGCCCCCAATGGCCCAAGACCTCTCCCTTTATCATAGGAAAGTTTGGCCTCCATGAAGACAAATGGAGCGACTATGAGCAAGATGCATGCCAAGGCAGATGATAATGATACCTGCCTTGTGTGTGCATGTGCGTGCATGCTGGGTGGAGTGATGCGTGCACTATGAGCTGCCTAGGATGTGAACCTAGATGGATGTGTCAAGGTGCATGTGGGAGAGTGTGCACTGATGCCCCTTGTGCTGTGCACATGTAAGTTCCCTATGGAGTGTCATTCTACAAATGTCTGAGGGGCTTGTGAGAAGGTTGACTTGCCCTGGCTGTGTGGAGTGAGAGGGTTCGTCCATTTTGCGATACTGGATCCCTGTTCTGCTCCAGGCAACGTTGGCACTCACCACCACAGATAGCTTCCTCTTCCCAAGCTGAGTTGTTGACTTTGGTGGACCTCCTCCGGCCATCAGGATGGTAGAGAAGGTCACGACAGTCCTCAACGGTATCCAGAAGGTGACCCTACAACATGTCACTAAACTTGGGGCCTGCTTGCTTCTTTGGTTTTGGCAGGCCACCCTTTGCTTGGAGGAGTCCTGGAATGTAAACATTGAGAAAGCTGTGCGTGGGTGCGGTTTTAAATATGGCATCCACAGTGAGATTCCCCTCAGATCACAGCAGGGCGGGTGAGTCAGAGGCTGCCCGCCAACGATGCAACATATATCCAGCTGGTGAACATTCACTGAGGTGAGGTGTGGAAAACCATACAGCTGTTCCAGCTTTTCTGTTTATCTGCCGTTTTCGGCTGGTGGGGAGAATGTTGCCTTTCCTGTCTGCCACCGCACACAGTCCGCGGAGGGGGAAATCCTGCCATAGTCTCAGAACAAGTGGGAGTCCATTTAAGACTGAGATGAGGAGGAATTGCTTCACTCAGCGGATGGAGAATCTTTGGAATTCTCTACCCCTGAGGACTGTGGAAGCTCAATCATTCAGCCTGAAGTGACAGAAATCGATAAATCTTTGTTGACTAATGACATCAAGGGAAATGCAGACAGCGCGGGAAATGGTGCTGAGGTCGATGATCAGCTGTGATCTAACTGAATATCAGACAAGTCACAGCAGGCCAGTTTTTTTTTAAATGTTTTCCATTAGTTCGAAGATACTTTGGCTTTTTGCAATGGTTCACAGTTTGCAGAATAACTTTTGGAAAGAAGTTGTGGACATTAGACTTTGGCAATTGGTGAAAGATCATTTGGAGGTAGTCTTTAGCTTTGCATCAGTTGCATATGAACATCAACAGATCCATTGAGGAGTTCTACATGTGAATCTGAATCATTCGAAATGTGAATATGTATCAATCTGAATGGGAATCAGAATCAATCTGAATAGAAATTTGAATCAGTCTGAATGGGATTCTGAATCAATCTGAACATGAATCGGAATCATTCTCAATATGAATCTGAATCCTTCTAAATGTTAATCTGAATCAATCTGAACTGAAATCTGCATCAATTTGAATGGGATTCTGAATCAATCTGAGCATCAATCATAACAATTCTAAATGAGAATTGCAATTCCTAATGTGAATCAGAATGAAATAAAAAAAGCCATAACAGCTGGTTGGTTGTCCCAAAGGCTTTTCGTATGTTGGCAATTAAACATTACAAACTGCAGGCATCTGTTCACTCTATTTATCCAATTCAACATATTAAGGCTGGAGGTGAGATTGTATGAATACGTTAGGTAATGGGAAGGTCCTGCAGCTTTGTCTGAACGCAGCAAGACCGAGTGATTAATTCTGGGAATTTGGTAAGTGAGGGAAGTTGGTGCAGTGAGGGAGGAGGTACTGGCAGGATTTTTTACAAAAAAGGAGTGGTCTGAGAGAGAAAACAGAAGACAGCGAGAGAGCTGAAGCTCAGAGGCATTAAATGAATGGGCAGGTCGGTGATTGGTGAGTTTCATGGGGGGGTTTTCTCTCCCCCTGAACAGTAGTTTAAACTGATACTCGGAGGGAATAAGTAGCATGTTAAATTCATAGCAAAACTAAACTCCATGACAATATTATGGAAAATTATTGAGTAATATTTCTAAACTTAATTTAAGTAAAACAAAGTAAAGTAGATGCTGTGTTGCAGCAGAACTATGTGTTGCAGCTGGTGGATACCTATGTGATCCGCAGCACATCTGCAGTAAGTGTCTACAGCTCAAGGAACCACAGCTCAGAGTCAGAAATTCAGGAAAGGAAGTAACAGAACAGAGAAAAAGATATGATGGATTGGATTTTTCCAGCTGTACTAGAAAATAGAATGATTCGCTTGACCCAGAAGTAAACCTTATATGAATTGGCTGCTTCTACTTCAGTACCATCACAAAATTACTTGTATCATTTTCTAACCAAATCTCCTGTTCCTGTACCCGACCCACGTTGAATGAAACCACAATCATTTCTACATAACAAGACAATGAAATCCCTTCCTGATAAGGAACATTCTACCCCAAATAAATCAGTTTCACCTGGGATGAACTCCATTGCCTCTTACTGATTTCCACCTTTAACCAATGGAGAAAGTTGTTGTACGGCAATATGTGACAACAATACTAAATAAGGAGCTAATTAGAATGTTTTCCATTTTAATTGCTTTGAAAATCACAATCCTAGAATGGTGATGGCAGAAGGGGAGTGAGCAAAGCACCCGATGCTAATTAATAGTCCTTTAGATCTGTTAGGGAGCTTGTTATGTAACCGATGTGGAGCAAAATTGAATTTTGAAAAGTTTTGAAAAGGGAATGGCTGGTGAGAGCATAGGGATAAAATGTTTGGTAGCTGTGCACATGTCAACACACAGCTGGTGTAGCAATTACCTGCAAGGTCCACATCAGTTGAGGTGGAGTGGCCTTCAACACATCTGCTGGGGTGATCACTGGTTCTACCATGTTGTGCAAGGCCCCTTCCAACCTCCTTCCAACTCAGAGGACCTGCCTGCTCAAAACAGCAAAGCTGTGTCAGTCCCCAAAATGGCGGCCCTCTACCTTTGTTGTTGATGCCGGGCAGGCAGCTCCTGCCTCCTGTTCTCCTCCAAGCTCACATCCCTGCCAGTTAGGCCATTTAAATGTAAAAATTGTGATGCAATAGTGAAGTAGCTCAGGCGCAAGTAGGGACCCGGAATTCATTCGGGTGGCAAGGTTCCCCGCCCGCATTGAAAATCCCGCCCAAAGTCTCACATCTAATGGTAAATCCTCATTCTCTGTCATCATAATGTCATAAATGTTGTGGAGGTTTTAATTTGAAGAATAATGCTTCATATTCCGTGATTTTGTAGGAAATTATTGCTCTGAACTTGACTGAAGCATCGGATAATCAAAGTTAATTTTGGTCCTCAGCATCAGGGTTCACTGTTGTCACGTAAGCAAAGGAAACGTTTTAAATAGAGAACTCCTTTAGAAGCAGATGGGGTGGGACTGGGGTGGTGGGAATGGCTGGTCAGAGCATAGGGATAAAATGTTTGGTAGGAACAAAAAAATGAAGACAATTAAAAACCCTCGCAATCACACTCTAGTATCTTAATGGAAACAAAATAATCATGCAAAATGTTACAATTCACCGATTACCTGTTGAGCTTCCGATCAAATATCTCAAATTGTCATAAATTCAGTATTTAAAATTTTTTTTATTAAGGCATTAGGACCTGAAGCGGAATTGTGCAACATAATAAATAATCAGCACCCACACCGCCCCCCCCCCCCCCCCCCCCCCCCCCACCTGCCCTTTCCCTCCTCCCATCCTGCCTCCTCCATTTTTAACCTCCTCCGCACTCCCCGCCCCCCACCTCCCCCTCTGCTGACACCTCAATCCTCTTTAAAGAAGTCGATGAACGGCTTCCACCTCCGGGCGAACCATCAACCGACCCTTTCAAGACGCACATGATTTTTTCCAACCTCAGGAATTCCGCCAGGTCACTCAACCACCCCCTCGCTTACGGAGGCTCCGAGTCCCTCCACCCAAGCAAAATCTGTCTTCGGGCTATCAGGAAGGCAAAGGCCAAAACATCGCCCTCGCTTGCCTCTTGGACTCCCGGGTCTTATGACATCCCAAATATCGCTATCTCTGGGCAGCGCTTCTTGGACAAAGAGAAGATTCCTTGATGGGCGAGACAGATGAGGAAGTGCACCTTGTCAGCAGCAACCCCCCCCCCCCCCAACAAGACAACGACCTCATCCCCCAACCCTAAACCAACCACTTGACTGCTCCCAATGTGCTCCCGTTAACTAGCTCGCCCAGCTAGCCTGGCAGCCTCCGCCAAAGGCCTCCAAGCCTCATACCCCCACTGATTCCAATCACCTTTGATGCTCCCCAAGCACCTCACCACCGAGCGCAACAAAACATTTCAAAGGAGAAGAATCTCTCCAGTCACCACCAAAAGAAAGTACCTCCTCACACCTCCTCCAAAGTTCAATGTCCTCCTTCTCCTGCCAGTCCATTGTCCCTGACAAATTCCATCGTCTCCTCTGACATACCAAAATAATATTCTCGAATTCTGGAAAGTCACCCAGAGGCGGGCCGGGTACAGCACCACACTTCACCCCTTTTGAAGAGCGCAGCCTTGACCCAATTAAACCCGGCCCTCCGCTTTGCCAGTTCTGTATCCAGGTCTTGATACACCCGCAGCTCGTTCCCTTCCCAGGTGCATTTCCTCAACCACACCATGATCGCCTTGGTGGCTCACCTGCCTGCGGCCTGCTCATCAACGCCGTGTGCGCTCAGTCGACCTCCAGGGGCCGGTTAAAGGCCCTCTCCCTCATCAGCTTTTCGAAACCTTGGCCACATATGTACCGGCATCTACTCCTTCAATGTCTTTGGGCATCCCCATGATCTGCAAGTTTTATCTTCTGCTTCAGCCTCTTTTAGGTCTCCCACATCACCCACATCTCGGCCACCAATGAGGTGAGCTGCTCCTCATGCTCCCCCACCGTCTCCTCCACTTTCTGGATCACCTGGCCATGGGACTCCAGCCTCTGCTCCACACGATCAATCCCTGTTTTAAGCGGCTACCACACTGGCTATGTCCTCCTAGGCTTCTCTTTTCAGCTTGCTGAACTTCTCATTAAAGAAGTCCACCAGCTGCTCCGTTCACCACTGGGCAGGCAGAACAGGCCCTCCACCATCTAGACCTGTGGCGTTAGAACATTCTCCTGCTCCACCAGCTCCCTTTGTCTCGACCACTTCTGGTCTGTGGATCCATCCACCAGCCACACCAGTGGATTCTCACTTTCTCCTATCACTCCTACACCTTTCCACCCTACGAATGGAGAAAAGGTCCAAAAAAATCCACGTTGAGCAGAAGCTACCAAATGTGCGACCGCTCACTCCATGGCCACCACTGGAAGTTTCATAAATTCAACCTTATCGTGAAAAAATGCTCACAGTATCTTACATAAATGCAGAACTGACATATCCAAAGACCATGGGCAGCATTTGGGGTTTTGGGTCAAGGCCGCTTGTCGTAGTGAAATGGGAGCCCTGACATTGTGTCAGGAGCAATTACCTGGCAGTGGCTTTTCCTTAATTGGCGCATTAGTGGCCAATGGGTGTGTTCACTGTCCAATTGAGGGCAGCAGGTGGGCTGTGGAAATGGAGGTTCAATCGGAAGCCCTCCAGCATGGCAAGAGCTGCAACCTACAATTAATTGCAGGCAAGGGAGAGAGAGAAAGAGAGTGAGAGAGAGGACGCCTCCATCTTGGGACACATTCTCAGCAACATTTATCATTTTTGAATTTTAAGATGGCCGCAGCTGCCAGGTCACCATTGTCAAGGCCGCTGCACCTGGGGCCAGGTGGGCAGGAAGGGCCTGAAAATTCCAGTCGGAAAATTCACCTTCATTGGCCTGTTGTTTATCTGAACTGGCCTCCAGGAAAATGCCCTAGGGACAAAGATGATGCTGGTCTCTGCCCTTCAATCCAGCCATCCAATAGGACAGGGCACGCTGGCCTCATATTGCAAACTGCTCTCTTGTGATATATCTAACAAGGCACTGAACTGGATTCATCCACTTCACAACCTGGTGGTCACACCTTGTAATTACCTCCAATTGGCATTATTGGTTGGCCAATTGGAGTATGAGCTCCCTCAATGATAGCTCATTGAGGGGGCCCATAGAAGCACCTGTGTAGGCTTTGTGAGGCAGTCTTAAGTTGACTGGAATGCTAGCAGCACTGTTTGGAGCTGCTCGTGTATATAAGTTATTGCAAATAAATACTGGTGTAGTGATGGAACCCCTGCCTCCTGTGGATTATTACAGTGGCGACGAGGTAAACAAAGAACCTTGCGGAGACCAGCTGCTGCACTCGGAGGGTAAGCCTTGCTTTTTCAAAAATGCCTCTTTTTGGGAAGTTGGATGCATTCGACCCGACTATTGAGGACTGGTCCCAGTATGTGGAGAGAATGTGTTACTTTTTCCAGGCCAATGAGATAATGGAGGATGGAAGGAAACTGGTTATACTGCTGTCTGCGTGCGGACCCTCAGCCTTCGTCATTATACGTAGTCTAACTTATCCCGATAAGCCGGACACGAAACCTTTCCAAGAATTAACGAAATTGGTGGAAGAGCACTATGACCCAAAACCACCCCTCATTTTGCATAGGTACAGATTCTACACAACAAAGCGGGAAGACAGGGAGTCAGACACTAATTTCTTGACCCGCCTGAGAAGGCTGGTGGAAAAATGTGAGTTCGGCCCGACGCTAAATGAAATGCTTCGGGACCGGTTAGTGTGTGGCATAAATGACCTCCCAATACAGAAGCGCCTATTGGCGGAAACGCAGCTAGACTGCAGGCGGGCGTTACAACTCGCACTGTCCCTAGAAAAGGCAGCAAGTGGGGCGCAGGAACTGCAGGGCACGCCAATGGAGGTAGATACCTGTGAAAGGGACTACCACAACGGGTCCAGCTACCAGATAGCCGCCCTCAGGAAAAGCCTGAGGAATAGCGGGCCAAAGGAAAACCCCAGAACTGCCCCCAAGTCTGCTAGGACTAAATGGAGACAGAGGGAACTACCGGCTGAGGCTCCCCTAACAGAGAAGGACTGTTTCTGGCACCAGACAGAGTGTGGTAACAGGAGTGGCAGCATTTTAAAAAAATCAAAGATGGACTCCAGCCACTAACCCTAACAAAAACATCGACAAAATTTAAAACCTACACGGGGGAACCCCTGGAAGTTCTAGGCATGACTCATGTACCCGTGGAATATGACAAATAATTGCTCAGTTTACCATTGACGATAGTCGAGCGCTCCGGACCGAACATCATAGGACGGAACTGGCTGAAAGACCTAAACTTAGATTGGATGAAAATTTTCCAGAGTGGAAGCGGGCAGTTGAGTGGAGTACTCCAAAAATACCCGGAGGTCTTCCAAGAAGGTTTGGGGGAAATTATAGGCGCCAAAACAACTTTTCACGTGGACCCAGAAGCCCTTTCGAAATTTTGTCAGGCCAGGCCGGTACCTTTTACATTAAGGAAGAAAGTAGATGTCGAAATAGAAAGGTTACGGCGCAACGGCATTATCAGACCAGTACAGTTCTCTGAATGGGCAGCGCCGGTGGTACCAATTTTGAAGCCAGACGGCTCAATACGTCTCTGTGGAGATTTCAAACAGACGGTGGACAAATACCCGATCCCGAAAATAGACTACCTATGTGCCAAATTGGCAGGTGGGCTTTTGTTCACGAAACTGGACATGAGCCACGCCTACCTGCAGTTAAAACTGGACAAGGACTCCCAGAAGTTCGCTACGATCAACACCCTGAAGGAACTTTTTCGTTATACTAGGCTACCCTTCGGAGTGACATCAGCCTGCGCTATATTCCAACGTACAATGGAAAATATTCTGCAGGGACTACCGCAGGTGGCGATTTATTTGGACGATGTCTTAATCACGGGTAGGACAAACAGGGAACACTTAAGGAACCTGGAGGAAGTGCTCAGGCGTACGGCTGAAAAGAGAAAAATATGTATTTTTGGCCCCACAAGTGACGTACCTGGGATATAAAGTAGACGAGTCGGGATTACACCCATTGGAAGACCGAGTAAGGGCAATAAAAGAAGCCCCAACTCCCACCACAGTCCAGGAGCTACAATCATTTCTCGGGTTGGTAACCTATTATGGCAAATTTATTGAAAATAGGACGTCCATCCTAGAACCCCTCCACCAGCTACTAAAAAAGGGACAAGAATGGAAATGGTCCGCCTGCCAAAACCGAGCATTTAGGGACATTAAGGAACAGCTGTCATCCGAAAATGTCCTAGAGCATTATGACCCAAGGAAGGAGTTTGTGGTCACGTGTGACGCATCACCTTACGGGGTAGGAGCCGTCTTAGCCCATCATAGAGGAAGGAATGGGGAAGAACGGCCAATAGCCTATGCTTCGAGCACCTTGGCGATGGCTGAGAGAAAGTACGCCCAAATCGAGAAGGAAGGACTGGCGGTGATATTTGCAGTAAAAAAATTTCACCAGTATCTGTACGGGCGGAAATTCACCATAGTGACTGACCATAAGCCGTTATTAGCGTTATTAAAAGAAGACCAGTCAATCCCCCCGATTCCCATCAGCTAGAATCCAATGCTGGGCGTGGCTACTGGCGGCGTATAGATACGTTCTGGAGCACAGACCGGGAACGCGAGTAGCAAATGCCTGGAGCAGAAGGGACCAAATAACCGTAGAAAGCGGTATCCTATTATGGGGAGCCCGGGTAATAGTCCCAGCTCAGGGCCGTCGGGCAATCTTAACCGAGTTCCATCACGGACACCCAGGGGTGTCTAAAATGAAGATGCTAGCTCAAAGCTAGGTTTGGTGGCCAGGATTGGACACAAGACCTAGCAGCCTTGGTACGTCGGTGCCAGGAGTGCCAACAGGGGCAAAGAGTGCCACCAGCTGCACCATTGCACCCATGGGCATGGCCAGGCAGACCGTGGACCCACCGGCCCTTTCATGGGCTCAATGTTTTTGGTGATGGTGGACGCCCACTCCAAATGGTTGGACGTCCACCGGGTAAACGCGGCAAGCACAGCATCGACAATTGAAAAGCTCAGGGCCTCGTTTGCAACACATGGACTTCTGGAGGTATTGGTGTCGGACAACGGAACGGTATTCACAAGTGAGGAATTTGGAAAATTCCTAAAAGGGAAATGGAGTCCGCCACATCAAAACGGCCCCTTACCATCCAGCGTCCAACGGCCTGGCAGAGAGAGCGGTCCAGACACTAAAAGCGGGACTCAAGAAGCAGCCGGCAGCGTCAATGGACACAAAGCTCTCCCGCTGGCTGTTTGATTACAGGACTACACCGCATTCCACAACGGGCATACCGCCAGCTGAACTCTTAATGGGAAGGCAGCTGCGAACGAGGCTGAGTCTCCTTTTCCCAAATTTAACGGGGAAATTGGAGAAACAACAGCAGGTCTAACGCAGGGGGCATAATAATAGTCGGCAGCAGAGACATTTCCAGGTGGGGGCACCGGTTTGGGTCAAGAATTATGGGAATGGACCAACGTGGGTCAAAGGCACGGTCGAGTCCCAAACAGGGCCTATATCATATGAAGTTTCGATAGGAGGTAAGGTGCTGAAGAAACACCTAGACCAAATAAGGGCAGCGGAACCACACCTGGAGGCAGTCTAAGCAGGACCGCCTCAAGCTGGGATAGCTCAGACGGGAAAGATCCCCAGCCCCGAGCAATTTCTCCAGACCCCGTCATCCAGTCGTCAGAGACGGAGATGGACACGTTCGACGAGACTGCTGCGACACCTCTCCCCGGGGAGGAGGAAGTACAACTTTCAAGGAAAAGACAGGCACCTATAAGGTACACCCCACGTCAGAGAATGACCCGGCGGACGACACCGAGGTGACAGACCCGGACAGGAGGAGCAGGAAGAAGCTCCGAGGAATGCCAGCTGGCAGGAAATCCTCGGACCTTGGGGGGGGGGGGGGGGGGGCGGGCGGGCATGTAATGACCTCCAATTGGCATTATTGGTTGGCCAATGGGAGTATGAGCTCCCTCAATGATAGCTCATTGAGGGAGCCCATATAAGCACCTGTGTAGGCCTTGTGAGGCAGTCTTAAGTTGACTGGAATGCTAGCAGCGCTGTTTGGAGCTGCTCGTGTATATAAGTTATTGCAAATAAATACTGGTATAGTGACGGAACCATTGCCTCCTGTGGATTATTACACACCTCTTGAAGAAAAGATAGCTTTTGACCATCTTATCAGAACACATCTTTGGGGAGACATCATTAGATTTGCTCCATTTACTGAGTTGCTTTTCTGCATTAAACTTGACGGATGTCATCGAAAATGAGATTCTCTTCAGTAATGCTGCCAACTAAAAGGTGAGTAATGATTGAATCACTGAACCAGACAACATAAAATTGTTCAGTGGGTAGAGTTATCTTCAGCCCCGAGAAGGTCTCACTGAATTATTCAATTGAAGAATGAGTCATGATAACTTATTCTGAGTGGTTAGCACTGCTGCCTCACGGCATGAGGACCTGGGTTCGATCCACGCCTTGGGTCACTTGCCGTGTGGAGTTTACACATTCTCCCCGTGCAGGGTAGGTGGATTGGCCACGCTAAATTGTCCCTTAATTGGAATTTCTTTTTAAATGCTAACTTATTCTTAACCCAGTCAAATTGTAAATTCCTTGTTCAAAGCATTTGAGTTCTTTGGGATTGATAACCTGTCTGATCTTTTACATGAATGGATGGGCCAACACTGTCAAGCGCACGTGTACTAAATACAGAGCTCCATAGAATCCCTACAGTGCAGAAGGAGGTCATTCAGCCCATCGAATCTGCATTCATCCTCTGAAAAAGCACCCTACCTAGACCTACTCCCCCACCCTATCCACGTAATCCCACTTAACCTGCACATCTTTGGACTATGGGGGGAAACCGGGGTACCACGAGGAAACCCACGCAGATACGGGGAGAACACGCAAACTCCACACAGCCATCCGAGACCAGAATTGAACCCAGGTCCCTGGCGCTGTGAGGCAACGGTGTTAATTACCGTGTCGCCCTAGACCTTCTCAACCTTGCTACAAGAACTGCTGTATGTACACTTACAAATCAGTCTGTTCATCTGAAATAAATGGGTTAATGGCTCTGCTAAAATGCTGGGAAATAATTTTCAAGAATCTAAAATGCAATAATGCTTGAAGAAACAAGGGACAGGCAAATGAAAAGAAGTTGAAGTGGATGATATGGATTTTCACTTGATAACCAAACATATGGGGCGGATTCTCCATCGGCCGACGCTGGCAGTGCGATTGTGCGATGAATCGATTTTGACGCTGAAATCATGGCGGGCGCTGGTTTAACGCCAAATTGCAATTCTCGGGCGCCTCGACAGCGGCGTCAATGCGTTCCGCTCCGCACGTACAGTAAACACCGTTGGCATATCATTAGCGGGCCTGACCCGTTATTCTCCAGGGCCTCTGTGATTCTCTGTCTCCACTGGGGCTAATTCCCGACGGTAATTCCCTGAAACGGGCGCCGTGGCTGCTGACTGGAGAGGGGGAGCGCAAAAAATGTCCCAAAGCACCATAGTGATAGTGTGCTGACAGTTGTGCCGCCGGCCGGGGAGCTTCAGCCATAGCCGAGGGGATTAGTGGGGGGGTGGCCAGAATGTGGGCTGTGGGGTCGGGATGGACGGGCACATAACACCATTGCCGCTGACTGCCCACTGTGAACATAGGGCCACCGGTTGTAGGGGTGTTCCCCAGATTACCCCACTTAGGTGCCCTCGCCGACCCATCTGGGCTGCTCCAGTGCAATCATCTTGGATGGGATGGTCTGTGTGGGGAGTGAAGTGTGTATGTGTGGCTCAGCATATCAGCCTCCCGAGTGTCAATCGCGAATCCAACACCGTTTTCCATTGGAATCGACCGTGTTCCACGTGGCGCCAATGGTAGCCCCTCAACAGTCGTTGAATCGGTCCAGGTGGGGGGGCCAGTTTTGTTGTCGCAGGACTCCACCAATCCTGCCCCGGCATCTCGGGAACGGAGATTTCCACTGGAGATTCTCAGAAACAGTAAACACTTGTGATAAATTATTGTACCTTCAATAGAATAAAACATTCCATGGGCACGATTTTTCAGATCCCATCCCAGTGCTGATAAAGGTGGTAGGGCACGCACCCCCCCCCCCCCCACCCCCCACACCAATCACAGTAGCCCTGCAGCCATTTAATGCACTGTAGGGAATGAAATGGCGGGAGACAGGGATTCCACCCTTCTCTTGGAACATAGACCCACCTCAGACAGCTCCTGACCAACCTGATTGACCAACAGTTCTGTCATCCCAGCAGTGCTATCCGGAGTAAATGCCACTGCTAGTATTGCAGGCAGTCCCCAAATTCCAGGTGCTGGGTGCTCAGGACTAGGTAAGTGTAGGGGATATCTCATGACAGTGACTTCAGAGGAGGCCTGGTTGGAGTGTAGGGCGTTGGGAGTCACGGGGATGGAGGTCGGGTTGGGGGGGTTGGTACGGCCAAGGGGGGAATGGAGCACATAGTTGGTGGGATGCAGACCCACCGACACCACTCAGGACAGTGGGCCCATTATTTCTCCCTGGATATCTAATTTCCGTGATTATAATTTTAAGCGTTTTCTTCTCAACGCCTCACAAGCTGGATGAAACTGCTTGAGCACAACAAACAGATATGGCTAATGTTCTGTCACATTATTTCAATAAGATTCTACTTTCTTCCGTTGTCCATTGAATTAACTCCGATATTAATGTCCTTTGATATATTTCTCTTGCAATATGCTGAATAAATCTTATCATATGCCTTAGAAGATCTGAAGTCTTTAATGGAACATTAGACGTTTCTGTGGAGACCAAGTTATATTTGCAAACACAGTGGGAAAACCTGTAACTTGAAAGCTCTCAGTTTAAGTATGGAGAATGCACTGTAATCGCTTCAAATGGGCTGAGGGTTTTTTATTGCCTTTAAAGTGTCTCTCGCTGCAACAATAACATGAAGGAGAGTCTCTTCCAGTCACTTTCACCAAGGCCCAGACCTGGTTCATTCTTATTAGACTGGTGGCCTTAAGCAAAATATGGATGACAACAATTTTTTTAAAAAGCAAACCATGGGCGCGATTCTCCGACCACCCCCCCCCCCCCCCCCCTCCCCACCGGGTCGGAGAATTGCCGGGGGCTGGCGTGAATCCCGCCCCCGCCGTGTCCCGAATTCTCCGCCACCGGAGATTCGGCGGGGGTGGGAATCGCGCCCGGCCAGTTGGCGGGCCCACCCCCACGATGGGCCAAAGTCCTGCCGCTGCCGGTGTGGATTGAACCACCTTTCGAACGGCGGGACAAGGCGGCGCGGGTGGGCTCTGGGGTCCTGGGGGGGGGGGGGGGGGGGGGCGATCTGGCCCCGGGGGGTGCCGCCACGGTGGCCTGGCCCGTGATCGGGGCCCACCGATCCACGGGCGGGCCTGTGCCGTGGGGCCACTCATTTCCTTCCGCCTTCGCTATGGTCTTCACTATGGTGGAGGCGAAAGAGACCCCCTCCACTGCGCATGCGCGGGATGCTGTGAGCGGCCGCTGACTTTCCCGCGCATGCGTCGCACGGCAAAGTCATTTCCGCGTCAGCTGGCGGGGCACCAAAGGCCTTTCCTGCCAGCCGGTGGGGCGGAAATCACTCCGGCGTGGGCCTAGCCCCTCCAGGTGAGGGCTCAGCCCCTCAAGATGCGGAGAATTCCGCACCTTTGGGGCGGCGCGATGCCGGACTGATTCGCGCCGTTTTTGGCGGCGGTCGGCAGACATCGCGCCGAATGCGGAGAATCCCGGAATCCACCAAAAAACTGAAAGAGCACCAGCACTAGTCGCATTTGTAGAATAAACAGGTGGGATTAACATTGTACTCCAGATGTGCGCAGCTACATCACAAAAATGTTTCCTCTCTTCGACGTGTCGATTGAAAACCTGATCACGTTCTAAAATAGGGGCTGGTTTAGCTCAGTGGGCTAAAAGTTGACTTGTAATGCAGAACAAGGCCAGCAGCGCGGGTTCAATTTCCGTACCAGCCTCCCCGAACAGGCGCCGGAATGTGTGGCGACTAAGGGCTTTTCACAGTAACTTCATTGAAACCTACTTGTGACAATAAGCAATTATTATCATTAAATAGCACCCAAATGAATTCTTTCTTCTGTTTTTTTCGGTAGGATGGCTGGTTACATTTAAGTGGCCATTGGGATTCACTTTACCCACCCGTGGTGTACCCCCGCCGCTGTTGTCATGATGGCATGTGGTGGCTTCAATGGGATTTTCCATTGACAAAACAGTGGGAGTAGAGAATCCCACCACCAGTGAATGGCCAACACCGAGAAACACGTGGCTGGGGGATGGAGAGTCCCACCCCCTATGTTATGGTGGCCATAAAGGACATGGGGGTTCATCAATAGATCTTCCTGTGGGCTTTGTGGAATATGAACTTCCCTATTGAGTGGATGGGAACTCACCTGATGGGAAACGGAAGAGTGGGAGTTTAAAACCCACTGCTTCAAGCCGGGCCGGTATTCAGTAGGTCCCCGGGCGTGGACCTGTGCGCTGCCAGCTGTGACTGCGGTCTTTTCCGTTGTGTAAATAAATCAATATGATATTGGATGACTAGCCTTGGAGAGATTATTACCCCCTACCACCTGGGGTGAAGGTAATTAAAAATGAGCAGGCAAAGTTATCCACTCGCAACTTAGTCCACTCCTGCCAATTCTGATCTAAACTGGTGGAGTGCTCGATGGGCTGATGAGCATCCACAAAAATCAGACCAGAGCCTCACTACTTAACATAAGGTAAGGTTCTATAATGTCAATAGGACCTCAATGGTATTTTACCTGGGGACTGAGTGAATCCCCTGAAGCTCTCTCTCCAAGCTGATGCAAGTGACTGAACAAATGTCCTCTCTGAGGCTTCCTCTTGGTCCCACAAAGAAAGTTACCCCACTTCCCTTCCATCCCACAATGGTCTCACAAAGCCCCGGCCTCATCACTTGCAAGTTGGTGGGTGGCCACCATTGTCCCACTCGCCCCCCCTGCCAACCCCTGTTCTTCCCCACCGCCAAAACCAACTTCTCAAGCCCATTGCAAGTTAAAGTCAACCCAAAGTTGAAAACCTTAAATTAGGTCAAAGTACACTCTTGGAGAGAAGAAGCCCAATGTCACTCAAGGATCGCCACTGAAATATCTGTGTGGACACATGAGATGAGGATATGGTGTACTTTGTGTTGTGTTCTGCTTCTTCATGTAGCATAAGCTGCTTCCTTGATGTATACTCTGACAAAGGGAGGTTCAGACTTGGAGATAGGTTTAACACATTTCTTGAACAGTTAACAATTCTCCTACTTGGGTTTGACTCTCCTGCTAATCATACTATAGTAACTCAGTCTAACTAACCAGTCTGCTCTAATTCATGCAGTGGGTGTGATGCTTCCCTGATCTTCCCCCGTCTCTTGGAGTGTCGCCTATGGAAAGAAAAAGAGCATGTGTGCCCTGTCCTTTTATATGGGCAGCCCCCTTGTGGTAGTGTCACCTCTGAGTGTGTCTTGACTGCCCATTGGTCGTGTCCTATCTTACTGACCTATTGATTGAATGTCTTGTGTGTCATGATGTCTTTGGTGCTCCCTCTAGTGTTTATTTAGTCCCAGTGTATTTACATTAACCCCTTGTGTATTTACAGTGTCCTGGTGTATCTACAATAACCCCTTGTGTGTTTACAATGATGCATTTCACCACACTTTGGTTATTATGTATTGTTGTACTGGGAAACAGGCCAACAAGGGGGGAAAGGCCGGAAACAGAAACTGCCAAATAAGGCCCTGACTGAAATCGATACTGGCCATCTGCAAGAGCATTCAAGTCAACGCAGAACTCATTATCACTGTAAGGACTTTGTGATTACCCACTCACAGTGATTACCCACTCACAGTAAACACTTTTACACAAAAGAACAAGCTCATTCTATGAATATGTAGCTAACTTCCAGACAGAAGTGATCAACTTTGCAGCAGGATGAAAGATACACAAAGAGGTCACCAGACTCGATAATGGACCAATAGCTGGTCAGACAAGAGTGTTTCAGAGAAGAATGGATCTTCATTGAATCACCCTAGCTGGCAGGAGTATCATGTTTATTCCTATTAATGAGTCTTAAGTCTGGATGGGACAATAGAACACAGGCCAGGTATATGGGCATATACATATGACTCGATACTAGCAGAACTGGTATAAATGAAGGAACATCGGAACAGATCATCAGCGACAACCTGGACATGCCCTGGGCACAACCATTGCAAGAAGATGTGGCCTTGAGCTCCAAGTTCAGAGAAGAAGGCATCCATATTGTATCCTGGCCAGCCTCTTACACTAAGTGTGGTTAATATCTGGAGCTCAGCTGTGAGTCTGAGTCATATTTTGTGTGAGTGATGTTGAAGATTGCAATACCCAAATAAAATAGAGTTACAGTAAAAGAATTGGAGAATTGTGAATAAAATGAGGTTAACCCGCAAACCTGTGTTTTGCCCTTTGTTCATCTCATAAGTAAGGGCACCTGGGTAAACATTTAAATAATAGACTGGTCAAAGTGTCTGATAATTCACCAGACAACAGTACCACAAATTGACAAAGCTGGCTATTTATACATGACTTATGCATTAAGAATAACCCCTGAATAAGGTACAGAAGGACTGAAGTGTCCATGAACTACACAACACAATGAGTCTCAGTTTGCAGAACATTTTATCTGCAAATACTCATGAATGAGATGTTTGGGCCTTATTCTGGAATATTTTCTTAACTGGATGCTGTTGGCTTTTGGAGAAATTATTTGGTTTGACCCAGAGCTCTGCTTTTGACTTTATATCCTCGATATCACAAAGAGCACCTATTTCCACCTTGGGAAAATCTCCCACTTCCATCGCTGTCTCAGCCCACCCAATGGTGACACTCCCGCCCAGGCCTCTGTCACCTTTAAAGGGAAACTGGGTGGTGGAGGGATGGGAGCCCAATGATGGGGCAGGAAAGTGCAAGGTGGAGATCCCCATTGTCAAACTTCTGGCCACCTCTCTTCAGTCTCCTCCTTTTGTCCATTTATTTTTGTCCATTTTAGTCTTGGGTTTCCGCATTCCTGTGTATCCAGGGTGATTCAAGTTAGATTTGTATAAACAATCTGTTCAAACTCATGCTTATCTCTTGATTCAGTCCATGAATCCATTATCTCTAATGCATGCTACACTGGAAAGGTGGAGTGTAATTAGCAAGTCAATTGATTTCACATGGATGCATTTAAGCCTGTAGTATAGTGAGAACATTAGATGTAATATGTAGGTGTGTGCAGTTCAAGAGCAGTCATGAGGCTGTTAACTGTGCTGGGATCATAGGGGTACTGCTTAAAGTTTTTTGATGTGGTTTTCCTTGTAACAATTGTGCAGTTGATATCCCAAAACACTACAGCAGTGCATTCCCCTCATTCAGGTACCATGCACCAATTGGGTGCTGGTGATCATGGACTTTCATTTGATTGCTCCGTGTTTATGCTTGGGCAAAATATTGCAGTTGTTTGCTATTGCCTTCTGCAGTATGTCTGATCAGGAAACTGTCCCGCTCTTACTGCCTGCCATCAGGCGTATTGGAAGGATTGAAAGGCTGCTAAACAATCTGCTTGGCCACGTTATGAACGCACCCTTCCGCCCCAATCAAGTCCCGGAATGTGACTTGAACTTGGAGCTTTTAGCTCAGAGGCAGGGACAGTTTACACTGTACCACAAGACCTCCCCACACAAGTGCAGAAGTACATAAAATCAAGCAGCCTGCCCTTATTGGCATTCCTTCCACAAACATTCGCTCTCTCCACCACCAACGCACAGTGGCAGCCGTGTGTACCATCTACAAGATGCACTGCAGGAACTCACCAAGGCTCCTTATGCAGCATACTTCCATACCCGACCGCTACCATCCAGAAGGACAAGGGCAACAGAATTCTGGGAGTACCGCCGTCTAGATGTTCCCCTCCACGCCATCATCATTGACTTGGAAATGTATCGCTGTTCCTTCACTGTCGCTAGGTCAAAATCCTGGAACTCCCTTCCTAACAGCGCTGTAGGTGTGCCTACACCACATAGATTGCAGCGCTTCCAGAAGGCAGCTCACCGCCACCTTTTCAAGGGCAATTAAGGATGAGCAATAAATGCTGGCCCAGCCAGCGATGCCCACATCTCTTGAATGAATAATTGACAGATTCTGTTTGGCCAATTATTGGCCCAGATTTTATAGTTGTAGTACTGGTGGCCTTCCCAAGATCAGCTCCCCTGCTCATTCCTCCACACCTTGTGGCCCTGCATATTCCACCTCAGTTATCCATAGGAACTGTTCTCCTTTAAACTTCAATGAGTAATGTGCAACATTTGTGGTTGTAATGACAATGAAACTGTTAGTCCTCGCTGTCATCACAACTGACAGCAACTTCTGATATCCAACATGAGCAGGTAACACAGAAATCCCAGAAGTTGCTGTCAATGATTCTTGCTTGTCAGATTGTGCTGTTGACGTCATGACAGTTGGGAAACTTAGAAATTATTTGATTTGGTGTGAGCTGCCACTGTTGATGTCATTAGTTTTGCTGTAAAAACCCTTTAAAATGTTATTCCTTCTTGAACGATATGTAACTGGGTTTTTAAACAATCTATTAAATCATAATTACTATTGAGCAACCTCCGTGACCCTGAAAAATCAATTTTTAATTTGTGGAATGTCATTTTTTTCCAATATGATACATAAAGTCCAAAGATTTTTAACATTTATTTTAGCTTGTTTGATACTTCAGCTTGAATTTTAATGCCTTGTGGATGAACCAATCTTTATTGCACTACCTGTAAAATCATTAAAAAGTAAAGGATAGCCAGAGCTTTTTTGCTGTGCATGAGAATTACATAGATTACATAGAACATACAGTGCAGAAGGAGGCCATTCGGCCCATCGAGTCTGCACCGACCCACATTAATCCCTCACTTCCACCTTATCCCCGCAACCCAATAACCCCTCCCAACCCTTATGGACACTACGGGTAATTTAGCATGGCCAATCCACCTAACCTGCACGTCTTTGGACTGTGGGAGGAAACCGGAGCACCCGGAGGAAACCCACGCGGACACTGGGAGAACGTGCAAACTCCGCACAGACAGTGACCCAGCGGGGAATCGAACCTGGGACCCTGGCGCTGTGAAGCCACAGTGCTAATCACTTGTGCTACCGTGCTGCCCAATTCTTTAACGTGATTAGGTTGCTTAGTCTGCTGAATAATATCACTGTCCCCGGATGCTGGAGATCCGTGAAGTCTGACAACGGAATGAAGTTAACGTTCGGAATGACCAGGAGATGACTAGGTCTTTGTGGCCAGCTTTCCTCAAAGCGGCAAGCACCATTAGTTCACAAACTCCGGGCCATAGACTTGACTTTCCAGAAACTAGTTTGTGAAGGAGGGTGATCTCAGAAATAATTTGATGTCCAAAGCTTTCAGTAAGAAACAAACACACTCTAACTTAGACTGCACGACACAATTGTGTAGTTGATTGGGTCAGCAGGATATTTGCTAATTGTCTTCTCACTTGTCCAGACGAGACTTCTGGGCCGGGATTCACCGGGTCGGAGAATCGCTGGGGGGGGGGGGGCGCGGCACACGAGAATCCCGCTACACCGCTCCGACACCGGGCTACTGCGGAGCACGGTTGCCGCGGCGCCGGTCGGGGGCCGCTGAAATAGGCCCCCGCGGTGATTCTCCGCGCACGACGGTCCAAACTTCCGCCGAGTCCCGCCACCGTGGTTCAGACCTGGTACCACCCAATGGAAGCCGGGACCCGCGGCCGATGTGGATGTCCTGGTGGATGGGCGGGGGGATCTGGCTCCGGGGGTGGCCTCCACGGGTCCAGGCCTGCGATCGGGGGCTTCCGATCGGTGGGCGGACTGTTGCTCTTATTAGCCTTAGTTTTATTAGCTCTGATTATGTCACCTTTGCTCACGAGTCGCCAGGCATCTTTCGGATACCGCCACGTGGTTCAAGCTCGAGTTATGATTAATAAGTCAGCACACCGCTTAGTAAGATTGAAATAAACGGTCATTTATTATGAACAAGCAATAAATACTTACACAATAATCCTACTTTCTATATCACTACCTACCACTACTGGCCAATACTTAACTTTTGGGGATGGGCCACCAGGTCAGGGAAACAAATGGTTTATCGAATTGGGTCTGGCCTGCGGGATTCAAAAGGCTGATACGGGTCGATGGCTAGGAGTCTCCATCGGGTAGCGATCGCTGGAGTCAAACTTACAGTTTCTGGTCGATGTTCTTGCGAAGGTTGCGAGCAGGAGAAGAAGGGAGAGAGAGAGAGATCTGAACTTGACCCCTCAATTTATCGGGCCCAGGGGCTTCCCGTCTCTTGGGGCGGCCCTTGACCGAGAGCCAAGTGATTGGACTTGTTCCCAATCACTGGGTTCGATATGCTCCAATAATGGGGTGATTCTTCGATCGGGGGGTGGTCGTTCACCTGTCTTTGTTTCGGCCACTGCAGACGCCGAGAGGTCTGGCCCGGCATTCAATTGCTAATATGTTGCAATTGTTCCCGGGGATAGACGATTAAACTGCAGATGTCTGTGTTGATGTGCTGCTAATGGTCGCAGGTATCGATCTGGGCCGACTTCCCCAGAACCGAATACGCTATTCTGTCTGCAGCTGGCCATTTTATATCGGATTTTGGCCAAATTAATCGGGAATCAGCCATTTTAGGTGGCTACAGTCCCTCCTTGTGATCCTAATGCGAAGCGTGAAGGATCACATAAATTTTGTCCTTTCCGTTCCCTGACCGGGGGGACACCTCCTACATGGCCACTACTCTGACCCTAGCTATGCACAAAAATTTACCTAAACAATTATTGAGGGCGCTATGTCAGGCAGGGGTATGTATCTACAAAATAAAAACTTGGAACCTCTAATTTTACCTAAATACACTCATCAAGCATTGCATCATCCTATCTCTCCAAAACATACAATAACAATTATAACATTCAATATACTTCTTTCCTGGCTTGGCAGTCAAGCGCAGGATCATACATTTTCTGTTACTGGGGTTTTGTACATTTTTTTATTTACAGAAAAACGCAAGTGCATGTTTTATTATTATGGTTTTATAGGTCGCGGGGGTCTGGGGTCTGGTCATACCCGAATATTGGGGATCGGATCCGATATACCGGGGTTCGAGCGCGGTACGCTCTCCTCCATTTGCGGAGGCGCATAGTTTGCACTACACAGCAGATTATTGCCAACGCTAACAGTGCTTCAATTACGTAAGACAGGGAGTACCAGGTTATGAACTTGGCACACCAGGATAATGCAGCGTGGCTGGTGACTGGGTCCTC
Organism: Scyliorhinus torazame; assembly: GCF_047496885.1. Classification (NCBI taxonomy): domain Eukaryota; kingdom Metazoa; phylum Chordata; class Chondrichthyes; order Carcharhiniformes; family Scyliorhinidae; genus Scyliorhinus; species Scyliorhinus torazame. Next base: position 64,916,402 of record NC_092723.1, on the reverse strand, counting down.
GGTACTGCGGGGCAGTGAAACATTAATGGCTGGGGGGTTTGAAGTAATGGGGTCCGCGTTCCCGCGCAACCAAGTGTTCATAAGAAATATGTTGAGCACGATGAACGAAGTCCTCATGGCAGTCCTCTTCCTTTGTCTTTCTTTGTGTTCTCTGTTTTTCTCCGGTCCTGGAGCTTCTGGAGTTCTGTAAAGCAAGCATAATATCTGTAACTACCTTGGTATAATATCCGGTATGTTAGTGTGTCTGTCCTTCTTGGGGCCAATTAAACCCTTATAATTGGTCACTATATGTGACTCCCCCATTTTTTTTCAAAACAAATGTTAGGACACGGCACACTTCCCAATGGTGGACCAGTGCTAAGTTTATCATCCAAATGTTCCTGGATGTAAATAGCATGAGGCTGCAACCCAAAGGTCGCCTAAATAAATAAAACGGTTTTGAAAGAAAAAAGGTTGAATGAGGTGCGTATGGGCCGCGACGGGTAAGATTTGGATGGAGTCCCCGGGTAGGACGGCTACCAATACCGTATGTCCCCTACCAGAGCGTTTTTGACCAGCGGGGGGTCCCCAAGCTGGGCAGGTCTCACGCCGTTTCTCCACTGCCTGAGCAACCGACCAGAACGGGCAAAAATGTAGTCATCATGGTGGGGTTGCTGCTGTGATTCTACCCTCTAATCAGATTGGGCATCTGGCACTCGAACCAGTACCAGCTGAAGAGCTAGTTCCTCTGAACGAGCGTGTGGTCTGCTGACCAGGTATCTGCAGATAAGCTAGTTCCGCTGAACAAGTGTCTGGTCTGTTGACCAGGTATCTGTGGACAAGTTGGTACCATTGTGGTATCTGTGGACAAGCTAGTTCCATTGAACGAGCGTCTGGTCTGTTGACCAGGTATCTGTGGACAGGTTGGTACCGCTGAACAAGCGTGTGGCCGCGGTGAGTGTCCGTTGGAAAGAGCTAAAAGGTTTCGGGTGAATGGGCGTGTGACGGTGAGAAACATTCTCCTGTCGGACGAACAACACTTAAACAAAACATACAAACAACATAAAACATCCTGCAGGTTCCATCAGGAAGGACAACACTTTTCCCCAAGTGTCTCCTTTACATCATCATGTGGACACCTCAGTTCTCAGTTGCGAACAGGGTCGCAAAGGGGTTGGCGGATTGGGGGTCCGACTCGAGGTCGTCCCCTTCTCCCAGGTGCCAAACGCTGGAGTGAATTAATGTTGAGAGGGCTGCGTGGTGTGAGTTGGGGTTGCTTTCGTCGTTGCGGATGAGTCTGTAGGAGTTGTCGCGGTGCCAATGGGTTTCGTCGAGTTGTGTGGGGACAAAGTCGGGGTCGTCCGTATGGGTCGGTGGTGTGGTTTGTTTAGGAAAGTGATCAGGAAGGGATCACTGGAGTCGAACTCGGAGTCGCTGGGTGTGGGTCCGGTTGCATGGGGATAGTAGGGAGGCGTGCTGTGGCTATTGTCAGAGTCACAGTCGCTGACTCTGCTGCTGCAGTCTGTGGGCGTTCCGGGGCGGAGTGTAGATTTTGGAGGTGGAGTCGGGGGCGAGTCCGTGTCTGGGCTGGACGTGGCGGGGGTTGGTGTGGGCGGGGTGTGGTCGGGGTGTGGTCTGCTGCGTCAAGCTTGACGTGGTGGGCGTGGTTTGACTGTGCTCCATAAGCCTTTAACTGGTTTATGTGAAACCACGCAGTCTTACCATTTGGGTATTTGATTTTATATACCGATGGGCTTACTTTATCCGTAATGGAGTATGGACCCGAGTATTTCGGAGACCGAAATGTGCTGGGGTTATACACGGACAACATCACTTGTTGTCCTATATTATACTCCGTTGCATGTACTGCCTTATCAAAACAGGCCTTGCTCTGTTTTCTTTTAGTGCCCAATTTAACAGCGGCTGCTAACTGAGCCGTTTTTACATTCGCAAGTAATTGCTCAACGGCTTTCTCGTGGGTGAGGGCCGTAACTTCAGGGCTGGTCAGGTCTAAACCTAACAAGTATTCTGTCCCTTTCATGGGCCGTCCGGTCATGAGGGTGTGTGGGGTGTAATCTGTGGAGGTGGAAAAAGTGTTACGCAAAAACATCAGCGCAAAGGGGAGGACAGAATCCCAAGTGGTGTTGTCCTGCTGGGCCATTTTTCGGAGGGTGGTTTTTAGGGTCCGATTCATGCGCTCCACTATACCACTCGACTGTGGGTGGTACGCAATGTGAAATTTTTGGGTTATGCCAAATATCGTGAGGACGTTCTGCATGACCCGTCCCATAAAGTGAGAACCTTGGTCCGATTCAATACTGCGGGGGGAGTCCCCATCTTGTTAGGATTTTGGCTGTGGTTTTCGCGGTGTTGGTGCAGGCTGGAAATGCTTCCACCCACTTTGTAAAAGTGTCTATGACCACCAGAACATATTTATAGCCATTCCTGCAAGGGGGCAATGGACCTATAAAATCGATCTGGAGGTTAGTCCAGGGGCCGTTAACGGGTCGGGTGTGGCTGAGTTGTGCCTTTTTGGCATATCTATCTGGGTTGTTCTGTGCACAGATGAGGCAATTCTCAATGTAATTGGATACATCCTCTTTGAGATTTGGCCACCAACAAAGCTGTTTGAGGTGGGCTGCGGTGGGATCAATTCCCTGGTGTCCATGACCATCATGGAATAAACAGATTAATTGGTTCCTATCCTGCTTCAGAACTACATAAAGGGTGTCTTTCAACACCACACCGTCATGTGTGGTTATCGTATTTCTGTACCTCTCGTATGAGGCTGGAAACTTCCCTTTCACGATCTCAGTGAGAGCTCTATCCTGCTTCTGGGCCTCTACTAGATCCTCGATCCTAGTCTGCGTGACCTGAACTGCAATCACTGGCGTGCTTTCGGGGGGCTTCCAAAAGTACCAATGCCTGGATCCTGCCTTAGCCAGTGCGTCGGCTTTTACATTTCCAGGGGGGGAGGAACGATGGTGGCTGCGGACTTTTATAATGCCAAACGTCCTGTCCTTGGCTTTTTGCAAAATATGGCGGAGTAATGGGGCTAGACTGTCTGAATATATGTCTGCTGGGCTGGGGAAGTAATCTGGGTGCTCTATAATGTAAGCGATGGCCGCAAGCTCTGCTGCCTGCGCCCTAAGTGTCCGGGTAATTTCAATGCGATTTCCTCGAGGGCGCGTCCCTGCGCGTCCTCCACATAAATCCCACAACCTGTTATGCGTTGCCCATCCAGGACTGTGGAAGATCCATCCACGTAGATCCTAATGGGATCACACGTGTCCGGGTGAGGGGGGCTTTGAGATGGAGTGGCTAGTTTTCTGGGGGGTGTTTTCGCGATAAAGGGGCCTGTATTATGGTGGGGCGAGATGATTTCACACTCATGGGGGGTTCCGGGGTACTGTAGATTGTCCACTAAGTATGTGTGTGTTTTGGTCCGTTTGACTGTGATGTCCCGTCCTTGTAAGAGAAGGGTCCACCTAGCAGCGCGGATTTGGCTGACCGTACCGTCTTTAAGCCATCCGTCTAGTAAAAGTTGGGTGGGGGTGTGCTCGGTCAAAATGGTGATGGGGTTCAGTCCGGTAATGTATGAAAAGTACTGGGCTGCCCAGAAAACTGCGAGCAGGTGCCTCTCACAGGCTGAGAATCCCTGCTCCACAGCATCTAAAGCTCGGGAGGCATAAGCCACGGGCCTTAGCTGGTCGTGCCATTCCTGCAGGAGCACGGCTGAAAGGGTGCGGTCTGTGGTCGCTACCTCTATTGCGTAATGGGAAAGCGGGTCTGGAACTTGTAGTGCGGGGGCGGCTATGAGTGCCTGTTTTAATGATTCCACAGCATCCGTATGCTGCGGAAGCAATTCCCAGGGGGCTCCTTTCTTTAGGAGGTCTGAGAGGGGCCCTGCCTTGCTGGCAAAACAGTCAATGTGGTTTCGGCAGTAGCCAACCAGTCCTAAACGTGTTGGGGAAGGGGCAATTTAGCGATCGAGTCAATTCTTTTGTGCTCGATCTCACGTTTGCCATGTGTGATAATAGTACCCAAATATACCACTTTTTCTTCCAATATCTGGGCCTTTTTGGGGTATACTTTACAGCCAATGGAGTATAGTAACTCCAGGAGTTCGGACAGAAGCTCAATGTGCTCTTCCTTTGTGTCTGTCTGCAGTAGTAGATCGTCTACATACTGTACCAGACATTCGGGGCGAGAACATTTCGCTAGTCCATTTGCCAGCTGTCAGTGGAAAATGGAGGGGGAGTTGTGGAAGCCTTGTGGCAGGCATGTCCACGTGTACTGCTGCGCTCTGAAAGTGAAGGCAAATTTATACTGGCACGCCTTTGCCAATGGAATGGACCAGAATCCATTAATGACGTCCAAAACCGTGAAATATCGGGCATGGAGTCCCTGTTTGAACATGGTCTCGGGACTTGTTGCAACGGTGGGGGCTGCTACGGGGGTGACTTTATTGAGTTCCCGATAATCAATGGTCAAGCGCCATGATCCGTCGGGCTTCCTTACTGGCCAAATCGGCATTATTAGTTGAGGCTACCGATCTTAGGACGCCCTGCTCTAATAAGCTTTCTATAACCTTTAGGATTTCTCCCTCGGCTTCTAGGGGGAATCCGTACTGCTTTTGGGGTCTAGGGTCCGGTCCTGTTATTTGTACGGAGCCAGTCATCCGTCCACAGTCGTGTTTGTGGGTCACGAATGCCGCCCTGTTTTTTTGCAGGACTGCCCTAGCCTGTCTGTCCGTGCTGAGTGTGGTGGGGTTGAACCAAAACTCGCCTACTGCGCTAATTTTGTTCATATAGTCCCCTATATTGAGCGTTGCAGGGGCTCTAGCGGATTTCGCCATCTTCCAGACACACTGGTTGACTGGATCGAAAGAGAGGTGGTGAGAATTCATGAAGTCTATCCCCAAAATGTGCTCTGCTGTTGGGGGCAGGTTGACTAAAACAACGGGGTGTTTTGTGTTAGAGGTTCCGATTTGGATGGGTACAGGGGTTGTGATGTGTCCCTGCTGTGTGTGGCCTGTGAAGCCGCTGAGGGTGATAGTGGCTGTAGTGGGCCACGTGTCCTTACCGAAGGTGGAGGAATTTAAGGTGGTGCGGGACCCTCCTGTGTCCCAGAGAAGCTCGATCGGCTGTCCCCTAACTTTCGCTGCGACTACGGGTCGTCCTGACCTATCCCAAAGGGTATCGCAGACCCAACTGGGGGAGCCTGTACACCGTCAGTCCGTTCCGGTCAAGTCTGTCTGATCCGACTGGGCGCTAACGCTATGTATGGGCTCTGTCTTTTTCTTATTGAGATTGCCTGTCTGTTGGGCTCTCTGTGGTTTTTTTTGGGGCATTGCATTCTTTGGCAAAATGGCCCAACTGTCCGCAATTGTAGCATTCTTGCGGTTTCGCTGGGGGGCTGCTCTTTCCCTCGTTTACCCAGGCGGGGTTGTGAAGAGTGGTTCTTACTGCCTGCACGTCTGCGGCGGCTTGTTTTTCCTCGGGGGCTCTAGCGGCGGGTTTATTGTGAGCAGACTGTTCCCAAACACGGGACAATCTTTTGACCACCCACTTCTCATTATGAGCCTCCTCCGAGGGGTCATAATTACTACAGGCATTCTTTCCTGCTTCCGTGGCATGGGAGATAAGGGTGCGGGTCCATTTGGCCATATTGTCTGCGGACAAATGGGCACGGTCTACGTTTCCGAAAACGGCTTCAAAGTGAATCCACAAGCGTCCTGCGAACGCTGTGGGGTGTTCAGACTTTTTCTGTCTGCACTTATTCAGGCCATCTACGGGGTCGCCCCGGTTATACCTGATCGCATCCAGGATCGCGGTATGCATTTCTGCAAGGGTGCCTCCTCCTACGTTCTGTGGGTCGGGAAGGGCTGCTGCGACCGATGTGTCTAAGCTGAGGACCATGAGCTTTACCTGCTCTTTCTCATCCAGGACGTACAAGGTCGCCTGGTGTTTGACGGTGGCAAAGAAATGGTGTGGGCCTGAGGCGGGGAGGAATGGTGTGATTTTAGCACACGCGTCCCGTAATTGGGTCACTGTGAGGGGGGTGGAATATAGGAATTCCACCTCGTCTGCTGTGGCGGTGCGGTGGGTTGTTACAGGGTTCATGGGAGCCTGTATTATCTGTTGTGTGGCGGGTGGGGGTGCTTTCCTCCTTTGGGGCTTTCCCTGCGCACATGTTCCCTGAACATATCTCTGCGCTGTCTCCTGCAATTCTTCCCAATCAGGGCAGTCTTCCTGTTCTAAACTTTCCCCAAAGGTATCTTGGAATCCTTTTTGGACAGAAAGCATTGATTACAGGTCTGCAATTTGCTTTCGGCACTTCGCGTGGTCTATGGTACTCTGCCTTTGTTCCGTGGTTGCAGCGTGGAGCGCTCTCAAGGCTGCCTTGAGATCACTACATTGCTTCTGTGTCCACCTGCTTCTCTGTCTCTTTCTTTACCGGGACTGCACGCTGCGTGTCCTGATAAGCCTTCTCATACTGGGATTGAAAACTGCTTAAATGCGCCAGGCAAGATTGGTGACCCCGTTTGGCGTCACCTCTTCGTCCTTGGCTTCTAACTGCCTTTTCAATTCCAGGTTCTCTTTCTCCATCTCGCATACATTGTTTTACTCATACGATGTATGCCTTCTATTTCTTTCCGGAGCGTCCTGACGACCTCCTCTGTGCCTCGCAACTGTGCCATACAGGACACGATTGCCATCGGCTTGCGTGCTTTTGCTAAGCTCTTCTTATGGATTTAACTCATGTTCTCCCACCAAGTATGCCCCATACTTCCGGGACCTGAGTCGTCATTATTGCAAAAACCGCTCCACACGGGCCATCCTTTGCCCTGTAGAAATTTACGAATTTCCACATCCCAAATGGGACACTGTCACACCTTTAATGCTGCTGATCGGTGCGACCGCAAATTCTTCGGAGTTCATGAGGCGTTGCATTGCCTGCATGGCCATCTCTCTTATCTGCTTGCTATGTTCAAATTTGGAACAGGGGGCTAAGGTGGTGTCGTAGATGCGGGTACGGCTTGCGCTAATTTCCGAAATTATCGACTTCCGACAGTTTTGACGCAACAAAATCAGTTTTGCCTTATAACCCTGTTAGTTACGCATGCATACACACACTTCCGAATTGTGAATTATTAGCCAGAACCGCTTGAACACTTGTGTTTTTTTTTGTTTTTGTTTCCAATTGGATTCTATTCAAATTTCTGGGATTCTCCGGAGTGGTTTTCCACTTCTATATCGGGTCCCGGCGGAGTCGCCAATTATGTTGCTCTTATTAGCCTTAGTTTTATTAGCTCTGATTATGTCACCTTTGCTCACGAGTCGCCAGGTATCTTTCGGATACCGCCACGTGGTTCAAGCTCGAGTTATGATTAATAAGTCAGCACACCGCTTAGTAAGATTGAAATCAACGGTCATTTATTATGTACAGCAATAAATACTTACACAATAATCCTACTTTTTATATCACTACCTACCACTACTGGCCAATACTTAACTTTTGGGGATGGCCCACCAGGTCAGGGAAACAAATGGTTTATCGAATTGGGTCTGGCCTGCGGGATTCAAAAGGCTGATACGGGTCGATGGCTAGGAGTCTCTATCGGGTAGCGATCGCTGGAGTCAAACTTACAGTTTCTGGTCGATGTTCCTGTGAAGGTTGCGAGCAGGAGAAGAAGGGAGAAGGAGAGAGATCTGAACTTGGCCCCTCAATTTATAGGGCCCAGGGGCTTCCCGCCTCTCGTGGCGGCCCTTGACCCTGAGTCCCAAGTGATTGGACTTGTTCCCAATCACTGGGTTCGATATGCTCCAATAATGGGGCAATTCCTCGATCGGGGGGTGGTCGTTCACCTGTCTTTGTTTTGGCCACTGCAGGCGCCGAGAGGTCTGGCCCGGCATTCAATTTCTAATATGTTGCAATTGTTCCCGGGGATAGACGATTAAACTGCAGATGTCTGTGTTGATGTGCTGCAGGTCGCAGGTATCGATCTGGGCCGACTTCCCCAGAACCGAATACGCTATTCTGTCTGCAGCTGTCCATTTGTGTCCTGTTGGCTGCTTTTCCCATCAGCCTTTTCGGTTAGCCATTTTACATCGGGTTTTGGCCAAATTAATCGGGAATCAGCCATTTTAGGTGGCTACAGGACTCAATCTGGAGGAGGCCTACCTCCTGCCGCCCACTGTTCGGTCGCCGACATGTTGCTCCTCACCGACGCAGAGATGGGAACCACGCGCTTGCGCCGGTGCGGAGACGCCCGTGGCGCGCATGCGCGGACCTGCGCCGGCCATGGAATGCATGTGCGGACCCATGCCGGCCGTGTACGGCCGGCTTTCGGTGCCGGAGCAGCGCACAGCACTACGGTGCCGTTCTAGCCCCCAAACAAGAGAATTACTGGGCCTGGAGGCCCGTTGATGCCAGCGTCGCTCGCGCCAGTTTTGACGTCGGCGTCAACGCTTGGCCGCGATATCGGTGAATACCGGCCCCGAAATGATAGCCTCCTCTCGCTCTCTCTCAGCTGTCAGACCTTTGTGTGAGATGGGCTTCAGGCAATCTCACCCATATCCTTCGTGGGTTTGGGGACAAAATTAACCCCTTTGTTTACCTCCATGGCAAGTAAGCTATTCTCTCGAGGGAAAGCACTTTTGAGGCTGAGGTTGAAGTACAACACCATCAGCAGATATCGTGTTATCATAGAATTTATAGTGCAGAAGGAGGCCATTCGGCCCATCGAGTCTGCACCGGCTCTTGGAAAGAGCATCCTACCCAAGGTCAACACCTCCACCCTATCCCTATAACCCAGTAACCCCACCCAACACTAAGGGCAATTTTGGACACTAAGGGCAATTTATCATGGCCAATCCACCTAACCTGCACATCTTTGGACTGTGGGAGGAAACCGGAGCACCCGGAGGAAACCCATGCACACACTGGGAGGATGTGCAGACTCCACACAGACAGTGACCCAAGCCGGAATTGAACCTGGGACCCTGGAGCTGTGAAGCAATTGTCTATCCACAATGCTACCGTGCTGCCCCCTTACACACAAAGATCACAAAACAATTTGTGTGCTTTCACAGTAACTTCATTTGAAGCCAACTTGTGACAATAAGCGATTTTCATTTCATTTCAGATGTGTCAGTGAACTTTAGTTCTGTGTTTCTGGTATTGAATCAACTATTGTGGAATAGTATTAGGCATCTTTGACTTCATTAGTGAATTGGTTTCTGAGCAGTTATGCCCTTATTGTGATTAAGTCACCGTAGGTTCTGTGCGTTATAAAGATGGTCTTCCCTGAGCCACAATATTGATCGCTTTTCAAATGCTCTTTGAGAAGCTCATCAAATTCACTAAGATATTCAAGGCAGACTAAAAAATTACCTCTTGAAGTTGACAGTGATGATTCATCATGTCCTCTTAGAGGTAGTCCCACGATCAGTCAGCAATTTGACTGTGGTAACAACACATCTCGGTAAGAACACTCCTTTTCAAACTGAGCTGATAACGCAGAATTAATTCTTCCAGATCATTTTCATCTTTGAATGAACGCACATACAGCTTTAATATGAACTTTGGAAGTTTCATGATCAACAATATCTCTTCCAACATTTCTCCAGTTAGAGTTCCCATCGACGAATACTTGAATTCTCTTTACTAGGATCAAGGAATAATTTGCAAACATAACAGTTGACTGAGAGGCTTCTGAAAAAATCAACCAATTTCTATTTTCCATCATGCCATTTCTCTTCACCTTCAGAAAATCGGACTAATGAAGACTTCTACGCTGCTTTCGACCTCCAACCTCAAACATATTTTCTCAAACTTTCCATGTTGCCTCTGTTTTCTGGTTTATTTGAGCACAAAATATTCTCTCATTCCCAGTGGAACAGATTTTGGCCATAAGGCAATTTCCTCAGGGTAGGTTTCTTCCCTCACTTCAACAGAAGAATCAGCAATAGGTTGTAATTCCATTGCCATTTCAGAGCCCACTTCTTGGTCAACTTTTTCAGGCGGTGCAGTTTTTCCGGAAATGGGCAAGTCTATGTCGTCAGATAATTCAGCTATATTTTCGGTGGATGAGGATGAATGTGAAGTTTGTTCAATACTGCAAACGTTTTAAAGTAAAATGACAAACTGTCTTTTAGCCGACCTCCATCCTCTTGCCTCGCCTTCAATTTTCTGCGTTTTTGACGGCCAGATTGATAGTGTTATATTAAAATCAAGATCTTTCATGATTTGAATGAATATGAATTTTCTGAAAGAGCAGGCTTTTTTTACCCTCCTCAGCCCTGCAGGTGGAGCCGCGCCTGCTCCCATCGCTGCTCGATGTCAGCTACCCAAGACCCAACCGGCTTGCTGGCTCACTCACTCGCTACCTCCCTTCTGGCTTTTTTCGCCAATTCACCTGGCCCCGGCGGCGCCTCGCACCTCACCTCAACAACCTCACCCCGCCTCTGGCTGCCTGGGTATGGCCTGTCCAATCCGTCTCAGCTGCCTCAGTTGCCCCTGCTCCCCTTGACGACAGCTTGCTTCAAAGTCCCTACCGGCTGGCTGGCTCATCACCTCCCTCCCTCATGGCTTTTTTCACCAATTTGAAAAATGGCAGTGAGGTAAGCACAGGGGATCTTCCCCTTGACTGCTGTCTCTCTCCCTCCTAGTCACCTCAACATTCTACGGTGTTTTCCCGCTCGGAGGTGACTCAACCAATCCGAGTCTGATGTAGCTCTGCATTGCAGAGATATCAGGCTCTGATGGTGCCCACAGATACCAGCCGGCATAGAGGTCCCCCCCATTCGTCGGGGACCTTTGCCTCGGCACGGTGTGTTTCAGTGTAAGTCTGCCTCCAGGCAGAAGTCCAGAGTGTGATGGGACACTCTCCACTTGCCTGGATGAGTGCAGCTCCAACAACACTCATTAAGCTTGACACCACCCAGGACGAAGCAGCCCGCTTGATTGGCACACCATCCAGGAACATTCACTCACTCTACCACCACCACCGTCAAGGGCGGTGATGCGACCATCAATTCACTCGAAGACACGTGGAGAAGTAAACCGTGGTTTTAATCAGCTGAGAACTGAGCCTGCCTGTGACCGGTACAACACTGAAGGCGGGTCTGCAGGTCAGCAGCTCTTATACTTCCTGTAAAGGTGGTGGAGCCTGTCATGATATTCAGATAAACATTATGGTGCAAACACACATACAGACTGATGGACAGATCAACGGACCAATCAACACACATGCAACATCACAGCCCATCACAAGCAAGAGCACACGCACTATAAAACAGGGAACACCACAGTTTTCGCGCATTCCAGCAGGAGACAGCTCAGGGCACAGAGCTCACAGCAAGCCACTCAGACATTCATCATGTGCTGAGTGCCTCTCTAAGATAGTGTTAGGGCTGGGTCCACAGGTTAAAGGGTAAAGAACGAACCACTGTCATAAGTTTACAGATGTTGTTATTGATAGTAATAAAACAGAGTTGTACCATCTGCAACCGTGTTGGTTCGTCTGTATAGCGGAACGCCCAACACGACAGAGCCATGGGCGGAGCCCGTACATGCCCCAACATATCCCCTGTGGGTGAAGCCACACAATGGCCCATAGGTAGAACCCTCAGGGTTAATAACATAACACAGTGCACTGGTGAATTATCAGTAATTATACATTCACCACATTCACCCTCTGTTTAAAATGAAGTCCGACGGGGGTGACGGGCTCATAGATTCAGTTGGTCTGGTGCCCGGATCGTACGTTGCGAACGCCGAAGCACTGGTGTTGCAGCCACTTCGGGTGGCTGTGGAAGTGGGTCCGGAGCGAGCACAGGCGTGGACTCCGGGAGCGGCTCTTCCGGAGCTTCATTCCTGTGGACCGGTGCGGCAGGTGGGAGGGGGCGTGGGAACCATATAGAGATGGGGGCGCTGAACATGGGAGGTTGGACGGAACATGGTGTGGGAGATGCAGTAGTGGGAGTGGTGGTGGAGCCTGCGGGCGCCAGGCCCCGGAGGGAGACGGTATCTTGCTGGCCATCGGGGTGTTCGACGTACGCATAGTGTGGGTTGGAGTACAGGAGCTGGACCCTCTCGACCAGGGGGTCGGTCTTATGGCTCCGAACATGTTTTCGGAGGAGGACTGGACCCGGTGTCATCAGCCAGGGCGGAAGCGAGGCCCCTGAGGCAGCTCCCCTAGGGAAAACAAACAAACGGTCATGAGGAGTCTGGTTTGTGGCCGTGCAAAGAAGGGACCTAATAGAGTGGAGCGCATCGGGGAGGACCTCCTGCCAGTGAGAAACTGGGAGATTCCTGGACTGCAGGGTTAGTAGGATGGTCTTCCAGACCGTCGCGTTCTCCCTCTCCACCTGCCCATTTCCCCTGGGGTTATAACTGGTAGTACTGCTCGAGGCGATGCCTTTACTGAGCAGGTACTGACGCAGTTTGTCGCTCATGAACGACGAGCCCCTGTCGCTGTGGACATAACTGGGGAAACCAAACAGGGTGAAGACACTATGCAGGGCTTTAATGACAGTGGGGGTGGTCATATCAGGGCAGGGGATGGCAAACGGGAAGCGGGAGAACTCATCTATGGTGTTAAGGAAGTACGTGTTGCGGTTATTGGAGGGGAGGGGCCCAATGAAATCGATACTGAGACGTTCAAAGGGCCGGGATGCCTTTACCAGGTGGGCCTTATCCGGTCGATCGAAGTGCGGTTTACACTCCGCACAGATTTGGTAGTCTCTGGTTATAGCTCTGACCTCCTCGGTGGAGTAGGGCAGGTTGCGGGCCTTGATGTAATGGGCGAGCCGAGTAGCAGAGGTCATCGTGGGTAGCCCGTAGTCGATCATCTTGGCGCTGGCGCATGTGCCGCGGGACAGGGCATCTGGGGCTCATTGAGCTTCCCAGGATGATATACTATATCGTAGTTATAGGTGGAGAGTTCGATTCTCCACCTCAAGATCTTATCATTCTTGATCTTGCCCCGCTGCGTATTGTCAAACATGAAGGCAACCGATCGTTGGTCGGTGACAAGGGTAAACCTCCTACCAGCGAGGTAGTGCCTCCAGTGCCGCATGGCTTCCACGATGGCTTAGGCTTCTTTTTCGACCGAGGAGTGTCGAATTTCGGAGGTGGTGAGGGTGCGTGAAAAAAACGCTACCGGTCTGCCTGCTTGGTTAAGGGTGGCGGCGAGAGTGAACTCTGAGGCGTCGCTCTCCATCTGGAAGGGGATGGACTCGTCCACCGCGCGCATCGCAGCTTTTGCGATGTCCGCCTTGATGCAATTGAAGGCCTGGCGGGCCTCGGCTGCCAGTGGAAAGAGGGTGGCCTTAAATAGTGGGCGAGCTTTGTCCGCACACTGGGTAATAGGAAAAAAATCCAAGGCACCTCTTCAGGGCCTTGGGACAGTGAGGGAGAGGGGGGTGTAGGAGGGGGAGCATACGGTCAGGGTCGGGCCCTAGGACCCTGTTTTCCACGACGTAGCCGAGGATGGCTAGCCTGGTTGTGCGGAAAACGCATTTCTCCTTGTTGTAGGTGAGGTTGAGTTTTTGGGCGGTTTGGAGAAATCGGTGGGGGTTGGCGTCGTGGTCCTGCTGATCATGGCCGTAGATGCTGACATTGTCCAAGTACGGAAACGTGGCCCGCAGCCCGTACTGGTCCACCATTCGGTCCATCACTTGTTGGAACACCAAAACCCCGTTCATGACGCCAAAGGGGACCCGGAGGAAATGGAAAAGGCGGCCATCTGCCTCAAACGCCGTGCAATGGCGGTCCTCCGGGCAGATTGGGAGCTGGTGGTGTGCAGACTTCAGATCCACCGTGGAGAACACGCGGTAGTGCACGATCTGATTTACCATGTCTGCAATCCGGGGAAGGGGGTACGCATCATGTTGCGTAAACCGGTTAATGGTCTGGCTGTAATCAACCACCATCCAGAACTTTTCCCCGGCCTTGACGACCACCACCTGAGCTCTCCAGGGGCTATTGCTGGCCTCTATGACCCCCTCCCGCAAGAGACGGTGGACCTCGGACCTAATGAACATCCTGTCCTGCATGCTATACCGCCTGCTTCTGGTGGCTACTAGCTTGCAATCGGCGGTGAGGTTTGCGAAGAGAGGGGGGAGGGGGGGGTCGATTTTTAGGGTTGCGAGGCTGCATATGGTGAGTGGGGGCAGGGGCAGGGGACCCCCGAACTTAAGAGTTAGGCTCCTGTGGTTGCACTGGGAGTCGAGTCCCAAAAGGAGAGGAGCGCAGAGATCTGGGAGCACATATAGTTGAAAATTAGCGTACTCAGCGCCCTGTATCGCTAGGGGTGCACTAGCGCACCCTTGGATTTGCACCGAGTGCGACCCAGAGGCAAGGGATATGGTTTGTTGCGCGGGAATATTGGAAGCGAGCAGCGTCTTACCATGTCCGGGTGAATGAAGCTCTCTGTGCTCCCGGAGTCGAAAAGGCAAGGTGTCTTGTACCCATTAACCGGACGGCCATCATGGACCTCCGGAGGTGCTTAGGTCGCGACTGGTCCAGGGTGACCGCGCTGAGGTAGCCGGCAGCGTGATCGGAGGTGCTGGGGCGGCACCGCGATGGCTGTCCGTGTAGGTCGTACGCGTCGGGCGGCGTAGCAGATGGCGGCCAAGATGGCGGCCCCCGTTGGTCGAGCATGGCGGGTGGTGAGGACGATGGTGTCCAAGATGGCGGCCCCCATGGATCGCACGTGGCCGGCCGAGTGGGGGAGGATGGCCAAGACGGCGGCCCCCATGAGTCGCACATGTTATGCGGAGGCGGAGTCGGCAGACACGCTGCCACCTTGCGGGGTCTGCGGGCCTGTGAGTCTGTGGATCGGGTTTGTGAGTTCGAGTTCTTAGACCTGGCCAGGCAGACCTTGGCGAAGTGTCCTTTTCGCCCGCAGCTGCTGCAGTTCGCGTTGCAGGCCGGGCAGTGCAGTCAGGGGTGTTGGAACTGGCCGCAAAAGTTGCAGGGTAGCCACCCATGATGGGCCAGCAGCCACGCGGCACAGGCCTGGGGTAGTCTCGGGTCGGGGGCCCACGAGGGGGTCGCGTGATCGGCCGGGAACGCAGTAAGGCTCTGAAAAGTGGCCTCCAGAGAGGTAGCCAGTTTTACCGTGTCATCCAGGTCCTGGGTCCCTTTTTCGAGCAGGCGCTGTCTCACGACGTTCGATCGGACCCCCGCCAAGTAAACGTCTCAGACGGCGAGCTCCATGTGCTGAGTGGCCGTAACGGCCTGGTAGTTACAGTTGCGCGCAAGGGCTTTGAGGTCGCGTAGGTAATCATCTAGCGACTCCCCGGGGCGCTGGCGGTGAGTGGTGAAGACGTGTCGCGTGTATACCTCGTTCACAGGCCGCACATAGAGGCGTTCGAGTAGTGCGAGGGCCTCTGTAAAGGAAGCAGCTTCGCCGAGCTGGACAGAAATACGATGGCTCACCCGTGCGTGGAGGAGGCTCAGCTTCTGGTCGTTAGTGACGGATGGCGTAGACGACGCGGCGAGATAGGCCTTGAAGCATCGAAGCCAATGTGAAAAAATGTCTTTCGCCTCCGCGGCCTGTGGATCGAGTTCCAGTCTGTCAGGTTTGAGGGCTGATTCCATAGTAGTATTTTAAGCTGATTAAATTGATGCGACCATCAATTCACTCAAAGGCACGTGGAGAAGTAAACCATGGTTTTAATCAGCTTAGAACTGAGCCTGCCTGTGACCGGTACAACACTGATTGCGGCCCCGCAGGTCAGCAGCTCTTATACTTCCTGTAAGGGGTGGAGCCGTGGGCGAGCCCGTACATGCCCCAACATATCCCCTGTGGGTGAAGCCACACAATGGCCCATAGGTAGAGCCCACAGGATTAATAACATAACACAGTGCACTGGCGAATTATCAGTAATTATACATTCACCACAGGCGGCACGGTGGCAAAGTGGTTAGCACTGCTGCCTCTTAGCTCCAGGGTCCCGAGTTCAATTCCGGCATGTGTGGAGTTTGCACTTTCTCCCCGTGTCTGCGTGGGTTTTCTCAGGGTGCTCCGGTTTCCTCCCACAGTCCAAAGCTGTGCAGGTTAGGTGGATTGGTCATGATAAATTGGCCCTTAGTATCCATAAGATTAGGTAGGGTTACTGGATTTTGGGGATAGGGTGGAGGCGTGGGCTTAACTTGGGTCTCTTTCCAAGGGCTTGTGCATTCCATGATTCCATGGTAAATTCCATGATTCTATGAACACACAGTGACAGAAATGTGAACCATCTACAAGATGCACTGCAGGAACTCACCAAGGTTCCTTAGACCTTCCAAACCCAAGGCCACTGCCATCTGGAAGGGTAAGGGCAGCAGATACATGGGAACCCCTCAACCTGGACGTACCCCTCAAAGCCCCACACCACCCTGATTTTGAAATATATCGCTGTTCCTTCCCTGTCGATGGGTCAAAATCATGGAAAGCCCTCCCTAACAGCGCTGTGGATATACCTACACCACAGGGACTGCAGTGGAACAAGAAGGCAGTTCACCACCACCTTCTCAAGGGCAATTAAGAATGGGTAATAAATGTTGGCCTAGCCAGCGACATTCATGAATGAAAAGAAAATTGCCCTGTTTTACACTGTGCTCATTGTTTCACCTTGTCCATTTTATACTGTGCCTGTTCAACTGGATGTGTGTTGACCATCACCTTTTTCCTGCTCCCATTGAAGACCAATTTCAATCCCTGAGTCATGGGAGGACCTGGCCTGCAAGGTTGTAGCTGGTCTTTTTTTGTTTTAGGTCTTTATTTTGTGTTAGGTAATTTGGACATTCTGAATTCTCCCTCAGTGTACCAGAACTGGCGCCGGAATGAGGCGACTAGGGGCTTTCCACAGTAACCTCATTGCAGTGTTAATGTCAGCCTACTTGTGACAATAATAAATGATTATTACTTACGCACCTTAATATACCTGCTTCCTTCCTTTTGGCTTTTAGCCAAGTTAAAAAGCTCCACTTGTGTCAGTTGGACTAATGTAAGAAACATGTCAATAGACCTTGGGAGTGGATTGGAAAGGGTTTAAACAATCACATGAGGCATTCTTACTTTAACTAGTGCATTATCAATTTCCAATGGCAGAACCTGCTGCCAGCAGCAGCATTTTCAAGTGTAAACCACCAAGCAGAAGTGATAAATGTGCCTGCAACACTGACCGGAGAGATTGATACAGAGGTCACTTTGTGCTCTTGTGTACAAAATCTCCTTCGACCATGCCTTTCGGCAAGTGGCTTGGTTAGTCTGAACAACAAACACTTTACACAAGCTGTGCGCCTGCACATGAGTGGAAAGGGAAGGGTTTTTGTTTTTCAATTTGAAGAATAAATTGCCAATTCAACAGCTACAATACTGGATTAAATTGTTTGGAAAGAAACAAATAGTCACTGAATCTTGCTGGGAGAATCTATTCCCCCTTGCACTGTGTCAGTTGTTAATTTAAGTCCAGTCACTTTAGTTACAAAGCTATGTTCAGGAATGTTTGAGTAACCTGAGTAACTCAAACATTGCCCTGCCCCCGACCACTCGGGGGTCTCCAATGGCCTGGGAGAACCCCCCCCCCCCCCCCCACCCCCCACTGATGCCATTACGACTGGTCCACGCTTGTGGAAACCTGTACTAAACAGCGCCCTGGCGAGGTCTCCCACGCACAGCTGTTAGGTCATTAGGGGCAGCACAGTGGCACTGCTGCCTCATAGCGCCAGGGACCAGGGCTCAATTCCGGCCTCGGGTCACTATCTGTGTGGAGTTTGTACATTCTCCGTACTTCTTTGTTAATGTGCAGGTTAGTTGCAACGGCCATGATCAATGCACAGGGTTATGGGAATTGGGGTGGGGGAGGGGGGGGGGAAATGCTAGCCTAGGTTGGGTCTCTTTCGGAGGGTGGGTGCAGACTCAATGGGCTCAGTGCCTCCTTTTGCTCTGTAGGAATTCTATGGATTCTTTGGGCTGATCGCCCTGCCCACCCATAAGGATACTCAACGACTTGGTAATGTATTTACCAGGGGGGTGGTAAGGTCTGTACCAAATTGGGGAACTGTTGTAGAACAGACCAATTTGTTATCTTTCTTTTAATTATTTTTCTTTTTTTAATATATTATCAGTTATAATTGTCATAGCACCATTATTGTTATTATTATAATTATTATTCTATATCAATAAAATTGGTGCTTGAACTCATTACTTGGTTTAAAAAAATATTTTTATTAGGATATTTGTACATTTTCATAACAATAACAATGCCATGAACATGGTGCAGTAAACATTTCCCCCCCATCCCAATCTTCACACACCCCAACCATGAAACAACAATCCGGCCCTCTCCACACAACCCCCACCTTTGGAATTCTGCTTCTGCTGACATCCCAATTTTCCCCGGGAAAGTCGACGAACGGCTGCCACCTCCGGGTGAACCCTACCATTGACGCTCTTAAGGCGAACTTTATTTTCTCAAGACTGAGAAACCCAGCCATGTCACTAACCCAGGTCTCTACACTCGGGGGCTTCGATTCCCTCCACATTGATAAGATCCGTCTCCGGGCTACCAGGGAGGCAAAGGCCAGGACGTCGGCCTCTTTCGCCCCCAAAACTCCCAGCTCTTCCGACACTCCAAAGACCACCACTTCCGAACTCAGCACCACCCGTGTTTTGAGTACCGTGGACATTGCCTTAGCAAAACCCTGCCAGAACCCTCAAAGCTTCGGGCATGCCCAAAACATGTGGACATGATTTGCTGGGCTTCCCGCGCACCTCACACACCTGTCCTCTATCCCGAAAAACTTGCTCATCTGGGCCACAGTCATCTGTGCCCGGTGGACTACCTTGAATTGTATCAGGCTAAGCCTGGCACATGATGAGGATGTATTAACCCTGCTTAGGGCATCCGCCCACAGACCCGCCTCTATCCCTCCTCCTAGCTCGACCTCCCACTTGCCCTCGAGCTCCTCCACCGGAGTTTCCTCCGCCTCCCAAAGCTCCTGGTAAATATCTGATACCTTCCCCTTTCCCACCCAGGTACTGGAAACTACTCTATCCTGTATCCCCCGTGGCGGCAGCAGCGGGAAGGCCGGAAACTGCATTCTCAAGAAGTCACATACCTGCAAATACCTACACCCATTCCCTGATAAATTCAAATTTATCCTCCAAGGCTTTCAAGCTGGAGAAATAGATTCCCCCATCCCTCTAATTCCTGCCCGTTGCCATCTCCGGAACCCACCATCCAGCCTACACGGTACAAATCGGTGATTATTATAAATCGGGGTACAAATTAATGCTCCCTCCACCCTCTTACATCTCCTCCATTGCCTCCAGATGCTCAGAGCCGGCACAACCACCGGACTTGTGGAGTATTGGGCCGGCAAGAATGGAAGAGGTGCAGTTATCAGTGCTCCCAACCTTGTGTCTTTGCATGACGCCGCCTCCATCCGCTCCCATGCCGACCCCTCCCCCACTACCCACTTCCTAACCATGGCTATATTAGCCGCCCAATAGTAATTGCAGAAGTTCGGCAGCCACCAACCCACCCTCCCCCCGACTGCGTTCCAACAACACTTTCTTCACTCGCGGGGTTTTACCCGCCGACACAAAGCCTGAAATAATCTTATTCACCCGCTTGAAAAAGGCCCTTGGGATGAAGATGGGGAGGCACTGAAAGACAAACCGAAATCTGGGGAGCACCATCATTTTCATGGTCTGTACCCTCCCTGCCAGTGACAGTCCCATCACTTAAAGTGCTCTTTCATTTGTTCTACCAGCCGGGATAGGTTTGCTTGTGCAGTGCCTCCCATTCCCGGGCCACCTGGATTCCCAGATACCGAGAGCTCTTTCCTACCATTGTAAGCGGTGTCGTGTTAGGTACACTGGTCTAACACTGGCTGCAACTGGATGCAGCTTAGATCAGAAAGATGCTCCAGACCTTGAAGTTAGTTCAATCAGGTTTATTGAACTAATAGCACAGTTAGCACAGTTCTCTGTGAGTTCGACTCTCTGCTAACTTAAGTGTGGTTACTCTGGCTGACTGAACCAGACTAGCTCTTAGCCACGTGGTGGAGGTGTGAGATTGTAACAACGCCCTTGACTGACTCTCGAGATGTTCATCAGTGGAAAGAGGCGGAGTGTGAGGGCCTCGTGTCTTCTATAGTCAGATCCCACACATCAGTGACCTGCCTGCATATTGGTCATGTCCTGTTCACGGTGTCCATTAGCTGCTTGTCAGTATATTATTATGAGTGTGTCTGCCTATCATGACAGAGCAGTGCAGAAGGAGAGCGGAGAACACAGTGTGGAGCAGTGTGGAGGAGGATGCTGAGCCCAGTATGGAGCAGTGCAGGAGGAGAGCGGAGAACACAGTGTGGGATAATGTGGGAGGAGAGCGGTAAACCCAGTGTGGAGCAGTGCGGGAGGAGAGCAGTGAACACCGTGTGGAGCAGTGTGGGAGGAGAGCGGTGAACCCAGTGTGGAGCAGTGGGGGAGGAGAGCGGCAAACCCAGTGTGGAGCAGTGCGGGAGGAGAGCGGTGAACACAGTGCAGGACAGTGAGGGAGGAGAGCGGAGAACACAGTGTGGGATAATGTGGGAGGAGAGCGGTAAACCCAGTGTGGAGCAGTGCGGGAGGACAGCAGTGAACACAGTGTGGAGCAGTGTGGGAGGAGAGCGGTGAACCCAGTGTGGAGCAGTGTGGGAGGAGAGCGGTGAACACAGTGTGGAGCAGTGCGGGAGGAGAGCAGTGAACACAGTGTGGAGCAGTGGGGGAGGAGAGCGGTGAACACAGTGTGGAGCAGTGCGGGAGGAGAGCGGTGAACACTGTGGAGCAGTGCGGGAGGAGAGCGGTGAACACAGTGTGGAGCAGTGCAAGAGGAGAGCGATGAACACAGTGTGGAGCAGTGCGGGAGGAGAGCGGTGAACACAGTGTGGAGCAGTGTGGGAGGAGAGCGGTGAACACAGTGTGGAGCAGTGCGAGAGGAGAGCGGTGAACACAGTGTGGAGCAGTGCGAGAGGAGAGCAGTGAACACAGTGTGGAGCAGTGTGGGAGGAGAGCGGTGAACACAGTGTGGAGCAGTGTGGCAGGAGAGCGGTGAACACAGTGTGGAGCAGTGTGGGAGGAGAGCAGTGAACACAGTGTGGAGCAGTGTGGGAGGAGAGCGGTGAACACAGTGTGGAGCAGTGTGGGAGGAGAGCGGTGAACACAGTGTGGAGCTGTGTGGGAGGAGAGCGGTGAACACAATGTGGAGCAGTGTGGGAGGAGAGTGGTGAACACAGTGTGGAGCAGTGTGGGAGGAGGGCGGTGAACACAGTGGAGCAGTGTGGGAGGAGAGCGGTGAACACAATGTGGAGCAGTGTGGGAGGAGAGTGGTGAACACAGTGTGGAGCAGTGTGGGAGTAGAGCGGTGAACACAGTGCAGGACAGTGAGGGAGGAGAGCGGAGAACACTTTGTGGAGCAGTGCGGGTGGAGAGCGGTGAACACAGTGTGGAGCAGTGTGGGAGGAGAGCAGTGAACACAGTGTGGAGCAGTGTGGGAGGAGAGCGGTGAACACAGTGTGGAGCAGTGCGAGAGGAGAGCGGTGAACACAGTGTGGAGCAGTGTGGGTGGAGAGCGGTGAACACAGTGTGGGAGGAGAGCGGCGAACACAGTGTGGAGCAGTGTGTGAGGAGAGCGGTGAACACAGTGTGGAGCAGTGCGGGTGGAGAGCGGTGAATATAGTGTGGAGCTGTGTGGTAGGAGAGCGGTGAACACAGTGTGGAGCAGTGGGGGAGGAGAGCGGTGAACACAGTGTGGAGCAGTGTGGGTGGAGAGCGGTGAACACAGTGTGGAGCAGGTGAACACTGTGGAGCAGTGTGGGAGGAGAGCGGTGAACACAGTGTGGAGCAGGTGAACACAGTGTGAAGCAGTGTGGGAGGAGAGCGGTGAACACAGTGTGGAGCAGTGGGTGAGGAGAGCAGTGAACAAGTGTGGAGCAGTGTGGGAGGAGAGCGGTGAACACAGTGTGGAGCAGTGTGGGAGGAGAGCGGTGAACCCAGTGTGGAGCAGTGCGGGTGGAGAGCGGTGAACACAGTGTGGAGCAGTGTGGGTGGAGAGCGGTGAACACAGTGTGGAGCAGTGCGGGAGGAGAGCGGTGAACACTGTGGAGCAGTGTGGGAGGAGAGCGGTGAACACAGTGTGGAGCAGGTGAACACAGTGTGGAGCAGTGTGGGTGGAGAGCGGTGAACACAGTGTGGAGCAGTGTGGGATGAGAGCAGTGAACACAGTGTGGAGCAGGGTGGGAGGAGAGCGGTGAACACAGTGTGAAGCAGTGCGGGAGGAGAGCAGTGAACACAGTGTGGAGCAGTGTGGGAGGAGAGCGGTGAACACAGTGCAGGACAGTGAGGGAGGAGATCGGAGAACACTTTGTGGAGCAGTGCGGGTGGAGAGCGGTGAACACAGTGTGGAGCAGTGCGAGAGGAGAACGGTGAACACAGTGTGATGCAGTGCGAGAGGAGAGCGGTGAACACAGTGTGGAGCAGTGTGGGAGGAGAGCGGTGAACACAGTGTGGAGCAGTGTGGGAGGAGAGCGGTGAACACAGTGTGGAGCAGTGTGGGAGGAGAGCGGTGAACACAGTGTGGAGAAGAGTGGGAGGAGAGCGGTGGACACAGTGTGGAGCAGTGCGGGTGGAGAGCGGTGAACACAGTGTGGAGCAGTGTGGGAGGAGAGCGGTGAACACCATGTGGAGCAGTGCGGGTGGAGAGCGGTGAATACAGTGCAGGACAGTGCGGGAGGAGAGCAGTGAACACAGTGTGGAGCAGTGTGGGAGGAGAGCGGTGAACACAGTGCAGGACAGTGCGGGAGGAGAGCAGTGAACACTGTATGGAGCAGTGCGGGAGGAGAGCGGTGAACACAATGTGGAGCAGTGCGAGAGGAGAGCAGTGAACACAGTGTGGAGCAGTGTGGGAGGAGAGCAGTGAACACAGTGTGGAGCAGTGTGGGAGGAGAGCAGTGAACACAGTGTGGAGCAGTGTGGGAGGAGAGCGGTGAACACTGTATGGAGCAGTGTGGGAGGAGAGCGGTGAACACAGTGTGGAGCAGTGTGGGAGGAGAGCGGTGAACACAGTGTGGAGCAGTGTGGGAGGAGAGCGGTGAACACAGTGTGGAGCAGTGTGGGAGGAGAGCAGTGAACACAGTGTGGAGCAGTGTGGGAGGAGAGCAGTGAACACAGTGTGGAGCAGTGTGGTAGGAGAGCGGTGAACACAGTGTGGAGCAGTGGGGGAGGAGAGCGGTGAACACAGTGTGAAGCAGTGTGGGAGGAGAGCGGTGAACACAGTGTGGAGCAGTGGGTGAGGAGAGCAGTGAACAAGTGTGGAGCAGTGTGGGAGGAGAGCGGTGAACACAGTGTGGAGCAGTGTGGGAGGAGAGCGGTGAACCCAGTGTGGAGCAGTGCGGGTGGAGAGCGGTGAACACAGTGTGGAGCAGTGTGGGTGGAGAGCGGTGAACACAGTGTGGAGCAGTGCGGGAGGAGAGCGGTGAACACTGTGGAGCAGTGTGGGAGGAGAGCGGTGAACACAGTGTGGAGCAGGTGAACACAGTGTGGAGCAGTGTGGGTGGAGAGCGGTGAACACAGTGTGGAGCAGTGTGGGATGAGAGCAGTGAACACAGTGTGGAGCAGGGTGGGAGGAGAGCGGTGAACACAGTGTGAAGCAGTGCGGGAGGAGAGCAGTGAACACAGTGTGGAGCAGTGTGGGAGGAGAGCGGTGAACACAGTGCAGGACAGTGAGGGAGGAGATCGGAGAACACTTTGTGGAGCAGTGCGGGTGGAGAGCGGTGAACACAGTGTGGAGCAGTGTGGGAGGAGAGCAGTGAACACAGTGTGGAGCAGTGCGAGAGGAGAACGGTGAACACAGTGTGATGCAGTGCGAGAGGAGAGCGGTGAACACAGTGTGGAGCAGTGTGTGAGGAGAGCGGTGAACACAGTGTGGAGCAGTGTGGGAGGAGAGCGGTGAACACAGTGTGGAGCAGTGTGGGAGGAGAGCGGTGAACACAGTGTGGAGCAGTGTGGGAGGAGAGCAGTGAACACAGTGTGGAGCAGTGTGGGAGGAGAGCGGTGAACACAGTGTGGAGCAGTGTGGGAGGAGAGCAGTGAACACAGTGTGGAGCAGTGTGGGAGGAGAGCAGTGAACACAGTGTGGAGCAGTGTGGGAGGAGAGCAGTGAACACAGTGTGGAGCAGTGTGGGAGGAGAGCGGTGAACACAGTGTGGAGCAGTGTGGGAGGAGAGCAGTGAACACAGTGTGGAGCAGTGTGGGAGGAGAGCGGTGAACACAGTGTGGAGCAGTGTGGGAGGAGAGCGGTGAACACAGTGTGGAGCAGTGTGGGAGGAGAGCAGTGAACACAGTGTGGAGCAGTGTGGGAGGAGAGCGGTGAACACAGTGTGGAGCAGTGTGGGAGGAGAGCAGTGAACACAGTGTGGAGCAGTGTGGGAGGAGAGCGGTGAACACAGTGTGGAGCAGTGTGGGAGGAGAGCAGTGAACACAGTGTGGAGCAGTGTGGGAGGAGAGCGGTGAACACAGTGTGGAGCTGTGTGGGAGGAGAGCGGTGAACACAATGTGGAGCAGTGCGGGAGGAGAGCGGTGAACACCGTGTCGAGCAGTGCGGGAGGAGGGCGGTGAACACAGTGTGGAGCAGTGTGGGAGGAGAGTGGTGAACACAGTGTGGAGCAGTGTGGGAGGAGAGCGGTGAACACAGTGCAGGACAGTGAGGGAGGAGAGCGGAGAACACTTTGTGGAGCAGTGCGGGAGGAGAGCGGTGAACACAGTGTGGAGCATTGTGGGAGGAGAGCAGTGAACACAGTGTGGAGCAGTGCGGGAGGAGAGCGGTGAACACAGTGTGGAGCAGTGCGGGAGGAGAGCGGAGAACACTGTGGAGCAGTGTGGGAGGAGAGCGGTGAACACAGTGTGGAGCAGCTGAACACAGTGTGGAGCAGTGTGGGTGGAGAGCGGTGAACACAGTGTGGAGCAGTGTGGGATGAGAGCAGTGAACACAGTGTGGAGCAGTGTGGGAGGAGAGCGGTGAACACAGTGTGAAGCAGTGCGGGAGGAGAGCAGTGAACACAGTGTGGAGCAGTGTGGGAGGAGAGCGGTGAACACAGTGCAGGACAGTGAGGGAGGAGATCGGAGAACACTTTGTGGAGCAGTGCGGGTGGAGAGCGGTGAACACAGTGTGGAGCAGTGTGGGAGGAGAGCAGTGAACACAGTGTGGAGCAGTGTGGGAGGAGAGCGGTGAACACAGTGTGGAGCAGTGCGAGAGGAGAACGGTGAACACAGTGTAATGCAGTGCGGGAGGAGAGCGGTGAACACAGTGTGGAGCAGTGTGGGAGGAGAGCGGTGAACACAGTGTGGAGCAGTGTGGGAGGAGAGCAGTGAACACAGTGTGGAGCAGTGTGGGAGGAGAGCGGCGAACACAGTGTGGAGCAGTGCGGGAGGAGAGCGGTGAACACAGTGTGGAGCAGTGTGGGAGGAGAGCGGTGAACACAGTGTGGAGCAGTGTGGGAGGAGAGCGGTGAACACAGTGTGGAGCAGTGTGGGAGGAGAGCGGTGAACACAGTGTGGAGCAGTGTGGGAGGAGAGCGGTGAACACAGTGTGGAGCAGTGTGGGTGGAGAGCGGTGAATACAGTGCAGGACAGTGCGGGAGGAGAGCAGTGAACACAGTGTGGAGCAGTGTGGGAGGAGAGCGGTGAACACAGTGCAGGACAGTGCGGGAGGAGAGCAGTGAACACTGTATGGAGCAGTGCGGGAGGAGAGCGGTGAACACAATGTGGAGCAGTGCGAGAGGAGAGCGATGAACACAGTGTGGAGCAGTGCGGGAGGAGAGCGGTGAACACAGTGTGGAGCAGTGTGGGAGGAGAGCGGTGAACACAGTGTGGAGCAGTGCGAGAGGAGAGCAGTGAACACAGTGTGGAGCAGTGTGGGAGGAGAGCGGTGAACACAGTGTGGAGCAGTGTGGGAGGAGAGCAGTGAACACAGTGTGGGAGGAGAGCGGTGAACACAGTGTGGAGCAGTGTGGGAGGAGAGCAGTGAACACAGTGTGGAGCAGTGTGGGAGGAGAGCGGTGAACACAATGTGGAGCAGTGTGGGAGGAGAGTGGTGAACACAGTGTGGAGCAATGTGAGAGGAGAGCGGTGAACACAGTGCAGGACAGTGAGGGAGGAGAGCGGAGAACACTTTGTGGAGCAGTGCGGGAGGAGAGCGGTGAACACAATGTGGAGCAGTGCGGGAGGAGAGCGGTGAACACCGTGTGGAGCAGTGCGGGAGGAGGGCGGTGAACACAGTGTGGAGCAGTGTGGGAGGAGAGCGGTGAACACAATGTGGAGCAGTGTGGGAGGAGAGTGGTGAACACAGTGTGGAGCAATGTGAGAGGAGAGCGGTGAACACAGTGCAGGACAGTGAGGGAGGAGAGCGGAGAACACTTTGTGGAGCAGTGCGGGAGGAGAGCGGTGAACACAGTGTGGAGCAGGTGAACACAGTGTGGAGCAGTGTGGGAGGAGAGCAGTGAACACAGTGTGGAGCAGTGTGGGAGGAGAGCGGTGAACACAGTGTGGAGCAGTGCGAGAGGAGAGCGGTGAACACAGTGTGGAGCAGTGTGGGTGGAGAGCGGTGAACACAGTGTGGGAGGAGAGCGGCGAACACAGTGTGGAGCAGTGTGTGAGGAGAGCGGTGAACACAGTGTGGAGCAGTGCGGGAGGAGAGCGGTGAATACAGTGTGGAGCAGTGTGGGAGGAGAGCGGTGAACACAGTGTGGAGCTGTGTGGTAGGAGAGCGGTGAACACAGTGTGGAGCAGTGCGAGAGGAGAGCGGTGAACACAGTGTGGAGCAGTGTGGGAGGAGAGCGGTGAACACAGTGTGGAGCAGTGTGGGTGGAGAGCAGAGAACACAGTGTGGAGCAGTGCGGGAGGAGAGCAGTGAACACAGTGTGGAGCAGTGGGGGAGGAGAGCGGTGAACACAGTGTGAAGCAGTGGGGGATGAGAGCGGTGAACACAGTGTGAAGCAGTGTGGGAGGAGAGCGGTGAACACAGTGTGGAGCAGTGGGGGAGGAGAGCAGTGAACAAGTGTGGAGCAGTGTGGGAGGAGAGCGGTGAACACAGTGTGGAGCTGTGTGGGAGGAGAGCAGTGAACACAGTGTGGAGCAGTGGGGGAGGAGAGCGGTGAACACAGTGTGGAGCAGTGTGGGAGGAGAGCGGTGAACACAGTGTGGAGCAGTGGGGGAGGAGAGCAGTGAACACAGTGTGGAGCAGTGTGGGAGGAGAGCGGTGAACACAGTGTGGAGCTGTGTGGGAGGAGAGCAGTGAACACAGTGTGGAGCAGTGTGGGAGGAGAGCGGTGAACACAGTGTGGAGCAGTGTGGGTGGAGAGCGGTGAACACAGTGTGGAGCAGTGTGGGAGGAGAGCAGTGAACACAGTGTGGAGCAGTGTGGGAGGAGAGCGGTGAACACAGTGTGGAGCAGTGCGGGAGGAGAGCAGTGAACACAGTGTGGAGCATTGGGGGAGGAGAGCGGTGTACACAGTGCAGGACAGTGAGGGAGGAGAGCGGAGAACACTTTGTGGAGCAGTGCGGGTGGAGAGCGGTGAACACAGTGTGGAGCAGTGTGGGAGGAGAGCGGTGAACACAGTGTGGAGCAGTGCGAGAGGAGAGCGGTGAACACAGTGTGGAGCAGTGTGGGAGGAGAGCGGTGAACACAGTGTGGAGCTGTGTGGGAGGAGAGCGGTGAACACAGTGTGGAGCAGTGTGGGAGTAAAGCGGTGAACACAGTGTGGAGCAGTGTGGGAGGAGAGCTGTGAACACAGTGTGGAGCAGTGTGGGAGGAGAGCGGTGAACACAGTGTGGAGCAGTGCGGGTGGAGAGCGGTGAACACAGTGTGGAGCAGTGTGGGAGGAGAGCGGTGAACACAGTGTGGAGCAGTGGGGGAGGAGAGCAGTGAACACAGTGTGGAGCAGTGTGGGAGGAGAGCGGTGAACACCATGTGGAGCAGTGTGGGTGGAGAGCGGTGAACACAGTGCAGGACAGTGCGGGAGGAGAGCAGTGAACACAGTGTGGAGCAGTGTGGGAGGAGAGCGTTGAACACAGTGCAGGACAGTGCGGGAGGAGAGCAGTGAACACTGTATGGAGCAGTGCGGGAGGAGAGCGGTGAACACAGTGTGGAGCAGTGTGGGAGGAGAGCGGTGAACAAAGTGTGGAGCAGTGCGAGAGGAGAGCGGTGAACACAGTGTGGAGCAGTGTGGGAGGAGAGCAGTGAACACAGTGTGGAGCAGTGTGGGAGGAGAGCGGTGAACACAATGTGGAACAGTGTGGGAGGAGAGCGGTGAACACAGTGTGGAGCAGTGCGGGAGGAGAGCGGTGAACACCGTGTGGAGCAGTGCGGGAGGAGGGCGGTGAACACAGTGTGGAGCAGTGTGGGAGGAGAGCGGTGAACACAATGTGGAGCAGTGTGGGAGGAGAGTGGTGAACACAGTGTGGAGCAGTGTGGGAGGAGAGCGGTGAACACAGTGCAGGACAGTGAGGGAGGAGAGCGGAGAACACTTTGTGGAGCAGTGCGGGAGGAGAGCGGTGAACACAGTGTGGAGCAGTGTGGGAGGAGAGCAGTGAACACAGTGTGGAGCAGTGTGGGAGGAGAGCGGTGAACACAGTGTGGAGCAGTGCGAGAGGAGAGCGGTGAACACAGTGTGGAGCAGTGTGGGTGGAGAGCGGTGAACACAGTGTGGGAGGAGAGCGGCGAACACAGTGTGGCGCAGTGGGGGAGGAGAGCGGTGAACACAGTGTGAAGCAGTGGGGGAGGAGAGCGGTGAACACAGTGTGGGAGGAGAGCGGTGAACACAGTGTGGAGCAGTGGGGGAGGAGAGCAGTGAACAAGTGTGGAGCAGTGTGGGAGGAGAGCGGTGAACACAGTGTGGAGCTGTGTGGGAGGAGAGCAGTGAACACAGTGTGGAGCAGTGGGGGAGGAGAGCGGTGAACACAGTGCAGGACAGTGAAGGACGAGAGCGGAGAACACTTTGTGGAGCAGTGTGGGAGGAGAGCGGTGAACACAGTGTGGAGCTGTGTGGGAGGAGAGCGGTGAACACAGTGTGGAGCAGTGTGGGAGGAGAGCGGTGAACACAGTGTGGAGCAGTGTGGGAGGAGAGCGGTGAACACAGTGTGGAGCAGTGTGGGAGGAGAGCGGTGAACACAGTGTGGAGCAGTGGGGGAGGAGAGCAGTGAACACAGTGTGGAGCAGTGTGGGAGGAGAGCGGTGAACACAGTGTGGAGCTGTGTGGGAGGAGAGCAGTGAACACAGTGTGGAGCAGTGTGGGAGGAGAGCGGTGAACACAGTGTGGAGCAGTGTGGGTGGAGAGCGGTGAACACAGTGTGGAGCAGTGTGGGAGGAGAGCAGTGAACACAGTGTGGAGCATTGGGGGAGGAGAGCGGTGTACACAGTGCAGGACAGTGAGGGAGGAGAGCGGAGAACACTTTGTGGAGCAGTGCGGGTGGAGAGCGGTGAACACAGTGTGGGAGGAGAGCGGTGAACACAGTGTGGAGCAGTGCGAGAGGAGAGCGGTGAACACAGTGTGGAGCAGTGTGGGAGGAGAGCTGTGAACACAGTGTGGAGCAGTGTGGGAGGAGAGCGGTGAACACAGTGTGGAGCAGTGTGGGAGGAGAGCGGTGAACACAGTGTGGAGCAGTGCGGGTGGAGAGCGGTGAGCACAGTGTGGAGCAGTGTGGGAGGAGAGCGGTGAACACAGTGTGGAGCAGTGGGGGAGGAGAGCAGTGAACACAGTGTGGAGCAGTGTGGGAGGAGAGCGGTGAACACCATGTGGAGCAGTGTGGGTGGAGAGCGGTGAACACAGTGCAGGACAGTGCGGGAGGAGAGCAGTGAACACAGTGTGGAGCAGTGTGGGAGGAGAGCGGTGAACACAGTGCAGGACAGTGCGGGAGGAGAGCAGTGAACACTGTATGGAGCAGTGCGGGAGGAGAGCGGTGAACACAATGTGGAGCAGTGTGGGAGGAGAGCGGTGAACACAGTGTGGAGCAGTGCGAGAGGAGAGCGGTGAACACAGTGTGGAGCAGTGCGAGAGGAGAGCGATGAACACAGTGTGGAGCAGTGCGGGAGGAGGGCGGTGAACACAGTGTGGAGCAGTGTGGGAGGAGAGCGGTGATCACAGTGTGGAGCAGTGTGGGAGGAGAGCAGTGAACACAGTGTGGAGCAGTGTGGGAGGAGAGCGGTGAACACAGTGTGGAGCAGTGTGGGAGGAGAGCAGTGAACACAGTGTGGAGCAGTGTGGTAGGAGAGCGGTGAACACAGTGTGGAGCAGTGTGGGAGGAGAGCAGTGAACACAGTGTGGAGCAGTGTGGGAGGAGAGCGGTGAACACAGTGTGGAGCAGTGTGGGAGGAGAGCAGTGAACACAGTGTGGAGCAGTGTGTGAGGAGAGCGGTGAACACAGTGTGGAGCAGTGTGGGAGGAGAGCAGTGAACACAGTGTGGAGCAGTGTGGGAGGAGAGCGGTGAACACAGTGTGGAGCTGTGTGGGAGGAGAGCGGTGAACACAATGTGGAACAGTGTGGGAGGAGAGCGGTGAACACAGTGTGGAGCAGTGTGGGTGGAGAGCGGTGAACACAGTGTGGGAGGAGAGCGGCGAACACAGTGTGGAGCAGTGTGTGAGGAGAGCGGTGAACACAGTGTGGAGCAGTGCGGGAGGAGAGCGGTGAATACAGTGTGGAGCAGTGTGGGAGGAGAGCGGTGAACACAGTGTGGAGCTGTGTGGTAGGAGAGCGGAGAACACAGTGTGGAGCAGTGTGGGAGGAGAGCGGTGAACACAGTGTGGAGCAGTGCGAGAGGAGAGCGGTGAACACAGTGTGGAGCAGTGTGGGAGGAGAGCGGTGAACACAGTGTGGAGCAGTGTGGGTGGAGAGCAGAGAACACAGTGTGGAGCAGTGCGGGAGGAGAGCAGAGAACACAGTGTGGAGCAGTGGGGGAGGAGAGCGGTGAACACAGTGTGAAGCAGTGTGGGAGGAGAGCGGTGAACACAGTGTGGAGCAGTGGGGGAGGAGAGCAGTGAACAAGTGTGGAGCAGTGTGGGAGGAGAGCGGTGAACACAGTGTGGAGCTGTGTGGGAGGAGAGCAGTGAACACAGTGTGGAGCAGTGTGGGAGGAGAGCGGTGAACACAGTGTGGAGCAGTGTGGGAGGAGAGCGGTGAACCCTGTGTGGAGCAGTGCGGGTGGAGAGCGGTGAACACAGTGTGGAGCAGGTGAACACAGTGTGGAGCAGTGTGGGTGGAGAGCGGTGAACACAGTGTGGAGCAGTGTGGGAGGAGAGCAGTGAACACAGTGTGGAGCAGTGTGGGAGGAGAGCGGTGAACACAGTGTGAAGCAGTGGGGGAGGAGAGCGGTGAACACAGTGCAGGACAGTGAGGGAGGAGAGCGGAGAACACTTTGTGGAGCAGTGTGGGAGGAGAGCAGTGAACACAGTGTGGAGCAGTGTGGGAGGAGAGCGGTGAACACAGTGTGGAGCAGTGCGAGAGGAGAACGGTGAACACAGTGTAATGCAGTGCGGGAGGAGAGCGGTGAACACAGTGTGGAGCAGTGTGGGAGGAGAGCGGTGAACACAGTGTGGAGCTGTGTGGGAGGAGAGCGGTGAACACAGTGTGGAGCAGTGTGGGAGGAGAGCGGTGAACACAGTGTAGAGCAGTGTGGGAGGAGAGCGGTGAACACAGTGTGGAGCAGTGTGGGAGGAGAGCGGTGAACACAGTGTGGAGCAGTGCGGGTGGAGGGTGGTGAACACAGTGTGGAGCAGTGGGAGAGGAGAGCAGTGAACACAGTGTGGAGCAGTGTGGGAGGAGAGCGGTGAACACAGTGTGGAGCTGTGTGGGAGGAGAGCAGTGAACACAGTGTGGAGCAGTGTGGGAGGAGAGCGGTGAACACCGTGTGGAGCAGTGTGGGAGGAGAGCGGTGAACACAGTGTGGAGCTGTGTGGGAGGAGAGCAGTGAACACACTGTGGAGCAGTGTGGGTGGAGAGCGGTGAACACAGTGCAGGACAGTGCGGGAGGAGAGCAGTGAACACAGTGTGGAGCAGTGTGGGAGGAGAGCGGTGAACACAGTGTGGAGCAGTGCGGGTGGAGAGCGGTGAACACAGTGTGGAGCAGTGTGGGAGGAGAGTGGTGAACACAGTGCAGGACAGTGAGGGAGGAGAGCGGAGAACACAGTGTGGAGCAGTGCGGTTGGAGAGCGGTGAACATAGTGTGGAGCAGTGCGGGAGGAGAGCGGTGAACACAGTGTGGAGCAGTGCGGGAGGAGAGCGGAGAACACAGTGTGGAGCAGTGCGGGTGGAGAGCGGTGAACACAGTGTGGAGCAGTGCGGGAGGAGAGCAGTGAACACATTGTGGAGCAGTGTGGTAGGAGAGCTGTGAACACAGTGTGGAGCAGTGCGGGAGGAGAGCAGTGAACACAGTGTGGAGCAGTGGGGGAGGAGAGCGGTGAACACAGTGCAGGACAGTGAGGGAGGAGAGCGGAGAACGCTTTGTGGAGCAGTGCGGGTGGAGAGCGGTGAACACAGTGTGGAGCAGTGTGGGAGGAGAGCAGTGAACACAGTGTGGAGCAGTGTGGGAGGAGAGCGGTGAACACAGTGTGGAGCAGTGGGGGAGGAGAGCGGTGAACACAGTGTGGAGCAGTGCGGGTGGAGAGCGGTGAACGCAGTGTGGGAGGAGAGCGGTGAACACAGTGTGGAGCAGTGTGGGAGGAGAGCAGTGAACACAGTGTGGAGCAGTGTGGGAGGAGAGCGGTGAACACAGTGTGGAGCAGTGCGAGAGGAGAGCGGTGAACACAGTGCAGGACAGTGAGGGAGGAGAGCGGAGAACACTTTGTGGAGCAGTGGGAGAGGAGAGCAGTGAACACAGTGTGGAGCAGTGTGGGAGGAGAGCGGTGAACACCGTGTGGAGCAGTGTGGGAGGAGAGCGGTGAACACAGTGCAGGACAGTGCGGGAGGAGAGCAGTGAACACTGTATGGAGCAGTGCGGGAGGAGAGCGGTGAACACAGTGTGGAGCAGTGCGAGAGGAGAGCGGTGAACACAGTGCAGGACAGTGAGGGAGGAGAGCGGAGAACACTTTGTGGAGCAGTGGGAGAGGAGAGCAGTGAACACAGTGTGGAGCAGTGTGGGAGGAGAGCGGTGAACACCGTGTGGAGCAGTGTGGGAGGAGAGCGGTGAACACAGTGCAGGACAGTGCGGGAGGAGAGCAGTGAACACTGTATGGAGCAGTGCGGGAGGAGAGCGGTGAACACCTTGCAGGACAGTGAGGGAGGAGAGCGGAGAACAGAGTGTGGAGTAGTGCGGGAGGAGAGCGGTGAACACTGTGGAGCAGTGTGGGAGGAGAGCGGAGAACACAGTGTGGAGCAGTGTGGGAGGAGAGCGGAGAACACAGTGTGGAGCACTGCGGGTGGAGAGCGGTGAACACAGTGCAGGACAGTGCGGGAGGAGAGCAGTGAACACAGTGTGGAGCAGTGTGGGAGGAGAGCGGTGAACACAGTGTGGAGCAGTGCGAGAGGAGAGCGGTGAACACAGTGCAGGACAGTGAGGGAGGAGAGCGGAGAACACTTTGTGGAGCAGTGGGAGAGGAGAGCAGTGAACACAGTGTGGAGCAGTGTGGGAGGAGAGCGGTGAACACCGTGTGGAGCAGTGTGGGAGGAGAGCGGTGAACACAGTGCAGGACAGTGCGGGAGGAGAGCAGTGAACACTGTATGGAGCAGTGCGGGAGGAGAGCGGTGAACACCGTGCAGGACAGTGAGGGAGGAGAGCGGAGAACAGAGTGTGGAGTAGTGCGGGAGAGCGGTGAACACACTGTGGAGCAGTGTGGGAGGAGAGCGGAGAACACAGTGTGGAGCAGTGTGGGAGGAGAGCGGAGAACACAGTGTGGAGCACTGCGGGTGGAGAGCGGTGAACACAGTGTGGAGCAGTGCGGGAGGAGAGCGGTGAACACAGTGTGGAGCAGTGTGGGAGGAGAGCGGAGAACACAGTGTGGAGCACTGCGGGTGGAGAGCGGTGAACACAGTGTGGAGCAGTGCGGGAGGAGAGCGGTGAACACAGTGTGGAGCAGTGTGGGAGGAGAGCAGTGAACACAGTGTGGAGCAGTGTGGGAGGAGAGCAGTGAACACAGTGTGGAGCAGTGTGGGAGGAGAGCGGTGAACACAGTGTGGAGCAGTGTGGGAGGAGAGCAGTGAACACAGTGTGGAGCAGTGTGGGAGGAGAGCGGTGAACACAGTGTGGAGCAGTGTGGGAGGAGAGCAGTGAACACAGTGTGGAGCAGTGTGGGAGGAGAGCGGTGAACACAGTGTGGAGCAGTGTGGGTGGAGAACGGTGAACACAGTGTGGAGCAGTGCGGGAGGAGAGCGGTGAACACAGTGTGGAGCAGTGCGGGAGGAGGGCGGTGAACACAGTGTGGAGCAGTGCGGGAGGAGAGCGGGGAATACAGTTTGGAGCAGTGCGGGAGGAGAGCGGGGAACACAGTGTGGAGCAGTGTGGGAGGAGAGCAGTGAACACAGTGTGGAGCAGTGTGTGAGGAGAGCGGTGAACACAGTGTGGAGCAGTGTGGGAGGAGAGCAGTGAACACAGTGTGGAGCAGTGTGGGAGGAGAGCAGTGAACACTGTGGAGCAGTGTGGGAGGAGAGCGGTGAACACAGTGTGGAGCTGTGTGGGAGGAGAACGGTGAACACAATGTGGACCAGTGTGGGAGGAGAGTGGTGAACACAGTGTGGAGCAGTGTGGGAGGAGAGCGGTGAACACAGTGCAGGACAGTGAGGGAGGAGAGCGGAGAACACTTTGTGGAGCAGTGCGGGTGGAGAGCGGTGAACACAGTGTGGAGCAGTGCGGGAGGAGAGCGGTGAACACAGTGTGGAGCAGTGTGGGAGGAGAGCAGTGAACACAGTGTAGAGCAGTGTGGGTGGAGAGCGGTGAACACAGTGTGGGAGGAGAGCGGCGAACACAGTGTGGAGCAGTGTGTGAGGAGAGCGGTGAACACAGTGTGGAGCAGTGCGGGAGGAGAGCGGTGAATACAGTGTGGAGCAGTGTGGGAGGAAAGCGGTGAACACAGTGTGGAGCTGTGTGGTAGGAGAGCGGTGAACACAGTGTGAAGCAGTGTGGGAGGAGAGCAGTGAACAAGTGTGGAGCAGTGTGGGAGGAGAGCGGTGAACACAGTGTGGAGCAGTGTGGGAGGAGAGCGGTGAACCCAGTGTGGAGCAGTGCGGGTGGAGAGCGGTGAATGCAGTGTGGGTGGACAGCGGTGAACACAGTGTGGAGCAGTGGGGGAGGAGAGCGGTGAACACAGTGTGGAGCAGTGCGGGAGGAGAGCGGTGAATACTGTGGAGCAGTGTGGGAGGAGAGCGGTGAACACAGTGTGGAGCAGGTGAACACAGTGTGGAGCAGTGTGGGTGGAGAGCGGTGAACACAGTGTGGAGCAGTGTGGGAGGAGAGCAGTGAACACAGTGTGGAGCAGTGTGGGAGGAGAGCGGTGAACACAGTGTGGAGCAGTGCGGGAGGAGAGCAGTGAACACAGTGTGGAGCAGTGGGGGAGGAGAGCGGTGAACACAGTGCAGGACAGTGAGGGAGGAGAGCGGAGAACACTTTGTGGAGCAGTGTGGGAGGAGAGCGGTGAACACAGTGTGGAGCAGTGCGAGAGGAGAACGGTGAACACAGTGTGGAGCTGTGTGGGAGGAGAGCGGTGAACACAATGTGGAACAGTGTGGGAGGAGAGCGGTGAACACAGTGGGGAGCAGTGCGGGAGGAGAGCGGTGAACACCGTGTGGAGCAGTGTGGGAGGAGAGCGGTGAACACAGTGCAGGACAGTGAGGGAGGAGAGCGGAGAACACTTTGTGGAGCAGTGCGGGTGGAGAGCGGTGAACACAGTGTGGAGCAGTGCGAGAGGAGAGCGGGGAACACAGTGTGGAGCAGTGCGGGAGGAGAGCGGTGAGCACAGTGTGGAGCAGTGTGGGAGGGGAGCAGTGAACACAGTGTAGAGCAGTGTGGGTGGAGAGCGGTGAACACAGTGTGGGAGGAGAGCGGCGAACACAGTGTGGAGCAGTGTGTGAGGAGAGCGGTGAACACAGTGTGGAGCAGTGCGGGAGGAGAGCGGTGAATACAGTGTGGAGCAGTGTGGGAGGAGAGCGGTGAACACAGTGTGGAGCTGTGTGGTAGGAGAGCGGTGAACACAGTGTGGAGCAGTGCGGGTGGAGAGCGGTGAACACAGTGTGGAGCAGTGTGGGAGGAGAGCGGTGAACACAGTGTGGAGCAGTGTGGGTGGAGAGCAGAGAACACAGTGTGGAGCAGTGGGGGAGGAGAGCGGTGAACACAGTGTGAAGCAGTGGGGGAGGAGAGCGGTGAACACAGTGTGGAGCAGTGCGGGAGGAGAGCGGTGAATACTGTGGAGCAGTGTGGGAGGAGAGCGGTGAACACAGTGTGGAGCAGGTGAACACAGTGTGGAGCAGTGTGGGTGGAGAGCGGTGAACACAGTGTGGAGCAGTGCGGGAGGAGAGCAGTGAACACAGTGTGGAGCAGTGGGGGAGGAGAGCGGTGAACACAGTGCAGGACAGTGAGGGAGGAGAGCGGAGAACACTTTGTGGAGCAGTGCGAGAGGAGAACGGTGAACACAGTGTAATGCAGTGCGGGAGGAGAGCGGTGAACACAGTGTGGAGCAGTGCGGGAGGAGAGCGGTGAATACTGTGGAGCAGTGTGGGAGGAGAGCGGTGAACACAGTGTGGAGCAGGTGAACACAGTGTGGAGCAGTGTGGGAGGAGAGCAGTGAACACAGTGTGGAGCAGTGTGGGAGGAGAGCGGTGAACACAGTGTGGAGCAGTGCGGGAGGAGAGCAGTGAACACAGTGTGGAGCAGTGGGGGAGGAGAGCGGTGAACACAGTGCAGGACAGTGAGGGAGGAGAGCGGAGAACACTTTGTGGAGCAGTGTGGGAGGAGAGCGGTGAACACAGTGTGGAGCAGTGCGAGAGGGGAACGGTGAACACTGTAATGCAGTGCGGGAGGAGAGCGGTGAACACAGTGTAGAGCAGTGCGAGAGGAGAGCAGTGAACACAGTGTGGAGCAGTGTGGGAGGAGAGCGGTGAACACCATGTGGAGCAGTGTGGGAGGAGAGCGGCGAACACAGTGTGGAGCAGTGTGTGAGGAGAGCGGTGAACACAGTGTGGAGCAGTGCGGGAGGAGAGCGGTGAATACAGTGTGGAGCAGTGTGGGAGGAGAGCGGTGAACACAGTGTGGAGCTGTGTGGTAGGAGAGCGGTGAACACAGTGTGGAGCAGTGCGGGTGGAGAGCGGTGAACACAGTGTGGAGCAGTGTGGGAGGAGAGCGGTGAACACAGTGTGGAGCAGTGTGGGTGGAGAGCAGAGAACACAGTGTGGAGCAGTGGGGGAGGAGAGCGGTGAACACAGTGTGAAGCAGTGGGGGAGGAGAGCGGTGAACACAGTGTGGAGCAGTGCGGGAGGAGAGCGGTGAATACTGTGGAGCAGTGTGGGAGGAGAGCGGTGAACACAGTGTGGAGCAGGTGAACACAGTGTGGAGCAGTGTGGGTGGAGAGCGGTGAACACAGTGTGGAGCAGTGCGGGAGGAGAGCAGTGAACACAGTGTGGAGCAGTGGGGGAGGAGAGCGGTGAACACAGTGCAGGACAGTGAGGGAGGAGAGCGGAGAACACTTTGTGGAGCAGTGCGAGAGGAGAACGGTGAACACAGTGTAATGCAGTGCGGGAGGAGAGCGGTGAACACAGTGTGGAGCAGTGCGGGAGGAGAGCGGTGAATACTGTGGAGCAGTGTGGGAGGAGAGCGGTGAACACAGTGTGGAGCAGGTGAACACAGTGTGGAGCAGTGTGGGTGGAGAGCGGTGAACACAGTGTGGAGCAGTGTGGGAGGAGAGCAGTGAACACAGTGTGGAGCAGTGTGGGAGGAGAGCGGTGAACACAGTGTGGAGCAGTGCGGGAGGAGAGCAGTGAACACAGTGTGGAGCAGTGGGGGAGGAGAGCGGTGAACACAGTGCAGGACAGTGAGGGAGGAGAGCGGAGAACACTTTGTGGAGCAGTGTGGGAGGAGAGCGGTGAACACAGTGTGGAGCAGTGCGAGAGGGGAACGGTGAACACTGTAATGCAGTGCGGGAGGAGAGCGGTGAACACAGTGTAGAGCAGTGCGAGAGGAGAGCAGTGAACACAGTGTGGAGCAGTGTGGGAGGAGAGCGGTGAACACCATGTGGAGCAGTGTGGGAGGAGAGCGGTGAACACAGTGCAGGACAGTGCGGGAGGAGAGCAGTGAACACTGTATGGAGCAGTGCGGGAGGAGAGCGGTGAACACAATGTGGAGCAGTGCGAGAGGAGAGCGGTGAACACAGTGTGGAGCAGTGCGAGAGGAGAGCGGTGAACACAGTGTGGAGCAGTGCGAGAGGAGAGCGATGAACACAGTGTGGAGCAGTGCGGGAGGAGGGCGGTGAACACAGTGTGGAGCAGTGTGGGAGGAGAGCGGTGATCACAGTGTGGAGCAGTGTGGGAGGAGAGCAGTGAACACAGTGTGGAGCAGTGTGGGAGGAGAGCAGTGAACACAGTGTGGAGCAGTGTGGGAGGAGAGCGGTGAACACAGTGTGGAGCAGTGTGGGAGGAGAGCAGTGAACACAGTGTGGAGCAGTGTGGGAGGAGAGCGGTGAACACAGTGTGGAGCAGTGTGGGAGGAGAGCAGTGAACACAGTGTGGAGCAGTGTGGGAGGAGAGCGGTGAACACAGTGTGGAGCAGTGTGGGAGGAGAGCAGTGACCACAGTGTGGAGCAGTGTGTGAGGAGAGCGGTGAACACAGTGTGGAGCAGTGTGGGAGGAGAGCAGTGAACACTGTGTGGAGCAGTGTGGGAGGAGAGCGGTGAACACAGTGTGGAGCTGTGTGGGAGGAGAGCGGTGAACACAATGTGGAACAGTGTGGGAGGAGAGCGGTGAACACAGTGTGGAGCAGTGCGGGAGGAGAGCGGTGAACACAGTGTGGAGCAGTGTGGGAGGAGAGCGGTGAACACAGTGTGGAGCAGTGCGAGAGGAGAGCGGTGAACACAGTGTGGAGCAGTGTGGGTGGAGAGCGGTGAACACAGTGTGGGAGGAGAGCGGCGAACACAGTGTGGAGCAGTGTGTGAGGAGAGCGGTGAACACAGTGTGGAGCAGTGCGGGAGGAGAGCGGTGAATACAGTGTGGAGCAGTGTGGGAGGAGAGCGGTGAACACAGTGTGGAGCTGTGTGGTAGGAGGGCGGAGAACACAGTGTGGAGCAGTGTGGGTGGAGAGCAGAGAACACAGTGTGGAGCAGTGCGGGAGGAGAGCAGAGAACACAGTGTGGAGCAGTGGGGGAGGAGAGCGGTGAACACAGTGTGAAGCAGTGGGGGAGGAGAGCGGTGAACACAGTGTGAAGCAGTGTGGGAGGAGAGCGGTGAACACAGTGTGGAGCAGTGGGGGAGGAGAGCAGTGAACAAGTGTGGAGCAGTGTGGGAGGAGAGCGGTGAACACAGTGTGGAGCTGTGTGGGAGGAGAGCAGTGAACACAGTGTGGAGCAGTGTGGGAGGAGAGCGGTGAACCCTGTGTGGAGCAGTGCGGGTGGAGAGCGGTGAACACAGTGTGGAGCAGGTGAACACAGTGTGGAGCAGTGTGGGTGGAGAGCGGTGAACACAGTGTGGAGCAGTGTGGGAGGAGAGCGGTGAACACAGTGTGGAGCAGTGCGGGAGGAGAGCAGTGAACACAGTGTGGAGCAGTGGGGGAGGAGAGCAGTGAACACAGTGCAGGACAGTGAGGGAGGAGAGCGGAGAACACAGTGTGGAGCAGTGGGAGAGGAGAGCAGTGAACACAGTGTGGAGCAGTGTGGGAGGAGAGCGGTGAACACAGTGTGGAGCTGTGTGGGAGAAGAGCAGTGAACACAGTGTGGAGCAGTGTGGGAGGAGAGCGGTGAACACCGTGTGGAGCAGTGTGGGAGGAGAGCGGTGAACACAGTGTGGAGCTGTGTGGGAGGAGAGCAGTGAACACACTGTGGAGCAGTGTGGGTGGAGAGCGGTGAACACAGTGCAGGACAGTGCGGGAGGAGAGCAGTGAACACAGTGTGGAGCAGTGTGGGAGGAGAGCGGTGAACACAGTGTGGAGCAGTGCGGGTGGAGAGCGGTGAACGCAGTGTGGGAGGAGAGTGGTGAACACAGTGCAGGACAGTGAGGGAGGAGAGCGGAGAACACAGTGTGGAGCAGTGTGGGAGGAGAGCGGAGAACACAGTGTGGAGCAGTGCGGGTGGAGAGCGGTGAACACAGTGTGGAGCAGTGCGGGAGGAGAGCAGTGAACACATTGTGGAGCAGTGTGGTAGGAGAGCGGTGAACACAGTGTGGAGCAGTGCGGGAGGAGAGCAGTGAACACAGTGTGGAGCAGTGGGGGAGGAGAACGGTGAACACAGTGCAGGACAGTGAGGGAGGAGAGCGGAGAACGCTTTGTGGAGCAGTGCGGGTGGAGAGCGGTGAACACAGTGTGGAGCAGTGTGGGAGGAGAGCAGTGAACACAGTGTGGAGCAGTGTGGGAGGAGAGCGGTGAACACAGTGTGGAGCAGTGCGGGAGGAGAGCAGTGAACACAGTGTGGAGCAGTGGGGGAGGAGAGCGGTGAACACAGTGTGGAGCAGTGCGGGTGGAGAGCGGTGAACGCAGTGTGGGAGGAGAGCGGTGAACACAGTGTGGAGCAGTGTGGGAGGAGAGCGGTGAACACCGTGTGGAGCAGTGTGGGAGGAGAGCGGTGAACACAGTGCAGGACAGTGCGGGAGGAGAGCAGTGAACACTGTATGGAGCAGTGCGGGAGGAGAGCGGTGAACACCGTGCAGGACAGTGAGGGAGGAGAGCGGAGAACAGAGTGTGGAGTAGTGCGGGAGGAGAGCGGTGAACACACTGTGGAGCAGTGTGGGAGGAGAGCGGAGAACACAGTGTGGAGCAGTGTGGGAGGAGAGCGGAGAACACCGTGTGGAGCACTGCAGGTGGAGAGCGGTGAACACAGTGTGGAGCTGTGCGGGAGGAGAGCGGTGAACACAGTGTGGAGCAGTGTGGGAGGAGAGCGGAGAACACAGTGTGGAGCACTGCGGGTGGAGAGCGGTGAACACAGTGTGGAGCAGTGCGGGAGGAGAGCGGTGAACACAGTGTGGAGCAGTGTGGGAGGAGAGCAGTGAACACAGTGTGGAGCAGTGTGGGAGGAGAGCAGTGAACACAGTGTGGAGCAGTGTGGGAGGAGAGCGGTGAACACAGTGTGGAGCAGTGTGGGAGGAGAGCAGTGAACACAGTGTGGAGCAGTGTGGGAGGAGAGCGGTGAACACAGTGTGGAGCAGTGTGGGAGGAGAGCAGTGAACACAGTGTGGAGCAGTGTGGGAGGAGAGCGGTGAACACAGTGTGGAGCAGTGTGGGAGGAGAGCAGTGAACACAGTGTGGAGCAGTGTGGGAGGAGAGCGGTGAACACAGTGTGGAGCAGTGTGGGAGGAGAGCAGTGAACACAGTGTGGAGCAGTGTGGGAGGAGAGCAGTGAACACTGTGGAGCAGTGTGGGAGGAGAGCGGTGAACACAGTGTGGAGCTGTGTGGGAGGAGAGCGGTGAACACAATGTGGAGCAGTGTGGGAGGAGAGCGGTGAACACAGTGTGGAGCAGTGCGGGAGGAGAGCGGTGAACACCGTGTGGAGCAGTGCGGGTGGAGAGCGGTGAACACAGTGTGGAGCAGTGCGGGAGGAGAGCAGTGAACACAGTGTGGAGCAGTGTGGGAGGAGAGCGGTGAACACAGTGTGGAGCAGTGCGGGAGGAGAGTGGTGAACACTGTGGAGCAGTGCGGGAGGAGAGCGGTGAACACAGTGTGGAGCAGTGCGGGAGGAGAGCGGTGAACACAGTGTGGAGCAGTGTGGGAGGAGAGCGGTGAACACAGTGTGGAGCAGTGCGGGAGGAGAGCGGTGAACACAGTGTGGAGCAGTGGGGGAGGAGAGCGGTGAACACAGTGCAGGACAGTGAGGGAGGAGAGCGGAGAACACAGTGTGGAGCAGTGCGAGAGGAGAACGGTGAACACAGTGTGGAGCTGTGTGGGAGGAGAGCGGTGAACACAATGTGGAATAGTGTGGGAGGAGAGCGGTGAACACAGTGGGGAGCAGTGCGGGAGGAGAGAGGTGAACACCGTGTGGAGCAGTGTGGGAGGAGAGCGGAGAACACTTTGTGGAGCAGTGCGGGTGGAGAGCGGTGAACACAGTGTGGAGCAGTGCGAGAGGAGAGCGGTGAACACTAGTGTGGAGCAGTGCGGGAGGAGAGCGGTGAGCACAGTGTGGAGCAGTGTGGGAGGAGAGCAGTGAACACAGTGTAGAGCAGTGTGGGTGGAGAGCGGTGAACACAGTGTGGGAGGAGAGCGGCGAACACAGTGTGGAGCAGTGTGGGAGGAGAGCAGTGAACACAGTGTAGAGCAGTGTGGGTGGAGAGCGGTGAACACAGTGTGGGAGGAGAGCGGTGAACACAGTGTGGAGCAGTGCGGGAGGAGAGCAGTGAACACAGTGTGGAGCAGTGTGGGAGGAGAGCGGTGAACACAGTGTGGAGCAGTGCGGGAGGAGAGCGGTGAATACAGTGTGGAGCAGTGTGGGA
This sequence comes from Scyliorhinus torazame, assembly GCF_047496885.1. Taxonomy (NCBI): domain Eukaryota; kingdom Metazoa; phylum Chordata; class Chondrichthyes; order Carcharhiniformes; family Scyliorhinidae; genus Scyliorhinus; species Scyliorhinus torazame. The sequence goes on along the minus strand of NC_092723.1, from coordinate 64,873,782 downwards.
GGAGAGCGGTGAACACAGTGTGGAGCTGTGTGGTAGGAGAGCGGTGAACACAGTGTGGAGCAGTGTGGGAGGAGAGCGGTGAACACAGTGTGGAGCAGTGTGGGTGGAGAGCAGAGAACACAGTGTGGAGCAGTGGGGGAGGAGAGCGGTGAACACAGTGTGGAGCAGTGTGGGTGGAGAGCAGAGAACACAGTGTGAAGCAGTGGGGGAGGAGAGCGGTGAACACAGTGTGGAGCAGTGCGGGAGGAGAGCGGTGAATACTGTGGAGCAGTGTGGGAGGAGAGCGGTGAACACAGTGTGGAGCAGGTGAACACAGTGTGGAGCAGTGTGGGTGGAGAGCGGTGAACACAGTGTGGAGCAGTGCGGGAGGAGAGCAGTGAACACAGTGTGGAGCAGTGTGGGAGGAGAACGGTGAACACAGTGTAATGCAGTGCGGGAGGAGAGCGGTGAACACAGTGTGGAGCAGTGCGGGAGGAGAGCGGTGAATACTGTGGAGCAGTGTGGAAGGAGAGCGGTGAACACAGTGTGGAGCAGGTGAACACAGTGTGGAGCAGTGTGGGTGGAGAGCGGTGAACACAGTGTGGAGCAGTGTGGGAGGAGAGCAGTGAACACAGTGTGGAGCAGTGTGGGAGGAGAGCGGTGAACACAGTGTGGAGCAGTGCGGGAGGAGAGCAGTGAACACAGTGTGGAGCAGTGGGGGAGGAGAGCGGTGAACACAGTGCAGGACAGTGAGGGAGGAGAGCGGAGAACACTTTGTGGAGCAGTGCGAGAGGGGAACGGTGAACACTGTAATGCAGTGCGGGAGGAGAGCGGTGAACACAGTGTAGAACAGTGCGAGAGGAGAGCGGTGAACACAGTGTGGAGCAGTGTGGGAGGAGAGCGGTGAACACAGTGCGGAGCAGTGTGGGAGGAGAGCGGTGAACACAGTGCGGAGCAGTGTGGGAGGAGAGCGGTGAACACAGTGTGGAGCAGTGTGGGAGGAGAGCGGTGAACACAGTGTGGAGCAGTGTGGGAGGAGAGCGGTGAACACAGTGTGGAGCTGTGTGGGAGGAGAGCAGTGAACACAGTGTGGAGCAGTGTGGGAGGAGAGCGGTGAACACAGGGTGGAGCTGTGTGGGAGGAGAGCGGTGAACACAATGTGGAACAGTGTGGGAGGAGAGCGGTGAACACAGTGGGGAGCTGTGCGGGAGGAGAGCGGTGAACACCGTGTGGAGCAGTGCGGGAGGAGGGCGGTGAACACAGTGTGGAGCAGTGTGGGAGGAGAGCGGTAAACACAGTGCAGGACAGTGAGGGAGGAGAGCGGAGAACACTTTGTGGAGCAGTGCGGGTGGAGAGCGGTGAACACAGTGTGGAGCAGTGCGGGAGGAGAGCGGTGAGCACAGTGTGGAGCAGTGTGGGAGGAGAGCAGTGAACACAGTGTAGAGCAGTGTGGGTGGAGAGCGGTGAACACAGTGTGGGAGGAGAGCGGCGAACACAGTGTGGAGCAGTGTGTGAGGAGAGCGGTGAACACAGTGTGGAGGAGTGCGGGAGGAGAGCGGTGAATACAGTGTGGAGCAGTGTGGGAGGAGAGCGGTGAACACAGTGTGGAGCAGTGTGGGAGGAGAGCGGTGAACACAGTGTGGAGCAGTGTGGGTGGAGAGCAGAGAACACAGTGTGGAGCAGTGGGGGAGGAGAGCGGTGAACACCGTGTGAAGCAGTGGGGGAGGAGAGCGGTGAACACAGTGTGAAGCAGTGTGGGAGGAGAGCGGTGAACACAGTGTGGAGCAGTGGGGGAGGAGAGCAGTGAACAAGTGTGGAGCAGTGTGGGAGGAGAGCGGTGAACACAGTGTGGAGCTGTTTGGGAGGAGAGCAGTGAACACAGTGTGGAGCAGTGTGGGAGGAGAGCGGTGAACACAGTGTGGAGCAGTGCGGGAGGAGGGCGGTGCACACAGTGTGGAGCAGTGCGGGAGGAGAGCGGTGAACACAGTGTGGAGCAGTGTGGGAGGAGAGCGGTGCACATAGTGTGGAGCAGTGTGGGAGGAGAGCGGGGAAAAAAGTGCAGGACAGTGAGGGAGGAGAGAGGAGAACACTTTGTGGAGCAGTGCAGGTGGAGAGCGGTGAACACAGTGTGGAGCAGTGTGAGAGGAGAGCGGTGAACACAGTGTGGAGCAGTGTGAGAGGAGAGCGGTGAACACAGTGTGGAGCAGTGCGGGAGAGAGAGCGGTGAACACAGTGTGGAGCAGTGTGGGAGGAGAGCAGTGAACACAGTGTGGAGCAGTGCGAGAGGAGAGCGGTGAACACAGTGTGGAGCAGTGTGAGAGGAGAGCGGTGAACACAGTGTGGAGCAGTGTGGGTGGAGAGCGGTGAACACAGTGTGGGAGGAGAGCGGCGAACACAGTGTGGAGCAGTGTGGGAGGAGAGCGGTGAACACTGTGTGGAGCTGTGTGGGAGGAGAGCGGTGAACACAATGTGGAGCTGTGTGGGAGGAGAGCGGTGAACGCAGTGTGGAGCTGTGTGGGTGGAGAGCGGTGAACACAGTGTGGAGCTGTGTGGGAGGAGAGCGGTGAACACAGTGTGGAGCTGTGTGGGAGGAGAGCGGTGAACACAGTGTGGAGCTGTGTGGGAGGAGAGCGGTGAACGCAGTGTGGGAGGAGAGCGGTGAACACAGTGTGGAGCATTGTGGGAGGAGGGCGGTGAACACAGTGCAGGACAGTGCGGGAGGAGAGCAGTGAACACAGTGTGGAGCAGTGCGGGAGGAGAGCGGTGAACACAGTGTAGAGCAGTGCGGGAGGAGAGCAGTGAACACAGTGTAGAGCAGTGCGGGAGGAGAGCAGTGAACACAGTGTGGAGCAGTGTGGGTGGAGAGCGGTGAACACAGTGTGGAGCAGTGCGGGAGGAGAGCAGTGAACACAGTGTGGAGCAGTGGGGGAGGAGAGCGATGAACACAGTGTGGAGCAATGCGGGAGAAGAGCGGTGACCACTGTGCAGCAGTGCGGGAGGATTGCAGTGAACACAGTGTGGAGCAGTGCGGAAGGAAGCGGCGAACACAGTGTGGAGCAGTGTGGGAGGAGAGCGGTGCACATAGTGTGCAGCAGTGTGGGAGGAGCGTGGTGAACACAGTGTGGAGCAGTGTGGGAGGAGAGCGGGGAAAAAAGTGCAGGACAGTGAGGGAGGAGAGAGGAGAACACTTTGTGGAGCAGTGCAGGTGGAGAGTGGTGAACACAGTGTGGAGCAGTGTGAGAGGAGAGCGGTGAACACAGTGTGGAGCAGTGTGAGAGGAGAGCGGTGAACACAGTGTGGAGCAGTGCGGGAGAGAGAGCGGTGAACACAGTGTGGAGCAGTGTGGGAGGAGAGCAGTGAACACAGTGTGGAGCAGTGCGAGAGGAGAGCGGTGAACACAGTGTGGAGCAGTGTGAGAGGAGAGCGGTGAACACTGTGGAGCAGTGTGAGAGGAGAGCGGTGAAGACAGTGTGGAGCAGTGTGGGAGGAGAGCGGTGAACACAGTGTGGAGCAGTGTGGGAGGAGAGCGGTGAACACAGTGTGAAGCAGTGTGGGAGGAGAGCGGTGAACACAGTGTGGAGCTGTGTGGGAGGAGAGCGGTGAACACAATGTGGAGCAGTGTGGGAGGAGAGCGGTGAACACAGTGTGGAGCAGTGTGGGAGGAGAGCGGTGAACACAGTGTGGAGCATTGTGGGAGGAGAGCGGTGAACACAGTGTGGAGCAGTGCGGGTGGAGAGTGGTGAACACAGTGTGGAGCATTGTGGGAGGAGAGCGGTGAACACAGTGTGGAGCAGTGCGGGAGGAGAGCGGGGAATACAGTTTGGAGCAGTGCGGGAGGAGAGCGGGAAACACAGTGTGGAGCAGTGTGGGAGGAGAGCGGTGAACACAGTGTGGAGCAGTGTGGGAGGATAGCGGTGAACACAGTGTGGAGCAGTGTGGGAGGAGGGCGGTGAACACAGTGTGGAACAGTGCGGGAGGAGGGCGGTGAACACAGTGATGAGCAGTGCGGGAGGAGAGCGGGGAACACAGTGTGGAGCAGTGTGGGAGGAGGCCGGTGAACCCAGTGTGGAGCAGTGCGGGTGGAGAGCGGTGAACACAGTGTGGAGCACTGTGGGAGGAGAGCGGTGAACACAGTGCAGGACAGTGCGGGAGGAGGGCGGTGAACACAGTGTGGAGCAGTGTGGGAGGAGAGCGGTGAACACAGTGCAGGACAGTGCGGGAGGAGAGCAGTGAACACTGTATGGAGCAGTGCGGGAGGAGAGCGGTGAACACAGTGTGGAGCAGTGCGGGTGGAGAGCGGTGAACACAGTTTGGAGCAGTGTGGGAGGAGAGTGGTGAACACATTGCAGGACAGTGCGGGAGGAGAGCAGTGAACACAGTGTGGAGCAGTGTGGGAGGAGAGCAGTGAACACAGTGTGGAGCAGTGTGGGAGGAGAGCAGTGAACACAGTGCGGGTGGAGAGCGGTGAACACAGTGTGGAGCAGTGCGGGAGGAGAGCGGTGAACACAGTGTGGAGCAGTGCGGGAGGAGAGCGGTGAACACAGTGTGGAGCAGTGTGGGTGGAGAACGGTGAACACAGTGTGGAGCAGTGCGGGAGGAGAGCAGTGAACACAGTGTGGAGCAGTGTGGGAGGAGAGCAGTGAACACAGTGTGGGAGGAGAGCGGTGAACACAGTGTGGAGCAGTGTGGGAGGAGAGCAGTGAACACAGTGTGGAGCAGTGTGGGAGGAGAGCGGTGAACACAGTGTGGAGCAGTGCGGGAGGAGAGCAGTGAACACAGTGTGGAGCAGTGGGGGAGGAGAGCGGTGAACACAGTGTGGAGCAGTGCGGGAGGAGAGCGGTGAGCACTGTGGAGCAGTGCGGGAGGAGAGCGGTGAACACAGTGTGGAGCAGTGTGGGAGGAGAGCAGTGAACACAGTGTGGAGCAGTGTGGGAGGAGAGCGGTGAACACAGTGTGGAGCAGTCTGGGAGGAGAGCGGTGAACACAGTGTGGAGCTGTGTGGGAGGAGAGCGGTGAACACAGTGTGGAGCTGTGTGGGAGGAGAGCGGTGAACACAGTGTGGAGCAGTGTGGGCGGAGAGCGGTGAACACAGTGTGGAGCATTGTGGGAGGAGAGCGGTGAACACTGTGGAGCTTTGTGGGAGGAGAGCGGTGAACACAGTGTGGAGCAGTGTGGGAGGAGAGCGGTGAACACAGTGTGGAGCAGTGCGGGTGGAGAGCGGTGAACACAGTGTGGAGCTGTGTGGGAGGAGAGCAGTGAACACAGTGTGGAGCAGTGTGGGAGGAGAGCGGTGAACACAGTGTGGAGCAGTGTGGCTGGAGAGCGGTGAACACAGTGTGGAGCAGTGTGGGTGGAGAACGGTGAACACAGTGTGGAGCAGTGCGGGAGGAGAGCGGTGAACACAGTGTGGAGCAGTGCGGGAGGAGGGCGGTGAACACAGTGTGGAGCAGTGCGGGAGGAGAGCGGGGAATACAGTTTGGAGCAGTGCGGGAGGAGAGCGGGGAACACAGTGTGGAGCAGTGTGGGAGGAGAGCGGTGAACACAGTGTGGAGCACTGTGGGAGGAGAGCGGTGAACACAGTGCAGGACAGTGCGGGAGGAGGGCGGTGAACACAGTGTGGAGCAGTGTGGGAGGAGAGCGGTGAACACAGTGCAGGACAGTGCGGGAGGAGAGCAGTGTACACTGTATGGAGCAGTGCGGGAGGAGAGCGGTGAACACAGTGTGGAGCAGTGTGGGAGGAGAGTGGTGAACACATTGCAGGACAATGCGGGAGGAGAGCAGTGAACACAGTGTGGAGCTGTGTGGGAGGAGAGCAGTGAACACAGTGTGGAGCAGTGAGGGAGGAGAGCGGTGAACACAGTGTGGAGCAGTGCGGGTGGAGAGCGGTGAACACACTGTGGAGCAGTGTGGGAGGAGAGCGATGAACACAGTGCAGAACAGTGAGGGAGGAGAGCGGAGAACACAGTGTGGAGCAGTGCGGGTGGAGAGCGGTGAACACAATGTGGAGCAGTGCGGGAGGAGAGCGGTGAACACAGTGTGGAGCAGTGCGGGAGGAGAGCAGTGAACACAGTGTGGAGCAGTGGGGGAGGAGAGCGGTGAACACAGTGTGGAGCAGTGCGGGAGGAGAGCGGTGACCACTGTGGAGCAGTGCGGGAGGATTGCAGTGAACACAGTGTGGAGCAGTGCGGGAGGAGGGCGGTGAACACAGTGTGGAGCAGTGCGGGAGGAGGGCGGTGAACACAGTATGGAGCAGTGTGGGTGGAGAGCGGTGAACACAGTGTGGAGCAGTGCGGGAGGAGAGCAGTGAACACAGTGTGGAGCAGTGCGGGAGGAGAGCAGTGAACACAGTGTGGAGCAGTGGGGGAGGAGAGCGGTGAACACAGTGCAGGACAGTGTGGGAGGAGAGCGGAGAACACTTTGTGGAGCAGTGCGGGTGGAGAGCGGTGAACACAGTGTGGAGCAGTGCGAGAGGAGAGCGGTGAACACAGTGTGGAGCAGTGCGGGAGGAGAGCGCTGAACACAGTATGGAGCAGTGTGGGAGGAGAGCAGTGAACACAGTGTGGAGCAGTGTGGGAGGAGAGCGGTGAAGACAGTGTGGAGCAGTGCGAGAGGAGAGCGGGGAACACAGTGTGGAGCAGTGCGGGTGGAGAGCGGTGAACACACTGTGGAGCAGTGTGGGCGGAGAGCGGTGAACACAGTGCAGGACAGTGCGGGAGGAGAGCGGTGAACACAGTGTGGAGCAGTGCAAGAGGAGAGCGGTGAACACAGTGTGGAGCAGTGTGAGAGGAGAGCGGTGAACACCGTGTGGAGCAGTGTGGGTGGAGAGCGGTTTTTAAACAGCATCTACAAGGTAAAGATGAATTTTTCAACTCCTTCTTAACTAAACTCCACCTGCTAACGCTGTCCTGCAACTTTGGTGATATTGCTGACTCTAGGATCAGAGACCAAATCGTTTTTGGAGTTCACTCTGATCCGCTGAGAGAGCAGCTACTGAAAAACAAGCATATGCCCCTGACAGTCGCGATTGAAACATGCACAGTGCATGAGCATGCCAAAAATCGCTATGCCCAGTACAAATTGGCTGAAAATGAGAAACTTGCCTCCCACGAGGCAGAGAGTGTGCAGGTCATCTCCCGGATGCAGCGCCTCAGCATGATGAAAGTGGCCATTTCATGCGCTTTTCCCAGGGCCCCATGAATGCGCGATGCGAACGGGATAACGAAGCAGCCGACACCCGCACTGCGCATGTGCGATGACGCGCGGAGCGTCAGGATGCCGATGTCATGATGTGCTCGAACTGCGGCAACGCCCACTTAAAGAAACATTGTCCTGCAAGAGACAGGCGATGTTTAAACTGTGGGAAGCTAGGACATTATGCAGCCTTGTGCAGGTCTTCACCACCAGTCAGGGGCCAGCGCTCCCAATTCCGACGACGGCGCGTTCAGAGTGTGCAACGATTACAGGATTCTGATCCTGGCAGCACAACGGATCCAGAGGAAGAATGCCTGGACTCCGTCTACTGTGTGGGCATCATCACCAAATGTGAATATGCCACATCCAACTCATCACAAAGTCAATCCATCCTCGCTGTGGATTCTGCGGACGAATGGCGTGCGGTGATGCAGGTCAATCACTGCTCCATCCAGTTTAAGCTGGACACAGGTGCTTCTGCCAACCTCCTCTCACAGGCAGATTTCAAACACATCAAGAAGCCTCCCAAGGTCCTTCCAGCAGCCTGCAGGCTCCTGGACTACAACGGAAATGCCATCACTGGGATCTTGCCATCTACTCGTCTCCAACCGGAGCACCCATGCACAGTTACGTTTTGAAATTGTCAAGCCAGACATGGCATCCCTACTTGCCGCGCATGCCTGCAAGCAGCTGAACCTCGTGCAGCGGGTTTACACATCCTCCAATGTGGATCTTCAGGCCGGCATTGACGACATCCTCGCTCAGTATCCGGATGTATTCGACGGGATGGGCACGCTGCCGTATCGATACAAGATTCTGCGACGATCTGATGCCAAGCACCACGTTGGGTCCCGGCTCCGCTGAGGGAGCGCCTAAAGGCACAGCTCAAGGATCTTCAGCAACAGGGCATCATTTCCAAGGTAACCGAGCCGACTGACTGGGTCAGCTCGATGGTATGTGTTAGAAAGCCTTCGGGAGTCCTGCGCAACTGCATTGATCCCAAGGATCTCAATAAGAATATAAAGCGTGAACAGTACCCCATCCCGAAGCGGGAGGAACTCACCAGTGAGATGGCACACGCACGTTTTTTTTACCAAGTTAGATGCGTCACATGGAGTTTGGCAAATCCAGCTGGATGAGTCCAGCAGAAGGCTCTGCACCTTCAACACACCGTTTGGCAGATACTGCTATAATCGCATGCCGTTTGGCATTGTCTCGTCATCAGAGATCTTTCATCGCATCATGGAGCAGATGATGGAAGGCATTGAAGGGGTTTGTGTGTACGTGGACGACATCACCATATGGTCCACGACCCCTGAGGAGCATGTTTCCCGTCCCAAGCAGGTATTCCGCTGCGCCCATGCCAATGGCCTGAAGCTGAACAGGTCCAAATGTTGCTTTGGCATGTCGACACTCAAGTTCCTAGCTGACCAGATCTCTCAGCAGGGCGTGCGCCCGGACACAGACAAGGTCAAGGCCATCGAAGCCATGAAGGTCCTTGAAGACAAGAAGGCGGTGTTGCGCTTCCTGGGCATGGTCAATTTTCTGGGCAAATTCATCACAAACCGGGCCTAACACACCATGGCCCTACGAAACCTGGTAAAAAAGTCCACTGTCTTTGAGTGGAAGGCAGCACATCAGGCAGAGTGGTTGGAGCTGAAAGCCAAGCTCACCACTGCACCCGTCTTTGCATTTTCCGACCCAGACAGGGAGACGAAGATCTCGACAGATGCGAGTCAGGATGGCATTGGTGCGGTGCTGCTTCAACGCGATGACACTTCCTCCTGGGCACCGGTAACCTACGCATCAAGGGCCATGACGCCCACCAAAACAAGGAATGCGCAAATAGAGAAGGAATGCCTGGGTCTTCTCACTGGAATTCTCAAGTTTCACGACTATGTCTACGGCCTGCCGACATTCACTGTTGAGACGGATCATAGGCCTCTGGTCCACATTATCCACAAGGACCTGAACGACATGACGCCTCGGTTGCAGTGCCTCCTCCTCAAACTCAGAAGGTACAATTTTGACTTAGTGTACACGCCTGACAAGGAGCTCATCATCGCTGATGCATTGTCCCGCTCCATCACATTGCCTAGTGAACCGCTGGAAATCATCCGGCAGATTGAATCACCGGTGCAGCTGTGTGCTAGCACCCTCCCGGCGTCTGATGAGAAGGTGGTCCGTATCCGCGAGGAGACAGCCAAAGACCCCCTCTTGCAGTGTGTCATGCACCACCTCGCCAATGGCTGGCAGAAAGGGCAGTGCCCTCAATTTTACAATGTAAAGGACGACCTGATGGTGATTGATGGTATCCTCCTCAAGCTGGACCGGATTGTCATTCCACTCAGTCTCCAGAGCTTGGTGCTCCGCCAAATCCATGAGGGACACCTGGGCGTCGAGAAGTGCAGACGCAGAGGCAGGCAGGCTGTCTCCTGGCCCGGTATTAACCGGGACATCTCGAACATGGTCCTCAACTGTGCGACCTGTGAACACTTCCAGCCAGCGCAGAGCAAGGAGACCCTCCAGCAGCATGAGATCGAGACCTCCCCGTGGTCCGAGGTTGGCATCGACCTCTTTCTTGCGAATGGTCTGACTACGTGTTGATTATTGACTATTTCTCCAGTTGCCCTCAAGTCGTGAAGCTCTCCGACCTCACTTCTCGGACCGTCATCAAGGCCTGTAAGGAGACATTCTCCAGGCATGGTATCCCACTCACTGTCATGAGTGACAATGGCCCGTGCTTCAACAGCCACGAGTGGTCTATGTTTGCCAAGTCATACCATTTCAAACATGTCACTTCCAGCCCACACTATCCGCAGTCCAATGGGAGGTTGAAAAAGGAATGCACATTGTGAAACAGCTCATCTGCAAGGCCGCGGATTCTGCTTCTGATATCTACCTCACGCTGCTTGCATACAGGGCGACCCCACTGTCCACTGGCATGTCGCTGGCTCAATTCCTGATGAACAGGGACCTGCGGACGACACTTCCAGCCATACACTTGCCCAACCTGGATCACCTCCCGGTGCTGCAGAAGGTGCAGCAGCTCCGAAACCAGCAAAAGCAGGCTATGATGCTCATGCCACCGATTTGCCCGTGTTATCCCCGACAGACACTGTCAGGATCAAGGTTCCGCATGGTTTGACAGGCTGCGTCCCCCTTGTACGTATGGCTGATGGTTCTGTTGTGCGATGCAACAGACGGGCACTGCGCAAGGTTGCCTGCCCGCAACCGCTTTCTTCTACGTTTCCGTCCGTTATTTTGCCACCTCCTGATACCTCGAACTACGAGGCCACCAGTCAGGCTTCCATCCCGCCTGTCAAGGCGCCGTCGTCCCCACCACCACCTCTCCGGCGGTCGACAAGGATCAGACGCAAGCCCCAGAGACTGGACTTATGAACACTTGTGTTATTCGTTATGTCCTGTTTTCTCGCATTAGACAGCTGTCTTCACATGTAAATATGTACACATATGCCACCGTTTGTAAATATGTTAGTCTATGACACCACTTGTATATACATTTCCACATGCCAACAGAACATACAAAGAAAAAGGGGATGTCATGATATGCAAACATAATGATAGACAGACAGGCAGCTAATGTGACAGGCACCATTGTGATGTCACAGCGGAAGTGAAGGTGAAACCTCCTCCTGTCTCCAACATCTGAGCATCTCTTGGAGTTTCAGCGGGAGCAGAGTGCGGGGGCTGCTGGTGGGTGAGTATTTAAAGTAAACACTTACCTGGTCCCGTTTCTGTTCCTCTTTGCTGTTGTATTTTTTTTTTAATTTTATTTTTTAAGGCGGGAACAGGAAGTTCGACCCGCGGACTTCTGGGAAGCGGCGTGCAGGGGTTGCCGGTAGGTGAGTATTTAGGTTTAAAATAACTTAGCTTGCAGGGGCAATCACTTGGAGTTTCAGCAGGAGCGGAGTGCAGAGGCTGCTGGTGGGTGAGTACTGAAGTTTAAAATAACTTACCTTGCAGGAGCATCTCTTGGAGTTTCAGCGGGAGCGGAGTGCGGGGGCTGCTGGTGGGTGAGTATTTAAGTAAACACTTACCTGGTCCCGTTTCTGTTCCTCTTTGCTGTTGTATTTTTTTTTAAGGCGGGAACAGGAAGTTCGACCCGCGGACCTCTGGGAAGTCCCTCACCAATAAATTCTGGTGGAGAGGAAACCCGAGACTACACGTGTAGTGTCTCCCACCCGCCCTCCTCCTCTAACCTAATAATAAGACCCAGTGGTGTGAGGTAAGTACCATATTGTATTATTATTATTATTTTTTTTTTTAATTTAGTTGTTAGCCAGATCTTGGTTGAAGGTTAGAGGGATGGCAGGGAAGGGAGTGCAATGTTCCTCCTGCAGGATGTTTGAGGTGAGGGATGCCGTTAGTGTCCTTGCTGATTTTACCTGCAGGAAGTGCTGCCATCTCCAGCTCCTCCAAGACCGAGTTAGGGAACTGGAGCTGAAGTTGGAAGAACTTCGGATCATTCGGGAGGCAGAGGGGGTCATAGATAGCAGCTTCAGGGAATTAGTTACACCAAAGATTGGAGATAGATGGGTAACTGTAAGAGGGACTGGGAAGAAGCAGTCAGTGCAGGGATCCCCTGCGGTCGTTCCCCTGAGAAACAAGTATACCGCTTTGGATACTTGTGGGGGGGACGACTTATCAGGGTTAAGCCATGGGGTACGGGCCTCTGGCACGGAGTCTGTCCCTGTTGCTCAGAAGGGAAGGGGGAAGAGGAGCAGAGCATTAGTAATTGGGGACTCGATAGTCAGGGGCACAGATAGGAGATTTTGTGGGAGCGTGAGAGACTCACGTTTGGTATGTTGCCTCCCAGGTACAAGGATACGTGATGTCTCGGATCGTCTTTTCCGGGTTCTTAAGGGGGAGGGAGAGCAGCCCCAAGTCGTGGTCCACATTGGCACTAACGACATAGGTAGGAAAGGGGACAAGGATGTCAGGCAGGCTTTCAGGGAGCTAGGATGGAAGATCAGAACGAGAACAAACAGAGTTGTTATCTCTGGGTTGTTGCCCATGCCACGTGATAATGAGATGAGGAATAGGGAGAGAGAGCAATTAAACACGTGGCTACAGGGATGGTGCAGGCGGGAGGGATTCAGATTTCTGGATAACTGGGGCTCTTTCTGGGGAAGGTGGAACCTCTACAGACAGGATGGTCTACACCTGAACCTGAGGGGCACAAATATCCTGGGGGGGAGATTTGTTAGTGCTCTTTGGGGGGGTTTAAACTAATGCAGCAGGGGCATGGGAACCTGGATTGTAGCTTTAGGGTACGGGAGAATGAGAGTATAGAGGTCAGGAGCACAGATTTGACGTCGCAGGAGGGGGCCAGTGTTCAGGTAGGTGGTTTGAAGTGTGTCTACTTCAATGCTAGGAGTATACGAAATAAGGTAGGGGAACTGGCAGCATGGGTTTGTACCTGGGACTTCGATGTTGTGGCCATTTCGGAGAAGTGGATAGAGCAGGGAAAGGAATGGATGTTGCAGGTTCCGGGGTTTAGGTGTTTTAGTAAGCTCAGAGAAGGAGGCAAAAGAGGGGGAGGTGTGGCGCTGCTAGTCAAGAGCAGCATTACGGTGGCGGAGAGGATACTAGATGGGGACTCATCTTCCGAGGTAGTATGGGCTGAGGTTAGAAACAGGAAAGGAGAGGTCACCTTGTTGGGAGTTTTCTATAGGCCTCCAAATAGTTCTAGGGATGTAGAGGAAAGGATGGCGAAGATGATTCTGGATATGAGCGAAAGTAACAGGGTAGTTATTATGGGAGACTTTAACTTTCCAAATATTGACTGGAAAAGATATAGTTCGAGTACAATAGATGGGTCGTTTTTTGTACAGTGTGTGCAGGAGGGTTTCCTGACACAATATGTTGACAGGCCAACAAGAGGCGAGGCCACGTTGGATTTGGTTTTGGGTAATGAACCAGGCCAGGTGTTGGATTTGGAGGTAGGAGAGCACTTTGGGGACAGTGACCACAATTCGGTGACGTTTACGTTAGTGATGGAAAGGGATAAGTATACACCGCAGGGCAAGAGTTATAGCTGGGGGAAGGGCAATTATGATGCCATTAGACGTGACTTGGGGGGGATAGGTTGGAGAAGTAGGCTGCAAGTGTTGGGCACACTGGATAAGTGGAGCTTGTTCAAGGATCAGCTACTGCGTGTTCTTGATAAGTATGTACCGGTCAGGCAGGGAGGAAGGCGTAGAGCGAGGGAACCGTGGTTTACCAAAGAAGTGGAATCTCTTGTTAAGAGGAAGAAGGAGGCCGATGTGAAGATGAGGTGTGAAGTTTCAGTTGGGGCGATGGATAGTTACAAGGTAGCGAGGAAGGATCTAAAGAGAGAGCTAAGACGAGCAAGGAGGGGACATGAGAAGTATTTGGCAGGTAGGATCAAGGAAAACCCAAAAACTTTCTACAGGTATGTCAGGAATAAGCGAATGACTAGGGTAAGAGTAGGACCAGTCAAGGACAGGGATGGGAAGTTGTGTGTGGAGTCTGAAGAGATAGGTGAGATACTAAATGAATATTTTTCGTCAGTATTCACTCAGGAAAAAGATAATATTGTGGAGGAGAATGCTGAGACCCAGGCTATTAGAATAGATGGCATTGAGGTACGTAGGGAAGAGTTGTTGGCAATTCTGGACAGGCTGAAAATAGATAAATCCCCGTGGCCTGATGGGATTTATCCTAGGATTCTCTGGGAGGCCAGGGAAGAGATTGCTGGACCTTTGGCTTTGATTTTTATGTCATCATTGACTACAGGAATAGTGCCAGAGGACTGGAGGATAGCAAATGTGGTCCCTTTGTTCAAAAAGGGGAGCAGAGACAACCCCGGCAACTATAGACCGGTGAGCCTCACGTCTGTAGTGGGTAAAGTCTTGGAGGGGATTATAAGAGACAAGATTTATAATCATCTAGATAGGAATAATATGATCAGGGATAGTCAGTATGGCTTTTGTGAAGGGTAGGTCATGCCTCACAACCCTTATCGAGTTCTTTGAAGCGACTGAACAGGTAGACGAGGGTAGAGCAGTTGATGTGGTGTATATGGATTTCAGTAAAGCGTTTGATAAGGTTCCCCACGGTAGGCTATTGCAGAAAATACGGAGGCTGGGGATTGAGGGTGATTTAGAGATGTGGATCAGAAATTGGCTAGCTGAAAGAAGACAGAGGGTGGTGGTTGATGGGAAATGTTCAGAATGGAGTTCAGTTACAAGTGGCGTACCACAAGGATCTGTTCTGGGGCCGTTGCTGTTTGTCATTTTTATCAATGACCTAGAGGAAGGCGCAGAAGGGTGGATGAGTAAATTTGCAGACGACACTAAAGTCGGTGGTGTTGTCGACAGTGTGGAAGGATGTAGCAGGTTACAGAGGGACATAGATAAGCTGCAGAGCTGGGCTGAGAGGTGGCAAATGGAGTTTAATGTAGAGAAGTGTGAGGTGATTCACTTTGGAAGGAATAACAGGAATGTGGAATATTTGGCTGATGATAAAGTTCTTGGAAGTGTGGATGAGCAGAGGGATCTAGGTGTCCATGTACATAGATCCCTGAAAGTTGCCACCCAGGTTGATAGGGTTGTGAAGAAGGCCTATGGAGTGTTGGCCTTTATTGGTAGAGGGATTGAGTTCCGGAGTCAGGAGGTCATGTTGCAGCTGTACAAAACTCTGGTACGGCCGCATTTGGAGTATTGCGTACAGTTCTGGTCACCGCATTATAGGAAGGACGTGGAGGCTTTGGAGCGGGTGCAGAGGAGATTTACCAGGATGTTGCCTGGTATGGAGGGAAAATCTTATGAGGAAAGGCTGATGGACTTGAGGTTGTTTTCGTTGGAGAGAAGAAGGTTAAGAGGAGACGTAATAGAGGCATACAAAATGATCAGGGGGTTAGATAGGGTGGACAGTGAGAGCCTTCTCCCGCAGATGGAAATGGCTGGCACAAGGGGACATAGCTTTAAACTGAGGGGTAATAGATATAGGACAGAGGTCAGAGGTAGGTTCTTTACGCAAAGAGTGGTGAGGCCGTGGAATGCCCTACCTGCAACAGTAGTGAACTCGCCAACATTGAGGGCATTTAAAAGTTTATTGGATAAGCATATGGATGATAATGGCATAGTGTAGGTTAGATGGCTTTTGTTTCGGTGCAACATCGTGGGCCGAAGGGCCGGTACTGCGCTGTATCGTTCCATATTCTATGAACGCAGAGGACAGGTCATGACCAATGAGCAGGCAGGACACTCAGGGTTAGTATCTCACTATAAAAGGCACGAGACACTCACACTGCACCTCGTTCCACTCATGAATATCTTCAGAGTGAGTCAGGGTGTATGTGCAGTATCACACCTCCAGCACGGGGCTAAGAGCTAGTCTGGTTCAGTCAGACAGAGTAACCACACTTAGGTTAGCAGAGAGTCGAACTCATAGAGAACTGTGCTAACTGTGCTGCTGGTTCAATAAATCAGATTGAACTAACTTCAAGGTATGGAGTATCTTTTGGTTAAAGCAGCATCAAGTTGCAGCCTGTGTTATCCCAGAGTACATAACACATCACTTCTGTTCAAAGATGTTTTTTAAGTCTTATGGATGTTGTTTGGGAATTTATTAAGGATACTTAGTGTTGTATTCTTTTTTTTGGGTGGGTATTTGAATTAATGGTTGCAAAGATGTTCACTATGTTTAAAAAGGTTAACTTGAGTTCATGGAATAAATATTGGTTTGCTTTAAAAAATACTTTGCGATTTCTGGTATACCACACCTGTAGAGTGGGCCGTGTGCTCCCCGTACCACAACCTATTAAAAGTTGTGGGTCAGGTGAACTCCATGATACACTTTGGGGTTCTCTAAACTGTTGCTAAGTATGGTTGGCTCTTAATTTGTTGCCCGTTGGGTCTTTACTGAATTTGCTCCGTTTCTATAACCTTTGCTCTAGAGTCGCCAGGTATCTTAATGATACCGCCACGAGGTTCAAGTTCAAGTGCTGATCAATAACTCAACACACCAATTAGTAAGATTCAAATCAAAACACATTTATTATACACAGTAAATCACTACTCATACATAAAACTCTACTTACTAGATTATCTCTATCACTAAAAGGCCTATACTTAGCTTCGGAACTGGCCCACCAGGTCAGGGGAACAAATGGCCTTTTTTTCGATTCTGAGTCTGCAGGATTCATAAGCTGGTATGGACTGGTAGCTCGGAGCGCCGATCTCATAGCGAGCATTGACTGGAGACTTACTTGGTTGTTGCGGCAGCCTGGCAGTTCACTGTCAAGGGTTGGTTCGAGTTGCTGAGTGACCCTGCCAAGAAGGATGATTTGAACTTGGGGGCTCTACTTTATAGTCCCCAGGGGCTTCGCACCATTCGGGGCGGAACCTGTATCTGGTTCCAAGTGATTGGACTACGTTCCGATCACTTGGATCGATTTCTCCAATACTGAAGTTGTTCCCTGATCGCTGGGCAGTCGCTGAGTGTCCATTGGCCTTCCTTTGGCTTGACTCCTGCTGGCGCCGAGGAGTCTGGCTTGGTCTTATTCACCTTACATGTTTCAATTGTACCCGGGGATCGCTCATTAGTATGCAGATGGCTGTGAGTTTCAGTGCTGTGTGGGTTTTTGCAAGTTCTAATACACAGGATTTTTGCACTTGCTAGTTTTTACCTTTGTTGACTGAATTTCCCTGTAGTCTTTCCCTGTAGTCTTTGCAGATCTCCATTTTAAGTCGGGAAGTGGCCAACCCAGGTGGCTACAAAACCCTGGCCCATAACAACACATTGCAGGAAAGAGTGGTGCACAAAGTGTGCAGCAGTGCAGGAAGAGAGTGGTGAACACAGTGCGGGAGGAGAACAGTGAACACAGTGTGGAGCAGTGTGGGAGGGGAGCAGTGAGCACAGTCTGGAGCAGTGCGGGAGGAGAGCAGTGAACACAGTGATAGAGAGTAAGATGAAGCAGAAAAAAAAAGCATATGACAGATGTCAGGTTGATAAAACTAGGGAGAACCAGGCTGAATATGGAACGTTTAGGAGAGGGAGTGAAGAAAAGGAATGAGAAGCGAAGAATATATGATACAAAACTAGCAGCTAACATAAAATAGCATTCAATGGTATTCTGTAGACATGTAAGTAGTACTGCTGTCTCACAGCCCCAGGGTCCCGGGTTCAATTCCGGCCCCGGGTGACTGTGTGGAATTTGCACGGTCAGCCCGTGTCTGCGTGGGTTTCCTCCGGGTGCTCCGGTTTCCTCCCACATTCCAAAGATGTGGAGGCTAGGTGGATTTGCCATGATAAATTGCCCCTTAGTGTCTAAAAAGAGTAGGTGGGGTTACTGGGTTATGGGGATAGGATGGAGGTGGGGAGCTATTTCCAAGGGTGGCTGCAGACTCGATGGGCCAAATGGCCTCCTTCTGCACTGTAAATTCTATGATTCTATGAAAAGGGTAGGAAAAGGAGGAGTCGGACCAATTAAGGACCAAAATGGAACTTTGCACATGGAGGAGGAGGGCATGGCTGAGACAGTAAATGACTACCTCCCGACTGGGAACTCTGAGCAGTGTGTCCCAAGGGTCTTGGCAGCTCGCCAAAGTCACACTGAAGGGAGGAGGTTCAGCTAAGATGCTGAACAAACGATTGATTACTCTTGAACGATCAATGGGAGATTAAAATCAGAATTATTTGCTGTCTCGGGAAAAGGGTTCCAACTCTATATTGTGCATATTATTACATTTCAATTAACGGTGAAGTAAATGTGTGAGATTTATGTAGCGAGTGCAGGTGTGATACCTAATATTGTCACCAGGTATGTAGGAGAATCCATCTCTCCATTAGCCATGCCCACGTCAAGACAGTATAACCCTGCTTGTGTCTCAGAGCCTGTTCCCTCCACAGTGGTCAATGCAGCAATGGCAACGGATCTACCTCGAGTCCTCAGCCTCGCCCTGGAACTTTGTGCCTATTTCTCCCGCGGTGAGAGATAGCAAAGGGTTGTGAGAAGTGGAATGTGTAGGAAGGATGGAAAGGAATCATGGGCGGGATTCTCCGACCCCCCACCGCGTTTACGATGGTGCGAGCACTTAGTCTCAGGATCAGAGAATCCCGCCCCTCGGTTGTGAAACGGTGAATCCAGCCCTTTACTTTCGGAACCCGACTGGCTGGTATACTTTCAGTTTCTAGATCAGCTGTAGAGATGATATAATTACTTAAAATTTAGGTAATTGGATTTAGTTTAATTTCAGATTAATTTGTCGCAAATTAGTCTTGCTTTTGTTTATTAATTATGTTAAATTATTTTCTTAACATTCAGCATTTACATATATCAGGATTATTTGTTCAACAAAATAAGGTGAGTTGAGGATAGTCATAAAATGCAAATGGTGTGCTTAAAATCAATTCCCTTCTCAAGGGCAAGTAGGGATGGGCAATAAATGTGTTGGCCTAGCCAGTGACGCCCACATCCCATGAAAGAATTAAAATAGACTTATAGCAGTGTGGTCTTCAAATGCGATTGATGGCTGGGACTTGTGATGTCCACTACACCACCTAAATAGTTCCTAGACATGCACAAGTGGAAAATGCCTAGAAAATCAGTTCGTTCATCCCATGTTCTCTGTAGTCAGTCTCTAGTTGATCTTTGCTTGACACTAGCGGTGGATTTTAAGGAAGCATTAAAGGAATCTACAGTAGCATAGTTACCCTGCTCAAGGCATTGCCCTCTGATTTCATTACCTTTTCTCTGCAGACCAAGCAACGTGTCGCTGTGACGAAACCCTCCCTTTAAATAAAAGTCAAGCCAAATGTGTTCTCCGTTTACTACCAATTGCCTATTGCAATTTAGAACTTTGCTACACTGTAAACTCCCCAGTCCAGGATCCTTGGGAGCAAATCATTTCTGGATTTGGGAAATTTCTGCATTATAGAATAATGTTAGAATGCCTAACCAGAGGTTTGTGAATCAGATATAAATTTATACCTCAGGCATAAAACAGTGACATGAATAAAAATTGTTTTATTTATCTAAATACTGTGTCTATGTTTCGAAAGTACTATACTGCAAAATGATACAAGTGATATCGAGAGGGCGTGTGGTTTCATGTGACCCAGAATATGCACTGTCAAAAAAGGTTAGGCTGGGGAAAGTAAGGGAATGATTATTTACTAAACATTAAATATAAAAGAAACTGAGAACCATTTCCTTGCCGGGAAAGGCTGGCAATGTACTATCAATTTTGAGTTTTAATTTTAATTCTTACCTAAATGAACCAACATTGTTTCCACCATCATCCATCTTGCCTCACACTTTCCTGCAGTCTTCCCATTGAAACAACCAAAAGCTGTAACACTCATCTTCAGTTAAGGCAGAACCATTGGTACAATAAGGGTCATCAGATTGACTATAGTGCCCCAAGTGGCAAGTCTGGGAATTGTGTGGTCATGCTCAAAGAAATTCTGAACAACTCCAGTGTTTCTGGATATAGGATTTCCGGATTGGAGAGTATCACAATATAAAAGATTGCCCTATCCAATGCATTTTTTTTGTTGAATTAATCCATGTTTCATTTTCACTGGGGTATATCTGAGTCTTCCCTTTATTGCAACTAAGGATAAGGGAGTCAGTTATTCCTTGAGCCGAACCTGGATCAATTCTAAGAGATGTATTGGACAGGACATTAATTTACTAATTGCGTTATAAAATAAATTCAGGAGTACCATAACCAATTAGTGGAGCTTGTGTTATTTTTCATTTATGGATTAATTGAATTTGGCTAATTTTATTGACAGATTGAGTCATCATCAATCTGTGGTTCCAGCCGGCTCCCTTGGGGGGGGGGCTTAAAAGCCACAGATCAGCAGTTACATCATTAGCTTTTCGGTGATGGCTGTATTTTGTGTTGCAATGTGTTTTCTGCCAGATAGCTAAGATTGGAAGCTGGTTAAGGTGTAGCTACACTAGGCAGGAGTTTCCAGTTGGATGCTGTGATAAAACAGTAAATGGAATTGGTAGTATTCAGCCAAACTCCTCGAACATTTATGTTCCTCCAAAGCCTCCTGCCTCCTTATTACATCTAAATCTATCAGCATTCCCTTTTATTTCTTCCTTCTTCATGTGCCTATCTAGATCATCCTTAATGCAGTATACTAAAGACCTTGGGCGGGACTCTCCGTTCCTGAGACTGAGTGTTGATGCTGGAGCAGGATTTGTGGACTGGTGCTGAACCGGGATCGATTCAGTGACTGTGGAGGGGAAAGCACCGGCATCGCGTGGAACACAATTGATTCCAATCAGAAACAGTGTGGGATTCATGATTGACACTTGGGAGGCTGACAAGCTGCAGCCGCATAGACACATTACAATCCCCGCGCACACACTCATTCCAGCCAACAAGATGGCACTGGTTGCACTGGAGCATGCCCATCCCGCTGATGGGTCGGCTGGGGCCAGAGGGCACCTAGGGGGTCACCGATGTTGCCGGCGATGCGGAGCTGCGGGGGAGGGCGGACGCTGTCCATGTTACCGGATGGCTGATCGCTGGTCAAAGGCAGACTATCTCAAGGTAGGTCCGTCAAACTCGAGCATAACTCACTGGTACCATGATGTGTTGGGTATGCCGGGCCTGCGAGGACTGCGTTTACTGCAGCAGTGAGAGAGACAGGCTTCCAACACTTGAAGAAATGCAACTCGATTTTATTGAACTCTTAACTATCATACATACTTTAACTGCGGGTTGACACTATGCTGACTTGACTGGAGACCTGAGGTTAACCTGACCAGACTATCTGACTGGATGTTCTAGTTGCTGCTCACGGGCTCTGACTGTCTCAGAGGCTGGATCCCAAGAAAGCGGGAAACTAGTGCCTTCTGGCTTTATAGTGGTTGTGTCCTGTCTGGTGATTGGCTGCTGTGTTCTGTGTGTTCACTGGTCATCCTGTGTGTCAATCACTGCCTGTCTGTGCACCATCATATACCTGCGTGTATATTATGACAGGGGGGGTGCCCTGGAGGGACACCTATATGACCTGTGGCCCTAAGTTCAGAGTGGGCAGTCAGCGACATGCGCAGCTGCATGGCTGCCTTGCAGGCTGCAGAAATGGTGCTCCTTGCGCGTCCATCCAGACCCCACAGCTCACCTATTGGCCACACCCCGCTACTTCCCCCAGCCCTGGCAGAAGCCCCTCGGCCAGTGGCATGACTGTCAGCACACCATGGCGATGTTGGACACTTTCCGTACCCCCTCTCTCTCCCTCACATCCATGATGCCGGTGTCACAATTTTTAAAAGCACAAGTGAACCTCGCTGTTAGGAATTCAGCCCATCAGGGGCAGAGAATCGCGGAAGCCCTGGAGAATACTGGGTCAGGCCCGCTAATGATAGGCAAATAGTGTTTACTGTACGTGTGTTCTGGAATGCATTGATGCATCGAGGCGACGGAGAATTGAGATTTGGTGTGAAATCGATGCCCACCTCAATTTCAGCATCGGAGCCGATTCTCCACCAATCACATTTCGCGATTCCGCCGTCAGGTGACGGAGAATCCTGCCCCTTAAGTTCAACTTTTTTACCCCTCTCTGAGGAAAGGGATTTATTCTAAATTCCTAATTGTATTTATTGGCAATTACCTTACATTGTTTAATCCTAGTTTGGGATACCTCAAAAATGGAAACATCTTCTCTAAGCCAACCCCATCAAATCCCTTCATAATTTTAAAGGCCTCCATCAGGTCCCCTCCTCGGGAAATCCACACAGACATGAGGTAAACATGCAGTCTCCGCACAGAAAGTGACACAGGCAGGAATCGAACCCTGGTAAACAATGTGCTGCCGTGTTTACCTCATAATGGTGTTATGGGTGAGGCATTTTCAGAACCTCAAAATGTATCATGAAGTTCAACCTACCTCTCCCTTTAATGGATTTGTTGCTTTTCCTAGCACACGGCTTGTTCCCTAGGTGTGGGATTACAATTATGGACACGTGGGTTTTTAAACACAGAACAATGTTTATTCCATGAACTCAACTTAACATCTTAAATAAACATTGGATCTCTTAACACCTCTTACTTCAAAGATAACTCAGAAAATATTGCAACAGTAAATAATTCCTCAAAATGTTCCTTCAAACTTCCAAGAGACTTAACACCTTTAAACAGAATCACATCAGGTTAAAGGCTTTACTATTATGAATTTAAATCACCCAAATGATCCAGAGATAGTCTTTCATGGCAGAGATCCAGCTCACTGCAAACACAGACACTCCCCAAGCTCTTTTCAAACTGCAAAACTAAACTACAAAATGGCTGATCTGAGCTCAGCCCCACCCACTGTCTGACATCACTGTTTTCTTAAAGGTGCATTGCTTAAACATCCATGTCTTAAAGGTACTCTCACATGACAATTGTTGTAAGCATCCTCCTGCCTTCAGCATGGACCCGCTGACAGTACCAAAACAGGCCCATCACCCTAGTGTGATGTAGCACAGACCCTGGGTGGCTAGAACAGGGTGGTTGGAGGACAGGGGGGGGGGGGGGGGGGCTAGGGAGTGAGGTGGGTTGTGTGAGGGATGGGGGCATGGCCGTGGTGGAATGGTGGGTGGGAAGGGGGGAGGGCGTTAGATGACAGACATAGCCACGCCCTACGTGAGGGCCTCCCTGGTCCTCCGGGCATGCCGGTTCCTCGTCGCTACTGCCTGTCCTCCATCCTTCGGCTGGTCCCACAGTTCCTCCCCGTACTCGATCCCCAGCCCCTCCTGGACTGGCACGTCCTCGTCCTCCTTCTCTGAGGTGGCCACATGTTCCTCCTCCTCCACCTCCAGCACATTGGCCCGCTGATGTTCTAGGGTGTGGAGGGCACAGCAAACCACCACAAAGTGGGCAACCCTCCGGGGGGTGTATTGCAGGGCACCACCAGAGCGGTTGACGCATTGGAACCACATTTTTGGCAGTCCAATGCACCACTCAATGCCAGCCTGGATGGTCACATGGGCCTCGTTATATCGGGTCTCCATATCGGTCAGCTGCCTCCACACTGGTGTCATTATCCAGGTCCTCAGCGGTACACCTTATCCCCCAAGAGCCAACCCTGGGGTTGTCCTTTGAAGGTGCGGGGATCTCGTACTGCCTCAGGATGTAGCTGTCGTGCACATTTTCTGGGAAGCCTGCAGACACATGCATGATCGTCCATGTGGTGGTTCCATACAAGCTAGATGTTCAGGGAGTGGAACCTGTTCCTGATGTCCTGGTTCACACCGAGCGACATGCGTGCCATCTATTACCCCCTGGACCTGGGGAATTCCGGCAATAACGGAGAATCCTGCTGCCCAGGCGTGTTGGGCTTGGTCCAGATCAAAGTTTATACAGCTTACTGCCCAGGCAAACAGGGCATTCGTGACCTCATGGATGCACTTGTGAGATGTAGGTTTGGACAGGCCACACAAGTCCCCGCTTGAGCCCTGAGGCATAAGTGTTCAAGGCTGCAGTGACCGTGTCAGCTACCGTGAGTGGGTATCCTCCTCCTACCATATGGTTCCAAGTCTGCAAGGACATGGTACAGGTGCTGCATCAACCCCTTTTGGCGGCACATGCTGTCCGTCATCTGTTCGAACAACTAGCAACACCGATACACTTTGGGCCTTTCCGGCATCCCCCTTTGGGTCCTTTCCTGGCAGTCAGGTCCTCAAGGTGTGGGGCGGGCCACTGAACATGGGCCACCGCCTTGCGCCTCTGTCGATGCTTCTGCTACTGCCTTCTCCAGTGTCTGGCCTCCTGTCCTGCCACCAACACCGTGAGGGCAGCCTCTCCGGGGTCATAAATATCATCCATCTCGTGTAATATCTGTAAGGAATTGACGAGGGTGAGGGACAGACAATCAGCCATAGCTTCCAGGCCGGTCCCCCCATGGGTTCCCACACCATCCGACATGTTCTGTACATGAGCCCCTAGCCACAGCATGAGACACCACCGGATCCCCGACCCTGTACCTCGGACACCCGCTGGTAATAATACCTGGACCGAGCTCTGCTTCCCTCCCCAGTCCACAAACCCACCCTCTGGTTGCGGGGATAGCCCCAGTGCAGAGGCCCAGTGCTTGGGTTTTTGTTTTTGGATGTTGGCTTCTGCCTCTGTGGTGTTGAAGCCTCCAGTGTTCAGGCAGAGTGTCCACGCCTCATGATCTGGTTGGAATGCCAGGCAGTAACTCTCACGTCCACCCCACTTGGGGGCTGTGAAGTGCTCATATTACTACGATTGCCAATTCCCTATTCGCAATAGCCTCCAGCTGTGTGCCCAGAGGTTACCATGGTCAGTGGAGGTTATAGGTGGTCGGTGGGACAGATAGGCATTAGCCAGAGGTGTGTCCATTACAGGCGTACGATCCAGGACACCCATCCCTTCCCACCCAGTGTCGACCCCCCCATTGATGGCAGCCCACCCCCCCCCCCCCCCCGACCGAGGCTATCCCCCCTGGGGTCTTTCCGCCCCCCCCCCCTCACATCCTGGGGTCTCGCCCCCCCCCCACCCCCAAGCACTGGGCCTCTGCCTGTGTCCCAGGCTCACTGCCCAGCTTCAAAGATGCCCACTCACCTCCTCAGATCCCCAGAGCAGCCATTCTGCCCACTTCACATTTTCTTTTTAAATTTAGAGTACCCAATTAATATTTCCAATTAAAGGGCAATTTAGCGTGTTCAATCCACCTAGCCTTGCACATTTTTGGGTTGTGGGGGCGAAACCCACCCAAACACGGGGAGAATGTGCAAACTCCACACGGACAGTGACCCAGAGCTGGGGTCGAACCATGGACCTCGGCGCCGTGAAGCAACAGTGTTAATCCACTGCGCCACCGTGCTGCCCCCACTTCACAGTTTTAAACAGGAGTACTAATTGGCACCAGCGTGACCACTTGCTGGGGAAGCGGTTAGATCACGGGAGGCTGTTAGATAGGGGATTGTTCCTGGTATTAGTTTGGAGGTTGCCTTTAATTGGTGATTATTGATTTCAAGCCCCACCACGGCGGGATCCTCATCTCGCCAACGGAAGCGGGCCGGTTAGATCGCAAACCAATCGGTGCCCGGTGCGGTTCCCGATTTTGGCCTCTCCCACGATCTAACGGCCACGTCGCACAATCGCTCAAGCACAACAGGGTCGTTAAATCGCGCCCAAGGAATTCATGAGAAACCTCTTTACGCAGAAAGTGGTAAAAATGTGGAACTTGCTGGCACATAAAGTACTGAAGTGAATAACACAGGTACACGTCAAGGGACTCTAGATAGGTTATGAGAGGGGAGGGAATGGGAGGGAATGCTGACAGAGTGAGATGAAGTAGGCCCAGAGGAGACTCTCGTGGTGCATAAATACTCACGTAGATCAGTAGGATGAAATGGCCTGTTTCTGTGTTGTAAGTGCCATTATGCTGGAGATACTTAAGATGATAAACTATATCAAAAATGTATATCAAGAAAGAAAAGTTCTGATGAAACACAATATGGGACAGGGACATGGGTTTGAATCAGCTAAAGGCAAACTTTGGACATCAGAGATTGTTTTCTTATTGAGACTGAGCAGCACAGTGAAATGATTATAGTATAGAGCAGCAGAGAAATCATTGTAGAAGCAGTCAGATGCTTTGATGTGGCAACTGCAGAGTCCTGATGGATGAACTCACAATGGCCACTTTCACCCATTAAGCCAGTTAACACCATAAAGAGTGAATAGCCAAAGGCTGTTGATTAACCCACCAGGTCATAGATCTTCTCGGCACTTAACAAGATATTAAGCACTTGAGGGCCAGAGGCAGAGTGAAATCAATACATTACCATATGATTATGCTTGTTTTTTTCCAAGAACAATTTGGTCCATCTATTTAAGGGATAAAAATCTAATTCTCCAAAACTTCAGTTCTAAACTAAGTTAGGTTCAGGCCATGTTTTATTGTGCTTGTCACGGTAGGAGACTTTCAAAAGCTGACATCTTTTCGTTGCTGTGATTTATAGTTCAGATATAATAGCTTATAAAAATCAATAAGACTTTATTTTAATTTTTATCCTTGGACCTGTCTGGAATCTATGCTGACAACTCTCTCTGCACAAAAGGATTTTAGTTCCCCTCATTCAGTGGTTGAATGGGAATTATGGCCTTGAAGAAAAAATAAAGCACACCGTTTAAAAAGCTACCAATAAAAAAGTCTCCCTGGTAGATTCACTGCTTTGTGTATTACTGATCCATGCAGGGTTGTAGTTTGCAAGTTAATCTCAACTAACCCTGCCGCCACCTCCCTCGCCACTCTCTCAAGCTAACCAGACTGTCAGCAACTTCAATTATCCATTTGACTCAAAGTTGTTCTAATGATTCCACATTTGCAACGACCACCTACTTCTGCACACCCCCCCCCCCAAAAAAAAAGGATGGTGGGAACAGTCAGGCAAGGGAAGAAAATAAGGCCTACATAACGGGCAGTGTCAGGACTGCCCAAATGTATGTCAATCTCAGAGTGTTGGCTGGCAGGGTCCTTACAGAGCTTTGAGTTTATGGGCAACATTTCAATTATTCTCACTGGGAGATGTTATATTACTATGAAAATATGTTGTATTCTTTGTCCTTTCTTCCAAAATGACCTGATGTAGTGTTGACAAAGATTTCAAAAGATTGAAACAAAATTAATTTATTATTACACTACTAATTAAATGAAGTTCGAACACTCTACTGAGCTACAGATAATAATTAAATTATATTGAATCTGTCTTACAATACTCAATATTATATCTAGGGGTTGGTTTAGCATAGTGGGCTCAGACAGCTGGCTTGTAATGCAGAACAAGACCAGCAGTGCGGGTTCAATTCCCGTGCCGGCCTCCCCGAACAGGCGGCGGTATGTGGCGATGAGGGGCTTTTCACAGTAACTTCAGTGAAGCCTACGTGTGACAATAAGTGATTATTATTATTAAGTACACTATGATCTAATCTCGTTCTAACACTATCTACACTAAGCTTCTTCTTGTGCTTTCAACATGCTTCTCCTTATGCTGTTCCCAGAATTCTGTTCGGGTACACAGAGGGAGATCTCAGAATACCCAATTCATCTAACAGCACATCTTTCAGGACTTGTGGGAGAAAACCGGAGCAGCCGGAGGAAACCCACGCAGACACGGGAAGAACGTGCAGACTCCACACAGACAGTGACCCAAGCCGGGAATCGAACCTGGAGACCTGGAGCTGTGAAGCAACAGTGCGGCCCACTGTGCCACCATGCTGCCCCAGATTAACACAGAGATGTAATTTTTAACCTTTCACTATCCAGACTATATACATATCATTACAGGAGAGGCAGTGGGTTGGATTTTACTTGCCTTCCTGCCAGCAGGATCTTCAGGCCCCACCAAAGTTGCCTCCCCCCCCCCCCCCACATCCCCTCCCCCACACCACCTCCCCTCCACACCCCCCCTCCCACCCCACCACCCCACACCCCCCAGGCAGTGCCCCAGCGGCGGGGTGGGTGAGCCATGCAAAATCCTGTTGACGTTGGCAGGACTGGGAGATCCCACCAGCGGCCATTGGCTCCATGTATCTACCATGGGAAAACCCGCTACACCAGGTTGAGGGGGGGGGGGGGGGGGTGTCATGGTCAACGTCTTTACAATGCAAGGAAGGGAGGGTCAGCTGAGCCTGCAAGTTCAGTCACATCCCACAGAGTGGCGAGGACAGCATTTGACACGAACATGGACATTCAGGAAAGAGTGAAGAAATATCACAATATTGTTTCTTCCACAATAAAGGAAATGTCCCTAACTCCGCTGTAACCATCAGTGCCAACCATGAGGTGATTTGGTACATTTAGCTCTCTAACTATGCCAGTCTCAACAAATAAAAATGATCTACACATGGCTTAAATGAATCCAACGTAATGTGAAATACTTATAAGTAAAATGTTTATTTCCAAAACACCCAAGTCACCTCTTTGCTCTCATTAAGTTATGTTAATGGAAATGGAGTTGGGCAGGAAGGTTTTGACCGTGACGCTGTGCCTCCCTGTTTGTCCTGGAGACTCTTTCATAACCCGCCTGCTGCACTGTCAGCTGACGGCGAGTTTCCCATTGCGGAATCGCTCATGTCTCCCATGTACGTCGCCAGCACTTTACATTTTAATTGTAATCGTGTGGGAAATGGGAAAAAAGTAAGAGGGGGAAGTGATGCTCACTTCCTGTTCCACCATCGGGAATGGGCACACCACAGGTAAGTCTCCACCCAATGTTACGTGGAGAAACTATAAAAGTTCAGATGCCTCTCTTCGAGGGGAGATACAATAGAGATGTTCAGAGTTATAATGAGTTTTGAGAGATTAAATTGGGAGAAACTTTCCACGATCAAGGTCATCAGTGTCCAAAAGACCGAGAGTCAGCAAAAGAACCATAAGGGAGGCGAGGAGAATTTTCTTCATATACAGCGAGTTAGCATGGTCTACCTGGAAAGGTGATTGAAAAATGGCAGCACGGTAGCATAGTGGTTAGCAGAGTTGCTTCACAGCTCCAGGGTCCCAGGTTCGATTCCCGGCTGGGTCACTGTCTGTGCAGAGTCTGCACCTTCTCCCCGTGTCTGCGTGTGTTTCCTCCGGGTCTCCGGTTTCCTCCCACAGTCCAAACATGTGCGGGTTAGGTGGATTGGCCATGCTAAATTGCTCTTAGTGTCCAAAAAATGTCTAGTGGGGGTTACTGGGTTAAGGGTGTCATAATATACACATCAGTATATGATGGTGCAGAGACACACACTGACTGACACACTGCAAGACCAATCAACACACACAACACAGCAGCCAATCACCAGTTAGGGCACGGTCACTATAAAGACAGAGGGCACTAGTTTTCCCGCTCATTCGGGATGCAGCCTCTGAGATAGACAGAGCCCACAGTCAGTAGCACAAACATCCACCATGTGCTAGCAGGAAAGGCTGGTAAGGTTAGGCATAGGTCTTCAGTCAATCTAACATAGTGTCGACCCACAGTGCAAGTATGTTCAACAGATCTTAGTTAAATAAAATAGAGTCGTACAAGTGTTGGTAGCCTGTCTATGTTACTGCTAAGGTAAACGCAGTCTCCACAGATCCAGAGTACCCAGCACATCAACGGGGATAGGGTAGATACGTGGGCTTCAGTAGGGTGCTCTTTGTAAGGGCCGGTGGAGACTCAATGAGCCGAATGGCCTCCTTCTGCACTGTAAATTCTATGATTCAAATTCAACTGTAACTTTCAAGAAGGAGTTGAACAAATACTTGAAAAGGAGCAGAAATTCATGGTTATGGGGAAAGAACAAGTGAGCAGGACTAATTGGATTGTTCTATCAGTGAACTGACACAGGCACGTTCGGTCAAATGGCCTCCTGAGCTGTATCAATCTATGATTCACTTTGTCTTAAAGATGAAACAACTGACTTTTATAATTCCACCAATAACCAAACTATATAGCTAAACATCCTAAAACCCTTCTGCCTGTATCCTAAATTGCACCGAGTCCAGTTCATCCATCACCCTTGTGCTCCCTGCTCTCCATTGGTTCCTGGTTTGGCAATGCCTCAATTTTAACATTTTCATCCATCTTACAGATCCACTCATTCCTTTCTCTCCAGGCGCCTCCCCCCATTTATATCTGAACAGCCTTCATTCGCACTCACACTCACCCTCACACTATTTCCAAATCACACCCATGTCTCTAAGTCACCCTACGCAAATATTGTCCTTCTCTGCCATCCACACAAAGTATTTCTAACACCCATAACTGTCTGCTTATTCTCTTCACAGGAGAAGAGAGCACAGAATCTCAGAGAGAGGCAAAGAAGCAGTGACAGGCGCCTCGATAGCCATTCACAATGCGTGCCCACCTGGCCCATAGAGAAGGAAGTCTTGTTGCAGAAGCTGCAGATGGCAGTGACTTTTCATGAGAGCTTGGACCTCCTCAGGCACTGGTTTTCAGAAAACTGGCCCTCTGTACATCCTGTGTTGGGGTATTGCCTCCTTGGACTGGATCCGCGTGCATCCCCTTCTCCCTGTGGAGTGGCGTGTGGCAGAGGAGAAGGCAATCAGTGCTGGTGGTGTTGGGATTGGTGTTGATGGTGCTGCTCCTCTTGCTCCTTGCCAGTTATTGAAGATGAAGCTGCATAAGGTTCTCCCATGTTGTGGTGAAGGCTGATAGCCGGAGAGTGCAACTGAAGGTGAGTAAAGCTCAAGACGGATGAAGTGACTTCCAATAAATTGAGATTCACCTGCAAAGCGCTGAAAGCACCCTCTGAGAAGGAGTACTGTGAACATCGGCCTTTCACCTGGCCATGGCTGCTCTTCAGTTTCACTAATTAAAGGTTTTCCAGCCTGCCCACTGTGCAGTCGCCTCGATGACCCTAGTGATGTTCACAAATCTTGGAAAATTGGTTTGCTGCCTTTCAAATCCACAAACCTTGCTTAAAACAGAAATCAATTGCTTACTAGAATGATAAAATGCCTTAACGGATCGCTATTCAGGTCTTCCCTTTTCCTTCAAAACCACCAGGGATCAGGCAGGGGCGGACGGGATGATGATGGGATCCTGACCGAGCATCACTTTGAGGGGATTTAACTCCCTGCATATACACACAGCGTATCTTAATATAGAAAACACAAGATGCCTTCTCTTTCCATTAAGTGTATAACAAACCAATAAGGACACATTGTCTCATTCCCTGTCTCAAGGCTATCTTGTTTCCCAATGTATTGGCAAAGAGGTCAACAGCATCAATCATACCATCCTTTATCTCGGCAGAAAGCAAACAGTGTAGTCAGCTAGATTATACACTGTCACCTTAAATCTGAAAGCATCTGGAAATGAAAGAGGGAACCAATTCATTATTTCTAGCACCAGTGCAAATCCAGTGCAAGCTATATCTGTCAAAAGAAAACTAAAACCTTAGTCTACATGTATAAGAGTACAGAAATAGAGGATAACTTACATAATGACAATCATTCCAGTCAAGGTATCTATGGTTTCACTCCTACTTGGCAACTTTTAAACATTCTGTTAGTCATTATGGAGCGAATCGATCATTTTTTCCATCTCTGACTCAATGTCTGGTACATTAGTGTTTCATTAAAATAGTCATGTAACTAAAATAAGTAAAAGCTAATTACTGTTCTCCACAGCTGTGATTCAAACTACAACCCTCACTTATTGACTCATCTGACTACCCCAGTGACTGTGTGACAAAGGCTGCATGAGGTTTTCAATATGCATTATTCCTAAGAGCACATGCATCATCTCCTCATATCAATGGCAAAGTAGTTTTTACCATTGCAGGCCCATTAGTGCTGCAAATCAGCAACAGGGACCGCTTCTCTGAACATTTGCTCCCCTCCCTCATCTTTTCTCAGGTGCAGAGGTCAGGAAAGGGGTGCAGGGTGGAGACCTGTTCCACTGCAATTTTCTCATTGTTCAAAATATTGCCATCCCTTCCGTTCCTGGATACTCCCTCACACCGCTGTGCAAGAGTGCCTTCACCACATGAATTGCAGCAGTACAAATAGGTCACTTACCACTACCTTCTCAAGTGGCAACCAAAGATGGCAACAAACAATGGCCCTGCCAAGATCCCGGCAATCAAAAAAGGAAAACAGACCATTTGGAGTATGGCCTCTGCCTAGAACTGAGGGCAAGCACCCTCTTGCTGTTATCATTGGTAGTTGGAATTTACATCTGGTATGTGAGCAGCCTTGAGAGGACATCAGTGAATGTTTCAGGTGAATGAATATTTCCTTTGCAGGCCTATGGATTATTTCCCAAAATGGATGGGCTCGGAGAAAAGGTCAGAAGGCGCGTAAACTGCCATTCCAGTATGGAGCCAGGTGTTCAACCTGGGCACAGCACCTTATCTGTGAGGCTGCTAAGTCAGTTGATAAATAGCAGACTGAACTTTTCCGCTCAGCAAGGTTACATTACCTGTTCCACAAGCCAGAGGCCTATGTCATGTGACTGCCATCTCTCCACCATCTTTGAAAAAGAATGTGTATCCATCATCTGAATTCCAATGACTGTTAAATTAGTGTTGGGTGGGGTTACTGGGTTATGGGGATAGGGTGGAGGGGTTGACCTTGGGTAGGGTGCTCTTTCCAAGAGTCGGTGCAGACTTGATGGGCCAAAATTCTATTCTGCACTGTAAATTCTATGAAATGTCTCAACAATTAGGAATGAAAAAGAAGGTTGTGGGGCTTTTGTCTTAGCAGACGTTCCATCTCCACCTGGCCAGCCTGAGTTATTAATTGCAGATGGCCTTTATATAGCTCTCTTTGAAGGTGGGCTGTGAGGTGCACAAGGGGTCATTAGTGGATCCTCAGAGATAACGAGGTATGGGATTTCCTAAAACTGCCAAGCAGCTTCCTTGTTCTGGGGTCATAGATAGACACAGTTTCGGCCATTTTGAAGGGCTTTGTTCCGTTTTTGAAATTTTAGCAATAGCAATGAGCATATCTATATAAAATATATACACTGTGAGGTCTGAGCCCCTCACACAGATATAAATGATCTAGTTAAATGGGGCTGAATCTTCGCTGCATGTTCCTTGTGCTTCTACATTAACATTGTAATACCAAGGGGTATTAGTGCATTGCATTAAACTCCTACCATATAACTTCAAGACACGGGAGAGAGTCATGGACTAGAAATTGACCCCGAGACTTTCCGGCCGCACCACAACCAATTTTCTCATGACGGATGTGGCAATCCATTCAAATCTCCATTGACTTCGGTGGGACGTGATGATCCCACCCTGAGGAAAATAGTGGAAAACCATGAAGATCATTTTGCATTCATGCCTGGAAGAAGCACCGCCAATGCCAATTTTGTTTTGAGACACGTGATGGAGAAATACCGGGAAGGCCAATGCAATGTGAAGATTGTACTTATCAATCTAGAACGAGCGTGACCAGTTGACCAGGGAGAAAGTCTAGAAATGTACTAGAATTCGTGGTGTCCCTGAGAAGTGCACATGACTATTATAGGACATGTGCAAGGAGCGTCCAAGAAGAGTGGGAGAGTTTTGAAGCCAAAGTTGAATTACGCCAAGGATCAGCACTGAGCCCCCTACTTTTTCCTGATGGATATGGTTGTTCTACCTGTGCAAGTGAGATGGCAAGTGCCATGGTCAACAATGTTTGCTGGTGACATTGAGCTATGTGATGGGGTTGGTGAGAACATGGTTGAATATCTGGAGAATATCAGTAGACCAAAGACCCTGTGTGGACTGTCAGTTTGAACCTAGGGAAGAGGATCAGAGTGAAAGTGTAAAGATTACGGATCAAGACTTTGAGAAAATGAGTAGTTTCAAGAACCTGGGGTCAGTGGTGACAGAAGGTGGAATAGAGAAATGGGAATTAAGCGATGGATTAGCTCTGGTTGGAGAAATTGGAAGAAGTGCAGTG
The DNA here is from genome assembly GCF_047496885.1 of Scyliorhinus torazame. NCBI lineage: Eukaryota > Metazoa > Chordata > Chondrichthyes > Carcharhiniformes > Scyliorhinidae > Scyliorhinus > Scyliorhinus torazame. The sequence continues at coordinate 64,840,191 of NC_092723.1, read as the reverse complement.
GTTTGTTATGGGATAGAAAAGTATTGTGTCAAGAAAGAATCAATAAAACAGTTGTGAGACCGGCCTGGCTATGTAGTAGAAATAAGAGGATACTAATTAGATATGGATGCTGAGAATGCTATGTGGAGTATCAAGAAAGGACAAAATCAGGAATCATCAGAGGGTTATTGACGATTGAGGGCCGGTTTAGCTCAGTTGGCTGGACAGCTGGCTCGTGATGCAGAGCGAGGCCAACAGCTTGGGTTCAATCCCTTCATTCATCAAGGCCCTGCCTTCTCAACCTCGCCTGAGATGTGGTGATCCTCAGGTTAAATCACCACCAGTCAGCTCTCCCCCCCCGAAAAACTATTAATTGGAGGAAAGAATAAACATCACATATTCAATAGCTCAGGTTGAAATAGTGAATTATAATCATGCTCCTTGTTGGACCAGGTCTTCTGCGTCTGATCACAAGAGCAGAGACATTGAAGTGCTGAAGGCAGTACAGAGAAGATGTATAGTACTGATACTTGGGTGTCTAAGGTCTTTCATTGGGAGGAGAGGGGAGAAGAGAAATTGGAGAAGCTTGGGCTTTTCAAGCTCGAAAGGAATCTGACAAATGACCTTCAAGGTGCTCAAGATATTTGAGGGACTGGAAAAAGCAAATGTGGAAATTTATTTTAAGGGTGAATTTGGGATGTCCGGAAATTCTTTTCGCGAAAACTAGTCCAGGTGAATCTTGGAACAACTGGATACTGAAATGAGGCGGCTTTAGGATTTTTTTTTTTTTTTGGGGTGTGCAGATGAATGAATAGACTGAACAGCTTTCCTTGCCCGTTACTTTCTTGTGAAAGATGTCTCATCGTTAACAAGACTAGCACTTTTGTGTCTCTTGTCACAATTTTAGATTGGGCAGCACGGTAGCATAGTGGTTAGCACAGTTGCTTTGCAGCTCCAGGATCCCAGGTTCGATTCCCGGCTTGGGTCACTGTCTGTGCGGAGTCTGCACGTTCTCCCCATGTCTGCGTGGGTTTCCTCCCACAATCCAAAGATGTGCAGGTTAGGTGGATTGGCCATGATAAACTGCCCTTACTGTCCAAAAAAAGGTGAGGTGGGGTTACAGGGATAGGGTGAAGGCATGGACTTAAGTAGGGTGGTCTTTCCAAGAGCAGGTGCAGACTCAACGGGCCGAATGGCCTCCTTCTGCACTGTAAATTCTATGATTAGCTGAATTAATTTTAAATGTTGCTGCAGAATTTCCAGCGTCAGCTGTTGTAATGTCCTAATATTCGAATACAAGGGGCAGCACGGTAGCCTTGTGGATAGCACAATTGCTTCACAGCTCCAGGGTCCCAGGTTCAATTCCGGCTTGGGTCACTGTCTGTGCGAAGTCTGCACATCCTCCCCGTGTGTGCGTGGGGTTCCTCCGGGTGCTCCGGTTTCCTCCCACAGTCCAAAGATGTGCAGGTTAGGTGGATTGGCCATGATAAATTGCCCTTAATGTCCAAAATTGCCCTTAGTGTTGGGTGGGGTTACTGGGTTATGGGGATAGGGTGGCGGAGTTGACCTTGGGTAGGGTGCTCTTTCCAAGAGCCGGTGCAGACTCGATGGGCCGAATGGCCTCCTTCTGCACTGTAAATTCTATGATTAAAAGGGGAAAGCAGCCTATGGCCATCTGGAAGTTTGGCGACTTTACTTTACTTTACATTGAAGATTGTTACAGTATCGAAGAAAGTAGCTGAGAAGAGATTGAAATGGTATGGTCATCTGTTACAGAGGGAGAGAGGAAATGTGAGTGAGTGAGTGAGTGAGTGAAAATAGCAAGACACCAGGAAGAAAAAGAAGAGGAAGGTCTGAGACCAAATGGAAAGATGCGATGGTGAGAGACCTATATGCCTTGGGACTGGAAGAGATGGAGATAAGTGATCAATCAGCATTGCGGTGACCCCAAGAATGAGGGAAAGGAGGAGTAGGAGAAGAATGTTGCACCACATACTACAACATTATACTTCACTGCACATGATTACACACATGTTCTACAACCCCAGGTCACGACATCAAGGTTTGAGTGCATGATACCTTCTTAGCTCCTGCCTTAAATAAAATGTACTGATATCCAGACTACTGTAACCCAATACAGCACTATATATGACTTCTCAATATGAGCTCTTAGCACTTGAGGGTTTAAATCTCCAAACTGGAGACATTTTGTTACAAATGTCACTACAGACATGAATGTGACATGTTTGAAATAAACATTGATTTGGGTTGATGGATGCTGCCCTTTACGAACTATTAGGCTCCTTGACCAACTATTCAGCTTTAAATGGATTCTTCTATTTAATGGACCATGCTTACTGACTTCTCATTCAAGAATTCTCATTATTTGTTCTCAATACTGCACGAGGTACTTATCTATTGCCCTTTATGTAGGTCCTTTCTGAATCTCACATTTCTGTTTGAGATTGCTCATTAAAGATTGCCTTACTTCATTAAGTTGACTGTAAGTGAGTAATCTTTCATTTTCATTTTCGTTCAGTACTAATTTAGCACAACATTAAACACATTTGAGAAATAAATGTTAACTTGGCCTTTGAAGGAATTATAGACCATGATTGTGGCCCTACAAAGAAGTCTTTAATTGAATGAATCATTAGAATAGGTACTGTAACCTGAGCAACTTGGCAAATTGTGCCTTTCACTAACCAGTGAGTCTTATTGACTTTGCTCAGTCATATGGTTTGGTGTTTTACAACAGCTGTTGCTTTGTATTAGGAAATATTAAATGTACTAATTGTGCCACCATGCAACCATGTTTAGTATTGCCTGTCCCTTTAAACCCACAAACCTAGTCATAATTGATGTGTTGGGTGTTCTGGATCTGTGGAACACATACAGGCCACCAACACTTAAAATAGTGCAACACTATTTTATTAAGTTAGAAACTGTTGAACATACTTTCACTGTGGGTTAACATGATGTTAGATTAAACTAAAGACCTATGCCTGTCCGAACCAGTCTGTGCACTCAGCACATGGTGAAGATCTGTGCTGTAAGCTGTAAGCTCTGTCCTTGTAGGAGGCTGCATCCCGAATGAGCGGGAACTCTGATGCCCCCTGTCTTTATAGTGCGTGTGCTCTAACTGGTGATTGGCTGCGGTGTTGTGTGTGTTGATTGGTCTTGCTGTGTGTCCATCAGTGTGTGTGTATCTGCACCATGATATACTGGTGTATATCATGACAATAAGGGATTAGGGATGTTGACGTCAATGAGAGATTAATTGCTCTAGTTTAAGGTTCAAGATTAACATCAAGAGTGGCATAAATAAGTTCAGGAGAACCGGAAGAACATCTTGGAAAACAGATAGACAGAAAGATATTGGAAAATGTTACAATGGTAATGAAAAGTAAGAGAAAAATCTTCTCAACCGCCAGGTACCATGCACTTTGATGGCATTGGCAACATGAGCTTTGTTATAAAGTTATGTTTTTCTGATCCCCGTGTGCTACGTAAGCTTGCAGTCCGTGGAGATGGTAACATTCAAAAATAGGATGATCCAATGTGTGTTACATTCACTCCTGTTGAGGAACAAAGGTAGGACATACTTGGAGTGTTGTGATAGGTCACCAGATCAGTTCAAGGGTCAATGAACAGCAGCTCTTGAAGAGTCAGTTTTTAGTCAGCCAGTCACTGAGTTTTGATCAGAAGAGAAAAGTCCCAAATAGGAATAGAGATAGGAAGATGTCCAATTTAAGATTTAAAAATACACAAAATGGCTGCAGTTAGCTTACCACAAGTGGAGTGGGCTCAGGGGAAGCATTGGCAATTGAGGTGAACTCAGGAGAAGCCCTGAGTATCTTATGAAGCAGAAGACATTTGGTGGTTCCGTGCTGTGTTGGGGCAAAGGCATCCAACTATTAGCCTTAATGGCCACTCGGTAGTAAAAAAAAAGCGATCTAAACGAGACCTGCCTTCCAATGCCTATTTATATATATCATATCTTTATGCCGAAAAATTGAACGTAAGCAAGTGTTGGGTTTGTACCCACATCCCCGTCCATTCGAGGGAAGGAAAACCTCTCCAATCCCTCCCCTTTCATATCGCAGAGACGGTTGAATGGATTTTACGACAAATTCAAACAGGGAGCAGGGGAGATAGGGGGGATATGGAAATATGGAGATCTGCTGGCTATGACATGACTAAATTTTCAGCTTCGTATCAATCTACCTATAATCATGCCTTGACTCCACCCTCCCTCATGTCCACTCGTATAATGTTCAAGGTTCCATGTGTTTTAATAAATCGGGGAAAGGAAAGTTAATGGGGCAAAGGAGGTGCAACCTTACAGTTGACTGGCAAGGACAGGCATATCCAACAAGGGCATGTTTAACTGTGATTGGTCCAGGGTATGGAATATAACCTCTAACATTTCATGGGGGCAGACATCCCCAATCCCCTGGATGACATCAGCTGATGATTTTACGGCCTATAATGGAACCTATTTCATATGCGGCACTAAAGCATATCCATGGCTCCCCATTGATTGGACAGGTTCCTGCTTTTTGGGATATGTTGTAGCTCAAATGTGTCACCTACCCACCCTTAAGCACTCCCCCTCGCGAGCAAAAAGGACTATTTCTAAAATGGAACAGTTCTTTGTGATGGCCTTTCCCTTGTACGGAACGGGCAAGGCATCCGACGAATTGATCCACATGGCCACAACATTGGAACAACTGGTGAACGTAACGGCAGCAGAAGCCAGGGAAACTGGACAGGCACAGGCTGAGGTCTCAGCTGAGCTAGTAGCTGTCTGGACCGTGGCATTACAAAATCGACTGGCTTTGGATTATCTGTTAGCCTCGCAGGGAGGAACGTACGCTATCATAGGTCAGGAGTGCTGTACTTATAGACCAGATGGCTCTGAAAATATCACTAACCTGGCCGACTATATTAAGAGACAGGCTGCTCAAATTCTAGAGATTGGCAGTGAATTTCATGACTATAACCCGCCGGGTTGGCTAGGATGGTTGGGTCACGGGTTATTTGATTGGATCTTTAAGGCCTTCATTCTAGTACGCCTAATTCTACTCAGGATAGGATTGCTTGGTTGCTTGTGTAAATGCATTTTCAAACGAGTCATGGATATACCTATTTAACTAGTTGTCATGATATGACAAAAGGAGGGAATGTGATATGGTACGAATTAAGTAATGGCATGATGGGAAAACTGGTCAATGGGAAGACTGGTCAAAAGGTTTGATACAATATAAGAAAGGCTGAAACTACTCATTCCAGCTCACCAGGCCCAGGTAAAGAATGCTGCCCTAACCATTTTCAGACTAGTATGGCTGTAGGCCAACTCTGCATAACTTGAAGTCTGAAAAGATCAGCGAAGGTCGAGCCATTCCAAAATACCGGACCCCGGCAACTCCTGATAAAACTAACTCGTCATAACCCAGGGCCGTAGGAATTTAAAACAAGATAAGTTCAGGAAGAAACAAGTCTATTCCGACCTTTCAATGTTCCCTCCAAGGACTAAATAATGGTATGAGTGATATGACCAAACATGGTCTGGTCTTTGCTTCTGTTTGTATTTCCGATCAAACTCCTGACCATACTGTTGTCACATAATCTTGATAAAGATAATGTATAAATATTGAGCTAATTCTCCGCGAAAGCGCGGAACTTGTGAAAGAACTTGTTGACTGCTCTCTGACTTCACGTTTCAGCCATTACTGCATGCAGTTGTTTTTGAAAATAAAGCTTGTTATTCTGTCTGAACGAGTGTGTTGTATCTTTCTACTACAGAAGCGGGAAAATATTGACTTTGACAAGATTGAAAATCTGTGTATAGGGGCATCAGTTCAACTTGAACAGACATTTGGATAAAACTCCAAGACAAGATATTTACATGTGGAGATTGGAAACCGTTGCAAGAGAGAGACAACATTTCAGTGAGATTTGTTGATGCAATGTTACTGACATCTGAGTGGGTTATTCAGAAATCTATAAAATCTGTTGTGGTCGCATTTGGTATTTATTGTGTAGTGTGGTTTCTTCGACCACAGTTGGCTTGTTAATTCACATGTACGTCATACTTTCCCTGAATATTAGAGCATAAGATGGATATTGCACTTTGTTTTATCTTTCTAAACTTGAATAATAAAATTTATTTTTGTTTGTTCAAAGCCCGTGGATTCTTGAGGTTTTCCTCACTTAGTAAGTTTCTTGAATCTCAAACTTTATATACTTAAAAAAACGTGAGTGGTCCCGTGTCAAATCTTACCAACAACTTGGGGTCGGGCCAGGGATCATAATAACTTGCACTGGATTAGTCCATAGTTATGCTTGGCAGTGGTTTTCAGTTACCTTCTGCAGTGTGACTAATCAGAAAACCCTCCCTCTCTTACTGCCTGCTACCTGGCATCTTGGAAGGGTTTGCAGGCTGATAATTGGCCACATTATGAATGCGCCTTCCATGGCCATCAAGTCCTGAAATGGGACTTGAACCCCAGGATAGGGACTCTGCCACTGCCCAACATGACCCCCTATGGAGAGAAATGAATTGCACTGAAACCAAACAAGCAAGGGAATTACAGGAATCTGTGGATGAACTCGATAGGAAACTGGAGGTTTACTTGTGTAAGAAAGGCCTCCAGCTCAAAGACAATTTCGGGTATTACCTAACAAGCATATCTTTTGGGATTTACGGGAGGAAACTGGAGCATCTGGAGGAAACCCACGCAAACACAGGGAGAACGTGCAGACTCCGCACAGACAGTGAGCCAAGCCGGGAATCGAACCTGGGTCCCTAGCGCTGTGAGGCAACAGTCCTAACCAAACATATATACAAGTGAGAACATGGAAAAATAAAATTCGCGTCCATTCTAGGAATGGACGTAGTGCAAATTTCCCTCAGAAGGAACAGGACAAACCTGAAAAGAGCAGACAAGCTGTTAATAAAAAGAAACACAGCTCGAAGGAGCAGAAAAAGTGAATCAAATGGTGATAGCCATTGATTTACAAATGTGAGGTAATGCATTTTTGAAGGTCTAATGCAGGTAGGGAATATACAGTGAATGGTAGAATCCTCAAGAGTATTGAAAGTCAGAGAGATCTAGGTGTACAGGTCCACAGGTCACTGAAAGGGGCAACACAGGTGGAGAAGGTAGTCAAGGAGGCATACGGCATGCTTGCCTTCATTGGCCGGGGCATTGAGTATAAGAATTGGCAAGTCATGTTGCAGCTGTATAGAACCTTAGTTAGGCCACACTTGGAGTATAGTGTTCAATTTTGGTCGCCACACTACCAGAAGGATGTGGAGGCTTTAGAGAGGGTGCAGAAGAGATTTACCAGAATGTTGCCTGGTATGGAGGGCATTAGCTATGAGGAGCGGTTGAATAAACTCGGTTTGTTCTCACTGGAACGAAGGAGGTTGAGGGGCGGCCTGATAGAGGTCTACAAAATTATGAGGGGCATAGACAGAGTGGATAGTCAGAGGCTTTTCCCCAGGGTAGAGGGGTCAATTACTAGGGGGCATAGGTTTAAAGTGCTAGGGGCAAGGTTTAGAGTAGATGTACGAGGCAAGTTTTTTACACAGAGGGTAGTGGGTACCTGGAACTCGCTACCGGAGGAGGTGGTGGAAGCAGGGACGATAGTGACATTTAAGGGGCATCTTGACAAATACATGAATAGGATGGGAATAGAGGGATACGGACCCAGGAAGTGTAGAAGATTGTAGTTTAGTCGGGCAGCATTGTCGGCACGGGCTTGGCGGGCCGAAGGGCCTGTTCCTGTGCTGTACTTTTCTTTGTTCTTTGTTCTTTGTACCAGGAACACAGAGTACTGCTGATATTCCGCCTAACATGACAGACCAAGATGTAGAATAACAATAAAGAACTGACAAGCCTCAATTCACAAAATCATGCACTTGAGATGGGGGAGAAGGGATAGCAAGTAAAAATTGCACTGTAATACTCTATTAGAAAGGAGGAAAGTTTTCTTTAGATATGTGTTATGTGATATGTGCATGCATGCCGTTGTAATGCAAAGGTGCTCGGCAGGGTTAATATGGGACTGGAGGATAGCACCACCCGTGGTATTATGTATAGAGTCGCATGGTTGGAGGCTCTGGGCAGGACTTTCCATAATTTTTTCAGAGTGTCAGGTTCTGACTGAAAACTGACGTGTATCTCTCCAGATGCACAGTTGAGTTTTCAGACCAGCTCTTCAGCCACTCTGACGGAAATAAATCTGGAGGCCTGATAGAGCCAACAAGGCCAGCTCCACAGAGATCGGGGCGTCAGCATTAAAGGGTGCCCTGATCAGCACTGAAGTTAAACTCCTCTAACGGGCACGGAGGATGCACACACAATCATCGGGGCAACCCCCGTTCCCCCACCCCAACCATACAAGTTTCAGGGGTTCTCTTTCCCCTATGGTAGTATCAGGAACATTCTCCCCCACACAGGCAGGTCCTCCCCGCCTTCATTGGACGGTTCCCTCCTTTCATTGACAAGTTGTCCCCACCCTCTTCACTGGCAAATCCTCCCCCTTCACTGTCAATTGAGCGCCCCCCCCCCCCCCCACCCTTCTCTTCAAACCTCTCCCTCATCCCTTCTCAGTTCTGCCTGAAGTGTGATGGATTCAGAACTTCTACACAGACCACTCGATCTCCCAAAATATTGGATCTGTTTTAAAGTTCAAAACACCAGTGTGAGGATCTGATATCCTGCAGGTTTACAAAGCAAATAATGTGTTATATCTGCACACGGTTTCCTATAACAGTAAAACATGCACATTTATCCTCACCATCCAGTAATAGGTGCCGAGCTTTAACACTGAGTACTCGCGCGGGTTCAATTCACGTACCGGCCTCCCCGAACAGGCGCCGTAATGTGGCAACTGGGGGCTTTTCACAGTAACTTCATTGAAGCCTACTTGTGACAATAAGCGATTATTATTATTATTATTATTACCATGGCTGGATGGGATTTGGTTACGAAGAGCAAGTTCTTGCCGGTTCTAGTGGCAATCGATTACATATAAAATCTGGAATGCCATGTGCTCCAAGCTGCAAAATGTGATCTTGTATGTTAAACCCGGAAGAAAAATAGAAATAAACTGAACTCTTGTAGTTGTCGGATACTGGTATGTGGCAGGAGGATGCATTCTGGTATTATTAGTCTGATACTTAATTCAGTTGACCTATCTCTCTGGGATCACCCTCAACTCCAGACCCAGGCCTCTCAGGAAGAACCAGGCCTCCCAATGAAAAAGAATCAGGAGATATTTCAACCATTCAAAAGGCGGTGCAAGTATTTTGAATGGTTCCCTTTTTTTGTTCCTGTTTTGTCCGCTGCTATTGTTTTGTACATTTTTTCCTGCTTCCTGCTGATTAACCTGCACATTCCACAGATAATTACTTGTGGTTCGTTGGTCTTTTAAGAAAATGCTACTTGCATCATTTCCGGGTGTTCATGTGTGACACTCTGAAGCACGACTATTTGCGACGATGATGGATGTTCACTAGAGGCAAAAAGTTTATACGGGTGATTGAGAAGACAGGGTATTGCAGGCCCTTTTCACCTCTGTGATGGGTTGGCCTGCTGCTTTAAATCATTATTCCCAGCAATCTTAGGCGGTCAGGCAATCGATAAGTCACTGCGACCTAAACAAGCTGTTTGTCTTAACGGAAATCATTGAGACAGGGTGGAGATGAGGAAGCAATTATTCTCCAGATCCGATTAATGCCATTTTTTTCCACCACCTTCCAGCCAAATAGTGGACCAACAGCAATTGTGATTTGTGTCAGTTATCAATGTCCCTCTCTTTAAAATTGAGAAGCCAGGGTGAAAGGTCAAATGTGTGCTGCTTGGCGTCACTTCGGCTCAGTGGGGATGGAAGGAAACACAAGGAGAGGCATTGAGTTCCTGGGAAATAATGGGTTGGTATCTGTGATGAGTCCTATAATGTATCATAACAAAACTGAAGAGATAGAGTACAGTCTCACCCCAATGCATTGGATGTAAAGCACTAGGATATGTGCTGAGCTTATCAAAGGCACGCGCAATTGCACCGCCTAGGTCTACAAAAGCAAGAACAGCCCCGTGCCCAATCTACATCAGAAAGAGTGGTCTCTGTAAGGCGATTATTTCTCTGCAAGTGTGTCCTGGATAAGAATGGGGAGAGTTTCCACTTTCGTCACATTCAATTGCCTCCTCTGGAATCATAGAATCATAGAATTTACAGTACAGAAGGAGGCCAATCGGCCCAACGAGTCTGTGCCGGCCCTTGGAAAGAGCTTAAGCCCACACCTCCATCCTATCCCCGTAACCCAGTAACCACACCTAACCTTCTTGGACATTAAGGGGCAATTTAGCATGGCCAATTCACCTAACCCACACATCATTGGACGATGGTGTTATGGGTCAGGGTTTAGAGAACCCCAAAGTGTATCATGGAGTTCACCTGACCCACAACTTTTAATAGATTGTGGTATGGGGAGCACACGGCTCACTCTACAGGTGTGGTACAGCAAAAAATGGACCAGTGGTTTTTAAAAACAAAACAATGTTTATTCTACGAACTCAAGTTAACCTTCTTAAAACAAACAGTAAATCAATTACACCCCCCAAAGAATACAGCACTAAATAACCTGTATTGCTGTCCTTTTTAACATCCAAAAGACTTAACAAACCTTCAAACATGAGCACGTTAGATTTATATTCAATACTGAGACATTTTTACAATTCTGAGTTCACCCAAATGATCCATAGATAGTCTTTTGATGGCAGAGATCAACAGCAGTGCAGCTCACTTTTAACTTCAGATTCAGCTCCCTGAAGAACACAGACACACCCAAGCTCTTTCTCAAACTGAAACTAAAAAGCAGAAGTGGAGCTCAGCTCCACCCACACTCTGACATCACTGCAATAACATGAGCAGCTCTATTTTTTAAAGGTACATTTCTTAAACACCCATTTCTTAAAGGGTACTCTCACATGACAGTGGGAGGAAACCGGAGCACCCGGAGGAAACCCACGCAGACACGGGGAGAACGTGCAGACTCTGCACAGACAGTGACCTAAGCCGGGAATTGAACCTGGGACCCTGGAGCTGTGAAGCAACAGTGCTAATCACTGTATTACCATACTGTGCAATTGTGAATTTTGGATGAAGAGGTTAAGATCCAAATGAAGAACGATACTTGGGCAAAGTTCTGACCAAATGGGTAATCCCGATGGAAGCATAATCCAAGAACATGTTACTCCAAACCACTGGGACTCATCCCAAGTTCCATTCGCCCTTCCCAGCTCTGCCCACTAACCTACATTGACTCCAGACCAGCAATTCTCAGCCCTGTTTTTTTAATTCCCCAACATGCTGACGACACTGGATCTTCAAGGAAAAGAGATTCAACAGTGCTTTTCAAAAGGGAATTGAATAAACACTTGGAAAGAAAAATCAAATTGCAGGACAATGGACAAAGGACAAGGAGGTGGGACGGATCAGATAACTCTTCCAATAAGCTGTACCTTGAGTTGAATGGCCTCCTTCTGTGCCCCATCAGTCCATGATTCACTGTGCTTCACGAATGATACCTTTCAGAATTCCATTCCTAGCCGAGCCATCCAAACATCTACTGCAAGCATCTTAACTTGCAGCAAGTCCTGTTAACCCATTGTTCCTGTGCTCGGTGACCTTCATTGGTCCCCAGTCCAGCGACACCTCCATTTTAAAATCCTCATCTTTGCATCCCAATCCCCATCCCCCACCCCAGGTCTCGCCCCTCCCCCCAGCCCTACAACCCTCCTTTGATGTGGTCCTGGCCACATCAAACATCCCATTTTTCATCACTGCACCATTGGTGGCCACGTCTTCAGCTGCTTCCTCAGTCCTAAGCTCTGGAATTCCCTTCCCACCACTCTCTGCCTCTTGACTTGTCTTATTTCCTTCCAACGGTAGATTCTTAAAATCTACCTCATTCGCCAATATTTAGTTCACTTGTCCGTTTTTTAATAAGATCTTTCTTGAGCGTGTCACTGGTCAGGCCAACATTAGTTGCCCATCCCTAATTACCCTTGAGCTGAGTGGCTCAATTCAGGGAGCAGTTAGGAGTCAACCACTGTGGGTCTGGAGTCAAAGTAGGCCAGACTTGGTAAGGATGGCAGATTTCCTGCCCTAAAGGGGCATTAATGAACCGGATGAGTTTTAATAACGATCGATAACAGTTAACAGACTAGCCTTCAATTCCAATTTTTTGAATTTAAATTCCAGCAGCTGCCCTGGTGGGATTGGAACCCAGGTGGTGAGGCATTAGCCTGGGTCTCTGGATTACGAGCCCGCTTGACATTCCCAATCCACCGCCACGTCCACCATCTCTCCTAGTATTTCCCTACTCGGTCTCAATTGTTTTGATAACACTCCAACAAAGTGCTTTGGCGCACAATATAATTATAGCTGTTGCTGTAGCGAGCCTCTTTCACACTGAAATATTTAATTCTAGCATCACTCATTGCGCAGGGCAATCAATATTCTCTATCCACAGTACACAAATGTCCCCTTTTTAATCTGACAAACATGCAGAAGACTGTGTTGTTCGATAACGGTGTTTTAATATAGATTCTCTTGTAGAATGAGTGGTTAAGTGCGCTGATGTACAAATACTATGGTTTGGGTATTTAATCCTCACAAGCTCTCAATCCAAACACCATTAGAGCTCATGATATTTCTCAACAACAAATTCATCGCGGATTTATCAGAATTGGGCTCAATGTTGGGTCTCCATTTCAGATGTCAAACTGCCATCTAGTGGTCCCAAGAGTGGACTGCACATTCAAATGCCCTGTCCAAAACAGCTGTTTAAATGGATGCCTGTAATTGGAAGCTCTGGCCGGAATTCTCCAGCCGTTGGGATTTTCTGTTCCCACCGGCAGCGCAGCCCTGCCTAAGGGTTTCCTGGTGGGCGGGGGGTGGCTCCAATGGAAAATTCCATTGACAAGCGGCGGGAAGAGAGAATCCCGCCGCCAGTGAATGGCGTGCCCCCGAGAAACACACGGCTGGAGGACCTGAGAATCTCGCCTTGTCTCTACAAATGGCAACCCCCTCTAATATTTATCAGCATTGATGTTATAATTATTGTTATATGGTATGGAGCATGTCTGGTCCCACTTACCACGGAAAAAACCTGACAAAGGAAACTGCAAATGCTGAAAATCCTGAAATGAAAAATAAAAATGTTGGGAATACAGAGCGCACGATTTTGAGTCGAGAAGCTTTATCAGAACCAAAACTGTGTTTTTCAATTTGTAGCTGTGAGTCAGTGGACGGGACTCTCACTTTGTGGTTTGAAAATTTTGGGTTCAGTTCCCACCCAGTGCCTTAAGCACAAAGTCCAGGCTGACACTCCAGTACTGAGGGAGTGTTGCATTGTCATAGGCGCTGACCTTTGATAAGGTACAAAACCAAGGTCATGTCTGCCCTCTCAGAGGGTGAAAGGTTTCAGTTCAGGTCATTATCACATCGCTGTGTGTGGGAACTTGCTGTGCATCAATTGGCTGCCACATTTCCTACGGTACAGCAGTGACTCAAGAAGTGACTGTGAAGTGCTTGAACGCCCGGAGTTGCGAAAGATGCTATATAGAACATACAGTGCAGAAGGAGGCCATTCGGCCTATCGAGTCTGCACCGACCCACTTGAGCCCTCACTTCCACCATGTCCCCATAACCCAATAACCCCTCCTAAACTTTTTGGACACAAAGGGCAATTTAGCATGGTCAATCCACCTAACCTGCACGTCTTTGGACTGTGGGACGAAACCGGAGCACCCGGAGGAAACCCACGGAAACCCTATATAAATGTAATTTTGTGTTCCTTTCGCCGACCTCAAGTATTGACTCAGCCTGTGCAACCATGAGGGAACTGCTCTCAATTTTTATTTACCCTAAAGAGTCTCGCAAAACTAAGCAGTCATTAATCCAAATTATACTTCAATTCTTGGCTTGTACTCCTAAATTTTTTGATACATGGAGACTGTATGGTTGTTAATGTGAGATACTGTAGTTGCCACAGTGTATTGATGGGATAAATGTCCCTCTTCGCTGTTGGGTGCAAGGTTCCTGCAGGAAATTAGTTTCAACTGAGCTGTCTGTGGTGTGATTTGCCTTTACATTTGACGAATCCATTGGGCGGGATTCTCCCCTACCCGGTGGGGCGGGGGGTTCCGGCGTAATGGAGTGGCGGGAACCACTCCGGCGTCGGGCTGCCCCAAAGCCTTCACCTTGAGGGGCTAGGCCCGCGCCAGAGCGGTTTCCGCTCCATCGGCTGGTGGGAAAGGCCTTTGGCGCCACGCCAGCCGGGGCCGAAAGGTCTTTGCCGGGCGACGCGGATCGGCGCATGCATGGGACCGTCAGTGGCTGCTGACGTCATCTGCCGCACGTGCGCAGGGGAGGGGGTCTCTTCCGCCTCTGCCATAGTGAAGACCATGGCGAAGACGGAAGAAAAAGAGTGCCCCCACGGTACAGGCCCGCCCGCGGATCGGTGGGCCCCGATCGTGGGCCAGGCCACCGTGGGGGCACCCCCTGGGTCCAGATCGCCCCGCTCCCAGGACCCCGGAGCCTGCCCGCGCCACCTTGTCCCGCCGTTCAAAAGGTGGTTTAATCCACGCTGGCGGGACAGGCATTCCAGCGGCGGGACTTCGACCCATCGCGGGCTGGAGAATCAGCGGGGGTGGGCCCGCCGACCGACGCGGTGCGATTCCCGCCCCCGCCGACCGGCACGGCGCGATTCCCGCCCCCGCCGAATCTCTGGTAGCGGAGACTTCGGGACACAGCGGGGGCGGGATTCACGCCAGCTCCCCAGGCGATTCTCCGACCCGGCGTGGGGTCGGAGAATCCCGCAACTGTGTAAATTGCTGAACAAATTGCACGGGAAGTGGAAGTGTTCACCCTGCCAGAGGAGAGGCTGTTCTCCTCTGTGTGAAGAGCAGGAGGATCTTTACCTTTGGTTCTACCAGAGCCTGAGAGAGAGATTTCAGTGCTGACGCTGGCAACAGAATCTCCTCCTGGCTTCTCCCAGTTGGACATATGATCAATGAGAGACTGGTAGAGACCCTCTGCCCTCTGCCCTACTCAGCCTGTCGCCCACACTTGCCACCCAAACTAAACCTGGCAATCCTCTGGAAGAGGCCAAAATCCCAGATCAAAACCCAGGCTAATTGGGAGCAAATCATTACAAGGCAGCTTGGATGTCTAGCTAGTCACCAAGTTGATGCAGATCATCAAGGGGCGACTCAAAGGAATTCCTCAGCGAAGTAATCAAAAGTGGAGAGAAGCGGGCGGCACGGTGGCACAGTGGTTAACACTGCTGCCTCACAACAGCAGGGACCCGGATTCAATTCTGGCCTTGGGCCACTATCTGCGTGGAATTTGAACGCTCTTCCTGTGTCTGTGTGGGTTTCTTCCGGGTGCTCGGGTTTTCTCCCACAGTCCAAAGATGTGCAGGTTAGGTGGATTGGCCATGCTAAATTGCTCTTTGTGTCCAAAGATGTGTAGGCTAGTTTACAGGGTTATCGGGATAGAGCAGGGGAGTGGGCCTAGGTAGGGTGCTTTTTCAGAGGGTTGGTGCAGACTTGATGGGATGAATGGCCTCGTTCTTCACTGTAGGGATTCTATGATTCTTCAAGTGTTCCACCAGTCAGCACTAATCTTGACTGTGAACAAAACTACCAACCCCTCAAATCAGAAATGCTTTCCCTCAAAAAAGCCATTGGTGTGACAGTTAGATTATTGACCTGGTTAGGAAATTGATTGGCATGGGTAGAGTAGAGATATTGGGCAGGAACACTGATTGGCAGGATGTGACTTGTGCAGTCCACATGGTTACATTTGCCACCCTCCAATCTGCCGGGACTGTTCCAGGATCTACAGAATTTTGGAAGATGACAACCAACGTATCCACCATTTCCATGGCCACCTTCTTTACTACCCTGGGATGGTGATTATTAGGCCCTGGGGATTTACTGGCTTTCAATTCCATTAATTTTTCCAGCAGTATTTTATTACAAATAATAATTTCCTTCAATTCCTCCTTCTCACGAGACCCTTGGTTCCCTAGCATGTCTGGAAAATAATTTGTGTGTTCCTCCGTGAAGACAGAACTAAAGAAGTTGTTTAATTGCTCTACCATTTGCTTGTTCTCGATTATAAATTCTCCCATTTCGGACTGGAAATAATCTACATTTGCCTTTGCCACTCTTTTTTCTTTTTACATACTTAAAAAAGCTTTTGCAGTCCACATTTATGTTCCTTGCGAGTTTACTCTCATACTCTATTTTTCTGCTCGTGATCAATCTCTTTATCCTCCTCTGCTGAATTCTAAACTGTTCCCAAACCTTGGGCTGGCTCCTTTATTGAGCAAATTTATATGACCGTTTCCGGTGGCAGCCATGAGCTGGGTGGTCACATGTCAGGTGGCTCTCATCTGGAAACTTCTTTTTGGACCTTTCATACAATCATAGAATTTACAGTGCAGCAGGAGGCCTTTCGGCCCTTGGAAAGAGCACCCCACTTAAGCCCACACCTCCACTCTATCCCCATAACCCAACCTAACCTTTTTGGACACAAAGGGCAATTTTTTAGCATAGCCAATCCACCTAACCTGCACATCTTTGGACTGTGGGAGGAAACCGGAGCACCCGGAGGAAACCTACGCAGACACGGGGAGAACATGCGTACTCCGCACAGACAGTGACCTGTAGCCATCTGGGATAGCCACTTCCCGATTACAAAATGGACACTTTGCAAAGATTGCAGGGAAAATGGACAGTGCTGAGAAAACAAGCAGGTTCAGAGCTTGAATGTATATTAGAGCCGCAGCTCCCAGACAAGACCAAAACTGTAGGCCCATTAGCATACTAATGGCCCATCTCCGGGAACAAAAGAGTAATATTTGAGTAACCGATACTAAGGCAGACACCCCGGCGCCTGAGGAGACCGAAACAAAGCAGGCCAACGGCCACCTTGAACATGCCCAGCCATCAGGGCACCCACCCCTTTATTGGATGAAATCAATAGGAATGATCAAGAAGCGGCCCAATTAATTGGGACCAAGTTTAAGGCCCGCCCAAAAGCGCGCGAAGCCCCTTCGGGTATAAGAAGGAGCCCCCAAGAGAGAATCGCTCTCTTGGACTTGGCTCTCACAACGGAGAGACCCGTCCACCAGCTGCCCCAGAAGCAAGTAAGTCCAAGGTCAACGCTCGCTACCAGACGGACGACTTGAGCTGTTCCCCTTCACCACTTCGACCCCAGCAACCTCAGATCCGAACAACGGCCATTGTTCCTCTGACTGAGTGGGCGCCCGAAGCTAAGTATATAGCTTTAGCAGTAGTGACAGTTTAGTCTGTAGTATTTTGTGCATGAGTAGATATTGCTGTGTGTGTAAATAAATGGTATTGACTTTGAACTAACTAACTGGTTTATTGGCTCTTTGATCAGTATTCGGGTTTGAACCTTGTGGCGGTATCGAAAGATACCTGGCAACTCTAGACCAAACATAATTAGGATTGAGGAAGGCGATCATATTGACCGCCATATTCAGAGCCAAATAAAGAGAGCAACAGACCTAAGCCAGGAATCAAACCTGTGACCCTGGAGCTGTGAAGTGACAGTGCTAGCCACTGTGCTATCGTGCCGCCCAAAGGCACGGTAACCTTCCTACCACTGACACTGACCCCCCCCCTGACCCAAGGAACGGGTGCCAAACTAGCAAAAAAGCCAGACCAACTGACACCCCATCAATAACCCACCAGATTTGTGATGCCATCGATTCATCGGGAAAACTGCATGGGGAGTAAGAGCAGAGAAAGAAAAACGCTAACCTTGGAGCCGGGAGACATGCGTGGTGAGGCGAACTTGATCATGGTGTACCCAGCAGAGTTGCCAACGCCAAACTAGTCACCAACGGAGAAGCAGATCAAATGAACTCCAAAAGCACAGGGAGGCATGTAAAAGGAGGACCTCTTGAGGACCTCATGTCAGCATTAAGGTCAGCAATGGGCACTACGCTGACCCCCATAAGGGGTACAATAGTGGAGAAACAGTTGGAGACCCAAGGAGCAATAGTCCAGGACCAGGAAAAAGCAGCCACTGAGCAGGACAAGTGAATCGCCTCGCTCGAGCCAGAGGTAACAAGGTTGACCGCTACCCAAAAGACGCTGAAGGGAAAATTGGACGACCAGGAGAACAGGTTCAGGTGTCAAAATCTCTGGATCATCGGACTGCCAGAGGGTGCATAACATAGGAGCTCAACAGAGCTCGTTTCGAAGATGCTCGGAAACCTGGTTCAACAAAGCCCCAGATGTAGACCAGGCCCACAGGTCGTTCCGCCAAAGACCAAAATCAGGGGAACCACTGCGGGCAATCATCACATAAGAAACAGGTCCTGAACTGGCCAAGGAACCTAAATGGGAAGGACGCACCATCCAGATCCAGCAGGATATTGGGGCTGGCCTGGCCAAACACGGGCGGAATTCAATGGGGCCAAAGCTGTACCCTTTAGAAACAAGGTGTGTTTCGGCATGCTTTAGCGGCGAGACTTTGGATCACACCTAAGGACAGGGACCACTTCTTCAATACGCCAGAAGAAGCAAACTATTTTGTGCGGAAGAACGGACAAAGAGATAATGGGGAAGGCACAAAGCTATGGACCTCTGAAGGTGGTTGGTGGGGGGGGGGGGGGGGGGGGGGGGGGGGGGAGGAGGACTGGCGACCCCCTCCCCCCCTGCACACACACCCCTCGTGGGCACCAGGGCCGCCCACCACACACACCCCCCTCCACAGGTCAGGGGCTAAATCAGCAACGGCAAAAGAATTGGCCACCTTCATGGAACAGATCGGGGGGGGTGGACCCATGGAGGTTCAACCATCCGAGAGAGAAGGAGTTCTCCTTCTTCTCCCACATACATAAAGCCGACACTCGGATAGACACCTTAGTGCTGGTAGGGGCAGAATACTCCACAATAGTAATCTCGGACCACGCACCACCACATGGATGTGAGGTCGGAGACTGGCCGGGCCCAACACCTCCCATGATGTCTGGACAGAGCCTTCTTCACCGAAAAAGCTTTTTGCGAAAGGATGACACTAGCCATCAATAGATACAAAAGCTGTAACGGGGAGGTCTCTCCCTCCACGGGCGTCATTCTCCGACGACCCGCCGGGACGGAGAATCGCCGGGGGCTGGCGTGAATCCCGCCCCCGCCGGTTGCCGAAGTCTCCGGCACCGGAGATTCGGCGGGGGCGGGAATCGCGCCGCGCCAGTTGGCGGGCCCCCCCCCCGCTCGATTCTCCGGCACGGATGGGCCGAAGTCCCGCCGATAAATTGCCTGTCCCGCCGGCGTGGATTAAACCACCTTTTGAACGGCGGGACAAGGCGCCGTGGGCGGTCTCCGGGGTCCTGGGGGGGGGCGCCGGGCGATCTGGCCCCGGGGGGTGCCCCCACGGTGGCCTGGCCCGCGATCGGGGCCCACCGTATCCGCGGGCGGGCCTGTGCCGTGGGTGCACTCTTTCCCTTCTGCCTCCGCCACGGTCTCCACCATGGCGGAGGCGGAAGAGACTCCCTCCACTGCGCATGCGCGGGAAACTGTCGGCTGCCGCTGCCGCTCCCGCGCAAGCGCCGCCCGGGGATGTCATTTCCGCGCCAGCTGGCGGAGCAACAAAGGCCGTTTCCGCCAGCTGGCGGGGCGGAAATTCCTCCGGCGCCGGCCTAGCCCCTCATCGCATCTTTGGGGCGGCGCGATGCCCGTCTGATTGGCGCCGTTTTGGGCGGCAGTCGGCGGACATCGCGCCGTTTCGGGAGAATTTCGCCCCACATTCTGGGAGGCACTGATCAGGGGAGAAAGTATAGCGTAGAGGGCTCATAAAGACAGAGGGGAGAAGGTGGCCAAGCAGTGGTTGGTCGGCCCCATACTGGTGGTGGATGGGCAGGATTCCATGGAGCTGCTAGTAGAGATGAAAAAATTACAAATGGAATTCAACCTGCTCTCCACTGGGAAAGCAGTGAGCAAGGTCTGCCAGTCATGGGGAACCTTTTACAAATATGGGGACAAGGTCAATCACCTACTGGCACACCAGCTGAGGAAGCAGGCGGTCTCACAAGAGATAGCACAGATTAGAGATGAGAAGGGACTGATGCTCATGGTCCCAGAGGAGATCAACACAGCCTATGTGGCCTTCCACCAGGGACTATACACCCCGAGTCCCTGGAGGGAGACTCAGAGATCAAGCAGTTCCTGGATGGGCTGGACTTCTCGGCTGTGGGGGAGGCAAAGGGACAGGGACTGGAAGCACCGCTGGGTCTGGAGGAGATCGTGGAATCCTTTAATTCCATGCAGGTAGGGAAGGCACTAGGACCCGGCGGGTCTTCTACAAAAGGTTTGCGGCAGCACTGGCCCCGCACCTGCAGGTGATGTTTAACGACTTGCTGTCGAGGGGGCCTTACCACCCATGCTGGAACAGGCCTCGATCTCATTGATCCCAAAGAAAAACAAAGACCTGACGGAGGGTGGGTCCTACAGACCCATCTCACTCCTGAACACTGATGCGAAAGTCCTGGCGGAGGTTCTGGCGAGGCGATGGGAGAGTTACTTACCAGAAGTAATTGCAGAAGATCAGACTGGGTTTGGCAAGGACAGAAAGCTGACAGCAAACTTCAGACTCCTGCTGAACGTAGTCATGACCCCTCCCAGGGAGGAGGCACCAGAGATGATTATCTCCCTGGACACAGAGAAAGCCTTTGACCTGGTAGAGTGGAAAACCTCATGGAGGTACCACCGCTTTCAAGGCCTCCCAAAACGTGGCTGCTGATACCTCCCCATTCTGATTGCGCTCAACATAATTCTTAATCGTCACCGTCACCTTCCCACAGAACTCCTTGTCGGCCAAAAGCCCCAAATCCAACCTCCACCGGCCTCTGCACCTGACCTGAACAAAGTCTCATGTCTAGAAAATGTGGAGAGTGGTCTGAAGTCACTATTCCCCCATATGATGCACGATCAATTGCACAAAGACGAGAGTTGAATACAACTGAGGCTTTATTGCTCTAAGATGTGTGGCCTCCCACAGCAGCTGGCGAAATGGCTGCTGCACGGAGGACACACATATTTATACTCCACCTACTGGGCGGAGCCAGCAGGCAGGGACTACCGTCGTACCTGTAGTACAAGTCCTACCATACATCACCTAATATAGATGCAACAGTGGTTTACCCCATTCACCCCTGTTAAAATCGAGTCCGGCGGGGGTGGTGGAGAATTATATACAACAACCGAATTTTACATGTCCAATTTCTGTGAGAAAAAAAATGTATTTTGAAGTCCAGTTAGAGATTCAACTGATCCGGGGCCTTGATGTGCCACTGGGAGCGACGTATTGGTGGCGGCGATGCCGATGCTGGTATGGCCTTCAGTGACTCCGGGAGCGTGCCGAAATCCTCTTCATCCTCGGGCGTGGGCAGGGGGAGGACGGGTGGTCCCCGGGGGTTGCTGCTGGGAGCGCTGGGGAAGGGGAGGGTGGCGCCAGGCCGGAGGGGTGTGTGTGTGGGGAAACTGCTGGTACCAGGTCCCCGAGGGAGACAGTATCCTGGCGGCCACCAGGGTACGCCATGTAGGCATACTGGGGGTTCGCATGGAGCAACTGCACCCTCTCCACCAACGGGTCCACCTTGTGGATTCGGATGTGCCTACGGAGAAGGACGGGTCCTGGAGCTGCGAGACAAGTCGGGAGCGACACCCCGGATGTGGACTTCCTGGGGAAAGCAAAGAGACGTTCATGGGGTGTGTTGTTAGTGGCGGTGCACAGTAGTGACCGAATGGAGTGGGGAGGACCTCCTGCCAGCGGGAGGCCGGGAGGTTCCTGGACCGTAGGGCCAGTTGGACGGCCCTCCAGACCGTCCCGTTCTCCCTCTCTACCTATCCATTTCCCTGGGGGTTATAGCTTGTCATCCTGCTGGAGGCGATACCCCTGCTGAGCAGGAACTGACGCAGCTCATCACTCATGAATGAGGATCCCCTGTCACTGTGGATGTAGGCGGGGAAACCAAACAGAGGAAAGATTGTGTTGAGGGCTTTGATGATGGTGGCAGACATCATATCGGGGCATGGGATGGCGAAGGGGAATCTGGAGTACTCATCGACCACACTGAGAAAAAACGTGTTACGGTCGGTGGAGGGGCGGGGCCCTTTGAAATCCACGCTGAGGCGTTCAAAGGGGCGGGAGGCCTTCACCAGGCGTGCACGGTCCGGCTGGTAGAAGTATGGCTTGCACTCCGCACAGACCTGGCAGTCCCTGGTGATTGTCCGTACTTCCTCGACAGAGTAGGGCAGATTGCGGGCCTTTATAAAATGGTACAACCGTGTGACTCCCAGGTGACAAAGGCTGTCGTGCAGGGCCCAGAGTCGGTCTACTTGTGCGCTGGCTCATGTACCTCGGGATAGGGCGTCTGGGGGCTCGTTGAGCTTGCCGGGGCGATACAAAATCTCGTAATTGTAGGTGGAGAGCTCGATCCTCCACCTCAAGATCTTATCATTCTTGATCTTGCCCCGCTGTGTGTTATTGAACATGAAGGCTACCGACCGTTGGTCAGTGAGGAGAGTGAATCTCCTGACGGCCAGGTAATGCCTCCAATGCTGCACAGCTTCAACGATAGCTTGGGCCTCTTTTTCGACGGATGAGTGCCGAATCACTGAGGCATGAAGGGTGCGGTAAAAGAATGCCGCGGGTCTGCCTGCCTGATTGAGGGTGGCGGATAGGGCGACGTCTGATGCGTCGCTCTCCACTTGAAAGGGCAGCGTCTCGTCTACTGCGTGCACCGCGGCCTTGGCGATATCGGCTCTGATACGGGTGTAGGCCTGTTGAGCCTCGGCCGTCAGGGGAAAATGGGTGGACATTATGAGTGGGCGGGCCTTGTCCGCATAGCTTGGGACCCACTGGGCGTAGTATGAAAATAACCCCAGGCAGCGTTTGAGGGCCTTGGGGCAGTGGGGAGGGGGAAGTTCCATGAGGGGGCGCATGTGGTCGGGATCGGGCCCCAGAACTCCATTCTGGACCACATAGCCGAGGATGGCTAAGCGGTTCGTGCTGAACACGCACTTCTCCTTGTTGTAGGTGAGGTTTAGGAGAGTGGCGGTGCGGAGAAATTTTGCAAGGTTGGCATCGTCGTCCTTCTGATCATGGTCGCAGATGGTGATGTTGTCTAGGTACGGAAAGGTGGCCCGCAAACCGTACCGGTCGACCATTCGGTTCATCTCCCTTTAGAAGACCGAGACCCCGTTGGTGACGCCAAAGGGAACCCTGAGGAAGTGATAGAGGCGACCGCCTGCCTCGAAGGCAGTGTATGGATGGTCAGCTTTACGGATGGGGAGCTGGTGGAAGGTGTATTTGAGGTCTATCTACCGTTGAGAAGACCTGGTACTGTGCAAGCTGATTGACCAATCAGGTATGCGTGGGAGGGGGTACGCATCGAGTTGCATGTACCGATTGATGGTCTCGCTGCAGTCCACGACCATTCTGTTATTTCTCCCCAGTTTTAACTACTACCACTTGGGTTTTCCAGGGGCTGTTGCTGGCCTCGATGATGCCTTCCCGAAGCAGCCGCTGGACCTCAGACCTGATGAAGGTCCTGTCCTGGGTGCTGTACCGTCTGCTCCTCGTGGCGACGGGTTTGCAATCCGGGGTTAGATTTGCGAAGAGGGAAGGTGGATCGACCTTTAGGGTCGCGAGGCCGCACACAGTAAGGGGTGGTAGGGGCCCGCCGAATTTCAGGGTTAGGCTCTGGAGCTTACACTGGAAGTCCAGGCCGAGTAGTAGGGCAGCGCAGAGATTAGGAAGGACGTAGAGGCAGAAGCCGCTGAATTCTATGCCCTGGACCGTGAGTGTCACTACACAGTATCCCCGGTTCGCCAAGGAATGGGATCCAGAGGCCAGGGAGATTCTTCAATTGGCAGGGTGTACCACGAGGGAGCAGCACCTTACCGTATCCGGGTGGATGAAGCTTTTGGTGCTCCCGGAGTCCAGCAGGCAAGAGGTCACGTGTCCATCGATTTTTAACGCTGGTCGATGCAGTAGCCAGGTTGTACGGACGAGACTGGTCGATGGTCACTGAATTGAGTCATGGTTGGTCGTTGCTGGTGTCGGATGATGGGGTGCCCGGGGGCACGGGTCCTGGAACGCTGGTGGTGCCCATGTGCCGTGGGGGAGACAAGATGGCGGCGCCTGAAGATCTTGGGGAGGACAAAATGGCGGCACCCATGGGCCGCACGTGGCGGGGTTTGAAAAAGATGGTGGTGCCCATAGGCCGCACGTGTTGCGCAGAGGGGAAGATGGCGGCGCCCACTGGCCGCACATGGTCCGGGGAGGTCAAGGTGGCGGCTCCCATTGTCCGTAAACGAGGGGCTGGGGGCGATAGTGGCGACTGCGCGGGACTGGTACACCGTGGCGAAGTGCCCCTTCTTACCGCAAGCCTTACAAAGGGCAGCGCGGGCCGGGCAGTGTTGGTGGGGGTGTTTCTGTTGGCCACAAAAGTAACATCGGGGACCCCCAGGGTTCACTGGCTGACGCATGGCGCAGGCTTATTGGCTGGGTAAGGCCCCCGCTGGGGCGGCCATCTGTGGGGTCCATGATGCGTAGGAGGGGTGGGCCGCACGGCTGGGGGTGTATTGCGCGAGGCGACCATCATAGAGAGCGCTAGCTTCTTTGTCTCTGTGAGATCGAGCGTGGCCCCCTCTAGAAGTCGCTGGCGTATGAGATCCGACCCAATCTCCGTAACAAAAGCGTCCCGCATAAGGAGGTTTGAATGTTCGGTGGCCGTAACGGCCTGACAGTCACAGTCCCGGACTAGTGGGATTAGGGCCCGCCAGAAGTCTTCTGTGGACTCACCAGGGAGTTGAGAGCGAGTGGCGAGTACGTGCCTGGCGAAGAGCATGTTCATCTTCTGTGCGTAATTTTCTTTGAGTAGCATCATGACTTTGGCGTAGTTTGGCGCGTCCTGGATCAGCGGAAAGACGTTGGAGCTCAAACGCGAGAACAGTATCTGTATTTTATGAGCCTCCGGAATAGGGGTTGGTGCCGAGTTGATGTACGCCTCGAAACAAGCCACCCAGTGCTGAAAGTCCTTTTTGGCGTCACTTGATTGCGGATCCAGCTGCAGGCGATCCGGCTTGATACGGAGGTCCATCTTCTGAAAATCTTAGAGCATTAAATTGAGGCACAATCAACTGCACAAAGACGAGAGTTGAATACAACTGAGGCTTTATTGCTCTAAGATGTGTGGCCTCCCACAGCAGCTGGAGAAATGGCTGCTGCACGGAGGACACACATATTTATACCCTGCCTACTGGGCGGAGCCAGCAGGCAGGGATTATCATCGTACCTGTCGGACAGGGCCTACCATACATCATCTAATATAGGTGCAACAGTGGTTTACCACACCATACTCCACACATTCCACCCCCATCAGCACCACCCAAAAGTCAAGCATGGAATAAACCTTATACACATACGAGAAGAAGGAATTCTCCCTCTCTCCTGGGCGCTCAAGCCTCCACAGATGCACCATCCCAATCCTCTCCATAAACACTCCCAGCTCTTGTGCCATTCACGACCTCCCCATTGACTTAGGGCTCGACCTACCCACCCTTGGCTCCATTACACAATATACCGCCCCCCCCATAATCATCTTGTGAGAGTTCACGTCTGGGATTGACCCTAATAGCCTCTTTTTGAATCCAACATCAACCGAGTTGGACGTATACACATTCACCAACACCACCAGATTCCCCATTAGCACCCCACTCACCATCACAAACCTCCCCCCCCCCACCCCCCACCCGGTTCCCCCCCCACCCTGGTTCCTGCATTTCCCTGGCCCCGTGAACCCCGTTTTCTTGCTCAACAATATGGCAATCCCCCTCGACTTTAAGTCAAACCCCGAGTAGAGCACTTGCTCTAATCCACGCCTTCCTCAACCTCATCTGATCTTTCACCCGGAGATGTGTCTCCTGCAAGAAAATCGCATCTGCCCTCAAAGTCTTCAAGTGTGCAAACACCCGGGATCGTTTAACCAGCTCATTTAGCCCGTGGACATTCCATGTCATGATTCTCACCGGAGGCTTCCACCTCACCAACCCCCCTAGAGTCTGCCATCATCACCCTTAAGCTACGTTCTGCCCAACCCCACTCTGAATCAGGCCCACCCAAGATGGCCCATGACCAAACTCATCCTTCATAACTGCCACGTTGCCTCCCCCCCCCAACCCCCCACAATCCTCGCAACATAGCCCGTTGCACTTGTTCCCTACGGAAGGCCAGCCATCCACAGATTTTGCCGCCTGGTCCTATTCTCCTGGTGCTCCACCTTTGCTCGCAGCATCTTACACATGTCCCGCCGAATCGCCACCTCCGCCTCCGACGACACAATCGAATCACCCTGGTCAGACACCACCTTCTCCACCTCCTGGATCGTCGCCCCCTGCGCCTCCAGGCTCTTCTCCACCCATCCCAAAACCCCGTAAAGAGGTGCCACTGCCCCCACAGTCACTTTTGACCAGTCACTCTGCATTTCTTTACGCTGTTGCCGAAATTTGTCCTTAATGAAGCTCATCAACTGCTCCATTGGCAGCTTTCCAGTCGGCGATGACGCTTCCCCTCTGCCATTTTTAGAATTGATGTTGAGCCAGGAGTCTCCTCCAACTCTTTAGCCAGGGCTCTCACTGTCATCTGTCGAGTTTGGTAAACCCATAGACATGCCCATCCAGGGGAAAACATAGCCCCCTCCACTCTCCGCACAACCTTTCCACCAAAATGCCAGATACGGGCATCCTCCACAAGGAAGCCCCATCATTCGCCCAGCTACCCAGACACACCCAATGGAGAGACTGTCAGCACAGGATGAATTAGGGGAGAATAAGTGCACGGACATATATGGACGACTGCTAGAAGTGGTAAGGGCCCCACTGGACGAAACAAGAGAGACATAGGAGGAAGAACTAGGCATCAAGATAAAGGAGGACTCTGGAGCAAAATACGACACAGGGTGAACTCTACTTCCTTGTGTGCGAGGCTGAGCCTGGCGAACTGAAGGTGGTACACAGGGCACACCTGACCAGGAAACGCATGATCGGATTCTTCCCAGAGCTGGAGGACAGATGCGAGCGTGTCAGGGGGGTCTGGCCAACCATTCCTACATGTTCTGGTCTTGCCAGATTTTGGACCACCTTCCTCAAGGTCATGTCTGAGGTCATGGGGGTTAGGGTGGAGCTATGCCCATTAGTGACGATCCTCAGAGTATCAGAGTAGCCAGAGGGGGCCGTGCCCTGGCCTTCGCCTCCCGAATAGCCCGACAGCGACTCCTGCACGGATGGAGATCAGCAGCGCCACCCAGGGCCTCGCACTGGCTGGTCGACCTGGCGGAATTCCTGAGGCTCAAAAAAGTAAAACTTTCCATTGGGGGGTCGGATGAAGGCTTCCACCTCAGGTGGAGGCGGTTCACCACCTCCTTCTTATAAACGTTACTATGGTAACATTGCCCTACGAACTGATGAATTTTCATCTTTTTAACTCAAATGCTGTACTTTGTAATATCCGTTTTCTTTTTTATGTTACTGTGTATTTTTTGCTTATATTTTATTTCATTTGTTTGTTATAAACGAACCCCTTCAATAAAAATACTTTAAAAAGAAATTATATGACCACCAGTGACACACAATGGCAGCCGTGTGTACCATCTACAAGATACACTGCAGCAACTCCCCAAGGTTCCTTCGACAGCACCTTCCAAACCCAGAACCTCAACTACCTCAAAGGACAAGGACAGAAAATGCATGGGAACACCACCACCCGCAGGTTCCAGTCCACACTGCACACCATCCTGACTTGGAAATATATTGCCATTCCTACTGGGTCAAAATCCTGGAACTCCCGCCCTAACAGCACTGTGGGTGTACCTCCAACACATGGACTGCAGTGGTTCAAGAAGACAGCTCACCATCACCTTCTCAAGGGTAGTTGGAGATGAGCAATAAATGCTGGCCTAGCCTGCGATACCCATATTCTGTAAAATAATTTTAAAACCTGGAATTCTGTGAACAGTTCAGGACATCACATCATAGGAAGGATATTTTACCCTTCGAGAGTCCTCAGTGTACACCTACCATCATGATAGCTGGACATCAAGGGTTAATTTACATGGAGATATTACACAACCTAAGGTTGTGTTCTGTGAAATTTAATAGGTTGAGGAATTATTTTGTTAACTTTTTCAAGATAGTAAGAGGAAAAGGTATGTTGGATGATCAGCTATGATCTCATTAAAGGATGGACCAAACTTGAGCAGCTATGTGGCCTCCTTCTGTTCCTCTGTTCTGCAATTTCTTGTTAGTTTGGCTACAGTTTGACGGCCAGTAAATTTGATGTAGTTAGGAGCCACCTAGCTATCTAATGTTGTTTCTTGTGATGAAATTTTAGTTCCTTGCACTTCGATTTGAATTAAATAAATACCTAAAATATAATAATATACACCTTGCACAAGGAGCACTTGCAAAACTGGAATGAATGGGATCAGGGGAAAAACTCTCCGCTGGTTGGAGTCATACCTGGCACAAAAAAAGATGGTTGCAATCTCAACTCCAGGACATCAGTGCAGGAGTTCTTCAGAGTCCTGACCTAGGCCCAACCATTATCAGCTGCTTCATCAATGACCTTCCTTCCATCGTCAGGTCAGAAGAGTGGACATTTGCAGATGACTGCACAATGTTCAGTATTATCCACAACTGCTCAGAAAATGAAGCAGTTCCTGTCCAAATACAGCAGGGCCTGGGCAATATCCAGGCTTGGCAAGTGGCAAGTAACATTCCCTCCACACAAGTGTCAGCCAATGACCATCTCCAGCAAGAGAGAATCTAATTATCATCCCATGACATTCAATATCATTACCATTGCTGAATCCCCCATTCGTAACATCCTGGGAGGTGATCATTGACCAGAAACTGAACTGGACTAGCCATATAAATACTGTGGTTACCAGAGCACGTCAGAGGCTAGGAATCCTGCAGTCAGTAACTCGCCTCCTGATTCCCCAAAGCCTGCCCAATGTCTACAGGACAAAAGTCAGGAGTGTGATGAATACTCCCCACTTGCCTGGATGAGTGCAGCTCCAACAACACTCAAGAAGCTCAACACCATCCAGGACAGAGCAGCCCACTTGATTAACACAACAGCCCCCAAAATTCACTTGTTGCTCCGGCTGCATCGGTTCAAGAAAGCAAAATTAATAAAATTTATTTTTAAGAAACAGCTCCCCTGACATTTACGTTTAGTAAACATTCTGCCAGGTAAGCGACTAACCCACGCAGACCAAGAAAAATGCTCAGTCTGGGCGGAGAGTTAGAATCAGAGAATCCCAACAGTGCAGAAGGAGGCCATTCAGCCCATCGTATCTGCACCAACCCTCTGAAAGAACACCCTACACAGGCCCACTCTGCCCACTCCCCTACCCTATCCCCGTAACCCCACCTACCTTTGGACACTAAGGGACAATTTATCATGACCAATCCAACTAACCTGCACATCTTTGGACTGTGGGAGGAAACCGGAGCACCCGGTTAGCTGATTTGGAATTTTCTGACCGTTTGTGTTCCCTGCAGTAACTAAATCAGAGGGAATATTTCAACAGTTTTCCCACCTGATAGCCAGTCAGATTTAGAGATGCCTGGGAAAGCAGCCAGGGATGGGAGAGCCGGGGAGCCTGACATCGCAGTAAGGAGCGAGCGGTGGGTGTATAAAATTGTAACAAATCCTAGCACTGTTGCTTCACAGGGTTTCAGGTTCAATTCCCGGCTTGGGTTACTGTCTGTGCGGAGTCTGCACGTTCTCCCTGTGGCTGCGTGGGTTTCCTCCGGGTGCTCCAGTTTCCTCTGCCCAATAAAGTAAGTGCAATGTAAACGTATAACAAAATGTGACCAGTGGAGGGAGCTGTGTGCAGACATTGTGCACCCAATTCAGACAAAAAGCTCCACTTATCAATAGGTACACAATCCAACTGGAACAACACCTGGACACAATGCCTGTTACAATGCACAGAGATACAGGGATTCGTACAACACAGCTATGGAAAATTGAACTGCTCAAAATCTATTACAAAGTTCCACTTGCTGGGGGCTACAAAACTAGACACAATGGGTGGGATTCACTAATCCCGCGGCAGAGTGTCCACGGCGTCGTAAACGCCGTCGCGTTTTACGACGGCGTGAACGAGCCGAGGACTAATTCTGGCCCCTACAGGGGGCCAGCACGGCACTGGAGCGGTTCACGCCGCTCCAGTTGTCGATCCCGGCGCGAACTGGGCGCCGCTGGGTCACGATTGCGCAGTGGCCTCCTTCAACGCATCGGCCCCGACGCAACATGGTGCAGGGCTACAGGGGCCGGCGCACAGGAAAAGTGGCCCCCAGCCAGAGAGGCCAGCCCCCCAATCGCAGGCCAGTCCATATCGGAGGCCCCCCCCTCCCGCCCGGGGTCGCACACCCCTCCTCCCCACAGGCTGCCCCCGACCCTTCCACGCCGAGTTCCCACCGGCTGAGAGCAGGAGTGGACGGCGCCGGCGGGACTCGCCGTTTTTACAACGGCTGCTCGGCCCATCTCGGGCCGAGAATAAGCGGGCCGGCCGCGGAGAGCGGCCCCCGACGCCGGCGCCCGCCAACCACGCCGGCGGCAACGGCACCGATTCTCTGCTCCGCGTGTCCACGGATCAGTGGCCCCAGATCGGTAGCCTGGCCATCCTGGAGGTGCCCCCCCCCGGTGAATGATCCGCCCGCCTCCCACCAGGGCAGCCGCGGACTGAGTCCACAGCCGCCATGCCAAGTTCCCGCCGGGTGGAACCACGAGAGAACCACGCCGGTGGGAACACGACCAGCTGCAGTCGGTGAATCACCGCGGGGGTCTCTTTCAATGGCCCCCAACCAGCGCTCCGTCGACCGTGCGTGTGCGATTGGCGGCGATTCTCCGGGGTCTGGAGAATCGCAGGAGCGGCGTAGGACCCGGGGCGAAATTCTCCCCCAACGGCGGGATGCCCGCCGACTGGCGCCAAAGCCGGCGCAAATCAGACGGGCATCGCGCCGGCAAAAAGGTGCGGAAGTCTCCGCATCTTTGGCGGCCTAGCCCCAACATTGAGGGGCTAGGCCGACGCCGGAGGGATTTCCGCCCCGCCAGCTGGCGGAAATGGCGTTTGTTGCCCCGCCAGCTGGCGCGGAAATGCGGCGCATGCGCGGGAGCGTCAGCGGCCGCTGTCAGTTTCCCCGCGCATGCGCGGGAGCGTCAGCGGCCGCCGAAAGTTTCCCGCGCATGCGCAGTGGGGAGAGTCTCTTCCGCCTCCGCTATGGTGGAGGCCGTAGCGGAGGCGGAAGGGAAAGAGTGCCCCCACGGCACAGGCCCGCCCGCGGATCGGTGGGCCCCGATCGCGGGCCAGGCCACCGTGGGGGCACCCCCCGGGGTCAGATCGCCCCGTCCCCCCCCCCAAGACCCCGGAGCCCGCCCACGCTGCCTGGTCCCGCCGGTAAATACCAGGTTTGATTTACGTCGGCGGGACAGGCAATTCCTGGGCGGGACT
Source organism: Scyliorhinus torazame (assembly GCF_047496885.1). Lineage (NCBI taxonomy): Eukaryota > Metazoa > Chordata > Chondrichthyes > Carcharhiniformes > Scyliorhinidae > Scyliorhinus > Scyliorhinus torazame. The sequence continues at coordinate 64,808,558 of NC_092723.1, read as the reverse complement.
TCGGCCCATCCGGGCCGGAGAATCCAGCGGGGGGTCCCGCCAACCGGCGCGGCTGGATTCCCGCCCCCGCCCAATCTCCGGGAACGGAGACTTCGGCGGGGGCGGGGGCGGGATTCACGGCGGCCAACGGCCATTCTCCGACCCGGCGGGGGGTCGGAGAATGACGCCCCCGATCTCGGGTTTGATGCCCATTCTCCGCCCCAGCGCCGAGCGCGATTTCGGCACGAAGGCTTGGAGAATCCCGCCCCATAACTATCCATAGAATTGCTTCAGTGCAGAAGGACGCCATTCAGCCCATTGAATCTGCCTCCACCCTCTGAAAGAGCACCTTAGCTAGGCCCACTTCCCCACCCTATCCCCATAACCCCACCTAACCTGCATTTCCCTGGACACTAAGGTGCAATTTGAACCTGGCCAATCCACCTAACCTGCACATCTTTGGACGGTGGGAGGAACGCATCTGGGGGAAACCCACGCAGGCACGGGGAGGAAGTGCAAACTTCACACAGACAGTCACCCGAGGCCAGAATGGAACCCGGGTCTCTGGCACTGAGAGGCAGCAGTGATAGCAACTGTGCTACTGTGCTGCCCAATAGTCACTAATCAATCAAATAGGGACTCCAGTAGAAACATCATTACCCAGAGAGTGGTGAGAACTTAAAACTTGCTATCCCAGGGAGCAGATCAGATGAACAGTATAGATGATTTCACGACAAAGGTTAACGGGTAAATAAAAGAGAATTGAAGGATATAGTGATAGTGTTCGATGACGAAGAGTGGGAGGACGTTTGTGTGGCGATGACATGGACTAGTCAGGACAAATGTCCTGGGCGGGTTCTCTCAGCCCGCGCCGGTTGGGAGACTCCCCGTTCCCGGCGTTTTATTGCGTGACGCCAGTCCGACACCGTTGCGCGATTCTCCGAACAAGCCAAAACGGCGCGGATCTGATCGGCGTCACGCGGTCCGGAGAATCACCGGAGGGGGTCCATTTAGCTATTCTCCGGAGCCCCGGTGATTCTGCGGCCCGAATGGGCCTAAGTCCCAACGGCATGATCCCAGGTTAAAAATCGTGAGCCAGTCGTGCTGGCTCACGATCCGGAGGCAGGAGGTGAGGGGGTCGGCGTAAGGGGGACCTACGGGTGGCGAGACGGGCACGGGCATGGCTGGGGGGAGAGGGGGTGAAGGGGGAGGGCCTCCAGGTTCGGGGAAGGGCGTGGGGAGGACAGCCCTGCCGGCCGGGAACAGCCCGCCATGGCGGGGCGAGGCCGAAGCCACGGCCACCATTACGGCGGCCAGGCTGATGGGCACCGACCCTGGGCGCTGGCTGAGGGCGAGCCCCTGGCCGTGCGGGTTGGTTCCGGACCCCCAAGGGGGCGGCGCTCGCAGCCGGCAGCACCCACCAGCAGGTAGGTGCAGGGCCGCACCCATGGCATCCCCCTGTGAGGGCACTGCCATCCATCAGTGGCGCCATCATGTGGAACAAGCAACAGGAGTCAGGGTACAGAGGGTGCGGCCAGGGGTGGGTGTGCATACGTGTGTGTGGCGCTAGCTTGACGCAACCGCCCAACCAGGGCGACAATGAAGCCCATGCCATATGGTTGTGGAGGGGGCCTGCACCATGGTTAAACCTGTTGTCTATCCCCCCACTCCCTGCAGATCATAATGTTTGGGCACCAGCCAGCGATGTTGGCCGTCGTGGCGGGGCAGCAGCCCTGTGGCAGCGTCGGCGCAGGCGGCTCAGAGAGGTGGCGGCAGCGGTTGCTGCAGCAGAGGGACGGGCAGCAGAGAGACGGGTGGCACCCGCTCAGGCTGCAGGGCCACCCAACTGACAGGCGCAGGAGGAGGAGGAGGACAACGACGGGGGTGAGGCACAGGATGAGGATACCGATGTGGATGGGGGGGGGGAGGAGGAGGAGGAGGTGGAGGAGAAGGTGCCACAGCGCCGGAGACGCCGGATGAGGCCTCGTGTCTATCGGCGCCGCATGTCCTTTGAGGACCTGCCAGACAGGGCATGCAGGAGGAGACTCCGGATTAGCCAGTAGACCGTCGTCCATATCTGCCACTTGATGACACACCTGGCACCGCATGGAACAGGGGGACGGCATGCTATCCCGGTGGCTGTCAAGGTTACGGTGGCCCTGAACTTCTATGCCACGGGGTCATTCCAATCGCCGAGTGGGTACCTGTCTGGCATCTCCCAGGCATCGGTGCACAGGTGCATCCCTGTGGACTGGGCCCACCAGGATGCCCGGGCAGAGGGATTCGCAGCCGTGGCCAGGATACCCATGGTCCAGGGGGCAATCGATGGGGTGCACGTCGCCATGCGGTCACCAGCGGATAACAGGGACGTGTTCATGAACAGGAAGGGGACCTACTCCATGAACATTCAGGTGATCTACGACCACCAGATGAAGATCCTGCACGTCTGCGCCTGGTACCCGGGCAGCGTACATGATGCGTTTATCCTGGCACAGTTGTTCATTCCCGCCATGTTCGAGGGACACCACCCCCGGCTGAGTGGCTGGTTGCTGGGTGACAAGGGTTACCCATTGCGGTCTTGGCTGATGACGCCTCTACGGAGGCCACAGACCGACGCGGAGAACTGCTACAATGAGGCCCATGCAGCAACCAGGCGTGTGCTCGAGAGGTGTTTTGGGCTGGTGAAGATGTGCTTCAGGTGCCTGGACCACTCTGGAGGGGCCCTCCAGTACCTGCCGGAGCAGGTCGGCCCCATAGTTGTGGTCTGCTGCGTCCTGAACAATATAGCCCAGCATAGGGGCGATGTGCTGGAGGAGGAGGAAGCCAAGGGGGGAGCCCGGGGAAGGGCATGGCTCTCCAGATCAGGAGGCTGGGGGGGGGGGGGGGTCACTGAGCACGGGCACTGACCCCACTGCACCACCTCACCACCCCACACCCCCACCTCTCACAACATCCATGAGGCGCACCACCCACCACCCTTAGCTCCCACACGACCTCATGCGCAACACCCCTCCATTGCACATCCACCTGCGGCATAACGGGCTGGGCTCACACAGTTGCTTGTGGAAGCGGGTGTGCTCGATGCCACGGAGGATGTTGACAACCCGCTCTGCGATGAGCTGTCAGCTCAGAATCGTTAGACAATGTCTGACTCATGGCCACAGTTACGCCCTCCACCTGGGTGGTCCCTGTATGCGTGATGGACACTCCATCACATGGCCCTGTCGAATCGCTGGGGGCGGGGTGGCGTGGACGTCCGGGGGGGGCGCACATTACACCCAGCGGGGCTCAAGTTCGTTCACCTCTCGACCACGGTGGCACTCAGTCCCCTACCCGACCCCGCCGTCATCGGACATAGCACAGTCAGCTTGCACTGGTGCCAACTGACTAGGTGTCTAACTTCCTGCCCTTATGGGCCCTACCACTGCGTCTCTGTGCCTCCCAGACGGTACAGCAGGAGTGGAGGAGGACTGCTGGGACTCCTGCCCTACGACATGGCTCCCCGTCGGCGCGCGTTTCCTGGCGCGGCCCAGCTGGGATGGGCCAGGCTGCTCCGCGGGTGTGCTGGATGGCGTGGTGCCACACTGTTCTATCCATTGCCCACCAGATGCACCAGGGACGGAACGGGGGGAGTCTGAGGTGCTGCAGTGTTCCGGGACCTCCCCTGCAGGAGTCACCGGCACAGGCCCCGGCCCCTCTTTCTCCCTCGGGGTGCCCGGTGGCCCCCGGGCCTCTCAATGGGACGGGGGGGGGTGAGCGGAGACGAGCCCCGAGGCACCACCGACACCTGGCACTTCCAGTCCAGGAGGTCCGCTGTGGTAGCGACCAGAGTCCGAACGTCAGCAGCGATGGAGCTCAGAGAGTGGGCCATCCCTGTCTGGGACTGCAACACCTCCCTCTGGGCCTGTGCGACGCCACCCAGCATCTGGGCCAGGCCGCCGATGCACTCAGCGATGGCCTGCTGAGACTGGGCCAGACTGCGGAGCGCGGCTGCAATGTCCAGCTGGCTCTGGCATATGGCTGCCTGCGGTAGGGCAGCCCTGTCCTGGGCCATGGATGACGCATGCACATGAAGCCCCACGCCTTGCATAACCTGACCCATGGCTTACACCGTTGCCCCCATTGCCACCACCACGGGCGCCACTCGTGTGGTATCGGCCTGGGTGGCAGCCATGACCGGCACCACTCCCTGCTCCCGGACGCGGATGGACTCCTCCACCTGCGTCTGCAGCTGCTGGAAGCCGGCCGTCATCCCGTTGTCTAGTCCCTGTATGTCTAACGGCATCGGGTCTATGGGTTGGTCTGGGAACCGTCTGGGCAGCAGTTGGTTGCTGGGGCCGGGCTGCCCTCCGACCGTCCGGCACCTCGGCTGCTCCTACCTCCACCTGCTGTACCGGTTCGGCTGTGTGATGCGCACCAGTCAGTGTCCCAGAAGCCTCATCACTAAAGTGCCCAACCGAGGTGAGAGTCTCTGCGATGGTGGAGGGTGTGGGTGATAGCAGTGCCAAGAAGTCAAGGTCGTTGTCCGAGCCAAAGTCCAGGGTGTCATCCGTCGACCCCTGGCCTGATGGGCCCTGAGTCGCCCCCGTCTGCGTTTGACTGTCAGGTCTGTCAGTCCTCTGTGTTGGCGTGCTCTGTGTGTCGGTCCTCCGGGTTGGCATGCTCTGTGTGTCAATCCTCTGTGTGTCCCTTTCCTGGGTTTGAGTCCTCTGTGTGTCACTGTCCTTGGTGTCGTGTGCATCTGGGTCCTGGGTGTCCGTGTCCTGGCTTTCGGTGTCCTGGGTGTCCGCCCTCTGTGTCTCTGTCTCCTGGGTCTCCGTGTCAGTGGACGGGCTTCCGTGGCGTCTGGCCTCCCCACCGTGGCCTGCGTCCCTGGGGGTCACTGGACCTGGCACTGGGCCATGGGCATGCAACGCCAGACGGGCAGGGACCACCGGCGGCTGGTCCTGTAAGACACAAGACAGCACATATCATTAGACAGGCGGCCGGCGGGAGGAGGGGTGGAGTGGGGCATGGGGTGTGGGGGGTACAGTGGGGCATGGGGTGTGGGGATGCAGTGGGGCATGGGGTCGGGGGGTGCAGTGGGGCATGGGGTCAGGGGGTGCAGTGGGTCATGGGGTGTGGGGGGTGCAGTGGGGCATGGGGTGTGGGGATGCAGTGGGGCATGGGGTGTGGGGATGCAGTGGGGCATGGTGTCGGGGGGTGCAGTGGGGCATGGGGTCAGGGGGTACAGTGGGTCATGGGGTCAGGGGGGTGTAGTGGGACATGGGGTCAGGAGGGTGCAGTGGGGCAAGGGGTGTGGGAGGTGCAGTGGGGCATGGGGTGTGGGGGGTGCAGTGGGGCATGGGGTGTGGGGATGCAGTGGGGCATGGGGTCGGGGGGGTGCAGTGGGGCATGGGGTCAGGGGGTGCAGTGGGTCATGGGGTCAGAGGGGGTGTAGTGGGACATGGGGTGTGGGGGGTGCAGTGGGGCATGGGGTGTGGGGATGCAGTGGGGCATGGTGTCGGGGGGTGCAGTGGGGCATGGGGTCAGGGGGTACAGTGGGTCATGGGGTCAGAGGGGGTGTAGTGGGACATGGGGTCAGGAGGGTGCAGTGGGGCATGGGGTGTGGGGGTGCAGTGGGGCATGGGGTGTGGGGGGTGCAGTGGGGCATGGGGTGTGGGGATGCAGTGGGGCATGGGGTCGGGGGGTGCAGTGGGGCATGGGGTCAGGGGGTGCAGTGGGTCATGGGGTCAGGGGGGGTGCAGTGGGGCATGGGGTGAGGTGGGGGTGCAGTTGGGCATGGGGTGAGGTGGGGGTGCAGTGGGGCATGGGGTCAGGGGGTGCAGTGGGGTATGGGGTCGGGGGGTGCAGTGGGGCATGGGGTGAGGTGGGGGTGCAGTGGGGCATGGGGTCAGGGGGTGCAGTGGGGTATGGGGTCGGGGGGTTCAGTGGGGCATGGGGTGAGGGGGGTGCAGTGGGACATGGGGGTCAGAGGGGTGCAGTGGGGCACAGCGTCAGAGGGGGTGTAGTGGGGCATGGGGTCAGGGGGTTCAGTGGGGCATGGGGTCGTGGGGTGCAGTGCGACATGGGGTCAGAGGAGGTGCAGTGGGGCATGGGGTCGGGGGTGCAGTGGGGCATGGGTGAGGGGGGTGCAGTGGGGCATGGGGTGAGGGGGGCATAGTGGGGCATGGGGCAGGGGGTGCAATGGAGCATGGGGTGGGGGTGGGGGAGTCAGGCGGGGGGGTCTCACTTGCTGGTTCGCCTCTGACCTGACAGCCGGCAACATCCCGGTCCTCGGCTCTGCCTACAAGGTCCAATGCCCTCTGCTCATGGACGGTGAGCGGGTGCAGTACGGGTGGACCCCCTCCGGTTCTCTCCCACTCCCTGTGGTTGTGGTCAGTCTTTCCCGGGGGGGGGACAAACATCAGTGTTAGGCGGTCCGACGCAGGCAGTGCACATGTTGGGTATATGATGGCATGGCAGCACGGGGAACCCGGCCAAAGCGCCTGGCATGGGTGGGTCATGTGGGTCAGGTAGGGGGTGCCCCTGAGGGGTGGGCGGGGGGCCTTTCACATGTGTGGGAGGGATGCAGGGGTGGTTCCAGAGGCACGTCACTGTGTACTCACCCTGCCTGCCCTTCTTGCGGCACTGTTCGCCGGTACATGGGTTGTGCCCCACGGCGCTGACGGCATTGCTCACCTCCCTCTGCATACGCCAGACGGTGCTGTGAGGGTGGTGGTGTCCCAGTCTGGGGCACAGGGCCGCCCTCCTCTCCTCCACCGCGTCGAGCAGCGTATCCAGGTCGTGGTCCCTGAACCTCGGGGCGGCACACGGGCGGCGACCATCTTGCGGGTCTCGGGACTGAGCGCCGCTCGCGCACCTTTAGCAACGCGGTCCAGCGTCATTGACGCGTCACGCCTATCCGGCGCCGGTCTGGGGCTGCTCCCACCCCGCTTCTCACGGCGCCCATCCTAGCCCCTTTTGCAGGCCAAAATCGCGACTGACAGCGGCCCGTTCACGCCGTCGTAAAACTCTCTGGGTTTTACGACGGCGTTAACACTTAGCCGCTAGATCAGAGAATCCTGCCCCCTGTTTCCGTGTTGTATTGGCTCAGGTGTTCATGCCTCCGGATTGGTGGAGAGTGTATGGCCCAAGATGTGGGTCAGGGCACAATGGGAGTCCTGACACACGTGAAGTTCCCTGGAGGTTTGACCCCCAGACTCCCCTCAACCTGTCATCTCTGCCACCACCCGATTCTCCCCTGACACCTGAATTCCCCCTGAACCCCCCGCCCCCCCCAACCTGACCTGACAATACCCCATCACCTCACTCCCCCCTTGACCCAATCTGGCTACCTCGACCCACATCACCCATGTGCGACTCTACTCACCTGCTGCCCTTCCATCTCCTCACTCAGCTCACCCACCTACCCACCCTACCCATTCACTTATTATTCCAGTCATCCATTCACGAACATTCCCTCTGGACATTTAAATTTACTTTATGGCAGCTCGTGTCATAAAAGGAGGCATGTCTTTTATGTTGATTTTCTTCACTGCTGTCTGTATGGATTCCTACACTAAGGGAGGTCCACTGCATCATGGTTTGGAAGCCTGGCCTTTTTCACCGTATCCAGGCAAGTGGGCAGTTTTCTATCCGATCAAAGTCGGATACAGGGTACCGACTATGATCGGAGGTTTTGGGTCATAGATTAACATTTGTCGCCGGGCAATTGCTGGAATCTATCGTTATGGAGGTTATAGCAGGGCATTTAGAAAATCTGAGTGAAATAGGCAGAGTCAACATGATTTTTTGAAAGGGAAATCCGGGACGGCATTCTCCATTCAGGAGTCTAAGTGCTCCCGCCAGTGGGAATTGGGAACATCCCTGACCTGCCTTTCCATGGCACTTGGAAAAACGTATTTTGCGAATCGGGTTTTCCGTATCATTCTATGACACACCAGGGTCCACGCTGCAACTGAGAGGTGTGGGCCTATCTCTCAGACACCATTTTTATGTATTTATTACTTTTTTTTTAATTACTTTATCAGAGTTCCAAAGCCAGACCTCAGAGTGTGGACAGGGGCAAACCGATAATCCAGCTCCTTGCCTGCTCCAAAAACGAATTCAAATTTAATCCAATTCATGGTCTCCACAAGAGAGGCGTACCCCAGGCATTACACCTGGCCTCACGCTCATCTTAGCCAAAAGGCCGAGAAGCGATAGACACATTTTTAAAGGTGCTCCGATCTCCATTAGCTGCTGCAGCACCCTCACTTCCCCTCCGGATTGCAGGCAGGGCACCACCACTCCATTCGCTGGCAAGGCCCTCACCCTCTCAGGGACTTTAAGAATATTCGTTTATATACTGAAGAACGGTAATTTGGTAAAGTTCGATCAAAAATTGGTTTATCATGAAAAAAATAAGTAATTTCAAAAGTCGGTAGGTAATGTTCTAATCCCGCTGTTTAAACTGTTACTAAATTTGCGATAGTTCCAGAGGCTCCTCTCCCCTTTAAGCGAGAGAGCTGACTGGTGGCGATTTAACCTCACCACACCTCAGGTGAGGGGCAAGGTGGAGAAGGCGGGCCTTCATGAATAACCTCAGCCGGTATGGGAATTGAACCCGTGCTGTTAGCCTCACTCTGCATCACAAACCAGCTGTCTAGCCAACTGAGCTAAATCGAGCCCGGAAGCTGTTACTATGGGCGCAATTCAACGGGACAAATACAGAGTCCCATTTCAGGTGTGTTGAGCGGGGAGTTTCTCGGTGCTTGGAGTGCCGAGAAAGACCCCACTATCCAACGGCACTTTGCCATTTTTTCTGGCCTCGATGGGGAGCACCTCACCGAGGCTGCACTTACATAATTCCTTGCACTGACGAGCTTAGCTCCTGCAGCCATCTTTATATGAGCCAAATGGTTCATTTAAATAAGCTAACCTTCTCGGCTTTGTGACATCACGCGAGATTCCAACGTTTCGAGCGTCGCAAAACTCACGGGAAACCTCTCGAAAGATTCAACAGTCTCGGCCTGTCACCAAGTTGAGCGCGAGGAGGCTGGTAAATCGTGCCCTATGACTCCTGTACATGATGAATGAGAGTGAAACATGGTACTGTTGTAGCATGTTGTCATGTGAGAGTACCCTTAAGAAATGGATGTGTAAGCAATGTACCTTTAAGAAAACAGTGATGTCAGAGAGTGGGTGTAGCTGAGCTCAGTTCAGCCATTTTGAAGTTTCAGTTTGATAAAAGGGCCTGGCTGGTTTTGCTGAGAGCAGTTTAAAAGTGCCTGACTGTTTTGCTGTGAGCTGCTTAAAAGGAGAAAGCCAGTTTGAGACAGCAGCTTGAGAAGTTCTGGTTTGCTGTGAGTTGCTTAAAAGGAGAAAGCCAGTTTGAGACAGCAGCTTGAGAAGTTCTGGTTTGCTGTGAGCTGCTTGAAGGGAGAAAGCCAGTTTGAAAAAACAGCTTGGGTGTGTCTGTGTGTTTCCAGAGAGCTGCAGGAAGAAAAACAAGGTGCTGGAGCTGAAGTCAACCAAGCTGATATATCTCTGCCATTTAACAGAAAATATCTATATTCTGTGACCTGGTGTGTTACTGTTTTGAAGGTTTGAAGCCTTTTGGATGTTTGAAGGAACATTTTGAGGGATTATTTAGTGTTGTATTATGTTCGGGGTTATCTTTGAAGTAACGGGGTGTTAAGAGATCCAATGTTTATTTAAAAGTGTTAAGTTGAGTTCATGGAATAAACCTTGTTTTGTGTTTAAAAACCCACGTGTCCATAATTGTAATATCATACCTGGGGAACAAGCCGTGTCCTTCAAAAGGGAGAGGTTGGTTGAACTCCATGATACATTTTGGGGTTCTGAAAACGCCTCGCCCATAACAATGTCGATAGTGACTTCCGGGTGCGGCGATGACCAGCTGAGTCGCACGTTTCGGCAGCTCCCTGTGAAACGGACTTTTGGGCTCTTGATAGGAGCCCCAACGGCAATTTTGACGGCTAAAAACACTGCGGTAAACCAGAAGGGAATCCCCCCTGGATACGGATGGAAAAAGGAGGAGAGAGTGGCCAGATTGCAGTGGATCCTTTAGAACAGCGGCAAGGAAGGCAAGCAAAAACCAAGATGGCGTCGGAAGGTGGCAGTTTAACATGGGGCCCTGAACAACAAGAGTTCTTGAAATGCTGTGTGGAAGAGATCAAAAAGGAAATGAAGAAAGAGCTGTTGGCCCCGATACTACAGGCGATCGAAGGGCTAAAGGAGGAACAAAAGACCCAGGAGCGGGAGCTTCGGGTCGTGAAGGCAAAGGCAGCCGAGAATGAGGACGATATACAGGGCCTGGTGGTGAAGACGGAGACGCAGGAGGCACATCAGAAACGATGTGTGGAAAGGTTGGAGGCACTGGAAAACAACGCAAGGAGGAACAACCTGGGGATTCTTGGTCTTCCTGAAGGTGTGGAGGGAGCGGACGTCGGGGCATATGTGAGCACGATGCTGCACTCGTTAATGGGAGCGGAGGCCCCGGCGGGTCCGTTGGAGGTGGAGGGAGCATACCGAGTGATGGCGCGAGGACCGAGAGCAGGAGAAATTCCCAGAGCCATAGTGGTGAGATTCCTCCGTTTTAAGGATAGAGAAATGGTCCTTAGATGGGCGAAGAAAACTCGGAGCAGTAAATGGGAGAACACGGTGATCCGCGTTTATCAAGACTGGAGTGCGGAGGTGGCGAGAAGGAGGGCGAGCTTTAATCGGGCCAAGGCGGTGCTTCATAAAAAGAAGATAAAATTTGGAATGCTGCAACCGGCAAGACTGTGGGTCACATATCGAGGGAGGCACCACTACTTTGAGACGGCGGATGAAGCGTGGACTTTTATTGTGGAAGAAAAACTGGAATGAGCGGGTTATTAAAAAGAACGTTCGAACAAAGTGATGGGGCGAATGTGGGGGGCAAAGAGGGGTTTTATGTACTAATCCTGCGATGTGGTAACTTTTCTCTCTCCCACAGGTGGTGATGGGGGGAGGAGGGGAGGTGGAGGAGATGGGGCGTTGGCCATTGGGGGCGGGGCCAAGGGAGAAGCGCGGGCTTGGTTCCCGCGCTATGATAATCATGGCGGGAATAGAGAAGCAGGAAGGAGGGGGCGTCGCACGGTGCGAGCCGAGGTCACGGGGGGAAGCCGAGGTCAGCCAGAGTTTGCTGACTTCTGGGAGCAACATGGGGGGAGTAATTACGCTAGCGGGGGATCTAGCGGGGGGGTGGGAGGGGGGAATTACTGGGTTGCTGCTGCTGGGGAGAGGGGGGAGCTGGTATGGGAGAGGATGGGCGGGGGGGGGGGCACCGCCTGGGGGAGATACAGCTGCGTGGGAACCGGGTGAGGAGCTGGAAAAAGGTGATGGCTAATCGACAAGGGGGGGGTGGGGTAGGAAGCCCCCCAACTCGGCTGATCACGTGGAACGTGAGAGGGCTGAACGGGCCGATAAAGAGGGCACGGGTACTCGCACACCTTAAGAAACTTAAGGCAGATGTGGTTATGTTACAGGAAACGCACCTGAAACTGATAGACCAGGTTAGGCTACGCAAAGGATGGGTGGGGCAGGTGTTCCATTCGGGGCGAGATGCGAAAAACAGGGGGGTGGCTATATTAGTGGGGAAGCGGGTAATGTTCGAGGCAAAGACTATAGTGGCGGATAACGGGGGCAGATACGTGATGGTGAGTGGCAAACTACAGGGGGAGACGGTGGTTTTGGTAAACGTATATGCCCCGAACTGGGATGATGCCAATTTTATGAGGCGGATGCTAGGACGCATTCCGGACCTAGAGATGGGAAAGCTGATAATGGGGGGAGATTTTAATACGGTGTTGGAACCAGGGCTGGATAGGTCGAAGTCCAGGACTGGAAGGAGGCCGGCAGCAGCCAAGGTACTTAAAGATTTTATGGAGCAGATGGGAGGTGTAGACCCGTGGAGATTTAGCAGACCTAGGAGTAAGGAGTTCTCGTTTTTCTCCTATGTCCATAAAGTCTACTCGCGAATAGACTTTTTTGTGCTGGGTAGGGCATTGATCCCGAAGGTGAGGGGAACGGAGTATACGGCTATAGCCATTTCGGATCTCGCTCCACACTGGGTGGACTTGGAGATAGGGGAGGAAACAGGAGGGCGCCCACCCTGGAGAATGGACATGGGACTAATGGCAGATGAGGGGGTGTGTCTAAGGGTGAGGGGGTGCATTGAAAAGTACTTGGAACTCAATGATAATGGGGAGGTCCAGGTGGGAGTGGTCTGGGAGGCGTTGAAGGCGGTGGTTAGAGGGGAGCTGATATCAATAAGGGCACATAAAGGGAAGCAGGAGAGTAAGGAACGGGAGCGGTTGCTGCAAGAACTTTTGAGAGTGGACAGACAATATGCGGAAGCACCGGAGGAGGGACTGTACAGGGAAAGGCAAAGGCTACATGTAGAATTTGACTTGCTGACTACAGGCACTGCAGAGGCACAATGGAGGAAGGCACAGGGTGTACAGTACGAATATGGGGAGAAGGCGAGCAGGTTGCTGGCACACCAATTGAGGAAAAGGGGAGCAGCGAGGGAAATAGGGGGAGTGAGGGATGAGGAAGGAGAGATGGAGCGGGGAGCGGAGAGAGTGAATGGAGTGTTCAAGACATTTTATAAAAAATTATATGAAGCTCAACCCCCGGATGGGAGGGAGAGAATGATGGGCTTCTTGGATCGGCTGGAATTTCCCAAGGTGGAAGAGCAGGAAAGGGTGGGACTGGGAGCACAGATCGAGGTAGAAGAAGTGGTGAAAGGAATTAGGAGCATGCAGGCGGGAAAGGCCCCGGGACCGGATGGATTCCCAGTCGAATTCTATAGAAAATATGTGGACTTGCTCGCCCCGGTACTGACGAGGACCTTTAATGAGGCAAAGGAAAGGGGACAACTGCCCCCGACTATGTCTGAAGCAACGATATCGCTTCTCTTAAAGAAGGAAAAGGACCCGCTACAATGCGGGTCCTATAGACCTATTTCCCTCCTAAATGTAGATGCCAAGGTCCTGGCCAAGGTAATGGCAATGAGAATAGAGGAATGTGTCCCGGGGGTGGTCCACGAGGACCAAACTGGGTTTGTGAAGGGGAGACAGCTGAACACGAATATACGGAGGTTGTTAGGGGTAATGATGATGGCCCCACCAGAGGGAGAAGCGGAGATAGTAGTGGCGATGGATGCCGAGAAAGCATTTGATAGAGTGGAGTGGGATTATTTTTGGGAGGTGTTGAGGAGATTTGGTTTTGGAGAGGGGTATGTTAGATGGGTGCAGCTGTTGTATAGGGCCCCAGTGGCGAGCGTGGTCACGAATGGATCTGCATATTTTCGGCTCCATAGAGGGACAAGGCAGGGATGCCCTCTGTCCCCATTATTGTTTGCACTGGCGATTGAGCCCCTGGCGATAGCGTTGAGGGGTTCCAAGAAGTGGAGGGGAGTACTTAGGGGAGGAGAAGAGCACCGGGTATCTTTGTATGCGGACGATTTGCTACTATACGTGGCGGACCCGGCGGAGGGGATGCCAGAAATAATGCGGATACTTGGGGAGTTTGGGGATTTTTCAGGGTATAAATTGAACATGGGCAAAAGTGAGTTGTTTGTGGTGCATCCAGGGGAGCAGAGTAGAGAAATAGAGGACCTACCGTTGAGGAAGGTAACAAGGGACTTTCATTACCTGGGGATCCAGATAGCTAAGAATTGGGGCACATTGCATAGGTTAAATTTAACGCGGTTGGTGGAACAGATGGAGGAGGATTTCAAGAGATGGGATATGGTATCCCTGTCAATGGCAGGGAGGGTGCAGGCGGTTAAGATGGTGGTCCTCCCGAGATTCCGCTTTGTGTTTCAGTGCCTCCCGGTGGTGATCACGAAGGCTTTTTTTAAAAGGATTGAAAAGAGCATCATGGGTTTTGTGTGGGCCGGGAAGACCCCGAGAGTGAGGAAGGGATTCTTACAGCGTAGCAGGGATAGGGGGGGGCTGGCACTACCGAGCCTAAGTGAGTATTATTCGGCCGCTAATATTTCAATGGTGAGTAAGTGGATGGGAGAGGAGGAGGGAGCGGCGTGGAAGAGATTAGAGAGGGCGTCCTGTAGGGGGACTAGCCTACAGGCTATGGTGACAGCCCCATTGCCGTTCTCACCGAGGAACTACACCACAAGCCCGGTGGTGGTGGCTACACTGAAGATTTGGGGACAGTGGAGACGGCATAGGGGAAAGACTGGAGCCTTGGGGGGGGTCCCCGATAAGAAACAACCATAGGTTTGCCCCGGGGGGAATGGATGGGGGATATGGAATGTGGCAAAGAGCAGGAATAACGCAACTGAAAGATCTGTTTGTGGATGGGAAGTTCGCGAGTCTGGGAGCGCTGACCGAGAAATATGGGTTGCCCCAAGGGAATGCATTCAGGTATATGCAACTGAGGGCTTTTGCGAGGCAACAGGTGAGGGAATTCCCACAGCTCCCGACACAAGAGGTGCAGGACAGAGTGATCTCAAAGACATGGGTGGGGGATGGTAAGGTGTCAGATATATATAGGGAAATGAGGGACGAAGGGGAGACTATGGTAGATGAACTAAAAGGGAAATGGGAAGAAGAGCTGGGGGAGGAGATCGAGGAGGGGCTGTGGGCAGATGCCCTAAGCAGGGTAAACTCGTCGTCCTCGTGTGCCAGGCTAAGCCTGATTCAGTTTAAGGTATTACACAGGGCACATATGACTGGAGCACGGCTCAGTAAATTTTTTGGGGTGGAGGATAGGTGTGCGAGGTGCTCGAGAAGCCCAGCGAATCATACCCATATGTTTTGGTCATGCCCGGCACTACAGGGGTTTTGGATGGGGGTGACAAAGGTGCTTTCAAAAGTAGTAGGAGTCCGGGTCGAACCAAGCTGGGGGTTGGCTATATTTGGAGTTGCACAAGAGCCGGGAGTGCAGGAGGCGAGAGAGGCCGATGTTTTGGCCTTTGCGTCCCTAGTAGCCCGGCGCAGGATATTGCTAATGTGGAAAGAAGCCAAGCCCCCGGGGGTGGAGACCTGGATAAATGACATGGCGGGGTTTATAAAGCGAGAGCGGATTAAGTTCGTCCTAAGGGAGTCGGCTCAAGGGTTCACCAGGCGGTGGCAACCGTTCGTCGAATACCTCGCAGAAAGATAGACGGAATGGGAAAAAGAAGGCAGCAGCAGCAGCCCAGGATCGGGGGGGGGAGGGGGGGGGGAGGAGGAACCAGAAGGACTCTCAGGGTTGTTAATATATACTGTATGGTATGTATAGGTCGTTGCTACAGATAATTATATATTGGACTGTTAAATTATATTTTTGGAGAGTGTTACTTGTGACAAGGCAGTTGCCAATTAGGGCTAGTTTTCATTTTTGTTATTTATTATTTATTCATTTTTTGTTTATAAAATAGGTCATTGTTATTTGTGTTGTTATAATATTGTGTAAAGGATGCACAATGTACTGTGTTGGTTGACCAAAAATTTTCAATAAAATATTTAATAAAAAAAAAACAATGTCGATAGTGTGATATGCTGCAGGAAGGTGGGAGGAGGCAGGAATAAAGTTTTAACACCGAAATGGAGCAGCTGAGCTGAATGGCCTGGTTCTGTGTTTTAAGTTCTATCCAATTCCTCACATTGTGGTTCCACCGTGAGTCAGTAACCTGACATTAAATTACTGAAAAAGACGTTTTGAAAAATTACACAAATCTATTTTCTAGCTGGTATCGTGCATAGTAGTCAGTTCTTCAGAAATATTTCAAAAGAGCTTTGTTCAAAATGTACATATCAAAATGCAGCAGTCGGTAAAGAAGGCTAATGGTATGTTGGCCTTCATTGCAAGAGGTTTCAAGTATAGAAGCAGGGATGTGTTTCTGCAATTGTACAGGGCCTTGGTGAGGCCACACTTGGAGTATTGTGTGCAGTTTTGGTCTCCTTGTCTGAGGAAGGATGTTCTTGTTCTCGAGGAAGTGCAGCGAAGGTTTACCAGACTGATTCCAGGGATGGCAGGACTGTCATGTGAGGACAGATTGACTAAGTTGGGATTGTTCTCCGGTGGAGTTCAGAAGAATGAGGGGGGTCTCATAAAAACTTATAAAATTCTAACAGGACTAGACAGGGTAGATGCAGGGAAGATGTTACCAATGATGGGTGTGTCCAGAACCAGGGGTCACAGTCTGAGGATTCAGGGTAAACCATTTTGGACAGAGATAAGGAGACATTTCTTCACACAAAGTGTGGTGAGCCTGTGGAATTCATTATTACAGGAAGTAGTTGATACTAAAACTTTGAATATATTCAAGAGGCGGCTGGATACAGCACTTGGGGAGAATGGGATCAAAGGCTATGGGGAGAAAGCAGGATTATGCTATTGAGTTGGATGATCAGCCATGATCGTAATGAATGGCGGAGCAGGCTCGAAGACTCAAAAGGCCTCCTCCTGCTCCTATCTTCTATGTATCTATGTCCTTGCACCCAAAATTTCCAGCTTATCTTTTGGGCACTCCTGCAACCGAACACAAAAATTGCCAATGGTGATCAATTCGCCCAGGGGGTACGTGGGGTTGTGGGTGGAACCTGCTTCAAGTGCAATGCTTTTTTCCTGGTGTAAAAGATCCCAGAAGCTCCAACTTTATAGAACAGAATTCACACTTAAAATTCCATGATCTCACGTAGCGGTTACACCAATGTCAGGTGGATTGCATGAAACAAAGGTGATTGTGTCAAAATCCCAGATCCTAATAGTCGTCCCATTCACAATTGAGAGGAGTCAACTCTGTTGACAAAGAGTATTTAATTTAAAATGAAAAATTTAAGACAAAACCTGATTGAATATTTCAATTCAAAAGACAGGCTTCTAAATTCTATTTCTGAATCCTAAATTGTGATTTTAAAATTCTGAATTCTAATATCGGAAATGGATTACACTGTAGATTAATCTGAACTTGATCCAGTTCAAATGTACCTGGGATGACCTGTCAATTGTTTTAATAAACAATTTGCAAAATAATAATATTAACACGGCTGGTAAAATGTATAACTCAGCATTAAAAGAAAGATACAGATGTTCCAATAAATTGCAACTCCTAACTGTCAAAAAACAACCAGATAAGTGAGACTCGAGACACGCGTTGGTTATAACTGCATGATATCCAAAATCATGGAATTCGTCATGAGATCCAGGGTGGCAAGGTGGCACAGTGGTTAACACTGTAGTCTCACAGCACCAGAGACCCGGGTTCAATTCCAGCTTTGGGTGACTATCTGTGTGGAGTTTGCACTTTCTCCCCATATCAGCGTGGGTTTCCTCCGGATGCTCCGGTTTCCTCCCACAGTCCAAAGATGTGCAGGTTAGGTGGATTGGCCTTGCTAATTTGCCCCTTAGTGTCCAAGGATGTGACGGTTAAGTGTGGCTACAGTGTGATTACAGGGCTGCAGGGACAGGTTGGGAGACTGGGTAGGGTGCTCTTTCAGAAGGTCAGTGCAGACCTGATGGGCTGAATGGCCTCCTTCTGCACTGTCGGGAAACTATGATCCCCGCCAGGTGACAGGTTCCTTTGTACTCATTCTTTCTTCCCTGGCTTTACCTTGGTAAAGCAGCAGGCTGTTTCAGCCGCTGTAACTACTGTGAGGTCACGTGTTTTCTACTTTATAAGGAATTCTTGTGGCGCAGTGGAGTCCCTGCCCTTGAGCCAGAAGCTTTGAGTTCAAGTCCCACCCTAGGGCTTGATGGCCAAGGAAGGTGCCTTCATAACGCGGTTGAACAGGTTGAGTATCATATGCTGGAAAGAATGTTGAAGTTGCTGTTGCTATCCATTGCTCCCAGTTGCAATATACATGGAAAATAAAGCACATGTTGCAACAGTAACTTGGGCTCACTGAGTGAACTGTAACCAACCACACACACATGTTATATTAAATCACTGCATCTACTAGAGTAAAGGTGTGTCAACACAAGCGGTAGTGATTGTTTGAAGAAACTTTCATTCATTTCAGTGGGCATATGGGTGACAGGCGCAGGTCTCAATTGCATGCAAACTCTGAGGCAATGTACATTGGCCTTGGGACGAGTTCTACCAGCAGCCTCAAGCTCTCATAATTCAACCCAAGCCGAGAATCACCAAATGGCCCATGAAGAAAGATGGGAGTACCCGTGGAACAATGCTACACTGACTCCTGGAGTGTGATGGAGGTCCCATGATGAGAGGTTGAGCAGAATGAGCCTCTACACTCTGGAGTTTCGGATGAATGACAGGTGATCTCCCTGAAGCATAAACGTTTCTGAGGGGACTTGCCAGGGTAGAGACTGAGAGCCTTGTTGTGTTATGTACTCTGGGATAACACAGGCTGCAACTGGATGCAGCTTTAACCATAAGCTACTCCAGACATTGAAGTTAGTTCAATCTGATTTATTGAACCAGTAGCACAGTTAGCACAGTTCTCTATGAGTTCGACTCTCTGCTAACCTAAGTGTGGTTACTCTGTCTGACTGAACCAGACTAGCTCTTAGCCACGTGCTGGAGGTGTGATACTGTACATACACCCTAACTCACTCTGTAGATGTTCATCAGTGGAAAGAGGCGGAGTGTGAGTGCCTTGCGCCTTTTATAGTGAGATACCACCCCTGAGTGTCCTGCCTGCTCATTGGTCATGTCCTGTTCTCTGTGTTCATTAGCTGCCTGTCTGTGCCTGTCTGTATATCATTATCTGCATGCCTGTATATCATGACAAGGCTGGGGATAAAGGCCCGATTGTTTAAGACTGAAATGAGGAGGAGCTTTGTCATTCACAGCATTGTGAATCTTCGTCATTCCCTATCTCCCCTACCTCCGGATGCACAGTCGTTTGGGTATATTCCACGTCAGGATTTTTTCAGGCTCCAGTGGAATCAAGGGATGTGGGGCCAAGCAGGAAACTGGAATTGAGGCTCAAGTTCATCCATGACCTCATTGAATGGTGCAGCAGGTTTAAGAGATTCTAAGAGCTAATCTGTTCTATTTTTAATGCTGTTATGCTCCCAACGTCAGTCGGATAATGAGGGAAAACAAGAATTATTATATTATTATTAATAAGTGCAGAGCAATGTAACGAAAAGAAGGTGTCTTCTCCACCGCACCTATTAACAAAATGGGGTGGAGATAATAAGCTGCAGATATGCACTCAGAGAATCCTGCTTAAAGAAAACACAGAACGGAGAGAGTGATTCCACATTGGAATCAAATTCTTGGAGCTGCATTCCAGAAAGCACGGTTCCCCCACAAAGGGAGCAGAAAAATGGCAGAGTAAATTATTTTGGCTTCAGTACTGAACTATCATGTGAATTACGCAAGGCAACATGGTGCCTGGGAAGGATATGATTCAGTGTATTAGCCAGTTGGACAGTCTCAAACAGATGTTAAACATATAAACATGGTCTTCATCTGTAATCCATTTGTTCTGATGCACAACCTAAGTTGCCTTTCACATCTGGAGACTGTTTAGAAAGAGCTGGACTGAGGATCTCCAGAAACTAATTTCCTTTCTGCATTGCATTTTCCAGGAAAGATGTGCTAGTTTGATAACAAACCAAGTCCGTTGGGAGGTTTGGTACTGCATGACAAATCCTGATTTGTCATGCGTGGCTTCTCTGGGCTGAGGTTAACCTTTGCTATCTAAGCTGCTTAGCTCTCTTCCAATGCTACCTTCATTTTAACAGCAATCGAGGATTATTTGAATTAAACACATGCCAAAGCCGAGTGTTTAAAAGCACGAAAACAGAGGGCAAGTTACAGCTGGCTGTACTGTGCAAGCTGCCAACCGCGGCTCTGTGGGCTGGACTTCTGTGGGTTCAACTTCCATTCCAGGGACCTGAGCACAAAATCTAGGCTGATGCTCCAGTGCATAACTGAGAGGGTACTACACTGTCAGGAGTGCTGTCTTTTGGATGGTATCTTAAAATGAGGTTGAATCTCCTCTCAGGGTAAGTGTAAAAGATCCCCAACACTATTACAAAGGATAGTCAGGGGCCAGAGGTCCCCATGCTGGCGGGAAAACCAGCGTCAACGACTGCGACGTCAATGGCCCCCCCAAGGTGAGGAATTCTCACCTTTCTAGGGAGCTAGGTGGATGCCGGAAGTGTTGGGGGGACGGCGCGGGTTCGCACATGCGTGGAACGGCCGGCATAATTCCGCGCGTGCGCAGACCAGCTGGCGTATTTTCGCGCATGCGCGGGGGGTTCTCTTCTCCACGCCGGCCCCCGGGCAATATGGCGGAGCCCGACGGGGCCCGGCGCGGAAGAAAGAAGTGCCCCCACGGAATAAGCCCGCCCGCAAATCGGTGGGCCCCAATCGCGGGCCAGGCCATCGTGGAGGCCCCCCCCCCGGGGTCGGATCCCCACGCGCCCCCCCCAAGGATCCCCGCCCCCCCCCTACACGTACCTGCCAGGTCTCGCCGTGCATGAGGTGAGTAATTCACGCCGGCGGGACTCGCCAAAACTGGACGGCCGCTCGGCCCACCAGGGCCCGGAAAACCGTCGGGGGGGGTGGGGGCGCTGTCAACGCCCCTCGACCGGCGTGGCGGGTATCCCGCCGCCACCCAAAAAACGCACCGGAGAATACGGCAGCCAACGTCGGGGCGGCAGGATTCGCGCCTTGCCCCCGGGGGTCGGTGAACCAAGGCCAGGGTGTTCTCTCCAGTACACGGCCAATGATTATGCTTCAAACATTATCACTAACAAAAAAAAAATCTGCAGCAAGTTTCCCCGTTTCTGAGATTAGGGACTGAATTCTCCGTTTTGCCGTCAGCCTGGGGGTTTCCCGACGGCGTGGGGCTGCCCCACAGTGGGAAACCCCATTGACCAGCCGGTGAAGTGGACAATCCCGACAGCGGGACGGAGAAATCCGCCCTAAATGTTGACGCCAGCGCAGGATTCGTGGAGTTCTACGACAGCAAAACTGGTGCCGCACCTGGGCCGAATCAGCTACTGTTCAGGGGCTAGCACCGGCACCACGTGGAATACAATCAATTCCAATGTGAAACAGTGCCAGATGTTGCCAGGTCCAAGATTGACACTCAGGAGGCTGACAAGCTGCAGTCACATATACACATTGCACTCCCCACACACACCATCCCAGTCAACAAGATGGCAGCAAGGAGAGCGACACCCCGTTTCATGGACGCCGAGCTGGAGACCCTCCTGGACGCAGTGGAGGAGAGATGGTCGACCCTGTACCCTGGCCTGGGAAGGAGGCTGCCAGCCACCGCCGTTTGCCATGCCTGGGCGCAGGTGGCAGAGGCGGTCAACACCGTAAGCAACACCATCCAGCGCGGCCAGCAGTGCCAGAAGAAACGGCACAACCGCCTCAGGATGGCCAGGGTGACTAGGCAGCACTGTGCCCCTGGCACTACCCCTGTCTCACACACCCGTAACCCTACCCCCCCCCCACCCGGAGGGCAGTCAAACCCCCATCCTGCACCACATGCCAGCATCCATACCTGCCGCCATGGCTGGGTGCCCTGGGAACTGAGGCCACCAGCGACCCACCCCTGGGCTGCACATGTCGGAGTGTATAACATTGTCATTTTTGGTTTCCCCCGTACCCAGGAGAAGGCCTTTCATAACCCCCACAGTGTCAGGTGTGCCCTGATCTGGCAGGTATGTCACACTGCTTCCCTGTGCAGCCGGAGTCTTCGCTTCATGCTCGGTCCGGCAGATCCTTGAATGACAGGCACTGCCGGTACATGCGGAGCCTCATGCAGCTCATGCACCTCCTCCACCTCCTCGGCCTGTTCAGTGGCCAACTCTCCATCCCGGGCAGCTGCCTCCAGTTCCTCTGGGACAGGCTCTGCTGCTGCCCGCTCCACTGTTGCAGCTTCCTCCTCCTTGAGCAGCTCCAGCTTGTAGAGCCACATCCCGCAGGGCTGCGGCGACTAGCAGGAAGGCCAGTTGAATTCCAATATCCATTGTCTGCAGGGGGTGAAAGGCCGACATGTAGGCATGGTGCGTACCCCCATGCCCAAACAGGTCCATCAGGCTTCATGGTGGCACCGGTTGGCACTGCGGGCTCTGCTTCCAGAGTTCCCCTCCTCATCTCCGCACCACTGCCCCCGTCATTGCCCAGCACCATGGAGGCCTCTGGCCCTGGTGCACATCCCTGCTGCCAGGGGTACCATCGGTTGGTGCTGCCGATGCCAGCAGAATGCTCCATGGCCCCTGCTCGGCGCCCCCATAGGGGCTACTGTGGGTGTTGCCCTGGGTGGGCTGCTGGCAGGTGGCAGCCTAGTGGGGGGCTATGGCGGAGGGTGGGATGAGGGGGGTAGAGGGGGCACACATACAGCCAGTGTCACTCTACAGAACCAGAGGCTAAGGTGGGTGGTCAGTAGGGTATGCAGCGAGATGGCTGCCTTGCATGCCGTGGCTATGGTGGTCTGTGCATCAACACCACCCCTGTTCCATTGGGGGTGGGGGGTTACCCCAGCCTCTTGGTCTCTTCCCCGTCACTCCCCCCCCCCCCCCCCCCCCCACCTCCCCCAACCGTGGCAAAGGCTCCCCCCATCCCAGCCAGCCGGCCAGTGCCTGGCCCGGCAGCCTAAGTCGTGCCTCTCTGTGCCCTACCTCCTCTCTCTCTCCCTCATCAGCCACGATGCCGGTTTCACGATGTTTAAAATTACAAGTGAACCGCGCCGCCGGGAACTCGGCCCATCGGAGGCAGAGAATCGCGGAGGCCCCGGAGAATACCAGGTCAGGACAGCTAATGACACACAAACGGTGTTTACTGTACGTGCGTTCCGGACCGCGTTGGCGCCGCTGTCGAGATGACAGAGAATAGCGATTTGGCGACAAATCAGCACCACCGCAATTCGCCGTCGGAACCGATTCTCCACTCAATTGCATTTCCCGATTTCGGCATCAGCCAACAGAGAATCCCGCCCCTGGTCTTTGCCCAAGTGCTGTTTGCAGGAACTTGCTCTGAACAAATTGTTTGATGCGTTTCCTTAAATTACAACAGTGACTACACTTCAAAATTACTTCAAAGGCTCTGTCGTGCTCTGGGATACCCTGAGGTTATCAGAGCACAAGAATGCAGGTCTTTTATTCTTCTTTTACTGCCATGCTGCTTCAAGTGATCAGAATGGAGCTTAAGGAATTAGGATTCACAGACATAAAATCCTTTCCTACGACTTGAAACAGCACGAGGAGAATTTATGCCTTAATTCCATCAGTTCCTTTCCTGGGTCAAGTCACCAGGGGAAGCAGTGGGTGGTTATTGAACTGGTGAGCATTGCTTACATCATCTGCATTTGATTATTGTCACAGTACTGAATTCTGCATTCGTAAATTAACAATTTTTGGGTGATTTAAGTGATTTGGTTGATCGGAGTTTGTCCACCTGTTTTAAATAGAGATGGTGCTGTGTGGGCCCTGACAAATGCATTTTTCTGTATACTGACCCCTGCTGGCCATGCGGCCCGGCACAACCCAATTAGAAATGAGCAAAAACCAATCACAGTAGATATTGCGGAACCATTGGGGAGTTCAAAAATACCCAAAGTTTTAACAAAGGTATCTTTCCACAGACTAGAGGGGTATTCTGCTCCGCTCCCTCCTTATCACCCCTGCTAGTGTTTGCCAGAGGCAACGGAGAACATTGACAAAATCACCCTGACAACTCGGTGACACCACAGGCGGCATTCTTTGTCCCATGCCCACAGCAACAGCTGAGGTGGTGGTTTGCAACTGTGACACCGAAACCCCAGTGCTTTCAGTCAAGGGGTTTGTGACATTATGATAAATGTACAGAACTGTAAAGGTTAATGTTATGTCCAAGTCAACAACTAGAGGGAGCTAGATTCAGAACTGTGTAAAGCATCGATGCTAAGGGAGAGTGTTGAGGAGAAGGCTAGAAGGCAGACTGGAGGAACGATAGTGTGAGTGAGAGCAGATTATAGTTATTGTGTTAGTGTAGAGATTAGTCGTCGATGAGGGTAGCTTGTATGTTTATTATCAACTGTAGTGTTGACTCCAATTAAGTCGTGTAAATAAATCTTTAGCTTTGTTTATATAAAAGCTAGTTGTGGCTGAGACGACCGATTTTCCACTGCATGAAGCGATTAATATGTGCAAAGCCAGTGAACGAGCATCCTCTGAATATGCAGAGTTCAGGGCAAACGAAAAAGGCGCAAAGTCGGGAAACGTGGCCGACGCCATTAATGCTGTGTCGCAGCACAGGAAACTGCGTACAATGGCCGGCAGCCATTTTGAGAGTGACACCACGAGCGGGATGATGTGCACGTGCTGTGGCCACGCTCACAGTAAAAACAAACTGGCCGGCAAAAGGCAAGCAATGTTCCAATTGTTGCAAATACAATCACTTTGCAGCACAGTGCAACACCTTTTACAGCAAATACATTTTTAAAATCCTGCAACAACTATAGGAAGATTCAGAATATACAGAGTGAAGGAACAGGAAAAAAAAATCTTAACAGATAATGATGATTCCTCCCAATATGCGCAGCAAGATACTCTCATGGTCGATGCAATTCCTACTATATCTGCTTTCTAAAATTATTCGAGAGTGGGCTGTACTACTTGATATAAATGGGTCTGAAATTCCATTTAAGATAGATACAGGAGCACACCCAAATTTAATAACAGAAAGGGATTTAAGACAAGCATACAGCACACCACACGTGAAGGAATCAACCTGTCGATTGATTATAATGGAAATAACATAGCCACGAGAGGTTCCTGCTGTCTCATTGTTCAGAATGGCGACATCAGTCTGCCAATTGACTTTGAAATAGTGGAAGATGACAAATCATCGCTACTTAGGGTGGATGCTTGCGATAAATTATACTTGGTTGAAAGGATACACATAACCGACAATTCGAAAGTCAAACTTAAAGAGCCAGGACAAGAATTGTTTTTGCTGATACCTTATCAAGAGCTACAAATAATAGTGATACCACAATTTCAGATACAGTACACATTATGGAAGCACAAGCTTCATTTGTTGCTGAAATGCTACCAGTGTCTGACAACAAGCTACGTATCTTAAGAGGAGAAACAGAGGGGACTTCCGGTGACGGCGGGCGGGAGGCGGCCGCACAATGGAGAGCCCCCACTCGGGAACGGCAATTTCGGGGCTTTAAGCCCGGTCCCACGGTCCGCGGAGGCGGCAGAAGGGAGAAGGCACGGAGGAGGCACTGAGAAGACACAGGAGGGAAAAAAAAACACAGAAAAATGTCGAGGGTGAGCAAAAAAACGGCCGAAAAAAACCCAGCTGGAGGTCCGTCGGGGAGTGGAAAGGTCACCGCGGGAGGCTGGAGCACCAGGGAAGGCCGCACTGCTTACGGCTGAAGAAATAACCAAGGTGATGGCTGCGGAATTTGAAAAGCAGTTGGCGCAGATTGCGAAATGCATGGAGACGGTGAGGAAGGAGATGAGGGAGGTCTTGAGTGTGCTGGTGGAGGAGGCGGTTTCCCCGGTGAGGACGGAGGTGGCGAGCGCAGTGGCAGAGGTGCGAGAGCAAGGTGAGGCGCTGAAGGAAGTGAAGGAGACGTTATTGCAGCACGGTGATCAACTTGCCTCGATGGGGAAAGAGATGCGGAAGGTGATGGATACTAATAAGGATCTGCGAGGAAAAATGGAAGACCTGGAAAATAGATCCAGGCGACAGAACTTGAGGATTGTGGGGGCTGCCCGAAGGAGTTGAAGGACCGAAGCCGACTGAGTATTTTGCCGTGATGCTGGCAAAACTACTGGGGGAGGGGGACGACCCCTCCCGATATGAGCTGGATCGGGCTCATCAGTCGTGGAGGCCTGTACCAAAGGCAAGTGAGCCGCCAAGGGCAGTGACTCTGCTTCCGTAGGTACAGGGTGACGGAGAAGGTCCTGAGCTGGGCCAAGCAGAAGCGGGTGGTGCAGTGGGCTGGAGCTGGTATACGTGTATACCAGGACTTTACGGTGGAGCTGGCAAGGAGGCGGGCTGCCTTCAACCGGGTGAAGAGGGCACTGTACATTAGCAAGGTGCGGTGCGGCATTGTATATCCAGTGAAGCTGAGGGTGACTTACAAGCTCAGGAACTTTTATTTTGGAACGGCGGAAGCAGCGGAGGAGTTTGCAAAAGCAGGACTGTGGCAGAACTGACAAATTGAGGAATGGCCATGTGCCGATGTAACCTCATGACTGTTTTTTCTTCTTCTTTGTATCACTGTGTAGAGATTAAAGTAGCCAAGGTGGTATATATTTGGACAAGGGAAGGGACGGGACTTTCACTCAAAATGAGAGTTCTTTGGGGTGTAGGTGGATAGGTGGGGTTTGTGTGCTAAAAGGGGATCTTTGGGCTTTCCTGGGGCCGGGCAAGTGGGAAAGGGACCCGGGCGGGGGCCTCCACGCTGGCCGGTGTGTGTTGGCCAGTGAACGGGAGTGAGGTGGGGGGAGGGGCTGCGGCCATCGGAACCTGGCAGAACAGGGTCCGAGTGGTCTAGCCGGGGTGGAAAGTTGGGGGGAAGGAACCGAGGGTAGGGGGAAGAGTTTTACAAGAGGCAGTGGACGGGAGGAGCTGGAGACCTGGGGTGGGGGGGGGGGGGTTTGGGGGGGGGGGGGGAGCTGTGTAAGATTAAGGGTGACTACAGGTAATCCCTGATTTATTTTTGTCATTTGTTTATGTAAACATGCGGGTTGAGGTTTGGGGGTTGGTGGGTAGATGGGATCGTTGTTGTTATTATGGGGACTGACATATCTTGCTGATTATTGTTTATTGTTGATGGATGTAAATGTGGGAGAAAATGTGAAAATGGAGGAGAATTAAAAAAAAAATTTTTTTTAAAGAGAACAGAGAAGAACTTGACATTCCAAAGGGTAATCAAATGCCTGAAAGAAGGATGGCCCAATAGATGTTGCTCCAGTTTTCGCAGCATCAAAGATGACCTCACTGTAATTAACAGATTCCTACTCAAATCTGGGGCGAAATTCTCCCCCAACGGCGCGATGTCCGCCGACTGGCGCCAAAAACGGTGCCAATCTGACGGGCATCGCGCCGGCCCAAAGGTGCGGAATGCTCCGCATCTTTGGTGGCCGAGCCCCAACATTGAGGGGCTAGGCCAGCGCCGGAGGGATTTCCGCCCCGCCAGCTGGCGGAAAATGGCGTTTGTTGCCCCGCCAGCTGGCGGAAATGGCGTTTGTTGCCCCGCCAGCTGGCGCGGAAATGCGGCGCATGCGCGGGAGCGTCAGCGGCCGCCGACAGTTTCCCGCGCATGCGCAGTGGGGGAGAATCTCTTCCGCCTCCGCCATAGTGGAGGCCGTGGCGGAGGCGGAAGGGAAAGAGTGCCCCCACGGCACAGGCCTGCCCGCGGATCGGTGGGCCCCGATCGCGGGCCAGGCCACCGTGGGGGCACCCCCTGGGGTCAGATCGCCCCGCGCCCCCCCCCCCCCAGGACCCCCGAGCCCGCCCACGCCGCCTGGTCCCGCCGGTAAATACCAGCTTTGATTTACGCCGGTGGGACAGGCAATTTCTGGGCGGGACTTCGTCCCATCCGGGCCGGAGAATTGAGCGGGGGGTCCCGCCAACCGGCGCGGCCCGATTCCCACCCCCGCCCAATCTCCAGTACCGGAGACTTCGGCGGGGGCGGGATTCACGGCGGCCAACGGCCATTCTCCGACATGACGCCCCTGTTGTGTTGGGGGTCACCAAGGAATTGAAAAATGTTGTACACGAGCAAGACAATCTGTGTACTGGCCTGGAATGAACAAGGACATGGACAATCATGCGCAGGAATGTAGCATTTGTCAGATGCATCAGTCTGCACTAATGCAAAGAGAGCATGGAAGAAAATGAAGTAATCACCTATCCACGCTGAAAGTTGGAATGGATCTATTCTACTTAAAGGTCATGACTATTTCGTCATAATTGACTACTATTCCAACTATCCTGAGGTTATTACGCTTACTGATTCAACGACTCAATCTGCAATCCGAGCAGCAAAATCTGTATTGCTCGACATGGAATTCCATTACACGCTGTCTCTGACAATAGTCCTTGCTTCACCAGCTGGGAGTGGACACAATTTGCAGAAAGTTATAATTTTAACCATATCACATCAAGTCCATTGTACCCCCCAATCCAATGGCAACACTGAGAAAGGTGTAGGAATAGTTAAGAAGCTATTTAATAAAACACTAGATGACAACAAAGAATTATCATTAATACTGTTGACACACAGAGCTACTCCATTGTCATCAGGTTTGTCACCTGCCCAGACCTTGATGGGAAGAAAAATTCGTACCATGTTACCAGAATATGGATGAACAAGAACTACACAACCGACTGAGGTTACAAAAACAAAAACAAAAAGACTACTACAACGGGCACGCAAAACCTTTCACGCTGTTTCAAGAAGGAGACTACGTCAGAATACTAAATCCTGATGGTGCATGGTCACATGTTGCGAAGGTATTACGACAAATATCCCCAAGATCATAGTTGGTACAAACTGAAAAAGGCACAATGTTTAGTAAAAATAGAAGAGCATTACTGAAGATGAAGAACTATGTTCCATTTCAAACTCCGAATATTATTGCTCAAGATGCCATTTTCCAAAACATTGCCTTTCCAAATCCTTCATTATCTTTTTTTTTAAATATATTTTATTGACATTTTTCATTCACTATTTTTTCCCCTTACACATCAAACATAAAGAAAATTTAACAGTGCAAGTAACATGATAACTACAATCTAATAAAGAGTAACTAACTAACATAGTAAACTAACCCAATAACATAAAATGAAACTTTCCCCTCCCCCCTCCCTCCCCTCCCCCCGCCTCTCCCCCCCCCCCCCCCCCCCCCCCCTCCCCTCTGGGTTGCTGCTGCTGGTCATCTATCTTCCCTCTAACGTTCCGCTAGGTAGTCGAGGAACGGTTGCCACCGTCTGGTGAACCCTTGAGCCGATCCTCTCAGTGCAAACTTAATCTGCTCCAGTTTTATGAACCCCGCCATATCGTTTACCCAGGCCTCCAGTCCGGGGGGTTTCGCTTCCTTCCACATGAGTAAAATCCGACGCCGGGCTACTAGGGACGCAAAGGTCACGACATCGGCCTCTTTCGCCTCCTGCACTCCCGGCTCATCCGCAACTCCAAATATAGCTAACCCCCAGCCTGGTTTGACCCGGACCTTCACACACTTCGAAATCACTCCCGTCACTCCCCTCCAATACCCCTCTAGTGCCGGGCACAACCAAAACATATGTGTGTGGTTTGCCGGGCTTCCGCCGCACCTCCCACACTTGTCCTCCACTCCGAAGAACCTGCTCAACCTTGCTCCGTTATGTGTGCTCTATGTAGCACCTTAAATTGAATCAGGCTAAGCCTGGCACACAAGGAAGGGGAATTTACCCTGCTTAGGGCATCAGCCCACAGACCCTCCTCTATCTCCTCCCCGAGCTCTTCTTCCCACTTTCCTTTTCAGTTCGCCCACCAGCTCCTCCCCCCTCTTCTCTCATCTCTCGGTATATTCTGACACCTTGCCCTCCCCGACCCACACTCCCGAGAGCATTCTATCCTGGATCCCCTGCGTCGGGAGCAATGGGAATTCCCTCACCTGTTGTCTTGTGAACGCCCTCACCTGCATATACCTAAAGAAATTTCCCCGGGGCAGCTTATACTTTTCCTCCAACGCTCCCAAACTCGCAAACGTCCCGTCTATAAATAAATCTCCCAGCCTCCTAATTCCCAGCTGGTGCCAGCTCTGGAATCCTCCATCCATCCTCCCTGGGGCAAACCTATGGTTGTTCCTAATTGGGGACCCCACCAGGGCTCCCAGCACACCTCTCTGTCGACTCCATTGCCCCCAAATATTTAATGTTGCCACCACCACTGGGTTTGTGGTAAATTTTTTGGTGAGAACGGTAGTGGCGCCGTCACCAGCGCCTCTAGACTCGTCCCTTTACAGGACTTTTTCTCTAATCTTTTCCACGCCGCTCCCCTCTCCCTCTATCATCCATTTACGGATCATCGCCACATTGGCGGCCCAGTAGTAGTCGCCCAAATTCGGCAGCGCCAGTCCCCCTCTGTCTCTACTACATTGTATGAACCCCCTCCTTACCCTCGGAACCTTCCCTGCCCACATGAAGCTCGTGATGCTCCTATCTATTTTTTTAAAGAAGGCCTTAGTGATCAGTATATGGAGACATTGGAATACAAATAGGAACCACGGGAGGACCATCATCTTAATTGCCTGCACTCTACCCGCCAGTGACAGTGGCTGCATGTCCCACCTCTTGAAGTCCTCTTCCATTTGTTCCACCAGTCGTGTCAGATTAAGTCTGTGCAAGGTTCCCCAGCTCCTGGCTATCTGAATCCCCAGGTATTGAAAGTTTCTTTCCACTTTCCTTAAAGGCAGGCCATCTATCCCTCTACTCTGGTCCCCAGGGTGTATCACAAAAAGTTCACTCTTTTCATGTTAAGCCTATATCCCGAGAAATCTTCGAACTCCCTCAATACCTTCATGACCTCTGTCATCTCCCCCCACTGGGTCCGTCACATACAACAGTAGGTCATCCGCGTAGAGTGACACTTGGTGTTCTTCCCCATCTAATCACCCCTCTCCATTTTCTGGAGTCTCTCAGCGCCATGGCCAGTGGTTCAATTGCCAACGCGAACAGTAATGGAGATAGCGGGCATCCCTGTCTTGTTCCCCTGTTTCGTCGGAAATACTCCCTTCTTTGCCGACCCGTGACCACACTTGCCGTTGGGGCCCCCATAGAGGAGTTTGACCCAGCTAACAAACCCGTCCCCGAACCCGAACCT